>NC_088681.1:34380835-36880835 GCF_950023065.1 Planococcus citri | reverse complement strand
GCAGCTGTACCTTGTAGTGAGTCTCATAATTTCAAAAGTGAACAGCACACTTTAAAAGCTGTTGTTTGTTTTAATTACACTACATACGTAGCGCTTTGGTATCATTAAGAATTGACTACAACCCCCTGTAATGAGATGAAACAATTGTTGCGAGTTATTTTTCTATGTAGGTAGAGGTACCTACATCTTCAACTAGGTATTGTTTTGTTTGCTGTGTAATTTCATCTGCGAATGGAATTTTATAATTAACATTACTCGGCACGCCTTCGCTTCGTCAAAGAGTAAATTTAATGGTTTAATTGTCAAAAAGCATCGTGTGACGTGTAGTGCCTAATTCTCCTCTGCAGCAGGTAAGTATGGGTACTTATTGCATAGTTAGTATACAAGTAGGTACTACATAGGTAGGTGTAGATTTTATTACGTGATGCAGGAGTCATATTTAAAATCTTGATTGAAGCAAAGAGTTATGAGTTTTAGTTAATTTTTCCATCTTCTTTTCTATAAAATAGGGGGGAATATGATTTTAATTCAAATTGTACAGCAAATTTAAACAAATTACTTACGAGTTTTGGGAAACATTGTCATCATCACTCATCCTGAAATTTCATCTACTTACAAGGTAACCTTGTCTACTTGTTTTCACAGATTTGGTTAAAATTTGAATAATTTGAAGTTCATGTCACCCATACCTTGGAAGCAAATTTTCAGCTGCCTGTAAAATTTGGATGACCTTCAATTAATTGGCAAAAATGTAGTAAATCCTTCGTGAATGGCCAGAAGTTTGTGATTGTTGGTAGGATAATTTTGCTGACATTCGTTTAATTTTGCTGAATAAACCCCTAGAACTCCGTCTGGCTGAATTTGCTCCTGCACGGCTCCGATCCAAGTGTCAGATGCGTCCATGGTGAGTTGTAGAGGTAATTTGAGGTTGGGTATGGTGAGAAGTATTGCATTTGCCATAATGTTTTTTACACTCAGCTTATGCGGTAAGAGCGTGGCCACTCCATTTAACTGGAGTTTTATTGTGTTTCTTAGTGCAACTTATGAGCAAATCGTTCATTGAAGTGGGTAGTGAGTTCTGCGATTGTTTTTGGTGTAGATAAGTTGAGAATTTTTTCAACATTTTTTTTTTGTTTTGGGAGGATGCCCTCTGCCGTTATGGTGTGTCTGAGGAAGGTAACCTCTCTCTGGCTAAGCTGGCATTCAGCTGAATGGATAGTGAGACCATATTTGCACAGGTGCTCGAAGATGAGTTTGAGGTGCTTCAGGTGCTCTTCTTCATCTTTGGAGAAAATTAAGATATCATCTAGGTGGAAAATTACAAAGTCAAAATCTCAAAATCATATCCACGAAGTGTTGGTAGATGCGAAAGGCATTTTTGAGGCCAGAAGGCGTTCAAAGGTACTCAAAAAGGCCACATCTTTCAAATTTTGGTGAATTTTTGAAAATTTCTGAAATAACCCGTTTATTGGCAAGGTTTTCATAAAAGTGTTAAATCTTGAGTCAACCTCCCAAATCAATTTCTCCAACATGCAGAAGTTAGTTTTTCTTCAGCACACTGAAATCACTCTAGAAAGTGCTGAATTAAACTTTGGCAACTGAAAATTTATTAGCTTTAGTAAGATGTAAATAATCATCATGAACCGATACTGTAAGAAAGGGATATAAACTGCTTTAAATGAACTTATTAAAGTAACAACGTGTTGATTTATTGCTTGAGTCGATCTAACTCATCTTATTATGAAGGTACTTAATGGCCCCGTTCTGTGTGCATCCCACAAATGTTCTTCAAACTGTCGTTGAATTATACAAGCATGCACTCACTTTCATTTGTTGTCTTATTCTTATTAAGTATATGGATGTTTTGGAAATCATCTTCCAAAATTCCAGGCTTGTTAACTGGTTTTTAACCATTAATTGTAACTGCAAATTAACTGGTAAATTGACCAAAAAAATTAACCTCGACTAAAAAAAAAACTTTTTTTTAAATATCACCAACCATATAACCATAACTGTAACAGTTTTCTGATATCAAAATGAACCTTAACCGTAACCATAACCGAAATTTTTTAAAGAAAAAAATCAGATAGAAATGAAAAAATCATTGTAAAGTGCTGTTTTTTCAATTCTTTTTATCTGTGGTTTTTTTCAATGTGATTTTTAGTGATTTGAAATCTTAATTGAAAAAGTGATCAAAAGATGAAATAAAAAAACGCGAATTGAAAGTTCAAACACTTTGAAACTATTATACTTAGTAGTTAGTAGTTGCATCAATTGCATCATACTCATCAGTCATTAAACTGTTCAGACTCGATCTTAAATGATATTTTAATGATTAAAGATGAAGAAAAATTGTTTCTTAAAGAAATTGTAAAATTTTGAATTTAAATGTTGTCAGTTTTTCAATTTTAAACTTCAAAATTTCAAACTGAGAGAAAAGTTTTAGAAATTTTCAAATTTTCAACTGTAATTTTAACCATTAACCAAAATTTTAACCACAACTTGAAAAATTACCACCAAAAACTGCAACATTAACCGATAAAAATGATCACCAATAACCGTATAACCTGAAACTGAACCTTGACCGTAACTTTAAAAAATAAATAACCTTCACCGTAACCTTCAACCTAAATTTTGAATTGCTTGTTAAATTTTTAACCGTTACCTTGATCGGATTTTTTTTTTATTTGACAAGCCTGCAAAATTCAACTAAGTATAGATATTAATGGAGGAGGCGAACAAAAAAACTTCATTTATGACTGGTTGCCTATCTCGTGAATTGAAGGAGCTAAGTGCTTCTCGAAACTCGAAGTTTATTGTTTAAAAAAAAAAATCATCGAAAAATAAGAAAATGTAAACTTGAATTATCCTAATTAAATTTGTTCCAAATGAGTTTATTTCATTTAAAAATAGGTATAACTAATTTGATTTATTTTATATAAAATTAATCTAAGAGGTAATTTGATTCATTTTAAATTGATTCGATTCAATTTTTAAAAAATTTCCAAATATGAAACACTGTGCTGGAAGGAAACATTTAAATCTAAATACTTCGGTAATAAATCGCATAACTGTTCTATTTGGCAACCAATACAAAAACACTTTACGTAAAAACATATTTATAAGTAAAGGAAACCCACGTACAGGGGTATATTTTTTCAAAATCCTTAACCTTAAAATAATCCTTTGGCCAAAACACAAACACTAAGAAAAATATGACAACACGAATACAAAAAAAAATATCCCATAGTGTAAGTGTAAATTCCGAGTAAAGGCAAAGTGTTCCGGAAAGTAGACATGTGAAAGTAATTTTTCATCTTATTTCAATTCGTAGTCATGATATCTCCACCTAACTTTTTTTCTTCTTCATCATTCCTTATATTGTAGATGAAAATTTTGGCAAATGGCAAAATTTCCGTATCGGCGTACACAACACACGACGATTTGGCAGAGTTTGATGTTCGTTTTTGTTTATTTATTCTGATATTTATTTATTTATTTTTTCATATCTTTTGTTTCATTCGAAACACTTTACGAGTATTTCGCAATTATGAAATTTCGCGAAAAACATAATAAATTTTTTATTGGTACAACACGTTTTGTTTCGCTTGTTTCGAATATTTTTTTTTTACGATTTCGATAATATTTAATTATTTTTTTGTCTGTTCTGCGAGGTAGGTATATTTATTTTTTATGATAAAAATAGTCTGACATTTTGGCGATAAAAAATATATTTCTGGTAGGCATGTTTTTAAATTTATACGATTGCTGTAGAATGGATACAAATGTGAAAAAAACACACGGATGATCTTGTTATATCGCAGGATTTAGTTTAGTGAAGGTCAGTTAAATCTGCTTTAACCCTTTAACGATTAGCTGACACCCTTAAAGCATTTATTCGTACCCTATACTTGGTGCTGGAAGTATAATCTTTGGTCAAGGTTTGAATGAGCAAGTTGTATCAAGATAATGTGGTGGCTCTTTCTGGTGGAACGTTAAAGATTTACGAAACATTGATAAAACGAATTCAGCGATATCTTGTGGTGAACTTGTGTTCGTTGAAATTGTACTGTTTTCGTTGTATTTGGAATAGAGAGCGATTAAGTAACGAATTTCTTCTTCTCGATGTTACAATGTGCACTTCTGAGCACAGGAGCTAAAATTCATTTTTCGATTTTTGGCGGATTTTTAAAAATTCTTTGGGCCAAGAATGGAAAAAAATAGAGAAATTCCAAAATTGACCTAGATAGCTAAAGCTTGGTTCGAACCCTATTTTTGACCTCTCGAGTCGATTGATGATGGTTTCACGTACTCGTAGTTCTAAAACCTCCAGCGGATTTTCGGATTTTTCAGTTTTTAAAAAAATGCTGTAAAAATGAAATTCAGAACCTAGAAGGTTGGATTTATCAGTTTTGTAGCTTTTTCGATCGATTTAGGCACACATTTTCAAAATATTTTTGTGTCAGTTCAAATCCAAAATTCCCTCTGCTTTGATCATTTTTTTTTTCTACTGAAATATTCATCTTTCACGAATGTGCAAAGGAAAAAAGCTGAAAATGTTGTTTATCCCACATTTTGAATCTCTCGAGTCGATGGTTTCAAACCATTCTGAAGCCTCCAGTAGATTTTGTTTTTTTTGCATCTTTTCAAAAATACCTAAATTTACATAAATCGATTGAAAGAGTTACAAAGATAGTTTATAGGTGATAAATTTTATTTTCGCCCAACTTACCACGTTTTTCTTTTTTTTTTCAAAAACTGGATAATACACAAAATTTTTGGAGCCTCCAGAACGGTTCATAACCATCACCAATCGACTCGGGCGATCAAAAATAGGTTACAAACTAAACTTAAACGTTCCAGGTCAATTTGGTAAAATTCTGACTTTTTCCAATGTTTGCCCCAAATTTGAATTTTTAAAAATTCGTTGGAAGTAAAAAAAATTTCGGCACCTGAAATTTTATGAGCACGCTCTGTCATTGAAAACTCTCACTAATGAAAAATGTTCCCACAATTTTCACACCCTCTATAGAAAATTGAACAAAAACCACCAACCAAAAAAATCTAGTACTCCCATAGAGAGCACTACAGCATAAAATCTCACATCAAAATTTCCATCATTCGTTTCTGAATTTAAACTCCTATGGTCAATCCGGACATGCAACATTTTATAAAAGAAAAAAATTGAGATCCTTAGGTCTTAAAGCGAAATGTTTTGAAGGTTAAAACTTATATAGCACGCACATCACCTTTATATGATGCGATAAAAGTTTTGATGTTTACTATTTTATTGTGGCAGGTTTTTAACGAGTTTCAGATAATCTTTTGAAAAACTGTCTTGCTGAATTATTTCATCGCTTTTTTACTTCAAGCTTCGAGCACGTAATTCGAAAACGCACCAAAAAAATAACATCCATAAGTATGACAGATTTAAAGATTTTTTACAGCGTTGATAAATATTTTTGTACCTATATCGCGAAAAAAAACTGTGCATCTTTGTCAATTTTCAGTGAACGATAGTTTTTCTATACGAAATAGATATTTCACCTATATAGGAAGGTACTGAAAGTTTGAAAATTTCAACGAATGTGTCTTTATATCTTGAAAGGAAACATTGCTATTGAATGACTTATCTTGATTTATTTCCTTTGCAAAATTCAAACTTTATTCGTTGTTCTGTTCTTTGATGTGTACTTGTTCAAAATATAATAAACAGCCTCGTGAAAATTTCAATGCTACGCAGAGAGATGACATATCAGATAACAGCAGTATGATAAAAAGAAATTCAATCCTATCGAATTCTTGAAATTTTATTTTGTAATACAACAAAATATTAAAAATAACACAAACAAATTTTTATACTTCGGCTGGCTTAACATCGTATATAAAAAAAAATTGAATTTAAATTAAACTTTGCTTGTTCATCGTTGGAGTGACTTCGAATGCAGGAATATGTCTTTTACTCGCCATTTTACAAAAACATTTAAATTGCAGATGATTCGTTAATACGAATACAACAGATCATCCACATGAGCTCACGCGTATAAAGGAAGAAATACATGTATAGTACAGTTAAAAAATACCACAATTTGGCGAATTATCGCATTATAGGTACCTAGTTACATTTAAAAAACGTAATTTTTTTCATCAATTTCACCTAACAACCTTCTAGAAATTTTTAAAAAGTAACGTTGACAAAAAAAATTAAAGACAGAAAAGGAAAGCAATGGAGAGCATCGCCGTTTAAAAAAAGAAAAAGAAATTGAAACAAAAATTCACAAAACAAAACAGAAAAATATACAATATAGGTAATAATAATTTATAAGCACAATTCTTCGTATTCGGATTCACTAGCACATCGCACCATTGTGCCTCCTCGAGCAGATTGTAACACGTACATGTCTTTGTCTTTGTATTTAGGATTTTTTCGAGTATTTTTCACGTTTAAATAATTATCGTTAATGTTATTTCGACCGTATGTGGATCGATTATTGAAATTGTTCGATCGCCAATCGATAGTTGTAGTTGTTGAGCGGACCGACGGCCTTCCAGCCACTAATGTTTTTTCTGTTTCTATACTTTCAACTGTTGATGATCTCCATTTACGTGATCTGAATGGGAATCTTTGTTGGAATTCGCGTTTGAATTTTTCCTGAAAAATAAGTAATGCATACGTATAACGGAGGTGAAATTATGACTGATATGAAAATTGAGCTCCTGGAAAATGGGACTTAATAAACAGCTGATACCTCGTTGGTAATAGGACTACTTATATCAATTATGTCGTTATATGCTCAAAATACATCAATTTAACTGTACTTACATTATATATACCATAAATAAACGGGTTGTAACAACTATTACTCATCGCGAGCCAGTCACAGCAGAAAAATATAATGTTGATGTATCTGTACCTGAAAAAAAATCAAAAATCAAAAAGTGCATAACATAATATTTTTTAATGAAATGAACGAAAAGAAAGAAAAAAAAGTCAAATCGAACACAAAGTTTTCAAAATAGGAGGAGAATGGGAAAGTGGTCATAAGAAAAAATTGGGGACTCGAAACTTGAGGTTTTTGGATTTTTGAAAAGGGGAAATTTTTAGAATAAAAAATTAATTTGTTGGTGAAAATATTTTTTGAGATTTTCTGAAAGATTTTGAGCCCGAAATTGGCTCATGATTTTTGGTATTTTTGAAAAAGTGTCATGCGATTTATCTACTTAAATGATTTAGAATTTTGCAGGAAATTCAAATATTTTGGCAAAAATATTTTTTGAGCATTTCTGAAGAATTTTGAGCCCAAAATTGGCTCATGATTTTTTGTATTTTTGAAAAAGTTGATATGGTGAGATATGGTCTTACTACGTTAGTAGTTATTATTAGACCTTTCTTACACTTACATGTAACTGGAAGCATGGACAGGGGTGAGCTATAGTCTCATTAGGATAAGGAGGGGGGTTAAGGCTTATCTCTCACTATTTTTCATGATCCATGACTTTCCCTGATTTTTGCTCAATTGAGTAAACCCCCCAGGGGGCATATGATATGGTGAGATATGGCCTTACTACATTCGTAGTTATTATTAGAACCTTTCTTATATGTAACTGGAAATATATGTAGGTAACATGGGAACTATATGAACATCCTCTCTTAGACCAAGTTATGTACCATCATGGTGCTTGGTGTAAGAGAGGATCTTCACTTGGCGCTGATATCTTGAGCTCATCAGTGCTTTGTCAAGATGAAAATAATTACACAGATGTATAGGCAGGAGAGGTCTCCCCTCTTCCCTGATTTTGCCCACTTAACCAAGTGGTTAATTTCTGATTATAACGTAATTTAAATTAGGTAATATTTTTTAACATTGTGGTACATTGGATGTTTTAATTGATCTTCTGCAGCATCGATAATGCTCCTAGTCAAAAAGGAGCTTCGTGTATTAAGTATATTTCTGTTGCCGTGTTTAGTATTTGGTGTTGACGTGTTTAGTATTTGGTGTTGACATCTCGTGGCGGCGCCACCATCGACTTGCTGAAAGGGGGACATTTTGATGTCATTTTGTAGAGAATTGGTCGAGTGTGCGTGTGTGTAAGCGTGGGTGAGTATGGAAATGTCCCCCTTTCAGCATGATAACACGTATTTCATGCATTTCACCGCCAGAGTGCAACACTTGTTTGTTGACTCCAAATTAATGACACCTGCGAAAGAGACAGAAAATATGGACAGTTTTGGTTTTTGGTAAGTGGTAACTGATCATCACCATTCTATTTATCCTTAGCTCCATCTTAATGATGTAAATATTCATGGATACTGAGCAATAAGCGCTTTATCCACAAATATTATAAGTGTAGGGAACGTATTATATCTGTGTGATGACCTGATGACCTTTGATTCACCATCTTTGATTAAAATAGTGGTGCTTGAATCAGTGCCGGTTTTAAGGGGGGGGGGGGATTTGGGTGATAATCCCCCCCCAAGAGGCCAACTTTTTTGGAAAAAATTTTGATGCTATAAAGTGGGAATTTTCCAAGCATTTTTGCGCTCTTGTTTCACTGAGATGGATGCCGATTACAAACCGATGTTCATTTTTTTTCATATTTTTTGAGAAGAAGAAGCCTTCTTTTTCTTCTCAAGCCCACATTATAGGTATATTTGTACACGATTTACTTTGAATAATACTTTGCAGGCAAATTTCAGTCACTGAGGTCCCTTCTTTTTAAAAATTAAATAAATAAATGACATATTTATTCAGTGGCGTGGCCAGAGAGTGAAGGGGGCCATTGTCCTCCCTTGCGAACGAAAATTTGAAATAAAACGTGCAAAAGTGAACTTTTTTTTGTTGTTCCGGATCCATTTTTTCTAAAAAATTTCGCTCTCGCTTCGCTCGAGCAGTAATTTTACCTTCATTTTCATAATATAATCACCACACATCACGATAGGTTTCCAGAAAATGACTCCTAATTTTGATGTTTCATGCCTAGAAATCTGGTTTTGCCTCCTCCTTGAGGAAATTCTGACTATCCAACTGTATTTATTTGATTTCTGCTCTCCGAGAAGCTTAATTTTACCCCCCCCCCCAAAATGAGACGGCAAAATTGTTTGGTTCTGACCCAATTATCCCCCTCCAAGGAAAAATCCTGGCACCGGTACTGGCTTGAATACATCGAGTGACCACTATGTTTTAAGTCATTAACTCAAGTCGTCTAATTTAGACTGCGCCCTATTGACAAAATTATGCATAAAAACAGGCATGTTGATGCGTAATGCGTTAATTTGGACTTTTTTCAAAAATAAACATGCGATTCGGCCTGCGAATAGCATGTGTAAAAGCAATGTTGAAGCATGTAAAATAACAGAAGAATTGAAAAAAATGTTCTGCCCTGGACAGAAATTGAACCTGGGACCCGCGGTTTCAATGTTTTTGCGTTGCTTAACCCACTCGGCCACTTCGCCGCATGCGAAGAGTGGAGTTATTTCCGCATAAATGTTTGTGTGTTGTGAACTTATTAAATTTTTTAATTTTTCTTCAAAGTCCAAAAAGTGCAAACATTTATGAGGAAATAACTCCTCTCTTTACAAGAAGCGTAGTGGCCGAATTGGTTAGGTAACGCGGAATCATTGAAACCACGGGTACTAGGTTCAATTCCCATCCAGGGCAGAAACTTTTTTTCAATTTTTCTTTCATTTTACATGCTTCAACATTGCTTTTACGCATGCTATTCGCAGGCCGAAGCGCATGCTTTTTTTGAAAAAAGTCTAAATTCACGCGCAGGGCTGTTCACCAATAAACATAAACGGTATTGGTACCTGTTATTGGTATTTAGCATTCAGTACCCAAGATGGTATTGGTATTTCGGTATTTTCAATACAGTTGTTATTTTGGTATTGGTATTTTGGTATTTTATGAAATTTTTTTTCGGTACCTACATATCTAGTATTGGTATTGGTGTTGTACCAATATAATACCGAATAAAAAGTGTGTTTTTAGGCCAAAATTAAAGAAATTTTTCTAATTTTTTTTTGTAAATTACACTTTTTTTATTTAAACACCTTGATTTGGGAGTTTAAGGTTCATCATTATCACTTACAAGTTTTTCAATCTGAGTAATTTATTAGTTATATTTTATTTATAATTTTATAATCAATCAAAAAATTCAAAATACCACAAAATACCAATACCAAAATATATCATCAAAAATTATTTTGGTATTGGTATTTTGGTATTAATACCGTTATAAAATCTTTATCGGTATTTTGTAAATCGGTACTTCATCTGTCTAAAAATCGGTATTGGTAAAACGGTATTTGTAAGCCCTGTATCACACGTGCTTGTGCTATGCATAAAAGCATGCGTTTTAGCATGCTATCGCATAATTTTTGTCAATAGGGCGGCCTTTATTTATAATACAAAATGATTTAGCTTATTTTATTCATATTTTTATCCTTCTTAACATGTTTGACTTTATAATAATAAATCATATTGACATGATTCGTGGAAGTTGGTTGTGTTGTTATTTGGTCTAACATCTAATGCATAGAGTTAAATTGGGATGACTTCTAGCTCTACGACTATAACCACTATTTTGGCATTAGGTAAATATTCCCTCCCTAGGTAGGGTAGTATTTATATTAACCTTCTCACAGTTCTCACCCATCAGAGTAATTAAATTAATATCTCAATTCTCAGTCACTCATAAATTAACCCTATCAAAGTGTCATGAGATTTATCCAATTTGCGAGAAATCCAAATATTAGGTATTGAATTTCAAAGTCTATGGGTCTGGAGAGCTTATAGAAACTGATTCATCATAACATCCCATTAAGTAAGAATCGATTTTTTCAATGTGAGCCTGAAAAAGTTACTTACATATTTGGTTTAGGGTTTAATAATTGGTAAAAGTTCTCAAGTATAAATTTCATATGTGAAAATATGTACTTACTTATTAATACTAGGAAATATATCCTGCAACACCATGTAAGTTTGCAGTGGTAACCAGCAGAATGCGAACAACGCTACTACAATTACCAACATCTTGATAACCTGCAACATTGAAAAACAAGACAAAACGATAAAAATATTTACACAGTCTAAATTATATCTACGAAATTGAATGCGGATCACGCTTTTTAACGGTCAATTTACACAATCGGGTATGAATTTTAATAATCGCGTATAATCCTATGCAAATACTTAGTATCGTAGAATTGATTATAAAACAATGTATCCGTTTCAGTATCCATAGGTAGTAGGTAAATATGATACGGAATAAATTAAAAAGATATTTTATAAACAAGCTACGCGTAAAGGATTATTCTCTCGAACAATTTAGTCTCTCTCTATAAGTTTTCTCTCGTTTAAGGCTACAAGATAGATACATTATGGAGATGCGAGAAACGGAACCTGCACGATCAGAAAATTACCATAATCGTTTTAATTGAGCTGGTAGTTTAGTAAAACGAAATAACCTTACGGGAGGTTAGGAAGGTAAATTAATCGCATACGGTTTTAGCCGGATGGTTTTTCACTGTCGTGCGATGTGGTGGCGATGGCGATAGGTGAATTTTGATGAGCTTTTATCGTCGTCGATGCGATGCGATGAAGGTGAGAGCTCGCGTGTTTACCGATTCGTACTTAAATAAAAACGAATAAGTGAAATATTTTCACCACGAGGGGTTGAATGAAATACTCATTGATGCGTAATATCTAAAGTAATTTTTTTGTTTACATAGCAGCGTATAGACTAGGTCGGTAGACGTATAGTAGCTCTGGTGAGCAATGAAACAGACTGCTGTCTTTATTTATCGCAAGGGTTCAAAAGCATCAAGTGGATAAGTGCCTTTAAATTTTATATTAGGCAATCAACAAAAGTAACTTTTCATTTTAAACCAAGTATACAGGTATTAAAATGTAATTAAAAATTTAACATCGGTTGCTAAATTAACATGGCATAAGTTATATAATAAAAAGCATCATATTAGATAACGATCGAATTCCAGTTTTTACTTTAATTGGCCAAATAAAGCTTCAAAAATTTTAATTAAAATGTCACAACGTATCCGCGCTCTATTTCTCAAACCACTACTGTATTACTACGTAGTATATAACCGAATTATTTTATGGCCTTATTTCATCCTGTTGATGATTTTTTTCCTCTCGAAACCCCCCTCAGAATTATATAGCCTTCGAAAATGAAAGATAATTATTAATTTTCTTCGCCAGTTTTTCCGCCTTGATGGTATTAAGTTTATAGGTATAACTGGACGCTTTTTCCAATCAAATAGGTTCGTTGAAAAATAAGCTATTTAGGGGTTTTATTTGAAAATGATATTTTTTCTACATTTTTTGATGAAAATACGCGTACCTACGCGTCATATCTGAAAATTTGTTACAAAATGAAAATATAATGAGTACCTACGCTGCAGAAAATAAAACTACAATATTTGGAAAATTTGAGTTGAAAAAAAAATGAAGAATATGATGGTGAAAATTGACATGTCACGCTGCATTTTAGTCAGTTTTCAAATTGTGTTTTCAAAATTTGAAAGTTTGGAGACTTAAAAGCTCGATTATCAAAAAAATACATAAGTGAATTTGAACTCTGAACTCTCTAAAACCCAATCATAAGACTTTTCACGCGCCATTTTCAATGTTTTGGTATTTTGACCGTGTGTTCAGAAGATAGATTTATTGGGTTAGATCGAAAAAAATAATAAAAAATTTGGCTTTCAGCATTGAACAAAAAAACTTTTGACAGAAGTTGGAGGCTGCTATGTTCCTTGGGACGTGTTAAAATCCCATTTCGAAAATTAATTTGTCGGAAGGAACGCTTCAAAAACTCCACTGCATTCTTCGATATGATAAGAACAAAATATTACATATAAATAATTACGTATTTACGGCAAACAGGATAGGCAACTTATTTAACACCATTTTTAAAAGATACCTTCATCGTATTTACGGCGAACTGAACAGGCAACTTATTAAACATCAAGGTTGAGTAAATCACGAAAAATATTATTGGAACTACTGATCGCAAATAAGTACTTACTCAAAAAAACATTTTCAAAAATTATTTGTGATTCATGATTCACAAAACGTTGATTCTGAAAATTGATTTGAATCACGAAACATTTGAATAATTTTTGATTTTGACAATGATTTATTAGTAGAAAAATAATAGGGAAAATTTTTTGGTCATTATCGCCATTTAAGTACAAAAGTCGAGGGAAATAATCATAAACTGATCAAATTTTTTCAGTTTAATGAAATTCCAAAAATTGGCAACACCTTAGATATTCCAGAATATTTTCCCAATTTCAGAAATTATATCTTTTGAAGTTTCGGCATAAAATTAATGGAAAATATTTCAGAAGAAAAAATTTTCAAAACACGAGTTTATCCAAAAATAAACGATTTGCTTTTTCAAAAATGCCTCTCCCCCCAGACATCTTCACAGCTAAAATTTATTTTAATTGACTTTGAGCTCAAAATAAACCTAGTCGTTCTTCAATAGATCTAAGTACATACTAATAATTGTTAAATTAGTGGTTTTTGGGAAAACCACCAGTTTCATTAGCGATTTTTTTTGAATACCCATCTATAGGTGCTAGTTCGTTCTACAAGGGTCATAATTGATACATATAAATCATGAATCATGAATCATGGCCAAAAAATGATTCAGATCGCAGAATTATTATCTTTTTTGTCATACTTACGTACCTATTCGGATATAAAAAATAGCTTTAGCTATCATTATTATTTGCAATTCATCAAATACTTAGTAGACAATATTTTTTTCTTCAAAATTGGTACCAGTTTCATTACTTAAAATATGAGATTTTTCGGAACAGATTAAGATTTTATAGAATTTTTTTTTTCAAAGAAGGTAAGTTGTTGGTTAGGATGGGTCGTATTTGATTTTTTTTTATTTTTAGGATTGGAGAGGGATCCCATGAAATGTTGTGGGGACCACAGGGGTTTCAAATTTTAAAATTTACATTGAAAATCAAAAACATCAACTTTTTTGATTGTTTTTTTGTGATAATTGGTCATATATTACACCAAACCGTTTTTGAATTTTTTCAATTTCTCAAAAAATTTGCATGCCATGCAAAAAAAAATTGAAAAATTTCAAAAACTGTGTCTTCTCTCTTGTAAGTGGATATAATATGACAACTCATCACTACAAAAAAATTAAAAAAAAAAAACTTTTTTTGACTTTCAATGTACATTTTAAAATTTGAAACCTTTTGGTAGAAAAGTGATAGTTCAACTCAGATATTCAAATTTTTTCTGCAATTTTTTGAAGCCCTCCTACGACTTTTTATGGAATCTCCCGCCCAATTTTTAAAAAAATTGGCGCTCTGTGTAAATTATTGTTCGCTCAATATGCCACTTGCTCTTAATTATTTTTATAGAGGAAAGAAAGCGGTATTTACATACAGGTGAAAATGTTTTCTGATATAGAATTCATGTTAATTTAAAAGCATTTCATTTCATAGAATCGTGTTCCCAGTTTGTTTTACACTCGAGTAGGTATCGCACAATTTGCAAAAGAATTAATTTCCCAAAAATTTAATTGAAAAGTTTTATTCGCGAACTTCTCTTTCCTTTTTCTCTATTACTTGCAAAACTAACTGAATCTACCTACCTTTAAATTACAAAACATTTACCATTGCAATAGGTCACCGCAAGTTCAAGTAATTTTTTGACAAAAAGTGAAAATTTTTTCCAACGCCTACAAAAAATTTAAACTTTGACATTTTTTTTTACCAAGATGATTCCACAAGTGGGATTTTATTAATCTGCAGCTTTCAGGGTCGAGGTCGACGCACCACGTCCCCAACCGAATGAATTAAACGCCAAATTCATTAAGAAACGTAACACTTTTGCGTAGAGAATGCGTCGCGGGTCGGTTTTAAACCCGTAATAATTTTTATTAATGTCCAAACGCGTACGAAATTTCTAATTTAAATTCGCCACTTCAATTTAAAAAGTCAATACTGTAATTTTAAAATACCAGGCGTTTTTAATGAAAGTGACGCGCCATGCCAGTTCAAAAAGGTCGATAGACTAGAAAAATTCGTGCCCTGAAATGTCGGCATTTGACCGTATCAAGTGGAAAAATTAATCAAAAAAATCCTCGGGGAACGTTCCTGTAGAACTGTTAGATGCGATGTGGCTCATTAAATTTGTAAAACCTTTAATAAATTTTATCTGCGTTCGAGTCGTTTCGTTTATTTAAACTTCAAACGATACGAATTTTCTTCCAAAGGAAAAAAACAGCTCACGTGTCTTTAAGCAGTAGAATGGATTTTCAAAAAAATTTATGATTTTTTTCTCGAAATTTGGGAGAGAAATATTACGAACCTCTGAAATAAAGATCATCCAAAATATGTACCAAAATTACACCCTCTATCTATGTATTATCGCAGCTACATTCAAGTTTAAACTTTGGTTAACCGCAGACGAAAATGATTAAAAAATTATCTACGAGTAAGTACTTCGCATCTGTCATATTTGTGGTAGGTACCTTTACCTTTACCTACCTATGGCAGAATGCTCAACCACAACAGCGTAACACTCGTCGAACCAAGTGGGATGATTTTATAGTTAGATAGGTATAAAATTCACCACATGGTGATACGCTGCTGTAGCTGTAGGTATATCGTGAAATTAAACTCTGAAAACAGGCCACCAATTATCATAAAACAGATTTTAGCACGTGTTTGTACCACTACAACTGAAAAACCTTTACGACGATCGTACGGTATAATTTCATTTTGTGGAATAGACCTACTCGCTTTTTAAGCATCTGACGTACGTTGAACGAGAATTCACGCTTTTTGATGTAAATTAATGCGTACTCAACGTCCGCAAGCTTTTCAACACCACTTATGCTGTATACCTAATTTTTGAAGATCTCATACTCGGAACGTTATACAGCGAACGGTGCTTTTTTCAGAACCTGAAACCCTATATAAGGTAACCAAGAAACTACCCGAGAGAAAATCTTCACGATGCTTTTTAAAATTATACCAGATTAGCAAATTATAATATAGTCTGGGTAAATGTAAACCATTGCGTTTTAAAGATGATAATTTTTTAAGCCTTCAAGTCCGTCGAGTAATTCGTGCAACGTAGTTTTGCTGAATATTCATTCGATGCTCGCTTATTTGGGTGTTTTTATACTCGTAAACTCATTCCGCTCTGCGTAAGAATTCCATCCTAATCGGCTTCTACGTGTGAAGAGCTTTTTAATTATGTCGAAAGGCGTAAAAAATAAGCTTTTTTGATTATCTTACTCTTCAGGAAACTTTCAGACGTAAATTGCTTTTCATTTTAAACTTCTCACTAAAAAAAAGAGCAAAGTAAAAAAATCCACTTTGTTTACATTTCGTATTATTCTACGTCAATGATTCGTTTAAATGAAGAAAATCAAGTTGGAGTGGTGGTTTATTAGTAAGGTAGCGTCGAAAAGCAAATAATGTATTATGTGGTGTGAATTTTCAAGTTTTCTTTTTTTTACTTACCTACTTTTTTTTACGCATTTCTCAAATTTTTAGCATGCTGGTAAGTAGGTTCATACATATAGTTGACAGATAACTGAATTTTTGGATAAAAAAGTTATTTTTCGTTCTTAAAATTGACAATTTTATCAATTTTGTTTTTTCAGGAACTACTGAGTATTATTTTCAAAAACTTTCCGAGCATCAAATATTCTTTTGAACCCGATAAACGTCATGCAAGGTGATTTTTCTATATTCGACCCTCAGGGGCTGAAATTCGGAGAGTTTTAATTTTGGGAAAATTTTGGAATCACCATTTTGAATCTATCCTTTTGAACCTCGCTAAAAAATTTCAGTTCATTAGTATCTGAAAGACCTCTATCTTACCAAGTTTTCAGCTCAATAAAATTGTGCGCTGGTACTCATATCCAATTTTTTGTTATTTCAATGCTTTGGGAACCCCTGGAAAATTAGAAACCTGCGATTTGCGCCAAACGCAACGTTTTGAGATGTATAATTCAACTATCTTGATGAAAAAGTTTAATTAAGCTCCCTGTATATTTGTAATTTTGAACCCTTTTTTAGAGCCCCCCCCCCACTTTGGGCACCCCTAAAAAAAGCGTTTATGCATATTTTTTCAAATAAATTGAAGAATTTACTTTTACATTTGAAACACACTAGCATGTGCTCGATAATTTATCATCTATTTTTTCCTGTAATTTTCATAATTGAGCTTTTTTGGGTCAAATTCTGAGGCATTACTTCGTTGAAATCGTGAAAACATGATTTTTAACGTTTTTTCAAAGAGTAAAAATTTCAGAATTTGACCAGTATAGTTTCGAACTGGAATACAACTGATTTTGGAAAAATGTTGTTCAATCGGTCAAGTGGGTCATCAAAAAGCATCAATCATGGAAATTCACTCTCCACCTTGATTTCACCATGATGAGAGTCCACTACAGGTGGTTTCAAGTCTTTTTGAGTATCCAGCGACTTTTTGGAAATTCCAGTTTAAAAAAAAACACTTGGTGCTTGTTGGTGATCAAATTAACCAAAATCACTGTGTTACAGTTCATAACCATATTGGTAAGTATTTTCGCAGTTTGCACCCTGTTTTTGACATGTTGGACATAAACATGACTGATGACTCTGAACTAGAACATAAAAATTCTGTTTTTAAACCTTTTTGAAGATAGTTTTAATTTTGTGGATTTTTTTGAAAAATGTTTTCAACATAGAAAATTATTATTCAATTGGATAGGATTTAGGATCATAAAACGAAATCATTGGGCAATAAATTTCAATTTCTAGTACAAAGGTAATCTATCACAAAAGTCACATCTAGAGCACCTTTCAGAAGTTGGTACGCGTCAAATTTCAGCTCACTAGGTCAATTTGGGGAAGCACTAGTGATGACTAAAAATCAAAAACGATTAAAAAAGGTGTAAAAATACGCTTATTGAACATGTTAAGGGGATGGGAAACGGTTAAAAATTCCACCCCCCCCCCCACGTACATCTAGAGAGTGCTCCCCTGATGAAAATGTCAATTTGTCAGTGGGGAGGGTGCGTGACACAAGTTGTTTGGAGGAGAAAAGTACGAAAAAAATTTTTATTTCTGTAGGAAGCTCACTTTTGAATATTTATATTTTACATATAACTTATAATTTCTTATCAATTGCAGATTTCTATTTAAACTTCTTTGACCTTTTTCAACATAGGTATCCCACCCATCCCTCCTGAAAATGTTGACATCTGCAAATTTTGAGTCAAGGTGATACCTACTGAAACCCTTGCAATCCAACGTCAAAACAAGTTCAAATATCAAATTTGAGTGAATTTAGTTGAAATGCTTTTGGCATGATATGACCATCATAGTTCGGTATAAAAAATGGGGAAAAAAAATTAAATCAAACATGTGTAAAATCGATGGAAATGGATTTCTGAGACCACAAAACAGATTTTGCGAGTGGTCTCACCTTCAATCCTGAAATCATGATAGATGATAAATAAGCCTTAAGTTATTTTCCCTTTGTTCGAAGGAAAATCTGGCTAAAAATGTTTCAACTGATATTGAACACATTTTGAAGATGGGAACCATGATGGTACTTGAAAACTATTCCTCGACCGAGAAATGGAAAAATCAAGATGTGAAATAGAGAAAAAATGTCCAAGAAGTAATTATAAATTCCCAGACAACCCGTATCAATATTTTTTTAAAACAAAGCTCACAAAATTATAATAAATTTCATGATTCCATTTCTTTTTACTGTTTCGCGGAACGTACGGAGGTGATTAATTTTCAATTTTGAAAACATGGGGGCAACTTGTTGAGTGGAATGAACGTCTCCAGAGAGAAACGGTTTATTTGTATTAATGAAGATAGCTCGAACCAATATTCCAAATCGCTTTTATCTTTTCTTTCGCTAATCATTCGATGGCATCTTGTCGTTTACGTAACGCGACGCCCACATTAATATTACGAGACATCGTTTATAAAATACGGGTATATTTAACTCCAAGTTAAAATATTCGCTTAGTCTAACTTAGAAATTGCGGTATCGTAGTAGATCCCCTTTTCCGTATGATTTATGTGTCAAGTACGCATAGCTTACCCTATTTTTAGTCTACGTTTTCTCACAATAAAGAACCCAATTGTCGGTGGTATCTACAACAAAACCCTTATGCAACCACGACATGTCACCTGAACTTGGTCATCAAGCGGAACAATGAATTCGTATCTCGCAGGAATTACCTTTTAATGAAATCAAACCACGAGATTGTCCGGATGTCAAAGTTCGAGGTTATACCGATTTCCCTTCATTCCTACATACTCGTACCTACAATCCAACCTACGCGAAATGCATGTAAAATATTTTGCATACCCACGCGTCTCAACTCTTCCAGCATTGTGGTTTTTACGGCGAATCGTCTATGCAACTTATTCGACATGGAACGTACATATTTGGATTTTGGTTTTCGTATTCGTATTCGTATATGTATTTTTTGGCCTCTAAATCAAATCGACAGTGTTGAACATGATACAAACCGCGACTGTGGATCGTTTTGAACGATGAATAATATGAAATTTTACATTTTACAGTCATAGGCGAATTTTCGAAATCTTTTCAGCTTGGAATTTTCATTTTAGAATATTGTATGCAATATCAATTAGTTTATTTTGAAAGTTATTACGAAGGATATCTTCGAGTGAGAATGTCAAAAGATTCAAGGCTGAAGATTTGTAAAACTATCGGATACCTACTCATCTCCAGTCCCCTCCTCCCTGATTTGCAATACTGAAAAAATCCAGAAGAAATCGTGTCCTGAATTACAAAAGAAATAACATCTTTTCACACTTTCGATGCATTTTTTCAATTTGGAATACGTTTAACGTTTGGCGCATGTTTAATGACAGTTAGTTACACAATTCTAGTCTTACAAATCGAATGTCTGAATTAGAAAAATACGATAATCACGAAGGGTTGATTTCAACGGACCGGCCATAGTTACGATGGATTTTGGCGTTTTTTCTGCCATTCGAAGCGGAGGTCTGATTAGGTTTTTAAAATGGGTTTCCTTATCGCCGACGATAAATTTTTAATATGTGAGAAAAGTATTACCTATTGGTTTGGTTTGAAACGTTTGAACAAATGAAAATATCCACGAGGCAAATTCTATTGTGAAATAACTTCACAATAATGCTCATTAGTAAGCACGTCAACCCTCATTACCCCTAACACGTCGGCAACACGTAACACCAACTTGTTAATTAATTAGACCGGCTACAACGAAGGCAAAAACATTGTGGGATGGGATTTGCTTTTTAAACAACCCTTTTGCGACTAACAATTGCACAATGCTTTAAACGACTTTTGGGCTTTTATACTTACTACATTTATTAGGTATGTATAATGTATAGAATACAAATGCCAAGAAAAAAAAAGAAAATGAAAAAACAGGAAAGGAATTGCATAAGGCGGTATCACTTGTTGGAATCGTTTGGGTTTGAACAAATCAGCAGGAATTTTTGCCATTTTCGTGTGCAGACAGTGTGACACGAAAAGGGGTAAAAATAGATACGCCTGTATAGGTATAAATAAGTACTGTATAATAAAAACAAAGGGTAATCTTGATTTTATTATCGGGTCAAAGGTCAAATATAAAGGCAAATGTTTCAAGAAAAGTGTGCTGAACTACTTTTATTGATAAAGGTCTATATTTATAGAAGTGAAAAACTAGCCGACATTTTTATTGTAGGAATTATTTTTACATCGGATAAGGTTGAGAGAGGGAACGAGATTCGGGTAGTTTATTGTAAGAAAAAATCTTATACGATTATGAAAAAAATAAGTTAGAAAGAGATAGAATAAGACTATTCATATCTATCGTACTCGTATATGGGGCTTTGATGAAATATGTACTTCAATAAAAGGTCGCGTAAAGTTTTTACTAATATTATAGATATTAAAAGAGGTGTGCTATTTCAAACTTTCGTATCCCTTTTAATATTGAAAACAGGCATACCGTAAGATTCATTTTTTTATTGCCTATTTTGAAATTTCCAACGTAGAAAATTGTAGAGCGAGTTGAATCAATATTTCGTTATTGAGTGAAATTGAAAGTGCTCAGGAATACTTACCAACGTACGGTGAGATGCAAGGTGCCTCGAGTTTTCGAGTAATTTTATCATAATAAAAATATATATATAAAAGGTCACGTAGCCTACTAACCAAATGGCTTATCGTAGTTGAGTTCAAATTTCACTAACCTCAAAATCTAGAAGAGAGAATTGGGAAAAAATGAACAAGAAGCGAGGCATATCTTTTATGATTTATTTCTAATGGTGTCAAGTTCAAATTTAATTTTTTTTTTTTGGTTATGGCTCCTGGAAAGCTATCTACTTTGCTCGTATAAAATTTTTAATAAATTTTATTTTTTTTGTTGAAATTGAATTGTTTAAGATGCTTTAAAATATTTATGCACTACTTATGTAGGGGAGAAAAATATTGAAAATTGATATACGAGTACCTATGGTACCTACCAACTATACCCACGTGCCTATTACATGATGTTCTACTATTTTCTAGATCTTTTCACGTTTTTAGATTGCACGAACAAAAAATCGAAAAACCAAATTTTAATATGTCGTCGTCGTGGTCACACTCCTTTACAGGAGATAGCGTATACTTCCATCTACATACATTATATGTTAGCTGGTTTCTAGCATACCTGATAGTTTCTTTCATGGCCTTACAGGGAGAGTTCGCTGGTGAATTTGTTGTTATAGCAGCTCTGATCGTTTCCTCCCTCTTGTCGTTCTTTCCTTTCTTGAATTTTCCCCTGTACTACTAGCATGAAAATACCGTTTTCTCGTATTTTATGTGCTAAATACATTAGCTTTCTGTTCTTGATATCTTCTACTACGACTTTCTGCTCCTCTCCTATTCTTATTAATACTTCCTTGTTGGTAATGAAGTCCTTCCATGAGATCTGTAGTAGCCTTCGATAGCACCACATCTCGAAAGCGGATACTTTCTTCTCGCATTCTGCACTCATGGTCCATGTTTCACAGGACTACTTCAGAATGGTCCATACATAGCATCTCATAATTCTCTTTCTCAGACCTAGCTTCATTGTTTGATTTCCCAGCACATTTTGGCTAGGTTATTGAAAGCACTTTTTGCCATATTCCAATCCGCGATTTAATTTCTTTATGATCTCTACCATTGTTGTTAATCAGCGAGCGCTCCAAGGTGTCTGAATTGTTTAAGGTGCACCAGGGGAAGTTGGAATTCAGGGTAAGTTAGAAACTTGCTCTAGCGCCTAGAGGATTATATCTGCCAAAGTGCCACTAAAGGTGACTTGAGGGTACTACCCCTACTTCATCACAGCATAAAAATTTTCACGATTCAGTTTCATTTTAGATGTCTTTGGTTCAATTGTATTTTGTTGTTGTTTTGAACTTATTTTGAATTTGTTCTAAAATACAGACTTTCTATTTCTTAGTTTTTCGCATATAGCGGACGAACCGTGCGTCCTAGTGAAAATCTGATGAAGGGGATCTCAAAGAGAATTAAATTCTCTACAATTTTGTTTCCATGCAATTTTTCTAGGACGCTCCGTTTGTGATCTACGCCTCTGCAAAGTTTAGCATGTTCTGACTTCCCCCAATTGTGGGGGGAAGTCCGAACAGTTTATATTTTATTTCACTGAGCGAAAGCTACTGTGTCAATCGCGCTCAAATTTTCACCATAGGTTAAAAACCCTTATGGGAACCTACATAATAAATTTGAGCCACATTGGTTCATTAGAAGGGGAGTAACAGCAGGTCAAAGTTGAAATTGCGAAAAATCATTCTGACTTGCCCTGGTGCACCTTACATTTTCAATTTCTTGAGTTCCGATGTTGATTTTGCCCTCTTTATCATCTCCTTTTGTAAATCTCATAACCTTGGTATTATCTGCGTCAATTTTCATTCTATATTTTAATCCAGCACTGTTGATTCGGTTGATCATTTTCTGCATCTGAGCTTCTCTCCCAGCAAGAATCACTTTGTCATCTGCGTACCTTATTTCATTTATTCTCTTGCCATTGATCTTGAATCCCATTTGTTCAATTTGCGCTTCTCTCATTATTTCTTCTGCGTACATGTTGAACAACCTTGGTGAGAGGGGGCATCTTTGTCTCACACCTCTCTTTATACCACATCCATTCTCCAAGTACTCAGTTCCAATCTTGATGTTTGCGCTCTACTCCCAGTACAGGTTCTTGATTATTTGCAGGTCTTTGTCATTGATATTGTATTTATTCAGGATCTCCAACATCCTTTCATGCTCGACACAATCAAATGCTTTCTCATCATCGACGAAGCAAGCAATGATTTCCCTGTTTGCATCAACCTTTTAGTTATATAGACGGCTACTCATACTCAAAATTATCCCACTGGTTATGTTGCCAAGTCTGTCGATTTCAAATTGGAAACAAACGCATCTGCGCAAATCTCAGGAATTGATGCATGTAAACATGACACGTGTAAACATTACCATCAATGTAAAACCGTTAACAACAAAATACGTACACATGTTTCCTGAGACATGCGCAGATGCGTTTGTTTCTAATTTGAAATTGACAGAGTTGGCAACAAAAGCAGTGAAATGATTTTGCATTAGAGTAGCCATCTAGATAACTATAAGGTTGATGACTCTTTGAATGATCACTTTCAGCAGGGCAATTGCGTCACTCATCCCCAGTGTTGCACGAGTGGAGTAGGAGTAAGGAGTGCAAGGAGTGAGATTTTTTGAAGAGTATATGCTTGGAGTAGGAGCAATATATGCTGTAATGTGGAGCCACACTCCTATGATATTGATAGAGTACTCCCACTGTTTCAAAAAGGAGTAGGAGTGGAGTTGGAGTGTTCCCAAATCAAAACTCCTTACTCCTCTTTTTCCCCCTCATTTTCTGACTAATTATATCAAAATGTTGGAATGTTGCTGTTATTCACGTATGTATTTTTAATTCTTTTATTTGTTTATTTTACTGTTTTTCTCATTAGTTATTGCCAATGATGTTATTTTATTAATTATTGATATACTTTTACCATATTACACCTTTACTTCATGGGTATAATCAATCACTCAATATCTGTAGAGTCAAAATTCCTGAAAAATAATGACAAATGATGAAAACTGATAGGAGTAAGGAGTGGAGCAGGAGTGGAGTAAGAGTGTTGACAGTTCCTTTGGAATGAGTAAGGAGTGAGTACGAGTATAATGAGTAAATTTCAAAACTAGGAGTGGAGAGTGGAGTTTGGAGTATGATGAAAATGCTTGGAGTAAAAAGGAGTGCTGAAACCAGCACTCTTGCGACACTGCTCATCCCTTTTTTCGCTACAAAGCCATACTGTGTTTCGCTAAGATTTTCATCTATCTTCTTTTCAATTCTGGCATTTATGATGGTAAGTAGTAGCTTCAGTGTGTGGCTCAATAGGCTCATTAATGCGATGGATCTACCTTACTTATATGTAAACGAAAATTGTTTTTCAATTTAATTTTTAAATGGAAATTTAACAAAAACTGAGTACTTATTAGAACATTTGAGCTCAATTGTTGCTTTGGTCGTTACAAAAGTTCTGATTTTCAAATAATTTTCCTGATATCTGTTCTGTTATTTGTATCTCAGAGCTTGAACGTTAATCTGACGTCAGATAAATTTTTGAGGGCTTAGAAAGAGTTATAAGTAGGTCTTGTACCCAGCTATTTTGTATTTTTTATTCAAACCGCAAAAGTATACCCAGTAAGTATTTGAAAGTTGTTTCTACTAAAGAAAAAATCTGCGGTCATTTTTTAAGGAATTGTTTTTACATTACGGCAAACATTGAACTCTATGAATCATCTCTCCATACATTTACCATACGAAGGAGAACATCGCTCTATGAGACCATTACATTGTTATTCGACGTATGTAATTTTTTTCTCGTGCCAGTCCACCCATACATGGCATTAATACAGTGCTGTAGCAAGTTGGTACTACGAGTATATATCGGCGTATCATCGAGGAAAAATTAGCGTCTTTTTATTTGATAAATGTACGCCACGTTTACGTCATAAATTTTTCCAAAAACCGAGTATTTTCATGGTTTCGTCGAGAAAGTAGAAATATTTATATTCGAAAAAAGTAATAACGTGTTAAAATAAAAACTTCCGAAAACTCGAAATTATTGCCTATTACTAACTGCGAAGGCGCTACAAAAAAATACTACGTAGGGAAAGGAAACACCTCTGAAATATCATAAAGCGTGTTTCCGCACTGCTGCACTCGTAACATCTCCCAAACGAATATGTTTTCTATTGTAAAACACCCAACATAATATTTACTTTTTTAAATCCCTTAAAACCTGCAGCCTACGATTGTCTGTAGTTTATTATTAGACTGGCAACGATAAAGTTCGTTAAAGGTTATATTATCAATAGAACGATATATCTGCCGAGAGCTTCATCCAGCTTCCATACATCGAAAGAGTTATATTTCAAGTCGCATTTGTGCGCTAGATTAAATACCACCAACGAAAGAGGCGAGAGGAAAATACGAGCCGGATGATTTGGGAGATGAAAATGATTATAAAATACCGCCCAGCTGGAAATACTCGTAAGTTTCCGAAACATCGAGTTCTTGAAGACACATAAATGACGCCGTTATGGGATTACTTTTCGTAGTAATGTTGCCTCGTATGTAAGGAGTTTAATGAAGTGGCGAAGAATTCGCGAAATTTTAAATATTCTTGGGCTTTTTTCGCAAACACTGCTTTTCTCTACGCATACAATTTGGCTGTTTCTATAGCCTCAGCGGATTTTTATTTTTATTTTTGTTGGCAAAATTGAGACTAATTTTATGAAGCCACTTGTTCGCTAGGGGTTTACATATTTTACTAAGTTTACCTAGGTATCTACTACTGCGCTGTAAATTTATTTTTAGCTGCAGGAAGTTTACTTTTAGGTGCACTAGTCGCAGACGCTATAGGTAAAAATTTTCCCAAGTCTGGTGGTTTGTAAACCTTATACCTAATTATTCCGCTAATTAAAGTTGTGTCTTTTTATTTGACTTGTAAGCTTTTTCCTTCTTTTAAGGTGGGTATATTTTATTTATCATGTTTTTCTTGTTGATATTATTTTTTTAAGTGGGTTAAAAGAAGGGTAAATTGGGTTGAAAAAAAATTGTAATTATAATTACTTATTTCACGAAAAGAAATACCTACCTGCGTTTTATTTGAAACGTTTTTTTTTTTCACTAGAGAAAAAATGTTGGTCAGTTAAGAAAACATTAAAGAAATGGAGCGAGAAATTACAAGCAGGTGAATAGAATTATTCGCAAAAAAATTCAAAAATTCAGGATGTAAATATTTTTTTCCATTCTGAAAGCGTAGGTAGGTATTTTACTTCACTACAGAAAGACAAGGAAGTGGAATCAGCAAATCAGCCTCCGTTCAGACGGTTTCTAAAAAAATTTTTAAATAATGAGGAAGTGAAATCACCTTCAATAAATTTATACCCAGTCGTAATTATCTCACAAGAAAATATAGGTAGGTACATTTCGATTGAAGTTATTGTATTTTCAAGGTGGAAAAAATTGTCAACCTTCTACGATAAGTACCTTATTAAAAACCGAACAAAAAAATATTTTCCCCAATAAACGAATTTTTCATCTTATACGAATATTTGGTGGACTTGAGGAAAAATCTGCGCTGATTTCCTCAGGCTGAAATTTCACCAGTCTACCGAAAAAATTCAACGCATTTTATCAAAGTTGGCAAGAAAAATGAATTTCTCTGTTTAAAGAAATGTATATAGTAACATCTTTGTTAAAATTCAAATGTTCATCTCCCTCGAACCGGAACGTAGCTCTGCATGGGAAACAAAATATGTGATTTTTTTCTCCATTTCACATTCAATACGCAACAATAAAGGTCTGGGGCTTAACATTGAAAAAGTTTTAGTCTGCTAAGTCTAAAAACGGATACGAAAGTTTTATCATATGAACGCCTCTTATGGATATAAGATTACGCATAGCAGAAGAAGAAGGAAAAAAAACGAGAAATATACAAAATGAAGCGAACCTTAAAACGTGAAATATGCTGATCGAGATAGTGTACTGGAATGGGAAACGCCGAGGAAAAGTGGTAAGAGAGGAAAAAAGCCTAGTCCGCTTTAGCATTACGTATTAAACAGGATAAGTAAAAACTTTCGTACAATTTCACAAACGCTTCCGTTGCTAGTTTTTCGAGGTGTGTTAAGGTTTTGATAATTCGAATGAAAGAACTGGCGTGTAAAATTTTCCAAATGAGAGGCCAACAAGTACGCGTTGGTCTTTTTGAAATGTTTACTCCGCACGACGACGACGACGACGTGTAAAAAGCACCTATAAAATATAGTAATTCATGTTTTCAACGGCTAACAATATACTTTTGCGAATTTTCTCTGACATTGTGGCGAATTCGCAGTTTAAACTTTTCAGTTTGCGAATCAGTTGGAAATAATGGTCGGTGTTTCCTGTTTGACGAGGTGTTGTTTTCGAGTCGAGTAGCTACGTTTGAGTTGTTGAATGTCATGTTTATTGGTTGTGGAGTTGTTGTTATAGGTGTTTTAAATTTTACATTGGTAATGTTTTGAAATTTTGAAAATGATTTCGAAAAGGAAGTGTATCTAAGTACTACGAGTATCATTGTCAGACATCAGTTGAAATTAAACCATTCAGTGGAGACCTTCTTTTTTGAGTTAAAAATTATCTACTCAAAAAAAAATTCAGCTCCGGAGTACCCTTGGAAGAGAGATGTGAGTCATGAGTCACGACAGTTTTGAAACTAATTCGGCTATTCGTGTTTTAATAATGAAAATTCAGCATTGAGAGATAGGTATGGGAACTCAAAAAGAGAAGATTTCCGAAAAAATTGTAGTTTTTTCCTCCAGGCAATAGGTGCCTACCCAGTCTGTTTTGGGAAATTTTTTTCCAAAATTCGACACCTTTTTAGGGTTTTACTGAGCGGTTGAAAATTTTCAAATCGCTTCTTTTCTGGTACATTCGTATTTTGAAAATTTTTTCTTTCCAAATAAGTATCATTTCGCATTAATTATGCCAACATTTCGAAAGGTATCATTTTTGAAATTTGGAAAATATTTTAGAATACAACGGTGCCAATTATTTTATCACTGCAGGCAATTCAAGAAAATCAAGAAAATTATCCCGAAGACGCAAAATTTTTTTGTCTTTTGGAGATTAAGTAGCAATATGGCAATAATGACCAGAAAATTGGACAACTGCGTTTTGAAATATTCCCTCAGTTTCAGAAACGATATCATTTGATATTTTGGCATAATTAATGCAAAATATTTCAAAGGAAAAAATTTTCAAAACACGAATTTTCCCGAAAATAAGCGATTTGCAAATTTCAACTAGGTACTCACTTACTCAGTAGAACCCTAAAAAAAGGTCTTGGGTTTTTATGGCAATATCCTAGGTCGACGCAGAATAATCTCAAAATTTATCTCTTGAAATTGAACTATTTTTTCCAAAACAGGTTGGGTATGGGCGCAAGGCGAAAAAACCAAGATTTTTTCGAAAATTCCTCCATCATTTAAGGACCTATATATGTCCCTTCGAGGAGTATCTCCAGAGCTAAAATTTTTATGAGAAATTTTCAACTCAAAATGAAAGTTCCCTCTGATTTTGGTTTAAATCCTCCAACATTTTTTTATCACGATCTACCATAATACGTACTTATTTTATATCTATAGGAAAACACTGAAATATGCACGAATAACTGTATCCTATCTAAAACCAATGTATCATTTCAAGTGTCACCATTTCGAGCCATTCTGGAGCCCTCAGCACTATTTCAGATTTCGACCGACGGTTTGGAAATTAATTTGGGCAGCATAAAATAAAATTTTGGCTTCTTCTTGGACTGTTTAATGAGTTGATCCATAATTGAACAGGCCTCCAGGTGGATCTTCGAAGCTGTTCTTGACCGAAATATTTTAAAAGATACTGCACGGAGAGATTTTGAATCATGCCGGAAGTTCTAGAACGACTCAAGACATTCGAGGGGGGGGGGTTGTTAGACAAAATGTGTAGGTACATCCGTTCGTGCAAATTTCAAAAAGTACTCCCACTGTAAGAACATTTTTGATTTGTTGAATTGAAAAATGATTTGTTTTAAGTAAAGTTTTAAAAATTCTCAAAGATCAATTTGAAAGACAGAAATTTAGAGACCAGCATTATTTAGAAAGAGGACTGAGGAAGATTTTTTTCTTAAAAAGAGGATTATTTAGAAAGGCTTGGATCAGAAGAATTCTCACATTTTTCAATTTTGTACTTTTTAAATTTCTATTCCTTTGAAGGAGGGAGCTTCATACAAGGAAACTAACATGGCCTGTTGGGGGAAGGGGATCGAGAAAGCTTTTTTCTTGAAAAAAAAGGTTGTTCAAAAAAATTCTCCCCAAAATTAAAAATTTTTCAAACATTTTTTACAGACTTCGATTTTTTTATACGCAAATTTATTTTGATTTTTTTCAACTTTTTTTTTGGGGGGGGGAGGGGGCTCCTTACAAAGGTACTAACATAATTTGGAGGCCCGAGGAAGATTCATTTTTGAAAAGGAATTATTCAAGTATGAGAATTCTGAAGTAGAAATGAAAACCTTCAAAACATTTTAAACTACATATTTTGATTCACCTACTCATTTTTTTTTTTGATAGATTACTCCAACTTTGATGGACTTTATACCAGCTAGCATAGCTTAGGGAACGTTTTTCTAGAATGAGAGGTTTACGCAGACAAATTCTAATGTGGAAATGGAAAATTTTTATGCATTAAGTAATTATATTTTTATATTTTTTTTTCATTTTTTTAAATTTAGGGGGCACTCGTCGCCATTTGTTAGGTAGGAGGAAAATAAAAAATATGGAATTTTTTGGTAGGTGAGAGGTGAAAAATTTCAACCTCTGCTGAATAAGATACACCTTAATGTCTATATTATGTGCGTAGGTATTATAATTTTTAAGTGAATATGAGAGAGTAGGCATGTTTATTTTACATTTATATTTTCCATCTCGTCGCGGAGTCTCCAAAAGAATTCAAAGAATTTAGGCCTGAAAAGTACATCGTTACGCATTCCCACATTTTTTCGTTTTCTTAAATTTTGGTACCTATTGAAAATAAGAAATGTCACGCTGTAAAAGCTTGAAAACACCTTCGAAAAAAATCATACCTACGAATTTTAGCCGAATTTCTCGAGTCAATAAACCATACCTCGTATATAGAATTCGGATAACGACCTTTATCACAACAAGAGAAATATCAAAGCTCAACTCGGGTGTGCGTGTACAACTCTATTAAAAGGTACGAAAATCGGACAATAGTTTCATAATAGGTACTGAGGGTTGTGTTGCGTATAAAAATGCGATATTCATTCGATTTATGCAATTTATGTAGCACACGTGCCAGATGAGATAATTGACGTGTGCTGCAGAGAATCGAATCGGTACCGTGTGAAAAAAGGAGTATTATATAATGACTCACGAATGTGTGAAAACAACATAAACTGTGCACGTGACTTTGAAAAAGTTCATTATTTCGAATCAACATCTCTATAAGCTCGCGTAAGATGAAAATGAAAAAAAAAATACGCCTATCTTATGACGAAAACGAAAATCTTTTCTTACGTCACACACGTCTTTTTCAGCAAATATTTCAATATATACTCGTATAATATACGAATAGTGTAAGTTCATTGATACGAAAAAGCGAGAACTTAATGTAAATTTGCAGAAAAAGAAAACGATTCGTGTGCTAGGATGTGTAAAAAAATCGAAATATTTACAATTTATGGTGCTTCGTTAAGGGCAAATTTTGCAGTATTTCTCGCGACGAGAGAGTTTTATTTTAAGAAATTATTACCATCGAGACTGGCGAAAGCGTCGAAAAATGTAGAAAAATAATCAAAATAATAAAATACACGGTGCACGATGACGTTTAAATGTACCTAACCTTTTTCTTTCGTGCAAACGTCGGCGAGAATTTTATTATTTCGCTTAATTAATTTTCATTGCATAAATCGTATCCTGCTTCCTAGTACTGGAACAATACTTAACTTCAATGAGATTATAAATGTAACAAATGGATTGCAAATTTGTAGACGAACAGAGTGATTCGTAAATGAGTCAGTTTCTTTGAATTTAAAAAGAGAATTGAGTTTTGATACGATTAATGATGTACCAAAGTAGGTACCTCTACCTATCTAAATTTCCATGTAAATTCCAAATCCTTCTACCTAGATTGTTTTAAAATTCTGTATCGAGAGATGTCTTAAAGGGTGAAAGAGGTGGTTTTTTTGTTATAATGTACTTGGAATCGATTCTGGTCATGTTTTTCTACATTTGAAAATAATAAACGTAGATTTCTTGGGTTTAATGATTTTTTTTTGGGGGGGGGGATATTTGGCTCTCATTAAATTACACATCATCGTATCTCAAGGCTCAATTCGTCTTTGAATAAAATTTCCTATCAATACGTTATACGAGTAATTCCTTCCCAGCGTTGTTCGAGCGATTTCAATTTATTTGCTCTTTTTTCATAATACACCTCAAACATGATGTTGGTATCGAGTCAAATTTTCCTAAATCTATACAATATCAAAGTACTAGCTCGGCCGCTGTCGCAGTCGAATCTAAACAACAACGAAAAAAACACCTCTATAAAACTGAACGATGTGGGAGTTATTTCCATCATCTGCATGTTTCCATAACAAATTCATTCTATAAATAAACTTGTAAAAAGAGTATATAAGTAAGTACGAGCACGAATGAAACAGAAAACACGCTCGATGAAACATCAACTTTTACTCAGTATATTAACCTACATTGTACTTTGATTCAGTATTCGCGTTTTTTTTTCCTTCCGCCGTAAAGTGAGCAGATATCAAAAGCATTGTGCATTTGGCAATTTTTATGAAATATACGCAAAATTAATGGAAAATAGATGACTGAGTCATATAACATATCCGCACACAGACTGCGACGATTTGCCTTGAAAATAGCTCTGGTACTTTAAAAATACTTCATCTTTCGAACGAGACCAATTTCCTCGACGTTGCATGCTAACTTATTATTTCCGCTTGGCTGAGCTTCGGGTATACAGCACTGACCTATCATAAGGTAGAAATGCATTTACCTTCTGGGTACTTACCTTTCTTCTTCTTGTTTTTTTTTCAAGTGTGTTTTAATAATTTGGCAATAGTTTTGGAATATATATTTCATTTTTTTGACATTTATTTTCATTTAAAAGATGATACGTCTGTGTTATTTTATTATTCGTATTCATCATTTTTTAATGTATAGGGAATCAAGATACCTATTCAGAAATTATTATTACCGACGTAATTGGAATTTTTCCCGAGGGTTCACATGTACCTACATTATTTGAAATAGAATTATTTTCTTCTCAAATTATTGTTGTTGTTGTAAAAGTATTGGAGTAGATATTAAGTTAGAAAATCGAAGATGCACCGTTGTTTGTTCTTATCAATCCTTTCCTCCATCACTATCTCTTCTACTTATAATATCTCGTTATTACATTTTGCTTTTGTTTCATTTTCGTGTCTAGCAATCGTTTTGTTTACTGAAAAATTGACATGAACATTTTTATCGAACTCAATCGTAATACCTTAAACTAGGTACCTACCTACATGGCTTCATTTCTTTGTCAACAAATTGTGACCATTTTTTCAAAAGTTGGAATTTGTTTTCGTTTCTTTGTAATAATTAATAAAACAGGAGTTTTTATTTTTCAAACTTGTTAAAATGACAGGAAAAGTTGAGTGTAAAGGAATTTCTTACAAATGAGGTAGGTACCTACTCATAATGGCCGACAATTTTTTGAACCATAACGATGAAGCTAAATCAAAGGAGAATATAAGAATGCTGTCATCATTACTCATTGGTCAAAATGTTGGGTACCTACCTACTGAGATGCATTTTTTTCGATTTTTAGTGAATTTTCAAAATTCAAATTTGGGCCAAAAACCAGAAAAAAGTCAAAATTTGACAAAATTGTTCTAGAAAGCTAAATTACCCTGCTTCAACTTGCCTAATTGATTAGAAATGATTTTCAGCTGTTTAGAGCAGTCGTATGGAGTTTCCATAAAACATTTTACCATTATAAATTTACACAAAATTTTTCTAAATGAAGTTGAAAAGATGAAATTTACTTTATAATGGTAATTTTAACATGCTGATTTAATTAGAGGTGGTTTCAAGCCATTCTGGAGCCTTTAGCCTTTTAGCCTTACTTTGGAACGGATTCTATTTTAAAAACATACGGTATACGGAACTAACAGAAAATTATTTTGGAAAAATGGGGAGTAATGGGTCAAGACAGTCACTAATAAGCACCAATCACGTCTGTGCGTGTGTTAAAATAAATTTGAATTTTTAACACTTTTTTGAAAATTTGAAATTTTTATACTACGACTGTACGCTCTAAAACGGCTGTAAACCAACTTCGATCGACTCAACATGTGAAAATTAGAGCTTGATGTAAATTCTAGCGTTCCGATTTCATCATTTTATAGGTGTTATTTTGTGAGAATTTCAAATTTTGAAAATCTACTGGAGACTCCAGAACTGCTCAAAACGGCTCAATACTGTTTCCAATGGTTTTGGGATGTTGAAAATAGCGTGCAAATTTCAACTATCCAGGTCAATTTACGAGTAAAATGTTGATCTTTTCGCGTTCTTGTCTTGAAGGCTTCCGGAAATTCCCCAAAAAATCAAAAAATGCACTTCAGCATCAAAAATATTATGGAATTTGTGTGTGTTCTTTCGATTACCTTTGCATGGTTCAAAAATTTTTCTAAGGATTGGGAAACCTTCCTAGTCATATTTTGGTCAATACATATTCGTGCAAACATTTTCGAAGGATGGAAAAAGCTTTTTCAATACGCCCAGCACAACTTCTTTTTTTTGTCAAATCATCTCGTTCCTTGAAAAGAAATGCAATTTTAAAATTTAATCATCAATTCTGAGTTGATTCCAAAAAATCTAATTTTTAGAGAGATTTTTCAAAATTCTTTACTCGTATTTCTTAAAAATAAAAAAAAAAAACAAAAATAGTCATTTTCATGCACTTTTGCTCCTTTTCATCAGTTCTTGATAAAGACCTCACATAAAAAGAGGTTTACGAGGGTGGCTGCTGCATATGGGAGGGGTGAATTTGAAAAAGTTCATATACGTTTTCAACAGGATAGGTATTTATTGTAGAATTTATTGTTTTCTTTTTTTTGTGAGATAAATATGTAAATGCAAAAACCCAAATTATTTAGTGGTCCCACTCCCAAGGGCTTATGGTTACCAGAGAAAATAAGGAGTCTTTGGTACGTTGACCAGGACGGTGCTTTTGACCACCATTATTTACAAGAAATCGCGTTAATACGTAGAAATTTTTCTAACCCGAGCATCATTATCATATTCACGGCAAACTGGGTAGGCAATTTTATTTACACTCCTGATGGAGTAGCTTATTCCAGACGAATACTAGAAAATGATATCGAGTTTTCTGATTTCGGTCAATTTTGTTACGAATTTTCTCTCGTGAACATGAAACGAATATCTATCCATATCTGTTTGCGTTGTTTTAAACTGTCGTAAGTGTAAACAGGAAAGTCGTAAATCAGTAATGAAAATTTAAAAAGCTCGAATTTGAACTTATAAGATAAAATCTCAAATTTTTATAATCAATACTGTTGTAAGCTACGTGAAAAAAAAATACAGAAAAAATACATTTTTACCTTCTTTGCGAAAAACTAATTTTTGAAATGTAATCTCAACACACAGAGCCACAAAATTCTCGATTTTGATCCAAATTAAAAAAAAAATTATTGAAGAAGTGACATATTGATTCTTAATACTGAGCTCTCTCTTTTTCCAGCCCCGGTGCTCCTGAACATTATCAAAATACACAAAACGTCTTAGTTTGCCAATTTTGAAAAAAAAATCTCTGTGTACCCCTTAAAGTGATTTGGAAAAATGAAAAAAATGCTTCAAATTTTTTCATTTTTTCCCAAATACTACACACAACTCTGAGTTACCCAGCTTTTACGCCTTCTTTCCACCAACTCTTTCAAAAAGTGAAAAACAACCCATTCTGGTGAACAAATGAAAAACTATTTTGAATTCAAGAACCCTCATTGTATCCGCTATCTAAAAAGAACAAAATAAGTATACACATTCAACAGAATATTTTAGAGGAAAAGCCCGACCATTCATTCCATAAAAAATTTCTTCTCGCTGGAAAAAATTTCCGGTAAATAATAAACATTAGACTCGGACGTTTTTAAATTAATTTATCGCACTAAGGAAAATTACGTTCATTTGTAAACAAATAACGAGCCGATTCCATTATGCCTACCTATTCATTTCACCTTCTTAATCTCATCCAATTTACTAATCTATTCGTTGAAGTAATTCGAATTCGAGTTACGGAGAAAAAGAAGCTAAATTGAAAAGGTATTGTGACGCAGTCTGCGAAAACGCGTTAAATTTTATGGAAACAAAGAAAGTAGTCCATAGGATGAGGAGAAAAGGACCGCAGCAGTAGCAGGTGGGTTAATAGTAATGTTTTCGGCAAGACCATTAATAATTCACGATAATGAGAAACGATGCCTATTCTGACGGAAACCAGAAAATAAGTCGGAATTTAGAAATGGTAACCGATCACGCGAATTTCAACGTAAGCGTGTAGTAAGTATTAAGTACTATAACTTAAGCATAGCGAATGAGTAGTTGCCAAATATACAATACATTAGGTAGGTATAGTACCTATCTACCCGAGACGATTGAAAACAACGTCAAGGTTTTTGCTTAAGAAGCAAACTTTTGTATGGTTGCAGATTTAGCAGATATTATATGGGTAGTAATCCATCTTATATACTAAGTATATTTTTAGACTTTTGGAGGATAAAAATTACCTATTCTATATAGTAGCCTAATATGAAAGTTGAAAGTTTGTTGGAAAGTTACACGTAAGTATTATACGTACCTTTTTCTTGTTCTTCATCAGGGTCGCATCCCGAATGAATTGCGCGTTCCCAGGCGCATGTGAGCCCCATAAACGTAAAGCCATTCGAGCGTAAACGCAAGATATTATGCATAAAGGTACGATGTACTGTAGCAATAAAATAAGAACTCGGTAACTTAACATCACATCGTTCGGTAGTTCGGTATTGTAGCAAAATGGTTTCGTATGTATTCGACCCACTGTAACAAACAGCCAAGACGTGATTTGGTGGTTGATACTTTAAAATGTACACCATACAAAGACCCTTAAAAGGAAGCTAAAAGCCGTCTAATACGTACTTGGATCGTAGTATTCTATGTATTCGACTCGTAACGCCAAAGCCATCGGTGAAGCTATGAAGAATGCCACTATCCATATACAAGCTATGCAAACCTTGGCACGGTACTTCGAAGGGTAAACTCTGTCAAAAGGCAAATTTTTAATCAAAATATGTATTAAAAAAAATTATTCCAACACGCGCATTCCTGAAGAGATTTTCACAAGTGCTTTGTCAAGTTTCATACACAATAGAGGAGTGTAACGGCGGTTACTTAACTACGTAGTAGGCAGATTTTGTACCTGCATAGTTTATAAATCCCAGGCTATTGTATTTGGATAAGTATTACAGTAAATTAAATTCCGATAAAATATTCTCGTATAAAAATTTCGAGTAGAAATTTTCAAATCTCTGCAGGAGCTTTAAATGAAATTTGCCTCATCGTTAATCCAATAGGCATCTACATTTATCTACCTTGAAAGTTTATAATCGTGGTAAGTTTGCTATCGTTGACTCGATAAAATTTTACTAAAGAGGTTGCCCTTGAAATAAAAACTTGAAAAAAATCTCTGGAGATTGACACGAGTATTGATGGTTGTTAGAAAAAATTTTAAACTATATTTTGAAGGAGGTAAATGTAGCGAATGCAACGGAGAGTCTGTGTATGTAAATCAGTGTCTTGAATAAGTTACCTGCGTTGATTTATAATAAGAGTCTCCCGAGAACAAACAACTGCAAAATGATTTTGTAGGGAAAAAAGTGTTGATGTCACAACTCAAAATGTCCATACAATTCTTTTAAAAAATTTTGCTCTAAAGTGATTTCATTATTTTCCAAGTTTTAAATTTTGTTCCCAACGTGTGAGTAAGCAAATGCTTTGAAAATATCATTAACTTTTTGGAAGTTCTCTAAATTGCTTTAAAGGGTGTAATAGGATACCCTGCCCAATAGGCCAAATCACAAAAAAGTTGAGCTTTCAAAGAAAAATCATTCTGGAGAATGAAAGTTTTGCACAAACTTAAATCCTTCATTTCCAAAAAAAAAAAATATATATATATATAAATTGGAAATTTTTTTTCAAAAATAATTCAACAACATGAGTAAAAAACATTAGCTTATAAAAGCAGTTTTTTTGAAAATATTTTTAAAAAATTACAAGGAAAAAACTCGTAGGTAATAATGATAATGAAAAAGGACACCTGGCAGTTCACAAGTTGAGCAAAAATAAAAACTTGGTAAAAGAAATGCCTTTGACCAAAAAATGAAAAAAAAAACAAAATTTAGGCTGCTAAGAGAGGATTTTTTATCAAGTCATAAAATCTGGTTGGAAATTGGGCCTAGAAATGACACAAAATTTGGCAAAATTGCGAGCTTTGTAGTGGGGGTAACAAATTATAAAAACCTTTTTGCTTTGAAGCACTTGATGGAAATTTTGGACTCAAAAATGAAAAATTTTGTCACCAAAACATTGTTTTAGAAATCCAAAGAGGTGAAAATCAAAAATTTCCATGTCCAGGCTAGATGGAGAGGAGACTTGGATAGAGTTCATAACTATTCATTTCTATTTGTGTAACCAAAACCTGTGTTTTTCTTGCCATATGAAAAGTCGAGTTAAGTATCACAAAAAAGACAAATTGATCGACTTGGAGGCATCCACTACAATTTTTACCAAACCAAATATTGTTCCCCAGCTTCTTCAACATCTCAAAGACATTAATTGTTTCCCCACATGGGAGAAAATTCCAAAATGACACTCTGAACGTCTCAAAACACTGTGGCCATTCACCTTGCAGCATATCATCTACACACATCTAATTGATGTCAAATTTTGGCCTTTGGGCCCTAAACCAACATTTGTCTTCTAGAAACCACACTCAAACCATTTATACCCCTGTAGTCTTGTGATTAATCTCCAAATGTGTCTTCAGTTTTGCGTGAAAAAAAACATATCATAGAAGGCAACGCTACAGGCATGTACTAAAGCCTGAAACAATGGCATTAGCTGTTACAACAACATCGTCAAAAACTGTTAGTGATACTGTTGGCAACAGGTTTTTCTTATCAGCTTATTATTCACATCAATTTTCTAACAAGTTTATTTGAAACGATGTCGTTGATAAAACATTTGCCATCGGTATTGCTTTTGGATACTGACACATACACAGACACACTGTGCTCATATAAGCGTGCACAACCATTCATGAATTCATACAACAGATAAGGATAATCAATAATCATTTTATAAAAACTGATTGTAACAACTAGCAGGTTTGGGTTTCATTTGACAATACCAATTACTAACAGTTGACAGTTTTAAATGGCGTTGAAACTGTTACAATGACAATGCCAAAACCATATTCCAGGCTTCAGCATGCAGGGATGCCATCAATATTAAATATCACTATATTGAATTGATTGATTGAATAAATGAGCTATCGCGATTATCATGATATAGGGCAAAATGCTCTGACATCACACAGCGTAAAAGTGGCCGCGGATCTTGATTCCCCTTACATTCTGTAGGCTTCAAGCTAGTGATTGTTCTATCCACTTTGCATTTTGATATGCCAAAACTTTCAAACCATCTCGAGGATTCCATTATTTTATGGCTCTAAATTGTAAAGAATTTTGTCCCCATTCCAACGGTATTACATTTTTTGAAATCCGCAAAAGTCTTCCTTGAGAAAATTTACTTAACGAGCTGAAAAAGGTAGCCAATTCAACATATTGTTCTGTTCACTTTGCACTTCGAGGCAACAGAACTTTTAAACCATCTTGAGTACCCCATTATTTTATGGCTCTAAATTGTAGAGAATTTTGTGCCCTTTCCAACAGTACTACATTTTTTGAAATCCGTGAAAGTCTTCCTTGAGAAAATTTACTTGACGAGTTAAAAAAGGTAGCCAATTTAACATATTGTTTCGTCCACTTTGAACTTTGAGGCGGCAGAACTTTTAAACCATCTCGAGGACCCCATTATTTTATGGCTCAAAATTGTAGAGAATTTTGTGCCCTTTCCAACGGTACTACTGAAAAGTAGAAGTGAACAGCATTGTTTACAGCTAGACTTGTAAGCTTTAGCCTACCATTCACAGGGCGCATGTATGCAACCTGAAATGCGTGTTTTGCCCTATTACAATACTAACAACTTGCGATCTATTCCACAAGAGCGAATCGCTAAAGTGAAAGCGAAAAATCGGGCACTGCGCATGTCAAAATTGTGGGTGGAGTTTATTTCCAAAAGTCAACAACCTTAAGCATAAAAGAGCGTAAATTTCTTGTTGCATACTAGCGATCCTTGCAGAAAATATTGCAAGTTGTTGATATCGTGATATCACGATAATCGCGATAATGGGGAAAAGTTAATCGATTAGCAATTGATAGTATCGGCGGCATCCCTGTCAGCATGTACATAGACAAAGACTGTCATGTTTAAAAATGCAGTAAAACCATAATATTACTGCATGAATCTAAACATCGTTTGCAGCAAATGCTTTCAAAACCCTCCATCTAAAAATAAAATGTATCCAAAAATCATAGTTCCTACTGTAGGTACAATCCTTCCCACTGAAAAAAATTGTGTACCTTACTTTTGGGACATCCCTCATGCCCCAGATTGAAAGGTATTATATAAACAGTATCAATTTATTCTTCCAAGTAAAACTACTTTCTGCAGAACAAATAGAAAAGAAGAGGTGATTCTAGCCAGAATTTGTATCGCACATATGGCATTAACCCACACTTTTTACTGAAAAATCCCTAATATATGAAATAATTAAAAATGAAACACTTGGGGAAATTTTTGAATATACATGCAAGTATGTACACAAAGATGAAGAAGAAATGTGTGAAAAGTTGCTCCTATTCCCAATTTATGCAGGGATTTATGATTTGTTATAACATATCTGTTTTGCTTTATGTTAAAATTTTATTATATCTGACTTGCTCTGACAAAACCGATCGTTTCAACGAAAAAAAGTTTCCAAAATAATGACGTTTGAAATGAATCTTGAGGGTTCAAAGATCAGGTTTTTGAGAAAAAAACATTTTTTTGAAATTTTGTTGAAATGGTCATGTTTTGTCAGAGCGGGTCGGTCACATATTTTTGCTGAACTTTCATTATATTTTTGTGAATTTTGCTATAAGTACTTTTGTTGAGATTTTGCCATTTTGTTGTTATATTGCTATTTGTTGAAATTTTTTTGTTAATTTAATTTCTGTATTGTTGTCGTTGAAGGCCAAGACGCCGGACGTTGTTAAACAAACTTTTGATAATGACTTTTAAAAATTTTTAAAGAGGAATTTCGAATTTCCATTTCATCTTTTGCCACCACAAAAGTATTCATCTATTCTAAATTTAACCAGTCTCGAGATATGTGCCTTCAAATTCTGTATATTTTGCAATAAATCACATTAAGCGTGTAAATTACAACTGCACCCTCCTCCCCCCTCGACTCCATTCTCGAGAAATGATATTTACCTATCTTACTAGACTATCGAGAGGAACCATCAGAGGACCAAATGTAATTTCTGGTATGATTTTGTGTGAAATAAAATGTCTCAACCGAAGATGTTAATATAATTGCCTACCTAGTTTGCCGTAAATACGATGATATAGAATCAGTAATGCCAAAACATCCGTTTTACGTATTAGAATATCAAACCACTGAAAACTGAAAATAGAAGAATTTGGTGCTTTTTTTTTCTTCAAAAATATGGAACTTGCCATACGAAAAAGTCGTTTTCATTTCTAAGTAAATTCCATCAACCCTTACTTATTATAAATAGGCTAAAGAATGTTACACCTTTTATGATTGCGATCATTAAAAAATTCAACGAATCGAGCCTAATTGGCATAAAATTACGACGTCTCGTAATTCCCTTTATGACAATAACGCCAAGTCAAAGTCCTAAAATAGTTCGCCCACAATTTTATAACACGAATTTCGAAGTTATCACTACTAAACACGCAACAGTTTGAAATCGGAACAAGAAGTTGGCCAAATTTGTAATCTGCAAACGAAACTTGTTGTTAACAAAAGTTTCTCGCTCTATTTTAAAACTTATCACTGCCGACGAGATAAATAAAATAGAATAAAAAAAAACAATAATTGTCGCGCTTTCATCGGTTGCTGCGTACGTAAGTCTAAATGTAAACAATGGGGATATTAAAAAAAGGCGTGTATTAAATTAGAGAGAGGCTCGAGTTGGAAACAAAATAATGAAATAGAAAAAAGGGAAACGAAATATGCAGCAGTTACGATAAGAAAAGTGATTCTTTTCGCTGTAAATAACGAAAACAGCGAAATAGGGAAATATCGAAATTCGAATAATATCATTTGTATGCGATAACAGTTTGAAAAAAAAAAGGTTCTTTTTACCATTAAATGGTAAACTTTACAAATAATTATTTTCAGGGCTAGTGCATAAAGAAATGTATCGAAGAAATATGGAAATGAGGAGAAAACTTGACTCGAATATTTACATTTCCAAACAACTTTTTCTTCATATTATTTATTCGTCAATTGTGTGAGAGAGGGTTTTTGTATTTGTTGCGATAGTCTTTCTTTATGCACTTTGGATTATTTATTTCTTATTTGTTTTTCTTTTTTCTTCGGAAAACTAATCAATTCGCTTTGATAACGTTCAAAAGTTCGACTTAATTTTGCATTAATACTGCGAATGCACATCTCTTGAATCTTTGCACGAATGATTTACGTAATTTTGGTTTAATTTAAAACTTTTTCTTTAGCTTTATAGTATATAGGTGCGTACTTGAAGCTGGTGGGTTGTTAATGTTTAATTATCTGGTAGAAAAATCGAATTACTCAGAATGTATTAGTGGAATGAAATTCTCCTTTGAGAACCGCAAAACTTGAGATTTTAGTCTGGTTAAAGCATTTGATAAAATACTTCAATTAATCAGTTTTAAGTATCAAACATGAATGCAATGTATCTTGGCTTTGTGTGGGTACGATGTAAAAACAAAATAGGTAATTAAGTTCTCAGTACCTACTTGCTTGGTTTTATAGGTACTTGGCTTGTTTGAAGAGTCGATTGATGTTGATGTAACGTATTTTCGAGTTTAAGATACATTAGGCACCTGCTCGTATATGTATTTTTATTATGTTTTCATAATTATCAACAGACATTGTGCATTTTTAGAAACACAAAAATACTCGTATGTATCCTTACAAAGGAGCTTTTGAAACCCACCAATTAAATTCTAAGCTACTAAAGTTGATCTTTCAATTTAATTGGAAAATTTTTCAGAATAGAAGACAAATATAGAAAATTATTTCTCAGGATATTATTATAGGATTGTCTTGAATTTGAAAACTAATTTTCAGATTCAATTTCGAGCTTTACTCCATTAAAATTTCAATTCTAATAGGCAATAACGTAGATCTAATTTTGAAAATTCGAATTTTGTAGCTGTTAAATTGCTAAATTCGTTTATTTTGATATAAAGAATCTGCAATTGGTTGAGAGGGAATGGTTGAAATAGGTATCTTCCAAAATTCCTTCCTCATATCTTTCTTCAGATGGTTTTTTTTTCAAATTTCTTTGACCAAAAAAATCTTGAATTGAGCGGATTTCAAATTCTGAGTTTCTATGACATCAAAATTTCTTTCTTTTAATCAATTTTCTTGAACATATTTTTTTGTTTTGCGACCAAAGAAGACAGTGCAACGACGAAGTACTCGAATGCAAAAATGACTCAAATAGCCAATGTTCAAATATTTAAGAAAAAGGTCACCGATCCCCCTCTTCTACCCTCACCTCATTCCAGGTGTTTCATGCCCCAAATACGGCCAGTATATAAATTTTAGTTTGAAAGTCAAAAAGATTCTTGATTATACGATTTTTTGTAAATTTCATAATTTTTGATTCATATAAGCCTCTTTTATAGCCACTTCAGGAGTCAAAGTCTGATTTTACAAATTTTTCATGAGATATTATTTAACCTCCTTCTTTTCTAAGCCAACGCAAATCCTTCATGTTCCATTTGTTTTCAAGTTTTTTCGCTATTTTCAAGGATTTTGGAGCACTTTACCTCTTTCTATTTTCCAATGGGCCTCTCCAAGATCAACATTATTCCCAGAGATTTCTAGTTTTAGGATCCAAGAAGTCAATGTGTGGTAACAAAATGTGCATAAATGACTGAAATGCTGATTTTTAACATTTCGGTGAGAATCAACCCCGCCCCCCTCTTTCTGTCACAGGACCTTGATACCATAAAATGGTACGAGTACCCTTTTCAATTTTTCAGTCCCAAAGAATTTTTGAAGATTGATTTTTTTTGCAATTTTAGGCATATTGTACGTATTAACTCTCAAATAAACCATGGGATCAAATATTGCTTGTTCCAAATAAGGGTTACAAAAAGATTGAGGGATTCCTTCTATTGTTCATTGGGGTATTAAATTTCGAATTTTTCAAACAAACCAAAAAATTGTTTCATTGATTTTTGATTTTTTTTTTGATGAGAAATTATGGCATTTGATTGTGTGCCTGTTTTAAAATTTGGAACACAGGTAAACAAGTTCGTATTCGAAACAAAGACACTAAATTTCTCTCTCAAATTTTTTACAATTTCCCTCCAACTTTTGCCTCTCACCCAAAAAGTCGATGACCCATATCAACGAACAACGTGTTTCGTGTTTTTTTGGGGAGCCAAATTTCAACTTGATTGAAGATGACAATGTTAAAGTTGGCTGGCTAGAAAAAACTAAAAAATTTCATCAATTTAAAATCACAAGTTCGGTACTTTATACCTACCTACCTATATTTATACCTGCTTCGATTGGTTATTCAAGCTGATTGAAAAAGAAAAAAGAAAAATAAAGAAAGCGTCGATAATTTTTCAATTCACCTTACGAGTACACTGCTTCTTGAGAAAGTTGAAATTGGAATGTGAAAATGAGAAAAATCAAAATGTAAACGATCGTTTCATTCATTTGCATATTTTTAAAAGAGAACTCATCTTGAAATTTAATTTGTTTATGAAAATTTCATTTAAAAAAACTTTTCGCCGCTTCGAAAGAGAAGTGGTATTGAAAGTTTAGCCGATAGGTTTAATGTGGCGTTTATTAAAATTTAGAAAAGTTTTATTTCTCGCGAATGTCTTCTGATAAGCTGTAGAATTTCACCATGTCTAGAAGGATGAGGTTAAAAGGTAAGTATAGGTTAGATTCGAAAGACGCGATGAAATTCAGTTACGGGAAGTTTTCATTTTTTTTTTTCAAGGATTACCTGTCAAATATAATTTTTGGCGGTAAATATTATTTTTGAAAAGATTTGCTACCATGCTGTGTTAGGTACTGATGTGGAGACATCATCGTAGGTATAAAAGTTGAGTGGAAAATTTTAAATTACTTGTTAGACTGTCTGTCGTAAAACTAACGAAATGTGAGAATTTTTTTCTCTTTAAGACGTATAGCCTATTTATGTATGTTTTATGAGAGTTGGACAACTTTAAATCAGTTTTTCCGAGGAGGATGACTTTTGGAGTAAATTTCACAGAGATTGTCAAAATTGAAAAATGATTTTTCGTACGAAGATGACTTCTCGTTGAAATGTCAAACAAAGTGTTGAGTAGGTAAGTTATAAAAAAAATTCACAATTTTTCATCGTGTCACAGAAAAAAATATCGACTGGTAAAGTTGAAAAAAAAATTGAAGAAGTGAAGTTATTTTATGCAAATCAGCTACGAATCAACAAATTGGTAGATTCCCCACCATTTACCTGAAGATCAAAAATTTGAAACAAATTCATTTCGGGTTTTGTTCACAACTCAGATCGACTTCCAAATTGAGTAAATTTTCACGTACCCAGTTTATAATACTTGGACCTTTAAAGTATAAACCTCACAAACAACCACGCTCATAGCTCAGGTTTTAGTTGATTAGAACTCCCGTAGTGAAATTTAATAACAAACCGAACTCTTGACGAAAATTGAAAAACTCTAACCCCAACTCGAAATGTAGGAATTACCTAAATTAATTCACGCAATATATACAACGAGAAGACGAAACTTTCGTCGCAAGTTGCGTGAATAGTATAACAAACTAATAAACTTTATTGCCATAGTATCGACTACGTCATCGTCACTGCGATGAGATTATTAGTGTCTCCGAAACGATATCTCGCTCTAATTGGGCAAATAAAAGTGAGAAAATTCGTCACGTTTTTTTATTTTCGTTTTACTTGGTCGTGTAACGAGTTGATGACGCGACGACGACTACTATTACTACTACTACGAGTACCTACGACGACGCGGTATTGAATTAATAAAATGAAAAATCATTACCTTAGAGGGTTGAGTATCGCTCTGTGTCTATCCAACGCGATGGCAGTTAAGGTGAAAATGCTGACGGTAACCGAAAGCACTTGTACAAATGGACAGAACGGACACATAAAATGAGGCAAATTCCAACGCTGCAATAGAGCTGCTTGAAACTGTAACACAATTGTACGTATTTTCCAGTAATAACAAATTCTCGTAAATTACAAAATACATTAGCACCAATAGGTACATGAGGAAGAAAATGGAAAACATTGTAACTTGTAATTCTATACTACAGGTACCTACTCATACGATATATTGTATCTGTGTTGAAAAACGAAACCAATCTGGATTTTGAACAGCCCTGGAGCAGAGATATTTTTAACATTTTCTATATCGAAATGTATTAATTTCATCGCCGAATCGATGTCAATTTTTTGCCACCTTTTTTATCATTGCTTGAAGGAATTTTCTATGGTTTACAGTTACATGAGTATACAGGGTATCTTATCAAATATCTACTTGAGATTCAGGTATAGGTAAGTAGAAAAAAAGTGAATTAAAAACTATACAATCTTCCAGATGAGATGCCTGTTTTGAAATTCGAAGGAATAATGATTTTGAACATTTTCCAATTAAATTGATTTCCCAATCGTAAAGTAGGTATCCTTGAAATCGTAAAAAAGTTCTTCAATAAAATTGCAATTTGTACAACGTAGGCCAACGTCAATATTTAAATTGAAGAAGCCATGAAAAAAAAAAGAATTTTAAATAAGTATTACATTTTCTTCACAAAAACCTACTAAACAAAATAGGTACCAATTGAAAAAAAATATCCTGTGATCAATGATTCCTGGAAAAAAAATTGTAAGCACTTTCTGTCAATCCCTAGTTTTGAGGATGCTTGACCAAAAAATGAATACCACTACGATCTATGGTCCAATTATAGATATCTATTATCTATACCTCGTATTCAGCTCAATTTCAAACCAAGGAAGCAGGAAAAACGAGCCTGTTGGAAATTTTTCATCAAATTATGTAGGAATTGTAAGAGACGAATTTAATACATTTTGTTTAGGATTCATTTTCTTATGGCTTCTTCAATCTCGACGATTAATTAAGGCCAATAATTTTTTTCGAACGAGTGGAAATTTAATATATGGGTTAGGAGTCTCTTGACACACTGAATTTATTTCCAAGGTCAACATTTTTCGGACAGGCGCCATTTTCGAAAGGAAAAAAATTATTCTAAAAAAAAAAAACATTGCAAAAGTTGCTATTTTGGGGGAAAGTTTGATGTTCACAACCTACCAGAAAAATTTTCTTTTCCCTTGAAACCATTTAAATTTTTCGTGGATTTTAATTAAGTTCAAATTACCTCGTGGCTCGTATAGAAAAATGTGATCACTGATCATCTTGGTACAGCAAACCTAGTAGGTACTCGTATTTAGTACTTATACCGAGTCTCCGTAATAGAAAATAAAATTTGAATTAAGCAGAACACAATAGGCGGTAAAAACATAATTTTGGAGAGTATGTTTGGACCTCATGGGGAGCTTGGACCAACAATTCTATTGGAAAATAAATTTTGAATTAAGCAAATACCATGGGTGGTAAAAACACAATTTTGGAAAGTATGTTCATACCCCATGGGGAGCTCTGACCAACAATTCTTTTGAAAATTTCGCATCTAAGGTGTTATCTTTCCCTTTCTTCAATTTCGAAAATTCAAAATTTATTTTCTAAAAGTTAACACATTGTGCTTTCGAGCTTTTAGTTTCACATAGTGCTTTTGAGCTTTTGGTTTCCCGTAGTCCTTTTGATATCGCATTGTGCTTTCAAGCTTTCGATTTTGTGCAGTGCTTCCGACATTGCATTGTGCTTTCAAGCTTTGGTTTTTGCGTAGTGTTTCGAGCTTTCAGTTTTATGTAGTGCTTTCAAGATCCTGCTTTCATCTCTTTTATTTTTTTTCAATCATTGGACAAAAATTTTGAGATTTCCCTTTCTGAAATATATGAAGGTATTTTTTGGGAAAGTGGCTTGTTTTTTCATGTATTTCAAATCAAAAATTATTGAATTTCCCACATATTCTTTCCTTAGGTATTTTGAAAATTTTAATTTTTGAACGTTTTCTCTCAAGTGATGATAAATTTGGGGTAAAAGATCTAAAATTTGAGATTAAAAAAAAAATCGAAATGTTTTCTGAAGTATTGAAAAAAATTGATTGTAATAATATCATGAACCCTTCCACCTTCCTATTAAACAAAATATGGGAAATTGACCTGCTTTTGTCCTATTTTTTCATCTGTTTCCATTTTTTGGACAACTTTTCATGTTGAAAACCACAAATGAATTGGTGAGAACAGAAAGGGACCAAGTCACAATTTCGGAAAAAAAAATTTTCACGGATATGTGGGTTTTAAAATACAGTGGATCAACTGGTGATGTCAGATTTCCGCAAAACTGCCGGGAAAGTGGTATTTGGGCGCAGAAAAAGGGCGGGTCTGCATTGATGACTTTTTCGTTAAATTATTTGAATTCCTTGAAAAATAACAAACATTTTCGAGAGGACCATTTTTTGAAATTCAAGTTCATCTATGTACTGAAAAAAGACGAAAAAATTAACAACTTGGGCAAAAAGTTTTACACCTCAAGGGGTTTTTGGTCAATTTAAACGAGATAGCAGTCTAAGTGAAGTACTTATAGATGTAGAATCAAGCCCCATTCGTGCCCGAGCAATTTCAAGAGAAATTTTGGTGATTGAGTGCAGAAAGGGTCTAAGTCCTATTTGTTTAGGCAGCAACAGCGCCGGCGCACGTGAATATTTTTTTTTCGAAACTGTGCTAAAAATTGTGTCTTGGGATTGTCTTTCAATAACCTTAAACATGATTACCAAAATTTTAGATTTCCGAATAAATCAGTTTTTTTTTACTCTTGAAAGCTGCGGAAATGGACTTAGCCCCATGCAGGCAAATTAATATTCGCGCATTTTAACAACACTACGTACAGCTTTGTAAGATCATTGACCTGTTTGTCTGTCTTTTGAAAGCCGTCTGGCGTCTTGTGTGGCTCCCTAAGGTCGTTGACCTGTTGGTCTGACTATTGAAGGCTGTCTGGCCCCCATTGACCTGTCTGTCTAGCTTTTAAAGACCACCTGCATCCTGCATGTGTGTCCTTGAAAGGTCATCAATCTGTCTGTCCGTTCAATAAATTTAAAATGCATACTGCAAAAGCAGCTCGAAGAAAATACTCCGTGCTTGTCTTCTATTAGCATGGGTTAAGTGCCATACTTCCGGGCTGTAGACTTAATAATTTTTTTTCTAAACTTTATTCATCTATTTGAGTTTGCCGAATTTCCATATCGCTTTAATTTCGGGCACAAACGACGATACAACCGGAAAGGTACAAAAGGAGTATCAACAGCTTTGTACACATTATATGTAGCCAAATCGAACCGCACCAATTAGTACTTCCCGATGGATTTTCATACATTTCTCATCCACCAGCGAATCCCTTCAGGGCATTAAATGTCACGCAATAACAATGCCCCGGGTCAAGGAAATGGCAAAATACCACGAGTAGCCTGCAGAAACTTCGTTCATAATTTAATCATTTTCATTATAGACGTATTGTCCGAACGACAATTTAGACGAATCGATACGTATCGTATCGTGATCTTAATCATCGGTTATGATTATACTTACCATAGAATGAAGCTTCATTTACTTGGGCAAAAATCGCTATACCTATCAAATATACATTCGAGTTAATTTCCCACGAGGAATGGGCAATTTTCGATTATGAAATTGCATTTCTTATTGATATGCATCAATTTCGAATTTTCAAACGTATCGTGTATCTATCTATACCTCTCAGAGGTGCATTAACGAATAGGAAAAATGTTTAATGAAACATAAAAAAGGCGTTTTTTTTTTTGATTTTTGACCAAAGCACATGTCCGTAATTACCCCGGTTAATTAAAACTAGCTCACGTTCTCTGACAAATAAACTATACGGTGTTGTTACTCAAAAACGAGTTTAAATTCACGAAATTCCAGCTTTTGATATTTAAATGATATTTGTTCAAGGGTAATTTATGTTAATGCGTTGTTTGCATTGTGTACACTGTACAGCTACCAGCGTACGTAATAGCAACGGTTTACTTTTAACCGCATCTCGAGAGCATTGAAGTTGGTGATTCGATCATACTGAGAAATCCAAGTGTTTTGATTGTACAGTGCAGGAAGGAGGAGAGAAGGTATTCGGAAAAAACCCATCGAAGATACGAAGATACACGTTCGAAAATTGGATAAAGTTTTACCTACCTACCTACCTACCTACCTATTTTGAATTCGAGGGTTGACTTTAATGTAACAAAGTTTCTCTTCGATGAATTCTAAAAGTGGTTTTTTTTCTCGAATACTTTTTCATCTCTATGAAAATATTTCAGTAAGATCGTGGTATACCGATATACCTATACGTAAGATTATTAATTATGGAAAGTTTAGTTGAACTACCTATAAAACGCAATTTCGTACCAATATTATATGCTTCAACGAGTACTTATTTGGTCGTTAATAAATTTGTTATGAGTAGATAAATTTGATTACTTATGAGTTGTTGTGCTTCTTTGAAAAGAAAAAATCAGGTAAGTACATATTAAATTTTTTTAATTTATCTTTTAAGCAAGTAAGTAAGTACTAAGTTTTCGAGATAAATTTTTCTGCAAAGTTGGTATGAGTTTATAATTTAGTTTTTTTTTTAGTCAAACGTTCGTTTGCTGCTGTTATAGGGTGTCCAATCAAGCTGCAGTGCTGTCAATTCATCATACTTGCAAAATATGAATTGCTCAAAAATCATTTTCGTCGAAATTTTTGACATTTTTTTTTGCATAGTTTCAATTCAACCCATTTTGATAAATTACATGATATTTTTTCAAAAATCTAAAAAGTCATGAGCCGAATTATTGGGGGTTAAATGTTTTAAGAGTGTGTGAAAGAAGTACAAAGATTTTTAAACCATTTTTAAAGGTTGCATGACTTTTCTCACGAAAATTCCCAAAATTATAAGCTAATTTTAGACTGAAAAAATTCTTCAGAAATATCTGCTTAAAAAAATATTTTCACAATTCTAATTTTTAGCAAAATTTTGACCCATTTTGATGGATCACATGACAATTTTTCAAAAAAAAATCTCAAAAATCATAAGCCAGTTTTGAGTTTTAAATTTTTCAGAAGTGCTCAAAAAAAATCTGGTAGAAATTCGAACTTTCCCATGAAATTTTAACCCATTCTGATAACTAGATTGTCTGAAAATTTTTCAAAAATCATCCAAAAAATCATGATCGAATTTCGGGCTCAAAATCCTTAAAAAATGTTATGAAACCATTTTCGTCGACGTATTTGAATTTCTAGCAAAGTGTTAAACAATTTTAAATAGATTTCATGACTTGAAAATCCAAGGAAAATTGAACCACTTTCAGGCTCAAATCACTCTTCTAAAACAAGTAGGTACAGAAAAATAATTTTCGTTGTTTTCGAAATTTCGAACTTTTGACCAATTTGATGGATTACAGGACATTTTTTCAAAGTTTTAGAAAACCATGAGACAATCTTAGGCTCAAAAATTCTTTAGAAATGCTCCAAAAATATTTTCTCGAAAAATTTGAATTTTTCCTAAATAGATCACATGACATTTTTTCAAAGATTATACCAAAAATCATGAGCAAATTTCATCCAACTTCGTTGAAATATTCAAATTTTTCGCAAATGAGGGTTAACCGGCCACTTTGATAGATGACATAACATTTTCCTCAAAAATAAAAATGCACTAATTATGGGCTTAACATTTATTAAAAGTACACAAAAATCATTTCTGCTGAAATTTTCAAAATTTTTGCGAGGTTTTGGCTCATTTTGATAGACTACACAACATTTTTTCAAAGATCCAAAAAGTCATGAGCTAAGCAATTTTAGTCTCAAAAGTTCTCTAGAAATGCTTCAAAAACATTTTCATCAGAATATTTGAATTATTTCCAAAGTTTTAAACCATTTTATATGATCACATGGCATTTTCAAAAAATCATGAGACAATTTTGAGCTCAAAATTCTTCAAAAATGTCGAAAACCCATTCTCGTCAAAATACTTATTATTGAACTTTTTGCAAAGTTTTAAAATTATTTTGATAAAAAAGGTGACATGTTTTCGAAAATCTAAAACATTATCTGTCAATTCTTGTGAACTAAATTCTTTATGATTGCCCAAAAAAACTTCTGATAGAAATATATCTGGTGACTTTCTTTTAAAATTTCAATTTCAACTCATTTTCATACGCCTGGAGATTCTTCAAAAATCGTAACTCAATTTTTCGGGTCCAAAGTTCTTCAGAAACTCTCAAAAATATTTTCCTTGGATATTTTATTTTCTTGTAAGGTTTCTAGCATGATGACGACTCACATGACACTGCTCAAAAAATCCCAAAAATCATGAGCCTCTTTTCAACTTATTGATAAATCTTTCAAAAATGCTCTAAAAATATTTTCATTGAAATATTTGAATTTCTCGCGAGATATCTAACGTATAGGCACTTGGCATTTTTTTTCAAATCCAAAAAATTATGCAAATGTTGTGCTCAAGGTTCTTTAAAAATGTTGAAAAATCATTTCGAGGAAAAACTCAGAATAATTAACAAAAAATTGTCCATAACTTTACTCCTTGCATTTTTGGAACTGGCAACCTACTTCACACTTGAATAGCCTGGGTTGCTGTATCACGACGCAAATATTCGTCAGCTGCTTTGAAACACCCGGTATATTACTGACTTAAGATTTAGTTATTATGCGCTTATTAGGTGCCATGTCAAGTAGGTACTAGCATACAAGTATAACATTTTCCCACAACCCATTTCTCTTCAGCATTAACGACAAATTTTCCCGCAACCAGAATTTCGCAACACGATACATAATTCATTCGATACGTTTATCGTAAATTTCGTAAATTGTTTCTCATCGACACTTCCTGTTCAAATCAGTCTGGGTAAGTAATACTTTAAAGGTCAGAATTTTCAATTTATAGTATCAAATGGCCCCATTGTACTAACGGCGACGACGAAAAAGATATAATATCGTATTTCTCGTCAGTATAGTATGTATTTTCGTCGCACTCTTCTCCAATATGCGGTTCATTTTTCTAGAATCAAAGTAATTTTTTGAGCGCTCTTGAGAATAATTCGGTACGGAAAAATAAAGCCCTCGATACTCGCCGAGGTAAAACGACTGTGACCGAGTTTTCCATCTAGGTAATGTGTAAAAAAGAAAACGATGACGAAACTCGGTCAAAAATTTATTAGCACGTTTTCGCATTTACGAAAATGCAAGAGGGAGATAACAACTTTTCGATTCACCTTTATAATATATATTTTTTGTTAAAGTACTCGATGCTGTTCGCAAAAGTGCTCGGAAATAATTATGATTGCAGTTTGAAGTTTGCATCGGACGTCCAATTGAGATAAGCACAGACTGCTGTTGAAAATTTTCGCAGAGGAAAACTTTTTCTGTTTTTCTCTATCTCTGCTCCTCTCATTGTATAGGTAGGTATGGTTTCCTTTAAATGGCAAATGTATAAAAAATTATGACCGCGCAGATATCTATACAAAGATGCTATACGAAAACGAATAGAAAACGAATTTAAAATTCAAACTTTATTGGCCTCGTGGTGGCACTTGCAAATGGTAAACTTTTAAACTTAACAGATCATATTACTCGAATAGAAGGGAAATATTAATAATTCAACGAGTACGTCAGTACGTATATAGAGTTGAATATAACGTGGCTAAAAGTTTATCTTGTATTGTGAATACTTTTCTATAGTGATATGCACCTCAGTTTGCAAGTAATCCAATATTTGTACCACCTATACTTATATATAATATGTTAAGGAAGAAATTGCGATTGATAGTTAACTTACCTGAAAAGGTATGGCAAATAATCCGATCACAATATCTGCTAAGGCTAAATTCGCTATAAAACAATTGGTGACGTTTTGCATTCGTCGACTCGTCGTCACTATCCAGATCACTAGAAAATTGCCTACCACAGCTACAACTGATATCGTTCCGTAGAATATTGACAGTAAAATTATTATCTCGGAGGGCACATCGTATAGCAATTCTGCACAAAAAAAACACACTTGAAAGTTGAAATTGCGAAATTTTTAGATGAATTGGAGGGACGTGCTCATACCTACTCGTAATAATGTTACGTAGATTTCGACACAGAGTTTTGCGAGTAGGTAATTTATGAATGGAGAGGAAAGTTATTCATTTCTGAGTATACCTAATAAGATTAGCACAAGTGTGCGTGTGAGCTTCTTACTTTCATCTGGAAATAGTGTCCTCACTGCCCCAAAAATTTCTGACTGGACAGAGAGAAATCAAAAGAGGACTCAAAATACACCACCAACAAAAAGTTCACGTGTTGAAATTTATTTTTCGATTTTTGGCTAGTTTTTAAAAATAAAAATTTTACTCATTTCTCATGACAAAAAAAAAACAGAATTCGAAAAAATTGACGTAAAAGGCTGGAATTTGGTTGGTTCCCCAATTTTGATCTCTCGAATTCATTGGTGATGGTTTTGAACCGTCCTGGAACCTCCAGCGGATTTTTGGATTTCTCCTGGTTTGAAGAAGAAAAAAGATGTAAGTATAAATAGGGTGAAAGTGAAATTCAACGCTTCAAGTTCGGATTCATCATTTTTATGAATATTTTGATCATTTAGGCACAAGTTTTCAAAATTTCCAGTATTTTTATATAGAATAAGTTTAATTACTGCAAAAATTTTCGGATAGGTGCCGATGCAAGAAACTTTTGAAAATGTGAGGCTATAAATCAATCGAAAAATCACAAAGATGATAAATCCGAGTTTATATGTAGGAGCTAAATTTCATTTTCACCCAAGTTATATTATCTTTCAGCGTTTTTTTTTGTTTTTTTGTTATGAAAACTGAAAAATATGAAAACCTGTTGGAGGATCTAGAACAATTTAAAACCGCCACCAATCGACTAGGGAAGTCGAAAATAGCATACAAACCAAATTTTAGCTTTTTCTGCCAATTTTTCCATTTTTTTTTTTTTTTTTTTTATAAGTAATGGACCAAATTTGAGTTTTTAAAAATTGGCCAAGAATTTAAAAATGAATTCAAGCCCCTGAAATTTTTGTTGGTGGTCTATTCTGGGGTCATCTTTTGATTTCTTTTTGTCCAGTTCGAAAATTTTTGTGTCAGGTGGGATACTTTCCTTGTATAAACGCCCATAAAAGAACCTTACAGGGGTAGGTACTTCTTGAACTCACACTCTCCGATTTGGACGAAACAAAGTACCTAACTAGATTTAAAGAACATTTCCTAAAACCCCCTTAACCAAAATTTCAGGTCCTAAAGTTCATTTTTTGATGAATTTTTAAAAATTTTGAAAATTTATAAAAGTGGTTTTAAGGCCAATTTTTGAACTTTTTCATGAACTCCCAAACATCAAAAAATACCAGTCTTGAGCTATTCTGGAGCCTCCAGTGATTTTTAAATTCCCTCCAGAAACTTCAAATCACTCTGGAAAGGCCAAAAATGAACTTTGGAAGTTTCTGGAGAAAAATGAGAAATTTCTGGAGATCTCAAAATGGCCCAAAACCAATTTGTTCATTTATATCAATATGGAGTTGAATTGAAGGAACTAGGTATTCACATTTATACGCTTTGCTCAAAAAAATTATATTTCATGAGAAAGTTTAAAAATCACCTTTAAAACAGCTTTTTTGAATTTTAAAAGTTTTCAGAAAATTCACCAAATATCCAAAAATGATCTTTGGGATCTAAAAAATTTTGGCTAAGGAGGTTTTAGGACATGCTCTTTTGATCTACTGGGTTTCGTTCAAATCGTGGGGAGCGTGAGTTCAAAAAAATCCAAAAATGATCTTAGGGATCTAAAAACTTGTGGCTAAGGGAGTTTTAGGACAATATTATGCTCTTTTGATCTACTTTTGTTTCGTTTAAAAATAACCCTTAAAACAGCATTTTTGAATTGAAAGTTTTCAAAAATTCACCAAAAATCCAAAAATGATCTTTGGGATCTAAAAAATTTTGGCTAAGGAGGTTTTAGGACATGCTCTTTTGATCTACTGGGTTTCGTTCAAATCGTGGGGAGTGTGAGTTCAAAAGGTTTTCTCGCTGGGTTTGAAGATTTCACATGTAAGTAGGCACATATTATTCAGATCTGAGTGGGTAAGAACTTGGGATACTCTGTTCGTATGCACTCAGCCCAACCGCAAAAATATAGGGTCTATCGAGAGCCTAAAATTCCACCAACACACTCTGCCTTTAATGAATAGTAATTTTTACCTTCTGGCTTCATCATTGGCTCGTAAAAATCATGGTAGTTGGAAGAGCAGTTACGCATTATCTCGTGAAATGAATCATTCGGTGAGAAAGATTCGGTGCAGTTGCTTATCTGTAATGTAAAAGTAAAACTTACGATTAAGCGATAACTTTTTGTGTACTTTATAAGTAAGAAAACTTTACTGGAGATAGTGTAATTTAGTAATGTACCTATCAAGCGGTAATCCCACTTTAAGGGTTAATTTATGTCGACTCAGCGTATGAATAATTTCAAAATTACTCTTCACATCGCTACTCGTACCTACATAATGTGCGATATGAACAAGATTCCTCAACTGTTACGACTCTTACAAAGTGCATAAAAAATATGTACTTTTAAGTGACGTTGTAACTTTATTATTTTGACGATGCAACTTGAACATACCTTTCTTTCTTTTTTTCCTCTTTTTTGAAATAAAAGAGCTTTTAGATACAGATTGCGATGATAATTTCACGAACATTATTTAAAATGCCAACAATATATGTACCAATGAGAGAGGCGATGACAATGAACAGTTGAAAACATCGACGACGACGACGGAAATTTATTCTAGATATTTTTTTATCCATTTATCAAAAATATGCTTTATAGTTAATGGCCTATAATAATACAATCAAAAAATCGTTTTACCATGAATAAGTTTATAAATCACGCGTAAACGATGCGTTGTAAATACGTTCCCTCGACGGATTACCAGCTGAAAAGCTTAAATCACGTGAAACAGTTTTTTTTTCAATTTATTGACACAGCTCAGACGTTATACGACGATTGTTTTTATGGGGAAAGCATGTGACGCGTACAAATTGAGAAATATTAGAGGAATACGTCAAACTCGTGTTTATATATTTTTAATCGTTATTTCAACGTTTTGCAAATCCTAATCGCGCAGCGGTGTGCTTTTATTGTGTTTGTAAACGATAAGCGATGTTAAATGAATTCCGAAACGAATTCGATAATTGAAAATTGTCTATTTGCAAATACTCGTCGAAATGTTTAGGTACAGTACACGTTACGGGGTTTCACGTACAATTTGTAGCTTTGACAGCACACGTTTCAATTCCAAACGCAGGTACCTACGTTTAATTATTTTTTGGAATGTTTTTCTTTATTTTTCGAGTTTAATTACGTGAGCGTTTTTGAACGTATAGTCAATAGATATCCCTGACGAATGCGCTTGAAATGAAATACTTCCAGCCGGTTCGCTTTTCATTTGAAGCGATGAGAAAAAACAATTTTTTACTATACGTAGGTAATGTTCTAGCCCTAGTGGTGACCTTATATTTCAAGTGAATTAGAACAAATACTCGTATCAGCTGAAATCGAAAAAAATCCTGTAAAAGATTTTATTTTCTGGGAAATGTTTATAAGGGCCTCCTTACCAACAAAGTCAACCATCCCACCTTTGGAGCTTACCCCTCTCGTCAGCGCCGGGCAAAATGAGAACACAATTTCAGTTTTTCGACAATTTCGCGAGAAATACGACCCCCCTCCCCGGCCTGAAAATATCTCAGATAGATTTTAATCAGCATCAAGTTCCCTACAAAATGATATCAAACATTTTCCCATTACTTCAACCCAAATTCCTATTAAAGCACTCTTAATAATGGCACTTTTAGGAAAATTCAAAATTCGCTAAAAAAAATTAATAATTTTACACATTTTTTTTTACAAAAGTGAGGAACTGAAAAGATGAACATAAGTATTTGGCAACACGCCATCGAAAGAACACATTTTTTCAATCCCAAAACTGCCATTACTACATGTTTATGATCAATGTACATACGTAAGAAGCTAGATATATTTCTACGTTTAAATGTTGGATAGGACAACAGAATTTGCACTACATTTTTTTCATCAAAAATAATTTTTTCACTTTTTTTTATTAATATATAGGGTGTCTGGTGGGTTGATGTCAAAACTTAAAATTTAGATACAACCGGGTACAACTTGAAAAAAACGTTATATGGACAAGTTGCGTATCTTAGAAAAATTTAAGGGACAACTGAGCTTTGAAAAAAAATTGAGAAAAACGTGTTTTTGACCTTGAGAATGGGTATAGTTCTCTGGAAAATAAACAAATTTTGTCATTATGAATTTTTGCCTAACTTTGAAATTGGAGGAGTCAGAAATTATTTTAAGAGAAAATATTTTAAAAGAAGCAAATATTTCTGCATGGCCCCTTCAATTTCAAAGTTAAACAAAAATTCATAATGACAAAATTTGTTTATTTTCCAAAGATACCCTTCCCAAGGTAAAAAAACACTTTTTCTCAATTAAAAAACCTTTTCACTCAATGAAATGAACTCATCACAAAAAAAAAATCAAAATTCCAAAAAATTAAATTTTCAATTCCAAACATCAAGTTTAAATTTATTCAGTTGTTCTATTTTGACCTCTTTCTCAAGTATTTCATGAAAAAGTTGATAAAAATTACACTCATAGCAAAAAAATAAAATTCGTTTATTTTTTCAATTCACTCAGAATTTTTTAGAATTTTGATTTTTTTTGTGATGAGTTCATTTCATCGAGTGAAAGGGGTTTTTCAACTTTTTCAACGGATACGTAAAAATAGGGGTCAAATGGGTCAACTTCGCCAATCAAATCGTTTTTTCATGTTTTAAATCAAAAAATTGCATTTTTTAAAACTTTCAATTTTTTGTACGAAAAAAGTGGCAACACTGCTTTTTATGATACCACCAAAAAGCCTTTCAAGACCCCTAACTATTGGAAAAAGTTCCATTTTGGTAGGTATCGCGGTTATCGAGTAATACACTGCTGAAATGACTGGTATTTCAAGTTCCCTGAAAACTTTGACACCCCCTAGCAGCCTTTAAAAAAGAGCTAGAGGGTTGCGATTTGCGCCATTGATCATCCCTTCGGAAGGTCTTTCCGCAGGAAAAATTTCAAAAAAATCGCCAACCCCCTTTACCACTTCTTGGTCGAATTGGAATAAGCCCCCCCCCCTCTCTCTCTTAAATTCCAAAGATTGGCGACTTGTCCATATAACGCATTTTTCAAGTCGTACTTGGTTCTATCCAAATCTGAAATTTTGACATCCACTCACCAGACACCCTGTATGTACCTAGGTACGTACATTTTTATAACTTTTCAAACTGTTTTTGGAAGTAGGTATTTTCAACTTATTTTGTAATATGTACCTACATATTAAAAAATTGTCAACACATTTTTCAGATTTTTTCCATTAAAAAAAAAAAAACATGTACCTACCTACCGAGCTATTCTGAAAATTCCATTAATAAATTATTCGGCAAACCAAGTGCTTGAAGTACTTGTCTATTAAAAAACAATTTTTATAATTTTTTATACCTTTTTTTTGTCCTTTTTAGTTTTTTTTTCAAGTTTTTTTGAATACCTAATACATATTATACCTGACCTACCTACTTACTTACTTACTTACTTACTTTACAGAAATAACTTTCATATTTTAACGAAATGTTATTCAATTATTTCTGGCCTTTTTTTGTCTTTCATGAAATATTTTTTCAACATAGACATAGACCGAAAACCTCTACTGAGACTTCTCCCTCCCCTCGATTTGCCCAGACTCCGAACATCTGTCTTGCTAGTTGTCGAGAAATTGCAAAATTCATTTTTATTTTTCATCTCGTTGAAAATGATACAATTTTCAACTTCTCGTATCTCGTAATTTTTTTTGGTTTTTGGAAAAATGCTTCGAGTTTTAGACACAAAAAGGAATATTTTGCAACTTATTTTTATTCAATGTTGATAGACTTTCTTTTCATTATTAAAAGAGCTGTTGAGTGAAAATATGATTTTTTCTTTGTCGGCGAATTAGGTAGGTAGTCCGCATTTCAAAAAATGAAAATGGTAGGATATTATTTTCAAGTTTTAGTCCCATGATCCCAACCTAATGACCTACCTAGCTCTCAAATTTGAATTTTATTGTGATTTTTTTTCATTTTTTCTAGAATTTTTATTTTTTAGATAAAAAACGTAACATTCAATATAATGTCAAAAACTCAATTCAAAAACATTTTGTCAGAAATAATCATACAATTTATCAAAGATTCAAATAATGCCAAGTACAGAATTATTGAAAAAATAATTGAAAATTTTCTAAAAAGTGTTCTCAGCAACGTTAACGTCAGAAGTGGTTCAATACAAGATTACCTACTTACCTACGTACGCGTTCAAATATTAATGAAACACAAAAAGGAATATCCAATTACAAGTACCAGTACCTAAACAATGATTCCATGTTAATTAGAATCCCAAAAAGGTTGCTCAATAAATGAGCTTATTGCGCATCTAACAACTCGCTTAAATTTATTCTCAGCTAAATTCGTTTATAACTAAACATGAAAAGTACGCTTCTTTCACAAAATACTCGAGTGTAGGTATGCGATGCAATGCATAAGAATATGAGCCTGGTATTTATGTATGGTACATTGTGCCCACCTATATGCTGTACGTGTAGCCTAACTGCCTGCGTATATTTTCAATTAAAATTAAGGAAGCCTATTTTTTTGATTCTCGGTTAAAGAAAATTATACCATTAAACGCATTCTTCAAAGAAATTCCGCAACGCCTATCTGTAATCTTAAGGGCTGTAGGTGAGTTGATTCCCGTTTGATTTTTTTTGAAATGAAGATGTCCGAATTGATTCCCACCTTTTCTTTTCACATGTACGAATTGATTCCCACCTTTTCTTTTCACATGTACGAATTGATTCCCATCTTTTCTTTTCACATGTACGAATGTCGTTAGTTTTTTTCTAGAGGGCTTACTTTTTGAGTTTTTCTCAAAAAACTAAAATTTCATAATATGTGCAAATTCAGTCTTTTGAAAAGTGATCAATTTAAAAACTTTTTTCCATTTGGTACAAACCAATAAAAAATGCACTTCTTCTGACTATTTCTATCTGACAAACATTCAAAACAATCAAAACTGTTTGTTTACACTTTGTATGTACGAAATTTGCTCAAAAAAGGGTACAGTTTTTTGAGATGAACCCTTATAACTCCAAACAACTTGCAATGTTGTAGGGATTTTGAGCCAACTTCCTCGTGGTGTCTCCTGGGTAACGCTAATAGACTGGAATCAATTCGTACACTCGAAAATAAAATGTGGGAATCAATTCGTACATGTGAAAAGAAAAGGTGGGAATCAATTCGTACATGTGAAAAGAAAAGGTGGGAATCAATTCGGACACTTTTTTCATTTTGGGAATCAACTCACCAACTCCCATCTTAAGTGACGGTTTTTTCGTAAATCGTTTTGCGGATTCGCATTCCGCAATACACAGTAGTGCTTCTAAGACGGTAGTGGTACCTAGCAAACTATACGAAAATATTTCACCTTTACCGAGCAGAGATAGCGCAAAATTAAAAGTACATCGTTGTCGGTATTCGAGAACGTGGTGTTTTAATTTTTTCCTCTTATACCCCCTCATTACCTTGCCGGAGATTCGAGCAGTTGGCTTTGCCACAGCAGCGTCATTTTCCTTATTCGTTAAATTCGTTTATCACAAATGGCGGATTTTGTCGAGTTACGAGAAGCAGAGAGAGAAAGAGAGAAAGAAGGATTTAATTAGTGTATTTTGCAAGTACGTATATGGGGTGGTAACACTGGTACCTATTTGTAAAATAATGTGCGCATTATGAGATTATGCATCGCATTCTGAAATGCATTTGTGCATATATCTTTCAATAAATATGACATTATGCTCGAGCGTGTCGTCGAGGGAATTCCTCTGAGTTTCATGGCAAGATAAATGTAGCCGGTTGTTCTAAATAAGTGCGACGACGAGATTAAGAAAATTGAATTTTGAAATACCGCATTGCATTACGTTTACGTACGTTTAATTTATCTAAATCCCTTGAAATTTCATTCATTTGTTAAACCAACTTGAATGCTAATAACTCGATGGCGTTGTTTGGTTTGAAAACAATGTCAAGTCACCGTAGGAATCTTGCACAGGTTCCTGGTACATATTATATAAGTAGGTATAGGAGTAACAAGTAGGTAAATTTTGCACTTGAAAATAATCCCAGAATAAGCTTTTGCGAGGAAATTGAGCATGCACTTAGTTGAGAATAATAATAGAGATGGGTGTTAGATGAATTTATAAGCAAGTTGGCCTACAATGAGCTTTGGCTCTGGTCAATTTATACCTATGTATAGAATTTTTTTAAAATACTTACATATTGCCAGAATTGCACCATATTGGCCCTATGATGATCATCGGATGTCATATCGGCGAATTTGCACCTTTATCTGGAGGTACTCTCCATCTCAGCCTTTATCTGAAACATATTAGAAAACAAAAAATAAGAAGAAAATTATTACAAGGAAAGAAATTATTGTTCAATAACCGCAGTTATAAAATTGAATTCACCTAGTTCAAATAGACTGGAAGAAATGGACCAGTTATTCGACTGAAAAATACTAGCCCTCGAATGTGTGCAATTTCGACGATATCGAACGTTCAATTCTTAAGGCCAAGTTTGTTCGGTTCAATGATGAGAAAAAAAAGCTGAGATAGAAGATTATTTCTCTTAATTTGGACATTTAGTACTTTCAAGGATGGAGAAATAGGTACGTAACCTATCACAATTGACCCAAGTTAAGTTCATGAACATCTAGTGCAAGTTTTTTCATTTCTGCAAATTTTCAAGCCTACCTTGGCGGGTAATAAAATTATACGAGTAAATTGAAAAGTGAAAGAGTTCGGTTTTCAAGAACGATAAAGTTAACCAAAGTTGTTGAGGTGGAAATAAAACGGACTATTGATGTAAGGTATCGTAAATGCTGCTGTTGGATGTGCCATAAGTCGTATTGGACTCAAGTATACATATACGTGTATGGCTGTATGCCCAGTTATGTGAGATAATCCTCATAGAAATGTCTAATACAGGGATCCTTCTCGGTAATAATGTTTGTGTTGTTGTCCTATCTGAAAACGACAGGATGAAGTATTTCAATTTTACCAAATTTTGAAATTTCTTTAGTCGATTTAATTGAACTTTTCCCTCTTGGAAGCAATATCTTTCCAAACTTTTATTTAAGAAGCAGTGTACTGTATGAATTTAAAAGGCAGGTGTTTGGTTTCAAAATTTTCTTACAATAATTTTTATTATATAAGTTATAACAGAGAAAATTTTAGAGTAGAGAATTTTACCGAGTCATTCAACAGTTGTACAAATAAGAGAAACTTTGAAATAATTGCGAAACAAATGCCTCCTTAATTTTCTTATTTGGTGAACCTGAAATTTTATTAGAGAAATGACGAAATCGCTGGAGAAAAGTCAACTTTTGCTGGAGGATCCAGATTAGTTCGAAAGTGACGACAATCGATTTGGATGGTAGTCGAATTTAGGTTAAGAAACGATTTTCGGATTTTTTTTCTCTGTACAGCTTTGAAAAGGAAAAAATTTAAAAACCAAATTGATCGTTAAGGCTAAAACTTGAATTTTTTTTTACCCTGGTGTCAGATCGGATTGAAAGGTCGAAACCTGCAAAAAGCACTTGAAGTACATCTTCCCATTGTACTGTGAAAATTTGGACCCTCCAGGTCGATTTGGAAGGGCTACAGGCTGTTCTAAAAGTCGAAAAACACGTGAAAATAGTCGAAAATTCTTTCTACCCTGGAAAACATTCAAATGGGGTTAGAAGGTCGAAACCAGCAAAAAAACACTCAAGTGGCACCATTCTATTGTATACTGGACATTGGGACTCCCTAGGTCAATTTTAGGGGTGGGGTGGGGGTCAAAAATCGGGTAAAATCAGACTAAAATAAGGTTTTTCCGCCTTAAATGGGGTGGGGATGACCGAGGAATCTGAAATTTGGATATATTGATCACAATAGCAATACTGACCAATGATATGATTTTGAACCCCTTTTATTTATTTAGGCTCAAATTATGCTTCTCCAAAAAAATGACCTTTCTGTAATTTTCAACTTTGACCCTTTCAACTTCAGAGGTCAAATATACCTTGCGAGAAAACCCTATTTCCCAAGTTTGACTTTATTTGATCAATAAGAACAGGTTCCAGGTCATAAAATATATGTGGTGCTGAAACTTATAAATATACGCGAGTACCTTGTACCTATGTGACGTGATCTATGAGAATCGACCTAAGGGCAGAACAATGGGTTTCAAGTTGATGAGTGATCCTTATAGAAAAAAAGACGCTCTTTCCAATGGCGTAAACCGCAACTTCGTATCTCTTTCACTTTCCTCGTAAACCGACTGCAAAATTGAGGGGTGGGGCGAAAATCAAATGATTGTGGTAGTAAAAAATAACCTAATTTGCGTACAAACACTTTTCAAGCTTCATTCGAGTATTCCACTTTTAAAAAAACTTGTTACTTAATTCATTAAGTATTAATTTTATAAATAAAGAAAAAGTAGAATAAATTACATTTTTGGTGAAAAATCTGCTTGAAAAAAAATTAAAATTAAAAAAAAAAACAATTGAAAAAAAATGTTTAAAAATTGTGGTCCCTAATACCTGTTTGACTTACCGCAATATTCATCATTTTTTACAAAAAATTTGGCTAAAAATCACAAATACGATATATTCAAGTTTTTTCAAGATAAATTTCACTTTGAATTTTTTTGGCAATTTTTTTCAAACTGGAAAATCCAAAAATCTACTAGTGTCTTCAGAACGACTTGAAACTTTCTACCAATGGATCCAGGAGACTAAAAATAGGGTAGAAACCAATTTTCAGTTTGCTATTTTAAATTGATCAAATTTTAATTTTTCGGTAAATAAGGTAAATTGAAAATGGTTTATTTTTCGAAAATTTGCCGAAATTATGAAGAATGAAGTTAATCACTTATAAAATGTGATCTAGAGGTGTATTTTCAAAGGCTCGCTTGATTTTTCTTCGTAAAGTCGAAAATTTTTCTGCACATAGGGATCTGCCCTTGGTAGGATCTGTTCTCCATCAATGTCTAGTACTCCTCTTTTTCTACCTCGCCCAAAAATGAGATTTCCCATAAAATTTCTTCCGAAATCATATTTTCCGACACTTTTTTTATGATGGAAGAAGGGGAGGAGAGAGGGAGTATGACATAACCTATTGCATTTGATACATATAAATAATAAAATAATTATCCTCTTTTCAAAAAATAAAAATAATAATATTTCGTGCAGGTGATGTCAATGAATAAAAATTGAAAAATCATAAAAGATGAAGAAAAGGAATGAATCACCAGAAAGAAAAAGTACTAACTTGGCTTTCCACCAATTTTCCACTAGCTTTTATTCGTTTGAACTTTTTTCTAGACCTATAATCGATCATAAAGTCTCTATGTTAATTCAACGTGACTTTGAAACTTCGCACTCCCAACTCAAAAATATTTTCACTTCAAAAAACAAAAACAAAACAAATTATGAAAATGTAACAACAAAAGTTCTATGAAATCAATCGTTCACTAAATCACTTTTTGATTTCTCACTTACACTTTCGCTGCAAATGAAATAGCCTCAAAGTCTAGATATATGCACAGATAAAAAAGCACACCCATCTCGCCAAACGTGCAACTTTTCACATTCAAAAAAATATATTACGCCAGTTTCACGGAAAAATCTAAAAGCTTACTCGTTTGGCAGCCAACAAAACAAAAAGATTAAAAAGTTAACACCCCCATTAGATTGTACAACACATGTGGGAAATTTTTTCGCCAAAACTACAAGTCTCGTTAGCCACCAACCGAGACTTTAAACAAAAACACATAAATTTAAATCGTGCTGCAGCTGTTTAGGGCGCGTCCGTGATACCGGGGTGAATATACCTACCCCACCCCAAAACAGCTTGAAACAATTTTGATATTTTGATACGCTATACATCAACGCAACGTGAGATCTGTTCATCCGAAAATTAATAATTTCTAGCCCACTTAGCGTTATCTAAAACACATATGGTTAAGAATTTCACACCGATTCGCATCCATAAATATATGCGGTAATTCAATGTAGTAGGTATTCGTCGTAAAACACAAGTACCTTTACACGTCTACAACACCTTTAATAACCATTTTATGCTATATTCCGAGACTGTTAATCTTTATCCGACTAGATGTGACACTTATTACGAAAATTAGATTCCAAGCCATGGTATGTGCCATCTCGCAACACAACTTCGGAATTAAATTCGCGGTAATCTGATTTGTTGCCGGTGTAAATACCGAGAATCGCTTCGGTATGCCGTGTTTATGTATAGCTTAAATCTGCGTCATTTTGGAGTAATAATCGTTTCGATTGTGTATTTTTTTGTCGACACCGCTTCGGGGAGGCTCTTTACTCGTCTGTTTTGAGGTACATGTGCGTTGACGTTTATCCTGCTCAAAAAACCCAAGATAAGCTCTAGTATGTAATTTATTCGCACGTAGCTGTAGATTTAATTAGCTCGACGAAATTGCCACCAATGTTTGATGGTATTTTGTCGACAGTCTCGACACATACAGGTACACTCGAGCGTATTAAATTTCCTGCAATACCTATATCTATACAAAGAAGATAATAAATACATTTGTAATACGTGGCCTATTTTGTAGAAATAGGTAATTATTATTTTTCACACTCGTCGAGCACCTATGTGAGCGATTTTTTTCTACTTCGTTACTCTCGGATTAGGATTTTCTCACTACCGACCGATGTTCTGTTGGCGACAAAATAAATAACATTTTTCAAGAAAATTAGCCGCACGAAAAATGTGTGTGTTGGAGTCTTTAAAAGGTCGTCTGGTTCACTATTTATAGGACCTAATTTATCAAGCTAGGTGCCTGGATGTAGCCAAACTGGAAAGTTACTCGATTCTGAAATTATGTAGGTAGGACGATTGTTTCCGATTTTTTGCTGATACCTATCCCTATCAAAGCAACATGTTGCCCTTTTTTTCTCATATTTTCTTTCTTTTCTTCCTTTTCTATTTCAATCTTAATGGGTAGTGCCTTTTGACATTCATACACATATCTCATCTTTTGTTTGGTTATACTTTACATTAATACATACACTCGTCGTTTTCTCAAAATTCGCCATTTTTTCAGTGTCTTTGAACGCAGCTCAAGCCAATGTACCTATGTAATTCAGCTACAAAGTTCAATTTTTGACATTTTTGGGACTCAACAAGAGGGGGTGCAGGGTCAATTTTCAAAATTTTGGAAATTTTTTACCAATATGTCTTGAGTTATAACGAGTAGAAGCTATATTTCAAATTTCATGAAAATTGGTTCAGCCAATCCTTTCAACTTCGAATCCAACTTGAACAACAATTAATTTACCAAAGTGACAAAAAATAATAGTCGGGGGCCCGCATAAGGATCACTTGCACCCCCTGCCGATCCTCCGGGACAACTTTTTCTTAAAGGGAGAGTGCTAAGGAACATTTCTAGCCCTTGTCCTCAAAAAAAAAGTGGCCCTACTTACAAAATGGCGGCCATTTTGATTGACAGGTCAGCCGAAATCGCAGATTCTGCGTTCCAACATAGGACTATCATGACATTTTTTAAACCGTACAACGAGAGATCGAAAGAGCAGACAAGAATTCATCAACTGTCAAAATTTCAAGTGCTAAAGTGCCTTTTTCGATTTTTGGTGAATTTTCAAAAATCAAATTTTGGCCAAAATGTGAGAAAAAAATCAATATTTTACTAAATTACCCTAGAAAGTTGAAATTTGGGATATACCATATTTTCGACCTGCCGAATCGATTGGAAACTGTTTCAAACCGTTTTGAGCAGTTCTGGAGCCTCCAGCAGATTTTCGAAACTCGAAATTTCCACAAAATTTCATCAAATGGAGTTGGAAAGCCGAAATTAATTCTTCAAACTGATTTCAATATTCTGTGAAGTCAACTGCAGGTAAATTTCAAGTCGTTTTGGAGCCTCTAGTAGATTTTTGAAAATTGAAATTCCCACAAAATTACATCAAATGGAGTTGGAAAGCCGAAGTTAATTCTGCAAACTAATTTTAAGTCGTTTTGGAGCCTCCAGTGATTTTTTGAAAATTACTGGAGCCTCCAGTACATTTTTGAAACTTATTTCATCGAATGGGGTTAGCAAGCCGAAATTTACTCTGCAAACTAATTTCAATACAATAATATGAAGTCGACTGCATGGTGGTTTCAAGTGGTTTTGATGCTTCCAGCTACTTCTTGAAAATTTCTATTCTCCTGAAAACGTCGTGAAACCTTTCAAAAAGTCACCGGAGGCTCCAAAATTACTTGAACCCACCAGAAGACGACTTCAGAGGGTGTTAAAATTGGAGTGTATAGTTCATTTCAGCTTTCCCATCTTCATTTTGATGAAATTTTGGGGAAATTTCAAATTTCAAAAATTTACTGGAGGCTCCAGTAATTTTCAAAAAATCGCTGGAGGTTCTAAAACTAAAACGACTCGAAATTTACCTGCAGTTGACTTCACAGAATATTGAAATCAGTTTGCAGAATTAATTTCGGCTTTCCAACTCCATTTGATGAAATTTTGTGGAAATTTCGAGTTTCGAAAATCTGCTGGAGGCTCCAGAACTGCTCAAAACGGTTTGAAACAGTTTCCAATCGATTCGGCAGGTCGAAAATATGGGATATCCCAAATTTCAACTTTCTAGGTTAATTTAGTAAAATATTGATTTTTTTCTCACATTTTGGCCAAAATTTGATTTTTGAAAATTCACCAAAAATCGAAAAAGGCACTTTTAGTCCAGGAAAAATAGCATTCCATTGGGAAAAGTGAGGTAGAAAGCTGAATTTTGGTATACTGGTCCATTTTTTAGTGCTGAACACGAATCCGATGAGTCCCCGGTCGTCACTGGTGAGCGTTCTCCCCTATTGTGGATCTAAGCCCCCCAAAACCAGTTTTTTGCAATTTTCTCCCCCGCATTGCATTTTGACGAAAAACATGTGGTTAGATAAAAGAATCTACGTCAAATTTCCGATCTAATGATATATCAACTTTCCTTCTACCCCCAAGGGGGGTGGAGCAGGAACCATTCAAATGTGAGGGGTTTTTTAAAAAACACAAAAGGGATATCGGCGCATAAGAGGGGTGAAATGTGCCCCGAGAGCGTTCGGGTTGATATCAGCATTAAAAGTGGGTACCATCGAGAAACTACCCCGTGAAAAATAACTATATTTCGAAAATCGTGAAAATTGAGGGGGGCTGAGGGGCTCTGGAGAGGGGTAGGTGAGTGTAGCAGAAAATCTGAGGTCATATTCGTGCTCAGCGGTATCGAATCATATGAAAACGATACCCTACTCATTGATAGTTATTTTTTTCAAAATTGCCATTTCACCCCCACCCCCCTACGAAACATTATTCCAAGTTTTCACCACGGCGCACCAAAGCAAAAATTTCTAATATAGTATATGATGTTTGGGGGCCAAAAATACATCCAAAAAACGTGTTTACAAATTGTACTTCGCAATCTTGATTGATAATAGGCATAAAAAAATGAAAAAAACACCATTTTGAGGGGTAAATATGAGGGGAGGGGGTTGAAAATTTTTGTGGGGATACCTATCAAGGATATACATGACCTCCAGAAAAATTTTCGAAATCGGTTGAAATGGGGCTGAGAAAAGTGTTACTGAAATTTCAAAAAAGGGGGGTTCCGCAAAAAGGGGAGGTGGTGTGGATCTGAAATTTTTCACGGGGTAGTTTCTCGATGGTACCCACTTTTAATGCTGATATCAACCCGAACGCTCTCGGGGCACATTTCACCCCTCTTATGCGCCGATATCCCTGTTGTGTTTTTTAAAAAACCCCTCACATTTGAATGGTTCCTGCTCCACCCCCCTTGGGGGTAGAAGGAAAGTTGATATATCATTAGATCGGAAATTTGACGTAGATTCTTTTATCTAACCACATGTTTTTCGTCAAAATGCAATGCGGGGGAGAAAATTGCAAAAAACTGGTTTTGGGGGGCTTAGATCCACAATAGGGGAGAACGCTCACCAGGGACGACCGGGGACTCATCGGATTCGTGTTCAGCACTAAAAAATGGACCAGTATACCAAAATTCAGCTTTCTACCTCACTTTTCCCAATGACCCTTTTTTTTCATCTAATTTTCCTGGACTATTTAGCACTTGAAATTTTGACAGGTGATGAATTCTTGTCTGCTCTTTCGATCTACCGTTGTACGGTTTAAAAAATGTCATGATAGTCCTATGTTGGAACGCAGAATCTGCGATTTCGGCTGACCTGTCAATCAAAATGGCCGCCATTTTGTAAGTAGGGCCACTTTTTTTTTGAGGACAAGGGCTAGAAATGTTCCTTAGCACTCCCCCTTTAAGAAAAAGTTGTCCCGGAGGATCGGAAGGGGGTGCAAGTGATCCTTATGCGGGGCCCCCGACTATAAAGTGTGTTTACAATTTCGTGAATTTTTCCCAAAGTGAACGCGACCCTGAATACGTCGTTCGCTCGCAAGAATTAATTACATAGGTACATATACTGACACTTTGAGTAGGTAATATTTCACCATCTATGAAAACAAATTACGCATTTTGAATAACGTATTAATTAGATTTTCAGCAGTACCAAAAGCAATACGACTTTTCTATAACCTTATTCGCCGCCTCACTTCGCTATTTCGGTAGTTTTATTTTTCATTAGAAATTTTTTCAGGCCTGCTTTAATACGAACACGGTTCAAGTGGTGGAAAGGGAATAGGCAACTTGGTTTACGCCGTTTGCTCCTTGTCTCGTCCATTTTCAACACTATACTACAAGTTACAACGTATAGCATCTAAATTTTAAAACACACGCGAGAAACGTACCGAGCCGAAAGACCATTAAAGTTCGCAAATAAAAGTCATCGAATTAGCGCGTTTAGTTAGAAAAGAGAACGAAGGCGCAAAAACGTAGGAAATAAATTACTACGATTCCCTCCCTGCGCTGGTTCCTCTCTCTACGTTCAATTCTAACAGATGATGTTCGTTGTTGTTAAACACTTCATCGCGTAGTGATTTCTGAGCGAGCATACGCGTTTTGTAAATATCTGTAGAAGTGTGCGCATTTCTTTGGGATAGGCTGGAAATGAGGAAGTTTTAACTATTTGACAGCTTTAGTCACAACTCATCGTCGAAGTTTGGTAAAAGAACACTCGCGTATTACATTGACCGCGTTTCTTTCTTGCTGCGAGCCTATCAAGTTAAGGAACGACGACGAGCGATGCCTACAGGATTGGTAGGTAAAAGTTTATACCCATACTCAGGCATGTAGGTAGAGGTATAGAGACTATGGAGTGGTAAGTAGCTAGGTACCTTCACTAAAGCAAGATTGATTTTTGTCTCGGTGGTTGTAATTTCGGTGCACGTATCGTATATAATGTTCATACATCACACACAATATTTCGCGTGTAATTTATTTTTGCTTTGTTATAAAGGTAATAGACAAACGCCCGGCACCAGGTGCTCAGCGTAATCCCCGTTTTCCAAATGAACACTGATATGTATAGCGAAACCAATGAAGCAGCTGTCGTATGATTGACATTTTTCACGTTTATAAGACTACGATAAGTAAAGGAAAAATTCCATCGAGAAGACAGTTACTCGAGTGTCGCCGGCCGGTTAGGTATTGGGTAAATCGTCGATATTAATACGATATGCTTAAACCACTTTACCTGATTTTGCTGGCGCCACTTGCGACATACTATGCAGTTTTTTGTCATTTATATTCATCGAATCGACGATTCAAATGGGTTTTTTGATTTGTTGCTGCGACGATGTGGAATCTGTGGACAGAAAGAAATTTCAATTGGTAAATTAGATAAAGATGATGGAAATGCCGATCTGCATTATGCAAATCATAGGTACTAGTTTGATAGCGAAGAATCAAATAGAAAGGTATAAAATATTTTATAGGTAATGTATCAGTTATTATACAGGGTGCGCAAAAATATCGTGAACCCCGAAGAAAGTTTTTTATTAAAAATATAGGTTGGCAACGTGAAATAGATGCATATGATTAATGGAATATTATCAGCTCAGTCCATCAACCAAACATGTGCTATCATCATTATCATTCACTGTGACACCATGATCAACCAAAAAATTTAGCAGAAACACTCTTTTAGGGGTATACAATATTTACCTACGTGAAGGGACCAAAAAAGAAATAAAAATATTCCCAACTATTTTTTTCATCCAAAATAAACCAATTCAATTATTTACCAAGTAAAGATAAAATTTGAACTTTCAATAATAACCCTTACAACAATAGGTAGCTGTACTGATGTCAACATTTACATCAACTAAGTATGTTTTTTCCATCATAATGACTGGGAAATGATCAATTACATACAAGTAGTTATTTACTTGTAGTATAATCTTCTGTCTGTGAATAAGCCAAGTTAATGAAAATTTTTGAAATTTTCTCATTATTTCTGATACCTTGACATGTCATCTCAACAAGATGATATAAAATTTGATGCTCAAAATTTACATCTAGGTAACTACAACTATGTCGACCAATTTTTCAAAATCAATATTTTTTGCTTGGGCTTGGGATGAACGAACTGATAGAATTGTATGGTCATATGCAGACATTGCGAATCCCTTGGTGGCGTAGCTGGTAGAGCCGAGGTCATCTGTTAACAAGGTACCCAGTTCAAATTCAGCTACAGAGGTAAGCTTGGAAGTGTAATTTAAAAAATTTTACAAGCATTTATCAACATTACATGTCAAGTACTGGTGGATTGCCACTCATTAGTCGAGTTAACAGATCATGCACACCATCTGTTAACAGAATCAAAAAGCTAAAACTGGTTCCAGCATCTATAGAGGTCAAAATTGAGAAGCTCAGGGTACCTAAACACCCGGTCAGCTCCAAGGTGCTCAGGCCCAGACACACACACCGAGTTACCGAGAAAATGCCGCTTAAAAAATTTCTGAATGAATTTTTATGCTCAGTGTCCTGCACTTTAAAAAAGGGGAGAAAAAAATTTGGCTGATTAATTGAGGAGCCCAAAATCAGGGGGCTAAAATGGGATATCTCAGTAGACCACGGTTTCTATGAGACCAGCCCTGAAGGTGCTTGTGTAGATAGTAGTGGTGCAAAGTTATTGATGTGAGCCTATATCAATATTTTTGATTTATCGAAGATCTCACATTGATTACAGGGAAAATCAGGGAAAATCTAGGAAAATTGGACATATTTTACTTATGAAACAACGTAATTTCGTTACCTTAATGCCAAATCCGAGTATGTCCATCCAAAAAAAATCGTCGTTTTGCGTCACTGATAAGACTCTGGGAAACCCTGAATTGAAAAATTTGCATCTGAGTACAGTTAAAATGCACCACGGAAGATGCACAAAGCTGACCAATGTTCAATCAGAACTCAACGAACCCTTCCGAGCATATCTGAAGCTTATCAGTGATGCGTATAATTGTACTTTTTTTGTATGGACATACTCGGATTTGGCATTAAGGTAACGATTTGTACAATACCAGCAAAACTGCATTTTTCTTGCTCTTTTCATGAGTCAAGTACAATTTTTCTTCAAAGCATTCTGGTTTTTATAAAATTAAGTCCAAAATTGCGGTTCAGAAGACCAGTTTTTCAACAAATTTTTGCAATTTCAATGTGCATTGATGATTGAAATGTTACATCAATGCACATTGATATCTTCTTAAATCGATGTAGATCGATGTACATAATATCGATAACTTTGCCCCACTAGTAGATAGATGTCACTAGTAAGCAAGTGAGAAACTACTAGTGAAAGCTGGAGCTGGAAAATAAATTTCCATGAGATATGTAGTTAATCAACACGATAGAGGCAACACCAACATAAAAGGATATTAGCCAAAATAAATAGCCAATTCAGCATAAGGGTACGCGTTGGTTTGTAGGTATACACAATACAGTAAAAATCGCTTAATGTTATAATGTTTGTCCCAACCCATTTTAATAACATTAAGCGACTTATAACACAAACCGATTGAACAAAAAGGTGATTTTTTTTCAAAAATTTTTATATGGTCAATTTTTCACTAAATATGTACCTAGTCATTGAACTAAAATTTCGCAAAAATTGTGAGAAAAAGTGTTGAAAATCAAAAAGTTATGAAAAAAGTATCAACAAATGATTTCTATCAGAAAAAATCTGAAATTTCAAAAAAAATATGCAAAAACTGGGTGAAAAAGTGTTGAAAACATTTTAAAATTGCATAAAAATGCAAAAAACACTTAAAAATTACTTAAAAATTATAACATTATCCGATGCTTTAATTACAATAACTGATGGCATTTCAATGTAATGGGATATAAAAGATCGGGACCGGATGATTTTAATAACATAAAGCAATTTATAACATTAACCCTTATAATAATAAGCGATTTTTACTGTACCACCATGAGTAGTAGTACAACTCGGCAATGATGATGCAAGCATTGCAGTTTCAGTCACTTCTGCTGTTGGTATTTCAGCTGTGTATTGGTCCCTGGCACCTGGCACTCGCACTCCTGCATTTCTTGGGTGCTGGGTAGATATAGCCAGGGATGCCAATGATATTAAATATCACAATAATTGAATTGATTGATTGAATATGAGCTATCACAATTATTGTAATGTCATGATACTGACAACTTATCATCTTTTCTGCAAAAATTGCTAAAGTGAATGTGAAAAATCAGACATTGCGCATGTCAAAACTGTGGCTGGAGCTCCCTTCCTAAACACGACCACCTCCCTCAAGTTTGCAGAAAATATTGTAAGTTGTTAGTAAGTAAAGTACCTATTGTGATATCACAATTTAATTACAATAATTTTAGAAAAATTAATCAATTAGCAATCGATAATATCAGCGGTATCCCTGGATATAGCGTCTCCGAGGAGCACTCAGAATGCCCTTCCTGCAATATACAATTTCAGCAAACAAACATAATTTCCTGGTAGGATTTCTGCAAATTTTGATTGGAGACCCTTGTGCCATACTTGCTCAAATGCCTGTGCTATATCAAGGAATGCTGCAGAACAGTATTTCTTTTCCTCAAACGCTTTTTCAATAATACGTACCTAGTTGTGACACGGTGGACCTAGTCTATTGTTAAGTGATGATTGAGAACCCCAAAATTATGATCTGGTATTTTGGTTAATGGTTTGAGACATTTCTTTGAAATTGCAGGCAATTTAGAAATTGGCCTATATGATTCCAAACCTGAACGTTTCACCAACTCTATAATATGTCAAAATTTGTATCAAACATGGTGTGTAAATCTGAGATTTTGAGAAACTTTGTCAAATAAAAATCATTTTAATTTATGTTTAAGCTTTTTAGCCAAATTTTTATTTTAAAAATGTTGGGTATTGCAGTAGACCCGACTTTAGAAAAGTCGGTGTGGGTCAAAAATTCCAGTATTTCTTTATGTTTTGAGCTCAAAGTAGATGATTCTCAGTGCCTCAGATTTTATATAGGTACCTACTTACCTATATATTATGTAGGTGCGTGTATTCCAACTTGTCAACAAATTAATGGGTTAGTTTTACTATACAAGACGTGGACTAGGTATAGGTAATCGACTTGACAACTATGGTCAGGGCCTGGAACCCAAAGGTTTTCAGATACGGATATTAAAATTCTAGTGACATTTGGCAAAATGGTGCGAAATATCGTTTAAATAGGTACCTGCCTCTCAATGCAAGTAAAGGTATTTAAAAAAACAAACAAAAATTAGGTACCAAAAGCTGTTGTTGTAAAATTTAAGCTATTCTCTATTGTTACTGTATTTTTCATTTTCTTCCTCTCGGCCATAGCTTGGCCCACGGGCAAAAAAAACAAGGGGAAACGTATGAATAATTAGGTACTTTTTTTGTCGATACTTGACACCACTACATCAAAATCGAAAGTGCAAGACAACAAATTTGACTAAAAATTTCCCAGTGTTTTATCAGCTCATGGAACAATTATTGACTTTGAAAATTTCTATGGAGTTCAAGCTACTTTGTGATGTTACAACTTTCTTTAAATCATGAATGTTTTTCTCGCCATGATCCTTCATGCATGTTTAACTTCTTGAAAAAAAGTACAAAATTATCGTTTCAACACTTCACAGTATATTCACCTTCGTTAAACTCCTATTCGAAAATTGTTTCATGACTTTTTGATCACTAAACCATACGATTTTTCAAATTACATACCTACTTAGCAAATATGAATAGAGGAGTCGAATACCTACGATAGACAACTACGTAGAGCAGCGACGAAGAAAAAGAACAATGATATTTAAACTTTTTCAATTTCAATCTCAAGCTATTTTTCTCACGTGTTCATTTCTGATGAAAGTTTGGAATTTCGATTTCACGATTTCCATAATGACGTTTCCAGTCGACAAAATCTACATTAAATGATTTTCAAAACCTGTCAACTTAATTGTCGTTTTCACTGTTCTTCAACTCACCATGTGTTCTCTTTTTTCTAGCCAGAATTTTACGCTTTACTGATTTTGAAAATCACTCGTGCAAATGTGCTGAAAAAAAATCGGACAAAAGGAACGTTTTTCTCGGTAACCTTGAACCTTAACTGCCGAAAATGTTTGGTCAAAGTTCGCGAAGGTAAACGACGCTTTCACGTAAAACAAAAATAACGTTCTATCTTTTACATTAAATAATAATGTATTATAGCTATAAACGCGCAATACGTTTATGAAGTTCGTTTTCCTTACACGAGAAATGAAATGATTGCGTAGTGGAATTACTTATTCTTGCAGAATCGTTGTGTAGCTATGGAAGAGAAAGGAGACGTGTTGAGCATTAATTACACGTTAAGCTAAAACTCTTAGATATAATACGACGAGCTGGCAAAAAATATAAACGGCGTAGTAATTTTTCATGGACATTTTTCATATTCTGATATAAAAACTTTTCGTTTTGCCCCATAAAGAAAGCATAATTCTCGAGGACTGTGTGCAATTGTACATTTGAAGGGCTTCGATTACTGTATAACTTGGTGCAGGAAACATATTTGGCAAAATTGTCGCATCAGCTTCAATTTAATAATTGCCGGACCACGTTGTTAAGAATATTCGAGCGATACGAAGATTTGGTAAAATTTCGCTGAAAAAAGGGAAACGAAACGAGAACGTGATTGTTATAAATCATGTACGAAGTTACAATCGTAACTGTTAAACGTTATTACTATAAAAGCTACGTATTATTCCTGACTCGTTCACGAACACTAAACTTTGTTTCGACTATAACGAAATGTTCATTAAACAATCGTAAAATACAAATGTTTTACCAATGTTTTTGCCTTTCGTCGTAGAGGGCTTTTTTAAATGCCATATCGTCGCAATTCATAATACAACATTCGCTCGTCTCGGTGTGCTACGTATATTACGATAATGTAAACTTTCATCTCCCACCCTCTCCCCTGCTCTCAAGTCTTGAAACAACTCACCCACGAACGCGGAAAATTTTTAAATTCGGGTCAATTATTGCGCGAACGCATTAAAAGCGTAGGTGGGGGTACGAGACACGAGTATAAGAAAAATTAAACACCGTAAATATTTTTCCATTAGATTTTTTTTATCATCTCTTTAAAAGCTATTAGAATATGGTACTCGTATAGTGTTTTGCAAACGTACGCAAGAAAAACTTCCGCACTTTTTTTTGTCTCAAGCCAAGGGGCGTATAATTCTTCGTTAACGTGGATAACTTTATTCGTACTCTTCGCCGAAGTTCTTGTCTTTGCGTCTACGTGACGCCAGCGATTTGATAATTTCCACCTTTTTATTGTCTGTTTGGTGAGAGTGTCTCAGAAAGAATATACCAATTTGAAGAAACTATTATTGAAATTATTACCCCCTGTCTTTCCCCTCTCAACCAAGATATAATACGTGGTAAAATATGATTTAGGTAACTTTGAATTAAAATTGAAAAATCAGCATGGATAATTCGCGAGGAAGTCATTTTTTTTTAAATTTGAATGCCTGACTGTTTCAGTTCTCTGAGCTGTTTCTCGAACGAGAATGTTGTTTCCACCCTCCTCCAACAAGTAAGATATTACAACTGACAACAAAATTTGAGTCGAACCAAAAAAAAAAAAAAAAATTGGAGCATCCAAAAATACCTCAGAATAGACAAAATTTTGAGCTATGTAGATATTAAATTTGATTTTTCAAATTTTGGAAAATTTTTTAAAAATTTCAATTTGGTTGGTAAAAAGTATCAATTTGATTGAATGGATTCTTGGGGAAAATGTTCACAATCCATTCTGAATGGTCCACTGAAAGAGCTCGTCAGCCTTCTCTCACAAATGCATTTCCACCATTCGAGGTTGGTTTTTCGATTTTTTAAAATATTGTGATCTTAATTTAATACAGAGTCGCGAATAGTCACGTTTCTATCAGCAGCGATGTCTATGTGTGTGATGAGTCATAATTATTGGGAGAAATACGACACAAGGGTTCATAATTTTTATCAACTTCAAAAAAAAAAAACATAACCCAAATTTTAAGTTTTTAGTTCATTTTTGGATTTTTGGAGAATTAAAAATTTTTTTTTTTAATTCCAAAAATTTGTTTTTAGTATGATTTTTGAACATTTTTATAAAATAAGAATTTTTGGGCAACAACTCTCACCCATCAACAACTACAGGGTGCCCATAAATATCGAGTACCCCTAAAAAAGTTTTCTACTAAAATACTTTGGTTGGTCACAGTGAATGATAATAATGATAGCACATGATTGGTTGTTGGACTGGAGAGATAATATTCTATACCAATCATATGCATCTATTTCACGTTGCCAAGCTATATGTTTAATGAAAAACTTTCTTTGGGGTACTCGATATTTCTGGGCACCCTGTAGGTACCTAACTACATACCTACCTACTAGTTCTGGGATATTTTGGAGGCTTCATCGGTTTTTTAATTTTCTTCAGCAATTTCAAATTGCCCTGAAATGGACAAAAATGAGCTTCAACGCCTATAACACACGACAATAAATTTGACTTGAAATTTCTCAGCATTTTATTGGCCCATTGAAAAATTAAAAACGCTAAAAATGTGTATGCTGTTCAAGCTTTGTATTCGATTGAATCTGCAAATAAAATTTTGATAAGTGATTTAGAACAGAAATTATACCAATTTTAAAATGTTGTTCTCTTCTCAGTTATATGCCAAACGAAGTTGACATGTATTGTCTGCTCAGATGCAAATATATATATGCAAACTCAGCATCTTCGAATTGGTTATAAAAGTTTCCAAAAACCATTATGAAAATTACGAGGCTCGCCTCCAGCCTCCTAAAGACTCAGCTCAAAGATTATGAAGATTATTAGACTACCGAGGAGAACCTGTGGAAAAATGGATGAGGAAAATCGGGGAACCTATAAATTTCTTTTGTTGGTTTGAGCGAGTTGGTATGAAATAAACAGTCTGCGAGTTGTCTCCGCAAGCTTATCAACTTTCAAAATCTGTTTTTCCGAAGTGATGGTATTTTATTGTGATATTATCCGCATGGAATGATGAATAAATATTTGATTCGTACCCATCTTCCCACAAAAATCGGCAATGTTATTATTTTTAAAAAATTCAGCTCACTATCAGATTAATGAGTGAAAAGAAAATACAAAAATCTGAGATTTCGAAATATTTTTTTTAAAGAGAAAAAAATCTACGAACTATGTTAGTACAACGCGACATACGAAGCTAATCTTTCATCAAACATTTCGCAAGTCTACGTATTTCGTGCCCATTCTTCGAGAAGTTTTTTCTGGCGAACATGTTATCTAAATATAAAAATTCTCCCAAAATTCCCGAGCCATTCGCGCAAGTGATACGAAAATATTTTCTCACAGTTGTCGTCTACCTAGTATTACTCTCTCTGGCAGCATTTAAAGTCGATCATGCAGCATCTTTAAAGACACGATAAAAAAGCAGCGAAATTGAAATTGACGTTGAATTTTATCGAGAATTTTCATCATTCAATGATGAAATAAACCTCGTAACGAACTTTTGCAACGTTTACTGCTTGTTTGATAAGAGATTGTATGTACACCAAACGTAATATATTTTCAAGTACGAGAAAAAATAAGAAAACCTGCTGTATTGTATTGAAATTCACGCGCTACAAACTTGTACGATGTCTTTTCTACTCGTACCTAATATAAAACAAATGCGACACGTGCGTAAGCGGCGGGTGTGCTTTCATAGTAAATATTTGTATTTACCCTTGTAAGAGTGAATCCTCTACTCGATTCCATCAATTAATCCTTTCGACGGCTCAGAACAAATATCTATCCGTGTTGTTCGTTAAATTAAGACTTTTGACATTGTCAAGTGTACTGGCACAAATGGCAGTATAGCCAATCCTCATAGAATGGGAAAAAGAGAGGAAATCGGGAGAAAAACTTCGCGAAGTTCACTAATGTGTAAATCAACGATGGCATATACCGTATTATAGGATTTAGAATCAATAAAAAAAACACACACACACACGATTCGTAAGTCTTGTAGGATGACAGTTTACAACATTTCCTGCAACATGTCTCAAGTATTCAGAACATTATAGCTTTCCTCTTGCGACCACTTTGGGTTTCTTTTCGGATGCTCATATGTTGACGTGAAATTCATTGGCCAATGGCCTTCGATGTACCTATATAGCGCATCTACCTTCTTACAAAGTATATTTGTGTACAAGTTACAAATTCAGGCACGTTCAGCAAACTATAAGATTCTCACTTTTGGCTTCTCTTAAAAGGGAACTAATAAGACGTTAAAACAGCCCAGGGATATTACCAGAATTTCATTTTTATCACGCCAAAACATTATCAACAAGGCGGCTTTCAAGAGTAATTTTCACTACCTCGTTAAATGAATGTCCAAGCCCGAAGTTTACTTCCTCCTACGTTATAGAATAAATAATGTGTAAAGTTTTCACAACTCGTTTTCAATTACTTATCCCGTTCATAAATAACAAAAGAGAGGGCTTTCATTCCTACAGAGCGTATAGCATAGCATGCTGTATGTATATGCGCGAGCGAGTACACTACCCTGTGCTTCGGAATTTATAGTTTTTATTTTTCGCTTTCTTATGGCATATATATCTAAGCGCGAACCAACGTAATATTCGTCTAGATGTGTATGTTTACACTATAGACAATTTATGGCTGTTTGTTTTTCTGATAAAATTGGCACAAAAGGCAAAAGTGCTATCTAAGAACGCTCGCAGACGGCTTCTTATAGTTTTATTATTATTTTTTACGATACAAAAAGTCATCCCAGTCAATGTAATTATCTTATGGAGGCAATTGCAAATGGTATTATTTTTCAACATTTCGCGACCATAAGATAGCGTTTCATGATTTATGTCTATTGTTTGAATGTCTGTCTATGTGGAGTATATTTTCAACTGTCTCTTACTCAATAAGGTCGGGGTCATTATTGAAATAGAATATAAAATTGTGTCACGAGGGCTAAACTTAATAGATTAAAAGTCGCGTGGTGTATTTTGTGATTCTCCCTGTCTCGCTTTCACTTACAAAAATAGCAATTCATCAGCCAAAAGTACGAATTTTCTTCAGTTTTCATTCATTTTTATTTTTTTTCAAAACACAAAACGAAGTACCTATGTAAGTACTAAGTACTTACCTAAAAATAAATGATTTGCATATTATCAACCAAATGTTAGAACCCTCGGAAAGATCTTGGATTTTAACAATGGTCTAGGCCGACGTACTGTAGTGACATGCTCCACGAGAATCGACCTTAGGGAAAAAAATGTGTTTTGAGAAACATGCATTTAAAGTTTTGAAGTGTGTTTTCGCCTTATTTTCGGGTAGGTATGCAACAGAAACGTCTCCAGTAGTTTCGTCTAGGTCCCCTTTAGCTCTGTGACTGTTCGTGTAAACCAGTCATAACCGCGTGCTCCTATGCTGCCACGCTAGCCGCGTGGCGCAGCTAATGGACTACCACGCGGGAGGTACTGAGATCAAATCCCCCCTAAGCCAACAACTTTTTTAAAATTTTTTTCAGTTGTTTTTTTCATCTTAATATTTTTTCAAGCAGATTTTTCACTGAAAATGAAATTTATTCTACTTTTTCTTCTTTTAAAAAATTAATGAATTAACAAGTTTTTATGAAGTGAAATACACGAATGGGGCTTGATAAGTGTATGTATGCAAATTAGGTTATTTTTTACTGCCAAAATCATAAAAAATAAAAAAAATGAATTTTGAGTTGATTTTGGCCCTACCCCTCAACTTTGGGGTCGATTTCCGAGGAAAGTAAAAGAGATAGGAAGTTGCGGTTTGCGCCATTGGAAAGAGCGTCTTTTTTTCTATAACTTAATAATCGCTCATTAACTTGAAAACCCTTTTTTTGACCGAAGGTCGATTCTTGTAGAGCACGTATGTAGATACTGCCTATCATTACCTTGAAGGCAATTCAGTGTACGTTCATTTTAAAAAAAAAACATGATTTTGTGTATCACTGATAAGGTTCTAGCGTCAGTAACAGTTTGGAAAGTCCTGATCAGACATCCATTAATTTTTCTATAGGTACCCAATATGCAAATTTTACATTTCAGAGCAGTTTTTCTGGACATAGGTACACAAAATTGTCTTCAAGTCAACCCAATACTTAATATGGAAATACGATCATTTTTTACTAAACAGATTAGAGAAGGAGGTAGTGTTTTATTCAGATTAAGTACTTATTAGGTGGGTAATTCAATCATTAATAAGTATTTTTTTGTGGTAAGATAATTTTTTTAATGGATTTTTGCCCCGATTTCAAATGAATTTTTTAATATCTAATTTTTTTTAAATGGTGATTTTAAATTAATTTTTTCAATCTTTTGAATGAGTTTTTTTTGTGTGATTTCAAATATTTTTTTTGTAGTGAGTGTTCTTGTGTTGATTTCAGAGATTTTTTCATAGTGAATATAAATGATTTTGAGATTCATGAGCCCAAAAAATGAAGTTGATGGTGAAGAATATCGAAAACAGTCAGCAAAAGTCAAGAGAAAGTCTAGGAAATTACAGCGAGAGAGCTGGGAAAATGTTATCATATTCCTGGAGCATGACACATACAAGTTATGGCCAAAGGTGGATAAGATCATAAGGAGAATTGACACAAATTTTAACGAAAAAGTGGGATTGCCAAAAATAAAAATAGACAATGCAAAGGAATATTTTGAAGAACTCTGGAGGGATGAGAATGCACAAGATACAAAAATAGAAGATGGGATCGGAGAAACAGAAGACAGAGTATCATTTAAAGAGCTATAAGAAGCTCTGAAAACAGCGAGAAATGCTAAAGCTCCAGGAAAAGATGGCATAACCAACAGCATTGTACAAATATGCAAGCGGTGAATTTAAAAGAAGACTGTTGGAATTCCTAAATAGGATGTACCAAGAAGAAAAGGTACCTGAAGAATTTAAAACAGCAATTGTAATACAGTGGAGTCTCGATAACTCGAAGCTGAAGGGAGAAGGATTTGACTTCGAGTTATCAGAGTTCGAGTTATAGAGGTTAATTTTTGGAATATTTCGAGTTAGCGAAGTTTTGAATTAGATGAGTGTTTTTTTTTACCAGAATGAAATGGAAACACATAATACCTATGTACGAGTAAAGTATGGAATGAGATTGTACAATTGGTAGCATTGAAGATAACCGATATGTGAATGTGAAAGAGTTTTGTATCAATGAGATTCGAATTTACAAGTGTTTTCAACTAGAAATTTGAGTTATAGAGGCAAAACGTTTGCAATGTTCGAGTTACAGAGGTTTTTTTCAGGGTTGTTAGAACAAAAAGAACGGAAACGGAAACGGGAACCATAGAACCAAAAAAAATGAAATGTTTCAGGAACAAACGAAATTGAACAGAACAAAAACAAAAAAATGAAAGAACAAAATCAAAAACCGAAACAAGGAACATAAAATTACAAGATCTGAAACAGAAACGAAAACTAAAGATCAAAAACTGGAGAAGAACAGAAACAGAACGGAAACTGGGAACAAAATTCCAGTTTTTCTGTTCTTTTCCGTTCTTTGTTTGTCTCTGGTTTTCATCCAAAGAACGGAAAAGAACTGAAAAGAACAAAAAAGAACTAAAAAGAAAACAAAAAAGAACTAAAAAGAAAACAAAAAAGAACAGAAAAACCAGCATTTAGTTGCCAGTTTCCATTCTGTTTCTGTTTTTCTCCAATGTTTTGATCTCCCAAAAAATAGTTCAAATAAAGTTTCACAATTTTATCAGGGTTTCAAATTCCAATTTTGTTACTAGCGTTGATAAAAATGAGAAAAAGTAAGAAAAAAGCAAAAAGTATTACCTAAAAGTACTAATTACTCAAACAGAAATATAAAAAAAATAAAAAATCTGAAAAAGAACAAAAATTGATGAGAACATAAAAGAACGGTTCAGAACTGAAAACGGAAACAAAATATTTGTAAGAACAGAACGGAAACAGAGAACAGAGAACTAAAAATCAGGGAACAACAAGAACGGAATAAGAACCAAGAACCAAACAGTAAAGAACGGAAACTAAGAACAAAAACTGGGATCAAAATATACTGAGAACCAAGAACCTAACCGAAACAAAATCATTTAGTTCTAACAACCCTGGTTTTTTTTGTCTTTTTCAAAAAATTTACTTCGAGTTATCGGAGTTTTTGGATTTTTTACTTTGAGGTAAAGAAGTGAATTTTACATTGAGTCTTATGGAGAGTTGTAGGGAAACAGACTTTGCTTCGAGTTATCGGAGTTTTCGAGTTAACGGAGTTTGAGTTATCGAGATTCCACTGTAACACTGTTCAAGAAAGACGATATGTCGAACCTGAAAAACTACTGAGGAGTAAGTCTACTCAACACCTGCTACAAGATATGCATAGGTATGCAAAGATACTGGCAAAATGACTAGCAGAACATGCAGAAGAAAAGATGTCAGAAAGTCAGAATGGATTTAGAAAAGGAAGATCCTACACTAATGCAAGTTTTACAGTAAAACTACTGATGGAAAAAAGGATTGTATACAACCTAGAAACACACATATGCTTTATAGACCTGCAAAAAGAATGTGATAGGGTCAATAGAAAAAAACTGTTTGAAGTCCTAATGGATGAAGAGGTAACATATAAAATGCGAAAGGTAGTAAACAGCATATAAGTAGGTATAGGAACACTACAATAAGAGTACAAATTGGAAATGAACTCCCAAAACAAGCAGAAATAAACAGAGGAATTCGCCAGGGATGCCCACTGTCTTGTGTTTTATTCAACATGTACATGGATCACATGGTAAAAGAATGGCAGAAAACAAAGCCAATAGGAATCAAAACAGACAGAAGGCAGGAAATATCAACAGTACCTACTATTTGCAGAAAATCAAGCAGGACTAGCCAAAGCAGAAGATGACCTACAGAGATCAATGTACAATCTAACAAAGACATTGGAAAAGTATGATATGAGAATATCGTCAGAAGGCCACACTTTGCAATTTTGTGTAGGTACAACCGTTCTACGTTTTTTCCATAGCTTTCTACAGTCATTATAAAAAGGCCTAGAGAAAACAAAAACAATGGCTTTCGAACAGGTCAATAATTTTAAATACATACCTGGGAAACACGATATCATACCAGGGAGAAGTAGATGTTAGTGGAAAGATTGCAAAGTTGCTGAGAGTCACTGGACTGATAAATAGGACCCTGAGAAGCAGTAAGGTGCGAAAAGAAACAAGACTGAAGGTGTACAATACCCTCGCAATACTGATGATGACTTATGGAAGCAAGGTATGGGCATCTGAAGAAATCTGATTTAAAAAAAGAATAACGGCAGCGGAGATGATCATGAGAAGAACGGCAGGGATGACTCTCAGTCTCAGAGACAGAGTCCCATCCGAGAAAATAACAGCAGATCTCGGAATGAAACCAGTCATGAAGAATATAAAGAAGTATAGGAAAGATTGGAGAAACCATGTTGAAAGGATGGAGGAAACAAGATCGTCAAAACAGGCCCTCCAATATTCACCAACGGGGAAAATATGCAGAGGAAGAGCAATGAAGAAACTCACTGATACCTCAGGCTCATCCTCAGCAAGTTCCGCACCATAGCAGAAAGGTCAACAGGCCTACCGCTTAGAAGGAAACGACGGCGACAACGACAAGTTTTTTGTGATGATTTTGAATTAAATTTCATCATGGTAATTTCAGATTTGGGATACATTTTTCGTGAGTGATTTAGGTTTATAAATCGTTTGATCATGATTTGGAATTTCATTCCAATTTAGTAAAGAATTTTTGAGAGGTGATTTAGAAATTTTCAAATTCTGTTTGTGAGAGCGCATACCATGGGTCAATTCACATTCATTTGAACTGAGAATACATACATACCCCTTTTATTCAATTTTTTTGCAGAAGTTTGATTTTTTTTCTTCCTACTACAAATTTTTACTGCAGGTTTTTTTTTCAGTAGTGAGATTTAAAAAAATTTTCAAAAACTTTTTCGTATTGATGGAAGTCAACTGGAGTGAATTCTTTTACATCTCAACTTTTTTGACACGTTTCACAATAACTGTCATCACGTATAGGTAAGTCTAATAAAGAAACTTTTTTGATACATTCCAATCCACTATGAGTAATTTTTTCAAAAAAAGAAACGATGAAAGAATCTCGTTAGGTAGGTATAAATCTTTGGGTTTTCTCGCTTTCAATATTAAGTAAGCAAAGGTTTTTTTTCCGATACACGAATACCTTTAAGATGATTTAGAAAATACAGGCCTTTGTAAAATAAACGCTGGCGTATATATTCTTGTTCGAACACTACAGACGAGATTGCGGTGTGAATTTTAACGTGTAAAAAATCGGATTCCTTTGTGATAAATTTTTCTTTGGCACACCGCGTAACTACAGCACGCGATTGAAATTTACAAAATGTTTCCATTTTTACATTATGATAAAGCGCTTTTTCCTTTTTAAATAAATTTAATGCTAGCTAATATAGTTGAGTCATGGCTTAGGTCAAACGTTAGGTAGATAAATAAATCGCAGGTAGGTACAAAAAAGATACCCACAGCTGCGAGTATAATATACTGCACGCAATTCGTTTCTTCTTTTGTACTGATTCAAAATGTATCTTGCTGATTCGATGAAATATTCAATGCAGGAGAAAATTCTTCTCGTTCATTGAAACGTAGCCATGCGTACCTAGGTATATTTGCGGCAGTTTTTGTACTTTTGCAAATAAGTGTGTGAGTAGGTATTTTACATAAGTAGGTAAGCATATATTTTTTTGGGAAACTTAACGAAGCGATGAGAAAAAAAGGAGCTTTTTAACGAATTATATCGATAAAAATGATTAAATATTTTCCAAGTTGGCAAAATAACGGTATTCTACTCTAACGAGGTAGGTATTACGAATCGAAAACTCATTGTTGAAAACTTCCCATAACTACAAACGTGTCAGTCTGACTAGCGAGCACGATAAGTAGCACGTGTAGATAGACGTGTTATTTAAATAAGAAAATCAAACGACGAATTGTATGGCCACAGTAGCATTTTCATTTTCATCCGAGAGAAAGATGCTGCTGAAATATTCGAGCGGAAAAACGTTATCGAAGATGCCGGATATACGATTCGAAGGTTTGATAATCTAGGCCGGGCTGGTCCCAGAAATTGTGTACATTTTTCACGCAAAATAAGTTTTGTGACTGTTTTCACTTGTTAGGAGTTCGCTGTTTGACAATTCATTCGTATAAATCTGTATTCAAACAGTTGTAAAACTTGAAGCGTAACTAAGGCGAAAATTTCGCTCCATTCAAGATGTGCTACTAAACGTTTCCTCTGAATTTCGAATCGGAAATATGTTTTTTATTTCGTATTATCGCATATTACGGTATTATGTTTTTGATTATGAGAAAATTATACGATTTTCTATGTTTTTCGTTTAAGATACGATAGATGAAACGTTTTAACGTCTCGTCTGTTTGTCGGTGTCAGCCTCAGCCTCTAGCTGCATCGCGTATAATACAGAAGCCTTTTAAGCTCTCGAGTGTTCTCGAGGATTTCCTTTTTTTTTTTTTGCGACATATTTGAACGTAATGCTTTCAAAATTGAGAACAAATACATATCAACGAGTTTTATAATAAACTACATAGGTACAGTTAGACACTGAATGAACACTCTAAATAAGTATAATTATATTATTCAGCGTGTGTTACCAAAACGTTAACAATGTTTTGCCTACCGATGTGAATTTTGGAACCTATTGAGAAGTTCGTAGGAGTTACCACAAAAATTACCGTACATCAGATGGTACAACGGCATAAGTCGAACGAACATTCAATATCAAAATGATTCTTCTGAATCTCATGCTTTATGCATCTGCTACGACTCAAGTACCTTTTACTCATTCCCTTGGGTAAAGAATGAAGAATACATTCGGTAAAACAAACCTATCCAGTTATGAAAAGTGAAACGGCCTTCGACTTAAATTTTGAAAATATTTTCTGAGTATCTTTGGGTTCCGAAAAATTCTAGAAACAAACAAATTTCGCCTACCCTCTCTTTCTCTGCTCATGTGCTAAAAAAAAGTAATTTTGAGGTTTCTGTGAAGTGTTGGGAAGGAGATTCGTATAGGATCAGCTCTCAAAAAATATTTCCACTGCCTAAACGGACAATTAAAGAGTCTCAAGAGCATTAAAATAGTTATTAAATATCAAGTTCAATCACGTTTAGAAGCTCAATTTTGGCGTACGAATGAAAAATGGCATTTTTACGGTACAGATTTCTCAAAAATTGTGGCTCAATCACAAATATTGAAGTTTTTGAGAATTTTTCTGATAAAATGTGGTTGAAAAATTCCCCTTTTCTCACTCATGCCAAAAATGACTTTCAAAACAAGTTGCTGCTCAGAATATGATCCAGAAATAAGACTCCTAAAGTTTTGGCTAACTGATTCACATTTTGGGATGTTTGTTAGTTAGTTAGTTTGGTTGTTGTTGTTGTTGTTGTTTTTTTTGAAAAAATTTCAACCAAAACTTTTTTTCTCATTTCAGAAATGATCCTTAAAACACGTTGGAAGTGAGAATATGATTTAGAAAGAAATTTTCACCGTTTTTTAAATTTTGGGCGCACCTATTATGAAAAATTTGAATGATCAAAAATGTGAAAAATTCACAATTTTACCAATTGATCTGAAAAGCTAGCGATGGTTTCGAACCTGTTCTGGAGCCTCCAATGGATTTTTTCAACCATCAATTCTGGAGAAAATTTTGGGTTTGAACTGACACGAAGAAATTTTAAAAGTATGTGCCTTAATTAATAGGTATAGGATCACAAAGTTAGTAAATGTACCTATACGTTTAAAAGTGCCAATTTTATCATCACTTAATTTCTAGCATTTTTTTTTTTGAAAATTGGCGAATCCAAAAAATTCTGGAAATAGAGCTGTGGGTCCGAAACGATTTCTGGATTGGGTTTTGGTTTCGGAATCAAAATTTATTCATTTTGGGATTGGACTTGTTTTAGTTTTGTTTTTCTAAATTTTTGTTTTAATTTTGTTATTATAAATTTTTATTTTAGTTTAAGGATAGGTTTCGGGATTGAAAAAATTGCTTTAGTTCTGGAATGAATCTGTTCTGGTTTTGGGATTTTCATTTCAGCCAATTTTAAGCCTAAATTGACTAATGAACCCTTCAAGGGGTCTAAAAAATGGGAGGATTTGACATGGGGAATCCAATGGAGTAACTAGTGTAATGTTTTAATAATAAAAATATTATCAATCCACGAACTCGCCAAGTATCGCGTCATCGCTTTTAATAACCAATTACTTACACTTAGTCCCATTGTAAACCGTATTTCACTCGTAATTTCGAGTATTTTGCGGATTTATCGCAATTAAAACGCGTCAGCTGCCATTAAATGCTATAAAAAGCGCGCGCAAATGTTACTCGTCGGTTTATTCTACTCCTACGTGTGGTCTGTTGTTGTTGAATACATAAAATCAACTTCGTCAAGAGCATTCATCTCGTTTGCACATAGAACTTACAAATTCTGTGCACAAAAGAAACACCAAAATCAAAGCGAGCAGTTCTTCAAGTTGAAAATCTCTCGAGCAGTCGAGCAGGCTATACCGTTGCTCTTTCAAGTTAGTACGTCTTTAACAAAGCGATAACAAGAGTGTGCTTCACCAAGTAGGCAACTTTTTACATGAAAATACCCCCAGCAGTGGTATAAATTTATAGTAATATGTTATCTCGACGTTTTAAAATCTGTTTGAGTTGTGTATACCATGATGTACCTACCTAAAGTTGAGGCTCGAGCTCGCGATGTAATAGATGCCATCGTATTATTCCATCTCATCGATAGAATGAATGTAAAGAGTTGATGAATATATCTACGATTGCGTATCCTTATGAATAGGCAATTCTCTATGTTGAAAATAATGGACAGGTATAGGTTCCCAGACCTACACAATATGAAACGAGTATTTTGTGGTGCCTTTGATTGGTCGATACCTATCGAATGAAAATCTTATACCAATGTAGGTAACATTCTGAAACGTACCGAAGTAATTTTTCAAATTACCAAGCTAGTAGTACATATAAGACGACGTCGACAGAACGGAGGAATAATATTGTATTTTGGGCGATTTGTATTCAACGATTAGGTCTCTGGGTTCGAGTTGAACAAAAAGTTTTACCAATGGATTGCAATAGGTACCAACGCAATAGTGAATGAAATTACCAAACGGAGTAGTTAGTCTAATTTTGGGCGTAGATTTAATTATACGTCGACTTTGTTCGAATCTATTGAATGTGTACGAACAGTGGTTCGTTTTGAAGATGTTTTGCAGTCGTTTCAAAAGCTTCGAAACGTTTTTATTAAGGGTAGGTACGTTTTGTAATAGACGAACTAATCAACTTATCTACTTCAGTGACCTTGATTGCGTTATTTCGGTTTTTATTAGGCAAAATTACAGTATGGCCGATAATTCCGGGCAAAAACCAATCATTTCGGGTCTTTCAAGAAGATATGGTAACTATCCTAACCAATAAAAAAAATTTAGGCAAACAGTTGGACAAGAAAGAGTTCCCAAAAATACATCATCAAGTCAAATTTCAAGTGCTGAATTTCATTTTTCCATCAATTTTTAAAAATTCAAAGCCAGTCTATTTTCAATTTTTTTTTTTTTTTTTTTTTTTTCGAAAAAGACTCAACACTTATACTTATTATTGTAAATTCTGAAAACTTAGTCGGGGCGCCCGCATAAGGATCTATTGCACCCCTCCCCACCGATCCTCCGGGACAAATTTTTCCTTAAAGGGGGAGTCCTAAAGAACATTTCTAGCCCTTGTCCTTGAAAAAAAAAAACATGGCCCTACTCACAAAATAGCGGCCATTTTGATTGACAGGTCAGCCAAAACTGCAGATTTTGCGTTCCAACATAGAACTTGCATGAAATTTTTTAAACCGTACAAAAGTAGATCGAAATACCAGGCAAACATTAATCACCTGACTATATTTCAAGTGCTAAACTGTTTTTTTCGATTTTTGGTGAATTTTTGAAAATCAAATAGGTACCTAGGCCAAAAATGAGGGGAAAAATCAAAATCTTACCAAACTAACCTAGAAAGCTAAAATTTGGGATATGCTCTATTTCCAACCTGCCAAATCGATTGGAAACTGTTTCAGACCGTTTGGAGTCGTTCATGGAGCCTCCAGCAGATTTTTGATACTTGAAATTCCCACAAAATTTCATCAAATGGAGTTGGAAAGACGAAATTCATTCTGCAAACTAATTTCAATACACTACGAAGTCGACTGCCGGTGGATTTTAAGTCGTTTTGGAGTCTCCAGTGACTTTTTGAAAATTACTGGAGCCTCTGGTAGGGTTCTGAAACTTGTAATTTTCACAAAATTTCATCAAATGGAGATGAAAAGCCGAAATTTACTCTGCACTCCAATTTTAGCACTCTCTGAAGACGACTTCAGGTGGGTTCAAGTCATTTTGGAGCCTCCAGCGATTTTTTGAAAATTCCTGGAGTCTCCTGCTGATTTTTTGAAACCCCTTTCTGCTTTTTTTATAATAATGTTTCTAAAATTAAGAAATACAAAAATCCATTGGAAGCTACAGAATAACGATTAGAAACTACTGCTTGTCGATTATAGACTTCAAAAACAGTATGTAAATCAAATTTGAGTTTTTCATGGGAAATTGGCCGAATTTTGATTTTCAAAAATTCATCAAAAGTCGAAAATGAAACTAATCAGGCTAGTATTAAATTTTCAGAAGCTCTTTCCACTTTTTGATGCAAATTGAGTCTACCTTTCCAGTTATCAGAGGAATTACCCACACATCGTATTTACGGCAAACTGGGTATGCAATTTTATTAACATCAATGGAAAAGACATTAGCTCTTTGACAGTGAATGCCTCATTTTTACAAAGGTTTCTTAACTGAACTATATTTAAATATTTTTTATTTCCTACTTTCATTTTCATAATATTGTTACATGTTTCCTTACAGGGAGGGGGGGATAGGAATTCTTTCCCAGAGAATTTTTTTGTGGAATCAGATATTTTTTTAGTGCATAAACAAAGTTACCTGGGAAAAATGTTAAAAATTAATTTCTTTGATCCTATGAGTAAGGGATACGAGCCCCGAAGAATGATTTTTAGCTCGTGTGACCCTTTTTTGAAGGGGGCTTCATGTGCCCCAACTTTCTGCGTGTATTTCTTGCAGAATTGAACTAAAGATAATATCTGGCTCTCTAATTTCACTCAATTGTTTTACGAGTTTTTGAATGGTTTAAATTTTTAAAAATTCATCAAAAATGAACCTTGGCTTCTAAAATTTTGTTTACAGGGATTTTTCAAGACATGCTACTTCAATTTATATTTGAGTATTGAAATGAAAAAAAAGATGAGCTTTTTCAGGTTTTACAATTTATGGAAAATCAACTGATTTGCTGAAATTTTGGTCACTTTTGATTGCAGAGATTTCGTAAAGCTCTCTTTTTTAAAATTAATCTTTCAAATAAATTTTGATAAAATAGATACCACCATTTCACAGAAAAATGACAATTCGCAGCATAAAACATTTATAATTTCAAGTTCAAAAAAATATTCGGTAGGTAAGTAAATTTAAATAGTTTTACCAATTACAAAAATATCGATAAAAATAACTTAAAAAATTCGATCGAAACTTATTATAGAATTTAACAGCCTCGCTCGAGATAATTCTCAGGCACACTTAATACTTCATCGATTTCTATAGCCTACATTTCAGTTAACAAAATTATCATTTTTAATGCATTATTTATTCATCATTTTTTTCTCGTTTGTGTACTTACATAATTCGAGAAACTTGAAACTTGAATAAAACTCTGCTTTCGTCCGTTGAATTGGAAATTTATAAAATGTGAAAATTACTTCTTATTTTATGAAAGCGGAAAATACGTAACGAATTTAAAAATACAAAACCATTTCTCGGCGTCTTTTTTTAAAACGTGAAAGCTTCGAAAACAGGATAGAGGTAGGTAAATCTAATATATGTATAGGTAAGAGTGAATTGAAATTCCTAAATTTATTTCGATGGCCTACGAAAATACAAACATTCTTATCTGTACTCTAAACGATTTAGATTTTGTAAAAATCATCAAAATCGATTAATTTGCAAGATTCGAGTCATTTGTTTACATTCAAATTAGGTATCTGCTAAAGTTTTCAGGTCAGTTGGTGATTTCGTGACTTTCAAAATTTAGCTGCTAACGACTGCCTACAGGTGCTTTCGTCTAGACCTACAGAAAATGTTATAAACTTATTAATTTAATTGCGCATAGTGCGAGAGAAAATGAAAAAGTAGATTCGAAATCTTCTTTAAGCACTTTATAATCAATTTTATGGCTTCCCAAAATTAAACTTGTTGAGTCTAGACAATGAAAAAAAAATAATTAATTTGAAATTGTTACATCTACCTCGAAAGTTATGATAAGGCTTACAAAACACTCGAAAATTTTATCGAAATTGAAAAATAACGCGAATGAGATAGGTGGAAAATAATAGTATGTTTAAGTTTAAGTTTTTTTTTGAAAGTTTTTTTTTCGCCTCCTATTTTCATTATAAGTTTACCACCGTCGATATGTATTATGGCGGTTATACGTACTATGTTGGTTTAAAAATGAGGAAATTTTTACACGTAGCGAAAGTTTTCTCGTGTGTAGAGTCGATATCTAGCGCCTGAGCGTCGTAAAAATTGGCTAAGAGAGTTGTAATTGAATTTATATAGAAAAAAAGAGATTACGGTATGAAAATTTTTTCAAAGTGGGAAATTGAATGCGGCAGTGGTGGTGGCAAAGGCACGAGCAAAGTTTTCGGTAAACAGTCGTATATTTAAATTTTTCGCGAGTAAATCAGTATTTGTGGGGTAAAAGTTAGGTAGGTAGGTATCTGGATACGCGATACGGGTGCTCATCATATTCGCACCTTAGGTAGGCGAAGGGTACGAGGGGCTAATACGCGACACACACGATAAATGTTGAAGTATATAACGAAAAAGTAATAGCGTTATAAAGTTATAAGGTGTTTTAACGCGAAATAAACGTGTTCTTGCATTTATTAAATTTTTCGCAAAGATGTATCGCTCGTCGTGGGTAATAAGTATAAATATTTTACGCTGCTAGCTGCGGTGTCTTGTGCGAGATTAATGTGCTAAGCTTTTCTACACCTGTGCGACGACGACGACTACTACGACAAACTTGTCATTTCGTACGAGCAGTTCGAATATGTACAATATGCGGGTGGCCTATTCATTCGACCAGAAGCAAACTCTGGCCTTCGCAGATGACCGACGATTTAAAAAGTTGTAATTATTATTAACGAAACAGGTGCCTCAAAAGGTTGTATAATTTGAGAAAATTAAAAAGCTCCAACGATGAAATACGTACCAACCATCATTTACACCAGACGATAAAATGACTAGGTAGAAAAAAAAATACTCGTAGCAGCAGAAGAAGAAAAATTAAACGTTGAGCTTTTCAATTAAAGCGTTTTACTTATTTAACATTTTTAATTCGTGTCGGTGAAATAATGTTTCATTTTTAGTGCGAACGAACGCTTTGATGAATACGAATTAAAAAATACTTACGGAATGGATAGCTTTGTTTTTTACGCCTGAAAAAGCGTGCGAAATTAAACCGATATAGAATTGAAAAAAAAATCCGAGCTGTTAACCGAGCGAGTGTAGTTTCCATTATATTCGTCAAGTTCAAAAGATCAATGTCGAAAAAAAGAACGTAATTGTTCGAGAAAAATTTTTAGAAAAAAATTGACTTCTATAGGACATTTTGGGCGATATTTTGAATACCAAATCAATATTTGGTTTATTTTTAGGCTCGTTAAGAAATTTTCACGCCTGTGGGCGTCGATGACTCGATGAAAGTTACTAAATTTGTATAAAGGTTCGTTATTTCAACACTTGTGCATAATTTTAAATTTATCTACATAACGTAAATTTTATCAACAGTAGGTACAATATGTAAGTATTATATGCATTGTATTTCAATTTTAATTATACTCAATTAGGTACCAGAAAAATCATCTTGTTTCAAAATTGAGAACCCCTGTAACTCACATGTTGGATATTTCGCCGCTAAATATAATCTTTTGCGTGTCAGGTATAAGGAACAGAAATCCAAATCGTATTTATGTAAAATAGTTTACATTCCTAGCGTTTGAATTTGTCACATCCGAGATTAAAGGTACCTATTTACAAAACTTTAAACTGTTTTCTTCAATATTTCATATTTTTCAATTATCGAAGCGTTTGAAGTTAAAATAAGGCGTACGTAGACCTATCTTGGCATTTGCCAAGGGTTCGACTTCCAAAACACACCGATAATGTTTTAAATAGAAAAATGACTCGAGAAAATAAACATTTCAATTTCAAGAAAAAAATATAATATTGCGGAAAAAAATTTCATTCATAAATACATAATTATGTATATCTCAATTTGATGTTCAGCGTAGGTTTTAGCACTGCTGCTTAATATGTATCAACGTGTAAACAATGACACGCTGGTTTTACCACGTTGTTGTAGTGGTTTACATACATAAATAGGTAGGTATGACAGAAATTTGCATAACTTTTGTGATAGTGCACGTCTTTTGGTCCATAAAAAAGGCCATATAAGCTAGTTTGCCTCAATTTAATGTTTGAAAGAGTGAAAGTGAAACAAATTAGAAGAAAATTATGAGTTGCATTGTGCTTATGAGGAAGGGCCAAAGGGGGTACTTTTTAACAGCATTAATTTGGTTTTTCCTGCTGGGTCCATCTCAAAATATTCTGTCAAAATTTGTGGTAATTTTTAACCCCATCTTACGCTAATTTTAATGATGTTTTTGAAAAATTCCTTCAACTCCTTTTTCCTTTCAGACATTATGCGACACGTTGATTTTCTCTGGGTATTTTTAGGTCGTCAAGTTTGAATATTCGTTCATTTCTTTAGAGCCCTCCAGTCACCATTTTTTTAAATTAAAGAAGGGAGTCTGAAAAAATGCTCGGCGGAATAATTTAAACAATGAAGATATGTTTGAACGTAAGTGGTCTCATGGTATTAATTAATTATTTCAACTTTTTTCCAAAATTCATCTCTAAAAGGGCACTGAGGAAGTGAGGAGTCGTATTCAAAAAATAAGAGGATATTCAAATTCACTGCCTTCGAAAACTTTCAAAATTTGAAATGGTATAAATGGTTCTTTACTCGTTCGTTGATTATGAAAAGTTGAGTTTTCCCCTTGAAAATTTAATTTTGAGATTTTCAAATTCTCATTACTGATTCTGAATCCTTTATATGTTCTCTGTAACCCCCCCCCCCTCAAACAGATTTATGTACTTCAAAACTTCAACCAGTTTTGTGGCACGAGCCTTCAAAGTTTAGTTATTGTGGAAAAAATCGTGAAGTTCTAGAAAATTAAGAGACCCCCTTCCTCCTCTTAAGCCAGAGGTGAATGGGAATTATTGTGGTTATTTCAAGAACTCGTGAAAAAAAAAAATCAAGAGAAATTTGAGGACCCGACGTCGTTTCTGGCTCGATTTTTGTGAGCCGTGAAATAATAATATGATTGTCTTTACCGAAGATGTTAATAAAATTGCATACTCGGTTTGCCGTGAATACGACAATCAATTTAGGAACAAATCGAACCGAATAAATTCGAGAAAATTACGGCGAAATAATACTTCTTATCGCAGCGATTTATTCGAAGGAAAACTCCGATTTGTTTAGCGTTTCCAAAAATCATTCTTCTCAAATATCAAACTGGATTTCTACTTTTGAGATTAATGAGTTCATTATGAGTTCTCATATCTCAGATTTTCGTGTTTTTTCATGGGAAGCTTTGGAATTGAATGGATAGTAACAGATTTTGAAAATTTTACCCCAAACAAATTAATAGGAAGTCGAGTTTATAGGTCGAATGTCACTTTGGCCCATTTCAATGAAATTTTTCCAACAAATGATCGTAAAATTCTTTCCCAGTGAATATTCTTTCCGGGTAAAATTTTTTCCGCGAACTTCTTCCCCCACGAAAGTTCTTGAATAGTCAGTTTTGAGTCTCAATCTTTGAAATACCTAGTGAATTTTGATGTTCAACCTCAGAATATAGTCAGTCTAAAGTATTCACCGTGAAAGTTCAGCCTTCCTCTTGATCTTTCATTGAGAAAGATCAGCATTGTACTTTCACTTTGAAAGTTCAGTTTTGAACTTCAATCTCCGGATGATCATGTTTCTAACATTCACTTTGCACATGAAGCTTTGAGCTTCAACCTTCGAATATGCAGTTCTGATCTTCCACTGTGAAAGTTCGTCTTCAGCTTTCACCGCAAAAGTTCTGTCTTGATCTTTCATTGTGAAAGTTCATACAGTTTTGAGCTTTCAATTTGAGAATCATTGGCATTCAATCTGAGCCCATAGTTTCCAGCTTTTACTTCCGAATACACAGTTTTGAGCTTCAGTATTGGAATAGTACGTTTTGTTCAGATGTGAGCTCTAACTTTAAAAGTTAAATTTTGAGCTATCACATTAGAAATTTGATTTGGAGCTGTCACTTTGAAAGTTTCGTTTCAAGTTTTCATACAGACACTTGGTAATTTTGAGCTCTCATTTCAACGTTTAATTTTGAACTTTCACAAAGATGGATCGGTTTAGAGCTGTCACTTTGAAAGTTCAATTTTGAGCTTTCATTTCAATGTTCAGTTTTGAACTTTCACGCTTAAAATTTAGTTTCAACTTTTTGATTTGAAAGTTCGTCAGTATTGAGCTCTTCACTCTAAAAGTGCACTATTGAGCCCTTCATTTTGAAAGCTCAGCATTAAGCTTTTGATTCTGAGAGTGCAGTTTTAAGCCCTAACGTACATTAAAAGTCCAGTTTCTGGAAAATGTGTATGTGTATTAATTTTGATCATATACTGATTACCAACATATTTTGAGCCCCCTTTTCAACATAAAGAAAAAATGCATTTTTAAAACCCAATTTTTTCAAAAAATTCGCTTAAATCTTGAAAATTTTAAAATCTACGTACAACTCGGAAGAATTTGTTTTTTATGAGCTTAGAAATTATTATTTTTATTGCCCTCATTTTACGAGGTAAAATATTACCTAATATTGGTGGAAGAGATCATCGATGAGCAACTTTCAAAAATAGTTTAAGAACGATAAATTCAAGAAAGGATCAATTATGTATGTAAACTAAATTAATTCCATTTTGACATCGTATCATCACTCGTTTTCAGTCAATTTACAAATACATGAAACTTTGCCCACATTAAGGACATCAAAAGGCAAACAAAATTCAAATAACTGTCGATATCACTTGCGAATGTGAACGTTTTCCAACGTTTATTTTGAATGAGACGAAGGTTTTTGAAATAGCAAAAAATTCTTTCTCTCGGACAAGGCCACGCACTTTTCAAAATAACAAAACAGATTGATTTCTCTACGCGGTACATAGTAATTCGTTCAATTTACAAGCCGAACCAAGCAATTTCTCACGTGTCAAATAAATTGCCTATTTTATTCGGCAGTGGAGTAACCGTGAAAAAAAGGCGCCGATAGGCAATCCAATTCACGTTAATGTGAAACGTATTGCGGAGTCATTCGTGTACGAGTGTCTCTCTGGTATAGTTTTCGAACACCCTGTATACGAACACGAAATGAAATGCGGATAACAATTGAAATTTTATACTCGTCGGTGACATGGAAAAAATATTTTGCTAGACAATTCAGCTCGAGTATTGTGTAGTTTACTTTTTCACGTTGTTGTACTCGTAGCTGGGTAAATGGATGGGACCAGAAGAATGGATATTTTTGTAATTTCGTTCGATAAATACTTTTCCGTATGTGTAGAATTTTCGAAATATTTGGCCGACGTTGCAAGCTGGTGTAATTTTTCGTCTAGTTTGAAGGTCGCGAGTTGAAAATTGAAAAATATCTAGCATTTGGTAGTAATATGTATGTACCTTGCTAAGGTAGAACAGCAGTGCGGCGAAATGTTTAACACGGGATAACTTTATGGGCAGATTATCATCGGAAACTGCGAAGATAAGGATGAATGCTGCTTTGATGGGAATTTTTCTTTTCGTGTGTAGTCTGGCGTGAGTTGTAATTTGAATAATATTTTACATGTTCGCGTTGCTTTACCGGTTCGGTCGAGCGTTAAATAATGGATACCGAATGAGGGATGCGATTTTTATTGCTTTCTTCGAAATTAAATTTTTCGTCGGCCTTTTTATCCGCCATCGCCATGTACGTAGTACGTAGTAAATTTGTATTCTGTTTGGACAGAGACGTGGTGGCGAAAATTATAGCTCGTCGTTTATTTCACATGCTCATCGCCAAATTCCTGCCCATGGTCTGGTCGTTCTTTCTTTTCTGTAAATTTTTCTAATTGATGTTCAACGTAAAATTTCACCAAATCGTAGACCATAACGTTACCGTTTATTTCAACATGATTGATATATAGGCTGCGTTGGCCCTTTGATGACCCATATCAACAACTCGATAGTGGAAGGGCCCCTTTACCGCGACGATGCTGCAATGCTGACGTCGTCGGCTTCGCTCATTGTGACGTTTTATCTAAACGACACCTGCCCATCAAGCTGCACAGAATAAAAAACTCTCGACGTTACAAAAGCCATAAATCAATTTTTCCAATTTCCTTAACCTTTATAGTCGGTGTAGGTACATTTAAGTGAAACACATTGAAAACCCAAACCAGGCTCGCGAAATATAAAAACACCACCGCGCGTTACTGCGCGAATTCGAGCCAAAAAAGCCTGCTATTATCGGACGCGTACTAGGTATGTACTATGTACCTTCAGGTCATATAAATCATCGACGCATCATTCCTCGCCCACATTACTGCTGGTGAAATTATTTACGACCGTTTTGGGGCATATTTTGAGAAATTAAAATATACGCAATTTTATACAGGAAGCGTACGTCGTAGAGTAAAATTCACACCATGCCAGAGGAAACGTTGTATCAACGTTTTTACCTCTATAACTCAATAATTTACAGCGCTGTCTGCTAACGCTGGTATTCTACATTATGTGGTTCAATTCAATGCCACTATCTGTACATACAATAACTCGATATACTTAATTTGTTTTCTGTGTTAATCTTTATTCGCGTATGTAGCATTTATCGATGTGTACGGTTATTTTAATGGAATCGACGAACAACTGTGTCTTATAATAATGGGGTCAAAATTAGCATCTTTTGTGTCGGAAGACCCCGGATTGTAAAGTGTGAATGCTCAAGCTGACCCAGACGTTGAGTATAATTGGCAATTACATTGACATGTGTCAATTAAAAAGCCAGTTTTATATTTAAAATATGCGCCAATCACTTTGACATTTGGTTGACGTTTCACATTTACGCATTGAAAAACGAACCTTGTTTGAATTTGCCAACAGCCTAGTACTCAACTTTACACATATTCGTATGCATATACAAGGTGTCCTGGAGGAGATCTCATATATTTTGTACTGAAATTGATAGGGAACAGAGTTTCAAAAAAATCATTTTCAAGATTTTTGTTTTTGAAACATCCAAAATTTCATCACACAAGAGTAGGTAATAACTAACCATTAACCAAGTTATACGAAATAAGCATAAGGTAAAGTGGGGTAATTCCGATATGGGGTAATTCCGATAGCAAGCCCTAGCTTTGTTGCAAAACACACTTTGGCACAAATGATGAAGAAAGTAGGTAGTTTTAGTGCTAACCTACACCCATTAATGATCAGATGGTTCATCTGCTCTGTTTTGTCAAGTCTGTGCTGTGTTCAAAATCTGAATGCCCGAATCCTTTGCCGCAAAAAACAGTGCACTTTTGAAACTCGTTTTTATCGTTCAAAACTTGTTGAAAAATTCTGTTTAGAAGCTGATATTTGATGAATACGTGTTAAAGTTTCAGTGCCTCTTTTGATTTTGCTTTTATAATTATTTGTTTGGTGGCATTGAATTATTAAACATGTCGATCATTTTTCATGCTGCGGGGTAATTCCGATAGCCCCAGCAAAATTGTCCTGCAATGTTTTTTTCTCTGTTTTGATGTATTATAGTTTTAGGGGGTCGAAATTATCAAGGAAAATCCTCAAAACGGGGCATTTTTTTCTACTTAGTTGGTCTAGTTTTCAAAAATTATGCCTCAAAAATGCATATTTGTAAAAAAAATTAAATTTTTGTTCTAATTATTCAATTTACATGAAATAAAAACCTAAATATGCAATAAATGGTATATTTCAACATTACTGGCCCGGAATTACCCTGGGAGAATTCCTTTCCTTATAAAACTCAGTATCGGAATTACCCCATTTTTAGGGTAATTCTGATAACTCAACCTTCCAAAATGTTTTTTCAATTATATGTATGAAGCCTTCACACAAATCACTCTTCAATATAGTCAATGTGTAGCTGAAGGACGCAGGAATAAAGTTGTTACATCATTTTTGCCCCAAAATGTACAGGAAATCCAAAAAATGAGAAATTGCTAAAATTTTGAATTTTGCCATCGGAATTACCCCACTTTACCTTATGTAGGTAGGTACTAAGTATTTGATTTTATCAGTTGACAAAATGCCAGAATTTAAACATCAATAAATTCTTTCTTTGGGGCATTAGTAGCTACCCCATTGGGGGAAAATCTACCCATAAGTACACTGAAAAAGACGCCAAAACCAGCTGGTTTATTGACGTATTCTGAATATACACATGAAAAAGCACTGTTCAAAAGGCGGATTGGTGCACCAAAAAAAATCTGCTAAAAAATACCCTATGTGAATATTTTGTAGCGTATTTTTCTTGCGTAAGGCCACAGCGCTTTCAAATTTTGTGGTGTGTTTCTTCGTGCTGGAAGAAACCAACTACAAAATACGTCACTAACAGCTGTTTTTTGGCATATTCTTTCACATATTTGCTAAATAACACGCATAAATGCGGTATTTTATGCAAATGTTTTAGCATAGTATAGAATATTTGCATTCACTTCATCACATGTTCAGGTGGTTATAGTCCGTTCCAAATAAGAAATGCAAACTTTTTTAAGGAGCAAAACATAGGGTCCACACGAACAAGCAAGGTTGAGCACTACGCTAAACCAATGAAATTGATAACTGGTTTGCTTTTCATTGCTGCATAACGTTAAGGGTAAGGGACCCCTATTCCGCCCAGTGCCTAATCCCGACCACCCTCTATATCTCGTCTGTTATTAGCGCTACCTACCGGAAAGTGATATAAACATGTTCCTCTATCACAGATGATTAATTTGAGACATTCCCCGCCATTGTACAGCCAAAACTCGCGAAATGAATTGAAGTTGAAAAAATTCGATAGTCAAAGATAAGTTTTTTGTCATTTTTCATCGTCGAAAAATTTTAACTAGATATCAATAATTTTATGATGTTATACATGTGTTGTGATCGTTATTTAAGTACGTTTCTGATGATATAGCCGCTTTCCTAATCCATCAAAGGTATGTATAAAATTTTTTTACGAAAGTGTAAAATGACATGGGTCTCCTAATCCCGACCACCCATAAGATCATGTAAATTCAGTCAGGGTGGTCGGGATTGGGGTACCAAATTCAGTCATTTTTGAGGTGCCTCAGAAGAAAATTCCAAAAAGCCATAAAGAATTATTCTATAACCCCAAAATTTTAATATGAGTTAGGGGAAGGTTCAATCTATCTTTTAAGCCATTTACTGTATTTTCATGTGAAATAGTATTTTATTGGTTGCTGCACTTTCAAATGTGGTCGGAATTAGGGCACCTAACTTTTGGAGGTGGTCGGGATTAGGAGCCCAACTTTTGAAAAATCGTTTTTGAGTTGTTTCGGAAAAAAATTCAAAAAACATATTAAGGATTCTTCATTTGGGCCAAAATTTTGATATGAGTTAGGGGAAGGTTCACCCTACATTTTAAGCCATCTACCACGTTTTGAAGTGAAATAGTCTTCGATTGGTGGCGATTTTAAAAAAAGTGGTCGAAGTTGGGCGCCCTTACCCTTACCTTAATGCCAAATCCGAGTATGTCCATCCAAAAAAACATTGTCGTTTTGCGTCACTGATAAGACTCTGGGAAGCCTTGAATTGAAAAATTTGCATCTGAGTACAGTTAAAATGCACCACCGAAGATGCAAGAAGCTGACTGATGTTCAATCAGAACTCAACGAACTCTTCCGAGCATATCTGAACCTCATCAGTGATGCATAAAATCGTACTTTTTTTGTATGAACATACTCGGAGTTGGCATTAAGGTAATGATAAAGTGGTTTTCCGCCCCGTCAGTTCCCCGGAACATCACGCCTCTTGGTGTATTGCGTGGTTGCAGCTTGCACTTCTTGTTTGGAACAGACTATAAGTAAGTAGCAAAGTTGCTCTCCAACTCAGAGACTCAAGTTTGATCTCGGGTAGAGCCAAAAAAAATTTCATGAATATTGGACATTGGCAGAGTTCATCACATAAAAAAATACATGCGTTGATTAATGAGCAGAAAAGTATTGGCTGAAAGTGTTGCAATTCCTGCCGCGTTTTTTTGTCATGTATCATCGGCAGATTTTCACCCAATGGGACGTATATGGATTGGAATACGTTTTTCAAGCAAAAACTTTGTTTTCAAAATGAACTGATTAAGCTTGATCAGAAGTGTACAAATGTCAAATCTTCGCTATGCTGATGACACAACCCTTGTCTTCTTAAGCATCGAAAAAATATGATTCAACTTCTGAAATGTCTGGAAGATGTTAGCACAAAATATGGCTTGCTGATAAATAAAGCTAAGACAAAGATCATGATTGTGGATCAGCTGGAGGACAACTAGCCTGAAATCTGGGAAATTGAGGGAATCAGAGTGGTGAATTGATTTGTGTACCTGGGATGCATTGTTATTGATTACAAAGGCGGCAGTGAAGCCGAAATAAGATACAGAGTGCAAATCATACAAAGCGCCATGTCTCACCTGAAGAAAATATGGTCAGATGCAGCAGTGAGCAAGACTTTGAAGATATGGCTCATAAATGCTTTGGTTTTCTCAGTTTTTCTCTACGAGTCAGAAACCTGGACAGTATGTGAAGGAGATGGGAGAAAAATTGGTGCACTCAAGATGTGGTGCTGGAGGAGAAATCTTCAGATCCAATGGATGGCAAACAGGACTAATGTGGCTGTCTTGGGAGAAATTGGTGTCCTGAAGAGGTTGTCAATGGTGGTACTCAGCCGAATCCTCAAATACTTCAAACATGTCACAAACTCACAAAGGCAGGGGTGCTAACTGTGATTATTTTTATTATGCGTACGGTTTACTCCAATTTTTTTGTTGAAATTTTTTGGTTTTAGTTTTGAAATTCAAAATTTTGGTTTTGGTTTTTTTTCAGTTTTACATATTTTACTCAATTTTTCTTCAAAAATCAGAAATAATTCCTTTATAAGAAATAAGATGTACTTATTAGTCAGGTTCATCAACATTTATCAATTTCCCTAGATTTTGAGTCTCAAAGGTCAAAAAAGTGAAAAAAATCTCAAAAAAATGAATGGCAAAAAAAATGTACCTAATGAAAAAACTGAAAAAACCATAACTGAAAACCAAAATAAATTATATCAGTTTAAAGTTTCAGTTTCACTCTCACTGCATTCACTATGCTCTGTTATGGTTTTTACGGTTTTTAAAAAACCTATGAATATCAGTTTTTGGTTTCAATTGTGGTATACCTTATGGTTTGATAATGGCTAAAATTACTTACTGATTTTGTTTGGGTTTTGGTTACGGTTTTTGGTCTTTTTGCGGTTATGGTTAGCACCCCTGAACAAAGGCAGATGAGATAGAGTCCCTATTCATTCAAGGCAAAGGTGGAGGGAGCAAGAGGGCGCAGATGCTCTCCCACGAGGACGAGATGGACAAACTTCATCCTGAAGGCCATTGGACGTAGCTTTCCAGCTTGCGTTAGGATGAGTGCCCAAAACATAGGCACATGGAGGGAGCTGGTGTATCGGGTCACAGAAGGGCAGCCGCAGCATCATGGTCACGATAGCAGATCAAAATAAATCCAACCTTCGAATTAAAGAGAAAAGAAAAGAAAGCGATGGAAAATTTCTAATGTGCTACGTGAGTGGAGTTTTCATTTTTAATAACAAAATATCGTGCTAGTGATAAAAAAATATTGCAATTAGACGACCTCTGGTGGCGTTATAGAAAACGTTATCATCAGTGGTGTACTTTGGAGACAACTCATAATAGGTAGACATACGGCTTACGTGGGTAAAGGTCATTTGTGATTAAGCGATCCGGGTTTCTAAAAAGGTGTACTTTTGTCGGGTTATAAAATCAAAAAAATTACCCCGGACGGTAAATTTGGCAAATGGAATTTTTACTCGCGACCGTATAGTAGGTACGAGTATAAAGTCGCAACAGTTTAGCCTTAGATAGGTACCTAACTATATGGGCAAAAGCGAGTTAAGTAAACGAAATTTCCTCGTATAGTGGGTTATTATACGGCTGAATTAGTTTTCAAGTGTGGTAGCAGATACCACGTAGTACGGTTAAAACGATTTACCTGCGTAGTTTTGACAATTTCTACGCTTAAATTCAAACATGTGTACGCGAGAGTCGTACTTACCCACATATACATAAGAGGATCTTGAAAGGCGAATAAAAGTTGTCGAGCGAGGAGGGGAGCTTTAACACGTATATATTCGCGAATGTGAAAATATGTGTCTAGAGTTAGTGAAGCGTTCAGTGTTTGTAATTATTTCAAGAATGATCGATTTACTCGCTGCTAATGCTTTTTTCCTCGTATTATTTACAGAATATACGAGCGAGACAGAGACCGAGGTATTATTTCATGGCTTGCTTCCCTTATACGAGTACACAACCATGACTTTATTTTGATTGTCGCGTGGAGAAATTTGAAAAACTGTGCTGTATGAAAGTCACTACCACTGTATGCGTGTGTCGTTACGAGGAAATAAGATTAAGAATAAATACCTAGATGATTAATGTTCGTACACGCTCGTATCAGCTCACACGTTCTCACTGATTCGGTGTATGTCCAGCGCCCGCAGATATGAAATATTTAACGTTCGTTGTCATTAAGCGTCATTTTGAGACTTGGATTAATCTTTAGTGGTACAACGAGCGCGATAAATTTGATTCCAGAGATGACATTTTTATTGGTGTTGGTGTTGAATACCTACACTGTGTTCGCAAAGTCTAGCATCAATCATTTTCGGTATTTAGTTGTAGCTGGCTAAGGGGTTGTCTACGAGTAGGTACTTTGGAAGAGACGTACAGAGGGGAGAGGATATGTTTTTATTTCATTTCTACTCCTAAATTGAATGGGTGAAATTTCACAGAAATTATGTCCAAATATTTCGCGGAGGCTCCGCTACTTCTTAAAATAATTCAAAACCGCTTCCAATCGATTTTGGAGGTAAAAAATAGGGCAATGCTGGTAGAATTGTGTTTTTCTATCTTTTTTGGTTTTTCAAAATTCATCCAAAAATCGAAAAAACTTCAGTCTTTGAAATTTTAGTCCTTAAAATATCAAAAGGTCAGTCGAAAGGAGCGAAGGGGGTTGAAAGTGAAGAATATTCGAGGATCAGTTCAGCTTTTTTAAACTGGGCATACGTGCCTTTCAACAAAACAGGGACACGATGCTTTTAAAATGACAAAACAATTTTTATAGAAATTTTTCGCAGAAATTTTTTAATGAAAAATGTCAACTACTTAGGTACCTACTTGATATTTTTAGTAGATGAAAAATTTTCCAGCCAGACTACATTAAAGTTGCTAGCTTTTCTGAAAAAAAAAATTCCATGCAATGCCAACGAAACATTTATTAATTATCTCGGGTCGGTTAAAAGCCATCAAAAGCTACAAAAAATATAATTAATGGAAAACAGCCAATGCAAAAAAATCGCTACTTATATACCGGCTAAGGTCATTGAAAAAGATAATAATTAACGGCGCAACGACTACGATGGTTTCTTTTCTTAATTTCGATAAAAGGTGGGAAAAAGAGCCTCAACAAAGGGTAAATAATTAAAAAATGTAAAAGTCCATTTCCTCCTTTATAGTAGGTTCATCCGGGTAATAAATCATCGCGAAATATTTCTTCGAAAAGGATATAAACATAACTGGCGGGTATTTAAGGATGAAAAATTATACGTGGAATACTTTAACGCGAAGATGTCTCGAAAAGTACCTAACTTGAATTTTATCACGATGCCGATGAAATGAAATTACCCGACTCGAATTAAATTTCATTCCTGGGGCAATGTACCAGAAGCTTATAAGAATACACTATCAATTTGGTATATCTACGCGGCCCAATTTTATTACCTATTTGAAGAAGTTGTAGAATAGAGGGAAACTTTCGAATTAACAGCTTCTTGTGTTATAAATAGCGCAATTAAAGATTCGCTTTGATCATTTCTTGTATAGTTTGTTTCATTAAAGGACTTCTATCGAACGGATTTATTCTCAATTTTACTCTACAAGCACACAAAATTGTACCTTAGTCCTGCGAGAGATCAACAAATCGAGGCTAATATAGTAAATGGAAAATAATAATTTTCATACAGATGATTTTTTGGAGGATAAAAAAGTAAAAAGAAGAGAAAATCCCACGTGTAGATCGCTCACCTTACTCGTACATAAAAAGTCACAAAAATTTTCAACTAAAAGCTTTACTACGAAAGCCTTCATGACGTCAGTATAATGAAGCGAGTACTAAAAGTTACGAAGCTATTAATCCCTCGTATTGAATCTTTTTTGCTCGGAATTTGTTATTTTACATGAAAAGAACGCCGACGAATACCTTCGAATGAGGCTTGAAAACACCATCATGGTTAAGTTTTTGCCTACATCGGTTAAAAGAAGATTGTAAAATGTGGAAAAAAATTCTCGAAGAAATTTCACGCTTAGTTTAACTTCGACAGAGATTATCAATTTTGGCACTTAGTTTGGAAATTTCACTTTATCGGCTGAGCCTCTTTTAAGATCAAAGTTTTATTTTCTTATTTGCTTCGAAAATTGCAATGCGGGAGAATTTTTTTCCATTTATTGTATAAATCTTAACGTACGTGTGTGTAAAATTTGTCGAAATTTACGCTTCGTTTGGCAGGTAATTCTAATTTGATTGGGAAACGATTCGATCGTCTTGAGACTATTTTTGAAAATTTGTATGGTTGAAGGTCGGTTTAAATAAGGCAGTCTTTTACGATTCAACAAAAAAAAAAAAAAAAAATTGGACTTAACGTGAAAGAATTAATGAGAAATTATTTTTTAAAAAAATAGATTGAATTAAGTAGGTAGAGGTACGTACCTAGTTGTCTTACAAAAATGAACACCCGAGATGAAGGATGAAGGTTGAAGAAAGATTTAAAATTTATAAAACTATAAGACCATCGTCCTTCGCATAAAATTACTCTTTCGGTCAAACATCTTCAAGAGCTCATTTAAATCCCAAGATAAAAAGTATTACACAGTAGGTATTAAACATTCCAAAAACTATTCTATTGTTCACAACTGACAAATAAAAGCCAACCACAATAACACCCTCTGTTTTTATAAAAACCGTTGCCAACTAAAAAATAAAAGCTGTATTCAAAAGGTTCGATTAATTTTTGTAACATTAAAAGACCAAGTCGTATTGAGCCCACTCAAATAGATGTTTTCTTCATTACAATAAGAAATAGTCTTACTAACACTGTATTTTATGAAAAGAAGTAAAAAAGACGAAGCTTTTTGATAAAAATGAAAGACTTCAGTCTACAACAAAACCACATCACAAGGGAAATTAATTAATGATAAAATCGCGAATTGTTGAGAAAAAAAAAACATTGCAACTATGAATACAATTTCCTTTTTTGTGAAACTGGAAATGAAAATTTCTCACTTAAGGAAGTATTGCGAGTACAAGAAAATAATGAAAGAAAAAGATAGGTTGTAACGAACAGTCTAAAATGTAGGTGTTTGAAAAAAAGTTTTATACCCAAGATAGGCAGATATCGAAAAACAATCCAATAGTTCTCTCGGGTAAAAAGAGCAACCGAACTATTTTAATTACACACCTACCTACCTTTGATTTTTTTTCAACACGCGAACACCTGTAGATAAAGGTGTTGATAAAATTGTAGGTATTTTTATAAATAATAGATTTTGCATTTTTCTTGAAAAAGGATGGTGGTGAGGTAGTGAGCGTTCCCCTGGATTTATTCAATGAAAAAGGAAAAACTCGATCGGAAACTTCTACATGGATAATTTTTTTGGAAACATGCAAACCTTAATTATTTTCACACTTACTCACGAATAATGGAATATGTGAGCTAATGTGAGGTGTCCTTTTTACCATTTCCCGTACTTCACAAAAACTATTGATGTATTTTCAAGTGGGAAAAAAACTTCTAAGAGCAGGTTTGTGCCTTGCAGCTTTTGAAATTTGAATGAGAAACTGGCTTTAAAAACTAAACTAATTAATTATAGGTAATCATAACAGTCGAAAAATTTTTGGTTCCACCCCCCCCCCCTAACAAAACCGTTAGTTTCATCCCTGGACATTGATCCGTAAGCAGCTGATTTTTGAAAACTTGGAAGAACATTCTTGAAATTCTTCGTAATTATGCCTGACTTTTTGAAAACTTGTTTAAAAAATTTGATCAATTTTCCATTATTTTGTCAGATGTAATCAGGTTGTAAGTAGGTATTCAATATTTAGAGTATATCTGAGTTTACAGTGTTTTGTCTGACTTTTGGGGACTTGGAAAAAATTACGATGAATTTTTGACATTAGGTACCTACCTACGCGTATGTCAGACTTTTGAAACCTAAAAAAATGATCAATTTCTCCAGTCTTTTGTATGACTTTTAGAAATTTTGAAAAAATTACGATAAAGTCTTGATATAATATTGGACTCAATAGGCAACCTATATCAGAACAGATATAAAAGTTGACCTTGTAGGTACCTAGCTATGGGTGTAGAACGTAATGTGTGAATTTTTCGATCTCTGTAGCAGCTTTACAGTAAACTCGAACTAAAATAACATAAGTTTGGGCAATATAAGTTATTTTATGGCGCTTTTTATGCACGATAAAATAACTTCTATACAAATTTCATCAATGCGCAGAATTAACGAGGTTATACCTGAAAGGAAAAAAAATAACTAGATTTTGAATACTTTTGGCTTTTTTAAAATTTTAAAGCCAGCCCACTCATTCGTGCTGATGTATTTTATTTCGTGGCATCGAGAAAACAGGAAGTAGGTACACTGAACAGCGGATAGGTAACAGCTTTCTTTCAATTTTTTTTTTCATCTGCTCGTGTAACTTTATCTGTTGCTGAGCAATTGCCAAACAGTGATGAAACTCATCTATCTAAGTATGAGATTTTTCAGAAGGAAAAAATATTAAAATCTTAAATCTGGTATCTATGGTGAACTTGAAAGCTTTATCGTAAAACCAACTTTATAAATTGAATCAGGTCGTGTTGAAAGATGCCTCGTCGGTCTCTGGAGAACAAATAGATCTTCTCGACAACATTTCGATTACCGAGTATTTTTCTCGTTTACAATTTTGAAAAAAGCTTTCAGTCTGAATTTGGTGGGCGGGTATATAGTAATCCTACAGAGTAAAAGAATACAACTATAGGTATACATATTGTAGTGGAATGTGAGTTATGTTATGCTGTATGGTATACACAGACACACAAGTCCGATAATATAATGTATTTTTAATACGGTGTAATTAAAATAACGTACCGCATTCCGACGTAGTATAGTAATGACTTTTTTAATAATTGTTTAATTTAGATGTATACCGCAATACGAGTACAATAGCGTCATTCATAATAAGAACATTAACGAAGACTGAAGCTGGCTGTGTATTAAAAATTCACCATCTCCAGCATTATGTTTCGCGACGAGTAGTAAGTAAATAACCGCCGAGGTTCACTGCAATGTTAGCAAAAGCTCGTCGTGTTTTTGACGTTGTAGTGAAACAGCCCCCTGCCGCGTCGCCCCTCACCCTCTTCTGACGTGTTTGGCAAAACGAGAAAAAAATTCGCCTTTATTTGCATGATTATAAGGTAAAGGTGTGCGATGACGTAAGTTATAATATGTAGTGTAATATGAATTGCTGAAAGTTATGTAGTACAATAGATCGCGTGATTAAAACCTATAACTTCGGTAATACAACTATAAGGTGCCCGGAACGATTCCCGATCATTTCCAATTATACTGATGTTTTCGCTCGTCGGTGTGTGTGCTTTTTTAGCGTGGAAATTTTGCTGCTTACATGTTTGAAAATTCGAGCAGAAAAAACATCGGCGAAGTGGTTTTTACGGAGTCTAAAATGGTATTTTTATGAAAACAGATTAGGGATAAATCGGAGCAAAATGACCATTAAAAAGAGCAATTTTCTTGATTGACTTCTGAGAATTACTTGAGGTGTAAAATTTCATCGTCGTCGTTTCGATTTAATGTGATATTCTCAGTCGATGATACTGTCAAACTCGTAATCAAACGTGGTTAACTTTGCAAATGAATGAAACAAATATGTACATATAAAAATTGATATTGATCTAGCTCTGTTAAATCTAGACACAGTACCACCTACTCACCCAAAAACGTATACCTTTTTTATACTTATGACAAAATAATTCACCAAATTATTACTGACTTTGAGTGAAGAAGAAGTTACATATTTGATGAAGCTTTTCTCCCCCCCTTCCCCTCCCTTGAAATCTTGGTCATTAGCACTGATCTTGAATGCACCTATCTTAACTGATGAAAATGAACAAAATTCGTTTATGTAGTTCCTTCTGAAGTCACGTTCAATTATTAGAGAAATTTTTTTTAATTCAATCAAATTCATGATTATCTTTTTTTTTTACATTTTTTTGGTAAACATAAATCTGAATTTAAAATCCTGCTTTCATTTTTAGAATTTTTAAATGAGGCTAAAAATGGATATGGAAGGCCTTGATCAAGAAAAAATTATTACCTATAAAAGTTTTTCTAGTGAACCTACAACAGCTTTCAATTAATTTGATTTATTTTTATAATTGAAACGTTTGTAGAAATTTCATATCATGTACATTTTTTGGATTTTTCTCTTCATTTTAACAGAAAATATGTATTAAATAATCCAACAACCAAATAATTTTCTTCTTTTTTTTCAATCGAAATTTTACCCATAAAACTAGATGCCACGCCATTTCGCCTTGAAGACATCCTGATTTAAATTTTTGAACCGTACATAGGGAAATCAATAGAGGATCCCAAAATACACTACAAGACAAAACTTTACGCGCTAAAATTCGTTTTTTGAGGTTTGAAGAATTTTTGAAAATCCGAATTAATTTGCATTAAAAATGGGGAAAAATCAAAATCTTACCAAATTGACCTAGAGAGCTGAACTTTAGTTTGTATTCTACTTTCAATCTCTCGAGTCGATTATTCGTAGTTTCGAACTACCCAAAAGTCTCCGGTGGATTTTCAGATTCTCCTGTTTTCGAAAAATAAAAAATCCCTGCAAATTCGGTGAAAATGAAATTCAGCCCCTACAAACTCGAATTTATCTTCTTTGTAACCCGTACGTTCGATTTTAGTACATTTTCAAAACCTTTTGGGCCAGATCAAATCTAAAATTTTCTCCAGTGATTAATTTTGAAAAAAAAATGAAAAATCGCTGTAAGCTCCAGAACGGTTCCAAATGATCACTAATCAATTCGAAAGGTCAAAAAAAGGAAATCCCAAATTTCTGATCTTCAGGTCAATTTGGAGAAATTTTGATTTTTCCCACATTTGGCCCAAATTTGAATTTAAAAAAAAATCGTTTGGATGAATATTACTAAAAAAAAAGTAAGGGTAAAGGGCCCTATTATTATCGACCCGTCTTCTTAATTCGACCCCCACCCTAAATCGTCCAATAATGCCAGAACCTTCGTGGAAAAACACTAAAAACAGGAACAATTATTCCTTTTTCACAGAAAAAGCGAATGAGACCAAAATCATCACTGTAGGTAAAGTAAAATGGTGAAAAATTATGAGCAAAAAACGAAAATCATAAAATTTTGTTGTTTTTTAAAATCGCTCCTTTTTGAACATTTTTTAGTGAATCGATTACGTATGTTACGAAAAATGTTCTGAAAAGGTGACATTCTGATGAATAACTACGTTTAATTGGTTTTTGGACACAGAAAGAGGTAATTCTCTCAGATCTCAAAGAACATACGTAATTAAGTATTATGTGGGGCCCTATTTTCGACCCTCTCCTGTTTTGGAAATTTCAAGACTTTGTTTTTTTTTTCTACAGACATGCCGAAAGATGAACCAAAACGTATGAAATGGGCCGAAGTTTCTATGTGGTAAAAACCTTCTAAATATGTACTTTTATATTTTTGTGTCAAGTAATAAATATTCGATTCAACGTCTTCAGACTTTAATTTCGTTTGAGTTTTTTTTTACCAATTTTTAACACATTTTTTGAGGGGGCTGATATTAGGATCACTTTTTTTCAGTACTCAATTTTCATACTTTCCAAAACAAAAAAAACGCAATGGGAATTTCGGGGCTTGGGGTTTTTGGATATAAAACTAGAAAGGATGGGGCTAGCCCTCTACCAACGGTTCGAAATGATCATCTATCAATTCGAAAGGTCAAAAAAAAAGTTGGAAACCAAATTTCTGATCTTTAGGCAAAGTCAATTTAGAGAAATTTTGATTTTTCCCACATTTGGCCCAAATTTGAATTTAAAAAAAAATTTGTTTAGATGAATATTTCTAAAAAAAAAAAAGTACTTCAGTATTTTTCAAAACCTGAGGGGACTCAAATTTCTATCACGTCTGTTTACGATTCTTTCATTGTATGTACTTATACATTTTTTGCAAATTTGTCTCAAATTTCGAAGCAAAATTGATAGTTGAAAATCATTCCACTTTGTGCAGTATTTGACTGGAAAAAAAATCAAAAACCAAAAGTTGGGTAGAGCTAAGGAAATGCTACGTTTTTCGTCATTCGAGAATCTCCAAAAATAGCTCGAACTAGAACACTTTCTACTTATCTATTCTGACAGTGGACTAAACCTTGTGAATTTCTTGCCTCAATTTGGCATATTTGATGATCTTCTCTGTACCCAAATTCCAAACTCCGAATCATTAACATGAATTCTTATACATTATTAATTACTTACTAACCCTTTGAATAGACATTGCGTTCGATAAAATTAGAGCACAATTCATGCGAAGCAGAATGAACCCTTTTAAACTGTCAACGTATCAAATTTACTAACCAATGATTGTTTCTTTAAATGAAGCACCTGAAGCTGAGCGGGCTTTTCAAACCTAATAAAATTTCTCGCCTAAACGAGTAAATTCTCAAACACCTTATACCAAGACCTATAAACACGTATACATACACTTAGTTACGATATACTCATAACACACCCTTATACGAGTATGTACGTTCTTTCCCTAATATGCGGGTAGTTTTCTTTGCCTTTCTATACATTTAGCACCCATATAGGTTTCGTACGTTGACGAGCATCTAAAATTAACTTCCAGAAGTGTTAGGTATAGGTAAACGTAGTCGTACTTATGCTTATGTGTTTCTACTCGTACCTATTTTGGAAGACAAGCAATACAACGATATACAAGTACATCATCAGGATGAGGTGAACGTGCCTCACAAACAGATGTTCGTCACTGATAAGGTTCCCATAAAATGCGTTTTTCTACGTATACAATCATTAATTATGTTAATTTACATATTGCTTACGAGTATGTACGGCGATAGATTCAACGTCACCGCAGATAAAGACTACACACACACGTATCTATCTAGAGGGATGCTGGAGCTGGATGCTACGAATAGATGCCTTTTGAAAAATGAACACACAACGCCGAATGGGGATGCGCTTCGCCTGTCGCCGCGTGAATTGTTTACAATATGTTATTCTCGCGAATTGATTACCGTATTGACGCAATTTACCGTGATGTTTGTCTTGTTTTCAACTGGGGAATTATAATGAATGTGTACGAATATGCATAAGCATCTCTTTGCTGGTGCTTGTACACATATTGACGTATTGTCGAGAGGTTATTGAAACTTGCGACGATGTTTTCATCTAATCTATGAGTACGAATAGCACAAAATATTTGGTAAATTGAAGATCATCTCTATATGGTCTCCCTTCATTCAACTCATCGTAGGATGGTAAAAGAAGAATTGAAATTCAGATTTGAAGTGCTTCATAAAGCAGATAGGTATGGATAAAGATAGATGTGTGTTGAATTGCAAAGTAATGTTAGAAAAGTGTTGCTGTTTACTTACTTGAAATTTAAGTGAAGGTAGAGAATTTCTGTAACAGAAAAAAATAATCAATATTTAAAATGATTTTTATTTGACAAATATATACCTACTTATGTTACTCATTTTAAAAAAGATCTTAAGATTATGTATCTAACATTTAATCAGCAAAAAAATTGGCGGTTTTTGACCAATTCTTTTCAAAAAACGTTGGCACATGGTAGGATAAACGTGGGTATATTTTTCAAAATAGGAAAATATTACTTTGATGAAAATGAGTGAAAGGAATTCGTTTTGATAGGTATACTCGTCTAAACAGAGTTTCAGTTCAGAAAGTCAGCAGAGATTGAGTTGAGGGGTTTTCAAAGTGGTGCTTATAAAGTTTATAACTTCCACCAAAAATTTGAGGAATTATAAATACTCGTTTCATGAAGTCACGTGCTTGAGACATAGTTCCCTCCTCCCTCCCATCACCACTTCAACAACGAATTAACCAGCTTTACAACCACCCATTCTATGTATGACAAAAACCAACCTAAACTTCTTGAACTTCTCTCGAACATTATTTTGTAAACAGTATTTATTTTGGTTGCGCTTCATACGAAGTCAATATGTATTTGAAGATTTATTTTCTCTACAAATAGGAAAAAACACTACGTCGCGATGGTGATGTTTTCTTCGAAGAATTATTTGTTTTAATCTTTCAAAAGAACGTCTGTTGATTACTTTTGCCAGGAACAAGAAGTGTCAAGGGTTAAAAAATTAACTTCTTGCTCAGTCTGCTACATACGAACAGCTATCTTTTAACGAACTTGAAAAACATGCCAACACTCGAATTGGAAACTCGATGTAATAATAAAGTTTAAAATAGGCGAACATTTTTCAAATTGTAGGCTGAAGAAAAGTAAAAGCTCGCGATGGCATATCCGGCCTATAAACCTAGACCCTGACTTCCTATAGAGTTACGAGTTATACAGTTCCGTAGGAGTTGCTGTCTTGGAGGATCCGATACTCGTAATTTACGTCTAATATACGATCACGTAGATATATTACGAGTATTTTGGCCGAATTACTGGTACGTTAGCCCTAAAGGGGGCTTTTGTTCCATGTCGACGCGAAAATGCGGTTACAGTGCGATGGTCGTTAAAGAAAACAAAACGATATTTAATTTCTATTCCGCGTTATACCGGCGAAAAAACAAACCGCCGGAAAATAGTTAATTGTTTAGATTCATAATTGAAGTCATAATAATTTCGTCGTGTACTACAACTACGTTTTGGAACGTGTTAATTGGCGAAATATCGCGCATTTTAATTCTAATTGCGTTTGAATTTATGACGTTGATATTACCCCCGACGACATGGCACAATGCGATGTTACTCGTACTTGCTCCTCGTAAGCGCGAATTTTTTTCATCCCTATTGTAATATTTGCTCGCGGAGCTGGAAAGTGGTTGAGGTTTTGTAGCAAGCTCGCCGCTTGCGAATGAAGGAATAAGGGTGTTTTCAAACGGTTGTTTTTTTATAATTTGCCAAATTGATATACTTACGTGCTATGCGTATGTTTGTTTGTTTTTTAAAAGTGGTATTTTTATAATTTATTTTATTTCTAACTCGTTGTTTCCTTCTCTTTTTTATACTGGTTTCGTGTTGCAAATGGTATACGTTTTGCATGCAAGTAGGTAGGTATACTCGCAGAATCAATTTTTCGTAATTTTTTCATAATTATTTGGACGCATCAAAAACCTGCATAAAGTTTCATGAAAATTTCAAGCTGACAAATCAGTATTGAAAATTTTCCAAAAACCAATTTCAATAAATAATCAACAAAATAAGCTCAACTTTGTGAAGAGATTTACCAAAAGTTACCACATTACCAAATCACCAGTGCTGTCAATCGTCCTAATTTCGGACATCAGATTTTTGATCGATAAAAACAAAATCAAAATGAAAAATGAACAATTTTCTACCAGAAAATGTATAAAAAATATATTCCCGTTTCATTGTTTTCACTTACTTTTTACTAGTTGAAAAGTTGTGTCCAAAATTTAGACATGGTAGCATGCGAAATTAGGGAGTTTGACGGTTCCTATTACCTTTACTAAATATAATATAACCGACCATTACTTGTGATTTACAAATAAATTGCTAGGAATTCACCAAAAAATTATTATTATTTTACTTACAAAAAATTACCAGTAATTTACCAAAAAAAAATCCAGTAATTTACCAGAAAATTGTCAGTAATTTACCAGAAAACTACCAGTAATTTACCAGAAAATTACCAGAAAATTACCAGTAAATTACTAAAAAATTTAACAGAAAATTACCATGAATTTACCAGAAAATTACCATAAATTTACCAGAAAATTACCATAAATTTACCAGTAATTTACCAGAAATGTACCAGAAAATTACCAGTAATTTACCAGAAAATTACCAGTAATTTACCAGAAAATTACCAGTAATTTACCAGAAAATTACCAGTAATTTACCAGAAAATTACCAGTAATTTACCAGAAAATTACCAGTAATTTACCAGAAAATTACCAGTAATTTACCAGAAAATTACCAGTAATTTACCAGAAAATTACCAGTAATTTACCAGAAAATTACCAGTAATTTACCAGAAAATTACCAGTAATTTACCAGAAAATTACCAGTAATTTACCAGAAAATTACCAGTAATTTACCAGAAAATTACCAGTAATTTACCAGAAAATTACCAGTAATTTACCAGAAAATTACCAGTAATTTACCAGAAAATTACCAGAAAATTACCAGTAAATTACCAGAAATTTACCAGAAAATTACCAGAAAATTACCAGTAAATTACCAGAAATTCACCAGAAAATTACTAAAAAATTTACCAGAAAATTACCATGAATGTACCAGAAAATTACCAGTAATTTACCAGAAAATTACCATAAATTTACCAGAAAATTACCATAAATTTACCAGAAAATTACCATAAATTTACCAGAAATTTACCAGAAAGTTACCAGTAATTTACCAGAAAATTACCAGTAATTTACCAGAAAACTGCCATTGATTTATTAATCAGGAATCAGGAAAATGACCAATAAGTAATCAACTAAAAAATTACCAGAAAGTAACCAAAAAAATTAGTAGCAATTCATTAAAAAACTATCGGTAAACATAGAGGAGGTAAAATTTGCAAATTTTGAAAATTGAGATTTCATTTTAAAAAATTTCAACTTTGAACTTATCATTTTTGACGACAATATTTCTCAAAATCCGTTCAATCAAAACTGCAAAAAAAATTTTCTTCAATTTATAGCAATCTCTTGCATTTATGGTCCAAAGTTGGCTATAATTAGGAAAAATTACTGCTGCTGACAAAACGTAAACCCGTTCCTGCAAGCGTCGGGTTAAAAATACATATAAGTTAATATATTTGCATAACCAGTTCGCCGTAAATACAGAAACTTATCAACTGGAACGCAAAGTGAAATTGGATTCTCCGATTTCGGTTGAATTCATCGTTTCACGAATTTCTTTTGATGGTTAATGAAGTGGGTAATCAATATTTCTTTTCAAATGCCCTCTCTCACTCCCTCCACCCCATCGGGAAGCCGCCTGTTTTTCCATTTTTATGATTTCTTGTAAGATTTTCAAACTTTGAAGGCTTATTTCTCAAAATTACTCGTACCTACGTACATACATAGTTAAATTTGGAGCTAATTCGTTCGCAGAGCTTTGACGTCCTTCTCCCCCTCCTCCCACCAAAAAAATATATAAAATGTTGGTGTAAAAATGAACTGATCTTTACAGTCTTCCTTCCCTACCGTTCGCTACAATCTAAACCCCCTATTTTACGGGTGCAATAATCTTGTAATTACTTATAAACACCCACAAAAAACAAAAAAAAAAACATATTTTGTTCTTTCTTTCAGCACATTTTCTGTCGTATTTTCATTCAAAGGTGGGCTGATACGTAAGCATTAAAGTTTTGATTGAAAATATGTATTGAAGATTAGGTATACGAATAGACTAAAATCCAATTTTAGAAACGTTATCGAAGAAATCCTAGAATTGTTTCAAGACAAGTTCACCAATTTCATAATATCACACCATCTAACGCCAACAAGTATCTCGTAAATAAGTTGCGAGTTTATCGACACACTCCGCAACTTGACTGAAAATAAAAATCATGGAGCAAGTAGGTGTATGTATAATGCGGGCAATTCTCAAACCGCGCGAATCAACGTTTTCCTCGCGAAGAATTCCATAAACGAAAATTCATTCACGTATTTTTAGCATTTACGTAACTACACCTTGGCGATGATATTAAAAAAATAAAATAAATAAAAAAGACTATAAGTAAAATTAGAACACAACGCAACGTCGAGGAAGTGAGTCGGTAGGTGTAGGTATGTAGGTATTTCAAAAAACAAAATTCGTTCGAAGTTGGAAAGAAGAAAATTAAAGTAAATAATATCATTTTAAAATATTCAAACGTCAAATTATTCTGTTCAAAAAGATGCAATTATGTGGAATAAAAGTTCTTTTTTTTCAAAAATGAAAAAATAAAAAACCATATAAACGCGGAACGAACTCCGCGATGAGGAAAACGGCTAAGTTGTAAAATTTAAATATTCATTTTCAAGCAACAAATTATTCTATTCAAATGCACTTAAAGCGGTATTTTTTATATCTTTTTATCGCAAAAAGAGGAAGAAAACACCTTTATTTAGATGGTGGAAAAAAAATACAAGATTGAAGCGACATTTTGACGTTCAACTGTCATCTGCCGTAGCTTTTTTGTAAATCTAACACGTGAATTAAGCCAAGATGTTGGAATTTTCTGACATTACGAGATTCCATTAAAAAGGGTGAGAATTTTTATGCTTTGGAAAACGACGAATATGTGCCAAAAATGGCTGAACCTTTTTACGGATGGGTTAATTAAAGGCACGCCAATAAGGAGTTGTCAAAACATGTCACTGATTAGTATTATAAAGTCTGCTAGATACGTTCCCACAATTTCAAATTCTAGTTTTTTTCTCAATTCTTGGGTACCTAGTTTTTTTCTCACCTACGTGAAAGAGTTTTCAAAACCGAACTTAAGAAATCTGTGGGTTTTTTGGCACGCTTTCTTCGAACAATTTAGCTGTATTATTTGATAGAAATTTTGGCGAATAGGTCTAGGTCACGATTATGAAAACCATTGCAAGTTACATTGTGTATTTTGAGCACGTATGTTCTCCAGACTGGGTTATGATTGAGCCGAAACGCGAACACGTACAAAGGGTTAAAATTGAAAATAGAAATTACACTGGTTACACAATGTAAAGAACACATGGTTGTCGCTTTGTGATTGAAAATTAACACGTTTTCATATACCAGAATGTACCTGAACCTACGTATACCTACCTTTAATCTGCAAACGAAGGAATTATTAAAACGGGCCGAGACGAAGAAAATAATATATAAGGCTAAATTCTAATCTAAACTTGTACAATATCTGCGCGTTGTTGGTCCAAAATGACAAAAAAAATTATTAATAGTCGACTGCAGAATGATTAATGTTACAGTAGGTTTAAAGTTCTTGCTGCAAGGTCGTTTTTGAGGCATACATGTTCATTGTACACAAGTGAGTCCTAAACACACGTATTATGTACCCTTAATATTCATTGATTTTGTCAGCCTTATATTTTGGTCGAAATACTTCAAACCACCCACAAATTTCTCTTTTTCTTACGACTTGGTAGAATTTTTCCTCCAAGACTGTAAATTTTTTCGTTCAATAAAGCCTCGAAAGCTGCCAACAAGACCATAAATTTCATCGTCATAAAGGGAATCTTTTTATATGTTGGGTAATTACTCTGAAACCAGCTCAGAGCGCCACTTCGCTGTAATCAGAACGCAGCTTTGGTAACTTTTGTTTATAATTTTACTAAAGCATGAATACTTGCAAAAAAAAATATATATAACTTTCCAAGGTAATTAACAAACTGCGAGAAGTAATTTGCCCGGTAATTTAACGCTATAAAGTGAACGATAAATACGATCTAGTTCACGTGCACCTTATCAAATTGCACACTTTATTATAAAATTGCATAACGAACGTAAATTTAAAATGGGGTATCTAACGTGTTAAATAATGGCAATGTTTAATATCCAAAAAGCTAAATAAAGAATTTTCTAATTTCAGCTTATAATGGGGTGGAATTCTCAATGGATGGAAACGTGCTTGGTGAATTTTCCGCTGAGGAATAATGGAATAAGCGAAATGTTCATTAGCTTTGTAGGTATTTTTTTTGTTGAGAAATTTGTTTAATTTGAGCAATTTTCTCTGCTTTAGGCTCTAAGTTTACTGAAAGTGTAAACAGGTGCATACAAATTATCTGCTTTCTGGTTACTTGATGTAATTTGACTGGAATTGACAATTTTCGATACAAATTTAAACATGAGTATGCATAAAATTATATCAAAGAACAAGACAAGTAAATGCACTGATCCTGGTATTGTTTGATCAATTCAGATCATATGTGATATTATTATGTCAATCCAACTTGCCTAGTTTGATCAAGTCGAATCAAGCATTGAATGACTGCATAAAAGATCAAAAAATTATAATAGAATGACATCCATTTAATTAAGGGCGATCAAAATTATAAATACCTATAATAATTTTTTATCTAATTTGTTCAATTTTCACACTAAGTAAGGTGGATGGACACAAAAATATCACATTTGATCTGAATTGATCAACCTACGATAAGAACAATATGCATCTTACCTTATTGATATTTTCATCAAAATTAATCAACTTTGATCATACTAAATTGAGCATCGAAATTTTCTTCAAAATTATTCAACATTATTAATCACACTATAATTATCAAGATTTTCATCAAAATTGATCATATTTTTTGATCAAATTAAGTAATTATAACAAAATTCTCAACAAAATTGATCAACATTAATGAAACTTCCTACTCATAGTCATATCACAATTTTTTTTTAAATTGATCAACTTTGATCCAACAATTAAGATTTCTGTCGAAATTAATCCGATCAAAATTGATCAACTTTGTTCTAATTATCATGATTTTTATCAAAATTAATCAGCTGTGATCAAATCATTCGGACCATTACACAATTTTCATTAAAATCGATCAGCTTAGATCAGACTACGGATATCAAAATTTTCTTCGATCAATCAACATTGATTTCATTATAGAGTACCTTATCAAGATTTGTTTAGAATTTTCATCAAAATAGCTCAATTTTGATCAAACAATCAAGATTTTTATCGAAATCCAATTGAGATTTTCATCAAAACGGTTCAACTATGATTCATCAAAAAGTCAACTCTTATCAAATCATAGATAAGATAACAATTTTATAATAATCAAGCCAGATTGAAGTTTTCATCAGAATTAGTCAACTTTGATCAAACTACATCAGGATTTTCATCAAAATTGATTAACTTCAAACACGCTATGGGACATGGGTATCAAAATTTTCTTCAAAATTGATCAACGTTCATCACACAATAGGTACCTAGTACCTACCTACATATCACTATTTTCTTCAGAATTTGCATCAAAATTTACCCTTTTTTCAAAAATAAAGTTTACCAAAATTGTCACTAAAATTGAAATAATTAAAATTTTCACCAAAATGATTACCTAATTCAATATTTTCTTAAAATTGATCAACTTTGATCGAACCATATCAAGATTTTTTTTTTGAAAAACTTTGTGGTTTATCAAAGTTGATTAATTTTGAAGAACATTTTAATAGGTACCTACTCGTAATGTAAGTACTGAAGTACTCAAAGTCCATCAATCTTGATGAAAACCTTGATTACTACTAAGTTTGATCAAAATTGATCAATTCTGAAAAAGATTGAAATATGCGTATACCTACTTTGATCAACGTTGATCTGTATTTTGAAGAAGATGTCCTAAATTTTGATAAAAATCCTAAAGTTGTTTGATTAAAGTTGATCAATTTTGATGAAAATTTTAGTTAAGTTGAGTCAAAGTTGATCAATTTTGTTAGAAGCCTTTAATACATGCAGTTTGATCATCATTGATTAATTTTGAAGAAAATTTTGATACCTGAATGTAGTGTGGTCAATCCCGATCAATATGGAAGCAATTTGAATTGTATTTTGATTACTGTGGAATTGTCGATCGATTTTAATGAACATTTTAATAAGATAATTCGATCAAATCTGATCAATTTTGATGAAAATCTTGATATTATAGTCTTATATAGTTGATCATTGATCAATTTCGATGAATAAAAATCTTGATATGGTTCGATCAAAGTTGATCAGTTTTAAGAAAATATTGATTTAAGTAATCATTTTGATTAAAATCTTGATAATTTGTTCAAAATTAATCAATTTTGATCAAACTGCATGTGAAGACTTTTAACAAAATTGATCCCAACTTTGACTCAACTGAACTAAAATTTTCATAAAAATTGATCAACTTTGATCAAACATGTCAATATTTTAATCGACATTCATAAGCTTTGATTTAACTACCGACACTTTGATCAAAATATATTTGGATTTTCCTCAAAATTGATCAACTTTGATCAAGCAACTTTAGGATTTTTATCAAAATTTATCAACGTTGACCAAACTATGAGTAGGTATGGACATCTTCTTCAAAATATAGATCAACGTTGATCAAAGTAGGTAGGTATATCCATATTTCAATTTTTTTTCAGAATTGTTCAACTTTGATCAAACTTTGTAGTAATCAAGGTTTTCATCAAGATTGATGAACTTTGATTACTTCGGTACATTACGAGTACCTAGGTATTAAAATGTTCTTCAAAATTAATCAACTTTGTTAATAAACTACAAAGTTTTTCATCAAAATTGATGACGTCTTGTAAAGCTTAAATCAGAATTTTTACTCAAGTAGATCATCTTTTATCGAACTATAATTATCAAGATTTTTATTAAAATTAATCAACTCTGATCAACATTTTAACCAAAAAAAAAAAAAAAACACACAATTTTAACGAGTCTCGCCTTTAAAAAATGATACTAATCAATTTCGAAATCCACCATTCAATTTCATTAATGGTACAGAGTATTGTCATTCAAAACTACTAAAACCATCTAACTTTGTCCTTATCACTCAACACTGATCACATGAAAAATTCCAAATCCAAACAACCTTGATGATTTTCTACCTGCGAGTACTTTATGCAAAAGCCATGTTAGAAACCTTCAAAATACAAACCAGCCTTTCAACATTTATGCATAAAAAAAAAATAAAAAGCTCAAGTATACACAGGCGTATTATCAACTAAAGAAACCAGAACGTCGGAGCATGTATAAGTCCATTATTCTTTATAACAACGTCAAAAAAACCTCTTTGAAAGTTTCAATGCACACAATGAATTTTCTTCTTTCACTCACTACACAAAAAAATTCTCCAACTATGATCATTATGGGTATATACCTACCTAAATATTTCAAAAAGCAAATACTTTGGAAAAAACCGATAAAATACTGCGCTACTTTACCTCGTCGTGAAGTAAAGAAAAAAAATATTCTATAATACTGTCGACAATCGCCTACCCTACCAAAAAAGACGATCAGGATATAGTTCCAACATTGTCGTCGCTGTTGAAACAACCACCAGCAGCACCGCATGTGGGCGCTCGTGCCTTTCAACAAAATATATAGGCAACTAATTAACCTCTCACGTAATTGTATTGCAAGCCAGAATATTATCTCATCAAGGTAACCCGTGTTAACGTATCAATAGGCAATTATGTCAACATCCGCGTTTTGAATAATGTACCTATAGAAATTCCTTGCAAGTGGACAAATATTCGCCCCAAGATGTAATAAATAGGCGTCTCGGACATACTCGTGTGTTAAATTGAATTGGTTGACTACCTCTCTACCAACCTCATCGTACTGGGTATAGGTACATGAGTAAGTAAAGCTATAGAGAGTAATACGATTCAAATTAGGTTGAAATTTGAACAGTTGACGATACTATTTACCGGAGTAGATGCGCTTTGTCTGTCTAAAAGCTTGGCAGTGTAACGATATATCGGCGAGGAAAGGTTTTATGCAGCCTTTGCCTCGAATTTGATGGTATTATAACGTGTAGTAGGTACTCGACGTTAGTACGTTGTATTGTTGGTATAAATGAGTAAATGGAAGATCTGCGACAGGTGGACATTCCTTTGCTTAGGCACTGATGGATTGGATGTAAAATGTGTCGTAGGATGTTTTCCTTTTTTTTTCTTCGGCTTGTTTTTCTCATCGCCATGAAAAATATCTCAAGTTCACGCGAACATTCTGTAGATGAAATGCGTACGTAGATATAAGACTCGCAAGAAAGAAGAAAAAAAAACATGTTTGGAAATCGAAAATGAACAAACGCTACGACGAATTCTTTCGAAAATTTCTAAGCCGGTCGTAGAAAATAAATTCGGTCTAATAAAACAACGAAAACATTTTTTTTTATAGTCTTTACGACATTGGATGGTAAAAATTGACAATAGAACGGATATGGATATAGGTAGTACGCGTTGCGTAATCGAAATAACCGTCATAAAAACATCCCATATTACAAAATCGACGCGGTAATAATGTAAAAATTAGAATTACCGCCGAAAATCTAGCAGACCAGGAAGAACAAAAGGTGAAACGTACGAATAAATTGCAACTCGCGAGATTTATTTCGATTTTAAAACTATTAAAAGCTGCGTAATAGGTAGGGTAAAAAATCACCCTTTTCTAAATCCATTATCGGTATTTGGTCTACGGTTTGTAACAAATGTTGCCGGCGATATCATTAAAAAAAAGAAGAAAAAACATTTTCTTTTTGAAACCGGAGCTTAGATAAGTTTCGGGCTCAACGAAGGCAAAATAACGGTCGAGGTAAAGTTATTTGGGAAGCTTTTAAACGGTTTTCGTGTTTTAATAAATATTTATTCGGCTACGCGTCGGATTATTTTATAAGGTTTAATCTTTTCAACGACAGTGAACTCGGAGAGGTGGTAATTTTTCAACGTCGTTAGCTCGCTGTTAAAGCGAGCAAAACCGCATCCGATGATAGAATTTTTTAAGCAATCTTGGTTTCCTTTTACCCCTGCCCATCAGAGGTGTCATTGATTAGCACGTTTATGGTATTCTCACAGCAGTGATTCTTGTATCTAATTTTGATTTCCTTTGTAAACCTGTGGGTTCCATTCGTTTTTTTAAATTTTGTTTTTGAGTAGATTATGCTTCAAAATATGAAATAAAAAAACTAGTTGATTGGTAAATAAGTTACAAAATTTTGAAAATTGAAAAAAATTATTTTATTCATTAGTGCAGAAAATTTATTCTTGATCAGTGTCTATTTAATTATTTACCAAAAACTATTTATATTTCGCTTTAAAAGATCATTCTGCCATCTGTGACAAATGCTATAGATGCCTATACAGGATAAAAATAAAACAGAAAAGGATCTACAGTAAACAGAGTACCATAGTTCATTCAACTGGCGTCAAAGTCCTATTATAAAGCCAAAGAGGTCATTCAATTGACATCTGAGATAAATTATTAAATACGTCAGAATCAGAAGGATTTGGTATTTTATTAACGACACTACGTAACACAGACATTTCGGTCTGAGACATGTTCCATGAAGTTGATGATTTTTTAAATCCGATACTACGATAATTTGAGCGAAATTTGTCGTGTGGAAATTACGATGGAACTGGAATAGGTCTTGTTGCGTGGCGATGACAAGATTTTCGAAAATTTATTAACCAAAATAACCGTGGGTAGGTATCGTTGTTTAGTTGGCTAATTTCCTTGTAAACTGTTGTAACGACGGATTCTCTCGTACACAATAGACGGTATTTCGACGTAGGTAGGCAGGGGTTAAAAGGCTCGATTTTTGTAATGTCCCACACGTGGGTATTTTGAATTAAGGGTACCTAACGCGTAACGTTCACGCAATATATTAACATTCGGTTCAAATAATATATAGGTAACTAAGAGAGTTTCTTGGTGACGAAAGAGAAATAGGTATCTATGCCGAAAATGTGGGATTGACCTGGAAAATTGTTACAAAAGTTGCTTAATTTTTAATGCTTCTATCTAAAAAGAACTTAATTAATGAATGGAAAGTATCAAGCTGAGGCAAAAGTTTTTTTATTTTTACGTGTAGGTATATCTTCCTACGGTATCGATTAGGTATTCCTTTTTTTGTGAACGAAAAAATCTTTAGGAAAATTCTTCGGGTCAGTGGAGTGAGTACAATAAGTAGGGTGATGAAACTGCCTTTTTTACTCGGATTTTGGTTCTTGTGCTATTTAGTGCCACGGAATAATGATTTTTGAGTGCACAAGCGGTTTTCCATCGAGACAACTCCGTCCACGTGATTTCCAGGGATTTTAGGCCATCTCCGGCATGCATTTTTTTTAGTCGATTTACTTGAAATTTGGTATTTAAAGGGTAATGAGAATGACTTTGATTTTTTTCAAATTTAATCACCCTAACAAAGGCCTCAAAATCCACTTTGAAAACTTCGAATCAATGTAAAGGGGAGTCCAAAATCTGGAAAAGGGTCCAAAAAATTATTTTCAGATTTTTCAATGTGTTTCCTATACCGCTAATAGTTTTTTCAGAATTTTTCCAGTGGTGCCTGCTGCCCCATGCCCCCAACATTATTTGGAAACACGTTTTTCCTCACTTAAGTGGTCAATTTTGGTTGAAAATTTTTTTCTCGAAATACAATTGTCAAAGACATCGAACTACCCTATCAATCTTCATTTTGACCAAATTCGTCAATTTTTATAGGTACCTATATTTTATGATTTTTATTTGAAAAATTAGATTGCGCCATTTCGGAAACCCATGACATAACACTCCTTCCGGGTGTCCTACTCAGCAGAACTCATATTCTGCAGACCAATATCAACTCGAAATGGGTATATCAATCAATTTCAGAAAAATTAGAAACCTTCAATTTTTTTTCTGAGGTAAGTATTAGGTACTCATTTTCATCAGATATGATTATTTTCCACTATGGAAAAATGTACGGTACTTACTTGCTTAGTAAGTGCTTATCCATAATAAGTAAGAAAGATCGAAAATTTCCATGAATGGACAGTGGACACTTTTCGAATCACTCGAGATTTTTGATTAGAATCATATTTTTAAAACGATTCTTATTGATTCGAATTGCCAAAATGAAGTGACGATTCGTGATTCGAAAATTTCAACGATTCGTGTTCGTGATTCGAGTCATTTTCCCTCTTTCGATATTCTATCTTCAAACTTTTTTTACTCGATAAGAATAGCCTTTTTTGATTACATGTTTGATCTCATTTTTCGATTAAGTAAATTATGATTCAATAAATTTGATGACAGAAAAAACAAAGAGAGGACGATACCAGTGATTTTGATTTTTCAAAAAGGTTGCGATTCGCAAGTCGTGATTTGAAACGAACGATTCGCGATTCGAAAAACTCATATGATTCGTGATTTGAATCATTTCACAAACGATTCTTTACATTGGTGATTCGAAGTGATTCAAATTGTCAAAATTTGCATGTGATTTGTGATTCGAATCAATTTTTATGCAATTTTATCCACTCCTGAAGATTTCTAATTTTGTTGAAATTGAAATACCTATACCTATACGGAGTCTGGATATAAGTTTTAGTCTGTAAGTCACTCAGAAGAGGTGTCAGGGGTTCTAAAAATAGCGCGATCTAATTTTTCAAATAAAAATCATGAAACATAGGTAGAAAAAATAGACGAATTTGGTTCAAATTCAAGTTGATGAAGTAGTTTGGCGTCTTTGAGCATATATTACGAGAAAAAAATCTACCAAAATTGACTACTTCGGACGGGGGAAAACGCTTTTCCAAGGGTACATTTCCCCCTACCCACCCATTTTGAGAGGGGCGGTAAAAAGCACCTGGAAGGATAGTGCTAGGTTAGTGCTGGTTAGTGCACGCATCCCCGACGTTAGTGCACGCCCCCTTCACCCCCATTTTTTAAAAAATATGTGGGGGGGGGGGGGTACAGGGAAACGTGGTACCCCCCCCATTCACGGAAGGGGGTTAAAAACCACCTAGAAGGTTAGTGCTAGGTTAGTGCTGGTTAGTGCACGCATCCTCGACGTTAGTGCACGCCCCCTTCACCCCCATTTTTTAAAAAACATGTGGGGGGGTACAGGGAAACGCGGTACCCACCCATTCACGGAAGGGGGTTAAAAACCACCTAGAAGGTTAGTGCTAGGTTAGTGCTGGATAGTGCACGCATTCCCGACGTTAGTGCACGCCCCCTTCACCCCCATTTTTTAAAAAATATGTGGGGGGTACGGAGAAATGATTTACGAAAAAAGGGGAAGAACGTCGTTGAAATGGTTAAAACCCACATAGTTCGACTCAGTTTCGTTAGTGCTGGTTAGTGCACACACCTACACAATCACTCCTCCCCCCTCCTCTAACTTCCCCTCACCCTCACTATTACACGAAATGTTGGCATCTGGAAAAATGTGTGCTGTGTAAATATCGATGCTTCATTGTCTGTAAAACCACATACTTAGGTATACCATAAATTTCAATCAGTACAGATTCAATTTTGACTTCTTTATTACAGATACCCTATAAGAGGGCTAAAATTATTTTTTCGGCAAAAAGTTCAACTGGGATATTCTGAAACATCACTCAAAAAAAACTTTTCACCTTTCAAGCCGAATCACATTCTCGTACGTACCTATCCTACTCGACAACTCATTTTTTGAAATAAGTTCAAAACTAGATTTTTTACCAGAGACTAAGAGAGAGGAAACATTGAAAAAAAAAGTTCAATTTGGAAAGGTCATGCATCATCCAACCACTAAAAACAGTAGAAAATTAAACAACTTCTTGAAAATCCCATTTCGAGCCAATGGGCAGTGGGCGCGCACCCCCCACCCCCACCCTCCCTTATGGGGCGAATAAATTAACAATATGAGTATCGTTTTCGAATGTAGCTTTTATAGAAGGGTTAAAAATGACTTCATATTATTTGTGGATATACTGAAAGATATCATTCAGAAGACTGAAGAAATATTTTGGAACGCACGTGTGTCCAATGCTTTGGTGATTATTGCCAACTTTGAAAAATTGAAAAAATTCCTTAATTTTTGGCAAATTTTCTCGAATTTTTAAAATCAGAAGCTTTGGCACCGTTTCGTTCCAAAATATTTCCTCGGTTTTGAGAATGATACCTATCCTTCAAAATTTTGCCATCGTTAATGCGAAATATTTGCAAACGACTCCACTGAGTTGTAATTGACGAGAAAATTGTAAAAAAAAATAAAGAAACGTTTAATTTCTGCAAAATGGGTAGGTAGGTAAATTGGTAGGTAGGTAGGTACACATAAAATTGTTTAAAATAAAGGAAAATTTTTTTTATTGAATTTAATTAAGTATAAGCTTAGAGTACCTACTCGTTAATACCTATTTACAATTTTTTTAAATTGTATGTTGAAAAATTTTGTTTTTTTCGTTAAATGTAATAAGATTGCTCAACTTTCTGGTTTTTTTTTTGTTGAATGTAAGCAAACTAATTTCAATAGGATATGACGTTGACTGCAGGTGGTTTCAATAGGGAAATTTCGAGTTTCAGGCATCTAATGGAGGCTCCAGTAAATTTCAAAAAGTCACTGGAGGCTCCAAAATGACTTGAAATCCGCTTGTAATCGACTTCATGAGTAGCGTATTGAGACGAGTTTGCAGAATGAATTTCGGCTTTCCAACTCCATTTGATGATGTTTTGTATGGGAGTTTCAAGTTTCAAAAAATTTTCAACTTCAAACGATTTTTTTCTAGAAAATTTAAAAAACTTTTTATACGACTCAGTTATGTACACATGTTTTTTTTTTATCGAGCTAGGTAATGAAATTCTCTTTCATAACAATCAATAAAATTGGGCAGTGTGGAGAAAGAGTAGTTTAAAAAATAAATTGAGGCAGATTTCAAAGTATTTTTCTGAAGAATTTTAGAAAAATCATCGAATACAGTTAAGGAATGACGTAACGCCTCACGGTGGTCCGAAATGAATAATTAGCGGCCAAAATTCAAAAAATCCTCAGATTATAAAAGCCTCAAAAGTTAAATACGAATAATTATGTAGACGTTTTCTACATTATATTCCACTTCCCTTTCCGTGATTTCAAACACTTTTCCATTATATTGCTTGCTTACAAAAATGATTGAATTTAGGTACCCTAAAATAGTCAAAAAAAAAACTGCTAATTTCAAAATACTGTAAAACATGTCAATTTCAATTTTTTTCAAAACTTTATGGGTTTATATAAAAATATGGACATTTTTGAGTATGAAAATCGTTGATTCCATTTTTTTTTCAAAATATTTTGGTTTCTACCCTGCTCATTACAAAAAAAAAACTAATTTTTTTGCTATTTCTGAGGTAAAACTTCTTATTTAAAAAAAAAAAACAAAAAAAACAAGCTAGACCAGCGGGAAATATCACATTCTTGAGGTACTATGGCATGTAAAGAAAAACACGCTTAAAAAATTTTCTGCCCCAACTTGCCCCATTTTAAAAAATTTCTATGCAAAGTTGCCTAAGTGCTGTTTTTTAAATTTTTTAAAAATATTTTCAAATGCAAATTACAATAAGAATGAATTCTAAAATTGACTTTAGTGACCCAAAAAAAACACATGTATTTCGATACCCATCACGGATTTATCAAAATTTCATATTTTGCATCACCCCCTCCCCCTTTGAGGGCTCATTTTGAGGACAGGGGTAAAATAAACGCCAAAATTGACTTCAGCAACCTAAAAAAAAACTATATTGGAAATTTTACGGATTTTGCTTTAAAATTCGATTTTTGGCCGATCCCTATTTCTTCATTTTGGACCACTGTGGCGCCTCATCGAGAAAAAAATGCCAAGGAATTTCGATCAAATTCTGTGAAGACTATCATTTTGAGTTGAAAGTCGTACAGAAAAATGTTTAGCTCCGGAGATGCGCTTGAAGGGGAGATATGGGTCCTCAAAGAGGGGGAATTTTCAAAAAAAAAAACAACAACGTGTGTTTTCGCTTTAGCCACCCAACCTGTTTTGGTGAAAATAGTCCAGTTCTACAAGGTGGTATTTGAGATTGTTGGTCGACCTAAGCCATTTCCATAAAAATTCGAGGCCATTTTTAGGGTTCTATTAAGTGGTTCAAAATTTACAAATCGCTTATTTTAGGATAAATTCGTGTTTCTAAAAATTTTGTGTCAAACAGGTTGGGCAGGAGCCAAAGCTAAAAACCACGATATTTTAAAAATGCTCCCTCTTTGAGGATCTGGATCCTATAATATCTTCTTTCCAGATGTACCTCTGGAGCTGAAATTTTTTCTTAGAGACTTTCAACTCGAACTAAGGTCTTCGCTGTATTTGATCAAAATCCTCCAACATTTTTTTTCACGATCCATTCTAATAGGTTTAGATTCTTTTATAAGTAGGTAGGTATAGAAAAAAATTAAAACGTTTTTCATTTTCATTCTTTTGTTTTCAAAAATACACGTAAACTCATTTTTTTGATTAGTTTTAAAATTGGTTTTTCTGCATAAACATAGGTAAGTATTTCGTCCTCTTGCATTAAAAAGGTCCTAAAAAAATTCTATGTATTTTTAAATTCTCAAAGTGTTAAGGTATTAATGTGAGATGGAATAGAAAACTTTAGAATTAGTCGAAATACATTCCAATGTCTTTTTTTTTTGGCTGTGACAGCCTCCTCACAAATTTAAAAATCGTCTTACGTCACAGCATCTTTGTCCAATCGGTATAAACAAAATCGACTCGAGTAAACATCTTGTTTAAATTTGGATTATTTGTACCCAACTATACCTACCCACATTGGAACATAAAACGAGATTTGATATTATAAGAGGTAACCGTGCGGTTGGGAATACAAACTGGCCATTTTCTTCGGTAATTTTTTTTTTGGTCCAGGCTCGGTTTAAAAATCCAACACAATGAACCTCTCGACGCAGCGGTAACATCAGGTGAATTTGTTATGGGGGTGTTTTAACCCATTAAAGAGGCGTCACGCATACCTGCGAAAGAATGTATGTGTGGTTGTGTGGTTGACGTAATCCAGCAACAGTAAAAAATTCACAAAAAAAAACTACGGAAATGGAAAAAACGTTCCATTGATGAAATAAAATTTCATCGTGTAAAAAATGCGTGGGAAATTATCACGACTGGACTTTCGTCGTCATCGTCATCATACGTATCAGGAGAGGGAAAAAAATGTTAATTTTTTCTGTAACGAAATGAGACATAAGAGAGAGAGAGACTTAAATACACAGAAACGAATTGAAAAAAGTTGGGTAAAAATTAATCGAGTTCTCACCAAAACTTGGTACAGTTTTCGGTTCGTGAAACGTAGAAATTTTCTCGGTTAAAAAATTAATTAAAATGGAGTCCAAAATAAAAAAAAAAAGTGCGGAATTTGATTATAGACTTGGCGACGTATACTGAGGGATTAGAATGGTGTAATGGAAAGCGAGACGACGAAAGAGGCGAAAAAAAAACTTGAAGAAAAATTTTGTAACACGCGATAAAAAAAGTGAAATTGGCGAAATGCGACTTTCTGTTGCTTCCAAGTCCCAAGGCAATTGGAAAAACGGTCGGGTTTCAGGTTGTCGCGTCGTTTTTGCCAATTCTCCGTACAAACGAACGAATTCACGCGTAGTCTGGCAATACTATAGCAAACGAACGGATAATTTTCATGGCGTAAATTAGACGACGTTTAGGGTTTTTATATTGGATTACCAGATGTACGATGATATTTATTTTCTTCGGGTGCGAGACCGAGAAGCTCGTGCCGACTTACACAGATTTTCGCCTTCGCGTCTCGTCTCGTCTTGTCGTATACGAGTAATTCTTTCGCTGACTTGTGAAAGTTGACCAGATTTTCCAAATTGTTGGCAAAAAGTCGTCGATGCTATTAGTCATATGGATGTTTTACGACTCACGACAAAAACTTTTCAACGTAATGGGACTAAAGTTGAGGCTTTGTTCGTAACTGCCTATCCGTGTAAAAGCAATTAAACTCTTGGAAACTTTGAGGTTTTTTTACTGTTTTTTTTTTTTTTTTTTTTTGTGGTAGGTAATGAAGGTGTAGATACCTTTTTTTTTCTATTTGCTAGATGATGCGTAAAAATACGAACCTTGGTTAACGTAGAATTTTTGGTATATGGTTGTCTTAATCTAGAAATATTTTTCAGCAACGTAGTATACACTTGAAGGATAAATTTTTTCAATTTTTAAAACGTTTTTTAATGTATCTTTAATGTTGCTTTCGATCCACTCGAATTGTTGGAATATCATGACTGGATGGAATAATAACCGTACCTAATAAAAAAAACACACTAAAAATGCTGTAAAGGCAAAATAGCTTGGCCAAATATTTAAAATATTTTTCTCGCATTCAGAATAGGTAGGTACATAAATACAAACATATAGGTATACTTATTTCCCAGCACACGAAAATATTTGAAAAAAAATAATTACAAAAAATAAGCTTGAAAAATTTTCAGAAAATTCCATCAAAAATTTACTCACTTTTTTCGAACGAAGATTTTCAAAAAAAATAAATAAATTATCCTAAAAAAAAATTGAAAAAAATTATTTGAAAAAAAAATTAATAAAAACAACCAAAAGAGGAAAACCACGTGAACTTGAAAATTACGAATTCGTATTTCGTACCGAAAACGAGGTTCGCGAGCGATTGAAATTACGAAGAAAAATCACGTAATGTTTCAACAGGATAACGCGTACTAGGAAAAGCACCGTATGAATGAAACCGTCAAAAGCTTCATCAAATAACAAACAGTTGCGCGCGCACCTTCACTTTAGATACACGTAAAAGCTTCACACAATTCGCCAACTCAACGATAATTACTTTTTTTTTCGATTTGAGGACGAATACATACTCGTATGTACAGCCTATACGAAGGAGAGAAAATACGTAGGATTGGAGATGAAATGATTTGTACGAACATATGTACGAGTGGGAAGGGGGGAGGGTGAGATAGGCAGGGAAAATATAGATACCTATTTGTTCGAGGTGGATTGAAGAGTGTTTAGCACTGCTATGCCGCCAAACCATATTTGTAGAGGTGGTTCATTCTTAAACGATATTGTAAGACTTAAGTTAGACAGCGACTGTGTTTCACCTCAGTATTGTTATTCTAACGCTATGTAATGAAATTTGGATTTTAGCCTTGGACGGATCTAAGGAATTATCTGCGGATACTGAACGTATGTAAATTATGTAAATTTAACTCGGTACGTACTCGTACGTACAATTTTGGTGTTTTTTGAATATGAAAGAGAAAATTTCTAAATTCTTTGAGCCCATATGCAATTTGAATAATTTTAAGCCTGATATTTCGGTCCATTGGAAGTGTGTGATGTCAAAAACTGCAGGTAATGTAAGAAAAAGCTTTCGTGACTGGTTAGATGTGTGAATGAATGAATAAATTAAAAAGACAATTTGAAAATTACCTAACGCAGAGGAGTTTTTAATACATAGAACAAAAATTTAATCATACAGTCAAAAAAATTTAATAAGAATGTTGGAAAAACTGCATAAATCGATAACCGTAACTATTACATTTTTTAAATTTTTTTAAGAGTTTTAAATTCTGAAGATCCGTTTTCACGAGTATAAAAAATTGTTGGCCATGCGCCGGGATTTTATCCTCTAATTGAAACTGTTGGCTATTTATTTTTCTCGAGTCTAAAAAATTCCGTTTTCGTTTTGAATATTTGTTCGACGCGTTATTACGTTTTATTACTTCAAGTTGTAAAGTTATCAGAGCTTTTGTAACTGTTTTCTTTATGTACGTTCGAGTTCGTTGAACCATATTTTTGGTCAATGACCGCTATAAGTAAATAAAGATTTAATTCTCTATTTTTCGAGTTTGAGAATTTTATTCTCGTGTTTAAAATGTTTTTTTATTTTGAAGTATCAACGTTATTCAAGTAATCAGAGATTATTATTCGTTTTGCTCGAGTGATTTGTAATTTCCTACAACAAAGAAATCAAATTTTAAGTTTTTTAATAGATGAATGAATGATGAATACATTGTATATTATGGGCATTGGCGATCCGAATGAAAATGGGAAAAAAATACAAAAAGTAGAACAATAAGTGAAATTTTGTGAAATCACTATCATAAAAACTGAACTCAAAATCTGCAGAAATATGGCTATGTTCAATGTTCATTCAAAAACTGAAGAAAATACTTAACTCAAATAATGAAGTACGAGTAAAATGCTGAAATTTTATAAAATAAAGCACAATACATTTTACCTTGCATGCCAAATTTTCTGCCTTTATTTTGACAACAAAATGAGAAAATCCTATATTTTGAGACCATTCAACTTGATTGGGAAAAATGATCAGAAAATCAGAAAAATTAGATACTTAAAGCAAATGTGCTCGAAAATTAAAAAAAAAATGCGTGAAGCAGCACAGAAATTTTCATTTATGAAAAATTGGACACAATACCTATGAAAGTTGAATATACAAAATGTCACTAAACTTTAGTGAAATTTAATAAAAATTAGAAAAAAGTTACGTATCAATGTCTATTTTAAATGATCAGAAAATCAGTAAAATTACGTGGGTCATTCCATGTCAACTCAACCAACGTTTTTGAGTCATGTCTTTCGATTTCGCTTAAATTTTTGTTACAATATATACCCATCCAGCAAGCAGGAATCCCGCAATTAATTTGGTCCCAGCCCCCTTAGGGGGTGGATGGGGGCTTCCATTATTTTCGTGCGTCTCGAGGAACTCAACTTCAGCAGCCCATTCCTCCAAAACTACATATGATAATTTGATCAACACTGATTTCACAGTTCGAAAGGGCATTGCATTTAGATTTTTTTAAGCATTTTGACATTTTCAAAAGTTGAAAGTTCAAATTTCAAAATAGCGTTGTAAGTGGGAGCTACCATTTAAAATTTTGAAAAAATTTCCATAGGTGTACCTTTTGATGCTTTTTCGAAATATTCAAGTTTCGAGATGGGATCTCTTAATGGAGGGGGAGCACCTCCATCCCTAATTTTGGGTGAAACTTTCGAAAGAAAATCTGTGGCATGTGATATATCGAATTCTATGTTTTTGGTGACGCTGAACACGAATATGACGTCAGATTTTTTATAGGACCTCATCCACGGCCCCCAGCACCTCCCCAAAGAGGGTAAAATTTCAAAAAGGTGTTTTGTTCGTGTGACACATGGAATTGTATGTTTTTGGTGACGCTGAACACGAATATGATGTCATATTTTTGATTGTACCCCATCCACGGCCCCCAGCACCTCCCCAAAGGGGGTAACCCAAAAAAAATTGCATTTCGTGTGACACATGAAATAGTATGTTTTCGATATCGCTGAACACGAATATAGCCATAGTCTTTTAAATCAACCTCACCCATGCCCTCCAATACCTCCGCAAATAAGTAAAAGTCAAAAAAAATTGTTGAGGGCCGTGGATGGGGTCCAATCAGAAATCTGGCCGTTAGTGATGTTATGAGCATATGCTCGCCGAGCAAATGCGCGCAATTGCGGGCATATGCGCGCATTTGCGCCCAACAATTTTGAGCAAATGCGCAAAATATGCGCGATGAAAAAATCATGTGACATATCAAAACACACGCCAGAGGTCGCTATTGATGAATAAACTAATAAAAACGCTATCAACTCAACTCACCTCCCCCAAAGTCAGAAAATGAAATGATTTGAGCCATTTTTACTTCATTTCATAACAATTTCTCGGTAAAGAATGATGAATTTGGGTTTTATTTGAATCCCAACGTTTAAAATATTTGACAGAGGTGTCCTTCAGAAAGTTCTGCTGTTTTCCTCTTTTTTTCATGATGTCCTGCTTTGCTGTTTTCCTCTTTTTTTCATGATGTCCTGCTTGTTTGACACTTTGTAGCCTACTAGATCACTTCTTTTATTTTTTAATCATGAAACAAAATTTGAGGCTCTTCCTTCTGAAAAATATTCAAGTATTTTTGGAAGAAAATGGTAAACCTTAAATGATGATTCCAGGTGATTCTAATAGGGTTTCCCCATTAGTGGAGAAACCCTACAAATTTTTGTACTACCCATATTTCATTCTTTCTTATTTTCTTACTTTTTTTTTGTAAGCATGAATTTCTAAAAATTTTCTGTCAAGTGATGTTAAATTTGAGGGAAGGAGGGGATTATCTAAACATCTAGAAAATTTTGAATTGAAAAAAATCGAAATGCTCTCTGAAGTAGTGAAAAAATAATATCGAACCCCTCCCCTCCCCATTTCCTTCAAAACATAAAATTTGAACAATTTTCTGGCTATTGTCGTTTTTACTATTTTGTAACTAAGGAACAAAAATTTTAGGGCTCCCCTTTCTAAAAATATTGAGGTAGGTATTTTTGGAAGAATGGCTTGTTTTTTCATATTTTGAATCAAAAATGTTTAAATTTCCATTTTATTCTTCCCTTATTTTGGAAATTTTAATTTCTAAAAATTTTCATTCAAATGATAATAGATTCAGAAAATTGAAAATTTTGAATTGAAAAAGAAATCAAAATATTTTCTAAAGTAGTGAAAAAAATCGATTGCAATAATATTGAACCCCTCTCCCTTCCTTTTAAATAAAATATGAGAAATTGTCCTTTTGCCCTATTTTTTCATGCTTTTCTATTTTTTGGACAACTTTTCTTGTTGAAAATCACAAATAGAAGCAAATAACACCAATTTGTGGAATTTGTGGGCAAATGCGCGCATATGCGCGCAAATGCTCACCTTGCGCGCAGGCAAATGAATATGCGCGCATTTTAACATCACTACTGACGTCATATTCGTGTTCAGCGTCACCAAAAACATAGAATTCGATATATCACATGCCCCAGATTTTCTTTCGAAAGTTTCGCCCAAAATTGGGGGTGGAGGTGCTCTCCCTCCATCAAGAGATCCCATCTCAAAACTTGAATATTTCGAAAAAACATCGAAAGGTACATATATGAAAATTTTTTCAAAATTTTAAATGGTAGCTCCCACTTACAGCGCCATTTTGAAATTTGAACTTTCAATTTGAAAGTTCAACGGTCAACTTTTGAAAATTTCAAAATGCTTAAAAAGATCTAAATGCAATGCCCTTTTGAACTGTGAAATCAGTTTTGATCAAAGTATCATAGTTTTGGAGGAATGAGCTGCTGAAGTTGAGTACCTTGAGACAATGTGAAAATAATGGAAGCCCCCTCACTCGCCCCCTGAGGGGGCTGGGATCAAACTAATTGCGGGGTTCTTACTTACTGGATGAGTATATATTGTAACAAAAACTTAAGCGAAATCAAAAATAATACATGACTTTCAAAATCGCCTTTTTTTGGTTGAGTTGACATGGAATGACCCGTGAATTAAAAATAGTAAAAAATAAAAAATAAGAAAACTACCCAGACAACATTCAATTTGCAAAAATAACGCAAAAGATCTCTAAAATTGATGAAAAAATTTGCTGAAACTGCATGAAAATTGTAAATAGAATCAATATTCATAAATATATCGCAAAAATGAAGAAAAACTTGAGAGAAAAGTTTAAAATCAACAATATTTGTTGCAAAAAATTGCTAAAAATAAAATTATTCATAAAAGTGATAAAATATGGTCTGCTTCGTGTAAAATGAACAAAATCATTCAAAATTTACCACTTGATGCTCCAAAATGGTTCTCCTTATGAGTAATGATGTTCCATCAGGTTTACCTAGGTACATCAAAAAATTGTGACAGCATTTCTTTTTTTTCGAGAAATTTTTTTTAAGGATTACTATTTTTAGCCTAATTACAATAAGAAATTCAAAATATGATTTTTGCACATTTTCAACATGTTTTTATCATAATTGTGTTGACCAAAAAAAAAATGAAAAAAATCTCATCCCACCACCTATTAAAACACAAATGTACACAGATAGTACTTACCAACAATAATTATGATATTTCAGGAATCTTTGCATTCAGAAGATGAATAAATCACGGATTTTCTGAACGTTTGAGCTTTATTTGAGTGAGAGGATTTTTTTTCATCATCCAAGGAAAAATATGAAATAGGTAGCTGTACTACATGAAAGGAGACTGAAAAAAAAATACCTAAGTATTAAGTAATGATAGTTTATTATGTCCGTACAATACATACGAGTATCCATTAAAAGTGGTCTCAAAAAATATGCAAGTATAAATCCAAATTAATTTTCCCCTTCAAATGAAAATTTAGTTACTGGTTTTCCAAATAGAAATATGAAATCGTTCTTCGCAAAATATTCCAAATTTTGCCTCATAAACTTCCGGGGTCAAAAATGGTTCCTTCGTAAAGATTGTTTTGCAACTCAATACGATGTAAACTAAACGAGTAGGTACCAATTTAATTTGATCGAGATATATTATAAATATGCATAAACATAGCTGTGAACTATCGTTGTCCAGATTATACTATTCAAACATGGTAAACTAAATTAACAGTCGCAGTCGAGTCGTAGTCGCACCCTCTTGTACATGAGATTATAGATTACATGGTAACTCATCTCAATATGAAGCTCGTTACGGTCACGGGTGATAAATTAGTTTACAATTTGATACGCAAATGCCAAATTGGCCGCATTTACCAAGTACAATGTCCTGAGTTGATGAAAATTCCATCATTTCGGCCATTTTATCATTAGGTACGTCGAGTATGTGTATGTCCTAGGTACTTGGCCACAAGTGCATTGGGACCAGCAGTCGCCATTCGCCGTCGTACTCGTAATTTTCCTACCCGCAACTACGTACATAATGTAGGTATGTACTCGAGCTTATGGAAAAATAAAAATTCAATTTACAAGCGTTCCTACAACAGCAACGTAGTCGAGTATAAATGTAAAGGGTTTCGTGAAATATTTAAAATTCGTCGCGGGTTAAACAACGCAATTCATCCCGCTTCCCGGTGCCTTCGCGTAGCGTGGTAGTGGCAGTGGCAGTGGCAATGGCAAATGCTACAAAATGTAAATATTTATCGAGTCTGTGCGCTTAGCGACAACGCGAATAAACCGTACAATTCCACGCAATTTTCCATTTGGTTTCGTGTAAAACGTGGTAATCAATCTGTCTGTGAATATGTTTATTCAACTCTTTACAAGCGGCCGTATCATTCCGCCGAATATGTCGGTAATATGAAATTTGCTGACATTTCTATTTTCTTTTAAGCTAATGGATTTCGTTGGCGTATGTTTCGAGTTTCGCTGTTGGTGATGGTGGGCTCCACCATTCGTCGCGTCAATTCAGACGAGAAATTGTTCCAGAGAACGAATGTTCTCGCCTTGTTATTCTTGTACGAGTATAACTTACCTAAAGCTATTGTCGTTTCACGTACATCGAGGACATCATAGGTACCGATTTATACATCCCTTTCGATATAAAAGTATATTCTTGATCCTCGTATACGCGAACGTAATATAGACACCGATATATCGTCAAATCTCTCCATTTATGGCCGATTTTATGTTACGATTGCGTGAAAAATTACACGCATCGTAAACCAAAATAATACGATGATCTACAGGGTGTCCCATTAAATGGATGTTAATATACTTTGGATTTGGGTAGCCAGGTATAATTGAACGTAAACCGAAAAGGTTTATAGTGTGTTACATGAGCCTCCCCTTCACCAACTCTAGAAGCATCTTGAGCAACCGAAAATTTTTTAAACTCTATGGCAGAGAAAATTCAACAAAAAAGCATAAAAAATAAGCCGTCGAGCGAAATTCCAATCGCTGAATGATTTTTGGTCAATTTTTAAAAGGGCACTTTGGTTTATTCTTCATGGAAAAATCCTTTGATCAAATCGAAATAAATAATTGAAATTTTATTTAATAACTTGAATATAAGTGTCTTTAATTATAATATCATTTATTTCAAGCAGTTCTGGAGCCTCCATGCGGGCATACATCCCAAGCGCACATTGAATGAAAAAAAACACATCTCAAGCGCAAATCGATTTGTACATCATTAGCGCAAATGCATTAAAAAAATGCATCCCAAGCGCAACAAAGAACGCCTCTATCAATACACTTTCCCGGTTTGCTTTACGTAGGGGGTTTCAAACTGTTGGTCAGTAACGCAGTTTATGTAGGTAATTAGGTAGGTACCTATGTAATACAACTTACAAGTACATACAAGGGGTGTTCCAAAAGTAACGCCTCCAAGCTCATAGTTTGAGTACTGAAACTTTCCATATGCGGAAGTTCCTCTGTCTGTGGTACCCACCTTCCATGCTAATATCAACCCAAATGCTCTCGGGGGCCATTTCTCCCCTCTCATGCGCCTATGGGCTGTATCTGTATGTATTTTTCAGAAAACCCCTTTTTTTTGAATGACTGTAGTTCCACCCCCCCCCCCTGTAGATACAAAAAAAGTTGATGCATCATTAGATCGGAAATTTGACGCAGATTCTTTTGTCTAGCTACATATTTTTCGCTAAAATGCAATGCGGGGGAGAAAATGGCGAAAAACGTGTTTTGAGGGGCTAAAATCCACCGTGCGATGACGCACCAGGTGGATTGGGGGTGGGTCCACATATGTTGTTTAGGTTTGTTAGCAATTTTGTTTGGGTTTGCCCCCATAAAGTGCTTTACCGACTGTACTATGAAGTTATGTTTATCCTTATCTACATATTTAATAACTTTCCATGTGATTTTTCTGTGATATCAAATTTACGTACTTATAGTTTCGTCGATTTCTTTTCATTTTTATAGTCAGCCTATTTTGGGAACCACTGTTTATGAAAAACCGTTTTACCCTTTGCGGCATTCTTTGTTGCGCTTGGGATGCATTTTTTTAATGCATTTGCGCTTGCGATGTGTAAATCGATTTGCGCTTGCGATGTGTTTTTTGTTAGGTCATTAGCGCTTGCGATCTACGCCCCTCCATGCAAATACATGGAATATAAAGTTTTTAAACAGTTCCATCGAAAGCAACCCAGGATAATGAAATCATTTGAACATCTCGCAGTTCAATTGTTCTGTAATCACTAGGCAATTTTTAAACATAAGCGAGGAGCTCGCCTTCGATTTGAACAGGAACCCGTTTTTTGGAACGAACATGATCTGTAAGCCCCGAAATCAAAATTTCAGCAGCTCAAATTCGTTTTTCGATTTTTGGCGAATTTTTGAGAATTTAAAATAGACCATTTCAGGAAATTTATGCTTACCTATTTTTAAAAATACCTACAGTTGCCTGAGTGCCTGACTGGCATGACCAAAGTCGTCTATCTGCCTGTCTGGCTTTTTAAGGTCATTGACTCGTCTGTCTGGCCTCTCAAGGTCATCTATATTTCTATCTGACCCCCCCTCTTCTCATACTCTTTTGAGGTCGCTGTCATACGTAACTAGGTTCTCAAGGTCATTGACTACATGTCTGTACTGTAAGGTCATTCACCTTTCACTGTGGCTTCTCAAGGTCATCTGGCCATCTGTCTGGCTTCATAAGGTCATTGATCCGTAAGTCTATGCTTTAAATATTACGGCCATACATGTTTATAGCTTACCTGGGTCTTTTGTCTGCCTATGTCTGGCCTCTTAAGGTCGTTGATCTCTCAGTATGGCTTCCTAAGATCGTCCGTCAGCCTGTTTTGCCTCTTAAGATCATTTTGCTCGTCTGTTTGGTTTCTCATAGTCGTCTGACTGCATGTCTGGGTTCTTGAGGTCATTGACCCGTCTGGCATGGCTTCCCGTGGTCATCTGTCTGCTTCTCTGGCTTCTCAAGGTCATCTGTCCGCTTGTCTGGCTTCCTAACTTACACAACTTTGATCATAATCCGGTTACGATCAGACATGATCATCTTGATCAGGTCTTCCCGGCCTGATCTGGACGAAGCCTGAGATCAATATTGAAATTTTCCGCAACCTGTGCGAGCATCAGGTCCCGAAAATCTTACGAGTTCAAAAATCGTGTGTGCTGCTGGAGGCCTTAGCCACAACTCGATTTTTAATCCCCAAAATAAATTTCCACATCTTCTGAAAAAATTTAAAAATTTTGAAGAAATCAAAAGTCGCGCTGAAGGGTTTAGAATACACCGAGACTGTAAAATTCGGATTCGAGGGGGAGGGGTTGATTTTAGACAAATTAAAGCCATTCGTGCAAATTTCAAAAAAATTCCTTTGAATGGGAAATTTCTGATTTTTTTTGAATTTCAATCCTTATAAAATGTGCGGATTTGGCAAAAAATGCATTCGAGGTACTCGACTGGAAACTGGTTCAAGTCATCAAGTGTGAGAAAACACGTTAAACGGGTCGAAATGGTCTACCATTTTTAACAGCCAAAATAAATTTCTGCACCTTCTGGAGAAACCTAAAAGCCTGCTGGAGGCTCCAGAATGGCCAGAAATGATAAAATTCAGTTATGGGGAGTTGATATTAGTTTCAGAACTAGTTTTCATTTCTTCTACTAAACATAATCAAAAAAATCTGAAGAATTTGCAATATACTAGGTAATTTTGTACTTATTGCATAGCAGCTAGAGAGGAATTTTGATTGTTTAAACAAGTTTTTCAACTTTCAGGATTTTTACAAAAGGGGACCAATATTACGGAGAGGGGCGGAAGGATCGAGGCTGTTTATTGAAAATGTGAAAGGAGGTATTCAAAAATGTTTCTCCAGAAATTGAAAATTTTTCAAAAAATCTTTACAAATCTGAATTATAAGTATATTTTTAAGTACCTTACCTACATTTATTTTGTTTTTGTTTTTTTTTGGTGGGGGAGGGTGTTTGCCTGTTTGGGATTGGGATTATTATACACACGCAGAAAAGGTTTTTGATTTGACTTATCAGGTTGATATTTTGGATTTTAAAAGGGTTGTCTGTTATTTTTTCCAATTTAGGAGACCTCTGCGAGAGACTAAGGGAGGGGTTTTTCTTGAAAAAAGAAATTATATTCAGAAAAATTCAGACACAAAAATGCTAAATTTTCGTACTTAGAAGAATATTTTAGGGAAATTGATGTTTTAGAGAAGAAATAAAATGTTAGCAAAATTTTTAGTATAGAAAATATGTGTTTTAGAGAAATTGATGTTAGATAAATTTTCTATTAGAAAAAATTGTTTTAGAGGAAATGTGTTGGAGAAAAAGTTGCGGTACCACCTTTTTATGGGCCCTCCAATATCAAATATCTGACATTTTGTCATTCAAATTGGCCTACCAAATTATATCACACTTTCGAAAACTTTATTCCTTCAATAGAAGTTGTACACTTATTGAGGCACTCTGTATACTTTCTAAACAAAAAATACTTATAGGTACCTAACGAAATTTTCAAAATGGCTACATCCTTATCAAATTTCAAGGTTAATAGAAAAATGTCTACTGCTCAGATTCGCCTATACCTACCTAAATATAAATATGAAATAATGCGAGACACTCATGGGACACCCTGTATACGGGGCTCATAATATCCATTAAGATCACGTGTTTTTTTCTGGTTCTTTTTTTACTTACGCATATCAACGGAGGAAAAATTTACATAATATTATCGTTTCTACAAACGCCTTCTCAGAAGTATGTAGTAAAAATACGATTTGATAGTTTTTTTTTCTTTCTTTTTTCCTTGTTTTTTTTAGGGCGAGGAGGGTGCATAGTAAATTTTTACTTTATATGTATAAGCACCTGCGCAAAACATGAAGAACATGTATCACCAATGAAGCAGAGATCTCCAAAGCGCAAATCTTATTTTAATGTACAGAGGGTCCCACATGGATCACTAACGGCGCCTACGTGAACGATGAAAACATACCTATCTGTGGAGTTTTTCCAATAAAATTCGAAATTGTGTAGAAAAGGAGGGGAAAATTTTGAATTTTTTAAAATATAGAATAGGTTTAGGTATACCTACCTATAATATCCTTATTTATTGCATACTGAGATGAAGAATTTAAGTATTGTCTACATAGTTCTCTCGAGTATATTTTTATCAGCCTACACGTAAAATAAATTCAACTTTAAAAATTTGATCGAAATTTTTCTCTCAAGATTAAATATTTCTCAAACTGCATTTTGGTTCGTCCGGCGCAAAAAAATATGTAGGATTTGTTTTTCTTTACTTTTCTTCAAAATGGAATACCTGTTTGATGTATTATCGCATCATCTGGGAAAACATCTGGTTTCGTATTGATTTCACGTACGGAGTGAACCGACGGGCAATAGATTGCGAGAGTTACGACTCCGGAGAGAAAGCCTGTATCGAAATTTAGACTTCGTTTATGTCAAGAAAGTTTACGCAAAGCTTGTTTTTTGTCGTAAAGGGATTCCACCTTGGTAATATGTTTCACCGCTGCGATCGCGTCCACAATCTAGAACTAATCGAGTGACGTAATCGTTAAATTTATACCCTCCGATGTTATTTTATTTGATCGCAGATAACCTCAACGAAGGATTTCTACACACGATATATCTGTAACAACCCTCGTAATTTGAAATACGATCTTATGACCTTTAAATTGGTAAAATTATACATAAAACTGCAGCATTCGTTCCGTACAACGAGAATTCAGAAAAACAGCTTGTAAGCATAGTATTCCTAAGGGTGAAAATTTTTACCAACTCGTGGCAAATTATGATTTTGAAAGATATATAAATGAAAGGGTAAAATACCTACTTACTTATACCTACGTATAATAAGATCGCCAAGAGATCCAAAAAATGTTATTACCTGTTCTCAATTCCTACGGGATAAATTTAAACTTTTCATTTTAACAGGGCTATAGCTTGTGCCAGACAGGTATTTTTATCCAACTGGGAAACTTCGTGTTATTGTCCTTTTCCCCCTAAAAAATGATAAAATTTGCTAAATAGGTAGTGATAAAATTGACTAAAAAAAACTCTAAAAAGCACAATGTCTGCTTGAATTGATATGCATCAAATTTCAATCAAATCCAGAGGCCTTTGAGAACGAAAACGAGCTCTAAAAGTTAGTACACGCCGTTTGCCCCTTTCTTCCAAAAATGGAGATAAAGTGATTAAAAAATGATTAAATTCGAAATGTTCATTTAAATAAACTGGCGTTTTTTGACGAATTTTTCAATTTTGAATAGGTATTAGTAAAACATCTTGGAAACAGATTCGAACCGTTTTGAGCAGCCCTGGAGCCTACAGCAGATTTTTTAAAGTTCAAATTTCCTCATAATTTTACCAAAGAACGTCGGAAAGTTGAATTAATCAAGTTTAAATACAGAATTGGGGAATTTTTTCAATCAATATTATGAGTATTTACCTAGCTATCAATGTGTTCCTATTTCGATACAACTATATCGTTCAATTACTGCAGTATATTAAAAAGCCAAGTCAAAATTATATTGATATAGGTACTTACTCACACAATTTTAGTTTAGTTTCCTTTTTCTATAATACTACTGCAATCCAGTATAGATAATCGTAATAGGTATCGCAATTCGAAAAATACTTACACAACTTAAATATATATTTTGAAGATCTCGACGAGGAAGTAATGTTTATAGGAAACAAAATAAAACTGGAAATCTCAAAAAGAACCAATATAACTTACACAAAGTTGACTTTAGTTATATGTTTTGGTATTTCAAACGAAATATTATACCAAGTTATACTAGATGAAGGTTGGCAAATTCGTTCGCAATCGGCAAATAAATACTTACGTACCATGTATGTACTTCTCTATAGTATACTCTCTTAATTTAAAGCAGTCAAATTTCACTGCTTAGCAGTCACGACATTTTGCCTTTTTAAAGCAGTAGTTTTTTTTGCTGCAAAACAGTGAAAAATTACTGAATTGGTCAGTCAAAATGATTTTTTACTGACTAATTCAGTAATTTTTCACTGTTTTGCAGTAAAAAAAACTACTGCTTTAAAAAGGCAAAATGTCGTGACTGCTAAGCAGTGAAATTGACTGTTTCAAATTTAGAGAGTACTTACCTCTTGAACTTACCTACTAACTATACTTGTAGTGCACATAAATGCACAAAGCACTCAGACACGAGGCAATGGTACAATATAACTTGACAATAATTGTGTTAAGTATCGGTTATTTGGTTGTTTATTTGCAAATGACGGTTTTATTGTATCGTTAATCGCGTCTATTGCGAGCTCTTTGATGTATTTTTTTTCTCCTCTCTATAAAACTAAGAACTGAAGTACTCGTTTATGTGTCAAATTAATATAAAACTCGAGCATTTATTTACTGTTTACCACTTGGTTCGTTTGACTTGTCGTTGTTTCGGTTTTTTTTTCACGCCCGAGTTGAGATGAAATTACGTTTTGGATATGGTTTATTAAATTTTGCAAAAAATATTCCACGCCAGAGAGTATAAGGAATAAAAAAAGGTACGCGAATACAAAAATTCGCAATCGACGGAGGAAGAGAGAAGAGTGGAGGAAATTAAGAAAAAACATCGGGTATTTAAAAAAATTACAAATTCGTAACACGAGGACGCTATAAAAAATATCATAGCTCACGTATAGTGTAAGCCTACTTTATGAAATGATGTTTATAATAAATATGGATAGAGGAAAGGGGGTGAGAAAGAGACTGCAGATAGAGAAAAAAAACAACTGAAATGAATTACATCCAATTCTGAAGCTATTTAAAACACAAGCTACGTCCAAAAGGAATTAATTAAATACCGCCGAGTTTTTTTTTTGCCTCGCTTTTGAATATTAACCATGGGTTTAGATAACAACGCTGAATGCTGCAAACGTGCAAATGCTTCAACTATTGAAACATTTCAAAAATCATAAATATAAGAGTCAGTTTATCCCACTGACAAAGGCACATATATCGATATATAGATAACCAAAAATCGACTTCCGTTTCCGATGGTGTTAGTGTTCGAAAGATTTTTTCCCATCAATGAGGAAGTACGCGTTTGTGGCCGTTTGATGACGTAATCAATAGTTCAATTAAAACGTTACGTAGCTGGATTAATTTATAGATATTTTATCGAGAATCACATTTAACTAACTCGTGTCAGTGTCACAGACTTTGCCCAATACCTACTACGCTAGGTGTTTTTTTTCTTCCTTTGGACGTACTAAATTAACACGCACGCAGCACGTGTGATGTGCCCCATATGAGTAATATATCAAGTTAGTTTTCGATTAAACGCATCCGCGCTTTGTAATATATCAACGAAGCGGCTCAAAGTAAAATAAAAACGACACCCAAACTGGCACTTATAATAATCTAAGGATAAGTCGACTAATACATCCCATATATCTGAATCCGATTGCTCTTCTCAATGTAAGAAAATAGTACTCGTCGGCGATATAACTTTCGACGAAAAAAATAACTCTTCGATATTTTCTCGTTTTGCAGAGACTCTTATACATACCTACTTTTGTATTTCCAAATGTTATAAATCAACGTTTGCCTATTTCCTACTAACTAAATGTGGACGAATTTTGTTTTCGCAATCTCTCAACTACTTACATACGTTCTACACACCTATAAAAACTTGCATAAAAAGTATGTCACAAACAGAAGAATAAATTCCCAGAGACTTTGCAGACACAACATGTATTTTCAAAAGAAACAAATACCAGAGCTTATTTTAATATAGGTAGGTAGGTACTTTTCCTTCACCAAATACGAGTAACAACTATTCAAGGGTATGAGAAAGTTTGTCACATGCGAATATCGTTTTTTATCATCTTTTTTAAAGTTTTAACATGGATTTTTTTACACTATTTATCTCGATTTAACGATTTGCTAAATTGTCAACGATGTTGGCACAATTCTTTAACCTTGGAAATGTTTTCAGAGCGTGACTTGACTGAAAGGACATATCTGCTTGTGATTTTGATGTTTTTTTCATTTTTGTCTGGCTATGACCAATGATAATTTTGAAAAGCTTAAAGTAGACCTACTGCCAGAGAAAATTTTTATCAAGATGATTTTCTGGTACAGCTGAACTACAGACACATTCTTCATCCTGTCTGTTTAAATTTTTCAGCATGTGAAAAGGAATATAACTTACCCCCCCCCCCCCCCCAATTACTTTTTAACTATTATATATGAACAGTTGATTTTTTTTACTTTTTTCGAAATTGATAGAAAAAAAGTTTGAGAATTACACAGATGTACTTACCTCATAATTTTTCAAGACAAAAAAGATACGATATCATAAAATTTCTTGGCTAATTTGGGATAGCCGGACTCGTTCATCATGTTCTGTCGTTCTATCATTTCCAAGTTCTGGTGCTCTTTGATCAGGTGAACGATTTTTACCTTAGCTTAACGACGATAGAAAATTTCCTCATTCATCTATTTATGTAGTCTGCCGAACGTAAGACACATAATGCTTCAACTGAAAACTTTCTGTTTCGTAGATGAATAATTTCATAGTTTGATATTTGTCAACTTAGGGTGCATCAATACTCGAAATGAAAATTTAAAACAAATTTTTCAACTAATAGGTACCTGTTTACATTCATTTTGGCAAAAACCTTCATAATCTTACATGTTGCTCAATTTTTTCCTTTCTCCTACATTCATCCTATGACTTTAGAAAATGAAAAATTTTTCCAAAAATTTGTTTTAGGCACATTATTAATTGCATAAAGTGGTTATGCACCTCAAGTTTTCAAAGAAAAATAAAATTACTCGTACCTATTTAGCTACAAAACAGAAACTTTTCAGTTAGAGCGTTGCGTTTCCCATCTTTTCTTTGTTTAAAAAAAATAAAAAAAAAGGAAAAAAGATTTTGAAATTGCCTAAATTGGATTCATCTCAACAACTGATGGAAAATTTTGAAAATTTTCCACCAGCTAAGTTAACGCACGACCTGTTTGCTTGATTCGTATTCTTCAAAGCTTCCAAAAAAGGTGGTACGAGATGTAGACGAATAATATAATTACCTGTCACTCAACAGTTCTGCAACTCAAAGTACACGAGAGCAGCTTAGGTGTACGAAGTACGAACTCAGGTATTCCAGCAAGGAGAATATTTAATAATTCGTAATTCGTAGATTTCTAAAATTGAGCAGAAGTTGAGGAAAGAGGGTGAAAAAATAATTAATACGTTCATCTTCATCCTTTCGGCTGAGAATCAAAACGAATGAAAAAAAAAACTAAATTAATTAACAAATTGGCAATTTTGCACCATTTTTCACCATTTGCGCAATTGATGTGCCCAACATAATTCGCACCCTCTAACAATAGAAATTGAGCAGAACTGCGGCGAAGCTTCCCCTCCTCACATCACTCATGCTTCAGAAAAATTGAAGCTCAAAAAAAATAACTCACAAAAAAATTAGAACACAAAATCAATATCTCACGGAAAAAATGAAGAAAGTTGAAGAAATTATTCCAACAAAAAATCACAAATTTAGTAAGTAACCAAAAAAAATTCATTTGCTCAAACACATATCGATGAGCTTAGTTTACAGCGTTACTTTTTTAAACTCATAAATGCTCATTTTGAAAATCTCAAATTTGACAATTTTAAGATTTTTTAAAAAATTGAGCAAAGATGACCCAAAAAAATTTTTAAATGAATTCAAAAAAATTTTCGACGATTAAACTCTATTTAATTATTTAGATTTTATCGAAACCAAGCTATATCGAAATACAACGTTCTAAATCTGAAACCACCACAACCAAAATTTAGATACCTACTTAAGTATGTTCAATTTTGAATTTTTTTAAAATTTAAAAACACAAAGAAAGTGTTGATTTTTTAGTTTTGTCGCTTTTTTTTAAACAAAATAAAACTAATGAAAAACTCTTTTTAAACTACCCATATTTTGTTATATTTTTTGTTCGTTTGTCACTAAATTGTGACTTTGTTTACCCTCTTCCTTCCCTTGAAAAACTTGATTTTTTTTTAAACGTAGGTATATGGCATTCTTCACATTATTTCATTCTTGAAAAAAATGTACTAAAATACTTGAAAAATAAATTTATTAAATATCTACCTACAATAGAAAATCTCAAAATTTTGAAGGAAAAAAATTACAATCAGTTTACGACAATTTGCTTTTTGCTATCACGATACAATAACTTTAAAAATTATCAAGACAAGAAATACAGCACAAAATATAAACACGACAAATACAAATTAATAAATAAATGACAATAAAACTATACGTACATATCTCACACACATATTAAAAAAAAAACACGAAATCAGTTCATTACGTACAACGCAACGCATAAAAAGGCTCACTTACAAAGGTACATATATGTATTTACAAGAAACATAAAATTTTGATTATTCGTTTCGCATAGATAGAAATTTTTCTTTAAAAATGCATGAGTATGGTAAGGCACATACAATGATAATATAAAACGTACCTAATTAAGTAAATGCCAACTGTGTACATGATCACTTTTGATAACCTATTTTTATTAGACGTCATTAAATTAAGAGAGGAAGTAACTACGAGACAATTTCCAAGACCAGAGGGCGTAGATGATTCATTTGCAAATAGGTATTCATTACTTTAAAAAAACAAATCAAACGTAAATTATAAGGCTGTAGGGTAATCATCGACGTCACATTCTGGTCTCATTATAAATAGTTTCCCTCAATCCTCCCGGAACGAAATTAGCTGACGATTTTCTTCTTAACGACTCTGTATCCTATCGGAGCAGTATTTTCGGAATTTAAAATCAACGTAGGTTTGCTGAAATCGCTTCCTTTCGAGACAGCTTCCTGGAAAGATCTAAATTGCGGAATAGGAGTAGTGGTGCTTTCACCTGGATCACATTTACCACATGGGTAAGGAATAATAAAAGCTGAGGATAAAGCTGGATTGAGTTGTTGCAAGTTACTGACATTGTCGCCAGGGCATAGAGGATACAACAGAACCAAAAGACCACCAGGTGGGTTGCTTACAGTTTGTATTGGACTTTGAGTGGTCGTAGAGGTAGATCCGTCGGCAGTTTTACTCACCACGTAACACGGGCAAGAGGCAGGGGATTGGATTGGGATTTGGTTATAGTAAGATGGGGCTAGTGGAGCTTGGAAGTTGGTATTTTGTCTAAACACGTTGGCTTGGTTGGATACTTGGTAAGTTGGTTGAGGTATGATGGTATTTTGTTTGAAAAGATTTGGTTGGTTTGGTAATGGATATGGTTGAGCTATTTGAGGTAAAATGGGGAAAGGAACACGAGGTGGTTGTGGAACTGTTTTGAATCTCGGTGGTAAAGTTGGTACAAGAACAGGTAATGCTGTGACTGATTTTACAGGAGGTGGACTTTCGGTGGGTATTCTGATTGATGGTTCGTCTGCGTTTTGAGAATCGGTGATGATGGGTGAGATGGTGTCAGGTGCGATTGTTTCTGGTACTGGCGTTGTAGGGATGGGAGAAGGTTCAGTTGGTGGGAAAGTAGATTCACGATTGACACCTCCTGGGAAAACTTCTTCTATGATGGGTCCTTGTGGAGGTACTTCTTCACTTGGTGGTTTCCATGTTGGGATTTCTTCAGAAATTGGTTTAGGTGTAGTGGGTATTTCTTCAGTGACTGGTCTAGGAGGTTGAGTTGTGGGTATTTCAGCTTCTGTCGATGGTGTTGGCGAAACTGTAGTGACTGGGTATTTGAATACGGTGCCTGGTTTTTGGGTAGTTGGGATGGCATTGAATGGATAAGGAGTGAATTTTTCCGAAGTTGGGTACACTGGGTTGACATTGATGTAGAATGGTTTCTTGGTGGCGTAGTCATATTGATATTGGAATTGGTTACCAGGTGGTAGAGGAGGTACGGGTATGTATTGATTTTGTACATTGTAGTTGTAGTTGTAATTGTAACGACCTGGTTGGTATGGCACTGGGGTAGGGAATGGAGTAGGGTATGCTCCGCTAGTGTAAGTGACAGCAGAACCTACAAAAAGAAAAGAACCATTGTAGAATAGATGAAAATCCCAAATAGCTGGACATTTGCACCCATTTTGAATAAAATATTAAAATTTTTACCTGAACTAACTCCATTATTGGTTGGTGGTACTACTGCTGTAGGTGGTAATGATGGTTCTACTGGTGCAACTGGTACTACTGGTACAACTGGTACTACTGCTCCAGCTCCTTGATTCTTGGATACTTGAACAGTTTTTCCTACAGTACCTATAATCCAATGAGGTTGATACACATAGGTATGAGGCAAAAATGAATCTACAAAACTCTTCGCATAAACATGAATATTAACCTTGATTAAACTGAGTATATTGGTAAGAACCACTACCTTGACCAACTCCTTTACCCAAAGCAGAACTAGACACAACTTTACTTCCAAAGTATTGTCCACCACCTACAAAAATGAAGCAGGACTATGATCACAACTTCACTGGCTAAACTACTCACAAGAACAATTTGGTTGTTGCGTTTTCGTACCACCAGATCCAAATTGACTAGTATAGTATCCACCACTTGATCCGAACTGTTCATTATATCCACCACTTGATCCAAGCTGCCCTTGTCCTTTGTATGAACCAGCAGATCCATATTGTGCTTGTCCTTTGTATGAACCAGCAGATCCATATTGTCCTTGTCCTTTGTATGAGCCATCATCTCCATATTGTCCTTGTCCTTTGTATGAGCCATCATCTCCATATTGACCATTATATGATCCATCCGAGCTGACTTGATTATAAGATCCACCAGCGGTGTAATTATATCCTGAATTTTGCCAGTAACCAGCTTGTCCTACAGTAAATTTTGAAAATATTCAATTCAATTTCTACTGAAGTAAGCCTACAATTACCAAAGGGTGTTGAAATAATATTAATTTACCAGGGTATGAAGGGAAGCCAGGATACTTGCGTATTTCTTTTACAACTTGTATAACTTGAGGTTGTGAGGGGTAATAATAGCCATTATTTTGTTGATAATAATATCCTTGTCCTTGTCCTTGTCCTTGTCCTTGTCCGCCAACAACGCCTAATGGAAACAAAAAGCATTCGATTAATGGACTTCATTCTCTTATCCTGCTTCTGTGAAATTTAATTAATATTGTAGCTATTCATACCTGGAGCAGGAGTTGAATAACCTGGCACATAACCACCTTGTTGACTGTAATACTGATAATTTGATTGACCAGATGCAACCGGTCCCACAGGAACTGGTGATCCTGGGTAACCTGGTGCAGGGAATCCAGGATATCCTGGTGTTCCTGGAGCTGGGAATCCAGGATATCCCGGTGCGCCTGGAGCTGGGAATCCAGGTGTGCCAGGTGATTTTGGTCCCGGAGGTCCTCGGTTTCCAGGACTGCCTGGTCCTGGTGGTCCTCTATTTCCAGGTGTTCCGGGTGATCCAGGGCCTGGTGGGCCTGGTGGTCCATTATCTCCGGGTGTTCCTGGTGATCCGGGTGCTGGTGGACCTGGTGGCCCGTTATCTCCTGGTGTTCCGGGTGTTCCTGGTGATCCAGGACCTGGTGGTCCTGGTGGTCCTGGTGGTCCTGGTGGTCCATTATCTCCTGGAGTTCCTGGATCTCCGGGTGTGCCTGGGTCTCCTGGAGTTCCTGGGTCTCCTGGTGTGCCTGGTTCTCCTGGAGTTCCTGGGTCTCCTGGTGTGCCTGGTTCACCTGTTTTACAGAAAAGAAAAAAAAATATGAGATTATGTACTGTAAGTATGTATAAATTGACAAACATTGATAACTAAAATAAACATAGGTGCAACTGAATTGGTTGTTTAGGATGGAAAGGATGGAAAATGATCTCTCTAAATTCTAATGTAATAAATTTCTAATCACCTGGTGTGCCAGGTTCGCCTGGTGTTCCTGGTTCGCCTGGTGTGCCTGGTTCTCCTGGTGATCCAGGTGATCCTGGAGCACCGCTTGGATCTCCTGGTTCTCCTGGTGAGCCGGGTGACCCTGGTGCACCACTTGGGTCTCCTGGTTCTCCCGGTGATCCTGGGCTACCACTTGGATCTCCTGGTTCACCACGTCCGCCACTTGGATCACCTGGTTCTCCACGTCCACCACTTGGATCTCCTGGTTCACCACGTCCGCCACTTGGGTCACCTGGTTCTCCACGTCCACCACTTGGATCGCCTGGTTCTCCACGCCCACCACTTGGATCGCCGGGCTGTCCTTGGCCTTCATTGGGATCTGGTTCAGGTTGACCGCGAGCAGGATAATAGCCTGGTGGGTCTCCGGGGTATTGTTGGTCTACATAAGGTCTTTGATAGTTGGGGTAGTTTGGATAAGATCCAGCAGCTTCGGGGCCATCAACATATACGGGTACTTGAGGCGCAAAACCACCTGGTTTGGGTTTTGGTACTGAAAACACATAGGAAAAATTGAAATAATTTGCTCAAATAAATTTTAAAACGATTGGCAAATACAACAATAATAATCACCTGGGAAACTTGTTGCTGGTTTGCTAACATAAACGGGTTGTTTGTCAATGGCGAGTTCGACCTTAGGTACACCAGGTAAGTAAACAATGGTACCGTTTGGTGCTCTGAATGAGTTACATCCTTTTGGGAAATACAGCTGTCCCCATGGAGTAAATTTACCTATTTTCAAGTTGGAGTGATGTACTCCAGGTTCTACATCATTAAGCTCTTTTTCATCGCCAGTTTCTGGTTGTCTGAAGACTTCAATTTTTTCACCAGGTGTAATGATACGATAACCATAAGCATCGGCTATATAATGAGTGGCTCTGATGCTGGTATCATTTTCGATGATTCCGTAACATCCATAAGTCACCCCATCTGGTCCACGATTTTCATGATGGAATTGTTGGTCAGGGCCGAGCTCGTAACCGAACACGTAGGCATCTGGAAGTATTAAAATAAGTACATATTATCACAACTGTTTCCATAGGTAGGTATTTCAACACAATATCATAAAGATCTCAATTACACTTGTATTAAAATAAAGTTGAAATTCAATACGTCATGTTACTTACTGGTGTCGAAATTTTGTTCGTGGTATTGAGTTTTATTGCTGTCTTCGATATCGACAACTACTTCCCTACCGTATGAAGTTGGTCTTTGAGCATAACTGTTTGTATTTTCATCGGCGGCGCGTGCGATTTTTGATCCAGTCAAAAATATCAGCAGAGCCTGCAAAACATAAATTCGCATTAAAGGATTAATTCACCTTGCAAACTATCCACATCTAATAACAATTTGTTTTTTTTCTACGCTCGTAAATCTTCCCGTATGTAATATTTCACTGTCAAAAATACCTTCACACGCAACCTAGCCAAAAAAAACACCTCTATGATAGTAATTAGTTCAAAAAATGGTGGTGTACACGATGTGGTGGTGGTGCAATTCTTCCCCCGTAAGAAATTAAGCTGCAGGATTCGATGGCATGTCTCTTAATTAAAGATAGACGTAGAGAAAAAAAATCCTCGTATAATATTATCAAGGCTCTCGGTACGGGCGCCGAACTGGTAGGAATCTGATACGATACATTTTTTAATGGTATTTCCCATTAAAACATTACGCAGCCTCGTCCAAGCCTTCGAACTACGGTGTCGATAATTGTACATCGATATTACCTTATAATTAGATCTATGTGTATTTTGATCCTATTCCTCGTATAGTGTAATCTCAATTGCATTATTTCGTAGGCACTCTTAAGTCAAAAAAGAGGTTGTTGCCAAAAAAAAAATCAATAACCAAGTATAAACACACGCCCGTCATTTATACAGGAATTTGCAATAAACTAGCATAACCACTTTGGGGGATTAAAAAATTACCGTGTGGCGTGGGTCTTTGCCTTAGTTTTCGGGTAGCAATGGATAGGAATGGGGGTGGAGATGAACGTGTTAACGAGTTCAACCATTTTACAGACGTCTCGCATCTAATGCGGAATTTAATACGCGACTATATGAAGATAAAAACCTACGCGCAGAATGTAGGTACTTAGCTACCTACCTTCCGAAAATACCGTGACTAATATTTACGACAACCAAAGTAAAAGTGAAATTTTTACTAGAAAATCTAGACGTACTTCGAATTGTGTTAAATGAAGCAAAAAAATGTAAACTAGAAATAAAACTTATGACAGAAAAAAAAAACAAAATGTGCCTTGGTATATCTGCCATAAAATCATGTGCACTTAACACAGATCATTCTTATCTTAAAGATGCATGCACCTTGGGAGCTTTAAATCATGAGAATGAATCGCCTGAAAAACCCGCCACACTAAGATCGTGTATCCGAGATTTAAGTAAGTGATTTTTGGCATCACCATATGCTAATATGTAGGTAAGTCATGCAATTTCTCCCAGCATGATGTTTTTTTTGGTAGGCGTTCATGTAACCTTTATGTACTTTCGGTAGCATGACGCATTCGCTCAAATGGGTACTCTCCACTTCTAAAAACCCGGTTACACAACTTCGAATCTATTAGAAGATCGCCCCGCAGTTTTATCCTATAAATTGATCTTTTAAAAAAATAAAATCATTTTTTTCACGTTCATTGCCGAAGTCTTTCATGCTGTAAGTCGTGTTGGGGGTTTGAATCATTCGGTTTTTCGGCGAACTAATTACAGGTGTGAATCGAGCTAGAATTATGATAATTAATACGGGCGGATTGCCTTATAACTAATTCAACTTCAACACCTGATAGTTATAAAGAAGAGGACACAAGTAACGCGAAATAATTGCCAAATTGCTGGGTATATCTCATCGGTAAATAATGTTTAGCTTCCGTCGATCACGATTTTTGTCAATATAGTGTTGAAGATGTTCAAATGATTTACTTACTAGCTCATATAATTAGCAAAAAAAAAGAGTATTAGGTGAGCAAAATTTGCAAAACGATAATTTGTTAGAACTACGTCAGATCCGAAATAGTGCCAAGTGGTAGAACGATGGAAGATCAATTCTCACTTCTCAGTTACCTAGTATGAACATTAATTGATACCTTTACCTATTACCTACGCTAATGTTTACCTGTTTTTCATAAGGAGTGTATTAAGTTGATTTTTAGGAAGGTCAAGAGCATAGCTACGTAAGAAATCGAATCACCCCCCCCTCCACCTGGGATTTGGAAATCGACCAGTAGAAGTTGAACCTTGGAGTTCAAAACCCCAATGACAAATTTCCAGATCACTATTTTGCCCTTACCCTTCCCCATTTTCGTTTAAATCTTCAAGTATATCTTTGGCAATTTTCAACTGAATTTTCTCAAACTTGCTTGGATCATTTGTGGACATTTTTTGAAATTTTTTCAAAATTATCTCATATCTGGTACCCACCTAAGTTTTCGTTGTGTATTTCTTCTAGCAGTACAAAGTACATACCTGATATTTTTTCAGATTTTTTTCTACAAGTGCAAGATCATCAAAAATACGAAAAACTGTGTTTTCAGAGACCTACATGTCTGAAATTTATATCTAGGTAAACCTAATTCCCACTTTTTACTTTAATTTGATTAAATTTTGATTTTTTTCATGGAAAATGGATCTTTGTAGCTTCAACCCACCCAGTCCTTATCTTGAAAATCCAAAAATAAAATTCAACAACTAAAATTTGGTTAGGTGGCAATATAATAGGTATTTTTGGATACTTCCATTTTCAATTGCTTCGTTTTTTCAGCAATTTTCTTAGATAAATATTGATGACAGGAGTCTTTTTGTAGCAGTACCTACTTTGGGGCCACGAAATTTTAAAAATATCGAAAAATTGTTATAAAAACTGAAAAAAAATAGAAAAATTAGAGAAACAATTGAATTTGACAAAAAAAGAGTTAGCAATTTTGTAGAAAAAAAAACTGGTCTTTTCTTTGGAAAACTTTGAAAGAAAGCTTCTTGGCCAGGAAAGGCAAAAATAATGCTTTTTGGACGTTTTGGCAAAAAAAGCACGAATTTCTTGAAAAATGTTGGCAATAATTACAATCATTTGACTATTTTATCAGAAAACTATTTCAACTTTTCGACAACTCGTCAAAAATTGACACCGTCTGACAATTTTGATTAAAAACTGGAATTTCTGAAAATTTTGGCAAAAATTCACCCCTTTTTGACAATTTTATCATAAATAAACATTTTTTGACAGTTTTGACAAAAATGGACACTTCTTGACTATTTTGCCAAAAATTGACTCTTTTTGATATTTTACCCGAAAATTCCCGTTTTTTTGACAATTTTTTCAAAAATTATTTCCTTATCATATCGTATCATGTATTCTTGTTTCTATTTGGCAAAATAAACAGAAATTTGGTTTGGCAATTTTGAAAATAAAAAGACTTTTAAACAGCTAGATGAGGCAAAAATCAATTCTTTTTGGATTTTTGGGGTGGGGAGGGGTAAAATATCTAATTATGAACTTACAACTTTCGAGAATTAACGTGCTCCTAAAAAAGAAGTGACAAAAAAGGCATAAGTATTGAATGTAATCTTCAAATTTGAAAAGTTTTTCAAAATGTGTTCTGTCCAATTGAATGTTGGGCAACCGATTTTTTTTTATTGGAAACATCCATGTTTGATGGGATTTTTAACGATGCACAAAGGAAGAAAACGGTTCAAATTCAAATGCAACCCTATTTAATGTTCTTTTGTTAGAAATCTATGCGCAAGACATCAAGAACTGAACCTATCTAATTCTCATATTTCTGGAGGTGAAAGACCCCTACACTACACACATAATTTGTGGATTAGTTTCCAAAATAGCGAAGTCGTACTATAGGTAGGTATATGAAGCCTTCACTTGTAGAAATTTCATATTCTTCTCTAACTACACCCTAATGCAACACTACCCACCACAACAGTTATGCCTATCTATTACATTAGGTGAAATTCGAGGCATTTATTTAATAAAAGCTCGTCGGAGTTCAGCATCCTACTCGAATAGACCTAGACAAAAACTCATACATATGAGAAAAGAAAATTTACCCAACGTCAAGTTCATGAACTATAATTCTACATGGTCGGTTCGTTGAACGAGAGAGAATGGGTAAAAATATACTTCTTCGTTTACATTTTTCCTTCAATATAATAGGCAGCATATAAACTCGGTCTCAAACGTTGTGAAGAAGCTCGACGACTCGACTTACAGTATATGAATTACAACATCGAATTCGACAACGGAAACATGAAACATTTTGTAGAAAATTTATTCATTCCTTCGAATAAAAACCTTTTTCGGTAATGGTGTTTTTTCTACAAGCCAACTACTGAAATTTTATTAGTTCCTTTTATAAAGTTAAACATCCTTTTTATAAATCTACAGAGTTGAAAAAAAAACGTAAATAGGCCATATACGTTTTAATTTATGACGTTTCTTTGTTCTTCCTTTTTCCTATTGTGCTCCTTTTTCGCTCCTGTTTCTGAAATATTGATGATGTTTGTTATTTTTTTCATTTTTTTATTTTTTTCTCCTGGTTTCAATAATAAACAGAGTAGGTATTTGATAGGTAGGTAGGTAGGTAGGTAGGTAGACCTATGCAAAAGTAATAATACAAAGAACATATCTTTGTATGAAAGGATGAGAATAGTAAACGACCAACATGATCGTCATACGTGAGCCCAATAAACTTTACGAGTACCTACATAATTGAGCAATTACCGCTTCATGAATATTGAACTAGGCCGAACAATCCAAATTATCGACACAGGTTAATTTCGAAACGATTAAAATATCTCAATGTACTTGATCGCCAATAAACAAAATAATAAATTCTTAAACCCGGAAATCATCTCGAGAACAAGCTCGAGCATCAGAAAAAAATCTGCACCGTTTGCAGGCTCCTAATTTATACTCGCGTAATCTGTTCATAGAACGAACGCATCAAACGACTCGTAATTTATTTCAACTTTAAATTACAAGGTATATTTTTTTTTCGTATAGCGTGTATATATGACGCACTTACGCTTTCGTACACCTTAGTTGGGTTTACTTCGATATCTGCTACAGTATAGAAAATCCATCCATCGGCATTCAAAAACTCGTTTAAGGTTTTTTCAAGGCCGATGCATCATCGTCTCCATAACTAGCCCTAAGTGGAATACAGACCCAGTTCCTTGTCATCTTTATCGTGAAATTTCACGCGTGTACGTACGAGAAATGGAAGATACATAAGGTGGAAGGCTACCTTTTCCGATGCGCTTGTTTCTAGGCGCTATGATGTAACTCCAAGGAGAAATATTTTAAATTTTTGGTAACGCTTTTAACGCGCTCATAATGGGTGATTCTGGCGATAATTGTCGAAGAATTTTCATGTCTGGGCACCCTGTACTGTACGTAGACTCCTCGATCGCGCGATGGCACGTCTAACGCATCCGACCACTTTAATGAATCCAGTAACGCCTACTTAATGGGAATAATTATAAACATGGGTGTGCAAACAATTGCTTGTTTGTATAATCTTGATGTACTACGTACAGTCGAACAACGTACATTACATAGCGTTACATACCTTTTAATTTCACGTGTTTTAATTCATTCCTACGCTCGAGATTCGCTCAGATTGTCTAGAGATCTTTATCGATATATCAACAGAATGACATCGAAAGGTAAATATTATAAAGGTATGTGGTAAAATTACCTCATAAATTTTTTTTTCAGATCACTTCCCCTTTTTGTAGAGCACGCAGAACGAATCGTGGAGGTATTTTAAAGAAAGGGTTGGTCTATGGAGTGATTTTGCATGATACATACCTACTTAAGGGGTTATTCTAAGTAAGGGTCTAAAATCAAAAATACCTGTTCCCGTTTTGGAAAATAAAAATTGGCTGGAAAAGAGAAAATTCCATGAGGAAATTCAAAAAATAAACGAATTTTAATTTTTTTGCTATGAGTGTAATTTTTATCAACTTTTTCATGAAATACGTCAGAAAGGGGTCAAAAATATCAAAATAAGACGACTGAATAAATTTAAACTTTTTTGGATGCTTGGAATTGAAAATTGAATTTTTTCGAATTTGAATTTTTTTGTGATGAGTTCATTTCATTGAGCGAAAGGGGTTTTTCAACTATTTCAACGGATACGTAAAAATAGGGGTCAAATGGGTCAACTTCACCAATCAAAACTCTTTTTCATGTTTAAATCGGAAAATCATATTTTTTCACAAAATTTCAATTTTTTTAAATCGACTTTTCAAAGTAACGACATCTAAATTTTTTAAATATGTTGTTCAGCATGAAAAGTTGTCCACAATATATTTTTTTCAGAATTTTTGAGAGTCGGAACGATATGAAAACTACGTTTTGAAAGTTTTCGAGCTAATTTTTCGTACGAAAAAAGTAGCAACACTGATTTTTATGATATCACCAAAAAGCCTTTCAAGACCTTTAACTACTGGAAAAAGTTCCATTTTGGAAGGTATCGCGGTTACCGAACTATCCACTGCTGAAATGGATGATATTTCAAGTTCACTGAAAACTTTGACACCCCCTAGCAGCCTTTAAAAAAGGGATAGAGGGCTGCGATTTGCGTCATTGGTCATCCCTTTGGAAGGTCTTTCCAAGGAAAAATGTCAAAAAAATCGCTGACCCCCCCCCCCTTACAACTTCTTGGTCGAATTGAAGTGGAATGGCCCTAGTTGATTTTTTAGGTTTACAATTTTGAAAATATTGTCATAAGTAAAAGGGACCAAAATGAAACTCAGCACTTACAGGTTTGATGTACTTACTATATTTTTCTCTTTCTGATCGATTTAGATATGCCTAAATTTTCAAGATCTGCTTCAACCAGTTCAAGTGCAAAATTTTCCCCAAAAATTATTTTAAAAAATGAAAAAGAGGAGAAATTTTTTGTTTAAAAAAGCATAAATATGTAAAACTCTAACATTTGGTTCATACCCTATTTTTGACCTTCAAAATCGATTGGTGGTGGTTTTGAGACGATTTTCTCAGATTTTGAAAAACTTTCATAGAAAGAGCTTAAATGGAATTTTCAACGCCTATAATCTTGAGTACGTCACCTTCTCTCCAACCATTCAGGCACAAATTTTGAACAATTGTCCCTGATTGATCAAATTCAAAATTGTCTTATGTAGGTAACTGCTTTTGGAAAAGAATTGAAAAATTCTTCAGTTACCAACGTGTCAAGTTGGAATTTGGTTCCATATCCAATTTTTGATCTCTGAAATTGATTTCTGGTGGTTTCGAGTCATTCTGATATCTCTACGCTTTAGCAAATTGCTGGATTTTCTAGAATTGGAAAAACCGTCATAAAAAGACAAGAATGAAATTCATCATTTTGAACTCAGATTCATCTTTTTTGTGACCCTTTTGAACAATTTTGGGTGAAAATTTAAAAAAATAGTATTCACATCAATTATTTCCAATCGACGTAGGTACATCATTAATTTTTTTCCATGATGCTTAGTTTTTGATTTTTTTTTCAAAAAAACTAGAACTTTTTGAAATTAACTTTTGAAACTTTTGCAAACGAGTTTTATAAAAATCGATCTGGAAGCGAATCGAAGCGTCCTACGAAAAAATGAAGTTGAGGAAAATTGTAGAGAATTAAATTTTCAATCGACACAATCTCATTAGTTTTTTTCTAGGATGCTTAGTTTTTAATTTTTTGACAACAAACCAAAACTTTTTAAAATTCTACGATAAAATTGGGCCGAGAAAAGTTGTAGAGGATTAAATTTTTAATCGACACAATCTCATTAGTTTTCTTCTAAGGTGCTTAGTTTTTGATTTATTGATGAAAAACAAAAACTTTTTGAAATGTAAAAATTTCATTTTTCAATTTTTGCAAATTTGCAAGCTGACTTTTGCGCACCTCTATTTTAATCGTTTTACTTATTTGACAATTGAAAACATTTTGTTTTTTAAAAAAATGTAAAATTAATCACCAAGTAGGTATACTTTTAATTTGTTCGGCTCATAAGCTAACTTCGCCAAAAGCTCCGCCTCGCCTCCGCCAAGAACGACAAATTCATGTAGGTAAGCACTAAGCATTCCATTTCCTTGCTTTATTTCATCCGCACAAAGTGATTTTCATGCAGTTAAAACGTGCAAAATAAACAACCCCCCCCCTCATTCCCTTCGTTGGTTAAAACCAATCTAGTGATATTTTTAGAAAATCCGGAATCCGAAGAATTTATTCAATACCGACAACAGAAACAAATTCATAATACCGAAACATCAAAGTCAGTCAGCTACTCCGCCTCTATACCCTCTCCATATTGCTACATAATACGAAAATTCACAGCTAGCTATACAGCTGCAACCGCAAACAACCAATTCGATAATAAAATGAAGATGGAAAAAAATCATAACACGAGGCAAAATAAACGGCGAGTATTTGTTGAAATTCTCCGAACGCGAATAACTTTAGCCATTAAATGACTTTAAATCAAACAAGTGTGTATAGGTAATAGGTACCTATTAGGTAAACGTACATTTTATAGTAGATAGATATTGTAGAAAGATATTCGACTGTGTGGTAGAGAAAGAGGATATATTAATTTGGGAAAAACACATCATAAAGGAAGCTGCTCGCTACCATACCATTGCGACGAATCCCATGATAAATTAATAATTAGAAAAAATGTTTGGATAACGTAAAACGAATGAACGAGTGTAATATATTTTCATTTTATATGTTTTGAACTTTGCCAGAGTTTTGATTCAAAGCTCAATAACGTATTCCGTTTCGCAATCGTAACATCAATTATAAAATCTCTATATATGGTACGATGGTGTAGTAAACAGTAAACACATTGGATGGCTGATTTGGCGGTAACCTCTTGTTTAAAATATTATAAATAACCGCAAAAGGTCAGACTGCAAGACCGAAATCGATGATTTTTTAGGTATTTTTTCAAAAAGATGCGTACGCGGTTCAAACAGGTATTGTCAAAGGAAGGGGCAACACGGTTGCAGTTCTAGCCACCGAGTATTTAGCTCATGGCTAGCTTGTCTGGCTCGAAGGATGATACAGAAGCCATGTTCAAGGACTGCGGAAATACTGGACAATCGATTTACCTACTCATCATCGAGTCTGCAGAGGAAGAAAAAAAATGGACGAAGAAAAACTCGTCTCGAGTAGGTAATTCCAGGCGTTCTCTATCAATTAAATAGCGTTTAATACTTTTACTCGAGTTGCTAAATGGTCAAGAAAAAAAAATAAATTGAAAAAAAAATGAAAAAACTTGGTAATTTGTTTGGAAAAAGACGTCTAGTTAATTTTAAAACGTTGCAGGGACAATAATACAAACGATGATTTGAATTAAGTAAATGAAAATTATACGAAAATTAATTTGAAAATCTACTTTTTCTAGCTAGATACGTAAATATTCCGCTGCCACGTAGGCGTTCATTAGGATTAAATTTGTCCCCAGTAAATTTCCACTGCTTGCACAATTTTTACCTTTGACCAAACGAACCACTCCACGAAGAAAATTACTTACTTTTGAAAATCTCTTTGAAAAAAATCATCAACTGAAAAGTTCAAACACATCGAAATTACTTCTCGTGATTTTTCAATAAATTTTTTCAATTTTTTTCCCAATTTAAAACTCTTATTAATACGGTAGATGCTACCCAGCGTCGTATCGAGTAAAAAAATTCAATTTCGTGAGATTATCAGCTTATTTGCATATCATTACGGCGAAAACCTCAATACCCACAGAGGAAATACTCATCGTACCGGATGGAAATCGAGTAGAAAAAAATCCGCAACCTACACAAACGAGGAAAAATGTTTACGATCCGGATTCATTATCATTTTAAACATTAGTATGATAATTTTTTACATATGAGATTAGACCAAGACTATATAATTGGTTATGTAATACGCTAGATTGTCCTATACATGCAGACTCGACGTCTGCATGGATGCTTCGTATCACGTACCTGAGCATCTATACCTACTAGTGATCGTGCCTACTACACGATGAAGCTCTATAAAATGAAATTTCAAGTATCGATTTACTCTCTCAGGCGACGTTCCTTAAGCAAATTACGCCTATGATGTAACGATCAATGAAAATTACCACTTACACGATAGATAATTCCTAACATCGAGTACCATCTCATTATTTATTTTTTTTATACAGCTGTTCATGCCAGACTACCTGGAACTGGATCGAGTCAAGTTCATTAACAAAGCCTAGAGTTCGTCGCTCGTCGGTCAGGCGATCCTTCAAACAAAAGCCTTGTACTTTGCCTATTATTCTAAAACTAAAAACATCTCTCGTTAGCCAACAAACCCTGTTGAAAAATTGTCCGTAAATTAGTTGAAAATTTACCTAAAGTGAGAAAAGCCAACGCAGTGGAACATTGACCCTTTCCGGACTCGGTTAAATCTCTTTTCTCTAAATTGAAAAGCGCTCGAGCAATAAATATCACCGGATTTGTATATTCGAGTTCGCATTGTGCGCCGAGTAGGTACCTACAATATTAAGTTACCTACAGATGCTGAAAGAGTGCCTATGTATATTATATATGGTGTATTTTTACCTATTTATCAAAATAACACCTCACATGTTCCAAGACGTTTGCCAAGCTATCTGTCTGTAAACGTAGAGAGCCCGAAAAAGGAAATAGGATGTGTATGAAGGGGAGGGGAGTGGAGTGTTTCAGGAGCACTACGAGGTAATAAGTCAAAGCTATAAAATATTTACATCAGATTTGAATTTTTCAAAACTACCTTATCGTTTTGTTTATCGTAGACTTTGTTGTGCAAATATATACGCTTCGCTATAAGAAAAACTATCCTCGTGAGTCATGAAAATGATGAAATTGTTAGGCTACCTATCTTAATAAAGATCTTTTTTGAAAAATTTCGCTCGGAATTTTCCTAGATTCATCTTACACGTGGCTTTTTATTTAGAAAGTCATCTGTTTCTTTCCTTTCAAATTTTATTCGAGATGTGGTTCATTAGATATCACTTTGCGTAGGTAGCATAGGCTGATACTGAATTGAAATAAATTTTTTAAAGGGGTGTAAGACAAAAGCATGCTGAGCACGTGAGAACAAGGCAAGCTGGTTTTTTTTCTCCAAAATTTGTACGAACCTATTAGAAATTTGATAGTTTAAGTGTGGAAAGAAATTTTCCACTTACCTTTCAACTCCTTAATTCAATTGCGAAACATATTCCATGAAAATGTCTGATCGTGAAAGAAAAAGGGATGCTGCTCTTTCAAAGTATTGAAAATTTCAAATGTATAGGAAGAAAGTTTCTCCCCAGTTCCCCATATTCTCAAGCCATCAACGTAGGTATCTACAACTTGGTATTTTTGGTATTTTTATTGCAGACTTTGGAGGCTGAAAATTGTTTACCCACACTCTCTTCTTCCCACGGTCTTTTCAAATGATTTTGCTTCACTATGCCTTTGGAAAAAAAACACGATAACAATAGAATTTTAAGAATGAGTTAATCGTATTCATTTTGAAAATATAAACTTGGCAGTTATAAAATATGTGATTGAATCAGTAAAATTCTTGCACCTTGACAAGTTAGGTAGTGAAAAAAAAAACAGAATTTGAATATTGTAAGTCGTTTTAGATTAGAGGGAGAGGGTCAAAAAAATTGTGAAGAATGGCATCAAAAAATCGTAGAAAAGTTTTGGATCTCTTATAATTCAAACGTTCATTTTCCTAGCAGAATTTTAAAATTTTTCGTTTCAAAAAAAATTGGAAGAAGACGTTTCTTTGTCATTTTGATCGTAATAATTTAGGTAATTAATAATTGTATTCAGGACATCACATCCATTCAAGACAATTTTATAATTTTTCAGGAATTTTTCTCCATTTCTGAAATACCAGAAATTATATAGGCTAGGTAGAGACCTAATTTTCATATGCTGTAAAACCTATGAAAAATTGCAAAAAATAGCCAGTCTTTTAGTAATCATTATTTTGAAAATTTTCAATGAAAGATTTTCTTACAATTTTCCGATAGAAAATGGCTGAATGAGAGTTTTAATCTAATCTTTTGATTTACACATTTTTCGACCATTCCACTTCCTTCAACTTTCCAACTAAAGTTAAAGACGAACAACCCTATAACATAGAGCAAGCTGTTCCCTTCAAATTTGAAATTTTCTTTTTTCAAACTTTTCGACAAAATACGAATCAAACATTTGCAGAAAAATTACTTAGATTTAGGTATGTATTTTTTGTGTTGCTACTTTTTTGAAATTTTTTGAAAACATTTTTTCATTAGTTCAACGCTGTGTTTTATTTTTTTCATTTTTTAAAAACTTTTTTCTAACATTTCCACAAATTTTCAAAATTGGTCAAAAACTGCGTTTTTTCTGTTGCTTTTCATGTTTTTTGTCATTTTTTGAATATTTTTCATTTTCCGACTACTTTTTCCATTTTTTAAAATTCTTTTCTCGTTTTGTGAGCTGTTTTTTTTTATTTTTTCCCTTCTTAAAGATTTCTCCTGGCATTTCCAGGAAATATCCAAAGTTGCAGAAAAATTTTTTTATTGTTTTTTGTCATTCATTAAACATATTTTATTTTTTGATGATCTTTTTTCACTTTTCAAAATTTTTTCTTGACTTTCCACAAAATATCAAAAATTAGAGCAAAGCTTTATTCTGTTTCCTCCCATGTTTTTTGCATCTTTTTTAAAAATATTTTATTTTTTTACAATCTTTCTTCATTTTTTTTTTTTTTTTTTTGGAATTAAAACTTTTTTCATTTGAGCTCATTGTCTAGCAACTTGTAAATTTTTCCAATTTTTTCATTTCATTCTCAATATTTTGAAATTTTGACCATGTTTGATTTGAGGGTTCTGACTTCTGAGGAAGGAGCGAGTGTAATCAGAGAATTCGGGTTCAAAAGGAACAACCAGTTTTCAAGCATCTTGCTTACAAATTCATGTCTAATCAAATCACTAGCTGATTTGAAAAAATATTAAATTTTTTTTGAAAATTAAGAACTTAGGAGTAGGTATTGGCATTCCATTTTAAAAAATGGTTTGTTAATCTGATAGTAGAAAGGAATCTTCGTTGTACCTAATGTAAGTATTTCATAATTTTAAATGTTGGTTTTCGACTTTCTTATTAGCCATAAAAGATTGAGCTTTTAAATTTTAAAAGTTCAATCATGAGCTTCTCACTTCAATGTCTATTTTTGATCCAACGAAAAAAAATTACATTCTTTACTCATGTCACAACGAAGCCTTTGGAGATGCTTCACTGAAGAGTTTGATGCATCTACAATAATAGGTAGGTACATAAAAAGGATGTGCCCACAAACCACAAAGCCAAGTTTGTTGATTTTTCAAGCTTTACGAATTTGCGAATTTTTTGAAATTCCGACTTGAAAAATACTGTGTAAAAATACGTTTTTAGATACTCGTAGCTGATGTCTCGACAACCGTTTATCGCATCAAAAATTTGATTATACATTGGAGATTGAAAATTTAAATTTATATAAGATGTGAGCTCCTCACATCAACAAGTGGAAGGAGGTCTTTATAGAGTTCAAAACCCCCGTGATACATTATTTTTACAACACTATATCTCACCTCTCCGGACGAAATGAAGTGTTGTATGATTTTTTATTAAAATTCTGATCGTTGTTAGCAGTTTTTAATCCAATTTTTTCAAACTGGGAATTCTTTTTTCAATTTTTAGAACTTTTTAGACTTCCCCCTGCTCCTCTTCCCCTCCTCGTAAAAAAATCCCAGAATTACCGATGCATTGGTAGCTCACATTTGTACTAACAAATTCAATTATTTCTTGCAGAAAATTACAGTTCGAAGGTGAATAGATCCATTCATCTCTTTATGTCTTGAATGCGAGAACCAATTTTCAAATTTTTTTCTCATAAAACTCAGAAAGCCAGCACGGAGCACCGTACGCGTGAAAATTTTTAAAAAGTAAGTACCCGTCAGTCGCCTCCCAGACACAAATAGGTTAAACTAAAGGTGGATATACGAAGGTAAAATTCGCCATACATATTTTTTTTTAACGAGGGAGAAACGAGCTTCGTGAAATGTGCACATCTTAAGGAAAGAGAAAGTTTACAGTGAAAAAAGTTGATGGAATTAGGCATTGCGATATTTTTCTACGGCAATTTTCAACTCGAGAGTTGCTTCAACTTGGCACGTTGTACCACGAAATAATTAAATTCTGGATCCAATTCACGTCAAATGGTACGAGCTTCAACGTCGAGTAGTTTCGGCGTGTTTTATAAAAATTTTCATCTCAATTTTAATTTTTTCTTCTTCTTTTTTTTCGTGCCAAAGTACACAACACACGAAACGCGAGACCGCGAAGTGTTTTAAATTTCTAAACGTTAAAAAAGGCGAGAGAGGCAGAGGTAAGGTATAAGTAGATCGTCGAAAAGTACCATTTATTAGATAAATATCAAATTACCTCGAAAAGCTATTTTGCCCTCGTTATTTTCACCCAATATTATTTGTTGGGATGAGCTTATTTTTCAAAAATTGAATATTTTTGCAAACATACCTACTATGGCATTTTCATTTTAAACGAACTACGATAGTTAGGTAGGTATTTTACGATTCGGTAAATACTTCACGAATTTTTTTTCCTCTTTACGTTATTCTAACCTATATTTTTCGTTCTACTTGTAATATGCTACTCGTAGAAATATCTTACTATATTTTTTAAAATTCTCGCGACCTCGAAAATATTCGTTTCGAATCGTTATCGAAAGGTCATCCGGTTTGGGACGGTGTTTTTTTTCGTACGGATTGGTTTTTTTTATTTTTATATTTTCGTACGACGACGATGAACGTTAACAAACGTAATCGAATTCTCAAAAAAAGTTTTCGCTTGTTTGATTTTTGTCTCGTAGTGTTATAAATAAATGAAAAAGTTAGGTAGCTAGAAACTCTGCAGTCTTCGAAACTGATTGAAAGAAATCCCTGCTCTACCTCCTCCCTCGTTATTGGCTGTAATTTTATTCTCGACACATCATTCGAGTTATTTTCTAATTAGTATACCAACTAATAAGTTGAGGTGTTTTCGATTAATCTTAGGAATATACTTACTTATACAACTCGTATAACTTAATCGCAATGTTTGGTTTTTGCAAATTACTGAATCTCGATGAATTGGGTCAAGAGTCTCCGGAATACCCACCTGTTGCATGTTCGTTTACAGCAAAAGCTCTTTATACGTCTCGAGTACCTTTTCGAGTGCATCGAGTGAATTTAATTTGCTAACATTTCGAACTCGAACGTTGATAAATTGAAGCACTTTGGTTGGAAATTTCTTTAAATATCCGATCCTCTGCACATCATTTCTTCTTTCATCGCCTTACCTACTCGTTTGAGTATATCTCCTTATAGTGTAATTTCTTTTCTTTAACGTACTTTTTATTGTGTAAAAATAAGAGCACGCTGGCCAGCTATCAAAAAGTTGTAAATTTTTTTTACGTGTTGGGTAAATTACGATTGCTTTTACCTATTCCGATGTCGCTGATTACTTCTCGTTTGATGATTACCTAACGAATGTTATGTTTTTGAAAATACGATAAACTGATGACGTGTTTTTAGCCTATTTTTTTCACAAGGGAGGAATTCCAAATGGCAACACAAATTTTGAACCGGACAGAACTAGATCGAAAGAGTATGGAAAAATACACACTATCTAAAATTTCAGGTGCTCGATTTTTTTTTTGATTTTTGGGGAATTTTTGAAAATCAAATTTGGGGCAAAATTGAGAAAAAAATCAAAATTTAACCTTATTAACCTAGAAAGCTGAAATTCGCGGTTTACCCTATTTTAGACCCACAAAATTGATCGGAAATAGATTCAAACCAATTTGAGCATTTTTGAAGCTTCCAGCAGATTTTTGAAACCAGAAATTTCCATAAAATTTTTCCAAATTAAGATGGAAAGCCAAAATTAATTCTGACCCCTTATTTCAACATCCTGAGTTGACTGAAGGTGGTTTCAAGTCGTTTTTAAGCCTCTGGTGGTTTTTTGAAAATTTCAGATTTTCAAAAAAAAAACATAAAATCTGTCCAATTTATGAAATTGAAAAAAATTATCCAGTCACTCGATTGGTATTGATCCCAAAGCTGACAATTTAATCTTATCACCTCCAAAAAAAAAGTAATCTTAGGGGCACTTACTCTTTCCCACTCTGATTTGGATTTTATTATCATATTGACCAACCAATGGATGTAAAAACCCTCACATCGACATAAAATCTCTCAACTCTGTTGGCAAACGATTCGATGCGATGTTACCAAATGCACTATTTGCTCGAAGAAACACATAATGAAAAAAAAGAACTAATTGTTGAAATTATCAGTTAGCTCGTTTTCGGGTGTGAACTGAGAGCTCTTCGCAGCATACGAATGTGAAAAAACCATTGAAAATGTAATTTGATGCATTATTTACGTTGAACGATCTGCCCAGTCATCGTTTACTATTGGTTAACACTTAAGAATACCTACGAGTAGTTTTATAGATATCTATTTGTTTCAAAAGTGGTTTTAAGCAATTAGCAGCAGTAAACTGGACACAATAGGTCTGTCCAATGTAAAAAATGCATCAATATACCTACTATACTAAAGTAGGTACCGTCTCCCATCTACCTCGATTTCCGATGCAGAAAATAAATCATATTTCTCACCGAGCTAGACAGACACTGGTGTCAAAAGATGAAAAAAGAAAAGTGAAACCAAATCGATAGTAGGTGTGGATTACAGGAGCGTACATATAAAAAGTTGTTAAAGTAGTTGTCAATAGTTCATGAGCATCGAGAGTAAACGAATAAAAGAAATTATTACATAATATGATCGGAGACGATAAGGCAAGGCATCGCGTCGTAGAGATGTACCGTGTAGTTATACGGATGGGATTTGCAGTAATTTGGTTGACAGTGCTGCTTAAGGGCAGTGGACTTATGATTCCGAAGTATCGGAGTATTGTATAAATAGCCATTAATCAGAGAATATCGGTATTGTTCTGGTGAAAGTAGTAATTTACCCACACCTTCGGATTAATATACCTTCGTATAATATAGGAAAGAGCTATACACTTGTAGAGATTTTAACCCGGGTTTCGTATCATTAGTAAGTATTTGGCAAATGATCGATGTCGAGATTTTAATAGAAAAATAGTAGCATCGCGGATCAAGTCTGAGGTAACATCTGTATAGAATTGAATGGCTCGTGTGAGCGTCAGAATGAACCAGAGGACCACGCCTGTTGGTGGATTTTTAATTATCTTCGATCGTTTTTTTATTAAGGTATAACCTTGGCCAACATGATTTAAAACTTTGCCCATAACAATGAGTTGGAAAAGTCCGGACTTGAAAAGCCCCTTTGTATTGTCAGTCCACTGCATATAATACGTACTCGAGAAGCAGGCTTCGAGTTCGCGATGTTTTAGGCCTACACAGGCACACATGGACTTACAAGGCAGCTGCGATAACTTTTATTCGTGTTGGCGCTTGTTAAATGCAAATTAGTTCAACGTGCTTTAACATACTATAGTACATCTACTAACTTATAGTGTCTAATGCTGGTGAAGATAACAACTTGTAATTTTGTCGTTCTATGTGTCATCTAGAGTTGCGAGGCGTTAGAGTAGGTACTATATAGGTACTTTTTTCGTAATTTTAACCATCTTCTTTGTACCTAACTTGGAAACAACTGTGAGAGTTAGGTATACTTTTGAAGAATTTTCATGTGGATGTGCGATTATCCAGTGCCACCAATAAGGGGAGGGTGAGGCGATTCGCCCCGGGGAAAACTTGTGGCAGAATTCCGTTTAGTGAACAACTAATTTTCAAACTCAATTTTTGAAAAAAGTCTACCTGTTTTAGAGGAGATGGAGGATGAGAAAAAATTTTCAGGAGACGCAATTTTTTGTCCCATGCTCACGAATTGGCTCTCAGCAGCACTATCAGACAAATCTTCTAAAATGTACTTAAAATTTATTCAGTTTAAAATCCCTAAAGCAAGGAAAATGAAAAATTGCAAAAAAAATGTTGAATAGAAAAAATTTTTTAACGAAACATTTTTTAAAAATTTTCTTGAAAACCTCAAAATTTTGAGATTTATCCACATTTGAGTCGATTTTCAGGTTTTTCCTTCAAATGCATTTTTTGGATCACCACAACTCGATTTTCAGCTACTCAAATTAGTTTCTACGCCTTCTGGAGAAATTTTGAAATTCTGGAGAAATCAAAAATCTCACTGAGGATTCCAGAATGACTAGAAATCAGTAAAAAAAATTCAATTGAAGGGGAGGGTTGAATTTACTTTCAGAAATAATTTTCATAATTTTTACAGAATAGATATCACCTAATTTTGAAACAAGTAATATATCTAAATTGCTGAAAATGGACAATTTTGGATTTTCATTCACAAAACTAGAAACCAAACCGTCGAAAGGTATAAGGATGGTCTTCCCGTCCAAAATCTGTCAAAAATTCGGCAAATTTTCAAAAATTGAATATATTTTTTCGAAACTGGAAAATTTTACGACTACAGAGTGAACTTTTTCTGAAAATTTGAAGAATTGTTGGAAAAAAAATCGTTTTGGCAAAAATTTTTAATAATTGTGCAAATCGTTGAGAAAAAAGTTCAAAAATTGACTAAATATTTAAAAATTCGCCAAATGTTGAAATCGAAAAATTTATGAATTACCTATTTGAAAATTTGAATTTGGCGATTCCAAAATTTTAAAAATCCGATTCGTTGACAATTTGGCTGGAGTAAAGCTAAATTACGTCGTGTATGAAATCTTCTGCCTCCGCTTCGATCGACTTTTCTACGCAAAATTACAAACCTAAAACTTCTGAAAAACTATATCATTCAAATTCGAAAAATGTTGAATACAAAAGGAAGTAACTAGGTAAACTAAAAAATATTGTTTTTTCACCTCTTGGGGCTCATTTTCCGAATTTGAAATTTTTAAATAGAATCATCATTCGAACTTTAAAATTTCCCCAAAAAAAAACTGTGATCCAAATTCTGAAATTTTGAAGCCAAAAAAATTAATTCCTACGCTCGCCATAAAAATATTATCTGAAATTAATAGGAATAAATTTTTGAAAGCTTTTGCCTTTGCTTCGCTTGGATAAATTTGTCTCTCTTTTTCAACATGAAACACCAAAAATGTAAAGGGAAAATGAAAACTTCTTTACTTAAACTATATAAATAATTATATAAATTGGGAAAATTGTTATTTTTTACTAATGCCAGCCGGAAAATTTTTAGTGCACACCCCATTCCTCCTAAAAAAAAGTTTCGTCCCTGCATCAAAAATTAAAAAATCAATTTTGGCAGCTGGAATTTTGGTTAGATATGGGAGTTTGAGACTATGCTGTTACCAAAAGGCTTGGACCCATTCAAATTGCAGGCGGACAACTTGAGAGATTCCCATTGTTAAGAAATTTTAATTTGCCCAAACAAGCAAGGTAGGTACAGTTGTAAATTTGCCAAGTTCGAAATTTGAGTCAAGTATTTATTCATTCATTTTTTGGGGGGAGGGGTGGGAGGGTATTTATAGTTGCAAGATACCTATTACACCAATTTATGGAAAGTTTTTTTTTTAATTTGGATTGTCAGATTGTTGAATGGGTCAAATCCAAAAAAAGCATGGTTATCCGAATTCAACGATTCTGAAATTGAATTAAGTGGGTAGCTAAAAAATGAACAGGTCGCATCAAATTTTCATAATTTGTCAAAATTTTATAGTTTTATTTTTTATTTTTTTTTTTCAATTCCACTCACTTTTCTCAGAAGTTTTTTAAGAAATTGAAAGAACGAAATAAACTAAATGCCTACAACTCTACAACTTTCTAAAAAAGAATTATAAAGTGAAATTTACAAAATGAAGCTTTGAACTCTTATAATCAAAACATTGATTGTTACATAATCATTTTTTAAATTGTCTTCTCTCAAAATACCCAATTTAAAAAAAAAATCTGGAGAACAGAAAGTATTTCTCAATTATTAAAAATGTTTTCAAAACTTCTGTAGGTTAGGTCTAAATGATACCTCTCTAATACATATGAAGGAGAAAAGACATATAAATGCATCGGCGAGATAACCAGTTAGTACCATCGATACCTACGATATCAATCAACGAGCTCGAATCTCTTTGTATTTCGGGGATCGATAAAGAAGAACCTGCCCAACACGATGTTGTTTATCATAAATGATGATCTAAATGACTCTCGTCATCTACATTGTAACGAGAGAGTAGACCGTATGATACATTGCAAAATTATTTTCTACGTGCATGCTTAATCACGTCCCAATATCTGATACTGTATATTTCTCATAAGTAATAGATATAGTCATAAGACATGCTATAAGTACGATATGATATGAAGTATGAACCAAACCAAGGCTACTTTACGGAAACGGCGTATCACTCATTTTTGAACATCTTTCGCATTTTAAACAATAGATGAAAAAAAAAAGTTATTGAAGTAAAACAATGAAGACACGTTTATGTTTCAAGGTTTCAATCATAACTGATTGCGAATCAATCATTGAAAAATTTACTAGTTCTGAGAAAATATTTGAACTTATAAGTATAAGTGGAAATTACGTCAGCGAAAGTGAATCGAGGTAGGTAACTATGGTGGAAAAAAGGTATCAACCTCGTCAAAGACGATAGTTCAAATGTTCGTAATCGTATAGTTATAGGCAAGTTCCCAATGTATGTTTGGATAGATTATAACGGCTCCAGTACAGTACATGAGTGTAAATATTATAAGCAAATTTTTTAAAATAGAAATTCAGCGTACGTAATTATTGCTGCATTCATCGATATATGTATAGAAATCGGCAACTTGTTGTATTGTAATCAACACGATAATGCCAATAACATCGTGTAAAGAATCTAATTGATATGTCTATCAGTCACCGTTCGTTGGCGGATTTTTAAATCGGCGAGTTTTACATTGACCTATGAATTATTATAAGTCATTGACGGCTAACTGGTTCGTCGGATGAGCATGACGTCGATAAAAAAATTTCGTCTTGTAATTCAATCACCCTGAGGCAGTGTAATAGTGAAATAAATCCGTTAAAGAGGGATTGTCTCCGAAAGTGTTGGTCGAAAGGCCCGAAGAGATGTGGGACTTTCCCAATTCGAAAATCGTTAACCATACTTAAGCCTACGCACTTCTACGCGTCATCTTGTAAAATCTTCAAAAATCCATTCCCATTGCAAATATTTCATTAGCATCTATAAATTTGATAGATGCTTGCTGAATATCCTTTCGCCTTTTTTAAACCGATTACTGCGAAATTTCAGGTGTGTCAATTGAACAGAATTGTCCACGAAGGATTTTATTGCAATTTTTCAAAATAACCATCACTTTTATTACGTCTCTCACATTCCTAATCACCTAAATTATTTACTTACCTCTTTCAAAAATCATGAACCCACATATATGCCTTTACACAGAGTTCAAGAGCACAGACGATAAATATCGAATAAGTAATTGCAGTGCTGTAAATTTAAACTCGATTAAAACCAAATTAGACGTTGTTGGTACTCCAATTCTAATAGAATTAAAGTTCTCGAAAGGTACTCCACATATTCATTCGTAGGTATTACTGGAACTCAGCAGACCACCCAACAACCCTTTTTAGAAAAAAGGTCCACACAGTATATGTATAAGGAGAAAAAAACCAGGTTAATTAATTCGTATATCATTGGCCACCGCAACTATGACTAATCTCGAATCTTTATGTCATACGGTACGCATTTGTGTGCCCGGCATCTTACATAACTGGTAAACACATCCGACCTAAAATATTGGCACATTATCCAATTCACGGTGCAGTGAAAGGTACAATTCATCAGCTATAATTAACCAAACAACACTCGTAAAAGTCGAACGAAAAATAATACACCATAATGCACTCTGCATCCGAGGAACCAGTTTTGAAAAAATACTATTTCCGATAAATTCATTGTACGTAGTTATTTTGCCGGTGGTCTGCAATCTTATGAAAGGAGTACTTATACAATTTCGACATGTTTACAATGAACAAGGGGTTTTCAATGGGTCGTAAATATAAATCATACTATAGGTAGTTAATCATAAATACCTACACGAGATGCAGGGGGGTACCCGCAGCTTCCGCTCGTAAATTTTACAAATGGTAGCTAAGTACCGAAAAGTTGCAGAAAAATAGGTGTAAATTGTAAACGTTGTAGCGATTCTCATCTCCTTCATAAGTTTGTGTGCGGATATTTTTTTCGGTTGTCACTGTCGTCAGTTATGCATAGAAATGCATAAATGAATAAGTTTTGAAGGTTTTTGGTGTTACTGGCATTATGCAATTCATTAGTGCACAGATGGTAAAAAGTTGTGATTTGGTAGGTATTTTAAAAAGTAGCATATAGAAGGACAAAAATTACACAAGGTTGCTTTCAAATTTCATTTGCTTATTTTTTCAATTTAAGGTTTAGACGAGGCTAATAAAAATTAGGCAAAAAATGGTGTTTGGCAAGCAGAAAATCACATAAATTATAAAAAAATTAATTAAAAAAAATTACTCCATCTACGTACGAGTGCTTATTTCTTCATTTTTTTTAAAAAATACCTATCTAAATGCATTTGTAATACATTGCCAAGAGAGCAGGAAGCGGTGGAGATGAAAAGATTAACTTCTAAGGTACATACAAAAGATTTCCACAAAAGATCAAATTTGATAAATTTTCAGATTTTGAGTCGATTACCCATATCGATCTAGTTCTGTGTATAAGTAAGTACACTCGAGTTTTTCGCAGTAAAAATATTCCATCCTTAGATGAGTTTTCCGACTCCTGAGAGGTCATTGTATTCTAGACTGTTGACCTTTTGGAAAAATCAACTCAACAAGCCGGTATACTATTAAAAAGTACATAAATATACAAATATCGCAAACGAAGTGTTAATCAACATTGTCGTGCTGTCATAAGCTTAAAGCATTAATAATGTCAAAAAATTAACATTTCACATCAAAACCATCATCTCGAGATTTTAATTAATTATCGAAGCAGGGTCTTTCCCCTATACGAGGGACATACACAACAGTAAGTATAGGCAACAGGATTTTAATTTTCTGTACAGGACGATACGCCATCGATCTGACGGGTGGAAAAAAATTATAATCCGGTAGAAGAAGACATCGTCGTTTTTCATAAATTTATGCAGATAGGACAGCTGGTAAACATCTCAAACGCGATGCATTTAGTTTATTTATCGAATCGGGTTGAAATTTTAATCAGCAAAAGCCGTTTTTTTTTCTTCTAAATTTACCCTCGTGAATGGAAAATTATAAAGAGTGATTTTTTTCCACATCGTGTCATTTGAAAGAGGATTTTGATTGGAATTTAAACGAACAGTGGAAATTTTTTTCGATTTTAAATTTATGTAAGATAATACGCTGATACCTATTTAAAATTTATTTTCGTTTTTTAAATGGTTGGAATAGAAATTTTTTTATAATGGGGGATGGAATTGATTTGAAATGCGGTATTTGGATCGACCGTAATGATTAAAATTGAATTATTGAGTACTTGATTCGGAAACTATCCGCTGAATTATAATTCTTCTATTCACATTTGAAAGATATCTAACGAGGGAGGTTATATCCCAATATTCCCAACAGATCCTAAAATGCACAACAGTTTACGAACCGGGAACAGAAGAGTCGACGGAGGATTCCAAAAACACATCACTAACCAAAATTTCAGCGAGTGAAATTCATTTTCTGATTTTTTGACAAATCTTTGAAAATTCAAATTTTGGCCAAAAATGGGGTAAAATCGAAATTTTACCGAATCGGCCAAGAGAGGTGAAATTTGGTTTAAGCCCTATTACTGACCTGTCGAGTTGATTGATGATGGTTTCAAACTGTTCTGGAGCCTCCAGCGGATTTTCGGATTCTCCAGTTTTCAAAAAAACGCTGTAAGCAGGAGTAAAAAGAAATTCAGTACTTGTAATCTCGGATTTACCATTTTTGTGGCCCATTCGATCGATTCAGGCACATATTTTCAAAATTTCTTCGTGCAGGTTCAAATCCAAAATTTTTTCAGTGATTATTTTTGAATGCAAAGAAAAAATCCGAAATTTGGTTTGCACCCTATTTTTGACCTCTCGAGTCAATTGGTGATGGTTTCAAACTGTTCTAGAGACTCCTTCTTCTTGGTGCCGTTTCACTACTGAGGGGGTATCCTGATTACGATGCAATGGCCACCATTTTCATGATGCAATACACCAGCTCACTCCAACTGCCTCTGTTTTGGGTGCTCCTGAAACATGCTGGGAAGCTGAGTCCATTGGCCTTCCGGATGGAGTCTGTCCATCTCGTGGGAAAGCATCCGCGCCCTCTTGTTCACTCTACCTTGCCTTGAATGAATAGGAGCTCCATCGCATCTGCCCTTGTGACATGCCCAATGTATTTGAGGATTCGGCTCTTCTGGACACCAATATCCCCAGGACAGACACATTAGTCCTCTTCTCCATCAATAGGATCTGAAGCATTTTCCTTCAGCACCACATCTCGAGCGTGTCAATTTTTCTACTGTCGCCCTCTTGTACTGTCCAGGTTTCTGACGCATAGAGAAAAACTGAGAAAACCAGAGCATTTACAAGCCTTATCTTCAGTGTCTTGCTCACTGCTGCATCTGACCATATCTTCTTTAAGCAAGACTGGGCGCTTCGCATGATTTGCACTCTGAGTTACCTCAGCTTCACTGTCTCCCAGTAGTGGTGCAAAGTTATCAATGTAGTTGCATAAATGTACATCGACTTAAGAAGATTTCGATGTGTATTGATGTAATGTTTTGATGATCAATGCACATCAAAATTGCAACAATTTGTTGAAAACCCCGTGAAAACCCCGTTTTTTAAACTGCAATTTGGACTTACCTTTATAAAAACCATCAGAATGCTTTGTTGAAAAATTGTACTTGACTCATGAAAACAGCAAGAAAAATGCAGTTTTGCTGGTAGTTTACAAATTACGTTGTTTCATCTGTAAAACATGCCCAATTTTCCCAGATTTTCCTTCTAAAAAAACATCACTTTTGAATTTCAATGTACATTAATGTAAGTAATTGAGGTAACATCTTAGATACTTGTATATTGCAAATATCGATATGAGCTCACATAGATAACTTTGCACCATTACTGCCTCCTTTGTTATCAACGATGGATCCCAGGTACACAAATTGACTCACCACTGTGATTCCCAGTTGACAATTATTTGCCACTGAAAAAGCCAGCAAAAAAGCCGGCTCAAAATTGATAGTAAATTTGCTGGTAAAAAAACGCCTGCCAAAAGTGGCTGTTTAAACTGGCTGTTTAAGTACTTAAGACGATGAAAATTCTACCAAACTACAGAAAATTTCTATCCCAAGCAGGGATCGAACCCACGACTCCTGCATGGTAATTCAGAGCTCTCACCACTCAGCCATCACAGCAACCTAAAGAATTCTGTTTTCAAGCAGTATACATGAACTGCACTTTGTACTAGGTATCATTTAATTTTTTTTTTTTAAGTTATGAAGACATGTTGCGCATGTGCTCTATAATCAGCAAATCAGCAAATAAAAACTGCTGCTTAAAACGCAGCTCAAAAGCGACTGTTTTTATAAAAATAGCCGATTCTAGCTAGCAACTTTTAAATTGTTGCTATTCGCTGGTCAAAAGCGGCTGTTTAAATGCCTGGTTTTATAAAAGTAGGTAACCACTTCTAGCCGTCGTTTTTTAACTGACAAATTTACTGTTATTTTTGAGCACCTTCTAAGTGGCAGTTTTACAAAAAAACTGAAAAAAACAACCAGTGTTTCGGCTGAAAGCGGCAATCTATTGTCAAGTGGGTTCCCTCAATTTCCTGGAAATCAGGCGAGTTGTTCTCAGGCCAATTCAGAATCATGATCTTTGTCTTCGCTTTATTTATCAGCAAGCATATTTTGCACTAATAATCTCTTCCAGAAGGTCCCTCGGTGGCATAGTAGGTAGAGCCGCGGACCTCCGTTCACGAGGTACCTGGTTCAAACCCAGCTGCAGAGGCAAGCTTGTGCGTGTAATTAAAAAATCTTTTGTGCAATTATCAACATTACACGCCAAGTACCGTGGGACTACCAGTTTAGCCGAGCTAACAGATAATGCACGCCATCTGTTAGCAGAATCAAAAAGCTGAAACTGGTTCGAGCGTCTATAGAGGTCAACACTGAGGAGCTCAGGGTCTCTAATACCCGGGTAGCTCCAAGGTGCTTGTGTAGATGTCACTAGAAAGCAACGGGAAACTACTAGTGGAAGCTCGAAACAACGTCGATTACCTAGAATAATCACAGCGGCAATAGGCATACGCCTCACCCTGTTAGGGTACCACAAAAAAAATGCGATTTCCAATGTCCTGTAAAGGATAATGAACCACGACGATGAATCTCTTCCAGACATTTCAGAAAACTGTTCATATTTTCCACGCTTGAGGCCTTGAGGCAATGAGGGTTGTTGATTTGGTCCACTATAGGCTTCAGAATAGTCCTAAATCGTCACCTATCATCCTTCATGAGATCTATTTGCTTTTTCAAACTTCTTTCCTCTAAAGGTTAAAATCCTTTGAGATTTTTTTTTCGCGGTATAGCTAATCCAATTTTAATATTAACGATAAATTTATATAAAATCTAATGATTTTATACCTACATTTTTTAAATAATTTCTCGTTGATATTTTTTGACACTATTTTTGAAAAGTTGATTTTCATTGTTCGAGCATTTCAGTTAAAAGATCAAAACATAATTCTTTATCAATGCAAATAAGTACCTACCTATACAGGCTGATTTCTCGGTCGAAAAAACTCTCAATTTTTGTAGGTAGGTACCGACTCGAAGAACTGCTTGAAAAGTTCATCGAACTCGCTACTTCGTCAATGTCAACTTGATTAATTATTCGTTAATTTATTGATTTTATCAATCGAGATTACTGTAGCACAAAAATACCCTTGAATTTGAAATGCGAAAAACTCGGTGTTAAGTTCCATAATACTTTTTTAATCTGAAGCAGTGTTGTAAAAGTAATCGAAGCGCAAAGACGTCGCCGTCGCCGTCGCAACTCACGCTCAAATTCTCTGTCACATGCAATTACCTTAAAGACGTGACTTCAAAATTTTGAGCTCGATTTTGGAACGTTATTCGAGTACTTTAAATGCGAAATTAAACGTAATTCCATATGAATGATGATGGTAGGTAGGCTGCTCACAAATTACCGTTTCAAACACGCTTCAACGTTTTGTAAGGGCGACGATAAATCATTGAAATTCGTCGACAAAATGCGTAAAACTGCGTCAAACTCGAGTTTCGCCTACCTACGTAATTTGATATCAGATTAGCCGCGTGTTTACTTTGGTTTTACAATTTAAATGTTTAATTACAAAGCTATAAGTACACTGTATATACTTATGTACGAGCTGTTGCAAATTTGAAGGAAGAAAAAAAAATGTTAAATGATTTTCGTCGTGACGATGTCGAGTATATTCGCGAATCGCGATGTCTTCGATAATGTATAATTATCTCATCGCGCGTCGACGACGACTTCGCACAATAACAGAGAGCTAAATTACTTCACTTAAGGGTATTGTCTATGTAGTAGGTCAATCTTTGGTTTTTATTGTTACACAATTATCGAAAGTCAACTCCGATAGAGTAGGTAGATACTTGTAGAAGACGCTCCTGTACGAGGTAATTGTTTTTAAAAATTTTTATTCGCGATCGAAATTTCTAGCTTTTGAATAAGCTGCCATATACAAACGGCCTTCGAAATTATAAAATATGAATTTTGAATAAAAATGCAACTTTTACCCCCGATTTGAATTCGTACATTTTGGCCGGTTTCGAGACAATAAATTATACCATCAGATAGCGCGGCGATATTTTAATTATAAATTCATAAGCGGATTTTCCCTCATCTTTCGTTAATATTTATTTCTAAGAATTCGTAAAAATCAACTCGACAAAAAAATATGGTAGCGACAAACGCTTCAGATATACCGAGTTCTCCAAAACGAGTATAGTAATTAATAATCTGACTATGACGATGCTAAAATTAGACTCCGAAAAATATCCAGTTTCAAGATGATCTTTTTATATAAATTGAATGTAATTATTCAGAAGGAGAACGTCTTTTACTAGAAATTATTCGCAACGTTAGTTTTTTTTTTCTCTTGCTTTATTCCGATTCATTCTTTCTTCGTTGACGAGCCATTCGAGTAGAATTTTATTGAAGCTATATCTTCCGCAAGTTTTGTTCGAGTGGGTTTGAATAGAGAGAGTGAAATTAGCGGAGAAGTGCGGTGAAGTGGAAGAGAGAGGGGGTGATGTAAATGGGTGTTTTTTTATACCTAGGTTGCCTTAAATTTTTTTTAATTTATATTTTTTCAATTTTTAGTCAATTTTTCAAATGTAACGGTCAAGATTTTTTCAATATTTTTAAACATTTATTTGAATTTAAAAAATTTAAAGGTGTGAAAAATGTTTTCAAGTAGGAAAGAAAATTTTAAACCGATTTTTAAAACTGTTTTCATTATTTTTATGTATATTTTTTCAATTTTTCACATTTTTTATTCCTTCAACAGCTTCTTTAATTTTCACCATTTCATTTTTTCAAAAAGGGTATCCTTTGATTTTAAAAAGGAGCAGAAAATGTGTTCAACTTTAAGGAATATTTTCATAAGTTTTTTCCAACTATTTTCATTTTTATGAAATTTTTTCAATTTTTCAATTGTTTTATTTCTTTGATGCACAGAATTTTATTTTTAAATTTTTGGAAGTTTTTTAAAAATTTAACTTCGGTTTATTTTTTATGAAAAAATAAAATGAAAATTAGATAAATATGGACAAAAAACTGAAGTTTTAACCTCACGAATCAGTTTACTAAAATTTTGAGCTATTCTGGATCCTCCAGCAAATTTTTGGATATTCTCGTTTTTGAGGTAGGTACCTACCTGATTATCAAAAAGAGGCCAAATGAAAATATGTTTCTGGAAATTTAGATTAGGTAATTAGTTCTCGTGACTCCTTATTCGATTATGTTCTATTTTCTTAAATCTAAGCTTGCCTGCTCAAATCGATTCACTTTTTGGGATTTTTTGAGAGATGGAAAATTCAAAAATCCACTGGAGGATCTAAATCATCTGGAAACTGCAAGCAACTAATTTAGAATGTCGGAGATGGGGAATAAACCAAGTTTCAGCTTTGTATCTCAGTTTGATCTTTTGATTTTTTTTTAAAGAGAAAAGAGCAAAGTTTGAATTTTTATCAATTTTTTGAAAGTTGAAAAATGGCATATTTTTGAATTTTATTACGATTTATGTACAATAATTCATCTCACCACGAGGCTCAAATACCCATCTCGCTACAACTTCTTGAAATGAAGTGGAGAATTTGTTCATCCTTCATCAATTCTAAGTAATATCTTTGCTAATTTTCATTTGACAAAAGTTCACATCATTTCATCACTTTGGGCAGTTGACTAATTCGCAACTTCCATTTTCAAATGAATCTAATGTACTTAACTCGTCAGCAGATGTAAACCTCAAAAATTAATCCATCGAATTGAATAATTTCACGTTAAAGTTTCGTGCATCTTAACAATTCAAAACCCTGACCTAGACCATCACTACGATCACAAAAAGAAGGAAAATGTTTAAAACTATTTAAGCAGGATGTTAAAAAAATTGATTCTCTTTTAGATATTTATAGCAATGAAAAATTTTATATCATGTAGAAAACGTTCGAATTTATTTCCTTTATCGTGTAAAAGTGAACGTTTGATGGGCTAAACGAATTATGGTACCCAACTAGAGCCAGATATTGACAAATATTTTATTTTGAAATCACGATATATGGTTTTTTAAAAAAATTTCCACGTTTTTATTCCTGCCGGCAAGTTTGTGCATAAAGTTGAACGCAAACGCGAGGATGAACGTAAAAGTCTTATAGTTTTTCAATATTTACTCCGCAGAAATTGCCTTGAACTAGTTCGATGGAAATTCGCACACGTAAAAAAAAAATGAAGAAAAAAATAAAATAATCCTAAATAAATAAAACAATACGATATTGAAAAAATATGTATATCTACGCAAAAGCCTCGAAGCGTGAATGGTTTCGGAGTAGATTTGTTATAAATGAAACAATGCATGTTCGGGTGAAATTACGACTTTTATTAGGCTAATTTACATTATAAAAAGTTATCATTTTTTACCACAATGGCACTATTTCGCCGCAGGCGTTTCCGTTTTTTTATCCAAAAATTCTGCATAATTCATGGGTCAAGTTGAAAAAAAATTTTTGGAGGATTTGGGTTTTCATTTTTCAAATGAGTTTACTTTTTTGTATAGGTATGTACTGGGTAATGAAGATGCGCTGGTAAATTAAGAATTTTCGACAGTTGGCATTAATCACACGGCAAATCATCGACAAGTCGTCATAATTTCATTAGCATAATTTAATGCTAAATGTATTTACCTTCGAGTTCGAAAATAGGTATTAATATGATTTATTCGTTCGAACGAAAATTTTATTTCGCCAGTCTTCACACGTAATAAGGTTCGATATTTAAATGGCCATGATTTTTCTCAACAGCTGAGGTTATCAACGTAGACATTTATTACATTTTAATTTTAGCTATCGTGTACTTATACTTGCGCCGATCAAGTTTTCATTCAATTGGTACGCCTACGTATTTGGTAGGTATAGGGTATGTAATCGTTTAACTTCTATTTATGGGTTTTTAGAGGAAGCTTTGAAAGGTTTCGAAATTATAGACCAATACGATGGAATTTTTTTTATACTGATTTCATTTCATTCGCGTGTTATTTTATTATATTATGGTCAAAGACGATGAAATAGTTTGAAATTTCATTCAAGTTGCATGGATTGTGATGGGATTTTATCGATAGAATGGTATTTTAATACGTGGTTATAAACAGGCCTAAAAGTTGTCGAAAAAGTTAGCTTTGCGAGGGTGTACTTTTATTAAATTTTTCTTCAATTGGTGAGTTGGAAAAACGGAGCAGGTCGCGGGCAAAAGGGGAAATAAATTGTTGAATTTGTCACTGGAAAGGAATTGAATCGGATGTCATTTCACGCGCAAACTTGAAAGCAGCCTCTACAGGGTGTTCAGAAATCACAAAACCCGTTGACGACTGATGATATGTATTTCTATTTTCAATTCGAAATTTGAGCTTTTGAATGAAAAATAAGAATTTAATTACGAAAAATGAAAATAAAAATATTGAAAAGTCGTAAGTAAGTTATAATTTCTACCTCTCTCCTCCCCCCCCTCCATTTACCTTTGGAAAATGCGTCTGTACGTTATTTCTGCTAATTCAATTTTTTCGAATTTTATTCAAATCAAAAATTCAAAGTACACTCTCTTCTGATCCTCCTATATCAAAGGAGGAGAGGTGCCTTAAAATTGGTAAATTCAAAGAAAATTTAAAAAAGCACATACTTTCCTCCCCCCTTCGGCCTGACGTTGAAATATCAGAAGATGCTTCTATTCTTTATTCGGCCAATGTGATTTTTTCAACAAAAAAATTAATTCGAGTCAAAAAATCAAAATTATTCACTCATTTTCACTCTCTCTGCCATTGAAATATCAGAAACCGCCTTGGCCTTTTATTTTTTTGGAGTCTTTAAATATTTCAGTGATAGAAGATGGAGAGTAGAGTGAAGTGGTGAGGAGAAATGGAGTGAGGGGGGAAATTTTAATGGATGAGGACGAGAAAAAGAGAGGAGGTGAGAATTGGGTATTTTGAATTTTTTACATAAAGAAATTTCGAAAAATTTACTTTTAGGTAATTGTAGTTAAATAAGCTAGTATAATACAAATCTGAGGCATGTTTTAATATTTCAATTGGGAAGAGGAGGGTGATTGTATTTTGAATAATTTCTGATTTGAAGAAAAAATTATGTCGCCAAAAATAATGAATTGTCATTTTTTTCACATTTCATTTCAGCCGAATGGAGGGGGGGGTGACTAAATGGAAATTGAATTTCTGATTTCAATATAGCTTGAAAAAATTGCGTAGCTTAGAGATAACGAATTTTGAGACATTTTTCTATATTTTAATTTAAGGGATGAAAGGAAGTAAGTATTTTGAACTTTCGCTTTTAAAAAAAACTCGAAAAAATTAGGTACATTGCCAAAAATGAAGAATGGAGGCATTTGCTGACTATCAATAGGAGAGGAGGGAACGAGAAAAATAAGTACATATTTATAATTTTTAGCTTGAAACAATGTCGAAAAAATTACATTACTTACCAAATTAAGAATTGAGATATTTTTCAATATCTTATTAGGAAGAAGAAGGAAGTGATGAGAAATTAAATTTAGGACTAGAAACTGAACGGAGGAACGGAGGAGTTTTATTACATTTCTATGAAGGTGAGTAAGGAGAAGGAGGAGGAAAGAAATACTCGTATGTATTCTGACTTTTTAGCTCAGAACGATTAAAGAACCGAAGCTTTTTCTGATATTATAGGTGGAAGGAAAAGAAGGACGTGAGAAACATTTATTTTAAATTCTTGACTCGAAAAATCTCAGAAAATGTTGCATCCTTAAAAACAAAGAATTTTAAGACACATCAATTGAGCAATTTTTCTAGTGTTTTAAAGGGGCGATTTTGACGTTTAAATTTCGTTGTTTTTTTTGGAATGAAGAGGGGGAAATATTTTGAAATTAAAATTTTGCTGAAATGTCAATGGATTGAGTTATATTTAATCAAAAATTTCAGTTGTTAAGAAGAGTGGGAGACTTGAAATCGTAGATATAGGTACCCTTGAAGAAGAAGGGGAAAAAAGCTATAAAAAATATTACAGGGTGCCCAGAAATATCGGGTACCCCTAAAAAGTTTTCTGCCAAATACTTCGCGGTTGGTCATAGTGAATGATAATAATGATAGCACATGATTGGTTGTTAGACTGGAGAGATAACATTCCACCAATCATATGCATCTTTTTCACGTTCCCAACCTATATTTTTAATGAAAAACTTTCTTAGGGGTACCCGATATTTCTGGGCACCCTGTAGTACCTACCTACCTATCTACTTATCTAAAATCAAACATCACAAACATTTATTTTGTTATTTTATTTTAAAATTTCAAAAGATTTCGGAGCATTTTCTGATATTTTAATTGAGGCTAGTGAGTGTTGGGAGCGGAGGAGGGAAACATCTGATTTTCAACAACAGGATACAAATTCATCATTTTTAAATGACCAATGGAAAATAATAAATATTAAATCAGATAGGTACCTACCTACATGTCTCATATAAATAAACATGGTAAAATTGAAACAAAAATCAATTGTTTTCATTTTCCAGGGGTTTATAAATTTTACGAATTCCAAAATATTCTTTTCTTGCTCTTAAATATTAGAGAATAAGAAGTCAACATTATCTTACTTTTTTTCACTTTTGAAAAATGTTATTATAAAAAGGAAAAAAATTTCTGTTTGAAACTATTCGATTGTTTTTGGCCAGCTTCAACCCCCCTTCGCCAACCATACTTCCCAGAAAAAAAATTGAATTCAATCCTATACGAATTGATCGTTCTTGTTGCGGAGCAAACACGATGGAAAAACTATCAATCATTCCAAATTCTCAACAAACATTCCAAAATGAGAGAAAATTTCACAATTTGGCACACTGATTACTCGTTTCTCAACTTTTTTCAGGCCGCGAGAAATTTCTCAAATTGAAAAGAAATGAAGAATAAATCGAATTACCTTGCAAAAAAAAAGAAAAAAGTTGACCTTTTTATTATCAACACACGTAGGTATTTCGCAGGGAATTTTAAAGTGCTTATTTACTGGTAAAAGCCGGCAGTAGGGTTTTCAATAGGCTAATCACATTATAGGCCTTTTTACAAGATTTAAACGAAATGAAAACTTCGTTACGAGGGAAATATCACACGAAAACTAATTCGAAAAACACGACGAGGAAAAAAAAGAGACGTAAACAGAAAATCTTGAATGAAACAATACTCAACAATTTTGTTGTTAGAGGAAAAAGAAAAACTGTGGACTATCGAATCTTATATAATTCCCTAGATAAATGGGATATAAATTGTTGGAAAATTTTTCACTAGGAAATTTTTCAAACTATGTAATTTAAACTTATTGTGTAGGAACAATTCGCGAATAAGAATATTGCAGTCGAAGACGAATCGTAGGCTATTCTAGAAACAAATTTAACAAACACGAATACATTTCAATTATACGAGAATAACTTTTTACGATGGTAGAATTTTCCCAGTTAGGTACATAACTGACTCGACTTTTTAAAACGATAAACTCGTTAGATGAATAATACTTCAGTATAATAAGTAACTCGTATATGAGAAAAATTTTCCATTCTTGGATATACGAATTTATGTAATTTTTATGGTATTAATTTTCACTCGAATTATATTTATATGTGGAAAAATGGATTCTTACCGAAAATAAAATCCTTTGATGTTCTCCTCGCACCATTATTCGGCTTCAGCACTACGCGCACATAACACTGAAATAAATAAATAAATGATTCGTAAATTTATCTCGACACTCGCGATACTCGAGGTAAGATGAGATAAAAATCAATTAAGAACCAGATGCCAGACTTATATAGGTAAAATAATGTTTAAACGTTACCGGTGCTAATACTTATTCTTGTTATCTAAATTGGTGGGAATAGATTGGCGGAGATGTGGTAGGAAAAAGCACGTGTACCGGTTCATGATGCAAATAAACACACGTACCTATTCGGTATGGAGGACCATTGGTAAGCAAGCATCCACATTCCACATTCAATAATATACGTGTTAATCTGATAAAATATAGGGATGATTCATGGGGTTTACAATATATCACCTTGATTACTCTTAGAGCTATACTAGCTTTTAGCGGTTTTGAATTAAAAATCATAGTAACGATGATTTGCAACGTTTGGGTGGCAATATGTACTCGTATCCTAACGTCATGGTTTGGGTTTAATGTCATGTATGGGTCGATGAGTGAGATTCTATGCACCTTACCCGAGGAGTGGATTTATTACATTAGAGGATATTGTACCGTTTAAATGGGTGAAATAATTATACGAGTTGAGATGAAGATAAATTACAACTGTTATGACATAAATATCACCTCTATTATGCAATTGGAAAAAATAAATGATGCATCGTTGGTAATAAAGACGTATGTAAAAGGTTACGAGGTAGCTTTTTCACGTCGTCTGGACACACCGCACCGTATAGTCCATATATTCGTGGTAGTTTTACTGTTAGGTAGGTAGAGGTACTGTATTAACCATATTTCACCATTAGGTAGGTGTTGGTATCCTAATGGAAAAAATTACCACGAATCGACGAGTAGGGTTTAATTTTTATTTTTTGCAGGTATGTGGTAGGTTATGCAATGCATTTTTGGGTTCTTGTGTCAAAAAAAGGGCACGTAGACGGGAAAACGTTCAGGAATTTTTCGTCACTAGCTTTCAACATAGGTACCATAATGGTTTTCTTAAAGTTATTGGCTATTTTTTTTTCTTCCCGGGGTATTTTTTAGAAATTTTTTACCATCAGTGAAATGAGAATGATTAAAAGATCGTGTTGAAATTTTTTTGGAGATGTTACGAATTTAAATCACATTTGAAATTGTAATTTGTGGCTGAGCTCGGAATCAAAATAGGTAGGAATCATTTCGAGTTCGAAAATATTGTAAATAGTTCTCAGAAATGTGTAAGTAATAATTCGAAGTGGTTTTTTCTCCCTATTCAATTAGGTATTTTTTCATGAAATATTAAGTGAGTACTATTTTCCAAGTAATAGTTGAAAATGTAAGCTTTGATTCTAGATAATCAGATTTTAAAAAAATTATGGAGGATGATTCATTTGATTTTTTTACTATTCTTCGTGAAAGAGTGATAGTTCACATTTTCATAGAAAAATATGCAATGTTTTTTAAAATTGAAATGAAAAAAAAATTGCATGTTGTAAATAAGAACAGAGGGAGATGAAAAAAATGACAACATAATGGGGGGGGGATATGGGTGTAAAGTCTTGTCTCATTGGAAAGTTTCAAATTGCAGATAGGTGTGTTGTTTGCTCAAGTTGACTTGATTTCAAATAAAAATCTAAGAACATATCAGAAAATATCAGAAAGTCATTTTCAAATGTTTGACATAATTTTAAAATGCCAGAATTTTTTTCCAAGTTTTCAAAATTCAGCGTCTTGCGGATCAGTGTCAAATAGATTTGGATCTAAAAAAATTTCAACAGATGCCCAGCCCAAAAAACATATCCGATGTCAAAACGAAATGGAGATCTTAGGTATACAAATGAGGAGTCGGCCTGCAAAGTGACCTAACTGCAAAAAAATGATTTTTGAGATAGCAACGCTATCTGATAGTTTAGGACATGCCCTACAAAAGGAATATATCACCTTCATCCAGTTTCACTCGTAACACCCCTTTTCCCCCCTTGAAAATGATAAAATTAAAAGCATGGCCTGCAAAGTGACCTTATTTTTACGATTTAACGAAAATGTGTTTCATAGGGTACTGTTTGTTGAAATCAAAATTAATTTTAACCCATTCTGAAGAAATTCAAAAATTTTGGAGATATCGAAAATCGCATTGGAGGCTCCAGAGTGATTCGAAATGGTAAAATCGTAAGTTGAGAATAAGCCACAACTCCAGTTTTAGCTACCCAGCTTCCTGTACATTAAAAAATCTTGAATGAATGAATAAATCTTTGCTTTCATAAAAAATAACATACGCAATGAAAAACCGGAGAAAATTGCGTACATATCACTAAAAAACTAAAAAAAAACGTATGTGCGGCCTGCAAAGTGACCTAACTGCAGCATTTTTCATTTTTGTTGCACCCTGTAGCGAACCCGTGTTCATATTTTTCAGAAACGAAAAGGTGATTAAGTGAGTGAGGGTTGACCCTTTCGATTCCCGAAAACAGATTTCGAAAATGTGACTTCATTTTCCTAGGACACGTTTTTCTCATTTATCTCGAAATCAATTTTTTGCAGTTAGGTCACTTTGCAGGCCGACTCCTCAAATGTGTTTTCACGAACACTGATTCTGATTAATGATTATGAAAACCGTTTGACCCAAAACTCAAAACTGGACTGCTCAGAGGAGCTACATAGATTTTTTACAACCATACCTACTGCACTTTGAAAAAGTCAAAGGTAAATGGTCATCGGGTCATTAGCGCCTTTAAAAATCAAGCAATTGACAACCAAACTTACTTTCCTCCAAGTATATGTACTCGTAAATCGTTTTAGGGAGCTTATTTTTTAAATTTTGAGTCAAACTATTCTGAGAATTGTTTTTCATCCCCTCCTCATCAAGGATTCATTTTTAGAAAGTTTTTTTAAAAATCTGCTTTCAAGGTGTTTTAAGGTTTTGAATTTTAAATTTATACTTTTTTAGATATGTATAAGCCTCCTAGACCTTACAATAACTCCTCAAATTTCAAAAAAAAAAAATACAAAATTCGTGTGACTTATGGTTTTTAGAATTTTTTTAGAGATGGCAATTTTGGATTTCAACTTACTTTTTCAACACGAGCCTCTTTTGGACTCCACAATAAATTCCCGATTTCTTGAAGTTGAAATGCATTTTTCGAGGGGCCAGGGATACAAAAGTAGACAACTTTATTTCAAAATCCTCACTAAGGATCATTTCTCTACTCTTACTCACAATCACAAAGAAACCTCTCCAGGAGTCCGCTTTCGATTTAAACAAAACTGCGATTTTTTGCAGGAGCATGATCTGAACCCCACCCCCCTTCCCCTAACTAAAATTTCAACTTCCAACTTGATTTTTTTATTTTTGACGAATTCTTAGAAATGGCCAAAATTGACTGCAGTTTTCGGTGATTTGCGCTCATTTAAAATTTATCTATATATATATTACCCCCCCCTCCCTCTTTGAATTCGAACCTGACCATTTCAAGTACTTAATTTTGGAGTTTTCAGCTCGATTTTCAATTTCTCCGACAATTTTAAACTCCAGAAAGCGTGAAAATAAATTTGAGCAGCTAAAGATTCATTTACATTTGAGCCTTTTCCAATCTCGTGTACATCTCGAAAGTGATTTTTTAAATTTTAAATTTTTTTCTCGTAAACCTTCCAGTCAAAAAAAGATACTCGAGGTGTTCACCTGGAAATAAGGTTACAAGACGATTTCTAGCTGTCCAAATCGATTTTCACACCTTCTGAAGAAATCTAAAATTTCGCTATAAGCTCCAGAATGGTCGAAAATGATGACTTTCGCTTCAACGGAACTGATATTAGTTTCTGGACTAATTTTCATCATTTTTACTAAATAAATGGCTTTTTTTCAAAAGTAGGTATAAATCACCAAAAATGGTCAATTTTAAATATTCAAAAATTTGTCAAAAATCGAAAAATCAATTTAAGAAGCATGAAATTTTGATAATGGAAGTTTCAGACGATGATCTTTCTAAAAATCATGGTTTCGTTCAAATTTGAGGCGAACACTTCGAGGAAGTTCCATTCTAACAGGCTAATTCCTTACTTAGGGCATTTTCCCTCCAGTTTTGAAACTATCAAAATGTTTTTTAATCTCAGGTTTTCTCGTTCTGATGTACCGCAGATAATATTTCAATATTTCGTGAATTTTTTTCAATCCAAAAACCAAATAGATATTCGAACTTCGCAATCTCGAAATGGTTGATATTGAGTATGTATGTATATTGTATATCATAGGTATTCATATCATATTTTCACAGTTTTCCAAACGTTTTCCTCAAAACTGTGGGACTGGAAGAGCATTGAGAGGTCATTGTATCAAAAAAATAAGTGAATGTTCGAACTCGTCGGTATATTTTCAGGTGCCTTTATCGTAATCTAACAATAAAGGACGTGCTATAAGTCATTTTTAATATTTTTGGTATTCTCAACATGTTTGATGAGGGCGCTGGCAGCTTTGGGCTGGGGGGGGGGGGTTACAGAGGAGTATCTAACAATCGAAACGTAAGTAAATCGTAGAACTTTATTCCTTCGAATCACCAATTATCGTTATGCTACTTTACGTTCAAATTTTGTTGTTTTAAATCAAAATTGAAAGTGACTTTTGTGTCCTCAAAACGTCAAATGTGTTAATATCTCATTTTGGAAATCAGTTTTTCAAAAAAAGAATGAGAAAAGGCATTCGCAGTAATTTTTCAAAATATTCAAACGGCAATACTTAGTTTTTAATTATTGTTCTCATTGAGTTTTTCGAATTTCAGTTAATGATTTCAGATTTCCTATAAGTATTCAAGTTCTTTAAAATTATACCCACAAGTAAATGGGCTCAAAGTTAACCAGTTTCAAGATACCTTCATATGTACAAGTCTTCAAAATTCGAAATTTTTGTAAAAAATTGAAACTGTGCGAAAACTGAGCTAGTATGTAGGTGCGGTACATCCTTTCTTTTCTCAAAAGGGTCAGAACGAAAATAACGGTAGGTAATTGTTTTACTAGGTTACGGAGGGAAAACTCGTGAAAAATTTAAGGGACATCGGAACCCCCCCCCCCCCTTATCCCACTTCACTTTTACTTCCAGAACTGATGCGTGATATAGGTATAGGTATAAGCAGTGTACGTACAATTCAGGGCAGATTTTCTCGTTTGATTAACATTTCCTCCCCTCATACTCTTTTTCGGGTCCTTTGGGCATTGATAATTCACTTTCCAAATCTTCTTTACATTCTGTCGCTGTCAACAACATCTACATTTTTTTTCTCTCGATTTAGAAAACTTTACTCCACCTCCCTCCCTCTTGATCTTCTCCATTCGGACAGCGAGTAAATTTCAAATGACCACTTCATGCATCAATTAGTTAAATGTTGCGAGTCGGAAGAGGGAAATAGAGAGAGGAATAAAATGTCTTTTTCAAACGCTCGTGTTCTCCATAAAATGTATGGTACCAGGCTGTCGAATCGATAGTATAATTATCTACATGAGGGAGATGAAAGAACGAGAGGTATTCCTGACCAATGAAATATATATTAAACATTAATTTACGAACGTGTGACATTTCACGGCTGACTGACAATAAGTAAGTTCAATTTGTACATCTATTCATAGCATTTATCAACAGAAACCGCCTTCGTCTTTGACTTATTGAAACGGATACCTACGTAAGCAGCCGGTTTCTTGTATTTTGGGAAAATGAAAATGACACATGGGTTATCTCAAAATACCTATAAAAATTATGAGACATAGATCACTTTTTTTTGAAAATTTTATAACGTACTAAACTTTTATTTGTGGATGTTTCAAATTCCATTGACCTTTTAATAAAACGACTGGAATAAATTTTTTTTAATTTTTTAAAATTTTCATTTTTTTATCACGAAACAAAAGTTTTGAGGAAAATGAAAAAGCCATATAAAAATAAAAAACAAACTCATCATCTCTAGAACCATATTTTGGCCCAAAAGTGCTGAATCAACTATGAAAAAATATTCAAGATCAATCACCTAACACGTCAAACGTACTCGGTTATTCACCCCATACTACATAATGTATTTTAAAATACATACATACGTATTTTCTACCGTTTCCTCGAAATGTATCATCTTCATCGGATGCAATGCTACATTTTTCTCAAATACAGATTACATACGTATACGAACACATTACGAAGAATTTCCGTATCCTGTTTACAAATTCGTTGGAAAAATCCAAACGTACCTTTTGCTTTTGTGTAAGCATAAGTACTAAAAGCTTCAAGTTTGAAAATCCGCATTACCGAATATTTGTACACACAAGTTTTTCTCATATCGCGTATAAAAATCTCATAAACAACATTCGTATACCTATCGTGCATGATATGGTTTATATGTAGCTGATTCACACCCGGAGCTCGATTTTTGTATGTGGCATAACTTCTAAAGATAGCAACAACAGGTATATAAAAATTCAGCTAAACCAATTCAAAGATTTATTTTCGTTTTGTCGATTTACATACGTCCCTGATGTCATCGCATATAGTAAGCTACAGGATAAAGTATTTTGTATACAACTTATATACCTACACGTAGTATATTTAGGTAATATTTTTATGAAGGAGAAAAAAATTTCGAGGGTATTTCTTTCCATATTCGAATGAAAACTTCAACAATTATCTCATAAGGTAGTTATTCGATGCATAAAAAATTTTACCAGCAGTCAACAAAATAAAAAAACGGATCTTATTGACGTAAGAAAATTTTCACGACAGGCCATTTATGTAAGTTGAAAATCTGTGCGAAAAAATTCCGTCGAGCTTCTTTACAAATCAAGGTGAACTTCTTTTTAGGCATACCTGCAATTGACATGTTTCGGAGCCTCCGATGAAATGAAATGTTTTTCTCTTTTATATCCATATCCATCTATGAGCTTTTACATTTCCTAAGGAAGTAAAATTTGACTCGAGCAGATATCCATCTCTATGCAGATGAAATTTTCCCCTTGCACGATGGTGAAAGTGAAACGATTGAGCTTTGTACGGTAGGTAAATAAAAGAAAGAAATGGTTGATATGTTGTAATATCTCATCAAGTGTTGTATGTTTTGCTTGTTTTTATTACATACGTAGGTATTAGTAACCGATATTTCGGAGAATTAATGTTATTCAAACCACATGCGAAGAGCTCAATGTCTCGATGCGCTTTTTTTTCACATATACGACACGACGAATCACCCGTTAATTTGTTCTGACCAGTTCATAATTCACCTACACGACATACTGACAAGAGAGACCGGTATGGCGAAGGCTGACTGACTCGTAACTATATGCTAAATGAAGATTACCATTTCACGTACATCTCGTCATCTTCCTCATGAGAGACGTTATACTGTCTCCATGGACTACAGATTCTCGATAGGATAATAGTGGTGTACCTGGCGATAGCGACGAATCTTTCTGCCTCTTGGGTGATTTTATATTCGTTGATAATAATTTCTACATTTTCGAGCCATTTTTGTTGCTGTATAAAGTATAAATGGACGATAATGAGGGAATAATTTCGTAGAATATTTTTCAACACTTTTTTTTTGCAGCAGCAACCCAGTGTATTTCATTTTTACTCAAAATATCGTAACGGATGTTGTGTAGCGGTAGAACGGAAGTCGATTTTAAATATAAATTCTCGACGGTTGTTTTTTCGCCTCGTTCATTGCCAAACTTTATGATAATTTTCGAAATGTGTTCTTAATGCTACGAAAGTTGCAAAAAGTTGCTACTTAGGTACCGCGAACACAACGCAAGTTTTATATAAGAATTTTACCCAACTTGAAAGTATTCAATAAGGAATAAGCAAAGTTTACATTACTCGTCGACAGGCCATCAGCGTTATTGTATTCGAGACCAATCAAGTATTCGTGTTTATTTTGCTGGTGAATTGCGTAAGTGCCTGTGTTTTTGTTTAGAGGTTTTTTTTTGGGAGGGAAAGCTGATTACAGCGAACGTCATGAATACGTATTCGAACCATTTAAGAGAGAAAATTAAGAGCTTGAAGATGAGACTAAAAAATAATTGTACTTTTGTACTATTTTGAGAAAATATTACGAAACAGGGGAAGTAGGTACTTACATAGAATTCTAAATGGCTGAGAACTTTTCGAACGAAGCGGCAAAAAAATTGAAAGAGCATCTGAAAATATGCGACTGGGGCAAACTTTAAGGTATGAATTCCATTTTTCTATTTTAGGGAAATTTTTAAAAATTCAAAGACCCATTTTCCACAAAAAAATCAAAAAGGTTATTAAATTAAGGTACATAATTGAAATTTAAATTAAACCTTCCCTATAAGAACACATCGACCTCTTGAATCAAAGGACGGTTTTGAGTGTTTTGAAAAATGAATTTTATTTTCGTCCATTTTACGATAATTTTTTCAAAAAGGAGAAAATCCAAAAATAAGTTGACGCTCTAAGTGTTGGTAGTAGCATTTTAAAGAGAAAAAATTGAAGATTCAAAAGTAGTAATTAAAATTTAAAGATCACAAAACTGAACTTCAAAACTGAAAACTCAACTTTTCTAAAGGATGAATACAAAGGCAGTGAGACATTTGACCCATGCGACATATGACCCATGCGACATTTCACCCATGTTTTTATCAATTTTGGATATTCACAAAACGACATTTGACCCATGCGACATTTAACCCATGTTCTGATAGATGTTTGCATCAGACCAATATGCGACATTTGACCCATGCGACATTACACCCACATGAATATCCGATGTGAAATAGACATTTCGCCCATGCGACAATTGACCCAGGGTAATTCAAAATAGCGACATTTGACCCAGGCAACAATTTAATTACAAATTGGGACAATTGACCCATGCGACATTTGACCCATGATGTTATTAATGCTGCCATTTCTCCTTTGCGACATTTGACCCATGCGACATTACACCCATTAGATATTGTGAAAGTAGCACTACGCAGTAGAGGAAATCAAAGGCAGCCAACCATCTACATAAAACTTCTTTTAGATCTTTCCCTGTATTTAAAAATCAGTGCGTGCGGTGAAATACAAAATATACCTTTTCAATTTTCATTCTCTGTTTTATATGGGAAAGCAGTACTCTGGTCACAGTATGGTTCCGCATTTCAATGCTTTCATTTATTGCAGGGTCGTAAATAAATACTTACTAGGAATGTTGGAATGTACCTGTTTTTTTTCTTCTTTTTTTCCAACAAAACTACCCTTCGGCTACAGTATAGTATAAAAGAGGACGATCTTTTTTTTTTATTTCCTATGCTGCATTCTGCATTTGATCTGTTTCACTGTACGAGTAAAAACCACTTACAAAGTCAAGTTTTCGTATGTTAAGAAATTCATGTAATTGATGTAACATGATTTAAACATATTCTTCACTTACCTACCTAAAATTATACGTACCTAACAAGGGAACCTCTTGAGGTGTCCGCCTCCGATTTGAATGGGACCTCGATTTTTTGAAAGAGCATAGTTTAACACCCCCCAAACCAAATTTTCAGCTGCCCAACTTCATATCTCAATATTTGGCGAACGTTTGAAAATTCAAAATTGACTGTTTTTGGTGATTTATACTTTTTTCAAAAAAGTACCTACGTGCATACCTAATCAGTAAAAATAATCAAAATAATTCCTAAGACTGATATTAATTCCCTAAATCCAAATTTCGCCATTTCCAGTCATTCTGGAGCCTCCAGCGCGATTTTTTAATTTCTCCAGAATTTTGAAGGTGCTGCAGAAGGCGTGAATATGCAGTTGGGCAGCTGAAAATCCGAGTTGTGTGTTATACTCGACCTGTTAAACGAATTTACCGACATTTGAGCCGATTCTGGAGGGGACACCTCAAGAGCGGTTTTTTGCATGATCAGCTTTTTTTCAAAGTAAAAATATGTATTCAAAAATCAAAAATTTTTTAAATTACCGTTCGCGAGAAATTTTTTGAAATTTGCGCGAATCGCAGTATTTTGTCAACAACTAACCTTCCGAGACCAAATTCCGCCATTTCCCACCGATCTGGAGCCTCCAGCGCTACTTTTAAATTTCTCCAGAATTTTGAATTTGCTCCAGAAGGCGTGAATATGAAGTTGGGCGGCTAAAAATCGAGATGTGTGTTAAACTCGATCTGCTTAACGAATTTATCCATATGTGAGCCGATTCTGGAGGGGACACCTCAAGAGTGGTTTTTTGACCAGCTTTTTTTCAAAATAAAAATATCCAAAAATCAAAAATTTCCCTTTTACGAGAAAATTTTTGAAATTTGCGCGAATCGCTGTATTTTGTCATTAATTAATCCCAAGAGAGCGAATTTGGCCATTTTCAGCCTTTCTGGGGCCTCCCTTTATCGAGAGTTTTTGCCCGAGCGATTCAAAAAAATCATACCTAATTCGAATACAATTACTTAATATTTTGAAGCACAATAATAAACTTCTTATAAGTTATAAGTGACTCGTCTCACAAAGAAACATCATTTTTCATATCTCTCAAAATATGTACTAATTTTTCAGAGCATTTGCTCTCGCTTCGCTCGGGCTCCTTTGATTTTTAATTTTATTTTCAATTTTGAATTTTAAAAAAATCATTATTTGAATTTAAAACTGCTTAAAGTTGCCTAGATACTCGTCACACAAAAAAAACATCGTTTTTTAAACCTCTTGAAATACTGATTCTCGAGAGCTTTTTGCTCTTGCTTCGCTAGCTCTAAAAATTATATTTTAGACATCCGCCTGCTTAAAAAACGTCTTGGGATGTTTGAAGACATTGGAAAAGTGAAAAAGATGAATACTCTCAAATTCGGGGAAAATTAATCTCGTTTAATTTACTTACCTAGCTTAGAGTATTTTTAGCAAAATTGATGAATTTTGATTCTATTTTAGCTCAATTTTAAACCTAGAACCCCCACCACCAAGTTTATCAAAAATCCGCCCATCCCCTCTTTCAAAATTCTCTTTTTTGCTCTATAAAAGTTTCCTTTAATGGAAAAAATGATAAAGGCACATACTTGTTCAGAGTGTCGAGCACTAGTGGAAAACAAGTGGTTTCAAAATAATGTTAATTACCTACTCTCAGGGTTTTTTTTGTGGGGGGGACTCGGGGGGACGCTAAGAAAAGTTCGAAATTATCAAAAAAATTCCATAAAAACTAAAAATTGAACGAATTTGAAAAAAATGAAAAAATGAATAAATTTTGGTAACTTTTTAAACAAATGTTGAATTATCGGAATAGTAAAGTGCGAAAACGAGATAGCATTCAAGTTTGTACCTCAGTACTTATTTTGCACGTCGGGGAGCCCGCTCAAGAATTATTGCACCCCCCCCCCCCCGTCGATCCTCTGGGAGAACTTTTTTCTTAAAGGGGGAGTCCTGAGGAACATTTCTAGCTCTTGTACTAAAAAAAAAAGTGGCCCTACTTACAAAATGGCGGACATTTTGATTGACAGATCAGCCGAAATCACAGATTTTGCGTTCCAACATAGGCCTTGCACGAAATTTTTTAAACCTTACAAGGTAGATCGAAAGATCAGGCAAAAATTTTTCATCTGTCAAAATTTCAAGTGCTTAAGTGCATTTTTAGATTTTTGGTGAATTTTTGAAAATCAAATTCAGGCCAAAAATGAAGGGAAAAATCAAAATTTTACCCAATTGACCAAGAAAGCTGAAATTTGGGATATACCATATTTTTGACATGCCAAATCGATTGAAAACTGTTTCAACCCGTTTTGAGCAGTTTTGGAGCCTCCAAAACATTTTTGAAACTCGAAATTTCCACAAAATTTTATCAAAATGGAGTTGAAAGCAGAAATTTATTCTCCAAACTAATTTCAATGCGCTACGAAGTACTGCCGGTAAATTTCAAGTCATTTTGGAGCCTCCAGCAAGTTTTTGAAAATTCTGAAGCCTCCAGCGGTTTTTTTAAATTTTAAATTTTTACAAAATTTCATCAAATGGCGATGGAAAGCTGAAATTTACTTATCTACACACTCCAAATTTTAACACTCTCTGAAGACGAATTCAGGTGGGTTCAAGTCATTTTGGAGCCTTCAGCGACTTTTTGAAAATTACTGGAGGCTCCAGCAGATTTTTTAAACTTTAAACTTTTACAAAATTTCATCATTGGAGATTGAAAGTGAAATTTATTTCGCAGAGTAATTTCAATGCGATATAAAGTCGCATACATGGCGGTTTCAAATGGTTTTGAAGCTTCCAGCTACTTTTTGGAAATTTCAATTTTCCAAAAAACGCCGTACGACCTTTCAAAAAGTCGCTGGAGGCTCCAAAACAACTTGAAATCCACCAGCAGTCGACTTCGTAGCGTATTGAAATTAGTTTGCAGAATGAATTTCTACTTTCCATCTCCGTTTTCGAGTTTCAAAAAAATCTACTAGATTCAGTAATTTTCAAAAAGCGCTGGAAGCTCCAAAATGACTTGAACCAACCTGAAGTCGTCTTCAGAAGGTGTTAAAATTGGAGTGTGTAGATAAGTAAATTTCAGCTTTCCATCTCCATTTGATGAAATTTTGTAAAAATTTAAAGTTTGAAACTTCGATTTTTTCTCTCTCAAAAATTCAAATTATGTACAGAGACCGAGTGGGGGGGGGATGAAAATTAGGGGCTTGCAACTTCAATTCAGCGTCCCCGTCAGAAAAGAAATACAAAAAAAGGCCTGCCTACTCTTGTCTACCTATCTTCCAACCAAGTTGGGTAGGAAAATGAAAGTGGTAAATAAGCACTCGAAACTCACATATTCCACTAGTAATTGACATGCTGAAAAACTTTTGTTATCATTATTTTTTTGATTAAACGGTCCTTTCACTTGAAATAGATCAAAAAAATTTTTTGAAAAAAATCAAAATTCATCAATTTTGAGCGGAACATGGCCAGAAAATTATCGCGAAACATGCGTTCCCACTAATTTGAGGTCGCTAAACATGAATTTTGATTCAATTTCAACACAACTATACACCCTGCACTCCCCAATCCCGCCAATTGTGTTTCACCACAAATTCCACCCCCCCGCCCATAAGAAATTTTTTTTTTGAAAAAGTAATCTGCGGGCTAATTAATGATGTTCTGATTGAGCCATATACCAATTTTCAGCTTGTTCGGATGGTTTTCAGCCAAAATAACCCCAAAAAACACATTTTTATACTGTTTTTCGCCTGAGCAGGAAACATCCACTTTAAGAGTATAAGCTGTACTCCACTATACATCGCAATCTAAAAAATCCAGCAGAAATAGTGAAAAAAATAATTTTCTGGGGTTGTAATTAAACGAACAAGCTGAAATTTAGTATATGACTGTTTCAGTAGAACATTGATGTGTCTATACACAAATTTTACAAAAAATCAATTTTGGGAGGGGAGGGGTGGATTTTGGGACGAACTTGATGGTGAGGGTTTTTTATTTAAAGTTGGGGTAAAATAGAATCAAAATTCGAGTTCAGCGGTCTTGAATTAGTGGGTAGACCTGTTTCGCATTCATTTTCTGGTTATATTTAGTTCAAAATGGACGAATTTTGATTTTTTTTCAATTTTTTTTGTCCTTATGTAAGTTAGCGATTCGTATAGTAGAAAAAGTGATCAGAACTAAACTTCTTCAACGTATGGATGTGAATAAAATATAAACTGTGAAAAAATCATTTTTTCGCGTTGTAACTATTAGATCAAAAATTTGAAATATAGCAATATACCTACATTAGCGATATGTTGGTACCTATACCTACTGTTTAAAAAAAAATTTTGGGGTGAAATTTGACAATGTAAGGGCTTGTTCGTATTGCAGAATTGAGGTTTAAATTGACTTCAAATTCGAATTCAGTGACCACGAATTAGGAGGGAAATAAATTTTTACTTGGGTAGGTATAGTTACCTATATCGTGCAGTTATTATTATTACCTCGTTATTCTGTTCAAAGTTGATGAATTTTGATAAATTTACTCCCAAAATGGATGTTTTGAAGAATGATTTGAACGGGACCGCGATTTTCGGAAAGAGCATGGTCTAAAACCCCCAATACCAAATTTTCAGCTGCCCAACTTCATATCTCGATATTTGACGAACGTTTGAATATTCAAAATTGACTGTTTTTGGTGATTTATGCTTTCTTCAAAAACGCACGTATTTGATGAGTAAAAATGATCAAAATAAGTCCTAAAACTGATATTAATTCCCCAAATCCAAATTTAACCATTTCCAGGCATTCTGGAGTCTTCGGCGCGATTTTTCAATTTCTCCAGGAGACGTAAATACGATGTTGGACATGCTAAAAATCGAGTTGTGTGTTATGCTCGACCTGTTTCCCGAATTTATTCACATTTGAGCCGATTCTGGAAGGGACACCTCAAGAGTAGTTTTTTAACCAGCTTTTTTTCAAAATAAAAATATCCAAAAATCAAAAATTTCCAGTTCCCACGAAGGCGAATTTCACCATTTCCAACCATTCTGGAGACTCCAGAACTATTTTTCAATTTCTCCAGAATTTTTCATTTGCTGCAGAAGATGTGAATACGATGTTGGGCAGCTAAAAATCGAGTCGTGTGTTATACTCGACCTGTTTACGATTGTGTTCACATTTGAGCCGATTCTGGAAGGGACACCTCAACAGTGGTTTTTTGGCCAGCTTTTTTCATAATAAAAATAGGTATCCAAAAATCAAAAATTTCGCGTTTGCAAGAAAGTTATCGAAATATGCGCGAATCGCTGTATTTCGTCATTAATCAAGCCCACGAGGGTAAATTTCCCCATTTTCAGCCTTTCTGGAGCCCCTGGAGAAATTGAAAAAAAGCTCTGGAGGCTCCAGAATGGTTGAAAATGGCGAAATTTGCCCCTCGTGGGTTTGATTCATGACGAAACACTGCGATTCGCGCAAATTTCCAAAATTTTCTCGCAAACTGGAAATTTTTGATTTTTGGATATTTTTATTTTGAAGAAAAAGCTGCTTAAAAAATCACTCTTGAGGTGTCCCTTCCAGATTCGGCTCAAATGTGAATAAATTCGTTAAACAGGTCGAGCATAACACACAACTCGATTTTCAGCTGCCCAACTTCATATTCACATCATCTGGAGCAAATTTAAAATTCTGGGGAAATTGAAAAATCGCGATGGAGGCTCCAGAATGGTTGGAAATGGTGAAATTTGGATTTGGGGAATTGATATCAGTTTTAGGTCTTATTTTGATCATTTTTACTCATCAAATACGTACGTTTTTGAAGAAAGCATAAATCACCAAAAACAGTCAAATTTTGAATTTTCAAACGTTCGCCAAATATCGAGATATGAAGTTGGGCAGCTGAAAATTTGGTTTAGGGGGTGTTAGACCATGGCTCTTTCCGAAAATCGCGGCCCCGTTCAAATCGGAGGAGGACATACTTCAAGAGGTTCTTTCTTGTAAGTAGGCTACTTAAAATTAGGGGTATTATGTATCACATTCGTATAAATATGTATAACGCCGGGGGAAAACATCAACACATGGTCTCGTCTCTGTCTAATCCTCTAATCTATCCAACTTACGTTAATTTATAAAAATTAAAATTAACTACGTACTTATGTACATCTACATACATAGGTACAATATGCTTGAAATAACGATTCCGCCATTCAACCATTGGTGACTTCGCGTCTTCCTATTTCATTCATTCATGGGATGGCGATCGGCGGGGAAGGGTGGAGTCGGAAGGGTCTTTAGCAGTTTACTCATTACTGTTACATTAGTAGGTGTTACATAGTTAGTATAGAGCAGGTAGAGGGTGTACAGAGGGAAGTAGCTATACCATAGCTACAGTAAGCATTTCCGTCCGTTGCATTTCTAAATAAACCAGTTTGAAAAAAAATATCAGGATTGACCCACCCGCTACCATCTAAAATCAAATCAAGTACATATTTTAAAAGGGAGATATTCGTGTTAGTTGCATACACTGACAAACTCCCATCCTTGGTAAATTCAACGTTTCAAAAATCTATAGGTTGGCAGCGGCGCTGCGTTACCTGGATCTTGCCTTACGCACAACGTTCCGAGATGGGTGTAATGTCGCATGGGTCAAATGTCGCAAAGGAGAAATGGCAGCATTAATAACATCATGGGTCAAATGTCGCATGGGTCAATTGTCCCAATTTGTAATTAAATTGTTGCCTGGGTCAAATGTCGCTATTTTGAATTACCCTGGGTCAATTGTCGCATGGGCGAAATGTCTATTTCACATCGGATATTCATGTGGGTGTAATGTCGCATGGGTCAAATGTCGCATATTGGTCTGATGCAAACATCTATCAGAACATGGGTTAAATGTCGCATGGGTCAAATGTCGTTTTGTGAATATCCAAAATTGATAAAAACATGGGTGAATTGTCGCATGGGTCATATGTCGCATGGGTCAAATGTCCTGGTCCCGAATACAAAAGTTGAAAACTATAATTTGAAATATTGAAAAAAATATGGCAACAACTCTTTTTTATTCAGTTTGAAAAAAAAAAACAATTTTCTGAGTGGGATGTCATAACTCACAAGCTAGAAGCACACAGGAGATCTCCAATTATGATCAAAATTCCCCCCCCCCTCCCAAAAAAATGATGTGAGTGAAATTTTGAGCATCACTAAGAAAGCGAGGACTTCGAAGTTCAAAAACTTAATAGCTTATTTTTTCGATCCATCTTTTGCACCCTTCCCCTTCCCTTTCACAATCGTCTTTATTTTGAAGTTAATTTTTTCATGCTTCCCCCCCCCTGAAATTTCATGAACAAATGATTCGCTATTTTTTTTATGCAAGTGAAGGGTTCCTTTCCAAGTCGGCCTAAGTCCATTTTTATCATTTTTGAGTTAGCAGCGCCATCTGCTGGTACAGGTCGGTTAACACCTTTATCACCTTGTCCCAACACCTGGCGTTACTTTTTTCGCTCAGGAGCGCTGTTTTGCCGGATCGAAAAAACAGCTGATTATTCCAAAGTGGCCTAAATCATACATTTTTTAAGAATTTGTATACAAGTGCGGCTGTGCCGGTTTTTTTTTTCAAGTTTTTCAACGATTTTCGAGAGACGAAATTTGAAGGTGCTTCGAATGAAATTGTTTCAGAAATGTATTAAATTAATGATTCGTGAATTTTTTTTTGAAAAAACGCGTTTTTCAGCTCTTTTTCGAAATTTTTAACATCAGATAATTCCAAATGGGCCTAAGTCCACTTTTTCTGACTGTTTGACGCGCTCTGGAGCTGAAAATACGCAAAATTAAAAAAATACCAATACGGTACTTTAAAGCAGAAAGATCAAGCTTCACAACCATATAATCACATCATTTATTATTGAAGCGGAAGGGCGAGAAAAACACTTATTTGTGTTTTTCTCGAAACGAAAAAAATGGACTTAGGCCGACTTGGAAAGGAACCCTTCAAGTAGTGTTGATGAGAAGCAGGCCCTTTTTGTTACTTTTTTTGGGGGACGGGGCACGCTAATTCTAAAGTTGTGAGTTCATAATTTTTGTACCCCCCCCCCTTCCCCACAAATATCCAAAAAGAATTGTTTTTCGCCTGGTATGTTCGAAAAGTCCTAATTATTTGCTCCAAAATTGCCAAATAAAAGTCCTGCTTTTTGCAAAACTTGCTAATAACTTCATAAGGTGTTACTTTTCTTTCCAAATGCCCAAGTCAAAAAAAGTCAATTTTCGAATAAGTTGTTAAAAGGTGTCAATTTTTTTTTTGGGGGGGGAGGAATATCTACTAGCGACAATGTTTGGCAAAATAGTCAAAAAGGGCCAATTTTTGGTGAAATTGTCAAACAGTCCTGTGTATTGATTTTTATGCCTTACCTGCCTGTAAAAAGTCCTCTTTTTGTTTCAAAGTTTGCCAAACAAAAGCCATGTTTTTTTTTACAAAGAGCTTAAAAGCTTCTTTTTCATTAAATTTCATCCCTCCCCCCCAGTCTTCATATTTTTTAAGTTTTTCAATTTTCGAAATTTCTTTTGGACAAAAAAAAACTCTGCTGAAAAAAACACCTACGCAAATGTAGTTGAAAAAAAATAAAAACAAAAATAAAATAATCCAAATTTTGGTAAAAAAAAAACATCAAATCATATTCTCTTCCTCGCTATTCCAATCAATTTTGGTCTCTCTGTAAAGAATCCCCGAAAATTGCGAAAATTGAACAACTCCAAAAAATCAAATCTAACAAAAGTTGGTGAACAGTGAACTCTGTTCAAGAATTTTTAATTTCAGAGTCATAATTTCTCAAAATAATTTTATTTTTTTGGAGAAAATTTCCTCTGATGATTTGTTAATTTTTGAGGGTTCTAGCAAGATTAAATTTTCGATGAAAGGTTTAAATTTCCAATGTAATTTACAAAATAAAAATCAAGATCTGGAAGAGGGTGAGATCGAAAAGTATAGCAAAAAAATTGTCGCAGGTGTCAATAAAGGTAACCCTTCCTCTTCCCTCCGATCGTAAAAAATTCTCAAGCATGTTCAAAATACCACAACGTGAAAATGGCTGCATGGTGACAGGTCAATTATTGAATTTTCAAATATTTACCCATTTATTTCCAGAATATGACCCCCCCCCCTCCAGCATTGCTCCAGCACACAATTTACAAATAATGAAATAATAATCTTGAAATTAAATTTTCCTACAAGTGAAAAAATTGAAAACATTTTTTTGATAAATTAATGGAACAAAAACCTCTAAACAACAAATACTAATTGACGAAATTGAATATTTTCATGATTGAAAAGAATGTTTGAAAATTGAAGTTGATTTGCGAAAATAAAAACAAAAATATGTAACACGATGAGCTGAAGAAAATTTACGTGAAAAAAAATTCTAGAAAAAGGACAAACAATTTTTAAAACATGTTGAGAAAAAACTTATTACGAAATGGTAGGTACCTAAACCTATCATCTCACAAAATAAAGAAGTAGGTATTTCTACGTTTCATCAAAAATGTAAAAAAAATAGAAAATGTTCTTAAAAAGTTGGAAAATAATTTCATTTCAAAAAAATATCTCGATAAATAGCAGTAAAAATTGTTTTTAAACAACAAAATTACTGTACATGTAGGTATGTAGGTATGTTATAATATTTTGGTACTTGATCCAAGATCGTAGGTATTAATTGATAGGAAAAAAACACTCCACATTGAAAATCGTGCCAAGATGTGAATTTAATAGCCTTTATAGCCTACCTATCTATAAATAAACCAAATCTTGAATTTAGGTATAATACGCTGATCTCATCAAAACACAAAACATTGTTCCAGGTTTGAAAATTCCAACCCTACTGAAATAATTTCCACCATCGTTGCCAAATCATAATCACAAATCACGATCAATTTTCACACCAATGTACTACATAACCACACATTGTGTAAAATTTAGCCACACGATCGTTACATATTAATCCAACATGATTAATCGACCAGCTACTGCGCATGTAACAACACAAAATTACCTTCGTCTCGTTGTTATTGTTAAGATAAAAATCTAATCTAACGTAAAAATTGCACCGGCTCAATGAAATAAGTATAATCCAGACAATAACACGAAATCTATAAATATTAGTTTGAAAAATCGTTTGCATATTTAAATCCGGTTTTTGAAATTATTACGCGGGTACAAAAATACGCGTCATTTGAATGAGGTAATATCTGCCCTGCGTGGCCGACGATGCTGGTCCACATGATACACAAACACATCACCTAGCCGAGCCGTCGAAAAATCCTCAATTTAAGGTCCCACTCAAACCAGTCTACGTGAAATTTCGGTGTCAAAGTTCAATTTTGAACACGACCTTGGTACTCTAATATAGCGTCAAAATCAATTCTAAATAACTAATCGTTATTGCTTCTTTAAAATAAAAAAAGTCCATAACCTCCGTGAAATTTTATTACCGTTGAAAGATGGATAACTAAGTAATAAGTCGATATGCACGGTTGGCGGTTATTAACTTTCTATATACGGATGAAATCATGTGTGTTGAATAAGTTGCCTATTCGGTTTGCCGTAAATACGTCTTTTCACATGAGTAATGCTTCTCATCGAGTTCCATTCGCGTTTTGTTTTTGTTTAATCGGAAAATGTAATCACTGAGAACGTTCCTTCTTCTCCATCTTCCTACAACCATTTCACGGTGCAAAGGAAACATTTCACGTATATGATAATATAAAAAGAAAAAGAGATTTTGAAACATTTCGTGGTTTTTTTCATAGGGTTTATTACGTTATATTTAGAAATATTATTTTAATGACGTTAAATATGATGGAAAACCATATTATTTTTCCATTTTAGGCTTGTTATGTCTTTTAAAATAAGTAAATAAATATATTAGGATGTAATTTTCTTCTAAAAATCTAATTGTGCTAATTGATAAATGACCAAATATGAACGTTTTTCCTCGAGAGAATCAAATAAAAGATTTGTAAGTTTCTACGACGAAAAAAAAAAAAAAAAAAAAACTTGAGCAAATTTTCTCTGAAAGGAAAAGCTTTCGAATCATGGATATGCTTTTGGTTTTGGGTAAGAAAAAACTGTTATTTAAAAAAAAATACAGCAAATCACTTTTTAGAAATTATTTTTTACATAAAGAAAATTAGTGTTAAATCACATTTGATGCGTATGTACCTTTTTATAATAATCCTGTAAAGTTTCAATAAATTCTCAAAGTGGTATATTCCGTTTATTTATGTGGTATTTATTTTTTTTCCCCATTAATTTTTCCATTTTTTATTTTTTATTTTGCAGGAAAATTTATCGAGTAACTTTCTGATATTTTAACAAATTTATTGAAACATAGTTTTGTATTAGTATTTTTAAGCTTGTTTTTATTTTTATACGAGTACCTTATGATTTTTTTAAAATTTCTGTCAAATGTTATCATTTTTTTTAATGTCACGAAAATGCCTCAATTTTTCAACTTTTCCATGAAAAATTTACTCCTTTGAGTTCAAGTCCATTTTTCAAATTTGAACTTTGTAGGTATCTACTTCATAAAATAGTCCAACTTTAAACTTTTTAAAAATTGTTCATATTTTTGAAAAATTGTGTTCAAGGTACTTAATTTTTTTCTCTATCGACGTAATTTTGGTGCTTTTCTAAAAAATGTACTACTTTCATAGTGATAAATTTTCAATTGAAGGGAGCAGCCTCCGCTTCCAATCTGAGGATGAAATTTTGTAAAAAAAATTAGAACAAAATTGAAAAATTGCATTTTTTTTTTTTTTTTTTTTTTCAATAAAGACTATACGTGGAATGATCCAAATATATTCTCACGTGGCAAAATTTCTGAAAGCTGCACGAATATTCAAATCCTATTTTTTTTTCAAAAAGGATGTATGGTATGGAAAATTTGGTAAGAAACTGACCACATCACAAAGATTTGACTGTGTATAAAATATTATATCTGCTTCAACATTACAAACCATTATTTGAAAAAAAAAAAAAAAACATGATAACAGAGCTAGGATTTTGCAGATATTTTTTTAGAAAGGGGAGGGGAGTCTTATTTTTAAGAGGTTTGTACCCTGAATAGAATTTCATTTACTTACCTCACCTGCATTAAAAAATCATGTTTTTTTTAGTCGAGTTGAGAAGAAGTAACCCTTATTTTTCCTTACTTACAATTACAACCAACGAACAAAAATGAATTTTAAAAAATAAAAAAAATAAATAAATAAGTTCTTGAGCTCAAAAAATCATCTCTAAAAAACTATTTAAAACCCTACAAATTCAATTTGAAAAAAAAACAAAAAAAAAACGAAGTTCTCTCTTCAAATTAAACTGAAAATTTTTACTTCAAATCACGTGCTAAGTATTCCAATCATACCTCAAAATAAATAAATTTGTCATTAGTGAGAAAAAAATTGAAAATTCACCAAAAAAATTATCATTTTATTTTGGACAAAAGAAGTACCTACCTATAGAGAGTTATAAAATGGAAATTCTTTCTCGATTCAAGCACCTTATTGATTTATAAATATCCGCGTTTTGATTACATTTTTTCGAGCATTCAAGGTTACCCAAATATACCGCATTGACAAGAAGCCAAAAATTTCGCAGAACAACAGCGCTGCGAGGCAAAAATAATGAAGACTGAGGAAACTGGTTTTCAAACAATTGTCAATAGATTACCTCATCTCGGTACATACTCGACACTCGAACTATAAGCGATGACAAGGGTACACCAAGACTAACTATAATGGTAAGTGCCAAGAAATCACCATAATATCCGATTCTAAAATGCTAATTCCACCAACAAAGATAACTCGTTCATTAAATTACCGCAACGAGAGACGATGACCGCCGGTATAACAATAAAAGTACAGTACTTGATCCGATCTATCTTGTTAATCATCTCCGAACAAACTTTGTAATTAGTACGGATTACTTAGATTACACCATTTTGTAGTCGTGTAGGTGGTGAGGTAGTTAAAGTTACTACATAGAACTAGAGGTAGGTACCTCGCTAGCAGTATACCTATCTCGTTATGTAAAACATTTTTCTGCAAAGAAAAGGGTTGGCATTACCATTAGCGTATAGTTGAAACTTGCAAGATATTTTTTTAAATACGTTAGCATTAACAGTATGAGAGACATTTTCTTGGTGCGTTGAAAAAGTACCAGTAATTTATAAGGATTCGCTAAGGATTGATTCGACGAATTAATTTAATACCGCGCACGTTTTCATTTTTATCAGTTACGTCGACATTCGAGTCGTGTGCCAATTAATCGCTCCCTCTGCTTAGCTATTTTTCTACCTCCACTACCTAGTCGAATAAGTAATTATGCAACATTGCGACCCGATGAAATTTATTTCAATTCTAGGAATTACAATAAGTAAAAAAATAGCGCATAAAAATATTTTTTCATCAAATTAAACGAGTTGCAAATCGGAAACAATTGGCTCGGTGCCTGAATGATTAAGATTATTGAGATCATCGGTGTGAGTTTATGATCATACTAACCGAATACAGGTGCGGATACAAAAATATCATTATTTAAAGGCATAAATATTTATTACATATTTTTTAAAAACATTTCCACTTGGTCTATTTGTCATCGTAAACACCTATCCATCTTCGTGTGTTTTTTCCTGCGTAATCAATTAGTTATGCGAACTATAAATCATTATTGGAAATACATTATTTTTAAAAATTCAACCTCCAAAATGGTTATCTCATTTAGTTCTTCGAAAAATTAGTATAACGATAACAGTAATAATGATCTTTTTCAAATATGAAGAGAAAATCGTGACCAGATTTTTTTTAGTTTCTGCTAACGCATTTACTCAGTAGGTAGGTACACCATAAAATCAAAAATCAAGGTGTCGATTAAAAATTTTTTTTTTAATTAAAAAAAAAGAATAAAAACCATAACTAATTTTTGTACATACTTACGAGTATAAGCATTTTAATTTTTTTCTCAGTTGGAAGTTTTAAACATGCATTACTAGATATTTTTTCATTACAAAAAATTTAAAAAAATTAATATTTCCATTTTAAAGAATTTAAATTTTGAAAGCAATCATACTAAATGAGGAAACTTGAGAGGAATTTCTGAATTTTCTTCTCCTGATCGAAGTTTCTAATTCCGAAATTTACCATTATTTCGTATGAATGCTCATCTACCTTTTAAAAAATGTGTACTGAAACATGAAATTCTATAAAACTGATCAAATTGAAAACCCTCATTATTAATGTTGCGTCGTGCACACATCCATTACACGTCCATTCAATCATTTCAAGACCTGAATGTAGTCTGAGGGGTGATTTCCATATTTTCGTAACTTGCAAAAAAAAAAAAAATGCGATTTGTCCAGAATGCACGAAAATGAGGGTTAAGAAAAAATCTTTGGAATTATGAGCAAAGCTCCTTTACGATCCAGGTTTTGAAGTCATAATTTTAAAAAACCAAATTACTATGAAAACAATGCAAAATTTCACATTTTTTAGGAGAAACATGAATTATGTAATCGTAATAATTTTCAATATTTTTAAAAAATGATTTCTCCCCGCTGATCCTAGTAATTTTTTTGGAGGGGGGAGGAGAGAAAGAAAGGTTCAAATCAAACATCACAATAAAGTCAGAAAATATTCAATACAATTTTCAATTTTTTCAAATAAATTACTTATCTTTCAATCTATTCTTTTATTAATTAAATAAATTTTAAAATTGCAGAGCATTTTATAGCTTTTTCAATATTTTTTTTTTTTAAATATTTCATTTCATTTCTTATCACATAAGACTCGGTGATGAATTTTTTCAATTTTTCTGTACGTTTCTGCACTTGAAAATATTTTATTTTCGGGCATTTTAACAAAACACTTGACAAAACCTTTTTTTTAAAAAGTGAAACGGTGATTTCAAAATGTTCAAAGTATCATTTTTTGTTTTACAATCACAGTTTTTTTTAATTTTTACGTTTTTGTAGCGTAAAAGAGCATTGATTTTTCAAAATTGATACAAAATCTTCAAATACTTGGTGATTATTTTTTAATTCAAAAAAAATTATTTTGTTAATTTTCCACTTTTATTCATTTTTTGTCGATACCTACTTAGTAATTTGAAAGGATTTGATGAAAACGCAAAGAAATTTTTTATAATAAATTTTTAGTTTACCAACATTTTCAATTTTACAAAATAAAATTCACTTACTTTCATTTCTTTATCGAGAACGACGAAGAAAACGTTCTAACATATGAGTAAATGCAGTTCCACTTTACCAAGTTTACAATTTTAAACTGAAACAACTAGTTTCTGAAATTTCATTGAATAGAATTAGCAACAGAGTATTATTTGTATTTAATGAAAGCAATTGAAGAACTTGAGAATTCGAAATACTGCAAAATCGATGTTTTTCTTAACGCGATTAACTAATTTTTAAAATCACCACGAAGCCGTTCTAATAATTTTTTATTAAAAATTAACGTTACCTCAAATTTAGATAATTTTAAATGAAATTGAAAGTGCAATAAGACAAGAACGAATACTCCTCAAGAGGAGAAGCTGGAGTAAGGACTGAAATTCGAAAAACAAGTGTACAAGCAAGGGAAAAATGTAATGGAAATGATTGGTACTAAATCATACAAGAAAATTAATATTTTTTTTAGAAACGAAACGATCGCAAGTAATCGTTTTATCAACAGCATTGACTCGATAAAACTAACACTTTCAAGAGTAATTTAATCTTGGACATCTCTCAATATACACACAAATCCAAGCATAAGGTAACACCTCAAAATAAAACAATCTTCTACATTTAAAGTTAAGAACTCGATTTTAACCCTAACATTAACAAAATAATTCGAGTATTATAAACCGTCGAGTTTCGAAAACAGTAAAAAAAAATAGCAAAAAAAACAAAAAGAACAAAATTGAAAAAATAAACTTCCAACACTTGGAAATACAACCGTAACGAAACCAAGTCATTGATTCTCTGATAAATTGCGTATTAATCAGCTAATCCGAAAACCGAATCAAAAAATAATAAAACAGGAACTTCAAAATCAAAACAAAAAAGAAGATGAAAAAAAAAAACAACGAACTCTAAATTTAAAAACGACTCTCAAGTTCATCCAATTGATACTGTAACTCTTGTATGATCGCCTCGTTATCATTAGTGTTACATCTGATTGCTCTTCCAACAAATCCATCATATAACGCGGTAATAATCTCATGAGTTGAAGCTCTACTAAGCCCATCCAACTGCAAACAAATTTATACAACATTTACTACCGAAAATTCATCAAGTTCAGAACACTAAACAGTAAACACAACACATACAAATAGAATTATTTTAATGAACATGCAAAAATAAAAAATAAAAAAACACAAGAAACCCTCAAAGATTTCTTCAAGTACCTGTACTAAAAAAAAAAAAAAAAAATGGAAGAAAGAAAATCAACCACAAAATCACGTTTAAAAAACTAATCTACTGAAGATCTGAAGAAGAATATTTTAACGATGAGTAAATATACGAGTATTGACGGTTTGAATCTACGTAAATCCAAAATAATAATAATAATAATAATAAAATATTGACGATTTTTTTCGATTAAAAGAAAGGAAATATTACATATATCACAATTCACAACAACGATATACTAACTAAATAACTTATTACGTAAAATACAATAAGGCACGATAGAGAATTCTTTTTAAAAAAATTATAAATCTATCACAAGAAATGGCTACATTTCAAACTTTTATCGACAATTTGAAATGATAAAAAAATAGGAATGTTCCTTCCTTTAACGTTAAAAAACAACAGCGTACGGTTCTCGTTAAAATATTCGTTCTTACAGAAAAATTAAAATAAAATTTTAAAAAAAAGTCTAATGCCAATTTCGATAGTCGGAGGGTGGAATCGGCGCTGGGGTCACGCACTGGTTCATTGCCATCATTTGTTGATTTTGGTCATAAATAACCGCTGATTTTCGACATGAAATTAGCCGTTGTATGTCCGCCTGTAATTCGTACATAACTTGAGGAGGAAGTTCCCTCAACTGTGCACCAATCGAATCGCAAAAAGATTGACAAGCATCCACATTTCGACCAGATTTGTAACAATTCTTAACCTCTTCTTTCAGATCTTTTATGGCGTCTAATACTTCGGCGTTGGCTAGTTTTTTATGCGCAATCGGTATTTTTTTAGCCAGTTTTTTGGATCCGTCGCTACTTCCTTCTGTGTCGTAGGACTAATAAAACGAATAAAAAATTTACTTTTTTCAAATCAATATCCTTTATTTAAATTTAAAATAACTTATGTAGGTAAAGCTGAATTTTGATTCATCTAACAAATTTATAATACAGGAAATCACTTCGTTTCGTTCACTAAACCACACAAGCATCTTCATCTGGTAAAATTTTTTTTAAATACGTAATTTAATATCCCCACCATTCTACAGGAAAAAAACAACATCTAAACAAATTTCATACAGCACCACCACCAATAAATTTCTAAAAACCACATAACACAATAATTCCAATTTCAACTTTTAAAAAAAATTACCATCACCATTATAAGTTACACAATATCACTACAACTACAAAAATAAAAAAATAAACCAAAATACCTGTATGTCCTTCAATCCTTCGTTATTCGGTACCTTACTGGCCCGAACAGATAGGTTTCCACCGCTAGCATTAACTCTTGGATTTCGAGTTACCTTCTTTTCGCTCTCAATTGACTGTTCTTCTTTAGCTTTGTCTCGTTTCGGGCAGCTACAGATCTTAACAGCTAAAGGCTGTCTACCAAACACATTTCCGCTGTAGAAAATATTTCGATCAGTAACACGATTAAAAATGAAATTACAATACAATTACATCAACATCACATGGAGTAAACAATTTTATCTTACTTGCTATCTTCCAACGTGAATATGACCGAGATCGGTTTTCTATCCATTCCACTAGGACAAGATGTCTTACAGACAAATTTATAGGTCAACGTAGTGGTTTCGGATCCAGGCTGCGGGTAACTGAGCGGTGTAACACAGCTTAATCGTCCGGAATAGTCATCTTTTTCGTAACGAGTGCTACTATGTTCGCAGCGAATGATGTGTTCGACGTACATAAACCCTGAGACGACATATTTTGTATAAAATCACTCTAAAATACGACTCGAAAGATGATACTGTATTACCGAGGTTTGTAGCATTATCCGGCAGAATATGAAGAGGGCACCGAGTAACAGGTTCGTTCAACCAGTCCGGAGATGTATACACGGGTAACGCACGAACGTACAATTGCACATCCGGTTTCAGCTCCGAATACAGCCATTTAAATTGAAGAGCTAAGACTTTCTCGATATCTATGAAAATCTTCTTAAGGGATTTGGAAAACTGAAATGAAACGATACAATCGTCACTACATTGTTCATATTGTTTCGTTCTCAACGATGGAATGTACCTCAAGCTCTTATTACATCATCACACACACAGCCAGATTTGAATCGAAAGCTAAAACACATCTCTTACCATTCGATACGAAAATAGGAATTAAAAAAAACACGACAGTCAACGAGTAAAACTTACCGTCCAACGATGAGGAGCCGAAGCTTCATTAGGCAGGTACAACTGGAAATCAAATTGTCCAGGGTATTCGGTTAGGCAGGGCAACTCTACGACATTAGATGTTGATGGTTTTACCGTCGAATCGCAAACTCGAGACGACTATAAAATATAATAACAAATTTTATTAAATAATTCAAATACGAATGAAGGAAACAAAGAGTTTAAAAACACTCGCCTTTCTTTTCTTGATGACCGGCTTCGCTTCAGACTGATCACTCTCGTACGTTGCAGGTTCTCCAGGATTATACACCTGATCCAACAACTGTCCGACACTGACATCTTCGAGATTCGAACAATCTTTGCTGCAAAAATAGTACAAAAATGGTTTTTCTTCATGCGGCTATTCAAAGGGTATTGCGTATAATAGAGAACAATGTACTTACAGATCATTCATCACGTAGCTATAATCGCTGGGGCTGAAAATATTGTGGTCTTCCATGTCGAGTTCGATTCATTTACGTTCTATAACTGAGTTAACAATACGAATTTTTAATTTGATAAAAAACAATTAAAATAAATAACCCAGCGATATAGCAAAAATATATCTCAAACACATTCAGTAACAGGTTGCCTCCATTATCCAAGTAGAGGGTGGGTGCCGGCGGGCAGGTGCAGAGAAGGGCGCAAGTGCAATGTGCCCACCATGGCAGAAAGAAAGTTGTGACAAAAAGAAATAAGTAGGTAAATCCATCGACCTTTTAGTTAACCTAGACGACTACTCCAATGCAAACTAAGGCCACTGGTTATGTCGCCAACTCTGTGGATTTCAAATTAGAAACAAACGCATCTGCGCATGTCTCAGGAATTGATGCTTGTGAACAGTAAACGGAAACACCACCAGCACCCCCACTTCCACCCCTAATCCACTAACAACAAAATACACACACACGTTTCCTGAGACATGCGCAGATGCGTTTGTTTCTAATTTGAAATCCACAGAGTTGGCGACATAACCAGTGGGATAATTTTGCGTATGAGTAGCCGTCTAGGTTAACTAAAAGGTCGATGGGTAAATCGAGAAAACCTATCCATTTTTATCACTGGATGGAGGAAAGAAACAACTTTCGAGATGTTTGTTTATTTTTGTTTTTTTTTTTGTTGACATTTGGGTTATCATCAAACTTTCGTGAAATTTTTGCCAAGTTTGATGTTATTTCATTCAATTTTTGAATTATTCCTCATAATTTTGAATTAATAATAATCCAGTGAAGTGTAAATGAACAATGACCAAGTGTATAATCTGTGCTGCTCGCTACCCAGATGTGAATCTTCGTGCATTCCCAAGAGATATAAACAGAAGAAAGCAATGGTTCACTGTCTGTAATCTTGAATTCAGAGCAGGTGGTAATCAGAGGATATGTATTGTGAGTATCACTGAGCTAAACTACGTTACGATAAATTCCTTCACATCATTCATCTCGCGATTACTTTCCAGTCACATTTCAGTCAACAACAATTGGAAATGAATCGAGCCGATGGTCAAATAAGACTGAAACCAAATGCTGTACCTGATCAATGTTTGAAACCACCTAAAGTACGACTTTTTACATTCATTTTTCCATTGTTTGTGTAATGATTCATTTATTCTATCAAAATTCTAGTTCCATGTTCCTGTATCAACTACTACGTTCGATAATAACGTGAATAATGGAGATAACAATGAAACTGTAATGGCACCGATGGACGAGCAGTGGTACTCTCAAGTGAGTGATCCCAACGTCAACTTTACCGAAACATAATACTCTAAAGTACATATTATAACGTTCAAAACTTTTCGAAATGATCTTTACATGACAGAGTATTCGTATCACTGATCCAGAGACGATCTTAGCCCAAAACTCAGCTGCACAGCTCGAATTGAACGAAGACAAACACAATATTGATATTTCAATTAACGAAAGCTCGTCGAATAATCACGAAAATTCCGTTACCCGTGAACTATCCAAAGAAGATCAAGATGATGAAAAAGCAATTAAAAGTATCTACGGTGATGAGGAAACGAAAGCTGAACCGTGCTGTCCCAAGAATTGTAATTTCAAAATACCTAAAAACCTCGCTTTACAACATAGGTAACAGTTACAATTATTATTCTGCTTAAATTTGCGTTTTGTAGCTTATTAAAATGATTGAATTTGTCTCGTGCGTCGTAGATATTCGTTCCAAGAGCTCGATAAAAAAGAAAAAGATCTCGTGGTTCTGAGCCATTTACAGCAGCATCGTCGAATCACGTCACTCATTGGCGAGTATGCTAAATTACAGAATCGAAAACTACGTCTTAAAGCAGAAGATTCCCTCACTCGTCAAGGAATAAGTTACTACTTTTGTGATTTACAAATCTGCAAAAAAATGTATTTCTTCTTGCACGATCTCGGCAGGAAGGAATTCCGCAATTTGGTCAAACACTACGACGAGCAAGGTGCCCGCATCTTGATTAATTTTTCTACGTAACAAATAGCTTCATCAGTACTAATTTTTAAATGATTTTGAATTTTCAATTTAGGATTGACTCCTCGAGTACATAAGCTTACATCAGTCATTCCATGTCGTGAAAATGTTTTGAAACCCGAAGATATCGAGAATATAGTCTCATTTATAAAATCATACGGTGAACAGTTCGGTCGTCATATGCCACGTAGAACAGGTAAAATGCGAACGCCCCAGTTCAAAAATTACAAAGTCATCGGATTACCAGAGGATATGTCGAAAACCGCCATTTATAACAAATATTGCGAAATTGGTACAAAACCTGTAAAACTGCGAACATTCTTCAAAACGTGGAACACATATTGCCCGTACATCATATCATTACATCGACAAGCTACCAACAAGTCAAAGTATGTAATAACGAAGATTCTTTTAATTTGATCTGGAATATTTCTACGTGAACATTGATCGAATTTACTTTTTTTTTCTCAGATCTGATTCGAATAATTACGAAGATGGTCTTCTTATGTAAGGAACGTGGGAACTTACGCAAGGCTTTTCAATATTGTTAGCCCAAAAATTCTTCGAGTTGAACATTTCAACTTCTTGTTTTTTGAGCACGAATCAAGCAGTAATGACTAATAAGGAGAAATTGTGTTGTGTTTGACTGCCTGGGTTGTTAGACTTAGTGTTTTCGAAGTGTTCTTATTTTTAATTCAATTCGTAGTAAATGTTTCTGTTTTTGTCTTTTTCAACTGTTGTTTTTTCCAGGTGGTTAATTTTTTTGATTGGAAAATGTGGAAAATGTCTTCTCGATGAAAATTTGCACAGTTTATAATGTGCCAGTCATCCTTCTCTCCCCACAAAAAAAATAGCACAAATATAATTCAAACTTGGAAACCCTAGTTTAAAATTGTATTTTAAAAAATTAATTTTTCCACGTAGAAAGTCGACATACAAATTTTGAATTTGTGTTCAGTGAACTAAACACACCCAAAATGCATTTTTTTATACTTGAATTTTGAAATTCGTTGACTGCATTTACCATAACAAAAATTTCGTGTAACTGAAATATTGATTTTTCAGTTTTTAGAAAATTTTTGAAAATCCAAATTTGACTATTTTAGACGTTTTGGGAAATCATTCCACCACTTTTGGTAGTTCTAGAGCCTCTAATGTGAGTTCGGATTTTTCCAGAAAGCATAGTACTTAATTAAGTAAGTAATTTGAGCAGCTAAAAATTCAAAAAAAATTTTAAAAAATTTATCTGCAGGAAAATTTTTGAAATTTGCACAAATGACTGTACCTCGTCGAAAATTAACTCTCAAGTCCAATTTCACTATTTCGAGCCATTCTGCAGGGCTCGTACTCAAATTTCGACCCACAAATGTAACTTTAAAACGTGAGCAAACATCCTAATGCAGAAAAAAATTATACCCCAAAAAAAAAGGATTTTCATTTTAAAAAGCTGTACCGTTTTTTTTTTTGTTTTTTTTTTTAAATATTTTAGTACTTAAAAGTGAATTTTTTGGAAATTTTTATCAAAGCGTGATTTTTGCAATTCTTACCACGAACGATTAAATGAATGTCAGCTTGGATTTTGGCGTTTTTGGACACGCTCTTGATTGGAAAAGTTGAAAAAATTATTGAAGCTTCAAAAAACGATAATCTCACAGATTATCGTTCGGTGAACATCATTATGTACTGACAAACGTACAGGTCCTAAGAACATCGAATTTCTCGCTTCTTTATCGACACTAACGAACAAGTGTGAAGTTCACTTAGATACCTACATATTACTCGATTGTTTCAATGAAAAATTAAACGTAGGCAAGCCCCAAACTGGAATAATGTAATTACTTAATGCAAAAATTTGCTCGGGTAAAGTGCATATATGTGAGTATGTCTCCTATAAAAACCAAATGTAGCCTTTCAGTACATAGTCGCTCAATTGTGAATTCGTGGTAGTACATACTGGTAGTACCTATAGGTACAGTTTGTGTTTTATTAGTCGAAATGGCGAGCCACACATGCATAATATTTTCTTCGTTTATAATACGCTTTATATGTTTCTTAATATCACCTTCGATTGAAACACCCATCACCAATGGGGATTTCGAAAAATATCACTGGTAGGTAATACGTACTAATACGTCTTATTATCAATTTTTGTATGTAGCCATATACCTATTCAAGCAAAAATTATAGGTATACATACGATACATACACACAATTTAATATGCATTAAACAGCCGAGGTGCGTTTGTTTTGAGAGAGCGGGGCAGGAGGATACTGAAATTTTCAAAAACAATTTAGATATTTTAAATTTAAAAAAAAATCACTTGAATTCATAACTTCACGACGTTTTGTGAGTATGAAAAGGTTTATCGTGTAGACACCTGCTTTTTTCTTGAAACCAAATGTACAGATTAATAATGTAGATATTACCTAAATCATTTTGAAGAATTTTTTTAGCTCCAGTCTATGTACCGATAGAACACTGAAAAAACAGCGGACAGATGTTTGTCTCGCACTGAAGTATCATGCGTCATTTGCTCATCGACAAACAGACGATTTCATCAAAGCGCATACGAAGTGTGAAAATAAATCGGTCCAGTTACTATACTTAGATGTAGTTGAATTTCTGTACAGCCATGATGTATTAATGTGTAATGTGAGTAGTAATGAAACTCCCAAATGTGTAACATTGAGTTCGAAACCGAATAAGATTTTTGTATACAACTATGATTATGAAATTGACGCTTGCGTGTATTCATTTGAGCAGGAGTACACATTTAAGAGCCCTTCGTGGTCAGACATAATATTGAATTTTTTTTCATGTGTTTTTTAGTAAAATTTTGTGAGTTGTGTTACCACATTATTTAAAATATTCAAGTACCTAACTCGTATTTCTTGAAAACAAAATGACTTTTCAGCATTTTTGCTAAAGAACGAAAAAGTTTTTCAAATGCAAGACTTCGACAATTTTAGCAAAAAGCAGTACTATATTTTTTTTCACAATTTTTGTCAAAAAAACCGAGTCTGGCAACATTTTTTGTTTTATTAAAAAAAAATTGAGACTTTTCGGTAATTTTTCGGAAAAATTTCAGGAATTTTGCAAAAAAGCGAGAATTATTTATGTCAACTTTTCGGGAAAAAGCAAGAGTGACAATTTTAATTTTAACAAAAAAAAAAAGAATTTGTGATGGACATCTTGAGAGATTCCCTTGCCAGATGAGCGATGAAGGGGAAACGGGATTCTTTCGTCTAAGCCACGATCTTTTCGAAAAAAAATATTTCTAGAATAAAAATATTTTCAAAATGTGGAAATATATTCTTTAAAATAATCATACATTTATTAAAATAAAATTTACCATAATAATTCGACATCCATCGCGATAACAAATCGTTCGATACAATTAAATAAGAATTAGAGAGTTGAAAATCGTAAAAGGTAACCGATTAAACTAAGTAAAAAAAAGAAAAATAAACGAAAAAAAAATCGCAGTCATAAAACAACAAAAAAAAGAAAATGATTATTTAAAAATAGTTTTAAAAACGAAATCCGTTATCAAGAATCAATCCTCTTTAAAATAGTCATCCACTTTGGCTACTTGGCCAAATGTCAACTATAAAAAATGAGATCAATGATCCACTGTGAAGTCGTGGTACTTTCTATGGGCAGTATTAATATTCATCACGCCCATTCAATCCGGACAACTTTTAAGTATTACGAAGGAGAAACACGATAATATGAAAACCTAAGACTCTAAGTACATACATCTTAATTATATACAAAACTTTATTTACAATTTGAAAAAAAAATGAATAATGAAAAAAAAAGAATTGAAAAAAAAACTCAATTATTAAAATAGTTTCTTTTTACAATAATAATTGATAAGGAACTGTAATGCAAATGTTTTTAAAAATATCTAAGCGATAATCACAATTACGACTATTCACATTTCACGAGGAAAACATTTTCCAATTAGTGAAAGTTACTCTCCAAAAACAAACGAAGCTGGATCTTTTTTTTATAAGTGAAAAATACACGTATAAAATCTCGTTCTATCGTTAACACGTAACATCGATGTTTTAAATTCAACCAACCTATGTGGTGTAGCGCTTCGGCTGAACGCCAAAATTTGCGTTATTTCATTTATATACTCGCTGGTATCTTTAAAATTTTATATCAATGACCATAACTGCACGAATATCCAGTAATGTGCGCACGATGATGCGATGAAAAATACATGCAGTATGAAAAATCTTAAAAAATCTTGATGAACTAATTGAGGTCCCAGAGGTTTTTCAGACGAGCAGTACATTTGATAAGGGAATTCTCCGGTTTGATAGAACGTCTCTAGCATTCTTTCCTTTTCTGCCCATCGATCAAACAGCCATTTAGTCATGGTTTCGTGATCACGAGGTACCTGGTGGCAGAAAAAAAATAGGACGTTTATTAATTTTCATTTCGTAATGTCGAGACTTAAAAATTAACTTTATCTGAAAAATTTAACTCTCTCTTTACTCTTTCCACTGAAAAAATCGATACGATTTCTTTCAAAAACACACCTTCGATCAACTTTATCGTAATTTACGTCAACGTACGACGAACATATAATTGTCTTCTCGCATAAACACGGGTGTTCGACGATTTGCAAACACAATTCGGCCATTTTAACACGTTCATTCTTTTACATCGAATCGTATAATCGTACGCAATGTAACGAGCGCACATTTTGCGTACGATTCTGGCAAACAATGCTACACGAAGAGTAATAATTCTTAGAATAGTGAACTTGGTGAATCATTTGCCAACGTATATGCATAGAAAAAATATACGAGTAAACTCATTTCAGCGGTTTATTCCTCTCGTACATATTTTATTCTTTAAACGTAGATTTCGTTCATAAAGCAGCTCGTGATAAATTGCATATCACGTGTAAATAATTGAGATGCTTTTTTCTTCGAGGGTGTATTTCAATGAAGCGATGAAAAATATTTTTGCAACATTAAATTGACCATTCAGCTGTTTCGATTCAGTTCATCGAAATATTTGTATAGCTGCGACTGCGAGTAAATCTGAAGCGAATAATTTCAAAAAGAAAAACTAATGCTATTAAAGTAGCTCAAGGCCAGACTTTATAATTGAACGTGATATTTATTTTGGTAAATTTTAGCGACTTGTTTTGAATTTTAAAAAAAATTGTCAGTTTCCTTTGAGAATACTTCGATGTTGTAAAAATAATCAAAATCGATGGAATAATTTTAAGGATGATGATACGTACGAGTAACCGATTAACTTTTCGCAGAAATAGGTTTAGGTACCGAAGTTTAATACGAAAAACTAACGATGGGTTTCTAAGATTAGATATTCCCAAATATTTATTTCAATTCGCAGAATGAATTTTCTATTACGAAATCTTTCGTTTTCAATAACAATCTCATAAGAGATTCGATGTTTCAAAAAATTTAATTTCATTAAAAATCAACGAGCAGAAAAACGATTTGAAAATTTGTCTCATTTAACTGAAGTGAATTTTTATTTCTCAGCCAGAAGACAGAAATTCCCCCACTCTCACCTCCTTCTAAATCATAATTTTTTTAAATAATAAACTTCTGAAAATGAAGTCAGAAATGTAGAAAATTAATTTATACAATACACATACATATCAAGACTTATAAAAAAATTTCGTTTTCCCTTTTCAATTTTTTCAACCCGAGTGTAGCGAGGGCAAAAGTTTTCAAAAATTCGTATTTTTATAGGGAAAAACGCAATGTTTTTTTATGTGAAGAGTTTGATTTTTTCGGTTTTAAAATTTTAGAATTTTAATGATTTTTTTAGAAATTCCAAGTCAAAAAAAAAGCAAACAGACCCGAACGAAGTGGGGGCAAAAGCTGAAAATTTGAATTTCGAGAAATACAAAAACGTTTAAGTATTTTTCATGTGAGGAGTTTATTTTTTATAATTTAAACATTTGTTGAGTGTGAATAATAGATTTGTATAAAGTTTGGATTCTTGACTTTCTACGAAGAAATTTCCCCAATTTTGAGTTCAAAGCTTTTCTTTTCATGGCTTCTTTTCCTCTGACTTTATCAATTAGGTACTCTGAAAATTGAGCACTTGTTCTAAAACCAAGCATAAGCATCAAGACGACTCATTCGAACAATGGGATTTTGGCAGCCAAAAAAAATACTTAATACCATAGATAACCATACGCATTCAAACGATTTTTTGCAAGCTTCTCCTCCAATACACTCCTTCTGAACGTTCAAGGTCATTCATAAATGTTCACCTTATATTACAACAGAAAACTACTTTAAGAAGGAAACCTCATCAGAGCTTATGGATGGGTTTATTTCTTATTTTTTTTCAATCTAGAAAAACCTAAAGAATATTCTAATATAGAAGGCTTCTGAAAATTCAATCATGATTTTCAAAAATCCATAAAATTATGAGTTTCTCAAATCGGGTTTTTTCTTTCACAATATTAGGTACCTATACCTAACTACCTATCCAAGAATTTCATTTATGTATTTGAAATGAGAGGTGAAATAACGAAAAAGGGCCAAGGTCTAGACTTCCTTAATTTTTTCGATGATTTTTTTTTAATAAGTAAATTCATATGAAATCGCCAGAGTTACGAAATTCGGAAAAAGGTCCCTTCAGTCTCTCAAAAGGAAGGGTCGTATTCAAAAAAACGAACAACTCAAATTAGAGAAAAACGACTTGGCACCTCCAAATTTTCGTGAATTTTGAAGTTTTTTCGAAATTGGAGGACTGAGGAGCAACTCTGAGGCCTCTGAGGGGTCGAATCCAAACACAAAATGGGTATTCGAACTCAATACCTCGAAAACCAAACAAATCCAGGTAAAGGAGAGAGGAGGTCAAAATAAAGTATCATCGAGAAAGTAAACCAATTTCATACTAGAGTTTTTTTTGTATCTTGCTTAAAATTAGGACCTAATACCCCCTTCCTTTTCTTACCTCTCTCATAAAATTCAACTAGGCAAGCACAACTTCATAAATCATCATTTTTCGTAGTTCTAATTTAATTCCCTCGAAGGTTTACATCGAAATGCTTTGGTTTTTAACCGATGTAAAGCAAAGGAACACTAATAAGTTTATTCCTATTGGATCAGTGGAAAAAGTAAAAACGGTTTTTCCCCTACAGGGATGTATTGAATGGAATATCGGTCTGATTGCAATCTCCGTATGTGGTGCAAACTTTGTCAACTTCAAAAAAATTCAAAAGCTTGTCTTTTCAAAACTCTTGAATTTTTTCTAATAAATCAGCTTCATTGAAACACCCACACTGTTCTCCATTTTCACATACAAACAAAACCTTTGTTCGAAAGCTCATCTAATTTCTTCACAAATCTTTTTCCGCAGAAAATCGCCAATCCGCTAACTCCAAAACAAGAGTAAAAAAAAAAACCTGATCCGGATAAATTTAGAAAAATTGCAACCCCACGTGCATTAATTCGTTCGCGATTTTAAAAAAAAAAAACGAACAACGTCCTCATTAAAAACAACACAAACACCTCACACGTCAACAAACTTTTTCAAACGTTATTATTATCACATGTAAACAATCAAGCGGCCAGTTTTTTTACGAAGGAATTAATTAAGCAACTGGGCGAGATTTACACTACGAATAATTTCAGCTCACCTGTGAAGCCGGATATAATCTATAACATAAGTACGTTTTGCAGGCTCTTCTGTAACCCATGATAATGGTAGGTAAATCCAAAGGTACGCCACCAGGATAAGCGATCGTTATATCCAAAACCCAACTCAGTTTATCGGCGCTTTTATCTTCTGTAAGTAACGAAACCAGAGCTAAAATTACTCAATTACTCTCCGCTCCGTTCATGTATTTCACAATTTGTTACCAATAACGTACCCGAATCTTCATACGTATTGGTTTCCTCTTTACCGGAACCGTATTTCGTAACCGGTAACGGCGTTAATTCGTCGATAATCGCGTGAAATGCTCCAAGACGAGGTAACGTCACGTAATTCAACACTGGTAAATTATTTTTCATCGCGTACCTGCCAAAAAAATAAAAACGAAAAAAATTACATTTAAATATAATAATATATTACCTTATCGTACCATCACAAAAAAATGTAAAAAAATCAATTAACGACTGAATCGATCGATTATGTGGCCTCATTCTGGAGCTCGAACAATGGGAATTTTTTAAGCCACTTTGTAACGTGGTTTTAAAACCTTTCAACTTTTCAACAATAATAAGTAAGTCTTTTACTTCGCTTTTTTTTTTTTTCGTTCGTTCCATCATTCGAATGGTAAACAAGCGTCTGGGAATTGTTCTTTTAATTTTCATTTTAACTACAACGAATACCTACTCGAATTTTTCAAAACAATTTTCAACCTCTCGAAGACCTTGAAAAGTATAATCCTTTCGCTCTTTTATTTCTTCGTTCATTATAGGTTCACGAGCTTTTCCCCCTTACTTGAAGATAGAATACAAAAAAATACAGGCTATTCAAAAGACCACCTTGTAACTTTTTTCTTGTATTTTTATTTTTTTCGCATCTAATTTACATTAATTTTTACGTTCCCCGTAGCGTGTTTAATCGATAAAACGACCCAATTGTCCGGATATGTTTTTTTCGCCTTTTTTTTCGAATTAATAATTTTCTAATTTCAGTTTTATTTTATCGCTTCGAAGCCATTAGCTTTTTTACCGAATGGGAGAATTTTCTATTCAAAAAAATGGAAACGTTCGCCAATTTTTTCGACATCTCTAAGCGAAAAGTTTTCTGCATAAACATAACATGGAAACTTTTTCCACGCTATTTTCAAGAATAAACATCTCATTGTTATTTTCACACAGATGACGAAAAATTCAGCAAGCAATCGTATCATTTATGGTACTATTTCTTGCAAAATTCTATACTACATACAATTGGTAGACATGGCCTCGTAATCAGAAGCTAATGATCCGATTCATTTGTAAACAAAATCATTCGACTAGATCGATTCGATGCTCGTGATACCTACTTTTGACTCGTTTCACGTCTTTTCCGTAAAAATCCGCCTTCTGGGAATAACACCATGAGTTTCCTTTTCCTCGGTATGTAGCTTTCTCTGAGATGCGCCCTTAGCTCTTTGACTCCTTTATCGCGTTGTTTCTTACCCTAGATTGAAGGGAAAACGATATAAAATTTATAGAGTTTATTTCGTGGTCGATTTACAATACATATTGTAGAGTGAATAAGCTTTCCACAATATTTTCTTACCGATAAAATGAAGAAATCTTGATGAATGATCGAGACGATACCGAAATTCGTTAATTTAAATATCCAATCCATAATCCACATGATGTTTGGTAATACGTTCCGTCGAGCGTTGAAATTGGCCATCAACATGGGTACATCACTGGTCGACTGATGGTTCACGACCACCAATGTTCGATCGTCTAAACAGACTCTGATATCGTCGCCGACTTCCACAACTGTTCGCAGAAAAAAAACAACACCCGTAGGAAAATTACTATGTACATGTCTTTGTTTTAGTGTATTTAATATGCGACATTTTTATCGATACATGACGCCGCCGGTTTTTTTGCACTACCTTTCCCCTCCCCTTGCTCGTTTCCTACACACAATTACAAAATTACACATATGTACCTCGCCTTGTCGCCTTTATTAACGAACTCTCGCGCTCGTTTCAATTAATCGAAACGTAAGACGTCAATCGTTTCAGTCAAGATTGTCACACAAAATACTCGTACAAGCATGTACGTGAGATGACGACGATAAATGGTGTTGTTATGAATTTATTTTTAGAGGGTTTTTTCTTTTCGATTTCTTTTTTGGCGTTATTTTTATTACAAGATGTACGAAATCTATGGTCCAGATCAGTCAATCAATCGTTCGAGAACTTGAGAGTCTCGTTCAACAACGAAAATGTTGACGCTTGCTTGGAAAGTGTACCTTGAACTATTTTGCAACAGTTTGAAGAAAAAAAGTGAGGTTTTTTGAAAATTTTGGGCAACAAAGTGAGAATTTCCGCAATTTCTAGCAAAAATCAAGACTTGACCATTTCAACAAAAAAAGGGCTTTTTAATAATTTCAAGCAAAAAAGCAACACACTATGGACACTTTTTGGAGAAAAAAGAAACTTTTTGGGATTTTTTGCAAAAAATCATTATTTTTAGCAATTTTTGACAAAAAAGAGACTTCTTGGCGATTTAGATAAAAAGCGAGTTTTTGTTATTTTTGGCAGAAGATGAGACTTCAAAAATTAATTTTAACAAAAGGCTGAGCTTCTCAACAATTTTTGAAAAAAAAAAACACGAAATATTTTAGAAATTTGGCAAAAAAAAAACGATATTTTTGTTTTAAAAAAAGACTTTCATAATTTCAAAAAAAAAAAGGAAGACTATTCAGCAAGTATTGGCAAAAAGTGACATTTTTTAAGAAAAATTTTGAAAAACAATAATAATGACAATTATAACACAAAATAGGAACAAAATTGTTAGAAATTATCAGAAAATCAGTGAAATTGACAAAAAACAACAATAACCATAAATCTGGCTATTTTGAATTTTGAAATAGGTACCGACCTCCACTTTTAAGCTTCGACTTGACAGAATTCTGTTTTTTCGCATTTTGTAACATGCTGGACAAGGAAATTACACACCAAAATCATAACCAAACGAATCATTCTCGAACGATTGTAAGAATTGGTTACTCGAGTGAAAATCATTTTCAAAAATGTGACTTCAAATTCATCTTTCAATTGAGAGAAAAACGGCCAATTTTCAGAAAATGAGGCTCACAACTAAATCAAAATCGTTCGCGAATGAAATGAAGGAAATAAAAATAATTATCGAACGAATCATTTAAAACTGAGGAAATTCGTCGGATTTTTCGCAAATTGTGGGAGATTTCAAGTCTTGTAGAAAGCGTGTGGAAAAAAGGGAAAACATGAGAATTTAAAAAAAAAAACTATGTTCACAAGTGATTTTTTTCATTTTTTTTTTTTTACCAGCGGACAGTGGTAAATGTTGATGTTCTTTTTTTTTCTAGTTTCTTTTAGTTTTTCAACATTTTTTTCCAAAATCAAGTTTTTACGAGCTGTTAGTAATATTTTCTGGATTTTTTTCTTCTTTTTTCGTCTTCTTTTTTTTGATCAATTACCATCCGTCAATGACTAGTGGTAATGATATTGAATATTTATTTTTATACCAAAAACTGAAGTTAAATATCAAGTTCATTCAATTGAACTTATTTAAATTTTTGTTGAAAGCAGCTTTTGAATTTAGAAGAAAGGGGGTAAAAATTTTTAGTTTTGGTATGAAATTTGTGGGGAAAATGGGAAATTTTAAGCTGACGTGTGGAAATAACAACATTTTAATATCCCATCACTCATTAATTGTAAGCAAAAATTGTCATGCTACAAAGAACGATCTCGATTTCGTGAAAATGAATCTTCAAAGAAGGTCTCATATATCAGTCATTCCCCTGATCCGGAACGACTGAATCGAATTCTTGAAAAATCGTTCCTCAACGACTTCGTTGATTTACGAATACGTCGGTCAATTGTGACCAATCATTCAAAAAAACGATATTTTAAGCAGATCGTTCTATTCGTGACTCACATTCAAAGTTCATTTCTCGCCAAAACATTTAAAAATATTTTCAACTAGATTTTTTTCTGGGAACATTTGAATGACTTATTCAAAAAATGACGTATTATTATGAGAAAAAATCAAATCCAAAAATCAAGCAACGACATTCATGATGGTATCTTGGTATCAATCACGATCTGTTTGATTCACACTGAGCAAATCATTCACAGACCACCTCACAACTGTAAAATTATTCGAATCATTTTTGCAAATCAAATCTTTGGTGAATCATTTTGAAGATTTTTTTCATTCATTCCTAAAAATTGAAAAAAAAACTCATCCAAACGGGAATTCTTCAGCGAATTGTTCATGAACGATTTAAAAGAGTTGTGTCCAAATTCTTCACTGAGAAAACACTCGAATTCTGCAATAATTGATCACTACTCACAATACAACTTTACTGTTATGATGGAATTTTATCAACCAACATACAACCAAATCGTTCGTGAACGACCTCAGGGATATTATGAATCATTAATTGAATCGTTCATGTAAACGAAAGAGTGTAAGATATCGTCAGTCTCTGGCGAACGATTTCGAAAAATTGTTCATTAATCACTAAAATGAACTGGTCTAATAGTCTAAATACAAACCACACAATTTGAATGGAAAATTTTCAGCGAATCGTTCGCGAACGATTCAAACGAATTATTTACAAAATTACAAATCTTTCGCCAAAAAAAAACATTCAAACTGTACAATAACAACTATTGTGGTTGAATTGGTTTAGCCCATACAAAACCAAATCGTTCGTGAACGACTTCATTGCAATGAATCATTTGCGATTCGTTCACATAAAATGAAATACATAAATCTGATAAATCCTAGGAAAACTTTTCTCAAAAGTAGTTGATTCATCACTAAAACCTCAAAAAAAGCTCATCCACACGAAAAATTTTTAGAGAGTCATTCTCGAACTATTGAAAAGAGTCATTTACTCGTCGTTCACTAACTCACTCTAAGAAAATACTCGAATACTGCAATATGCTCTGCTCTCACTGCACTTCTGAGGCTCTCACTACCGAATCAAATTGTCCCAGAATAATTTCGAAATGATTCGCAATTCACCACCAAATCACTATCACTGTTTCACCGACGACTCTTGGATCACGATCATTAAAAATACAATAAAACACACTCGAGTCGAGTACTTACGATCATATCCGGCCGTCCAACTCCACATCGTCACCATCGCTAACAGCCAGTGGAAAAACAAGCCTTCCATTTTCCAATACAGCGGTGGATACAGCTTACGTAACGGTAACAGCATGAGCATCCATACGCAATACGTTGGTATACAGTAGACATTATTCAATAAGACGAATATCACCCTGATTACCACCTTGACAGCGACGAAAAGTCTGCAAAGAAACATCACAGTGTTGTTTATTTTCTCGATCAAATACAAAACAAAACATATATGCCACCATAATGATCCGATATTCACACTCGATCTTCGTCGTCTCAACATGACTATAACCTTACAAATAGTCTAGGTACTCTAAAATTAACGATAGAAAAGCGGTACACATGCTCGGGCTATTTCATCTTCTAAATCATCTCAATATTACATAGTATCGCAGAAGAGAGGAATTTAATTTTCACGATCGATACATCATCTTAATTTAATTCCGCTATATTCGATGTGTTTTTTTATAATCCCAATCACGCGCTGTAGCACCACAGACTACCCTACCTAATCCTTATCATTGAGAAATTCTTTTCATTTCATTTAAAAATATCGAATGATCGTCTCGTGCATATAAGTATGAAGTTGAACTTTATCGACTTGTTATTAACACGACTCCCACTATTCACAAAACAGATAAAAATATCAAAACAAAAGTCGAGAAACAGTTTTGACATAAAATTCGTGGTTATTTTCTACGGTACATTTCATTTTTTCCCAGCCCTTACCCTCCTTAAAATCCTTCATCCTGTCTAAAGAATACTCGAATACTCTTGACTTTTTCCATGTTCCTTTTCTTCTACAACCAAATTTTGACGATGTTCTTTTCTTCATTTTATACGCAATTTCAAGTAAGTATATCGAGACATTTTTCAAACACATAGTGATCGCCTACACTTTATCAAATGAGAAAACCCCGATTGATGTTTGTATTTTGTTAAAGCAAGATTATCTTCTATTGAGACGGTTTCTCGACCCGACTATAATTCATTATAAACGTTCATATTCGAATGGAAAATTCCATTGTGAAATTCGGACCAACAACACGACATGAAAAATATGAAATAATCCTTCACACACGATAAATATTTGAAATAGATACAAATATAGGTATACGAAAAACTGAAGAGCCAATTATGAATTATTCGTTAATACGAGTAAAATTAAAATAACAAAGATACGATAGATAATTTGAAGCGCACACCTCAAGATTATAAAAGGTTATACTCAATTCAGGGTGTCTCAACATAACGAATATTGCCAGTATTTTATAATAAAAATATAAGAAAACCAACATTTACCCAAATGCTCGCTCGTTAAAATATTACTATCCTACTTTCTTGCCTTCTTTTTTATTTTCCAATTTCATATTATGTACATTCGTGTAGCCTCACATACAGGAAAGGAAATGGAAAAGGAATCCAATCGATATCAATTCATGATATTGCATCTCAATTACACCATCTTATCTTGGTAAAACTCGAGAAATTCGAAGAAAAAAAAACATTAATCTTTTCCATTATCCATTTTCTCTTCTCTCCTTCCTAGTCGCGGGTTTCCATTTTGAAAAATCAGATTGAAACTCGAGATTACTTTTAGCACCGTAGGTATAGGTTCTGGTTGATAATTTCGATATTTCGCTATTCGACAAATAAAATCGTATTCGTACGTATAAAACAACACGGTATATAACCATATTTTTTCTAACACGTTAGAGTAGACTGATATATTTTTACGGAAACTCATCTCATTTCATCTCGAATTTCCAATTTCCATTAAATTTAGTGAAACATTTGGCCATTTCATTGACCTTGACTTTATTACCGAGCGTGTGAAAAACCGATTACATTAACGCGTAGAAGACTAAAAAAGACGATACGAACGAATTAAACCGAAACGTATGAACGAACTACATACAGATGGATGGGTGGGTGGGTCTTTTTGGGTACGCTACGAATATAAGTACATCGCATCGTGTACCGTACGATTCAGATACGACTAAGATAACGTTATAATGAGCCTCTCAAAAAACCTATGCCATTGTATTTCTACATCGTTGTTCAATTAATACACAAAACGCAAAACACGCCACGTTTGACTAATTGAAAAAGCACATTGTGCTAGAATTAGCATCACGCGAGTCGAGCTATGCCTAATGCGTATACCTTATTCATTCAAAATTCTCAACTTCGCCATTTTCGGTGATTTGTGGTGTACGACTTTAACGTCAAAACGCCAGAATTTACTTTCAAGGTGGATTAGAACTTAATATTTTAGATCGTCGAAAACATAAGGTTGACTTGTACTCTGCTACATTCCGAGCAACTTGGAAAATTCACATCGCACCATGAGCCACTAACAATGGAACCTTTGGAACTCATACTATCTGAATTGACAATCAAACGAGCATGTCTTAAAACCTCAGTAACCAAAATTTCAAGCGTTAAAGCTCATTTTTGTATTTGTGTCGAATTTTGGAAAATTTTAAAAATGTTAAAAATCTGCACCTTTTTAATTTTTCTAGAAGTTTCAAATTGCTTAAGAAGAGCCAAAAATGAACTTTAGGACCAATAACTTTGGTCGCTGCTTGTTTGGGCACTATTTCCAAATTTCTGGTGGGATTTGAAAACTTGCTGGAGGCTCCAAAAAAGTCAAATTGAGATTGTTTTCTAGTCGTGTGATCGTGTAAACACAACAGACGATATTTTGTCGAAAAATTGCTCCTTATAGGGATTAATGTAGTTTTTTTGCACCTGCAGAACGATTTGAATTTTATGGAGAAAATTTATTAATTGCTGGAGTCTCCAGAATAGTTTAAAATTAGTAGTTGATGGTCTGATGGGAATTTGATTAGAAAGAATTATTCGCATCGGTTCACTTTGCTCAAAAAAATTAATTTATTATTAAAAAGTTCAAAAATTGCTCTTTCAATATTTTCTTTAAATTTTTTAAATTTTCAAAAATTCACCAAAAGTCCAACAATCAACTCTAGGGCCTGACATTTTGAGTACAGGCTACAGAGATTTTAGAACGTGCTCTTTCGATCCAGCTTAAACAATTTTATAACCTAGAAGGAGGCAAGGAGCAATTTACATATTAGATTGAGGTAAAATTAGCACATATTGCTTTTACTCTTATATCGCAAACACGCCTTGTTAAGCAATCATTTTTCATTTTTCATTTCATATACTGACTGTACTTAATTGCGAATTCTTATTCATTGAATTGCAACAGAACTTGTGAACATTGTTACACAAGTAAAAATAAGAAAGCAGTCGATTGCGGAAAAATAATCGATTGGTTCGATTTTTAGAGATCGAATCGATCTGCAATTTAATCGACTGAATTCGATTCAACTTGACTCAGAATCAATTAATCAGCTGATTCCCAACAAATGAAGTAGTTGAAATGATTAGTCAACTTAACAATCGACTATAAAAATAAATTTTTGTGAAAGGATATCACCCACATGAACACTTTCAACTTTTTCTACAAAAAAGTCATCCAGATCCAAAATAAATTCCGTTAATGCAACCTAATATCGATTTAAGTCGATTTCATCGATTCAATCAACTCGATCACCCCAATCGATAGACCTCGATCAATCGATGTTTCATCTATAAGAATTGATCAACTCAGGAATCAAGTCGATGGATATTGGATAACATTAGAGGCAGAATTGACGCGTGTAATTTCACATTACGAATTGTGGTTAACCTACACTTTTTTTACAGTTTGCAGCTTTCGTTCGTTCATTATACTTTAACCTTTGTGAAATAAATACGAAGAATCTCCAAAATCCGAATATCATCAACGGGGCGACTTTGGTAAGTAGTGTTTTAATTCATTTGCTTTTTTACTTTCCCTGACGCTGTGATCTTCCAAACTTTCAACCAAGTACAAGGTGCAAAATTCTATTTCATCACATACATTGTAGTTCTTCAGCACCACATGCTAAAAATTTCATTCAACATGTTCGAACATAAAAAAAACTTGAAAATTTTCAGCTATCAACAATTAAACATTATTATTGAGACATTTCTGGCAACATGATCAAAACATCTATATTATTGGTCCATCTTTTGGGTATGATTTTTGGTACGTCTACTTTCACATAATCTTTCTAATCGCAACTTTGAATTTTGATTAGAACCACCACAGAAAGTTTTTTGTTTCCTTTCAGCTCAAATGATGCCATCCAATTCACCAGATTCTTTTCCAACCCAAAGTTTGTCAGAAAATTCATCAGATTCTCTTCCAACGCAAATAATCCAAGCTCATTCAAGAGATTTGTCAAAAGAATGGGATGATGATGATGATGATGTTACTGATGGTGATGATGATGATGATGATGATGATGACGACGATGATTATGACGATCGATTCGAACTTCCTGGTTTTGACAAAGATGTCTTATCCAAAAACAGCGGTAACGAAGAGATAAAATTCGAAACTAATAATAATAAAGTGCATTATCAGGCAAACATTACCGGAGCTATTCAATTATTTTGGAAAAAAGGAAATGACCAGGTTGAAATGAATATCACCGCAGCAGGCGCTGTTAACCAAGATTGGCGTTTGGGAGATGCCAAAATTCATTTGGAACGAAGTGTAGCAGGCGATCAGAATCAAGTTTGGGACTTTGGTGAAACCAAATACACGTATTCTTCTACTCCTGCAGGAAATTTGACTAGAAATTGGATTAATGGAAAGGAAGACGAGAGAAAGTTGCGAAAATACAAAAAATTGATCGCAGAATGGTGTGATGAGAATTGCTTCTTTATAAGAAAATCCAGAAGGAATTGTATTATTTACTAATCAATAATCATATCATTGAATTTATATAATTATGTTGGCGAATTTTACTTCACAATCAAATTTTTCTTTTTCATATTGAATACGTTTTTGTACAAGAACATTTAAGTATGGTTGGCTGAGGGTGAACATCGCAGCCCTTCATCTTCCTCCTCAAAAGAAACCTGCACTTCAGTTTATAGTACAATAGAATTGGAATTTCAAAGGGGGGAGGGGGAATCTTAAGGAGTCGTATGTCTGAATCAGATGAAAAATTCATTTTTAGGTAAGTAGATAGATACTTAGATACATATTTCGAGCCTCGATTATCCATCGATAGGAAGACAATGGAGAACAAAATTCAAAAGGAATCGAAGTATGTAACAGGTGGAATCTGTCCATTCGAAGTCACTGACCCATTTTTTTTTTTACAAAAAACTGAATTTCACTTCCTCAAGAATGAGTTATAAAATGCGAGTCTCCCCCCCCCCCCCTTCTTCCCAGTTATTGGTGCTCAAGAAAATTACTACATACCTACTTATTCATAATTTTTCATTTTTTAAAAATGCCTATTGAGTATGTTGAGTGGACAATTATTTTTAATTGATTATTTAGAGTGATTTTTTTTCACTTGAAACGTATGAAATACGAAAATTACGAAAAATTATTCACCAAAAAGTTTCAAAATCCTTAAAAACAGGGGAAGAGAATTCGTTGAAAAACACTTCCAAAAATGGAGGGGAATATTCTTCTGCCTGAGTGAATCAGGAGGATGGGGGGGGGGTAACGTTTGAGTAAAACTTTTCCAAAAATCTACAAAAGAGGAACGTTTAAATTAAAAAATTTCAAAGTCTAATAATGTAAAAATAAAAAAAATCATTACTTTTTGATGAAAATCAGGAAAAAAGTAGGACATCAGGACGCACAATTAAAAATTAGGGCAAAACCAGGACTTGCAGGATTGGCAGGACTGTTAAAAATCCTGTTTTCGAGAGCAATTAGCAATTAATATGCACAATTGGAAGGGGAGGACAGAGAAAAAGACATCTACGTCAAAAATTATGATTCCGAAAGTGTTCGAGCTAGTTCGAGCTCGTCACTTGAATAATAATACGTAGAAAAAAAATCATTTTGATTTCAATTTTTTAATCCAATAGGAAAAGAAAAGGACAAATTTAGGTTAAAGTAGATATACTTAATACCTATAAAGAAATGAACACAAAAAAGCTTGAATTCTGACTTGATGATTTTAATATGAACTATGAAAAAAAAAACGTTTCCCTCCCTTTTCGATCTTATTTTCCAAGTGAGGTTAGTCCAGTCCATGATTCAAGCTCATTATACGAAACAACAATTTTTCAGTTTTCGACAACTTTCGGTACTTTGACTTTTAAAAGCTTTCAATCAATACTGAAAACTCACAATATGGGCAATTATTATGCAAAAAATTGCATGATGTGAGAAAATCTCATGGTTTTGCTGAATGAAATTTCAATTTTAGTAATCCTGTAAGAATTCATCGTCATGATGATCGTTTACTTTCACTTTTCATTTCAAGACTAATTTTATTCCACTATAAAAAATAACAAATTGCAGGTGATGAATGAAAATTTAGAATTTTAAATGAGCGAATAGGTAACATTATTCTGTAATACGTAATTCATGAATTCCATTGGTACCAATTTATAACATTGATTTTATACATATTTGAGTGTCTACGTTTTCATCAAATCTAAACATGAAAAAGGGGTTTTTTTGAAAAACATCAAAATCTGAACCAGTGATAGACAAATTTTTGATATTTTGAAATCGCATACAGAAAACAGTGCCAATTCGAATAAAATTTCCATTCATCCGGAACGTATTTAGAGCAATTCTCGGAAATTATCAATGCGAAATATTAAAATAAAATGTCGCAAATGCGGAAAATGTATTATTTTATTCGTCTAAGAGATTTGCTAACGTGATGAGTCATTTCGTCTGATGATTTTCTCCCCTTCATCCAGATTAGCTACCCTCACCTTCGCAGTCGCATGTCGCAATGAATTTCATTCAGTAGGAAGAATCGTAACGTTTCAGTTAAGTTTTATGAATTTCAACTATAAATCATTCGACCTTCCATTGAGGAACCCACGCTTTGCGAGTAGGACATGGACATATCGATAAAACGAAATTTATATGCAATATCGCGTCTTTTTGTTTTCGGTGACACCTTGTATGAAACAGGTAATACGTTGTACTCGTATGTGTATGTTTATTACGAAGAATACATACTTAACCCATAAAATATTTGAAGATATATTTTGCACATGTACCCATCACATCGTACCTCTACCTATCAAGTATCATCTACAAATTTTACATGACTAACCAGTAACCAACCACGTATCAAAACACTTCAATATTCGATTCGTTCGTCGATATATTTTAGCTGACATTCTAGCCACCGAGTGCAAATAATATGGGCGAAAATTGGTGATATCATACGTTATACATTCAAGGTGAAACCTGATGGCTGTACCGGCCGGACATAATACGCTAATTTTCTGCGCAACGAATAATGCTGCGGTTGTGGGCATTATTATAATAATATACAGCATACATAGTTGTCTGTCTCTTGTATACATGTACATTGTACAATGTACATACGATACGTTGGCGTCATTTTCGTCTTTATAAATGCACGTCAATTGCAACCAGAATTGAGAATACACACGACAACAAGTACACCGGCAACGATGCCGGGCACATTAAAAAATTATAATATTTTCGCTACACGCGGCAACGGTGTAAAGTAAACTTTACGTACCTACACTTAAATATTATTCATTTTCTGTATTATTATTACGTATAATCTTGTACATATGTAATGTACATATCGGATCGTCGGTTTTGGTGTTATTATGCATTGTTTTCTTCTCCTTCTTCTTTTTGTTTTGCTTTTCGCGAATGCGTATTTTTTTTCATTTTTTGTAATACTCGTAATCGATTCTTCGAGTATACAGCGGAGGTTTCATTTTCATTGTATTTGTTGTTTATCCAATGCCAAAAGGGTACGCTCGAATGAGTTTGGTTCCCAAAATACGCACGTACATATAATATGTGTACTGTGTAAACCAAAGACAGGATATGAGGTACTCTTTTCCTCCTCTTCTTGCCCCTGATTATATCTATGGTTCCATTTTTAGAAGGTTGTAATTCGGACAATGAGAGTATTCTTGAAAGAAGCCATCGAAGCTGTGTCGTTCTAATGGAAACCAATCGACGATATTTCGCTGCGTTCGAATCGAATATACGTAACTCGAACAATTTGTACGGATTCTGGTATTGGCGTTCTTTCATCTGTCCAGAGGCCACTACCATCGTACTGTGAAAAGGTGATCGAATCCGTAATGTTGTATGGGTGGAATGCAGTTTATCGCACTTTTTGGAAAAACGAACGGGTTTACGTGATTTTTTATGTACGTAGTATCTCAATTTTTAAAAAGTAATTCCTATAAAATCAACAGCTTATCATCTAAAAAATTTTCGAAAATCAAAATCACAAATTCACGAAAAAAATTGGAAGAAAACAAAATTTCAAAAAGCTCAAAAAAAAGGAAAAATAACGAAAAATACCTAATTGAGAATTTTTTTTCTTCAAAAACTAGAAATATTTTTGAAAAAAAAATCGTAAAAAACTGCAATTTTTAGAAATTAACTCTAATTTTGGATTTAAAAAAAATACTTTTTATGGTGAGAAAAAATTGAAAAATTTCTGAAAATTTTTACACTTTTAAAAAATTAATAATTTCAACAAAAAAAATGCTCCTTTTATTCAACATTCTAGTAAAACTTTCATTCCACACTGCATTTTTCAATAATTTTCAAAATTTCAAAAAATAAAAATCCTGAGCCTTTATTCAACATTTTAACACTACATTTCAATTTTCTAAAATTTGAAATTAGTCTGCTATAATTTTATAGGTTTTTAAAGGAAGTTGAAGAATTGATTTGCAAAAATTAAAAATAGTCGTATTGATTCCTACTAGAGGGAAGAGGGGGTGGTGTGCATCGAATTGATATATTTTTTGAAGAAATGGAGGGGGTCATATTCAACCTTACACTTCAAGATTACATTTTTCGAAACCAAAAACCTGTACGAGGTTCTTTTCACAAAATTTTTATCAAAAACATTCAGCAGACACCTTTTTTCTTTTGATTCTGTATGAACGCACAAATTTTTTTCAAGACGTGATGGTTTTGATTTTCAAAATATTTTTAAAAATTGAGAAATTGAAAAAACACAAAAAAAATTCAAAAAAAATCTTTGAATGAAAAATGAACAGAAAATTTAGCAACTAACAGAACTTTTTCTCATAGGTAAAAGTAACAAAATCATGTCAACAATTTTTCTAAAAATGAAAAAGTTTCTCATTAATTTTAGGCAAATAAAAAATACCCAATTAAAAATAAAGGATCTATTTTTCAATTTTCAGAGGAAATCGTTTACTTAAGGCTTTTAAAATGAAATTTTGATGCATCTTATAAAAAATTTAAAATCGTTATCATCCATTAATTTGACACACTTCTACAAATCTCTGAACATTTTTTCGAATTATTATTTCGCGATTCAAATTTGAAATGCCAAATAAAATGTACATACCAGTTGACGTTTTTTAAACTTTGTATCAAATTTTCAATTACTCATTTAGATTTTACCCCATAATTTCCTGAAATTATTATCAAGTATTAAATACGCACAAACGACGATGTCGTAAATTTTTAAAATACCACTTTGAGTCATGAAACTTTTATCATGTGAATAATTCGTCGAAAGTCATATAAAAATTATCAAAACCGTATCGTTAATGAAGTATGGTAAAATACGTTCGCGTTCAGATGAGCTATGAGTTAAATATCAACTTCTCGCTTGAATTCTCCCACTCATCGAAGATCACAAAGAGTAAAAAAATGATCGTTCAAACAATCTGTTCGCGTTTACTACTCGTATTTTCGATCGTCAATAATATTCGCTTATTGTTTGAGAATACAATGGATAAAATTCCCGCAGCGTATATTTCGGGTTAATAGTAGGCACAGTTGTAAGCGAATGTGTGAAGTCTCCCTGGAGCCTAATGTGTCTCCTCTTGTGGTCTTTCAAAATGGTACCATAAAATATATATACGATACAGATGCGTTGGCTCATACGATTACATAGACATTCAACAGCTTCTCATCTTCGCTATCTTATTCGAATTAATTATTCATTTTTTTCTCGCTCGAGGTATTCGAATTTTATCATACGTCGGCGTAGCGTCGGATTAGTCCACCCATCGTAATTACTCATTTTCTTCATTGTGTGTGACGTAACTTCAGGAACAGGTACCACCGACAGATAATTTTTCCACGAGTAACGCCCAAAAAAAATTTCGTGCAACTACATATTCTATCAAAGTCGTCGTCGTAGCCCTGTTTAAAAACGTCCATTGTATGAAATTTGAAATTTTCACGCAAAAAATCGCGTTCGTGACAAATGGCAAAAAATCGCAATTTTTTCTCCTATAAGTGAAGGTACATACAATCATACTCGTACACCTAGGTTTGGTAATTTTATCGTAACTATAGCTACCTTGTTAGTTGTTATCGTGCATTATCACGTGTTTTTCATTACACGACAGATTTTCTGCTCCAACTCTAAAACCAAGTCCGACTCCGAGCAAATTCTTTAGGATATTGCACGTGCGTAATTTATGATTTGCTATTCTTCAAAGTTCATTTTTTTTATTGTCACGTATTTTACACGATAGGTATAGCGAACGATTCTAGAATTTTTTCGACAATTTTTTCACCAATCGATGTACCCCATAATGGATTATTCGTGCAAGTCTTATCAAAGCATAAAATGATGACAAAATGTGTGTTTAATATACGAGTATATAAGTAGGTATTACAAGTGGGTACGTCTTCTTTAATCACTACCTCGGAATCGTTCTCGACGCCTGCCTCTTATCGGTATTTATATCATTCCATATTGTATAGTACGTCTTTCGTACGCGATGTTTCGCGATATTTTTGACCTATTAATGAAATCATCTTGTCATCGTTGTCGTTGTCTCTTGTCTGATGATGCAAGATACTTACAATACGAGGATTAATTTCGACTGAGATGTTTTCCTCGTATAGGTTGCTGATACGATAAAAAACGAGGATATGCGTCGTGAAAGTTGATCCGCAATTTGGCAATTTTTTTGCGAAGAATCAACTTTTCCAATGATTTATGTATAAAGTGATTTCCAAGTAACTGGACTGGTGAAGAAAGTTGACAAAAAAATCAGGAAAAAAACTTAAAATTGCACACAAGAGGTACAAACAAATGCATATTTAGACAATTTGAGCCAACTTTTGCTCTAAGTCTCAAAAACAAAGCCTCACAGAAGAAAATCCCATGTTTGAAAAATTGTATGCTAGAAAATCCCATGTTTGAAAAATTGTATGCCCTACAACTGTCTTCCTTTCTATTTTTTCGTAGGGCTTTTTCAGTTCTCCTGAAAATCAATTCATTGTTATATGGAGAAACTGATTAAAGTTTCACATTTTCATCACAAAAATCCATCGAAGTAGAACTTTTCAACTTCAGCTCAGAATAAGTCACCATTTCGGATCATTTTTTATCCCCAGCTTAGGAACCAAAAAGTACAGTATGGCATGCAGCTTCCAAAAAAAAAAAATATATCAACCCTCTCAATCGGAAAATTATTTTCCAAAATAGTCCAAAAATTGTATAAATTGATAAAAAAAATTGAAAATCCAATATTTTTGTATCGGAAAACTACATTTTTGGTAACATTTCGAGGATCAATTTTGACGAGAATGACACAATTTTTGAGCGTTTATTAAAAAATTTTTTGAGATGTGCGATTAGCCAGATACTACTTTGGAAACCATTCTAGATCATATTCTAACCACAATACATTTTAAGGCCATCTTTCGACATGTTTGAGAAAAATGGAATCATACTCTTCAAAATTTACTTCTACAAAATTTTTGGAAAAAAACATTTGGATTTTCAATTATTATTTTCGCAAATTATGTCAAAATTTGTCCTTTAAATGTGATTGTAATTTATTCAAATATGACTAGAAATGAGGGTTTCTGGGGTACCTAACAATTGACCATTCTATGTCCAATGTTAATGCCCATTATTTATGCAATCATTGAAATATTTTGAAAAATTCACGAGCCCAAAGAACTTTAGTTCTTTGTTTGGGTAGCAACATTTTTTGAGGGAGTTACCCCATAGATCTTCATGTTCTGAAAATAAAATGAGCAAAATAGGTGACTAGGTGACCAAGAAATTTCCTTGCAGCCCCCCTCCCTCCCACCTAAAAAAATTGATAGATGAAAATTTTATAAATTCTACCATTTTGCTCCCATTCATTCGATTTCTTGTGATGAGAAAATTGAATTTTTACGCACAAGTTCTCAGTCTAAAGACAATTTTTTTAAAATAATTAAAAAACGAATTAAAGGTGTGCTCATTTTTACCTCTTCTCGCCTTGAAACATTCTTTCTGTACCATTTTGAGAAAGGAACTAAAAGAGGTTCAAAATTAACCATCTCCAATTTGCTAAAAATGACTTTGAAACTGAAGAAAAAATTAAGAGTTGATAAAACCATTTCTGACGAGCTGAATGAGTTCAAAATGGTAATATCATTTAAAAAGTTTAAAAACACAAAACATCAATTTTTTCTCATTCCTTCTCCCCCCCCCCCCCGGGATAACTCTGAAAAATTGGGATGGGCAAGAAAAGTGGCAGTTTCACACATTTTATTTCGATAATCACATCGAATTTGGTGGAGAAAATCAAAAATTAGACGAATGTAAGCAGGATGTCACTTCAATTAGGCGAGAAATTTCTGGAAATTTTTGAATCATTTGATACAAATTTCGTAATTTGTATTTCATCAACATTTATTCAAATGTCGACTATTTATACGCCTCTATACTGATTCTTTTGAGTATTTCGTCTAATTTCCGTATAATTTTTCAATTTCAGCAATAGGTATTTCAATAATTTTTTACTTCTGAATTTGACAATTTTATCGATATTGCAATTTATCAACCTGTTACTTCATTTTCAAAGATTTCCACGCTAATTTATCCAATTTTTCATAAATTTAATCCAATTTTTGCGGCAATATTTCTTCTAAATTTCACTAATTTTTCAAAATCCTCGCACGAACCCTCCAAAAATATCTAATTCGAACGTTCAAAATTTCTACACATTACAAGACCTTTTCACATGTTGAATCTTGTAATAAAACATTTTCAACTATCCTACAACTTTATCGAACACTTCTTTCGTAAGTCACAAAAAACCACTTGAACAATCAAACTTTTTAGAGCCAGACTTGTGGAAAAGTTGTAAAAAGTAACTTTTACGTAAAATAAACACTAACAAGGATAAGTTGGCCAACTTTCTAAAGTGGAAAACATAAGAAAAAAAAGTACAGATAGCAATTGAACATTTCTACTGCGTATTTCTCATCCCCGATAAAAGAAGTTGGAATTCGTCGAAAGGGCCGCGCGATTAATACGCGATCGAAATAGAATAGAGCACGGAGTCGAACAACTTCACATAAATAATGAATAAAAATCAAATCGTAAACAAGAGAGCGTTTCGAGACCCCCGATGGAAAATTTCTCAATTTATTGCTTCAAAATAAGTAATAAGAACTCTGATCGGAACTTATTAAAACAACTTTATAAAGAAAGTATCCAGTTATTTCTCGAAAATACCGGCTAAAAATTCGCTCGAGAGTCCTCAGCTTGGTTTAAAAATTATACAATCATCTCGTAAGTTATTTTTTCACTCCTATAATTGCACCTCATTCTCGATGCAAAATGCAACGCGACGCGAACTTAGGATATTAACGTGACTAATACAGTTTCTCTTTCTCTCTCGCACTATAGTCAGCGACTTGCTATATTAGAAAAATTATGATAATGAAGACGCCATAATGAGCGATAATTATTTCGAAGAAATTAAAAAAGAAAAATACGTCACAGAGCGAGTTGATTTTCAAACAGTTTTGTAATTTTTTTGAGTGACCAAAGCGTATGCTAATTTCAATCTTTCCGCGGTGTAAGCGTCGACCTTGTTTTCCAGAGTCACGTATGTAGGTGTTTTTTCCCCTTGTACTCGTATACTCTCTCATTCAGAAATATTGCTGCTACATCGCCAAAAGGTTGTGACATTGTTTTATCAGGTAGTATAATGTGCAAACATGAACGTCGACTTCGCATATAAATAGCTATAAGGTGATTGATTCTCAAACCATCATTTCGAGTATTGCCTTGTACATAAGTTTTGGGTACGATGATGAATTGTGGATAATTAACGCTGCAAAAGGCAAAACAAAACAAAGTTCGGCACTCGAAACGAGAAAGGAAAAAACAATACTCTTACTGATGACAAACCACGTATTTAAATATTCATACGAAACATTTCCCCGGTCGGTATATTAATTAAGGCAGGTACAAAAAAAAGTACGCATATTGCGTATACGCATCGCAGCAGGTGTACTCGTATAATTCGGTTCTTGAAATCTCGCGAATGATGTAAAAAAAAAAATTCAATGAAAACGTATATACCATGTACCTACTCGTATTCTGAGGTACTTGACCATCGAAGCGTGCAAAATTCAAGAAAAAAATTACACCGGGTGCGTATCTTCTAACTCTCGTTGGTCATTGGTGTAATACACGCAAAACGAACCAATAAAAGTTCAGATTTTTATGTACGTATTTACACTTCTACTATTTTTACGATTACCCAAGGTTGTATATATGTAGATGTACATCGTATGTACCATATTGCGCTCAATTTAACGTTAATCGGTTTTGGTAATTTTTTTCTCATCGAAAAGAAGGAAACCGCGATGCATACGCATACAGAGGAACCAGCCAAGTATACATAAAATGCATATGGTACAAAATGAAATGACGTAACACGGTTATGCTCAAGTGTGATTAAATCGATAATAAAATAATAAAAATTAAAGCGTAGGTACTCGACGTTTGTAAAAAATACGTATTTTTGGCTGAATTCTTCGAAAAACTACAGTCAGAGTCTCGTGTGCTTATTTAATTATTCATTTTACAAACAATTTCGAAATTATACGGAAAACAAACCACGAAGGGTTCGTTTCGTTCTTCGAAATTTTACAAACAGAAGGCAACGAAACACAAACTGCGAAGAAAATGTATAAATTGGGTAAAACAAAAGCGGAAGTGGTTTTTTAATGGGGTTGTCTGGATTTGACGTGCTCTAAATAAATGTCGATTTTAGCAACAAATCATTTTCGAAAAATTTCCACCAACAGCTTTTTATTCGAGTAAGAGGTGAAGGGAATTGGAGGGCGGGACCGAACCCTAATGTAAGCGAACTTTTTAGGGTGTCGACCGAATTTCAAAAATAATGTCAATAATCTCTATTTTTTCAACGTTTTCCTCTCGACAAGGGCAAAGTTGCTGAAAAATTCAGTTTTCCAGGATTTGAAACAGGAGGAAAAATTCTGTTTCGAGCTACTTGACCTAAAATTTGAAATCTAATTTTTTTCAGCCAATACCTACCTATTCGATTTACTGGCAAATATTACAAAAGCATGAAAAATTAAAAAAAAAATGACGGGACAGCTGAGATGAAGGGAAAATGATGCTGGATTCTTCCACTTTATAACATGCTACCACCTACACATTTTCTTGAAATTTTGAAAGTAGGATACAAGAAATCTATTTTTTGAGGAAGAAATTTTCAACGATTTTCATCACATTTTGCTCAATTACAGCGATAAGTATTTAAGTCATGTATTGAAATATTTTTCAAACTTTCATTCAATTTTCTGCACAATTTTCACTTTATACATTTTTCAGATATATATTAAAATTTTTTCATCACCTACATGTCAACAAATTCCAAATAATTTATGAGCAACTTCCTCGAGGAAAAAAAAATTATACCTGGCAGCATTGAAAATTCGCTAGTTCTATAATTATTACAATTTTTTATGAGAAGGAGGTTCTTAACTGCAATAAATGTACACGTTTTTTCTTTTTTTATACCTACACATAATGTTATTCAGTCAAATTTGTCAATGTAGTTTTCATGTTCACAATATTTTATGACTATGTAAAAGATGTTCTTTTACACGCAGGGTACGAAATGAAAAGATTTAATATGTGTATGATTCATGCTCGTGTAAAAAATAATAAGTTATTTTCATTAATTCAAATTTGCAACGTGACATTCACGTACCTACTTGTATTTAGATGACACTTCGACTTCGTTTAATTCTGTTACACATGCACTAGATTAGCTCCCAATTTGAAATATATGTACCAAAAAATAAGACGAAAACAAAATCAGTGACGTACCCATAAGTACATAAATATTGAAACAAAGTTTTCATATGATTTACAAAAATTCAAAAGTGAACACAGAATAGACTCCTCTTCAATGATATGAAAAAGAAAATTACAAATTTCTTCAATTTCTTCCTTTAATAACTAAATTTAAAAAGTTAGAAGTCTTTTCCCTGCAGTTAGGCCATTTCAAAACTACTTTTTTTATCGTTGAAAAAATTAGAAAAGAAGATCCCAAAAAGAGCCACAACAAATGATAATCAAAAATTATAAATTTTTTTTTTCGAAGTTCTTGTACCAAAAATAAGAATGAAGAAATGAACAGAGGTTGAATCAACTTTAGGTACGTTTTCTGCTCGAGATGACAAGTTTTCGATACTGCAAAACTGATCGAAAAAAATCCAAACAAAACTGCACTATCTGATATTTTTTTCATTATTAATAGCCATTTTTTCAAATTATTTGGGTCATAGATTGCATCGGGGGAGTGGAGGAGAAAATATTTCCTCCTTCTATCTGTTCTGTTAAATAACACGACACAATACTCGCACCACATTTACACAAACAAACATGTCAGCAACTGTCGTACACCTAGCTCTTTTTCCCTTTTGACCTCTTGAAACCATAAATTATGCAATATTGCAGCACTTGACCCTATCGAACAATTTTTTTTACATTACTGCTTCATTGTAAGTTGTATTATACAATTTTTCTTGAGAAATGAGCTTTTTCTCGCGATGAAATAGGGTGTCCACTATGTCCAGTCGTTCAGAGAAATAATTCTTCCTAATTATTTCCAGTTTTTCACTGTTCCAAAATAATTCAAATGTAAATTAGGTAGGTAGAGGTACATACAAAAATATTGGAGAAGCGGGATTCATTTTTTTTCAACTTTTGTTGCAAAAATTGAGGACTTTTTTCAATTTTCTTCAAAAGATTATGTTGATTTTCAAAGCGATATGTACAAATGTATACACGGAAACAAAAAGCCAAATTTCATCAGTACACAACTTTTTCGATTGTATTTCTCAATTTTTTTATAAGTCCCGCAAAGGAAAAATCCAATCCTCTAAAAGGCAAAATTCCAATCCTTTTTTTTTCAAAAACTTCGACAGCTCACAAGGAAAAATTTTTACATTCCAACAAAATTGAAATAAAATGGGGTAAAATAACTTTAAAGAACTTCAATTTGGAAAAAAAAACAATAAAAATTTAAAAATTTAGAATTTGTTTTTGAATTTTAAAAAATATTTGATTTGAATAAAATAAAAAATTTTGTGCGATGAAAAAAAGTGCAAAGATTTCAAAATTGGTTGAAATTTTATTTCGGAATTTGAAGGAAAAATTGAGATATGTATAGGTAAATTTCACATTTCAATGCAAGAATTATTGAGAAATTATAAATGAAAAAATTAAATTCCATCAAAAAGGAAATACCTACATATAAATAAGATTGAAAATACAAATTGATACATTTTTCATACTAGTGCAGGAGTCATCTGAAGTGAAAATTTCCGAATTTCCTGAAATTCCAAAATAGTGATCACAAAAATTTATATTCACAAATCAGAAATTCTTGAATTGAGCAAATTTTCATAATTTTCAAAAATTTTGAGGCACGTGACCAACGCTCCAGTTTTTTAAAAAACCATCGTGTTGACCAAACACTCGAAAAAAAGGTGAAAGAGTGATTTTCAACATTCTGAGTCATTGAATTCCCCTCTTGCCATACTTTAATCATATCAGCACGTATTTACTATGATTTTTTAGTTGAAAAAATCTGTAATTGAAGAAAAATATTCGTTGTTTTGGAAATTTTTGAAAATACAGCCTGCCTTCAAATGAGTATCCACTTTCTAGAAGAACGAAGATTTTTTTCTATCTAATGTCCAAGTTACAAGAAATTTCAAGTTTTTGGATGAGAAAAATCTCATTGTTTAGCCAAACTGAACTCATTCAGCAATCGAGAGCAATACAATTCTGCAAAAAGTTTCTATACTAAGCAAAAATAAGGGCCTGAGGGGAGGAGTGAGCATGCTTATGGAAACCACAATAGTTATTGAGTTTTTTTTAGAGGTAACATGAAAAAAACTAAGGAAATCATACCCAAAAAATAATATAATATTTTCATCATGAAATCAGATTTTACGAAAAAAAAAGTCAGAGGGGAGGGTGAGTTGTTGCATTCAATCTGGAAAAACTCTGCCACGTTCTCACTCTGTTCAAATCGATCCAGAAAACAGACCATCCCTAAATTCACTCGATAATACCCCAGATTCGAAGCTTTCATCATTTTCACAGGAGTTTACAGCTTGAAAATTTCATTATTGATCATCTAAAATATCAAATTACCCGGTGAAAAGCCAAAAGAAAGATTATATCTACCTCACAAAACACATCGTCTTTGTAACAAGAGCCGACATCAGCGTCAATTTTGGGAACAACTGAATTTTACCATTAACTCGCTTTATCGAAGAAACTACACAGTAAAAAGACCATCAATATTCCTCCACAATCCCATCATCGTGAAAAGGCAGAAAGGTAAAAATTTTGAAACCCCTGTATTTCGTTATTCATTCTATTCCCGCTTTAACGAAAATTACAGTACAAAAGCAACGTGTTCCGTTTTAACCCCCTTGCTTTTCCTTGTTAACATACTTTAATTTTGCTCTTCTCTTCTCGCGCGACGCTTTATCCTTCAAACAAATAAAAGCAATTTCAAACGAAGGGGTAGACTGCTTAGAAAACGTGATTCACACATTTGTTTACAAGAATATAGCAGATTTCGCCATAAAAATTACACGGAAAAGATATATTCACATCTTAACGTAGGTAGTAGTGGTACATCTACGTACGGTAAGTTTAATGGGAAAAAATGCAAAACACAATAAGAACACATACATCTCTGAAACGTGATACGATTTCGCTAAATTAATCATTTTTTTCCGATAGGTGAGCTGACGCAGAGCAGATATAAAGTACATTCTGTAATTAATGGTCGATGAATTGGAAAATTTATCGACTTAGGAGCTACATGTAGGTACGAACACGTACCTACGTATAGAATGACTCAATACGAGAAAATTTTAACCTTAAACACGGCACACGGTACGAAAGATATTACGAGTACGTCGAAGAAAAACTGACTATATCAGTCAAATATCGCTATTTATCCGCTAATTATACTCGTACCTACACCGCGATGCTACGTAATGATGACACGAGGAAAAAGAGCTAACGAAAATAAAACGTCATTTTTCAAATTGGAAACATCGTAGCGTTAGTCGAGAACGTGAAAAAATAAATATAAGAAATATGAAAAGCTACAATATTGATGAAACGTTGGAAAGAATTTTATACATTTAGGTATATTTCACATCCTACGCGTGATATTCCCCCGCTGAGAATTTTTCTCTGCGCCACGAAGCTTTCAAAAACGTAGAAATTTGCCTTGTGGGGAAACTTCTCGTGTAAAAAATGAAACCTACGTTCGAGTTTCAATATTTCGCAACGTTTCGAACACGTTGGAAGAATATTTTTCCGGGCCACGAAGGCGAAAAAGGAAATTGATAGCGCGATGGAAAGTTAATAAAGCATTTAAAATCGTCGCCCTTTCCCCTTTCGTTCGAGCCAACAACCTGCACAACAAGTGGAACCATACCTTGAACGATGTTTTCCACATTTTCACCGATTTTTTTCTCCGCAGTTTGATATTCGCGTCATCCTCGACGTAGCGCGTCAATTCAAGCGTGAAAATTGTGCGCTGATTTTTTGAGACACGTGTAGAAACGCTGAAGGGAGCTGGCTGGAGCAAGACGAACGTGATTTTGCACAAAAACAGGGCCCAGATACGCGGGTCAAAGATGAACCGTCGAGTGTTTTTTCTCTCCCTCGAACCAATTTCTCGGCGTGTGATCGAGTTACCGGCGAGAAAGCTAACATGGCTCTAATTACCATCGTTTTAGCCGGCTTCGTCTCTTTCGTCAGGATAAATTGACGTATGATGGTATAATTAAAAGCTACCCGCTTCGTATCGACGACGGTATCGCGGCCAAAGAGTCGATTCGAGTTAATACTTTGACGTTTCGAAACAGAAAATTAACGACAAGATTGTTTCAACTTGTACGTGCATTATGCTCGGCGAAATATCGATATCCGGCGCGGCGCGGCGTCAAAGTTTATCATCGAAAGTTCCACTTTCTATGAGTTTACCTAGTTTACAAACAAATGCATAATTAATAATAATAGTAGAAAAAAAGGAACAAGGGTTGCGCGATTTTTCAATATGAATTTTTCATCGCATCCGATTCGGGACACCGGTGAGTGTTACGATCGACGATGAAGTCGGATTACTCAACGAACCGTTTTTCTATCAATGTTTACAATTTAAATCGTTTCCCTTCTCGTCCCCACTCCATCAAACGACTATTTTTAGTCTACACTCTAATTAGCCGTACAGATAATGAAAGGAAAGAAAAATTGAAAACATAGTCAAGGTGATAAGATTACATATAAATGAGTAGGTATATAAAACCCATTATAATGGCATACGTTAGGTTAATTTATTACTTCGGTAAATTATGATACGTCAAATAAATGACTTCGAACTTCAGCTAATAATAATTAGATAAATTTAGTGTTGAAAAACTCGATGAATGAATATCGAAGCTGAAAATTTACTACGATCGATGATAATCTTACCTGTACGTTATGGTACAAATGCCCTTATCCAGCTCCTCGATCCCCATTTTCATTTTCCGGCGCTCAACACAACGGAATCTACAACATTGCAAAATACAGTTTATACCGTTCCCAAGTCAATCAGAATCACCGCTCAACGTAACATTTTCAACCATTCTCTGAAGTACAACACAGAAAAATTTTTATCTAATCAGATCGAAGTTCAAAATGTATAAAATGAATTAAAATTTCGCAATAAATGTGTTTGAAAATATTTTGCCTATTTTAATACAAATCAAATGATTATAACTTACGATTTTGTTTACAGCGGAGTGTGGCTGTAAACGATGAGTATTTCGATATTTATTTACACTTTAAAACGACACTTTCATTCGCGAATTAATAAAACATCAAAACAAATCATTATTTAGTAACGAGTGCACGAGAACATACTCATTATAAGCAACGACGAATTTGAACTGATAAAATATTCACTGGTAATGCGGTCACTCACGAATCATTATCGGTATCACTGGAAATAGCTCGAACTTCACATAATAATTAAACTAGGTGTATTAAATTTAATTTAATAATAGTTTGAATAATACGGTTTAAAAATATTAAAATTATAACACATTCGTTGCTGTTTGTAATACAATCACGAATACCTACTACTACGAAAAACACTGATTTGTGTTTTTAGCCCAAATTCAATGAAACGTGTATTGCTATAATCACAACATTCTCAACCACGAACGCTTACGATTCAGTTCTCAATTTGAGTATGTGTTTGTTCAACTCTTCTTTTCCGAGTTTTTTTTTATTTTTTATTTTTTATTAAATTAAAAATTATAAATTAAATAATAAAATGAATAAATAAATTATTATTTTGAATCTGATCATTTGAAGAGTCTACGGAGTACGGAATGAACCAGGCAAGTCACTTTTTTGAACTTTTGTGTTACGGCGCAAGCGTTTTAAACTTGAAGTAGGTATCAAAATGCTCTAATTTCGTAGTGAATTCGAATTTCATAAAAATGATGACTACAACTCGAGGCATAATAGGAAAAAAATGAAGAGATACGCAACCTACGAGTTGAAAAGTCACTCTTTTCGTGAAAAAATCAAGCAAAAAACCGAAAAATTAACTCACATAAGACACAATAAAATTCGCAAAATCTTTTGTAGTTTGTACATGCTGACTTGAGCAATTCCTATTTTTCAAAGGTTGACTAGGGTATCACAATTTTACAAGTTTTATTTTCAATTTTTCAAAATGATCTCAAACTCTCAAATAATCTTTAAGTATACTTATGAATGACCTCCCAGTCTTCTCTAAGGCTCAGACATACTGACATAGATTTGTTTTTTGGAGGAATAGGTACTTTTATTTTTGAATAAGAAAATCATACATACAAACCAAATAGGAAAAAAAATAAGCAGATTACATAAATATAACAAAGATTAAAAAAATATAATACCCAACAACACAATTATTACAAAATCGTCACTTATTATACATCCATGAGGCAAAAACTCATTAGAGATCACGAGATCAGTAAAATTCTCAAAGTAAATTCAACTAATGAGTAATGAGCTCATCATTCAGGAACACACAACACCCCAAGCAGGTGATCTTGTTTCACCAGATTTTACATTTCATTCGTTTAGGATTCATCGGAGTGCCTCTTTTGCAATGCCAAACATCGGCAAATTCTTTAGAATTAATTAATGGAGCTAGAACTCGAACAAAACCAGGACTGTGATTATCCATCGCGTGCCAGTGCAACGAATGCGTAGTATGAACTTGACACCAAGACTGTGAATAAAAAGCACAATAATGTATAAGCTCAATATGTAAGCAAATACTTGACATTCTGTAACGTATTAGCCTACATTTGCAAAAGCCAAGAAATACAGCTGATCATCAGTGTATTGACGTAATCCATAGAGCAGTTTTTCAGGACCGATTTTTTTCACTATGTTTTTATAAGCATTGAATGCTATTCTAACTCCACCATTATCCGCAATATTTTCATCCAAGGTTCGAGTGCCGTTTAACTAATTAAGAAAGAAAAAAATGTAAAATCAATATTAGGCTATAGTGGGTAATTAGTCGTAATACATAGTTATGTTGGAAATTCAGCCTTGTACCGTTATCCTGGTTAGTGCTCCTGCCGTATCAGTGAAATTGTACTCGGTGTAGTGAGTGATAAAACATTTTTTTCTTGTTTCAAATTCGATTTTTGTTCGATTACTCCACCAATGTTGGATCATGCCATCCCAGTCGAATTCTCGTCCTAATTAGTGAAACCAAAAGTGCATATTAGAAACACTATTATCTCGTTGAATTATTCCTAGGATAATTCAGTTCAGACCTAAGGTATCAAAACCGTGAGTAAGTTCGTGTCCGATGATGACTCCAATTTTACCATAATTTAACGCTCTGAAAACAATTTTGTTAAAATTTTAAAAAAAGTGCTGCAATTTTTTTTTTTTTTAATTTGAGAAATGTTTACATCTTACTCGATTCCAAGCTGATAAAATGGAAATGCGAACATATTTGCTGGAATGACTGAAAAAAAATGGTAATTTGTGTTTTAAGAAGAATTCTGGTTTGAAAAATTATCCGTTTTACAATTTACTCACCGATCGTATTCAATTCATTGATATAGTATGCGTTTCGATGCGTTAATAAATTGATAAGCCAGCTGTAAAATAAATAAATAAATAAATAAATAAATGTGGTAGCCTACCTACCTCAACAACTATTAGGTACAACTTTAAATACTTAATTGCAATTTATAAGAAAGTATCATACCCATCGTTGACAACTGCATCCGACTCCCTGAGATTTTCTAATTTCATTTTGAAATTCTCTTGTCTGATTGCGACCATGTTACCAAAAAAGTCGTCTTCTCGTAACTCAAGCTGAAAATCTCAAAAAATGAATAGGTACCTACTTTTAAAAAATTAAACGCAGTGAAAATTTTTTCAAAGAACTTACATCAGTGTAAAGCCTTTTTAACATATTCGCATCATCCATCCAATCAGGAAACCCGATTATTTCCTTCGTTTGTCTAAGTTTCTCGGCTAATTTGAGTTTGGTATCTCTGTCCAACCATCTTAAAAGATTAATTTCTTCTAAAAATGCAGATTTTATGTTTTCCATCATATCTGAAACCTTAGGTGAAAACATGCAACAAGTAGGTAATTAATTATTTTAATGAGATAAGTAGGTTAATCGAGCATTGATAAAATAGGTATACACCTATTCGATAATCGATTACAGGCACAACTGGTGCAATGAAGTTTAATTTTTTCATTACTTACCTTCGCAATATTTTTCCTAACTATTTCATCGTGGGCCAAAAAGTAAACAATTGCGTAAGCTAACTCGTGTCTGGTTCTCTTTATGCAGAATAGTTCCCTAAGTACAATAAACGAATCGTAAATTACATAGGTAATTACATTCTTTGAAGAAATAACTTGCCATGAAAAAAATCAAAATTGCAAATTACCTAGGTACTTTTTCCCTGCCAATTTCACGTTTATACTGATCCATGTAATTTTTCAATCTGTCTGTCGTAAAAGGTATCAGTTCTTCAACATTTTGCCACCAAGCATAGAATTCTAAAAATGAAATGATGAACAAAAAATTACGAAATTACCAAAATTCTATGATGGTAAGTAGGTATGTTTCAAATCTAGGTAGGTATCTAGGTACAGACATACGTGAAAACTTACCTATAACGTAGGGAGGCGTTTCAGCTAATAATTTTAAAATCGATTTGATGTATTCGAAGTCTGATATGATTATGGTGCTATCTTGACCTTCGAGATGTATGTCGATATTTATGACATCTTCGAATATCGATTTCAAATAATGCTTCCAGTTGATCTGTGAAAAAAATCAAGCTGATTAAATTTGTTTCAAATAAACAAAGTTTTGAAAGAAGTGAATTTCATGTAAATACCAACTATGGATCTAATGTGGTTACATTCGGAGATACGGTCGGTCAGTTTTTGTAATTCTTCGATCGATATGTATCGGGGAGGATACGCTTCTTCATTCGGATCATTTAGTAACTAAAGAAGTGAAACATTAAAATCGTCATCATCAACCTATTCCTTCAGAAAAATTTCAGTAGATATAAGGTTACAACTCGTCGAACCTACCTTTTCTATTCTGTTACTGAAACGTAAGAATGGAACGAAAATATCGTTGAATTTACTCTCCGTTTCTACTGTCCAGCTCATAGCCATTTGCCTATACATGTATTTGGCCATTAATTTTAAATATTTATAATACGTCGTGTTCATGGCTACGTCTTCGGTAATATCTTCGTCGCTGTCTTTGTACACACTCAAGTAACCTTCACATTCCAGTTTTGTTTTAGCTTTACTTTTTCGCCCAAAAAATCGGTGCCTGCAAACGAAAAATAAAATTGTTTTGTCAAAAAACACAAACACACAACAGAAGGTAAACGTTTAACATTTCTGCTTCTCTTCCTCTCCCTTCGGCTTCAACTCAGTTCTTACTAGGATTGGAAAGGTAGGATAGGAATTTTATTACAAACTCTAAAAATGAAAAATTCAAGTTGTAAGTAGGTACCTACTTTTTACTTTCCGAATAGCACGTCGCTTTGAAAGGAAAGAGTTGTTTACCTTTTCTTAATTTTTCTTTTGCAATGTTGCCTTAATTCGTGTCATCTCTTTCAAGTTTGACTGTTTTTAATTGAAATTTGAAATATATTTTTTTTACATTTTATGTTCCCTGTTTTAATTTGTATTTTCGAGAATGGCAACACTGCTACAGTAATAATTATCCCTGTTTAGTTTCTAAATTGAGAAATGAAAAGTTTTTTATCTGAACTATTGAATTTTGAAACGAGATTAAATGTTTCGAACGATTCTTACGAATACCTACTGTACAAGACTCAATACTGTAGGCTACTGGCTATTGAGGAAAAAAATTCAACACAGAAGCAAGTCTAAAAATCATAGTTTCAAAATTTGAATTGAACTTACGTCGACAAAGGTATCATATTTTTCGGTTTTTTAATGGATATCCTTTTGAGCAAGTGATCTTTCAGGTCCATTCTGATATCAAACTCGATGAATAAATTACGGTTTATTAGCTTTTTACTTAATACTGCTGTAGGAACCCACGAATAATTATCAAATTTTTCCAAATTAAATATCTTTGGTAAATTTTCTTGAACTAGAACATCGGCAATTCGTTCAAAATCATTGGTTTCCAGCTCATGGACTGCAATCGTACACCAACGTAAATGGATTACTTATCATAGCAAAATTCATATCATCTGACTGATAAAATACACCAACTCACCTGCACGTAAGCAAGATTTAAAAAGAGTTCTCGCTTTATGAACAACGACAGGTTCGTGATCATGATCAGGTCCAATTAAAAATTCTAAAACATCAAAGAAATTATCAATACACGTGAATAAGGGACAAAATTACGACTTCGATTACCTACCTCTTAAATTGGTGGCACTTTGAATTTCAATATGATAGGCTTCGTCAACTCCAAACATGTCGTTAGGAATAGGATGATGTTTCCTCCAATTTCCGCAAGCGAATTCGTAAAAATTATCGCAAGGGTCGACCGAATCGTTGATGGACTTTTTCAAGTACTTCTCTAAAATAAAACGTAGGTAGGTACGTAGGTTAAAATATCGAAAAATTGATTTTTATGACCACAATAATACTGATCATTACCTGCCCTTTTGCATTTCGGCGTCAAGCAAAATCTTTCAGTTTTCCAGACTACAAAATAGGTAAAAAATAATCAAATAGGATTATACCGCGATCTATTTAGTACAAGAAGGCTCATAATACTCACATAAGAATCCTAAGAGTACGTAGATAAAATACACGATAAAAATCAATATAATTCCAGTAACCACTGTTCGAATTTTTATCCTCCGGGTGAGAATACTTTTCCTAAAAATGATAGAAACAAATCGATAAAATTTATATAAACATAAAATAACCTTCAAACAAAGGCCTTCTACCAACCTAGGTTTATAATGATTGATTTCTTCTTTCGTAACAGGCTCGACATCTCCATTAACGCTTCCATTCCCATTGACTTCCTCCAAAAAAATTTCTTCTCCTGGAAATCAATACGTCATAGGTTAATATAGATCACTGCGTTGCCTAGATCTACCAACTCAAACTACCTATCTGAAAAAAATAGCTAGGTACCCGGTTTATCTTTAACAGTGGCTGTCCCACTTCCAGTAACAGTCATCGCATTGAAAAAACAGCCAAAGAAATGGTAAACGAATATGAAGATGCGGACAATGAAAAACTGATCAATTTCCAACACCATTTACCCATTCCAGTTCCATCATAGGAAGGTAGATAGTACTTATTCAAACCATACCGAACAAATGAGCTAGATAAAAATTAATAAAATTTTTATCGCTTTAATAGCTATCTTGATATTCAGATTAATTGATTTTTCATATACTTTTATCGAATTTTTTAGCTTCAAGAGTTCTGATGTAAGATGATAAGCTACTAAATGCAAGACGATTTATGTATCGATTTACTTGAAAAAATTACAACATTGTAAAATTATTTTTTCATTTGCTTTTTTTTTTAGTTTCGTTTTGGAAATTTTCATCACGTTGTCTGCATATTGTATGTAGTAAATTAATTGGTGAATATTTTAGGTAAATTCCAATCCACAGTTATTTCAAATTACGGATCTGAATCATTGTGAAATAGGAATTCTGTACTCGGAAATTTTACGATAAAAAATCGATTACTTATTCGTATCAGTAAACGATGGTGATTTTGGACTGAGAAATAGGTTATGGTTAACTGTTAGTCAAATAGTTTGAAATAAGTAAATGTTTACCGAGAACTTTGGTTGAATTTCCATCTGATGTTGACAGCATGTCTTCGAATCCGGAACTTTTTGGAGATGATAGACCAGGTAACTACCTAGAATTTTTTATAAAAACATTATTTACAATTTTGACTTTTTTAAAAACTAAATTAATGAAAAGATACATATAAACCTATTTATTCGAGTAAGTACTCTCGAAGAACTCTCATCACATAGTTATGAGCCAAGACAGGGGCAACTTATACTTTTTTTTCGACACCAAAATGAAAATGATATTATTCTTCAGCATTCTAAACAATTAATACCTACGTATCAAAATTTTACAGGAACGGTCAATTATTACAATGAAATACCCGAAGAGGATAGAATTTTGCCATTATTTACCAAGTAAGCTTTAAACAAATATAGGTATCACATTCAATTTTTAAGCATTTCATTTAAAAAAATTGTTATTACAGACAGAAAAAACCACTGAAAAAAAGAATGTTCAAAGGACCATCTCGTGCATTGTACCGTAATCGTAAACGAATAACAAGAAGAATGACTCAATTGCTGATAATTGTATTACTAGTTTATAGCATTTTCATGATTTATAAATTATATTGTAAGTACTACGAAGAAAATGCAATATATTATTGTGTGATTTACTCGTTTCGTTCATTTTTAAAACCCTAATACGATACAATTTTCCATATCTGGTGGTGTTTTTTCTTTTTAGTTTTCAAAAGAGATCCATTTTGTACCTCGGAGTCGTGTCAACGAGCAGGTAATTTGGAAACAGGATCACTTCACTTCCAGAGAATTTCGATGAGTGCACAATTTCAAAAAAACCTCGACGTAATATTATTATATTTATTTTACAGAGAGTGAGTTTCTTAAATCGACTGATTTTGAAGTCAACCCTTGTCAAAATTTTTACAAATATGCTTGCGGAAATTGGGATAAGCATAACACGATTCCACCATATGCTTCGGAAATAAGCGTAGTTCAAATAGTTCAGAACGAAATTTTGAAAAAAATATCTCGTGAGTTTTAGCAAATTTTTTAGAAACACGATTTTCAAAGGAAACCCATTATATTGATAATTTTTACAGAATTTTTGAGCCAAACTGATTCCAGATGGGAACCTAAAGTGATTCACGAAACACGAAAATTTTATCAATCTTGCATGAAAACAGGTCCCTACCTAATTATCCTAATAAAAGATTATCATAAAGGCTGAATTTATTGAGTCATTTTTTTCAGGGCTTTCGTCGTCATTTTCTAAAGAATACGTAGATTTTGGTGAATTACTTCAAGTCTTGTCGGATGTGCATCTTCCAATGGAACAACACATAATGAACACATCGCCTGGATTCTCATGGTTCAGGACAGTAGCTCTGAGCAAGAGTCGTTTCGATAGGAATTTCTTTTTCGAATTTGATATCGTACAAGATCCGAAGAATCATGTTTTCAACAGGATACTCATTTCGAAGCCGACATCCACGTCGATATTTTCGAGGTAGGTGAAGCAATTAACATTTGAGGCGTCCAAGATTTGAGTATGAAAAATCACGAGAAGGGAAAATTTTCACTTTCAAAGTATCCAGGTTTCTTAAAATTCAACTTGGAGAGGTGAACAGGATGCAACATTTATTCAGTTCGTGTAAGTATGCTTATCTAACGTCGGAGCCGCAGGCGCAAGATCGTGCCATCAGGAAACTTTTAGTTAGTGTTTAGATGACACCTTTTGATACCCGCTCCAGAGCTAGTTACTGTAAAATCCTCCCCCCCCCCACCTCCTCCTCCACCAATTTTATGCTCCGTTTTAGATTTAGAAATTTTGAAAATAAATTTTCAGGAAAATACATTTTGAAAATACGATAATTTTCCTCGCAGTTTTGTAAACGACGACCCAGTCCTATCGAGTGTCTTTAAACGTCAAGAACATCACTCCTTCATGGATCCGAAAAAAAATTTCAAGCATGTATCCGAGATGATGGATTTCGCTGATGTAAAAGAGTTGTCCAGAAATGCGTACCACAAATACATACGATCTGTTTACAAACTAGCTTACGATGCTTCCAATAGGCATTGGTCGATACACACTGAAAAAGAATTCAACATGATGTTCGTACTTCTGATGCTATTCAGTTCAAATCTAGATCGAGTAAGCACGTTCACTTTTTCAAAAGCTACATCGTAATCTTGCTAGGGCTGCTTTTATCGTAGGATTACATGTACCTACCTAATGAGCTTTCATTAATTATTTTCAGACAATGAAAGCATACCCGAATGATCAACGCCATTTACCAAAACTTTACACCATCGATAGTCTGCAAAAGATGACTGATGGAATCTTCAAACGTAATAAGCATCCTTTTTCAGTTCGTATTTATAAAATTGCAATACTTATTCTAACAAGATGTTTGAAATACGCAGATATTTCTAACATTTGAAATAATCTGCACCCGAATGAAAGTTCAATTTTTCTAATTACAGATCAACTGGAAGGAATATCTACAAATCATTTTTAAAGGAACTAATGTAACGTTAGACTTTGAACATAAAGACAATACTATTCTAATATCTCACGACGATTATTTAATTTCAGTATTAGACCTGATCTCTAAAACTCCCCCTTACACAATTGGTATGACTACGCATTTACGTAGATATCTGTTTCTCTGTTAAACTATTTTTTAAACTAATTACTAATTAGTAAACTATTCCTAATAGAATCGTATTTATGGTGGGAAACTGTTCATAGCACATTGCCTTATATTAATTGCAAAATGAACGAATTTTCTGAAGAATTTTCACATAAAATTTCTGGATTGCAGCCTAAACCCAGGTACCTCCTACCTACCAACCTAGGAAAGTATCGATTATTTCATTTTAACGACAAAATATTGGGTTATTTTCAGGGAATTATTTTGTGCAGAAATGACCAATAATTTATATGGTTTTGCAACAGCTTATTTCCTCGCAAATAACAGATCGATTCAGCAGAAAACATCCAAGGTAGGTATGGTTATTATAGAACAATAAACCTCGCCTATGTATAGGTACTAACATTGATAAGAATTTCCATCAGATTTTGAATAATTGAAACCATTTAATTTATAGGTAAATGAAATCTCTGATAATATTCAAACTGAATTTGCCAACACAATTAAGAATTTAAAGTGGCTGGATAATTCTACGAAAACCAAAGCTTTGAGAAAACTCAACAGTATGACGAAACATGTAGGATATCCAGAAACACTGCAATCGACGTACGACTTGGATAAGTATTACGAAAATGTGAGATTTCTGATTGAGATCAGGCGAATTTGTTTATAAATTCTGTCAATTTTTTAAAGCCACTCATTTAAATCAATTTATTATGCCATAGACTACTTGTTCGCCGGATAATTTTCTTGAAAACGTGGTGAATTTGAAACGTCAGCAAATGATGTGGAAATTGACATTTTATAGACTTCGCAATGATGATTCAGTTAATGAAGGGTAAGTACACCTTAAATGATAAAAGATGTGAGAAAATTCAGCTGAGCACTTCATTAAACCGTCCGTCTGGCTTCTTAAAGTCATTGACCTGGATGTCTGGCCTCTTCAGGTCATTGACCTACCTGTCTAGCTTTCCAAGGCCGTCGGTCCACATGTCTGGCTTCTCATACGTCATTGATCCTCAAATATCATTTTCTATTTATTTTTCTACATTATCCTATGAGTCAGAGATTAGCCCTGCATAGCAAAAAAGAAAGGAAAAAAACACATTTTCAATTCTTCAATTTTTAAAGTCCCTGAATTTTTTAGTTGAGCAACCAAAAAATTACACATGTAAGAGCAACGAAAAAAAATATTCTTTTTTCAGATGGTACAGCAGATATGTATTGCACACGAACGCTTATTACGTAATGGAGAAAAATTCAATGGGTAGGTAATAGGTATAGTACGATCAATGCTATCTTTTAAAATCCCATTTTCATTTCAACAATCGATTTATACAACGAAAAATTTTATTTTGCAGTTATTCCAGCTGGTCTATTTTCATTTCCATTTCATGATTCAGGTTTGGAGTAAGTTTCAAGTTCAAATAATTAAATTAAAATAGTTAATGGAGAGGTAGAGCATTCGGAAAGGAGAGGTTCGCAGTAGGTAAGGAAATTCATTTTAAATTATCAAATTTTTCAATTTAAAAGGTGATCAATCAGCTCAGGACAGGGGTTGGGAAAGGTATTTCAAATTTTACACTTTTTACAACGTTTTTGAGGTCAATTCATCGCCTCAGCCGGAACATCGCAATATTCCTATTTCTCCTCACTCTTCCCAGCTGTAAAATTTTTTTAATGAACTATAACTTGTGTATTAGGTATTACTATTTTGATTTTTTCAGAGCTATGAATTACGGATCAATAGGGATGGTAATAGGTCACGAATTGACCCATGGATTCGATAATACAGGTGAACATCGTACTTTTTAATCAAATATTCGAACTATACTTAGTATTAGGTTAGGAAAATAACGATTTGAAAAATTCTTTTCTATACTCCACTTTTTGACGTTATTTTCCTAATCTAATTAAGTAAAGATTAAATTTTAAAATTTCAAAAAAAAAAATTGCACAGGGAAACACTTTGACGAGTTTGGTCGTATTAATAAATGGTGGAGCAAAAGCACAGAAGAGGAATACCAAAAACGAGCCAAATGTTTCATTCACGAATACGATAGTTACAATAAAGGAGTGATTCGTTTGAAAAATGCGGTAATAAAAGCATACATTATACAAGTCATTATTTTTCCTCTTCATTTAGACGGAGAGTTCTTAAGTCCATATTGGAAGAGGTGTGAATATCGCATTTCGATCTGAATTCTGGGTGCCCGACTTACATCACGTAATAATTTCATTCTAGTCTAGGCATTGGCATTAAAAATTGGTAGAATAGTAGAAGAACCCCCTTTTTAAAAAAATAATTAAGGGAGCGAAACCTCAACAACTGCTGAAATCGGATCTTAAATCATCGAAGTTTTTTATTATAGCTTAATGGAACGATCACACTGAATGAAAATATCGCCGACAATGGTGGAGTTCAATTGGCTTACTATGCTTATAAAAATTACGTCAAAAGATACGGTCCCGAACAATTATTACCTCGTTTAAAATATTTCACTCCAGACCAACTCTTTTTCTTGTCATTCGCACATGTAAGTAATTTTCCAATTCAGTAAAAAAAAAATACTATTTTTTTTTTTTTTTCATTACTTTATTGTAACATTTTTCTACGTAGAAAAAAACGTCATCGAAATTTAATCAATTTCAGACTTGGTGTGAACATCGAACAAGAGATAAATATGGCTATCATGTGGACGAACCTCATAGCCCTCACGCTATTCGAGTTTTAGCATCATTAAAAAATTTTCCAGAATTTTCCAAAGCTTGGGGATGTAAAAAAGGTACACCAATGAATCCTGATAAGGTTTCCTGCCAATTGTGGTAAAATGGATTAATTTTAAATCAGAACTGATCATTTTTTACTATGGATAAAAATTTTTTGTAATAAAATACATAATTTTATCTGGTGTAGGCTACTTTTTTTATACCAGTAAAAGTCTGTACTCTTTTCATTTATGTACTTATCTCTTGAACCAAGCAAAAAAAATATAAATCATCCTGCACCAACATTGATTAAATCTCAACGATAAGAAATATAGATAAAATATCACAAATTACAACCACACTCTCAACCAAAAAATTTAATATTCGGTTGATATCAAGAAATTATGAAAACATAAGTTCAACATGGATGAAATAAACAAACCTGGTAATAAATTGGAAATATTTTAATTTTTACATAAGATTCACTTGATTCTACATTCGCATGAATTTTTTTTAGTAACAGATGATACAGATCCTGATCCTGAAATATTTGGTGAAACACCTGCTGACAAACCGTTGAAAAAAAAGGGGTAAGTAGGTATTCTGAAAAAAAAAAAATCAAAAAAACTGCTTCAAATTAAATAAAATCTTATCCATGGAAGTAAGTGAATACAAAAAATGAACAGTAAGTACACATCTTCAGTTTCACTATTTGCTATTTTTAGGGATGCAAAATGTCTGAAAATATTCGGAGTGTTTCTTCATGTGGTATTCTTAGTCGTTTCTAGCTATGCAATTTACACCATATCGAGTAAGTAAAAAGTGCACACATAATTTTCTAAATTACAGTAACTATGAATATTTTCCGATCACCCCAAACCACCCTAAAAATAAAGTTAACGAGTAATTTGTCAAGAACCATTGATTTCAGCGGAAAATTCGAATGAAAAACCGACAGACGTATCCAGATTACATCGCCAAACTACAGGTAGGTATTTAATTTAATTGTAATTATAAATTCTTCGAGGAAAAACTTGCTATTTTCTATTTTAAAACGCTTTAAATTTACAGAAAAGCGTCTCCTAAAATCGATTAATTTCTCTGTAAACCCTTGCACAAATTTTTACGAATTTGTATGCGGAAATTGGATACAACATGATACCATTCCTAATCATTTGTTTCGCACAAGCACGAGCACAGAGTTGGAAAATTTGATACTACGAAAGATTGAAAGTAAGACATCCCGTGTTTCATTTTCATTACAAAAATTACATCGAAATTTTTTTCAGGTTACTTGAATAAAGAAAATTCTGAGGACGAACCTAAAGCAGTTCACGAAGCTAGGAAAATGTACAAGTCGTGCGTTTACTCGGGTAAGTTCGCGTCTTATTCCTGTAATAATTAGGTACAAATTAAGCTTAATTTTCCCAATGAAATTTTCATTACTTAAAATTATTTCAACAGAAACGAGAAACCAGGATGCTGAACACGAAAAAATATCTTCCTTACTCCGTCGACTGTATCTGCCACTGGTGCCAAATTTTTCAAAAAAATTCAAACTGTTTTCATGGATGTTACCTGCGATAATGAACAAGAAATTACTAAATCATAATTTTTTCTTTCAATTCGCCATTCAACCTGATCCTTATATCTTGAACAAGAATAGAATTTACATTACAAATCCATCAAATAGATTTTACTCCAAGTAAGCACCTCTTCAACAAAGATCAATACCAATGAAACTTGACCAAAATTAATAGGGAATTCTTAAAAATATGTTCTCATTTTTCAACAGATTTGACAAATATCACGATTTAAATGTAAGATCGAAATCCGGATTCTTCAAATTTATCAGAAGTATTGCCCTTGCCATGTATCACAAAAATAATAAACGATGGACTCCTCTGATCCGGTTAACATTTCGTCATCGGTTTTCTAAGCTTTTTAAATTCGCCAGACGATTAGAAGAGGTAGGTAATAGGTATAGATAATTGTTTACAAAAATGCTCCTGTCCATTCTTGAATTTTCAATATCTGAATCATAACTTCCAGCTGGATTCGTGGAATGAAGGTTCATACTTAGCAGACTATGTTTCCATTCAGGATCTCCAAAAAATAACTGATTTTATTTTCAAAAAGAGAAACCCTAATTCCAAAGTGTGTAAAGAATTTTAAATCTAATAGAAATTAGTTCACTCAACTGATCCTTTCTGAAAATTCAGATCCATTGTTATAATATCGTTCGTTTTTTTTTTTTTTTTTTTTTTTTTTTTAGATAAACTGGGAAGTGTATTTAGAAAAAATGTTCGAAGGTTCTTCAGTTTCTTTAAATCTGAATCGTACAGATAGACTGATTTTAATACCAAATAAGCAATACATCTCCGAAGTATTACAACTGTTGGCCAAAACACCTCCTCATATTCTTGGTGAGTAAATAATTTACACGGATTACCCATTCAAATTGAATGATTTAGGAATTTTGTTACCCTACTCGATCAACTTGATTTTTTAGAATTTTACATGTGGAGTAGAACGATGTTCGTGATATTACCATACTCGAAAAGCATGCTCCTTGGTAAATATAACGAATATTTGTATAAATTCTTCGGAAAAGAAAGGCCACCCAGGTAAGCAGATGGTTGAATATTACTTCGAGATTTGAACATTGTTTTTCCTTCAAATGTTTTTTCATTTTTTTCATCCCAGGGATCTCTATTGTACTGATTTAGTCCAGCGAGCATTTTACTACGCCACGCCTTACTTCATTGTGAACGATACAGATATGCCAAGGAAAATTAATGAGGTATAGAAAACATGTAAAATTATATCTACCTGACTACGAAAGCTGATAGGCAACTCTTGTGACACTAGAGCTGCAGCAACCTTGATATTGAAGGTTCGATGCATATTTAGGTACCTACCGAAATGTTGTTGAAATGACATTCTCCCTCTTTTTCCTTCCTTTCCTTACCGATCACCATTCTCTTCCAAAAAATAATAATGCTAATGAAGTTCACTCTTCGAACGGTTGAAACAAATCACTAATTTTCATAAATGCTCATTTTACTATTTTAAAAAAAAATACCTATAAATACCCAAATAAAAAAACGCAAGTAAATTGATAGCTAATATTGGAAAAATGAAAGATTTCAGAAACGTTTAAAAACGTACGAGACGCATTTTCCGATGAAATAATGAATGCTACTTGGTTGGACGAAATAACCAGAAAAAAGGCTTTAAAGAAGCTCGAGTCAATGAAAATAAACATAGGATATCCAGATTGGATGAAAAATCCAAAAAATATAGATAAATATTACAATGTAAGTACCGTATCAGCCTCATTTTTATCAAGCAAGTAAGTAAGTACTAATTTTTGTTGATTTTCTCAACAGCTCACCATGGATGAAGACGACCTCTTACAAAACGTACTCAGTATTAAAGCACGAAAATTTCAAAAAATGCTTGCTCTTTATAAAATAGAAAATGATCACGAAAAAGAAAATCCGTAACGTATAATTTTCAATGAATCTAAAAATCAATTTTTTTCCATATCGAGAAAAAAAATTTTTTTAAATTAATTTTTTTCAGATGGATTGGTCAAGTGCTCCAAGTAAACGCATTTTACTCTTCGTTTTACAATAGCATAAGTAATGTTTTCTTGAATATACGAAAATACCTACCTTACTCAAAACTTCTACCTAATTTGATGAAAATCCTATTTCTTTTTTAATGATTTTTTTAGCCATTCCAGCGGGTTTGCTGTCGTATCCTTTTTACGATTTAGGAATTCAGTAGGTGTTTTTAGACTTTTTTAAAAATCTAGTACCTACAATTTCTTCAGTTGAACTTACTAAATAAAACCATTGCGATTACAGAGCAATGAATTATGGCGCCATCGGAATGATAATAGGACACGAATTAATTCACGGTTTTGATAAATCTGGTAAGATGGCTCAATAAACAAAATTTTCAAACTCATTGTCAGTTTAAAAAAAAAACAAAACTTGTTTCTATTTCAAGGCAAGGAATTCGACGCTGATGGTCACTTGAATTCTTGGTGGTCAAATCAAACAAAAATCGAATACGAAAAACGAGCCAACAGATTCATAAGCAATTACGACCAATTCGTGATAAATTACGTAAAAGCAAATAAAGCCGACGACATTCAAGTAACTACAGAAATTACCTAGGCTGATATAAGCTGTCTATCATCATCACTTCAGCGCACAAATTATAATGGTTCTTATTTTATTTCATGACGACTCAGCTATACTTGAATGGTTTGTTAACTTTGAATGAGAATATAGCCGATCATGGTGGCCTTCGAATAGCCTATAAGGCTTATAAAAATTTTACAAAAATTCACGGTCCAGAAGAACTTTTCACCAAATTGAACTTCACAGCGGAGCAGTTATTCTTTTTAGCTTTTACTCACGTGAGTACTCCACGTGCTTTTTTCTTGGCAAGATATTTTAATAATACGAATCGTATTTATTTTTAGAGTCGATGCGAACATATCAGCGAACAAATGCGTCAATTAAGACTGACAGACGAGCACGGTTTGAATGTGCTGCGTGTTTTGACCACATTGAGTACTTCTAGCGAATTTTCGGATGCTTGGAAATGCGACCCGGGATCCCCTATGAATCCAAGTGCAGATAAATGTAAATTATGGTGATGATCAGATGATGATTAAAAAGAAGATAGGTTTCAGTGAAATAAATGTTGAAATTGTATCAATAAATTTTTTTATAAAAATGAACACTTAATTGAAATAGGTATTTTGTTTCTGGTACCTAAATTCAAATCAACAACAGAACTGATCAAAATGACAGAAATGCATATCAAAAAAATTTGAAAAAGGAAATCGATGACTATCTTTTGAATGTGTAGATTATTTTATCTGCAATGAATATCAGCTAATCAACACGCGAGTATTAGGTCTTCCATTACGAAATATATCTAGGATATGAATGTAGATAATCAATCCATACTTGAAATACCTTTTCACAAGTGAAAATTCTCATTACAAGTATGTAAATCCTTCGGAAACGTTTGTGAACTCGACTTTTCGGTGATTGCTTTACCATAAATCATCGATGTTGCGATGTCCCAAAATGAGGTTTTGCCTTCTCCGCGAACAGGTATGATAGAGGAATAAAAATTAATCATTATACGCTTCATTGAACGTACCTATTTATACGTTTGTTAAAGGTGAAGTTTCATGGATTCGGATTTCATTGTTATGAGATTCACAATCATGCTTTGATTTTATCCAATCAACGAAATAAAACCGACAAAAGAACACCGTGTAGCGAATAATTTGTGTTTGTTTATTTATAGCGGCCTCCTGTGACCTTCAAAATTTACAACCATTTGCGAATGTGCAGATAGATCATGAAGTACCTGATAAAAATCCATTGGGTAAAAAGTAAGTCGATATTTGAATGGAAAATTTATCAGATTTGATCGATAAGATACGAATAGGCCTAATTTAATTCAAAACAATTCTCGATACCTATCCAAGTAATCTGTGAAATATAGAAAACCTAGTCTATTATTATTATACTATAGGTAGGTACTGAGAAGTTGACAATTTTGTCTCTTAAAATTACGTTACCGGCCATCCAATATATTCTACTACCTTAATTACCTACCTAATTTATTTACAAAATCAAAAATAATTTTCCATTCCAGGGTAGAAAAAAATAAACTGAAACGAATAATGCAACTCATCACATTATTTCTGACTATCTATGTCTGTTACAAATTGATCAAATTTATAGGTAGGTAGGTAAGTTTTAAAAAAAATTATAACTGAACTTTTTTCCATATTTTTTCAAAATTGAAAATTAAATTTTACAGCTTCAGGTCGTGAAGGGGTGTTTTGCCAATCAACATTATGTAAACGATCAGGTAAAGTTTGCAACGTAATTTTATTAGAATTAACTTACCTTATTCTTCGTTATTCAAGTTTAATTCTCAATACTACTTTCACAGAACAACATTTACTAAATTCCATTAACTTTTCGGTAAACCCCTGCGATAACTTTTACGAATTTGCATGTGGCAATTGGAAAGCAGTACATCAATTAGACGATAAAATGACCGGAACGAACGCTTTTCGTATACTACAAGAAGAATTAAAATACAAAATACAACGTAAGAAACTCCCATGTTTAATATAAAATAAGTCAGTGATTAAAATTGTCTTTCAGAATACCTAATCGAAAATGTCAAATTATCGCAAGCATACCTACGTGATTTCTGATTTCAGATTATTTGGATTCAGACGATGAGAAAAACGAGCCCCTTGCGTTACATCAAGCTAGGAAAATGTATCGACAGTGTTTAGACGAAGGTATGATAACATAATTTAAATAAACGCGCCAATCAATCAACCAATTCTGGGCAATCACAATAATTCTGATTATCGCAGCCAATTCCAATAAAACAACGTTATTCGGAGAGATCGCGCAAACATTACAGAAAGTAAATCTTCCTGTAGTACCTCCTTATTTAGTAGCAACGCCGAATTTCAGTTGGTTCACAACAATCGCAAAGAGCAAGAAATACCTGGATTTGACATTTTTCATTGAATTCGAAATTCAAATCGATCCGAACAACAGCACGATAAAAAAATTGGCGATCGGACGACCAGAACGACTTTTACCTTTTTCAAAGTAATAAAATCACTTACCTACCTAGTACCTATCAGTAGAAACGAGCAATTCGTATCAAAAGGCAGATTGTTTATGTTGAATGCAAATTTGATTCATTTAGTCAACCAGCTAATGAAATGGGTATTGGAAGAAGTCAAACGGGAGCTGATCGTTTACGATACAAATATTTAAAGAAGTTAGTGAAGCATGCTTTCCGACAAGCCAACTTACGTTGGCCTCCAGAAATGGATCAAATATTTGCCAAAAATTACGAATTATTTTTACAATTTGCTGCTCAATATAGTACGGTAAATTGATAAGTATTTTTTTACTTTCGGAATCTGTGATTCGAAAAAAAAGCATATGCTAATTAGGTACCTACTTCATGAACCTGTGTTTCAGATACGAGATATGTTTTTCAAGACTGACGAATACATTTCACCTTACGTTTCAATTACCGATTTACAAGAAATCACCGATCAAATTTTCCATTATAACGAAGAACGAATAGTTCGTACTTATTTTTTCACATGAGTTGAGTGTCTAAATTCAGTTGACTTACCATACTCTAAACAACATCCAATCTCTTTGATTGCAGATTTGTTGGAAACGCTTTTTTGAAATGATATTTGAAGAGACGAACGTCCACTTGGATTTCAAACACGACGATCGAATAATTTTAGTACCGGATTTCGCTTATATCGTAGAAATACTGAACTTGCTAGCTACCACACCTATGTACATTGTTGGTAAATTTGAGACCATTACTCATTTGTAATACGCACCCAGCTTTTGTGGAGAGATTTCATCGCTCACAATTAATTCCGCAGAGTATTACATGTGGATTGAAGTTACCAACGGAATCATACCGTATACGAATAGTGCTTTGAATAAACGATACAATGACATATATCGCAGTATTACCGGAGATGAGAAAGCTTCCAGGTGGGTACATTACATATGCCTTTGAAGTTATCGGCGTTATGCATAACTGACTGAAAAAGTTCAATTCATATGAGTATATGTTACATTGCAGGGAAACGTTTTGTTACAACAGCGTCAAAGAAATATATCAATCAAGTATGGCTTACTTTTTGGTTCGCGATAATTCTGTGAAAAAGCAATTTAAAAAGGTAAAATGATCAATACTGAGTTCATTCATAGTACATAGCTCATATTCAATTACTGCGTCCATGGGCCAATGTGTTCTGTGTTCTGTATGTTGAAGTGTTGGTATTGTATTTGTGGATGGTTCATCTTCATACAAACAAATGCATACATTCTTCTCTTCCATCAGAGACAGACGAATTATTGCAAATTTCAATAAAAAATCACAATTCTGGCACTAGTCAAAAGCGTTATTAAATTAAGAATTAAGAAAAAAATAACATTTTCGTTCTGCTTCAATTTTCTATCATTGACCGGACCGGAGATATTCTCCCCCTTCCCCACCTGGCATTTTTTTTTAAGCCTTGCCTTATCAGTAGGTAAATGTTGAACATGCATGCACCTGCATGCACATGTACAATTTGATGCCCAATGCAATATAGGAGTAGCTACTGTACTAGTCAGTAATTAGATGTCCATTGAATATTGTGCGTTGAATACCTACTCGTAGATATTTCCGGTGTTCTGCTTCCGGTTCTCGTTGCCTATACTCGCCTATTCTGATTGCCCACCAATTTTCCATTCCAAGCGAAATTTCTGTGTTTGAATGTTGATCAAAATCAAAAATTGTTTTCAGATATCAGAAATTTTTGAAGATATTCGTTTTTCTTACATGAATATGGTGAGTAATGCAACGTGGATTGATGAGAAAACCAAGGAAAAGGTCGTGCAAAAGCTGGAGAGCATTAGATCAAATATTGGTTATCCTAAATGGATGAACGATATCACACAATATTCAACAGTTGGTATAGCATAGCGTAATAATAATAAGTTATCCTACAATTTTACACTCTTTGAATGTTTTGAAGATTTAAGGGAACCTTTTTTTTTTTTAAACTAGTACCAATTGAATGACAATAGTTTTCTGCAGACAATAATGACACTGAAACACGAAAAATTCTTGGATCATTTGACATCATATCACCGTTCAGTATCCGAAGATGAATGGTACCTATTATATACAAAACTTGACTGTTGCATTTCTTGTATAGGTACCTAAATTAATCTACATGAACCTAATATCTATTGGTTTGATTTTTTAGGTGGAATGAAATCATCTTACACGTAGACACGTACTATTCGAGGGATTTTGATGCGATTGGTAAGGATTAAATTTTTGTACCTACTTACCTACCTACTCTAATTAGAAAACTCACAAACGAAAAAAAAAATCATTACCTTCATGATTTGTTTATACGTACCTACTTAATGTGTTTTTCAGCCCTTCCGGTGGGAATATTGAAGTTCCCATTCTATCAACTCGGATTAAAGTAAGAATCTTGCAAAAAAATTAATTATTCGGTTTAATAAATTCATAATAATTTTTTTCCTTTCATAGAGCTTTGGATTATGGGGCCATTGGAATGATTATAGGACACGAAATGACACACGCCTTTGATGCTCTAGGCACGAAGTATACTATTAAAAAAAATCAAAATCAAAATTAGCGAATTTCTTCTGTTAATTTGATTTATCTCGTCTATAGGATTGAAACGTGACACCGAACGTAATTTAGAACTGAAGTGGAGTTTGGATGCATTAAGCACATACGAAAAAAAAGCCAATTGTTTCGTAAATAATTATTACGAATACACTGTCGGAACTACTCATCAAAAAGTAATTCATTTTAAAGTTCAATCGAAACCATCAAAATAAGTCATAATTGATTTTTTAAATTTTTTGTGTTAAAGGTTGACGGACTTTTAACTTTGGATGAAAACTTGGCTGACAATGAAGGTTTACGTGTGGCGTATCAGGCTTTTAAAAATTACATGAAAAAGAATGGCAGAGAGAAGTTATTACTTGGGCTAGATCATTACACTCCCGAGCAATTATTTTTCCTTGCATTTGCGAATGTTAGTACCTACCTCTACGAATGCATGAACTGCTGAGTCATTTAAAGTAGGAAGGTATAGTCTATTGATTCAATTTTCTCGTCTTAGACTTGGTGTGAACATGGAAATTCAGAATCCATGAACGATGATACCCACAGTCCGCGGCCAGTCCGGGTAATGGCGACGTTAAGAAATTCTGAAGACTTTGCAGAGGCCTGGAAGTGCAAGAAAGGTTCACCTATGAACCCGGATCGGGAAAAGTGTAAATTATGGTGATGAAAGGCGATGGAAGTCTGGAAGATCAGTATTTGAATACCTATTTTAATTGATACATGCGTCAAGTCGGTATTGCGTAAAAAGTCATTTCGTGAAAAGAATGAATGATTTTTGTGAAGTTGTAATATTAATAAACTGCAGTACAAACTCGCTTTTGAGATAGGTAATCAGTATTTAATGATTAATTCTGATTAAGTAATTTTATGTTATAAAATTTGAAAAACTAGGAAATTTGTACCCAAGAAATGAGACTGCTCACGTATTTTTTTCAACGTCTCGTACTATCGTCCATCGCTATGTAGAAATTTTCTATCCTAGCGCATCCATGCAGTGTTGATAGATGTTTCATTTTCATCATTTTCTCCTTTTAATTTTAATAAAGCGTGTATAACTTGATGAAAAATCAATTCAACTTTACTTCAACAAATTTTATTACGAAAAGAAAGAAACAAAAATGTGGTAACAACAAAACTTAAGAATTATTTTCATCTATCTTTAAAAAAATAGGTACATTCAAAAAAATTAATAGTAATCGCAAATTAATACTCAATCAATTGTACGTATAATGTACGTATACCTAGGTTTAAATACCCAAACGTTACAAAAATACATACCATACTACGCATGCAAATGCATGGTATGAAATTTCATACATGATATAAGTAGCTATGACAATAAACATCATAAAAAGTAAAATGAATGTTTAAAAAAAATGATAACAAATTTACCTGACGCTTGAAATGTTTCCACAACTTTATTACTTGTAACCTATAGGTATGTTTACTTTTTTTTTTTTTTTTTTTTTTGTAAATATTCGACTAATGAAACATTACAAAAAAATTGACTGTTGAAGTATTGATGATCAATTCAACTCCCATCATCAAAGGAGCATAAAATATGAAAACAAATTAGCAAAATACTCGAATAAAAAATGAATCAAGTCAACAAATGATCTTCGATTTCATTTTTAAAAAAATCAGATAAAAAATATCATTAGCCTCGAAAGACAAAAAAAAACACATAAAATGCTTCGTATGAAAAAATGAGAAAAAAATGTTTGCACAAGTCTGGGTAACTTCAAAACACGTTGAGATAAGTAACGGAACGTTTTATTTCACCATATTTGACATTTGTCCGTTTCTGGATTCATCGGAGTACCTTTCGGGCATTTCCATGTTTCTGAAAATTCTTTCGAATTAATCAATGTAGCTAAAACTCGGACGAAATTAGGACTATGTTCGTCAGTTAAACTGATCTTCAATGATTTACTGGATCCATGTTCACACCACGTCTGAAAAAAAAATGAAAAGTGTCACCTAAATAAAATTCAAAAAAGCTACTTGTTAGACGTTACTTTGACTCTTTTTTTTATTACATTAGCGAAGGCCAAGAAGAACAACTGATCGTTGGAATATTTTTTTAAGCCTTGCAACAGTTTTTCTCTGCCATTTTTCTCAACATAATTTTTATAAGCGTAAAATGCAATTCGCAGGCCTCCATTATCAGCTATGTTTTCATCTAAAGTTTGAGATCCATCCAGCTGAAAAAATATATTTATGTAGGTAGGTACTCATTTGAGATTTTATTTCAAACTGAATACACAATGAATTTTCAATGATAGAATTACCCTTGTTTCATTATCGGCGTCTTCCAAACCAGTGAAATTAAACCTATCGTAATGATTGATAAAACATTCTGCCTTTTCTTCGAATTCTTGTCTTGTTTCATTGGACCACCAAGCATTCAAATGACCATCGTCATCATATTCTTTTCCTAAAAGAAATGAGTAGGTATGAGGGAAACTGTGAATCATCCTTTTTTTTTAATAATCAAATTAATGACAGCATAACTAAATGGGTAGGTATCGAATTTTTGAAATGCGTATGACATTGAACCATTGTGTGATTCAAAAATTAATTTCCATAGGTAGTTCTTAATAATAGATAGGTACCTGTATTGTCAAAACCATGAGTCAACTCGTGACCAATCACTGTACCAATGGCACCATAATTCAGCGATCTAGATACATTTAAAAAAAAAACAATATCATTTTTAAAACATGCTTACGTAGGTATATGTTTTTCATCGGTCAATAAAATTGCTTACTCTAATCCTAATTGATAAAATGGGAATGGAAATATGCCCGCAGGAATCACTACAATGGAAATGAAACAATAAAAGGGATATTAATAGAGTAGGTCTTAGATAAATATCGAAATATTTATTTCATAATGCATCCAAATAATATTCTCTTACTTATTGTATTCTCTTCGATATTATTGAACGCGTTTACATCTAGTGGATTGCTGGTCCAACTATTACAAACAATAGAACGAAAAATTAATACTTAGCAAATTTGACGATGTGAGCGATCAGCGATGTGATAGAGATTCATTTACCCGTCGCTTTCTTCGGAATCCAACTCGTGATAATTCTCGAGCATGTAATAGAACTGTCGTTTGTTTTCTAACAGCACATTGTTATAAAAATCGTCTTCGTACATTGTCAACTATAGGTAGGTATAAAACGGAAATCATGTTTTAGTGGGCAAAATAGGTAAATAAAAATTTGACAAATAAAACGACTTATTACGCTTACATTATCGTAATACAAGTCGTATTCCTCTGGACGGTTCATCCACTCGGGATATCCAATATTTTTTTTCATAGCTTTTAACTTTCTCAAAGTTCTGGCACGAGTTACTTCATCCATCCAATCTAGGTTGTCGATTTCTTCTAAAAATGCCAACTGAATATTATCAACCATCTCTGAAATCTTATATTTTAAGTCTTATTGGTAAGTAAATGAATGTTTGTAGTTGTAATAAGAGCATAAAGCAACAAAAGCTTCAAAAAATGAATACATACCTTGGCCATATTGTGTTTGATAGCGTCATCATAGACTATGAAATATGCCACAGCGTAACCCAAAGCTTCATTAGCAATATCAGCACAATACAAATCTCTGAAATCAATAGTAACATAATTTTTTCAAATTCAAAATCAAAAAATTCAAACGTTTGTCGATGTCTAGAAAAAAATAATAATAATCAAAAATTTAATTTACGAGAAAACAATGCATTTTCTATTTATTTGAAAATTATATTTTTATGAGGTAACACTGATGTGAAACGTTGTCTTGGTTTTCGAGGTTTTCGAAAATTTCATTTCCCATTATTCACTAGATTAATTCTAAAGTAGTTTACTTTTAGATCGCATGCTATGATTATAAAACAAAATGAAAAGAATACTCGAAGATTGGTCGATAAAAAAATGAAATAGCCTTTGTCCATGTTCAAGTTTCATGAAAAAATGATATATTTTTCATCTTCGAAAACTGCAACACTGAAAGAAAGCGCTCTGTTTAAAGCTTTGTTTTGATTTTGATTTTATTTGATTTTGTTGTTTTGATTGATTGATTGATTGATTAGTGATCGATTACCATGCTTAATTTTCGATAAGTTTCCCTAATTCCCTCTGTTGGCTTCGTTTTCGGCGTTTTTTTCATTAATTTAATTACTTAATTGGTTAGTTAAACAGCTGTTCTATTATCGAAGAGGATCGTTAAATACGAGTCAGCATCGAGTCTGGTGAGTGATAACGCTAATTCCATTTATATTCCATTTACTATTTTTCTTTTGATATGCATTTTGTGGTTTTGTAACCGGTGTAGTTGGACTATCTAGTATCTATGATGCTTCAATACATTTTCACGATCAATTGAGAAATCGAAGTGCTGAAATGCAAGTTCTATTGTATCTGAATTGCAAACTACACGTTGAGAAAACACCTGAGTAATACTTGTAGTAAGATCACGTTTCTCAGAAAAACAATCGCCTGTTTACGAAATACAAAGTATACGTCTACAATCTCTACGTACTTCGTAAGTTTGGTATGTGTACGTGTAGTACAAGGTACGCTAATTAGAAGAACTTACCGTGATCTTTTTGCACTACCGGAAACTAATTCGTAGTATTCGTCGTACGGTTCGTTAAGTGTGCTGACTGTGAGTGGTATTATTCCATATACCGTTTTCCACCACATGTAAAATTCTGAAAATCACAATTTGATTGTTGATTCGATCAGAAAATAAGATATATTGTTAACAAAATGACTTTCATACCCATAACGTAAGGTGGTGTGTTTGCCAATAATTTAAATATAGCAGTCAAATATTCTCTGTTCACTATTAATATGGTTTGATCCCTGTCTTCAAAGTCCAACTCCACAGATTCAATATCTTCGAACATCCACATAAAGTACATTGTCCAGTTCATCTGTAATGTAAAGAAGTAAAATAACATTGAAACACTTCCGATACCAGGAAGAATTTAAAATCAATTGAATGAATGTGATTATAAATACCAACTATAGAATTAATATTGTTGCATTCGGAGATCATATCGATTAAGCTCTGTAGTTCTTCGACTGTTACGTATTCTGGTATCAAGGGGCTTTTGTCATAATACATGTCCATGAGCTATCGAAAAACACCTTATAAAATATCGGTAGATAAATGGAGATCATTTCTAATGCTAATTGAATCGTTTATCTATACTCACGTCATTCACTTCATCGTTGAATCTTATGAACTGCACCATCAGTTCATTGAAATCATCATCTGTTTCATCAGTCCAAAGTTGCTCTTCCTCTTCGTAGAAATATTTTGTTACGTTTTTTACAAATTCGTAAAAAACATCGTCGACTAAATCTTCTTTCTCGGTCAAGAATTGAGTTTCATTTTCGTACAGATATGCATCACATTGTAATTCCGAATTGATGTGACGTTCGAAAAAACGATGCCTGTAAAATATCTCAATTAGAATTGATTGATTTATGTAGTCAGGTTTAGTTAACTATGAAAATGATTACGTTGACAATGGACTCGTGCTAGTTGGTTTGCTGATAGCTAGTCTTCTAATGGTGTGATTTTTCGGATCACTCGAGATACTGAATTCAATGAAAAAATTTTGACCGAATTCTTTTTTACTTAATACTGCGGTTTGGATCCATGAGAAATTTTCAGACTTATCTCTAAATTGTGGAGTAACTGGTAGATTCACTGCCTCCAGTGTGTTGATGATTTGTTGGAATCCAAGAGTTCTGTTCAGGTTGACTGAAAATAGTTAGGTTAATTGATACGATAATGTTATCAATAAAAGTTTTTGTAGTTCTTATTTTCTGATTCGAACCGTGTGATATTTACCTGCTTTTTGACAAGATCTAAACAGTGTTCTGGCTGCATGAACAGCTTGAGGTTCGCTGCTGGTATCGGCTTGTTTCAGGAATTCTGAAAAAAAAATGTTTTTTTTTTAATTTTTAAATTACATCATGCTATTGCACTATAGATAGGTATACGTATAGGTACAGGTACCGAAATGGATCAATAAAATACATCTGTGCAAAATCAATAATCTAGATATTCGCTGGTAAGATACTATCAACGAAAGCGAATAATTTAATTTTTCTACGCTAATTAGCATCGACTAGGTAGGTATCACCCTTGGCAAGTGGAAAATTCTTCTCTAGTTTCCGGTATTCATTAAACGACCAATCAAGGTCACGTGTACTTAAGGTACTTAATGAATATTACGGTCACTTGGTTTTTCTTTCATTTTTCTTTTTTAATTTTTTCGATGCACCGTGAAAAATAAGACACCATGTAGTTCGAGAAAATAAGCAGATATAATTTATAGAGTGTATTTTTTTCAAGGCGAATATCGTTCGACGGCGCCAGAGGATATAAAATTTACTCCACGTTACGACTAGGTACCTAAATTTATTTGAAAACTTACCAGCTATTTGGTTGGAAGTTCGTGTCTGAATTCCGACGAATAAATCTATACTCATCGTATCACTAGGAATAGGATGTCGTCTTTTCCAATTTCCGCAAGCGAATTCGTAAAAATTATCACAAGGATTAACCGACGCGTTGATCGATTCTAATAAATGCCTCTCTGTCAAAAAAAATAAACAGAAGCGAAAACAGATTAGTTAGAGGGTCGTCAACCAATATCACCAGTGATGAATGAAGTGTACACAATAATTTTCGATAATTTGCCGAATGCGTCAATAACGCGGACAGCAATGACACGCTCGGATGGTATGTGAATTTTTTGACCTTCGTGTTATTATGAAACTTCATCTAAAACAGTTTGGTAAATGTCCCACTGTTCAGTGTGCGGATACTTTATTGGGAATCGTTTTCGACCTCGGATGATTAGGTTTTGATTGAAGTTTTTGAAAATCATTTTGTCAGATGGCAGAATTTAATTTGGGTCATTCCGTATCAAAACTCGACCAAAAAATGCGATTTTCGACTTCCAATTTTTCTGAGTACTTACTTAACCTCAAGAGTCAAGAATGTATAATTTCCCCCATGATGCCTTTCTAGGAACCCTCTTAGTCCTTTGGTCATCGATTTTGGTCTTTTTTTTTTACTAGAGTACGAGAACTTGGAGTAGCTTACTAAAAATTTGAGGGGCTCCATAGAAAGGGGGCCGTAGTCAATTTTTTTGGTTTTTTTTTTTTTGGTTTTTACAATTCTGAATGTACATAATTATTTAAAATTATTTTTATTATTAATTCCACCATATTCAGTGATATTGAAATGTTCTAAACGAATTGGAACATTTTTGCTTGTAGAACAATTTTTTAAAGTCTATTTGAACTTGAAAAAAATCAGTGAAACAGAAATTGACTAAGGCCCCTTTTCCATGAAGCCCTTCATTTCAGCCCGAACAAAAAATCGAGCTTTCTTCGGAGTTGTAGGTACATATACATAATAATTACCTACGTTTAAAAGTCCATCGTAAAAATTGTCAAAATTGTCAAAGGATCTCATTTTTGTCCAAAGTCTCCAATTTTTGCCAAAATTATAAAAATGGTCTGAAATAGTTCGAAAATCTTACTTTTTGTCAAAAAAAGGTCAAGAAGTCTTTATTTTTTTCATAATTGTCACATAGTTCTCATTTTTAGCCACAAAATACCTATGAAGTGTTGTCAAAGTCCTGTTTTTTGGCCTTCCATTACTAGAAAGTTTACGTCTTTTACCACTGTAAAAAAGTTCCTTTTTTTTTACCCAAACTGCGGAGCCTAATTTTTTTCAAAAACAATAATGCCAAAAAACACATTTTCTGACTCACGTCAAGAGTGACCATAGACACCATAGTGATTGAAAAAATGCTCAAAATTTCTGAATTGAAAAAAAAAGTTTAAGTATTGAAAAAAAAATTGAAAAATACGAAAACTGAAACAGCTTGATTTTCATGAAATTTTTACATTATTGTTTGTCGTTGACATTTTCTAAAAACAAAACCGTTAGACTGGTATTCATCGATTTGAACGAAACTAAGCGAGATCAAAAGAGCATTTTCTTAAAACCCCTTACCAAAATTTCATGTGCTAAAGTTCATCTTTGGATTTCTAGCTAATTTTTGGGGAATTCAAAAGACTCAAAAATGCAGTTTTATGGTCGATTTTCAAACTTTTCCATGAAATATGATTCTTTTGAGCAAAACGAACCGATTATTTAATCTAAATTTCCCACATCAACAACAACTAGTTTTGGACCATTCTAGAGCCCCCAGCAATTTTTCAATTTTTTTCCAGAAATTTCAAATTGCTCTGGAGTGGCCAAAAATTAACATTGGAATCTATAATTTTGGTCAGTGCTTGCTTATTTAGCATTTGGCTCCCTCCTCTCGATCATGGCCAGTTCAAAAAGTGAATTTTTGACCAATTTGTAAATTTTAGAAAAAGTTGAATAAATAAAATTTTCATCGGTTAGTTCTGTTTACACGATTCGCTTGACTCGAAAACAATCTCAATAAATTGAACTTTTTAGAGCTTTCAGCGGAACTTCAGAATCTATAGGTAGTGTTCGAGAATTGAAATGAAGGAATTATCCATTTTGATTCGCTTTCCTCAAAAGAAATTCTATTTCATAAAAAATTTTAAAAATCACACTCAAAACGCAGCTTTTTAAAATATTTTGAATTTTTAAAAATTCGCCCAAAATCCAAAAATGAACTCGAACTCCTGAAATTTTAGTTGTGGCAGTTTCAAGGCAAGCTCTTTTGATCTATCTTGATTTCATCCAAATCGGAGAGTGTTACTTTACTTTCAGTTCAAAAGGTTTCCTGGGTGAAATTTCTTTAAATAGTTTGAAAATTTTTTGCGTGATAAAATCGGGGGGGGGGGATAATAAATAATTTTTAATCATGTATGTTTTGAAATCATGATTCAACTAAAGTACTTTATAGGTAAACCTAATCAAAAATCAAAAATACAAACCTTTAGTTTGAATCTTTTTCGAACGTATATATATAAAAAGTCTATAGAAGATTACAAAAGAAATACCCACTTCACTTATTCATTTCACAAAATATTGAATTTCAGTAAGAAGAAAAAAGAAAGAAAAGGGACTACAACTTTCTTTGTTGGCGCTTTTGAAAATTTCCATTCTAGAATATTTTCATGTCAGTGATTTTTCTCATCGAAATAATGTACCTAATTTGATATACATTTCTATAAATTGTAAATGACGCGCAATCATTTTATTTTTTGTCTATTGAAATGTCCAAAACAGGAATCTAATATTGAATACGCAAAAAATTATCAAAACACCCTTAGCATAAACTAAACTACATTTGAAAACTTGTATAGGTAGTTTAATGAAATTATCTTTTCAGACGAATGAATCTTAATCGACTCTGTGCCCATTTTTATGTAAAAAACCACGTTTTCTTAACCGTAAAAATAATACTTATTGTCAACGTAAAAATTATTTTTAAAAATCAATCTTTGGGTTTTTGCAAAGAAAGACAACACCCCCTTATTACTTATAGTTAGAGAGCTTCTTCGGTATAAAAAATTATAATAATTACCTGAACGTTTGCATAACGCCGTCAGACAATACTGTTGCTTTTCGAAATCTGTAAAACACGCGATAACACGTTTGAATATTTTACTTGGTGTAAAAACAAAACATATAAGAAAAGCTATAGAGGGTGAGAGAGAGAGAGGTCGATTAGGAAATATGCAGAAAACAACACACAATATGGGTATATACTTACATCGATTACTAAAATAAGCAAATACACAAGTAATTCCTAGAGCTAATATTATCACAGTCAGAATTGGTTTGGCTCGCATTTTCGCGCACGATTTGTTTCTGTAAAATGAAAGACGAAGATATTAAATAAAACCATTTACGTAGATTAAACAAATAAGTAAAAGTAAAACATCAAAAGCAAATGAATCGAGAATCGGCGCCGAAATACTACAACAGGTGTCATCGTACCGCCGCGGTGTTTATCGTGTGTTTGAATATTTCTATTCCGTACGTTATAAAAGTAATTAAAAGGAAGCTAATTACGCATCGGTAGGAATTAATTATATAGCGCTATAGTATTTTCAGTTATCACTACCACACAGAGCGTTGCATTTAATGTAGGTACCCGAGCTATTGTTAACTTGATGGATAATTTTTCAACCTTGATGCATACGGAGCAATAGTATAAGGTAAACCGAAGGTGCATTGCAAAATTACATTTTTCTTCAAGCTGTACAGTACAAGGCTTTGAATATACTATAGTACTCGATTCAAAAAGGGTTGAAAAAAAATGTACCAGTGAATACATCTAGTTGGCTAATTCGCCTCGTTATGGTATAATGCTTAGGCCGTCTAAAATATGTACCTACTCGGAGTGCATTTCAAAACTACCTACTGCCTACGTAAATTAAATTCAAAAAAAAAAAGCGGTAAACAGAAGCTGTTATTGCTTTGGCGATCTCGAACCAATATAAGAGAATTCTCGATTGTATATTCGCGATTTCTCTAGATAGGTACCTGAAGTAATCATAATTTTGATAATTATTCAACGAATCGTATCTGGTCAGCTTTTCACAGACCATTACTGCTGGAGCCTACGTCTCCTGGGTCCTTTAAAATAAACGTAAGCGCCTGCGAAAGAAAACCTGGTTATAGAGTGACGTCTATCGTGTAGGTATAATTTATACCGAGATTTTTATCACGTGTTTGCATGTTTCTGACGTATACGACTCACGTAAGAATACAGCTACATAGTAGAAAAATTAACATAGCCATGTACCAAAAACAAAACAGAAAAAAGAACGTGATGCATAATTGAGACCTTTTTCGTTGGCATCTTGATGTAAATTAACGCTGATGTATGACTTTAAAAGATGGATATAGATATGAGACTTAAATCATCCACTTGTAAAATTATATAGTTGCCGGAAAATTACCCTTAGCATTATCTGGCGACGTAAGAAGACCTTGGAGACATTAAATTACATACATATGCATGTATATTATTGGCGAAAAATGTCGTGCCGAGGAATGATTTTATTCAAGTTCAAACCTATCAAAGGATGTCAACTTTTCTCGAAATGAGGAAAAAGAAAAATGCGTCGCGGATACGCTACTGCTCAAGAGCCGAATTTTTTCATCGAGAAAGTATGTAAAGTGGATTATCACTCTAGATTGTGATCTGCAAACTCAGATAACAGAGGATGCAAATGAGGAATCATAAAATGACCTAGATGACCAAGAAGCGCCATGATAAAATTGAACAGGATTTAACAATATGGTGAATAAACTGGCATTCTCAGCAGTCCATCCTTTATAACTCTAAAATTCGGGTAGCAGGGCACACCTTCACAAAATACACAAGGTGGGTTCAGGATTACAAAAATGGTGTGCACTGATACACAAAGTAAAAGAGATGCCTCTTCAGAAGGGAAGGCTAAACAAGTGAAATTACCGACGGAACAGTAAAAAATTCAAAGTAAATTTGGATCTTTCCAAAAATAAAAAAGAATGTGTTTCATAATTCACCAGAGTCATTTTCCAAATTTGGAAACTACGTATTTCTAAAAAATAAAAATTCAAAAAGCGATAATGGGGTAAATGTAAATCTGGAATTTTTATCCACCCCTCCAAGGATGCCCAATTGATGAATTTGTTTGAAATTTTGGGTCCATCTTTCTTTCCGATCAAGATAGCGCATTTCTAGTTAATTTATAATTTTCCTCGAATCAGGTCTAACAATATTAGAAAAGCATCTGATATAGATTTTTCTTGGCACGTAAAAAATTTTCAAACTTTCAAAATTTTGAACTCCAGCCGGTGGAAGGAGGGGGGATAAAATGCAGTGTGTCCAACAGTCCTGCTTATCCTGTTGATCCTGCTTTTGTCCTGCTCCTTATCAAAATCATGAAAATGTCCTACTTTTTTGAGATTGATTGAAAATTTTGTATCACACATTTTTGAAAGATTGTCCTTGTTTCGCATCGAGCTGAATAATTTCTCTATTTCTGAATTTTTGCATTTGGAAAATAGCTGTTTTTTTAAAGTTGAAAAATTGACGTTTTGTGGAGAAATAATCATTCATCTACTTCTTGGATTATAAATTTTCGAAAACCTCTGTTCTTTTTTTTTCTTTTTTTTGAGGGGTGTTTATAATTATAAGATTGTTACACCTGTAGAGAGGGGGGGGGGTAGATTTGGTTGGTGAGGTTGGTGTTTTTTATTAGGTAGATGAATTTTGTATTTTAGAGGGTTCGTCAGGGATAGTAGGTGGGTTTTCTTTCATCTGTAGAGTAAGTCTGTTTTGTTTCAGTTGAGGACAGTTGAAAACTATGTGTTGAATGGATGTGGGTTCGTTTCTTCAAAATTGGCATGGGTGTTTTGGTTCTTTTTGGTATAGATGTGTGTAATTTTTGTGTGGCCTATTCTATGTCTAGTAATGAGGATTTCTTCTTTTCTGTTCAGGTGGCCTAGATTTTTCCAGGGTAGGGTTGTTTTTTTTATGTTGGAAGAGTTTGTTTGAAGTTTGTTGTGACCAAAAGTTCTGCCAGTTAGTAAATGTGTTGTGAGTGATTAGCGATTTAATTTCATCGGGGATGAGAGAGGTAATAGGGGAGGGGGCAGCGGCTGTTTTTGCTAATCTGTCAACAGTTTCGTTTCCAGTGATACCTGTGTGGCTGGGAACGTACATGAAGCAGATAGTGTAATCATAATTTTGAAGGTTAAAAACTAAAAAGGGACTTATGGATGTCTTGGACTATGGGATGGTCAGAAAAAATGTTTTGAATGGATAGCAGTGAACTTAGAGAGTCGCTTTGGATTAAGAATTTTTTATTTTCTGATTGAATGGAAGTTATATCTATTAGGCAATGTTTTATGGCAGTGAGTTCTGCAGTAAAAATTGAGGCACAGTTGTAAATTTTGAAATTGAGAACTTTGTCATTAATTGAGTTGCTTCTCTCATCAGGTCTCTTTGCATTTCGTTATCCAAGTTTAACTTTTTAAAAATCTATTATTTAAATTCAAAAAATATTTAAATCAAAATAAAACACTTCTCAGTTTCTCTAAATATGAATTTTAAAAATCATAATTCAAATTTGGTGCCAAAAAATCAACTCACAAAAAAAGTTTTTTGGTCGCTCGAAATACAAATTTTCAAAAGCTTTTGCTCTTGCTTTGCTCAAATCAGTTTCTTTCTCTTTTCCAAACTAAAAAAAATCCATATTAATTGACGCTTCCCCAAATTCAAAAAAAAAAAATTGTTCTTCTCTCTATTTGAAAAAAATTCCAAGTGTTAAAAAAATGTTCTGCTAAAAGTTTTGCCAAAGTCCTGCATTTTCATTTTAAAATTTTGTTGGACATCCTGAAATTTTGGCCAAAAAATTTGAATTTTTTTTGCATTTTATTAAGATTATTCGACCCTGAATTTTTGCTGGGTTGGATGAAAATTCGAAAAAAGTTGAAAGTAACCCATCTTACTGAGCATCATAAGCTTATAAGCAGAAATGGAGAAACCGAATCGGAAGAATGAAGGAAACTAGATCACTTGTGCAATCTGTCTTTCCAATATAAATTCCACAAGCAGGAGAAATAAAAAACGCCAAAAAAACTCATTGATACCTGAAGTGAAGCTCCTCAGAAAGTTCAACGACACTCGACACAACAGAAAATACGAGTAGATCGCAACGAGTCTATCTTCTAACGTTGATATGAATACGGTGATGACAATGTAATCTACTCTAAATTTCCTATGAATACCCAAGGGTTTGATTTTGAACTGATTGAAATTATTAACGAAAAATATGTAGTCCTCTGCGACCCCGAAGGGATGAGTCAATGAGTCATGCTACGTGATTCTCATAATTTTTTACCACCAAACCACTGTAAAAGTACTATTTGGTAGGATTCGATACGTTAAATTTTTCCGTGTTATGGGTTTTGCGACTTTACCCTCACTAGCCTCCCTCCCTTCTTGTTCACCATTGTTCGTAGAACGAGATTTTTTTAACATATTAAAGGTGTTTTTTTAGTATTCAACGTGTTCCTTGGGGGAAAATTCATAATAATCTGAGCTGTAAAATATCATCGAAATTTGAAATCGTTAATCATCATGTTTTCGATAATGCTGACAGTGCACGTTTTAAACATTCATTAGGTATTTCATGCGTAGTTTTTCATTTTTTTTTTTTTTCATTCGTTTTTTAAAGTTGGAGGAAAACTCACGCTTTCAAGGGAAATCTAATAATGTACGTATTATAGAGCTGGATTTTGAAATCGCCCCAAATGTCATTAGATTTCCAACAGAACTTTATGGTATACGTACTACGTATATTGACGCAAACAATATGTTGTTTTTTAAATTGTACATAGCATACTTTGCATTAATAGTGACACATGCTGCAAAACTTTTGGCATAATTTAAAATCCAAATTTATCATGTTCGAAGGTCCCTTATTGTTGAGAGAATACTTCACGGAGGGGACCGATAGTGCTTTGTGAAGTTACAAAGTAGGTAGGTAATTAATTGAAAAAAATGTATGCCGAAAACCTTTTCGATAGCAAAAATTTAAGAGTACATAGATTAATAAAATTACCGGAAACGTAATTATGGCCTTTGGATCTCAAAATCTGAAGAAAAAAAGAAAACTTGGATTTACCTGGATGGCTCATCTGAACTGAATATTTTCCACTAAATAATCGAATTTTATCAACAAAAAAAAAGTCTGGCTAATTGTAAGAAAAAAACAAATATAATTTTCTTGAAATTTTTACCATAATCGACCAGATATTCACGAATAACACCACGTAAGACGTCGTTCTAACCTTGACCATTTATATTCTCTTCTACGTCATCCATAACTGGAAAAAATTTCCATCGTTTACACTCGGGCAGTTTTTTTCATCTTCGGCTGGCCAAACCGAAAATGGACTATCTTCTTCAAAGTCAAGTTCACTTAGGACTAGGAGAGACTATGACGCTGGCAAGTGTCAGTAACCAGTTGTTGTTTCAAGGAGATACTAAATACGTAAGTTTAATGGGAGTTGGCATTTCAATTAGCATATCACATAATTTTTTCGCTAGTTGGGCGTACTTGTTCGCTTGTCGTGTGGCGCTTCGATGAGTCATTGAACGTTTGGCAAATAGAGGAAGTAGAATAAGTACTACATGTATATTTAGATTTGCTCGCAAGATGCTTATTGACGGTTACGATTCATCAGAGTACGTACAGATGGTCAAAATGAAATTGAATTTGAGTCATTACTCTGTTGTACTCGTATGTATTATTGTGATATTTTGTATACCTAATCTGCATGTCGATATGCAATGCATTCCCAAAAATTTTTAAATAGGTACCACTTACCTACATATTTTCTGAAATGAAGGAAGTTGACATGTGTTCAATGGACAATTGGACATGGTACATGACTGATTTATTTTCGGATGGTTCGTGGAACCCTACTACATAAATTCTGATAAAATTTTATGTGAATTGGCTCGTGTTGAATTTCATTGCACAAATTTTTATTTCAAGTTTTCAAAACATTTGATCTTTGAACTTCGGCAATAAAATTCGCGAAAATTGAAGTTTCAAATCGTAAACAATTATTTGACTTGTCTGAGTTCAAGTTTGGAGCAAGAGGATGTAATGGGAGATGTCAGGTATTATAATAATTGTGTCACCGTAGCCAGTGTATTTCTTTTTATACGTATATAAAATCCTTATTTAAAACGAAGCAATTTATTTGTGATTTTTCACAATTTGAATCTGTACCTACTACATAATGTGTAATCTACTTTCAATCATTTTTTTTTCGGACTATTTCAAGTATCGAATCTAGAACAAGTTCGAATCGTAATTGTATTTAAATCCTCGTTCCCTTCCTTCTCCTCTTCTCTATAATAAAACTTCAATTAAGTATGCCAAAATCATTAAATTGTGACAAAATTTGATTTAGCTCGAAAATCCTATCTCACATCGAAAAATTGCATCAATGTTTAAAAAATACTTAAAGAAGAGTTTGGTAATTATTTGAAAATTAATTTTTGAGTATTGAACACATATTTTTTTATACCAAAGAAGAAAATAAGAAAACATACCTAGTACACGTGTATTTGCGTCCAGATTCCAAATTTTTAATCCAATTTTTCTTCTTTGAAATACTTAGCAAAAAAGTAATCAATATTTAAATTCGTTTTTATGTAAACCAACTGGAGAAAAAAAATCAAAGAAAAACACTCGAAATTGAGCTGCAGTTTTTGATACCTTCATATGCTCGACTATTTTAAAAGATACAATAGGAATCGTATCGTAGAACAACGCTTATCGCTTTTAAACCTGACAATCATGGTTTAGATGGTACATAGAAGAGACCTGAATTTTTAGTTTATGATACTCGAATGTTAACTAACGTCATATTGGACACGTTATTTATTCAATTAAACCATTAGTTTTAATCTGTGGTACTTCCCTTAGCTAAAGCTTGCAAAAAAGTAATAAAAAATCCATCTGAATTTGACACACCTATTACCTACTTTTGTAATTTCCATACTTATAAAACCTTATCAATGACCTAGAAAAATATGTCGTTACTATTAATGTGCAAAAGTTAATCTTACCAAGAAATGTTTTCCAAAAACGAAATATGAATGGAAAACTAAAAAATTATATAAAGTATAGAGATTCTTTGAAAAAATTGCTATTTAATCTAAAAAAAATTGTTTGCAAAACTCAAAATTATTAAAACTTTCTGACAATAGGTACCTATTTCCTGCTAAAAAAAAAAAAAAAGTTGGCATAGCCTAATACAGATATAATGCTCGAGCATTAATTACTGCATTGCTACGTATAGTTGATTTTTTTTTAAAGAGTAGGATTGAAAATTTGGGTAATTTTGTACGATTTCCGCGGTCAAGTATGTTTGTGCTACTGAAAATATTTTGTAATGGGACAACAGCGACAATTAATGTGGCATTATTTTGGCTACATTGTAATTTTAAATTGATGACGGGCGGTTTCTCTTTTAATTGTGTTTTGGTAATTATAAAGGAGTAGCTGCAGCCTTGAATGGAAATTGTATGCAAAAGATATACCAGGTAGGAGGCTCGTAATGAATTGATTACATGAGCGACTGTTAAAAGCTTCGACGATAACTGAATTATTATAGGTCACCTATTATCTTACTAGAATTGAGTCGTTCGTTTGGGATCAGCTAGGTTTTGTAGATTTACGTTTTGTCATACGTATGCGATGAATGAAAAATCACGAAAATTGATGGATTAAGTATATTTGTTTCCACATAACTCGTAAGGTAATGATGTACCTATTTATGTAGGTATTCGTGTAATCTTATCGTATGTTAATAGGTACCTCTACCTACGTCTATACTTCGGTCAAAGAAGTACTCGTATGCGAGGAAACAAACAAAACGTGATTTAATTACTAGTAGACCGCATTAGGCTATAAATTCGAATAAAAAATTCAATCAGTCGCGATAACGTTTACCCTATGACGTATTTGTATATTTCATCGAATATTGTTTTATCCTTATATTGTTTCCGATAATGTCTTCGTCTACTACCTATGGCATATGATGTAGTTTAAAATTCATGAGATTGCATGTCGGTACTCACTTAAGTTGAGGATCGCCTGGTAATGTTTTATTGCCATTTTGCTGCTGCTGATGTTGCTGCTGCTGCTGCATTTTTTCATTATCACTCGAGCATTCGAGGACGAAGCATTCTGCTGAAAAAAATTACACGTTAACAAAGAAAATTATAATTTTTATTGATAAAATAGGTACTACCTATCTGATTTGTACATTGTAGCAAATCGTACGTGTTAAGTCACCAAATTCAAGGTGTCTGGTGTGCTCGTTTTTCAGCTGATTTTTGTTTGCTTATATAAAAATAGATACGTAAGCTGCGTACTAGAAGTACGAGTAGATATAATATCTTATAAATCTTATTATACAATAGGCTCATGTTGTTATAAAACGTTGGGTTTTCGAATGGAGATGATTCGGGATTTCGACTGAATAAAAAATTCTCTTAATAAATGATCCGAATGCAGGGGTCAGTGAGTCAGCTTAATGTTTTTACAGACTCACGCTTTTGTATTTTCAAATCTTTATATCTGTTCTAAGTGTGCCCATTTCCGAGATTTAGGTTTAAAAAACTGTTCAATAGATTTTCCATCATTTCAACTCAACATTAATCATTTTTGTAGAAAATATCTCCCGGAAATACTTTGGTTGTTATGTCGGACAGTATAGCGTATGCTAATGGAAAAAATGGTTGAAAAAGGCAGTGAGTCATTTAATATAGGTTGGGGTACATACGTATAACTTTTAAAACTTTTAAAACGTGCTTACCACGTAGCTTTATGAAATTTCTGAAAAACATGACCATTTTTCGAGTAAAACTGGTGTTTGAAATGATCTCAGTTAAACATGGTCTAAATTGAAGGGTAATTAAGGTCTGAATTCACGGATCATGTTTTTTTTCTATTTTCGACAGATTGTCTCATAACAAGTAAATAGATACCTTGAGGTTATCTACTGTAGGCGTATGACATCGCTTTATATGGACGTTAAAGTTTGTTTCTATTCTGATTGATATTTTTTTAAATAGATAGGTTCGTAGAATTTTTCACGCAACATTTTTTTAAGCGAAATATTTTCCACATTTCACGAATTAGGTAGGTACCTGTGATGAGGTGAAAAATGAAAAATTTTCTGTAGTGAACTCTTATTTTTCAAATTTAAAATAAAGTAACTCAGATTCTCAAAATTTTTGCAATATTTCTGAAAATCGGTAATTTTTTTGAAAAAATTTAGATTTGTACAGCATGAGTTCATTTTTATTAACCTGAATAGGAATCAGAATTCTACATATTATAAACTCGTTTTATATTTCAGATTGTTAGAGAACATCAGCAGTTAATCGAGAAGAAGCGTTACAAATTTGATTTTAATTTCTGTGGGAGCATCTTTCTGATTTTTTGATAAAATCAAAATGATTCTTCAAGTACATATTTAGAAAGATTTCAGCTGTTGATCATATTTTTTTTTTTTAAATAGGGAAAATGAAAATAAGTGCAAAGAAAAACTTGAAAATGATAATTTTTCAGAAAATTTAAAAACATACCTAGTCCCTTTATTAACCTGTTTGCTTGATTTATTCCATATTAGCTGGAACCAAAAATGAAATCAAGTTTTTCTATTTCGCTTAAAAATGTGTACGAGTTTTTTCAGATGGTTTATTTTCTACCATCGTTTACGTTCCAGCCGTCTTTAGAATTGTGAGGAAGGGACTGAAAAACTTTTGAAGGCTATTTACACTTGCAGCAAAACTGTTTGCAAGATTTTGATTAATCTAAATGAAAAATTCAAAAATCATTTATTGAAATCGAAAACGCATAAACTTGATCTTTCAAAGTAAAAGCTCAACTTTCCATTATGAGTATACCTGTAGATACGCGCAGGGTGATACGATTTGATGATGATGATAGATACAATTATCGACTACTACAAATTAAAAATCCTCAAAAAATTACAATAATGACATTTTTTTTTTCAAATTTTTTATACTTGATCAACTAACTTTCAAAAAAAGATCTCAACACTTCTTGGGCCTCCGAAGTCACAAAAGCCTGCAATTTTGATTGAAATTCAAAAAAAAATCAAAAGGCGGAAGCATATTGGTTGCTAGGTACTTATTTTAAAGCATTGAGTTCAGTATCAATTTGTTTTTTCGATCTGATTCCTCTGAACCTCTCATCAATGCTCTTAAGCTTGGTCAAAAAACAGAAGATTGAAAATGTGACGAGTGATGGGTAGACGGTAGTTTGTTGGTTTTTCGAGGATGGATGAGTTCAAACACTTGCTTATTTTTTGGATACGACCCTTCACCCCCCCCCCCCGTCCTTTATTTTAAAAAATCAGAAAAATATTACACGACAGATCGATTTTACCTAATTCGACGTTCCTGAATAACGTATTGATTTTTTGGATTCGATCCCTCGACAGTATCCCTCCTCCTTCACTTTTTCGGAGTAAGAGCGATGGTGGTAGGTAGGATAACATCAAAACAAATGAAAATTGAGTGTCACTTCATGAAGTGGCGTAGCTCTATCCAAAAAAAGTAACATTTGGACGTCTCGTCCATTTTTTGCTTTGAAATTTACTCACTTATGCAAAATCGCCACATACTCGTATGTTGATTTTTTTATTCTCCTTATTTTCTTCTTTTTTAAAATTGCATAAATCAATTGTCAATTTAAGTAAATTGAAATGCATGAATATGAAATGTGAAAATTTCATACTATAATATAATCAAATTAAAATGTTTGTTTTAAAAAAAATGGAGTTGGGTTAGCGAAAAAAATTTGAAATACGTTAAAAATAAATTGTTGTAGACATTTCAGATCCAAAACTATCCAAAACTTGAATTCCCTCTCCTCCCCCTCAATCACTGACATGGAGGTTTACAATATTTTTAAACTTTAAATTCTTTAAAAATCAATTCATCAATTCGCAATTAAAAACTGTTGATTTTTTTTTAATTTTACACCTTTTCTGGATGATAGCAAGAAGAAGTGTTCAAGATCATGAGTTTTTCTAGCATATCGCGAGGGAGATAAGATGGGACCAGGATGGAAGAATGGACAGGAAAGAAAGAAGGCAGATAGGTACTAATGATGAGCAATTCGTGGAAAAGTGGTTATTGTTTGTAAAAGGAGCGACATCGTAAGCTCCGGAATCCTAATCTAAAAATAAATATTTATCACAATTTTTTACATTTTATAATTTTTCCATTTCCTTCTTCCCAAAATAACAATGGATAAACAAACGAACAATTACAAAAAAAAATGACAGCCGGCCTGGTACTAAATACTTATTACCTCTACACCCCCCCCCCCCTTTAGAAATGAAAATAACGTGGTTATACATTGGATCCTAGTATTAACTGTTATCTTCTTTTACCACGTATTATTGTGGTTCATTGAACCATTAGGAAGCTTGAAAAATGAACTGGATAGAAAAATAATCTATCAAAGATCATACATTATTCATTTCGAAAAATATCGTAATTTATCTGGGGATATTTTTGCAATTGTAGTGTTTTTTTTTCCTGTAAAATTGTCTAAAGATGAAAAATTTTACCGAAACTTGGCAGAATATTGAAGTGAAAATTAATAAGAAGGGATGCCCAGACCTACTCAAGTTCTGCGAATTTTTAACGTACCTCTACCTATACCTATGCAATCATCTTTCTTGAAATACGCAGTATCAGCGAAAATTTAAAACTTTATTGTATAAAAAATAAATCGAGATTATTATTTTTATGAGGCGAATCATTTGCTTGTTTATTTTTCCTGAAATTAAATTTTGAGAAAATGTTTCTGTTCTGATTTCATCGAATTTTATAAAATCATCAAGTCAAATTTATATCAATTTTTGTTTACAAATGAGAAAATGTTTACTCGTAGGTATGTGTGGTTTATTCAATTTAAATTCCATTCTGATCAAATCACACGTACTACTAAATTTTATCAGTTCGTCGTCTTCATGAAATTTATTTTATTGTAACAAATGTCCAATTCAAAAACCGCATGTAAACTTTGTTTCGTTTTGAAAAATTTGTATAATGCTTGTGAATTTTATATAGTAGGTAGAGGTACGTAATTTTAAAATCAACGAAAATTTTTTCTTTCACAATTCAAGCAGCACTAGCTACAGATTTTTCTGGTAATTTTCAGTTCTTTTTCTCTCACTTCAAGACACATTGTATATTATGATTTATGATATAAATAATCCCAATTCGATGAATTTGTTCAACTTCCTGAAAATACGAGTATGTTTGTGCTTAAGTAGGTACCGAACTTTAATTCGAAAATTGTGCGAACTACAGCTAAACATTATAATCAAGAATGAAAAGAACAGACTATGACTCATTTTAGCTAATAAGATTAACAATGCAAGATTTCATTCGGATTGGATGCTAATTAATCATATTTAAAACGCCGACTATTAGTGGATTTAATTGCAGTCGTTGCAATTACACGAGGAATTATAGAACAGATTATCTCATCTACGTTATAAATTAACCTTTGATAGCGCATGATTTATGTAGGTATTTTTTTCGTTTACTTATTTTTAGAGAATCTCGGTATCGTTGGCATTTTGTCAGTTTGCTACTCAAAAATTTTGAAAACAAAATTTTTACGCAGGATTTCAAAAAAACCTGAATTAACGTTATCATCTTCGCACGTTTAGGTAGGTATATTAAAAATAACGCGAAGAGTCGTCGCTATGTCTACGTTCATTGACATTTTTTGGCGGTAATCCTAGATTGCTCGTGTAATTTAGAGGATAGGGTATCATTCATCACCTAGTTTTTAGTTCAATTGATGTGGGTGTGCTAATTAGTCTTGTATATTTTATCGATACAGTGCATATTTATCAAGGTTTTTTTCTACCTAATACGAGTATCTACATCACATACACAGGTACGAGTAGATAGATAGACAGAGATACCAACTCGTAGAAACGTATGTACGTAGATACTCGCACATGCATGATAAAATGATCATTAATGCGCACAGTGAACGTGTGAGATGAATTTTTTAAAAGCATCCTCGTCTCGACATTCATTTAGTTAACGCGATTTGCATTCTGAATTTTTTTACAGTTATTCGTATAAATTAAGGAAAAAATTCCGTCTAACATCGCGCAAACGAAGAAGAGGAAATAGCCGGAAAGCGAAATGAATACAAAACACAATATACCTGTTTTTGGTTTAAATGATGTGCCCGTCACTGACATTTTTTTCCTGCTGCTGTACGCGAAACACTTTCGGATAAATGCGGGAAACCCCTCAAATTCAGACGAGTAAACGCGAACAATCAAGTAGTAAAATACATAATGGGTGGTGAATTTTAATCACTGCGATGCCGACCGGACGACTAATGCGAATAATCAAATTTTCTGTCATAAATCACATCTATCCGAACGGTAATCGAATGATTATTATTATTATTATTATGGCAACACTGTGCGTCGCGTTACGCGATTTAGAAATAAAAAAATAAAAAAGCTTTAAAAATAAACGCTACGCGACGACGAATACGAGTAGAAAAGCTTTGAGATGTTGAGCATAAAACGTGTTCTACTAACGTCAACTACATAAGCTCTATAATGGGTTCGGATTTGTTATGGAAAATCTAGGTGCTGTACTCACTCGGCTGCCTATTAGGATGTGGTGCAGGCGCTCTGACTTCCATGTCCGAATCCCAACTCAATCATGATTATTGTTACTCATGAATGGATGAGGTGTTTTTCGAGGAAAAAAACTATCGATTCGTCAAGCAATATTGTTCGATGCGCGTAATTCTTATCAATGCATTTCTTACTCACGAAAAGCGAAATTACTCGTATTTGCGCGAATTTACAGATAAAAGAGTCTGTCTTATCGGTCTGTTTTTTATTCGTTTTGACTGCAATATTGCATGTTGCAGAACCATTATCAAGTTGAGACTATAAAGCTCGTGGGTTTTGATAATGATAACATCGAAATCTTTGTACGAGTACCCTCTCTGCATATCAATTTGATCGCTCTTATCAACATTATTGTATATGCAGCGTGTGTTACGATATCAAATTCGAGGTTAAGGTGGAAGTATTGGAAAATATCCGGACATTTACGTACTGGTGCTTTCCGGTGAAGATAATTTTAGGCTTATTGTAAAGATGACTAATTTGATTTACGAGTATTTTATCGGTTTCGTTTCCTGACTGATTGAGATGAACGTCGTATCGCGAATTCGCGAATGATTATGATGAAAAGACAAATTTTAATCAATCAATGGAATCATAAGATGTAATTTCAAAGGTTTTTTTTTTGTAAAATGTTGCCAGTTGTAATATTATGGAATCTGAGTCATTATATATATATATATTTTTTTAAAAAAAAGGTGAATTTTGGTACATAAAACGTCAAAATATCAAAAATTATCTAAATTCTTTGAAGTTTCATTCATTTTCTCACCTTTTTGAACTTGAACATATTTAATGATATTTAGATACTTATCATATATTGTGAAATAAAAATGTGTATCCAACAATTGAAATTTAAAAAATATATTTTTTAAAGAAAAAACTCGATGAGCTTGATACTCCTTGGTTATGCTATGATTTTCTGAGCTCTAATTTTAGAAGAAATAATGTAAAATTTCGAGGCATTCAGTGCTTATATTTTATGAAAATTTTATGACTGGCCATTTCCTGTACGTTTCCTGACATGGTCATGGTCAAGACCAAATCTCGAACGTATTACAATATTACCTTTCTTATTCCACTGAAATCCTCCCGACAGTACAGACTGAAAAATTCGCATCGACGTACTGTAAAACGAACCTACTTTGGGAATTTTGCTCTCTCAAAACTTGGTCGATTTTTAAAAAGTACGGTTGTATGAAATTTTGTTTTGGTTTTTTGAGCTGTTACACAGAATTGAATAAAATTGTCACCATCACACAATTTATCATTTTTTGAGAAAATTGAGAGCCTAATATTTTGAAGGTGCGTGACAGCTCTAAAGTTCTGATTTTGTCCTGCTTTTTATAAAAAAATTCGTCTTTTTTTCATTTTTTTTTTCAATTAAACTTTGAATTTTTCAAATCATATCCTCCTAGAATTTTGAGGATAATCTTTACGAATTTCCCTATTTTTCACCTCGAAACTCTGAATTCAAAATTTGTCAACTTGTCAGAATTACCCATTTCGTAGACGTTCTGTAAACAATTTCCGAAAAACAGGATTTCAATTTAAAAAAAAAACTAGACAGCTGCGCCAAGCGCAGCTGTAACAGTGTGCGTAGCCTCTTTAGTTAGAAAAGCACAACCCGATTTTGAAAAAAAAGCACAACAAAATTTCAAAAAAAGGCGCAACTTCGAAAAAAGCACAACGCGACTTCAAAATGAGCACAATGCGATTTTGAAAAAAAAGCACAACATGCGATTTTGAAAAAAAAGCACAACACAATTTTGAAAAAAAGTACCACAAATTTAGAACGAGATTTTAAGAACGCAACCGTGATTTAAAAAAAAGCACATCGCGAATTTGAAAAAAGGCACAACGTGATTTTTAAAAAAAGCACAACGCGATTTTAGAAAGAAAAGCACAACGTGATTTTGAAAAAAAAGCACAACGCGATATTGAAAAAAAGCACATGATTTTCAAAAAAAGCTCAACGCAATTTTCAAAAAAAGCACAACACAATTTCGGAAAAAAAGCACAACCGGATTTCAAAAAAAAACACAACGCGATTCTGAAAAAAAAGCACAACGCGATTCTGAAAAAAAGCACAACGCGGATTATGGAAAAAAAGCACAACGCGATTTAGAAAAAATTGTACAACGCGTTTTTGAAAATAAAGCACAACACGATTTAGGAAAGAAAATCACAACGCGATGTTTAAAAAAAAGCACAACGCAAACTTTGAAAAAAAGCACAACGCAAATTTTGGAAGAAAAGGACACGATTTCAAAAAAAGCACAAAGCGAACTTCAAACAAAAAGCACAACGCAATTTTGGAAAAAAAAGCACAACGTGATTCTGAAAAAAAGGACAACGCGATTTTCAAAAAAAAAGCACAACACGATTTTGGAAGAAAAGCACAACGCAATTTCAGAAAGAAAAGCACAACGCGATTTTCAAAGAAAAAGCACAACGCAAATTTTGGAAAAAAAAGCACAACGCAATTCAGAAAAAAATGCACAACTCGTTTTTGAAAATAAAGCACAACGCGATTCCAAAAAAAAAGCACAACACGATTTAGGAAAGAAAAGCACAACGCGGTTCAGAAAAAAAGCACAATTTTGAAAAATAGCACAATGCGATGTTTAAAAAAAAGCACAACGCAAACTTTGAAACAAAAGCACAACGCAAATTTTGGAAAAAAACGACGCGGTTTTTTAAAAAAAAGCACAACGCGACTTCGTAAAAAAAAGCACAACACCATTATGGAAAAAAGCACAACCCAATTTCGAAAAAATGCACAACAGAAGCTTCGAAAAAACGCACAACGCGAATTTTAGAAAAAAAAGCACAACGCAATTTTGAAAAAAAGCACAACCCGATCTCAAAAAAAAGCACGATGGAAGCTTCGAAAAAAAGCACAACGCGAATTTTAGAAAAAAAAGCACAACGCAATTTTGAAAAAAAAACAACGCGATTTTGAAAAAAAAAGCACAACGCGACTTTGTAAAAAAAAAGCACAATGCGATTTCGGAAAAAAGCACAACGCGATTTTTTAAAAAAGTACAACGGACGCTTCAAAAAAAAGCACAACGCAAATTTTAGAAAAAAAAAGCACAGCGCATTTTTAAAAAAAAAACACAACGCGATTTCCGAGAAAAGCACAACGTGATTTTGGAAAGAAAAGCACAACGCGATTTTAAAACAAAAAGCACAACGCGATTTCGGGAAAAAAGGACAACACAATTTTGGAGAAAACGCAGTTTTTTTAAAAAAAAGCACAACGCGACTTTGTAAGAAAAAGCACAACATAATTTTGGAATAAAGCACAACGCGAATTTTTGAAAAAAAGCACAGCACGAATTTGAAAAAAAGCACCACACGATTTTGAAAAAAGCACAACGCGATTTTAAAAAAAGCACAACGCGATTTTAAAAACAGCACTACGCAAATTTGCAAAAAAAAAGCACAGCGCGAATTTGCGAAAAAGCACTACACAATTTTGAAAAAAAGCACTACACAATTTTGAAAAAAAGCACAACGGAATTTTGAAAATGAAAACCCGATTTCGAAAAAAAAGCACAACGCGATTGCGAAAAAAGCACAACAAGCACAACGCGAATTTGAAAAAAGCACAACTTGAATTTGAAAAAAAGCACAACGCAATTTTGAAAAAAAGCACTACACGATTTTGAAAAAAAGCACAATGCAATTTCAAAAATGAAAACGCGATTTTGAAAAAAAAGCACAACACAATTTTGAAAATAAAAACAACGCAATTTTGAAAAAAAGCACAACGCAATTTTGAATAAAGCACTACACGATTTTGAAAAAAAATCATAATGCAATTTCAAAAATGAAAACGCGATTTCGAAAAAAAAGCACAACATGATTTTGAAAAAAAGCACCACACGACGCGATTTTGAAAAAAAGCACCACATGACGCGATTTCAAAAAAAAGCACAACGCAATTTTGAAAAAAAAAAACAAAAAAAACAACGTGATTTCGAAAAAAAACGCAACGCAATTTTGAAAAAAGCACTACACGATTTTGAAAAAAAGCACAATTGTGGTGGTTTTGGACGTCTTTGCTTTGAGGGAGACGCCGCCAAGACCAGCGTGCATATAGTAAGCCCAGGGAACCTAAACTTGCCCGATATCCTTGCGAAAGATATCAAATTGCAGTGATGTTGAGACACCTCATAAATGATCATAAGACCGCTAAATGTTCGTAATGTTTTATTCACTTCTCTGGTATAACACACGCGAAGACTTATAATAAAACACACTACACATTATTGAATAAAATACACTTGTAGTATCGACTACAAGCGGAAGCTCTGAACTTGCTACCTTACGCTAGCACCAGTGAAAATATACCTAACGAACTTTCAAAGCTCGAAGCTCGGAGTGGCGCATCTCGAACTACTTCGATAGAGTGCACTACTCGTAAGCAGTGCTGCCACTCCGACAGGAACACAACTTCCCTCTAGGTGGAAGCTGCGGGCGCATCCCCTACCGGTACATATGCCCCGCTTCCATTGAACAGCGTGGACATCGGAGATGCTGGATCATTGAAGCCAAAAATTGGCCAATCGGACAACGGACGGTAGGGCCCCTCTGCCCCGCTTCTATGAACCCGCAGCTTCCAAGATGTTGAATAGCTAGGTTCTTCGGCATCCATCCATGACTTCCAACAAGTCGAATTTCCAATTTTAAAACATCTCTGCTGCTTTTTCACGGCACTAGCGACTTTAAAATTGCCTTGGATGCAAACAATTTGTCGTACTAAAATAAATCACATCTTAGTCGCTAAAGTGCTACAAAATTCACAAACACAAAATATTTACACAAAGAGCAGAGATATGGTACGTAAATTCAAAAAATAAATCAAAAAAAAACGCAATTGCATGAGAATTGCAATACAAATACGCGTTGAGCTGCATATCATCTAGTTCGACGCAAGGCCAAAAATGCGCAACTGGTAAAAAGCTCTGCCAGTGTGATAACAAACGTTTACCAACACGAAATCGACGAATTCATCTGCTGGAGTAATTAACAGGTACTTTTTAATTAATTACGCGTTCCAAGTTGTATTTCTTGATGTTGAGCTAAACAGGGACTTTCTTCTCTTTCCGCAGCAACTTTCCCGGATTCAATCAACATCGAAATAAGCTCACTGGAGCCGAACGGAGATGACTGTTTTCACCAAGAGCAGCTTCACCTTTGGTAAGTTTACGTTTTCTCTGTTTAAGTAGATTGATTGATTAATCTTGTATATTGAACGTTGCTAATTCTTTTCTTTATTATTCCAGTGATGCTGCATCAACTCCTTCTTCTTACGATGCATCAGAGAAGTTGCACTTCAACGCCAATCAGAATTCCATTAGAGATGATCCAAATTCCAACCTGCAGAATCCATATTGAGCAGACATACCGGAAAAATACTTCAATGACCGCAAAAGCATCGGATTGACAGGTACATTAAATCTTTCTCTAATGTGTTGGTGATATTTTTCAACCTCTCTGTTATCAGCAAGCTGACATTTTTCCAAATTGGAAGTTTTCTCGGAGCTGGAACCGGGACCCTTTTTTATCATCTCTGCTGCAGTAAGTACCCCGTTTACACATCTCTATTTACGTGTACAAAGTGATCTTCTTAGATTTAGTTCGTGTTGCGTTCGTTTTTCTCTCGTGTTGCATCTTATCAGTGTCATGTTATGGTCACAGACAGCTGGCCACTCGTCGCTATGTTCACACACAGCTGGGAAGATTTCGCTATTCCCACGGACAACTAAGAATATCGAGCTAATTTCACCGACAGCTGGCCAGATGATATTTTTTCCGAGTTCTGGTTTTGCGTTTTCTCTGATTTCTTCGCAATTCAGCAACTTCTCGCATTATTTTCGGCTCTCCCTCGAACTTGAATTTTGAACTTCTCTGATTTTTGCTTTTTATCACAAAAATTCCTCATTCAAAATTCCTTCAAGCACACTCAAACGAATTTTAAACTTCTCTAATAAATAAAAAAAATAATTTACAAAGAAAAATTCTAAAACTAGGTCAACTAATAGTTACGATTAGTCGAAAAATAAATTAAAATAAAATTAGTCACAGATTACACAAAACTAAATTTTATCCAGAGTGCAACTTGAAAAAAAAAAAAAAATTCTAATAACAAATTGAATAACAACGCCTAAATTAGCACTAATTACCACTATTGCGAAAAATGCACATTACTACTTATCTGGGCACATCAAATCACGAATGAAAGCTTTAATATGTGCACCAAAAGTTTGCTATCAATAGGTGAGTTTTTACAAAATGGCAATTCTAATAATAAACTGTAACGTAGCTAAAATTATCTCAACTTTAATCTTATCAAAATGTTGCACTCGGAGATAGAAATATACTAAGCTACATACATGCTAAAAGTAGTTGGCCTTGAACGCAACAAAGGCTCATTTCTCACTTAGTTTGGCCTTGGGTTGATACTTTGTGAAAGCTTTCACAAAATATGCACGTTCGAAACTTTCCAACATCTCTAAGTGAATAAAATTCAAGGTCTTTTTTCGCTTCTTTTTGTTACGAGGATTATCACGGCCATCCGGTGCATTTTTATCTCGCAAGTTCGAGCTTTCAACGTTGGTAGGTACCTGCTTCGTTCTCGAACGCGTTTCATATCTCTCCCGCGCCGCTTCCCTCTTCTCTTTGTACTCCTCTTCGTCCGGAAACGTTTGTTTGAGACAATCTTCGAGCTTTTTCTCTAGGAGGGGGGGAGCTTTTTTCGTAATCTCTTTTTTATCTGGCGGAACTCTGCATCGTGTTTTGTAACATCTCTTTTAGGTCTCTCTGCTTCGCAATTTTGGCGAATTTTTTCCAGGGTTTTTTCAGGCTGCTTTCGCGAACCTCTTGGTAAATATTCCGGATCTCTGGGGTCATCGACCTCCTCCTCATCAGTATTTTCTTCTTCCATTTCAGCATTTTGACTTGTGGTTTTTTTCTTCGAAAAATCTCTGATTTTTTCCACCAAATCTCTGTTGTCGAATTTTGATCTCTGCTTTAGGTCATTTTTGAGCTCTTCCAACTGGTTTTTATTGAGGTATGACGTCATTTGGCGAGTGTTAACAATCTGCTCGTCGGTAGGGTCAGCTACATTTTTGACCATGTAACAATTGCTACCTACATGCTGTTCGACTGTATATGGACCATAGCGTTTTTGAAATAGCTTTTTTGAAAGTCCTTTTTCATATGATGACAGACGATGAGAAGTTAACATGACCAATTCACCATTTTCGAAAATGGTAGGGGGCCCATGTAATTTATTGAAAGCGACCTCATTATTTATTCTCTGCTGCATTCTTTTTTCGCGAATGAAATTCACTAAAGCCTGCTGCTGGGTCATATTTTCAATATTCTCATCAACCACTTCTTGGGTATATACAGCCTTTCTGGCCAATTTGTCAGCTACGAAATTATTATGATCGTATTTTCTCGCCCTTACATGTCTCAACTCGAACTCCTTGAATTTTTTAGAGAGTTCAATGACCTGCTGGAATGCTGCTTTGTGATGAACTGGTTTTTTGTTGGTGTTTTTCCAGTTATTTTCTACCCATCTCTTTGAATTGTGATTTACTGCAGTGACCAAGTAGTTAGAATCCGAAAATACTTTGAGCTTCTCTATCTGGTTTTTTAGGGCAATTTCCATCGCTTTTATCAACGCAATGATTTCTGCCAAATTATTCGAATTTTTGTATTCTGGGTGCACAACTCTTTCCGAAACGTTGAAGTCTCCACTAGGTGTCCAACTGATTCCGATACCCGCTATTGCTTCATCTGTGCCATTTTGGGAACAAGCTCCATCTACAGCTACCCAGACAAATCCTTTTTTATCAACAATGAGCTTTTTTTGATCCATTTTGAGTTTTAGAGCTTCTTCTGACGTTATAGACGGAACATTATTGGCACGTTGCTCTTCTCGTAATTTACTCAATTCGAATTTGGCATTTATTCCAATGTTAGGTACTGGCAAATCTTGAGCCAAGTTATCAGGAATTCCCCAAACTTCATTTGGCTTCACTCCGAATTCAGTAGGTGTATTATTTATTTCATTTTCCACCGGCTTGGCATATTTGTGCCAACCATGATGAGTATAATCGAAGTCCTCTGCTGATTGGTTGATTTTTACTCTCAGCCTATCGCCAATTATTCTCATTGTTCTTTCCACTAAGCTTGATTGTGGATTGTACTTGGTGGTGTGGCCAATTTTTACACCATAGGATTTGAGCAAATCATTCCAGGTATCACTCACAAACTGAGTACCATTGTCAGTGATCACTTTGCGCACCTTGTGCCCCAGTTTCTTTATCTCTTCGAGTATCTCTTTCATCGCTTTTGAGACCTCTTCTTTGGTTGCCACAATCAGGGTTTTGAGCCATACTTTGGCAGTAAATACACACTTTACTACTAGCATGTATTTTGGGTCCGTGGCTTTGTTGGCGATTTGGCCAATTAAATCAGCTGACAAGACATCTGCTATGCCATAAGACTCAATTTGAGCATACTCTAGCTTCTTTTTTTGCCCAAAGTTCTTATTGTGCTTGCAATCGAGGCATTCGCTTGTGGCCAATTTTGCAGATTTTGGCACATTTGGCGAATAATACATGCGTCGAAATATCGAGTCAATTTTGGCAGCTCCCACATGACCATATTCTTCATGTAAGTACATTATGGTATCTTTGTACAATTCATCAGGCATGCATGGCACTTTAGATCCATCTTCTCTGATTCGATACAGTATTTTGACACCTTCTTCTTCTTCCAAAATGACATATTTTTTCTCGAGCTGTTTCTTCGCTTTTCTCTGCTTGGAAGTCATGTCAATCTTGTCTGCTTGAAGTCTCCGAATGACTTTTGACCAATTTTCATCTCTGTTTTGGTACAAGTCCAGCCTCTTAAGACAATCAATCAACTGCTCCTTGACCAAATCTTTGTAAACAACGCCAAGTGGCACCATATGAGTCCAATTCGTGCTGTATAGGGTCAATTCAGGTGCTTGTCTATCCCACCATTTTCCAACTCTTTTTGGCAGGTCATAAACAAGGTCGTGGCAGTTAAAATGCGTTATCCACGCCGCTGCTTTGCGATGTATTTGAGCCAATGTGTTAAATCGGTGCACAACTGACATTATGTCCTTTCTGACATGCACAGTATATCCATGAAGCCACATTTCGAGTTTTTTTAATGCATTCGCGAGTGAGTACATCTCTTTCTGTATTATTGTGTACTTCTTTTGGTGCTCTTTAAATGTGTTGCTCACAAACAGCACAACGTGATCTACGCCATCTTTGTCTTTCTGGTATGCCACCGCATTCATGGCATCTTGAGTGAAACTCGTTTCTAAGTAGAAATCTGCACCATCAATTGGAGTGGCTAATTTGAATTCTTTACGATACTCAGTTTCCAACATCTCTAATGCATTTTGCTGCTCTTCACCCCACTTGAAATTTTCTTTTCGAGTCACTTCATAAAGTGGCACTGCTAGCTGCTGATAATCTGCGATGAAGCGCTTGTAGAATCCAACAATTCCCAAAAATGCCATAACTTCTTTTTCATTTTTGAGTTTGAATTCGCCTTTCTTGTTGGTGTGCTTCTTTTTGAATTCATCAAGCTTTTGGAGCTTTTTATTTTGCTTCAAAATTGCCCCAGGCTGGAGTTGAAAACCAAGATGGTTGATACTTTTCTTGAAAAACTTTGATTTTCTTGGATTGAGCCTAAGTCCATTGTCTCTGATTATTTTCAGTGTATCAACTAGTAATTCCATCATCTCTTCGAAAGTCATTGCCTTGAGTAGCACATCGTCTACGTACTTCGTTCTGCCTTTTTTTGCTTTCATGATAGTGTTTATCATTTTCACAAATAATGCAGATGACACTTTTAATCCATATGGCACCCTTATAAACTGGTGGACTTCTCCATCTACGATGAAAGCACAATACTTCCTATATGCTTCATGTAGTACCATCTGCCAAAATCCTGCCACAAAATCGAGGCAACAGTACATTTTGGCACGTCCGTCTGTTGTTATAATTCTATCAAGCAATGGAGCTTCATTGTAGTCATTTTCGAGTATAGGGTTCAATTCCATAGGATTCAAGCATAATCTCACCTCGCCATTTTTCTTGATATTTGCTACCAGCGCATTGATGTAAGGTGAGGTCGAAGGTTCAACGATCTTTTTGGCTATCATCACTCTGAGAGCTTCTCTCACAAGTGGCATCTGTTTATTAGATGGAGTATACTTCAGACCATGGAATCTTTTGATATTCTTGGGATCCTTGAATCTCAATTTCATCGGCGGTCCTGTCCATTTTCCAGGATATTTGCTGAACACACAGGCAAACTCTTTAAGTATATCAAAAGCTTTTTTAGCCTGTTTCTTCGTAATGGTTTCTTCATTTACAGCTTGCTCCAAATCCGATCTCAGTGTTTCCAAAAATATTTCTGGACCATCGTCCACATCTTCAGGCTCCATTTCCTGGTACTTATCAGCTGTGTTTGCTCTTTTGGATATGTGATCAATTTGCTCAACGCTCTTTTTCTTTACTCTGATTCGTCTGAGTGTAATCTTCTTTTTGTACTCCTCCTCAGTCATAAAGTTGAGTGTTTCAATCTTCTCTTGGCCTGGAGGGCAGCATGTGGCTCTTTTATTTTCCACATCAGTCTTAATTCCAAGTACCTTCATGGTTTTGGTACCAATTATAAAAGTCTGGTTACACCCTTTCATAATGTAAAATGGAATTTTGAGCTCGCATTCTCCAAATTTGAGTTTTGGCACAATCACATATCTGTATGTCTCTACCTTTGAATCGTCAGCCAAACAGCACACAATAGGTTTTTTCAGCATGATATACTGAACGCTGTCATAGTGATCTCTGAGCAGGATGTTCGCAGTTTCTTCTGATATTACATTAGGGGTTGCCCCGGTATCGAGCTGCGCTGGGTAGGTGGTGCCATCCATCGTAAGTGGCACTACACACGTGTCAAATTTATCTTTTTCTCTGAGGATTTGCTCTCTAACTCGAGCCTCAATTTCCTCTCTGCGTAGTGGTGGTTTAGGTATAAGAGGTTGCTGGATTGAATTCGTTGAAGTTCCTGCTGTCGGTTGTGCACTCTGAGTTGTGTCTTGAGGCACATGTGTTGAATTTTGAGGTATACATGTTGTGTTGGGGGGCTTAGGCGTTGCCCCAGTCACGTGATTGACTGTTATTTTTAACTTCTCTGATGCCCCAGCGGATTTAACAGGTGTTTGCAACGTCTCTGATAAGTTTCGTTCCTCCTCATGGGGGGAGGGGATTCCTATCTTGTTGAGTAGCTTTTGGAGCGCTTGAGGTTTCATGAACTTTTTTAACTTCTCTATTTTCTTTACAGCATCAGCGACTTCCTTTTCGATGTTTTTAGGAATGTCTGAGTTTTTCTTTTCGATCAGGGTTTTCTTCTTTACTATTTCATATTGCAAGCCATCTTCCTCAGTTATAACTTCTCTACTCTCTTCAGTCTGAGTGCCATGTTGCTCAGTACCATTCTCAGGAGATTTCTTCTGATGCCAATCATAATTGTACATTTTATCCATCTCTTGGAATAACTCTGTTTTGCGTGCAAATCTTGGATAATATCTACCATTTTTTCTGCTTAAATGGAATTTATGCATCACTGGCATCATGTTGTAGTCTTTATCAACTCGAAATTGACGTTTAGACTGATCTTGTGAGTCTCTTTTCAAGTCCAAAAATAAGGCAGCAGGAGACCACCAAAATGACACAACATCATCTTCCAGTGACTCTAGCGCTCTTCTGTATGCAAAGTACTTGTCCATTGATACTGGATTACTTGCAGAAGTTTTTGGCTTTACCAGTGGAAACAGCAAAACAATTTTCTCAAATCCTTTCTGCTTTAAATTCTCCACAATTTGCTTTGCATAATTTTTCACAACACTCGAAGCCATGTCTGAGTAGTTCAGTTCATATTGAGCCAGTGATAGAATGGCTTTTTTCTTCGTAAAGGTGGCTGCTCTGATGGCTGTTTTCAGATCGCTGATGTTGATCTGTTCTTTGAGATAAGGCTGAGTGATTTCAGGCCTTCGTCGTGGTATTATATTTGCTAAAAATACAGCGAGTGAATCTCCAATGAGTTCAAACTCTTCTTGTGGTAGCTCATGGAATTGCTCCACTTGTGCTAATTTGCACGCGTCAGCTACTCGTTTCCCGACGGCAATCCTGCTGAATCAATTGATCCCTCAGGTGAGGTAGGGGGGGACTGTTGCTCCTCTGAGCTTTCATTCTCTGATGGTGTTTCTTCCTTGTTTATTTGATTAACACCATGTGTCTTTTCCTTCGGTTTTTTATACTTAGACTCATCTTTTCTGTCTTTTTGGTAAGTTTTGGCAGTCTCTGATTTGGTCTGACTTTTGTTTTTATCGTAGCTATGCTTTTTATACTTGTCAGTTGTGCGCTCGCCTTTGTTTTCATTGATATTATTCCGCACTGTTTGTGAATTGGAACGCCTATCAGTGCCGCCAAAACTGGATCGGCGATTCTCTGACCTTTGTTGCACATTTCGAGTCTGAGTAGCAGGCCTTTCTGGTTCAGGTGGTCTCTGAGCAAACTCTTCAACACGAGTCATTCCATTCAGTCTTTTCTCGAAAATGTTGATATCTTGCAATTCAATCTCAGTAAAACGTGGTCTGAGACTGGGTGTCATTTTGTAGTATATCATCATAATGATATCCTCGAATGGTGAATTCGTTGTTTTGAGCACTTTCAGCCATATCATCAATTCTGAGCATTGTGTGGTCGAAGATGTTTTGCACACTGGCATATTTCTGAAGTGATTTCTAGCCTCATTTTGTCTCTGAGGACCCCAAGCACAATCGATGAAATCTTTTCTCAATTGGTAATAATCAGTATTATTTTCTTGCAAATCTTTCCAAGGTGCCATATGAATCAGCTTATCATCAATCAGGACCATTAGGGCATCGCAATACTGGCTTTGGGATACTTGGTATGGCTGCATACGTCTTTCAAATCGGTGCAAGAAGTTGTAAACTTGGTACTTATTATCTTCCGAATATCTTACCCCAAATTCACGCAATCTGTCTGGTCTTATGTTGAAATTTGAATTCCCAAATCTGATTCTATAATTCAGTTTACGTTCTGGGGGGTTGTTTTGCTGCTCACGTTCAGCCTGAATCCATCTAGGATCAATCTGCACTTCTTGATCGTCGTCGTTTCCGTGTCGATCATTCGCTCGATCATCGCGTCGATCATCTCGTCGATCATCTCTGTTGTCGCGATTATAGTTACTGCTATTACTGCTGCCGTCGAAGCTGTTACGATTGTTGTTGTTATAATCACTGCTTCGATCGCTATTTCGATCATCTCTGTTATCTCGATCATTTCTGCTGTCTCGTCGATCACGGCTGCCTCGATCGTTGTTTCTATTATCTCTGTTATCTCGATCGTTGTTTCGGTAATCTCTGCTATCTCGATCATTTCGATGGTCTCGATCGTTGTTTCTATCATCTCTGTTTGATCGTGATTCTCTTGACGATGATCTATCGCGATTAGGTCTGTTATCATGCGTTCGATAGCTATTGTTACTGCTACCATTGTTGCCACATCTCTCGTTACTGCGGCTGTCGTTATCGGTGTTGCCCCTGTAGGGGGTGGGGGACCTTGATCGATCTCTAGATCCTCTCCTTCCTCGGAAAAGATCTGCGCCTTTGCCTGGATTTACACTGCTGCGACTGGCAGTGTTATCGGCATTGCTACTGTTTACGTTGTGCACAACTGTCGGCACAACAGGGGGCTGGTAGGGTGGTTCTTCTGGATCATGAAGCTCTGCTATGAAACCGTCAACGTGATCTTTCCATGATAAATACTCGGCTCTTTCGATCTGCATATTTTCTTGATCTTCTAAATACTGCATTTGAATCTGATGCATTAAATTACTCATGTACATATTTCTCTCTTTCATTTTGTTTATAATGAGCACGTGAGAGGTGAGTACTCGATCAGTAGTTTCCCTGTAGGCTCTGAAGGTTGTTCTCATCTCTGATCTTAGGTCATTGATCCTCTTCTCGTGATCTTTTTTGAGATCTGATTTCATTCTGGCCATTTGAGCACGTAGCTCTAGATATAAGTGACCTACATCCTCTCTGGTTCTTGAAATCGCCTTTTCAGAGTCAACTACTCGACTACTAATGGTGTCTTCATTTTTATCGTGATTATCAGATGCAGCATAGGCCCATTTTCGAAAAATTAACTCGTCCTGAGATAATGGCGCTGGATATTGCTCATCAGGCTTTTTCTCAATTTTCAAATCAATTTTCTTCTCAAAATTCACAGGGTTAAAACTGCAAATTTGGGCCATTTTGGATTCAGCAATATTTTTTAAACATCTCTCTGATCGGTTTATTTCATCTTCGAGTTCATATTCCAGTTCATTTTGGTTTATCGATGCATCAGGATTTTCGAATCCTGTCATCAGTGCACTGCTTCCAGCTATAGCTTCGTCGGCACCATTCGCATCTATTTCGTCTAAGTCAGTTTTTAAAAAATCCAAATCACCATCTTCGAGTGCTTCCTGATATTCCTGGGAATCGATCCGAATTTCAGCACTCCGCCATTCCCTTCTCTGATCCAAAATGTTCTCGTGCAAGCTGCGCAATAATTTTCGATCTCTAATTTTAGGTGGCTTCGATTTAGGTGTTTTTTGAATTCCTAATTGTTCTCGGCGTCGAAAATCAGCATCTTTCGCAGCATTTCTGGTCGAACGTCTCAGCTGCTTTTTACCGTTATTCTGATTTTCATTTAAACATCTCTGATTTTCATTTACACATCTCTGATTTACGCCGTCACTGTCATATTCTCTGATTTCAGGTCGCAATTGTGTCACACGTGTATCCAAGTTGATCGATGGAAAACTGGATCGTCGCGAATTGTCAATTCCAGGATTTGGAGAATTATTTTCAGCCGTCATCTCATATAGTCGTCGCATCCGTTCAGGTAATAATTCAAGAAATTCATCCGATAAATATTCCAAATTATTCGTAGCCATTATCGAACTTTGTAACTTCTCTGTTTCAGGTACGTGGTACAAGCTTTTACAACGTTTGGCGCTTGACCTTGAGCTTTCGTGTCAAGCTTGTTCAACTGTGCTCGGTTTTTCCAAACCAAAGCTTGTCGAACTTGGTATGAAAGCTCTATTTATTACGCGATTTTCGACACTTTTTCGCGATTTTTTTGAGAATAAAAACTCACGTACCTGTTCTGATGAACGTTGCGGTCGCCAAGTTGACCGTTGGTTGATTGTTGCAGTCGCCTGGTTGACTGGTTGGTCGCCTCGTTGACCAAATTGGACCGAAATTTTTCCGAATAAACGATAAAAAAAATTCGCGATTTCTTCGAATCGTCTCTGTGAGGTGAAACCTCAAATGGAAAACTAGTTTCCAATGCAATAAATTGCAATTTGCGTCTTACGAGCGCAATTGTAGGCTAGGCCTGAGAACACGCGGTGTGCCTCGTTTTCGACTAAAACGTCTCTGCTTGCGCCTAAATATTGCAATAAATGCAATTTTGAAAAGCCCTGGGTTAGAGAACCACGCTTGGGCGCCAAATATGTGGTGGTTTGGGACGTCTTTGCTTTGAGGGAGACGCCGCCAAGACCAGCGTGCATATAGTAAGCCCAGGGAACCTAAACTTGCCCGATATCCTTGCGAAAGATATCAAATTGCAGTGATGTTGAGACACCTCATAAATGATCATAAGACCGCTAAATGTTCGTAATGTTTTGTAGTATCGACTACAAGCGGAAGCTCTGAACTTGCTACCTTACGCTAGCACCAGTGAAAATATACCTAACGAACTTTCAAAGCTCGAAGCTCGGAGTGGCGCATCTCGAACTACTTCGATAGAGTGCACTACTCGTAAGCAGTGCTGCCACTCCGACAGGAACACAACTTCCCTCTAGGTGGAAGCTGCGGGCGCATCCCCTACCGGTACACAATGCAATTTCAAAAATGAAAACGCGATTTCAAAAAAAAAGCACAACATGATTTTGAAAAAAAGCATCACACGATTTTGAAAAAAAAGCACTACACGATCTTGAAAAAAAGCACAACGCGAATTTGAAAAAAAGCACAACGTGATTTCAAAAAAAAAACAATTTGGAAAAAAAAGCACAACGCGATTCCAAAAAAAAGCACAACGCGATTTAAAAAAAACACGACGCGATTTTAAAAAAAGCACAACACGATTTTGAAAAAAAAGCACAACGCGATTCCGAATACACTATGCTATTCTAAAAGCTCCAGAGCACAACGCGATATATCACGAAAGCATAATGCAACTCCAAAAGTACTGAGTGAGTGAGAGAACCTCTTAGGAGCACAGCAAAATTACAAATGACTGGTGGGGTTTGATTTTGAAAGGATAACCACCTGCTTTCAGCATCTAGGTACTGAACAAGTGTAAATGAAACACCTGCAGGTGTTCTAAAATGGTGGGTTTTGATTTAGAAAGGGTAACCACCTGCTTTCGGCATGTAGGTACTGAATGTGTGTAAATGAAACACCTGCAGGTGTTCTAAAATGGTGGGTTTTGATTCAGAAAGGGTAACCACCTGCTTTCGGTGAAATATAACACCACAGGGGGTCGGCTTCCCTTTGATAAAAATTTGAAAACTGAACCATAGAAAAGATTTTAGAACCCCTGTGGTGTTACATAAATTTCGAAATTAAAACCGATGTCGGCTTCACGTTTGATAAAATATAACACCACAGGGGGTCGGCTTCCCTTTGATAAAAATTTGAAAACTGAACAATAGAAAAGATTTTAGAGCCCCTGTGGTGTTACATAAATTTCGAAATTAAAACCGATGTCGGCTTCACGTTTGATAAATATAACACCACAGGGGGTCGGCTTCCCTTTGATAAAAATAATTTCGAAATTTATCTGACATCGGCTTTGCTTTTGTCGGCTTCGCGCTTTTGATATGGCCCTTTTCCCCTTTTTATTCTTTTTTTGGCACAAATTTTCGTAATTAATTGCAATTACTCAAGAAGCTAATTGAGTAATTGCAATTATAATTACGGCGTTGAATACCTCATGTCAAGCCGCATCTACGTAAAGAAATTTCGAAAAAATCGGCCCATCCATCTAAGAGAACATTCGTTCCAAAGAATTTTTCCAGTTTCAGAACGAAACCAATAGTGTGCTACGCACACTAAAAATACGTTGAAAAAGTGCGATAAAAACGTTGTTTTCATTTTCTAAACGGAAACGTTTTTCAAAAATGTTATCCTTCTTCTATTCAAAAATAATTTTCAAAGAAACAATTTACATTTTAAAATTTTTTTAAATGACAATTTTATTTAAAACGTTCAATAGAAGTTTAAAATTTTGGAAAATGAAAAACTAGCCCTCCCCATTCCCTCCAAAATAAATGCCCGAAAACATTGGAAAATCAACAAATTTACGTGTAAAACTTTGACACTATTTTTCAACAAAAAATAACATTCAAATTTTAAAATTTTGAAGCAGATAGTACATACTTAATATGAAATATTTACAATCAAAATTGAAGAATTCGGGTTAAATTTGATTTTAAGCGAACATGATGTGATGTTCATCAATTTTTAAAATTGATAAGGAGAAAATCAAACGAAAAATTGAATTGAAACATTATATTTTTGGCGTTTACCCACTTCTTTAAATAAAATCATACGGTGTTTGAAGACAAGAAAAGCAAACATTTTTTTACAGAAATTTGGCCAAAAACTTGAATGTGAATTATCACCCCCCCCCCCCGCCCTTAAAAAATTCCATAAGTGTCCGAAAAATGACCTGATGAAAGTCCTGCTAAAAGTCCTACTTTTTTATTTTGAAATTTTGTTAGACACCCTGTTTTCAGTTTTTGCTTTTTTCACATTCTGAGATTCTTATTTAATTTTTGCATCCAAAATGTTCATTTTTAAAAACATACTCCGACCAAAGTTTTGTTTTACAAACGTTTTGATTATTTTTCTGGGCAAATGAACGTTCTCAAAAGAAAGAAATCTGTCTACGTCACTTGGATTCTGATTAAATCTTTTATACACAATTTGACTATAAATAGTATAAAATTTTGAATCAAATTACTCATGCATAGAATCATAATTATCTTGAGTTGTTGTTTTTTTATTTTCGATAAAGTTTCATCTAGGCTCAATTTTTCATGATTCATTGGTTTCATGAAAGATACGAGTAAATTCTGATGCAATGTTTTCACCTCGTCAATTCCTTAATTGTTGCATCACTTACCTGAATTTTCCAAAAATTCTCTTCTACGTATGTACTATGAATTGTGATTTATAAAATCAGGCTTTTAAATCATTTATGATGGTATCAAATTCTTACTTATTTATAACTCAATTGGAAGATGGCATTTTTAATTATAGTACCTACCTATATTTAGAAAAATACACGATGAATTATTTTCAGAGCTAACTAAGAATTTTTTAAACCAAACTTTTCTCCTATAGACTCAACTTCAAAAATTTATTACACATATAAAATTTAAAAAATAAAATAAAATCACTTCAAAAAGTACTATTCTGAGTAGAAATAAACATAATTTTTCTTAGAACATGATGCTAGTATTCACATCCACGCCTAGTTTACCAACATTTCCAACAATTTGAACGATAATGTCTACATATGTGTATGTAAACTTGACATGGCACATTACCGCATTTTAAAGGTCATATACATGTGTACAATTGCGGATAAGACATTATGGATAAGATAGCAAAATATGTAGTTTTGTGTACGTTAGATTATTACGTACATGAGATGATGAGATTAAAACCCAAACAAATTATGCCTCGATAGTTTCTCTAATCCGTACGTATGTTTTTGGGTACCTCATACATTACCGACGTATATCCTGGAGTTGAGGAAAAAATCCGATTTATAGAGCCTCGTCTGGTATTCATATACGTACAATGTGTTTTCTTGTAACAGAAGAAGCAACGTAACAACGACATTCTCTCTAATTATCAGCTTTATAACTTTTGATGGTTATAAAAACGTGCGTACCTATATACGAGTAAGCAAGCCACACAAGGTGTATATAGGTTAATACAAAGATTATAGGTACCTATATTATAAGTTCATTCTGTAGCTATTAGATACGGACGCTTTACAATACAGTGACGCAACAGGGTTCGACATTTTGCGAAATTTGCCTTTGGGCTTTGGGTCTACATCGATTCGGTTTTTTTATTTTTCTCTGTCTCGAATGAAAACCTCAATTCGAATTTTTCTCTAGACCATCGTGTGGAAAAAATTCATTTCCAGCTTACCATTGTACAATAAGTATAGCAACATGCCAACTATAATGAGTGAAGCTTAAAGGTACCAAGACTTACTATACCTTTACCTGCTTTCAGTTCAGTCTGACTTATATACACGAAAACAAAGAAATAGTCGTACTCAGGGGAAATATATACCGTAGGTTGAAATTGGCATCTTTTTTTCCCTCGTTTATAGCACGATATAGCTAACTCAAATTGTAAAGGAAAAAAGTACCCCGACGGTCAGACTAATTTTACGATTTTTTTCCGGCTCAAATACAAGTTACACTAAAGAATTATTCAATAGCCATTCCAAGTAAATGTTGGAAAATCTGATAAAATGAGAAGAAAACGTCGCGATTATGGAATTTATTTTCTTTTTTATTCGTTTCGACGAAACAACGAGGACGACGCGACAATACCGCATATTTCTATTTGATATTAATCGTACTTTTACGATTGAAAAAAAGGTTCTGTTATGATTTAATCATAGGCATTTCTTTCGGCGGGTCAACACATTTATTATGAAATATAAATATTTGGCCGTATTTAGTTCATTGGTTGGTGCAATTGGACGAATATAGTTGCCCGCTTAATGGGAAGAAGAGGCGATCAGGAACATCGTAAATGAAGAGCATGGGTGAGAAGGGGCAACGCAAATGGTTATTCAACTTGGAATAAATATAGCTTTTGTTATAACAAACGGAATTCAAACCATATGTACTTACTGAAACATCACGCCGAGAATCAATTTTAATGATAAGTTCGCTCAAAATAATTATGATTGTTAAATGACCTAATTTTCATTCAAATCTACGCGATAGCCATCTCACACAGCCAAGTTATGTAATTTTATTTTGAGGTTTTCGTAGCGTTGTTCGAATGTTAATAATTGTGGTATATTACTCTATGTCTATAGGACGCGTAAATGGCTAAGATTCCGAATATTTTGGGGGTGTTTATTTTATAAAAGGATCGAGTTTTTATTTTAAAATGGAAATTTCACGAAAAGAATTCTAAAAATAATTTACCTACGTACGTTTTCAGTTGATGAAATATAACAGAAGTAGATTTTTAAACGTTGAAAATTCCATAAAATTTTCCCTAATGGAGTTGGAACGTTAAAATTCACTTTACACTGCAATTCAACATACTGAGTCGATTATTATGTACTTAGTTTCAAACCGTTCTGGAGCCTCCGGGCATATTTTGAAAATTCAAGATTTTCAAAAAGTGCCTCAAATTGCTTGTTAGTCAGCTACTTGACCAATTACCCGCTATTTTTCAAAAATCAGTTTCTGCCAAATCGGAATAGTGTATTTCTCCAGCGATTTCATCATTGAAAATTTGAAAAACACACTTACGGTTCTGGACCGGTAGAAACCGATCTTGGAAAACACTAACATGTACTGAACTCCTCGTTTACGAATAGCAAAGTAGATTTTATGTCATTTTTTGAGATTCTGGAATTTCCAAAATATGGCTGGAGGCTCCAGAACGGCTTGAAACCACCTCCAATAGACTATCAGCAAGTGTAAATTAGGATTTAAAGCAATTTTTCAACTTTTCAATTTTATTGACTAAGATTTTTTGCAAGAATTTCAACATCAAAAATCTGCTGAATGCTCCAAATTTGTTCCAAACGGTTCGAACCCGGTTTCGTTGAATTTGGTGGTTCAAAAATAGCGCACACATTGAATATTTGCTTCCTGAATCAATTTAGTAAAATTGTGAACCCTCTCCCCACCCCTTTGTATAACCTAAATTTGATTTTCAAAAATTCACCAAAAATTGATAAATGCACGTTGACTCCTGAAATTTCGGTTGTACATACATAATATATTTTTGTTTGTTCTTTGGATTTAGCTTGATATGGTTCAAAAAAAATTTCTGCCAAAACCTTCCTCTCTTGCAGTGCATTAGCCTATGTAAAGGAAAATTTTTCAAAAATAGGTCACTTTGAAAAATGCTTCCAAAAAATGAGGTGATTTCCGAAAATATTCACCAACTGTGATTTCTTCAATTTTCTCTCAACTTTTCTCAAGAGGGAGAGGGGGGCAAGGAGACTAACGCAGCTTTGGAAATCGAGGGATTATTTTTCAACAGGGGATTATTTAGAAAAAATGTTTAATGCAAAAGTGGAAATTTCATTTCATTTTCGAATTTTTGCCAATTGGGAGGGAGGGGGTGAAGGAAGAAATTTTGGTACCCCTGATTTTGGATTTAGGAGAAAATCAAAACATGTAGCGATTATTTTTTCATAAAATCCAACAAGGAGGAAGAAAATAATCAAATATGTAAGAGGAAAGTGTGAGGACACGTAGAGTATGAGGAGGGGCGGAGCGGAGGGAGAAAATTCGTCAAATGTCGCTGTAGAAGTAGATTATTTATTTCGCATCATTTTTTTTATGAGAATTTCTTCTTCAGGTTGGGCTGAACTTTCTCCCAATCTTCCATTCAAAAATTGCTTCCAAGGGTATTAGGCCTAAGTACCCTATGTTGCTGATCCCAAGCAACCACTTTTTTCTTGTGTGGTGTGTTCGCTTTTTCCCCACTCATTCAATCATATTTCTCAACTCATACACGTTATTTATCTTCTCATAGCATTAATTCCTTAATTTCGATTTTAGATTTGGATTGGAACTGTGTGGTTTCACAAAAAATGGCTGAAATACCTTCTTTGGTTCATGACATGATTTATCATACTCCGGTATCGCTCCAAGATTTATCAGCGATCGCATGTTAGCCTTCACATATGGAAATGTCAGAAGGATCGCTGGAGCCATTCATTGGAAAACTTCAAATACCTACCTGAAATCTAACGTTTTATTCCATTTACATCCTGGTCATTGCTGTCAAAATCCAAGACCGCTTTTGGAGTTCTACTAAACGGTTGTTTGTAAATCGCTTATTCTGAGATAAATTCGTATTTTGAACATTTTTTTCTTAACAAATATTTCACATTAATTATGCCAAAATATCGAAAAATATCATCTATGAAACTGAAGAAATATTTTGTAGCGCAGTGGTGCCAATTTCTTGGTCATTATTGCCAATTTTCAACAAAATGAGACAAATAGCCCAACACGTGGGTATACTGTTTTCTGAAATTAGCAACAATGACCAAAACATTGGCACAACTGCGATTCAAAATATTTTCCCAGTTCCAGAAAATATATATCTTCACATGTGTTTTGGTTTTGATTAATGCGAAATATTTTGGAAGAAAAAAATTGTTTTACAGATTTTTGGTTTTCTTTCTACGTATCGTTATTAGGTTGATAAGTTCTCACTTTGAGTTAGAAAAAAAAGTTTTGAAATACCAGTCCCTTTGTTCTATTTTTAGTTCGACATAGATTCGTCGTTCCCCCTCTCTCTGATATCTGATGAGGTGCTGACCTTGATTATGTACGTAGAGGTCATCAAATCATGACGAATGATGTGAACCAGTAGTCTCTACAAATTTTTTTTACCAGAAATATGAGCATTTGAAATTTTACAAAGTAACGTTAGCCATATTTTTTTACCACAAAATGGCGTTCTCAAACATTTTATTGGGAATTTTTTTCTTGTTTTTACTGAATTTTTATAGCATTTTTTAAAAAAAAATCGAACATTTCCATGATTTTTTTTTGTCAGGTATCAGATCAATTCCAATTTGATTATTAAATGGGGAGGGGAATCGTCAGCATTTATACATATATTTAGAGTCTTTATTTCGAAATGAACATACTGTAAACTATTAGTAATTTGCATGAGAATGACTTTTTTAAAACAGTCATTTTTTGGTCAAATGTACATCAACAAGTTCACCTTCCAATTCGGAGAAGCAATCGAACGAATTCTCATTAGGATAACAGAAGTGAACGTTTATTAGGTAAATTAAATCATGTGCATGTCAAAGTTCCATTCAATTCCCAGTACAGTGAACAAATAGGCTCTTCTGACACTTTGACTACGAAAACGATTTCACCAAAATTTTCATATAAATACATTAGTCATATGGGTACGGAATTGGGTAAGGTAGAGTAGATTGAATTAAACAGCGCCGTATGTTGGAAATGGAAAATGTTATCTCATAAAATGAAAAAACTTGTAGGCTCATATTTAAACAGTTCCTTGCAAATTTCATTCAGGTACAACACACTTCTCAGTAAATTACGTTTATAATCGCTCATTGACACGGCATGTTTTTTCCCAAAAGTAAAATCATAGCCTAATAATAAGCAAATTAGGAAAACAGATTCACTGAATTTTTCCCTTGCCGGATGAATCCAGGAAAAAACAATCCGTGTTTATTGTGGTTTATGCAAAAAAGCTCAAGTTTACCTATACTTGTAATAGAGTAGGTAAACATTATTAGTAACGTTTGTTGCGCATAACGTAATAGGTGTTACAAAAAGGAAGTATCACATTATAGACGAGCCTTCCTAGCAGTACTCGTATTTTCGGTTCAGTCGAGGTCTAAAGAAAAGAAGTAGAAAAAAAAGAGAATCTCATGCAAACAACGCATTTGTTAACTTAATTCATTAGATAATTGAAGTTCACACGAGGATTATAAATATTACTTAGGGTAAAAAAAAATTTTAGTCCTTGAACATATGGTACAATTATCGCAATTAATAAATGAAGCACCATAATGCGATATTATGTAGGATTTTTTTCTGCTCGGGATGACTTTTAATTTGAAGTTTCTTTCTCGATTATACATACATACATACATGCGATTCTTTTATGGTATAAAATTAAATTTCTATATGTTTGAAAAAATGTTAATTAATTTTCCCTACCAAAAAAATAATAATAATACCTACGTACGAGTACGTCGGTACATTAAACGTTATGAAAAAAAAATGTATAGAATGTCACACATTACCTGTCATGGTAATTTAATGAAGTTGACGGTGATTCATCAATATGTAGATGTACGCGAGCTATACGGTACCGTAGAATATAAATTTTATCAGCGGCTGTCGCGTGCTCCTAGTTGTTCTTTTTGCCCTTTTTTTTTCTCTCCTCCGGTATACTGGTATTATCATACGCGTCAAAACACACAAAAGAATACATTTGATTTGGCACCGAGTGACCAACAAAATCTCGCCATGGCAATGAATTGTTTACTACTGAAAAAACTTGCCCGGATGGACAATTAGAAACATCGCGGTAGTGGAAACTAGGCACTAGCCGGCGTGTACTATATTGTTTACTTTAGCGCGAGTATTTTAGCCTAACGCCGCCGCATCGGACTGGTTGAGCAGCGACCTTGAAATTGCGCCGACAAGGATAGTTAATTTGTAGAATCAAACGTTTTGCGGTTGTAATTCGCCGGCCCGAGAGTTTGGACGTTGAGGGAGACCGGAGACCTCAATGCTGGATGTCTTTGGTGTATCTCGTCTAATCTAATCTGCGTCCTAAAAAGTGAAACGGTTCGAGAGCATGGTCGGTAATGAGAGAATGGTTGAACGTACAGCGAGGGCAATACGTTGAACTTTTGAGTGGTCGTGCTGCATTGGTTATGAAAATTAAGGTTTGCGGTTTTTGTCATTGACTCGTGTTTGAATGGGGGTAGAAGTAGACGCGGTGGAGGGGTGAGGTGAGAGCTAAATATCAGCTGTATTGATGAGTTCATTGATGATTTTTATGAATGAGATTCATTCCGGTGAAAGTGTACGTACTGTGTAGCGTAATATGGAGATCGTGGTAGTATGCGAGTTCATTTGGGTATGCAAGACTATCGAGACCTGGAAGAGTAATACGAGTATTTCCATAATAAGAAGTAAACGGTAAAACTTGAATTTTTTGAAATTTTGTAACATAGGTTTGTGTGGAACGATGTAAAAGTTATCGTAATATTTTATTAGAGAGTATCATCGAGGTGTTTTTTTTTTTTTTTTTTTTTTTTTTTTTAATTTGAGAGGATCAAAGTGGCATTTTCCTTGGGGCATGTTTTGACCCTAATTTAATTGATCTGTCTCCAAGACAACTTCAGCTAGCTCAGCAGAAAATTTAAGAAAAAAATTGATCCACCCCATGACCCTAATAAAAAGAATCAACTCAGGGAATTGGAAATTTTACCGAACTCTTTTTGAGATTATATTCTTAATTCTCCAACTCCAACTTGGAAATACTTACTTAATTGAGATCATAAGTTGATTGGATTTTTTCTTCAATGTTCTGCTGAACTTTGTTGAAAACTTTTGTCGCAAACTAGAGCCATTTAGAGCCAAAGTGGACCTACATATAAAGAAAGGAGTGTTAAATCCATCATTTAGAAGACGAATCGTTGATAGCTCAAAGACACGTTTATGATTAGCTACACGAAGCAAATAAACTTCAAAGATAACTTAAAAATTACGAAGTGTATATGAGAAGCTATCTCTGTACTAATGGTACGAAAAAAATTAAGCTTTGAAAGTGAAAGCTCAAAATCGAGACGAGTTGATGATGAGATTAAGTTAGGTACTTAAATTAAGAAAAAACAGGAAGAACTCGACAACCTCGAAGCTAATATAAAATACTTGAAACAGAAACTACAAGATTACTTACTTACATGTGTTATTGGTTTATTATATTTTTTAGCATTTTCTACATAATAGAATTAAGTAAGATCTATTTTTTGTTTTCATTGCGTGTTTTCCTATTATTAAATATTTTGAAATAAAGTAGGTACTGATCTCTTCGATTTTTTAAAAGTTTGTCGTTATAATTATTATAGGTTCGTTATCTATGTAGTTTACATTATACCTGATTTATTTATTTATTTTAGCATAAGTATTATTTTTAGCATTTATTTTTTTAATAGATTTAAAAAGATCTATTTTTCGTTTTCTTTTATGTTCTTTTATTATCAAGTTCAAGTATTTTTGAATAAGGTATAGTGCTGATCTCTTCAATTTTTCGAAATTAATCGTTACAATGATTAATTATTCTGTTATCTACTTGCACTTCATTTACTTACCTGATTTATTGATTTTGTTATATTTTAGAATTTTTTAATAGACTTTTAGAGATTTATTTTTCGTTTTCTTTGGATGTTTTTCTATTAGATAATATCTGATTAATTATTTTCAAAAAACGTAGCTGTTGATCTCTTTGATTTTTTCAGAGTTGGTCGTTTTAAATTTCTTTCATTTCTTGAAAAAGTAGAATTTGTTTTTTTTTAGGGATAGAGAAGAGGGAAGGGGAGGAGAGAGAAGAAAAGGATTAATATTGGTGAGGTATGAGCTCAACTGGTTTGAAAAGTATAAATATTTTTTACAAAAAAAGCAACAATTTTTTTATGTGATTACTGATTTGGTTTGGACACTTGTAAAAACATTTAGAAATCCTTCAAATACACTTTCAAGATATCTAACAAGTTGTGAAAGTAGTGAAAAAGTAGTGAATTTTGTCAAAAAGGTAGTGAAAAAATGAAAAAAAATGTATTTATGCGCTCATTTGTAGGTATTGTTTTTTTAAATAATTCTGATTGTTCCAATTTAAATTTTTTTGGAATTGGTAATTTTTTGTGTGTGGGGGAGGGGGAGGGGGTCGAGTGGAGAGCTTTCTGTAAATTTGGTTTAAAAAAGGTATAGTGATTTTTTCCAAAACATTCCGTTAGATACTTTGAGTATAGCAAATGAAATTGTTTAAAAAATTATGAGTATATCTACACCTAGAATTGAGAGATTGCTCAAAAATCATGAAAAGATCTGTTGTTTTTTAAACTTTTTTTTTCAATTTTTTATGGAAAATTCTCATGATTTTTAAAACATTTTTCAACCAGAGTTTCTAATGAGATTTTCGAATAATATGGTAATTATTATCCGTTTTTGATGAATTTTTACATTTTTGAGTAGACATCATAATTATTCATAACAATACTTATAGTAATATTTTACTATTCAATAATGCTCTATTAACGTGGAATTATGGCAAAATTTTAACATTTTTTGCATTCTTTATGCACAATTTTGGAAAGGTATTTTTTCTCTTTTTACATAAAAAATTAAAATATGTAATTGGTAAATTTTCTTACAGCATTTTAGGAAATTTTTTTCAATAAAAGTAAAGATCCTTTACTTGACGAGTGAAGCGCACTCTGCATGAAAGCTTCGTAATATCTTGTAACTGCTTGCATTTATGCAATGCATGCATATGAGTCGCTTAGCTTAGGTGTGTCATATTCTGAAATGAATGCTGTTTTTTAAACATGACACTGACGGGTTGTTTGAGAAATCATAAACATGTGACAGTTTGTGGTTTAGTTACCAATGTGTACTTTCCTGCTTGTAGAGCACGTGCTTCAAACATAGATATAATGTCTAAGTATTCGTAAATTTTTAGTGTCTACAAAACGTATTTGTATTTTAATATGTACCTAATCGTATCGAGAGAATTCATTCATATCTAGAGACAGTGTCGTATGAGGACCGGGGGGGGGGGTGGGAATTCGCCAAATAATAATTCTCCGAATATTCAATCGTGATTACCTGCATTATTTTATTCTCGCAGAAAGTGGGCGATGGTTTGAATGTAAATTCTCAATTTATATTATGCATATTCGTAGGTAAGACTAGGTATACAAATTTGTATAGAATCAATAATGTTCATTACCAGACGATTCGCATCATTCTGAACGAATTCGTAATTGTAATTTTCCAATGGAAATGATCACATCACACATGCATAAAACCAAATATAGAGAAAATAAATAAATATCAGTGGGTTTACATCCTATCACATCCTATAAAAGGGCACGAATGAAAAAAAATTCTACTGCAGCGCATCTTTTTTTTTGGAGTGGGGAAGGGGAGAGAGCGCATTATGTACATATTATCGAAACACATTCGATTGTTTTATTGGCACGTGTTCAAGTTGTATTTGTCATCTATTTAATTTAGATACGATAAATATCCAATTTTTTCATCGACGTCGAAATTGCCTTAAAACAAGGAGCAATATCTCTCACAGCGGTGTCAAACAAGTTGCCTATGTAGAAATATACTTGAATTAATCGCGACGCGACGGTGGCATTTCAAATAGGCCGATCAAACGTAGATAATACATATTAATCTAGTGAAAGTAATAATTTCATCAATTTAACGAGACGAATTCGGTAAACTTAAAAGTTCGTAGCAATGTGAAAATGCGTCTGGTTGATTATTTCACATGTTCGTGACCTTGGTCCGGTCTCTCAAGGTATTTAAAATAAGGCGTGGGTTAGATTAAAATAACACTTTTGTAATAGCACGAGACGTATACATATACCTACATACAATGTAAGTACGTATGTGCGAACAAATTTATAAATGCATAAATTGAGTTCCTAGGTAGATAATTAATTCAACATACGAGTATTATACTTACCTACTTATAGATAAAAAATGTTTTTGGTGTTACCTATATCAATTTTGTTTCTATGTATAGAAAAATTTTGGACTGGAGATACTTAGTCAGGACTGCATTTTTACGTTTTATTTCTAATGCAAAATCCTATGTTAAATCCCATTAGAACATTGAGGGGCCGAGAGGCACGGATTGATCTGCACCGATTTGGCTGAAATTTTTTTGTGAACTACATATCACTAAAAGAAAAGAATGAGGGAAGTGGCACCTGAAAATTGTAATGTAGACAATAGACATTAGACAACCCTAGTGTGTAACTTCAAAAAAAAAGAGAAGAAAATGAAAAATTGCGCCAAAAAAATTGGGAAAATGACTGGTAGGCCTATTTTTTGAAATGTTGAACCTGAAGTGGTGTCATCAATAAAATAAATACAAAAATAACTAATTTATTTAAATTTTAGCTTTTGAAAAAAAGGGCGAAGAAACCAGATAGCCTCAACTTATCTTTTCTAAACCGAAAATTGAAAGAAAAAAAGAGTAAAATCCAAACTTGTTTCAGGAATAATATTGAACTTGTATGCAATATTTACACGAATTAGAAGTTTTTTCCTAATCAAGCAGCCGATAATAATCTACCTCGTGAGAAATTCAATTTACATGCAATAAAACCACAAAAATTCAAATAAGTGCAAAAAATCGCATACTACTCCAGATACTTACACGAGTATGCTAACTAAACCACACAATAAATTGTATGTAATATGACGTAAAGAAATTCTTATACGATTTTTTAGGTAATGCCCGCGCGCATATCGAGATTTATGGAGATCACGGGAGTGAAATATTGTGACATTTATGACTTCTCATGTAACATATTCGTTCTACATTTTAATTGAAGGTGCAAGAGGTGAAAAAAAAACTACGTATACGTTTTATTTTATATTACAAAAAAAAAAAAAAATGAAAAATATTTTAAAAATATGAAATATCAACATGAAAACAAACTACCTACAGTGAGAGTGAAAGAGATCGAAAGGTTTATAATTTTGATGTACTAGATTCGTAAGATTTAGTCGATGACACAGATTCTACATCTTTTTTGTTGTAATGCTGGCTGCCGCTGCCGTACGAATCATAGCTATATTGCTGAGGAACACTAAATAAAGGCTTATATTTGGTATCTGTGCTCGGGTACACGTAAGCGTATCCATTCTCCGAGTACTTATTTTCTTCTTGAGACGATGGAGAGTCTTGCACAACGTATTTATCTACAGGTAAAGGCACCGGAGCCAGTTTCGTCGTATAAGATGGCTCTTGCAACGAACTTGAAAGTTTTGTGGCGTACGAATGTTCTTGCAAAGGACTAGCCAATTTGGTCTGGTAAGCGTGTTCTTGTAGTGAACTATCATGCTGGATATTGGCAGCGTAATGCGTAGAGCCTTCTTTACCTAATGTGGCTACTAGATACGAAGTAGGCACGTATTTCTTAGCGTACACATTCTTATCGTAATATTTATAAGCTGCCGGTTGGACGTATTTGTACTCCGGATACTGGTAAGCTTCCTGCGAAGGTGCATATGAAGCTGCGTATTTGGTATCTTGGTATGCTTCGTTGGAGTAAGCGTAGCTCGGAGTAGAAGCTTCCACTTCTGGTACGAAAGCTGGTTTCTTGGGACTCTTGTATATGGTTTTTGGAGTTATATAGGCTGTATCTGGAATATTTTGGTATTGATCTTCAGGTACGGCGTAAGGTACTGGGACATATTTGATGTAATATTGCGTTGGTGGTTGGTGTTCTGCTTGTTGTTGTTGTTGTTGGTAATCGTAAGCGATTTTTTTTGGCGCCACGTAACCCAAAGCTGCCTGATCTGAGTATCCTACGACTGGAGCTAAAGAAGCGTAGATATTACCGTGTGATAAACTTTGGTGTTTCTCGGGTAAACTTTTCGGCGTCGATTCGTATTTGACGAAAGTTTGACTGGTTTGGTAATCTTTACCGATGACTGCTACTTTATAAGATGGGTTCTCGTTGTAATCGGATTTTTGGTTCAGATCCGTGATGGCATAAGCGTGTTGAAATTTCGGCGTAGCGTAACTTTCAGGTTGTTGTGGCTCGTGAATCGGTGTCACATTTGGTGTCTGTAAAAGGAATATTATAGTATAGGAAACGTAATCAAAGATGGAATAGGCTAGGAAAAAAAACTCCCTATCGGATGAATATCCGATATTTTTTTAATAGAGTAGTTGTACCTTGTACGGCGCGTAAAATCCATACTTATGAGGTTTCGCCGGCGTCTCTTTTACATCAGGATTATAATAGGTTGCCGGAGGGTAAGCACCCGGAATCACCGCTACCGGTACTTTGGCCTCAGACAGTTGTAGAGTGTTGGGTATTACGTAGACGGGTATTTTAGTTAATGCGTAATCCGCAGACACGGCGTCGTTAACATCTCTAGAATTGGTCTTCTTTACGTTATCTTCGGCTCGGATGACGACGTAAAAGAGTAAAATTGAGACGTAAATCTGTAACAAGACGGACACATCTTGGTTAACTTTCATGATCCCCGACTGATTTACAATTTCATTAATTGTTACGTGAACGTCTCTCATTCATTATCGTAAATTTTATTATAAGGTACGTGGCTTCGCGCGATGTCTTTTCCAGTTCGCTAAAGCACGCTATGATTCGTGTTTTTTTTCCATTCAATATACAGTGTGTCCCATCAAAACTCACCAGATTGAGAAATGACCATTTTTTTTGCGATTTTTGTTGTTCCCATTTCGTAAAACTGCTGGGTTCGTACAATAAAAAAATGGTGAAATTTGAATCTTGCCAAAAGCCCCCTCCCCCCCCCTTCAAGCTGTGAAAAATGTGATGAAAACCATTTTCGTTGCATTCTTAATTCCTGCTTTGAAATTCTTATAATTAACTCCGTTTCCTGGGAAAACACTCTCCTGGTTTCCAAACAATGTTGATCCCCACTGTACAGAACCCCCTACACCATTGGGAAAAATCGAAAAATGAAATAAAGCCAAAGTTGGCCAATTTTTTTGTACAAATTCGTCAAAGCTGAGAGAAATTTTTCAAAAATTAGAAAGCTATGTGGGGGGAGGGGGGGACTTTAATTGGTACAATTTTGACTCAACAACAAAACTACTGTAAAAAAAGTATGTTTCTTATTTAATTTTTTTGATTTTTCAAAACTTTTTAAAAGTTCTGTAAGGTACAAGGAACCAACATAACTTAAGGCATCGAAAAAGATTTTGTCCTGAAATGTTGGAGGGGGTTTATTAAAAGATATTGTAAAGCATAAATCAGACAAAATAAATTTTTAATTTAAAAATGAAAACTTTTTAAAAAAAGAAAAAAAATCCCCAAATTTGAAAAAATCTCTTAATTAGAATAGGGGAGTTTCTTTTTTAAAAAAATTCCCAAATTTTTAGAGAAGAATATTTTTACATTTTTTAGGAAAGAAAATTCTTAAATTTGTTTTTAAATTGAAAAAAAATTTTTAGTAATATTTTTTATTGTATTTTGTGGATTTTTCAACATTGTTGAGCTCCATGCAGGAAGACCAACCAGCATTGCTGGGGGGGGGGGGGTGGAGAGCATTTTTTTATTTATTAGAAAGAGGATCATTTAGAAGACTTTTGCTTCAAAAATTGAGAATTTTGATGAACTTTGATAGTTTTCAACTTTGTGAGAGCTACCAAATCCTTTTCTTTAGGGGTATAAGGAGAAATCTAATTATGAAAAATTATTTTCTCGTAAAATCCAACCACTTGAAAAGTGAAACTTCATGACTGCATGTACGAGTAAATTCTCCTAAAAATTATTGAGAAGGCAAACTCCATTGAAGAAGATGACAGTTGAAATGAATTTTTGACTTCAAACTAAGTTATATGTAAGTACAAAACAAAAAGTTTCTTGAATTTTTACGAAAAATTATGTGAAAGTTCACTTCTGACGAGTTGGAGACTATCCAAAAAACGTTGACCTTTCTTAGTTGTGTAGAGAGTTTAGCCAGAAGCCCTCAAAGTAGGCTCAATTTTATATAAAGATTCAATGTTTTGTCATTTTGGGTAATAACACCTCTGCAGTATCTTCGTCCCCATTTTCCCTCCAAAAAAATGTAATTTGAATTTTTGTATCTCCTCGACTCATTGACTGGAAAATTTAATTCCACTTTCAGTCCTCTACCAGCGATTTCATTCTTAAAGTGGAGGGGGGGGGGTCGTGAAAATTACAAAACCGTCGAAAAAATTTTACATGAATGTAATGTTGGGTTTTTTTATTTTTTCGTCAAAATTCAATCCAAGATTGCTATAATATTGCAATCACCAAAGCCGAATCCATATGTCTAGTTTTGTTGAAAAATCACCAACTTTGATTTTTGATTCAATACAAAAATAGCAATGACTGCGTCTTCTCGTAAAAGTTGATTTGTAAAATGAAGAGTCCTACGAAAAATTTCAGCAAAGGAAACTAGAAGATTTAACCAAGGGCTATTTGGAAATTTTTTCTGCGTTGATACTCGTAATTTGGAACCACTGTTGTACGCAAACCGCTCATGGTTGTCCAATTTCAATAACAAAAAAAAAATATGTAGATTTTTTATGATTTTATTATAGGATTTCCTAACGTTTCCCTAATTTAGCAAAATGAATATTTTAATGAGATTTATTTTTGATTACGAATGATCAATAAATTAAACAGAAGCAATATTTCTTATGAGATGAAGTATGTACTTATTGAGTAAAATCTACTCTCTTGAAACAGTGAAATTTCACTGCTTAGCAGTCACGACATTTTGCCTTCTTAAAAGCAGTAGTTTTTCACTGTTTTGCAGAAAAAAACTACTGCTTTTAAGAAGCCAAAATGTCGTGACTGCTAAGCAGTGAAATTTCACTGTTTCAAATTTAGAGAGTAGAAAAAAAATAATTTCCTGAAAAACTTTTCAGTTGAAAACCATTATGCTGGCGAAAAATGATAGATTATGAATAGAAAAATGAGCTAGGGCTAGACATTCAGCATTATTCTTGAATCTCAAATAAAATACCTGTATTTTGTATTCATACATGTACATGCAACCTTATTTTCATATTTACTCATGCATTTCACTATTTTCACCTGTTCGTTCATTCCAGGGTTGGCTCAAAACTGAAGTCGAGCTTATATTAATTCAAAAACTAGAAATGGCCTCCGGAAGAACGATTCCTTACGTGCGTGGTAATTTTCTCAAATCTCCAATATCACTGCAAAAATTATCATCAATCAACATTAGCCTAGATATATGGCGCTATGAAATAGATAAACATCGTCGAAGTTCTAAATTGGAGTCGTTTCAACCCAGTCAATGCATTTCAGTAGATTCGATGCTGCCCGAAATACCTCGTGAAATTCGTGATATGATCCAAGAATATGTCAGCAGATTCGGACTTTCATTAAGCAAGTGGCTACGCGGGCATTACTCTAAAATATTCTGCTTATATCACAAGCATCATAACGAAATTCTGAATCACTTCGACGCGTTTGCTTTGGATTCTTACGGTGATATTCTTTACGTGAAAACAGCCGAAAAAATGATTTATTGCGATGGATTGAGTGCGATTGAAAAGTTCGTAATTGCTCATGTGTATTCCTTCGAGGAAGATGTCGTACGAATTTGGCCATCTTTACGTGGGAAAGTGATAGACCTTACGCATTTTCGTTCTTCTGTACTCATGGGCTTGTGTTCGCGGTTGTTTGGACTCAGAAAATTGGATTTTTTAAATAATGACATGTGAATGGTTATTTGCAATGAATGTGTCAGCACGCTTTTAATCGCGCCGTTCAATACTCATCATTATTATGGGAGAGCTGCTCACTTCAATTTCTGTATTTTCGCAGACCAATCATTCTCAACGAGTTATAAATTTAATTTTAAGTAATTATTTTAATCTACATGACAATGTTTCCAAAATCTATCTCGCAATTATTGTTTGTATTTTTGTAATAAAATTTGTATTTTTTTTGTTTTTACACTGCTCTTATATTATGAATTTGCTAGTCGTTCTATACGTAAAATGTGCCAAAAAAAACTATCTTCCAACCAGTTTATGTTGTAGTCTGTTGGGAAATCATGAAAAAGTTATCAAATTCTAACGAAGCTACTCGTATACGTATTGTGAATTGCGTTGGATAAATTAGGATTCAGTTCAAAAGAGAACATTTCCAATGACTTGGATGGAATTAGCTGAACTAAGACAATTCAAAAATTGACCTGTATCAAAAAAAAAAAATCTTGGGAGCACTTTTTTGTGATCAAAGAGGAAAGTACCCAGGGTAAAAGTTTGAATATTTTCCGTACGAGGAAGCAAGAAGAAGCACAAGAAAAAATACAATTAAGTATGCAAAAAAATTTTGAAAATGTCTTAAAATTTGGAGATTTTGTTAAATACTCTGCAATTTCTGCCTGTGTTTCGTTTTGAGAAGGTAGCTGTGTCATGCCATCATGTCTGATCTTGGAAGGTACCTAAGCAAAAAGTAGATATGTAGGTACATCTGATGCTTCTTTCTTGGGCAATTCTACTGGAATCAGTTCTGGAAAATTGGAGTAGAAATTTTCAGAATGGTTTCATTCCTTTTGATGCGAATACGATGAACAAATCTGACGATGTGATCGACACTCGATGGGACACCTTGTATGTATTATAAGTGCATATATTTGTTGCATCGCAACTTGAACATGTTTTGTACCTCGTGAAGCCGCACGTTAGATAGCTTATGCGAGAATTACCCGGACTTTTTATTTATAGCTTGACATCTGTCCACCCTTTGTGAGACCGAGCTCGAGCTCGAGCTCGCTTTCGAGCAAGTTTCAATTTTCATTGTAATTGCAATTTATTAAACGTTGTTGTTAATCGATTTTATGCAAATTACAAAAGCCTATAAACAAACTTTTACTCGTCTCGAGTGAAACTTTGTTTACCGCGTAATTGTGTCATTGAAAACAACTTCGCGTTATTACAGTAGTTCCTCTATAGATAAAATCATACCAGCAACGAGGATAATATCGCGTGAAAAGTCTTTTATTTAATTCGAAACTTGGTCAGAAAATATTTATTATTATAGGTTCAAAGATATGCGAATATTGCCATAAGCTTACAGCATCTCGTCTCTCGCAAAAGTGTATTATTATAAATACGAGTACCACTAACCAGGAAACCTGCTCGAATTGTGGCAGTAAAATAGTAGTTTAGTAGATCAAATTGAAAGTAAGGTGGGTAATACCCGATAATTTCATTCATATCTTCCGGTTTCGATTTGTTTTATTACATATTGATGATCGAAATTCGGCCAATGTCGACTTACATCACGTAATAGTCCAGTAACCAAGTCTTGACCGGGTGTCAGTCAAATAACTCTCAATTTTTATGACTATAACAGATTAATACCTAACCTACTCATGTTGAGAGCTTCAATACGTATTTTCAGTTTGTAAATAATTCATAAATCATGTCGTGAAAATCGGTGATAGGGTTTCTTATATCAATCAAGTGTTTTCTGTTTCAAATCATCTCATTGTTCTTTAACCATCTTACTCTTCAGATTTGACAACCAATGACCCACCTGAGAATCAACTTTCAAGGGGTTAGCACGATCTTTTAATCTCAAAACTCTTCTTTCATGATTCTTCAAATTTTTGGAACATCATGGTTCACTTCTTAAAATTTCTACTTTCTCCTTATATGAACTACCTTTTTATAGTAGGGTATCCAAAATCCATGTTCTATGACTGACAACCTACATCGCTAAAAAATTTGATTCAAAAAGTACACACAAAATTTAACATCCTCCTCCCTACATTTCAGAGTGTCCGAGTCCTACTTTTTATCAAAATGTTCAGCTTTCATTTCAATAAAACTTTAAATTTTCAATTCATTTTTCTTTTTCTTGGAATTTTGAACATTTTTTGTTGTGTTTCCCGCAGTCTTTAGCTGATGGAAAAATACAAAAATTCAAAAAATTTTCCCCCTTGCTTCATTTGTGCTGAAACACAATATTCATTTACTCGTACTTTCTTTTCTTTGTTGAAAGACATCTTTAAAGAACAATTTTTTTTTCAAATTTTCAAAATGTACCTAAGTATGATAAAAATACCTCTTTTGATGTTCTGAACTGAAAATTTTCCAAAGATGTTACGTCTTTGCTTCGCTTTCTAAAGTCATTATTTTTGATGAATTAATTTGCGTTTACATAATACAATTACGGTTGAAAAATGATGATAATGATTTTTATTAAAAAGGCTCAAAACAAGTTCAAAAATTGAAAAAACGAAAAATTGAGTTCGTAAAAGTATTGTCAAATCTCCCCCTCCCCCTTCGGAAAAAACTATAGTAAAACTCCATAACACAGATAAAGTGAAAATTCTGGATATAAAATTTTGATCCCTCTCCTTTTTCTAAAAAAAAAAGGTCGTGAAATGTTCGCAGAATTCTCTGCCCATGAAAAATTGAAATGGCGAAAGTATTTTTGACACCCCCCCCCCTTCTACTGAAAAAATCTTTAAATGTCCAACGATAATGAGTATGACGAAACAGCGAAAAATTTACGTGTAAAATGTTGAACCTTCCTCCCTCCCGGGTCCTCATTAAAAAAAATCCCAAAGTGTTTGAAGAATGTCCTGCCAAAAGTCTCATTTAAGTCCAGCTTTTTCGTTTTTAAGAAATTTGTTATTTACATCTTGATACGTACTTGTGTAGTGACCTCAAAAACCAAGTGAATTCTCATTGTGATAAGTAAAGCCACAACCAAAATCATGTAATATAAGGCTGAGTATCAGAAACTTTTTTTTTTTGTGTACTTTCTTCCTCCCCTTCCACCCTCTAAAACCGATATAATTCAATGGAATTCGGAATTTCTTTTGAGGAAGCATCGCATGATAGTCAATATGATATCTTCTTCAACATTTGAATATTTTTGATAAAATCTGTAGTATGTAATTGAAAAAATTTTCAACTTGTGGAGAGGATGAGAGAGAGGGAAGAGATCTTGATCAAAATCCTGATAATTTTTTATTGCAGTCGACTTATTTATAATACATTTTTGTCTCTATGTTTCAGGTGAGTTCAGAATTTCCAATTTGATAATAAAAAGAAACTTTAGGTGAGTAGATTATTTTTCACTTTATTTTATTAGGGAAAGAATTTGAGGGGGAGCTGCAATTACAACTTAGAAATTCATCGCTGACGCAGCTTAAAATATTGATTATTCAAATCGATCGAATTTACTCCAATTCCTTCAATTTTGTTTCCAAATTACATACCTACTTTAATCGTAATTTTTGAGGTTCGTCATCAAAGAGCTGCTTTGTGTTTTTGAGGGGGGGGGGCATTTTCAATATGTACAATGTTCAGCTTTTGGTAACCGCTTCTCCTGCATCCCTCCATTTTCTTCGTGAAAACTTGTTGAAATTTGACACACTAAAAAAGCCATGCTACCGAAATCTCAGAATCAAACTCTGAACTGCTGAAGTTGATTTTTCGATTTTTGAAAGTTTTTTGAAAATGATGGAAATTGTCTATCGGAAAATATAATGAATCAATTTTTCAAAAAAACGTGTAAGGTAAATCGTAAGATAAAAATTTAGTAATTCATTTTTATGCTAAATTAGACACCTCCCTCTCCATTGATCGCAACCATTTTTGAGCAATTGAAAGTTCCAAAACCAAAATTTCAGCAGCTCAAATTGATTTTTCTATTTTTGGCGAATTTTTCAAAATTCAAAATTACTATTTTTGAGCATTAGAACTTTAAAATTTTTCCTTGATTTTCCCCCAGAACCTTGAAGTTCCCCGAATGAAAGTTTAATGAATTTCGCTTTTGCTGGAGATTCCTATATAGTTCGAATTTTTTTTCTTTTTATAAAAAGTTAAAACATTGAACAATCTTGTAACGAAAACAAAATACTTTTCTCTGGAAAATTTCTGAAAACTGCATGAACAGTCAAATTCTGCGTAAATTTTATTGAAAAGTTGCAGATCTCACCTGAGAATTTTGACTTACAATTTGAGTATTCGATTTCTGTAGTCACTAAACTATGGAAACCCTCGTTCTCAAATTTGAGATGGTATTTCGAATGAAGAAAGGACACAGAGTCGTGAGAGTCATCTTCAGCAAAAATTACCTTTTCCAAACACAAATTTCAGAGTCCTTGAAATCACCAAAGTTTTCAAGATGGGAGTTTACTCGCCAACTTTTGAAAAAGTAAATTGAAAAGCTCGACTGAACAGCTGTGAAATTTCACAAATACTTACGTATCATTGGGGAGGGGAGGGGAGGGTATTTTTGAGGTCTGCCTTGTCCTGTGTGAAAAAATGCCGATCTACTTGCCTGAATTTAGCTCAAAAGAGGTCGTAATCGACCTTTGTTGATTTTGTTGAGGAGCTGGGATAAAAAAAAGTTTCGAACCATTTGCTGCAGAAATTAAAGATTCGATGATTTTTTTTAAAATGAAGAGTGATATTCCAAAACTCGCTTTGTCCATTTTCACAACTTTTCAGGAAAGAGGAAAAACAGTTTCCCTTTAAACGGGTAAATTGGCTTTTTAGGCGAGTTTAACACTTTATTTGGGTGGATTTGTGATGTAGGAGTGTAGGCAAACACTTCATCCACCAAATACTGCTGAAAAAAATTTCAATAAAAATGGACAAAGTGCGTTTTGGAAGATTATTTTTTTTTAAATTTTTAGTGAATTGGCTATTTTGGTGAGTTTAACACCTCATTTTGGTAGGTTGATGATGTAGGAATGTGAGTTACTACTTCATCTACCAGGTACCGCTGAAAAACGCACTTCGATAAAAATGGACAAAGCGAGTTTTGGAATATCACTCTTCAAATACAAGATTAGATTATACATACTTGAGTATCTTTTTTCAAACTTTATTTTTTGTATATATTCTGTGTTTCTTTTTGCTCCAATTTATATCTCATTTCATCATTTGTATAGGTAACTTATTTGAGATTATTCGTTTTACAAAATGCAGACAAATCAAATAACAAATTGTAGTTCGTGAGAAATAATAATATTTTCTGAGCATAGAAAACTATAATTACAAATTTTAATTGAAATGTTGCAGAAGAAACCGTAAACCTTCGTTTCTTTGTGTGTGTATGTTTTTTCAAACCTAATTGCCTAGTCTAATTTGAGAGATGTTTCAATTCCAAAGATAAGGGTTGCTTCGCTCCCTTGATAACTACCTATCGAATAATCTAATTAAATACTTCAGCTCTTTCGTATCGAATTACTTTTATTCAAATGTCACTCTCATTTAGTTTCGTTTCCATTCAAGTATAGTCAATTTTACGGGTCAATTCGTAAGTAAATTATAAGGATACTTCCTGGTCTTTTTGAAAATTCAAATCTTATTCGTATAAAAATTAATTAACAACACTGTGACAGTTTTTCCTCCCTATAATACACTTTTAATTTTTCCACGAAGTCGTTTAACAACATCCACTCGTACATATCTACGATAAAACAGCAAGATTGATCTTGGAACACGACGAAAAAAAAGTCTTGACCATGAAACCGAAATTCGTCTCGAAATTAGCACAACTAAAAGTCACCGGATCACCGCATTTAGATGATAAATTTTCGATAATCTAGATGTAAAAAAATTCAGCGTACTTACCGATTTCATTTTAACACCAAATGATGACTTTTTCGATAAAATAAATAATAAATAAATCGCACACACTATCCACGTTTATCACTCATTGGTTATCTCGAGAAGGACTTTAACGAGTGTGCACGTTGAGAAAGTAATCCGTAAAAATACCTCTAATTCTGTTCGAAGTTATTTAAAGATGACATAATACTTTTGTGGAGGTACGTTGCGTACCCTTTCACTATGCGGAGGAGAACATTCCAGTAAAATATAGTTTTTTATTTAAATGCCCGTTAATCTTCTTAAATGTGTATCGTTTAGTTACGCAAAAAATATACACAGCGCACACATCTCGTAGACTAGTTTCAAGAAGCGGTTTGTACTCGTATGTTGTGGCAATTTGTCAGGGTGAATAACCGGATTTCATTCCGTCGAGGAAGTACATCTTTGATCCGGTTTTGTCGATTGCCAATTGAAAATGATCAAAAATGATCACAATTGCCCGCCAGTCATTACGCTTCTTCTGGTTACCTAATTCGATAATGATAATTTCTGGGAAACTTATTGCGTCTGGTCGTCGTCGTGTCCATAGAAAAACAAACCGATAAATATAATATTTCGACGAATTGAGAAATATTTATAACGCACAACTTACCACGCAGGAAGTAATAAAAAAGTTTCGATGCAAAAGCTACACTCGAAAGCACGTAGCTGAAAATCGTGTCGAAATTTCACGCTATGATGCCGCCGCCGCGCCACGCCGCGCCGCCGGTAGTTTTGCAAGCTCATTGGTTAAAGTACCTTTATAATTGAACCCTTTTCTCTCTATAATTATTATAAATCGGTCAGCTTTTTCGGCCTCAATTTGTCCCATTCGTGGAAATGAAACCAAAAAAAGTACCTATATTAATTCGTTCGAAACTATAAATTAATCGCCGGATGGGAATTTTTTGCTCTGAAGCTTTTTCGTCGCTCTAAATACCTACGTTATGATGTCTTTAATGTGTTAGTTAGGCTAGACGTAGGGTCGATATTGTAATGAGTTGCCTCTTTCGTGAGTTCAAGTTCACGAACTGAACTGTTTCGTTGGTATAGGTTGAAACCTCTTATTAAGTTTAAATTTATGACTTAACCGTCGATTCTTTTTTAATTATTTTTTTAATCGCATTATAGGTACGTGTAAGTATTGTTCTTCGAATCCTAGTGTAATTGTTTACGACGCGATTTAGTGATGCACGTATGGTTCTCGAAGATCTTATTGTTTTTCAGCTCTGGTAATGATTATGGTTACCTTGTTTATTGGTAATGTTTTTTTCGAAGTAAATTTCCTACTTGTACGTTGTAAAAGATTTTGCCAATAGTTTATTTTTATAGCTCATGGTTTAACTATGTTTATCATTGTACAGATTGTTAATTAATCTTTCAAAAAAATAGATAGGAAACGTTTTTTAAGCTTTGTTTTTATTTCAACATTTAACTTATGTAATTTTGGTTTATGGCATAAGCTATAATTTTAAATTTCAGGACTTTTTTACTCAATTTTTATCACGTAGATCTTGGGATATTGAAAGAACAAAGTATTTTAATTTTTGATACTTACTTCTACATAGGTATATTGAAGGAAAATAGTCTTTCAACATTTTTTATCAAAAATTGAAAAAAATTGAAAAAATATTTTTTAAAAATGATAATTATAGGTATGTATGTATGAATTGTTGAAATGTTGAGAAGTTTACCTAACAAGATAGAATTGAGAAAAAAGACAGTGAAATTGCAATTTTGGTTTAAATTGTCTGGAGATTCCAATGTGTTGTTATAATTTCATTAGTGGCAAAATGTAGTGCAAAAAGTATGACATCTTTGCAAAAAAAGAAATTACAACAAAACCACCCTCGAAATGTAGGGATTGGGGAACCCAAAAAAAAAAAGGGTGAAAATGTCAAAATATACCTACTTAGTTCTAAACCAGTCATCTGTTTGGGGAATCCCTCGAGATGCTATTTTTGGAAAGAGCATGGTCTGAAACCTTCATAATAAGAATTTCTTTTTGAAAATTTAAAATCGACTATTTTCGGTAATTTATGCTGTTTTTTTTTTTGTTTTTTTAATGTGTTCTAGAAAAATGGTGAAAATTAGTTCTGAAAGTGGTATCAATTCCCTCGAACCGAATTTCACAATTTTCGGACATTTTGAAGCCGCCAGAGTGGTTTTAAATTTTTCCAGGACACTAAAATTGCTTCAAAAAGGAGTAAAAATTAATATAGGTGGCTGAAAATTGAGTTCTGATCTGAACTCAATCTATTTGAAGGACTTATTCTCATTCAAGCCGATTTCCAGATGGACATATCGAGGGTGTTTTTTGACCAGCATTCTCCAGTTACCTATCATTAGAAGAATGCTGGGCAAAAGAAACGTAATCGAGGAGCATGCTGGAATTTGGAAATCGGATCAAATATGGATGCTCCCGTTGAATAGTTCCAGAATAGGCCAAAACTCGATTTTTAGCTGCTCCGATTAATTTTTAAGCCTCCTAGAGAAATTATGAAATTCCGGAGTAATCGAAAACGTACTGGAGGCTCCACAAAGGCTCGAAATGGTGAATTTCAGATTCTAGGGATGAGTTTTAGACAAGATGCACCCATTTCTGCAAATTTCAAGTTTCCTTACAAACAGTAAATTTTTGATTTTTTTTTCTGAAAAAATAGAACTCATTTATGGTAGTCAAAAAAATGCACTCAAAGGTTTGGCTTGAAAATTAGCCCATCAAATGTGGGGGAAAACCTTAAAGAATACACCGCAACTCGATTTTCAACTCCCCAACTTAATTTCCACGTCTTCGGAGCAATTTTAAAGTTCAAATGCTCAAAAATGGTCAATTTTGAATTTTGAAAAATTCGCCAAAAATAGAAAAATCAATTTGAGCTGCTGAAATTTTGGTTTTGGAACTTCCAGACTAAATCGAGAGAGCTCGTTCTAAAATCTCCCTTACCAGAATTTCAAGGGCTCAAGTTCAATTTTGAATTTTTGGAAGTTATTACAGAATGTTTGCTTAAGTTCATTTTTGATCTTTTCAGAGTAATTTCAAGTTTTTGAAGAAATTTGAAAACTTGCCAGAGACTTTAAAAGTATTGTCCAAAAGTAGTTGGTTTTGAGTGGGGAGAAGGGATGGAAATGATATGATATATGTAGTTGTTCTCTATAATAATTTAATTTATTTTTTAAATTGGAAAAAATCAATGAAAAAAATGAAAAAATTTGCCACCATACAATATAGCAATTTTTTGGACAAAAATGTTTTTCTAATGCCCCCCTCCCCCCCGAAATAATTCCTCAAATGTTTGACTCTCTTGACTTAGAAATTGCTGTTCAATTTGTATGGAGAACTTTGAAAATTGTTTCAATAATCTTACGTACGTACGTACGTACATCTCACATAAAAAGCAAACGAATCCATATCAACTGCAGGAAAATTAGTTCACATCATTAACCCTACCAGTTAAAGATCAACTATTTGCGCGGGTGTGGTTTTTTTCTCTATAGAGAATTTAAATTTTAATATTATTTGCAAGCATGACGTGCATAGAATCACAATAAATCGCTGGTGTGGAAAAATGTAGATTTATTGTGCATCCATAATTGCGGTATGTTGATAAAAAGCAGATTCGATCACGAATTAATAATTCATCGCACGATTTATCACGTTCAATTTTTTTTTTCAACTCGTAAGACGAGTTTCCATCTGAATCGAAACTTTTTCATACACAGCTTTCAGTATTCATTGATACGTGAAATCAGCCCCAGTAGGTGTTCCAAAGTGTGTGAATGATGTAACCATAACCATCAAGTAAAAAGCGTATTGTGATTTCATTTTTGAAAAATTTCGCAGATATACCTACTTACCTAATTTATTTCAACTGAAATATTGATCATTGTGGAATTATTAACGAATACATCGCATCGGTTTTAATTTTTTCCATTAAAAATAAAAACGCAATAAATTACTACCTAATGTACCTTCCTAAATGTATATTTGATACGATGTGTTATCCGATCTTTTTAAGTTAATGGTCTCCGAAAATTTCCATGTTTAATTTAATTTATTCGAAGTAGTTTCGCATTTTTATTAATTATTTATTTTGTAACTGATACATTGTAATTTTCGATTTTATCCATACGATGTCACTTTATTAATATTGTTTTTATTGAAACCTTCGAAAAGTTCCATCGCATTAGGTAGGTAGGTACTCGTATATTCTTTCATTTTCTTTGTCGATGTATGATATTGTTTTGGACATGGATGCTTACGTAAATGAGGTTTGATAATTCTAATTACGTTAAGTGATTTCATTTTGCGACTACTTATCACACTACAGAGATTCAATTTTCCACGAATTTGATTGTCAGCTTATTAATGAGCTGCTAATAAAATTCAATGACAGATTTTTGAATGAAGTGCTAAATTGCCAGATTAGTCAAAAAAGTCACACAAGTTGATAAAATAACATCCAAAAAGAAAATACATATACGTTACAAAAATATTTTCTTTCTAAAACTTTATTCAATGTCCAAAGAATTGCATTTATATCGCACTCTGCGTTGCTCCTCACTTTTCTAATTTCATTCGACAATTTTTTATAAGTTATTCACCCAAATCAAAAATAATCTAAACTCAACTTTTTTTGAGCCTCCAGCAAATTTTCAAACTCCAGAAATTTCTTTTGGAATTTACAAATTGATCACAGATTTACTTTTGAATGGGCACTGCTGGAATTTAGGGGAAACCCCCTAAAACGGTCTAGAGGGTGTTCAATAAGTACTGACTATGAAGTTATAAGGGTTAAGTTAATTTTTCCTTTTTCAGAGTGATAATTGAAGTTTCTGGAGTGAATTGAAAAATTGCTCGAGGCTACAGAATAGCGCAAAACTAGTACGTGTTAATATTGTAAGAGTTGAATTAGAGAAATTATTTTCATTGGTTCATTTTGCTCAAAAAAATCATGTTTCGTGAAAAAGTTTGAAAATCGCCTTAGAATTGCGTTTTTAAATTTTTTAAATTTTCGAAAATTCGCCAAAAATCCAAAATTGAACTGTGGGACTTGAAATTTTTGGTTATGGGAATGTTTGGCATCTTTTTTGATCGAATTTGATTTCGTTCAAATTGGAGAGAGTGCCAGTTCAGAATATTCTCTTTTTAGTAAGTTTTTGTTCATAGAATCGTGATTGTAATTTTGGGCTCGTTTTTTTTACCCTCCCCTTCCCAATATTTTGGCTCTAATTTCGAGCTAAAGATATAAGTAATGTCGATGTTGAAATCGAAACAAGCTCTCTTTCAAAAAATTCTGATATCAATATTGTTTTTTTTTTTAATTATACAATTTTTAAATACTTATCTTCATCTACTTCTTCCCCCTCATTCTCATCCAGATTCGGGACAATGGTTAAAGTGAATGCAAAAATCGAAATCACTTAAACCATATTCTTCGAGAAAACTAACTCCCACCATTTTTATGCTGGCGTAAATTTTTCAGTTATGGATTTCGACCCTCTTACCCCTTTCTTTTTGCCTGAAGTGTTCTGAAGTTCAAGTGGGTTTCATTTTGAATTTCTTAGTTTACTCAGTTATGTGGATTTCTCGATATTTACAAGAATAAATCATGAATAAATAATCCAAGCTTTCTTAACATGGGTTCTTTAAAATTCATACCTAGCATTTTATTCCTCAATTTTTTCCATAGAACGCTACGTCATTTCAATTTCATTACACATGATTGTGTAGAAATATAGTGAGATTAAGAAGTAGGTACAGGTAGGGTACTACTCTAGTGGATTTTCAGATTTTTTCAATACAGACATCACTGTTGTGCATTGAAGCGAACCGCAACCACACATGCATGCGAGTCCATCCTGGGGAAATAATTGCATAACAGATAAAGAGTCTAGAAAGCGGTCGACGCTTTAACTTTCAACACATCAATCGCCATCTCGTTTGTTTTAATTGCAACGTTCATACAAAGTATGATTTTTTTTCCTACTTTAAAAGATACGTTCCACATTGACCTTTGAATATCGAATTACATATTTAAAACGAACGCTAACTTGAGAAAGGGAGAGGCGAAGAGAGCTCAAATAAAAAAGTTACGCCATAAATTTCTATCGCTTTATTCGAATCGCGTGCATATTCGAAGAATAGTGTTTTAGGGCAGAAATAGCTGTAAGTGTTATTTAAAATGCCGTTACTTAACCTAACTTTATTGTATAAGTTCGAAAAAAATAAAAAAAATTATAGTCTTCGTTTTAATCGGGCCCCGATAATAAATACGTAATCTTTTTGTACTTTTTATGTTATCGTATAATTATGTAAAACCTTAAATATTTCCCTTTCAATGTATTATACAGAATAGAAGTATTAAGTACACACGATTTTTATCACGAATCACGTCCTATAAATACATATACTACCTAAGTATCGATTGTACTTATACTCCAGTCGACGATAACGAACATAGGTGCAAATGAGAAAATGCAACTTTTCTTATAAATATTTTATTAAAAAAGAGAATTTCTTACGTAGAAAAAGAGAAAAAAAAATTAAATACAAAATACATGATGAAAAAAATGAATTATTCGAAATAGGTAACGAATTATAAATTACATGACACGAATGAGAAAAATGTATAAAATAGACGCGATGGCACCATAAATTATTATCATAGATAGTGGAACGTTTGAAAACACACACATCGTTGTCGACTATTCCTTTCAAGTTGACTATCTGCAACCAAAACAACACATTATACATAGAACCGGTTCACGTACTGTACAAACAAGTACCTATATCTAATGTATGATGAAAGTGCATCGGCGAGCACGTGGCTTACTTGTTACACAGATGTACGCATGGTTCACCAATCATGAGCGTAGATTTGTTTACCAAAGATCGGCACAGCGACTGGTTTAGCTACAGGGACTGCGTAAGGTACTCCTACATGTTTGTACACAGGTACAGGCACAGGATGAGGTACAGCTACTGGATAAGGTCTATCTACTGGAACTGGGTACGGTTTTTCAATGGCCACTGGCACTGGTTTAGGTACTTCTACGGGGTACGGTCTTGGAACCTCGACTGGGTATGGGGCAGCTACTGGGTAAGGTACGTGTTTTTCAACAGTCACTGGGACAGGATGAGGAACTGCTACTGGGACGTGTTTTGTAATGGTGGTGTGAACAGCTGTTGGGTAAGAGTAAGCCGATGGGTAAGAATAAGCTGAGGGATAGTGAGGATAGCTGTTGTGTAAGTAGGTGGGATAATGGGAGCCGATAGTGCTGCCGAGACCGTAGCCTCCTAAGGTTCCGTATTCGAAACCTCCCTCGTAACCGTAGCCTAATCCGTAGAGTCCACGTTTGACACCTTTCTTGTCGACTTTGCCTTCGATGACGTCGGATTTTTCGGTGAGTTTTTCACAAACTACCGCCATGATGAGGGTGCTGGTTATAAGTACCTGGACAGAGAGATATAGAAGAATATTAGTTGGGTTTGAAATAAAATTACAAGTTCACATTTATCACAACTATGTACTAATGATATGTTATGAAAGTGTCTTAGAGTGAAAGTAAGAATTTCCAAAGTCTCATTTTTTGCTAAAAATTGCTTTTTTGGTCAAACATTTTTGAAGTACCTACTCACTAGAAATTGTAGCTTTCTTGCAAAGAGCTCTGCGTTTTGCTTAAATTGTCAAAATCTCACATTTTTCAAATCAGAAGTTACCAAAAATGCTGACTTTTATGTCAAAAAGTGAAAAATATTTGCTTTACATCCAGAAAGAGTGGACAGGTTTGGGAGGAGATAAGAGAGTTGGCAGTTCATAGAAATCGGCTGCCCTTGTAAAAAAAACTGGTATTTTAAATTTCCGGGTGGCATGATAGGGGACTGGAGCCTCAAAACCCCCATTTTTTGAAATCGATGGGAGGGGGGATTTTTTAAAAATTCGATAGAGGACGCTGGTACCGGCACAATTGCGTGCTAAGGCCTTTTGACGAATTTTTTACATTTTTTGTGCTGAAACACCCCCATAGACTTAATATGTACTTCGGGGGAGGGGGTCCGGGGCGTTTCAACTGAAAAAGTGGTTGTTTATACATTTTCAAAAGCCGCCTTGTGACATATAAAAATGAGCTAAAATTTTGCAAGAAAAACAAAATAATTACCAGTAATTTTTTGTTTTGACCACTTCTAAAAATTTTCAAATCAAATCATTTATTGCAATAGACAGCTTTAGCTATATTTACAATGTCAATAAACTATTAATTATAACATATTAACATAGTGCTGCTGGAGGGGGAAATAAATGAATTGAAAATACAGATAGGTAATTAAATTCTACAAAATGTTCAGAAGTACTCTTTTGTGAGAATAAAAATTTCATCAAAATTCATCATAAAACCGATCAATGTAGGTTAAAATTTCGGAAAAAAATCTTTTACGATTTTCGACCATTTCCAAGAAAATTGGGGCTCAAACTGTCATCGAATGAATTGAAAGATCAGCACGTGCCTCATCAATGTAGGTTGAAATTTTGCAGGAAAAAAACGAAAATGCCATTGATTTCCCTCTTTGGACCATTTCAATAAAAAAAATCTTTTTTGACAAAAATTTGGAAAACGTATTATTTTTTACCAGTACATAATTGCCAAAAAAAAGTTCTCCATTTTGCTAAAATTGTCAACGTCTCAATCGTGTTTCATCACTAGATTTTAATTGGAATTTTAATTGTTCGTTTTGGGTACTTTTTTCAACTTTCATGGTTACTAAAGTTATTTTTTCACTTTTTTTGGCAATAATTGTCAAGTCCTACTTCCTTCTAAAATTGACAAAATCTTGTGTTTTTTGGAAAATTTAGAAAATTCTCGCTTTTTACCAGTGCAAAAAATGTTCATTTTTCTCCTACCTTCATAAAATGGTCAAAGTCTTACTTTTTTGCTGAAAATTTCTGAAAAATTCTGCTATTTTGACAAAAATTTCTAAAAAGGCCTGCTTTTGTTGAAACTGTTATGTAATCTCTTCCGTTTAGTCAATATTACAGCAAAAAGTCCCGCCATTTGCAGAATTGCTATGAAGTTTCGTTTTTTATCAAGTAAAAATTTCCTAAAAAGAGTCGCTTTTTGCTATGTCAGAAATTGCCGAAAAGTCTAATTTTTTAGCCAAAAAGTTGCGAAATAATCTCACTTTTTTGGCAGAAATTATAAAAAAGTGTAACTTTTCTGCAAAATAATTGGTAAGTATACATACATAATTGCTAAAAATATCCTGCTTTTTGCTAAAATTGTCAACATTTTGATCGAATTTCATTATTAGATTTTAATTTTTTTCAGATTGAATTCAATTAAAAAGTCATGTTTTTTGTAACTTTTTCTGCATTAAAATGTTTTTTTTTTCTCGTTTTGTAACTTTTTTGGTTAGGTATTTTTGATCATTTTTCTAAACTATTTTGGTTACTGAAATTACCTTTTTTATTGGGAGGGTGGGAGTATGTCCTGTCGATTATTTTTTCGTGTCTATTTTGTTCGCATTATCTTGAATTTGTCAGCTTTCATTTCATTCTACCATTTCCAATTGGTTCGAAAAATAATGAAAATTCATCTCAACCTTTTCTCATTCATTCCATTTACCGATGACTTTATTATTCGTGAGTTGATTAGATGGTTTTTTTTTTTTTTTTACTTCGTGTCATTTACATTTACATTTTTCAAAACATTTCAATGGAATAAAAAAAGGTTCTACATGTAGCGTGAAAGACGATGTTGTTCTCGATGTAAGTCGCCAGTAAAAAAATACCCCCGTCCATTTCCACCCCAAATTTAAACATGAATTGGTTCCTTTAACAAGTAATGATTTACTCTTACATTGTAAATTTTAATGGCTTTTTTAATGGTATATCGCGTGTACTTTGTTAGCAAGTTGTTTCCATATAATAATGTAAGTTTAATCATTACATTGCGTTAATAGTCCACCTTAATGTAATAATTTCACTAATGGTTGTGAAAAAATTTGTCGACCAGTATTTTTGCCACAGTGCACGAGAATACTGCTGCCAAGTTACATTGCCAATGGCGATTTCCGCCCTGCAGACGATAGGTAATTGATCAATTCGCGTTAATTATTCATTCGATAAAGGTCGTATAGGTACTTGGTCTTGGTACTTGTACGTCAACTGTTGCACGTTCCTAATTCCTATAGATGGCACCTTGAGAGATGTACTCGTATAGTCGCTGATGGGAAAGTGCTCAAAGAATCTTTTACATCAAACGTGACAAATTCATTACTCACACGAGACGTATTCGTATTCGCGAATTACCCTCCACAGATTCCCATAGTTACTTTACAGAAGACATTACTAATTATTATTCCGATCGTGTTTCGTTTTTTGTATTTGTTTGTTTTTTTTGGCTAATAAAGTCGTAGGTGTCGCGTTTTAAACGTTATCGAATACATACGTAATTAATATTCAATATGAGCCGGACTCGTGTATGTATTTTACAGTCAAAGATGACGAGTTTATCGCCTATTTTTACGCACCTGTGGTTCATCGAGCTGAGGGAAAATATTACTCGATATGTAATTAAAATACGGATGCAGCCAAATTGCGGATGTTTTTTTGGCTAATCGTGCCAAAATATTTGATTGTGGAATTTTTTGCGATTCGGTGCCTGAGAACTTAACGATTAGGCAGGCTTATCGACGTGTTAAGGTTTAATAACCGACGCGACGAGGTGAAAGTGTACGTGTCGTTGTACCTTGCGTGCGTTGCTAAGGGGTGGGGGAGGGAGGAATTTTTTATACGGAGATGATTTTTTGCAATTTTTTTTTTTTTTGAAAATGGGAGAAATCGTTTGTTGGTGACATGCGTAGGTAGGTGTGTAAATTTGAAATCAAAAAATGTTAACGTGAAACCTGGAGATTCTAGTATTCCAGAATCTCCAAAAATTTCATATCTTCAGTCGATCTGGAGCCTCCAGCTACATTTAATTTTGTCTAGAAATTCTGAAAATTCAACCGAAGATGTAAGATTGTATTCTGACAGTTGAAAATTGATTTCCATCGGCTTTTAAGGTTCCTAACTTGAAGTTTCGTTGTTCCGGAAAATTTTAGCGAAATACCTCTTACCTCAAATGTGATTTTTTGATATGATTTGAAATTTGTGGAAGCAAACGTACTAAGACATGTAGGTACAATTAGTCTACCCATTCCTCAAGTGATTTGTTATCTTGGCTGATTTTCATCATTTTGAAGACAGTTAGGCAATTTTATATTTTTATACATTTTTTAAAAAAATTTGAAATGTGATCAAAAAGTCAGTGCTGTCAAAATCAATTTTTGCACCTTTGTTGGATTTTGAGAATTTTTAAAAAAACTTAAATTTTTTGGAGGCTTTTCAGATCAACTGTAAATGATGTTTTGAAAGATTGAACTTTGTATCAATTTCCATGATCTTAAAACCGTTCAGTTTCAGAGGGAAGAGCAGGGACAAGCTGAAAGATCAGAAAGATGAAACTTTTGGCTTTAGCTTTTCAAATTCATAAAGCTTTCTAGTGGCTAGCTTTTAGCTTCCAAAAATTCTTTGGCTTTTGGCTTTTAGCTTTTGGCTTTCAGCTTTCAGCTTTTCAATTTTTTTTAAATGAGGTGAATTGAAAAAAAAAATGTAAAATTTACAACCACAGCGAAAAAAAAAACGAAAAAACTGAAAAAAGAAAGCAGTAAAATGTGAAAATTGAAAAATAACTCAAACAGAAACTGAATCAAAATGGATTTGAAAAAAGCTTAAAGAATGCAGAATAAATAATAGCTTTTGGCTATAGCTTTTATGTAGCTTTCAAAAAACCCTAACCTTCCTCGGCTTTTAGCGTTTAGCTTTCCATCCCTAGGGAAAAAGTGAATTTGTGACTTTCATTTTAAGGGGTTTCTCCTTTTTATTTTCAAAAAATACATTAATAACTTCAAAGTGGCATTTCAAAACTTATTTTCATTGTGATTTGTTTCGTATGGCTATTTAGATATCTGTGTTTTTTTTTCTTGAACTTGAAGGTATATTAATTCATGAACAAGAGAGATAAACTAAAAAAAAATCCAATTGTGCTGTTATTTGTAGATTTTTTTTTCAAAATAAAACTTCTCTGTCAACAGCAACTCGTCAATTGTGAAAAAAAAATATTTCTTTATGCGAATGACCTCATTCCAACTTTCAGCAACAATTTTCTATGCAATATTCTCATAATATGTACATGTGTTTGTATGTACCTATGTACTTCTCTCAAAAACTATGTAACTTCACGTTCTTTTCACGTAAGCAGCGAAGGTAAATCTGGCAAACACTTGGTCAATCTGATAAAGAATTTTCTTATCGATTGATCAGTAGGCGATCTAAGAGACCATGACACATATTTTTCCGCAATATTATTACCTATTTTGTGAAATCACCCATGTTCATAACAAGTGTTGAAATAAATGGTAAAAGCCTATAGCCTTTGATTCCGGTAGATATATGGTCAAAGCTGTCGAAAGCCAAAACGAGCCTAGAGCAAGTGTCATTTTCATTTTGTTTTCATCTTACCCTTTCCCCTTTATAAAAAAAATAACTCGTGGAATGTTTACTTTTTTTAGAAACTTGAAAAATCGACGTTTTTCAATGAATTTTAAAAGTTCAACACCCGCAGGATTACAATCTATAATTTATCTCAGGTACTTCACTTTTCAAGTCCTCGAGGAAGTTGAATACTCAAACAAATCGCCCCATTTGTTTACACTTCCCACGACTCCTGGTATGATACGAGGTGGATCGCAAAAGAAAAATACCAGAGGGTTTTGACAAAATTGAGCAAAAACCTTCATTTGAGTTGAAAGTTACTCAGAAAAATTTTTGGCTCGGGAGTGTCCCTGAAGGGAAGATGGGGGTCCTCAGAGAGGCTACAATTTCGAAAAAAATGTGATCTTTTTTCTATCTACCTAGTCCCTGCACAATCTATTTTGGGAAAAATGAGTCAGTGCCAAAAAATAGTATTTCGATCCAGCAAATTGCCATCAAAATCCAAAATGACTTTTAAGGTTTTACTGAGTGGTTGAAAATTTGCAAATCGCTTATTTTTGGGTAAATTCATATTTTAAAAATTTTTTGTTCTCAAATATTTCGCATTAATTAATCCAAAACATTGAAAGACAAGCTATCATTTCTGGAAATGGGAAAATTCTTTGAAATGCAACAGTGCCAATTTTTGGTCATTTCTATAAAAATGACCAAAAACTTCATCAGATTTTGTTGTTTTTTTGAAATCCGATAATGATTGAAAAATTGGCACTGCTGTACTTATTCAAAATATTTTCCCAGTTTCAGAAATTATATCTTTTGGTGGCTTAATTGATGCGAAATATTCGAGCAAACAAATTTTCAAAATACTAATTTTATTCAAAAATAATATGAGATTTGCAAATTTTTAAACGCTCAGTAGAACCCTAAAAATGGTCTTAAATTGCGATGGCAATGGCTTATGTCGATGCAGATTTTCAAATTTTTGCCTTAAAACAGGTTGGTCGGGCTGGAGCGAAAAACCGCGATTTTTTTCGAAAATTCTTTCCTTTAAGGATTCATAATTATCTCTTCTCTATAGGGCCACCTCCGGAGCTAAAAAAATTTATGACTAATATTCTACTCATAATGAAAGTGTCCGCTGAAGTTCGTTAATACCCTCCAACATTTTTTTTTTCGCGATCCACTATTACCTATTACATACCTACCTACCTACTAATATTATTCTCGTCAGAAAAAGTCCATTTTTTGATTTTTTTTTTTTTTTTTTTTTTGATATTTGAAATTTTGTTTGACAGTGTATTCAAAATTCAGAAAAAATGCAAACTTCCAGGAAAAAATTGATTTTGTTTTTGTGGCTGTTTTTGGTGTGCGAATTTTCGACGATACAAATTGGAATAGAACAAAAATTGCAACAAAATTCAGAACTTTTTACGATTTTTCGGATTTTTTTAAAATTTCAATTCTTAAGGAGACTTGGGGAGGGGGGTGTTTTTACGGTATTTAGATCAACTATAAATTTGAATAAGGAAAATCGATTTTCATTTATTTTAATAATCGAGACTTTATTTTCCTTCTCAAAATAATTAAAACGTATGTATAAGACATTTAGAAGAAATTGCCTTACGCGTAATCCAAAAACTATTCAAAAAACTTCAAAATTTTACGAAAAAGTGAGTTGATATTTGATAATAATTATGATGAATGTTCCAAAAATTTAGAGTTATTTTGGACTCGAACTGGAAAAAAAAATTCAAGTGAATTTACGTAAAATTAATATGTATTTACGTAACCATTTTTCCTTCATCAAACCAAATTGGAATTGGAATAAATCGTCCGAAAAATGTTAAAAACGATGCTCAAGAGCACATTTTCAAGATTATTCATTGGAAACGAGGGGGGATGGAAGGAGAGCGCTGATCATAGAAGAAGATGAATTCTCATCTACGATGATAAAAAAAGTCAATTCCTTATTTACATAGTTCAGACTACAAAGTAATAAAATATATACTTTAGAATTCAATTATTCGCGAAATATTTTTGTAAATCCTCCGAGTAATGTTGAAATTTGAAAAATGTTGGAATAAAATACAAAAATCGTAAAACCCGTTTGCATTAGTAGGTACAATGCCTAAGCATCCAACAATTGTTGCAGAATCTCGTAGAAATATCCAGGCCATTCTCGGTGTATTTTATCGCAAGATGACATCTACTGTTTTCAAGTCCATTATGACGAAACTTTGGCATTAAATCTGTCAACACTATAGCTAGATAGGATACCCTGTTGACCTGTGGGGTAAATACTCTCGTAATTTACATAAACGCATTTCTGTCTACCTGCGTAATTTTGGTCGGATGTTTTCCTACAGAGAAGAACGATGAAATGACGATGAAAGCATTTCCATCTAGCGTGCTCTAAAACCCATTACCTATATCTAAGGTAAGGTGTATTTTTCTTAACATAACGATAATGGCGTTACTGTGTAAAATAGTAACATGTTGAAACAGAAACATACATCGAAGCAACTGGCGTGTGCGTGCATGTTTAACTGCATTCTCTTCGCCAAATTAGAATTTCTCTGTCACGGTCAAAAGCGTTACGTAATTAAAAACTTATGCAATTTTTATACTAAATAAATCGCAATTTTACACTGAAATCTGGTCGGAAGGTGGCGTTATAGCTGGCCTCAGAATATCAACACCATGTGTTTGTGTTTACTTTCTAATCAAAAAATGGAAATGGAAAGTACGAGTATTTGGTGGTCGGTGCATTACCGGTAATGAATTTTAATCGATTTTATTAGTCACTTTCAATTGTACGAGTGTGATTTGGAAAACGGTTCGGGTGTGATGGAATTTTTAATCGTACTTATGGATAATGTACGAGAATAGAGTACTCGTATGATTCAGTTTGATGCCAAATATGGATAGTTTTAGTCATTTTTATTTATAGTATGTACCTATTGTCTCTTTGAAGCTGGAGAAAATTGTTAGAAATATGGAATGAATCAGAGTCAAATTTTCAAAAAATTGTAAAAGATAAGCATGTGTTGTTTGAAGTAACGTGACGACAATCGAAAAAGTTTTGCTTTAGAAGCTTGTAAGTAAAAGCAGAGAAAGATTAAGAAGATGTTGGAAGCTAACTTTTCAGTTAAGTAAATCAATTTTTTCACATGAAATATCTGATATATCCAAGTGAGATTGTATTAATAATGAATGAATCAAATATAAAATGTAAGCATCTATACATAAACACACTGAATTTGAAAAAAGAAAAAATTCAACGTGATTCTTATTAAATTTAAATTAATAAAAATTCATCATTTAATTCAATTTGAAATGTAAATTTTTAGTTTATAAAACTCACGGAAAATCAATTAAAAAATAATTAAAATTGAAAACTGAATTTAAAAAAAATCACAAAACACCAAACATTATTAAAAATATTTGAAAAAAAAATTGAAAAACACCGGTTATCACGTTGCAACAATAATTTTTTTTAAATTGAAAAAACGTTGAAAAACACTTCTACTTACCACAGACTTCATTTTGCTGTCGTTTCGCCGATCACTCAAAACTGAATAATATTTTTTATTAAATCTAAGTATTCTATATATAGGCCACAACCCCGCCAATTAAGTCGTACGTCGAGTCTAAAAAAAAACTAGAACTGTCTACTATGGTACTTGCAAATGATACAGCTGTCGCTTAACTTTCTTCATATAAGTGACCAATGGTATTGCCTCTCCTACTATTTATCAACCACGATAATCTATATTATTCGTACGCGTGAAATTTTTTCCCTCTTTAGCGGATTATTACAGTTGATAAAATTACAAGGTGGTTTGGATTTTTTTTTTCATAAGTCAAGTTTGTCGTCGTCGCCGTGTGATGAATATGATTTATTTATGGGATGATGCTTCTTTATGCAATGTTACTTACTTGCATTTTTTTTTCGAGATGCGAGTTGTGGTTTGATTTTTAAAGGTGGTGAGCGGAATTTTGTGGAGTTTATTTTTATTTTTTATTTTCGTTTTCGATAGTGATGGTTGATGGTTAATTTTTGTATTTTTTGCTGTGTTGGAAGTTTTTTTTTCAAGAATTTTTCTTGCTTATTACTTACATAATTTTTATTGTTCATATTACGAAGTACATAGTTAGATTTAGTTGGTGGAGCCTATTTGAATAAAAAGTGAAAATTGCATTTGTGTTTTATTCTTCTAGTTATTGCTCTCGCATGGTACAAATATGTTTTTCACTTCTCGAAGATGTGTAAGAGATTTTTTTCATTTTAAGGAACAATAGGGGTGAAAGAACTAAGGTTTTCATTTTTCCAAATGTGTTTGTCGAGGTAAAGGGAGCTACCCGAATTCGTATAAACCATTCTGAATGTTTGATGAAAACATTTTGAAAAGAGGGCGTCAAAAAATCTCCAATGTATGAAATTTAGTGTTTAGCTCACAGAAATTTTAAAAATTTGGTTCAGCTCAGATTCAGCAAACCCGTTATGATTTTAAAATTAAATGAATGAGTTTTAAAACGAATAATACATAAATGTTGAAGAAATGAATATCTTCTGTTCACTTTAATTCATTTTTCTGAATTGTGTACGTGTGCACACTTCCTGACACCTCTATTACAACTCTAGAGTTTCCACTATTCATGTCATAATCCCCGCTCCCAATTCTAAATTTTTCAAAAACAAAAAAAATACAACCCATCCAAGCAGACAGCATGATACTTCTTATCGATAATTGTTCATTTCGATTTTTTTGGGTGAATATGAGGGGCGTGGATTCATTCAGTCCATCCGAATTTTGGAAGAAGATAAATTTTCATGAAACCACAATTGATGCACATTTTCAAATTCATTTTTATGGGGTGGATTAGAAGGAGAATTGTAATCCCTCTACGAAACCTGAAGCTTTTCAAAAAAATAATAAAAAATGAAATGAAATGAATCCGATGAGAAAATGTTTGAATAATTTGGAGGCTGGCTGTATGTAAAACTATCAAAGATGTTAATTTAATTTTTCTCGTTATTTTTATCCGAAGCAAGAGAGACTTGAAATTTTTTTAATTTATTAAATGGAGTACAGAAACGTGTGTTTTTTGGCCTCCTGAACACTTTTCTGGTCTTCAAAAGGCTACCCCAAAATACACACTACTTGCAAAAATTTCAAATTCTGAAATTCATTTTCCGATTTTTGGAAATTCGAATTTGTTACAAAAAATAAAAATCGAGAAAAGTCAAAATTTTACCAAATCAATGTATACCCTAATCCCTAAAGCTGTAATTCGGCTTATACTCTATTTTCGACCTCTAGAGTGCATTGGTGAAGGTTTAGAACTGTTCTGGAGCCTCCAGTGGATTTTAGGATCCTCTTATAAAGTTTTTGAAATACTGCCCTGTAGGATGAACATGAAATTCAGCATCTTTTAACTCATATTTAATCTCTTTGTTACCATTCCCATCGATTTTGGTACATATTTTCAAAATATTTTTGTGCGGATTCAAATCCAAAATTTTCTCTAAAATGTAAAATTCATGGTTTGCGAACGTGCAAAGGAAAGAAGCTAAAACTGTCTTTGTACCTGATTTCGACCTCCCGAATGATTGGTGATATGGTTTCAAACCGTTCTAAAAACTTCAAGAAATGTTGATTTTTCCATTTTTTTTTTCCTGATACATACCTTACTTAAGTACTTATACTTAATCACTTGATGAAATTTTGGGTTTGAAGCAGTGCAAAAAGGTTTTGAAAATATGCCACCAAAACTATCGAATGGGTCAAAAGATGGAAAATCCCAGATTATAGGTGCTAAATTTAATTTTCACCGTATTTATAGCGTTTTTTTTTGAGAACTGGAGAATCCTAAAAAAATCCGCTGGAGGCTCCAGAACGATTTGAAACGTCAAGAATAAACTCAGGAAATCGAAAATAGGACATGAACAAGGTGTCTACAAGGTCATCAGCAGAGTCATCAAAAAGTCATTATTTTGATCAAAAATGAGATGCAACTACAAAAAATTAATCAAATGATAATTTGTCAAAATTCAGAAAATATTCTGAAAATTATTAATTGAAGTCCCAGTTACTGAAAGTTACCATAATAAAAATCGTTGAAATCGGATGAAAATTGGTGAAAAATTGTGAAAATTGAGCAAGATTAGGCAAAAATGCTCAGTCATGAAAAAAAATTGTGGAAAATTGAAAATTGATCAAAATATCGAAATGAAATTATGGAAAAGTCTCATGAAGCAGAAAAAAACTGAAATTCTGACGCTATGGAATTTTTCAATTATTTTCCAGGTGATAAACAAAAAATTCAATAAGAAAAATAACCCACCAAAGTTAAATTTTAAATCTACGTAGGTGATTTTGAAAAAAAATCATCCAAAATTCATCAAAAGGTCGTCTTTTTTCATTTATTCGATTCAATGGACACCTTGATAAACCAAATTTGTTTTTTTTATGTATGCGTTTGCAAACGATGATTTTGTTTTCAAAAGTAATCATTGAAAAAAAACTTTAATTTGAATCAACACAAAAAGGTTTTGAAAATATGTGTCTGAATCGATAGAATGTGTCATAAAAATGGGAAATCCGATTTTATTGTTGCTGAATTTAATTTTCACCGTATTTTCAGGAATTCAAAAATCTCCTGGAAGCTCCAGAACTATTTAAAATCACCACTTCCGCGGTCGATTTGACGAAATTTTGGCTTTTGTCCATTTTTATTTTTTGGCTCAAGTTTGAATTCTCAACAATTCACCAAAAACCGAAAAATGAATTTCAGCATCTAAAATTTCCGCTGGTGACGTATATCTGGTTCAAAAATTGTTATGCTTGTTGGGATACTTCTCTTGTGACTTGTTTGGCAGGTTCTCGAGGAAGGAGGATATTATGTAGATTTCAAATTTCTTTTATATTTTGGATGCAGCCTCTCAGTCACCCCAGTTCCTTACAATTTTAAAAACAGTTCCAAAAATTATGAATAAAAAGATGATGTGATGTGTAGCATGTTAATCCTGACTTATTTTAGAGCGTGGAATTCGATCATCTATCCCCTTTCCTAGTGCCAGCAGAAATGATTAACTTTGAATTTTATTCTCATGATCATGAAGTATAAAAGAATAAAAATTTTTCGATACTGACCAAAAAAATGAAGAAAATTGAAAAAAAAAATTGTTTTGGTTCATTCGAATGTACATATTTATTTTTATCATTTTATTTTTTATTTCCAAGATTGTAATGAAAGTTTTCGAATCGTAAATTTTAGTAGTGTAGGTAGGTACTCAATAATTCGTGGGTGTATTTTGTCAGATCTCTCAGATCGAAGGCACTTGAGTATATTAAAAGATTATTAATGCCAATGCCATCTCTGACATATTAAGATCATATTTCACTTCTCCATCGTCGTCAAAAATATGCCAAATGCGTCAAAAGAACATTGAACAACCTTCATCAGCTCTTCACCTTGATTCAAATAGGTATTAAAAAAAAGCCACTCTATTCACAAGGGATTGCTGACTGAAAATTTCAAGCAAAGCCACTCCTCGCCTTTTATTGCCTTAGCTATCTCCTCACAATCGATAAAAAACACTTGGAATTATTGACATTTTATTTTTTTACGTAATTCAAACCTGTACATATAAGTGGTCGCTTGGTCGGCATATTAAAATTTATTCGTATCAGTTGCAGATACATGAGTAGTACCATACCTACAATAACGACTTTCATGTACAATTACCGACTGGTTTATTTGTTTACGATAAAGTATTATTTTTCTTGAGCCAATTGTATTAATATTAGTATATTACTTAACTGTTCGGTAAAGTGCGTGAATACCAACGAGTGTGAATTTTGCAGCGCGAGCCGCAGGCGAGCGTTGCAAAGCACACGAGTTGGTGTTCACGTACATTTGCCGAATCAGTTGAGTAATATGTTTTACTTAATTAGTATAGGTAAAGCTCTCAGTGCCTCACTGTTTAAAACAAGGCAATTGTCTTTAAGTCATTATGCGTACAAAATTACACAAAAATGTAAAAAAGTTTACAAATGTAGTACTTTAATTATTCATCTAAATGACAACCCTGCTTTACATTCAAAGCGTGCTTTTCAGTAGATAACCTGCCGATTTACATACATGTGATTTCTTTATTTTCTTTTGTTCGAAGTTTGAGTGAATCAAATGTGGGTGTTTAATTTCTAATCAGAAAATGAATTTCATTTTGTTTTAGTTTATTTATTCGCAAAATCAATTCAGATTTTTCAGTTTTCAGTATTTAGTTACATTAAAATGTGATGATAACAAAGTGGTGTGAATCTAAAGTACATTATAAATATGTACTCGTACATACAATAATTATATCTACTTGATCATTCAATGTGTGTTTTGTACAGGTACTGTAGTCTGCGATCGTTCTCACTTTGATAAAATTATTCAAAAAGAATTATACAACATAGTAGTTAATTGATATCTTTTGAAACTAAATTTCATCGAATACGAATGAACTTACTGAAATCCTTAATCATTATAGTGTTTAAAGTACAGAATATTTAATTCATTTACTAGTTCAGTTAGAATAGATTCGCTCAAAAACGTACATATCTCTCAAAAATGTTACAAAGATTCACCATTTTATACGTACGCGCATAGGTATTGTTGATATTATCATAGTGTTACTGATAAACTCGCGTCAATACCGTACTGATGAAAGTAGCCGGTAAAGTGCAACAATACCGCTCTGAAAACAGTGCGGTACTGAGAGTTTTACCTATACCTATTAAGTAAATAGGTTATATTTATTCAGCTTTTGTATCGTCTGCTAACTGTGCCAGTTTTTATCTACATATTCAGACATGTTATATAAATAATAGATGCATTAAGGTCTCGTATTTGTAGGTATAGGTACGACTATTACTATACATGATCATTTTGATAATTAAAAAAAAAAATAATGAGTTAGCTGATCGGGGCGATTCGTGTATTTTCAAAAATATTGCAAATCTTCTTTTCGCTAGGTCTATAATAGGTACCTACCTTTGGGCGGTTTCATTTCATTAAGATTGTTTTTTTTTCTTTTTTAACCTCGACCTTTGAATAAGATCCCGAAAAATTCACGTTGTCGAATCGTAATTTTCAACTCGTTATGCAGATTAAACAACTCCTACAATAGCACGATATTTCATTCATAACCGCAGGTCTGCTCTGGAGAACCTGTTCTAATAACGGTGCCTTCGGTATTTCGATAATGATAATTAGTTCGCTGGCGTCTAGATTTTTTTTTTTTTGCAGTAATGTGATCTAAATGATTGGCGAATTCGTCTATCTTAATGTTTTAGTGGTAGTAGCCGGGAATAAAGACGATTAGTGGAAAAATAACAAATTCGATCGTTTAAAAAACAAGAAAAGATACCTAAGTAGGCTACATAGTGTAACATATCAGCACAATTATCACATGTCATTATTCAATAAATGTACCAAATACTTCGAAAATGAGATTAGCGAGTAAAGAATGACGTAAACGTATTATTAATATTGAAACATCATATTCATTACAAACGAGATGATATAACTACGTGCGTCGATCCTGTCATGAAGATCTGTACAAGATGAAAGCGAAATATCATTTTTCAAGAATGTGGAAGCTCACGATCAGTATAATAATATCGTTTTCCTATCAATTATATCGTACACAAAAATCATGTCATATTTTTCAAATCAGCTCAATATGTAAGATCAACTATAGCGATAGAAATAACTTGGGTGAAAAATTAAAACAATGTATCACCCTGACTTTTAAAATTATCTAATTATCGTATATCTACCTATAGATCAATTAAAGGGTAACACATTCGATGGTTAATTGATTGTTGGTGAACTGGTGCAATCAGAATGCGTACATTCCTTACCTCGTTTTATTCTATAATCGGTATTAATGAATGAAACCAGTTCGGATGCGATGTTTATAGTTTTTATCTGACGATGACGTATTAAAATCGCGTAAACTGTTTTACTTTCATGTTGTAAGAATTTATTTTATTAATAATAGCCTTTTGTTGACCGCAAATCGAAAAATTATGCAACACGTTACCCTTTTTCTGAGTACACTTCGAGGTCGCCGCCGTCATTTAGGAACAGAAATTGAACTTCGTTTAGATAATTGGATAGATTTTGGGTAACTTTGGTACGATGTGTCGATGTACCTACATAACAGATGTAGGTACCTAGACGTAGATAATTTTATGACTACGCTTGTTATGCTCGTTACTTGTTCACTATCGATTGATATTTTTGATCAAATTGAACTTATCGTAGATCTAAATGAATTTTTGCCTGTTGTCATTTCAGTTCCTAGAAGAGTCCACTCAGAATACCAGTGGCGCAATAAAACAAGACCGAAAAATACACTTTATGAGACGAGAATTTCAATTTTGAAGAATGACAGGTAAGAATTTAGCAACATGTTGTCAGAACTTCTTGGATCTTGTACCTTCTTGTATGTGTTAATCGGACGTTTCCAAGTATCTAAGTACATAAAAAGCTAGAATGTACGAAATGCCTAGATTCTGTGTTGAAGTTATATAATACGAGTATGAAATTCGCACTGGCATTATTTCATAATTTTGATTTAAATGGTATAAAAAGGTCGCAGTTATTTTACAGCGGATACAAAAAAATATTGGCAAACTTAATCGTCATTCATCAAAAATCAATATTTTTCCAAATTGACATCACGAGCTTTAGTTTTTAAGATGGCTTGAATGTGCAAAGGACATTTTTTGAAAATTAATAAATTTCCTACGAAAAAGGTACTTTGCATATTTGAGGTATTTTCAAAATGAAGGGAGCTACACTGATTTGAAACAAAAGAGAGTCCGTGGCATGTGACAATAGAAACAATTGCTCCCCCCTCCCACCCCCAACGATCCTTTGGGACAACTTTTTTCTTGAAGGGGACATTCTAAGGATTTTTTTAAAGAAAACTTGCCAACAAAATTGGCCTTACTAACAAAATGGCAACCATTTTGATTGACAGGTCAGTCAAAATCGATGATTTTGCTTTCCGACTAAAGACTCGTACCAAAATTTTTGAACTGGATGAAAAAAGATCGAAAGAGGATGCAAAAATTTATCGCCTGCCGAAATTTCAACTGCTAAAGTGCATTTTCAGGGTGTCATGAGTCATATATGTACAAGTCATACAAAAGTCATACTTTTGGCCAAAAATCACCTGAAAAAAATTTAAATTTCAAGTAAAGTAGCGTAAAACCGTAAAATCGTGAAATTTGCGAAAGAAAAAAGAAAAAAATTCTAAAATCATTTTTACCTATTAAATAAAGGTACGTTTACGAGCCCCATAATAAAAATTATCAAATTTGATTTTTTTTCAGCCTGAAAATGTATCTTTTTCCGCAACAGTGTTATTCAAAGAAAACATTTACAAAAAGGCAATCTTGGTCATTAAAAAGTCATATTTTTTGCTAAATTGGTTCTGGTAGACACCCTGATTTTTCGAATTTTGGTGAATTTTTAAAAGTCAAATTTTGACCAAAAGTGGTGGAAAAATCAAAATTTTACCAAATTGACCTAGAAAGCTGAAGTTTGAGATATGCTCTATTTTTGACCTGCTAAATTGATTGGAAACGGTTTTGAACCGTTTCGTGCAGTTCCTGAGCCTCCAGCAGATTTTCGAAACTTGAAATTTCCATAAAATTTCTCGGAATGGAGTTTGAAAGCCAAAATTCAGATTTTATAATCGAGCGAAAATATTTCGAAGCTCGCTATTTCGAAATTCACATAGAAACCAGAATCATGGACTTTCGATTTTCAAAATTTAATCACAGAAAGCAAATTAGTTCCAAAATTATGGGATTTCAAAATTAATTAAAAAGTTCCAAGACTCTCAATGAATCAGAAAATAAGTCCTTCTTAATTCAAAGTGATTCCCTCAGCTCACTAACTGCTATCCAAAATCTTTTTTCCGATCACCTTCTAATTCAAAATATTCATAAAACTCTATTTGACTTACAAAATTCAAACTTCTTCATACAGTTTATGTATGTACCCAGCCACGTTGGAATCTTAGGAAATGAAATTGTAGATATTAATGCAAAATCTGCCACCATCCTTTCTCCCCTTATATTTATCACAGCTGACGACCTCAAATCGATCTTCACCCAAAGCACACTCAAGAAATGGCAAAACTTTTGGTCCCTCCAAACCACAAACAAGCTCTTTCAACATAAAAAATTAGTCCATCCTTGGAAAAACCTCTCCCACTTAAACAGACTTGAAGAAATCATTATAACCAGACTGAGAATTGGCCACACAAAAATCACACATAACCACCTCTATGAAAAGGCCTCAAAACCCACATGTCAATTCTGCCTCTCAGAACTTATATCTGTCCAACACTTACTATTTCAATGTCCCTCCTTACATCAGCACAGACTGTCCCTACAAATAGATGAAAGATCCCTATTCATACCAGACGACCCTTCCGAAATTAAAAAATTCTTAGACCTAATTAAAAAACTTGACCTTACCAACTCGATTTAAATCTAATACGACGGGTGTAATAATCAAGTAATTACAAACACCCAAAAAAAAAAAAAAAAAAAAAAAAAAAAAAAATTTCGAAATGGAAACTCACACAACCCACAATGTAATAATTCGTTCTCAATATACCTACTCTATTGATAGATCATCGTTCAGATATGATTTGATCACAAGAAAGAAATCAGCCTCAAAAACATGTCATTTTCATAATAAACTTAAAAATTCTGGGGTTCTTAATGAAGCTAGTTTTTTCTTAACCGGGACACCTTCAAAAGCAAAAATAGGTATGTTTTTAGGCTCTATACTTTTTTTTCATATCTTATTATTTGAGCAGAAAATAATCATGTTTTTTGATTCAAAAGTGATGGCAACGATTCTTCCGTGGAATTTTGAAAAATGTTCTAAAATTACTATAAAAATTGTTTTCACAGGAAGGTACTCCCTTTTGGGGGGGGGGGGTGTTTATGATTACAAGATTATTACACCCGTTAAGTGGAGGAGGGGGGGGGGGTTAGATTTGGTTTGTGAGGTTTGTGTTTTTTTTCCTTAAAAGTTATTTTACATCGAATTTCAGTTATTCGGTCTTTCAAACAAAATTGGTTTTGTAATTTTTTTTTACGATTTTCATCTTTTCAAAGTATATTTTTCATTTTTGATTTTTCTACTCTTTCAAAAATCACTTTCTTTTTATTCATTTCAGTTTTTTGATTTTCCAAAAAGTGGTCTTTGCCATTTATTTTCTGATTTATTTCATTTTTTTTCAACTTCTTCAATGGTTTTTATTTTAGTTCGTTGGTTTGGAAAAAATCATTTTCCATTTTTCGTTCAAATTTCTATTTTTTTAAAAACTTTTTAAAGCAATTTTTAAGACTATGTTTTTTGACTTTAAAAAAAAATTGATCTCAATATACGGTACTCGTATTTTTTTGGGTATATCTTTTATTCTTTTTTATTTCCTCCCAGTTCGAAAATAAATATTTTCCAATTTTTTCTAAATTATGAGTGGGACATTGTTTAGAAAATCGTGAAAAAACCCATGTTTATCAATTTTTTATGCTAAAATTTCCGTAAATTGAAAATGTATTGCATCGATAGTCTTATGAATGAGAAAAAGAATTTTGAATAAGTATGCTAATAAGTAATAACTACGAGTATCTAATAAAATGGGTTTGGAATATTTTTGCATTTTAGAGCACTTTTTGGTATTTTTAATAGAATTTTTAAGCCAATACTCGTATTTAGGGTTTTTTATAGAAAGAATATCCGAGCCTTGATAATGAGCCTGGAAAAGTCACGGGAAAATCTTGTATGTATTTAATTTATTTAAACTGAAAGTACCTCGAGAGGGTCACCTCATCTTGGATCAAATTTTGCGTACTTTTTTGCTCAGGTCTAAAATAGTCAGTGACCATTTTGATATAAAAAAATTCACTCTTCTAGACGAACGTACGTTTTTTTTTACGGGGAATCATCGCCACGCCACCTCGCCTCCTCACAATAAGAATACAACCAGCAAGACCAGAGCTCGATACCGAATCACACCTGACCAAATACGAAAATAATAAAAATTTCGTTAGTAATTAAAGAAACGATCGGCGACGAAGACGTGCCAACTGGATAATTAACAAAGTAGAAAAAATGACTAATTTGCCCATTACACAAAAGACGATGCAGAAAAAAAACCATCTCCAAGTTACGCAACACACCTCGTACCCAAAAACAGCCACAGTAAGACCAACACGTTTGAAAAGAACGAATCCATTCCATTGCATACCGGAAGGGAAGATGGGTCGGTCATCGCGAGGTAATTGAGATTCAAACGTATTCATATACCTACCATCGTACTGTATCTGCAGGTAAAAGAAGAATGGTATGTCACGTAATCGCGTCTCTTCGACTCTTCGTATACGAATGTGACTGTGTGAGCTCAATCCGAGCCAAACATCTGAGCAAGTCACACCTGCTATATTGCTTGAAACCATTCAACCGGTTTATTGTGCTGAAATACTTTGTATTTTTTCAGTGCCTCGAGCTTTTAGCTAGAGGCTATTTGTCGATGCCCTTGAAATTGGCTATGTTTTCATAGAGATATACAGTAGATACGTCCACTGTGGGATACTGGATTTTCGAAAATAATTCAAAAGTTGGGGTATTTTTGGTATCCAAATTATGTAGACACCCATGGTGGAGGAAAATCCCAAGTTTAACGATTCATTTTAACGATTAGTTGTCCTACATACCTACCTATATGTATGTGCTTGGGCATATACCGAGATAATTACGTAATGGTAATAAAAGGTACATACTGTTTATTGAACCAACCTAGGTACCGAGTATGCAGTCTCATAAATGCGCCAGACGATTGATCATTTTCGGAATTCGTACATTTGATCGATCGTTATCCGAAAATTTTCTGTTGAAATTTCCATCTTGATTTAAAAGAGAGGCCACAGCGAGAGCAATTGCGCGCGTTCTATTTTATCGTCAATACGCGCTATTTCGTTACTATATTTAAAAGAAAAAAACTAACTCGATCAAAGATGATTTCGCCACAGTACAAGCGCAATTAGCCGACTGATTCATTCATAAAAATCACGATCGATCGCATATTCTGGTTCTTCTGGTTTGAATTTAGCAACAAATTCCTTTCAGCCATTTTCTTAACACCTAGGCCAGTACAGAGTTCGTATTTCGATACGATTTTGTAAGTTTTTGTATTGGTAGGCACTAGGCACATTGTACATAGGTATATGCGTATCGTTCGATGAGCTTTTGCCTACCTATTATTTTATTTTATGCAATGTATAGGCTAATCGAATCGTATATAATTTATTGCATGAAGTTCAACATTACACATCGTATAGCTAATAGAAGACGCCGCAGTTTATATCACCGATTTGCAGATCGTTTATATTCGAAATTATATTCTAATAACTTTCACTGTAAACGATATTAACGATATTGATATGTTCGGTATCCGTTTTGAAAAGAACGTTTGCCTCTCTATATGATGGACGCGTGTGTGCTTCTACACTTTTACGAGTACGTGATTAAATTAATTAATTGTCCGAATTCATCGATAGATGGATACAAATACTCGATGGAATTAAATACGTGATTGTCCACATCGAAACTGGTTCCAGGTGTTTGTAGCCGGTAGTTATCGCATCTTTTGCATTTCATACAGTTCAAAGGTCAACTCGATATTATGGGAACTAGATAAACTGTTGAATAGCTAATTTATCATTGACATTGGCCCCTACTAATATACAACTATCCACCTATTATGAGGTTATAAACTTGCATTAGGTACAGTTTAGATTACGAACTTGACCGTTTGGCGTTTATGAAGCTAATTGATGTCTTGGTTAGGTATATAAAATTGGTGAATCGTTGGTCAGTTTTTGAGGAAAAGATTCAAGTGATAAGGATCATCTCACGATGCACCTCGATCATTATGTCCTTATTGTGATTACCTTGAGGTGTGTTGGTGAAGATGGAAATCAATGTTGAGGTATACGTTGGTACCTAATTACCGTATCAGAAGGCTAGATTCCGAAAGAAGAATTTATTTATGATCGATCACCAATTAAAACTGGTTCATGTGTCAGCGGAGTTAATCTGTAGTCAGTGTTGACTGTTGACCATCGATACCTAGATCGACCTGCGAACTAATTTATCAAGACAATTGTACGTTTTTAACGAAGAGTTAGTGTTGATTAAGCTGAATTATTTAAATATGTGAGATTCTTAGTTATGTGTCAAGCGATATTTACCTTAATTAATTACTAGAGATGACATGGGTATTTGAAAAATTTGTATCAGCTCGGAATGTAGGTCTAGGTGCGCAGATCAGAGGGTTAATTTGCTTAAAAGTGAATATTTGCGGTTTTTCAAGATCAACTGTCGATATTCCAATTGAGAAGCAATTTTATGAGGATGATCGAAATTTATGTAGAGCGAAATATATTTACACTTAAGTTTAAAGGAACCTTTTGAGGTGTTCGTCTTCGATTTAAACGATACGACAATTTTTGAAAAGAGCATGGTCTGAAACCCCCATAACTAAAATTTAATCTGCTCAAATTGATTTTTCGACCTTTGGCGAGTTTTTGAAAATCCAAAATTGACTATTTTCCGCGATTTATGATCAAATTCTATGTGTACGAGAATTTTTGGAAAATTACGAAAAATTGGTAGAAAAATATTGAAATGTTGAAAATTATAAAAAAGAGACATAATTTAAAGAATATCAAATTTATGTAAAGTTAGTCACATTTACATAAAAATGAAGTAAAAACAGGAAAAAAAAGTGAAAAATTCCCGCAATTTTGACTCGATTCATCGTATCAAATTCAAAAGCAATGTTGCAAATTTGACGCTAGAAATTGTTGAAAATCATCAAAAATTTGCAAAAAGAACTGGATTTTTTCAGACTTTTCCTAGTTTATGTACCTACTTTTTGAAAATTGAGCAAAATTTCATAAATAAAGCGATAAAAAAATTAGTAGAAATGACATAAAACTGTCGACAATTAATAAAAAAATTGAAAATTTGCCATTAAACTTGTGTAAGTACGAGTAAAATTGAACTAAACTTAGGAAAACTCAATAAAAATCAACGACAGTGGAGTAAAAATCGTAAAATTTGGTGGAAAATTCGCATCCATTCACAGGAATTTTTTCAAAGAATTTTAAAAACATTTTGAATGAATTTCTTCGCAATTTTAGTGCAAATTTATTTTTTCTGGTAGACTTTTGTATGACTTTGAAACAATTTCTTAAATATCAAAATCCGATTGGATTTCTTGGCGATTTATGAATAATTTTGGGGACAAAATTTTCAATCTCGTAAGTTCTACTCTTCTTGGTCAAATTTTGTGTTCGGAATCATAATGATCCCAGAGATAGATTCAACGGGTTTAAAAAAATGAATTTGATGTCCCAATCAACAGATGGACAATGGGGTCTCTTTGTCGAATTTTTGGAGTATTTTCATACAGTTTTTATGTTTTGTGAAAACAATTCCAAATTTCATTAACAAATATACCTACTTATTGGCACAAAATAAAAAAATCATGGAATTACATTTTTTAATGAAATTTGGAATTGTTTTCACAAAACATGATCTTTGATTTTATTATATTTGGTGTTGGGGGTGGGGGAGGAGGGTCATAGATTCGTTTTATTTCTTGTTTGAAGCAGGCGTATTTTTCTCACATTCTGAGTAGAACTTTTAAATAAGTAAGTACTAAGTTTGTCATTTTTTTCTATAAATTATTGCATAAAAATGAAAGTGTATTTCGCTTGGAAATTTCCTATAAGTGCGTGCATAAGTTAATAAATTCAATCTCTCATCAACCCAACTATCGCGTTGAATGCGTTCTATTGAGTTGTCGGCAATAAACAGGATAAAGACAGTGTTGACAAGTTAAAATGCCCTCAAAAGTTGCATTTAAACGTTGAACGTATTCAAAGCTGTAATTTAAGAATAAAAAAAAATTAATTACTTCTCGCATATAAGATTAAATTACGATATCAAACGTTTAATTTATCACCTTCCTTGGAAATATTACAGTAAAATCAGCCTAAATAATTATAACTTTACCTAAGGTTGCCAATCTGCAATGATGTAAGACCAAATTACACACGTATATCATTTAGATTAAAATTTAAGAATAAGAAAGTTGTACGTAGTTGTTGACGAGAAGCTTGCCATGAATTAGTTTTTTTGATCGTTGCTGGCTGTAATATAAAATACTCCTTCAATAATTCGCACGATTATAATTATAACATAGGAGTAGGAATGTTTGCATAGAATTCAGCTTGAAGGAAATTTAATGTCGAATAATTCTTACGAACTCTGGTTGCAAACTTTGTAATAAAATGGGATGAAAAGTTGCACTCGGCGACGTTAGATGGAAGTACTGTAACAAAGTTCGAGATTTTCTACTCCGACGAGTTCATTTGCATGATAAATTAATTCTAATAACTTATTAGAGGTAATTTAATATGATATGTCAATCATTCTGCTGTAAAGACCACTTTTTCATGCTTAATAAAATCATTTTTAACTCTTCTAGCGCTATCCAATGTGGAAGTGAGCAGGGGGTCAACTTTCGAATTTGAAAACGTGGTGAATGAATTCTCGATGTGAATATGTAAATTTATAGTATTATGAAATGGAACTGTCAAGTTTGAGGTTAGAGATACCAGGTGAAATTAGCCTAGGAACGTCTAATGGTGAATATTGTAGTGCTCATCTATTCGGAAGATTCTTATGCAAAAATTTCGCTAATATAGATCTGTGATAGATCAACAGTTTCTGCACCCTTAAGCTAAGAATTATTTGACGTTTCACAACATTTTGGAAGGGAAGAGGGAAGGAAGTAAGCAAAAAAAAAAATTGTGGGTAAAACACACTTTTTAGTTATGAAAAATTTGAAATACATATGACCAAATTATCTGAAAAACGTTAAAAACAAAAATTTTGGGAAAAAACTGCTTCAAAAGACGAAATCCGCTTCTTTTTGCAAGTTTCACAACAAATTTTTCAGACGGTATGAATCCAATTTTAGAGAATTAAGTATATTTTCTTCCTATAATAATTATTTGAGCAGCTTTTTTGTACGTTTGTATATGTTAATTAGTCGCTGAGTAGATTTTTGATAAGTTGAGTGTTGACCTATGTTACAATGGTCCTTTTAAAAAAATTTAACGCCCCAATAAGTAGCCTACGTCCCTTCTGAAATTTTTATACTTATGTTCACCTAAAGCGAAATGCACTTAAAATCATTTTCAAACCTTTTTTGGGACTTGAAAAATATGGACCACAGACTTGTTCTTTAATTTGCTGTTCGATTACATAAATTACTTCTTGAGTGTTGAAAATTCTCAAGTTTTATTATTATTTTTCTTTACAACTCAAGCATTGTAAATTAACCAGATCATCGACCTAAAAGGGGGTTAAAAGTCAATTTTATACGAGTTATGTTTAATGCTACTCTCTAAATTTGAAACAGTCAATTTCACTGCTTAGCAGTCACGACATTTTGCCTTTTTAAAGCAGTAGTTTTTTTTACTGCAAAACAGTGAAAAATTACTGAATTGGTCAGTAAAAAATCATTTTGACTGACCAATTCAGTAATTTTTCACTGTTTTGCAGTAAAAAAAACTACTGCTTTAAAAAGGCAAAATGTCGTGACTGCTAAGCAGTGAAATTGACTGTTTCAAATTTAGAGAGTATATTTCTGACTCTATCCCGGGCAGAGCAACCAAAAGGGGCAGAGGGTTCAACCCCCCTGACATTTTGGAAGCTGGCAATTTTGAATGTTAAATGATGAACTAAAAACTCTAAAATTTGTAAGTTGTGCCTAAAATTGTTGAAAACGACCATTTTTCAAACATACTTACCTAATTTTTCAAAAAAAAAAAATTGAAATTTTCCAATCGGAATTTTATTTTAAATTTTGAATTAGGTACGCAGTTTCTTGGAAAAAATTGGAAAAACACCAAAATTTAGTCGACTTGAGGTGAAATTTTGCGGAAAATGCAAACTGAGAAACTCGAAACCAGTTCTGCAAAGATGCTCTAACATTCAATTTCTTTTCGTCGGTAGAAGTTCGAAAAGTCATGCGATGAATACAGCACGGTTTATTTCATTTCAAAATAGTTGGGCTATTATTTTGCAGCTGGAGATATCTTGATCATTTTGTCGATAATTTTAAAGCATTTTCACCTGGAATAATGCTCATTTGTGTCTTTTTACATTTATTGGTAGTCAATTAGTTTTTGTTTCGCTAAGATATTTATTTTTAGAGAAATCCATAGTTCAAACAAATGTTTGTTTTAACTTCAATCCTCTAAATTGTTGAGTAGGTAATCGAAGAAATATCTGAAATTGTATCTTTTTCTTCCATTTTACCAAAATTATTTCAATTTATGAACAGGAAATAATAATTCGTCAAATTAAAGTAATAAACGTATGTTTATTATTGAATATACCTATTTTAACAAAAAAACAATACACACGATTGAGAACAGTTGTAGGTACAAAAAGATGTTAATAATTGAGATGTAACTTAGATATGTAGCTTTAATTCAGCAGTCTTCTTGTATTCACATTTACATTATATACCATGTAAGTAGGGTGGTAACGAGAGCTCTTGAAAAATATTTAAATTCTCGAGAACGATTTTTATTCTTTATACGGCCTGTGAAAAAACAAATGAGGAATTAGTTGAAGTGAAAATTCATTATCACATTATTCGTCTCAAGCTTCTAGATTCATGTACTCACTTTGGACTAGGTTTAGCAGTTCTTGGTGATGATGGATGGGGCTGGTGCGGCGTAAGCCGGAGCGTAAGATCCAGCGCTGAAAGAAGATAAAGCAGCGGACGAGATTTCACCACCCAAGCTGGTTGGAATAGCAGCACCGTAGGAACTTGAGAATTCGGCTGGGGCAGAGTATGAGACGGCAGCTGGGGCAGCAGCAGCGTAGCTACCGTAGCCACCAGCGTAGGATGAAATACCTGGGGCAGCGTAGGATGAAATAGCTGGGGCAGCGTACGAGTAATCACCAGCAGCGGCAGCGCCGGAGTAGGCTAGGGATGAGAAAGCCGGACCAGCAGCAACGGCTGGAGCGGAGTAAGAGATGGCTGGAGCGGCAGCGATGGCTGGAGCAGAGTAAGAGATGGCTGGAGCGGCAGCGATGGCTGGAGCAGCGTAAGAGACAGCGGGGGCAGAATAGGTTTGTGGGAGTTTCACTTCAACGGGGACTGGGTGTGGGACGTAGACTGGGACTTTTTGGACGACTTTGTATGGGACTGGTTGTTGTACTTGGACTGGTACTGGTTTGTTGACGGTGACTGGGTATGGTTTGGCTACATGGACTGGGTATGGTTGTGGTACACTGACTGGAACGGCACGTGGGACTTCGACTGGGACTGGTTTCGGGACAGCGACTGGGTATGGTTTGCTGACAGCTACTTCGTATGGTTGGGGTACTGGGACGGCGACTTTTTCTTCAAAAGTTTTCACTCTGACGGCGGTAGCTGGTAAGCTAGTGGCAACACCGGTGTAAGAAGGAGCGTAAGCTGGGGCAGCCAAGCCGGAACCGTAAGAGTAAGCAGCTGGGGCAGCAGCGTAGCCTGATCCGTAAGAGAGAGCTGGAGCAGCAGCGATGCTAGAGCCATAAGATGAGATGGCTGGGGCAGCAGCAGCGTAGCCGGCGTCGTAAGAGGCGAGAGCTGGAGCAGCAGCAGCGTAGCCCGAGCTGTATGAGGTAGCTGGGTAGCTGTAAGCTGAGCCCAAGGAAGAGCCTAATAAGCTGGAGCCGGAGTATAGAGATCCGGTACCCAAAGCACCACCGTATCCGTATCCGTAGCTTCCGTAACCGGCTAAGCCTTCTTTTTCACCCCAGATACTACGTTTGGAGTTTTTCGCTTTGCTTTCTTCTGCAGCGAAGCTGGCCGAGAAGAGGCAGGCGGCGACGAAGCAAATCTGTTGGAAGGTCAAGCGATATTAAAGCTTTTTGTTGGAATTGTACTTTTGAAAAATAATGTTATAAAACCGGCATATTTGATGAGCAGATTTGTTAATTTTATGTTTTTTTATGAAACGGCTTCATTCGAGTGTAATATATTTTCAAAATGAAATCATGGAAGGTCTCGAAGGAAAGAAGCGTTTCAATTCAAAATTGAGCGAATTATTTGAAATACCTAATATCAGGCATGGTTCTTCGCTTACCAAAATTTAATTTTAAAAAAAAATCAGTTCGAAAAATGTTTTAAAAGCCACTCTTGTCATTTTAAACTCAAAATTTTATAACAAAAAACTAATTGTCTATTAATCTCTTGATATCGAATCAAAATTCACACAAAACGTGGTTAAAATAATATTAAAAAACACATTTCAACATTAGCTTTTGGACAAGCGTGTGTATTTCTTTTGAAATTGAATCCAAAATTAAATTTTAAAAACACGTGGCAAAATTTTCCAAAAATTTACACAAAAAATTAAAATTTTCAAAATTTAAAAAATTGCAAAAAAAAATTACATTAAATCACCACCGAGCTTAACAATTAATAAGAATACAAAATACGTAAAGAAAAAACATACCTGGAATTTGTTCATGTTGTCGATTCACTAAGGACTAGATCAATAAAATGAATGTTGGAACTTTTTTGCATATATTTATATATCAATAGGATGAACTGTAAACAATGTGTGTAAATTTTTATTGGGTATGGCATCCAACTACCCCACTGAGTCGTTTAGATATTGGTTAAATACTTTCTCTAGCGTTAGAGTCAAATGATCGGAGTCATCTTTGAATATTAAGTTCAAAGAGTGCACCTAATTATTACGTCACAGTTGGATTATATTAATTTTGTCAACTTCTTGTTTTGGACCGGTTTTCCAAATGTTTCATTTTGTCCCGATTCTCTAACTTAATCTGAATACGGATATAGGGAGTTCAGAAATTGTGAAAATTCGCCCAGCCTCACTATTTCGCTCCTATTGTTGAATAATCACTCGAATTTATTATTCGACGATGTAGCCAAATGCCAAGTGTTAACTACCATCGCCATGGAAGTCACGAGACTCTTATGCAATCGTGTCTGTAATTAATCGACAATGCATATTAAGTTGCATTTCAAAATACTATGTAAGTCAAAAGTTCCTGCTTTTTCGAGGAACTGGATTATTTCACGGTGAGCCAATTCGATTTTTAGAGTAAAAAAAGTTGTATAAATATGGAGTTTAGGTTTTATTAGTTTCCATTTTTGGTCAGTCCGAGTCGCCGAGTGTTATCTTCGAGTATTCGAGGTGCAATTTAGGCATAGGCTTGTTTATTTCTAGAGAGGTTTTTGTGGTCACTTTGTGTGAAGTGGTATTAGGGTCATTTTTTTATTCGAGAAAAAATGTTTTCATTTGAAAGATGATTGAATTAGAATGTAGGTGTTTCTAATTTGAGAGAATTGTCGGAGGAGAAAAAAAAAGGTATCTCATTTTTTTCACAACAATTATCCATGTACATATGAACTCAAATTCTCTGTGTACATCAGTTTTGCTTTTTCTACTTACGTACTTTGTTTCAAGTTTTAATCCCTTAAATGTAAGATTTCCTTCGTTTGTGTGCTGAAAAAATTTATTTAATTTGAGATCATTTTTCCCCTTTCCCTTCCCTCTTTTCTTCTGAAAAGCCATTGAGAGGAATAAGTAGTGCTTTGTGCTTGTTTCTGGTCTAAGAATTGAAGAATGAAATTAATTATTAAAAGGCTTAGAGATTTAAATTCAATTTTTTTTAATGGATTGAACAATGAAATAAAAAAGAATGCTAGTACGACTTTTTTTTCTTTTCAATTCAATACTTTGAACGGTCCTTGTAAGCAATGAAAATGGCACCTTGGTGGACGTCAAAATTTTGAGTAGGCATTTTTTTTACGAGTGATTTGGACAAGAATGAGCATCCTTCGGAAAAATTGATGAAAACTTTTTTCGAAAATGGTTTTACTCGTATGAACTTTCTAATAATAGGTACATATTATATTTATATTTCAATTTAATTTTATTAAGAGCTCTTTAAAAAATCCTTGTCTCAATTGAAGAATAGGAGGTGAGTGGATGTTGGGTTAGCTAGACTCGAGTTGTCCTCCGCCTCTTTTTTTGATGCTTCCAACCTGCTGTGCGGGTTGCATACAACTTGACGTTCATTTCAACCATTGTTATCACGAAAAAGTATACAAAATTTCATATTTTTTTATTGAAAAATGCCATTAAAAAATATTCAAAAATTATATCCTCAATTTAAAATTTTTTTTAAAAAAGTAGGTTTTGGTATACATTTTTTTTTATAAGAGAGAAAAAATTCTATTTTTGCTCCCGCTTCCTGATCGTTTGGAAGTAAATACCTCTGAAATTTTTTCCCTCATAACGAAAAATATTTCATCCGACTCGGGAATAAAAGAGATTTTTTGTCGATTTTGAATCATTTTTACTCGGGCAATAAACATCAAAATAAGTTGAATAAATTATTATTTTTGATATACCTAAGGGCCACACCTGTAAGCGAAGATGAGCAGTTTTCTTCTCAGAAAATCCCTTAGTTATTGTTCTGTTTGTAAAATTGCCCCTCTTATTGGAGAGGTAGGGGGGATCTAGTGAGACAAATTCATTTCATGATTTTTTTAAGTTGAGGGGGTCAAGTTTAATGCTTTGCCTTTCTTTTTATAAATTTCATCTCAAAAATGAAAAAAATTAAATATGAAAACTTTCAAGTTCATATAGGAGGTTTTGTTTCCGGGGGAAGGGGGGATGTACAATGCTACGATGCACCATCGCATTCTAACCGTGAATTTTCGGATCTTTTGCTTTTTGCCTCATTCTTCTATTTCTTCAAAGTGTAATTCAAGAGTATTTACGTTTAATATACTAAGGTACGATGAGTACATGGTTTAATAAATTTTGAGAAGAGATGAAGCGGTTTCTTGATCAACGAGAAAAAAAGTGCTTTGTGAGATTTTTTCCATTTGAAAGAACTTGCCTCAGGACCTGTGAAACTGCATTGAGCAAAATTCAGAATTTTCGTCAACCTTTTTCTTCAAAATGGCTCATTTTTCTTTCTGTGGTTCCTCTCGGCTCTTTGTTTTAAATCTGATTAATATTTCATCGAATTCTCCTTCATTAGTCAAAATCATGTAACAATGATATAAAAATTTAACCTAGTAGATACATATTTTCCCAATATGCCAACTATTCCCTCTGAATGCTGGATTTTTAATATCAGTTGTCGTTTAATAGATCCACTCAAGTCTCCTATATATTTTGTCCGACTCCCTTGGGCACTATTAAAATAGATGATCTTTAACGAACGCCTTGTAGCTTCGCGATCAGCCTATACCTACATAGATGTTGTTCGCGCGATTCGCGTCTCTGATAAACTTCTCCAGGTGTTGTGCGAGGTTATGTAATAAGCGGATTACAATTTTCGGATGTTTTATTTTACTTTTTTGCTAGCCAACAAATTAATGTCAATTCGAACATATGAGCAGTTTTATCATTCTCGTTTCCAGTACATTTTTTATTCAAAATTAACCGAACTGGATTTAGCCTGCTGGTCGATAGGCGTGTTATCTACTATGTGTAAAGACCAAAGTGGAAGGGAATGGATGGGCGACTGGGTGTACTTATGAATGATTTATTATAACGACGAATCGTAATATTCTCCAGGTTTTTGGAATTTTCATTTCGGTTGAAATAGATGGGAAATAAACGAGTTTGGAGCCTTGGGCGATTGGCCAAAATATTTTGCCTACGTGATTTACCTCCTATACTTGTATAATTATTCGTTTTGGAAGGGAGGGGTTTTCTAATGAAAAATTACAGGATGTAGAATTACAAATCATTAATTAAGAAACTGCGGGTAAGTACCTAGGTACTTACTTCTCTGTCTTCATTTTTTTTCAGATTGTGCTTTTCATTATGAAATGGGGGAGAGAGAATTTTAAAATTTTCGAAAATGTGCTTGTGTACTTGTGTAAGTAGCTTGTGGAATTACTCTGTGCAACGAACAAAAAGGTTCTCTGACGTGAGAATCCGTCTCGATGATTAAAGAAGGTGTTCGAAAATTTCAGCACTGAGCCTTCGCTTTCTGTAAATCCCCACCTCTACCGGATTGAGTTTCAAGGACAGACGTTCACTAAATAATTTTTGTGCGTCTGGATACAGAATTTGCATTTAAATTTGAGAAAGTTTGAAATTTTTAAAATTTTTAAAGAACTTGTAAACCAGTTTTTTTTTGTTTTTTTTTGAAATCCAGTCCTGTGACGAAGAATTCGACCAATTTTAAAGATGTTTTTAGTGTTTTTTTTTTGTTTATTCTGAAAGATCAAAGATGCGGTCATGTTTGCGCGTACCTAACATTTTAAATTTCAATCATAAATCCGTTCGTTTTAGCTGTTGAAATCCATTTTTAGGACTGCTTCTTGCTCAATCAATCTGAATAAAAAATTTTTCCATGGATCGCAGGCGCATCATGATGGGTCATTTTTGATTTTTTTTTTTTTTTTTTTTGAAAATTGGCAGGGGAATCAAAATCAAAGTTTTGGGATGAAATGGAAAAAGTTTTCAATCTCTGAGACTCAAACCTTTGTTTTTCTACCGAGGTTTCAAAACATGAACTTCACAATAAAAATCGAAAAAAGAGAAGTCAAATACGATCTATATTTTTAAAATGGTCAAAAATTATTCCATGGTAAGTAGGTACATATGAGAATGTATAGGTTTTCAGCCTAATTTTGCTGCTCCCTCCCTCCCCCATTTAGACTTTGAACCCCCAATTTATATTGTCGTGTTTCAGTTTTTGAAATTTTGATATTTATTTGCATGATCGTGAGAACGAGAATGAAAATCAAAAAATTGTATTTTTTTTCGGGTTTCCGGGAGAACCAAAGTGTTGATAAGTATAGATTTAGTTCCAGTTTTTATGAAGGGGAAAAAATGTCAATAATTTCAATAAGGGAATAATTTGCAAAAGTACATAAATATATGTACTTTTTTATTCATTCATAACTGGCCAAGTGGCTAGACTGCCTTTTCAGCGTTGCGGTTACAAAAGCCTTGACTTTTACTAAAATTATCATTATCTCGCTTCCTGCTAAAAATATTGAAAAATCAATCTCAATTTTTTTTTAAATTAGCCAAGAGATTCGCTTTTATGCAAGGAACTCCCAAAAAGCATTACTTTTTAGCAATAATTTCCAAAAAGCACTATACTTTTCAGTAAAATTGTCAAGGTAAGTGTTTTTTCCAAAAATTGCTGAAACCCTTTTCCATTTGGTAAAATGATGGTCAACGTATCGCTTTATTATGTCAACAACAAAAAGTCCTGTTTTTTGTCTAAAAGGCTAAAAATCACTCTTTATTGCCAAAAATTGCTAAAAATTGTCGTGTTTTGTGAATGAAATTAAAAATTTAATTTTTCCCTAAAATTGTTCAAAAGTTTTGCTTTTTTGCCAGAAATTGCAAAAAATCCTTCCTTTTGCTAAAATTGTCAGACTTTTTCCCCAAAAATTGCGTTTTTTGCTGGAAATGACAAAATTCTCACTTTTCTTGACAATTGCTAAAAAGTCCTGCTTTTTGCTAAAATTGTCAAAGTCTTTATTGGGAAAACGGAATGAAGAAATTATTTGAAAATGGTCTCTTTAATGTAAAGCAATCACATCAATTAAAATATATTTTCTAAAATGTGTTTTTATTTCTGATAAGGAGAAGGAAATGTTTGAACCAGAAGAAGAAAAATTTAGAAAAACATCAGAAAATATTTTTGTCGATTTTTTTATACTTTTCCTACCTGATTTTATCTACCTTTTTCGTTTTTGAGGTCCAACACAGCTGCCCCCCACCTCCATTTTGAAAAAGTCCTAAACGATCATTGTGGAAAACTTCATAGGAAAAACAGTTTTTGAATCAGACAAAAAATAAATAAGAAAGACCGTCCAAAAAGTACACGTTTAAGCAGAATTTCAAACGCTCGCTCTATTTCTTCTTCTTTTTTTTTTTTTTTGTTAAAAGTTTAAACATTTAAATGTCGCCAATTTTCCATTTAAAAAAATTTAAAATTTCATCAAATCAATGTAGAAAGCTGAAATTGGGGGTTTATCTATTTTCGACCTTATGAAATTGATTGATGCCAGTTTCAAATAGTTTCGAAACCAACGCCGGATTATTGGTTTTTCTGTGCTTAAAAAGTTCCTTTAAACGTTTTGAACTCAGGGAAACAAATTTTGAAAATTGGTCGATCGAAATGGAGCACTAAAAGAATGTGCTGAACTTCACTGGGGCTCATTTATGGGACTTCTTCAAAACTACAAAATCCAAAATTTCTCTAAAGGCTCCAGAACGGCTCAAGTAGATTCAAATTCTACTTGATATATGTAGTGCATATATTTTAGGGTGTTTTTTTGATATTTCTTGGGGGTGGGAGTAAAAACTACATTTTTCATCTAATACCTACCTAACCTACCTACTTACTTTCATTATGATTATGACCAGATTGCAATTGAACTAAAAATTCTCTGTGTTTATGAATTCAAAACTAAAAAGGTTAAATTTATGATACCTGGAAATCAGAACAATTCATCATAACGACATTTAAGGAGAGGGGAAAGTGGTCAACAGAATTTGGGAAAATGGCTATATAACAACACTCATCGAAATGGAAATTCAATTCTAAATACTTTTTGAGGTGTGTTTTTCGAATTAAGATTTCTTCTTACCCAATTGTATTTTTAGAACAGCTCAAATTCGTAGTACCTATCTAATGCTGTCAAAAATAGTCTTTTCATGGAACTTGTTTTTTTTTTAGGAATCAAAACATTTTCAAGTAGGGAGGGTGGGTGTACCCACGAAAAAAGAAAAATGACTGTCTTGCTTCCCTGGATTGTTTACCTAGATGTCCATAATAAGAATCAACTATAAATAAATTATTCAAGGTTTAATCAGTGATGACTTGTGAGTTGACACAACCAATGAAACACTTGAAAAATGATTTACTTACGGTATACTTTTTTTTCTATATAAAATACACATACAATTATATACAAAATTATTCTTAAAACTTGCGTAAAAAAATTGTCATTTTTACAGGAAAATAGAGAGAGAAAGAGAGAGAGAAGGGGAAAGGGAAAGAGAGGCAGCACACAAAGGGAGAAAAATTGTCGCGAGATACATAGTCTTATTTTGAAGGTACTTGCAATACGAGTACGTTCAATTATGACACTTGTTTTTGGTACATGAAATTATCTCTAAGAAAATCAATGGTACGTTAATGGTGATAAGCGTAGCTGCTGGCGAAACCGTGATCGAAACCATGATGGTAACCGCCGAAATCGTGGAAATCGTGATGATCGTGATGATGATCCTTGACAACCAATGGGATATGTTTTTCTACATATACTGGTTGAGGATAAGGTACTGGTACTGGTTTAGCTACTGGGTATGGTTTAGGTACTGGAACTGGGTAAGGATGAGCAACTGGTACTTTGACTGGGTATGGTACTGGTCTGTCTACTGGGACTGGGATGTGTTTTTCTACTGGAACTGGGTATGGTTTTGGAATATGGACTGGGTACGGTCTGTCGACTGGCACGGCGATGGGTACTTTGACTGGGACTGGGATGTGTTTTTCGACTGGCACGGCTACTGGATGAGGTACCGGGACTGGGACTTCTTTGGTGATGGTGACGTGTTTAACGTGTCCGTGATGGTGGTCGTCTAATAGTCCGTAGCCTCCTAGACCGTATCCGTCGTAACCGTAACCGCCATATCCTCCATATCCACCGTGTCCGTATCCTCCGTGTCCGTATCCTCCGTGTCCGTATCCTTCGTGTCCGTATCCTCCGTATAGACCCTCGTGTTCACCGAATCCGTAACCTAATCCGAATAAGCCACGTTTGCCTTGTTTTTTGTTATCTTCTTTGGTAACCGTTTTACTAGTTTCGGGTTTCTCTTCTGCTAAAGCTAAGACTGCCGTAGCCAACAAAAGGATATGAGATATCTGTAAAAGATCAAAATAAAAACACCAGAGTGTTAATACCGTTATGAAATACTCGTAAGTACGTTATTGCTGAGTAGGTACATTGGCAATGACTTAAATAAAATGTATGCATAATATCCGAAGCATGTGTATAAGGTCGCGACCACGTGTACCAATTAAGCACGACTTCAACTTCACGTGAGCTAAAGGTACTTGTACTCTGTATATTGTGCATACATGCTGTAATACAACATATAAGTATACCTACGTATACACTTCATCTTATGTAATAACAATATACGTATAGGTATACTGTATACTTGCACTTTGAAGATCTGTACCAACGTATTTGACCTATTTTCAAGGACACAAGTTTTGCATCTTATGCTGACCAAACGTGCTTGGTCATGGATTTCATTACATATCCTACAATTGTTGTAATTCGAGAAGTAAAATCGTACCAAAAATAAAAAGTGTGTATATTTTGAAATTTGACTTGCTCAACTGAGATCGCTTTTTTTCTTCCATGTTACGTGATGATGATGGTAGAAAAACGAGAAGACTAAGGCAAGAACTGGTATCTGAGTTTTGAGATAATTAGCAAAAATTTCAACTCTCGTCAATTTAATACCTGGTGTAATAAAAAAAGAAAAGAAAAAAACTTTTGAAAAATCTCATCCGATCGGTCAAAGCCTTTCATCGAAATGCTAGGTACCGGTATCCGAGTGATGTGATGTTGAAAAAACCTTGAAGAAATACACGTGCGTACGTGTATTTTTAAAATTAGTTTTATATTAAGAAAAAGCGATTATAAAATCTCACAAACGGGTTCTTTTTTATGTTTTAATGACGAAAATGGAACTCGGGTACCTGGATGTGGAATTAAATCCGCGAGGATGATTTTTAGAAAAAGTAACAATTAGGAAGAAAAAATATAAGTGCCTATCTAATGTAAGGTGTCATTTCTTTCAAAGAATAATTTAGTGAAACATTGTCAGAGGGGGAGGGAACATAAGACAAAGATATGAGTCACAATGACGAAGTGTTTGAGCGAAATGATAATGAACTAATGAAGTATACGAAGGCTTGTGCTAATTTTGAATTTTCTTTTCAATCCTTGCAACTTTTGGAAAAATATTCCATAGGGTGGGGGTGAGAAATGAGACATTTTCATTTCTCAGATGCACTTTTAAAGTCTCACAAGGAAACATTTTGAATTGGTACTCTCCGAATTACACTAAACCAAGCTAGATTGAAAGAACATGTCTCAAAATTACCGTAACCAAAATTTTGGGTCCTAAAATTCATTTCTGGATTTTTGACGAATTTTTGAAAATAAAAAATTTAAAAAGTTATTTTTGATTCATGAAGTACAATTTTTTTGTGCAAAGTGAACCAATCTGACTAGTTTCTTCAATCCAACTCCAACACATCAACAACTACTAGTTTTGGGCCATTTTGAAGCTTCCAGCGAGTTTTCAAGTTTCTCCGGAAACTTCAACTGAGTCTAGAGAGACCAAAAAAATGAACTTGAAGACCTGTAATTTTGGTCGGTACTGGGGCACCCTATCAACCATTTCCAGTGGTTGCCTACTTTGAAATTTCAGGGGTACCAGTTTAAAAGCGAATTTTTGATCGATTTGTAAATTCCAGAAAAAGTGAAAAAAAAACAAATTTTTAAAGGAGGTACACAACAAGATTTTTTTGAATAAACATCACCAGGTGCGTCTGAATGATCATTCGACTGGAAAACAATCGCAATTTGATCTTTTTGGAGACTCAGCGAATTTTTAAATTTCTTCAGAAATCTCAAATCGCTCTGAAGACACACCAGACGATATTTTGCCAAAAAAACTGTTCGTTATGATACCATCTTTGAAATTTTGATTTTTGAAATGTTTTCTGGATTTTTAAAAATCACTTTTGAACTGACCCTCCTGAATTATATAGTAACCACGTAAAATGATCGAGAATGTGCCCAATAAGCACCGATCAGAGGTCATGAAGTTCATTTTTGGCCCCTCTAAGAGTGATTTGAAATTTCTGGAGAAAATTAAACTATCACTGGAGACTCCAGAATAGCCTAAAACTGGTACTTGTTGATGCATGAGAGTTGAATTGACAGATTTATTCGCATTGATTTACATTATCAAATAAATATCAAAAATCCCACTTGAAAGATTTTTTTCAATTTTTTAAATTTTCAAAAATTGCCCTAAATTATTTACATTGTCAAAAAAGGTGTCAAAAATCAACCTTGAAACAGTTTTTTTTTTAATTTTTTAAATTTTGAAAAATTGCCCAAATATCTAAAAATGAACTTCAGCACTTGAAATTTATACATGCTCTTTCGATCTACATAGCTTGGTTTCATTTGAATCGGAGAGTGCCCATTTAAAAGGTTCCCTTTTCAGATGTCTTTTTAGAGAAAACTAGTTTGCTTCCCTCGCCTTTGCTTCCCTAAATCTATGCATAAATTTTACAAGTTTAGGAGTTTACTGAAAATCAGAGTTGCCACCTTTTTAAGCAACAAAAATTAGCTAGAAAAAATTGAAGAATGATATTTCTTTATCCCCCTTGGTAGGAATTCTGCTAAAATGACCCCAAGGCCTAGTACGATTTTTTGTGCAGAGTTATTTATCAAAAAATTGGGATTACGTTTTTTCTTATTCTCTATTTTAAAAATTCCAAAGATCACGAGAAAATGCATTTTCTTTTCATAAAAGGTCAAAAAATTGCACAAATTGAGCAAATTGACTCATTTTCATCAAAATTTTGCACCATAAAAACGAGTCAACTTTGTAGAGTTTTTGAAAATTTTGAAAATTTTGAAAAATATAATTGCAATTTCTGTATTTTTAATGACATTTTTTAGCCATTTTTCCCATTTTGATGCACGTTCAATGTTCATAGTTAACCTATCTGTCTGATTTCAGGTGATTTGGTAAAATTAAGTCTCGTCATTTTTTTGAATCTGACTTCATGGACTCGTTTTATTCATGGATTATTAGAGAAAAATGCATTTTGTACTTTTAATTCAATTTCGAATTCGTTCGGTGCATTCTGAAGAAAATCTTTGTTAAACTTTTCAAAAGTTAATAAAAATTGAAAAAAAAATTACACAAAAATTTTAAATTGAATAATATTGTATTTGTGTCTGGTGGTTTTTGAGCGTTTTTAAAGTTGAATGACTATCTTATGCAATCATTAGTTTTCGACCAGATAACCAAAAAGTTATAACACGTGCACAACTTTTTTCAATACGAGAACGAAACTAGTTTGAATTTATGTTCAATCGTTGTTAGATAATTATGCACATTTTCAAAAGAATTTTATACACTGAACAGGTGATGCAAATTAGTGATTTTCAAGTTACATTTTTTTTTCAAATTATTTAAGGTTACTTATTGAAAATTTTCCGTCCATTTCAATTGGATTTTTGAATGAATTTTACAAAATGAATTCTTTCGAGGAAGTTTCATTCAAATTAATCTCAAGCAGTTCTAATTTTTCATAATATGAATACCTTTTTTCTACAGAAGAATATAACTTTTGAAATTTCTTAAGCATGATTTTTTACTTGAAAAAAAAAATTGAAAATTGCATAACTTCCTCTACAGGATTATAAATAAGTTATTGAATTAATTAAGCTGTCGAATGATTAAATGCAAGACGCTTATAAATTGGATAAACAAGACCAACATTTTATTTACGAAATTAATCGCAAACCAGTAAAATTCTTCTATATCAAGGTGCATTTTACAAAAAATGACAATTTTGGCACATTTGACCGAATTTCAATGTCCTTCGTCTAATCACTTATCGTCAAATACCGCATTCAATAGATATGAGATGATTTTTTTCCATCTCGAATTTCAACTTAATTTAAAATAAAAAAACTATTTTGTGTTAATTATAACAGAATGTCTATTTTATTTAAATTTGTTTTCGCAAACTACCAACACTTCTGTTTCACGTTCAATCAAACCAACGATCGCGATCAACTTTTTTCAAACTTGATCTAAATATTCTCCATGGAATCTGTATATCTGTAATCATCCTTGAAACACGAAAAAAAGAGCCTCAGCCTAACGAAAACCGTCTCCAAAAAAAAATAATTAACATTTTATATGACTTAAAGCACAACAATAATAAAACATGAAAATCAAACTGGTAAAACATCTCGTTTTTTTGATAATATATTCCGAACAAGTCGCGTTTCTAGATCGGTCCTATTTCTAGATATTTTTATTGTCGTTATGTTTTTTTTTTAAGTTTACATAATTTCTACGGTGTAAAAATATTTTTAATTAAATTGAGAAATACGCGGCAGTAGCGACATTAATGGGTGTAGAATTTTATAAAAATCTTGCGAAACGAATCGTCAGTTCATCTTTAGGTATAGGTACGAGGAATTGAGAGAAAAAAATCACATATTCGACTTTCACGATAACCTTTGAGATTTGGTGAATTCTAAGTATAAATCTTATTCAAGGAAACATATGATCATATGAAAAATATTTTCTTTAAGAAAATTCCACTTCAAGTTATAAGTAAAAGTCAATAAAGAAAAGAAAAAAAACTTAAAATTAATACGTTACGTAATCACGTGTGTGTATGAAAATAGATACAAGTTGTCGCGAACTGAAAGTTATCAAGCACTACACCACATAATACATAAATAAAAATATCGATAATAAGAATAAAAAATTCATTTATACCTTCAAATGCATTTTTTAATGTTACAAAAAAAAAACAATTACACTGAAAATAATCCCGAAACAATGGAACGTCTTGAACAAATGGACTAGATTAAGATGGATTTGCAAAGTTTTGTTTATATATTGACCCTGTAAGCAGGGTAAATGATTTTTAGTAGGGGGAAAATTCACGATGTAATTACTGCATGTATAATATATTATTTCCTAATAAGATACAGTGTGGCTGGCCGAGGCTTTTCTTCGGATAAGAAATTAACAAAGAGGACGGACAACAATGATGCATGCACGCAATTCGCCCGATACTTGTCCCACACTCTGGAAACATTGTGTAATCTTACCATTACTTAGGTAGGTACTCGTATTGCTTCAATTGCAATATGCTGATTATGGTAAAACGCCAGTCTTTAGATTTAATTAAGATCTGCAAACCAACCTGGAGTGTATTTTTGTTTCTTTCTTGTAGCTTTCGTGCTTCGGTGCATTTTATTTGATTTTAGGATTTTTTTAAAGCAGAAATCGCTCGTATTTTTCTACTTAGAGCTGTAGAGTAAACTTTTGTTTTTTATTTCTCGAGCGATGTATTTTTTTGGGCTCGTGGAAGGAAAGGTATGTGTGTGTTAGTTTAATGGAATTTTTTGTCAATTTTTTTCTCAAAGTGGTTCTTTTAAGGATACTTAACCTTGGAAATGACCTCTGAAAGGCAATTTTTTTGTGTGATAGTTCCATAGTGGTGTTTACGTAGGTACGGGTACCTATCTTTTTCAAATACTTGGAATTTATCATTATAAATTCGTCAATACGACGCCGTATAAATTATTTGTAAGAGCCATTTCGTAATTTATCGAACTTTTGAAATGAGCGAAAATATTCGACTTTCTATACGCGATCTCGTGAATTAATGGATTAGAAAAAATAACTTATCTGGTACCATAAATTGTAAACACATCGAAGCTGTCATGCTACTGGTGCTTTTGTGGTGTCTTAAAACATCATTACGTCGAAAAAAAAGGGGGACTTATGTGTGGTTTCGTCGACATATTTCTCAAAAAACTCGACTTATTTTTATAATGGATTTTTAAATTCCATTATGATAATTTATTTGACTCGTAATCAACCTGTCCGCTAGCCTAAGTTTTTCAATCAGCTCGCTAAAAAATCTAGTTTGATTAAATTTCCAGATACTCGAGAAGTCATCGTTTATGTAATATTAGATCATTTATGGGTTGTAAAGGATCTTCGACAATAATACATTATTTGTGCGAGGGTATAGTTTGGATTATTATGTAAATAGTGCTCGTTGGAGCGTAATTAATTAATCTGGTCTGATGAGCATGTGTTCTCTGGTGTACTAGACGATGAGACGATACCTATGCCGCCGCCGTCTTGGTGTATTGACCGTTTACAAAGTTGCGATAAGAATTTTATATTATTTACATTCGAATGGTGCTTTTTTTTGGGCAAGGTTATCTTGGCTCTGGTTATTTACACCTTGAAAGTTCACTAGCTTCTGCATGAAGGCTGAAAAAACATTTCTGCAGGATGGCATTTTCACGCGATGATCATAAATTTCTTCTTGTTTGTGACTTGGGAGTTGCGTGTCTTCTTGGTTGCATGGGTCGAGTATGTGATTAGTGGCATTTGGTGAGATTTTCAGACTTCGGAGTTGAAGATTGAAGATTTTCTGGGGTTATTGATGGTTTTCTACGTTACAAAGTCCTGCCTTTAGCTGAAATTGTCCAAGTCTCGTTTTCTGCCAAAACACCAAAGATTGTCAAAATTATCAAAAAATGTTGTTTCTTGCCAGAAATTACTAAAAATTGTCGCTAGTTTGCAAGAATTTCCAATTGCCCAAACGTCTCATTTTGTTGACAAAAAGTGTTGCTTTTTTGTTGGAATTATCAGTACTTAAGCCTATCGCTTTTTGTCTACATTTTCATAAAAAGGCACTTTTTTATCGTGAAGTTGCTTTATTCCAAAAATTGCTGAAAATTTTCACTTGCTGCCAAAAATTGTCAAAACAGACTCTATTTTTTACTAAAATTGTCAAAATGTTGTTTTTCACCAGAAATTGGCAAAAATTCTGGTTTTTACGTCAAAAATTACTAAAAAAAGTTGCGAAATAGTCTCACTTTTCTGTCTAAAATTAGAAAAGGTGTAATTTTTTAGCAATAGGTAGTTAATCGCCAAAAAGTCATTTTTTTTTTTTTACTGAAATCGTCAAAATCTGAATCGAGTTTTCATTACAAAATTTTAGTTGGAATGTTTTTTTTTTATATTTTTCATTTTTTAAATACTTACGAGTAGGTACATTTTTCACAAAAATATTTTGCCACTTGTTTTGATTTTTTTCCAACATTAAAATGTTTTTCTCACGTCGCTGATCGCTTTTTTGGTTCCATTTTTCAGAATTTTTATGGATCCTTTGGTGATTCGTGTTTTTTTTGTTGCTAATTTTTCAAACATACAGTGTTAAGAATGGACTTATGAGAAAATATTTTAGAGTGTAGAAAAGTAAAATTGTCAACTTTACTAGGTATTGATTTCACAAATCAAAATCCAGCGTATCCATCCAAAGTTGAAGTGATATTTTCAAAAATGTTGAAAAAATACAGTTTTTCAAATTTTTTAAAACCTGTATTTTTTTCAAAATCTACCTACGTCATCTGATTTTAAATTATTATAGGCATGAAATCTCATAGAATAAGTTTTTGAACCCCTGTAGAAGTTCTTTTGAATATGAAAGTTTTTATAGAATAAAGTCGTAATTAAGAAAGATCTGAAGCTCCTCTCCCTGTTAGCCAGCTTTCAAAAAAAGTTTTGAATATTTTCAAATAATGTCGTGAAAAATAAAATTGAAATTTATAAATTTACTTGAATTAGTTTTTAAACCAAGCAAAATGAAAGAAAAATTTGTTTTAGGTGAATAATGAAATTATTTTGGAAAATTATGCCAGCATTTTTTCAAAATTTTGAGTTTTTACTTTGTGATGAGGGGGGGGGCTTTGAAATTGAGTGACAATTATAGATATTTATTTTAAAAAATACTTCTGTTAATTGAAGAAAAAAATCAAATTTTTTAAAAAAGTGAAATAAATTTCAGCAAAAAAAGAATTAGATATTACATAGATAGGTATGTTTCTCATTTAGCACACTCTTCCTCGCAATTATCTCCAACCCCCCCCCCCCCCCCTAAAAAATGTAAATGGACTGAACTTTATTACTGTCTCGAATACTGCAAATTTTCATCATTTTGTCCCTTCGTCAGACATCGTTTTCTCATATTATGGACATTAATAAAGACGTATTAGTTCTTCGAACCCTTCATGGTCCCGTGATTCACTTTCGATAGAAGAAAATTTTGTCGTTGTATTTGGAAGGTCAGCCTCTACGAAAGAACTGAAATTGGCTTTCCTTCAAGACCAACGAAAAGAGTTATATTATAACTCTTTTCGCCCCCCTTCAAAATAGACATCAACGTGCGGGTATTGCGGGTACCCTACGTCTCCTTGTTTTCCATCCTCATCATTTTTAATTGCCCAAAAATGAAAATTTCTTCAAACTTGTCCCAAAGGCAAAGTTTTGTATACAAGTAACTGCATAAGTAGCTTATGTTAGAAATTGAAAGCAAAATAAGTAGGCAGATAATATATATATTTAAAGCATAAGTACATATAAACTTGCATAAAAATGTACCAGTGGTATTCTTTACCTTGAGCTATACGTCCATTGGTCGAGAACTCGTGACCAGTATTACCCATATTATGTTGAATTGTTTTCTTTTTTTATAATATCGGCTAATACTCGGTGATTTTGTTTACACACTATTATAATTTGAGACCTACTTCTCTTACGGTATAAAACTGTGCAGTCTCCCCTTAACAAACATATGAGAACCCCTATTTAACTGTGTGTATGCGTGCTTGAGTGTTGAAATACCTACTAACGTTTCGTACAATGCTCGTTGTAATAATGTACAATGTACGTATTAACTAGTAGGGTTACAATACCTACTTGACATTATGTCATCCAGGTTAGATTCTAAATAAGATATTTTAACTGCACACGATTTTTTTTCAGCTTTGCACTTCACTTACGCAGACTGAGCAAAGCAACGCGATCCGTGAAATATTGCATTTTTTATTTATTTATATGTTATTTTTTGTATTGATAATTAAAACGACGGAAACTGGGTCGTTAATTTTGTTCATTCTTACGTTTGAATGCGTTTATTTCAGAAGGGCATGAGTCGACTTAGGCCCTTTTTTCATAAATGGCCAAATTTTTACTTAGACCCTTCTTTATTGGACGTATTTGTATTGAATATGTCCTTAGAACTTAGCTACTCACACGAAGAATTTATCAATAAATGGACAAATTTGGGAATTGGGAGTTTCAATTAGATATACAAATTTCGGATATGATTAATCGCTCGTAAAGTACCTACCTAGCAATAAAGTTGCTTGTAGAAGAACGTTGACAGGAAAATGATAGCGCTATTATTATTTGAGATCGAAAAAGTAGGTTGATATTTTCTCATAGGTACGAGGAATCTCTCACCATTGTTTTTAAAGCTGCTAGTTTTTGACTTAAAAATCTTTCGACGGATTGTAATTTTATTCTAAAGTGAAACTGTTTGGTATTCAGATAACGTGAGGCGATGAATGGAATTTGCGACCTTATAAATAATTATAGACGAGCGAAGAATTTGAATTTAAATCTTTTCGAATATTTGATACGTTATACACTGAAATACCTTCAAATGGCAAATTTTCATTACGATTGGATAAAATGACTTATTTTTTGATAACATTTCACCTTCGTAGACTTCCTTCTGGATAAAATAGGCGTACATACGAAATAAGCTCTCCGAAGAAATAATAAAAAAAAAATTTATTTGATACCTAACTATTTACAGCAATACACTAAACGAGCTAAGCTGAGTTAACTCCAACTCGAGCTTGAGTTTTAAAAATGATGTTTAAACAGGATTGGTTTTTTGATAAAAACAGGCTTAGGGTACGGTACAGGAACAGCTTTCTGTACATATTTGGTAACTTGATGATGTACAGGGTACGGTACCAAACGATGTACCGGGTAAGGTACTGGCTTTTCTACAGGAACTGCTACTGGTCTATCGACAGGCACTGGTACTCGTTTTTCCACTGGTACTGGTACTTGCCTTTCCACAGTTACTGGATAAGGTTTTGGCACATGGACTGGGTAAGGTTTTTCAACTGGTACTGCGAATGGCTGTTTGACTATTACAGGAACTCTTTTCTCGACTGGAACTTGGATGTAGATAGGTACTTTTTTCTCAACAGGTACCTGGATTGGTTGTGAAACGTAGACAGGCACTTCTTTGTTGATGTAAACTGGGACTTTTTTCTCAATGGGTACTTCGTATGGTTGTGGGACGTAAATAGGGACTTCTTTGTTGATATAGACTGGGACTTTTTTCTCGATTGGCACTTCGACTCGTTGTGGTACAAAAACTGGTACTTCTTTTTGAATGGTGATCGTTTTGACTTGAGCTGGTGGTCGGTAGTGGAAAGCTGGGGCGTATTTGCCTTTGAGTGAGGCGAATTTGTTGTATAAGCTGGCGTAAGCTTGGAGACCGTATTCGAGGGAACGTTTTTGGGGTTGTTTTTCTGCTGATTCCGCCAGTACTGTGGCTAGTAGGAAAAAGTATATCTGTAAATACACGATATGATTAATATTTTGTGTTGTTGGAGATTGTTTTTGGTGGAGAGTTTTTCTGACTTTTTCATCACAAAAAACCGTATCATTTTTGCAACCTACTTAAGTTGAATATTTTTTCGATTCGAAAAAAATTTTTCTTACTGAAGAAAATGAAAGGTTTTCAATTTTTTGATTAAAATGAAATTTTTCTCAAATTTCTCAAAAATTAAAATCTTTTCAGTTCTTAAACTTGAAATCTTTTTGAAAAAAATTTTCAACTTGATGAAATTCTTTCAATTTTTTCTTATTTAGTGTAAAATTCGTTCTATTTTTCGTAGTTATTCGAAATGTTATTATTATTAGGGCTTATTTTTTTTTCAATTTGCCCAATTTTACGGCAAATCTGTCTGCTTTAACTCGTAAACAATTTGCTACCACCATTTTCCTTCAAAAAAGATCATTATTTCTGAAAATGTTTCCTCTGAAACTCAATTTTCCCTCCTTATGAAATTTTCCAAATTTTATAACACGAGGTACTTTCCATCTCATCCTCCCCCTTTAACCATTCCTTCTCACTCCAGCTCCTTCATTACGTCTCCTTAGAGGCTGCAAATGCGTAAAATCGCAGGTTAACTCACTCGTGACTATGTACTTTGAACGAAACGGAAATTTTATCTTAATAGAATCTCATTTGCGAGATAATTAGTTGAAAAATATTAATAAAATAAAATCGACGCCTAACGAGATTAATATTTATGTAAATTACAATTTTCCCACATACGTGAACCTGTAAGAAGTTTATTTCTGTGCCTATACCTGAAGAGTAAAGACAAAACAAGACAATATTGTGAAAACAGGTTTTTGAATTAAATTCACACTAATAAGATATAAGATGACTATCAGATGACGAGCTGTAAGACGAATTACGTGCGATAAAAAACGCAGACAATTACTCTTTATCAACAAGTTTTTTCCACTTAAGATATTTCAATTGAATTGAGCCAAGTATGAGCATCAAAAGAACCTTATAATAGGTGTACGTAGACGTAGTTAGTCGCTATGAAGCAATAATATGAAAATACGAGTATGTGTAAATTTGCAATACTTGAGAGAAAAAGTTCAAGGCAGAGGTATCGCCAATTATAATATCTCGGATAGATCGCGATTCACCTAACAAATATTATGATTAGATAGGTATAGGTAGAGGTACTTATGTCGAGTACTTACTATTCGTTTCATGATGTTGGTGATTTTGGATGGAAGCTCTTTTAGCACGAACACAATATGTACAACTTTTAGATCACCGTAATAATTTAAATTGTTTATTTTTGTGGTGAAAATGTTATTTATATATAGGAACCCATTCTAAAACTACCCTTCTCGATGGTAAAGGCCATTATGGTACATGTACTTGATTCTTCTGCAGGCTATGTATTGTTGTTGTCATTCAGTTCATTGGTGGGTTATGTAACAGTCGGTCTCGTTTATTGAGTAAATGATGCATTTGAAAGTGGTGTGTAAGGTGAAGGGTAGCTTCAAAAAATTCGATTGTATCGTCAACACTAGGGTAAAAATTCATTTTTTGAATGAAATAGGTTTATAAGTAGGTATGTACTTTTTGAGAATACATTTCGGAAATTCTGCCATAAGTTGGATACAATCTAGACAATTTCAACATCAAAAGCCAGTTTTATCTATTTGAATTGAGTCCTAAATTTTCAAAAACAAAGCCTCTGTTCGTAAAAATTGAGAACAAGCATTTTTAGCTGAAAAATTGAAGTCGAAATTTTTTTCTCGCAAAAGTGTCCTTTTTTATCAAATTTTTGGTGTTTTTTTTCAGCTTTGATTTAAACTTGTTCAGTGACTTCATAACCAACATCAAGTCTAAGTTGAAAACACTCCTCAAAAAATTGAATGAAAGCTCAAAAAAGCTCTTCAAAGAGCAATCTGAAAAAGACATTTTCTGTATAATTTTTCTTTGAAAAAAAATCAATCAAAATCTGCAGAATTACTAGGCCTCTTAGAGAAAAACCAAGTTCTTGTAGCAGATAGTGACTTTCATGCTGTACCATCCTCAGTTTTCTTCTTTGAGAAAAAATTGCAGACCCATGCACAAAGGTGTTAGCAGAACTTTCACGAATTTTTCTCAATTGAAAGCTTTGAAAGTCTAAATACACGAAAATGTTACATTTCTTGTGATCTATAACGCAGCCCATGTCCTTTTTTTTCTCTCATTTTTGAAACTACTCAAAAATTATACCTGCGGACAATCAGAAATTTGAGTAAAGTCTTGAAACTCAAGTTTAGAGTGAGGAGGGAGAGGGAGGGAGAAGGTATTGAGACAACTGGTGTCATGCAAAATGACGCTAAATTGATAGGGGTCGATTGATTCAAAAGAAGGAAGAATGAGAAAATGTCTAAAACATTTTATTGAAATAATTCAGAATTTCAATTTTTTTTATCTTTTTGTAATTTTTTTATCAATTGAAAAATTTTGTCCTATTTTTTCTCCCAAACAAAGTTTTACCTCAAAATTTGTTTCTGCTCCCCTCCTCCCCTCTCCTCATCTCCCCTCCAAAAAATGGTGAAATATTTCTGCTAATGTCGTGTTGAAACAGTTGATTTTGTTTTGACTCTTTAAATTTTTCTACTTGTTATGGTCGCTTTGTTCAAAAGTATGCTAAAAAAGACGTGTCACTGGATATTTTGTGGGATTTTTTGAGATTTTTCGACCCCTCAATGTCCTTTTTCTAAAAAAATGGGAAGTGACAAAATTATGCTCTGATTTTTCAGAAATTTATCTCCCCTTCCCCATAAATATCAGCATTAATTTATGTGCTGACTGCTGCGTTAGTTTGAAAGGAGAGAGAGATGGTTTTTACGCTTCTCCGTCGTTGATTAAGTATATTGAAATTGAATAATCGATTAAAATGTAGTGCCTAACTATGCATTTCAAAAATATTGCCATTACAATGTAAATTTCGTTGAAAAAATCACTCTATAAATTTTTGAAAAACATTCTAAAAAAATGAAATTTCATGAAAATGTACGAGAAATTCTAGCAAAATAATTTCATACCCTTAAAAGTGACGAAAGTATCGTAAACATTTTTCAGAAGACCACAAAAGTCGATTCGTCAAGAAACTTGAGTTTCAAAACAATTGGATCAAACATTGCTTATTCTGAGTGAGACATTCCTCCTGATCACACAATTTTGAAAATTTGACACCAGCCATTTCAATAAAATTATTTTTTGAGGTCATTTTCAAAATTTAGAAACACAATTTGAAAATAATGCTCAATAAACTAACCCAGACGGTTGAACTGTTCATTTTTCACCAAATACCCCAATCTAACCCCTTCCCTCCCCGACATTTAATTTTCAACAAAACTCAAAATCAAATTCCCGCGCATCGACGACCTTCAAAAAAATCCCATAATTCAGCATCCTTCCTGCAGACGTTATTGAATGAAGAAAAAATGCCAATTAAAATTCAATCAAGCTAAACAACGCGGTCATTACCGGCGATAAAATCAAAACAAGCGAATACCTCGATAAGCACGATCGGTTTATTACATTCATTAGACGGTAGAAATTTTATCAATGACCATCGAATATACTGTTATCATCTTATACGTACGAGTAAGTAGCAAATAACTAGTATCTCTGTACGCACACGAAAAAGCATAAAAAAAAATATACATAGAAACGTCTCGTACAATCATAGCCGATTCCAGCCAGCAATGGTCGTTGACCTACATGGGCATGCAAACATATCATCAAAGCCGTACTTATGTCGTAACCATACGATACTTTATTACTCTCAATGTCATGTTACATGTTTCTTAATAGTTCGTTTACAATATTAAATTTTCACACGAATCCGAAATATTCATTGACCTTGGGCTTCTGCTGGAAAGAAAGTTTCAAAATATACTTAATTATGTGTGTTAAGGTGTCGCTCTCGTACGCGCATGATTACCTTCGAAGTAACATCCGAATTTCAAAAAAATACAAAATAACAGAAACAGAAAAATATTAAAAATTATACACTACACGTTCCCGCGTAAGTCGATATTTTACGTAATCTGTCATTATAATATGCCATAAGAAAGAACGAGTAGGTATTGTTCCATGTTGGATACTTTGTGTGTTTTCAGGACCGTTGGTGGTCGTCGTCGGGTTATGAAAATTTTTCATCGTAATGGGAATTTAAAGGCAATTAAAACTGGCACGGTAGTGCCATTCTGCTAATTAAAATATTGACAAGGGTTCAAAAAATATTCTCACAGGTTTCCTCGTCTATATCTACCTTTATGGCGTGCACAAAGTTGAAAATCTCATATATTCAAAAGAGTGATGAGCCGACGTAGTTTTACATAGAATTTACCTGTTGATCGTACGTGTGTATTGTGAACTGTGTATTAATTATATAGAATGATAACTCTCATCGTTTTGGATCATGAGAAACAATTCTTCGGAAACCAGACCGTGTCACGAGTTATATCAATCTTGATAATAACGTAATAGTATTGCTATAACTTCATTTACTGTAATGTCTTTGTCTAGCCATCGTTTTCCGCTTTTTGTAATATTGCCCAAACGACATGTAAATCCAGTGGTTTGAAGAATATTTCCAAAATTTCGTACGAGAAGTTGAACCGAAAACCTATATTTGAAAAAAAAAGATTCGAGCTATCGCTCATCTGAAAAATTGAAGATTGCTCAAAACGAGTGTGCCTATACAAAAGCCAAACTTGGAGATGCAGATGGAAATGAAAGATCAGATTGATTAAAAATTTGGTTTATACGTACTTACTTAACTACATAGTTTCATCACACGAAAATTTTTTCGATTCATTTCTCCTCAATTGTTTCATAAGACCTGCAAAAGAAACATTTATTGCTCCAAAACACAGCATTTTATTCATTTTTTGACAGCTTTGACAGCTCACTAAAAAAAATTTTCATATCACCATCAAAATTGGAGTAAAACGGTGTAAAATGTCGCAGTTGTTTTCAATTTTGAAAAAATTTCATTTTGGAATTTTCGGAATTCCGATTGAAGTACAAAAAGTTGTACTATTTCTAAATAGCATGCATAAAACTGGACTTGATCTTGCAGGAAAAATATAATAGGTACCTAAATTTTAAATTTTGATCATTTTGATAATTTATTTTTGGAATTTGATTTTTAAAATTTGGCAATTTTTCAATTTTTACATATGTAGATTATCTCTCGTATTTCAACAAATTTTTTAAATTCAGAAACACTAAAATTTTGTTTTTTGTTCAAAATTTCCACATTTTGTAATTTTTTGCCCATTTTTTTTTTTTTTTGAGAATTCAAAAATTTTAATCGAAAATCTTTGAGACATTTGTTCCCCCGTTCACCCCAATTTTGTTATAATATGAAAATATCATCTTGCAAAATGTTGAAGTTATCAAGAAAAGGAATGAAAATGTTGTATACATTTTTCTTTTGGGATCCTAAAACAATTTAGGAGGAAAGAATTAGAAAATTTTTCAAGTGATAAAATTTTAAAACAGATTTCTATCAACTTGGCCTTTTATTTTCGTCTGCATCTTCAATTTAGAATGTAGAAATCAGCATAAGTATGTAGATAGGCGATCGTTCTGAGAAAATTGAGTGATGAGTAATTTTTTTTTTCAAATATCACAAATATTTCAGTCCAACTTCTCTTTCGAAAATGTTTGGAATCGATTCGCTTAGTTACTCAGGGGGGAGGAGGGGTTTAACATACTTGAATTTGAGAGCCTGTGGTTTCCAACGAGTAATATTCAGTGAAAATCTCATTTTAGGATTCTGGAATTCTGACATCTGAAGTGTGGCCCCCAATTTTATAAAATTTTAAAACAATTTCTAGGTCGTGTAAAAACGTATCCTTCGTTATGTTTTTAGTGAGCCCAAATTCGAATATTTGGTTACCTCTTTTTTGGGATATACCCGTTAATACCCCTCCCCCTAAAAAAAACCTCACAATTTCCATGAAAATTTGAGAAATTCTAAAAATCTTGATAGTTTATCATTTGCAATGTGCTTCGTATAATGCATACTTCGAATATCAACTCATGTTTGTGGTTAAAAAGGCTCTCGTGCCCCCGGAAACCTCAGTTGAAAAAAAAAAATTTAAAATTCAAAAAAATGTATGAATGTCGTTGGGGACCTTTTTGATGACGCATGAACCATTTACATTCAATTTTTAAACAGAATACTTTTTTTGTCTCTTTCTTGTTTTCTGTTAAATTACTTACATAAAATTATGGAAGGCAAAAAAAAACAATTTCAAAATTTTATAATGTTTTAGAATAAGAGAAGTGGTTTATATTGGAGGGGGGGGGGCATTTTTTACGAGAGTGAAAGAAAATACGAGAAATCATTCTCAACGATTATTAAAAGAAGCGTTGTCTGAAATTTGGATAATAATTTTTAAACTCGAGTTTTGACGTATCTTTTTCAATTTTTAGAGGTCTTCCAAAATCGCCATTGTTTGAGAACATGTTTTCTGCTGGTCGTAATACTTGGAAATTTTGCTTAAAAATGGTTCCAAACGGAGAGTTGAGAATGCATCTCTCCTTCATCTTTTAAAACAGTTGAATTTATCCTCAAAATTTTCGTTTGAAAAAAAGTGTTCCAGGTACGTATTTGGCGTAGTTTGTTTTACTGAATCAATTATACTCGGTCTAAATTCGAGACGTTCTCCTTCTTTTAATCTTTTGAGATATTGGTTGAGAATTCATTTTTTTAATGAATAAAGTATTGAGTTTACGAGAAAAAATGTCCAGTGCAATTTTTTAAAGTGTACATTTTTTTGAGAAAACTATAATTTTTTGGCTACTTTTTTTAAAGTTTATCAACCTGTACTCGCATTTTTAGAACCTCCACATCTCTCGCCCAATTCTATGTTCTAAAAACGAGGGGGGGATTTGAAAATCCAATTTTGCCAGCTTTGTAGAGGGTAGAGAGTAAACGGGGAAATTTGTTCACGCCTCGATTTTCCGGAGGAAGTCTGATGTGAGACAAAACAAATCATCAAAAGATGCTAAACTTTCAAAATTCATTGAAAAATTTCATTTTTATTATTATTCTTTTGAAAATGAGCGGTTGGTTAAAAAATCAACTTTTCCATGAGACTATTTCTTATGAAAGGAAAAGGAGTAAAAATGAAGTTTGTTCTGGATACATTTTGGCTCTCAAGTGCTCTGAATTTTACCAATCGTAGGTCAGTACTCGATTGTCTTGTCGTCTCGGATTCAAACAGAATTTAGATAAATATTTGAATGGAAAGATCATTGAAGGTAGGTACTTCATATTTGTAGTGTAATCGTCAAAATTCATTTTTCGACTTTAGTTAAATTCTTGAAAACTTTATGGAATACCTAGGCTATTTTTCAAACTTGAAATGATAAAGGTCGAGAAGTTCTCTTGTGAGCCAATGCTGAACATAATTATGTAGTTTCATACTGATGACCCTGAATCTTGACTCACCTTTTTGAATATTATTTCAAAGGGGGTAAACTCGACATCACATTACATTTGCGTTCAGTTAAAATGTACATATTTTCATTAATTCATACGCTCTCATCACTCATTCAACACCCAAATTAACCAAAAAAAATCACCCTTCCCTCATCCTTCTCGATCAAAAGACGAATAGATCTTCCATAATAGTCGATAAAGCATAATTTTGGCATTTTTCACTCCAAATGGAGAAAGTTATTTCCGATGTCATTAGACCTGAACTGGTTCTAAAGATTACGTGTGAGTTATGCGCTATGTTCTGTATACAAAGTATTTGTCGTGTTAGCCGTTAATTACGTCACCGCGAGAATTTTATAATAAAGGTAATTTGGTCGTTAAGTTCATCGCAACAACGGTAAATATTTATCCAAGTGGAAATAGGTGTAATTGTACGTCCTAGAAAATTGTATAGCTATATACTTATCATAATGCTTATACCACACATATACGTCTCATAGGGTTAAGTTTTGTATTGGAAAAATATTCGTCGTCGAGTCGGTTACCTATACGAGTATTTCGAAAAAGAAAGAAAAAAAAATACCCGAACACGATACCATTCCGGCCATGTAATTTGGTAGATAATAATTTTATTGAACTTAACAAAGTATATAATAGTAAAATCACGAATTTCGATTTTAATTGTCACGAGAACGCATAATCTGTAAAATCGTTCACGGTAGTCACGTTTTTTGAATTATTTCATATTATTGTGCCGGCTGTTGCAGCTTGTTTGTGATTCGTCCTATAGTATATAGGTAGGTATATATTAAATGCTTAAGCGATCGACTAAAATTGATTCAGTGGTCTTAAATTCGCCCTCGAAATACGTGCTGTAATAATTAATACCCGCACAACTCGTCCGTTGGAGTACATGGCCAATTCTCCTATGCATGCTGCAAAGTCTAACCTAGGTATCTGCTGCCGTTTTAAAATTAATCTCAATTATTCGACCGGTTCTTTTAATTTGTCGTTTCAAATCCATTAATTTAGTCTGAAATTCAAATTTAAAACCATTATGTAAATGGAACAGATTTGGATTTGTTGCCAAATCTGAACGCCATAAATTTTTAATAGGTATACCTACCTGTACCTACCCTCTCATTAGTTGTTCAGTACCGGATACCAAAGTATGTACAAGTGCAGACTTATGTGTATTTTTGGATTTCGATACGATATTTCTTTCTAAACTTCGACCAAAAGCAACAGTTTATTGACATTTGAATCTGTTACAGAGTATTTTAGAAAAATTATATAATTTTTAACCGCAGATTATATCATTTTTGTTAACTTGTTGTACTACTCTTTGGAGTTGAATACCTGGCTAATGTTTGTGATAGAATTTCGAAGGAATTTATAAGCTATAAAAATTAGCTGTTTTCTGCGTACGTGTGCTTCTTTTGGGTTGATATGACCTCTCAGGTTCTCAGATATAGCATCCATAGAGTTAACATTTCACATGTGGCCATTCTTGATATGAAGTTTGAAATACTAAACATATCCAAAAATCGAGACCTTGAAAAGATGAGAAAATATGTTGAAAAAATTCCCATAAACGACGATACCAATTGAATACTTCATTGTTTGCATCTCGAGTTATTAGCCTGATAAAGTAATTACACTTTGAATGCTTAATAAATCACTCGAGCCGTTATTATCTTTGCTCATCGAAGAATATCACGATCGTGGTATTTTTCCAGAAATCATATAAACTGAACTGAAAGAGGAAACACGATGATCTTTATACGTTTAGGTGGTCGTTAAACCACAGTTGGTATCGTTGAATCATAAATCGTCTGATAAATATAAACACTCGAATAAATAAACGGACCATTTAAGGGTAATGTTTTAATATAAAAAAGTCTAACATCGAATGAAATTTTTCCCTATTGGATTTAAAATACATAAAAATGATACAAGACAACAAATAGGTGTAAATTTGAAAAACGTCTTTTTTAAAAAAATGATCGATAATATCATCGTCTTGGCATTTTTTTATTTTTTATTTTTTGAAGCTGATGTAGTGAAAGACTAGAAATGCCTCGTTCAATGAACTCGCTGATTTTCCTATTGAAATGTTTTGACGTTAAACTGTAAAACAAAAAACATCTAGATTAATTAAATCGTTTTTTTTTTTAATGGCGATTATCTGTTTAAACGGTATCAGTTACTCACATCGCTGATCTTCAAGTTCTTAGTAAGAGTATCCGGTGATACCAGCAGCTCCAACTCCTCCCAAGGAATGAAGAGGTACCAATTCGGAGTTAGATTGGATGCAAGTTTGTTTCCTGACTACTGGAACTGGGACTGGTCTTGGGATATGTACTGGGACTTGTTCGTATACTGGGTACGGTACTTTGACGGCAACTGGGTAAGGTACAGCTCTTTCAACTGGGTAAGGTACTGGCTTTTCAACACGTACTGGGTATGGTTGTGGAACGTGGACGGTGTATGGTTTGTCAACTTTGACTGGGTATGGTTGAGCAACTGGGTATGGCACTGGTTTCTCAACTTTGACTGGGTATGGTTGGGCGACTGGTACAGCGTAACGGTTCTTGATCAAGACATCTTTGGAAATGTGTACGACTTGGCCAGTGGTCGAGTAAGCCGGGCCAGCGGAGTAAGTCGGGCCAGCGTAAGCGGGGGCAGAGTATACTGGAGCGGAAGCGTAGGCTGGAGCGGCAGCTACAGCGGCACCTGAGTATAATGGGGCAGTTTCAATGGCGGGAGCGGCAGCTACGGCGGCACCACCTAAAGCTAGGGCACCGGTATCGTAGCTGGCGGCTGGGAGAGCTGCAGAGCTGAATCCAGATGAGGAGAGGGCTGCACCGTAGTCAGCGCTGGCTACTGGGACTGCTCCGGAAGACAAGGACAATGAAGCGGCATCTAAACTGGCTCCAGACAAGCCAGTGGAGTAAGATGGGTAAGCTCCAGCGTAACTTCCACCGTAACTTCCAGCGTAACTTCCTAATCCGAGTTCATTGCCCCATCCGTGTTCGATACTACGTTTGTTTTGTTTGCTGTCTTTGTTGTTTTCTTTGACGGAGGCCGCTTGGGCGACGGCGACCAAGATGCAGATTGCAACAGCCTGTAAGAAAAAATGCAAAATAAACGTGAGATATTTGGATGATTAAAAAACTCTTTGGCATGTGGGACTGGGAAAGTCAAAAAAAGTTAGGCCAGGTTGGGTTTGGTGTGGATGTGCACTTTTGGAAGTGAGGAGAACAAAATTTGAATATTTTTCAAGTGGTTGTGAAGGCTTACATCTTTCAGGTTTGTGACTGACAGATCTTAAGATCAGCAATTGGGGATGGAGGCAAAAAGTCTTTGAAAAATCAATAAAGATGCTACTTTTTTAGCAAGAGCATGGTGCAAATTAATGAACAAAGTGAGATTTATTCTCAAAGACACAATCGTTCGATCATTTGGCTCGATGAGGGGACAGTGAGGGGAGGAACGAAATGACACCATTCATTCAACAGCCGGTTATTCCCATTTTGATTAGAATTTTTCAACTATTCCACATGATTTAAGCATAAATTAAGGTCGAGGGAAAAATTGAAAGATCTTAGGCCCTTGCCATCAAAATCCAAGACCACTTTTAGGGCTCTACAAAGCGGTTGAAGCTTTGCAAATCACTTATTTTTGGGTAAATTCGTGTTTTGAAATTTAGCCAAAACATGAAATAGTATCATTTATGAAACTGAGAAAATATTTTGGAACGCAGTGATGCCAACTTTTCAGTAATTATTGCAAATTCCAAAAAAAAATGAGAAGTTATTGGCTATTTGTTCTGCATTTGATTGAATTAATTAAAATTTTTAAATCAAAATGACGACTGGATGCTCAACAAGTTTTAGAAATTTGAATAAGCAGTATTCTCAATAACCCGTCTCTCTTTCATCAAGCCAAATGACTCAATTATTGAACTTTTGAATTCAATTTAAAGAGCGCTGATCATTTTTCAATGGTAGTTTTTGGAAAAACCCTGGATTCGGGAAGAAGCCCAAAGTGCCTCTTGCAATTGGAGGTAGAAGTAGAGGAAATGCGCTGGCAAGTGAATTCGTGTATCTTGCTCTGTACCCTCATCCTTCCAAGAAATCTACTTTGTAAAATCAGGAAATTTTGTAATTTTAGCTTCAGATTTTTTTTTTTCAAAATGTCTATCTGGGTAAATTTTTAAAAATATGATCCCTTTCCTCTCTTCTCTTCTCCTCTTCTCTCCCATTCCCCTCTCTCTCTTTTGAAAACATGCCAAATCTATCTTACCCTCTCCTCTCCTTTGAGATTTTTGCGAATATCAACTATTAAGTACATAAAATATTAGGTATAAATCGAAAAAAATGTTTGGAAAATTTCTCACAAATATTTTTTAGATCGTATTATTTTCAACCCGAATTTTCTCGGAAATTATCGTTCATTTTCTGTCAGAATTTGAACCACAAAATATGTACCATGAATAAAAAAGTTGAAATGAAAAATTAAAAAAAGATAATTCAATAGCAACAAAAAAAAAAAACAAATCATTAGAAAAATTGAATCGCAGGTCAATGATCAAATAGACACATAAAATGTATTGGATTCGAATAAATATAAATTATGCAAAATTTCTCCATAAAAAAAAGAAAAAAGAAACAAATTGAACGAACGTATGTAAGATTAATACATCATTTAAAAACTTTGAAAAATTGTCTGTAAACCGGTTAACGAATAAAAAAAAATAAACCTTTAATTCGAATAAACGCGAAAGGATTCTCACACTTATTGAAAATCGTGATCAATTAAGGTGTGAATTTTCACCACAGGTTGTTCACTTGACGAATTTATCAAATTATAAAATCAATAAATATTTAAAAGGAAAAAAAAATAATCGCGAACTGATTAAAAAAATTGAAAAATGAATAGGTAAATTATTCGCGTTGGTAATTACGGTTATTACTCGAATGCAAAGAGAAAGGTAGATTTGTTTAATTGCACGTTGTGTATTGTTCCATATCAATTGTAGTCTACAATATAGTTTCATTAGATAGTATAAGTAAATCCATGGACATTAAAGCTCAACTCCATCGTCCTGACGATCACTTACACTTAAACATTTGCACAGTAACGTTTTGTCAAAACTTCAACTGCATAATGCAGTTTTCAAATTAAAATTAAAAAAGTACAGTAAATAAAAAATTGCACTAAATTTTTCTCTTTGCATTTCAAGGTCGCACAAAATACTTTAGAAAAAATTTCAGTGAAAAAAAAAACTCATACTTACAGATACGGTATTCATTGTTGTATTGGAAACTGTGTACTGAATAAACTGTTCGATTCTGTTTATCTTCACTATGTTTATATAGAGGACATTATACGACGAATTCGAATAAAAATTTAGATATATCGGGCGTCACTTTCCATATTAGCATAAATATACGCCGGTCCACAAAATAACACTGGATCTTGCCCTAGTATAAACAGGTTTCAAAATATAGGAAACCGAAAGTACATTGTTCCAGTGGATCGAAGAGCTTTCCAGAAGACCTATCTTAATCAATTAATTTGTCCCCAATCGCGATCATACACTGTATAGAAGTGACGTCATATTACATAATATGTAGATGCATCATTTTTTTTTGACAAATTCCACATTTCGTAGCTGCTGCTGCTGGTTTTAACGTTCGAGTCGTAAATTAATTGGTATTTCGTGCATCCGTTATGTAAATTAGAATTTTATAGAAAAATTTTGCAAAGAGACGGAACCGATGCCCAAGGACGTTGCCCGGATTCTCGTCTTTGGAAAGGATTTTCTTTCCCGGTGATTTTGGCAAACATTTGGTGGTCTTTGGATTAACGCTGAAACTTTAGAACATCTTAAGAGTTATCTATAGGTAGGCTATAAATAAGGGGAAATATTCCAGTTCGCGTGAACCGGTTTCCTCGAGAGAAATGGTTGAAAGAAAATTTTTCGGCTGATTGAGATTCGTAAAGGTTGCCGAGTTGAAAAATCCAGGTGTGAAAAGTTGATTGGAAGTTATCGATGTTTTCGTTGCGGAATTATGGCGCCACCTGCTTGAATCTTTGGTAGGTCTCCTTGGGAAATTAATGCCTGAGATCATTTTGTCTGAGCTTTTTTCCCTTAATGATTGAAATGTAGCCTCGGGAAATATGCGCCTTCAGAGCAAAATTAATTGCACTGAGTCTCGCAGCGTGACGTATTATAGTCAAAAATGCGAATGAGAACAAAGGCGGTTCACATTCATTACATTTCCAAAAACCACATCGCAAGTTTTGAGCAATTTTTACTTTTTGCTGTTTGTAATTAAAGTTTGACTTCCATCTTCTTCGAACAAAATCTTTATTTTCGAAAATCATTTTTCATTTTTTTTTAAACGCCAATTTTTTACCACTTTTTGATTAAACTTTTTTCAAACTACAAAGTTCTAAAAATGTGTAGTGTGGCATTAAAAAATTAATGCATTTTTGAAGTTATTTGGTAGGTAATGCATTTATAAAACATTTATGTATATTTTTGGGGCAGAAATGATTTTTTGAAGAGGAGGGGGAAAATTATCTTGAATCCATAATTTTGTCTCCTGTCGCTCGAAACTTTGTTAAGGATGTATTCGCTCTCAGGGATTTCCATTCCATTTTGAATTTCTGTGTGTTTTTGGAAAATTGATCCTCGAAAAAGGGCGAGGGGGTGAAAATTTCAAGCATCCACACAAAATAAAATACATAATTGTAAGTGGGTATCAAATTATGTAATTTCGATGATACTGATTTCGATTCTGAAAACCGTTTTACCACAAAAACTAGGTTTTCTAGAAGAGCAAAATTCTTACACTAAAATTTCATTTTTCAAAATTTTGTACTCAAACCAGTCTCTGAGTCTCGAGGGCTCTGTTTGTTTTGAAATCAAGATATCAGCTCGAGAATCAGCATCTCATATCTAGTTTTTAAAACCCATATTTTAGTGATGTCGACTTTTTATACTCGTAAATAAAATCAATTTGTGAGGCGATTTTTCGATTTATTGACAAATTCAATTTTTTAAACCTTCATTTTTATTTTTTCATTTTTGTGAATTTTTTGTCAGTTTTTTTTTTTTTACAATTCTATGCCATTTTGATGATTTTTGTCAAGTACCAATTTTCTAATCGATGGGTACCTACGAGGTACATTTTTGGCTCATTTTTCAGAAATTTTGGGTTGTGGTGATTCTAGCCACGTTACCTTGCACTCAACTAAAATCCAAAAAATCAAATAAATCTGTTCTCGTGAAAATGAAGCCGAATTTTAGAAAAATCGGTGGAAAGCTGTTTTTTCCAATTTCAAATCGACATCACTGACCATATAAAATTTTTAAAAATTAAGAGCACTAAACCTCTCCTTTTAAAGAGCTCAATTTTAACTTCGAGGTCAAACTGGTTTTGGAATAAGAATCAACGTATTCGAAAACCTATAATTTGATATCCATATCGCTTTGTTTTATGACTTGTAATTTTTTCACCCCTCTCTCCTTTTGGAGCCAATTTTTCGATAATCATAAGAAAAATGTAAGATGTGTCAAAAGATTCCAAAAGTACGCATCTAAATAATTTTGATACTCGTCCTTTTAACTCCATAATAAGCTCCCATTTTTTTTAAATTTCAGATTTGTATGACCTATGAATACCTAGTTTGCATTTTCAATGGTGCTGATTTCTGATTTTGAGTTAATTTTTCTAGTCCCGCCCTTTTCCCCTCTATATTTATTTTTGTTCGGCAGCACTAAAATTATCAAAAGTTAAGAAATTGGCTCAAAATTTGATTTGTTTCTTAGAGAGCCTCTATCGGTCAAAAAATCGAGAATAAAGTCATCGCTGGTCGAGAAAAATGGTCTCAAAATCATCTTAGAAATATTGGGAAAAGGCGATAAATCTGCTGAAAAATTATTAGAGGTTGAGAGATCTATTCAAAGATTATCAATAGTCGAGAAATCGTCTCAAAACTGAAATACTTTGCAGAAATGTGAACTTCACACTCTTTATTTTAGTAAATTTTGATGAAAAATTACGTTTTTCCGGATGATTTTTTGGGATAGGTAGGTATGTATTTTTTTATTCAAAAAATGCGGTTGTTTGTTTGGATACTGAGAGAGTTTTAGAAAACTGAAAAATTGGGAAAGGAAAATGTTGAGACCAAGTCAATAAAATTCAATTTAGGAAATTTGGAGAACATTCTGAACTACAAGTTGTTTCTGAACTTGAGGAAATTCGTGCATGAAGACAAAGTTGTGAGAATTTGCATATGATGTACATTGTACGATAAAACCTCATCCTGAAATGTTGGCATCGTTATCACTTGGGAAAATAATGTCCATGGTTACTCCTTTGCTTGGCTTCAGATCCAGAAGTTTCTGTGCGTATTTTTTAAAACTTTCAAGTTACTACTTACCTATCACTTCATCAATTCAATTAAATACCTATTGTTTTCATTTTATTTAACTTTGAATATGTAGTTGATCTCACATTTTGATTGTTTATTTATGAAACTCAATATTGAGAAACGATTCTTTTAACTCGGAAGGACATCTAAAGCTATGCCATTTACTCCTTTAATATTATGTATGTTGTTTGTATGTACTTGAACGAGCTCAATTTACTTTCTGCAAGGATACCCCCCCCCCCCAACAATGCATGAGGCTTTTGTGGCTGCAGTATGACGAATGGAGATCATATTTGAACTGAAGATTTAGGTACATGCTTCTTTCTATACTCTTACACCTGCCGGATTCTTAATAGATGAATACCCAATAGGTACCCAATTACCCATTTCAAAAATTCTGATGAAATTCTCCAACCATTCGATACTTTATTTCCACGTGTAAAAATTTCCACACAAAAAAACCATTATCGGTGAGTATAGCAAAAACACCTGTACCTACTTCTACTTATTTTAAATCATTTCCCGTTAATTTCGTCACTTGTTCGTCTCCTTTGAAATGGAGAAATTCCAGTAGAAATCTTTGTGTAGCATCAAAATAATAAATTTTAATAATTTATAATTATTAATGCATCTTGTCGCATTTTAATTCCCACATTTGTTAAATTGTTGCATATCGCATATAAGAATACCTTTACCTATAATACTGTGCGCTGGTTGCATAACTGGTGTGCCAGCGTAATAAAAAGCCATTATTTTCAGACTCCCTGGGAAACTCATAGTTCACGTTTGCGTAGCTCAGGTGTTAAACGAAAAAGTAGTAAAACTGGTTCGACCGAACACGAACCATCTTGTCACACGATCATTGTAGTTCACTTCCTAACCTATTTTCAAAATATTGAAAAATAAAGATACGTTTGAACTTTTTTTTCGCAATCATCGTGCCGTAATTAGTTCGATTGGTCAATAGTACGTATACAGCCAAATGAACGTGCTATCGCTTCGAGGCACCGAACTACGAACTATTTTCGTCTCTCGGATCATCTTAATTGTACACCGCCCGCTTCGGTGAACTTGTTCTGAAGAACCTTGTTATTGAATTACGCGATTTTCATTATGAATGAAATTACTCGCTCGATTATTTGTTAATTAATCTTTTCGCGGTGCGCCAGCGCCACATGCAAGCGACGGATGCAGTTTTCCAACACCGCACGACACAACTCTCGATGTGATCTAATTACCGAGTTCTTTCTTTTTTCAGCTTTAAAATGGGTCAATTTTTTTTTTTTTTGCGAATATCGTGTATGTACTTTTTTGTGTAAAAAAAAATAAAAATAAATTGGTAACATTTTTCCAAATTTATTAGACGTCTGCTGCAGCTCGAGCATTATTACCGAGAGTACCTACTCTTGACCTAACCTATTATTTTTCGTACTTTACCTTCGTCGGTTATACAATTTCACCTTCTTTATGGTTGAAATCTTGATAACGTGGTAATACTTCAATTTATCATGCAATTTATATGTCATTTCGTAGAGTAATTTAGTCTGCATTCTGAATCGGCCGTCTGATGAGTCCAATTTGATGGATGTTGTTTTTGAAAGACATGACTTTGCGATTTTTTACGAGTCGAATTTCCTATATTCGCCTCTATATAGGTAGGTAGAGATTGGTAGTGTTGCCAAATAACCCCTTACGTTGGCGTGGTTATGCGATGTTTGCACCTTTATAGCCGTCCAAAAACTGAATTCAATTACGATTAAATACTATCTGATCATTTAAGGAGACGTAATTAGCTGAAAAACGTAATTACCTCGGTTACGATTTACTATATTTAATGAGAAATTGGTCGAGGAAGGGAAGAGGGGGTGGTAGGTTCACGTAACTGTTCTATTAAGTACTGTGCTTTTTTCGGTATCTGTTGTGTTGATGATGTTGGAATAAGTTCTGGCGTAGGATGAAAAAGTATTACAGAAAAAAGGGCACATGTGGGTTAGAATGACCGAATTTTCAAGTACAAGTTTTCCAAAAGAATTTCAAAAAAGGAAGGCAATGAGAGATCGACTTTGCTAATTTTTTTTAGTGAAATGGCCATTTTCATTTCAGTCTTTACCATTCATAGGATCTCGTGATTTTCTCGAATTTGCAATTTTTTGGGAAACTAGGTACCTACCAAATTTCAGTCTCATATGTCAGGACTAGTTGAACTTGGAGCAAATATGTTCGCAGATCCTTGATTTTATCCTCTTTTCATCACACTACTTTCCAAAATGGGATTTCAACCACTTTAGAGGTTCAAAATTAGGTATGCCCAAATTCGTTTTTAAAAATGAGGATCTGAGAAAAGACTGAAAGACATCTCATATCAGATATCGACTCCTTCAAATTCACACATTTTTTGAATTTTTAACCAACATTTTGCGGTTTTATGGCTCTCGGGATGTTGAGATTCTATTTTGATAGTTAAATTTGTTAAAAAGAGAATAAGTAATGAGAAGAATTTTTGCTGCATTTAAAAAAAAATTTCCATTGGTTTTTAGTTTTGGTTTATTGTGTTATGAAAATTGGGTTTTCACTTTGAAAGCTCAATTTTACATTTCACAATTGTTTTTACCGTTCCTAAATCAATTTTTTAACAAAGTGAGAAAATAAAATAAAAAATGCGTAAAATTGTGAAAAAAAATTTTATATGCCGGATGATTTTTTTCATCATAGAAAAATGTGTTGATTTTGTTTGAAATTGTGTACAATTTGAAAAATATTCAATTTTATATTGATACATTTTTTGTTTTTTGTTTGTTTGCTTGTTAAGTATAATGCATTTCAACCAATTTTTACATTTTACCCTACATGTTTTTTGAAATTACATACAATTTTTAAATTTTATTTTCAATGAAAATTCAAAAAAAGTTGGGTTTAAAAGTAGCTACTGTCTTTTTGGAAAATATGTTTTGGGGTTTTGAACTGAAAAATCTCAAACATTATTTCCCCTTTTCCAGACCGAAGTTTTGTAAGTTGGTAAAAAATTCACATGTTTCAAAATTTACTTACTTGGAAACTTTCTTCATTTTCCTTTAAAATTTTGAAAAATGCCCATTTTCTTCTCTTACAATTTTTTGAAATCTTTTTCATTTTTTTTCCTTCGAAAAATATTGTTCTGTAGTGTAAAGTTTTTTAATGTTTTTTTCTTTCTTTTTCTTTTGGAAAATATTTGTGATCTGTCACGAGAAAACCAGGTTAGCGTCCAAAACGTAAATTTTACAGGACGGGCATTTGAAGTTTTGAATCTACGTGTTCGACGATCTATGATTCGTAGGTCCGTGAAACTTGGACCACTTTTGGCCATAAGGGGTGCCAACATAACTTGACATTTTTTTTTCAAAATCAGGGTTGCCAAAGGCTGATAATCGAAATTTCCCCAAATCGATTTTTTCGTTTTTTATAAATTTTGCGCCAAAAATTTCGCGAAAACTACTAAGAATGAATAATTAATATAAAATAAAGTTATTTATTGAGTTTTTCAATTTTTTCAAAATTTTGTTCAAGGTGAAAAGAGTTGATTTTTTCAGCTTAAGCCTCATTCTTTCAATAAAATGGCACTAATCCTCCAAATGTGGGCCGATTGCCCCAAAAATTTGCATGTTGACTCCCCAGAACATACTTTTCAAGAAAATCACAAAAAAAAATTTCAAACTTTTTTTGTAATTGCTCTGTTTTTTTAACCTTGAATTTAGGGTCAAAAGAATCGTTCGCGAACGTTTTAACCAGCACAGGTGGATTCTGCATACTGAGTACTACCAATATCCATAAAAACAACCAAATCGATTTTTTGGACACTAACCTGGTTTTCTCATAACAGATCACATTTTTGAAGCTAAAGTTTTTTTTTGAACACCAAGTGAAGATGGCACTTTGAGAGTGGAAATGGGAAAGTTTTTTAATCCACCCATTTTCGTATTTTCATCATTTTTTTTGGAATTTTATTTTCGGAGGACTCTTTAGTTTTTCCCAAACATGAATTTTTGGGTCATTATGATAAAATCGATTTTTAAAAAAATCAAGGGTCGAGGTGAGTTCTTTTTTCAATTTTTTTTTTGGAACGGTTGATAAAAAGCTCGAATTTATTGTACGATTTATTTTTTTGGAACTTCACCGATATGTCACCCTGTAGCCTGTATATTGCTCTTCATTGACAAAAATGAGTTCATTGATTCAGCCCGTTGACATATTTACGATGTAGCGTACCTACTTGGCAATTGACATGCATGTACATAAGTGAAACAATTTACTTTTCTGACACTTTTAATAGCTCATTTTTCTCTTTTCTCGATTGGTAATTCGACAAACAAAATAATCCAGAGTGAGAAGTAAAAATCATTTGATTTTTTTCTTAATGGGCTCGTTTTGAAAGTACAGTTATTAATGATGGTAATAATTAGTACGTAGATATTAGATTTTTACCAATCATCTTTCCATAATAAAATGACTTCAAGGCGGCATTCTTTGGCTACAGTACGTCTGCCAAACTCGTACGTTATTAGATTTGCCTATTTGAGATTTCGCAGGAAGAAATAGAAATGTTCAAAATTGACTTAAACATCGATTACGAAGAATTCGCCTAAAATGAAGTCAAAGTCTGATTTAAAAATCAATAAATAATTTATTAGAAATAAATACATAGTACGAATTGAATAAATAAATTAAAAAGAAAAAACATGTTATAAGGTACAGATGAAAGTTATTAATCGTTTAAGAAAGTTCTCTCTCGATTATCTGGGCGACTAAAGAAAAAAATTGAATGAATAAATAAATACCTAAATAAAAAACTAATGAAAGTTATAGTTTACGAATCGCAGGTTACATTGACACATTAATTGAAAATCGATTTTCTATATCGCTTCGTTTGAAAGTTCATTATCCGTGATGGCTTTTTCGGTGGTTGTGTTTGAAAGCGAATTTTGCGTTGTGGTCGTCGTAGTATGTATCATTCCATGTACCAGAGGTGGTGGCACCAAACCCATTATTTCAACCTGTGGAAACAGTACCGAATGAAAAGGTTCACTAGGTACTATTTGAATATCTATATTATGGTTTAGTGTGTAAAATTGTTACCTTTTTGCGATCAATTTCGCAATTTCGTCCGATGAATCCTTCTGGACAGATGCACCTGTAATTTCCATCTTCTTCGGTGAGGCTTACGCAAGTGGCGCCGTTCTCGCAAACATCGCGATGGTGATCGCAATAAGTTAATTCTGTAAAGTATCCAAAGGTCATAGACTCCCATATTATATAATTACATCACCGTAACAGAGATATCATAATGAATATACATTGTCAGATTATTTAGATTAGGTTTTTTTTCTAGCATCTTTCATCTTTTACAATTTTTCATCTACTTTTGTACGCTTCATCGATTTTTTATACTTATAGAGAGACTTTGTTAAATAATAGACCCGACGATCGAGTTAACCGGTTTATCAACAAGTACTCGAGATGAAGTAATGTTGATCGAGTTGACATTTGGATTAATTCCGTCGATGAAAAGATACTGCTTTTAGTTTTATGTAATTCCAACATAACGTTTTGCAAATATAAACATTTTTTTTCTCTCTGTTTTTAAGAATGAAGATTCAGTCGTCGATTTAGTAATCTGAAATTAATCTCATAAGTAGATCTTGCTTAATGAAAAGATCGTTTAAATTGTCGGATTAAATGTTACAAAATTTTAGCATTTTTTCCAAAGTCGTGATGGTGTTTAATTTAATTCTATGCGTGCGTTGATCGCTTCTAAATACATATCACAGTTCGATGATCTTTTTGTATTGGAGATGATTGTTGAAATTTTGATTAAATTTCTCGCCAAATGCCTAGATTTTATCGATGTGAGTTTAATTTTTTGAGAAAATGTAAATTTGAAATGCCCCTACGCTCCCCTCTCACCTACCTATGTTTTCGAGTTCCTAAACAAATGACTTGCCAGTTGCCTGTGTTTCGATCATTTTGACTCCATAATTTGTAAATATTGACAGATAAAGCCTTTTTTTAAAAAGAATGACAAATTTTAAATTCTTTGTTTTATATTTTCAATTTTTTCTAGCTATCCACGCAATAAAATGTGATCCAAATTGTAATTTTATTATTCAAAAATTTCTATTCTTTGTCACTCGAAAAAATTGTAGGTACTTAGATATTTTTTTGTCAAATTTAAAAATCGAAAGTTTGATTTTTTACTCTGCGAAAAAAAAATTTCTTCAGAAAATGGAGCATAAAGGTGTCTTGTCTTTAGTACATAATTATGATGAGTAATCAAACTCGTTAATTCGTGATTTGGATAAGACTGGGTACCACTAAAAAAAGATAAAAGTATTGCCTATTTTCAAAACTGAAGGGGCTGGCGTGACTTGAGAAAATCCACCGAAACGTACGACTATTTTTGATGAAAGGAATAGATTACTAATTTGCTATAATAATATGGGAAATTGATCAAATTTTATCATGACCATTTTTTGCTCAACTTTTGAACTGAAAGAGCAATAAAAAGATTTTAAATTCTCATAATTATCTGTGTTGAAATTTTTAAAATTTTGGGTGATCAATGTTTTAATTATTCTTCTCATAAAAAAATTTGTTTGGGTTCATCTGAAGTTTTTGTGTGATGGCTCCCAATTAAATTTAAATCTTGAATTTTATTGCCCATTTCCTGAAAATACGAACAGTTCTAAACAAGGGAGGTACTTAGGTAGATATCCCAACAAGCAAAACGATTTTTGAACCCTACAAGGAAAAATTGGGAAGCATAAAAAAATATAAGCCCTACCTACCTACCATCAGAATTCCGTTCTTCATTTTTTGACGAATTTTTGAAAATTCAAATTTGGTTATTTCTTACGAAAGCAATCAAAATTCAATCAATTGTGTTAGAATGCTATAATTCAGTTTATATTTTTGCTTTCGACCTCCCAAATCGATTGGTGAAAATTTCAAACTATAATTTGGAGTTCTAGGGGACTTCTGGATTTCTCGGTTGTATGAAAATTGTTATAGAAAAGGCCAAAATGAAATTTAGCCTCTATAAACATGAATTGACAGTCTTGGAAACTTCCCACATCTGGTTAGAAATAATTTTTTTCAGAAAATACCTACTTATTGTGAAAAAAATTTGAATTCGAACCAGCAAAACTAGGTTTTGAGAGTCTAAATCGGTCGAATGAGCAAATTTCAGTTTTTACATTAAGTTAGACATTTTTGTAAATGAAAAATTTTTCATTTTTATTTTTATTTTTCAATTTTTTTGCCAAAAATAAGTAGTTATTGGGGAAATAAAAACGTAATTTGGATTTGAACGAGAGGAGAAGAATTTCAAAAATTTGTCCCAAAATCGATTGCAATTGGGTCTCAAAAACGATAAATACAAGTTGACAAGTTCTGAATACTATTTTGTGGTAATTTTTTCAAAGCTATGAGATCCTAAAATCTGTTAGAGGCCCTAGAATTGCTCCAAACCGTCATCAATCGATTTTGAAAAAACAAAAATGAGGTAGAATCACATTTTAAACCTTTTGCATCAGATAGAAATGGACCAAATTTGAATTTTTCAAAATGAATAAAAAATCTAAGAAATGGAATTTGGAGCTCAAAATTTGGTCTGGTGGTGTATTTTTGGATGCTCTTGCAATTTTTCTTAGTTTGGTTCAAAACAAATTGGTATTATGGCAGGGCCTTTTAATTTCTTATTTTTCTACTGCGGCGAATTCTTTCAAAAAAAAATGTTATAATTTTTGAGGTAGGAGGTAGTCGAAAAGTAAAAAGTAAAAACTCTTTCCAATTTTATTATTTTGCTGTCGGAGTTGTTGTTGCTTTTTTTTTGAATTAAAAAAAGATTCTAATTTTTTAAACTTTTGAAAAAAAATTAAAATATAATTAATACTATTCTTGCTCCAAGATTCTTTCAATTTTTTTTTTCTTTCGATTTCCATTCTTTTTCTTGAACTTCTTGTTCTTTATACGAATTTCACCAATTAAAATTGGGGTAAAAATAAAAAAAAAACTTTACCTTGATCACACAGCATTCCTCCCCATCCAGGTTGACAGTTACATTCCCAAGGGCGGGTACAGTTTCCATGAACGCATCCTGGATATGGGTAACATTGTTCACAATTCTTGCCCCACCATCCAACTTTACATCTGGAAAAAAATTATTCTCTCAGGAGTCAGGATTTCAATAGTGGACTTTATCCTCTTCTTAGTACGAAAAATACCTGCATTCTCCAGGTTTTCTGCAGTATCCTTTTTCTTTATGGCATCCTTCAGCACAAACAGCTGCAAAAAAAAAAAATTATTTAGAATCAATTTTTTGCTATAGATTCGTATTTGATTGATTTAGCGGTGGAAACTTACGAGCTTGGCATAAAATTCCACTCCATCCTTTCTCACATTTACATTCTAAAGGTTGAGTGCATGTGCCATGTTGACATCCGGGCAATACTTGACATTCTTTGCAAGTTTCACCTGACCATCCGAGTCGACAGCTTCGCAAATAGAAATTTATGTAAATATTGTTAATTACTTGGCATATTTACGAAGTAAATTTAGGTGCTATGGATAGGTAGGTATAGGTACTAAAAAGAAACAATCATTTGCGAATAATGGTAATTTTGTTTTCTTGAATTTAGGGTGTCATTATGGAAGAAAATATGTTCGAATTAAATTGAAATGTGGATGTATTCTTTCAAATTCCAATTTTTTTGTTTCTTTATATTTTCATTTTGGATGCCTGCTTTTTGAATTTTTCGACTTTGGAATGAAAAAATATAAATAATTGAAACATTTAGCTTACCGACATTCTCCGGGCCAATCACAATACCCTCGAGTAGAATGGCAATCTGATCTACAAATTGCTGAAAAAATAACAAAAAATATCTCTTAAGAATATATTTTAATTAAATCGATTCACAGGTGCGATTTTTTTCGTAGAATTTTCATTATTCGTCTGACAATGGTCGAGATGATTGGCAACGTCGCGTGTCATCTCATAACGGATACATTAAAGGGTTTAACTCGATCAGAATAGCCAGATTCTCGTGAATATAAAAAATACTGGTTTTAACGTCGGGTTTTAATCGAGTTTCGTTTGTCTTCGTGGCAATGAAAATATTCGTATTATCGACTATTTATATCGCAGCTTCTCAGCCGAGTTTATTGTATAGGTACAGGTAGCTAAAGGTAATTTTTATACGCTTACGTTCGGAGCAGAATAATCCATCCCAGCCTTCTTCGCAAATACACTCGAAGCTATTATTACAGTAACCGTGTTGACAGCCTGGTAGAGTTATACACCTGTTGCATAATTCTCCGTAATATCCTGGCGAAAAACACAGCGAAAATGTATCCTTTGTTAGGGTACTTATTCGAATTGTTTACCGAATTAAAACTGGAGGAGCGTGATGTTTACCTAATTTACAACGACATTCTCCCGGCCTTTTACAGTAACCTTGTTGAGGATCGCAACCTTTGCGACAAATAGGTACATCGCATAAATCTCCAGTCCAACCAGGTAGGCATTTTATGTCACCATTATCATCGCATACGTAATGACTATTTTCGTTTTGGCTAGCCGGCGCTTCGCAAGCCTTTGAAAGTTATCCATTTTGAAAAAAAAAAAAAGGAACCAGATAAAAGGTATAAAAAGATAGAGGAAAAACTATGCGCATACGAACGAAATAAAAGCATAAATGCATTTATTTTGGTACATACCTGTTTTTTCCACTTAGGCACGTATTTGGTACCACCGAAAGTACACGGTAGGATACAAATCACTGTAAAAAAAAACACCAAAACTCCCCACCGCAAACTAATGCGGAAAAACATTTCGACTTAGGTATCCTTCATACGAATTTCGCGAAGAAAGTATATGAAAATAAGCTGGTGAAATTAAACCGTTCGTACCGTCAACTTGTCTTATGTTCTCCTTCTACTTCCTATACGTATATAGGTGTAATCTGGTCTTTAGTTCCTCGCTTCCACAACACAAGGCTGTAAAAATCATATCCAGTCTGGTCTTGACCTTCCGACCTAAATAAAGAGCGCTGATCTAACATAACAGTTAGATCTTTTTTCCATAATTGTCTGTATTTTTTTCCATAACAACAACAACAGGTTCAGGTTTCTCATCATCGTTTCGGGTACCGGTGAGAAATTTGAATTTCAAAAGAAAACCCTAACTTTTGAAATGGTCTAGGTTTACGATCAAATACCTACTCGTGTAAAATTAATTCAAATTGCACTCAATTTATTGAACAAATTGATAATTTTTTTTCTAATCTTTGTTTGATGAATATTTTATTTGTTATAGGTAACCAATTCGCCATCAAAATGTCAAGATTATGTCATATCGCAAGAAGATGAAATGATTCGTATCATTTTTCAATGGCTCGCGTATCGAGGATTTTGTTGTCATTGGAATTTACAGGTAATCACTAATCAAGTAATCATGGTTGAAGTATTTAGCAGTAGCTGTTATTAAAACATGTACGTAGGTATACGAGAGCATACTTTCATGCTTTAAAAGTTGATTCACATTTTTCTGAGAATTGGCGTGAAGTTGATTTATTCATTGGGAGTAGTGAAAGGTGCTTGTTTGATATTCTCAGAACAAATTTTGAATGGTTTCTATCATTAATATGAAAAATGAGAAACGAAATACCTATTTGAAGAGTCAGAAACGTGATCTTACCTTCCTCCCTCCCCAGCATTTTTCGATGATCCAGCTTCAGTGGTATAAGAACAGGAAAATTGTCAGTGGAAAAAAACTTTCTTTTTTTTCGTTATTACAAAAAAAGATTTTTTTTGAAAAATCAAGAGTCTTGCAAAAAAAAAATTAATAATAAAAGTAACAAAATTGATAACAAAAAATCCTCTTCCGCAGAGTTGGGGGGGGGGCGAAGACGGTTTATTTTCACGATTTTTCAAGCAAAAATTAGAACGCTTAGTATTTTTTTAAAAATTCGAATTACGGACCACTTTGTACATTTGGAAATTGGGTGTCTTAAAATTTGTATTATTGGCAAGGGAAGAGCATAATGAACTCAAAAAATTTTCAACCGGACAAAAAGGAATCGAACCACCAGTAAAAATTTCAGGTGCTGAAATCCATTTTTCGATTTTTGTCAAATGTTTGAAAATTCAAACTTGGCTCATTTCTTATGAAAAAATAAAAGTTCGATTTTTGAGCTAAGATTTTATGATTTATGCTCTTTGAAGTATTTAATTATCTAATAAATTAATTTTGGAATTTCATACACCAGTGATCGTACTTTTCACTGTATTTTACTAGGTACTGCTGAAAAAATAATTCCTTCCCACTTGAAAATATTCACTGTTCGTTTCTTATTCAATTTTTTTTAATGAATTCATCGAGTATCAGTATTCTTTCATTTTTTGAATCTGCTTTGAATTGATCTTCATCTGAGTTCTCCCATTGGTAGGTATTTTTTATTGAATAAAGAAGAATATTTCTCTTTCAAATAAAGCTCATGGTAAAACTGTACTTGAGAAAATTTTTTTTAATCGGCACATTCCATACTACCCGTGTGCCTAGTTTCAAGTTTGTTCGTTGGATTTGTATCAATTAGCACGCTCAGAATAGTATTGAATCAACGAACTTAAAAATGGGAGGAGAGGAAAAAAGGAAGTACAAGAAACAGAAAAAAAATCAAGATTTTGGATCGTCATTAGGAAAAATTCAATTGCTAAAATGCAAACTTTATTATAAAACGTCATTATATAAAACAAGATCTTAATAAAAAAAAAATTAAAAAATATATCGTGAAACAATTAAAAATTATCGATAAAAATGATTCTACAACACCATCAACCTGGGTGCAATATTCATAGAAAGTAATTCTTGGAAGAGTAATTTAGCAGCATACGGCAGCTTTATTTGAGATATCTGTAAAAAAAAAATTAGAACGTTACTCAATAAAACAGTTCATTGTAATAAGGAAATCGAAGATGCCAAAATTTATACATACTTGAGTCTTATTCTTACAACCTTTACATTCGAACGTGTTATTTCTCAGATTCGCAATAGCAATAAGGCCGCAGAAATTACACACGTTGATTCTATAAGGGTCAGATACTTCGAACAAACGTTCGCGAAGGAATTGCGCAGCTCCGTGAGCAATTTGACAATCTCGTTCCATCTCTCCGAAACGTAATCCTCCGTCACTACAGACAAAATGTAACAAAGTGAAAAACTAGAAGCTAGCTCTGGTTATAAATTTATTTGAAAACGTTTTCTTACCGAGCTCTTCCCTCCATAGGTTGTCGTACTAAAATTTGAACAGGTCCTCTGGCTCTCGAATGAATTTTATCGTCCACCATGTGTTTTAATCTTTGGTAATACGTAGGACCAACGAACACCTGAGCGTTCAGCTTACGCCCGGTGAATCCATTGTATATTATTTCGTTACCTCTCAAATGATAACCGTAATCTTGTAATAAGCTCGAGATTTTTTGTACGTTTACTACATCGTTGAATGGTGTAGCGTCACCGATTTCTCCTTTATTAGAAGATACCTGCGGAATAAGAATAAATAATTATTTCCAATCTTCCGTAAAGAGAAGAAAAACGAATCGAATACGTACTTTTCCTTGAAGACACTCGATCAAGTGACCAATTGTCATACGAGACGGGATAGCGTGGGGGTTGATAATAATATCCGGAGTGATACCTTCGCACGTGAATGGCATATCCTGCAATCGATGATAAAATTTTGTCAAAATTCTGCTTTTGTGGAAAAAATCTAGGAGAATTGGGTACGCATAAATTACCTCTTGTCTGTATTGAATACCGCAAGTACCCTTTTGACCGTGTCTGGAAGCGAATTTGTCACCGATCTGAGGTATACGCACTGATCGTACCCTAATTTTGACGAATTTATGACCTTCCGAGTTCAACGTCAACATGACCTGATCAATGATACCGGTTTCACTGTTTCTCAAGAATGTACTGGCGTCTCGTTTCGTATAACGTTTCGTAGTTCCTTCCAACTACAGCGATAAACATTATGAGTTCGAATCAAGAAGTAAAAAAATACAAAGAAAAAATCAATACTGACTTCATCTTCGTTATCTGGTAACATCATTGTTTTACCGATGATGACATCGTCACCGGACACTCTCAAACCAGGAGCTATGACACCGTCGTCGTCTAATTTATCGTAAATTGCGTTTCTCATACCCTGAAAACAGACGATTTGCTAGTAAAATTGAGTCGGTGCGAAATTTAAAAAAGTCCAACAGGAATTACCTGGCACGTGGCTCTATTTGGTTTCTCGAACTGCTCTTCTTTATCGCCGATACTCTTCGTTTCGGAGTCTTTATACGATCGGTAAAAGACGGATCTGTAATCGAAACAAAGAGGAAGTCGATTTTTGAAAATTCCTTCAGGTCAAAATAACACTTGAAATCGAGTTATTACCTGAAAAATCCTCTTTCTACGGCGGATGCGTTCAAAATAACACTGTCTTCTTGATTATATCCAGAATAGCATAAAATAGCCACGATTGCGTTAATTCCAGCGGGTAGATCTCTAAACCGTAAATATTCCATTGACCGAGTAGTCACTAGAGGTTTTTGCGGATAATACAACACGTGTGCTAAGGTGTCCATTCTAACGTGGTAATTTGTAATATACACTCCCATGGCTTGTTTACCCATAGCACTTTGATAGGTATTACGAGGACTCTGGTTATGATCGGGGAATGGAATAATGGAAGCGCAAACACCCAATATCATAGCAGGATGGATTTCACAGTGAGTATAGGTAGTACAGTAGGCGCATTCTTTGTCTTGGTGCAAATCTTCGATATTCATAGCGATCATGGTGGTTTCTTCTTCGAGTGTATCTATGTATTCGACTACGCCACCGGATACCAGATATTGCCAGCTAGAAACATATTTTACGTTAATATTTATGCATAAAAATCGTGAAAATGGTGTCTTTACGAACAGCTACGATAAAAATGAAAAAATTACCCGTAATTATTGTAATCTCTCTGTTTTAAATTATCGACATGAACTTTCTTCAACAATAGGGAGCCATTTTCAACAATAAGTAAAGGTCTGCAGATACGTCCGGCGTCTGTATAAATACGAATTTCACGATCCCTGATATCTCGTACGATTGATACTTCACTGACGATAATGTCCATCTGACGTCGAAGTTTTCGTAGCGTACCCATCAATTGTTCGGGATCACGATGGATACCGACCTGATAAATGTAACGTCAGATATTAGAGAGAGAACGCATATAAAAACGTGAACTTGAGATTGAAAGCATACCCAGCATCCGTTGACAAATATTTTCGTAGCATCGGCAATCGCAGACGGGGCAATTTCTTCTAAATTTTCCATACTCCACTCTTCCAAAAACTCTAAAATAGGAGAAGGTTGCGAACCGACAGAAATGTAGGCCATCAAGGCTAAATTTTTTACTAATCCTACAGCTGCGCCTTCGGGAGTTTCGGCGGGACAAATCATACCTACGATAAAATTCGAGTGAAAAATTAGATATTATGAAGAAACCACTGCTGCGAAGACGAAATCGAGTGAACTTACCCCATAAAGTGTTGTGTAACTGACGAGGCTTAGCTAATTTACCATCTCTGCCGATAGGAGAGTTGACACGACGTAAATGAGATAAAGTTGAAGCAAAAGTCAACCGATTCAATACTTGGGATACTCCGGCTCTAGCTTGATGAGCCTTTTTCTGATCACCCCAGTTTCCGGTGGCCAAAGAGTAACGTAATCCATCCGTGATGATTTTAGTTTTAATGGCTAATTCTAAATTGAAATCTTTTCCTCGGTCGATGAATTTTTGAGCGTACATTCTGGCTTCTTTCGTTAGAGTTTTGAATAATCTGAAAATCAGACAAAATTAATACCGATTCCGGGAATAAGATGATAACTCCATTGTAGTATTTTACCCTCTGAATAAAAATGCTAGTAAAGGTCCTGCCAAATCCAACCTTTTGTTACCGTAATGATCCCGATCGTCAAGTTCACGACGACCCAAAGCAGCCAATAATAAACGATGGACCATGTAACTGGAAAATTCATTCAATTTAATAATACATTTTCAAGTATTACAGACGTTGAAAAATTTTCATTAAAAGCGTACCCAAGAAAATAGGCTTTTTTCGTTTCACAAAAATCGGAAACACCGACATGAGGTAACATTTCTTTTTGCAGAATTTCTCTAGCGTATTTTATTCTTTTTTCTTTTGTGACTCCGGGTCGAGCACCACGAGCACCGATGAAATTTAACGCGACGTTTTGTTCTTGAATTACAAAAGCTTCGTCGAGTGAAGGTTTGACCTGAAATTTGATTTAATTAGAATCTCATACGAATGTTGGACGAGTTAGAGCAGAGATATATCACCATTTCCATCATTTCTTGGTCTTCGAAGTCGTAAATAATATGCTCCAAGATGTCTCTATCAGCGACGAATCCCAAAGCACGGAAAACAATCATAATTGGTATTTCTTGTTTAATATATGGTAGAATGGCGATGATACGTTGACCAATAGCCGATTTTTTTATACTTTGACCACCACGAGCCAACATATTAACCCACAAAGTACTGGTAGGACGAGACGTGTGTTCAAGGCAAGACCGGATTTCAGCTTTGAAAGCAAATTTACCGTCTTTCATGCTGAAAACGTAGACCGTATTGGTGGCCATTTTTTCTTGAGCGATAAGTACCTGAGAAAATAATATAAAAATTCGTTAAATCTCCCATTGTTTTCAACATTAATTAGTCAACATACTTTTTCGGATCCGTTAATGATGAAATAACCACCGGGATCCAGTGGACATTCGTTCAATTCAGTTAAATCACGATCGGTTAAGCCATTCAATAAGCAATACGTGGAACGTAACATGATGGGAATTTTACCTATTGAAACGGTATTTCATTTAAATAAAATACTTGTAGTTTGTCAAAACAAATAAATCATGATCTGCGTACCGATGTAAGATTTCTGATTTTGGGTTTCAACAGGTTCTTCACCTTCGCGAAATATAGTTTTCGTAACATCCACGTATAGAGGAGCAGAATAAGTTAAATTTCGTAATCTAGCTTCATTCGGCATCATAGGTGAAGGCGAGCCATCTTTTTCCCAATGAGTAGGTTTCGATAAATAAATTTGTTCAAATTTTATCACATATCGAGGCTGAAATGATTGAAATTTAGATACAATATTCCTAAATACACAAGTAGACATTTAAATTTAATTAGATCCAATATTCCTGAATACATAAGTAGACATTTAATATACCTACCGGTGTTTCAATTTCTCCTCTTCTATGTTGAGCTTCAGCCGTCAATTCTATCGAAGGAGTATCTTCGACTATTCGTTGAACAGACATCTGTATGAACTCATCGAAGGAGTCCAGCTGCTGCCGGACCAAACCTTTCTCATCGAAGTAAGAGTTGATGACGATCCAGCAGGCTTCTTGCCATAATTCCGAAGATATCTCCGTAGAATCATCTTCGTCAAATTGTTCTATTTAGAGAACAGAATGATTAGCGGTCTTCTAATCAAACACTTGTTACACGACTACAAAAGCATCTGAATAAGAACTCACCTTCTTCGAAATCGTACATCTTGATGTAACTTTAACGTCCCTTATTTGATTTTCAGCATCAGCATAGTTCAATTAATTTTCTAAATTCTATAATTACAGGTCAAAATGAAGTAAATTTTCAAATTTCTGTCAAGATTTTCATCAGCACTCGCCCACTCGGATTCGGGATTCCATTTCCATCAGCTGACCTCATCAAAACAAAGCCCGTCAGGGTGGAAGCGGAGTGGGAAAACAGAAACCTTTCTAAAACACAATCGGATGAATTACACCTTAAGGTGAACCTTGAAACGAGTATTTTAGATGTGTTTTTGCAGATCGTATTTTTCAGATTTGAGGAGCTCATTGCAAAAGTAGCCCTTGTCACATGAACCTATGCAATCTACAAAGCTCTCCCTTGAGCGTACCCAGTATCATGAATGTAAACTCTATAAAGCAATTCCTCTCAGGGCTACTCAGGGTAGACTAACTTGACGGTCATTTCATCATTACAACATGATCTCCGCAGTTGGCAATAGGTGCAATCGAGTAAAACGTGTCTAAAAGTTCATGTGACAAGGGCTACTTTTGCAATGAGCTCCTCATTTCTTTTCCTCAAAATGACGCTTGGACGATTCGTCGTGGTGGTTCAAAGTCGTGGACCCAGCTACATCAGAGGCACGATTTGGCAACAGCACAAAATTACATTATAGAAGCGGTAGCCGATTGAGATTTCTGATTGGTGTTTTTAGTTCGTATTGGGCGACGGTTTTCGGGTTTTGTGTTTTGTGGTGGATGAAAATTATTATCGGAATTTGTGTGTAAAATAGCATTTTAAATACCTCATTTTATAATTAATTTGTATTTTAAAGCGTTAATTTTATCCTTTTCGAACTTTCGCCGATCTCGTAATTTCCTTACGCGTATTTTTCGATTACCCGTGTGTTCGTTTATGTTCAGTGTATGTGAACCTGAACAATGTAAACCGATACTCAAAATGAGTATTTTACGATTGTTGGTAGAAATTTGACACGATACAAATATCGCAAATATCAACGGGACTCAAGTTAGCCCAGGTTACCGGTAAGTTTTATTGTAATTCGTTATCTTTATGGCATGTCGCGTAGAACGCGATCAAAAGTTGACATTGGCTTACATGTCGTCTAGCTTTTACACTGATATGCTCTGGAGTGATAATATTTGTTAAATTATATTTATTTGGGTGTGGCTGTTAACTAGAAGTTTAGGTAATTGTAATTAAACTTATTCATTCGTCAACCGAAGCTGGCGGCACTTTCAAACCAGAGTTATTGTGTTTGACCTTTAACATTTTTCCATCACCGGGTGAGACCTGCGAGAATACACATTATCGCCGCTGCCGTAACGAGATTCTTATCTACCGTCTATAAACTTGCTATATTGGTCTACTAAATGGTGATTTCGAATCGAGATTTATATCTGAAATGGACGTATATTCCATTTTTTATATCCAGAATCACTTTACGAAGGTACGATGACATTATGGAAGACAAATATACGGTTACTTATGGCTTCGATTTATCATCGTCTGGAGCTAACCGAGTTCATTTTGGATTTCTGTACAATATGATGTACGAATCCATATCTAAATTTTTCGTCTAAAAAAAATAATTATAGTACTTTCGAATGTAAAATTATTAGTATTTTAAGCGGTTAAATTTAACGTGTTGTTTGTGTGTAATTCGGCACGATAAAAATACTATACTAATTCGTGTGAAAGGTAAATGATTCATTACTGTTTTGTTTGATTAATAATCGCTCGTAACTCGATACGTTTTTTATAATTATTTATTAATGACTTACAACGTTACGTTGGACGTGAGTCTTATCAGTGACCCACTGATAACCTGTGCAATGGTTTATGGTTTCATTGAATGCTGAAAATTTCACGCGATAACGGTGCTGTCGATAGAATTTCCTGCGTCCGTGGAGTTTTTTTTTTTTTTGTAATTTTATTTCACGCTCGATAGATCATTGCCCGTTGTGTTAGTCATTCTTGGTTGTATTGATTACGGTGATAATTTAACCCTTTCTGGCTAACCTACGAGTAGTACATTCTGTACAGATTTAGCGATTCCCATTTCCCATGTAATGCTCATTTTCTGTTCATCTCATTGTTTTTATTGCTCGCAGATGAATGCCGGACGCGGCGAAATACTATTTTCAGTGCCACGGTTACCATTTTACTCATTAAGGTTATTCAACCAGTTTATTCGGTCGTATTCTCTGCTACGTACAATATATTAAAAGTATACTCAGCATATTCTCTTTTTTTAATGTATACACAAACCGTGTATTTACAAATATACGTGCCATAAGGTTCACCTGGATGAAATGTGTTCTATTCGGCCAACTAAGTATTGCATAATGGGTTATTTTCGTAGCCACATAATAATTATGACGAGTTAGCGGTTTACAGTCGTGTAATTATGGACACGATGATGTTTTACGATGTGTGTAGTATGCGCTTTTCTTTCTCAGCTCCATGTACTCGTATATTGCTCATGATACACAGTACACGTAGATTTATCGAACCGTGAAATCTTATTGGCAACAGTGTTGATGTGAAAAGTTATTCGATTGATTGATTAGCGGTTTGGACTTGTGACAAAGTTGCCTTCTTCTTCGTCGAGTAAGCGAAACCCATCTCGCTGTCGTCGTTGTTGTGGTAAAATGTATCGGAGGAAATTGTGTGAATTTACGATGCTCGATGGATTGTTGTTTGGTTGATACGAGATAGAGGGTAACGGTTTCTAGTGTCGGAATTTACGAGTTTAAAATGTTTAAATCTATTGTTGACAGTGTTGAAGGTGAGGAAATTGGGAAGAAAAATAACGTGGAATTGTGTTGTGTTTTGATTGGGGGGGGGAGGGTGATTCGAGATAAGTTAGATTTTCTTTCAGTTTTTGTTGACTTTGTGAAATGGTTTTTTGTGGGTTATGCAGAATTGTAGCTAGTGTAAATAGATCAGTTGGCATTTGAGCCTGTCATCAAGAGGAATAGTTTTTGAAGAAACTATTTTCAAATTTTGTTTTCATTTGCTCAAATTGATAGTGCAATTCAAAGATATTCCACCAAAATCTAAAGAGTTTCCAACCTTACATTTTGAAAGTCAAAAAGACCGGAGGTCCTTCCAAAAATGTGTTTTTCAAATTTTAAAGTTTTCAATTTTTGCGAAACTGAAATGTTTTCTGAACATATGGTTGTTTATTATTAGAAAAGGGAAAGAAAGTGGTTCAATTTTCTGAAAATTTTGCATCTTCTGTCAGTTTTGTGTCGTTTCATACCAAGACTCATTTACATTTTGTTATCGATAGTTGTATTTTTCAAACGGAGCTCTTCAATGAAGATTTTTTGGGGATGAAGGCGGTGGAAAGTTAGTTGATTAGTGACTATTTGATCGATATGAATTACATACAAAAGTTGAATGACAAACTCTCATCTTGTGGTGTAATATGCAAAATTAAAGTTCTCTCCCCACCCCCCACCCACCCCTCTGGTTGGAAAATCGTTATCAATTTTATGTGTTTTTTTTTAAATCTACGAAAAATTAGCTGATGTAGGGTAATCAGCCTAAAACGCAAAAATTTGTTTATTTTTTGAATTTTTATTTTTGAATTAGTTTTACCAAACTTGGGAAGAGAAAGAGGAAGAGGAAGAGGAAGCAAGAAAGAAGTTTCGTTTTCTGTCAAAAACTGCAAAAAGTATCACTTTTTATCAAAATTGCCAAAAAATCTAGCTTTTTGCTGAAAAAACCCTGCTGAAAATTGTTGTTTTCTAAAAAGAAATAAAAATCCATAAAATCTTACTTTTTTTGAAAAATTGCAAAATCGTCTCAAGTTTTGATAGATTTTCATTTTATTGGATTCTAATTAAAATGTTGATGTTTCGTAATTTTCGTAATTTTTTTTGCATCATTTTTAAATTTGATGAAAATTTTCTGGTTTTTTTTTTTTTTTGGTGATTTTTTTCATATAAAAATGTTTTGCTCACTTTTTCAAACTTTTAAAATCAACTTTTTTGAAATTTTTTGGTTACATAAGTTGATTTTTTTTTTTTGAAAAAACTATGAGTACAAACCCTGCCCTGGAGGCGTATGAAATTTGTAGTACATTTCCTGATGAGCAATTCTGAGAATCCCTGAAAAGATTTTTGAAATGTGTTTCTGTTTTCAAAAGCTAATGCATAAAGTGACACGAAAGACGCATATTATCGTGTGATGAAGTCATGATGAATTAAAATCAACTTTTCAAATAATGTACCAATTTTTGAATATTTCATCAAAAATTGATCAATTTGACTACATACATTTTTGTTTTACGCCATTTGTTCTTCTTGAAGCATAAAAAATTGAAAATCGAATTTTTCGATGCGCACATTACAGTTTTATCGAGTCTATTTTCATTTAATCAAGAACTGAAAGTATTTTTTGAAAATACTCGAACCGTGAAAAATTACAAAATCCGATGTAAATTTAAAGTGATGAATTTTCAGAAGTTGGTGAGTTGTTCAAAAGAATTACACATGATTCAAAGTGTGAAGATCGTTTAAACCATTGCTTGAAATTTCCATAGGTAACCCATGGTAGCGTCCAACATCTGCCAGTTTTAAAAAATTCGGTTGTTGACTACCAAAGAATGAAATTTCCAATTGAAGCATACGTTTCCAAAACGCACTAAGTCCATTTTTAAGATTTTTGAGATATCAACGCCATCTATCATAAAATTGCTTCCCGAATGCAACGGTGTATCACGTTTTAAGAAAAAATGAATATTTCCATGAGAAACGAGGGATTGAAAACCATGTGTGTCATTTCTACGTTTCCAAAATGCACTTAGTCCATAAAAAAATAAATTCACGATGAAAAATTTTGTTATTTCAATGCGATCTTGTTTGTATTTTACATTTTGGTGTCGACGAAAGAAGAATAGTTTTTTTTTTGATTTTTTTTTATAAATTTTTTAACTAAATGGTTTTCTTGATTGATTTTTTTTCTTTTTCGTTAATTTAAGAGTAAACGAATCAAAGAAGTAATCAGAATAAAGAGTATTATTATCAAAAAAATTAGTTTTAACTCAGCTCTTCTTGGACAAGAATAATACTTTTCCGAACGACACTAATTACTATCGTTTTCAGCGTTTTTCATTCACCTGGGGATATATTACGTTTCCAAACGGCACTAAGTCCACAGGTTTGCAACATAACACGTGCTCTACTGCCGCACCAAAGTCCAAAGTGAATATTTTTTTTTTTTCAAAATGGAGTTAGTATCGGAAAGGATACACAAAGCAATTTTACTAGGGTAGAATGTGAAACCACGCGATGTACTAGTCTGACACAGTTTTTTGTGTTTATCTCAAAATCAAAAAAATGGACTTAGTGCGTTTTGGAAACGTATGCTTCAATTGAAATTGTAATTTTAACTCCTTTAAGGGGGGGGGGGTGTTAAACCTTGAGAAGCAAACTTCCAGTACTTGGTTATTTTCGAAATCCGAAGATATGGCCAAATCTTCTATTGTACCCAGCTATGCTCTTATGTTATGTTTGAATTATGAGAGAATATGTCTCTACACTTTTTATAAAAATTGGGAATTTTTGGTTTGAAATTTACCAAAGTATTTTTTCTAGCTCTGATTTTGAAAAAAAAAATCATTCACTATTCCATAATACTTATTGCAATTTTTGTAGAGAATTACAAGTATTTTCAATTTCAGAAAAAAATGAGTGAGAAAGTTTATGCTTTGTAGAAAGTAAACAATATTCAAACTGATTCGATGAACATGTAATTTTTAAAATTTTGTCGCACTGAAAGAAGGAGAAGAGCTGGTTGGCTTTTAATAAATTGAAAAACTTGTAAATTATTCAAATTGAGAAAAGTGAGATAATTTGAAGAAATTAGAATTTCACTGTTCAAAATTTTGAACTCACAATTCAATTACCCTATGATCTCATAAATCCGGTGGCAAAAAAATCCATTAACTCGTTTCAAAAAATACTTTACAAATTGTTCATATTTGTTTGAAAATGTAATCGAGACCTTGAATAAACACAAATGCACGAATGAAAAGAAAAAAAAACCATGTATTAATGGGAATAAAATTACCTAATGTACTTCGCTGTGCATTGAAGTCTGAGGTAAATTACCTCTTTTGTTCTCTCCCTTTTTTTTTCGAAACATCGATAAGAATAAAACGGTTTCAGAGTTTCGCTTAATTTCCATTTCCCATCCTCTAACCTTCCGTTTATTACATATTACGATAGTCATTTCCTTATTTTACTCATTCTGTAATGGTGTTTTACTCGTATACCGATGGAACAATATAACCCGTACATCGTCCTTATCAACCGGTAACACTTGTTAGATCGACTTCACGTGGTTCAAATGGTTGTTAATCTGGCACCGGCACCGGTACCGGTACCGTGGTTTTGCGAGCATTCGTGCTCATTTTGTGCACCTTTAAATGACGATGTTGGAGTATAGAATCTCTTCGGCTTCCATGTATTTGTTATAAACACTTGTACAAGTGATAAATATTGGTGGTTTTTTTTCTGCCAAAACAGCCACGAGCCTCGATGACGACGACGAATCGACGTAAAAAATCGATTTTTGTCGAAACAAATAAAATTCTGGCGAAACCAAACTCTGTATCGTTGAGATAGCCTTGACACACAAAATATACTTGAGAGAGTGTTTAAAATGAGCCGCCTTCGTTCGTATGCTCGCGCTTATTCCACAAGTAGGATATTATACGTTTATCGTGTGTATATTAATTACTCGCGAAGTCTGTTGTTTTCGCACCAGAGAACAGAATCGAGCTGCGAATACGAGTATGCACGATTAGTGAGTGAGAAAGAGGCAATACACATAGAATGAGAAGACGTGGTATATGCAAAATGGCAACTCGATGCGGTATTCGCAGAATTCCATCAGCCTAGCCGCTTCTGCTAGACCAACAATAGCGATGACATCATCGATTCGTTTGACTGCTGGTATAATGATAATGGGCGCTGTAATCAACGAAAGAATTATTCTCAATCGAGTATCTATGCGTAAATTCATGACAAAAATACTGGGCCGCGTAGGTATAAAAATACAAAAAAAAAAGTTTCCAAATGGAAAAATAACGCTTAGTAGAAAAATCGTTTGGCGAGTGAAACTACATCACAATAGTGTAAAAACCTCAACCCATTGATAAAAGCTTCGGATAAAAGCCGACAGGTTTAATGTAGAAATATGAAAGAAATAGAGCGAGAAGAGAAGAAGCGTGTAAAACTGGAAATCGGAGAACCCCCTGTACCCGGCTCAGCCTTTGCCGGGCTCAAAAGCGCGTAAATCGATCCATGCTTGCTGCGGAATGATGGTGGAAGAGGTGGCGTCGTCGACGTCGTTCGTAGACGTGCAGAAGGTAGTTAATAAGTCACGCAGTGCTGCGTACCACAGTTTTATGATCCTATAGTATTTTCAGCCTTTGTGGTTCGCCTGTTACCCCTTTACGTACCCCGTTTTACTTTCAACTGCAGCCTGCTTCGTTTTACCAATTTCGAATTCGGGTTTTAGGGTTATTTTGGCTCGCACCAGGTTGAAAATTTCGATTAGCTTGCTACCTTAGTATTCCTCCTAAGTTTGTTTGTCGTAAAAGTTCTTTTTTTTCGAAGAGGAACTGGTTGCGAGGTGTTGGTGTTGGGTTTTAGCCAGATTTATATACGTTTACGTAATCCTTTCGCTGCTGGTTGTAGTTCGATTATGGTAGCTGTGTGAATTGGTGAATTTTAATTCGGTGTCCTTCAGTGTATATTATAAACGTATTACGTTCCTCACTCCTGTACCTCGAGTCGAGCCATCGTCGTTGACACGTTAAGATTTTCATTCGGCAATGACACCGGTGATGACATTTTTTGCTCGCTTTTTTTACGGTTCGATATTTTCCACCGAAGGTGTTTCGTGTGTTTTTTTTAAGTTCTTTTTCCATTGTTAGGTAATCTTTTGTTGTCGGCTAGTGATCTTGAAAATGCCAACCTTTTTAATGGTGGGTATATCGCTAAGCAACAAGGTTAAACGAACGGCAGGCTTATTCAAAGTGTAATGCGAGAGGGTGCATTTGAATCGTACAAAGACGTAGAGAGGTGAAGGGAAGGGGTGATAGTTGGTGTCAAAGGCATCGTGGTAGAACATTCGTACAGGTTTTATTTACGACGAGTATGCTTAGGTGTAGAAGTCAATGACCTGAATAATAGTTTATGGTGAGGATGATAACTAATGTGCAGAATAAAACATAATTTACCAGATAATTGGGTAAATGATGAGCCAATTTCACCATTTTTAATAGGTACATATTTTGGCCTTGTTTTTTGGAATTTTGAACCAAGTCAAAAAGTTAGCTAAACTTGTTTGAAAATATTGATTTTTTTCAAATAAGAACGTTACTTCGAAAGTAAACTCAAATTCGTTTTTATGTTTCAATTTCAAAAATGTAGCGAGGAAATTGAAATTGTCTTGAAGACTTTCGATCGATGTGAAATAAAATGAAATTTAGTTTTAGTGAATCAATATTGAGTGTTGGGTCTAGAAATCATAAAATTCGCTGGAACTTTTTACTTCAAAAATACGTTACGTTGTCACTAAAAGTTATCATTTTGTCAATACAGGATGTCTAACGGTCATGAAAGTCATGAATGTCATAAATTTTGGCAGGTGATCATGAAAGTCATGAAAAAGTCGTGAATTTTGCTCGAAACACACTTGAAAAGTTTTTAAAGAGCCCATTAAATGAAAAAAAAAAATCAAAAAACCAAAAATTTGTTTAAAAAATCAGAAAAGTGAAAATTGAAATATCTACTTGCAACCTACAAAGTAAAAAAATTATCCTCGTTGTTTGAAATTTTTTAATTTGGGGGGCGGGGGTGGTTTATGTGATAAAAATGTGAAAAATAGATCATGAAAAGTCATGAAAAGTTGTAATTTTTTGTCTGGGAGTTTTGTCAGTCACCCTGTTAAAAAAAAAATAATGATTTAAATTTTGTTGAATTCGCCAACATTTTTGTCCTTTAGGCAGTTGAAATTTTGATTATGGGAGTTATAAAACACAATTTTTCCGAAAATTCAGATATTTTACGAAAAATGATTTTGAAAAATTCGCTTCTGGTTCTGTCATTTTGTGTGATTTTTGGTTACTTAGTTCAAAATTGGAGAATTTATTCTCGAAGTGTCGTGCTAGTTATGAAAATCATGAAAGTCGAGAAGAAGTCTTAGGATATTCTATAATTTTTAGCAGGGTCTTGAAAAAATTCTTAGACCATTTTTCCCAGTTCAATAATATGGCGCAATAAAAAAATTGTTTTCAAAAATTTGTTGAATTTAGCTTGTTTTTTGTTCGCATTTTGAGCGGTTTTCTTGCAATTTTATACAATTTTTGTGATTTTTTCTTTCAATTTATATTTGTTTTATTTTTTAATAAAAGCTGCAACTTTTTTGTAATTTTCCAGTAAATTCAATCAGTATTGTGCAATTTTCCAATGTTGCCTTTAATTTTGAATCTATCGTAAATTTTTTTCTCAATTTTTGATGATTTTATTCAATATTGTTTCGATGTATCGCAAGATACTGCCAGTTTTGCCTTTTTGAACCAATTTTTGCGTTACACTATCTTTGATCATTTTTCGAATTTTATTTCAATTCATCGCGAATGCTTCCATTTTTGCTCATTTTTTGGTAATTGTCAGTATTTGTACCATTTTTAATAATTCTATTGAATTTTGACATTTTTTTTTTGCCTTTTTGAAGCAATTTTTTTATTAGAGCAATGTTAGACCACTTTTGTTATTATTTTTTCAATTTTATTTCAATTATTCATCATCATCACAAATTCTGCCATTTTTACCAGCTCATTTTGTAGTACCTAATACACCTTGGTAATTATAAAAAATTTCGTCGAGTATTTTTAAGTAATTTTTTCTTAAAATGAGAAAGTTGAAGTCTTTCAGTGAATTCTGTGAATTTAATGCTTACCTCTGCAGTTGATAATTCATTATTTTTCCATAACCCTTTATTTTCCGGATCCTCTAATAGGAAATCAGGGACTGCGGCAAATTTCTCCAGTGTTTCTTTTTTTGAACGACCTTGAGAACTATTGAAAAACTAACACCATCGATTTTGCTAAAAGAAAAAAATCACTCAATGGAAAAGTTTTTGAATTTTAATCCTGCACAGCAATTGTTTTTTCAACACTCGACATCATGATCGATAAAAATACTTACAATTTTTCGTGTTGAAAAGTATCACTATTCACTACTTAAAACTACTCCTAAATGGCGAAGCTCTAATAATTTTTTTTTCAATAAAAAAAATGACATCTTTTTATCATTTATCTCTAAAAATAGATCGAAGCAACTCGTACACGTGAGTGTAGAATTGACACATAAATGATAAAAGTCCACTTTAAACGAAACGTAATGTATTTTAAATTATGTTGCATTTGACTACGTAATGTTTACGTAATTTCAACCCATTTCGTCCATTTTATACCGCGTTCTTACCCCTATTGTATTACGATTTACGGCGCCAGTCTCTTCAGCAAAAACCATAAGGGTGCGATCATCCACAAACGGTTCTATTTAGCCGAAGCATTTGACGAGAGAAATTCTCTGGCGAATTTTTTGCATAATGTTATCAAACGTACGACGCGACTGACTGCGACTTTTAGGAGTCCGAAAGCTTGTTAAAGTGTGGCTCGATGTTTCGACATGTTTTTTTCTTTCATTGCTCTCTTCACTTTCATAGTGTACAAATGTCAGCGTCAAATTGATTTAAAGCTTGTAAATAGTATAGTACGACGACGATACTCGCAGATCACACAATATGTTTATACAGTATCGTAATACGGGTTTCGGTTTCATTTCTTTTCCGAGCTCTTTCATTATTTTCTATTTTTTTTTACCCCGTTTTTTGTTTCATTTGCGTATATACGAGATAGTTTAACACGCAGTCTTGACGCCGCCATCGCCATCGGCGTCTCCGATAGCGACAAGTTTCCCTGTTTTTATAGCACGCGATTAAAAAATCTACCGTTTTTTAATGTTTATACGATTCGGAAAAGTGTTTTCGAAAGTACACTGCGGCCTGCTGATAAATTGCCTTCGTCGATTTGTATGTAAAAGTGAGAGTACCATTGTACACAATCGGTCGTAAATTATGTAAATTAAGCTATCGTCTGTCCAATAAATTTCAATATCAACGTCGAAATGAAAATTTTTCACGGTTATAAAGATCGAATCGGTGAAAAGTGTCGATTGTACCGTTACTGTAATCGATGGATGGAAATGGAGTAATTCGAGTTCGAATTCTAATATCTTTCAAGTATTAGTACTCATGTACTCGAAAACATTCTCAGACGGTTTTTACAGAGTATTTCTAAAGTCAATAATCAATTTTTATATGCATTGAAACTTGGAACAAAGTCTATAGCGTTATTTTCTTAACGTCTGTCGAAAATCATACGCTCTGCTAAATTGAAACTTTACCAAAGCACGTTTTTTTCTTACTAAAAGCGTAGGTTGCCTGTATTCGTTGTATGAAACACCTTAACCGCACAATATCCTAAATCGTTCATTAATTAAAACTCTCGACTAGAATAATTTTCTATTCCATCAATCACCTAGGTCTTCTTCTTCCTTTCTTCGAGTATTTTTTTTATAGAAAAGTAGATCGAAACCACACCCTGGTGGCCTAGTTTAATTTCGTATCCATAAAAGCTTTTTTGTTTATGCTTATATTTTCCATTTTGACGAAATTAATACCATCTTTGGGTGATTTTTTTGTCGCGTATTTGTATAATATTGTAGACTGAGTCAAATTCTTTGCACAGCTTGAAAATTGGAATACTTAGATTCTTTTTTTTTTTCAAAAGATGTAGGTTAAAATACGAAATATGTACTTAGATGAGAATTATTCGAGCTTTACTCGAAGTAAAATACACTTTTCATTTTAGTTGTCATCTACTTCCTTATTTTCTGTATGAGACATTGACATTTAGTATCGTTGCGTACCGCTATTTATATTAAATTCTGACGTTTACAGAATACCACGATATTGTAAATTTCCGACATTAAATCGATTCTGGTATTTCTACCTTGAAAATAAACGTCTCTTGATAGTAACGCCCTCCTTAACGGTCCACGAGTCCAAACATATGCTCGATTCATTCGCAATGTGGATTCTTAAACCCTACCTCTTACCCTTTTATCCCTTCATCCTTGAAACTATGCCTCGAAATAAGCCAAAAATCACAGCTTGCTGTTAGAAAACCCCTAACGCCGTAATTACTATACTCCTAGTATGTATCGAGCATTTATTACATCTGCTTAGGGCTTACGAGTCCTCGTATAAATAATCTCAATTCCGGAAATTCATATTGTACAGTACAAGCAGCCCATAAATAACGCCGTCACGAACTATTACTCTGGCAATTCGCGTCTTATGGCCAAGCTCCAAGTCATCGTGAGGCAAATCAGTCGTCTCTTTTTTGAAACAATGAAGCATGCGAAAAAAAAATCATTTTCGGCGAGTTGAAGTGGAGTAAATCAAGTTGGAAAGTGCGAAAGGGAGAGGAAATCTTTGTGGATTACTGATTCGAGGTCGCTGTATTTGATTATGTGTGTGTTTTTTTCAATTTGGTCCCTTAGTGGACCTTTCCTGGCCCCTTCATTTTAAAAATAGCGAAGTATTGGTGGGAGGAGGACATCGAAGGGCTTAATTTAAAAAATAAATAGATATTTGAATAGAATGACCTCAAATCAGTGGCCATCGACGTGAAAATTTTTCGAACTGAGTGGAGGAGACGTAGAGGGACGTGGAGGGCAATATAATGAAAATTGAGCAAATATTTCAGCTTGGCATTTCCTGTAACCTTACCAATGACTGTGACACGTTATTTTCAATTTTTTGATGTTTTTGACTATTTTCAAGGATACTACACAACCACACAGGGAGAGCGAAAAAAAAAATATTCGAACTGGACACTTTAAAATATAATATGCCACTTGTTTTTGAATTTTCATCCATTTCTCAATTTTCAGTAATTTTTTGATAATGAAATTTTAACAAATTGACCTGAAAATGGAACCCAATTTCCGATTTTCCTCCTCCTACCTCTCGAATTGGTTTTGAAAAGTTTCGAACCATTTTAAACGATGCTGCCTCCAAGGGTTTTTGATGATTGAAAATCATATTTTAACATGCTGAGTCGAGTGGAGGTGGTTTCAAGACTTTTGGAGCCTCCATCAACTTTTTTCAAAATTCCAGTTTTCGAAAAAATATCTTGACCTACGTCCAATTCAACTTCAGCGTGTATGAACATGACCAATTACACATATCGTTCATACGTGCTGAAATTCAATTTTGACGATTTTTATTGGTATTTTTTGAAAATTAGAAATTTTTGGACTAAGTAAGACTGGAAACTCCAGAACAGCAGAATTCCTGAAAACGGTTCCAGTTTAATTTTTTCCAAATTTTATTTTCAAGTATCCATAAAAAATCTAAAAATGCACTTTAGCCCCTGGAATTTGGGCTGGTGATGTATTTTTGCATTTTTTTTTGACCGGTTCTAGAATTTTCCTCCCATTTGGGATACTTTCCTTGTGAGGAATGATTTTTGAGCCATTGAAAATTCAACTTTGATGGTACGATTTCTATAGAAGCTTTTAGTACCTGAATAAATTCATTTGAAATCTTTCAATTTTTCAGCAGATGTCTAAAAAAAATGTGTTGTACGTAAGTACATCAGTTCATGTTGAAAGAATAATCGTGATTGTTCGACTTGGCAGCGTTGTACCAGTAGGAGGAGCTGTCGTTGACCTCAATACTGGTTATTACGAGCCGGGTGATGCTTCGCATCTCGCTTCCACCTTTACCCTCGCATTGCGTTCCTGTTATAACGACCATTATTCGACGTCGACGAACCACACTGGCATTCAGATTCAGTTCGAAAGAAAAAGTTCGGTTAAAATGTCGCGTCGCTCGTTCACGTTACAAGAAAAAAGACAAATCTGTGCGCAAATAAGCAACGGCGAGAAAAATTCGGTGTTATGTGTTAAGTACAATGTATCTTCATCGACCATTTCGACAATATGGAAATATCGTAACAAATGGCTCAGTACAGACCACGCGTATGCATCGAAAATCAAAAAACTACGGGAATCACGTTATGCAGACTTGGATTACGCTCTATTGCAATGGTTCAAGAATGAACGTGCTTCAGATACTTCGATTAGCGGACCTATTCTACAAGAGAAAGCGAACGAATTGGCTAAATCATTCGGATTGCAAGGATTCTCTTGTACTTCATCTTGGATACAAAGGTTTCGTGAAAGACATGGTATCTCATCTAGTAAACCCGAAACGGAATCTGGCACCGGAATCGATGCTTGCGAGGATTGGCTGCAGAATATTTGGCCAACTACTCGTCATGGATTTGCCGACGAAGATGTTTTTTATGCCACGCAGACAGGTATGCTTTACAAACTAACTCCAAATGAACTTGCGAGGGAAGATGAATTAAATCTGACGTCAGATGATCTAGTATCGGTTTTGGTCTGCGTTAACATGTCGGGAACAGAAAAGAGACCTCTGTTGGTCGTCGGCAAATCGAAAAAACCTCCTTGGTTCGAAAACCTGAAAAATTTTCCTGTTTGTTACGAAAGCGATGCTCAAGCTAAGGTGACTTCGCCGATTTTCGAAAACGTTCTCTATGTCTGGGATGATGAGCTACGACAAGAGAATAGAAAAATTATGCTGCTAGTCGATAATAGTCTGTCGTTCAGTTGTCCTGTGATACCATCGTGTATTCATGTAGTAGTTTCATCTCCTGGTATAACGTCATCTTCATCAGCATGGAAATCACCTACGGATCGATGCATTTTGAAACACTTGAAGGGGCATTACAGAAAGATGCTAATTTTAAAAATAATAGAGAACGTAGAACGAAACGTAGAAACCAATATTACCATATTCGATGCCCTGATTATGTTGAATAAAAGTTGGCAGAACATTTCATCTACTATCATTGACCAGTGTTTCATCGATTCAGGCTTGAAAAAACATCCATCAAAGCTCTTAAATTCTTCTACATCTGCAATGCAGCCAAAAGATGATATACGAGTATTTCACGACTTACAAGTCCTTCTGCCTCGTGTCACGTCTTCGAATGGTGTAATTTCTGTTGACGAATTCATAAATGCAGATGTTAAATTGATGACAAAAATTGAGCTGGGAAATTTCATCAGTTGTGGGACTTGTGAGCCTGACAGCGATGCACCAGTTGCCATCAAGAAAGAGCTAGACGAAGATAGTGATACGGAAAGATATGATTCACCGGTCATTATAAAAGAGGAGGATGATGAATTTAGTGATGAAAAAGGTATGGTGAATGATACCTTTGGAACCCCACCTAGTGTTGCAGAAGCAAGCGTTGCGTTGACTGTTCTGCAGTCATATTGTTTCACAAATCTGGACTCGAGTTCATTCAATTACATGGAATGCTGCCTAAAAAGTCTGGAAAGTCATTTAGAAATTAAATTTCAAGATAACAGCTAGTATTAGTTGGAAATTTATGTTCTTTTATTGGTTTTTGTGATTTTTTCGTTTCCTTGAACCATTGGAAACATTTTTTTTTGATTTTTTTTTTGTATCATTGTACTTGAATAAAATATTGAAATATTACTGTACTTTTTCACTTTGAAATTTTTTCTAAACATTTTTTCATATTTTTTCTAAATATAAGAAAAAAAGATCAACAGTTTGAAGTTTTTTCAGTCAGAATTTTTTTTTTTTTTGAATTAGGTATATTTTAAAACATTTTTTGGGATGATATTTGTTTCAAATTTTTAAACCTTTTTCTTGCTCCCTGAAACATCAGACATTCCTTCAAATACCTTGATATTTGGCTGTATCTACCTGAGTTGAAAAAAAATGCCAATCTTTGAATCAGAGAAACACTGTACACCTTACAAGAATTTGAATAGTGAAATCGGTTCTTGAAAATTCCTAATTTTTTCCTTTTTTGTTGACTTGAAACTTATGAAGGAACTTCTTGTTCTTTTGGCCATCGATTTCGCTTGAATTATTTGGTTTTGAACCTCACTTTTGACGGGAAAAAAAGTATATTTTCAAGGTCTCAATTTTTGAAAAAAAATTATCAAAAAATTCGAAAAATGTGATTAGAAAGGTAGAGGTTTGAAAACTTTGTAACACCAAGGAACTTGATTTTTTTCAGCTACTAACGGGATTTTAAGGCTATTTTGGAAAATTTCAACTCGTGTGGGACTCTGAACTCTTCAATTGCACAGCTACAATTTTTTACGAGCAACTGGTTCCCGTATCTCCAGAACAAAAAATGAGCGAAATTGATGTCTGAGTGATCGAGTGAATCCGTTTTTAGCTTCGTCATTTTTTTCTTTTATCAGCCATCTTCCAATAATTTGAACCATTTTCTAAAAAATATTTCCACGTAATCGATATTGAACGTATACAACAGTGATTTCGTGGCTGTGTTGTTTTCCTGCTTGATTTCCATCTTCGGTTCTAATGCTCTCTCGTTTCAGAAAAATGACAGTAGCGTTACAAAATAACGAGGAAAATGGCACAGTGTACGTAGATAAAGCGATAGATGGAATCAAACCCAAATCGCGTCGTTTACCTGCCTGTATAGCCGAATCGATCGAATGGAAAATATGATAGTCATTCGAGCGTAAATGAAGACTGCTCGCTGAAGAGCATAAATAGAACGTGTTTTTTGAATCATACGAACTGTAACTCCGCTTAAAACTCTCTTCAAAATAATATGTACTCGTAATACATATTTGAGAGATGAGGTCGCATTAACGAAGCGATTTTTTTTGCATTTCGAAAAAAAAATGACTTTATTTGTCTGTTTTGACTTTTCCCATACTAAAAATAATAACGAGATTAATTAATATTATTAAAGAATGAAATACCGCTAATTAAACGAAGAGATAATACGGGCGAATGTATCTAGATCTACCATATCGAATGAGCTGCATTATGAACAGCTCTGATTCTTTCCTCTCTCTACTTTTTCTGCTTCATTTTTCCACCGATAATTGCCTCATTTATACGTAGGTATACCGTACTCGTGTGCGCTAATGAAGAGCAATATAATAGGAAATAGCAGCAGAGAGCAGAGAGTATGAAAATGAAATCTGTATACTTATAGCCAGCGTTAAAATAGTTTAAATTCCATAACGACTACGACTTCGCTCGCGACGCCTCGCCAGTCGAGGGTGGCAGGAGGGACATTAATGCATACGCACGCATTTGCTTCTGTAGGTCTATACGGTGTACATTTTACATATGTCTATCTTAAATACGTGTAAATAGCTAAATCGGTAGTCGGTTTATAATTAACGGAGGCGAAAGAGCCAAATAATAAGGTTGATATTTTCTATTATCGAGAATTCGAACTTTAACCTGTGAGAAATACACGTATCATGATGGAGAAAAACATTATGTTACGTAAGTGTAGTAAACGTAGTGAAATGTATGTATATTTTCGTGTATTTGGATGTTTTTTCTCTCACACTTTTTTTTCAATGTAAAATATGCTAATGCATAGCGAGAGTAGAAGGCGAACTCGTTGAATTGTATAAGTCATACCTAAAAATACATATAACTGGCGGCTCGAAGTATATGTAATGTAATTTATAAACTCCGATCGCTGTAACATCCCAACAGTCTACGATCTGTTTTCCAATTTATCGCCATTTTTTTTCGATTCCGAGTAAAAAGGGAAATAAAATATAGAATCGAGTATTATTCGAAGCTGTTTATCTTTTTTCTGGAGTATTTTGATTGAGAATACTCGTATCTAATAAATTTATGATTAAGTTTACCCTTTTCTTATCGTTTAGGTGACACTGACAGTGTAATGCAGAAGTTCGGAGAGATCGACTTGAAATTGTGTCTAATTTGGAGAAAAATGGGCGAAAATTTCCCATAACAGTGGATTTTTTGTGATGAATTGTTCCAAAATTGGTGCAAGAATTTCTGCCCCACTCACAGGATGTTCTGAAAATTACAAAACTGAATTTTTTTTTCTTGAGAAGCTTTTACCTAGCACTTTCATTTAAATTATCCTCAAAAAATATATTTTCTATACATGAGGAGGAAAGTTAGGGCAATGCTACGAACGTTTTGATGTATTATTATACGAGTGTTTTTCATCGAATGAAAAGCTGTTTCGACTAGCCAATACTTTCGTATCACCTTGTCGTGGTGTACGTATATAATCTACACCTCATGTACCTACGAGATTTTATCAAAGAGTGCTCTTATCGACGCTGTAATTTAATAATTTCGCGTATAATGTTGGTAATTTTAGCGAAACAGTCAACAAAACGACATCGAATAAGCCGCACACCGGCACCGCTGCCTGAGCTCGATGACCTACTTTTGTTTTCTGTTTCGTCGTTGTTCTTTTTTTTGTCCATAAAACGCCGCCGTCGATAATCCGCTGAAAATCTGTGCCGATGCGATGTTGAACCGGCAGCATGACAACGATACCGCAACGTGTATCGTATTGTAGAGAAACTTACTAAATAATGCGGGTAAATTTTGACTCAGATATCGAATTTGGTTTACTTGTTCAAGGTTATGTACGTAAAAGAGATGGGGTTGAATTTACGATGAATGCAAACAATAGGGCGATATCAGGTGTAGGGGTATTGGCAAAGTAAGGTAGAGAGAGAAAAAAAACGGGCAGCAAGGGTTTCTAAAGTTCAATTTCCCGTTGTTGATGAATTTGTTCGGTGTGTTTGTGCTGCAGTGTGCAGATGATGGAAGAGAAGTGCGATATGAGGGAGAGGGCGACAAGTCGAACGACCTAGATATGTCATAACGTAAAGTGGAAAAGAATGAAAATAGTTGGAGTGTTTTTGAAAAGATAACGTGAAGTATGCGATGAGAGATCAATATGGGTGGAATTTAGCGATAATGCACTTCTAAAAGGGTACTGCTTGTATTGGTTTTAAACGAGAATCGAGCTTATGAAAATTTTGTATCGTAAAAATCTCATGTCTGAATTTTCAGTCGATGAATTTTTTTTTCATTTTCTTGTTATTTTGAAGTTCGAGAAATCTTCATCATTTTGAAAATTTTTGGAAAATGTACCTGAATGTGAATTGAGTTGGAATCAACTTTCAATCTCTATATTTGAATTTTTAGTTCATTTATCATCTCAAAAATTTGCTGAAAATTGGTGGGAAAAAATGAATTTGAGCAGCTGGAAATTTAAATTTGTGCATTTTTTTCCCATTACGAAGACGTCCAATTTAATGAGTCTGTGTTCAAGTACATTTTGTTATGAGTTGCTGGGGGAGTTGCGACGATGGAGTTCATTTTATAAATCGAGCTTCCTGGGTCGAATAAATTAAGCCTTAGGAGGGTCAGTATTTCGTTGAATTGTGTGACAGGTTCCCTGCGGTTGTTTCATAGGATTTGGAAGAACTTTTGTGTTTAGATTATGCGTATTGTATTCAATTTAAATCGTGATTGTGTTTTTCTTCGTCAAAATTTTAAATACTCGTTGTTTTTCATATTTCAAGAGGAAAAAATGTATTATTTTATGGATTTCTTTTTCGTCATACGAGATGATTAAATAATGTATTACTTAGTTTCTAGGTTTCAATTTTTTGGAAGTTTTGTTATTCTATTCAAATTGACGATAGCTCCATTGATAATGCCTGCCTACATAGTACACTCGTGTACTCTTACGTTTTACCTTATTTTTCAATGTGCATGTTTCCTTTTAAGTAATTGCTCTTTGTAAAATATTCAATCCTCGAATCATCGTTAATTTATTATTCATTTGTTTGTTTGTTTCAGGTGAGTACAGAATTACCATCACAATAATTATACGGTTGAAGATAGAAATAAGTAAGATATTTTTAATTCTATATTAGATCAAGCTTTTACTTTCGGTAATGGAAAACTGAAAAATGTGCAAATGTTTCAAAAATAATTTGATGTTACGGGATTCAGATGCCCTCAAAAACACGAAAGTGACTTTTACACATTTTCAATACTTAAGGTATGTTTTCATTATTGTGCTGACGTTGACAAAAGAGTGGAAAAAGTTCCTCCCACCACCTAATAAAGCGCAAATGTTTTCAAGGTATCTACCAAAGTCATCAAAAAGTCATGCTTTTAGCCAAAAATTGAACGCACATTTTGAGAAAATTCCTTGAAAATTTGTTGAAAGTCAAATGCCCTAAAAATTGTTTGAATTGACTGAAAATTGATAAAACCTTGTAAAAAAAATTAGCAAAATGTCGCTAAAATTCTCAGCTCAAAAAAAACACAAAGTGATGCAAAATTTCGAAAATTAGATCGAGTATCAAAATAAAATGAAATTGTAAAAAAAAATCTCAAAAACCGTAAAATTTTCATAGAAGAAAAATCCTGACATGATGGAATTTTTTCATTATTTTTTCAATGATCAGCACAAAAAATTTTACTAAAATCACCCATCGAATTTGAAACCTACGTAATTTTTTTTTTCTGATCTTTTACGAATTTTTGCGATCTCAAGGGTGGAAAATTATAAATTTTCTGTAACTTACATTTGTGCTTCATTGGGTAATGAGGGAATTTTTTAAATTTTATGTAAAAATATGATGAAAATAATGCTTGTAGAATGTGTAAGAGTCATGTTTTTAAATTCTCAGCAGGTAATGTTTCAGCTAGAAATATGTATCTGCGGCCCCCTCCCATTGCTTCGATGAATAAAATACATTTTCAAGAAAACTGAAATTTTGTTCAAGTTTTACTCTCTTTTTGAAGCTGATTTCAAGTTTGAATGTCTAGTTCTGAAAATTGAATTCGGTGTTTTTAGAAACTCCAATGACCATTCCATTTGGTAAAGTTTTCTGTTCGGTATCAACCTCCTCTTTCCCCTTTGAAGCTCGTTTTAGGGCCAGAACGTCAATTGTTTGTAAATCTAAACGCTTGTCAAGTACAATTTAGATCACTTCCGAGCTCAAAAGGACCTTTCAGATGTGAATTGTGAGGAGAAAAGAGAGCAATTGAAGAAAAAAAGCATAATTTTTTCGAGATATTAAAAAGCTACTTCTTCGAATAATTTTATCAAGGTCTCGAAATGGAATTTTCAAAATAAGTGCGATGATTTCACTTAGAAAAACACAACATATTTTGGCAATACGAAATTCGGAAATCTTCCAAAAAATACAACGAAAATTCGTTCATGAAATACTGAAATTCTGTAAGATATTTTGTGCATTCATTTATGCAGCAACGATGATGTTTTCAAAAAATACAACGAAAATTCGTTCATGAAATACCGAAGTTCTGTAAGATATTTTGTACCTTCATTTATGCAGTAACGATGATGTAACATCACGGAAATCAAACTCCATAACTCGTTAATATTTCACCATGCACATTGTATGTTCTTACAAATTACCGTGATATAATTACCTCACGTTCATCTTTATACCTGTGTAGGCTATCTGCTCTTTGTCGAGATAAATCTTCGACAGGACGAGTTTCATTCCAACGCTGTGAATCGTATCACGTTCAATTATTCATCCAACACTTGAAAGCCGGTTTACGACCGAGTAATTTATTCTGTATCCAATATCCATGCCTGATAGTGAGTCTGTTCGACTCATCGTCACTTTTATTATCGATAGGTAGATATACGATACCGCACACGATTCGAAATCGATCGCTTTGAAAATGCATAAGAGCGGGGTGAGGGTATGTACAGTGTATAAGAAACTGCAGCCTCCACCACTCTGTTGCTCGCATCGTCGTTAAAAATTTACCGCCTGTTGTCACGTGAGCTGTGGGACAATTACCTTAGGTCGGCTCGTCTTGCGATATTCGAGTAATAATCGATACTCGAGCCGAATTTTGTTGGCGAGTTTTCCAAGCTTACTGCAGTAACATTGCATCTATGAATTTCGAATAAAACTAGGGTGTTTTTAGTTGACTTGCCAGATTTGAAATTGCGCTGAAAACTATCGCAGTGTCTGAGAAAGGGAGGAAACTTGAAAAAGATGAGGAATTTGTTCAACTTCAAAAATAAGATTTTGAGATTTTCATTTTGGAAAAGGGCGAAAAAAATTTGGAAAAATGGATGGAAAATCATTCCTGGAAAAGAGGAAAATAAGCCCGAAACCTGAAAAATATAAAGAATTAATTCTACTTCAAAAATATTGGATATTTTGAGATTTTCACTTCTGGAAAAAGGTTACGAAAATTTGAGAAAATTGATTCAAAAAATTTTGAAAAATTAAAGAAAAATCAAGAAAAGCAATTTTGTACTGCTACGTTTTTAAAACAGACCTATCAACTCAATTTTTTCTCTGGCTTTTCACAGTCAAGGTAAGTCAGTATTTTTTGTGCCAGCCTTTTGACCAATGTTTCAAAAATTTCATCATCTCGCCGACAAAAGTAAACTGGATAGGTTCTGGTGCAGTCGAAAAGTAGGCAATTTTGATTCGCCAGTCACGCCGGTGCCGAAGAGCTCGCCGCAATGGTGGTGTGCAGTGGTGTATGCGTCATCGTGGTGCCACCGCTACTGGCTTCCTCATCTACCGTGAGAAGCAACGCCGCAAACGTAATAATTTCCACCATACTCTCCCTTCTGCAAGTAAAGTACATGTACTTTCTCCCCTCGTTGCTCTTCTCAATGGCCGTGTTATTTTCCTTCATCGTTCTTCGTTCAAAAGTGCGAGTACACACTACACACACACACAGTACAGTACACAGCAGTTACATTACACTCGTTTTATTTCTAGTCGTCGTGTAATTGTACGAATGTGTGCACGTAGTTTATCGTTCGTTGTCAATGCTGAATGCTTGGAAACCCACACTCTTAATACTTATGTATGTTTGTTGATGGTACGCTATGTATCGCGCCGGCCGGCCAGCCAGTCAGTTTATGATTCCCACAAACACCGTGCTTTCCCAGTCATATTCATAACCTACGTATGTGTGTACTGTGTAATATGATGTACTATTTTAAAAAAATAATAAAAGCCAAGCGTATAATTTAGTTTTTCCGTTCCATCAAACTACGGTACCCAAGCATACGCACAGTCGAACTAGAAAAAGGGGAAAAGTACTGCACCTCTTGCCATCCTCCATCTCCTGAATGAAAATTATCCATCATGGTATGTGAAATGATGTGACGAGAGAGTTGACATATTGCCTTCGTCGTCATCGCAATCACCTCCTCTTTCTGCATATACGTCACAATATTGTTTTATAGCTGTGTCTGTGTTCTACGACTACACAGTGCTGTGCGAAGTTTACGACAAGACTAACATTTTATAAAAATAAATTTCTCACTAGGTCATCTCGGTTCTGTACTATTATACAATATCATGTCGGTCGGTTCCCATATGGAAGAAAAGGTGGACGTGTACGTTGAGTTCCGTACGAGTACGAATAATTGAGTAAGATTTCTATAAATTTGAACGTATTTTTGGGTAATTGTGGGTTACATTGAGCTGTGAGATGATAATAAAAATTTTGGTAATGGGCAGGAATTTAATTTCTTGTTCAACCCGTATGAATAGCTCCAGAGGGTAGATGATTCAACTCAAAAAATTGTCCAAATTTGAGAACTCCTTTCCCTGCCTTTATCAAAATAAATTTCGTCTCTGCCAAAAAAAAAAAAGACATCCTATAGTTTATGACTGTTCACATCATCTAGAGAGATAAATACAACCAGAAACGGAGACCGGTTTAGCAAATTAGCATTCTGCATTCTCGAGTGATTGCAAGTCAATGTTGCTACGTTCATAATTATTATTCGGATGCTGATTGTATGATTCATTTGTCATGCTTGCCTATTTATATTTTACATTATGCAGTTTGTAAATGTGGGTTTCGAATTCGCTAAAAACCGGTTACTTGTGTTGAGCCGAAAGATATCATTTCTGAGTAATAATTGAAAACGAAGGTGGGGGGGGGGTTGAATCTGCATGACAGATATAAATGTTAAACTTTGTAAGTTTGTATACATAATCGAAAGATGAAAACGTGATCGAAAGTTAGTCAATTGTTCAATTTTTTTTTTAGAATTGAGAACTGATCATTTGACTTGTGTAATCTCAAACGATTTATATTTTTAACATATGTATTTCAAAAATTGAATTTCGCGGAATTCTTACAGGAGGTGGTGGAGAGTAAAACAGAATAACCCGATGTTTGTAAATTTTCACAATTTTTCGTTTTCATTCAAGTAGGCAAGTAGGTAATTACATCATGCCCACAATAGTTTCAATTCTTTGGCTCAAAAGACCTTCGATCGTGTTTGAAATGTATGCACTGGGCGCGCGATATGGTTGTTGAAAGTGAGCCCGACGTCGTAGTCGTATAGTCGTCGTCGTCTACATCATCGTCGTAAAATTCGGTTAAAATTTTCGACCTTGAAGGAATTTTTATATTAGCGCACACGTCATAGTCGTATGTTGCACTTATACAGGGTGTTTAAAAACAACAGATACAAATTTGAGGCGTGCTGAGGGTTTTGTATCGAGTACTGTACTTTTATGAGCATTCGAACGTTGTGCGTAATAAATTTGTAGCGTGACATGCATAGAATACACGTAAAGTTAGCATAGCTCATCTTTTTTGCCAAAAACTGCGTAAAAATCTCGTTTTTATTCAAGAAAATTGTGAAAAAATACGCCTTTTTGAAAAAAAAAGTTGCTGAAGAGTGTCATTTTTCTGTCCGTAATCGTCAAAAAAGTTCTGCTTTTTGCCAAAAATTTGAAAAATTATCGCTTTTCCAGGATGGTTGTTGGAAAGTTTCACTTTTTCACCAAAAATTATGAAAATTTTCATTTTTTTTCATTCATTGTCAAAGTCTTACTTTTTTGCTCAAAATTACTAAACAATTTCGCCCCCCCCTCCTCCTCACAATATCTGAAAAGCTGTGCCTTTTTCTAAAATTATCAAAGTCTCGTGTTCAGCAAAAAAATAGCTAAAATTTCGTCATTTTTCAAAATTAGCTCAAGTCTTGTTTTTTTGCAAAAAAAAGTGCTAAAAATTTTCGCTTTTTTACAGAAAAAAATTCCTAAATAAATTTTATGTACTTTTTTTGAAAAAATTGCCAAATAGTTACGAAATTGTTTTTCATTTTTCAAAAATGATTGTACATACAAATGTATCACTTTTTGCCAATAATTGTCTAAAAGTCCTGCTTTTTGCTGTAATTGCCAAAGTTCAGATCAAGTTTCATTTATCTTATTTTAATTGCAACCTTCTGATTCGTAAATTTTTTTACATTGAATTCAGTTGAATTTTTTTTGTGATTTTTTTCAACGTTAAAATGTTTTATTATTACTTTTTTGGTTACCAAAGTTACTTTTTTTCCAAGTCCTGATGATAATGAAGTGTGTTGATGCGTTGAACTCGTTTTCACTGTCACCAATAAAGCTGCGTGTTTTTGCCTCAGCTATGTTCTAATCCTGTTTTTTCCAAAACGAGTCGAATAATCCTTTTTTCTGCCTAAACCGTTGAAATAATTGAATGAAGTCGTGTGCTTGCAATTAGTTTCAGGTGTGTTCGAAATGAAGAGGTGACAGGGAGATTGGTAGAAGGGGAAGGAGAAAAACTATCCGTCTACTTCAATTTTCGGATTTTGTAATGCTTAACCCTTAAAGACCCAGGCTAATCCTGAGATGTTGTGTGAAAATGCTTTCAATTTCCTGAATTAGATCATCACAAGCATCACATTAACCCACAGTTTGCCCCCCAGCCCCTTAAAGCCGTCTCGTAAAAGCCATACCAATTTATTCAATTTTCCTTGAAAACCGAGAAAGCAAAAACCCCAATGAGGTCAATCATGGAACTGAATGATATAGTATCATTAGGTGTACTGAATGAGTGAAAGCATATCGCCAAAGAACACCCCACCCCTTTTTGGGGGGCAAATTTTCAAAAAAGTTGGGATAAAAAAATTGGACCCATGCTCCATTTTTGGATAAACATATTGATGGTAGACCCTTCACAAAATGAAATCATGAAAGGTGTGAAAATGGTGGACCAGAGCGATTTTTTGAAAATGTGATTCGCTTGTCTCGATAAAAACCCGAAAAAACAGAGCATGAATACGCAAAGTACATAATACGGGAAATATTATCAAGTAGGCTTGAAATGACAGAAACAAGAATTGAAAGGAACACAGATGCTTTTAACAGCACATAAGTTCAGATAATCTACAATCCACCCATCAAATCTGTTTATCACTCCGTGGATATTCTTTCTCGATATTTGTCACCAAATAGTTACATCCTACAAAGGTTAGCAGTACGATTGTTTTTCTGCAGAAATATCGAAATAGGTTTATCTACCACTTTGAAAAGCTTTACACAGTCAAATTGCAGCACTCCCTGGCATTTCATAATGTTCAAGCATTCATGAAGAAGTCACTATCCCTCCTCGATCATAGATAATGTAGTTCTGCATCATGAAAATTGCACAAGCAGAAGTCGTCGTTTATAATCATGAGATTGTGTCTAGCTTATGACTACAGGATTCAGGGGATTTGAGATTCAGTAAAAAGCTTTCAACTGTTGTTCAACCACAACTCTGAACTTTTGAATGTTTTGAGAAATTCCTGCTGAAGTTGATATTCTTTCTCGATATTTGTCAACAAATAATTACATCCCGCAAAAGGTTAGTGGTATGATTGTTTTTCTGCAGAAGTATCGAAATAGGCTTATCTACCACTTTGAAAAGCTTTACACTGTCAAATTGCAGCTGTTTCTGGCATTTCATAATGTTGAAGCATTCATGAAGAAGTCACTATCCCTCCCCGATCATTGATAGTGAAGTTGTACATCTTGAAAATTGCTTGAGCAGAATTTGTTGTTTCCAATCATGATATTTCATGATGTTGAACTACACTATCAATGATCGAGAAGGGATAGTGACTTCTTCATGAATGCTTCAACATTATGAAATGCCAGAAACAGCTGCAATTTGACAGTGTAAAGCTTTTCAAAGTGGTAGATAAGCCTATTTCGATACTTCTGCAGAAAAACAATCATACCACTAACCTTTTGCGGGATGTAATTATTTGTTGACAAATATCGAGAAAGAATATCAACTTCAGCAGGAATTTCTCAAAACATTCAAAAGTTCAGAGTTGTGGTTGAACAACAGTTGAAAGCTTTTTACTGAATCTCAAATCCCCTGAATCCTGTAGTCATAAGCTAGACACAATCTCATGATTATAAACGACGACTTCTGCTTGTGCAATTTTCATGATGCAGAACTACATTATCTATGATCGAGGAGGGATAGTGACTTCTTCATGAATGCTTGAACATTATGAAATGCCAGGGAGTGCTGCAATTTGACTGTGTAAAGCTTTTCAAAGTGGTAGATAAACCTATTTCGATATTTCTGCAGAAAAACAATCGTACTGCTAACCTTTGTAGGATGTAACTATTTGGTGACAAATATCGAGAAAGAATATCCACGGAGTGATAAACAGATTTGATGGGTGGATTGTAGATTATCTGAACTTATGTGCTGTTAAAAGCATCTGTGTTCCTTTCAATTCTTGTTTCTGTCATTTCAAGCCTACTTGATAATATTTCCCGTATTATGTACTTTGCGTATTCATGCTCTGTTTTTTCGGGTTTTTATCGAGACAAGCGAATCACATTTTCAAAAAATCGCTCTGGTCCACCATTTTCACACCTTTCATGATTTCATTTTGTGAAGGGTCTACCATCAATATGTTTATCCAAAAATGGAGCATGGGTCCAATTTTTTTATCCCAACTTTTTTGAAAATTTGCCCCCCAAAAAGGGGTGGGGTGTTCTTTGGCGATATGCTTTCACTCATTCAGTACACCTAATGATACTATATCATTCAGTTCCATGATTGACCTCATTGGGGTTTTTGCTTTCTCGGTTTTCAAGGAAAATTGAATAAATTGGTATGGCTTTTACGAGACGGCTTTAAGGGGCTGGGGGGCAAACTGTGGGTTAATGTGATGCTTGTGATGATCTAATTCAGGAAATTGAAAGCATTTTCACACAACATCTCAGGATTAGCCTGGGTCTTTAAGGGTTAACATAAAAATGTCCATAGTCTGACCCTGAAAAAAGACACGTTGAAATGCATTTTTTTTTTTTGGTTGTGGTATTCATGCATGCATTCTTCTCTGGACTTCTAATTTTTTTCGTTAATTTATGTACACGATGGATACCCACTCTGGTTGAAATGCATTGGAGCGTAGGAGTGATTTTTTGGCCACACTCCTACTCTTTGGACTACCAGTTCGACTCCGATGTGTACACCTGACTGACCAGGATATGGTAATTTTTGTGTTATGTGTTAGTGAAACGCGATTTGATTTTCGTTTCGGGGGAAAGGTGAATTTTTATCGTAAAATATGTAGTTTATTGTAGAGAAGTCGTCATCGTGTCGGAGGCGAATGCCAAAAAAGTAGCAGGAGGAGGTGTATTATTGAAAGAAACGTTTGTTTAGGTGTGGAAAAATATGCTACTAGGTATTCCGGTAGTAAATGTAATATAGATATGGATATGAATATGTGCTGTGTGAACATACATACTATGATTATAGGTTTTATTTATGTACACGCTTTACATAGGTATACCCGCTATACTCATTGTACGACGACGACGGTGCAGTGTGAGTAAGTATAAGTAAATATGTACAAATCGTTGACGTCGAGCTGTATACAAGTAAATGTGTAATGCAGGGCTCAAGGGGGCTGGAGGGAATGATCGCGAGTGATTAACGCGAGTACGTTAAACTCGTGGTCGTGGATATGGCGATTTTATGCTGACGATGTTATTGAAGGGGAGCGAATTCCGTCATCCGTGTGTACGAGTATGAGTCGAGATGCAAAGAAGAGTGCACGTTGAAAAGAGTCTAGAGTCGGACGAGCGAAGACTTGAGGCTTGAATGGTCCTCCGTCCCATCGTGTAATGTGCACTGAAGGTGGAAGGTGTATGGTGCATTAAAAGAATTAAATTTTTTATAACCCTCTTTTGTATACGTAAACGTACGTGTATTTGTAGGTTTTTTTTTAGGGTAACGCGCTAGCTCGCGTATAAAGGTGATATAAATCATGTCTGCGGCCTTATCTGACGTTGGATTTATGAATGTGTTGGGGGATACACGAGCTCGACGAAGAAACTTGCAGAAGACTGTCAAATGTTGTAAATTTCGATATAAGGTATTTCGCGGCGGTCGCACACGCCATTCGGACCATAGTATAGCTTATGACGATGATTCATAACGACGTGAGAAAGCTGTTGCAGAGAGTTAAGGGCAGAGATGAGTTGAGGACGAGGTGGACTCGTATGTTACGTACTTTCCATTTTATAGTGTGCTACCATCGGTCATCAACTCAATTAGAAAAGGTGTAAGTAGTGTAGGAAAGAAAAAAAAAACCTCGTGGTGTTTTATGAAACGTAAAATGTGAGTTATTGTTTTTCTGTCGATTGATTTGTCATTGCCAACTTCAGTTTGTACGTATAAAGGGTCGTATGCCAGAGGTATAAAAGTGCCATACTTTTTGCTCGAAGGGCGTGCAAGTTTTTGAAAAAAATGGTTCAATTGGTCAAATTACTATCAATTTTGAAGCGATTCGCTCTTTTTTCCTCGATGAATGAAGAAATGTGAAAATTTTCAACTCATTTTCTACTTATTTTTCCCTATTTCGAAAAATGTTTTCCAAATTTCAACGAATTTTTTACCGTTTTTCATTCATTAAATTTTTTATCCATTTTTTTGAATTTTTTAAAATGATTAATGAACAAAACTTTATTATATCAAACGGAATTCTGAACGATCAAAAATTATGAGGTATTAATAATTAAAACGATACTTTTTTTAAGTAGTAGTCGATTCAGCGTGTGCTTTGAACACTGTATCGCGAATTCGCGAGTACGATCATGTCATTGCGAAGTTCCATATATGGCACGAGCAAGAGCATGAGATACCATTACGCTGGTAATCGAGACTGGTAATGACCGCAAGTGTTACATACGTTTCATTATTGGCTACCATACTGGTATATTGGATAAATTTATTATTACTCGATAGAATTGACCCCTACTTTATCGGTCATATTTTTAGAGCTCGGTAATCGGTGTATTTATAATGTATGGGCTGATTCGGTCTATGCGTGCGTGTATTTTTCATCGGTAACCCATACTAAAGTATACATAGTATGCGTAGTATATTGGCCCGAGTCTCTCTATCCCTCTTTCTTCAATTTGCCAACCTATAATTAGGCTCTAGAGACTAGAGTCATTTACCTTTTGCGCCATATTATACATACGTATAGGTACATTTCGCGACATCGACAGCGTTTGGAAAAACGTGAGCTATGCGGGGAGGTGTTTTTTTTTTGTTTTTGGATGGGTGTTTTCGTGGAAAAGTTTTTCATCCTACATAGGTGGATAATATGGCGTGTGAAAGTTGTGTATTTTTATTGGTAATGTCGTCACGCTTCGGAAGGTTTTATGTAGCGTATAGTACGGAAGGATAAAGTTGGATGTGAAGCAGGTGACTGTGTTATTCTTATTCTTTACGAAACTGGTATAACGATGCAATGTAATATTGTACTCGTACTGTACCCGTATGCGTAGTCAAGGACGCGAAAAGGTTGTTTTTCTCTCAAGACTGCGATATTTTTGTTGTTTTTTTTCTTCGATTGTGCGAAGAGAATTTCAAAATTTGTTGACTTTTGCGATGACGAGAGGCTTTTTCGTTGCATTATCGCGGATATCGAAAGTGTTGACTGACGGGAGAGGAATCAAGGGGGGATTCGATCTGTGCTCTGTAGGTCGACGTCGTCGCTTCTATTTGTGCTCGTGATTAGAATTTTGACGAGGCCTTGAGCTATTAGTTTAAGCCGATGATACGAAATTATGAAGAGTGTTTATCTCGAAAGCTGTAAGGAGGTCGAGATGAGTTGTTTGGTATGTATTTTGATAAATAAACGAAGAGTAGACTTAAAGAGAAGAATTGATAGATGATTTTTGTGTTGGGAAAGTTTTTTGTAAGGATGTTGTTCGGTTTCTTGACTTTTTTTTTTGCGAATTATAGTACTTGCATGACTTTGTTGACATTTTTTAAAAACACATTTCAATTTGAAAATCAACACGCTCTTAATCCGGAAAAATTCTATCTAAATATTTTCCAATTTCACAATCACTCTAGACCATCAACTCTTCCCAAGGGAGAAAAGCAAACTGAAATACGGATTGAAACAAGAAGAAAAAATCTGTAGTATCGGAGCAAATTGAAAACTCCAGTCTTTGAAATTGAATTATGACTCTATGATGAATTAAATTATGACACTTTCTCGACAGAGAAAAGGGAAAATTCGAAATATACGGAGGCAAAAAGTATAAATAGAGATACCTTATACGTTCCTCAAGGAAACGTGAGGTCGAAATTACCGAATGTCATTTGAAATACAGGATGTCAGGCAATTTTCAAGTGTCACGTAGGTAAGTCGTTTTCTACGAGTTAATTTGATTGAGCCAATATCACTCGTATGTATAAATAATGTAGGTAGGTAGGTAGTAGATATATTCGTTCAATTTCTATGTGTAAATTTATTATTCATTTCAACCTTTGAGAGAAGTGTTCTTCTCGATAGTGGGAGGAGAAATTTTATGTCGAGGTTGAATTAGTCCTTTGAAATTTAGCAAAGGAGAAGCAGTCGTAGCGAAATTTCTGCGAGACTTGACTCAGTATAAGGCAACCTTGAAATTCATCGGCGGTTGAAGAATTTTCATGATCTCGTCGTAATGCTGAGTCGTATTTTTTCCGAGCTACATACTACATAAAATTCATTTTCATGTCGAAATTTTGCATGGTGAAAGTTCTTCAAATTGAAACAAGGTGTCTAATGGAGCTTTTGCCAATTTTGAAACTTATCATCAAACAGTCTCGATTTTTTTAATTGAAAATTCGTTGAAAAAAATATTTTACCAATTTATTAATGAAAGTAAAAAAATTGTCGAGGCATGAGAACGTATTTTTTTTGAGAGAGATAAAAGTTTTGAAATTACTTTCACGCCTTGAGAATGTATTTTTATGATTGGATGGAGGATGGGGGAGGGTCAACTTTTGGAAACACCGTGCTCAAGATTCAGCAGAAATTGATTTCAAAAAAATCTTCAATTTCCGTAACTCAAAATTGGGTTCTAAGGTGTGAGTGACATCCTCTTTTAGTGAGCCTAATTTTAGCTTAATCAGAGTTGACGAGTAGTTGAGAGTTTCTGATGAAAAATTGAGATCATATTTTTGTTCAGGTTAAAATTTCAGTTACCCTTTTTTGATAATCCTTGAATTATCAACATTTTCCAAATTCCGCCGTTTTGGGCCATTTATACGTCGTCTGGAGGAATTCAAAAATTCTGAAGAAATTTAAAATCGCGCTGGGAGATCCAAAATGGCTCTAAATGGTGAAATTCTAATCTGAAGGGAAGGGGGGTTCAAACCAAGAGTTATTCATGAAAATTTCAAAATTTTCCTGCGAACAGAAAATTTTTAATTTTTTTTTGCCAAAAATTGAAAAATTTATTTGGACGATTCAAATCGAAAACGGACATCTCGAGAGGTTTCCTCGTCAAAACCAAAAACGTTGGAAGACATGATCGAAAAAAATTTGAAAGACACTTGGGTGGGTTGTACCAAACATTATCGAAAAATCGTAACAAAACAGCAATATAGAAAAAGCAGAAAGAGAACCCGAAGAGGAGAAAACCGAACGTAAGCGTAAATTAATATTAAACGGAAGCGCGAGATATTCGAGGAGTATGAATGTTTGTAAATCGAAACACACAGCGAACTTTTATGGCTGTTTGATATTCTGTGGCTTTCGAAAAATAAAAGAGGGTGGGTCTGGACACCTCCTATGTATGTGCTATGTGCACAGTGTACACTGTACATGCATATTACATATAGTCTTACACTCTCCGTATACTATACTGCACCACGCTCTGTAGTGTACGAAGAAAGTGCGATCATGTACCCATATACGCATATACATACATGGTGAATCTAAAAATAAGCTTTTTAGTCGCCGTATCGAGTGATTAATGGGATACGTAGACGTGCGAGTACTTTGCTGGAGGATACGTGGGTGCTGTGGTGCATGTGCTGTATGTTTTCGTATTTATTGAAATCGGCGAGGGTGTCTAAGATACGCTGAAGACGACCCCAAGTACAATTATTATACTTGAGCCGAAATGTCGATGGAGAAAAACTAAAGGATGTTGAAAGAATTTTTTCATTTTGGAGTTGTTCTTGGAAATTTTAGAATTTTTCCAGACCTTTTGTAGATGAATTTTGTTCTTTGAAAAAATTATGTTTGATAAGTTCGATAGGTAGTTATGCCTGATCGTATCAAAATTGTAATACCAATGTTTCTCTATAATCAAATTCTATTGGTTCAATTTTTAAACAAATTTTTCAGAAAAACTTGGTCTTGAAAATGTTGAAGATTTTTCCAACTTATTTCTTAGGAAGTTTTGATTTCATTCATCTCACATGTTACAGCTGGATCACCCTGTATAATAACCGCATTTATGTAGTTTCGGCTGCCCTCCAGCTCAGATACATTTTATACCGTACATACAGTGGTACTATACCTGCAATTATAAAACACGCACAATAAACGATTCATTTATAATGTAAGAAGTCGTCTTTCGGAGACCTGGTATGCGTTGACGTGTGCTGTATGTACGCTGCGTATATGAATGATGACTCGTCGCTTCTTTTTGTTTCCTTTTCTTTTCCACGTACTTGCCATCATCTCTCGAGAACCAAAACTAAATCGTACAAGGTTTCCTTTTATAGGCGTTTTTTTTCCTGTACATATCGTAATAGCAAGTACAAGTACCTCTACCTCTACCTCTACCTGCCAACGACCGAAACGTGCATTTGATTAGTGGACCAGCGCCAGCTCCACTTCCAGCGAAGTCGAGTGATACTCGCTCGTTATTGAACTTTTCCCCCTATGCCATCGTGGAAGATGGAAGAAATTCCGGCATCAGTGGAGTCCTCGCGAGTGTCGTTTTTATTGACGATAATTACGTATACGATGAAGTAGTCGAAAGGGCATTTAATCATTTCTCAACAGTGTGTAGGTCTATGTAGTGGTACCTTACCTACCTATAGTCTCAAATCGTACATAGATGCAGTCAGAGGAGTTTTTTTCTAAACGTTTCCTTTTTAATGTCGAGTAGTTGACGTCGTCGTCCAGCAACCAACCAAACGTTGGTAATATTGTATGCTCAGTACACGAGACAGTAGACCCGACCCTACCATACGATATAATGACGGAATTCCGTCATTAGCATGCGATGCGGCATACGCATGCATTTTTTTCCTTTTTCCACCCCCTTCCTCTTACTCCTTCTTAGTTACCTCTTTCCTCGATGGCTCTCTGGCTGTCTCTTTGAAGTTTTTTTTCCTCATTTTTATTTGATTAAATAGACATTGAACGAATACGTGCCGGAGAAATTATTCGTGAACTGGTTAATGTCGTGGAGGTGGCTGCGGTGTGTGACCTGTGGCTATTGTCTAACGGACGCACGAACTAATACAACGGACGTAAGAGGTGTGCGGTGGCTATTTCGAAGAGGTGTATTGTCTACTTGAATGTAGGTATAAGAAAGGTGCATTGAAGTAATCAGAAGTATAACGCTGTTATAAGTGTTGTGTTTTTATTGAGATGTTCATGTTTTTTTTTCAATCGATGACCTATTTTTTTTATTGGGATTTTTGTATCGAATTCAAAAAATTTGGATGAAGAAAGTTTTCATTTTTTTTTTGGTATGTGTTGTGTGCTAAAAAAATTGACTCATCACTACAATTTAAAGCAATTCACCAATATCCAATGTTTTGTTAAGGAAGGAAAGATGTTCAAAGAAATTGAGAAAACAATTTATTTTGAAATTTACACGAATTAAAAATTTTGAAAAATGCTTACAGAGCGTCCCCTTTGAAAATGTCTATTCACATTGTTACGTTAGTCTAAGAATATCAGAAAACGTCGACAAATTTTTCCACAGTGCTCCCTCCCTCGTCCTTTGTAAAACATCGTCGTGATTTAAGACAAAACTGAAAGTTTCTTTGTGAAAAGATGATAAGTTCTGTAGCGTTCAATTCAGGCTGTAAGTGCTTCTTTCTGCGAAAACAAATCAATATTCAGATTTATCATTTTGCAAAATTTAATTATACTCGCTATCGAATTTCTTGGCCTGCAGGTTTTATATCGGTTTGCAAAAGCTGTAACGAAGTCTGGTTCAGCGATCATTTTTTTTTTACGTAATATAAATTACTCTCTTGGCAGGAGAATTATAGGTATTGGCTATCAGCTGCATCCAGTTCATATCATTCGAGCTCATCTAGAATAAGTTGTATCAGAAGAAGCAAGAGATAGAGAGAGAGGAGAAAAAGTAACGAACTCGCCAAAAAAAAAAAAAAAAAACAGCACACGAGAGAGACCAGTTTACTTGAATTAGTTTAGTTAGAGTTGGCTTTCGCATAAAAGAATTATGACCCAAGACCAAGGTATACTGTATGATTCTGTATCTGTACATGTGTGTAATTCTGCACTGACTAGTGAGCGCCTTACGGGGAAATGATGATGGAGAAATCGTGACGAAAATTTTGACGAGACCGCGAGGCGCGCGCGCGCACGTTTTCGCAGTATTGTACTGTACAACCGGTTGCCAGTTGCCGGTTCATTAGGATGCTGCGCGCGGCGACGAGCGACGACGCTATGGCTCATGGCTGACGTATGCACGAACGCATGCTCGTCGATTGGCGTTGCCGCTGGTTAAATAGACGTGTTAGTATACTCGGCAAAAAAAAGGGGCAGAAGGCGGAGAGGCGTCTCCACTACGTGTATAATCTCGTAGTTGAACGAGTACATGTATTATGGTTTTAATTAATATTTACGGTTTTTTACGAGATGATGACGATGATTACAATTTAAATGTAGTGTAATATATGGTACTGTATTTGTGTTGTGCGCGTTTATTTATTTATTAATGTATGCTTACTTACATTAGGTATTATGTATGTCTATGTCTTCGTACCTATTTTGAAAGTACATAGAAGGTTTTAAACACGAATTTTCGTTTGTTGGCAGATAGCGTGAAGAAGGCGTTACCCAATCATGACGACAGATATTTCGATCGTGCGGTGGGATCCGTCCATTCCGACCGAAATCATCGAAGATTACGAATACGACGGTGGAAATTCGTCGTCTAGACTTTTCGAGAGGTCTAGAATTAAAGCTTTAGCCGGTAAGTGAAACGAACAAAGTTCTTTCTACGAGTATTTGCCGGTTCCGGTGCCCTTCTCCCGAATCATCTGCTATTTCAACGAGGAGATACGTTTCTTTTCATTTTGTCATGTGCAATTTGATTATTGAAGAATGAAGTGCCAGCGTTGGTTTTTATTTGGCGAGAGAGTATTTTTTACAGCCTAAACATTGGTACATGGGTACTTTAAATTTATCCGAGTAAATATTTTGAACGATATCTGAAGTGAAAATCCGAAGTTGGTTTTCATGCAGAATTTCATTTCCAATCACATTTATCTCTAATGATAAAATAGCCAGAATTTATGCAATGAACACGAACAAGTGAAATTTCATCCCTGAACTGATTAGAAATCACTTCGTAAGGTAGTCTTTTCCATCAATCAAATCAGTGGTTTCAACTTTGGGCGATGATTTTCACTGATTCAATAATTTACCATCAGTGAATGGTAATGACGAATTCAGTGGTATTTTTTTTCACAGATTTACTGAGAAAATTTAGTTAATTTTCTATAGCTACTGATTTGAAGCCACCTCGATAATGAAACGGAAGAGGGGCGGAGGGAATTTTCCGATTTTTATGTGCTCTTTTTATCAGGGTGTCTACTGGCAAGAAAAAGGCAAGAAAGTTAGAAAAAGGCGAGAAATTCGCTTGGGTGGCAAGAAAGTTAGAAAATAGTATAGAAATTCCTTCGAAAAGCAAGAAAATTTCCAAGAATTCACATCAAAAATCTCTGAAAAATTGAAGTTATCCCAGCAAAATTTCAAGTTTTTATTTTGTTAAAATTGATGTTGTTCTACTTTTCGAATTGAAAATTTTCCAAAAATTTTGCCCTCGCTTCGCTCGGGCCATTCAAGATAATCTTTTCAACAATTTTAAGAATTCAAAAATTAAATAGGGAATTTTTGATTTCCAGGTAATACCCAAACCATTTGAAAAGTGCAAATTTTTCATTCTCTGAACAGAACGACTAACCTTTCAAAATTGTTGATATTATTGTGCTCCGATGAAAATGCAAAATAAAGCATTCAAAATGGCCGTTTTTTCGTTTTTCACAACAATTTTTTCAACAAATTTTCGCTCTCGCTTCGCTCGAGCAGTAATTTTAACTTCATTTCCATAAAATGATCATTCATTGTGTAGGGTTTTCTAAAAACAACCTAAAATGTTGATTTTTCGTGTCTAAAATTCTGATTTTGCTCTCTCCTCAATCACAAATAAAAATATACCTAAGCTCTTTCGTGGTTTGATCCTGTAATTGTATTTGTCACCGGTATTCAGCACGTTAAAATTTTGATTTTTGTCGGAAAAATAAGTTTTTTGTTGGAAAAATGACATTATACTCCCCCTCCCCCAAATAACACGACTTCGATCCGCATTCGAGTTTACTTTTCATTTTGTTACTGTTATCATCATAGAATTGAATTCACTTCAGTAAACTTGCCTCAACGTTTGTTTTTATTACGTTTTTTTATTACTATTTTTTCATTTGAGAAATTAATTCACTTCTCTGCTTTGAAAAATAAATTTTTGAGAAATTTTGTTGGGGGGGGGGGTTAGAGGGGTTAGCGAAGATTATCTATGCGTAAATATGAAGAGTGGTAAGAAATTTCATTTTTGGAAGCAAGAAAAAAGCAAGAAAAAGGCGAGAAATTCGCTTTTTTGATTTTAGTAGACACTCTGTTTATGCTTCGCTCGTCTCCTAAAAAGTTTTTTCCTGATGTAACGTTTTTTAAAATTTGTTTCGTGTTTCTCAAAAAATTGAGAAAAAAACATAAAATGTTGGATGTTGTTCTATTATTTATTTAAAATTTATGAAAAATTAATTTTTGTTTTACAGAGTGATCAAGTGAATTTTTTTATATTTTTTTTTTTTGTAAATTTTCCTTGAAATAAACTTGACTTATTCCCTCTTTATTTCTCATCAGCAGAAAGTCGATGTCCTGCTTTTTGATTTCGAGATTTTGGGCTAAAATAAAATTTAGTTTCTTGTGTGTATGTAAAACATTCGAAATACGGATCGCATTGATGTAGGAGTGTCAAGTGGAGACGAGAAAGTGTACGAGGTGATTTTAATTATTCACAACGACTATGGTCATTTTTGGATAATTATTGCGGTGGTGAAACAGAACATACTACTTGTGTGAATTATTGAGGCAGTTTAAATGCAAACTGTTCGCAGGGTTGTCAGATCGTGCAAGTAGTGCTAAAATGAATCTTGAAACGTGTGGGTTTCTGGCATATTAGTGATTGTGAATGGTAAAGTGGCCCACTATTCAATTGTTTACAGTTCGAAGCATGGTATAGAAATAATTTTCAACTATTGGACGATTCTTATATAAAAATTTACCTAAATGGTGCATGTTAGAGGTATCGAATTTCCAAAACTTAGTGTCTGAAGGAAGCTCCAGGACGATTTAAAACAGACTTCAATCGATTTGTGAAATTGGGAGGGTGGTAAATTCAAAATTTGTGAGTTTTTTAATAATTCTTTGGGTGTAATTTTGTGCGAATTTCAACTTTTGAAAATTTGCTAGAGGCTCCAGAACTGCTCAAAAGGTTCGCAACCGTTTTCAATCGATTCGGAAGGGAGGGGTTGTCAAAAACAGGGTACATTCCGAATATTTTTAGTTTTCTAGCTCAATTATAAATAATGTAAAATTAGCTGGCGGAGTATTTTCGCTTTTCGCACACTCTTTCGATCTACCTTCGTTTGGAACAGCAATTTTTCCTCAATTATTTCGAGTTTTTAATTTTTTGGTATTTTTTAAAAAAATTTCTTTCCCGTACCTTGATTTTTATGAAATTGGATACATTTATTCTTTTAAAAAAATTCAAATTGTTTTTCTTTAAGTTAATGGATTCTATTTAAGATCCAAAGATTTTTTTTTGTTCGTGCCATTTTATAAGTGGAAATTTGACAATTACATCTTCCAGTGTTATCATCTACCTAATATTTTTGCAGATTTTGGTTCAGTGAATTTGTGTTCAACGGGGGTTCCCTTTTTAATGATTTCGACTCCTTGAAATATTGAAACATGTACTTTATGTTAAAGATTGGAAAAAAATTAAATCATCATTGACGCCTTCCATTACGAGTACTTTGAAAGTAAGAAAATTTTCTCGAGAATGAAGAGAAATTCGACTCTGTAGTAGCTAGCGATCGGTCTGCGACACTTTCGTGTACTAAAAAGTTCATTGTTTCTTTCAAATTACCAGATTTTTTTACCTAATTTTTTTCAAGTTGGCATATTTCCACGTTAATTTAACCCTCGCCCTTCTCACTTCCACCTCTTCGTTCGCCCATAAAAACCGTAACGTAAACTGTATCGGAAATTTTCAAGGTGAAGTTTTATTATCTATTTTATTATCTTTTTAATTATTTCGTATCACTTCTTTCGTGGAAAAAAATTCTTCGTTGTCGACATATTTCAACTGCGAGCATTATTCGTCTGAAACAGAGAAAAGGAGACAACGAAGAATAATAAAAATGGCTCCACCGGCTGCATCGGCATGAAAAATCGCTGAAACCAGCACATTCGACATCAAGTTTTCGACAAAAGCAAGTACGACGACTTCATAAAAAATCTTTCGTTAAGTACTCGTATCTACACAGTACGACGACGTTGTTGAGAGGAGAGGCCCCTTATATAATTTCGCGTTTTTTAAACAAGCTGTATCGATGTTGCTCGTTTGTAGGGAAGGGCAGAAGTGGTCGTCGGTGTAATGACATGCTACTTAAACGAATTTTTGTATGTACTTGTACTCGTAGGTAAATTATGCTCGCGCTGCCCTCCTCCTCTGCCTTCTTCAGGTTACGGTATGCAATTCATCGTCGACATTAATCAAAGTCGCCGGAGATAATGGTTTATGTCGGTTTTGGCAAACTCGAGCTTATATTGCTAATCAATGATAGAGTAATCTCCTGCCCTTGTCCTTCCATTTTTTTTTCAAATTTGACTTCTACGTAGTTTTTAATCGCTGAATATGAAAAATAAGATATTGGGACTGGAGTGGAATCCAGACTTGGAAAACCTCTCAAGTTGGTCTACGTCCTGTAGTATTGGTTATGACGTTTGACGCCGGCGGCATCGAATATATACACGCGGTCTGCGGTGGGTAAAATATACGTAGGCGGCTTTTCCGTTCTCATCTTCGCACGCTGAATATAATATCAAGTTATAAGAAGAGAGAAGAGCAAAGCTATAGTACATATAATGTATCCGTACGCGTGTTTTAAAAACCTTCGTGTGCTGCGAGAAACCTTGTAATGGACGCTCGGTGGCTGAGGTGAAAAAAAGGGGGCCTTTTCCAACAAGCACGACGACGACTTAATGATAATTTATCCATCGTCGGTCGTCGTTATCGTGGTCTTTGCTGTGAAAATGTCGGTGTGTGTGTCTGTGTAGACACGAAAACGCCTTTAGTTTATACCTGGTAATTTTCGAGCTCGTGCGACGCCACAAGTCTTTAACCTAGATTGGTTCGTATATACAAATGCACGATCACCTTTTTACCTCGTTGTTCCCCTGTCCCCTTTACTGAGTGCGTTTTCGGGTGATTTTCGAAAGGGAATTATTCAAATTTGTGCTGAAAGGTCTGAGTGGATGTTCGGATGCGGTGGAATTCAAAAAGTGTGTGTATATTGGAGACAGAAGACTTTGCATGTAGGAGGAATTGAGTCAAATTCGTGGCATGAAATGGAATGCTGTTTTGAAAATTGGACAAAACTCGTTCAATGTTCAGAACCTTCAAATTTTAAAGATGGCGATGAACGAAGGATTCACGAACGTTTGAATAAAATTGAATTATAAATTTGCGAAACGTTTGATGCATGTTTTCAAAAAATGAAACTTCCAAAAATTGAAAAACTTTTCAAGTTCTCTCCTCTATCTGTGGAATTATCCTCGGACATTGTAAAGATGTGAAGAAAAAAGTGAATTTTTCATCGCTCAAAGGATGAATTCCTATTTTGAAAAATGCATTTACCTATTGAAGTGGTATACATTGTGAATTATGCAAAAAATTCCAATATTCATTATTTTGTATATTAAAGGTTTATGTGCTATAATAGAGGCATATAGTGATGAACCGATGATATCATGATACCACACATGTATGAATTCATCGACCGTGACAAATTTATCGCTGATGGTATTACGTGTGCTTGCCTTTTTGTATCGCTGCAATAGCGTAACAAAGATAATTAAAAATCGCTTCCCTCTACGGTCGAATTTCCGCTCATCTTCTCGTGCTGCGTGGCTTGAGTCGGAGCTAGAGCGGAGCAGAGTTTCGCTATACTGTAATTTTAAGGTCAAACGTGTTGGAAATTCACATCGAACGTGGTTTAAATTCGGGGTACAAGTTGATAGGTTCAGGTTTCCTATACCTATATTTGCATTGTAGTTGATATTTTGCGAATACGTACCGACTGTACTTGTACGAGTAGTTGTGCGTAATGAGGCGTCGAAAAGGCGAAAATCATCGATGTAGAAATTGGTTTTTGGAGGAACAGCGAACACCACGATGCGACCTTGAAATTTAAAGTTGCGCACCCGACTACGACTAATGGCCATTTTTTTCTCAAACGCGTTTATCGCACTATATAAGAGTACTTTACCTGGCTATAGAAAAGAATGTGTATAAAAAGGGTTCTGTTATACGATGAGATATTACGAGCTAACATAACAATGTAGATAATGTTATGAAATGTAAGCAAGATACGCTGCGTATGATGTCTTTCGTCGAATGCAGGTAATTCAATAAGGCCAGCTTCTTGGAAAGCAATTGTGACGAAGAATCCGTGTACGGGTTGACAAGTCGCTGAACGATCGTTGAATACGAAAGAGTATATCGTTGAATCTCTCTCTATAGTGCTACTGGATGTTTGTGGTTTTATGTGCTGGAGAACAATGGCGCTTGTATGTGATTTACCTGCCTACTCGGCTGATTTAATCAGAACTGAAGTTTGTCGGTAAAGATGATCAGGAATTATATGAAAATACTCGTATAGTTATGAGGTTTGTTTGATTTGAAGAGCTCAATTCCAAAATGTGCTTTGTCCAAAAAAAAGAAAATACGTTTTTTGACGGAATTCTGTAGTTTAGATCGTCACTCACAAAGGTAGGATGTCAACGAGCCAAAAATTAGCCTGTAACGCCTCTATCCAGGGCATCGAAAACCTCTTCATTTTTTTTTACAATTCCAAAAAGTGCTTAGTCCAATATTTTGATCAAAATCGTCGATCTGCAGCAAAAGGTGCACCTTTTATACGTATGTACATACTGTATGCTTATGCACGATGAGAGAGTAGTTTTCGTCACTGTTTGGGCTTGTATGCAGTTCGAAAACATGGAATAAAAATCCGTAGCGCTAGCCCCGTGGCAGTGATGATGAATTACGGAACGGAAGGTAGGCAGTTCGATTGAGACCTCAGGCAAACATTTTTTAAAATTTTTTTCGTATTTTTTTTTACAATTTCGATTTTTTTGTAGTTGACTTTTGACAAAAGTTTTTTTCTTTTGAAATATATAATGAATTTTTGTGCAAAATTTGAATTATTCAAAATGATTTTTTTTCAAATTTTTTTAAATTGAGTACATATTTGAGAATAAATTTGAAGATACTGGGGATCAGTACGCACGGGAATATGCCGCCGCACGTACCACTTGGCGTTAGATTTGATCATTTTTGGTTTGTACAAAAAATTAAAAATTTTTGTAGGTACTTTTCAAAAAAAAATTTGTGTACTTTTTCCATAAATTTTTCGTTTGTTTTGTATCAGTCATTGTCATTCAGATAATGATTGATAATGATACATAATAATTTTTCGTTTTAAAAAAAATTGACATTTTTTGTACTTTTCAAAAAAAAAAATTGTATAATTTTTCCATAAATTTTTTGTTTGTTTTTTGTAAGTCATTGTCATTCAGATATGAAAATTTTTGTACTTTTCTAAAAAAAAAATATTATTTTGCCATAAATGTTTAAGTATTAAAATACAGACCAAAAACATTTTCCTTGAATTAAAAAATTTTTTGTTTTTGCCGGCAAAATGTCATGAAAAAATTTGTTTTATTCGACTATTCAACCAAACTACCACTCCAAAAAGTGCCAAGTCCAATAGGGTGCAGTAGTCCATTACCTAACAAAACATTGTACCAGTCCAAAACGTGCCAAGTACTGCATTTCAACGTGATAATTTTTGAAACTAATCTGTATGCAGTTCCAAAACGTGCTTAGTCCCATTTTTCGCGACTTCGTACACAGATTGAACAAAGAGGTGTCATTTTGAAGAAAAAAAAAATTGCAGGGAAAATATTCGGAATACTTTACACTACACTGTCTGATATTGAAAAATGACATTAAAACATCTTTGTGTGTGCACGAATTTTGTTTTTGATTTGCCAAAAATAAAAATCTGGGACAAAGCACATTTTGGAATTGAGCTCTTCATTTGAAGTTGGTTTTTTGAAAAAAATGAAATTGCAGGATTTTGAATTGTTTGCTGTTTGATTCGCATTCTGCTGGACTTTTTTCGAATCTAAAATTTGGTCGAAGAGGGTAGAGGAAATTTCCAGACACCCCCCCCCCCTCCCAAAGAAGAAGTGTTTAAAACTTGGAACACAAATTTCCCCCTTTTCAAGTCTTATTCATGAAATTCTACTTCATTTCATTTTAAAGAATGTTTTTTTTTCTATTTTGAATATTATTTGTAATTTCAATACAGACTGAATAGCAGATGAAGGGAGAAGTGAGTTGAAAAACTCTCGAAGCATTGCACACTCGTAGCTTTTCATAATTTCAATGAAATCTTCAGTATGTTTATAGTTTTTGTTTGTTTCATTTCAGATGAGCGTGAAAATGTACAGAAGAAAACGTTCCAAAAATGGGTCAATTCCCATTTAGTTCGAGTCGGTACTAGAATAGGCGATTTATATGTTGATCTTCGAGATGGCAAGAATCTGCTTAAACTTTTGGAAGTATTATCTGGCGAAAGACTGGTGAGTTTTAATCCCCTCCTCCTCCATCCTCTAGATGAACATGAAAAGTAGGGTTAATCGGTTGAAAGTATTGAAAAAACCGTAAGGTACATTTTTCATTCATAATTCATTGAAAATATATTGAAAATTGCGTAAGAAAATTGTATTGATGATTTTTTTTTTGAAACTCGAGTTTCGCACTAAATTCGTATTCATTTTTATTTCTTTCTGATAGGACGATTTTTTTGCGTGGGTTGAATTGAAGGGGGAAGGGAATTGTACCCTAAAAATATTTTGTCAAAGTCTTGCAAGAATTCAAGTTTTTTTACAGTTCTTTTGAACGTTTCTAAAAGAAAAATTTTTTCTCAGATGAGCCCAATTTTTCTGACTTTGAAAAATGAAATTTTCAAACAGGCAGGAAGATCGTCAGTCAAAATTCCACTTCATTTTTTGAAATGTGATTGTAAATGGCCGAAAATTATTGTAAAATGGCATTGAAAAATTTGTGAAAATTTGAGATTTTTTGGATAGTTGGTAATAGAGAGTGTCTGACGGTCATGAAAGCTATGAAAAAGTCAGAAAATTTTTAAAAAGCCCATAAAATAAAAAAAAGTCAGAAAAATGAAAAAACTGAAATACCTAATTTTTGATCCTATAAAAATGGCAACCCTGTTCAATTTTCTCGCAGTTTCAAATTATTTGTTTTTTTTGCGGGGAAGGGAGGGTATTTTCATTTGGTAAAAAATGATTTTTTGTCTGGAAGTTTTGTTAGACACCCTGTAATCCGAAATATGATTTGTTGTTAGTTTTAGGAAATATTTATTGCTTTTTATGCAGTTTTTGTAGTTTGTTTTCGATTTCTTTTTTCATTTTCCGCAGTTTTCATGTTAATTTTACTACTTTGCTGTCAAGTTTTGAGAATTTTTTCGAAATACAGGGCAATTTTGTTAAATATTGATTTTACACTTAATTTTCTGCGATTTTCTTTAGTGCAACAAATATTTATACACTTGAGGACATTTTTGCGCTGATGGAAAAATTTCAACTATACTAGTATCTTTACGTCAATTTTACTAATTTTATGGTAAATTCATGAAATTCTGTACACATTACCCAAAATTTTGTAATACTTAATAAAACTTTTAAGCATCATTTTACTAATTTTTATATTTTTCGATGATCTCTTTTTGGCAATTTTTCAAATGGGAAATTTTTTGCAAAATTTCATGAGTTGAAAAAAAATTTTAGTAGGTACAACTTAATGAGATTTTAATTTTGGTTTCTAAAGTATTTAAATGATGAAATAATGTACATATTTTTCTGGAAAAAATATGAAACTATTCGCCTGGAGTATTGAAAAATATTTTCTTTTAGCTTTCATTTTCACCATTACACCAAAAATGAACGATATTGTATTTACAAAAACATATGTAATGGAATATTATTTTCATTCACTTGTTTACCTGCTTGTTTATTAATCTATTCGTATTTTCATTCATTTATTCCAACAGCCAAGACCAACCAAAGGTAAAATGCGAATTCACTGCTTGGAAAACGTAGACAAAGCTCTACAATTCCTAAAGGAACAAAGAGTGCATTTGGAAAATATGGGTTCACACGACATAGTGGACGGAAATCCAAGACTTTCACTCGGGCTCATATGGACGATAATTCTTCGCTTCCAGGTACGTAGCTCATACTTCTAACACGACCACCGTCGCACCGTTTGGAGTTCATTTGACCCGTTAAAAAAAAAACTATACAAAATGAAAGAAAAAAAAACAGTCGTGTTTTAGTATTCTTTGCTGTTCACTTTACACCAAGATTGTATTCACGTATAGAAAACTACATCGTATAACGAGCTAGTTCCGCGCATTGTAGAAGTACAGAGAGAATAGAGGAGAAGAGGTCTAGGTGTACTTGGATGGCCTGTGTATTTTTGTACGTAGATGTACTAGGCCTATGGTACTGGTATTTTTGACTCACCGAGTCCGAAAACGAAGCGAAAAAAATGGAAGATCACGATCTCGTAAGACAAGACCGGTGATTTGTTGTTATACTGGGTATACATTGTTTGGTGTGTAATGTACGAAGAGAAGATCTGGTGATCCCAAATAATATGTACGAGAGAGCTGACGAATGCAGGCGAAATGGTAGAGAGTCGTTGGGTGCGTTATTAGATTAAACAATCGAATAAGTACGGTACAATCGTTACTGTAAATGAGGCTGGTAACACGATAGATGTGTCTTTGGGTTTGGTTTGGTGTGGTGTGGTAAATTGTGATGCTAGTATTGGTCGTAATGCGTGTAGGTTGCGAAATTGTACGTACTTCAACTTCGTTACGTACGTGTCCCGGTGAGGCGACGATACTCGTATAGAGCAAAGAGGCAGCAGCCACTCGTAGTCGTGAAACAACGATATGTACGACAAATTGATATTAAAGGACCGTGACATTTATATAGTTTAATTTTAGTGAAAGGTCGAACGTCGAATTACCGAGCGAAAGAGAGAAGTAGAAAGAAATTTAATTCGGAAATCGTGTATCGTATACACATACCCACGTTTAATGTAACAACTAGCAGTATTACTACGATGATGATATATTCGTTCTTTTTTTTCATTTCTGTTTCTATTGTCTCGTATAGATCCAAGATATCACTATACAAGAAGAGCCCGATAGTAAAGAAACTAAATCAGCGAAAGACGCCTTGCTGCTGTGGTGTCAAATGAAGACGGCCGGTTACCACAATGTGAATGTGAGAAATTTCACCACCTCGTGGCGCGACGGATTGGCATTCAACGCTTTAATACACAAACATCGACCTGATCTCATTAATTTCGAAAAATTATCCAAATCGAATCCTATGTACAATTTGAATAATGCATTTAACGTGGCCGAAGATAAACTAGGACTTACCAAATTACTCGATGCCGAAGGTAAAAATGAAATTTTCATCGAGACAGATTTGTTCGAAAGTGTATTTGTCTAGGAGATCGAGTTTTATGCGGTAGAATACTTTGCTTTAAAAATTTTCAATCGTACAAAGTTGTACCAAAAATTTTAAAAATGTGATTTTTTGACTTTGAGATACCGAATCAGTGACAAAGTTCTAAAAAATCGTTCCTAAAGCATAGCATTTTTTTTGAGTAAACATAGGTGAAAACTTGATGAAAAAGTCACAAAATTGTTCAAAAAGTTTCAAAAAAGGTATCATTTTGATTGTAAAAATTAAAAAACTCATGTTAGTTCAAAATTGGTAAAACAAAATTTGAGCTGGGTAGGAACTATCCAAAAATTACAAAAAATTAAATTTTGCCGAAGAAATCCTAAATTACGAAAAATTTTCCGATTCTTGGTACGAAAGGGAAAGTTGATCAAACTTCTCGAAAAATTGAAAAAATTCAAAATATGTAGGTATATTATCAAATAATCCATAAAGGGGTGCAAAAATTCATTTTCGTCAAATGAAATTCAAATTTCAATTTTCAATTTTTTGATAGGAAGGATGAATACCAAAGGGGCTACAAATGATTTCAAAATTCAAATTTTATCAAGAATGCCTCGAGGTACAACAGGTCTTTCCAGTTAGAAAAAGTGCTCACCTGCTCATTTTTCTAAAAATTTGGGGAAAAGTTCTTTTTTTTTTGTCGGAAAATCCTACTTTTCTCGAATTTTTAATCAAAATATTGAGCTCTGAAAATGTCCTTCAACGGTACTTTTTTTTGTTTTGAGATTTTTTCAGACACCTTGTTAGAGTGATGGGGGGGAGGGAGAAACCGAGGGGGAGGGGAGAAGGAGGGCGTATTCATTGAAAAATTGTTTCTTTGTACCTATCAATTTTTCTAAAAGAAAAAATAATGGAACAATTCGGTGAACCTACTTCTACGTGTTAATCACTTTTGAGAATTTGATCTTCAAAATTGACTCTTTTTGGGAGGGGGAGGGGAGGATTTGGTTTGTTAAATGATCACTGTGAGTTCTGCAATTTGTATCATCGAAAAACCGCTCGATCTCCAAGAAAATGGCGAATACTTGACTTATTTTTTAATCACTCGTTGTAATTTAATTTCATCAAAATTCTATTTTACTAATTTTCTAACAATTTCTGTGTTGTGTTCTCCAGATGTATTCGTCGAACAACCAGACGAAAAATCGATCATCACATACGTAGTCACCTACTATCACTACTTCAGTAAAATGAAGCAAGAAACCGTACAAGGAAAACGTATCGGTAAAGTAGTCGGCATCGCCATGGATAACGACCGAATGATCAAAGAATACGAAGGCTTAACTAGCGATCTACTCCACTGGATCGAATCGACAATCGTCTCGTTGGGTGACCGACGTTTTGCGAATTCATTAAACGGTGTTCAACAACAATTGATCCAATTTAATAATTATCGTACGGTGGAGAAACCACCCAAGTACGTGGAATCCCGGTTTCTTTTTGAAAATCTGTAAAATTATTATATTCGGAAATTAATTCCATTTTGTTATGTGCGCAGATTCATCGAAAAGGGTAATTTAGAAGTTTTACTGTTCACGTTACAATCGAAAATGAGAGCGAATAACCAAAAACCGTACACACCCAAAGAGGGTAAAATGATATCTGATATAAATAAGGCGTGGGAACGACTAGAAAAAGCTGAACATGAGAGGTATCGTGTATATTGTGATCTAAAAGTTCTGTATTGTTGTATTCGTCAATTTGATTGTAATATTTTTAAATTTTTTTTCGCAGAGAATTGGCTTTAAGAGAAGAACTAATAAGACAAGAAAAACTAGAACAGCTCGCTGCCCGATTTAATCGTAAAGCCAGCATGAGAGAAACATGGTTAAGTGAAAATCAACGCCTGGTTTCCCAGGTGAGTTCTCTTCGTAAAAAATATCGCTAATTTAATGCAAGAATGGAGGATCTAATGATGGTAATGTCTTCGTAGGATAATTTCGGATTTGATCTTGCTGCCGTTGAAGCTGCTGCTAAAAAACACGAAGCTATTGAAACTGACATTTTCGCGTATGAAGAAAGAGTCCAAGCTGTTGTCACTGTCAGCCAAGAATTAGAAGCTGAAAATTACCACGATATTGACCGAATCAACGCGAGGTAGCGTAATCTACGTATTTGGATTGTGTCGAAAAAATTTATATTTTTGGATATTTTTCGGTTTATTTTAAAAATGATTTTAAAACTTTGTTTCGTGGCGTTCGCGAATTATCATGTATTTTTTTTTTCGTGTTTCGGTTGAATTTTAATTTGTGAAAAAAATAATCGTGGATGGTTTCGTTTGAAAAAAAAAGAAATCAAAAAACCATACGAGAGTTTCATTATTTATTGTTTGTTTCGTTTTTGGAATAACGAATTGACGTAGAGTCTAGCTGAAAATTTATTTTGAAAAATTCCAAAAAAAATTGACCTCAAATTTTGGAAAAGATTTCTGTCGAAATGAGAAATTATTGGTTACCATATATTGCTTGAAAATAATAGTTTATTTGAACAAAATATTGAAAAATCATTTGTTTACGTAATTTTGCTGATAAATTTTCTATCGTTTAAAAATTTGCAATAATATTTAGGCGAAAAATTTTGCTGCGATTTTTTTCAGAAAAGACAACGTGTTGAGATTATGGAATTACTTGTTGGAATTGTTGCGTGCCAGACGCATGCGACTTGAATTATGTCTACAACTACAACAAAACTTCCAAGAAATGTTATACATTTTGGATTCGATGGATGAACTGAAAATGCGTCTACAATCCGAAGACTTCGGTGAGTTTTTGTTACTGAAAGTGTTTAATGGTTTCGTTTCGAATGTGTGGTAATTTAAATGATTTTTCACGACGCAGGCAAACATTTGATGGGAGTCGAAGATCTGTTGCAAAAGCACAGCTTAGTCGAAGCCGATATCAACGTGCTCGGTGAACGAGTCAAAGGCGTTGTTCAACAATCCCAAAGGTTTTTGGACCAAGAAGCTACCGAAGGATACAGACCTTGTGATCCTGCAATCATCATCGAAAGAGTACAACAGCTCGAAGTTCGTACACACTCCTAAGATGTAATATCACTGAGAAATGAGCTGCTTGATTAATTGCGATTGTTTTTTCAGGATGCGTACTCAGAGTTGGTTAAATTGGCGGTGGAAAGAAGGTGCAGATTGGAGGAGAGCCGCAAATTATGGCAATTCTACTGGGATATGGCCGACGAAGACAACTGGATCAAAGAAAAAGAACAAATCGTTTCGGCTGGAGATATTGGTCACGATTTGACGACCATTAATTTATTATTGTCCAAACATAAGGTTCGTGAAGGGAATTTTTCTGGTTTTGAAAAGTAAAATGTCTAAAAATAAGGTATTTAACGGAGATTATTCATGATTTTAGGCACTGGAGAATGAAATCCGAAGCCACGAACCACAACTCATGAGCGTCGCTGCGGTCGGTGAAGAGTTAGTGAGACAGCAGCATTTCGGTGCCAAGAATATTCAAGAAAGATTAGACGAAACGTTGGGTATGTGGAAACACTTGCTCGATTTAACCGAATACAGACGTAAACGCTTGGAAGGAGCTGTTGATTTCCATCAGGTGGGTTTCGAACTTAGTTGAAATATGTTACAGGGAGCTATGCTCGTGAGAATGGATAATAATAATGAAGAATGTGTTTATTTGTTTAGTTCTTCGCCGATGCCGACGACGTTGATTTATGGATGTTGGATACGCTCAGATTGGTTTCATCCGAAGACGTAGGACGCGACGAAGCGAACGTACAATCTTTACTAAAGAAACACAAAGATGTCATGGACGAATTGAAGAATTACGGACAAGTTATCGAAGCGTTGCATCAACAAGCCGCTCAATTACAAGAACAAGATCCGGATGCGCCCGAAGTCAAAGAACGATTGGCCTCCATTGATCACCGATACAAGGAATTATTCGAATTGGGCAAACTCAGGAAGCAAAGGCTGTTGGATGCTCAATCTCTGTACAAAGTGTTCTCCGAAGCTGACGGAGTTGAACAATGGATCCACGAAAAGGTTCGTACAATTTGGGTTGATTTCAAGCATAGGGTGGTATGTTGTAGGGCAGATTTCTAATCGGAGTTTTGTTCGCTTTTAGGATCGTATGTTGCAGACAATGGAACCAGTTAAGGATATCGAAGATGTCGAGATCATGAAACATAGATACGACGGATTCGATAAAGAAATGAACTCGAACGCGTCCCGAGTTGCTGTTGTTAATCAATTGGCTCGCCAGTTGTTGCATGTTGAGCATCCTAATTCGGCTGAGATTGTTGCTCGTCAGAATAAAGTGAGTGATGAAGAATCAATTGATTGTTTGAGTTTAAAAAATTCAATTTTTTTCACATTTTTCCTAATTGAAAAATCAAATTAACTTGCTGATAAAACTAAAAAATTTCAATTGATTATAAATTATTATTTTCGTAAACGAACGTGTGTTAGAATATTAATTGAACGTTTGAATTGCAGTTGAACCACGAATGGGCCGAATTACGTGAGAAAGCCGAAGGCAAAAGGGAAGAATTGAACTCTGCTCATGGAGTCCAAACATACCATATCGAATGTCGTGAAACCATATCGTGGATCGAAGACAAAAAACGTATCCTCCAATCTACGGATACTTTGGAGATGGATTTGACCGGTATCATGACTCTACAGGTAAAATAGTCCGGATTTTTTTATCAAGATGTGTTTGCATCCTATGAGCTGAAGTTCTAATATTTTATACCCTTACAGAGACGACTATCGAGCATGGAGCGCGATTTAGCCGCCATTCAAGCGAAATTGGACGCTTTGCAAGCCGAAGCCGACACAATCGCCAAAGAACATCCGGAAGAAGCCGAAGTAATCAGAGAACGACGCGAACAGATTCAAGAAATCTGGGAACAATTGACCCAAATGGTGAATATCTCGCTCTGATGATATAATAAATTAAAAAATATCTTCGTTAGAATTGTGAATTTCAATTTTTTTTTTTCCAATTCGCAGTTGAAAGAACGAGATGCCAAACTCGAAGAAAAAGGCGATCTGCACAGATTCTTACGCGACCTGGATCATTTCCAAGCTTGGCTCACGAAAACTCAGAAAGACGTCGCATCCGAAGACATTCCTTCGTCTTTGGCCGATGCCGAAAAATTACTCAGTCAACATCAAACAATCAGGGAAGAAATCGATAATTATATGGATGATTACGTCAAGATGATGGAAGTCGGTGATAAAGTCACCGCGGTAAGTTTATCAATCTGTTTTGATTAATCGTTCAGCAGGCGGATTTCATTTCGAGGGGGATTAATTTGGTATATTTCATCTTATGATAGGAACCTGGAACTCAAGACGATCCTCAATACATGTTCTTGAGAGAACGTCTTAAAGCTCTCAGAGATGGATGGCAAGAATTGCATCAAATGTGGGAAAACCGACAGCAACTATTGTCGCAGTCGTTGAACTTGCAAATGTTCAATCGCGATGCTCGTCAAGCTGAAGTTTTACTTTCGCAACAAGAACACGTCTTGTCCAAGGATGAAACTCCGGTAAGAATCGTATCCTGAAATTGGAAAAAATATTCGAGTATTTGGATTTTTAGAGTGATTTTTTTTTTGTAGACAAATCTCGAACAAGCCGAGAATTTGATTAAGAGACACGAAGCATTCTTGACCACTATGGAAGCCAATGACGATAAAATCAACAATGTCGTTCAATTTGCTAACCGTTTGTGCGAAGAAGGACATTTCGAATGTGAGTTTGACAATTTTAAAAGGAAATTTGCAAAGATTTCATTTAGTTTGAATTTTATTCATATTTTTTGTATTTTTTTAGCCGATAAAGTCAAGAAGAAGGCAGATAATATTAATGATAGACGTAACTTGAACAGAGAACGAGCCCTCGAGTTGATGGAAAAATTGAAAGACCAATTGCAGCTTCACCAATTCTTACAGGTACTTTGGGAATCGAAATAATTGAAATTTGTAAATTTGAGCAATTGATAAAATTCTAGATGGTGTATCGAAAAAAAAAGAAACGTTCAATTTTGAAAAAAATATTTTACTGTTTAAAATTAATTTTAATGAGATTTTTCATATTTTTTTCAATTTTTATTGTTTTTGAGGGAAAGGAGGGATGAAGAAGAATAAAAAATTGCTTAGACTTCCAATTTCTTGACATTTCCAAGGAAACACTTTTTTAATGATTTTTTTTCTTGCAGGATTGCGAAGAATTGAGCGAATGGGTCTTGGAAAAGAAAATCACCGCTCAAGATGAAACTTACCGTAGTGCCAAAACTGTACACAGCAAATGGACCAGACATCAAGCTTTCGAAGCGGAAATCGCTGCCAACAAAGACCGATTGGTTAGAATCCAACAGGTACGTAATTTTATAATAACTCCTTTAAATTTCTAAAGAGACCGATTTTTTCAATTCAAACCCTCTTACATTTATTCAGGCTGGCGAAGACCTCGTCAAAGAGAAACCCGAAATGGCAGAAATCATCAAACCGAAAATCGCTGACCTCTCCGAACAATTCGACGATCTCGAAAAAACGACCAAAGACAAAGGCGAACGACTATTCGACGCGAATCGCGAAGTATTGGTTCACCAGACCTGCGATGATATCGAATCTTGGATGAACGAGTTGGAAAGCCAGATCGAATCTCAAGATACCGGCGCCGATTTGGCTTCCGTTAATATTTTAATGCAGAAACAACAAGTAAGAAGAGATATTCATCGAAGATAACTGCAGAATTGGATAAGAAGTTTGCTAATTAGGAAGAAATAACTCTTGCTTCTCAGTCAAGAGTTATTTCTTCCTAATCTAACAAACTTCTCGCTAAAAGGTTCTTTTTACCTTTGCTAATTATTTTTTTTTGTGTTTGGTGTAGATGATCGAAACACAAATGGCCATCAAAGCCAAACAAGTCGATGAGCTGAATACTCAAGCTACCTTCCTTGAAAAAACTGTCCCCGAGAAGATCGACGATATTAAGGCGAAGAAGAGCAAGGTAGAAGAACGATTCGAGCAATTGAAAGCTCCCTTATTGGAACGTCAACAGCAATTGGCCAAAAAGAAGGAAGCTTTACAAGTGAGTTTCAACATTGCTGGATTGTAGAAGAATCTCATCGACGGATTTCGTTCATTTAAATGACAAAACTTATTTTTTACAGTTCCGACGAGATGTAGATGACGAAAAATTATGGATTTCGGAAAAAATGCCATTGGCTTTGAATACGGAATATGGAAACACACTTTTCAATGTTCATATGCTGAAGAAAAAGAATCAGGTGGGCATTTTTTTTGTAATTGTAGATCTGAAAAAACAACTCCTTTTTTTTGTTGATTTTGCAAAAGAATAATATTCCAACCAGTTGAAAACAAGTTTTATAATTTATTTCAATATCGTGGTGTTTGTTCCTTACAGTCTTTGGCCACAGAAATCGATAACCACGAACCTAGAATCCAGACCGTATGCAACAATGGCCAAAAACTCATCGACGAAGGTCACGAAGACGCTGAATTATTCACCGATCTAATCCACGACTTGAAACAACGATGGGCCAAGCTCAAAGAAGCTGTCAATCAACGCTACAAAATGTTATTACAATCTGAAAATGCCAAACAGGTAACTGATTGCAGACCAAATTACCATGGAAATGATTAATCCGTACGTATATGGAAATGTCATGACAATTCGTTCGATTATTTTCAGTATCTCTTCGACGCTTCGGAAGCGGAAAGTTGGATGGGCGAACAAGAATTATACTTGATGATCGAAGATCGCGGTAAAGACGCCATCTCGTGCCAGAATCTTATCAAGAAACACGATACGATGGAACAAGCGGTGGAAAATTACGCCGATACGATCAGACAACTCGGAGAGACTGCTCGACAGCTCACCAGCGAAATGCACCCCGAAAGGTAAGATTAGTTTTGAGTACAAGTTGATCAACCTGGACTAGTTGAAAGACCTGTGAATTTTCCTCAGCGATGTGGTTGCCGTTAAACAATCTCAAGTCGATAAGTTATACGCCGGTTTGAAAGATCTATGCCGAGAAAGACGAGCGAAATTGGATGAAGCTTCGCAGCTATTCGCATTGAACAGAGAAATCGACGACCTGGAGCAATGGATCAACGAAAAAGAGGTGGTGGCCAGTTCGCAAGATTTGGGACAAGATTACGATCACGTTACGGTAATTATTAAATTTTCATCGGCGTTTGAATCGAATGTGAAATTCGAATCGATCGTAATATGGATTTTTTTTGTTGAAAAATTGCAGCTTTTATGGGAACGCTTCAGACAATTCGCTCGCGATACCGAAGCTATCGGTACGGAACGTGTACGCAGCGTTAACGCGATGGCCGATCAACTCATCAGCAGTGGACACAATGATTCTGCAGTGATCGCCGAACAGAAAGACGGATTAAACGAATCGTGGCAAGATTTACTCGAATTAATCGATACCAGAACACAAGTAAGTCTATACCCGATAAACCAATAGAAATTGAATCGAAGGTTTTCATTGCAATATTCTTTTTGCAGATGTTAGCAGCCTCTCGCGAATTGCACAAATACTTCCACGACTGCAAAGACGTCTTGAACCGTATTCTCGAAAAGAAGAATTCCATGTCCGATGAACTAGGACGTGACGCCGGCTCAGTCCACACACTTCTACGTAAACATCAAAACTTCACGCAAGATTTGCAAACGTTACAATCTCAAGTACAGCAGATAAAAGACGAGTCGCGTAAACTGCAAGAATCCTACGCCGGCGATAAGGCCAAAGAAATCACCAATCGCGAAGAAGAAGTAGTCAATGCGTGGGAAGGACTTAAGAAAACGTGCGAAGATCGACGACTCAAACTCGGAGATACCGGCGATCTCTTCAAGTTCTTCAATATGGTACGAACGCTGATGCTGTGGATCGAAGATGTCATCAGACAGATGAACACGTCCGAAAAACCAAGGTTCGAGTTGAAACCATTGTGATTAGGAGATTCTTTTACGTAGAAGGTGACTGATTTTATGCATTTGTGTGATTTACAGAGATGTCAGTGGCGTCGAATTACTGATGAATAATCACCAAAGTTTGAAAGCTGAGATTGATACTAGAGAAGATAACTTCACCGCTTGCTTATCGTTGGGCAAAGAATTACTTACCAGGAATCACTACGCGTCTAATGAGGTATGTATAGCAAAAAGTTGCAAATATAGTCTCACTTTTTTGACTATACCTAATTTGGAAAAGGTATCGTTTTTGTCAGTAATAGCCAAAAAGTCATTTTGTACGTTTAATAATTATTTTTGTGATTTTTTTTACGTTGAAAAATGTTGTGCTCACGTCTTGTGATTTTTTTGGCTAATTTTTGGTTACTTTTTTCAAATTTTTTTGATTACCTTCTGAAAATACTTTTTTTGGAAAAAATATTTCTTTATAATGAACATTCCTACAATTACCCAATTTGATTTTTTTTCAATTTTAAATAATGAATTTCTTGAGTCGACTTTCTTTTTTTTTGCGACCTAAATTTTTGTAATTTTTTGGATTTTTCTCAAATAATAATTTCAATTAATTTTTTTACAGATAAAAGAAAAACTCCTATTGTTGAGCAACCAACGCAATTCCTTGTTATCTCGATGGGAAGAACGTTGGGAGAACCTGCAGCTAAGTAAGTACCTAATTCTGAAAATAATATTCTTCAGTTTTAAAAATAATGATAACCCAATATTAATTCGATGACATTTTTCGCCCATTTTTACAGTCCTTGAAGTATACCAATTCGCTCGTGACGCCGCCGTAGCCGAAGCTTGGCTGATCGCTCAAGAACCTTATCTGATGAGTCAAGAACTCGGCGTAAGTGCATCAAAACTTACACCATTTTATTAATTTTTCTAATATTCGCGAATGAAACCGTTTTAATATCGATTTTTGTTCACGTAGCACACCATCGATGATGTTGAGAACTTGTTGAAGAAACACGAAGCATTCGAAAAATCTGCAATTGCCCAAGAAGAACGTTTCTGCGCGCTCGAGAGACATACCACGGTTAGTTCATTTGTTTTGGAATAAATCTTCGATTACATGAGTTTTTTTTTTCCAATCAAGTAATCTTGGTATTAATTTGTTTTTTAAATTCAATTTTGTAGTTCGAATTGAAAGAGTTTAAACGACGACAAGAAGAAAAAGAATTAGAAAAGCAGCGTCAAGAAGAATTAGCCAAACAAGCAACGCTTCAGGCTTCCGATTCCAAAGACAAGTACGTGTACTTTAGAGTAGTTTGTGTTTCTTGAATTAATTTCCTGTTGACGAAATTCTAATCAGAGGACCTGAAGAAATATAACGACCGTTTGGAGTGATTCGTTCCCCTTTTATTCTCCATTTTCATCCATATTGTGGGAGCTTTTCAAAAACTCTCTTAGCAGTATCGCTCAATTTCACTCTAAAAAAAATAACTAATCGTTGACCTATGTTTTTGCAGAACTGACGGCGAAGCCGGAGCCGGAGAAGCAACTCAGAACGGCGAAAAAGAATCCGAAGCTAAAGGTAATTAAATCGTGATTTTTATTTGCATGCAATCTCTCTGGAATACGAAACGCACTCCAGAGAGAGAAGTATTCTTCGTAAAAACCTTTGTGGTGGTTTGACGAAAATTAACCTGATGAGTACGAATCGATTCTGAGCTCGAGTTAGAGCAGCATGAGCGAGAACTGAGTAATCACCTCGCCCTGGCGAATAAATTTGTACATATTATAAAAAGAAAACGAGTGTACACTGCCACGTGTAATTTGCACGCACACGATGCTTGTTTTCTCGAGACGATCGAGTTCGAACGAAAGAAAGGAGGTGGCGAAGTGATTGTTTTTATGTGTTAAAAAAATCGTACCAAACCGGTGGTTGTTATCCCTTGTATTTTTCTTTTGTCATGCTTTCAAATGAAGTTTCTCAGCGCAAACCCCCGACCAAGTTAGCGCTTACTTCGTCTATTACCGTTCAACGTAAGTTTTCCCCAGTCATGTTTTCTCTTAGTCGCCTCATTTATTCTTTTTCATACTTTTTTTTTGACTTTTTCATTTGAAATTCGTTTACTTTTATCTCGTATGTGTACGTAGATCGATGTTCTCTGCCCTTTATTTTCTCATTCATCGTATTATTGTATTGAATTGATGCTTTTGAAATACCTACTTACGTATATTTGCATGCGATATTTTTAAAACATAAAAAAGAAAGATGGGTGAGTGACGGTTGCATGCAGGTTCCTATTTCTACGGTCTGTCTGGATTCATGGTAAGTGTGGCTTGGCTCTTGGTTGAGTATCATTTTGACGTTTTTTTTTGCACGAATTACTACGCTACTTTTTAAATTGTTCTGTTTTTGTTTTACTACCATTTGCTACGTATATTCGTATACTTCATATACCTGCATATGTTTTACTATGTGTGGTGCACGTTACATTTATAGAGCATGCTGGCGAGCCTTTAAGCGGAGGTAAACGATTTAAGAATATAACCACACCTGACGCGAAAAATAGACCTTCCAGTACCACTGGTACTCCAAGTAAGGGGTTTTCTGATCATAATTCTACGTCAGTGGTCGTACCGTATTTTAAAGCAACATTGACGTTCTGGCTGCATATATCAGAATATTTTGTACGAAATTCGAGTCTAATATGGGATTTTTTGAGAAAATTTCGCATGCTGGGAGAAGAAAAGAGGAGGGATGGGCAATTTTTTCCCTCGTTTTTGAAATTTTTTTTTTGTAGCTGAAATGAACGAGAAGATGGAGATCTCCGAGGCTCATTAACATTGCTTGATTTTTTTAATCAGTTTTTTTTACCCATTTAATTTTTATTTTTCATATAATACTTACTCACTTAAGCCCTTTTTATAATGACTGTAGAAAGCTTCGAAAAAAACATAAACCTGTCGTAGCTTTTTACGGCCGTTATAAAAAGGCCCTTATCATTTTTTTAAAAACTGTTTTTGTCATTTTTTTCCTGCTCATCCGATGTTTCCAAATTAATACCTTTACCTACATCTTGATAACCTTCTTTCTGCATGTTATTAGCATGAACGCCATTGTTATTATTTTACTATAGTTTTATATTACTATTTTTTTTTAATTTTCACGACCGGTTTCGTTTTTCTGGCACATTAGACTTGCCTAGAAACAAGAAAAAAAATAGCTCTGTACCTAAGATTTTTTATTCTTTATTCTGAATACGTACGAAAAAACGAAACCGGTCAACGTACCAAACGCTTAAGTAGTAGTTTTGCTTTTAAAATTTGTTTTTCGTACTTTGAGAGCATTGTTGTTGTTGTATGTGTTGCCAAAAAAAACGTAGTTTCTACGCATGCCACGCCCGTAACGCCTACTTCTAAGGATCGTAAAAAGGATCGATCTCGATCGAGATCGCCATTCCGAAGTTTCCGTTGGAAAAAATCCACACCTAAGAGTCCGCTAGCTCAGCCAGCTTCCGCTAGCGATGACGAAGGCAATATTAGTCGGGCTGCTGCAGGTCAGTACGGTATGGACAAATTTTTTTTACATTTTTTTCTTTTCTTTTCAAACGGTTATGGGATACACAGGTAAGTATTCTTATAACAACGTGGTAGAGAGAAGCGTATTAATAATCATAGCTTTGAATGAATTATTACGATATTTATTCCATTTTGCATGATCTCGATCTCCATGTACTATTTTACATTCATTCGGTCTTGTTTTATCGGGTGTAACGGTCCGTTATTTCATAAATTTGCATTTTCTAAAAATAAATGCGAGACGAAGAGTTGGTAATTTTTTATTGTGGTTTTTGTTTAGGTCCAGCGTCGCCAGGACCTTTGTTACCTTTGGAGTCGACAGTGATGAGAAAACACGAATGGGAATCTACGACGAAAAAAGCATCTAGCAGGTTAGTACAGCTATCATGAAAATGGATGGAGGGGAGGGGAGAAAAGGTTTATTGAAGTGAAGGGGGAGGATATGTATTGGAAAAAATATTGTCGTGTTTTAGCTCGATATTCGAGTACATTGAAGGTTTGAAAAAATCTTCCCCATATTTTGTTTTCATTCTTTCAAATTCTCAAGGTGTTCGAATTGTTCTGCTTATTCTGAGTTTTCTGATTTTGTCCGGCTTTTCGCTTGTTTTCTCTGTTTTTGTGGCCAAATTTTTCAAAAAAGAACTGTTTTTTCAGTTTAATTATGAAATTGAAATTCTCAATGTATTTTTCCATGCTTTGAAAATTTTTGAACTTTAATTTTTTTTTGTCGTCTTTCATTATTGAAAATTTTTAAACCTCCCCCTCCCACCATCCCACTCTAAGAAAATTGAAAATTTCAGGAAAATGTCCTGATAATTTTTTTAATGTGTGGAAAAACTTTTTTTCGTACTTGAAATGGTCAATTTTGCTTGAAATTTTTTCCCCTGGAAATATTAATGATGAATCTGAAATTGAGAAATTTCTTTATTTTCTAAATTTCCATTTAAAAATTTGATCGCTTCACTTTGAGAACCTCTGAATTGTGTTTCTATTGCTTTTTCATGTTATGTTTGACACTTTGTTCGAATTCAAGATAATTATCGAATCTTACGACAAGGAAATTAGCCATCAGACTATTTTCAAAATCGACATTTCATCAGAATATCTCATCATTTCATTTGAAAATTTTCGAAGTTTTTCCAAATTTTTACTTTTAATTTTTTTTGTTATTTTTCAATATCGAGAAAATGCTCTTATTTCGTTGCATCGTCATTTTTTCCGTTAGAACTATGCATAATTTTCTAAAAATAATTTCGCTTTAAACCTTATTCAAGATCTTGACCATTTTTTATTTCACGAAAATATTTTAAATAAAAAAAACGTCATTTTTCAAAATTCCATTTTTTTACGTTTTTTTTTCAATATTTAAAATGCTTAAATTTTTTAAATTGGTATTTTCCAAACATATTTTTAATCATTTTCGTTGAAAATTAAAAAAAAAACCTTGAGTAGGTCTGTACTGATTTTAAATACTACAAAGAAAAATTCTAAAATTTTTTTTTCATTACACTGTGGAGCTTTATTCAATTTCTCACTTTTTGCTTTGTTGTTGTTTTTTCGGAAAACGTATCAAAAAAAAGCACTCTCAAAATACATTTTTTAATTTCGATTTTTCAATTTTCAAAAAATATTTTTTTAAATTTTAGTTTTGATTTTTACAAAAGTAATTTTTTGTCATTTTTTATGCTAAAAAATGCTTTAATTTTTGAAGATAATATCATTTTTGGATTTGATTTTTTTGTATAATATTTGCAAAGCTTGAATTGTTTTTGAAAAAAAAATCAGGATGTTTGATGAAATAAAAAAATAACCAGATGAAGATGAATTTTTATCAATTTTTTTCTGCGGTATCATCAGCATATTTTCGACGAGTACATTTTTACTAATCTCTTAAATAATTCTTTTCTCAAAATTTTTCGAATTTCCTGCCCTATAGTAAGTAACATTACGTTAGATCTTTTTATTTTTTTTTTCAAATTTTTTTTTGATTAGATTCCCTCTTAACTCCATCCCAGCCTAATTTTCTTTTCGAATGTCAATTCCCTTGTTTTGTAATGCGAATAAAATTAATTTCAATTTTTTTTTTTGCAGATCATGGGAGAAGATGTACATTAGATTGCAAGGATCGACGATTTGCTGTTACAAAGATCAAAAGTCAGCTAAAAATCATCCCGACGGTTACTACAAAGGTGAACTTCCCATCGAATTAAGAGACGGATCGGTGGAGAAAGCTACCGATTACACGAAGAAAAATAACGTATTTAGAGTAAAGTAAGTACAGAACTTCTGCCAGCTTTTGTTGATATTTTAATTATTCATTATTTTCATTAATTATTTCTCTTCTTGTTTGTCTGATAGAACTGCCGGCGGAGCAGAATATTTGTTCCAACCTAAAGAAGATGACTCGGTAGACATGCAAACGTGGGTATCGTCGATATCGTCCATTATCAGAGAAGGTGCCGTGGCAGGACCTTCGAAATCGCAAACTTTACCAGCTGCGCCCAGCGATAGAAAAGACGAACCTAAAAGGCGTAGCTTCTTTACATTAAAGAAAAGGTAAAAATTCAATCAATACTGATTGATATTTTTTTTGTATTTAATTTCATCTCTGCTCTTTTTCTTTTTTCTTTTTTTTTTGTACTTTGTGATCTTTGGGAAAAGTCTTCGAATATTGTTCGAGACTTTCTTCAATAAATCATAAGCACACTCTTCATGATGTTTGATGATAAATTCGTTGTTTTTTCGTGTGTTTTGTTACAGTTAATCGCGCAAATGATTTGAAAGCTTCGGTTCACCAAATTCAAAAGCCTTCTTAGCAATTATTTATATGAATATATTTTTTTAAAGTTTATCTATCCTTCGAATAATCAGATTCAAACGATAGTTTTTTTCTTTATTTTTTAAGGCATAAAAGATTAAAAATATCAATTTTAAAAATTTTATTTTATTTTTCACAACACCGTATTATTTTTCCCTCTTCTGTCTTTATTTTTTTTATTATTTTTTTAATTGTACTGCACTATATTGTTCATGTTTTTAAATTTTAACGATTGTCACGATTGTATTCGCAATATACCTACGTTATTATTTAATATTATGTACTATTTTTTTTTCTTCCTGTATGACGACGAATAATATTGTATTAAAATGTGAAAAAAATTATTTGTTTATGGAATATTTACTTAGTTTGTAAATGAAACGCGCGCGTATTTCGATTATAAATCGGGTATTCTCGATGCTTCTTTTTCTATTTTGTTTACGTTTTTTTTTTCTTTTTTGACTTATGAAAATTTTAACTATGTTTCTCGAATTTGTTTTTAAAACGCAATTAAATCGCCTATTATAACTATTTCCTCTCCCTACCTTCCCCTTTTTTTTCATCTTTGTAAGTAATTAGTAATTTGTTGTAAAGTGTAATTGAATTTTTTCGGGCAGCTGTATTGTCTACGATTGTGTGTGTGTTTTAGAATTACGTACGAATTGTTGCAGACGTGGTATTGTCCATCAAAGCTTGTATACTTTAGAGTGTTGTTATTTATCAATGGCTTTTTAAAATTGAGTAATTTTTTTTCTCTCTTAGCATTTACATATAATTTATTGCATTGTGTATTTTTGCTTTGAAATAAAACATGAATAGTATCAACGATGTGTTAGATTTTATTTGTTTTATTTTTTCAAAGAACGGATTAAAATTTAAATTACAGACAGCAGCTGATATTCGCTTTTTCTGACACGAGTCGACTTGAAAAAAAAATTCCTAAAACACGTTCAAAAAATTTTCCAATTTTTTTTGAAAAACTCAACGAGAGCTGAAAAGTTAAAATTCAAGGTCTTTTTTTAATATTCGAAGCGAAAATTCATGGAAAATTCAACGTGCACCCTCCCCTTTCCCTCCTCATTCAGGAGGCATTCCTCGTAGGTAGATAGCGTCTTACATCATGAAAATCGTAGAACTAAACTGAAACAGGAATTTTTCAGTTTTTTTTCATCAGTTTCATCCTCTTCTTTAGCTTTAGGTCTTTTTTTTGCTGGTTTATTCTTCAAATTGAAACTATCAACTTTCAAGGCTCAAGTACAAAATTGTAAAATTTTAAATCATCACGTATCACCATTATCAAAAATAAATAACTACACCGTGAGGAAAATTTTTTTATATTTTAATACATCCGACAAGAAAATAATATTTCTTAAATCGATACTTATGAAAGTTTCAATAACAATGGTAAGCTGAAACATTAATAAAATAAATAGGTAGGAAAACCTCTCGCGTATTCAACACTATTTACAAATATCACACAAGTTACACAAGAAAAGAACGAATTTTTAAAAAAGGAAAGAAAAAAAACAACGATCAGGGAAAAATAAAAACAGATAAAAACATTACGAGTAAGTATAACATGAATACTTTCTATAATATAGGTACGAGAAATAAAAAATAAAATAAATAAGTCAATCAATCAATGAAAATAAAAAAAAATCCGGGCAGATCGTAAGCCAGAAAATGAAAACTTGGTTCGTATAAATGCAAAAAAAAAAAAAAAAATAGTAAAATATGTAAAACCGTAATAATAAATATTACATTATATTATAAAAACGGTAAGTAGGTATTCGAAAATATTATCAAAGAGACAAAGACTCGAATCTCGTGCGCGATACGTATTTTGTAATTTTGTAACAGCAAAATCGGAAAGAAATCTTATACAAATAGAAACATTATCACAGAATGATCGTAAATTTAATAACTAGAATTTATTTTACGCTATAACTAATGGTTCATCGTCCGAGAAATGTTCTCGTATATCCGGAGAGTCTTCTAAATCTGCAAAAAACCAAAACGATTAGAATTTAATTAAATGAAACAAGTAAAATGTAGAACTGCAGCCTGGTTTCTGCACTTTTATTTCAATTTGGAAAAAATATGTACTTTCGAACGGAAATACGCTCAATGAATTCCAAAACTACCAAATCTCGATAAAAATGAGTCGAAGTTTCAAAATTTTACAAAATTTGGCGAATATGCCAGAAACAGAAAAGTACTTTCAAAGAAAATTCCACAATCAGATCTTCATACGATGGAGACTTCAAAATGAGCATTCCTCGATTGTACTTTTATTTTAAACCATTAAATTACTGCGATATTAAATAATGACGAAATATTTTACCTAAACCATTAACACCGGTAAACGTTGTCGATCCAGACCTCGTGTTATAATGACTATTGGCTAAATTTTTGAAATTAATATGAGATCGTTTATTTTTCCAATACGCGAACGCTACACCTCCTCCGACAACCACCAATAGCAATATGAACAGCCACGTGTAACTGCTACCGCTTTCTTCTTTCTTTTCTTGTTCGAATGGCTCGTTGTTGATTAAATCTGAAAAGGGGAAAAAACATTATTAAACCAAATAATATTGACATCCATCACTATACGATAAAATTCAGTGCAAATACTCACTGTTCGTTACGGTATATTCTTCGGACAAATCGGAGTAGTCTCCTCCGTCCGAAAGTATTCGCACGGCGAAAGTATAAGTAGGTCCCATTTTAAGATCACGTACAAAGTAGGGCGGTTTTGATGTCATGTAATGTTTGGTTTTTGAATCACTTAAATTAATATGATCGCCTTGGCTGATCAAAACTTCGAATTTGTATCTGAAACAAATACAAAAAATGTCATTATGATGGGGCTTCTTTCAAAAAAAAAAAACTTCTTTAATCCTGCCAAAAAAAAATGTTGGTCTCTTTATGTAGACGACCTCAAAATGGGAAAAAAATAGAAGTCGATATTTTCCACTAATTCGAGATTGCATCCAAATCCATCGACAGAATAAACGATCAAAATATGGCTTACTTCTTGGGAGGTAACGACGACAGGCCATTTTTGAAATCCCATACAACTCTATAAGCGTCATTTTCTGGCCAAACGATCACTTGATGAGGTGGCGGAATAGGAGGTATCTGGTACTGAGTAAACGCAGTTATGTGAGTATCGTCTGTGGTTGACAACGTGAAATTATACTTGGCACCGTAGAGACCCGTAAACGAAGCCTTCAAAGACGTCTGATTAGTTTCAGGAATGGTGATTTGAGTCATGACGTTGTTCTTCACGTTAACAATTTTCACCTGTGAACAGTTCGATGAAATTATTTTCTTTTTTCTTCTTCTTCTTCAAGAATGAGTAGGTATATTCGGAAGGATACTTACAACGTAACCCACAGCTTGAGTCATTTTCGGACAAGAAGACGTCCAAGTGATGGTGAGATTTGTTTCGTAGGTCGAATCGCTTTGCACCATTAAATTATGCGGAGCCGCTTCCGGATTCGGAGGAGTAAGTATGGAGACGAATTTACTCGACAGAGGACCGGTACTATTTTGTAAAACGACTCCGACTGAGAATGTATAAGACGTGCAGGATGCCAGACCATAGACGTTGAAACTAGTTTCGGTAGTTGTATTCCGAGGTTCTGAAAAAATAAAAAAAAAATTTAAATATCGAACAAAATTCGAATTTTAAATTTTAATTAATCAATTAAAGTGGACAACTTGGAACTCACCTAAGAAAACGTCAGTCATTGTAACACCATAGTAGATACCATAGGTCCAGGACATTTTCCTTTTATCCTTAGGCGCATCCCAGGTAAGTTTCACCACATTCTTCGACAAAGACGCTTTAACATTGGTCACAGCGGGAAGTGGTAAACCTGCGAAAACACATACATCATTATTTCAATCTGGACTACTTTATCATCACTGGTAATGATAAACCACAATATTGGACTGTGGATAATTTACCATCAGTTGTAGTAGCTACTCTGGCCGGAGTTCCTGATACGCCACTCTTAACGATGCTTACTTCGAAGTAATACTCGACTCCGGGAGATAAATTGGTAACTGCAATAACCAAAGATGATTAGATCTCATCAAAGTAGCCCATATTTCGATAATATTGAATCAAAAAAAAAATATTCACCAGTAAATGGTATTTCTTTTACGGTATATGTAGGAGGTGTAGCATACGGAGGCATAATCCTCGGTCTAACTGAATACGTATCGCTGATATTGCTCTTGGCCCACGACAACGTAACCGAGGTTTCGGTCTTCTTGTCAATTTTCAAATTACGAACACCGTTGTCAAATTCGCTACTCTTGATGGAGAACCTGGACGGCGCCGAGGTATCAGATTCGAAGTGTACGTTGGTAGCCGCCACTGTAACCGTGTAATTCTTTTGGTTTTCAAATTCGTAGTATAATGAGATATTTCTTCGACTGTGGTGAACGGAGAGCGAAAAGGGTGGATATGGAGGCGTTAAGAAGACGGTGTAGCCTTGCAATTGACCATTAGGCGATACAGGTGGTTGCCAAGAGACCTCTATCAGAGATGTATTTCGTACGGTGACAGCCACATTGAGGGGTGGACTAGGTTCTGCGATGTAAATTGAAAAAATACAAAATGATTAATAAATTTAATCATTCGTAGATTAATAAAAAGTTGGCGATAGCTTAAGGTACATGAAAAACGTACTTCCTTCTTCTGTGGTAACATTGTAATAATACGCCGGTGGGTATACTTTCTGAGCCATGTCGTCATTTCGTACGTAAACGGTGACCGTATATGTCGTGTAAGGTTGCAAATTGTCAAATCTGTAGTCCTGGTAATTAATCCACGTTTTATTTTGCCACGTGCCGTTGATCTTGATCGATGGCTGGAACTTCAGGCCGTCTGTGTGGATACGAGGTAATACTCCCCAACCTACTTGAACGAAATTCTGTGATGATGCGATCACCGTCAAGTCATTAATCTGTGAACATGAAATATAAATTCATTTTAACATAAGTAGGTAAGTATTTTCGTTGAATATTAAGAATAAAAATGCATTCCAAAATTCTGGTAAAAAGAGCCTCAAAGTGTTCATCAAACTTATAAAACTGGAAAAAAACATTTTAAAATAAATTTTGGAACACGAAATTTTAAACCTCAAATATAGACTTGAGGTTTTTTGGTTGTTGAAAATTTGAATGAACATTATGCAGAGAATCGTAATTCCAAGAACTCATCTGAGGGAACCGGGAACCTCTTGAGGTGTCACACTCCGATTTGAACGGGACCGTGATTTTTGGAAAGAGCATAGTCTAAAACCCCCAAAACCAAATTTTCAGCTGCCCACGTTCATTTTTCGATTTTTGGCGAATTTTTGAAAATTTAAAATTGACTGTTTTTGGATACTTTTTTTTGAAAAGTACGTACTTGATCAGTAAAAATGGTCAAAATAAGTCCCAAAACTAATAATAATTACCCAAATCCAAATTTTACCATTTCCAGCCATTCTGGAGCCTCCAGCGCGATTTTTTAATTTCTCCAGAATTTTGAATTTGCTCCAGCAGGCGTGAATACGAAGTTGGGCAGCTAAAAATCGATTTGTATATTATACTCGGCTTGTTTAACGAGTTTATCGACATTTGAGCCGATTTTGAGAGTGACACCTCAAGAGTGGTTTTTTGAGGTGTCACTCTCGCTCCAAAACGACTGGAAATGGTAGAATTTGCGCTCCGGGGGTTAGTTTTGGACAAAACACAGCAATTTGCGTGAATTTCAAAAGTTTTCACCCTAATGGGAAACTTTTGATTTTTTTGATTTTTCAATTTTGAAAAAAGCTGGTCAAAAAACCACTCTTGAGGTGTCACTCCCAAAATCTGCTCAAATGTAGATAAACTCGTTGAAAAGATCGAGTATAGTACACAACTCGATTCTTAGTTGCCCAACTTCATATTCACGCCTTCTCAAAATTCTGGAGAAATTGAAAAATCGCGCTGGAGGGTCTTGAATGGCCGGAAATGGTAAATTTTGGATTTGGGTAATTAATATTAGTTTTGGGACTTATTTTGACCATTTTTACTGATCAAGTACGTACTTTTGAAAAAAAAGCATAAATCGCCAAAAACAATCAATTTTGAATTTTCAAAAATTCGCCAAAAATCGAAAAATGAACTTGGGCAGCTGAAAATTTGGTTTTGGTGGTTTTAGACCATGCTCTTTCCAAAAATCGCGGTCCCGTTCAAATTGGAGCGTGACACCTCAAGAGGTTCCCTTGTAAGTGGTGTTTTTTTTTCAATTTTGAATTTCTTTTTTTTTTATTTTAGGATTTAAAAAAAGGCACACTTTTCAAAAATAACAATTTTTTTGAAATGAATTTTTCATCTTTAATATTGTTAATTAAATGGTAGTTATTTTTTATATTGATTTTATTTTTTTTTCAATTCAACTTTTTCTTATTCAAAAAATTTTTAGCAAGTTTTTAAAAAAAATATCAGAAACATGAATTTAATTCATAACAAGCTAAGTTCAATTCTCAAATTTTTTATTTGATTTTTCTGAATGAGTTTTTTCAATTTTTTTCAATAATTTTATTAGCTCAGTCAACAGTCAATGAAATTTAAAATTGCCAAATTCGTCTCCTCCTTTCCTCTTCCTTTTCTTTTCAAATTCCAAAAAGATCTTCAAACGATTCCCAAATCAAACCTTATCAAAGTGATCAAAACCTACCTGATACGTTTTATTGGCCAAGTTACAATTCTCTTCATCTGATTTATCGTGACACTGGTACAACGAGTCGCATTTCATCGCCAACGGTAAACAAAGATCCGCATCGCAGGTGAAATTACCATAATTGCACGGAGCAGGCGGAGCTGTACGAAATAAAAAGTCAAAACCATTAATTCTAAAATGTCACAGAACGTCGAATACGTACGTGGAAGAAAAATTTGTTCAAATATCTCATACCTGGGGTGGTGGTATTACAAGACATTTCGTCAGTTCCATCGGGACATTGAGTAATACCATCGCATACGGCTTGTAATGGTACACACAGGCCGGATACTCGACACCGGAACTCGGAATGGTCCTGTTTACACGCTGTTATGGTATGGTTACAATTCTTCTCGTCGTCTCCACCTTCGCAATCTTTAATACCGTCGCAAAGCCAAGCATCCAAAATACATTCGCCTGTAATAAATTAGTACAAACGACTCGTCATTTTTACGCGAATTTTGACCAAAGTCGAAAGCTCGAAATTCATCGAAGATGTCTCGGAATTAAGTTACAGATCAATAACCATCGTTTGGATTTATAAATGATAAAATCCCGAATTCAACTCACCATTACTGCATCTGAACTGTTGACTGCCACAGGTAGGAGGTGTTGTTGGTCTAGGAGACGGTTTAGGTTTAGTACTATTCGTAGACGTAGCAGGACATCCCAATTCGTCACTTTCGTCCGAGCAGTCGAAAACATTGTCGCATTTCCACCAATACGGAATACATTGTTTATTGTTACATTCGAACATCCAATTCTGGCACGACTGTTTGAAAAAAAAGTGTCAAAATTAGCTACACATTCGCAGTTTGAGTACATAGAAAATCAGTATAGTTAATAATTCACCGAATTCGTCGTATTTGGATTCGGTATAAGAGGAGTATCTGTGCTATTAGAAACAGAGCAGTTGATTTCATCGGAAGAATCACCGCAGTCATTTTCACCGTCGCATTGCCAAGCTTTCAATATACATTTCTTGTTCTTACACTGCGAATAAATCAATTTCGTGGTTAATTTCGCGACTAATTGCTCGCTCAAAAAGATAACGAGAAAATATCAACTCACCTGGAATTTCCAAGGATCGCAAGTGGCGGTACAATTGGCTTCGTCGCTGCCATCAGCGCAGTCTTTCTCATTGTCGCATTTCCACGTCGAAGGTATACAAGCGAGCTCGCTTCCATGGCATGTGAATTCATCTGTAAAACGACATAATCAATAGACTGATAGACTCGATACTCGTCCCATATCCTGATTCAATCTCTTCGGGCGATACTAACCGGCAGAACAAGATCTCTGAGGAGTCATCGTACAATTTCTTTCGTCCGATCCATCGTGACAATCGTCTTCTCCATCGCACGTCCATTTTTTCGGGATACATCTGCCATTACCGCATTTGAAATGTTCCGCTTTGCAGGTACCGTAGGCTAAAAAACGATAGTAAAATTTGTATGTACTTATAATCGTTTATTATAAACATCGAAATTTCGGTAGCTTCACTTACTGCAATTATTCTCATCGGATTTATCAGCGCAATCGTAATCGTTATCACATCTCCAATACAGAGGGATACATTTACCATTACTAACGCATTGGAACATATTGGCGGCACAAGTCGTAGCATTGGCGCAATACTATCAAAAAATTAACCAATTAAATCGTATTCTATCAATATGTAGGTACATTCAAATCAACATTGAGAATGATTATCTTACTTCATCAGATCTATCGCCACAATCATCGTCTCCGTCACAAGTCAAAATCGAAGGAATACATTTGCTATTATTGCACTTGAATAAATTAGGTCCGCAGGTATTATCCACTGTGTAAATTCAAACATCTTGTTAATATCTTACTCGTCGACACCACAAGTTATACAAATATGCACCAGAATAGAAAACCCACCAGGTAAACAAGTTTCCTTATTTTGAGGTTCCATGCCACCAGGGCATACACATTTCGTTCCATTGACTAGCATCAAACCATCGGGACATTGGCACGATACACCGGTATTATTCGGTGTCCCGAAACATAAATGCGAACAAACGGTGCTATTGGCACATTTATTACTACCTTCTTGCACACCGTGGGCGAAAATCTATAAAATAATCGAAGTTAATAGGTTTTATTCCGAAATGATAGGTATTTTCGAACCATTTCTTTATTCCATACTTTTAAATCCATGAGACCTGGTAATTGATCGACCATCATTTTAATTCCGACTCCGGTATCCTTATCAGCGACAAAAATAGCGTTTTGTTTCCAATCATCCCAATACATGTCGTCTTTGAACACAGCCACCGAAAATGGATGGGCTACTTTCTCCTGAAAAAAACACAAATACTTTCATTTAACACACAGAGAGAAATGGAAAAACTCGTTTGAATTCGTATTTTCAATTTGGGAGGGGGGAGGGAGAGGCGGGAATGAAAATTCAAAAAAATGACTTTTAAATACCAAAAATTTATGACCATTCAAAAAAAAGAAATGATAAATACTGAAAAACATATGAAAAATGAACGAAAAATGAAACAAACCAAGAAAAAAATTGAAAAAAGCAAGTCAAAATATTAGTAAATTCAATTGTTATCCTGACATAAAAAAATGAAAACTCTTAAAAAATACTTACTAGAATATATTATTCTTTTAAAACTGAAAACAGTCAATGGAAATTTTTTTCGATGTTGAAAAACTCTCAAATTTTATGAATTTTTAAAATGTGGTTTTTTGAGAATGAAAATTTTTGTTTTTTTTTTGAGTGGGAAAAATGATTTAAAGATGGAAAAAAGTTGAAAAAAATTATAATGAGAACGTGAAGTAGATAATTTTCTTTCCTCTTAATTTTAGAAATGTGACAAACATTTATAAAAATTTTTAAAAGTTCAGGGCAGGAGGGAATCTTTTTAGTGAAACATGTGTCTTTTTTCTCGAAATTTTCCAAAGACAACCATTTTGAGGGTTAGGAAATTTAAGAGGTTTTTTGTAAATTTTCTGTTGTATTTTTCTAAAAAAAGGAAAAATGTCTAAAATACAAGCCATTTTCCCAATTAAAAAAAAAAAATCATACATGATTAGAGAATTAAGAGTCCAGTGGACTTTTACCGATAAATGTTCAAAAAATCCAAATACCATAGTCGAGGTTAAAAAAATAGGAAAACAGTATTTATTGGAGGTTCAGATTGTTCAAAACATGTAAAATGTTGAAAAAAATACACGTTTAGGAATTTCGAGACGCTTTTTTGAGAAAATTGAGCCCCTAAAAATTCAATAATCGTCTCCACTAATCCCAAAATTCAGCATCTAAATATTTTGTATGATCGTAATCGAAATACGACCTGAAATAATATTTTCTTTGACGAAATAATCAGCTATTTGATTTTTTAATCAGTTAATACCATTTTCGTACCACCAAATTTTGGAAAATTGAAATCCTCAAAGGACCAGGAGCTTAAATTTTTATTGAGAGCTGCCTGAAGCGTTCCTATCCTCTGGTAAAAAAAAAAAAATGAGCACAATCGGTAACTGAGTGACCGAATTATTCCCCAGTGAAACGAATGCAGTTGTATTTTTCAGAAATGTCAAAATTCGTTGGCTTTGTCAAGTTCCCAGATTCAAGTTCCTCTACAAATAATTTGTACAATTTCATCTGAAATAAACAAGCTCAATACACATCTTAGAGGGAAGAAAGGAGGGAAGGTGAACTAAAAGGTTTTTTTAAACACATTAAAATTCATAGGAATCTTACGCTTTGCTGAATAACTTTCTTCAAATGACCACCGCGGTAATCAGACGACCCGATGTAATCATCCTTGGCATCAACCCAGTAAATTCTTTCACCGATAAAATCAATAGTAATTCCATTAGGCCACTCTACGATGGGATTAGCGAACAATTTGAGCACTTCCGATCCGTCCAAATTGGCACGGTTGATGCTGGGTGATCCGGAAGCCCAATCGGTCCAAAATATATACCTACGTAACATAGTAGAACCAAATCACCGATAAATAAAATCTTTTCAAATCTCATCTCAGGCAGAAAATGCGTATTTTTGAAAACTCACCCACGTATCGGATGGACAGCAATTCCGCGAGGTTTTTTGGCGATAGTGTTATTGACGATGGTTTTCCTGAATCTGCTTGCGGACGATATATCAGTCCGGATCACTTCGATTTTCGCCATTACGCCGTCAACGAAGTACAAATGCTTCGAGACCCAATCGAATGCCATTCCTTCGACCGATTGTAACTGAGTATCGACTAAAGTCTGCGGCGGTTGGCCACTTTTCAAGCACCATTTCTGTAAATACGAATTACTCGCATCATATTCTATTTCTAATCGGTCGAACCTCTAAAATCCACCTTTTTCGCCAACTTACCGCTATTACATCGGTAACGATGTCGGCGTAAAAGACGCAGTCGTTGATGACGTCGTATTCAACGGCGATAACGTTTTGCAATCCGGTAATAGGAAGTTGCTCCGACTTATTAGCTGGATCTTTCAATGAAAAAGTCATGATTTTATCTTTCTGGGCGAGTAAAATCATATCTTTCTTTTCGCTGCGATGAACAGAGAGAAAGCAGGAATCCTCGATTATAATTTATTTTAAAATCCGAGCCATTGTATTAATTAATTTTGAATAACTTACGTCACAGGACAGGCTACGGGGAGTGGTTCGTACAAAGAGCTCACTCCTGCTTCGCACTCATCTCCTGGAATCTTCTTATAACCTTTGGTACGATTGTAAAATGTATACGGAGGGCAAGTTTTTGGAACGGCGTAAGGATCGAAAGACAAACTCTTGTTTCGCACACAATTCTCTGTGGTGGTATTCCAGACAAATCCGAAGTCGCTAAAACAATAAATACGTATTTTGTAGAAAAAAATTGAATATTCCAAAACAGGTATAGAAATTTTTGATATTATTTCTTACCATTCATAATCGGACCTATCACAAGGACAAATTTCTGTCTTGATAGCACGATGGTAATTTTTTCCGTTGTAACAATTCGTCGTCGGGATACGTCTAGAATATATCGTTTTCTTGCCCAACAAACAGTTCATTTTTTTATCTTCGGGGTGCGTTGGATTCCAATCTTTATAATCGTCTTTGGTGCAATTAGAAGCTATTCGGAAAAACACAAAACGTATTCTCAACGTTCAAAACCGAGTAAATTTCGAATAACATTTTTGAAAAATCATACACGATTACTTACCGAAAGCGTTACGAAAATCTGCTTTTATAATAATCCACTGATGTGATTTGGAATCGGAAGCAGATCCAAAGAGGGAAAAAGTCGTCGTATTTTCTCCAGGTTCGGTCATCAAACTGTAGACTTTCAACGGAGACGAGTTCATTTTATGAGTACGCCAGCTCTCTCCTTCATCCGTAGAGTATAAAATGCTATTGACGTCTTCTTTCATCTTGAAGAACTTCACAGCAACGATGATAGCTCCGTGATCACCGAAATTGAAATAATAATTGTCACTCAACACCTAGCGGATCCAAAATATTGCAAATTACTCGATCAAATTTTACATATGTATCTCGTTTAGAGAAAATTCCTCAACTTCAAAATACTGACTTGTTTCCAGGTGACACCGGCATCTCTGCTCATATACACGGAGGCCTGGCCTTTCATACTTTTTCCCACTGTTCCGGTTGCGATAATCATACCGGGTGCAGATTGAGACGATAGAATAGGCGTATACCTCGTAGTTGGATACCAAAAGGCGAATTTCTGAGTCAAATGCAATGAACAACCAGCTTCCTAAAAATTAAAAACGAAACAATATTATTCGAGTACAGCAATTTGGTGATACGAAGTATAAGAGGATTAAGCGATTAGTCAACAACGAACCAGTAAACATTTATCTCCGGTTAGTTGCTTGGTCAAGTTCAACGGTCGCCAGCTTACACCCCAATCGAAAGTAATTCTAGAGACTAGATCCTCTGGGCTGATTTGATTCGAAGCGTTGACACTTGGTACGACTTGCGAGACAATATAAATTCCTCGCATGCCTTCGACTTTGTGTAAATCTATGAATGTTGTTTCCGACATACCGCTATAAACAGAAACAGAAAAAAAAACATGAAATTTACTGAATTTTCGTCTTGGATTTCGATAAATATTACAAATGATTTGATTTTAAAGATCGTAAAATGAACGAAAATTGAACTCAAAGGCTTACAAAAAACCTGACACTGAAAATCAAGCTTCAATTTTTTCATTAAGTAATCAACTTTTTGTCTCCCTCCTCTCTAATCCATTGGAAATGGATTGACGCCGTGGAATCATGGAAAAGAGTCTCTTTTTTCGAGAGTAGAATAAAAACAAAGGAAGAATTTATATACTTTGCAAGAAAACGAGTTCCTTTACTTTTTTTAAATCGAAATATTACTTCATTAAATAAAACTTTTTTTTCAGAATTTTTTAAGCAAGATTTTCGAAGGGTTGATTTTGGCATTTTAAAAAAAATATCAAAAAATGGATTCATCTGATACTCTTTTACCATTGACAAATCTTTTCAAAAAATCTTTTGTTCTCATTTTCAAACATTTACGAACACTCTACTAGATCATCAAACATGCCTCTTATTTTTCCTTTCAAAAAAATCAAAAATATTCTATTCTGCTAAAAGAAAAAGACAATTTTTCTCATTTTTTTTACTTCTTCAATTTTTGTTGAGTTTGAAGAAAAAAACATAAATTTTGATTTCATAGAACTCAAGTAACGATCCAAAAATTGGACAGTTTTGTAATCAAAAACCTCATTTTTCCCAACTTCAAAATCAATTGTGCCGAATTTAAAAAAACCAAAACTCATACATTTTTATGAGGAAAAAGTTCTGAAAAAAACAAAACATTTCACTTAATAAATTCAAAGTAAAAAAAAAGTGAACAATTCAATTGAAATCTAAAAATTAAAACTCGATTAAGCCTTTCACAATTTCAGCAAAAAAAAAAGAATTTTTGGAAATTGTGATCAAAGAGTAATTTTTACATTTTCTGTCAAAAAAGTGAGACTATTTCACAATTTTTTAGTGAAAAAAGCGACTTTTTTTTTATAAAGTTGATAATTTTAACAGAAAACAAGTCTTGGAAATTTTTGGTCAAAAAGAGAAATTTTTAGAATTTTTTTCAAAAAAAAAAAAAAAAAATACGTTTAAGACATTATTAAGTATTTCTTTTCTTTACAGAAAACAAGATTTCGACAGTTTTGTTGTCTCTTTGACCAGAAAACGTCTTCAGAAAAAAAAAGTTAGCCTTATGCTTGAAAACAATAGGAAGAGTTTACTCCTCACAAAAATTTAAATGTAAGTGGATTTTGCGTCAAGGTCATTCCTACTCCCCCTCCCCCCTCCAACGTCAAACCGATCCTGGTACCAAATGAGCAAATATTGATGAATACGAACTCAGAAACTTTTGAACATTTTTTTATACCACCTCCTTCCATCCCGGAATTCTGACAGAATATATCTTGGTTTTTCCTTTTATTCAGAGGAAAATCTGGCCAACTACCAAAATACGAAAAAATTGATTTGAAATTTGGAACAGAGATGACGGCAATAAATGAAGATAATGGCTATAAATTTATTCATTTTTTTACGCAACGACGACCTTGAAATCCAGTTTCAAAAGTTCAAGCCACTAACGTAAAAGGTTTAAATTCAGGAAGAGTGGTTTTTACCACTGATAATATTTTCAGATACGAGTATTTTTCGAGTGGCGTCCATCATTAGGTATATTTTGTCTATTTGCCAAGTTTTCAAGATCATTGATACTGATTCGGACGTCAGTTTTTCATTATAAAAAATTCTGCTCCAATAAATATTCGGAACGATGCAATACATACATTTCCAATAATTATAAAAATTATAGGAAATTCGAACGAGATCTTCGCAAAACTAAAATAAAAACTGATCTTTGTTTCAACTGCAGTATTTCTCACCTGATCAGCGAGCCTTTCCACGTAGTATTTGGGAAATAGGCGAAAATCCGTTCGAGCGACAGTGTGAATTTGACTTCTTTAAGATCTTCGTTGACAAATTCAGATACATATAAATGAGACAGAGTTTCACTATGTCCAACTACAACGAAAACCCTGTTCTCGGCGATATCAGCAACGTGATAATCTCTGGCAGTGAGATTAGTGTCAAATCTAGCCTTGACGAATCGGGCACTTTTGTATTTGATGTATAAGTCAAGATTCTAGAAAAGCAGAGATTACAAAAAATAAATAAATAGAAAATCGTAGGTAATGTGAATCGAATCGTCTCCACCAAAAGTTGAACCAAAGTCGTCCTTACTTTGGAACTGGTATCATTTTTCGTCGCAAACATGAAAGGTGCTTTGGCGTGGAAATCTATGACACCGGATAACATTCCTTTCAAGGTGTATTTTTCGAAACTCATCGCATAAGGAGATGCCACTCTTAATAACATGGATGCTCCATCAGGTTCTTCTCTTTGTATTACTAAACTTTTACCATCCGAGTTGTTTCCTGGAAACCATTCGTATCCTTTGATGCGCATTTGGAACGGTGACCAGTTCCTTCCAGTATCTTCTGTCAGCCATAACTACGAAAAAAAAAACAATCTACATTAATCCAACGTCAGACATCCAGTTTTCAAATTTTTCTCTAAATTACAAAATTAATTCATAGGTTTTAATTATTCTAAAATTAAAAATACAATTTTTAACCAATTTCAGTCAATTTTGAGCACCCCTATCTTTTCACATGAATTGTATACCCATTTCACGATATGAAAACCAGACCACTGCAGGGGGTTTATCGCGATAGTCCTTCCACGAAGGTAGGTAGGTACACTGATGAACCAAATTGTTACTTTATATTTTATAAATTATACCCCTACACAGTACACAGTACACACTCTGGTCTTTTAGCACCATACAGTCCATACACATATACAAAGGGCTTTGAACTACGAATTTCCAAATGATACGAACAGCACGTTGTTTTTCGTCGGTGAACCCAACAAAATTCAAAACCACATCGTGGTATCGCTAATTATTTCATTCGTTCGTAATTAAACTCATAAATCCGCCCGCAGTTACTCGAGTGTAGCATTTTTCGACAATTTAAAAACCATTTTCATCGAGTTCGAGAGTCTGCGAAAAAAGATTGGATCGTATTTTTAATCCCGTATAGATAATCGGATTACAATAGAAATTTGCCATTGTTGTATATTTTAGGTAAGCCTTGAAGTTGGTCGATAGGCTCGATATTATTGAGCAAAAAGTTCTTCGTAAACTTATGTTTTATTAATTTAAGACTAAAATTATTTCCCTAAATATTCGACAAGGATAAATTGTGATAACGAAAATTGCAGACTATCTTTGATCGTATGAAAATTGAGTAATATTGTATCATTTACAAGATATTAACCTCATTACGCATTTATATCTACTTGTAAAGTGTAATTCTCCATTTTCAGGATCAAATTATCTTCAAAAAATCAACTTTAATTAATTTTCAATCAAAACTTCGCAATTTTTTTTATCTTTTCTCACTTTCAGTGGTACCCAGAAAGTACCCAATCTCCAGACACCTGATACATGAATAAAGAGAGGGGGTGCTGATATAGACAAGACACCTCGCGCAGTAGTTTTTATTTATACCTAGATACAGCGATTTCGAAACCCATATTCGAAAGATAGAATAGTACGATAGAAAAATGGTACAGGGATGAGAGGGAGGTAAAAAGCGAAACACACCAACACCAAAATAAAAGACGCGAGGATTTGGCCACTGCTGTAACAAATGTCTGCCATTTTTGCGTTCTCGATGGGTTGGAAACCAAGACCAGGGTGTCTTTATATTCGCTGAACGCGTATCCATTCATAAAGCACCTGTGCTCAATGTTCTCTTTAGTAGAAAGAGATACAAATACAAATGTTGCAAAGGCGGCGATGAATAGATGAAAATAGTCCCCGATAAAGGAATTGTCCACTCGTAACCATTATTCTTAATTTGAAATTTTGTTACGATACGGTACGGACGTATTTCGACTACACCACGTAGACACTGTACCAGGACAGGACCAGCGTCCGCGGCATTATTTCGCTAAAAAGAGTCGATAATGTAATGACTTTTCAATGGTCGGTAGCAAAATTTACGTGGCGCGGTGTGGCCGCTTGTCAACGTATTGAGTAATTCGTTTTTATACCAAAAAGAGTGAGTGTGGGATCGCTGGCTCATCCTTCTGCTCCGCCAGCGTATTACGTTATTTTATGCGTTTGTCCGATAACGATGATTTATCTGGGACTTGGTTCTTTGTTGTCAGCTTTCCTGAAGGGATTTTAAGCGATTTATTCGTACACGTATCGTTGTATGTATGTACCTACCTACCTACGTTGGCGTGTTAGGGATATGTACAGAAGTTGGGCCAGGCGTGGGATGTGGGATGTAGGATGTGTTGATTTTTTCCACCAGTAAAGGGGTGAGGGGGCGATTGAAACGAAAGTAATCGCTGATATCGTGAAATTACGTACCTAGTCTTTTGCCAAAAGGGAAAAAATTGAATGTCTTTATTTCGCAGTTTGCATAATAGGGGATGAAATCCGACGTTGGATTGTTGATTTCAAGGAGAAGACTGAAGAAGAGTGGAAGAGGGTTACTTTTATGGTACCCTACGTACATTCGAACGAGATAATCTGGCGCTTTTTTTTTTTCTAATTTGACTTTTTTTCACAATAGTGAATCTATTAGCTATTATATCTAATTGTTTGAAGTCGATCCACTTGGGTTGATTTTGATTGAAAATTGACTCGAATTTTAAAGATCAATGAACAAAATCGATATTCGAAATCACTCTAAAAAGAGAAAATTTTACAAATTTCAGTCAATTGAGAAGTCAAAAATTTATTAATTTTTTTCGTTTTTTCTGAAATTTGCAATAATGACTTGAAAAACTGGCATCAACGCATTCCAAAATAGTTTCCCAGTTTCGAGAATGATATCTTTCGATGTTTTGGCTCAATTAATGCAAAATATTTGAAAAGAAAACATTTTCAAAACACGAATACGAACGCATATTGATTCGTATAAGTGACTCGTTCGCAAAAGAATCGATTCATTTAGTTAATTTTTGGGAAATCATATACGAACGAATTGAATCATTTTTGGTGAATCATTCACGAACGAATTGATTCGTATAAGTGATTCGTTCGCGAACAAATCAATTCATTTACTTACTTAATTTTTGATGAATCATTTGCGAACGAATTGATTCGTATAAGAGACTCGTTCGCAAAAAAATCGATTCATTTAGTTAATTTTTGGGAAATCATTTACGAACGAATTGAATCACTTTTGGTGAATCATTCACGAACGAATTGATTCGTATGAATGACTCGTTCGCGAACGAATGGAATCATTTACTTACTTAATTTTTGATGAATCATTCGCGAACGAATTGATTTGTATAAGTGACTCGTTTGCGAAAGAATCGATTCATTTACTTAATTTTTGGTGAATCATTCGCGAACGAATCGATTCGTACAAGTGACTCGTTTGCGAAAGAATTGATTCATTTACTTAATTTTCGGTGAATCATTCGCGAACGAATTGAATTACTTTTGGTGAATCATTCGCGAACGAATTGATGCGTATAACTTATACGTGACCGGTGACTTGTTTACGAAAGAATCGATTCATTTACTCAATTTTTAGTGAATCATTCACGAACGAATTGATTCGTATAAGTGACTCGTTCGCGAACGAATCGATTCAATTACTGAATTTTTGACGGATCATTCACGAACAAATTGAATAATTTTTGGTGAATCATTCGTGAACGAATTGATTTGTATTAGTGACTCGTTCGCGAACGAATAGATTCATTTATGTACTTAATTTTTAATGAATCATTCGCGAACGAATTGATTCGTATAAGTGACTCGTTCGCGAACGAATCGATTCATTTACTTAATTTTTGGCGAATCATTCACGAACGAATTGAACAATTTTTGGTGAATCATTCGAGAACAATTAATTGAATCATTTTCGGTGAATCGTTCGCGAATAAATTGATTCATAAATTGAAGAATTGATCAATTCATTCGCGAATGAATGGTTCTTTCAAAAAAATAAAAATTCGTTCATGAATGATTCCCTGAAATGAATAATTAAATTAATACTCTAACGAACAATTCACTGAGAAATGAATCAATTTATACGTAAACAATTCGTTTGAAAACAGATCCACTTGTTAATAAACGATTCGTTAGGAATGGTGGAGGCTTTGTGAGTTTTCAAGTTTCATCAAAATCGGTTCAGCCGTTTTCCAGGTAATGAGTTTTGAAAAATTTTGTCGCTCGATAAACTTGAAAGCTTTGAGCTTTTGGAACTTGATAATGATGTTGCTGCTCACTAGAACCTTAAAAGTGGTCTTGGATTTTAACGTCAATGGCCCAGGTAGACTCAGAATATCACATACTACCTATCTTTTGAAACAGGACTATACTTTTTCCAAAACCTGTTGGGTGAAGGCTAGAACGAAAAAATCACGATTTTTTTAAAAAATTCACGCTCTTCAAGGACCCATATCTCCTTTCCAGAGGAATCTCGGGAGCTAAAAAAATGTTCCTCAGTTACTTTCAATTCAGAATCAAAGTTCTCCTGAATTTAGTCAAAATCCTCTCCCCCCCCATCCGATTGTACATTATAATGATACCTATTGAACGCGAGTTGATCAAATAATCATTTAAAAATGTAGATAATATAGTTCATCTTTGATACATCACGTAAGAACTCTGTCAACACACCAATTTATCAGTCAACGAATATTCAATATTTGCACTGTATGTAGGTACTCGAAAAGTTTATCAAACTCGATACTCGATCGATTTCATCTTTATCCAAGTCGTTTATGCCATTCGGCTCCATCATGAAATTTAAAAAAAAAATAACTCAATAATTTTCTCTTTTTCCATACTTTTCAAGCATTTTACAACCAACCAAAACGGGCTGAAAAATAATCAACGCCGACGCGAATTTACTCGGCAACTTGGCGGTTTTTATAAGTGTTTACTTTTTCATTACTGTTGTTTTGCTTCCCTCCTCACCCCACCGCCGCGCCATTTGCGTTTTTCCTGCAAAGTAAAATCGAAAACGTTAATTTCCATCCGGCAACAAGACTTGATAATTATCATCGCGTCGAGCTAAAGGAAAAAAATTATCAATTAAAATGCTTTTTACATATTTTTATTCCCCTATTTAAAAACAAATATAATTACGTATTCATCACCGAATTACGCGAGAGGAGCTGCTGCGCCGCCCCCGTCCCCAATCCCGCCCCCACCGCGGCGCCTTGTCAGTTCAACTCATCGGTAAAATACTCGCGTCGATAATTAATTCCATTTTTCCCTCCTTTTTTTCACTCTCTTTCGGTGTCGCTTTTATACGCGAGTATACAAACGAATGTACGATTCGTATACCATATTTATACACTTGTACTTTTATGTAAGTGTATGTAGTAGGTTCGAGTACATTTATGTGTACAGTCGTATATTGGTATAGGTATAATAATACTTGGCACATATGGAGTAAGTAAAGTACACATACACTCACTGTACTACAGCGTGTACATCGTGCACTGTGTACATACATACGAGAAAACAAGCTTATTACGCCACCGTTATGTGCGTTACGCGCGTATAATAACTTAATTATTAATCAAGGTCAACGAACTGTCAACTGGTTTTTGTGTGCACTGTTTTCAGTCATAAGTCTAATAACGTCTGCATGGCAAACTTTTATCTACAAATTAGAAGAGAGGAGAGGAAAAATGAAACAGAGAAGTTTGCCACTATCTCACTCCAAGTTCTCAAAATTATCCACATTTTGAGTGTGAAAATTGTTCAGTTCTTGAGTGTTTTTGAAGCTCGTGGAAGCAGCCAAAATTGATATTTTTCAAGACAGAAGAAGATACAAGGTGGATCAAATCGATACGAAGTTTGAAGATCGTACAGAAAGTATTCAAATAAATGTTCTTTCGAGATTTTCTTTTGAAATAAATACCAGAGAATGATGTATGGTAAACGGTGGAAATCATGCAGGTATTTCTTATTTTTTGTTTCCAAATCAGATCAATATTGCAAATCTACAGGATGTCAGTGAGGTCATAGTTTCGTAAATCGAAATGCATGGGATACCTTCGAGGTATCTACTAAATTGAAAAAATGTAAAAGAACGATCTTTTGATGATTTTTAGTTGATTTAATTTTCACTTTTGGAGTTTTGGACGACCTTTTTTAAAATTACGTAAGCTTCGAATTCAACTCTCATGACTTATGAGTGATTTTTTTATAGAATTTTTTGCACTGAACACTGAAAAAATTCCATCATGTCAGTATTTTTCATATTTTCAGAGTTGATAATGCAATTATCGCCGAACTTCTATCAATTTTTGGTAACATTCGAGTTATTCCTATGATAATTTCACGGTTTTTAATAGATATTCTTTACCTATGTGATTTCTTTCACGATTTTATTTAATTCCGATACTCGATCTATTTTTCGTAATTTTGAATTATTTTTTTCATAACTGAGCATTTTTGCGATATTTTGCTCATTTTTTTACAATGTTTTATTGTTTTTAATTTTTTTAAATTTTTATTGTTGAAAATTTTTAGGTAACACTGTAGGGCTATTATGTGTTTTAGAAACTGGCTACCCTGACGAAAGTCATATCTCTTCCCCTTCTCCAACTTTGGATGGGCAATACTACCCTAAAAGAGGGAAAAAACTGAGATTTTTTTTTCAAAAATCAGTAACTTAAGGAGGTTTTAACAAGAGAAAATTCAAATTAACATGGACAAAAATTCGTTTTTTTCCTCATACGCCATTTTTTTCGAAAAATAATTTGTACAAAATATTTATAAGTATTATGAAATATTTTCAAAAAAAAAACAATTTTTTCCGATTTTTTAAACCTACTTAAAAATTATGTTATTTAGAAAAATTTAAGTCGAAAGTGAGCTGACTTTGAGAACTTTGGGCTCGGCCACTTGAACAGCACCGCGGCTTAAACCTTTTGTTTCTCAATGAAAAAATCTACTTCATCAATGATGCGGATACGATTTTGAATACAAAATAATTCTTATCAGTGTCCGTTACTCATTATTTCATTATCCAAGTTTGTTATCAAAACTGCATGAATCATCCTTTGATAATCAACTTTTTCATTCATAGAAAAATGGGCCAAGTACAATGGTGAAAAAAATCAGTTTTTTACATTTTAAAAGGTCTTTTGCTAGCATAAAAATTTCTGAAAAAATTGAAAAACTTTTCCAGAAATTTCCATAAACGATCTTTGCCAAAGTTGCTTTCTGAATTTTGAAACTATCGCCTAATTCAGGATCTGTTAATATCTCAAAAAATGCTCCAATATTTTTACAATCGCTCAAAACAATAATTCATGTACATTTCAAGCAAAAATTGCTTAAAGTGATGAACTTATGTAAAAACTAAATTCCTAATCCTTGCTTGCTTTCTTTCTTTTTTTTTTTTTTAGATACCTACAAAAAACTGATCAAATACATTTCAACGACCATAAGACGAGTACTTTCATTCATCGGAAAGAGGCTGTTCAAGTTTTCAAGTGGAAGAGGGATTTCATGACCAGAATCAATTGAAAACTAGCCAATTTCACGTGAAGTATCCTGTGAAAGGCATTTCTCGACGACCAATTGGAAAAGAATCCTTCGAATATTAGTATATTTCAACGGAATGTATACCATCTTTTTAAATATTAAGTAAATTATATGAATTATTTTGCACGTGTAGAAAAACGAAATGTAATGACTAACGAACGTAGAAAAAAATTGAGCCAAAGTTCATTAAAACTGAAGTTTGAATGATATTATTTCGAAACTATGAATTACAGGGTGCCCAGAAATATCGTGAACCCGTAAGAAAGTTTTTTTATTAAAAATATAGGTTGGCAATGCGAAATAGATGCATATGATTGGTGGAATGTTATCACCTCAGTCTAACAAACAATCATGCGCCATCATTATTATCATTCACTGTGATCAACCGAAACATTTAGCAGGAAACTTTTTTTACGGGTTCACGATATTTCTGGGCACCCTGTACCTAAATTGTTAGGTAGAGGAGTAGAGGTACAATGATACATCGTGTCGTTATGATGAAGGGGCGAAGAGGAAATGAGTCACCGTAATGACTATTACCGTTTAGGAAACATTTTTTAGCACATGTTAAGTTGAAATTTTTTCTCAGTCAGAATTGTAAAATTCAGCAATTTCCACCGTAATTAATTTTACCTCAAATTCTACAATCTACATAATTTTTCGCAGAATATGGAAAAATACGACCTCGCCAAAACCAACAAAGATGATTTTTTTCATAATTTTCATTCTAGAGTGAAACGACCATTGTCCATTCAAGATGGCTGGTTTTAAAAAATGAGCTCAATTATTATTAGTCAAGTTTCGGACTAACTTTGTGAGCCGTTTAAAAAGAAAAATACTAAAGCGAAGTTGTCGTAGAAATTCAACCTATTAAATACAACAATTTTATACTTTTTTTCTCGTGAAGACCTTTGAAAATATTTTCAAAATTTTCAAAGCATGATGGAGAACGTGGTCTAATATACATATGTACCTTTTAAATTGGATGTAGGATTTGAATTTAAAATTTTGTCTCATATTAGGTAGGTACATATATGTAGTAATAATTTTCACTTTAAGTACAACCCTATTTCTCTGCGGTCCTTCTTATCAACGCCTCCGATGATGAGTAATTCAGCATCCCACGATACAATCCCGGTAAGAAAAACATCTTTGAAAAGTCGTATTTCATCTATTCACAATAGAGCTCGATTCAGCGTTCAGCCACGCGAATCCTATCTACGTTGCAAAACCGCTTTTCATTTTCAATATTCTTCGCACTTTTGATGAAAAATATTCCCGAAGAAAAATTGATTAAAACTGAACCCACCCCAAACCCCTTCATTCATCTAGATGAACAACGAAATTCAATCACGAAACCTACGTAAGTATATATACGATACTATATACATGTATAGTCTTAAACAGAACGTAATTTTCTGCCTATTCATTTGTAAAGAAATATGTGTAATTTTAGAACAACTGTCGATGTCGATGTCGCCGACATCTTTTCAACGAAAATGAAAGATTTTTATTTTTTCTTTCAATAAAAACAGACTGATTTTCCAACTAATGGCAATTTCCATTCAATTTCCAGAATAAAATCATTGCCTTAAATTAAACGTCATAAAACGCTTTATTGCATTTACGTTTTGTAATTACTGTACACAGCCGAAGAGTAGATAATGAATAATCTCCGACCATATCCTCTATTTTATATTACTATCGAGTATTCGACTATTCGTATTTTAAACACATCACAGCTAATAATAAGATAATCAACTAACCGCTAAAACAACATTCACGACAAGTTTATTATTATTTTTTTTAATTTCGCAGAATCACGTCGAAAATGAGTTTTGTGTTTTCCTCTTAATCACTTTTCGTTTAAAATTTTTATTTAGTTCTCATTTTTTTAAATTTTATTTCAATCTTTATTCCTTGTTTACCGAAGTGAAATTTATAAATTGAAAATTTTTTGAATCAATTAATAACAATTCCTAACCATACTGAACTGCCGCAACTTTAAATTTTGAAAATGTGAAATTTCATCGTAGGAGCTTTTTCATTCCATTGAGGAGCATCTGAGGTGGCTTTCGATACGAAAAATTCATTCTCTTTGAAATGTTTAAAACTACTGTTCGTTCATGGCTGAAATCATCTCATATAAGAATGGCGTATATTTTATGAGACATCCTATAGATGTACAGGCATATCGATTGCTTTTCCATCATTATCATTAAATAGCGTAAAAAATCAATCAACCAGCTATTCTCGAAATAAAAGTCGCTCACTTTGAATATTTCAACGAAACTTTCCCTAATCGCATTACGATCATCAGTATTTTCACAATTACGCCGCTTCTAAGCACCATTAATGAAATTTTATTCCGAATTCGATGATTAAATCTCATAAAAATTTCAAAAATTGCCGCAATAAGCTGGCAGAAAAACGTACGATAAATGAAACGCCGGTCATAACTTTCTATGTACATTGATGTATTTTGCAATAACTACATCAACGAGCATTTTTTTTCCTTCCAACAAAAACACCCTGACGATACCGACGGTAAAGCTTTTTATTAACGTTGAAACAGTAATATAACCGTTTTATTGGCCAAGTGTGAAAAATGAAAATACTACATAAGCGTTATGTACCGAAGTAATATAACAGTCTATCTGGTCAATTTAGTTTTACGTCATTTGACGACAACGACTCGTACGATTCAATTCTTCGCGGTGTTCGTACAATACAACGGGGTAAAATCTCCCGAGGTAATAAAAATTCACAAAATTGGCGAATAAAAAAGAAAAAAACGCTACAAAAAAGTCCCCTATTTTGAAAAGCTCGCAGCATATGCTATAGAAGACGATGCTAATCCAAAAAGAAAAAAAATGCGGTACTCTTGTTTCATTTAGATCGGATAGGTACGTCGCGTCGTCGTCGCAGCAGAGGAGGCTTTGGAGCGGATATTATCCTACCTAGCGGTTGAATATTGCGAATATATAACTCGAGTATGCATTCGATACGATTTTTATGGTATTTACGTTCGGCATAAATGTTTTTTTTATTGATTTCTTTGATACGTTTCAACGTACACAGACATTCCTATACGTTCGTCTTACTCTACAGCTGAAATACTAATGTAATGTTACGTATAAAAACACGAAAAAATGAGAAAAAAGTAAAAACCACTTCGATTCTGAAAGAATTTCCTCATTTCCTCATTTCGTAATACCACACCAATCACACCATCAATCATAAATTCAAAAAAACCATAAAAATCATAATTGTTCTCCACATTTTAAGAAATTATTAAAATTCCAACAAACACTTCGAACAATTCCACTACGAATGTTTTTAAATGCTTTTGACGCAACAAAAGAGAGTTTTCAAGCACAAAATTGCAGCGTTTTACCTTTAGAACAGCCCCAATCTTCAAAATAACATCATATTCGAGTTCAGCGTACCAAAAAACATAGAATTCGATATATCACACGATATTTTATCATAAAGTTGAAAAGGCCCCCTACAACCCCAATTTGAGGGCCCACAAGGGGTCATTTTTGGAAAAACTGATGAAAAAACATCATGCATATCGATTTCATGGTTTTTGACGATGGTGATTATGAATTCGAGGTTATTTTTCGGTTTCGGAAGCTATAACACGTGACACGATTATTCCGTTTTTAAATCAATTTCTAAGCGTGATATTTTTAAAATTTTGTCAACGATTTTCAAACAATTCAAACCATGTTTTAGGAAAAGATTCGAATAATTCCACTCCGAATGTTTTAAATGCTTTCAACGCAACAAAAGAGAGTTTTCAAGCAAAAAATAGCAGCGTTTTACTTTTAGAACAGCCCCAATCTTCAAAATAACATCATATTCGAGTTCAGCGTACCAAAAAACATAGAATTCGATATATCACGCGATATTTTATCATTAACTTAGAAATGCCCCCTACAACCCCCAATTTGTGGGCTCACAAGGGGTCATTTTTCGAAAAAATGATAAAAACGCATCATGCATATCGATTTCATGGTTTTTGACGACGGTGATTACGAATTCGAGGTTATTTTTCGGTTTCTAGGAAGCTATAACACGTGACGCGATTATTTCGCTTTTAAATCGATTTCTAAGCGGGATATTTTTTAAAATTTCGTTGTCTATTTTCAAACCACTCGAATTAACGCCTTTTTTTATAATTCCTCGAATTCGTTACTAGGTTAATCCTCCTCTTGAAAATTATCTTCGTGGTACTCGTTGTTGTCGTTGTCGACGTGACGAGCTAAAATACCTATTTTAGCACCGCTTTGACATTTCAGATAAGATATAATTTCCAACGACGAAATCACTAATTGTTGCCATAAAGAGGAAAGCGCCAAGGGAAAAATTCAACTTCGCGCAAACAAGAAATCCTTGGATTCGTAATATTTTACGATATTATCCCCGCACAGTGACAATAACCTAATTCCTAATTACAAATAGTAACGATGGAAATGAAATGATCGATGAAAATAATCATAAAATTACGATCGTAATTATCATCACGGAGTAAATTACGCGCGTAATGTGGCAATTTTTTCCCTATCTTTTGTAAAATAATCACCCAACAAAATTTCTACGTAGGTAACTAACGAGTTTAATACGCTTTCGACTTTCACACAGATGATTTTGTTCTGTATAAACGAATCTACCTACTGTGTATAGTGTTACGTGTAACAAAGGTGCGAGTAAAACGAGGGAAAAAAATCTCCCTATTAGCAACAAGTACGATATACAAGAGATTAATTCTCGTTAAAACCTTTCCCGCATTGTTGTGAACAACTTTTTAAAAAGTTGTACCGCATTATAAACCCCTTCAAGTGAACCACAAACAAGATAATCGCATCGTGTTGTGTATTCGTGTAATATGAAAACAAGAAGGGAGGTATTTTTTTTTTTTTTTAATAAAAAGGCTCATATTATTCCCTTTGATAAACACATTTACAAGTATCAAATTACATTCGCCTCGTCGTATTCTCGACGGTCGAGTTTTCTTCCCTATTTATTGAAATATTAGTAGTAATTTCTTTCATTTATCGCGACTCGCGAGAGAGATAATCCAGCGATGGCGCAGGCGGTTTCAGCAGCCAATCACAAAAACCGTACAGAATTTACCATATCATTATAGTGTGATGCCTCAGAATTCCACAGTAGGTGACTCAATACAAAAAAAAAGGTATCGTGTAGGCAGATTGCTTTACTCTAGATCCAAATTCTATAGCAAAAATGTAAAATTTTATCAACATTTTTCATCGGCATGCAAGTGATAAGTTCATTATCTGGTAAGAATCGGGGGGAAATTAACGACAGGATACACAGATGATAATATAATGGAATATCCCACACTATCATTCCTTGAAATCTTAATACTCAACAGGAAATTACCCAACTTTTGGCTCGATTAAACTGCAAAGATTTCATGGCAAATGATATCACTAGTTTTTACGTGGGCGTTTCAAGATTTAATTATTTTTTGAGAAAATTCGTCGTTAATCAATTGAAAAATGTTCAGCAATTTGAATTTCTGATTTTATTAAAAAGTTAGTCCATCACTAGCAATTTTATGAAAAAATCCAATTTTCCAGGTTTTTTCGAAAATGACCCTAGGGGCTTACCTACTTGAAGTAAACTTCCCCACCAATTTTAGTAAAAATCAGGCTATAATCGAATAACTTGAACTGAAAAATAAAACAGATCAAATTTTTTCTTCTTCCTTCTTCCTTTCGATGATTATTTCACGAAGAAGGGTCATTCCACGTCAATTCGACCAAGACCAAGAAGTGGTAAGGGGGGGTCGGCGATTTTTTTGAAAATTTTCCTGTGGATAGACCTTCCGAAGGGATGACCAATGGCACAAATCGCAGCCTTCTAGCCCTTTTTAAAGGCTGCTAAGGGGTGTCAAAATTATGTTTTAAATCAAAAAATCACATTTTTTCGCAAACTTTTAATTTTTTTAAATCGACTTTGCAAAATAATGCCATCTCAATTTTCTAATAATTATGTTATTCAGTATAAAAAACTGTCCATATTATATTTTTTTCAGAATTTTTGAGAGTCAGAACGATATGAAAACTACGTTTTGAAACTTTTCGAGCTAATTTTTCGTACGAAAAAAAGTGGCAACACTGATTTTCAAGATATCACCAAAAAGCCTTTCAAACCCCCTAACTATTGGAAAAAGTTCCATTTTAGTAGGTATCGCGGTTATCAAGTGATCTACTCCTAAAATGGATGATATTTTAAGTTCATTAAAAACTATGACACCCCCTAGCAGCCTTTAAAAAAGGGCTAGAGGGCTGCGATTTGCGCCATCGGCCATCTCTTCGGAAGATCTTTAGATCTTTCTACAAGAGAAATTTCAAAAAAAAATCGTCGACCCCCCCCTCTTATCCCTTTTTGGTCGAATTGACGTAGAATGACCCAGAATTGAATACACCTAATTATACATAAAAATAATAAAGTAGCTTTGTAATAGGGAAAAGTTCCAAAGAAATAATCTTCTCAGAAAAGTTTTATTTTTATAGATTAGCAATTTTCATTTTCTTTACAGTTACCGCAGCGGCGCAGCTTGAAAAAAAAAGAAAGGAAAAGTCAGAAGAAAAAAACTTAACTATTCCTTCGCGGTCTGACGTTGATAATACGTAGCTGGCTCGCTGCAGGGATTTAATCACAAATAAGTATACACCTATTACCCTTTCTCATAATGTAAACGAAGCCGTCAAAAACGTATAAATAACCGAAACGTCGTTAAAATGTGATAAGTTTAGCTTTCAATGCAAACCCACTGGTAGGTACCTACTTTTTAAGACAATAATATTTCCATATAAACTTTCTGCACTCATAAATACCTGCCTACTTGTACTCTTACTCGCTCGAGCATTATTGCATGTATTACAGAATCGAGCACCTCAAAGCGCGTAGATAAGAATTTATATTCTTATTCATTCAACGATTACACTTTTGTGTGTTTTATCGAGTAGGGGCAAAAGTTCAAACCAAAGTGGAGTATGGCTCTAAAATTATACTCGCTTTTGGCCGAAGCCTTCGTTATACTACCAGACCAACTACCGCAGTAGTCGACAACGTTAATAAAACATATTGTTGTTATGTATAGCAAAGGACGCAGAAGGGGGGCGGCGGCGGAGGAAGAGGCAAAATTACAGCAGCGAAAATTTCCCTTTGTATACATAAGATGAGTATTGAAGGGGAGATCACAATGTGTGCGTAATCTATTCCGAGATAATTTTAGCTATTGGAAAAAAAAGATGATACGTATGAAGAGTCGAGTTGATGTTTTTAAGAGGACTTCATCATCATTTATGCTGTGTGCATCGGATTGGAGAATAAAAGAGTCATATGTACAGAACGTTTAGTGTGCGGGTACAAGTACGACGCGACGTACGTGTACAGAGCGTGTATCTACTGTGCATGTAATACTTATATACGAGTATTGTGTACAGAGAGGGCGATTACTGTAATGACTTTTATTCACTTTCCATAAGACTCTCGACTGCGGTACCATTTCCTAATAAATTATTTAACCGAGGGAGTACCTAATTCTTTAACGAGTTAATTGCTTCGATACATATACGAGTACGTGAAACGAACAGTCCGTGTACGATTCGTTTGATACACTGTTTGTTGGTCGAATTTTTCCATCCGCACCGAAGGCTATTGCAGTTGATCTTGAAAAATAGATAGAGTGATTTTTTCACGTTGTCAGAACTTTTGGTGAATAAAAATAGGGGATTTAGTGATTTTTTTTTTTTAGAATACGAAATGTGGTCTCTTTCTGCCAGGAAGAATTTTACTTCAGCTAAATTGGTACAGCTTGGGGTGAAAATTTTGAAAAAAAAATCTTCAAACTTTTCAAAATTAATTCCATTAAAAATTTACTCAAATTCCAATTCGCAATCATTTCAAGCACGACTGACTAAAATAAGGACAAAAAAAACACTTCAATACGTAATAATGACGCAATTAATTCATTCAAAATGGACCACCGCATCCGAACGATTTCGCAAACCAAAAAATTCTACCCACGCAACCTAAACTTTCGAGCTTTTAAAATGCTACAGGCATAGGTTAAGAGTATCCCCACATGAATGGGAATAAGGCTAACGCGACAACGACGTAAAATATCCAAATAAAATGCACCGTGCATCGGTAATTCAGTATATAGAATAAACAAAGAAAAGGGTAAGAGGGGGAGGAGGAGCGGTTCGGCGTCGCAACACCTTCGTATTCTGGAGCAATAGCAGCAGCAACGAGCGACGCAACAAAAATCAATAACTTTGAAAAGGGACTGAAATTACATTAAGCTCGCAAAAAGCTTTAACAAACCGCCAAACAACTGTTTTCATAAAATGCGTCCTATACAATTTCGTTAGCGAAAAACTGTGCCACGTGCATTCGCGGCTCGTGCAAGCGACACGACAATAACCGATGATGACGACGCAGCGCAAAGGCAAAAAGCTGCGAAAAAAATAGCGTAACATTTCGACGACTACGCATTTTTAAAAACGTGTTAAATGTCAAATTAAAGCTCACGTCGCTCACGTAGGATCTAATAGTTTGATTCGTGTTTCGTGAAGCTTACAGTATGGTATAACAATGAGTTGGGTTGAAATCGACGAGTGTTTAGGCTATACGTAGGCATGCAAAAAAAAACGAAAAATTTGCCATTTGAAATTAATAAGCACCTATACTTCGTATGCAGCGTAATGATGAATCGAAATATTTTCAAAGAGCCTCTATAGGGTAAGATGATGGAATCCGCATTCTCACAAAATTGGACAAAACTCACTCAGAAGATCAGTTTTGATATAAAACCATCTCCAACAATTTTTTGAGTCGATCCCCTCATTCCAGCCTCAATCCGAATAATATTCCTGTACATCCTCAAATTTCAATATCTTCAAAGTATTTCGAAAGAATGAATATAAATGATTTTTATTTTCAAATCATAGCCCAGCTTTCTTCTCATATTTTTTCTGGAAAATTTTTGAAATTTTTCCAACTTCTCCCCCCTTCCTCAAAAAACCCCTCCAATATTTGAAACTTTTCTTGCATTTTTTTTTTCAAAATTTTTGGATAACTCCCTCCAGAGAAGAACAATATTTTATTTTGGACATATACGACCATATTATGGTAGATAAAAAAAAACATACCCTGGACTTTGACGAAAATTGGCGGGAAAGTTTATTTTGAGTCGCAGATTATCCAGAAAAATGATGAGCCCCTCAAATGTTCAGGAGGCTGAGTGACCCAGAACCTATTGAATTCAAAATTCAAGACCGTGTTTAGCTCTATCATTCAAAAAGAGCCATTAAAATAACTGAAAATCACTACCAAAAAAAAAAAAAAAGAATTTGACAAAACACAGTCGAAATAAAATAAAAACATGATTTAAATTACTTGAAAACATGAATGAATAAAGCATCAAAATTGATAACATTTCAATAAAACTTGACTAAAACTGCATGAAAATTGAACAAGCAATAAAAAATCAAAATTAAATTCAAAATCACCATAAGCAGAAAAATTTTGTCAACTCAAGGCAAAATGCACGAAAAATTTCATAAAAACACTGCTAAAAGTCTTAAAAACATGAATACAACATTAAAATCATCAAAAATTAAAAAGGTAGTAAAGTTCACATAAAATTTAAGGGACAGTCACAGCATGTAAAATCATAAAAAAGTAAAAAAGTGACGAGATTTAAAATTTTAACAAAATCTAGCAAAATTCGTAGAAAACACTGCTGAAATCTTTCTCAAACACACGTGAAAGCATTAAAAATGCTGTAAATCACTTTTAAAAAATGATAACATTTCAGTGAAATTCGCCAAAAAATGAATGAAAGAGAATTGAAAACCAGTTAAATTTAAAATAAAATGATGATAGAACATTGAAATGGAACTTACATCTTGAAAATTCAGAGAAAGCTGAAAATTCATGAAAAATGCTCAAGGCATCGTAGCCACATTTTTCTAAAAAAAAAGTATGTACCTGGGTAACTTTAGTGACTTTCAGCAGTGAAAAAAGTAATCAAAAAAGTGACCAATTTTTTTTATTCCAGCGTTCAGGAGGGCTAAAAATCGAAAAACAAAAGTAAAAACGTTCAATAATACTTTGTATGTATCTCACCTAAAAACCTTACGAATTTGAAAGATGTTTTTTTGAAGGAAGTTGATTTTGAAAATGAAAACAGAACAGGCCTAAGCGATGGCGAAAGCTCTTAAAATTTTGTATTTCGAGAGGCATAAAAACGATGTTTTTTTGTGAGAAGTTCATTTTTTGGCTTTAAAACTTGATTTTAAAAAAAATAATAAATTTCCATCTTGATTATGAAAAATAAAAGGAAACAAGCCCGAGCGAAACGAGGGCAAAAGCTTTCGAAAATTGGTGTTTCGAAAAGTAAAAATTTATGTTTTCAAATTTCTGTAATTGTTTGATGAAGAAAATTCGCATAAAATCCTTTGAAAATAAGGAAGTAAAAAAAGGATAATTTGGATGAAAAACAATTTTTTTATTTAAAAAAAAAAAATCAAAAAACGTGACTTTTTTGGAAGAAATGTAACAAATAGTGACCTTTTGATAGAAAAAGTAACCAAAAGTGACTTTTCGTGAAAAAAGTGACAAAGTTACAGCGACTCGTCACGATGCCTGTGCTTTAAAATTATGTAAGAACATTTTTAAAAAAAAAGTTGAATATTTTTTTTCAATAAAAAAAACCAGTAAAATATAAATTTGAAAAGCTGAAAATTTTCACGTCTACTTGAGGTAATTTTACAGGATTTTTTTTTCAAGGCTATGCCACATGAGTAAGGGATTTACATAAACTCAATCCGAACTGAGTAAAAATTATGTATTCACGTGACAGTTGGCGCACGTCAGTTTTTTTCTCTCTTTCTAGAATAATTTTTCTCACTTTTGGGAGAATCACAGAAATGCATTTTTTTTGTTTTCTAGCACTTCAAATTTTACGTGATTTTTCTAGAATTAGTGAAATAAAAAGACTCACTTTCCCATTTTTCAGCATTATTATAAATATGTTTTTTTAAAAAATTTTTTTTATTACAAAACTTCATTTTATCATGTCAAAACAAACGCAGAAAATGAAGAAAAATGACCCTCACCCCCTCCTCTCGTCGAAATATTAAACAAATTGATAAATAATAATCAAATTCGAAGACTTTCACCAAAATTCACAAATTTTCTTCAATTTTTCAAACTCATAAAGTATTTTTTCGGGCGTACTTCCTACAGAAATGGCTCAAGGAACAACAGGAAAACAGGAGACGAAGAAGCAAGAAAATTTTTGTACATGGGAGCTGTAGCTATTCGACTTGCTCTCCTCTCTTCTCATCGACGACAGTCTGGCGTAGATGTTTATTTTGAGAGAAATTTTTTTCAGCCTGGCTATAATTTATTTCACTTCATCATGTTTCAGCGAGTGACATTTTATTTACACGCAGATCCGCGCGATTAGCTGGATATTAATTTAATCACTCGGATGATATTCTATCATAGACAGAAATTTATCGAGTCTGACAGCTAAACAAATGAGTTTAAGAACGGTTGGCAGAATACGTTCCATTAATTTATTCGAGATGAAAGCTTTCTATCACTTGATATACTTTTCGATACGATTATCAAACGCAAATACGTATCATAAACGAGAGAAAATTACAACAAAACACGACAAGATCTACGTAAATGAAAATCATTACGAGTACCATAAAAGAAACACAAACACTGTGAGAAATTTTCAGCTCGATATACTATGTAGTATGTACTTCTGCATTAAAACGTGCATATACTCGTACAGTAAGTCGTAAGCACATCAAAATGCAGAAATCTAGAGAGACGTTCATTTCCACAAAAACCACTATACAATTACGAGCACAATCGGGCGAAAATTATAGGTGCCTGGATATTACGTTATCATCGGTGCATGAACATCGTTACATCATCATCAACATACTATTCTAGTATAGGTAAAGGTACCTATACTACATACAACGAACAAGCGATGCTACAAATACAGAAACCGAACAGGTTTCGCGGATTGTTTTCGCGTATTTGCCATTTGCGGTGAATGCGAACCACCCGCAAATACGTTCGATGATCGATCAACCGATCATCGAGACGTAAATCATTCAAACAGCAGAAACTTTCGCTGTCGCTGCCGTTTGACGGCGGCTCAATTGCTTAACAGGGTGTACTGTACGATATACGTACCTACTTACTCGTAGATCCCTACCTAAGTACCTATATAATACGTGCTCAATAACAATGCACTGGTAAAAAAAAAATATATATGTACATTTATGAGAAAAATTTGCCATATACGACCTTGCGTTCCATTAAAAAAATTGCGACATTTCACGTTCATCCGTAAGATTTTTTTTTCTTTTTTCGTATACGATCTTAAATAGGTAGTTCACTCGATCCATACATTACGTCTTCGAGTAACAAGACCAAAGCATAATACTCTGCATGTACACAGCACACACGACGTGATCGTTATATTGTTGTATATGAAAAAGAGGCGGGACAGGACAGGCACCGCGATGAAATTATTATTGCAATTGATGATGCTGTCGAGTGGCAATACGCGATGCTGCCGGATGATAATATGCTTTAATTTAATATCTCCGTGTAGCGGGTAGATTCTTGAAAAAAAAAAAAAAACGACCAAGACACAGGAAACGATTTATTAAAATAGATTCGAGAATTGAAATTTTTCTACGTTGTTTTGTGATGAGGCTGTATCACGATGGCAGCAGTTGTCGAACATCTTGTACTAAAATTTCGATTTTTCCGCACGTCGCGTCTTATCATCGAGTCCATCGTCGCAGCTTTTTAAGGGTAAATATTTTCTAAAAACGTTTGTTTACCAGTCTTTCGAATACGACGACAACTTTAAACTTAACGTGCGGAGGTTAGCTTTTTCATAAAGCTGCGATGGTGGGTATAAAGGGGCAAGGACAACAGGGAGAAACTCAAGCGTCAAAACAACGACGGCGTCAGTCACTGCCTCAAGATACACAGTAAAGCTACCACCACCAACACCAACGAAATACCCCACAATATTGTCTACACAACAGACAGATTATAAAGACATCTTTAACATTTACGTCATTTGTAATCAAAATAAGATGGCATGGGGCTGTACGACCGTATACTCGAAAGCAAAATGTAATAATAATTATTTTCGACATCGTGTAATAGCTACGCAATTTCCTATCGACAAACTCGCTAAAAAAAAAAATAAACCTCTGCACCTATTACCTTGGTAGGTATATAATAATGTTACTTAGGTCCGTGCACGTAGGTATACGATGCAGAATTTAATTTACGATTATTTAACAAAATGCAACCATCGCGTGAGTGCCCAGAAATTTTACCTTATCGAGGTTATACATGTAAAAAGCGGAGTCGTCCGAGTGTAACTTTTTTGGGGGGATTTTGCAGCGTGTTACCTATGTGCTTTTTCACCAACTGAAAGGTATAATACGCGGTGTATAATTTCCATAAGTAAGCCAGAAACTGAAATCGGAGAATATCGCTATCGCAGTCCGCATTTCGAATTATGTAGGCTTTTAAAAGCTTCGGGGAAAACTGTAAAAAAAAGAGGCTATACCTATGTTAATTTTGACGTATTGGAACATTGCTGATTTCGTAAAACGTGTAGAGCAGCACGGAGCATAAAATTTTTCAATTTTATTCAACCATGAAATACAAACTGCAAATAAGCTTTTACTTACGAGAGAACGTTTTGAACTCACTCTCTGCAATTTGAACAAAAACAAGCTAGATCGAAAGAAAATGGCTTAAAACTCTCGTGATCAAAATTTCAGGTCCTAAAGTTCATTTTATTTGGGTTTTTGACGACTTTTTAAAATTAAAAAAATCTGTTTAGTGATTTTTGAACTTTTTTTTACGAAGTATACATTTTTTTGAGTAATCTGAACTACAGCGAATGATTCTTTCAATTCAACTCCCAAACATCAACAATTACTAGCTTTGGTCCATTCTGGAGCCTCCAGGAATTTTTCGATTTCCTCCAGAAATTTCAAGCCACTTTAAAGGGGCTGAAAATGAATTTTAGGACCTCACCTGTAACTTCACGACCGTTTAAGTGGTTTTTGGCCTTTCGAGGCCGATTTGAAATTTCTGGAGAAATATGAGATCTGACTGGAAGCTCCACGTTTAATTGTGATTGTTTTCAAATCCGGTAATCGTGTAGACGAACCAAACGATAAAGATTTTTTAATTCCACATTTTCTGGAATTTACGAGTTATCGGTCAAAAATTCATTTTTGAACTGGCTCTCCTAGCATTTGGCGTTAAACACCTAAAACAGTCGAGAGGATGTCCAATAAGCCCCGACCAAATATTATTATGATTGATTCAAAGTTTATTTTCGACCCCTCCAGAGCGATTTGAAATTTTTGGAGAAAACTGGAAAATCCCTAGAGGCTTCAGAATGGCTCAAAACTAGTAATTGTGGATACGTATAGTGGTTGAAATTATCCACATCGGCTCACTTTGATAAAAAAAAAGTTCACATATTTTCATTTAAAAAAATTCAAGAAGTCAAAAATTCGTCAAAAATCCAAAAATGAACTTGATTTTGATTACGAAGGTTTTAGAACATACTCTTTCGATCCAGCTTCGTTTCGTTCAACTTTTTTCCTCGATTCCGATCATTTTCCCAAATTAAAAACAGGATCAAAATTGATTTTTTTAAAATTTGTTGAAAATTTAATTTTTTATCCTCTTTTTGGAATATACAGATCGGTCAACAATTATTCATTTTTGAACGCAACTTCCTGGAATTTCGCGATGACCACCTAAAACGATCGTACAGGGTGCCCAATAAGCACCGACCAAAGTTATAAGCGTAAACGTTCATTTTTGACTCTTCCAGAGCGATTTGATAATCTCTGGAAAAATTGGAAAATCTCTGGAGGTTCCAGACGGACCTAAAACCAATTATTGCTGATGTGGGGGAGTTTAATTGAAGGAATTATTCACGCTGATTCACTTTGCAAAAATTTACACTTCACAAAAAGTTCGGAAATTCTCTTGAAATAGCTTTTTTGAATTTTTCAAATTTTCAAAAATTCGTCAAAAATCTAAAGATTTTAATACAGCTTGGTTTTGTTCAAATTGGAGAATGCCAGTTCAAAAGAATCCCTTGTTAAAAAGGAAAATGAAATACTGAATCGAGGTATAAAAAATCGTTGGGGTGGTTCGCCCCTTTAGGGCTCGCCTTTGCACCCGAGATGGATGTACCTACTAGGGTCACTCCTCGCTTCGCTGTATGAGCTCCCACTCCATTTCATAGGCAAAAATTCACTTTTTTATATCCATAAAGGGGTGGACAGGAGCTGAAAAGTCAAAACCCCAAAAAAGGAACATCTAGGATACTCTCTAAATGTACATACCAAATTTCAGCTTCCCAAGTCAATTCTGGAAGGCTTCGGAGATCACAAAAAATTGAAAATTCTACATGGCTTATAGCTTGAAAGAGTTGGGGAAAGGTATGAAAAGTCGAAACCTCCGGAAGGCATATCTAACGCACCTTTGCTGATGTACGTACTCAATTTTATCCTCCCAGGGCAATTTGAGAGGGGATGGGGGCGTGTCATAACTGTCATAAGGTTTTTTAAAGGTCAAAAAGAACACAAACACGGGGTTCTCCCCTTGAAATTGCTCTAAGAGACTGATTTTTGGATGTTATACAACCCCTTCAAGTTTTAATTTCCTATATAGTTTGATTCCTATTCCGATTTTTTTTTCACTTTTTTCACCCTCTCCCGCTCCTCCAACCTCTCCTACAAAATTTGGGCATCCTTGAATTTTGAAGTCGAGGTCATTTTCATTCACACCGTTTCAATCTAACTCCAAACCAATCCTAAAAACCAAATTTTAATGAATTTTATTAAAATGCCTTTGGCTGAGATAACATTACAGTTCGGTGGAAAAAATAAATGAATGAAAAATATATCAGACATGAGTAAAATTAATGAAAATGGACTTCTCACCTGGAATCGTGATAGACCGTATACTTAAGCCAGGATGTTCCTTTTTTAAAAGAAAAATTAGGTTTAAAACGCGAAATGTCGTGCAACCCTTTCCAGTTTTTCTCATATTTTGGCTAAATGAAGGGGGGGGGGGGGGATTCCTGTGTTAGAGATTAGGAAATGCAACTTAAAGGACTGCTTGATATTCGGAATCAGTGTATCCAAAAAGCCTAATTTATTTTCATCTTCGGACCAAATTGGGATACCTGTGTAGAGGAGGTAGAGGCTGAGGGTTGGAAGGGTCAGATCAAAAACAGAAACGTAAATTGGTGGCATGGATCTCTAACACTTGGCAGGTCTTTTTATAATATGTAAGTAAAACAACTGTATTCTGCATGGAAACAAAATCGCGTTTCAAATCATTTCAAAGAAAATCCTTCCCCTAAATAATTTTCCTCCTTAAAACGTCTCACTATAGACCTAGAATAATCGACAAATCGACACAGAAAATAATTCCACATCGAATAAATTTCCCAATACAACGTGTAACATTTCCAATAAAAAGAAATCTATTCATCTGTTTTTGGTACAGAACAATTTTTTCCTCGAAACATCCAATGGGATTTTCCGAATCTCGTATAAAAAAAAAAAGAAGAAAAGTCATCACTTTTTGAAGCACCGGTCATCGTGTATTAAATTACTGAGTATCTACCAACGCAATAGAGAATCACAAAAGAAGAAAGAAAATACGAAGGTATCGATAAAACGTTGTCCTAATTTTCAACATTTTCAAGGATGTTCTTGAGAAGACCATTACACGTTTTCGACCCCGAATGACGAAAGTCTCTCGTTTGGGGAAAAAAACTCCAAAGCGTGATCTTACCCTTAAACCGAAGTAAACGGAAACGCAATAGGAACCGCCCCCTGTGTTCACTCAAACCGAGCGATGTGTACACGAAAGAGTTGAGAAATTTTAAGCAAATGTTACGTGTAAGTATTGTTTTCTTTTTGGCGTTTTTCCAGCCTTCACTCCCCCGCTTTATTTTTATGTGAACTGAATCAATTGTGTTGATGTGAATGAATGCGATGGATTGGCTTTGTACAGTTTTTTTTTCAAGCAAGGATCAATCAATTAGCTTATTTGAAGGGTGAACTTATGAAAAGGATAGGTACGAGTTGAATTGGCAGGTTCAATTTCCTCATACAGTTGAAGCTTTCTTGATTAATATTACGAAAAAAAAAAATCGGTACATATTTTAAAAACAAAAAGTAAGGAGTTAAGTAGTTATCCAAAAATAAATAAATAAAGGGTCCTAGAAGAAGAAAAAAATCGGCGAATGTTGAAACATTTCACTTTTATACCTACTTTATCCCATATCAAAAAGATGGGGAGGAGACTGTTCTAATCAACTTTGCTCCTCAAAATATGGTTGAATTTTTCTTGATTTCTGAGAGGCTTTGTTTGTGAGATGTTTTGGACAAAAATTGTAAATCCGAATTTCAACTGAAAGATTTTATTGATAGACTTCAATTTTCCCATGTTTCAAAGGATAACATTCGTTAGCTCAAAAATTAAAATCTACTCTCAGACACCTGATTGGCTAGATTTTTTTTCAGAAGTGGATTTTTACGAAATGAAACAGAGTTTGCAATATTGCCACTTTTTAAAATTGGTTTTTGAGCTGAAATTGAGTCCAATTTTTCCACACCCCTGAAAATACTTGTAAGATAGAAGATAGTTATAAAGGCTTGAATATTCTGCACGAGCAACAAAGACAAATAAGTTACGGCGAGACATCTAATAAACTTGGTAGGTATTTAAGTAACTAGTTTACAATATCAACCATGCCATAATAGATAACAGAAGCACCAAGATATTGCATCGTCGACATAAGTTGATGCTTTTGTTTGTAATTTGACAATTCGTCGACTAAACTAATCGCAACAAAACTGTAAATTATCTTTGCTAGATAAATTATGGGAAATAATTCGCCACTGATATTGAGAGTAATTTACCAAGCAAGAGTATAGGTATAGCAATTTCTCTAATAACTACACTTTTCACTTTGAGGTCTCTGTCAAGAATTTTAAGCCAATTTTACGTTTCGGTCCGTCCAAAGTACGAGTAAACCATTTTCATCGACTAAAGTTTATACATTTAATGAATATTGGTCGCCGTAATACCTACTCCGTTTTCCGGTAAGATAGAAGTTATTTTATCTAAACCGCGTAAGTAGGTTGATACGGAAATGTAAAATTTGATAAGTGATTTTTTGCCGTTTTTATTGTTCTTCTTACAGCATACCTACTATTTTTTTCGAATATTTTCAACGAACTACATGAAAAAAAAAACATATACACCGTCGAGATATGCTATTTGAAATTGACGGTAAATTCGACTCGTGCACCAAGACCAAAAGATTGATCGACGAAGCAGGTATTCTCGTACGATTTAAGACGATTTTCAGAGTCGCTCACCATTCACATTCGCAATTACTTGCAGAATTACACTCTATGCAGCATCTCTCTTCTCTCATCCACGAGGCAATCTCGTCAACAGCAAAACAATTACACGTGTCAGGTTTTAACGTTGTAGTAGGTACTCTCGTGTATAGAGAAAATTACTCGACGAGGTGCCAAAAACCGTACACATTCGCGATGTGTTGTTTGGTGAGTCGATAAACTACTACATGATGCATATTTAGAAAGTCGACGTTCTTTTATATGAAACGAAGGTAAGGTAGGTAGTCTCGTATATACCTCGTTGTACATTTTTACGTATAAATGAAAATGACATGTAACGTTTAAATCTCCACCAGTAGTAAGTATTCGGCAACGTGCGACGAGTAAAGCATATGAAAAAATAATAAGAAGGAAAAAAATTCAAGAGTGAAAATTTCACCGATAATACACGAACGAACAGCAGCCGAAAACTCGTATATACGAGTAGTAGAGTACACTGGCTTATTAAAACGCGAGCGCAATGCTGCGTATTATAAATCATTTATTTGGCAATATTTACAAAGGGGTCTTTTAACCATGTTATGGTATTTGCGACGTTTAATAACTTGGCCCTGTTCAGATTAGGTACCTAGACCTACAACTACCTACTTCCACCGTGTGTGTGTCGTCGGGTGATAATTTATCAGGCTCATTGCGACTCGGCAGAGAATTCTCATTTGCTATAAATTTGCCCTTCGGCCCCCTTGGCCTTATAATATCGTAGGCCTATGGTAATATTTCCAAAACTAAACACTCGAAACGTAGTGTGACTGAGAACAATGTAGCAGTAGGTCAAACGCTATTAACATCGATAATGAGATTTAAACGATGAAAATTGAATATTTTATTTTAATGTTTGGTAATGGAAAGAATGTCGGGCGAGGGAGGGAGCCGAAGAGAGCTATATTTTTTCCAAATCGATCGATAGCACGTTTTAAAATATCACGTTTCGGGATAATGTTCCAATTGTACGAGGGAAATATAGCTCGATTGCCGAATCTAATCGAAATTTGTTTACCTAATGCTCAAAGGACGATGGCGATGATGAGACGTCGAAGGGAAATTTCGAATTAAAAAACCTGAACGTGAAAAAAGTTTTCAAATTCTGATTTTTGGAACCTCAAAAAATTGAGAAAATTGGAATTTTTATATCGATGAATAAATTATGGTGGATGGCACACGGTGTGAATTTATATGGCACCAGAAGCTACCAAGGAGTAGTTCAAAGCACGACGAACAAAAAAATCTTCTGCGAACCTCTCCTATCTCCCCGATGAAAAAGTTATTTGAGCCTAAATAATTTTCAATTTTCACTCAATCTGCTGAAACAAACTTTTGTTCAAATTTTAAAATCAAACTGTGGATTTTAAAGAAGAAAACCTATAGATACAAATTTTCAAAAAAACGTGAAAAATGCAAAAAAAATCACTTTTTGCAGCTGGTAAGGAAGGGATTGAAAAGTCAAAACCTCAAAAAAGCACATCCAGGGCACCATTCATACATACATGACAAATTTCAATCACCTAGGTCAATTCGAAGGGCGTTAGGGGCCGTGGCATGGCAGTATCAGCCACTCAGGTGAATTTGGAAGGGGTGAGGAGGGGGGGCGTGATACGATGTTTTTTGAATTCCTCCTCCAAAGTGCTTTAGATAGTGCGGTTTCAGATACATTACCTACTTTATGCAACTTTTGATGACTTTTTTTTACCATTTTGAACCCCTCCCATTCCCTTTCCTAAACATTTGAGACGACGTGAATTTTTAACCAAGGTTAACCTTGGTTTCAAATGCAACCTCAAATCAAGCCTAAATACCAAATTTGAGCAAATTTCGTTTAAATGACTTCAGTTGAGAGAACGTCTCGAGAGGTGTCCGCCTTCGATTTGAACAGGATCGCGATTATTGAGAAGAGCATGGTCTAAAACCTATATAACCAAAGTTTTAGCTGCCCAAATTGATTTTTCGATTTTTGGTGAATTTTTGAAAATTCAAAATTGACCATTTTTTGCATTTTTATGCTTTTAAAAAAGTTACATATGTACTCTTTTGAACCGAATTTTTCTGTTTTCAGTCGTTCTGGAGGCTCCAGCGTGATTTTCATTTCTCCAGAAAGCGTGGAAATTGATTTTGGCAGTGAAAAATTAGGTTGTGGCTTATTTTCAACCTTTTTGAAGTGTTTATCCTCATTTGAGCCGATTGCCAAGCGGACACCTTAAGGGTATTTTTTGGCCAGCATTCTCCAGCTGCTATTAAAAATATTCTGGTAAAAAATGCACCCCTGAGACGTTCGCCGGAAAATTGAGCTAAATGAGGATAGATTCGTTAAATTATGAGTCTAGAATAATCCAAAACTTGATTTTTACCAACCCCAAAATTAAATTCTACATTTTCTGGATGAATCGAAAATCGCACTGGAAGTTCCAGAATGGCTTGAAGTAGTGAAATTTGGATTTGGGAGATTGGTTTCAGATGAGATAAAGACATTCGTTCAAATTTCAATTTTGGTTTTTAAAAAAACGCGCTTTAGGGTTCAATCTGGAATCGTGGAATGGATCTAAAATAAACAACACCTGAATTTTTAGCTGTTCAAGTTGATTTCCACGCTTTCTGAAGAAATAAAAAATCGCGCCGGAGGCTCCAGAGTGACCGGAAATGGTGACATTCAGTTCCAAATTTAAATTTGACAATTTTCTGCAAAATTTTTGAATTTTTCTAAAACTGCGAACTATTTGGACATTTTGTGTGCTGTGTAATATGTATCTGGAGCTGGAGTTGAATAACAGTTGAAATTTGGTTATCGTTTCGGTTTGTGCTTCCATTTCGTTGATCTGTCAGGTGATTATTCACGATCAAACTGTCATTGTTTCGGTTTCTAATCGAATCAAGATTCTCTCTCTCTCTCCCTCCCTCCCTCCCTCCCACACAATTTTTTGAAATCATCTTACCATGCTGAAAATTAAACGGGTACGATTCATTACACACAATATAACACCTGAACAAATTTTCAGAATACCAATTATCAACAGGCTAATAATTTTCTTGAGAATGTGAATTGTGATGCAGAAATTGACACAGGAATTCCTCACAGTGCAAATTTTCACGAAATTATGACTCGCCATGCCTTCCGAAAGATCTACCATAATGCTAAAATGAATTCATGGCAAAATAGGTATAGCAATTTTTCATAGTTTCAAGATCAGTACTTACCACCGACAGCAAATCAATCAACAGTTTTCATTTTTTTTTGTTATCAACTAATCGTCCGATAAAACGTGAACTTGAACTCAATAAAAACCAATTTCTCGAATTTATTTAAGCATATTGTTTCAAAGATTCAAGACTTTACCGATGTTTTATCACTCAATCAAATAATACCTTAGACCTTACCTAGCTGTATAAAATCGAACAATTTAATGTAGCACAGGTACAGAGCCGATGAGTACTTTAATTATTACACAATCGAATTGATAACACGTATCGCTCGAATGTAACATTACATTAACTTTTGATCTCCCTCAGTTTCAGATTAACCTAATCATAGAATAACATTCTCCGGTGGTACTATAAATCGAGTTGGAGAAAATTCGTATTCTAAACTAACACCTATTCGATTCGAAAATAAATCACGCGAATGGTATGCTCTATGCTATCGCGAAAGAGGTTAATACAGCCATAAAGTCATCAACGCTTGTGAAAAATATTACGTTATCCTTATCGCTGCAAACGCCAACGTTCGTAATTTTTCATTTATTCCGCAAGAGTTACGTGAATAATTTAATTCCACGTTTTTCTAGTAAACAATCCCGGCGAGCTGAGCATAGCACAACCTAAGTATTTTCTTAAAATCTTCCCAAACCGGCGAACGAAACACAGTAAGCAGCTGCAACCACATTGACACATTCTAAATCTAAACACCCGAAGGAAGAGCATCAATAAGGGTCATCGAACCCGTAAAAATGAAGCAAAAGATTCACTGTCAGGGTAGATAATCTAACTGATGACTGGAATACTTCAGGAAATCCAATATATATCGTCGACTAATCATCCTTTATGTAATTGTATAGACAATGAGTAGCTTATCATGACGAACCATGCAGAAAAACAAGCATGTTTAAGGTCTATCTGATAAGTATAGATAAAACATTTGAAAAATATCCCATATCTAGATTTTAACGTAAAAAATAGACAATTCCAAGACACTCACTATTTTCGAAGAATTTGTTTTATCGTGAGCTAAAAACGATCTAGTCGACGTCGGACTGAATAAAATATCATTAGGGGTGAAGTCCAGCTTCACACTGCGAAAGGTTTTTCCATGATCCTCCGTTATGAAGATCATTTTATTGTTCGAATCGACAAACACCGTCTGAAAGTACACGCCGTGATTAACACAATATGCTAAATACATATTGATAAAAAACATGTTCCAAAAATAACCGTACATGACTCAGGAATCTGGGATGAATATAATATTTGTCGAGTTGAGCGTAAAGTTTGTCGTTGATCTTGAAGAATTCCGTCTTGTTTTCGTAAGTTTCTCCGTAATCGTAAGAGTAAAATACGGCCGAAGATGCATTGCGAATACTTTCTTTAGGATTCCTGGCTAAGCAAATGATAACATTCGTATTAACGTTGGCTTCTTCGCCTACCCAATGCACGATCAATTGCTGATGACTGTCGTTTAGTTTATTAATCTGTAAAGTATTCCGGTTATCATTAATTGGGCCAAGATGCAAATGAAAGGCGGAATTGAGATCTTACTTTGATATAGACGTTGTCACGATTCGACGGAACCTGTCGACGGATTCTGGCATTTGAGGCTTCGACGTAATACGGATTTATATCATTCTGGAATACAGAGCTGTCGAATTCGTAGGGTGATTTTTCCTCGTAAATGCTTAAAGTAAGGGCCTCACTTATAATACACGAACATAAGATTAAAATAGATGCACTAATATTTTTCAACTTGAATTTGGCCATTTTGATCGACGCGGCGGATTGTTGTATTTATACGCGAAGTTACCGAGTATTTAACTATTTATTGAATTCATTGCGTTTATACGAATCACCGTCAGGAAACGTAATACGAGCAAAATTGCGAACGCGATCAAACACAACTACACAGCACACACGCGCAATTGAAGTCTAATTACCCGTAGGCCGTAACACAATAGAGATCAAAAGATAGGCATAAAAAAAATATCAACAAAACACCACAACGTATCAAGCGGCACACGAAGAGCCCCGATCTTGGCCGATCTTTCACCTTCCAATAACTTGTTGTAGAGTGCGATAGTATCACGTTAAATTTTTTTTTAAAAAAAGAGTTCACAGTTGTTGTTTGATTTTGATTGCATTTTTTTGGCTCCAGTTTTGGCGGTCAGTTTCTTTTCAGTTTTCTTTCATGTCTTTTTCTTTGCAAGTTTTCAATAATAATCAATTCAAATAAATTTGATATTAGGTACTGTATTCAATATTTCAATTTTCAAAAACCCTAATTAATTTTAATGCATAGTAAATAGTAATAAATAAATAACAAACTCCTTTTGAAATTTGAATCACGTTTTGTTACTCTTACTTCTTCTCAATAGTTAATATCAAAAATTTCAAATCAATTCAAGTAATGAACTGAATATGAATATGAATAAGTGAGCACTATTTCAAAACATCAAAAGTAATTTTCAGTGAAAAAATATAATTTAGAATTATTCATTTAATCATATTCATCCTTATTCTTTTTAGTTTTTTTCTTGGAAAAAAATACTAATTAAAATTATGAATTAAGAACCATCATACTTATCATAGCATCAAGCATCAAATTAATTTAGAAAAAATAATGATGATTGATCGGTACATACTGTATATGATAATTCCACTTACTTTTGAATCTTGAAGGCTGAAGCATTGCTGAAGCTTTAAAGAATTCAAGAATATAGACACTGTACCTGTGCCCTCCACAGTGTCTATATTCAAGAATAATGATTAATAAAAAAATACAAACAAAAGGGATAATGCAGCACATAGACCCTCTCTTTCTCTGGAGGCATTTTATTCGAAGAACCAAAACTTAGAATATTGAGCTTTTCTGTATTATTTTATGAATTTATAAGGCAGAAGCGAACTTTTGTAATTGTGGTAATTAATATGGTTCAAAAATTGTAAACAAAAAGTTTCCGTTGGTTCTTAAAATTGTACTATGTACTTACTACCTAGAAGATCAAAGATTTGAAAGTTTTTTCAGATTTTACTGATTCCCAAAAAATTACCTCAAAACGTGTATTAATTTTCAGAGATTACCTTCTTCCTCTCTCAAAAACACATACTGGTTTGACAAAATTTTCAAATTTGACTTCTAGCCTCCCTCCAAAAAAGGGCGCTATGAACATATAGAGGTACCTACAGAGATTTGCACATTTTACTCTCTCTCAAACAAATGTATAAATTCTGGCTTAAAATGAAACTGGTTCACCTAACTCAACTTTTTAGCACAAAATTTGAATTTTTTCCACTTTGAACCGTAAGGAAAAAACTCAATATTTTGAAGGTTTGCCATTCAAGAGGTTACGACAACTGTGATAAGTACGAAACGGAAAAGTGCCGGTGATAAAATTCATTTTTTGTTTTGGCAATTTATTTTCTTCAGATTTTCAAATGGGCGATCTTTTGATTGAGAAAAAAATAGTTGGAAGAGCAATATAATCAAATAAGGAATTTCAATAATTGTTCCAATTGGCCAAAAACCACTTCAAATAAGCACTCCACCACAGTTCTTCTGCGCTGAAATGTAAATTTTTAATGCCTAACAAGGAAAGTTCCTGAACTCAAATTACACGTTTGATCGAAAGAGAATGTCCTAAAATCCTGTACTGTATTTGACCGAAATTTCAGATCCTAATCTCCAAAAGCCAATTATTGAATTTTTGAACATTTTAATCCACACAATCATCAACACATAGGTACCTATAGTTTTTTTTGACAATTTTGGCAAAAAACAGAAAGACTTTTATGTATTTTTTGGAGCTTTTTGCCTTGACATGAGATGATTACATTTTATTTACCCCTCCCCTTCCCAATTTAAAAATCGAATTTCAACAGATTTTCAACATTTTTGTGCTTCAGCTCTCTACACAAATTTTCATTTTTCCAAAAATGGAAAAGTTTCCCAGTTAAAAAACATGAAATATTTGGAGCTTCCAGCGAGTTTTCTAATTACTCAAATGGCTCTGGAAAGATTAAAAATGGACTTCAGCACCTATAACTTTGGTCGGTGCTTTTTGGGCACTCCCTCAACCGTTTTCGTTACATACCTTCTTTGAAAATTTAATTTTTTTTTTTGGAATTCACGAATTAGTCAATAATTTACTTGCTCAAGTTCATTTTCAACACTTCAAGAGCGATTTGGAATTTCTGGAAAAAAATAAAACATTGCTGGGGGCTCCAGAATGCCTCAAAAAAACATATTTCATGAAAAAGGTTAAAAATCGCCCCTCAAACAGCTTTTTTGAGCTTTTTAAATTTTCGATAATTCGCCAAAAACCCCAAAAATGAACTTCAGGACCTGAAATTTTGGTTACAGGGTTTTCAGGACATGCTCTGTCAAATTCACTAATCAGAGAATGCGATAATTACTCAATTTATATTCAATTGACTGCCATTAAATAGAATAAGGTGTACCTATAATAACAAAATAACGACAAAGAACTCTTATAAAATGAAAAAACAAGTAGGTATGTACCTATTAAACAATACGGCAGCATGACCTTCAAATTACAGCAGTCAGGGACTTTTTTGGTAAACAGACTCTGTCATCTGCAACTGTTAAGTTTTCACTACACTACATAATTCTTTACAAACAATTTCGCAACAACAATTTATATTCTGATCGAATTACACGAAATAAAATAAATAAATGAAAGAAAATTCTTGACTTGAGGTCATTTTTACAATACATACTTACAGTATGAGATCACAATACTTGAAACATGTGGGTAATAGGTATAAAAATGGTACACGAATACGAAGTCTATAAAATAAAAAATATACATGTTGATTTTTTCAATAAATAATTTGAATATCAATGATACAAAACATCTTAAGATTGAAATAGGTAGATGAAATTATAACTTAATATTCATAAAGATCTAGCAATTGATTTTCGCAATTTTTTTTTCAAACCCCAGTATATCTAATGCGCGTAAACTATAATGATTCTAAAAAACTGAAATCATAGCCTCCCTCTCATTTTAGAATTATTTGATATCAAAATGTTGTATAAACCTAACAAAATTTCAAATCAAATTTGCCCCTTCAAATAAGCACAAATACACTTCCCACTCTATTACACATACACAGCCGTCAATTGTCATTTTTCATTTATAAGTATCTCGTAATAAAATACTGAATTCGTTCGAACGACCACCAAAAAACTAAATCCGTGTTTTTGTACTTAATCCCTCGATGCGTAATTTCTCAGCGAAATCGAAACAGCATTCCAGATGAAATGCCATCAAGTCATGATACTTCGAGCAATTCTCGAATAAATCATCCTTCGATCCTTTTTCCTGCTTTCATAAATTACACCATCTTCATCCTTTCGTTAGTCTAGAACTGAGCGCAGCTTTTCATTTCAATTTCTATCGAATCAGCAGCTAAAAACAAAAAAATAATAACACCGATAGGTAAGCGCCTTTGCTGATAATCAACTCGTTAAAAATTTCACTTCCGTATATCAGTTTGATTTGATCAACTGATACAGAAAAAAAAACAACTGTCAATACGATATAATAGGTAAAGACATGAAAACAATGTCAAGTTCAAACAAAAGATCAAAATGTAGGTTAAAATAAACCAATTATAGACACGATGACGATTACAATTACGGTGATTTGTCGAGTATCTACTATCGATATACCACTTATGTGTATTAATTTACAATTATTATTATTACATGAAAATGTCATCGCCTGTTCACCTGTCTCGCGTCTTGCGCGCTTGTCACTCTCACTTAAACCGTTTACCTCCTGAAAATCTACTTCCTACAGCCACCAGACCGGTACCATACCAATTGGTTCAATTCAGTGTGGTATTCATTCGGACACAATTAATATACGCGAGTGAATTAATCCTCTCACGTTACAAGCCAGCGAAAGTGATTAACCTTGTAGACCGAGTAAGTTGAAAGAATTTTTACAATTTTTTTTTCTTCTCTTCGGAGCGTTTGATGTGATGAAATATTGTTCTTATTCGGTGAATTTTCAAACAGATTGTTGAATTAGATGCAAGCGCCATGGAGATTGTTTGAATAAAGTTTAAAAATGATTATGATATGCTACGGTACGCGCATAATTTACTATCGGCGAATCGATTCGTTTTTTTGATTTTTTCAGCGTATTTTATCGTCGATGTGGTTCGGTGTTTTCATCTGGCTCCGCATTTTAATCAAGGTAAGTAAACATTTTTTATTCTTTTCCACATTTATGTACTTTTACCTAGGTATCATTGTTGCACTTCGTAGTTATAATATTTCGATGCATTTTTTCAAATTCTAAAATCAGTTCGGGAGATTGGTTTACTTACTTTAAAAATTTATGAAATAATTTTCAAAGATACAGTATTTTAGGTTCTTTACATATTTTTTTGAAAACATGTATTTTTTTTTGTTCGTTTCATATAAAAATAGGTAGCTAGGTAATTTTTCCCTTCACAAAGACATTTTTTTACCCTTTTTAAAAAAGTAATCAAATTTTTCAGCCTACATAATATAAAAATTCTAACAATATTTTTTAACTAGTGTTTTGCCAATAAAAATTGATACTTTCGAGAAAGTCCAAAAAGTAAGTGGAATTCGTTGAAAAGACAAATGAAAAAAATCAACAAAATAGTTTCAATTCGTACGAAAAAATTCATAACATAAAAAAAAAATACGATGAAAAATATCAAAAAAATTGCTGAACGGGTAAAAAGATTGGTAAAATTGATGTAAAAGTTACCTAGTTGTAAATTTATACAGCATTGTTATGTAATAAGATGAAACTTTCAAAATAGTAGTAGGCACAAAATAATGAAAAAGTTGATAATGACAAAATATTTCAACCAAATTTCTTGAAAATTGTTCAAAATAACTTTCCAAAAAATTGTCCAATTTAATTGAATATTCCTAAAAATGAGCAAAAATTTGTGAAAAATTGATCAAAATGATGAAAAAACTTCAAATTTATATTCTGCGATACGCATACAAACTTTTAGTGCTTAATTTTGATATTTTCAATTTTAATTTAAAAAGTTTTCAAACATACGAGTGATTCAACACTTTTTCAACAAAAAAAATTAAGCAAAATTTCAATGATATCCTTTTGTGTGCAATTTAAATGAAAAAAATCAAAATTTTATAAAATTAGATATCAACGAGTATTTTAAAAAATTTTTAAGAAAATTTCACACCCAATCTAAAAAGAACCTCAAAATACATTACCATTAAGAATTTCAGGGCTGAAATCCATTTTTCAAATTTTGGAAAAATTTTGAAAGATCAGATCTAATTTAGGTAAGTATTTCTTATGGAAATAAAATCAAAATTTGACCAAATCAATATGTATTAAAGGCTGAAATTTCGTTTGTACCCTGATTTCGACGGATTTGAACTGGCACAAAAAGATTCCGAAAATATTTGCCCAAATTGATCGGAAGATTTGCAAAGATGGTAAATCCAAATTTTTTGGAGCTGAAATTTATTTTCACATTTCACCCTGCTTACAGAGTTTTTTCAAAAACTGGACATTTTGAAAAATTGCTGGAGGCTTCAGAACGGTTCAAAACCAAGACCAATCGAGTGAAACGACTTGAAAGGTTGAAAATAGGATTCACGTTTTTTCGTTCACACGTTCGCAAAAAAAGAATTTTCTTTGTTTTTTTCAAATAATCACTGGATTTGAACTTGCATGGCACAAAAATATTTTTCAAATATGACTCCAAATCGATCGAAAGAGTCAGAAACATGGAAAATCTGAGTTCAAAGGAACTGAATTTCATTTTCACTCTAATACGTACCTACTTATAACGTTTTTTTTTTTTTTTTTTTTTTGGAAAACTGGTGCATCCGAAAATCCACTGGAAGCTCCAGAATGGATCGAAACCATCGCCAATCGACTCGATAGGTTGAAAACAGAGTACAAACCAAAACCAACGAGCTTTTTTATCAATTTTATCAAATTTTGATTTTTTTAAAATAAGAAATGAGCCACATTTGAATTTTTAAGAGTTTACTAAAAATCGAAAAATGAATTTCAGCACCTGAAATTTTTGCTGGTAGTGTATTATGGAATGCTTTTTCAATCCCCCTTTTGTCCTGTTCAAAAGTTTGAATTGTTGTGTTGGTTTTAGAGTTTTTCAAAAGTTAGAACTCTTTTCTATGATTTTTCATTTTTCACAACTGTTCTGTCAACATATTAAGCCATTTTTGTAAAATTTCATCTCATTAACATGATATTTTGCAATTTTTACAACCATACACTCGCCCCCCCCCAAAGTGTCTTTTCTGAAAGCCACTAATTTGGATTTTCTAATTGTGGGAGATTAATCCTTCCCTTCTGTTCTCAAATTTGATTATTGAGATTTTTCCACAGACTGACATTGACGAAGCGTTGCAACAAATTTTCGGTAAGGAAATTGAATGAACCAAAACGCAAAAAAACACAATAATTTCATAGAATTCAATGCATTAAACAATTTTTTAACAAAAAAATCACCCGTAAGTATGAGTTGGATGTTGGGTACTCAAAATCAGGTGGGTAATTTTCAAAAAAAAAAAATGAAATAGTATTTTTTTTTGGAAATTAAAATTGCAATCATTTTGCACACATTTTCAGAATTTACTTTTTCGAAAATCTCCAGCCCTTGCTGCATTTTTGTTCAAAGAAATAGAATAACTACCATAGATTTGTTTGTATTCCATAAAATTCAGCTTCAACGTTTCAAAATTTGAAAGCAGACAATATTTTGAACGAACAGAAAAGTCGACAAATTCATAGCAACCGATAGCTTCGAAATAGTTAAGTACTTTATGCACTTCAGTGTAGATCTTCTTCTCTCAACGAAAGTCTTTTCAAAAAACGAAACTCATCAACCAAACAAAACATTCCAATTTCACATCTCGACTCACTGTAGCAGTCCGGATCAAAGACAGATAATCATGCATCGAAGATCAGACAAAAGCTATCGAAAACAATAGTAAATAGGTTACTAGATAGGTCATCCCATATGCAGTAGGCAATTGAAGATTTCTTCTCATTCATACATACGTAAAGTAAGGTAGGTAGGACTTAGAAAAGGTGGAAAAAGATTCATCCGACGAAAGCGGAAGCAATCGACGATGTGTTTTATTACATCGATGACGCGTTCAAGTCGAAGGGCACACATACATACGTCTGGTAGTAAAGCGGTAGATAATCTTACGGTAATAAATCGGACATATAATTGGACACTTTCACTGTCGTCGGTACTTGGTAGCGGTATTCGGGATTGTCAATTAAATTATCAATTATTATCATTAATTCGGTTAAATAAAATGCTTTCACGGTTTATTACAAACGTATTTATATACGTTAAACTGGTGCCCAGTACTATCACTTTTGCGCGAAAGGGAAGAATATATGTACACAGCTGCAAATAACCGTAATATTCATGTAACTGTTTACTCGTACGTATTACCGCATTAACGTAAGATTCTTTCTCTTCCTGGTTCCGACGAATCGGATAATTCGATGGGTAATTGGGTACCTATTCGATTAGAATGAGGCGCGTCGAAAATATTGAACTCGAAGGACGCGTCACCGTCGTTACAGGTCAATTTCACCAGGTCAAGGTCATCTCGACGTCTAAAACTAGCGTTTGGTTTCAGATTGCGGTGTGACTAATGGAGTGGCGGCTAGACAGCCCAGAGTTTTGAATAGTCCATTCTACGATGATATAAGTAACGAGTTCGAAGAACGATCTGAGCCTATAAATAGCACCAAATATAATCAGGTGCCTAGGCTGATCAATGGCAAAGAGACACAACCTGGAGCTTGGCCATGGCAGGTTCGTTTGAATTTTGTTGTTCATTTTATGTAAATTGATACCGGAAAATTTCACCACGTTGCCAAATATACACTTCAGATATGATATGGTACACTTTGATATTCAATCTAATCCTACACAGTATCAATCCAGATATTCCAGGACTTCCTATTGAGAGGATTTGGATCCTTTTTTGTCAAACTCTTTCTATGCTCTATGGTTAATCTTGGAAAATATTTTGTTTCAGGTATCCTTACAACTACTGCATCCAAAATTCGGTCTCATAAAACACTGGTGCGGTGGCGTACTAATTCTACCTTCCTGGATCCTGACAGCTGCTCATTGTATTCATAAGTATGTCGTGAATCTTCCTTTTTTCAATTTAAATCAAACCATTTTCGAAATTTCAAATATGCAACTTCAACATTAAATTTAAAATTCTTCCCATTTCAGCGATTTATTTAGTTTACAACTGGCTGCCTTGTGGACTGCAGTGCTCGGTGAATGGGATCGAGACCTCGATGAAAATACCGAAATTCGTATCCCCATTGAGAATATATTCGTACACGAACATTTCAATAATTTTCAACACGATATAGGTAAGGGATATTGAATAGAAAGATAGGTACAATAAGGTATTGGAGAAAGTTTTAGGCTGGATAGGCTCTTCTTTTTTTTTTTGTTTTATCACCGTTGTCGTTATTATTTTGATATAAATTAGGTATCTGTTGATCCTGAATTTACCATAATTGAATGAACCGAATACCTACTGACAGCTGAACCACCTGAGGTGTTCGGCTCTGATTTCAATGAAAGTTGGATTTTTTGAAATAACATGCGGCAAAACACATGAGTGGAAATTTCAATAGCCCAAATCGGTTTTTACAATCTTCAGAGCTCAGACATCTAAAAAATCTCCAAAAATTGCCATTTTTCAACAAAAATTTCAATTTTTTGGTAGGAAATGTTCATAGGGCTCATTTTCTTCAGTGGCACTGTTTTCTAAATACTATCTATTTCCCAAAATTGAATTTCAAAATTTCTAAACCGAGCTGGATTTCTTACATAAACTTGCTGAACTCCATTAAAGACGTCAAAATTGATTTGGGCAGCTAAAAATTCAATTTCTTCCTTTCTTGACCACTCAACAAGAATTTATTTTTTTCGAATACGTAACTCTGAAATGAATTCGCACGAATTGCAAACTCATAAAATGATTATCAAAACTAGCATCAAGTTGAAGGATAAAATTCCCCAAAGTCAATGCCACGGAGAAAAGAAACCGAACTAAAAAAAGAACCAGTGGCAATGAAATAATAAACCGAAAGGTAAAGGTAGATGAATAAATATTCACGATAGAAAAATACACGTTATCACATATCCGCTTTCAGTTTCAAGCTTGAGTAGCCGTGAAATCATGAACATGAACAGCTGTACCAGTTACATGGTTACATAATCGTGTACCTACTGGTTTGACCGAACACTCGAGGTATAGGGTTATCAAATTACAGAATCGGTTGCGTATAACTGTAGTCTGTATTATTAACGTTGCAAGTTGTAAAATAATTTCGCAGCGAAAGCAATTCTTGGTCATCAAAATAATAAAAATTCAGCGTTTACTTTCTCTACGCGAATAAATTATCGTGTACACGAGCCAAGTCAGTTAACTGAGCTGCGGGACGCAAAAAATGTTGAAAAAATAAACATAGAAAACGTTCGTGTTTTTCAGCATTATTGAAGTTGTCACGAGCCACAGGCCGTTACGATAAAGGCATCGGTACGGTTTGTTTGCCTTCCGGAGGTGAGCTGAGTGCGCCCAGTATATGTATCGCCACAGGTTGGGGTAAAACTAGTCCTAAAGGGCAGCTCTCTAGTACATTGAGACAGATCAGAGTACCTCTGCATAATAACACAGTCTGTAAAGCGAAATACGGATCCACTATACCGATCCAATCTAGTCACTTGTGCGGCGGGAAACTGGATGGCAAATTTGGAGCTTGCATCGTACGTATTTATAGAGTAAACGAGATGTTCGCAGATAACTAGAAGATATTGATGAGGAATTTTTTCAGGGTGATTCTGGAGGACCTCTTCAATGTACTTTAAAAGATGGTCGATGGTTTCTAGCCGGCATAACGTCGTTTGGTTCTGGTTGCGCGAAACCAGGATATCCGGACGTGTATACTAAACTTTCATTTTATATGCCATGGATCAAGAATCAAATTGATAAATATTCACGAACGAATTTGTAATTTATTCTAATAAAGCGTTATTGTTCATTTTTTCACCGGTATTTACTTACCGCATGTACTCAACCGGTCGTCCAAGCGAATGGCTCTAGTTTCAGGTCATCTGGTAATGCGTCGTTTGCTTGCTGGATTTTTTTAATGGTTTCTTTCAACGTAGCGTTGCATTTTTCTACTTGTTTAACGACGTCGTTGATTTTACCAAATTTATCAGCGTATTTTGCGTACGCTTTCTGACGTTCGGTGAACGTTGACATGATCTGGGATGATTTTTTATCCACCTTTGGAACAATACACGATATACTTTTGTAACGTGGGGTGATTTATTACGCATTACCATTTGTAATTATCTACTTACTCGAATTATTTGCTTGGTTAATTTATCTTGTTCGGAAGACACTTCGGTAGCACACTTATTCAAAGCGTTTTGATATAAATGACAAAGATTACACAAAGGAGTTGAATCGAGACGCTCCAATACTTCGGGATCTCTAGCAGCAGGAGCACTCAACGTAGCTCTCATAATTGGCAAAAATTGCGGTATTCTCTGTAAGGTAAATCAGGTTCTTCGTTAAATTCAATATTAAAACCATCGAGGGTAAGCTTGTTATCGTTCATATAGTTTAGTTCTAAATTAAACTCAGTATTTTTCAAACTAGACTGAAGTTGGAAGGTAAAAATCAAAATAAATCCCAATTTTGCGTTTTGCTGGGATCGTCAACAACTTGATGCAATGTTGAATGCGATTTCGGTCTTCTGTTTGAAACCCAATACAAATAAAAAATATCCTCACTTGCAACGTAATAAGCTCGGGATCATTTGATTTGGTAGGCTGTGCAGCAGCTTCTTTCACCACAACAATATTGTGACCCGAAGAAGACATTGGTACTTGAGGTTTTTTCTTAGCTTTTCTCGAGGAAGTTGCACTAGCCAATGATTTACCCCTTGATAATCTTCGAGCAGGAGGTTTCTTTTTCGGGGAATCTGTAATATTCCCAATATAGTTACAGGATTGAGAATGGATTCGCAAGAGTTAGATTAGATTAACATACCTCCAATTGGTCGATTTACAGTATACGATATGTATGGAAGATCGGAATCACTGCATACACTTGGTTCTGGAGAAATATTACCAGTTTCTTCGTTTTCATCTTCATCAGGTAAAGGTTCGTCAGCTCTGTACTCTGGGACTGATTTACCTCGTCTTAGACCCGCGCGAACGGCTTTACCTTGCTGGCTGCTTTGCTCAGAGCCCATATTTCATAACTAATTTCATTCACTTACACGTTTATGGTCCATTAGGCGACAATTCTTTTAAGAAATTGGCAAAACAGCAATTAAAATTATCACCAAATTTTCATGTTTGCATCCTTGCATCTGTATTCAAAAGTTTTACACTGCGCATGCGTGAATTCGATTAGGCAACCCAGTGTTACACTTTAATCAACTTGAAATTTAATTCAAATTTTTAATTAAATAATTATTCTACCACTTTTGCGCATTTGATTACATTTTTGAACAATTTCATCACAAATATTCAAAAATTATGAAATTATGTTAAATTATTCTCCGAAATTCCTGAAAAAAATTGAAAATTCTTTAAAATTATTCTCATAAAAGATTATTTTGCACCGAGACGTATGCTACATTGCTTATTCGCAAATTTGATAAATTGATAAGAAAAATTTTTCATCTTTTCATCAAAAATACTCAAATTTTTGCCAAAAAGAATTAGGAAATAAGTAATCCTGTGCTCGAAACTATGAAAATACTTTCATTTTCTTACTCGGAAGTTTACAAATAATGTAAGAATCACTTTTTCTCGATACTAGTGAATAAACATTTTCTTGTTTGTCAACTTGTCAAGATATCAATATTCATGTTCTAAAATCTATGACGTTGATATAACAATTATTATTAATTAGCTTCGTCGGTTTATGTTTTAGTGTTTCAATGAGATCTTCTGTCAGTGTAATTTTATCTAGTCCCACTCCCGATCCGAATATGTCACGTCCGGATTTCGATCAAACAATTCACGATCATGCTGCCATTCTTATACTAGTGCGACATTTAGGTATATCTTTATAAGTATATCTTCTCAAAACCATCATACATCATGCTACATACTTTTTTATCTGTATTTATACAGGAGAAGAATTATCTACTAAGTATTTCAATCAGATTTTTGACCGGATCGTTAAACTTTCATACGTAAAAGTGAAGGAAAATAATGGCAACGAGAGAACTATTTGGGCTCGTTACGTTAAGGAGTATCCGGTCGGTAATAACGACTGGGGTGATTTCCAAACACATCGAAGATTACTTGGATTAATTACTCTTGGTTAGTGTATATCGAATCCTTCGTAATTTATGACTTATCTATTTAAATTACCAAGTTTACTCTCCACGCAGGTAAAAGTAAAACAGAGGTCGAATTCAACGAAATATGTCGCGTTCACGAATCACTAAAAGTCAAATATCAATCCACGTTATACGATTCTCGATGTATAATATTCAACGCGAATACCGACGAAACATTGCAGATCACCCCTCCTTCAAATTTCCGTTCTCAAGCTATTTATTACGCATCCGAAACAGATCCTAACGTTGAACTAGAAAACCAAGTGACTGAATTTTTATCATCTTTGTTCTGGATTTTGGAATCAAAAAGAATGGAAAGAAGTCGAGAAAAGGTAATTGTTACGGTTGTAGTTTACTGATTCTATTACCACCGAATCAATTGATAATAATTGGACGATTTCAGATTGAAAAAGCGTCTTTACTATTGGCACCGTTTGAGAAAAAAGATATCGTAGGACTGGATATGAAATCACACACTAATCGCAAACGTTGCGCAGGACGTTTAACTAAGCACCTGGGAGATCTCTCGTTGCAAGCTGGTTTAGTCAACGAAGCGTTGACATTTTATCATTCGGCCATTGATACGTTAAGATCATCTCAAGATTGGCTCTGGATTGGAAGTTCGTATTATGTCGTTACTATAGAAACCAATGTGTGTTTAGAAATCTCAAATGTGATATCGTTTGTGACAGGTTGTGCTGAAGGATTATGTGCTGCATCAGCATTATTTCTGTTTCCGAGATTGGAAAATACTTCGCCCCTTCATAGAAATGCTTCCTTACAGGAAAGAAACGTTCGTCAAAGGTGTGTAAATGAGATACTATGCAATGTTTACATTAAAACGGATAATAAGAACCTGTTGGCATTTTTCAGGCCGGCTTCAGCGAGTCAAAGTTCACCTGAGAAGATATTGAAAATGCAACTCGCCATTCCTCGTAACGTGCTAACTACCGACGAGATTTATAAAAATTATCGCGAAGCTATTGTCCATTATAGCAAGGTACGATCATACCCGTATATGACAAAAATTATTACTTTCGAAGCAGTTAGAAAAAAACACTATATTTATTAAACGAATCTATTAAATGCACGAAATCCTAAACTCATTAATTGTAAAACTAATCCGTTCACTCCTCCTATAGTCGTATCCACTACTGAATCCGTTGCTGAATTTGGTTCTCTTACGTTATAACTCGTATTCGAGTTTTCTATCACAGCAGATGAAATAGGTATAGATTCGACTTCTTTATCAAAATTTGATCTTTCTATTGGTGGTGGAAGAGGCATCGAACAACCGTAATAGTATTCTAACGCTACCGGATTTATTTCTTCTTCTGACGAACTATGAATTTGTGGCTGGATATCTTTCTCGTCGTGATTTATATCATTTTCGATTTCCATCTCAGTAGTGCTTAGGATATCCCCAGTTAGTGGATCTCGATGATGAATTTCCAGGTACAAAGGGGTAGCTCGATAGGCCTAAAATTAATTCGTGTGAGAAAAAAAACAAGCAAGCGGTGCTAATTCAAGATTAATATTTCAACTTACTCGTATACTAAAACATAGGACGACGTACAGTACGATCATTGCGTACAGTTATGTGGTAACGCGTGTTAAAATTTAACAAAATGTGTTATTTATGAAGATAAAAACATTGCCTAAAAATTTTTCAATGTCATAAAAAGTGAAATATGTCCGAGCATCTATTACAATGGATGGTAATACGAACAAAGCTATATGATAACGTGATTTCGCATTCGTATGTATGAGCTCGGTTTTTGTTTTCTACGCCTCATCGTATCGTAGGTACCGTTCTAAAAGTAACGAAATTTTCACAGGTGTTTTTTATGTAGATAATTACTGGCGCATTATTGTGGTTCGAAAACACATATTGTTTTAGTAAGTGATTCCCAATTGTTACAGTATCAGAATGCCGGCGTAATTGAGACTGAAGCGAGCTTCAAAGGGGCTCGTATCGCTGTCAAATGTAATGCTGCGTTACAAGCTCATCATTTTTTACAGAATATTATCTATATTAATTTAACGCTGAACGAAGACGAAAGGGTAAATACACGATTTCTCTTCTCTAATCTGATCGTACTTGACTTTCTGTACCTAATGTTGGGGTTATTGATTACAGATACAAAGATGGATGACTATGTCGAAATTATACACGAACATTGGATTCCAAAGAAAAGCTGCGTTTTATCGTCGACTTACTGCTACTCGTTACGTATCAGCTAAAAACCCTCAAACTAATTGGGAACAATGTTATCAGCTCATGTTGCAGTCATTACCAGGGTATAATTTAAGTCTAGATCCCGATGAATATGCAGCTGGTGTGTTGACTAATAAAATCAATGTATCGTATTTACTTTTCTCGATACCTACGTTATATTATATTCATTTTTATTATAGATGATTCCACCGGTTGGCCTAGACTTCAGAGACAAGTTTTACACGATTTAGTAGTCGCTGCTAAAAGACTTAGTAATAATGGTTTAGCAACTCGTCATATGACATTTTTGTTACAAACCATGTGGTATCATATGACGCCCAATGAGCGACTAGATGGAGCCTTGCAGTTGAAAAATTTGGCCGATCTTTGCGAAGGTTCTCCGGTGCCTCTTATATTGGACAATGGTTTCGTAATACCACCGGCTAATCTGTTGAATGTGCCTCAGCCTTTGTAAGTCGGAATAATTTTCTAGTTGAACGAAAGGTTTCGTGGAACTGCAGTAATACCAAAATAGGAAAGGGAATCGTGTTTCAAAGAAATAAAATTGATATAAGCAGGGCGGTTATCATGACGCATTTTTCAGAATGAACAATGTCAAATTTATAATTTATTATGTGCATTCTATGATTAATTTCGCAATACTTCTGACGTTGAAAAATTGAGTCAAAAGGTTTATTACGTAAATAAAAGCCATGAAAGTTGTAGGAACGAACGTGTCGTAATAATATATACGTTATTCATGATAACTTTATTCAAAATTTGCCGAACCGAATTCGCAAAAGTTGTGAAATTCCAAAAAGTAACTAATTCTGTAAAAGTGATAACGTTACGATAATTTTAAAATTTCTGAAACAATTTGTTAATTGCACGAAATTCTATTTCGAAGAAATTACACAACGTTTGGAATGGGAAAATGATAAATTTTGAAAATATTATGAAATTTGTTGTCAAAATGCAGCGGAATCAGCCTAAATTAGCCTAAATAGAATTTCTGGCAAAAATAATACCGAAAGCAAATAGACGAAAAAAATCATAATTTTGATAGATCAAAATGCTTAAGAACTCAAAACCACCAATCACCTAGCAACCTTTCTTTTTTTTATTTTTTTTTTTAGAAATTGGGCGAATTTTTTAAAGTAACCTATCTGATTAATGCATTCCTGAGAGCGTCCTGATTCTGATTCTGAAAAATAGAGCTGATGAAATCACGAATAAGATCGTAATTTTGAACAAATGTTTATTTTCTGTGCAGGAATTTTGTTGTACAAAATTTGAAACCTCATTTGAGACCACATAAGTTACAAAAAGTAAAAGAAGATTACGGGCCATTTCTATTCACTCCTTTGAATCTTGGATCATTAGATCGAAAGAAAGTGAAAAACGATAATAAATTAGGTAATTGAAATAAATAACTTGAAATTAGGTAACGAATTGGAATTTATGATTGAATCATCTTTAATTCTTTCAGAATATCTTTGGGTGGCAGAGGAAGTTTGCGAGGTGATTCTAGAGATCAGTAATCCTCTTCCGATTGACTTGGATGTTACGAATATCGTAAATATTATTTTGTTTTGATTTAATAAATATCCGAAAAATATCATAGGCCTATCTAATGCGAAATTTTTTCAATATAGTTACTCTTGGCGTCTGGAGTTGTATTTGAAAGTATTCCTGTGAGTGTAGTTTTACCTGGAGGTATTTCGAATCAGAGTGTCATATTAACTGGTATTCCGAAAGAATCTGGTGAATTGGAAATAAGAGGTGGACATTATTTTTTTGTTCGAAATTCGAGTTCTGTTATAAAATGTGATACCAATTAGAATTATATTTTCACAGGTTATTCAACTCATACCTTGGGAGTGAAATCGAACTGCAGATTACGTTATATACCGAATATACCTCAGACATTATTTTCTTTAGAAGTTATTCCATCATTACCAACGTTGCAGGTAAATGAATTGCTAAATTTTTTTAAAACTTATATGATTTGTGATAATGAATCAACGCTCTTATTACAGTTATCAGCTTCTTCGGATGCTGCAGGAATCGAACAAACTTCCACTGCAACAATTATTTTGTATGCTGGAGAAAAGTAATTCATTTTCTTCGTATTTCTTCATCCATCTTCAGTATTTATTCTAATAATATTTTTGTTTTTATAGATCGGATTGTAACATACAGTTTAAAAACACCGGAGCAATTCCAATAGAATTTTTAGAAGTGAACGTCGAATCTTTATTAGAGCCTAATCTACAAAAACAAATTTTCCAATGGAACGATCAAGAGCTTCAAGAACAACTACCTCTGGCACCTGGTGCTACTGTTAGTCTTCCTTTGCATTTATATGGAGCTGCCAATTTCCTCGCTCATTTATCTACCTTACAAGGTATTTAGAGTACTAGATACTCAAGTGCTAGTAAAGAATGTAAAAATTATTATGATTTCGTGTTCGATTCTAATTCACTTATTGAAAATTTTCCAATATTTTCTATTTAGAAACTGGCAGTTTGAAAAGCAGTATGTTATCGGGGCCTAGTTCATTTCCATCGTTGTCCAGTCCTAAACCTAATTCTTATGATAAAAATATGCTCTCTGCTTCAACGTTTTCATTCAGGTATGTGAATTGGTTCAATATTAACTCGTAATTTGTAACACAGAAATACCTAATTGGTTTTTTCCTCGTAGGTCAATGGGCAGTAGTATGAATTCATATTCTTCGCAATTTAAGAATATTCAAGACACTAATTCGAAAGTGCGTCTACTTTTTTTCCCTCATTCGACGATTCATTACTATTAATTTAATTAAAACGAAAATATTTTTATGTAGGTGCTTGAATGCCATGTAAAAGTACGTTATTCCGGTGGTCCTGGATGTAAAGCTGGGTATTGTCGGACGTGTTCAATAGTACTTTATGTTGAAATTGTGAACTCTATACTGATCACTAATTGGGATGTGTTACCAGCTGAAACGTTAGTGATGTTTTGTATAATATTTTTTTATTCGGTAACGATGATTTTAATCGGACATTTTTTTTTTTGGTAGGAGTTCTCAATTCTATCTTGTATTAGATGTAATGAATTTAACCAATCGGGAAGTAGAATTGAACTACACACCTTCAAAATTAATTCAAATCGAAGAAGGTGAAACGTGTAGGATACCTATACCCATCGATCGGTGCCCTATTTCAGCATTCGAACAAGTAATCATTATTAATTGCATCGCAGTTGAAAAAAGTAATAATATTTTGAACAGAATGTTGTACCTAAATGGTCTTATTACAGATATTCAAGAATAACGGTGGATCTAAAGATGATCTCGAGATGAACAAATTATGTAGCGATCATATCGCTTCTCAGGTAGACTTACACTGGAAATTCAGCAGTCCAAATCGCGAAGGATATGCGAAAGTGAACGGTTTAACTTTATCAACCAATATGTTAGATATCGTCAGGATATCGCCCATTAATTGGGGTATATACAGATCATTCATTTGCAGATTTTTCTTTTAGAAAAATTATAACTAGTGTTGTGTTTGAATTTCAGAAATATCGCTCAATAAGAATGTTATTAAAAATTCAGAATCGGCGACGCATCCAGTCGGTGAAATATTACAGCTGGGTATTTGGGTACATAATTCTCTTTCGTGGCCATTAGTTGATATCATGTTGCAGTTGTATTTTTTCCAAGATTACCAAAATGGAACTATTAATCAACAGCTAAGCGCTTGTTTGGCCACCATAGGAGCTACCGAAGTTAATTTACCAAAAGTAAGACGAATACATTTTTCAACATATTTTGGAGCTAATTCAAGATGTTATTAATCGATTTGAAAATTTTAGATTGTTGAAAATGGTAGCATCTATCACGAATGTAATGTGGTGTTTTTCAATCCGGGCCATTTTAAGCTGAATGTTCAGTGTTGTTCTTTAGACAAATATACGTGGAAACTGATTCCGCCCGTTGAAATCAACGTCGTCGACGTTTAACCAGTATATAATTATGTTTTCAATATCGCTGTGATCTTTATGTTAATTATCATTCGCAATTTATTTATTCGCCTAATCTTTTATACTTATCTTTATGTCTTGTTTTGTGTACTGTATTTTGATTTTATCAAACAGAAAATATATGGTTTATTTATTTATTCGTTTAATACATCAGTTGATATTATTTTGGACCTGGCATAAGATATGAAATAATAATGTATTATCGCGTGTCTTCGCCGACTTGACGATAAAAGATCAACTCAAGAACAACAACGAATAAAAGTGAAATACATTATTTAACTAAACGATTGAAATTCAGAATCCTTGAAATTTATAAGGTATAAAAATTAGACACACAAATTGTGTTTGTAATCGTAATTAGAACAGAAAACGAATTTTCAATTCAAATAGAAACGCCACCTTGAAAAATTTTAATGAAAAAGTGATCTAAACAGTAAATTAATAATCGTCACCACGACTAATAACTTCTTTACAGGTAGGACGTAATACAATAGTGTGCTCAAATTGAGCGGTATATGAACCTTTGATATCGCATAAAGGAGGGTACGCTTCAATTATCCGTTTCTCACATAAATCTTTTAAAGCCATTTGATACTTGGTAACTTCTAAACGATCAAGCCATCGTTTACAAAACGCCAACGTTCCAAAATGATTATTGATAGTAGAAAGTAATTTCTTCGAATTAGGTAGTCTTAAAGGGACGAAGGGAGTGTCGTACTGCTTCATGTAATGAGATGTATCCATGTCGTCGTGAACATAACCACGACCTGTAGAACCGAATGTTTCGATGGCGTAGAATTCGTTCTCTTCCATTCGAATTGCTTCGCCTCCCTTGACTATGGGTACTGTTTTACCGGCATGGATTCTGTATGCGTCCACGGAGTGACCGTTCAAGTTTCTGATTGATTTGACTGGGTATGTTTTACCGTCGAGTTCAACTTCGTAAGATTCCATCACTTCTTGAACAGCTTCGCCGACTTCGCATAAAAGAACGTCGATTCCTGCAGCCTAATTTCGATAAATACATAGCACATATTATTTTACATGTTGCGGGGAATAGAGTAGAATATAAATATGAACAGCTACACGTACTTTAATACCGGTATTGGTTGCATCTCTGACAGCTTCTACTAATTTATCATACTTCGGATTGAATGTTAACGTAAACGCACAATCAATAATACGACCTAAATAAACGAAGTACATACTGCATTACAAATATCTCCAAATACGAAAAATTAATATTGGCAATAAAATATTCAACATACCATTAATGTGAGTACCAAAATCAATTTTAGTAACATCATCATACTGTAAAACGGTAGTATCTCCATTATTCGGAGTATAATGAGCAGCGCAATTATTTCTAGAACAACCAGTGGGAAAAGCTAATCCGGCTTTCAGACCATTTTCATTAATTAAAGCTCTCGAACATCTTTCCAATTCTTCACATATTTCTATCATTGTCATACCGGGTTTAACCCAGCTTTGAATGTGTTTTCGAACCTACAATACAAGATCAATAATTCGAGTTTTCAAATAGAATATTCGATTAACAGAGAAACATACTTGTCTATGAGCTTCTGCGGCTTGCCTCGCGTCATTATACCAATCAAAATGCGCAGTTTCAATTGCTTTCTTCTCTTCTAGAGTAACACGATTTTGTGCTATTCTACCATCGGGTAAGGCAGGATGATCGGTTTCTTGGCCAACAGGATATACTCCTAAAATACGATCATAACGTTAATTAGTAATAACACTGAAATTGTATTAATTTCTGCAAGATGATATTCACCATTTGGAAAGAGTTCTGATATCGGTATAGAAGGAGGGTTGGTTTGTTGCTTTCCTTTGGGTGTTTGATCGTTGGAATCGGTCTTTTTCTTGGGCTTCTTCTTCTTCTTCTTGCCAGTCTTTTCACTATTTTCGGCAGAGTCTTCCAAAGAGACGCCATTCATATGAACTTCTAACGCTTCTTCGGAATTATGCTCTGCTTGCTGATTGTCGGTCTCTGGTTCAGTCGCTGCAGCTGAAAAGCCATATCAATCGAGACGTAATTAATGAATTTCCCGTCAAAGATTTGTAATTAAAGAGTCAATAGATGAGCACACATGATCAACATACCTTTTTTATTTCGATTTCTTCTTTTCTTTTTCTTTTTAGTGGTTCCACATGTTTCTGATGGATCATTATCATCATTTTCTTCACCGTCGTCCTTATCGTCTTCAGGATTGACGGCGTTGACTATCATTTCATTTGCAGCTGAAGCCATTTATGTTTAACATGAATCGAACAAGGGATGTAAAATGGACCGAGTTTGGTTTATACTTCGAACTGAAATTATAAATTAAATTTTCACCACTCAACCGAAGTGAGATGAGAGTGTGATAAAATAATTCGCTTCAAAAAAACAATTCGGGCTTGTAGCTTTGGCATAAAATTTTTTTGTACGAAACGAAATCCGCAAGGTCGTACATCCACTCTGAAGATGATGAGTAGGCATCAGCCTACTTTGCGTTCACATATTTTTATTTTTTTTAAAAACTTGACGCAGCAAAAAACTTTTATATTTTACTTGATATTTCATTATTTCTACACAAGTACACACCGTGTATAGATATACTTATAAAAAATTATTTCATATGAGAATGAGTGAATGACCTTTCAACTATGGTCAAGTCAAAAGTTACAGGTCTTTGTTAAAAATGAAAACGAATCCACTTGCATGCTTTGCTCATTTTTGCTTCAATTAAACTAGATTGAACATGTCATGAGCGTAAGGTGTACGCTTGCTGTAATTGTTTTATCCACAGTTATGTTCGTGATCTTACTGATCTTTGTAATGAGTTACCACCAGCACAATATATCACTTTTAAAAAGTGCTCTTACACTAATATACTAATAATTCCCAACCCTAGACAAATCCGCATTTACCTTTTTTTAAAAAAAGTGTACATCCAACAAAAACGAAATTTATTTCAACAATCACACGATAAAATAGAAAATAATTGCCTGTACCACCGATGAAAATGTAACAAACTTGCAACTTCAATTCAGCAGCGCAAAACTTGTCACATTGATGACCGCCTGAAACAAAACTTCAAATATATTATTAATAAAGTGCGAAAAAATAACAAAAATGAAACACATTTGCATTATACAAAACAATATTTATTAGCTTCTCGACATTTTGATAAATTTAAAACTAAACTGAAAATTCTTGAAATCTATTACAAAAAGTACTTAATCAAAAGCCTCAAATATGCAATTAAAAATGAGGTAGTATCAAGTGAAAATATCAAACATCGAATAAAACGAGTATGAAATAATTTTACAACATTTTCACCAAACCTATCTTGCGCGCCTATCTTACATACATTTTTTTCAAGGTACAAGAAAAGAGAAAATCGCAAAGAAACGCAGAATATTGAAAAAATTAATTCATTAGGTTCTTTACAAAATCACGCGACATTTTCATTTTTAGAAGAATCGAGGCCAAGGAGACAAAATGACCAATGTGTTTAGTATCTGTCATTATCAGATAGAACTGAAATAGAAACGAATTAAAAACATAGAAAATATGAAATTATTCAACATCATCTTCTTCTTCTTTTTCTTCGTATTCGTCGACTTCCATTCCGTTGGTTTCTACAACAACAGCAAATATAGTTAGAAATGCAAAATAATAAATCGTTCAAAATGTTCTCCCTAAGATTATAAATTTCTCAAACCGTAAACCATTATTAATTTCGTCATAAATGCAGTAATTTGAATTCTTACCCTTTTCTGGTAATTTGCCGGACTGCAACATCTGCTGTAATCGTTCTGCTTCTTCTAAAGATGAAACATTCGCAACAGCTTCCCTAATTTTCTTGATCTCTTCTGCTCTATGAGCTAAAAAAAAAACCAATCGAGGTGAATAAGTTACAAAACAATCAATAAGAAATCAGTTATAAAGATCAGTAATCAATACCAGATGGTTTTCTGAACTCGGATAGATTTTCACCGGGAGTGAATTTGGATTTTTTAACAATACTCTTCTGCAATTCCTTTCCTTTTTTGCTCTTGAACAGCGCTGTAGCTTCTTTCTTTTCCTTTGATCATATTTCATTTAGATGAAAAAAGTTCAAATATATCAATTGACAAATTCGATTCGAATCAACACTCACTTTCAGTTTAATCTTCTTGAAATCTAACACTTTTAGCTGAGGAAGTTTGTACACAACATAGGCACGATAGTGTTGTAAATGAGCTACAGGATTTTGCAATAAACTTAGGAATTTTAAATTCGGTAAAGTGGCTAGAGGATCAACATCACCTAATTCTTGCATCATATTTCCAGTTAGTATTAGTGTTTCCAAATTGGGAATATGCTGTTCGAGATTTTCACCTATTTTTCTGTTCAAACATACCTCAACATCAGCATCGAAGATAAATGAAAAAATTAGCCATAAGTAAACTGAAGTAACTACTTACACGACAGCATTATTATTAAGTATTAAAGAACTTAAACGTTTCAAGAAAGGAAACCCATCTAATTTTCGAATATCGTTGTCCGAGAAGTCAATCGTATCGAATTGGTCTAACGTTGCTCCCAGATTCTCGATCATGGGGATTCTGTAACCTGTAGGCAAAGTAAAGTTGAAAGTTTATAAGCAATGGAATAACATGGTGACTGAATGATCATCTAAAAACACTTATCAAATTAGTAGTGAGTGATTATTCGATGATTACCTCTCAAACTTAGTTCTCTATCTCGACAAGGGTTGACATACTGCATAGACTGCTGTATCAAGTCTGGCGTCAACTTTACCATGGTTTAGATGTTGCGGAAAACAGTTCGTACAAAAGAGATGTTGAATAATTACTTCATTTCAATTAATACACGATAATTAAACATAATATCAGGTTATTTTCACCAAAAACCATCCAAAAAACGAAAACAAAATTCAACAAACACCGCCGGCAGTTGATGCGGTTCCACCTTTGTGTTGTGTGTTGCATTTTGGGGTTTTCGGTACAACATTCACAATAACATTTGACGACGCTCAACGCTCTCATCCGCACAAAACAGAACTAAAAAAAGATTTTTGTGACGTCACAGATCAACGTTCAGTGACCAGTTCTGCTTGATAAATTTCTGTGAGACGAAGACGACGGTACAAACGATTGGTGAATATTTGATGATGCTGCGAAGCAATGATTGTAGCATTGTATGCGTTCATCATAACAACGGAAATATGCATAATATGGCTGACAAATTGTTGAACTTGTAGCATATGTGTTGATTTTATATTAACAACTGTAATGTAAGTACTTAGTTTTTAACTCTTCGCCAAAGAATACGTGCATTCGTATCACTCGTGTTCATTGTGTTTGAATTGTGTTGCGGCCTACAAACAACGTATGGGAATGTAGCGTAACTCATTGCATTTTGCAACCTATCCGAAGAACATTGCTGCCACAAAAGCGGTACGTTGGTATAATTCATTTATTTGTGCAATTTACATAAAGTTCATCGAGTCGAAACATTCCTTTGAGTATGTTACCCTCTGTGAGTATAATTCTAATCGTTGAATCGTCCTGTTTACTGACGATCAACTCGTAAACCTTTGCTGTTAATCGTGAAGTGCTACGAACGCATGCACATTCGAATATTTGTATTCTGTTCGTAGTCGGTATACAAAGTCTAACTTTTGAAAGTGTTTGATGGTTGACGAAATGTGTTTCATATTATTCTATGCATGTTGCAGGTTGAGCAATGGAGGGAGATAATCCTTCAGAGGAGGTTTTATCGCAGAAGAAAAGCTCCTTAGATGACATAATCGACCACATAACGGCTGACTTACAAAGTTACGATGGGAAGTATATATTACTAGGTCAACCGTCGAACTCGGAAACGCAGTCAATTTGGCAGCAACGTGTTACACGGCAGCCAGAAAATCTAAACTATGTGCAGAATCCTTATCAAGAGCAACAACAGTCCAGAATTAATCATCTAGATTCGAATCTATTTTACTCTTCGAATTCGTACGTAGAGAATTCGTGCAATAACTACGTACCTTACGTGTTCCCTAATTCGAATCAGTATCAGAACACCAGCAACGATTCGCATTATAATTACATTTATTATCAACAAAATTCTAATCATTCTACCGATTACGGACTGTTCGGATCGTCTAACAATTATCAGAACCATCATCTTATCGAGAACTTGGTCGGAAATTGGGTGCCTAATCAAAACGGCACGTATAGCCCGTTCGGTAACACTTCGCTTGGCATCGAAACTAGAAACGACTCTAATGTAGGACTACAACATCAGTCGCCTCAATCTCAACATGCCAACACCTCGAACTCCAATGCGTTTTCAAAACTGGGCAATAGCGCTGTCCGGCGCCCTAGGATGGTAGCGGAGGTTCGTCCAATGAGACCATCGTATTCTGATGTACTTGCCAAATCAGTCACTCAGTGTACTCCTAATGCTGTCAATGGCTCAACGAATAAATCCGCCGCCTCATCTAAGGTCGACTCTACTAGGACTAAAACTGCGAAAAATAAGAAAGGTGATTGACACACGTGTGTTTTGAATTATTGTATTGCGATATGTTCCCAATTTCCATTCCGTCTGTTTTTAATCATCGCACGATATATTATCATCTTCGACGAATTTTTCTCATGTTTAAACGTTTTTTCATCATGTCCCATATCCCTAACATCCTCTTATCAATGTTGATATGTTCTTCGAGTAATGAATGAACAGAACGACGAAAAAGCGTCAAGAATGATAACTTTATCAGCGTTATTCGGCGCCTGATAAGAATATTTTTGCTTTTCGCTTTATCGCCATCAGCCTTGTAAACGATTGTTCGAATGTGTATTTATTTTATTTTCGTTTTCTGTTCAGGTAACAACGTAACGAAAAATGGTGGCCCTGTTTTGAAACGTCAACATTCATCCGGAAGCGAAGAGCAGATGTTGAACGGTGTTAGGCAGCAAGTTGATAAGAAAGTCACCTCGACCAATGAAAACCATTCTTGGTCTTCGCTAGAAGACTTGACTAAATTCCCAGCGTACAATGATTTCGAAAAAGAGAACCCATCCGAAAGATCGCCTTTGTCTAATCTAAACAACAAGAAAGGAAATCGTAAAGTAAAACCGGTTCGTCAAAATGGTAAGTCTCGACAACGAGTTGCTTTTTTCCCAACGTGTCCGGTTCCGATTCTCATTACTTAGTCGGTTTATTTTTCATCTTTTTCCCACAGAAAATTCAACCGAAACGTGGAATAACAAGAAAGTTAACGAAAATCAGAACGATAGCCGTAAGAATGTTCGTAAAGGCATCCAGATAAATAACAATCTTCAGTGGGGAGTAGGCAAACAGACCCCTTCGCCGGTTCGTAATGATAAAAAGATCAACAAAAGTACGCCGAATAATGAAGTCAAGAAAGCCAACAGCTCCAATAAAAATATCAATCAAGCTGCCGAATGTGTCGGAGTGTCGAAGACCACTGCGAGTAGTAAAATTAATACGCGTTTCAACGAGGCTCCTATTAATCAACGTAAACTGCAGAGCAGGACGAAACGACGCGAAGGCACATCTAAAATTGGTGAGTTGATTTTAGCATTGCGATTTGCCATATATTTCAACATTCACGTTGAAAAGGAATTGTGTTCTCCTTCCCTCTCTGTTATCATGTTTTCAATTAGATGAAAATCACAAAAAAATGCATCTAAGTTGTTTCAAGAGTATTAGGAATTGAGAAAACCATTACGAGTAAAATTACCATTTTATTAGAATTGCTCATCCATGAATATTAATTTATGGTAATCCTAAAATTTATGATCGGTTATCTTATATAATTGAAATAAGTAAACTTTATTGGTATGTGAAAAATTTTCAACTCTAAATCCGTTATAATGAAACGTGCAAAAATATCAACGTTCCCTCTTTTTTCTCAAAATCAACTTTCTCATGTCATTGAAATGATAAAATAGTAAAACAAAATTTACCCAATTTAATTATTTTATTAAATATTGCAAATTTTTCGAAATTACGTAGCAAGGTGTTCAGAAAGGATTCAAAACCGTCGATCTTTTTGAAATACATTCTTACTGTTTTCATTACATCGAGATAATATTTTTTTTTCTTCAAGTGCATGGAACAGTTCTTTGAATTTTATAGTCTGATTACCAGATCACGATGTAAATTCGATCGATCCTTCCAAGAAATTTATTCCATCGATACACGGGTAACTAAATTTCATCGTACAGGTGATAAGTCACGTCGAGTTGTTTCAACCTGTTAGAAAAAATTCTGGAAAACCCATCGATGAAATTATCTATCGATGAAATTGCGATAATGACTGCATGTAACCAATTTCTCCCAGTCACATTAGTCATTATTAAAAACATTGTAATCTCATTAACATTCTTACTAATGGGAAGCTTAATTTCTGTCAGGCATTTTTATTTTCATTATTTTCTACTCTAAATAACCTTGCTATTCAACGAGTTCTGATTGAACAATAATTTCGTGCACCTGTTAGACAATTTTTTAATTTTTATATCGCTGAGCGCCAGAATTCTGGGTTCGATTACCGATGTAACTACGTAATGCATCATTTCATGCCATATACGACTAGTTGTAGGTAATAATCGATGTAATTTTTTAAAAGTGTCGAGTTACGAGCTCATTCAATTCATACAATGGTCATTTGTATGAGCTTATCGAGGTCTAGATGCATTGTGCGCAATATGGTCCATTTATACCCATTATTTAATGGAAAAAATTTATACTTTAATCGTCAAACGAAAGAATATAATCCTCATAAACACTGACCCTCTTCTCGCCTTCGATTTATCTCGAGATATACAATATTGTAAATTAATAAATGAGCGAAATTTATTTCTTTAGTGGAATTTTAGTTTTATTCACGGTGTAAAAATAGTGAGGGAAATAAAATAACAATAAAACCGAAGTACGAGTATATGGGAGTGATTTTCTTGTAAACTTGTTAAAGTGTAACAATGTTTTACGTCATGAGCATTCGAAGTACTGAATATAACATTATTATTGTTTTTAAAGCTTTAGCTACGAATCATTTAGCGACGTTGTCAGATTTTTCAAAATTTGTATGTACTTTCCGTAAACGTGCCAGTCTTCTTCCTCCTTCTCTTCCCCCCTGATGAAATTCATGATGTAATTTTGATTGAAAATAATCTAATCAGGAAGTGATTGATTGGGTAATTTCGCAAATCATTGTATTTTTTTATCGAATAATTTCAATCGAAGTCGTATAAAATCGCAATCAAATCAAAATCACGAAAATTGTTCAAAATTATTGAAAAATGGCTCATCTGGTTTATTTTTTTTACCAATTGGCTGTTTAATACATTTTAGAACCCCCCCCCCCCAATCAAAAAATCAATTTCGATTCTGAAAGTTGGTTCTCCTGTAAGCATCTTTTGGTACAAGTAGTTTAATTATTCACATCGATACGAAACAGTTCGAAAAATGAACGTTGATTATTAATTTTTGCTTCTTTTTTTTTTGTTATAGCACTAGTCTGGAAACGATGGAGGGAAAAGACCTCGCAATATTTGATATTATTTTTCACTTGGTTCTTGAATCTGCTATGGGACGTGTTAGTGATGAGTTTCCATCTATGTTTCTACTTGTGAGTAGCATCCCAGCTCTGATGGCAAAGTTGGCTATTTTTTTTTCAAACTACGATTTTTTTCTCGCAGGTTGGGCGTCATAGTGAGTTGCAGCGGAGCGTGGTTCAGCACGGTAAAATCGTTGCTTAAAAACTTATGCACGAATCCGCGTAACTGGTGGCATCAGCGAAAGAAAAACGGCAAACAGTCTTCCTCGAAAAAATCATATTCTAATCGATCTGATAACTCGCACGGTAACTTAACGTCGAACATATCTTTACCGCAGACTGGCGAAGAAGCTATGAAACGATTATTCGCTTGTAAGGGTAAAGATCCATACAGGTTAGTGAAGAAAAATTCATCCCTATCCTATATAACCTCTTCGAGGAAAAGCAACTCGCGCTATAATATTTTTTGGAAATTTTATAGTATTCTAGGTGTAACGAAAAACTGTCCGGATGAAGTGATTAAAAAATATTACAAAAGACAAGCCGTTCTGGTACATCCCGATAAAAATAATCAACCCGGAGCCGAAGAAGCTTTCAAGATACTGGTGCACGCGTTCGAATTGATCGGCGAACCTGTTAGTGAACTTGTCCCTTATTACGTACAAATATTATAACAACATATTATTCTAATTGATGTTCGTGTTGTTTTTTCATATAGGAACGACGAAAAGCATACGATCGATGTGTAATGGAATCTGTCGAAGAAGAATGGGAAGAATTGAGTAACCTGATATCTCAGTTGCACAAAAAAATGGAATACGCTGCGAATACTATTAGGTAAATTACATGCTTAGTGACGAAGACGGATGCGGGCGCTTCTTTAATGTGCTTTGTCTATGACGATGGATCAATGTACGTTACGTGTATAACTGTATGTATGTATTTTCGGTGCAGGTGTACTAATTGTGGAAACAGGCACAAACGTTCGATGGTGGAAAGACCTTTGTACGCTGCTCGATTCTGTTCTCAATGCAAAATTCATCATTCTGCCAGAGAGGTAACTTTTCATCGTACTGTTTTATGTACATACCAACTTATATCTGTGAGAGTGGACTGATTTTGGGGATTTCTGGAAGAGGAGGATGGAGGGGGAGGTGGATCTAAAATTTTACATTTTTTACTCAAAGTTGTAAAATTTTCAAAAGGCTTGAAAAAAATGAACGTTTTTAAAAGGAAATCATAGCGAGGGCAGAGAAAGAGAGTGAAAAATAATCGATGAAAGATTGATTTTTATTCAACGAATGTTGAAGAGAAATGAATTGAATCACATTACCAAAATATGATCTAGAAACAAAAAATTCAGTAAAAATAGGATTCAAGGTAACATTTTGTGTAATTTTTTCCAAATAATCAATTCATCATGCTTGTTTGGTGCTGAAAAAGTTTTTGTCATAATAACTTCTAACGTCATTCATCTTTATTTTAGTAGAAAAAATTGAATAATTTTGATCCTTTTTTGTATTTTGATGGTAAAGAGAAGATATATTTTTTTTTCTGTAATAAGGTAGCATTCCAGTTGCTGATAATTAAATCGAAATCGCGCCCAAACTTCCCACTTCCATGGCCTCTTCAATCGGGTCAATATTACCTAGGTTTGATCTTGATTGAGAAGATGCGAGGGGCGTTGAAGGAGTTGGATCGAAAAAATGAAGCATTATTCGTGTTCAGTACCTTCCAAAACATACTATCCGATATATCACATTATTTCTACATATTATTTGTTCACTTCTGACTCCATATTAAGAGGAGGGAGTACCCTCCTCCTCTATCATTGAAAAATTGCAAATTCTGACAATCTGTCAAACTTGAAAGGCTAATTTCGCATGACTTATCGAACTATCACACCTTGAAGGCGCTGGGTTGGACCCCCCCCCCCCCCATCTTCAAAATGTTGCTCTTGAACATGGTCAAAATAAGAAATTGAAAATAAAATTGTGAATGGATGCATGTTCAAAGGAACTGAATTCGAGTGTCTGAAGGGTGCACAATTGAGAAAAATGTTGCGAAATAAAAATTGTTAAAATTGGCTGGTGAAAAAATCACGTAAAGCACGATAAAAATCATAATCATAGAAATTACTCGAAAATTAGCCAAAATTGATGGAATTTCAGTGACAATAGCGTCATCAATTCTGATAAAAAATCCTGACGTAATAGAATTTTCTCATTATTTTTTCGGCGATCAGAACGAAAAATTGTCGAAATAATCGCACATCAAAGTTGAATAATTTCAAACGTAAGTAATTGAAAAAAAAGTAGTTCAAAAATGGAAATTCTTTTATCCAAAGGTCATCCTTTTTATTTTATCGATTTAGTAGACACCTTGATTATTTTTTCCTGCCGGTTCAAATTCAAAAATTTCTACTATGATGATTTTTAAAAATTTTTGAATACCTATTTGTGGGAATCCGCTGCAAGCTTTAAAATGGTTCGTAGCCATCACCAATCGACTCAAGACACAAACCAAATTTCAGCCTTTTTCTTTTGAACCTTTCGTAAACGATAAATTATTATTTTCAAAAAAAAATAATCATTGGATAAAATTTTCAAAAACCGGAGAATCCAAAATTCTGCTGGAGGCTCCAGAACGGTTCAAAGCTATCACCAATCAGCTCGGCAGGTCAAAAATGGGGTAAAAACCAAATTTCAGATTTCTATCTCAACTTGGGTGAAATTTTGTTTTTTTTCCTCAATTTTTAATTCAAACTAGAATTTTTAAAAATTCGCCAAAATTAGAAAAATGGAGTTCAACACCCGAAATTTTGACTGTTGGTGTATTTTGGGGGTCTTCTATCGATTATATCGATTATATTTTGTCCGGTTCGAAAATGTTGAATTTTCCCGAGTTGAGGAGAGCTGAGCATTATCGACTTCTAGTAAAGAAACAGTGGCATTCTTTAAATTTCAGATTATTTTACGGTAATAATATATTCGCATCCATTATTAATGATTGTTTTAATATCATTCAGGGAGACATATGGGCCGAAAGTTCGATGATGGGTTGGCTTTGGAGATACTACGCGTGTATGGACGGTGCAGTATACGATATATCCGATTGGGCTGCTTGTCAGGCTGATAATTTACGCCATTTGAAGCCGAACACTCACGTGGTGCAGTACAGAATCGTCGTCGGAAAACACAGACCTAATCCTCCTCCTACTTCTACTCCGCAACCGCCTCCTCCTCCGCCAAACTGCAGGTAAATACGACTTTTTTAAAAATAATTACGCATCGTCTCATTGACTACGAGGCGTGAGAAAATGATGATTCGAGATCTTCGAGTGATCTAATCGATTCTACCTTTCTTCCTTTCGTAGTGAACAAGATTTAGAAGATTTCCTGAGTTCGTTGTACGGACACGGTAACGGTGGCACGGCGAATAGCGACCAGTGTAATAACCGGTTTCGAAAAAAGAGCAAAAGGAAGAAATAATGCAACTTTTTCTCGTCTCTGAATTTCGATGAAATCTCGCCGTCGTTACACCCTGTGATACGTCAGCTTGCGCCTGATCTTTCGTTCATACTTTTTTTTTCCGCCAGGACATTGCATTTCTAAGTGTTTTTAATTTTTTTTTTCGTTCTTTCAGTTTCTCCTTTTTTTTTTGTTTTCCGTTCTGTATCCTATTTTATGTCATCCTATCATCTTCTTCCTCCGCCGCATTGAAAATTCTAATACTCACAATGATCCTAACCTAGATGTATGAGATTTTATGTACTTAACGCTTTTTTTTTCTTTCAGTTTTTCATTGTTGATCGCATAAATCGCTTTTGTTTTTTCCTTATTTTTTTTTTATCGTAACTACACTTTTGTTTCGTCGTTTTTATCGTTTATTTTATTATTTTTTTTGTCGTATTCATCCTTCTATTTTTTTTTCCTACGTCATACAAAAAGTAACAAGACAACTGATCACATCGTAAGCATTAAAATTACATTTAAGTTGCTTTTTTATTGTGTGTTATTTTTTTTTTATTTTTTATTTGTCGAAAGCATTTTAACGAAGATTATAAAACTACTACGCAGACCGCATTCGTAGTCTAGCGAAGGAGTGTTTTAATTTTTTTTTTTTTTTGATTTACTAAAATACATGGATTTGTGTTGTGAACTTGTTGTTTTGAATTTTTTGATTTTTTTTTCTGAATAAGGTGGAATTTAAAAATAATTTTTCGACGGTTGTTAGCAATTAGACTGAATGATATTCGAATACCAGGAATTCACATCAGATTTTCATTCGTTTCTTGGTATTTTTTTTTCAAGTACCAATCTATTGTTTTCAAGTCTGGAAAAAAAGTTGAATTTCTGAAAAGAAAAAAAAATACAAGTTTGGACTTGATAGAACAAAATTATTTAGAAGCACGTTGTTTAGAGTTCTGCTCGTTGTAACGATGCACTTCCTTTGTCCCTACAACAAAAACCAGTTGGTAGCGTTGTCATTTTAATAGAGATGAAAAAGAAACAAAACAGTGAAAAACGAGCAAATCTATAACAAAAGGAGGCGTATTTTTTACCTGGAAGAATGCCTGACATTTCTTTTGAACCAGTTCAACGTGACTTATGAATGAATCGACTGTTATTATGAGGGTAGATTTAGATACAGGTAGCAAAGGCAAAACAGCTTCTTTTAGTTGTTTTAGTTTTTGAAGAAGAAATGACTAGAGTGGTTAGTATCTTGCGTGTTTCATTGATCGAAATCGTTCGCAAATATTTTACCATGGAGTAAAGAATTTTGTAATTTTTTGAATTGTGCGTTAAAAGTTGTGTAAATTTAGTGATCCAGAAAAGGATCATTTGTTTTCGGTGATTTTTATTTTGACGTAGACTTTCGGCAACATGAAGATTTGTAGGATTTTTGTCGCGATATTATTTTCGTTGACTTTTTACGCGAATGAAATAACCGCTGTTTATTCAGGATTATACGTTGACAATGGAGAAGGCCAAACTATCAGAGAAAAGTTCAACTCAGCGAAGGAGAAAGTTGTATTCGAGAAGAACATGCTAGAATTTTTAGGACTATCCCGTAAACCGCGAAAAATATATGATCCTTTGGAATTGGAAATTTCTGCTCCGAAATTTTTACTAGATATTTATAACGCTTTGGATGGAAATGAAGTAGATAATGAATTTAATCTAAAAATAGAAGATATGCAATCGGTGCAGGAAAGTGATACAATAATGACATTTTTAGCTCGAAGTACGTATTTTTAAAAATTATAATACTATGTAACCTGATATTCTGAAATTCGTGTGTTCTAAATTCAACTCGTGTTGATTCATTTAGACGAACATTTAAATGCTCCCAGACATGAGAAAGGTAGAAGATTGCGGTTTGAAGTTAAAGATGTTCGTGTGGAAGAGACAATTTTGAGTGCTGAGTTACGATTGTATAAGATTTGCGACGATGGAAATACGAATAAATTCACCGTAACTGTTTACGAAGTTTTGCAGACGTTGAATGGGTTTGTTTTCTTGTATTTTTTCTCACGTATACATTAAATTAGGTAACTTTTTATGTTGATTCAGCTTCTTTGGTACCTCCCTTTTTTTATACCTATCTATCTGAGATGAATAACGAAAAAGTCAAGTTATGTAATGGTAAATTCTGTTTCAGAGATCAACAATTGTCGTACGTTGATGCTGTAAATATAACTGGAGACTACGAAGGTTGGATTGTTTTCAATGTGTCGACTGCTCTGACTAATTGGGTAGTTTTTCCATCGAGCAATAAAGGACTCTACTTCTCAGTTCATAAGCATTTGAAACCACGTGGGTATTTTTACCGATAATTTATCCTACTCATATCTCTCGAAATAGGTACCGTAATGTATTGATTTTATGAACACATATTCACGAATTCGGTTGTCCAACAGAGCACGAAATTCATCCAGAAAGCATAGGAATTATTTCATCAATTTCTCACGAAGAAAACCAACAACCTTTCATGGTGGCATTCTTGAAATCGCAAAAATTCAATATACGTCGTATAAGAGATGTCTCTTCAGGAAAAAAACATAAGCTTAAAAAGGACAGCAGTTTTAATTCAAATCCCCTGAACCCAGGTGAGTGATTTACGAGCAAAAATACCTACTTAAACCTATGTGTAGCCTATTTGGCTATTTCGAATTCGAGTCATTCGATTACGATAATTTTCCTCACATCGTTTACTTGTGTTTTAGAAGAAGCAGCTCGAGGAATGCGACATTGTCAATTGCAAACATTGTACGTTAATTTTAAAGACTTGAATTGGACTGTAAGTATATATATATTCATTCGATAAAATATTCGAGTAGGTACTTATCTTATTTATAAACCTTATGTAGGTAGAGGTACCTACTTACTAGTTCTATATGAAATGTTTATTCCTGGTTTTTCATAGGACTGGATCATTAGTCCGGCTGGATATGCAGCTCATTATTGCAGCGGTGCTTGCGAATTTCCTTTAAATGAACAAATGAATGCAACCAATCACGCTATCGTACAGACTTTAGTGACTTTAACCGGAGCTTGGAGTAGTAAAATACCTGCTGCGTGCTGTGTACCTACCAAATTGACTCCCATAAAAGTATTATATTATACCAGAGACGAAACTGCTATTTTAAAAAAGTATCCGAAGATGAGTGCCAAAAATTGTGGTTGTCATTAATACCTACCTATTTATGTAGGCCTATGTGTTTTGAATTTGACTGATCATTGGTGGATGATTTTTTTCATCATGATATGAATTAGGTACCATTTCATTAATTTTTTGTACATTGATCTTTGTTATTATATTTTAATTATTTATAATGTGACGATAAATTTTTTACGTAGATTAGGCGTAGTTTTCCAAAGAAGCGTGGTTTTTTGTTCCATGTTTAGATTATTTTTATATGTAGGTTCTAGGTTGGGAGTGTTTCTTTTAATGAAAATACACCTAAGCGTAAATGTTTTTTTAAAATTTTTTTTTATTAGCGGTTTAGACTTGAAGCAAAAATTAGACAGCTTCACTTCATCCAACGCTTTTTTTTCATAGATTTTTAATGTGGGTACCTAGATTAAAATGTTGCTGAAAAGTCATATTGTAGGCGAAAAAAAAATACTTCAGTTTCTTTTTTCTACATTTCATTTTCAGATTATTTATTTTTAAAAATTATGATTTATATTATAAGGAGGAGAGAGTGGGGGAATTTCTTTCGATTCTTTCTTCTGTTCAATTGATGGCTCAATGGCTGACTGGCTGAGAAATGAAAATTCACTTCAGTTAAATTAATTAAATCAGGCAAATTATCAAATTTTGGGAGATTGTTTTTTTCATTTTTTCGAGTGATTTTGTTTGGTAGTAAATTTTTCTAGCTGTGCAAGTGCGATCAAGATTCAAGTTCTTGTGTGTTTTTCCTTTTTTTCTCAAAACTTGTTGATTTATAAAATACCTAAATACCTAAAATTAAATTAAATTTTTTGAAACATCGAGTCTCTTATGAGATTGTTATTGAAAACGAGACAGCGCAAAAAATAATTAAATTAAACATCAAAATAATTTTAAAAATTAAAAAATTGAAACTTTTTGATTTTTCTTTTTTTGAAAAAAAACAATCAAGTACCTATCACGATCCTAGTGTGTTAATAAATTACTAACATCAAACAAAAACATCAGGTTCGTCGTTCTTCTTCGTGTTTTCATTTCTTATCTCTCCTTATCAGTTCACAACCGCTTTAAAATTTTAATTTTCCAATTTCAAACCATATTCATTCACCTTCAGCTTCAATTTAAAAAGGAAAGTTCCTTAAAAGATGAATGTACAATGAATAAAGGAAAAATGTAAAGTGATAGCTTCGCGACAAACAAAACCGGTTTGAAAATTCTCCAATCGACATCTAATTGATGCATCGGTTTCGCTTGTGTCAAACCACGTGCGTATTGAAACCTGTGCAAATTCAGTGATATCTATCTTATGAAGTAAACGCAAATCGATAAAATTGCGTATTAGGATATCGAGATTTCGTGCCAAGTGAAAATGAGAGCTTACCGTTTCCTTTGCGGATGTAAAAATCACGCGAATATTTTCTCCAGAAGTTTATACGTCTCGAGTATCCACAATAAAATCTTTCGATACCCCAAAATAGTGGGGCATGTAGCGCTAAAAGATCCGAGACAAGAAGACGAATCCCTCCAGGACAAACTGTTCAACTCGTTGAGGGGTAAAATCGTGTATAATTCATTAGTAACTCGCAAAAATCTGAAAATACGCTGGAAAATCCGAGCAGAAGAATTGGCCCGAAATAATGAAAAACAAAAACCGCACGTTGCTCCAGTATCGTTGAAATATATGTTCGAAGATTGTGATTTGGAGAAAAGTTCCGATGAGAAAATCGCAGACATTGACAGTGATGACGAAATTATCGTAGAAAACGACGAAGAATTTGGGGATAGTTTCAATTTACCCTATAGTAAGGCTTGTGAAGTTGACGTTGAATCAGATTACGATGAAAATGAAGAACTTATGCTTAAAAAAGAAATGATGTTCGCTTACCAAGGTAATTTTTTCTGATTAGTTGATATAATTTCAATCATTAGTAGAATGTGAAGCTCATTAGAATATTTTGCGCAGATCTGGCCCCTAAACCGATCCAAGGTCGTAAGTGGATGAGTGATTATGAATGTTTCGATGAAGAAATCGACGAGAACGCCTCATTCAGTGCTACAGATGTCGATTACGGTACTCCTGATCCAACCATTCCTGCTAGTAATATCCCTTGTGGCGGATGTGGTGCACATTTACATTGCAAAGTAAATTTCATCTAGTTGTACGTATCGTTTTGTACGAATTTCCCAGTAATTGGATTCGTTTGGTTCTAGGATCCTTCTATTCCTGGATATTTACCTAAAGAATTATTCACAAAATGCAAAAAGAAAGATCTCATGAATCTGATATGTCAAAGATGCACGTTTTTGAAAAATTACAACACCGCTTTAGCAGTTAACGTTGATCCTGAAAGTTATCCGAAATTATTATCTAAAATAAAACGTGAAAATGCGCTCGTCGTATTAATGGTTGATATGACTGATTTCCCCTGCAGTATTTGGCCTGATTTGACCTCAGTTATAGGTACGATATCAACAGTGTTGCCAATTTAGCGGTTTTCAAGCTATTCCTAGCGATTTTGAACATAGAAAACCGCCAAAAAATGTCAATCTAGCGGCTAGCGGGAAGTCTAGCGTTTTTGACTTCATGGCCACTTTTACCATTTTAACTCACAAATTCAGCATTTCAGCTAAAAAATATTGAATTTTTGAAAAAAAAAATCAATGAAATTGAACTTTTGTAAAACCCATCCACTCAACTTCATCAATTCTTTGGTAATTTTTGAATGATTTCACTGTTTTTTAGTTTTTAGTTATTTTTGTACAGTTTAAAAATTTTAACAAATTGAATCTTCATCAGTTTTGTATTTTTTACATGACTTGAGGTTTTAAAAAAATGATGAAAATCTAGCGGGAAGTCTAGCGATTTTGCTATATGGAATTTAGCGGTTTTTAGCGGTTTTTTAGGATCAATCTGGCGGGATTTTTCAATATGGCATTGGCAACACTGGATATCAATTTTTAGTATCATAATTCGTATTCCAAATGCTGATATTTCAAGTTCGTAATTTTTCAGGTGAAAATACACCAATCATCGTGGTCGGTAACAAGATCGATTTACTTCCCGGTGATAGCGCAGGATGGCTAGAAAATGCAAAAAGAAGTCTAAAGAGTCATTTACCTCCGGATGCGAAAATTCTGCACATTGGTTTCACTAGTGCCAAAAATGGATACGGAATCGAAGAGTTGATAAATAAATTATATAAAATATGGGGTTCAAAAGGAGACGTTTATATTGTTGGCTGTACGAATGTTGGAAAATCATCGTTATTTAATGCTTTGATTGGGTCTGATTATTGCCGATCGAAAGCTTCGGATTTAATTCAAAGAGCTGTCACATCTCCTTGGCCTGGTACTACTCTGAATTTATTAAAGGTGAGAAGTTGTTTGGTAAAATAATTAGTTTCGGAAACAGATCAGCATTCTTAAAAGTCTTTTCGCCATTTCAGTTCCCTATAATGAAACTGTTGGGGTATAAAGGATTCCTTAGAACATCGAGGTTGATGAAGAGACAGCAGCAACGAGTAGCTGAGATTAAAATAGCTCGAATTCAAGCTAGAATGGAGAATTTGAAGCTTAGTCGATTGCCCAATATTATGGGTACAGCTCGTAACAATTTTACCTCATTGAGGTCATCCTGATAAACTCACGCATTCGAACAGTTCACAACGTAGTTTTTTTTGTCTTTAGGAACTGTGGAACGAACTTTCAAACAACCCCCGGATGAATTTACAACACATAATTTAAAAGATAGTGAAATGTTCGTCATGCCTCCTGTTAACGTAAAGCAATTGAAGAAGGACAATAAAAATGTTTTCAATCCTAATGATTCAGCGTTCAAACTATCTCATTGGTGTTACGATACTCCTGGCGTTGTACACGAAGATCACGTAAGTCGATGAGCATTTCTTGTCAAGGAAAAAACGTCCAATAATGTGTAATTTGTTCTTCAGATCATCGATCTATTGACTACTGACGAGATTATTAAAACTCTACCTCAAACTACAATCACTCCGCTAGTTTACTCAGTACGACCTGAACAAACTCTATTGATTGGCGGCCTTGCTAGAGTTGATGTGCTGGATTGCGATCATAGATTTCCCAGGTATAAAATCCTGTTTCGGAAATTTGAATTGAAATATTATACATGTAATTTAATTGACAATTTATTTACAGAATTATAGTTTACGCGTCGCGATTCCTACCGATCACTCTTTGCGAAACGAAATATGCCGAAGACGTTTACAATACTCTATTAGGTACATCGTACATGGCAGTACCAATAGGTTCATTGGCTCGGTTAGAGAAATGGCCAGAATTGAAATATCTCCAAGATTTCACCATCGAAGGAAAAGGCAACGCTTTAGTTAGTTCTGAAATCGTCTTGTCCACCGTCGGTACGTATAAAAAGTCAATTCAAATGCAATTTACCTGTTGTACGTAATTCTGATGAAAATAAATTTGTTCAGGTTGGATTGGCATATCGTTACCGGTGAATAAAAATACAACCATTCGTCCATGGACTCCGTTGGCCAGAGGCATTCATTTAAGAAAGGTTCCTGTACTACCACTTACTGCTCAACTGCGTAAAAAAAGAATTGCTAATACACCTACGTATTACATGGGATCTATTTAGCCTGCTTTAAAGGTTTGTGTCTATGATATTTCTTTGTATTATTAACGAAACTGGGATACGGGAGCATTGGAATTTGAGAAATCAGGGTTTTTAAATTTTCATAGATTGCAAAGATACCTGAATTTAAGAGCGTTGCTTGTCATGAAAATTTTTTGTAGAAGTTATTTCATCGAAATTCGCGAACATTTGAGTATTATTCGTAGAATTTATTCATAAATTAGCTTCTACAAAATTTGTTGATTAATCTTGTGGGAGTGGAAAATTACGTAATATCTGTCGAATACATGATTGTGAAGATGAGTTGTTATGATTCTCATGAGCTAAAATCAAACAGAGAAATGTGTTCTTTATTAGTTATTACTTTATCATAAAAACGTAAGTAATCTCGAATTGAATTTTATTTTTCTGAAAGAATTCGGTTAGAGCTTCACAGTCCAGGATCGATTCAACACATTTTTCAGTTATTTTGGGATCTTGAGCAAAGTTCATAATTTCAATTAATTTTTTGGTTTAACTCAATTTTCATTTATTTTTTTAAAATTAAAGCAATTTTATTTACATAAAATCGTGAAAAAGTTGGGCCAATAAAATTGAAAATTCGAGAGAATCAGAAAATTGAAAAACAATTCCAGCAGTGAGTGAATTTGAATTTAAAAAGTAGAAAATTAAATCACCCAGATGGTTTGATCATTTTTTGAGCTTTTTTAAACAAAGCGATCGCCTATGAATTTTTGTTAATACTTCGGAAAAATTAAAATTTTGAATTAAACATTTTCAAATTTATTTTTATTATTTTTTACAGCTCGGATTTTGACCAATGGCTGAAAAGATCTACTTAGCTTACCAAGGATTACTGGAAAATATGTTGAATCGACTTCAAATGGACTTACAAATCATCTAAAATCAAATTATTGAATTATATTATTTTCAATCAATCCTACGTAAATGTGAAATTCCGAAATGAAATTTGGATTCTTCAAGAGGATCATGAGAGAAGTGGTTGTTGCGTTTTTTTCCTGTTTGTCCAAGTCTTGGAGCATTTTCTTAGAAGAATCACCCTTCATTCAAGTCCGATCCCGTATCGAGAGACGTATACGACATAATTTTTACAATTTCACTAGAGATAGTTACAAAGTAACCGATATTTTATCAATATTAATGTCAATATAGAATTTTTCTATCGTTGTTTCAATTAAAGCAATTTCGCTAGGTTTTTTACGAGTACATTGTGAGTACTTCTCAAGTAAAATAGGTATCTAGGATTATAGCCAAGTTGCCATTTCCTGTAACATCGAGATCCTGAAATAACTTCACTTCTAACAACCGCTTAATTAGTCGATGATAATGAAAACAATTTGATCGGCTGGATTTATTATGCGATTATCATTGAAGTGTTATTGTTATAAAACTTGATACGTTTAACGAGCACGGAAATAACATAAGAAATTTAACCGGTTCGTGTTCAAATTTTTATTGAAGGGCGTCGCGCTTAATTTTTTCAAAGCGAATTGGGAACCGGTTATTCTAGAAATTTGAAAATCGTTCGCAAATCTACGCCGCAATTCCGATCAAAAGATCTATCAAAGGGTGGAAAATTTTTCATTTGTTTACTTCGTAATTATATTATTATTAATGATCCACTTTGCGTTGGTTCAGTAAATGGAGGAGAAAATGAAAATTGAAATGAAATTTTTTCGATCGATTTTTATTAAAAAGTTTAATTCAGATATTTTTCAGTTTTGTTCCGTAGTTAATTAGAATAAGACGTAATGGAGTGGTTGTGACTTCTATTACTTTTCTTCGAACTCGTTTATCGTCGAAAATCTCATTTATTGTTTCACAATTTTCTCGTCGTTCACCTTCAATAAATATTCGTTCGATGAAGTACTCGTGAAAATTTCACCTATTCCAATAACCTGTATACCTAATGGAATTAACAAGACGAGGGACTAATTTTGCAAATAGTACCTACGTGTATTCAAGGCTGATTACACGTGTTGTGTGATCTTTGTTCGAAATACTGAGGTACCGAGGATGATATCGTCGTGTTAACTACTTCGAACATTTCCTGGCGTATGTAGATTTCCATTCCATCGACAACTACAACGTTAACGCGGATAATTATCTGTTGTTATTAAAGTTGCCTATCTATACGCCGTAATTTCCAATTCAAACTTGCTCCGAGATAGCGAAGTTTCTTCTAGTCGATTTTGATTTCGTTAGCTGAAGTTTCCAAGTAACTTCTCCCCCTCCCTCCCCGCCCACTTCCTTGATTCAACTCTCGTATTGAAATTTTGAAAATTGCTCATTTATTGTCCAACTTGTGCAGAAGAGATTGATGACGTCAAAACGTGTAATTTTTTTTGCACGTCGTAATCGATAATATAGTTGAATAATTTACCTATCTACGGTTTGGCTTGCCTACTGTTATGTAATTTTTCACGCCATTAGAGGCAAATAGGTCGAAATTTTGGAACACTTGTACAATTTCGTGGTATTTACCGAACGTGTGTAATGATTTGTACCAACCTTTGAAGAGTACATGGTGGCTGCGTGGCTGGTGCGGTGGTGAAAATGAAAATGACTAAAAAGAAGTAAAATAAATCGAAGGCGCGGTAACCAATTTTTTTCTGCAGTAGGTGTGACTTTATGAGGAAATTGATTTTTCAAATTATCGATTTGATGATGGTACAATGAGTAAAAATATTGTATTTGTTGGAGTTATAGGTATAGAACGGAAGAAACGGATGTTTTCCGAGAATCTCTTCTGTTTTTTGTGTATTTTGAAAAGCGATGAAGTTGAAGGTGACCAAAGTGTGGCTGTGAATTTTGTTTTCTTGAAAATGAATTTTGAATTATGATTGTGTTGAAATTTTTATAGAATAAATTTGTGTGAAAATACACGAACTACCGGAGGAAGAATTTTTTGAATCGTGAAAATACAAGTTGAAAAAAATTGCGGTATGGCTCTTCAGTAGATAAATTATTTATATCGAGGTAAAGAAATGAAATAAGTAGTATGAGTCATTTAGGAATTTTACTCGAGAACAATTGAAATTTTTGGGTAATTCTCAGAAAAAAGGTCAATTTTGATGTGCATAATTTTGAAAAATAAAAATCATTTTTTTGGAAAATTTCAAGTGAGAATCATTTGTATAGGTGTCCCAGATCCCTGTTCTAGTGTTGGCCTCAATTCAATCCCCCCCACTGTGGACCCCGGCCCCCCTAAAACAGCGATAATTAGGATTCGACCCTCATCGATGTGTAATATGTCGATTGATATGTTTTCGAGGTCGTAGAATTCGAATCTGGAGTTATTTTTTATGTAGAGGCGGAGGGGGAGGCGTGGGGAGGGGGAAAATGTCAAATTTTGCTTATATTATCGTGTAATATGTCAATTTATGTTTTTCAGGCCGCAAAGTTCGAATCTGGACTTATTTTTATGGTAGGGGTAGAGGTGAGGTGTGGGGAGGGAGAAAATATCAAATTTTGCTTGTTTTATCGTGTAATTATATGTCGACTAGCGCGATAAAAGTACAGCTGTCTGAAAGTCGAAGGACAAATGGGCGCTGGATAAGCCGAAGGACAATCTCAACGTTTTTTCGTTTCTAGCCTTACCTACTGGACATTATTCGATTTTTAACACGTAATAAATGTGTACTTATCATGTAGAATAACTTCCCTTTCTCAATTATCGTTTTTGGCGGGTTCATCAGGGTAAATAAAAAGGCAAGCCGAAGGACACCAATTTTGCGAAATATCATATTTTCAGAGACAAGTACGATCAGAACGAGCCATTGCATAGGTTATGAGAATAACATTGCGGGGTAACATTTTTATGAAGACAGTGAACCAGTGCAGCCACTCACCAGAAAAAAATATTGGATTGGGAAGCTACCAAAAATGATTGAAAATTGCTCTAAAATTTGCGCAAAAAGTGTGTGACAGTTTTCAAATGTGAAATGTGAGCTTCCTATGGACTTATTCCAATTGCAATTTGCACAATAATGGACCTTCGTGTTCTATGATAATGAGAACGTGCCAATTTTTCCCCAAAAAAATGAAGTTCATGACACTTTATAACATTCATTTTCAAAAACATGGTGTGTGACAGCCAAGTCGAAGGACATTTGGGGTATAAAATCGAATGTACACCAATGAAAGGAGGGGCTAAAAATTTCAATACCATATGTGAAATGTGTGGGGGATGATCCTTGAATGGACCAAAAAAAAAAAAAATTCATGCTAAAACCTTTGAGAAATTTGCCATGTACACGATTTTTACCTTTTTCTGAGAATTATCCTTTTACAGAATAAACGTCACAATTTCGATCATACCTTTGTTTGTAGATGTCTTTACCAATTACAATCCAAGTTCATTATAACAAAATATTTCAAATTTGAAAAAAAATACAAAATATCCATTTTTAATTACTTATTTTTGTTTTAATTTCTTTTGAATTCTCAAGTACCTATACTTGTCGAATTTCATTGTTGCAGATTTAATTTTTTTGTTTTTCAAAAATCAGAAAAATATTTCAAATGTTTCGCCAATCTAGCAACTTGATTTATGATTGAACCAATTTTCATTCTTCAATTTTTTGCAATTTTTCAATTTTCTTTATTTTCCATTATTAGATTCATTTTTGAAAGATATGTCGTTGCCTAGTGGATTAATTTTTCAAAGAAGATTTTTTTTCAAAAAAGAAGTTGAAAGGCTTGTTGAATCATAAAGCAAAATTGCAAGTTATCGATTCGTCCTTTTTTGTGAGCAAATAATTCCCAGAAATAGAAAAAAACGAAGGGTTGGTTTGGTAAGAGATGAAAATTGCATCCAGTTAACACTACTTGTACTTATTTAAATTTTGACGTGCAAGTGGGAGGGGTAGATGGGTCAGGTCAAAAATTGGCAGCTAGGGTTACTAATGACGAACCTTTTTGGCTTCATCAGTCGTCCAATTTCACTCTATTTTTTTAAATAGATTAATCTCACTGGATTGGTCAAAGAATCGCCATCCTTCAACTCTGGACGCTACATTGGTGTATAATTTTAAAAATTCTTCATAAAAGCACAACTTTTTATAAATTCTGAAATGTTGGACAAAATGTGAAAAATGTGTGGTCATTGACCCGTCTGCACGTCTATCTGCTCCCTCAAGGTTGTCTGTCTGTTTTCTTAAGATCACTGACCTGATTGTCCAGTTTTGCAAGGATGTCTTTCTGTCATTCTGTCTGTCTTCTTAAGGCCATTAACCTGTTTGGCTAGCCTTTTAAAGTCATTGACCCGCCTGTCTGGTCTCTCAAGATTGTCTGTATTCTATCTGGGTTGTCTGAGTATTTGTCTGGCCTCTCAAGGTTATCTGATTGCCTATCTGGCTGTCCAAATTCGTCTGTCGGCCTATCTGGGTTCTTGAGGTCATTGGCCCCTCTTTCTGGTCTCTCAAAGTCATCTGTCTGCTTGTCTGGCCTTTTAAAGTCATTGACCCGTCTGTCTGGCCTCTCAAGGTTATCCGAGTGCCTGTCTGGCTGTCCAAGGTCGTCTGCCTGTCGTCCAGCTTCTTAAGCTTTTGCAATTCTAGGGATCTTTTTTATTATTTTGGACGTTTCCTACTTTTGTGTTTTAAGGTCCTAATTCTGAAATGAATAAAACAAAATCATTTTTAGGGCCCAGATTTGTCCAAAAACACGATGATTCTTAAAAGTTAAAATATAATCAGGGTGAACGATTTTCAGAGTTGCAGGTACTCAATCGCATTTTTCGAGTATGCATGAAATTTTTTGAGAAAATTGGGTTTTCAAAAATAATTTTTCATCGCTGGAATCAAAATTTGACTTACAAGTTAGGTGTTTATAGTTGTAGTGCGATTAAAAACGGTGTACAATTTTTTCATCTACATATGTAATCTCGCTTTCAAAGCATATTTTGAACAGCTTAAACAACCGTAGAATTCTCTATTTTTTTTTTTTTTACTGAACTGCTGAAATTTTTTGTGAGCTACCCATAAGCAAAATCGATGACTGGAGTGATTTAGAGGTTCCTCTTTAGGTAAAGAAAAAACTCGAGGATGCCATCAATATCCCAATTAATTTTTTAACTATTAAATAAATCGCAAAAAATTTGTAAAAAAAATCAGGAACTTACCTAATTACTTGCATTTTACTTTTTTGAAATGTTAACTTTTAATATCGTTTGAAAAATTGCCAAGCTAAATTGATTGAATTCATTTAAAGCATTAAAAAAAATTTAACAGTAAAATGTTTACTTTGATCTTACTTATTCAACTCTTTTCCTCCTTTATTACCTTTTGAGTAAAAATGATTTTAAAAAAAGCAATCGGCGGAAATTTTCTGAATACCTAAAAATTACATTTTGCGTTTTATTGCATTGGCACAAAAAACATGTTTTGTTTATGTACTTAACTGCGTAATTTTATTAATTTTTACAAGCAGGTTTAAACTGTTGACAATTTAATTTTCAAATTAGGTAATTAATTTAAAAATCATTTTGTAGAAACTGGTCATCTTTTGACACGTGCTTTTCCCAAGATAACGTACTCGTTCGTAAATCAAGTAAGTTACCTTTGTGAATTACACGAAACTAAATCAATTCTTTCAAAAAAAACAAACACCCCTCCTTTGCCCTTTTTTATCTCTTTTTCCTACCGTATAACTTTTTATCTCGATTATCTCGCAAAAAATGCACTTTTTTCTCGTTTAAAACCCACCGCAGCACTGCAGGGTGTAAATGAATCAATTACGTAGTTGAATGAGAGGTGAGCAGGGTGTTTATCTGTTTAATAGCCCCAAGAATTTTCGCCATCGTAAAACAGCCATACTCGAATGATTTAGTTACTTAAGTGCTCGCATATTTTTGATTGATGCGGCTCGGCTGGTTTTCATTGTACTCGTACGAGTAGAATCCCTGCTAACAATTAGTTGTCTATGTTACACCCGCCTTTGCTTCGTGAATTTTTTGTAAGTATAAATCGAGTAAAAAAAAATGAAGTACCGGTTATTATGGGAGCACGAGGTGAAAAAGTACCGAGCTTTCTACCTATATTTCCGTTCTCGTCGAATGGAATAGCTTGGTAAACGTAACACAAGGGTATCCAGTGAGCTGTTGGCCACCTGTGAGCACACGTTTCATATAAAGATTTAGTTAGCTAATTCGATAGTCGCAGTTAATCATTCGTCGTGGCCGTACTCTCGTCAATGGTGTGATTTCGGAGCATTTTTTCTACCTTTTTTTTTCCATCGATTTTTGTTTATTGTTTCTACGTATGGTACTGTGAATAGTGAAGGTGTTCCTTAATTTTTATAAGGTGAGTTTTATATTCTGTTTCATTTTTTTTTTCATCATCCGTAATGCTATTTTTGAAAACGAAAAATTTTGAATTTTTACAAAAAAAATTTCCTCGGTGGTTTTTTTTTTTTGAATAACCCCAGAGGGAGTTGTGGGCATTGGTACAGTCTAGATGATCGTTTGTGACCCACTAACGATCTAATACCGACCTGGACTACATAATGATTACAAAAGAACTTTCTTCTTCAACCATTCAACAATAAAGCACTTTGGCGGGTGTCTGCTTGATTTGCTTATGTTTACAGATGATCAATCAATGTATCGACATGTGCTGTAAAAATTTATTACTCGTTTGAGAATATTTTTCAAAGAATACCAGAACGTTAGTTCGAGTTAATTTCATTACACAAAAATAATATCCATATACAGGTCGATGAGGATTTCTGCAAGTCAGCTTTTCCAATCGATTCTGATGTAATTTATGAGATACCTAGTTCAGAATATGTGGGTGCTGTTTTATCGATTTTATCCTCAAAGATGAGGTTAAAAAGCCCGAGGAGGGAATCCGGTATTTGATCATTTTCTGCTAAGTATTGTAAATAGGCTACATGTACGAGAAGATTTGCTCGTCATGCCATTTACTTTACCTACCTATTTATTATGATTTCAATAAGTTAACGGAATAGGTAGGTAAGTCTATATGTAAACATTATCTACACACAGACTTGTTCCTTAACTTGATTGGTTATGTACTCTCGTGTATTCGCATGACATACGAGTAGGTAAGCGAACCGGCAAAGGGCAGTTTAAAAATTTAAATCTTCGTATTCCAAATAGGCTTTTACCTATGTACTGCTCAATTGAGGTTTTGAATTTTACATTTTCAACGATCGCGCTTTTATAAATAATGACACAATTTAACGATCTGGTATTTCTGTATTACGCTGACGTACTAAAATGCTAATTATTCGCCGACGTTTGTGTAATAGATATACTTAACCTACCTACGAACGTGTGCTGAAGTTTAATAATCGCTACGTGTAGTTCAAGTTGTTAGTAAACTTGATAGTTGGTAATTAAAATTATAAATATGTTTGCAAAAATTTAGCTCGATAGTGAAATTTCATTTTTTTGCTTCAAATGAAAGAATACATCTACCTTTGTCCTTGGATGTCTGCGGTATTGCTATTGCTCGATCGTTGGCTTATTCGACGATGAGTTTTTTGATGAGAGCGTGAGATTTATTATTCCCTTATTTCTTTCTTTCTTTCTCTCTCTCGAGAATGAAGTTATCCTGAAACCGAAACATTTGAAGTTTTTGTGATCGTTGCCTAATTTTGGTGATGGTTTTTTAGATAGAAAGATAGAGGAGAATTGGTTTTAGAAATACGGGTCAAATTTTGAATAATAAAGTTGATTTCTTTTTCTTGGAATTTTTGAAAATTTGTTGACAAAATTGTAACGCACGTGTACCTATTATTTTTGCAATTTTTCATTTTTCCTTGAAATGAAAAATTAGGTACTTACACTAATTACCTATTTTAGTAGGTTATAAATTTGTTGATAAATGAGCAAAAAAATCTCAACAACAAAGTTTTTCATTTCTTATGATTAGAATTTTTTTGCATGCAGTCTAATTATCGTGATACAGTATTTTAGTGCAACTTTTTGAGCAAATTATTAGCTTTGTAAATGTGCATGTTTGATAAAAAATGAATTTGTTTAACTTTGATTTTTTTTTGAGACATTACCTAGTTGAATCGAATTGATAACTTTCTAAAATAAAGCAGATATTCGTGTTGAAACTATACACTTACTTACTGGTTCAATTCTGTAATTCTATTTTATTTATTTTATTTTATTTTTTTCCAGAAAAAATGAATCATGCTTTTTAATGTTTTCAAAAAATTTACCTATTAATATTCCAAAGAACTACATAAAAATTCTCAACTTTTCACAGTTTTGAAAAACTGTGAATTAAAAATTTTGAAAATTAACTTCACGAAAAATCAAGTGTAGACTATAATGTTATATTCCCAGACCCTACGTATTTTTTTCTCAAAATTGGAACACAAAAATGAGACAAAAAACATGCGAAAACACAAATATAGGTTCAGGAAATTTAAACATTAATTTTACTAATCAATTGATTGGTTTTGAAAACTAGGTTCGTCTATTTTTTTTTTTTTTTGATGGGAGGAGAAAAGGGATAGGCAAAATTAAATTATTTCCTTCCAAAATTTTCGATTTTGATTAGCTTACCAATACTTGATTGTTCACCTTGAAGCAAAATTGACTGTTGAATATTGATCGTCCGATTAAATTGAATTTCAATAAAAATTCGTGTTTCATTTTTATTAAAAATTTCAACTGATGAAATCGATCATTTCAGAATCTTCTCACTCAATCTCCCCCCCCCCCCGCCATCCACAATGAAAATAACAATTTTTTGGTGGTTTTTTTGTACTTCAAAAATAAATTTTAACTTTTTTAAAAAAATGAATTTGTTTTTTTTTTTATTTACGATTAGGTACGTAGTTAAATTGTTTCAAAAAGTCAAATGACCATAAAACTCGGTTGTTCAACACTTGAAAGAAAAAAAATATTCATTTTTTTCAAACTTTCTCTCTCAAAAAAAAAACTCAATTGAATCATTAGGTAGATTGTAAAAATTTATCTAAAAAATTCTTGAACTGAAGCAAGAAACTTTTTTGAAAATACTCGTATTACTATCCATTCGAAATTTTAAAAAAATGATTTCAAGATGAATTGAAACATCGTTTTGTTTGATCAAATTTATAGATATCTACTCTTCTTTCTTTTATTCAATCATTTTGATTTCTGCAGAGTAATTCTCAATTCTTTTTACTTCAGATAATCTACCATTTTAATTTTATCAAAAAATTGATTTTTTTTCGTTCAATATCATTCCATTCTGTGATTTTGGAAAAGTAATCAATTTTACCGTTTTTGAAAGGAATTTCGAGCTGTTTTGAGTTATTCTGAAGGCTCCAAAAAATGTTTAAAAAATTACATACTTTTCAAAATTTTTTAGCATGATACTGACACTTTTGAAATGGCTTAAAAGTCATTTCCAACTGATTCAGCAGATCGAAGAAAAAGAATAGGTACCTACATAAAACAAAGTTTAGCTTTGAAATTTATGATAGGTTTGTGAAATTTCGTAAGAATTTTAATTTCCAAAAATTAATTGAAGATTTCGTAACTACTTACTCAAAATGAGTCTAAATCAGGTAGGTACTTTTACTCGACGGAGGTGATGGGAGGGTCAAAAATAGGCTAGATATACAAAATTTAAACTTTTTAGTTCAATCAGATAAAATTTGATTTTTTAGGATCACTTTTGATTTCGTGTGAATCCGAAATTTTCCTGCCGGTTTAGAGATCTTCTCCTTCAGAAGAAATAATTACCTACCTCAGATCATTCAATTCCTTTTTTTCATTTCCTCTCCTCTCCTTCTACTTCTTCCCTTCTTCTCCTTCAAAAAGTGATCATCTAACCTCAAAAATTTGCACCAGAAAAAATTTCAATTTCACTATTTTTAATTTTTTTGGCTGAGGAGAGGAGAAGAGTTTTCCAATTTGGTCAAAAAATCTAATTTTAGACGTACTGCTGGAATTGGCTGAAATTGGCTGAAATGGTGAATTTTCAAGAAGACATTACTTGAAAAAATTTTCAGCAGCTTAAATCAATTTTCTCTTCCACAGCAAAAATTTGAAAATTTAAATTTCGCTAGAGGCTATAGGATCAAAACAAATTTTTTCGTTGAATGTAGGTATAGCGATCGGAAATTAATATTAACCGAAATAGACTATTTTTATTTTCAACTCCCACAAAAGTTATCTAATTGCACAGATACTACATCCTAGAACAAAAAATTGCTTAAAATTTCACGACGAGTTAGATTCAAGTAAAAATAAAACTAAACCCTTTCATTATCTAGTCTACATTTATAAAATCCACCGAATTAATCTAATATGTACTTCACCCTGCGTGCTTAGGTAGGTGTAGGTGCACAGTACACTCGTACGTCGGTCGGTCAAACACTAATAATTACCTACTAATGCTAATCCATCCAATGATTCATATTATTTATGAAAACTGCTGCAGGAATTTCGGATATTTCGTCGGTAGGGCTATAAGTATTACGGAACTAGTACGACGTAATATTTGACACGAAGAAGGTAATAGGTATTATGTGTTTTTCGAACATGTAAGGTAAAGGTCAATTCCGCAACCAGGGCAAAAAGAATTCAATACCAGGAAAAAAATCGCATACCTACTTTTACGAATACGTAGGTAGGTACGTAGCTTTCAGCTTATAAACTTTTGAGGGTTCGATTATTAGGTGCCTTAGATGTTCGCTAGCGGCTACGACGATCCATATAAAAATAACCAAACACCTGATTAGCTATGCGAAGAAGAAGAAATTTCACCGAATTCATTAATTCAACATTGTATAGTAGTGTATACTTGGACAAATAGCCTACACGAGTAGTACGCTATTGAACGGAAATCCTAATCGGGCTCTTCATATCTATCTACTCATATCTATCCAATATCCATACAGACGTTTGTTGACAAAACGCTTACATGCTAAAATGGAAAAGAAAGTGATTGAGTCAATAACATAATAACGAATGTATCGCCAAACTTCGTAATCGTATTCTAGGTACGAATTTTTTCACCCTTTGGAATCACTTATACTTTAGATTTAAAAAATCAAACCTACGGATCAAGGTAGGATTACCAGGGATGGATGAATTACATAAAAATCTGGTAATGTGATCTCGCTGATGGGTTTATTGTCTCGTCTCGTGTAAGCGTTAAAATCGAAAGTGTTAACGAACATAAGCTATGGTAACTTAAATCGTTCTATTTTCCATACTTGACCCTTATTTACCTTGAATGTGTCAGACAATCCAGACATAGATGATTATTTTATTGGCACTTGTAAATATGCACGAAGGATGTTAAACGTCTGGACTCTGGATTGAAAATGCGAGCATTTTTTTTTTTTTTTGCTACACCTACCTATAAGGTAACTTGTTTGGGATTAATACTATGAAAGATACAGATTTCGTAGATTTTTTTTCCTTCAATATTTGAAAAAAATTAACAGCTCGAGCTTTATATTTCTCTCGTGGCAAGGATTTACTCGATGTTAAGGTTGAACGATTACTTATTTGATTTTTTTAAGGCGAGCAGAAGAGGGTGGTTACATTTTCTTTTACTTCTCACACGTTAGTGCTACCCTGGTGTAAATCACGAATCCGCCATGTCACCGTTGGCAGGATAAAACCATCAAGCTTATATTATCAAAGTAGATACAAGTCATAGGTCATAGCCAAATATGACTGGAGAACGAATCCAAAAAAGGACATTTGTTGCTGATACATGAATTTTCTGTCTGTTTCCCTTTCCCTTCCTTCCTAATCCTGTTTATACAGTATATTTGTGTACCCAATTAATTACCCATTGACACTTCATGATCGTGACAGTCTCTCTTAAAAAAAAAAAAAAAAAAAAAAACACTCAAATACAAAAATAACAACATAATTCTAAACATTTAACGCATAAAACGTACACTCGGAGTACAAAAAGTAATCGCAGATTTTCGACATTTCCTGTGCAAACACACACACGTCAGTCAAACGTGCATGTAATTTCGGAGGTTGAAAAAGTGCAAAAAAAAAGTTGGTTTTTAGATTCTTCCTCGATAATTAACACTAGCTACTTTAATGCAGTACTATGTATGAGAAAAATTATTTGCGTGGACCTAACTTTAAGATCGTATAATTATAACATAATCAGAAGAATAGATTCATGGTCATCGTAATTGAGTTTAAACGTATTCATTTAACTTTTAGTTAACAGCAGATTAGATGCCTTAGGAAAAAAACAAATATCAAATCAATTCCTCGCGTAGAACGCCCATTTTTCGACAGTTTGGATCATTTTCTAGCATGGTTTCCTATATTGTGCGAGTATTTAGTGTTCCTTCGCGCTCTTAATCGCAACCTTGAGTATTATTTTGAGATTTCAAATAAAATTGTGTTTTTTTCCCTCTAAGTAACTATTTCTTCGTTAACGAGAGAAGAAATGAAAACTAGTTAATGAAGTTGAAGTGTAAGTGTTCACTGTTCAGGTTGGAAATGCTGATTTTGTTTCCTCGTATAACGAGTAATTATTATATCTGCGACGTATTTGTTCAAAGGCGTTTGCTTGAACGAAGACCTTGGGTACAAATAGGTAGATTGTGGTGCAGTTTCAAAACTTCAAAAGAGAAAAACATAACTTTTGAATACCTTTTCAACGTGTTAATTGCTGAACATAGTTCTTAATAAATTAATGATTTACTGAAGTACTAGTAGGCTATACGCTTTTTTATTTTTTTTCAACCGGCTACACTGCTTTTTCAGCAAAAAAGCCTTGCTTTTTGTTAAAATTGTCAAAGTCTCATCTTCCTCAAAAAATGGCAAAAATTTCGCCTTTTGTAAAAATTTCCAAAAGATTTCGTTTTCTTCCTAACAAAAAGTGCTAAAAAGTGTCACTAAAAATTACTCTACAGCATCTCTTTTTAGCCAGAAATCACCAAAAATTTTTATATTTTCGCCAAAAAATCGAGGAAGAAGTATCGTATTGAAGTTGCAAGTCCCTAATTTTCATCCCCCCTTCAACTGTGTTTTGAGAAAAAAATAAAAGTACCTAAATTTTGTTTATTGTTTTAAAAAATACTTTTGGAAATGATAAGCTTTTAGAAATAAAAAATGTTGATCACTTTTCTTGGGCTCTTCAAGTGATAATATTCCTTATAATTCAAAAATTGCAATGTGGCAACCTTGATATATTTTGTAGGTATATTTTTGGACAATTTTGACCTAAAATTTTTTTTTTTGAAAAAGTTACCAAATTTTTTTTTTCAAATCATTTTATTTTTTTTAGTTTTATGGCAATTTTTCGATATTTTTGAACTTTTCTTTGGGGGACTTCGTTTTCCCGCGTTCCCCACAAAAAAAGCCCTGGTCGTGGGTATATTTTTTTTTTAATGAAAAGTTTCACTTTTTTCTAAAATTTCTCAAAAGTCTCGCTTTTTTGCTAAAAATAATATGTTTGTTTTGTGTTTTTACCAAAAAGTATAAAAAAGTCCATGGTTTTCCAAAAGTGCGTGCTCTTTGCAAAAATTTTCAAAGCTTTGGTATTTGCCAAAAATCCTTAAAAATCTTCCTTTTCAGCAAGATTGCGAAAAATGTTCACTTTTTTAAAAAAAGTTACTCAAAAGATTTGTTTTTACTTGATCAAAAAGTTGCAAAAAGTCTCGCTTTTCCGTCAACAAAATCGAAAAAATAAAGTTCAGCTTTTGCTAAAATTTTTAGTCTTTTGACAGGAATTTTACGGTTTTCCCTAAGAATAACCCGAGTCTCGTTTTTTTTTTTTTTTTGCCGGAAATCACTTTTTTGCTAATGCTTAATTCCAGAAAGGTCTGCTTTTCACTAAAATTGTCAAAATAAAAATTTATTTTTAGCAAAATGGCCGAAAATTGTAACTTTTTGCAAAAAATTACAAAAAAGATCTCACTTTTTTCGACAAATTGCCCAAAATCATGTTTTTTTGACAGAAATTTCCAAAAAGCCCTTCCTTTTGCTAAATCTTGCCTTTTCGCCCAAGAAATGTCCCAGCTTTTTCAAAAATTGTTTAAAAATTTTGTTTTTTAGAAAAATGGCTTAAAATTGTGTATTTTTTTTACAAAAAATTCCGAAAAGTTCCATTTTCTTTTAAAAATTGTCCAAGACGTTGTTTTTGTTTGCCAAAAATTGCGGAAGGGCCCTTCCTTTTTTTTAAACTCTGCGAAATTCCGCTTTTGCAAAAAAAATGTTTTTACTGCGGAAATTGAAAAAATTCTCGTTTTATTGCCAAAGATTGCCAAAAACTTTTGGTTTGTTTTACCAGAAAGTTCAAAGGTGTTGAATACCAGGTTTTTTGGTCATTTTTTTTCTACATCAAAATGTTTTCTCACATTTTGTTGCTTTTTTGCTTACTAAAAGTTACTTTTGTTGGGAAAAAATATTTAGTACAAGTTCTGTAATTTACTACTTTTTTGTAGAAAATTAATGATACATATTATGTATTGAGGTATTTACGTTATTTTCAAACATTCACCAAAAATCGTTAAAAAAATTCTGACAGCTCCAAATTTGGTTCTGAAGCTTTGACGACATGCTGTTTTCGTGAGCCCAATTTCAGCTCCATCAGATTGCATTGTAAATAGCGAGTCAGTATGATTCATTGAACTTTATAATCCAAAAATGATAGAAACAATCAAGATTAATTTTCATGATTATCTTGAGTGATAATCAGGAGGATCTTTACTAGTGGAATTTCGTGACTTTTTGGTGAGATGTCGAGAAAATGGTTCTAAATTGTTGTGAACTTGTGAGGAATTTTTCAGAACGATTTGATGACTTTTTGCGAAGATACTTATTATCAATCGTCAATCTTGATTTACATACCTAATGAATTATCTTGGTAGTTTAATTCATTGACCTTTAATCTAAATTTCGACCAAAAAACGATAGTACATGTAGAGCTTTTGCTTTTTTGAAGCGAGACCTTTCACTCACCAGCTCCTTTTATGCATCCATGAAATGGAATTTTACTCAGTACTGTCATCACCACGTGTCGCCTGGATACGATTAATCCATCGAATGAAAAAATATAAGCTACTGTACCTGAAGTTCTATTCTTGTACATAGCTATCGCGGTTTAATGGTCGTCGGCGAATGGATGGACGAGTAAAGAGTATGCACGATGATATTACGTAAACAATGTCAAAGCTATATTCTGGAACGTATATGTATAAAAAAGAAGCCGAGCCTGAGCGTCTCGTGCACCGCAACAAACCGAAAGGTTACGCACGTCGCAACCACGTAATAAAATTATTAAATATTGTTAATGACCGAGTAATAGAAGCGGCATGGCATTCTGTTCTGTTGTGGCGATGCATAAATTGCACCGTGTGTACCTGAGTGAGTATCACCAGGTGTAAAATGTATGCATAATATTATGATGAGAGTTGAAAACGAAAAAAATTCACTTCAAGGTTTTTGATTTGCGCATACGAAGGTGATTAGCTGATTGAGTATTGAGATGAAGATTACATTACGTATGAGTGAGATTGGGTACCACCTATACGTAGGTACATAGGGTATTGATTCATAGAAACCTTTAACGTTAGCGCACCTTGCTCTACGGGAACGGAGAGGTACACGTGTTCAAATGCAAACTATTAAGGAAAAAATTTTCCAAGATTTTTCGGTTTCGAGACCATTATGATTCATAGTCCATGTTTGTTTATGTACTTATGTACCGCAAGACGATTTAGGATAGGTAATTTACGTAATGACGATTTTCTCGTAACCGTGACAAATTTTTTCTCTCTCAATGCCCTCGAGACCGGAGGAGGAAAAAAAGCACCCGCGAGAGAGGCCAGCCAACTGGACTGTACGACGACGTTGTGCAGGTTATGAAATAATCAAATCAGATCGATCTTGTACGCGTATTAAATAAATACACGAGTATGCTTCGATAATTCGGCGACTTCAGAGACCAGCAGCCGGCGCAGAGGTGCACCTAATTTATAACGTGTGGACAATTGTTTATCTGCTGTAGAAGTTCGATAATCTGAGCCCATTAGCAATTACGTCAATTCAACGTTTAAAACGAAAGTCTTCAGAGAGGCAATGAAAATTAACATCGCACAAGTGGCGATTATATAAGAGGCTGCGAGCGTGTGTACCGGAGACTATGGCTTTTAAAGCACCGATATACCGATGAACACCTTGGTAAATACGAGTGTAGGTACTATAGCCCGTGTGTACCTAGTATTTGCATCGTACCTATTATGCTCGCGACTCGCGTCTCTGTGTAACCTTAATGACTTTTTAATTTCTTCTATATATATTTTTTTGTCCGGGCCTATAATAGCCGCGGGTTTTGAGTCAGCGTGGCGATGATTAACTTATCGAACACGCGGTAAATGAACGATATTGTTTGGACGTATAGGTATAGGCGACCGCAACGGTTGGCAAAGTGGGCTGATTTGGTAAGCTTATGACGATGAGTATTGTAAACTATTGTATGATCGATGTGGTGCAAATAGTGCAATAAGAAGTTATCTTTGCTCAATTTTTAATTAGCTTAGAAGGATGTGAACTAAAATTTGTAAAGTGAAGGAGTTTAGAATTTTTCTTCAAGGGGTGGGGAAATTGATCAGGGAAGCTGAAAATCGAATTCTAGTTCATTTTCGGCCTGATGAACGAGTTCATCCGCAATTGAGACGATTTCCTGTTGAACATCTCGAAATACACTCAAGTATCTGCCCGAAAATCGCCTCGATTGTGGAAAACTCTTCGAACAGGTCGAAAATAAGCCACAATTCGATTTTTAGCTCGTCGTCGGTTCAATTTCTACATATTTTGAAGAAATTCCAAAATTCTGGAAAAATTGAAAATTGTGCTGGAGGCTCTAGAATGGCCCGGAAATAGTAAAATTCGAGTTTTTTTCCTGGAAATCGGCCTGGTGATGAATGAACTCATTGAACAGGTCGAGAGTAAGCCAAAACAGTATTTTTAATTGCCCAGATTAATTTTCGCTCATTCTAGAGAAATTCAAATCCTTGTAGAAAAAAATCGAAAATTTCGCTGGAGGCCCCAGAATGGCTGGAAATGATGTAATTCGATTTATTACATAGCAGAGATGTCAGCTCCAGAACAGATTTTCATCACTTTTACTGAAAAAGTGCTTTTAAAAAAGAAAAAAAAATCAATTTCAGGAAATCCTCGTTAATTAATTTGGGCAAGCTGAAATTTCAGTTGTGGCGGTTTCAGACCATGCTCTTTCCAAAAATCGAATTTCCGTTCAAATTGAAGGCAGACACCTCAAATGGTTCCCTTGTTGGCTTTTTTCAGATCTTGAAATACGAGAACATCAAATCAATCGATAACTTAATCAGCAAATAAATCAATCAACATGAGTACAAATCCATCTAATCTTCACCATTACTGCCACTTCTTTTCAAATCAACTACCTAATAAATCAATTAAACTGAAGATCATCTCATTCTTCAACCTTTCGTTAATCAGCTGTCATGTCAATCAATATTACACTACTCATCGATGAACAAATTAATAGGCTATACTTACAAGGGAGGTGCCCCAGGTGACATGCACCGATTTTAATGATTCTTGCACCATTAGATAGAGGACATCGAACATAGTCTACCACAGAATTTTCAGCTGCTGAAGTTGATATTTCGATTTTTCAGAGCAATTTTTCGATTTTCACATAGCAATTGTGACAATAGAAAAATCGCCCTGGAAGAGTCAAATATCAACTTCAGCAGCTGAAAATTTCACGGTGGGCTAGTCTTATCATATGTATTGAAATGCTCAAATAATATTGAAGGTTTCGGTATGCGACCTCCGCCGACTATTTTTGGCCAATTTTTCAAAATTGCAATGTGAAAATCAAAAAATCGCCCTGGAGGGCTCAAATATCAACTTCAGCAGCTGAAAATTTCACGGTGGGCTAGTCTTATCATAAGTATTGAAATGCCCTAATAATATGGAAGGTTTCGGTATGCGACCTCCGCCGACTATTTTTGGCCAATTTTTCAAAATTGCAATGTGAAAATCAAAAAATCGCCCTGGAGGGCTCAAGTATCAACTTCAGCAGCTGAAAATTTCACGGTGGGCTAGTCTTATCATAAGTATTGAAATGCCCAAATAATATGGAAGGTTTCGGTATGCGACCTCCGCCGACTATTTTTGGCCAATTTTTCAAAATTACAACGTGAATATCAAAAAATCGCCCTGCAGGGCTCAAATATCAACTTCAGCAGCTGAAAATTTCACGGTGGGCTAGTCTTATCATAAGTATTGAAATGCCCAAATAATATGGAAGGTTTTGGTATGCGACCTCAGCCGACTATTTTTGGCCAATTTTTCCAAATTGCAATGTGAAAATCAAAAAATCGCCCTGGAGGTCTCAAATATCAACTTCAGCAGCTGAAAATTTCACCGTGGGCTGGTCTCATCATATGTATTGAAATGCCCAAATAATATTGAAGGTTTCGGTATGCGACCTCCGCCGACCATTTTTGCCCAATTTTTCAAAATCGCCCTGGAGGTCTCAAATATCAACTTCAGCAGCTGAAAATTTCACCGTGGGCTAGTCTCATCATATGTATTGAAATGCCTAAATAATATTGAAGGTTTCGGTATGCGACCTCCGCCGACTATTCTTGGCCAATTTTTCAAAATTGCTATGTGAAAATCGAAAAATTGCTCTGAAAAATCGAAATATCGACTTCAGCAGCTGAAAATTTTGTGGTAGACTATGTTCGATGTCCTCTATCCAATGGTGCAAGAATCATTTAAATCGGTGCATGTCACCTGGGGCACCTCCCTTGTTAGATGTTGTAATACAATCATTTTAACAAGCACCACAGGATTCTTGCTCTCAGCCATTTCTATTTGCTCTAGAATTCGTTTCTAGATACCTATATTCGTAGCATGAGCTTATGAAACCCCTTCGGAATTTTAGATTGGAGCTTTTTAAATCGACGAATAAATTCCAGAATTAAAAAATGAGACTTTTTAAATTAACGAATTGCACTAGATTTTTCCTATCTTATCATGATTAGATTATAGATCTATCATCATCATCATTGAACTTTGACTCTGTGAGCTGTTCAGCCTGTCTGGGAAACTGTGGTAAAAGAATTGCTTGCTGATGTGTCATCAAGTTTTTTCTTCAGTCTTCATCTGCTCCTCCTGCCAGTTGGAGTGTATTCTTCGACTTTTCTAGGGGACCATTCGTCAGGCATTCTATCAATGTATCTTTGCCATTTCTTTCTGTAATCTTTCATCTGTCCAATGATTCACTCTGCTCCTAGCTCCTTCAGGATGTCTTCATTCTTTTTCCTATCGTGTCTTGTATACATATACTGCTGTGGCTCGCATGAATCTCATTTCTGCTGTGGTTACTCTATTTGTTATATCCTTTCTCATCATCCATGTTTCACTTCCATACGGTAGCATTGGTCTTGCCACTGTGTTGCAGATTCTTATTCGAGTTTCAGTTCTGTCTTTTCTTCAAGGGATGGGGGATGGCTCGGTTTATCACCTCACTTACTCTCAGGAATTTGTTGATCTTAAGTTGTGCATCGACCTCTCCTTCATAAGATAGCTCACACCCAAGATACTTGTATGTATTTAAGGGTACTCTACAGAGAGCGTTCTAATTCGATAACCGGTCAAAATATGAAGCTGATTTGTTCGTTATTTTCACCGTTCGTTCATAAGACTGCGTGTAATGGAGTGAATGAATTTAGTCGTGCTTAATGCTTATGTCCCGCAGCTCGCTCCCATCTAAACTTCAGACGGGGATTTCTCCATGAATTTTCAAAATTCTTCCAATTTTTTTTCACCAATACTGATATTTCATCTATGGAATTGAGGGTATGTCGCCATATTTTCTAATTTTGCTTTTTTATAAGGTACGTGAGCATCTAAAGTACCACCATTCAATTCCCCATTATAACCATTAAATGTCCTAAATCAAAAATATCTCGACATACCCTCGCTTTTGAATGTATTTTGAGCAAAATAAATAAAACCCCAGAAAAATCCGTTCAATAGTTTTGGCACAATCCCCGCCCAAAGTTGACCATTTTTCATCAAAAAATCTTACAGAACGCGTTTTGTAGAGAATAGTCTTAAAGCTTCTGACTTGTTCCTCTGGCAGTCCATTTCAGGGTTGCGGAACGATGCCGATACCGAAAAACCAATACCGGCAAAACCGCCTAATTTTTGAAAAAAATTTGAAAAAACCGAAAACCGATACCAATAAGTTGACAAATGAAAAACCGATTTAGAAAATACCAATATAATTTCAAAATCGGTACAAAATACCGAAAACCAATACCGAAATTATTTTAAAATCTGTATTTTGGTACTCATTTTTGCGTATTTCTGCAAATGAAACAATTCCAACATCAAACAAAATGAGTTAATTCATTTCAATGATCGCTTTTCTTTGTTGATTTTCCTCTCATTTCATTCTCATTTCAACTTTTATACTACTACTCTCTCAATTTCTGAATTTTAAGCCAAAGTGTTCTGTAATTAGCTTGATTTTTGAGTGATAAAATACCAATACCGAAACCGAAAACCGAAATAAAATTCACAAAAATTGGAAAAACCGATACCGAAAACCGAAATTTTGAGGTAGAAATTGATGAAAACTGAAAAACCAATACCGTTTTAGCCACCATATTTGAAATACCAATACCACGTACCAATACCGTTTTGTTTTATCGTTCCGCAACCCTGGTCCATTTACAACAATTTTACAGCGTATTGGCTATTTCCCCTCAAAGGCCATCACCTTTGTTTTTGACGATGAGATTCTCATTCCGTATTTATCTGCTACTTTCTGAAGGTTGTACATCACTCTCTGCAAGTCATCTTCATTGTCAGCAAAGACCACCTGATCATCGGCAAATAGCAGGGTATTGACATGGGTATCATTGATGTCTAGCCTTTTTGGCTTGGTTTTTCAGCTATTCTTTAATCATGTCGTCAAAGTAGATGTTGAACAGATCCATTTAGTGTCTTCGGGTGCCTGCAGAGTTCATGTTTGGATTTTTGGTAATTTTTTGAAAATTTAAAAAAAGGAAAAGAAAAATCCGAACAACCTGTGCTTTATTGGGCTTTTGAAAACGTCGATTTAATGTTTCTAAGGAAGGAAATTGAAACGGTTGTTTGAAAATACATCCAAGGTTTAATGATTTTTTCTAAAAAAAAAAAAAGATGTAGAAAAAAGCCCCATTTAGTATTGTAGAAAAGTACATATCTTACAATTATTATTATATGTAGGTACTATGAAAAAAGTACAGAGAAGTAAAAGCACTTTGAAATTTTGTCCACAAGTTTTTCATAGCTTTTTATGGCCAGATAAGAAATGAATCTAAAATGAAAAATTGGCTTCTTTTTTCAAAAATTCTTTTCATTTCATCTATTTTTTTAAAAAGTATATTCTGCTTTTTGAATAATATAGGGTTTTTTCTCACTTGATTTATCAATTTCTATGATTTTTTAAAAATCCCACATACTCTCTGATTGCAAACATTAATCTAATAGGTAGGTAATCCGCGCAGTAAGACTTATCATTATTCGCGAATTTAATCATGTGTTTATTATCATCCCAATAAGTACTACAATTTGGTGTGCGAATCATCATAGAATTATATGCCATTAGCATTAGCGTCGATGCCAATGAACCTACCCACAACAGTTCAAATTATTTCTATAGAATCATATTGTTTCCATGGGTTAGGTAGGTACCTGAATCGCAGTACAATTTTCAAGGTTAAAATTATGAAAAAATATTACAAGACGAACGAGATAATTGATAATATTTATTTGGATTTTGAAATAATTCGCTCAGGTTTCAAATTGCATTCAAATCCATCTCAACGTCGGTTCTTTATATTTTCACGTTTACTGCAATAATAATAATAATGACAAACAGATACTGAGATACAGTGCACGTGCAGTTGTTTACTTTATAGTACCTAGGTAGGTAGGTAAATCATCAAAATAACGATTATTTTACTCGAGATGATGGAAAAATACCTCGAAGCTGAGTTAATTAAACACAAAAATTCTCAAACCGGATACCACTTGGGGAAAAAAATCACTTGTACGGTGACTCGGTGAGCCTTACCTAATACCTAAGCTACATATTTTTTGTTCTTTGAAAAATAAAATAGATGCAATGGTAATATACAAAGAGGGAAAAATTCCTGATTAAAAAAACACAGTGTACTCGATTTAATGCTTCACTAACACCTGTAATTTTTACAGGTTTCGATGACAGTGATGTGAACATGTAAAGTGTTATCGAGGGTTAGGCCTTTATGAGGAAGTTTTTAATCGAGGTCTAATGAAAATTTTCCTTCTGCTGTATAGCTGGAAAATTCAAACCTATTGTCGAAGAAGAGATATCCTTACGTTGATTTTAAAATTCTCTTTTTACTCTGCATAGGTAGATAATGTCATTTTTAAAATTTTTTATTCTCGGCTGTGTAGTGTGTATTTATAAAAATGTGTATAAAATACTGAGAGACAGCCGCCTATATGGGAAATACTTGTAATCGGGTTAAGGTTAACGAGATTAAGCTCCGCGTTTATATCGAGTAATTAAACCATTAATTGCAGACGAAAAAATTTTCCTATTCTCCAGTAAAATAGAAGATACTCTCGTTATGCGTCGCTAAAAATGTTAAACGTGTGAATTTTTTCACTACACGTTTAAGCCACGCGAGGTTTTCATTGCATTTTATACTGACACGATTACGTAAAAATTGATACCTACCTACGTTGTCTCGAGGATGAGTTTTTTTAAATGTACATGAAAGACATAATTTTTATAATGTAGGTATAAGTACATATCTGATCGTTCGCTGCAGGTATACCTACTGCCTACTACGACAATTGTAGGTATATAAAACCGCAGGCCATACAAGTTTTCAACGCAATCATACTAAAATTGTTATTTTTTGCAAAAAGTTTAATGGCCTAACACACGTGCTAGGCAGTGAGAAAGAGATCTGATATAAATGCAGGCAAATATGTTAAGGACTTGTGTAAATTTTCCATCACTTCGCCTCTCTGTATATAAGACGAGTGAATGGTTTTACAGATTGTTATGGGGTAGCTCAATAGTCGATACGAAGGTCAATATTGTGTACCTACAATCTTATAGTCGAGATACCTACCTATACGAATATATAGGTAATTAATTGCATCTCGTCGAAGCTCTGGTTTTCTACGGTGATATATTTTTTTGGCGAAGGTGAGCTACTTTTATTTGCACCCAGTCTCTGTTTCCAGATGAATGTATACCTTATACTGTTAGTGGAATCTGCATCGATCTGACCGGAACAGCCTCAAGATTATAGCACCGCATGTCTACAGCTTATTTGTAGTCTGGAGATATACTTCCACGCATATTATAATAGAATTATGCAGTCAGGATAGCAAAAATGATAGAAATTTGGCAAAAGGTACACCCATCATAAATTCGTTCTAATATTTTCAGTTTGACAAATAACGGATTAGGATACCTGCCAAAATACCATATCAGCTCGTAATTTGGGCGAGAATCCTTATACTGGTCAAGTGGTCAAGTATACGAGTACTTCCTGATTTTTTTCGGGTGCGTGGAAGTAATACCTTTTTGGGATCTCTTTTTTCCCTTGTCGGCAGGACCTTCGAAGATTCATTAATTGTACTCGTATGACGCAAGTGGCATGTTAGAACCCACGAAATAAGTAGAGGTAGTCTATAATATGGATTTTATTATGATACGGTTTCTGTGAGCCTTGAAAATTATGTGTTTTGGTCATCGGATGCGAGTGCGAATAATTTTAATTACGGATGTAGAGGCAGGATTCGATTCAATTTTAGTACATCTGTAGGAAGGGCTGAAGATGAAGAACGATGGATGATTCAAAGATGTTGAAAACTGATCTCAAATCTCAGAGTATGAGCTCGAGCCCTTCAATTTTGTCTGATATGAAATGACAAATGACACCGAATCGTGAAAAATTTCAAATACAATAACACAGTATTAAAATTTTCTTCAATTTGTTACGTAAGATGACAAAATGAAAAATTAGTGGCGTCGCTGACCTAATGCGATACATTATAAAATTTTATATAAGTCAACAGCCCGTGTAGTACAAACTAAGTAAGTAACTAGGTAGTGACCTGAAACTTGATGAATATATCTAAGTGCCTAACCTACAGCTACGCGTAGCGAAACGATCTGCAAAGACGAATGGCTATTTTGATCGTTGTATAATTCACGATTGTTTGATTAATATCGGTAGTGTAAGGACAAGTGCTCTTAATTGATTCGACTCGTCGATTGTATAAGTAGGTAGGTGCCGAAAATTATGCGGCGAAGACCTATTAATGAACGAACATTTTTTGCAAAATGATACGAGTGCGATGCTGACGAGTTTTCTAGTATACGAGTATCTTATCTCGTAATAATTTGAGAGATAATCTCAACAGAATGTACGAGTAACAATGCAAATTATTCTGGCGAATAATTAGATAGGAACTTGTGAGGCTGTTTTATAAAGTTATCGAAGTACAGTTTTCTATAACAAACTATCTGCACTGTGCCTTTCAATTAATGAATTGGTTTAATTATGATGAATCAAGATCATAGCAGGACAAGATTACTGAATCGGACTCGGCCAATTTTTTCAATTTTTTTTTTTGCTGTCTCCAATTTTTGGCGATAAAAGATCATTTTAGAGCCTCTCAATCTGTCATCCCTCTAGAATGTTGTAACCGCAAAAAATATAATTTTCACACCTCGTAAACCTCATCTTGAGCACTTTTCGGTCAAATGGTACGAAATTTGGCATATAAGCGAAGGTTTCCACTTTCCAGGACAAATGCTAACCGATGAATTTTCATTTTTTTTGAACTGCAATTTAAAAATTGATTCTAAACAGGGCGTCCACTCTCCTGGAAAAACTAGAAAAGTCAGGGAATTTGGACGATTTGGAAAAGTCAGGGGATTAATTGTAAATTTTGGATAAGGGCTTGTGATGAAAGGAAAACATTATTTTTTACATCTCGAAACACAAATTTTCGAAAGCTTTTGCCCTCGTTTGGCTCGGGCTTGTTTTCTTTTCTTTTTCCAGAATGATATGAAGATTTCTAGATTATAAAAATCAAGTTTTGAAGCCAAAAAATGAACTCCTCAGAAAAAAAAACATCGTTTTTATGACTCTAGAAGTACAAATTTACAAGAGCTTTCGTCCTTCCTTGGGTCTATTCTGTTTAATTTTCTTCAAAAAAACCATCATTCAAAATTCTAAAATTTTTAAAGCCAAAAAATAAACTAGGTACTCGTCCTCACATTAAAAAAAACTCGTTTTTCTCGAAATACAAATTTTAAGAGGCTTTCGCCCTAGCAGTTAATAATCAAAGTTTAGCTGTTTTTTATACCCGAAAAAGTATCCAGTTAGAAGAGAAACTTTTGAAAAAATTAAAGTATGAGGTATCTATAAAGTATATAGAAAATTGGTCTGGAAAACCTGGAAAAGTCAGGGAAAATGATTTGCCAAAAATGGCGGACACCCTGTCTAAATTTTTTGCCAATATTCCTAAACATATTCTTCACATTATTCATACCAATTTTAGCACTTTTGGAGTAAATATGGTAATGGAACCTAAGCCACTGTTGAACCTATACCTATAAAAATGATTTGAAAAATTTGTTTCGACAGCATTTTTCGCCCTAGGGATGACCCCATTTGGTCGATATTTTTTTTCACTTCGATATTTGGATTCAGGGAGTAAAATTATCCCAATTTTCCGTTTTTTCAGTTTTCACCATGAAATGTGTTTTCTTAAAAAATTTAGTCAACAGTTGAATTTTGAAAAATTGGGCTAAATTCCGAAAAAGAGCATTTCAAGGCAGTTCAGCTCGCTGAATACGAATACAAGATTCTTAGAACAACTTTAGGAGTAGAAACGAGAATTTTTTCAAATTTTGATTTTTTGATTAGATTTTTTTCTTTTTTGTCTACTAAAATTTCAAGGATCATGTAGGTGTACACGTAATTTGTTTTCAACTATTTTGGAAAATGTATTTTATACTTCGACGTAGATATAGTTCCCGTTGGTAATCATCGTAAACATAAATAACATGACGGCTAACTACAAATTAATTTTCATATTATGTACCTATCTAAAAGAAACGAAAAAAAAAAAAACAAAAAAAATTCTGGGAAATACGCAGAAGCAGCGTTACATTCCATAACTGTAATTGTTTTTCGCCAAGAATGCAAAATTAATCCTATCCACCCATGCGAGTGATATTTTATTAGTCTGCCGTTTAACATTGACTCAATTTCAAATGATGATCGTTTAAAACCGGTTTATGTAACTGTACGGCACAATACACGCATATAAGTTGTAGTAGCTAAGCCAACTGCCGAGCAACGGATAAAGATGAAAATTTACATCTGCCAAGTACAGTAGGCTAATAAATTTTTCTCTAATCTTTACGTACGTCAATTGGGCTGATGACACGACGTATTATGATCTGATCATCATTTGTTTGTAAATAAATCTCATATCGAACGGTTCCGTCTTCGAGTATACGTAAACTTTTACGTAAAGGTCATGGTGCCCAGTACCCACCTAGAAGAACTGCAAGTCGACGTCGATGCGACGACAAAAAAAGAAGAAATTTCGCTAATTTATGGAGACAATTACCTATCGTAGATTTACTATGGGATGTTGATGCGATAGGTTCTGCTATACCACAGCACAGGTGTACCATCATCTACCCAAACGAGTATTTAATATGCTTCGAATGTTCTCACGTGTCCCTCGCTGCTGTGAATCACGATTTTCTCTTATTCGTAATCTAAATACATGACCTGCGAATATGGCAAATTCGTAAGCACTATCGCCTTGAAATAATTGAAACATTGTATGTTTGTACGTTGGAACCATTAATGTAGGTAATGACCTTTGGCGCGACTTAAATTTATACCCCTTCTTCTACCACTTTTGAATCTCCACGTTACGTACAAGTGATCGATGTCGCTGCGATTGTTACGTAATTGTATAATTTTTCAACTAATTTTCATCTCCATCACTTCATCTGCAGTTGGAATTTTGTTACATAAGGAATTTAATAACATTTTCTTCCTGGTTGTTTCAGGTCCAAATTGGAAATTCTCAAATACTGCTACTGGTGAGTTATTTTTTTTTTACTTATTTACAATGGTAATATGTTCGAGTAATTTGTACATTTGTGCTACCAAATACGTACCAAGGGCGTTTGAATTTGATTATCGAGTAGCGCGTAAGCGCGATGAGTTTCATTGTTGATATACATGAGCTAAGATTTATAAACTACGAATTATAGGTACCGTTATTTTGTGTGAAAATTGTACAAGTAGGTGCATGTTAGTTACATACGTATAGGTAATGGCACCTGCGTTTATTTGATCGGAAAACAGTTTTTAATTTTTTTTCTTGATACACGCTACGAAACTGTAGAATATCTGTCGTTCGATAACGTGCGAAACTCATTGATATTACGCGACTGTTTCTTTTCATCTCAGTGAGACGAAAAGAACGCTTTTTCGTCTCACTGAGATGAAAAGAACGCACGAACGCATCAAGTAGGAGTACATCGAGTACGAAAACGAACGTTATCAGTTTTATCGAGAAACGGAGTGGCGAGTAGTACGTAACACAGACTTCTCACTCACTCAGACTCGAAATTTGTCTAAATAATCTAAATATAACACCCATTATGATTAATTAGTGTGTTATTCGTAATAATTATTCTTTTCCGTGTTCTTTTTGCTTTATTGGTGATCGAGTTCATTTGATTTAACCAATTCATTGTTTGTGAAGATCGATAGCTAATTGTATGTATCATGGGTGAAACGAAGACTTCGGATGTTGAATTGAAAAAATTTGTCTAAATAATCTAAATATAACACCCATTATGATTAATTAGTGTGTTGTTCGTGATAATTATTCGTTTCCGTGTTCTTTTTGCTTTATTTGAAATTACTTCAAACTTATTTTATGCGGTGATCGAGTTCATTTGATTTAACCAATTCATTGTTTGTGAAGATCGATAGCTAATTGTATGTATCATGGGTGAAACGAAGACTTCGGATGTTGCATTGAAAATTTCTCCAACATACATAATTCTTTCAAGAATAAGACGTAGGGAAGAATTGTTTTGTATTGTGATATTGATAAAGATTGTATAACTACAAAAACTCGAATAAGGTAAGTCTAAGTACATACATTAGTTCGCCTTGAACTGAAGAAAGCTTCATAAAATGAAAGGATATAAGTAATCTAGCTGTCATCCTTATTTTATTTCATTTCAAATTGATCTCCGCAGCCGAAGTTTTCGTTTCATCATGATACAAATACATACTTACTTACTTCAGAAATACAGCGAAAAAAACACCAAAAAGATTACAATTATCTTGAACAACACATCAAATCAATCATCAAAGTTCTGTCTGTTTAATATTATTTTTAATAATTCCTAATTTCCTATGAAAATATGAATTTCAACGTTTATATTCTACTTTCGTAGCGTATATCAAGAAAAATATCTTACAATGTAGGAGGCGAGTGTGAACATTTCTGTCTCGTGCGATGGCGGAACTCGCCTTCGGCTCGTTCCGCCACCCTTCGCACTCGACAGAAAACGTTCACTTTCGCCTCCTATATAGTAATATACTATTTCGTACATATGAAATGAATGACATTACTGATACTTCAGTGCACGTGCATAGGTATATGTAGTAGTGATGTGATGCAAATTGTTTTTTTTTGCATATTGGAAAAACTTGACGAATTGATCTGTGTTGCAAATTGTGAAATTTGTCGTGACCGAGCACGTTTTTTTAAAGCGATTTTTTCAGCATATGAATCATTATTTGTGAAAAAAATTCGAAATGCTTGAAATTTTTTTCAAGTGAGTAACTTTGAAGCAAATTTGTATATTTTTACATATTTAGAAGGGTTGTACGCTTATCAACTCAACGCATTTCTTTTCATGGCCAATTATGATTTACCCTCATCTTGTAAGAAAGGACAGGAGAAGGAAGTGATTCATTTGGGGAAATGAGGGGACAAAATTTTCCACCTTCAGAGAACGTAAAACAACAGGTTATTTGATGAAACGTTGATTTTTGAATTCATCTGAATTGGTTCAAGTCATCGATTTTTTTGACTTACCTCCCCCCTCTCCTAAAAATTAAAAAACTGTGCCACATAAAAACCCTTTTGGTTATTCATATCGAAATTGAGTCTCAAAACGCTGGAAAAATCACTACAAAAAAATAATTTACATTTTGCAGTCGCCAATCAAATTCAAATTTTCAAAATCAATTTTTTTGCTCAAATTGTTGATAAAAAATTGTTAAAAATCTATTGAAAATTAAAAAAAAAAAATTATGATACTTATGAAAAGTTATATCAGTTATCGCGTCGAGATCATTTAAAACTTGTTAAAGATGAATCTGGTCTGGAGTAGGATGGATTGTAACAACGCTCTACTATCATTTCAAAAAATACCTAGGTATGTCTTTTGAAAAAAATTTTGGAACTCTTCTTTTTGAGGTAAGGTGTGAATTTTTAAATTTTTGTAAATTATTTTCAACACAAAGGATCAGAATTTCATAATAATGTTTAACTTATTCCTTCCTGGAATAAATCCTCAAAGAAATTTATTCTTATTGTTGTTTTTTTTACCCAGCTAAAGAAGAATTTTCGAATCAAAGTTCACTTTTTGGGAAGAAAAGAGAAGGGAGGGGTACTTTTGTACCTCCCCTTTTCCGTTGATAATGACGATGTTAAGATTGTGCATTGCAGTGATTCGACTTCCTGAACATGAGTTTGAACTCTGATGATGTAGTTCAAAGATCGTAAACATGCTCTGCTACCATGTCAAAAAAATCCTTGAATTTTTTCAAACTCTTATACCCTCTCTGTGAGACAAGGGTCAAGGGTCTCTAATTTTTTATGAAACAATTTCAACTCAAGCTTAACCGGATTTATTTTGTTTTTGTGTTTAAAAATCTATGCATTGACATAAAAATTGGGATCAAAGAGAGAGCGAGGAAGTGTCCGTTTCGAAAACAATTTTCCATCTCCAAAGGTTTTTCCATACTTACATACACTTAAATTCAAATAACGTTATCCATAGATCGTAACCACGCTCTGCTACCATTTCGAAATGAATTTTTGAAAATCTTTTTTTTTTGCAATTTCAAGCATTGCTGCTGAATTTTTCTTAAATTTTGCTATATTTTATCAATTTTTAGTAATTTTTTGTTGTTTTTATCAAGTTTTCCACACATTTTTGAGCAATTTTGTTCTTTTTCACGATTTTTATTTAAAAAGTTCAGTAGTTTTTATGCCGACTTTACAATTTGTATAATATTTTATGACATTTTTTGCAAATTTACATCTCGTTTTGATAATATTTCATCAAATTACAGAATACTTTTATTTTGTATTTCAAGCTTTTTTGTGATATTTCTGTGAAAGTTTGTTGAATTTGTGATACTTGGAGCATTTCTAATGTACATAGTTTTCATGATATTTCAACTATTTTCAAGCAATTTTCAAGCAATTTGATTAGTTGAACATGAATTTTGACTCTGAAGCGATCCATCGATTGTAACCACGCTCTGCTACCATGTGGGGAAATTTTTTCAAAATCTTTTTTTGAATCTATCTACCCTTTCTTTGCGATAGGTATGCGAAAATAGCACAGTGTTTTTGACGTGAAATTGAAACTGATTAGTTTTTTTCTTTGTGGAGAAGGAAGGGGAAGAATTACGAGGTCAAAATTGATTTTAAAAAAATTGTACACGCGCCTTGTAAGATCACACAGTCGAAAAATTTTCTTCAACTCAATCCAAAAATAGAACCCATCAAGTAATTTCGGAACACTCCTTCGTAATTGATAATCCACGAAATGGCGCCTCCCTGTAGTTCAAAAAATCTCATAATTTGTTTACACCACTCGTGTCGTATCTACAGGTATTCGAAAATGGAGAGATACTAAATATAGTACATTAAACTATTAAAATACGAGTACACCGAGCATATTTTTTCGCATGTCTGGAATAATAAACAACGATCGTCTCAAAATTTCCATAGCCAGGGCACGTGAAGCAATGTAAACTTCGGTTTAAAAAAAATTATCAACCAATAGAGCATCTAGTCGTAACGTAAATTTAATGAAAATTACATTAAAACGATCGTTTAAACGCGTTAATCACGTTTTAATCATTAAATTCTGTTTATAATAATTTTCGCTCAATGAGGAAAAATCATTTGGCTCGGTAGCTGTTGCCTATGGAGTATGGATCTCAGGTTTCATCCTTATAGGTACAGGTCCCTCGTAAGTGGTTTGGTATGGCTGTCAAAGTGTCAATTGTTGCATGAATATTAGCCAGTTGTACAGTATGGCTCGTAGATTATTTTCAAGATGGTTCAACAAGTCGAATGGTTTACGCGAGTTGTTGATATTTTGCATCGTGATACATCGTACATATTAATAATGTTTGAAACTTTGAAGGCAGACTTTGGCCTTGGATTGGATAGCAGCCAAAATTACGTAAACAATGAACCGGTATCGAGTACTCTCTGCTGTCCGTGTAGCATCTCTCGTGAAAGCGAAAATATCTCGTTTTATGAAATTTTTCCATTGAACTTGAACGTGAATGAGGAGAGAAAAAAATTGACCAGTATGTGAGGTACCTCTACCACCTTCTACCTGCCTTCTTCTCTATATTCGTATATACTCAACTATAAATAGACAAAGAGTGTAGAAATTGTGAACCCATTTCACACCGTATTATATCACACGACTATAAGAAGGATCGCGTAATAACGAAGGCCGCGATATAAATATATATTTTAAAAAAAAGGATTACTATGACTTGTTGGACGACGGCGACGACTGCGGCACTTACTATTTGTTTTAGCGATGATGAACCAAGGTCAGTAATCTCGTGCTTCTGTTAAGTAGATATAATGACCAGCGAAATCACACACACGATTACTTCATCGTGTAATATTATAAAAGCTAAAAAACCAACTTTGTTAATGTAACGCGCGTGTATATTGATATGGAAAATTTCGACAGCTTTTTTTTCCCTTCCTCCAGTGCAATTTATTTGTTGTACGCTCGTACTACCTATATCATCTACGTATGTAGAAGACTTGTGCAAAGAATCCAGTCTGGTTTGCATCTTTCTCTCAATTAACCTACTTCCAAATGCTATAGCACTTCGTAGACTCCGGACGCTGGGTTTTATTTTGGTTTTTTCGCCAACCTAATCGTCCCAACTCTCTCCAACAGCCAACTCCGATGGTTATTTCCAATCGAGTAGATTTTCATTAGCTAAAATATGGACGTGGTGTGTGGAAAATGAAGGTCGATCGCAATGTGGTTAATCCGTTTTACATGTTTGGGGAAAATAACTCCATGTTTACCAAATTACATACATGTTGTGTATCACACATCGTGCATCATTCGGGATCAAATGTTGACGAATTTTTACCTATCTATGTCGCTAAAAAATTTACTCGTTATTCTTTTATTTCAATTCAAAATCTGGTGTCCTTGTCGCGCGGTTTCCGCGATCGAGATAGGTATTTTCAAAGACGAATCGATACGTAAAAATTTTGGGAAATTTGTTTCCTCGCTACGATTACGTAAGTGTTCGACATTTCATCGATCGATAAGATACGTACGAGTTTAAATTGAAATTTAATTCGGCTCGCATTACCATTCGTAAATTCAGTGATTTTTTTTCACATGGGTTTTTAGAATAAATTCGCATCTTGATAATCATTCTGTCGTCTTAGCCAGGTACCTAACTACCTATTCAAAGTTTGCATATTTTTTTTCCTCGTAAAAAAGTCACGATTTTTGTTTTTAAAAATACGCGAAATACGCCTCTAACGAAGTACATATTTTGCAATGGAAAAATTGCAAAATATTACAAATACCTATAAATTACCCGACGCCTACTCCTATCTTGCTAATTGATTGTTCAATTTAGTGTCATCTTCAACTTGATGTTTTCCATTTCCTTCGAGTTGGTTAGTTGTGGAAATAAAAAAATCGTCTGCGAAAAATCAAACAAGGATCTAGAATTGGCGATGGCTGTCGTCATCGTCACTTTGCTGAACCCTTGATTTATCATGCGCCATCTTCTCTTAATGAGCTGCAACTAGTCGACCTCGATCGAAATGCGGTTACCTGCATTCGATGGAGGAAGAACAAAGGCATATTTTTGCAGTCAACGTATCTTTCCTTCAATTGGTACTAGTTTTTTGTATTGTAAAAAAATACTAACAATAAGGTTGGTTTACGTTGATGAGATTTTATTTATAAGTTGTAAATTCACTCCAGTGTAGCCCTCCTGGATTCCGGAAGCGACCTTGAATTGCTGAGAAGTGAGACTGCGTTGCCATTGTGCTGGAGAAAGAAACTAAAAATTTAAAAAAGTGGATTTTCGAGATTCATTTCCATGATTACTTTTAAAGTGTTAGTTGAAGATTCATTTAGCATAAAATTAGTATCGAAGAACTTTTTGTGCCTCGTTTTTTAAAAATCGAGGTTACCCTACATTTTTTCAAAAAAAATTGCATAATTGTAAGGTTAAAAAAATTTATTTCTCAATCTTCAAAGAGTTCATTCATAATGTTGATGATTTTTTTTTAAATTTTTGTTCTGTGTTTGGTTCATCCTCGCGCCAAAAAAGTTGTCTTTGAAACACCCGATTGATGATAACTTTTAACTATAGCCCAAAAGAGGCCCTTGCAGACATAATTTCTTTTAAATAAATTTCCAACTACTTTAGAAAAACTTACCTACGAGCAGAACTGGTCTTACAGGTGCATATAAGTAGCCAATTATTCTCTACATGATAACGTCTTTATGAAATTTTTTGCATTTCATGATATAATATGTACTTTTTTTTTGTTAAATGCTCTGTTGATGGACGTATGTAAGAACCTTGAGGAAAATGTTGTACGAATCTCGTATATTTCATCGATACGCAAAATAGGTATTATGATAAAAAGAAACCGACTCCGAATCTACGATCTGTAACGTAGAAAATTTCGCAAATAACACGATATTTTGTATTTTTCCAAAGGTTGAAAAATCTCATTCGACTTCTAATTATTATTGCTCGTTTCCTGAATCAATTAATGCTAAGTACTTACTATGTACCTTACCTATATAAGTACATAGTATGTATTTATAGCAATAATTTATTAATTTTTGAAAGATTTTATGAAGTAGTTAATTTTTTTCGTGAATTTGTTCAACTATATACAATCAACTGGTTTTGGTAATTGTCCTATTCTTTGAGAATATTTTGTAACCGGTTGTTAACATTATTGAGGAATGTTTAATATTTAATTATGGTTTTTTTCGCACTAAGAACAATTTTCGTATCGGTGTTGATCTTGACTTTATTACTCGCGTAATCTCGAATAGGGTTGTTAGAAATTACATTGTCCATGATTGAAATACGACCATAAGTAGAATAAACTTGTTTCTTGAGCGAAAATTTTATTGTACTCGTAAGTACATAATAAGTACCTACTAAGTACCTCGATTTAATGAGTTTTTTTTTTGCAAGATTGGTGACAATTTAAGTGAGATCATGGCACGTGGTTGGGTTAGGTTAGGATGGCAAATGACTCCAGATAACCCTGAGTTATTTTTACACTGAAAGAAAGGTCATTACGATGCAGAGAAATTCGCAGGTACCTCTTTTTGATGCGCAGATTTTTCACAATGAGGGGGGGATGAATCCTCAAAGAAATGATATTACCGAAAGATTTCGTATGCTTTGAAAATTTCCAACAGATTCCTCACCCCTCTCCCCCCTTCAAGTCACTATCAGAACATGTATTTGAAAATAATCGATGTGAACTATCAAAATGGTTTTAAATTTCACGTTTTATGATCATTTTTCTTTTTCAAATATGGAAACTGATCCGTCTTGGCTGTCTGAGCTTCGATCGAGAAGGTCGCGAAGATCGAGAAATCAAATTTAAAGTCGAAAGCAGTGAAAAAAAATGATAATTGTGTTCTAAAAATATAAAAAGGTCAAAGGATAAACTGGTAGGAAAATTTTTGAACTGAACAAATAAAGGTACTCATACATTAAAAAAATATCCTAAAACATATCACCAGACAGAATTTCAGGTGCAAATTCTCCAAAAATTTAAAAAAATTTTTATTTTTTGGAGAATTTTTAAAAATTAAACGAAGGTCAAAAATGTGAGAAAATTCAAATTTTATCAAATTGACCTAGAAAGTTGAAATTTTGCGTGTGCTTCATTTTCGACCCTCTAATTTTTTTGAAAACTGGAGTCTCCAGCAACTTTTTGCAAATTCCAGTTTTCGAAAAAAAACGCTTCAAGTAGCACGTTTAAATACGATTTGAACTTTTGAAAAATATACAGTTCTGTATCAACAAAAATCAATTTTTTATGGCATTTTTTGAAAATTTGGAATTTTTAAAATATGGCTGGAAGCTCTAAAATGGTTTTATGTAAATCACCTCCAATTGACTCAGCATTTTAAATTTAGGGTATACAATTTTAGCTTTCCAACTTCATTGAATAAAATTTTGTGAAAATTTCAACCTTTTAAAATCTGCCGGAGGCTGCAGAACTGTTCAAAACGGTTTGAATAGGGGGGGGGGGGGTAAAATGTAGGGTGTTCGCCAAATTTCAGTTTTCTTGGTCATTTTAATAAACTTTTGAGTTTTTCGCAGCATCCGAAAATTTAGCTCATGGTGTATTTTTGCATGCTCTTTGGCTCTTTCAATTTAGCTTTTCTTGGTTCAAAATTTTTTATGTTTTGGTGGGGGGGGGGAGGCCTTACAAATCTAAAATTGCCGAGAACAGTTGCCAAGAACTTCAATTTTGACTTTCAGAGACTAAAAATTGATGCATGATTTCAAATTTTTTATTTTTTTCTAAGAACATTTAGAAATTTGAAAAATTCTGAATTCTACGATTTAACTTTCGAAATTTCTATGGTGTAGTTGCCTGGTCTCCTAAATTCAAAGAAGAAAAAATCAACTTGTACATATCCGAGAGTAATCTCATGTGAGATTCCCTCGTCTGTGGCTTTGGCTTTACTCTTCGGGCTCAAGAGCTCAAATTGAACACATTTACAGTATCTATAGTTGCCTACACGTGCTATAACAAGTATAGAATAAATTATGTTTGGTGATAAGGCAGATTTTTTTTTTGGTAAATTATGTAAACTTATTCGACATATTGACGCAAATGCAGGAATTATATCATTGTAGCTTCGAAGATATATAGACACAATATCTAAATGTCTAAATGCATAATTAGCAAAAAAATGCAAAAAATAAATAAATAAATAAATAGGGAGCTAGACAGGTGAAAAAACAACCCACGCTTAAAATAAGACTACTCGTAAATGGAATAACAATGCTGATGCAGAAATAGCACTCGTAATAAGAATGTTTTATAACTTGGAAGTAATTGGTATAATTGGTACAATCACTTTTACCTACACTAGAATTTATATAGGATTGGTATACATATTATACGTAGTACACGGTAAGACGCCTATCAGGAGCCATATCGCTTCGTATTACACCGTGAAATGGTATTTTTCAATTTGTTCGCGCCGTTTCTTCGCTCCATTGGATAATCGTCGTCGGCGTACATATCTTAATTAATCGCCATCGTCTCTGATGTAATAATAAGTCTCCAGCATGATGCCGAGCCAAAAACTTCCGCTATCGATTGTTCGTGCAACGAAGTACTCGTATATCGCAGAAATGCAGAAATTATAGAAAATAACGATGAGAATTTTTCCACAGACGTTGCCCGAAGTCCTCTACATCCGTGTCCTGTATCCTCTCATCGGACGTCATCCCATACACAGGTGTAATTTCGATATCAACAAGAGTGAAAAAAAAAACACATCCCATCATCATTTGCCGCAGCGCTGAACTAGTTTGCTGGGAAATCCGCGCAGTTATCGTTTCGTATTCGCTGGCGATGTTGGCGCAAAAATCAAAGTTCTTAACCTATAATACGATTGGCTGCGCCGATTGCATGACGTATTCGCTACATCCAGTTTTTCGGTTTTTGACGATTGACGATACGCAGAACACCAGTTATAGCGACTTGGTCGCAGCAGCTAGTGCGATTTTTTTTAATGCTACAAGTTTTATTAAATCATTCCGCGTATAGTGCGTGGTTGTGATTCGACTTGTGGAATATTTTCTGCGCGCTCTTTTGTGTGTGTGTTTTTTTTTTGGTAAGTTTTTGGATTTTTTTTCTCACTTTGGTCAGTTTTGCGAATTTTTTTTTTTCGGTCCGAGATATACTAACGAGTGGATAAGTGGAACGATTATGCCAATGAATTACGTAATATTTGTTTAGTGTGTAGGATTAAGTAACGTAGTATTTACTAATTGTTGAGTAAATAGTCGAGTGTTCGATGTCTTTTCATTTTCTCTTTAACGCGTACACCATCGACATTAATTAACACCTTGTTCGTAATTATTTTCAAAATTAAAACATCGATGAGGTAGATCGCGAAAGGGTTGACGCTACCGGAAAATTTTTTCACCTGGAGTATCTGCAGGTTGAGGAGGCATTCAATTAGCTATAAGGATTGAAACGATGTTCAAGTTTTAAAATCTCAGTAATATTGGTGTTTATTTGTTCGAAAAATCTAATCGATATTTTCTATGTATTTTTTAAAAGTTGTCTGATATTTTAACAAAGTGTTACGATTTGAATAGAAAATCACGATGCTAGATAAAACCTTTCTGTTTTGCAATTGCTTGAATTTTGATTCAATCTGCGGTGCAGTGTCAATTTACATATAGGTACAATAGTGTTGTCCACATTTACACAGCAAAACTTATTTTGTTAAATATTCACTGTCTCACCCGCTCATTTTTTTCCTTTAGGTGTAGGTAGTTCACAAAAAAAATTTCAGCCAAATCCGTGAAGATTAACCCGTGCCCCCGGGCCACACTATGTCCTTATGGGAATTAACATAGGATTGTACCTGTAAAAAACACAAAACTTCAGTTTTGACCGAATTTCTTTGAAATTGATGGTTTGGACCATAAAAAGCAATAGTGTAAACAACTTTAAAGTGTTTTGACGAATTTTCAACTCCGAGGGGTCCGTTATTGAGGAGCCACAAACCCCCAAAAAACGCCAAAAACCGCAATTTTCACGATATTTGGGGGTTTGTGGCTCCTCAATAATGGACCCCTCGGAGTTGAAAATTCGTCAAAACACTTTAAAGTTGTTTACACTATTGCTTTTTATGGTCCAAACCATCAATTTCAAAGAAATTCGGTCAAAACTGAAGTTTTGTGTTTTTTACAGGTACAATCCTATGTTAATTCCCATAAGGACATTGAGTGGCCCGGGGGCACGGGTTAATCTTCACGGATTTGGCTGAAATTTTTTTTGTGAACTACCTACACCTAAAGGAAAAAAATGAGCAGGTGAGACAGTGAATATTTAACAAAATAAGTTTTGCTGTATAAATGTGGACAACCCTAAGGTACAACTTCTAATGTTTCTACAAAAAATGATCAAGTTTCGTTTTTTTGATACTTATGACTTTGACGTGCTTAATTTTCAATCAATACCATAAAATTTTCAAAATTTGGCAAGAATAGAATTTCAAATCAGCTGAGCAGGAACAGGAGGAACAGGAATGCCCTCGACTTTCTACCATCCCTTACTCCAAAAATTGATTCTATGAGGGTGGAAAAATTGGTACTCGTATTCTGGTTATAAAATTGAAAATTTTAATCTCCGAAGCATCTATAAAATTCGAGCTGAATCGTTTTCTTATAAAAATCCGTAAATTATTGTGAAAATGAATCGTTACGATTCTTGAACTTTTTCTAAATTTTTTCAATTATTTAAAAATGTTTGTAGAATTTTATCTCTTTTCAAAATACTACTTATGTACATAATATAGGCAATAGGCATATGCTTATTTTTATTTTATTTTTGCCTATTGGTGGGGGGGGGGGAGTCCGTAGCGAGGAAAGAGGAGAGGATATTGCTTGTTAATTCATTGTATTCTCAATGATTAATAAAAACACTCATAGTAGGTACCTACTAAATTTGCAACACACGTTACAAGTCTGATCTTTTTGATAAAATTCTTAATTATTAAAATGCAAACAAATTGATTTTTTTCCCTTAATTTCAGTAAGTACCTGTTTTGAATTTCACGAAATACAACCAATTAAAATGAGAAATAATTCAATTAGGCAGTACATTCAATGTGGAAAAATTTTCCAAAAAAATTGTCAAACTCGTTTTTAGTTTTGGTGGTAAGTTTACTTTCATTTTTATCTCAGGTTGTACTCGATTAATTAGATGAAAAATGTACTTTTGCAGTAAAAAAGGGAAAAGTGGTTTGTCTACACGTAGGAACACATAGGTATGGTACATTAAATAGGAACGTGTCGAATGTTGTCATTGACATTGAAAAGACATGTGTCTGGAAGAAGTGAGATGGAAGTAGAGGAAGTGGTGCGAATATTCAATGAGTTATTTATAAAATTTTTGCCCAATTAATTAATTTAATTAATTAATTACTTAATTAGTTTTTTGAAAGTTGACTACTTTTTTATTTTTTCCATTTTTGAAAATTTTCATTAAAAAAATCTGGTATGTACATAAGGTTTAGTTTATTGGATGAAAATTCAAATTTATGTTGTACAATTTTGTGTCTTTCACATCTTTTCAGAAAGGGTTTGGATGAAATACACGAATATTCGATTAAAATATTTATCAATTTTTTTCCAAAAGGAGTGAAAATTTGAATTAGCCTAATTTGAATTTTGATTCTTCAAATTCAAATACATATACTGGAAACACAGTTTGTTGATTGCTTAACCTCGAAAAGTGCTGAAAATTAACGTATAGGTGTGGAACTCATTTAGAAATTACGAGTAGTACATATTCTGTAAAAAATTGGAAATAACGATTTATTCACTAAGCATTCTGCGTTATTTCATTTCTACGTTGAGAAATTGAAAAATTTGTTTAAAGGTTGTGCAAGAAACCCTGTAAATTGGTGTTTGAATGTCTTAAAAAATAATAATTGACAAAATGGCGTTGAAATAGGTAATGAACATTATCGTTTTTGATGTTGCATGCTTACCTACTTTAAAAATTGGTAGCGTGAAATTCTGTGAAAACTATAGAAATCCCTTCTCAACATTTTAATATTTTGTTAGTTTTTTAAAAATATTCAGAAAATTGTGTCAAATGTTGTAAAAAATTGCTTAAAATTGCATGAAAAATTTATTCGAAATGCTTGAAAAATTTACTAAAAGCTGATATTTTTTGAATTTCTACAAAAGTAGGTAGTTAGTTATAATGATCCCTTTCCTTGTAACTTGTTCTGCAATTTTTGTTTCCGATTTTACATTTGAAGACAGAAATGAACTTTTGCATCCACGTTTTTTTGGAGGAGAGGAGGGGAGAAGAAGAAATTGAAAAAATTTCTGTTTCAGTTTGATTTTTCAATTCTGAATTTTGATGTTGATTTGTCTGAAATGTCACGAGGTGGGGGGGGGGGGGGTCAAAAACCCATCTAATAAAAGATTGAAAATGGAAGTGGAGGCTAAATCATTTTTTTGAGTTTCGATTTTTACTCATTATTAGTATTTTTTTAATTCAAAAGAATGTGGGGTTAGAGGAAAGTAGAATAAGAATAAAGGAATTATTATTTATTGCAATGTTGATTTCTGGTCCCAATAAACATTCAATAAATCATCAACAATTCAAATTCATCTGTTTCTTTCTTACTTCTCTTATCTGTTCAAATTTCACTTTTTTCTACTCCATACTTTCATTTTTTGAAAAGCAAAGACTCATTATTTTTGAAAAGTTTGTAATCAACTGATTTTCCTACATTTGCTCGATTTCAAGAGACGAGTTGCCCTCTCATCCAGTTTTTTGAACATTTGATCCAAGTACCTAATCTTTTCTCGTAGACTTAAACCGTTCCAAAATTTGGTTTTTCTTTAATATCTCCTAAAATAATGCTTTTAGGCTGAAATTGCTTTGGTTAAGTTTTACTTTCATCTATGATTTTTACCGGGCTATCAGAAAAAGCTCATGGTATCGATCTTAATTCAAAGGAAAAAGAGATAGAGTCACTTTCATTGCACTTTCATCTCTTCCTAAAAACTGAATGTTGAAATTGTCATCTGGCTTTTAGCAGATTCATTCTAATGATGGTTGATATCAAAAGGCTCTAGGAACATAACGTCTCCCAAAATATGCTAGTAAAAATTCAGCCCAAACTGCGACTTCATGACAACAACTCCGTAGTAAATTAAAATTACCTACGAAATTCATCCATACCCTAAAACTACAGTCAGTCTCAATCGCGGTCACTGTGGCACCCAAATCGTCAAATTATCGCGTTAATCATGTATTTTGATTGATAAGTTTATGCATCTTGAAAACCGTTTGTATGTATTGAACGGCATACCATATGAAGAAATATCGTACACGTATCCTACAAACGCACGTGACTTCGAACCTACTACGCAGTATTGACAATTGATCATATGTAAAATTGGTAATACCGTAGTGATTCTCAAAACACACAATAAAATTGACGACGATGATCGGAATAATAATAAATGGCAAATTATGTCATTGGCTATGACAACTTTATACATGTAGCGATGACCATACACGCTTCATTATCGTCTCCACCACTCTCTTCCTCTCACAGATTGGAATCACTTGCACTGTACCTACAGTGAGAGGAAAAGTGCATCGGTTATCATACCTACATGTAGTACCTTTTATACAGAAGAAAGGAATTTTATGTGTGCTTCTACACGCGATAATATTGAATTTCAACCATTCTACTTTTCCATTTTTTCCAACTTGATACATATTAATCAAGAAACAAGGCGACGAGGACGACAATCGGATCGTTGAATAATTCAGTACGATTTAGAACCCTCAATAATGGCGACCTTTGCCCCAGCTCATCGAAATCTGTTGTTTTTTTCCTACATACGAGGATAAAAGTATACCATAAAGGCGCGTATATTGACCACATATTCGCTAATATGGTGTAAGATTTGCGGTTCGACTAGCGATGCGGACTTGAGGTATAATAACAGGCTATCGAGTTTACTTTCCGGTTCTTAAATTGGCGGAAAATCCGCTTCATCGAGATGTCGCTGACCTGCAGCAGATAGTCAACCTAATCTTTTCTCGTTTCGCAACTAGTTGCATGCTTGCTTGAGGAAAATTACCGAGTTTAATTGGAGTTCAACCTTAAGGAAGATGATGTGGTAAAGAATAAGATACATTTATATACCTATGTGTCAAATTCAAGTCTTCAAGTGTTACATCGAAGGACATCTAGACAATTATGAATAGGCTACAGATTAATTCGTTTTTCTACACCAGATCCCTCAGACAGTCATACAGTGGTCACATGGTAGCGTAATGTAGTAGTCCTACCATACGATATAAATCTTTCTCATTCAAAAAACCAACATGAATTATGAATAATATAATAAGCTATGCCCATGTACTTTTTAATTTTTTATCCATATTTGCGAAATTAACGAGCATCGAGCTCAGGCACGTGCAAATTTTAATGTTAAAATTTGTTGGAAATGTGTGTACCTTTACGAGTTTACTTTTACGCAAATGCAGGAAAAAAATTGAATGGTAATTTTAACATGTACGAGTAGTAGGTATGATATATCCGAGTGTCAAGAAAAACAAAAATTTAATCTGCTCTCTATTTCTTATACGTAGGTATTTATAAGATGATTAACAGACACTCAAGTTGCCAAGCGTGACTAGGAATTTTCGTGCACGAAAATTGTTTAAAACATGCTCACAAAAATTTTCACGCTTCGAAGAATACAAACTACTTGTATATTTTTCTGGTCTAGCTGAAGAAAAATTCGTATTAATTAAGATTTAAATAAATGATACGTAGGTATTAATTTCAAAAAAGTGCGTAATTTTTTGGTTTATATTTCGAGTGCCAATTCGTTTAAAAGCAGAGTGTCTTTATGCGAAAAAGAAAACACGCGAATTTATCCGGAGCTGAAGTTAATAGAGTGTGTATTAATTAGTCACATACAAGGTTTGAGATCCGTTTACAATTTCCATTCTTCTTTCTTCCCTCTCTTGGCTACCTTAACCTTTTCTAATTACTAAGCGTACCTTGACTAAGGTGAAAAATTCTGAAATTTCAACTCACCACGTGGTTATTAAAACGGATTTTTTGGTTTGAGAGGCGAGAGCAGAGAACGAACGATCCCGAATCGATTAACCTAATTTTTTTCAGTTGGACTTGGAATAATTTAATAAAAATGAAATAGGTATTCAATTCACCAACCAAAAGTTTGAAATCTAGGTCGAAAGTAGTCAATTTTTATTGTTCGAACCACTGAAAAGTTTCCCTTGGCTTGGCCTTGTCCAGTATTTGAGGGTCAATCTGCAATCAGAACACGAGCCCATAAAATTTTTTATGGTTCAGAGTTCCTGAAACATTTTTGGATATTTTTAGCGTCGATCAAAGGGAGGGGGGTAAAAAGAGAGAATGAAATCAAAACAATATTTTTAAAATTGGCATAAATATTAAAATAATTACCTACCTGCAGATTGAAAAATGCTAATTCGTTTAGGTACCTACTTACCTCGTCTCTTTCAGAACATTTGCATTAAAAAAGTAGGTACATACATAATTTGATCGATTTTTTTTTTATTTTGAATCGATTTTACAATTTTTTAGCAATTTTAATTGGGTACCTATCCGAAAATTTTGTGACATTTTTGTGGTGATGAGCTCCAAAATTATCTTTTCCCTCTGCAAATAGAAAACTGAAAAAAAAAATGGAAAAAAATTGACTCACCAGGGAACTTGTACCAAGTACATGTCAACTCTGATTGAGTTAAAATTTGTTGAAGCTGACGAAGTTGATTTTTAGATTTTGGTGAATTATAAAAAATGGCGGAAATGGTCGCTGCTGAACTGGATTTTCTACAAAAAGAGTAAATCTCGAAATAAAAAAATTAAAATCGATTTGTACCCTAAATTCGATCACCCGACTCGGTTGCCACCATTTTCCAGCTGATCTGAAGTCTCTAGTAAAATTTGACTGTTCTCTAGTAATTTCAATTTGCTCCAGAAGACGGTTGCAATCAACCTCAGAGACTGCAAATTATCGTTAAAATAATTACTACACTTAACTATCCATCTCTGAAGAGTTGGGGAAAATTCTTGAAATTCTTCATATGTCTGACTTTTAAAAACTTGTAAAAATTTGATCAGTTTCCCTTAGTAAGTTATAATTATCTGATTTTATACATAATAGGTACTTTGAATTGAATTGAATAAATCTTTATTTAAGGACGCCTTAGAATCTAGGCCTTAGCGTCCACAGTTTGTTTACAAAATTTTTTTTTGTCTGACTTTTAGGAACTTGGAAAAAATCACGATAAATTCTTGACATTGAGTATGCTAAATTTTATAAAAATTGGGAAAAACTCTTATGATTTTTTTACATCAGGTATATCAAAGAAAATTTCATTGACTTTTAAGAACTTGAAAAAAACCACGATTTTCTCAGTGGATTCTCGAAATTGAGGTGTTGAATGGAAAAGGGGCCTTAGTCATTTTTTTAAAACGATTTTTACGTGTTCAAATGGATTTTAAATATTAGAAAATATATTTTCCAATTCGTTTTTTTTTTTTTTTTATGGAAGAACTCTTTAATACCACTGAATATCGTAAAATTAAAAAAAAAATTAATATATTCAAAATAGTGAAAATGGAAAAAAAAATGACTAAGGCCGCTATTCCATGGAACTCCTCAATTATGACAGACTTTTGAAATCTTCGAAAAAATGACCAATTTCTCATGTATTTTAATATGATGTCATAATGTCAGAGTTTTTGGTCTTTTGTCTAGCTTTTAGAAATTTTGAAAAAATCACGATCGATGATCTTGACATACTCAATGCCTGACTTTCAAAGGCTTTGAAATAGTAGTGTACATTTTTCGATAGCTATTTTATTTAGATTTTATGTAACTTTATTTCACATACACTATGAAACTCCAAAATTTCGTCAGACTTTTGACAACGAAAAAAATTCCAGTTTATTCTTGACATGAAGCAAAAAACATATCCATGATTTAAAAATTTCCCTTGCAGAGGAGATTTTACCCTCATTTTTCATCCTCATTCAGCCCAAATTTACCTTAATTTTTTTTTATTTTTTAGAAATTCAAGAAATGGTCTTTTTAAGGTCTGAAATTTTGCTGAAACACACATTTTTGACTTTTGGTCTCTCAAGTTGTTGACCAAAAGACAATAAATTGGGCAACATAGGCAGTAGAAAAAAATAAGGGTAAAGTCTCCCCTCCGAGGAAATTTTTGAATCATGGATATGTTTTTTGCTCAAATCAACTCAATTATGCTTAGAATGCCAATAAACATAGAAGTAAAGTCACCTCCCTAAGGAAAGTTTCAAATCATGGATATGGTTTTTGGTCAAGTTGACAATGCTTAGATTTCCAAATGGGCTAAAAGTTTGGAAAAATATCAGAAAATTATTTTTTGAAAAATTGACGTACTTACTTAATTTTAGAAATTTAGTAATTTTTTTCAAGTTTTTATGAATCAGATTTGGTATTTAAAAATCTACTTTAATATCCACTTTAGTACAAGTAAAAATTTCAAAAATAGAAAATTTTTTCCAAGTTTTCAAAAGTTAGCGTCACATGGATTGACGTAACGTAGTAAAAATTTTGGACAGATCCTCGGCCCAAAATATCCTCAATGGAGGTAAAGTCTTCTCTGCGAGGAAAGTTTCAAGTCATGGATACGTTTTTTTGCTTTAAACCTAAAAATGAAATTTCATTGATAAGGTTTCTAAACGATTTCTTCCAAGTTTTCAAAAGTCTTAGAAGATGTCAGAATGTCTATAAATCATTTTTGAAAATTTGACAGAATTTCATCGCAAGCTCTAAAAAGTCAAACTTGAAATCTAAACTTGCATTTCAATGTTTCTCAAAATTTCAGAAATTGGTCATTTTTCTTCGTTTTTTAAAATTCTGACATGATGTCATGGATTCATCGAATTTCTTTCCTAAGTTCCTAAAAAAGTCGGACAAAATATTGTAAAATTGTAAAAATATTTTTTATTTTGATGAATTTAATTTTTCAATGTTTGACATAATATCAGGAACTCTATAGAAATCTAATTTGAATTTTTGATCAAAGTCCAACTGGGCTGATTCTTCTTTAACATTGCGAAAATTCGTTTGTTGTGTTTTTCTTGAAGATTTGGCACGAATATTCGTTTGTTGTGTTTTTCTTGAAGATTTGGCACGAATGGAATTTTGATTTTGCTATTTGAGGGGTTGAATTCTTCGACGATGCGATTCCGAGATATTGCATATGAAATCTTGATCGAAAAATATATACCTAAATCTTGCCTTGAAAATTGAAACCTCTTGGAATTGCGTAGAATATAAATCAACCAAGCTGCCGGACTCAATCAACTCCATAAATCTCATTCAATGCAAGTGCTTATAATAATTATCCCAGACCTGGAACAAATCTCGGATCAAGGAACTATTCCACGATGATCGTACGTATAAATACTGGCGGGGAAACCCGCACATTCTAACAATACCAGCAACGTATACCAAACAACGTAAAAATTAATATCTTCATCAACAAGCAGCCGACCAAAATGGATAATTAATTATGGGATCTTCCGGCCTAAGCATTGTGTTTGTCGGGCTGCGGAGATAATTGGTAGAAAATCCAACTGCATCTATCGACTTCAGGGCGGCAAATTGGCTTCACCCGGAGGTATCAATTTGTAAAATCGTCTATGTACGCACATTCACATAGTTTGCTGCGAACTTACATCAATATACCTACTCGCAGCTAGCTGGGGCCATTAAATAAACATTATAATCGCGAGTACACAATTTAAGTATAAAATAGACACAACGTACCTACAATATTTTGCTGATATGTTGGAAAAAAAAATTATGTAAATATTTTGCGATTCGTGACGACTTGGTAACATGCTCGCGTATATTATGATCGAGGAGGAGGTAATTTATGCATGCGAGGAATTTGAGTACGCGAGTACTAATTTTCGAGTTTATTTTTGCCAAGTCATGAAGAATTTTGATATCGTTGCGTCGGTCGCTTACGCCCCGCCGACTTCTTGTATTGCCATCAAATTATTACTTATGGTACTCGTATTACGAGCAGAGGGTAATAAAATATAGAATATTATACGCGAAAATAGCTCCAACATTTTTAATGGTTTTCATACAATATTTACTCTTCGATACAACCACCTCCGCCGCCCCCACCACCGCCATCGAAGTATCATACCGTGCTAAGATTGATCTGAGATGGAAAAAAAAGCAAACTTGACAAATTAACACTTGGATGTGGATTTTACGCATACTAAAGTCGAAAACTATTCCATCGCAGTACCTTTACCTACCCATGTGACAGTGACACCACACACACCAAAAAAAAAAAATGTCTAATTGGCAAAAATGTATTATGACCGATAATATGTAATCGTTTTACACTTCGCAGTACAATGACGTGCGGGTGTCGTTATGAATAAATAAAAACCAAGGCGATAAAACCAATTTAACAGTGGTAAGTAAATTTTTTTTCAATGAAATCAGGACAACGAGATACTCGTGTGACCTTTCCAAAGTGTAAAAATTTTTTTCAACAGCCTCGTCAAACGATGCTACGTAGGTACTTGTGTTTGTAAATTGCATTACACTATGAAAAGATGTACTGAACTTACTATACATTGTACAGCAATTTTTTTCCTCCTCTGATTATATTTATAATCATCCATTTCTGGTTCATCTATTTTCGGACGTGCCGAGTATACGGAATTGTGCGTTAAAATCTTAATATTATAATAGGATTATACAACTACCAAGTCAAAGTTTAAAACAGCAGGCTTGTTAATGAAAGGAAAAAGTGGCATATTTGTGTCGCGGTCCTTTTCGGTAATTAAATGCGTGACATAAATTTTATCACAAGAATCGAGAATCGTTTTAATACGTAAAATGTAAATGTAAATGGTTCCTTTCAGTTTTGATTCTGTGTCGAAGTTGATTAGTAGATGGTAAATGGTGTTTTTTGTTTGTGATGTAGTATAGGATTTTTCCATTCAAGGTGGTAAGTTATAGTACTCTTCGGTTTGATTTTCCGTCGTTATGACTATATACCTATAATGACTTCGTAGAGTGATGAAAAGAAAAATATTCCGAAGCGAGTTTCGAAAAATATTTGAAGTGTATCAGTGACTCGATGTTTTGTTTACGTTACAGTCAAGTTTGAGAAAATTTTCTTAATTTGGAATTTTTAATCCAGGTATCTAATGTTATTGTTTACGTGCACGTGCAGAATTATTGCTTAAGATACCTAAATTATTGTTATTTAATGTTGTAAAGACTCACAGTTTTGAAAAAAATGGTCCGATTGTACCAATTATACGTCCATTACGTCACAAACTGTTGAAAAAATAGCAAAAATCACTCTTGGACGTAGAGTAACCATTTATTTTTTCTCTAAAATCGATGACGTCACGGATGTAATCTTATTTTGATTATATAAAAATATTGTAAAAATGATGAGTTACCAGAGGTGTTCCTGGAGGGACGATATGGATTCCCAAAGAGAGGCCATATTTGAAAAAAAAAATCGTGACTTTTTCGCTCTAGCATTTTTCCAACCTGTTTTGGAAAAAATAAGCCCAGTTACAGTGGATGTTATTTTTTGAGATTCTGCGCTCGTCGACCAAGACCATTGCCATTAAAATCCAAGACCATTTTTGAGGCTCTACTGAGCGGTTTGAAATTCGTAAGTCCATTATTTTTGGTTAAATTCACGTCTCGGAAATTTTTTCTTTCTAAATATTTCCCATTACCTAATTGAGCCAAGAAATCAAATGATGCCGTTTAAAAAACTGGGGAAATATTTTGGAGCTGCAACTTTTTTGATCATTGTTGCCAATTTCAAAAAAAAAGAGCATATAGCCGGGTAAAATAAGAGATTTGGTTCTATCCTCTGATTTTTAAAGTATAACCAACAAAAGCTGTTCTTTATGGTCCAAAACCCTCGTGATAAAATTTTCAAATCGCCGAATCATCCAAAACCCTTCAAAAGGGGTAAAATTGCAATTTCAATTAAAAAATTTCTGCTTTAATAGTTTCCATCCAAATTTTTTCAAACTTTCAGAGATATTAGACACTACTGAAGGTTATTCATGAAAATTTTTTGAAAATTTTTCAAGTACATCTTCTGGGCAAAACACGCATTTTTAACTTTCAAATAGCCCACTTTTTTTTGAAGTAAGTAAGTACACATGCTCGTACATATAAACAGGCTTTTTTTGTGAGGGAGCGCGGAAGGAAAATTCAAAAGGATCTAAAACTTGCCATAAAAACTAAAAAAATGAAAGAATTTGAAAAAAATAAAAAATATCTACCTAAGTAAATAAAATGGTAACTTTTTTAAAAAATTTTGATTTTTTTTTTAGTTTAAAATTATCTAAATACAAAATCTGTCAAGGTTGTCACATTGCAATTTTTCAATTATGGAACATTAGTACTTGAAGAGTAAAAAAAACGTAATCAAAATTTTATTTCAAAAAAGTTCAACATTTTTTTAAACAATAAAAAAATAATTTAGGTACTTGGACTTTTTTCCCTCAAAACTCAGTGGCCGGGGGGAGAGGGGTATGGAAATTAGGGACTTGTAACTTCAATTTAGCGTCCCCCTAAAGGAAGGAAATACAAAAAAAAAGGCCTACATATAAACAACAACTACACATCAACTCGAGTTTGCACAGAGTTTGTCAATTTTTTCTGTTTTTTTTTTTTTACATTTTTACAAAAAATTGAGAACCCTTGAACCGCCTCCCGGACCACTCAACCTATAGACTAATATCAACTCGAAATATGTCATTATTTATGTCAAGTTCAGAGAAATTGAAAATCTTTGATTATTCCTCCTCCTTATGATGAGTGCATTTTTCCAAATTGAAAAAAAACTGACTTCGACGAAAACGACTAAAAAAAAACATTAGAAGTTCCTTTTTAATTCCTCTAAAATTTCTATATATGACGAAAGTATGTATTTGGTTCAGATGTGAATTTTGAGATTATCAATTTTCGAAAAAAAAACCACCTGGCTGGTCATGTTTTGAAATTGAATAAATTGCACTTCTGGTTGAGAAAGGTTGAGATTTATGGTTAGAAATGTTCATTTTTCAGCCCTTCGGTAAGATGTAATTTCATAGAAATTACGACCTTAAAGATATTTGTATCCGAGGTTTATATTTTCTGATCATAGTCAAGTATTGCATCAAGTCAGAAATCGTTAATTTTTGATCCTATGAAAGTCGATGGTTCTGAGTGTTTTATTCGCCGACTCATCACTAATTCAAGTTCAAAACTGATTAGAGCAAGAACTGAAAGCGCTATTACTGTCCCCTTCTTTCCTTCCTTCCCCATTTTCCCTCTTTGGAAAAATTGGTGACCAATTTATTGAAAATTTGGGTTTTGGGTGAAAAATTCTCAAATTACCTCCTTTTTAAACAGAAAATTTGAAAATAAATTCCCATCAGTTGGAATTTTATGATTCGGGAAAAATATTTCGAGCTGAAAAGTGACATTTCTAACATTTTGATTCGAGAAGCTAGAGTGAAAAATTGAAGTGAGTAGAATTTTTGCAACAATTACTGACCCGAAAACTTAGCCAAAATCAGTGTTATAATTTGCAAATGAATTTCGAATAAAAAAAGTTGACGACTACAATTTTATTAAAAACATTTTGAAAATGAGAACCTCTGCTCAGAATAAAAATTTAAGCATCATCCTTTTCTTGCAGCAGGTTTTTTGATTATTTTTTTCAATTCCAAAAGGATTTTTTAAAAATATTATGTAAGAATAAAAAATATGCCACAAAGGCTTCTCGTTTTGGAAAAAATTCATTATTTCAGAAATCGAGGTTGAAGATACCTAGGGTCCCATGACCAAGTTATGTCAGTTTGAAATTTTATTTAAGATTGACAAATTTTCGTTTCAAGTGGAAGTTTTTCCTAAAATTTGAATAAAAATTCAAAATAATTATTAAAAATACCAAAAAAGAAAAGATTAGTTGATTTTAAAAATTGGTATGTAGATATCTTGGTATTTCAGTGCAAATTTTTCTGGATTTCAAATTCTAGAATAAAATCTTTTCAAAATCGAAAATTGGAGTAATTTTTTTTATTTGAGGAATGTATCAATTTTCAAAATTAAATAAATATTATTGAAACCAATTTGAAATTTCGAAAATCTTGATCCAATTTTTCACTTGGCGTCGCTTTTTTATGTAATTTTGAAGATTCGAGGTATCGAGTGAATCGATTAAGAAATGAAAATTTATAGATTAAATTAATATTAATTAAGTAAATTAAAAAAAAAAAAATTGTTTCGTAAATATCTTTTCGAACATAATTATCAATTCAATAATTTCTACAACTTCATTTATAATCTCTGCATTTAAAAAATCGTCGTAAATTCAGCTTATGAATAAATGCACGCTAGATTTTACGTATGTATCTCTATCTACCTATCGGTTATCCCATTGAGAGAACGCATCTCGCTGCGCCAGGTCCCCAGGTCGGTAGCTGGATCAACTCGCGTGGCTATTTGCATATCTAATTCATTCTTATGAAGAAAAAAAATCTTCGTGTTAATGACCTAATAAGAATATACGTAACGAAAATAATTCGATAGCAGATTTATTAGTATGTAGTAGAGTCTATATATATACTTTAAACCAGTTTATTTTACGAATAATCGAGTCGGTCTTCGGTGCATATACGTTACGCATATACAAAGATGTCTAACTATAGGATGAAAGAAATTTTTAATATAATGTAGACCTTCGTGGCACTGCGTACGCGTTCCTTGATGTAATTATGTCGAAATGACCGGCCAATCGGGGTGGGGTGTAAAATATTCTGAATAAGGAGCTAAGTCAAGGTCATCTCCTTTAAAAAAGGGAAATCTATGTACGAGAGCTGTAGAAAGTGAAACCAAAAAATGTATTTTTTTTTAACCACTATCATAGTTACGTCAATGACACATCGCGTAAAATGGCCGCTAAGTACTCATCGCGGTGCATTTTCTATAATCTATGTGTAAAATATGTTAGAGATGAAAATACTAGATTTTTATTGTTTTCTGTTTTTTTTTTTTGTTCGCAGATCGATAAATAAATCGCCAAAATGGTGCTCCATCGGATTGTAGACGGCTACAGAGTACTGATGAATGATTACAGCGGTAAGTGAAAATTTTATTCGTCTTACGACCTTCGTAGCAAATTCTCACGTGGTTATGAAAAAAAAATATTCGCAATAACTTCGATATTGATCTTTTACATAATGAAATTTCGAGTCTTACTTGGAAATGGTATTATCGAAGTATCATAATGAAATGCATATAGGACGTGTCATAGTCCATTGTTCCGAATCTCTCGAGTTTTTCTCATCATCGTATCCAATTAGACTAGATTCTCTAAAACCATCTCGCCAAACAGCCTAGGTAATTTTTTTGTCTCGTGTGTTACGATTCATTCGTTGCACAGCATTTGTTCTCTCTCGCATCATTTCAATGTTTAATCGCCTGGCTATACCTAGTACATACATGTAATTACCCGTGATAATCATTTCGACTCGAATTGGTTTAAAATTAATGAGTCTGGATGATAACGATCTGCTCATATAGGTATCGCTTATAAACATATTATATAGGTGCTTGTAATTTTCTTTTTTTTTTGTTTTTCCACGATAAGTAGCCTACTACGTACCTACAATGTTTATAGCGAATATTTTCACGTATTTTTGTTACACATTGAACGATTCTCGTTTGCCTTGGAATTTATAAAAAATAATCGATTAATGATGACTTCTCTAAGTAATGTATGATACATGTAGGTACTCACTAGTCTCACTGGTCACTCAAATGATGTGTAATTTTCCAGAAGCTTAGATGAATAAACAGCCCCACAATAGACTCTTGTGTGAAATTATAGAGGCATAGCTAGTAAACTTTGTTTTGGCTATCAAACTGTTTAAAAGATGAACATCCCGCCACCGCCAAAATAAAAATTACGTTTTCCAAAGTTTTCGAAATTGAGAATTTTTCCAAGTTCAAACACAAATTATAGCTTCTCTCTTCATTTTTGAAATCAACAAAATTGGTTTTTGTAAAATTTTTCTGTTCTTTTTATTAAAATTTTGATTTTGAAATTTGATACACCGCGATTAGAAAAAGATAAATGGCCCGAACTTGACTAAATTAGGACCAGGGGTATCCAAAGTGCATATCAAAATGATCACTAAAATATTAGGTTTGTTTTTTTCGCTTTTTTATGCTATCGTCCGTGAAAGTTGTCGGATATTATGAAGAAATAATTCCTCATTTTTTGATTTTTCCATAAGTCCCAAAAAAGTGGTGCCCCAACTTACAGATAGTCCTCCCTCCTCTCCAGATTGAAAACAATCGGATAATTGTGATTTCGAATTTTCAATTTTTGAGACAGAACTCATCATAACTCTATTTTTAAGAAAAAAAACTCACATCAGTCTTCGAAAAAAATATGTTTGTCCTCCTATGCAAAGTCCATCAAAATCGAAAAAACAAAAAAAAATAATCAAGAGTCGATGAATATTTTTTTTAAATTTCAATTTCTGTGTCACGATGCCTTTGCATGACATCCTTTTTAAATAAACTCTTCTCTCCCCCCCCACCCAAAAAAAACCATCTCTCATTCGAGTTATTTTTTTGTATTTTTTTTCAACTGTGGAGAAAGCAAATATTTTTCAAGAAAACAGGGGAGAATTTTTTTAAACATTGGTTCTGGCACAAAATGTGACGTGCTCTACGAGAATCGACCTTAGGTCAAAAAAAGGGTTTTCAAGTTGATGAGCGATTATTATAGAAAAAAAGACGCTCTTTCCAATGGCGCAAACCGCAACTTCCTATCTCTTTTACTTTCCTTGGAAATCGACCCCAAAGTTGAGGGGTAGGGCCAAAATCAACTCAAAATTCAATTTTTTTATTTTTTATGATTTTGGCAGTAAAAAATAACCTAATTTGCATACAAACACTTATCAAGCCCCATTCGTGTATTTCACTTCATAAAAACTTGTTAATTCATTAATTTTTTAAAAGAAGAAAAAGTAGAATAAATTTCATTTTCAGTGAAAAATCTGCTTGAAAAAATATTACAATAAAAAAAACAACTGAAAAAAATTTTAAAAAAATTGTTGGGTTAGGAGGGATTTGAACTCGGTACCTCCGGCGTGATGGTCCATCAGCTGCGCTACGTGGCTAGCGTGGCAGCATAGGACCTTACAGTTATGACTGGTTTACACGAACAGTCACAGAGCTAAAGGGGACCTAGACGAAACTACTGGAGACGTTTCTGTTGCATACCTACCCGAAAATAAGGCGAAAACACACTTCAAAACTTTAAATGCATGTTTCTCAAAACACATTTTTTTACCTAAGGTCGATTCTCGTAGAGCACGTCACAAATATGTTTTTCAGATCTTCAACATTTTTTTTCAAAAGGAGTTGGGGATTGCACTTATAGGAACCAAAATTATTTGAAAGACTGAGAAATTTTTTTTTAAGACGTAGGTACCTTCAATTTAGAGTTCTGTCGCAAAAATTGTAAATTTCTGAAAAATTTTCATTCACTTCTTCTTCATTTTCATTTTTAAATTTTTTTCAATTTTGACAGAGTTGTACATATGGAGACCAACATTGCTGAGGAGACTAGTGGGTATTTTTTTTCTTTACAAGAAGGTTATTTCAAAGAATTCTGACACATAAATTGAGAACTTTCAATAAACTTTTTTTTTACTGAGTACTTACTTTTTAAATATTTTTTTCAACTTTTGCATGGACCTCTCGTCATCACATAATTTTTACTCGTAGTTGAGAAGTCAAAATTTTCATGAAATTTTTAAAATAAGGTATAAACTAAAAACTTTAGTAAGAGCAGAAAATTACAAAAAATGTCCACGAGTATATGAACAGGATCACTCTACAAAACATAGAAAATTTCGATAGGTATTATCTGACTTATGGAATTTGAAACTAAAAAAAAAAATCGAAGTATTTACTGTTCACTGGAGTCTTTGGCAATGTTGATGAGAAAAATTGCTAAATCAGCGTTTGCATATTTTCCAATCAATTATGATAAAAAAAAATTATGAAAAAAAATTTGTTAGTTACCTTTTTTAAGTACAAAAAAAAAAAAAAAAAAAAAAAAAAAAACATTAGAAATTTCAGTGATTTGCATTTGCTTCAATTATTACAAAAAAGTTAGGAACATGTAAATTTTTTACCAAAAATATTATCAGATCTTTTGGAGCCTGTTTTTAGCTAGTAAGTATTCAAAATTCACTTCAGGTATTTCTCCTCTTTTTGGGACATTCTGTGTTAAAAGACTAAAAATCTTCTGCGAGTGTTTTTTATGCTGGTTTGTTTTTTTAATCACCATTTTGTTTTGTGAGTGATCTCTATAAAAGACCGGTGAGGGGGGAGGGTCATTTTATTTGACCCTGTTGCCCTTCAAATCCATAAAGAATTCAAAAAAATAAATCTTCAATAGGTATACCAAAATTTTGAACTTTATAAAATTTTTGAAACCCTTTATTTTAGCCTGATTGGCTGACTCCCTTATACACCCCTCTCCTAAACATTGAAAAATGGTGAAGAGAAACCACCTCTTAAAAATCATCGAAAGTGAAGCAACGAAAGTAAGAATTTTCAATGTGTCGACTGCCATTTTGAAATAAATTTCTAGAACAAAATTAACATTTTGAACGATGGCACGATAAATTTTCGTAAATGCATTAGAATTCATTCTTTGATATAGCTTTCATCGTTTCACAATTGTACTCAGCAAGTAACTAGGAATTTAATTACCTATTCAGTGCTACATACTTACGAATAAGCTTTAAACTGGTTTTAAACATCAGGAAACCTTGAACTTGGAGAAGAACTTTGTGAAGTTTTTACTCCTCCTGTCTACCTATTCCTATCAGACTGTCACTGAGTTAATGTTCAAATTGAAAGTAAAAAAAAATTAATGCCTCTGTAAAATAGAATTTTATGTACATTTTAAGATGTATTAAAATGTGTACACAGGTATTTTCAGTGCACTTCCATTATCGTCTATAACGGAAAAGTCTTATCAATAGTGGGCCAAAAACAATATTAAAAAAACCTTAAAATTCACGTGCGCAGTGATTTTTTACATTTGCTTACTTTCAACCCTTCTTCTACAACCATTATTCAAATTACACGCTACGACGATTAATTCTCAACGAGAACGTCGAATATACATATTTTTAAGAAATAAATAGACACCTACGTGCTTTAAATGATTGATTGTATGGAAATATACTCGCAAAAATACACGAAAAAACTTATTAGTAAATAAGAAAAAATTACCTTCGATGGAGAATAAGAGGAGAGGTTAAGATTTCTTCATTTCTTGTTTACCGAATGTAAACAAACTGTATAACTTGATAAATTGTGAGTATTTCTATTCGTAATGCTGCACCTTTTGAAAACGATGTGCTTAATCTATGTTGCATTTTACACTGATAGATCAATTCATTTTAAAAGAAGGGGAGGTGGGGACGAATTTTTGAAAATTGTTGCAATCGTAGAAGATAAATTATTAGGGATTATTTTTGCAACACCCATCTCTGATGAAGCTATACACATATTTTGAAAAAATTGTTAGGTACCTAATTAATTCCTTTTGTATTTATTTCAGATCCTCGAGTAAAGGACTGGTTCCTGATGAGCAGTCCATTCCCGACGATGTTGGTATGTCTATCGTACGTCTTGATTGTCAAAGTAATCGGACCAAAATACATGGAAAATCGTAAACCATTCGTGTTACGAAAAACTTTACTCATTTATAACTTCGTTCAAGTTATATTTTCTACGTGGTTATTTTACGAGGTAAGTTTACTGCTTTCGTAAGTACGTATCATAATAATTAGGTAATTTATATCCAATTTGATTTATTCAAGTTCCAATATTGGAAATTATGACAAAAAATATCTACGCATAGAGGCGCTTGACCTATAACAGTGCAAATGGCGTATTACTTATCAAATCCAAAGTAATTTAAATGTATAAGGCCGTTACACATACTACCTACCTACATGATGTGTATTTATAAGTTACGTATATCAATGTAAAGAAACACTCGAAGCGGTATACGAGTATTTTTACCTTGAATTGGCGACAAATTTTACCAAGGGTTGTTCACATCGGTATAATATTTATGTGTATTTACACGAGTGTTAACGGTGCCCTGTTTAGCCTTGGTCGTTATTGTCGGATTAATCATATTTCACGCTTTTCAACGTACCATCTTTGAAAAATCGCCGATTCTTTGAGTTCGTATAATCGTTTGTATCAACTTTTACAAAAGCGTGAGCAGCGTAACAAAATTTTGGAATTTAGGTCCCTGTTTTATTTTATTTTTTGATCCGGGTCCGAATTATTGGTTTTATGTCTATAAATAATGTTTTATACGCTCCGGTATCCACATATGCCTAGTTTTTTGTGTGCTGATATTTGTAGGCTGAATTGGCGCTTGTGTACTCGAATAACCTTCCAGAAAATAATTTTTTTCCCTCGTCGATGTAGGTAGTTGTAGGTAATTATTGGATTGATGAAATTGTTTTATCGAGGGATACTTACTTCGGGTGTATTATTTTGCATGGTTATTTGTAAAAATTATAGGCTTTGTGCGAAGAAAGAAGATACGAAGTTACCGCCGATACCTAATTTAATCCAGAGAATGATATATTTTTTATGCTGTTTCGAGGCTCAAAATTTTCCAAAGAAACTCATTTTTTACCTCTACGTCGTTGTTGTTTTTTAAATAATACATTACGAGTTGAAAAGTGTGACAAGATACTTTCATTGCCAGTCTTGACTGATTTAGTAGATTGAAATTCCTCACCCATAAGTATTGTGTCTTCATTATTTGCTAAAAATTCAAATTACCCCTCGTTTTTTTTTTTAATTTGCTTCGTTTGGAAATTGAAAAAGAAAATATAATGGTCTGCATTCTAAAATTTACAAAAATAATATTTTTGAATGGATTTTGGCATGATTCACGACTTCTTATGATTAAAATGAAACATTTTTTCAATGCAATAAGTAATTTATCTTCAAAGTCGAAAAAAGTGACCAAAAAAATGAAAAATTACAAATTTTATGATGATTTTCGAAATTGAAGAAGCTGGAGCCAAAGAAGTTTATGAAATTTTTCAGTTGAAAGCTCCTTTAATATTGTAGAAATGGACAGTTATGGAAAACGCTTTCTTTTTATCTGTCAAACAGGCCACCCTAAAACCTATTTTGAAAATTTAATTTTCGATTTTTGAAATCTTGCCTTTTTATTTTTTTTTCAAAAAGGACTCGTTTTAGAAAAACTAAATAAGAAGAAAAACGCTCCGACATGAGCATTGAGCACCTTTGGATTACTCTGGTAATGTGTTGATCATAACGTTGTTCGGCTTACACCTTTCTTACCGCTCACTCCAAACGCGAGATGGATATGTTGCCTAACTATGAAATTGAAGGAGCCAATCACCATTAAAAAAATACACCTTGAAACACGTTTTCAATAGTAGAAGTGAGCAGGAGTTCGTAAACTAAGTAAATTTTGCTGTGGTGATATTATTGTCTAACCCGAAGTTTGAAGGAGCCATAACCTGTAGGTTTAGGAAAATATCACTCTTTTCAACGTTCAAGATTATACCTACTGAAGCGAAGTTATCGCGGAATATGCAATTCTAGACTGTTGAAAACTACTCAAAACAGTTTTTAAATGGTGGGAAGGAGAAGGGTGTAAAGTTTATATGTACTTACTAAATTTATACATCTAGCTCAATTAAGTCGAATTTTGATTTTAATCCTACAAATTTGAATTTTTTTTTAAAATGCAGTACAATTAAGAATATGAACTTCAGCATCTAAAATTTGAGTTGATGGAACATTTTTGCATGCTCTTTCAATCTAGTTTCGTCTGAACCAATTCTTTTTTGTCTACGTTCTGTATTAATTCTGTACTTTTGTTAGTTGGTAGCTGTGTATATTATTCTAATAATGGAACTAATTGATTTTTCATATTTTTTCAGGCTATGGATAGTGCATGGATGAGAGGATACAGTTTAAGATGTGAACCAGTGGACTACTCTGAATCACCAGCTGCCCTCAGAGTGAGTTGAAGAATTTTATACGTATGAAAAACCACACTGATAGATAAAAAGACAGATGAAATGGTCTCTTCAGGTCAAATTGTTCTTTGAATCATCTCTGATGCAACTGTTCCAAATTGTTTCGAAATGCTGCGAGAATTTCACAAAATTTGAAATTGTGGAAGCTGTCAGATCAATTGGTCATCCCGAAATTTTAGCAGATCATTAATTTTGCAGGGAGATGGGTTCATTTAAATTTTCCCTACAGCAAAAAAATCAAAAAAAAAAAAAAAATGTGATCCATTTTTGACTATGGAACCTTGAACCTTCGAAAAGAAATTTCAACAAAAAAAACAACTTGAAAGAAATTTGAAAAGATTTCCAAAAATTCTCTTTGGCGAGTTTATTATTTCGCTCAAATTCAAAATTATTCAATTGGAAATTAAAGAAAAATCATTTTTACCGATAAGTAAATATTTTTTCACGTTATGGGAGGGAGGTACAGAAGATATGACGAGGGGCTAAATATTTTTCCTAAGAATGATTAGACCATGCCTTCCAACGTGGGAATTCGCTTATCATACTTGTCGATGTTTTTTTTGAATTTTAAAAAATTCAGAAACTTCAAAATAGATATCGAGTACGAATTAAGTCATTAATTTTTGGTAATTTTTAATTCCAGGTTGCTCGAGGTTGTTGGTGGTATTATTTCTCCAAATTCACCGAATTTTTCGACACGGTTGGTTTTATTTTTTCATTTATCAATTTACCATGAGGTATTTTCAGTTCATAAATGTGACCACATGCGTGTATTATTTACAGTTCTTCTTCGTATTAAGGAAAAAGTACGACCAAGTCACTACTTTACACGTTATCCATCACGGTATTATGCCATTGAGTGTATGGTTCGGAGTTAAATTCACCCCAGGTAAATAAAACTCGTTATATATCTCCCAAAGTGATATTTATTTGCAAAAAACTGACCAATTTGATCATTTTCAGGGGGTCACAGTACGTTCTTCGGTTTATTGAACACTTTCGTCCACATAATTATGTACGCTTATTACATGTTGGCTGCCATGGGACCACAAATGCAAAGATATTTATGGTGGAAGAAATACTTGACCGCTCTTCAAATGGTACGTAATTTCATCGTTATATGCCTAATCTTTCTCAATCGATCAAACACATACGAATTGTATAATTAATATCGTTCAAATAAATGATCAATTCCAGGTACAATTCATCTTGGTATTCATCCACGCTTTCCAACTGCTCTTCATCGAATGCAATTATCCGAAAGCTTTCGTATTCTGGATCGGAATGCACGCCGTTATGTTCTACTTTTTGTTCTCTGATTTCTACAAACAAGCTTACATTAAAAAACAAAGGGTAAGTTGAATTTTCATAGCGGGAAATTTCCACTATAAAATTACTCGGAATATGTAACGTTTTTTTTTAATGTCTATGTTCTTCGTATGTAATGAAATACACGTGAAACACGAATTGAATTACTCATTAATTAGTGTTATTTAATTCTAGAAATACTTACGTAATTCATATACCTAGGTACCTAAAAAAAACTAACAAAAAAAAATCGCTTTTGTTTTAGCTCATCGCTGAGAAAGCAGCCGCCGCTGTCGCCAACGGTAACTCAAAACCGACCGAAACTAAAGAAAAAGAAAAAAAGTCTTCACCCGAGTCCGAACAAAATGGCAATATCGGATTCTCCGTCAACTGGAAAAAATTACAATTCCCTTGCATGTTACCGGCCGTCACCGACGATACTTCTTCATCGGACGACGACAAATCGAAAAGCAACGCTTACCCTAAACCAGCTGGAAGCTCTCCTAAGACTAGTTACACCGCTGACGAGACTTCGTTAAGGAACCGAGCTTTCGTAGCGAATAAAAAATAACCTTTTTTCTTTGATCAGACTGAGTAAACTTATAGAATAGTTGACTGTAATTCCGCAGCTTTATATGTTCACCATGGGGTGTTTCTGTTGAACAATATTGTTCTATCCAAAGAGTTGAAATTTTTTTAGTGCTGCTGCTTGTGATACCAGCGGAAGATTCCTAGTGAACTTCTGTTTTTATTTACGAACGTTAGAATTAATTAGATTTATTTTTGTTAAACCGTTATTCACGAAATGGGCGTTTTGAAAACGCTACCAACGAGTAGGTACCTACTTGTAGTTTTATAGATGGTTTCCTTTTTTTTCGATCGTGTGATCGATGATTTTTTTTATTTTTTTGTTTCGATGTGATGATGATGACGAGTTTATACGTAAAATTATTATAGTATTGTGGGTCTGTTTTTTATTGACATTATTGCGGAAATTTGTTCGATTATATTAATTACGCTGATCTCCAATGTACTTAATATTAAGCAATACTATATCTATAATACGTACGGCCATCGTTTTTATTACACGAATCTATTTCTGAGATTTAAATTACTAATTTTATACGTCAACGTGTAGGTTTTTTTGTCACGATGGTACGTTTTTATCTGAAAATTTATCGAAAGGATCTTGAACTTTGCATCAAAACATCACAAATTATCAAAAAAATATTCGTAATTCTAAATTGAAACGTTTACGATGAATCATTAGTTTTCTGATTCCAATATTTCACCCATTTTTTTTTTTGCATCTGTCCACTTTATTTGTAAAATTGTTGTATATTTGAATTTTATTTATTTCCTTTCTTTTATAATTAGGTATCATTAGGTTTATGAAAAAGTAATAGGTACGTTTCTGCTCGAAATTTCGTTTTATTCCGAAATTAATTAATTCTTATTTTTCCATCTTCTGTCGAGTAATTCGTGCCAACCTGTTGGAATTTGGCTAGGATTTCAAATACTATAACTCATGCTGTAGAGAATGATGATTGGATGGGAACTAGGAGAGTTCTGTAAGAGTTCATGATTTAAAAATACAAACCTTCTCAGGGAGGACAACCTTTTTACAAAAAAAATTATGAATTTTTCTAATTCTCTACAGCACTGACTTTGACTTTCTGTTCTTGAAAAGTAAACACATTATTAATATCTTTGCTCGTGCGAAAATAAATTAATAATTAATAATTTTCGTATACTTAATGGTTGTGATGCTAAAGCCTGGAGTATTCCTAGTGAAATTATTCGGAATATTGACACCGCTACGAGCTGTGTTCTTTTGTACAAATTAAAATATTAATACGTTCCAATTCTGTTGTTGGTTTCTATTAACTTCTTTTATTGCCAATACAAAAAGCTCTCTTGCCAATTTATTTTATTTGGTTGTAGTTTTACGAGTAATTTTATTATAAAATAGTTTCAGTTTTTTTTGTTCTTTTTTTTCATCGTGTAAATGTAGATGTACAAGCTTCGAATGTTTTTTTAGTATTTTTTTTTTTTTTGTAATTTGTAAATTTAATTCAGATAAATAATACGATACTTTTTAATGTGAAGTCGAAAGTGTAAATAAATTCCGTTTTAGTGTAAAAAGTGAAGGTAAATAAATAATTTCACTTGACGTGCATTTTTATTTGATATCGTTACCTAATTGTTTTTTTTGTCGAAAATGAGAAACACATTACTGAAATCTATTTTTATTCCATCGATGATTTTAAAAAAATTGAATCAATTACGTAAAAGTACCTACTTTAAAACAATAGTTTTATAATCAGTTTTATAATTCAAAAAAAAAAGTTCCTTTTATCGCATGTTTATGGTGTTTACATCAGTGATAAAATATTCATCACACAATTGTACTTAATTAATTAAAAGAGTGTTTTGAAAATTTAAATATTTTAAATTACGACGAATAAATTTCCACAGTTTTTCACGATGCTTAATGACATACTACCTACTCTGCACTTAACGTAATTACGTGCAGTTTTCAAACGTACATATTTCACTAATTTACCTGTCAAAGTTGAAATGATGCCAGACAGGTGAATATTATTTCACCTTAAAACAAATAAGTGGATATTATATTTTATCATAGGTATTTAATAAATGAAAGAAATGTTAATTTTTACATAGAAAATAAAAGTAATTAATTTCAACGTCAACGAAACTATTATACGATAAATTTACTTCTGGTATCGACATATCGTAATATTGATGACAATCAGTTCTATTTTAAAACAAAAGCAAAAATCGATCTATTTTCAATTTGAAAAATTATTTCCAACTTTTACATTACCGGAGACGATAGTAAAAGTTGCAATTACTGAAAAATTACACACTTATCGTGATGGTAATGAAAAATTAATCCATCTACGTACATGCTGAGCTTTGATACATCGCCTCGAAGGTAATCATGATTTTCAAATTTACACATAGGTACGGCGTGAAATTTAAAATTAAACGCGGTTAATCTTGGATAATTACTTTTGCTCGCATTGTTAAATGATCTTAGCTCAAGATCGATAAGTCATCTAAGATTTATACGATCATTGCATCTATAAATCATACACGAAGGTTACCGGAGCTGATGATTCGCTTGCTTTGTGATACTCGGTGCAATATTTATTTTTTAATACCTAGTTTCCAAAATATTCTTTGTAAGGTAATGGTTTTTTAACTTAATCAAACAAATGTAAGGGTCGTTAAATCTTAACGAATTGAAGATTACGTACGAGATTTTGAAAAATTTCATCGAATAAAACACATTAACGAAGGTGGAGTGAACTTGATAGGTACTTGATTGTTACATGATTGTACATTTTTTGGTAAAATGTATCTCCACTCCATATCCTGTTAATTTTAGGATTCATCTGAGAACAGAGAATTATATAATCTATAAACTTACGATGAAATACAAAATTACATTATAATTTATGAACCTCCTGGTTGAATTTTTCGGAATACATTTTTATAATTTTATTACGCTCCTAGGGATATTGAGTTTAAACGTGTAAGTGTCTTAGGAAAATTATTCTTACGTAATTTCAAGAATTAATTATTTTACTAGCAGGGTAACAAAAATAAATAAAAAACAAAAATCATCTCTGTAAACAGATTTGCGTGCACGATGATTAAATCAGCTCAAGACATTGAATACTTACCTACATAGACAGAATGAAAATGAACCTACCTCAAAGTACACAATATATAACATATAGTACCCATGTATGTTCCTAAAATTACACGTTGTAAGATACAGATACAGGAAATTATTAGTTTTCTAGAAATTAATCCGACCACTTTTTTAAAATACGTAATTAAATTTAATTAAGATCTATTACTATTACAAGCACGATCGCATTATAAAATGAAAATATAATTAGTCGAGCACGTCATTGTAAATTTTCGGGTCTTGGTGATATTTCCCATTCTTGTTAATTACCAAATACAAATCACGAACTAATTAGCATTACACAAAAAGTATTCTACCGGTGGAGTTGGCGGTATGTGTTGGTGTTGGTGGCCGCAACGTCGCCCAAACTTTTTTCAGCAAGGTTGCATACGATCTGAAAAATCTTGGAAATCTCCAATTGTGAATTTTTAATTAGGTAGTGTACAATAGGCAGAGCTACCCATCAAGCTACCTGCTACCTATACAAGGATAGTAATATCCGCGCAGCTCGACACGATAATTAAAGACATTGGATATTTACCTACAACTTGGAAAACATTGAGATTTTTTTCAATTTACAATTTTTTAAATGCATTATATACCTAACTCGAAAAACGACGATTGTGGAACTAGTTTTTTTTTGTTTAGGTAGGTGTACTACTGGTTTTCATATCGTGTACGCGATTCGATTTACTTACCAGATATCAATGAATATTAAACCGTATAAAGTTGTTGCTCGTTGAAAAAAATCTTATTAAAATATCATATTGCAAGGTCATGGCGAGTCTGCTGTAGTCAGAGTAAATGAACGGTAAGGTAATTTGTCGCAACCAGGTGATAAGTTCCTCGTTTTTTCGTGATCATTGTGTTACAAGAATGGTCGCAATACCTGAAGGCGTCATATTAATTTGATAATATTTTCAACACCATAAAAAATACCATTATAATGTAGATGGGATAGTGGCTGTGTATTAAATAGGTAGGTTGAGGTACTCAAAGTTTTAATCGGAATTATACTTAGATAGGAGGCTAAAAAGTTGTACTCCTCAACGAGAGATGTTCTTGAAATATTCAGGTTATAAATAGGTACGTTGCAAAGTACCTGGGAATTAAGCTTAAAGAGGCGTTTTTTCGGATCAAGATGTCTTAGTGTTAAATATGCTTTTTTTGAAATAGGTATAGTTACAAAAATCATATTTGATTGTGATTCCAACTTCACATAAAATTAGACTAAAACGTCTGTAGTCTCTTTCATTTTCAGGCTAAAAAAAAAACACATACCTATCTTTAACATAAAAATTAGAAAAAAGTTTACCCAAAAACGGAAAAATCAAAATTTTACTAAATTTACCTATAAAGCTGAAATTTGGTGAATATTTTATTTCTGATCGGAAATGATTTTGAACCGTTTTGAGTACCTAGTTCTGGAGACTGCAGCAGATTTTTGAAAGTTTAAATTTCACAATATTTTATCAAATGAAGTTGAAAAGCTAAAATTCACTCCAATACCTTAATTTCAACATGCTAAGTCGACTGGAGGTGGTTTCAAAATTTGGAAATTCCAGATTTTCCAAAAGTGCTACCCATTTGACCGATTACACACCATTTTTCCAAAATCGTTCGAAAATCGGGATTTCCCACTTCAGAACTACACGTCCAGTAAATTCTTAATTGAAAATTTTAAAAGTTAACGTTCTCCTTTAAAATCTAAAAATCAGTTTGCATTCTATTTCTGACATGGTGAGTCGATTGCAGGTGATTCAAAACCGGAAGTATTGATTTTTAGAAATAGGTAGGTACCTATTTAATTTAATTGTCAAAAAGTCCAGGCTTTTTTCCAAAAATTGCCAAACATTATCTAATAAAAATTCTCGTTTTTTTTGTGGCAAAAAAATGCAAAAAAGTCTCTTCTTTTTGCAAAAATTGCAAAAATATATCTTGTTAGCCAAAATCTAATTGCAAAAAAAGTCCTGCTGTTTCCTAAAATTGTAAAAGTCTTGTTTTTTGACAAAAATTTTCGCTTTTCGGGAAAAATTCTAAAAAACCTCCCCTTTTTTAAAAAATTAGGTACTATCATTTTTTTCCTAAATTTTTAAGAAATTTCACATTTTTCCTAAAATCGTCAAGTCTTACTTTTTTGCCAGAAATTGCCAAACCGTGATATAGTGGAATATGCCTTCACCTTGTAGGTGGATAATTAATGGAATGATGCCTTAAGAGGGTGATCCCGTCGCTATGACGTATTTATGTCTAGAGTAGGGAGAACCTCTACCAACGTGGGAACTACTATTCTCTGTGCATTGATCCCTACCCTATTTCTCTTTGTATTATGCCGCTATTTACGGAAGGTGACCTCAAGGACATAGGGCAACGAGCTACTTGGACTTTGCCGCGGTTCTCACTTGGTGTCTGGGATTACATCGGAGCAGACATCAAGTACTCAGTGCCTCGTATTACATCCGGAGTAGGTACTGAGTTTCTCTATATGCATCGCGCAGGCATATAGAGAGTTAGATGTTAGTGGGCGAATGTGTATTTATCGATTTAAACCCATCGTGATCGTGTTTTGGGCTAAATTAGTTTATTTAATCGCTTTCTTAATGGTATGTGGGTGCAAGTCGCAGATTGCATCTGGCTCCATTCCTATCATCGCCCTATCGCTAACAGCCGTAAAACCGGTACCTGGTTAATATCATCGCCCTAGCGCAGAGACGGTTAGCATTAGGTGAGTAAAACTTACTTGGTGGTGCCTCCACTCAATTAATTAGAATTATATCCTAGTTAATTATCAAGACCTATATCGCAGACTGCATATTTTGGCATGCAATCGATCAATGTACTTGTATTTCTTCGCTAACTGCTAGAGAATATCTATTGATGTAGGTATACTCTTGGTTTCAATGCCATGAATCATTGCCTTAATCCTCTGTAGTTAATATTAATAATTCTTATTGGTGTTAATTATATCAATCTAACCATACTATATTTATAATATTCATGACATATGTATGATATGTTAAGTTGCCTGTAAATATGACGAGAAAGGTTATTTTGAATAAACCTCGTACACAGTAAAGTGTTATATGTTCTTTTATTGTGTATTTCTGTGTAATATAGACTAGAATTGAGAACCACTCATATTCTCAGGGCCATCTTAATATGAGCAGTGGTATCATTTTGTAGATAGGATCAGATTCACCCTTTAAGCAGTCAATCCTACCTTTACCACATTAGGAGCTCTTTCCTACTCTATATATAACATATTGGCGACCCTCCACAGGACTTAAAATTTTACTCTTTTCAATACAGGCTAAAAATTAAAATTTCGACCTCCTAACCAAATGTAATCTCACGATTGCATCTCGAAATCCATCTAAGGAGCTTAAATTTTTGTCTGCTTGCGAAATTAAAATTCTTAAGAATGGAGTAAAAATTAAGTTTCCGAACCTCCCACACGGTCTAGGTCCTTTAACTTATATTTAGTAGGTTAAAAAATTAAATATTAATTCTAACTCTCTGAAATACATAATAATAATGAGATCTGCTCTTGAACTCAAAAAGCTTTACAAAAGCACTGTTCAAGGTATTAACTTTCATAAAAATCCACACTGTCAGAGTATGGATTTTAACAAGTTAAAAATACCACTTTGACCTAATATGTTAGTGCCAAAGTGTAGAAATCACGCAATCCTAATTCAAAGTGTCGTCTGTAAAAAGTCTCAAAAATGAGAAAAAGATCATAATTTTACAACGAAAAAATTTGAAACTAGGCATTGCTGGTTGTCATAAGTTAGAAAAATGAAATTTTCAAACTTTTCTCACAAATCATGTATTTGTGAAAAAACAAGTAAAATTACAGTGAAAAATTTGAGGTTGGATTTTTTGTGAGTTGAAAAATAATAAATTGTCAGTAGAATGACACAAATACACCGTATCATGACGAATTGTAAAAATCATATTTTACGAAAAATTCTCGTAAAAGAATTTTCAGGAATATTATTTCTTATTGAACTAAAACTGATCACTTTGGTTCCATACGAACAATACAATAAGTTAGGTTTCGATTCACGAAAAGACCACACCCAAATTTTCACTCTTCATATTTTCATAAGTCAAACCCTAAAAAATACTTGAAAAATTTCAACAATCGTGTTGGAATAAATCAAATATTTTAATATTGGATTTTTTCCGAACCTTTGTTAGACAAAGATCTACGAAAATGAGTTCAGAAAAATCCAATACCCAAACAGGAGAAATTTCTGCTAGATTAAAAATATTTTCGTAATAAAAATTCTGCATATTCATGGTTTCTTGGATTGTCATAAAATCAAAAATTCTTGAATACATCGAGACTGATATTTTTGAAAGCAAATGAAAATCTTAAGAATTCCATGAATTATCAATAAAGATTCTGTGTGAGTCTCTATCTTGATCAAAATGCAAAATAACAAATTCAGTAAAAATCAGCAGAAATCACTTCTAGATCCCCTAGAATTAGTTTAAATATAATTAGAATTAATGTAACGCAGACAACTCATAAGGATAATCATACAAAATGATTACCCTTGGTTAGGTAAGCGTACTTTCAAAAAATTTCTCTTTTTCACAAAAAATTCAAGTAACGTTTCTTCAGGCTAAGTGAAAAATCACAATTTTTTAATCTTTATAATGAATGAGAAATCGTGAGATTTGTTGTACTTAACTCCTTTCTATTGAGCAAGATTTTACCAGTCTCATAGACAGGTAGTTACCCCGAGAAGTGCAATGAAGTCATGACTATCATTCATTATCCAAAAATTAAAATTTCTTGAGACCAGGTAAAAAATCTAAAAAGTAAAAAATTACAATCTTCCAATTTTCACGATGAATGAAGTATCACGGTATTTATTGTACTTAACTCCCTTCTACTGAGCGAAATTTTACTAGTCTCATAGATAGGTAGTTACCCCGAGAAAGTACGATAAAATCACGACCATTATTCATTCCACAAAAATTACTAAGTCCACAAATTTTAGTGATAGAAAACATTGCAAGGAGTGCGACCAGGCTATCACTAAAATCTCTTTCGAAGAAAATTTTACATCAATTGATAAAATCAAAATTTCTATGAAAATTCTTATTCTTCATAAAAAAACTTCTAATAAAATCTCTTCAAATTAGACAAAATAAAATCAAAAGTGTAAAAACAATAATTTTCGAATTTTTCATAAAGAATGAGAAGTCATGGTTTTGACTATACTTGACTCCTTTCTATTGAGTAATCTCATAGATAAATAGTCACCCCGAGAAGTGTACTAAAGTCATGACTACCATTCATTTTCCAAAAATTAAAAATTTCTTTCGATTAAATAAAAAAGCACAATAATATAAAATTACAGTTTCATAGTCTCCCTGATGAATAAGAAATTGTGATATTTATTGTACCTAACTCCTCTCCGTTGAGCAAGATTTAAATCTGACTAGTCTCATGGATAGGTAGTAACCCCGAGAAGGTGCGGTAAAATCATGACTATTATTTATTACTCAAAAATTGCTAGGTCTAAAGTTTTAGTGATGAGAAAAAGTTGCAAGGAGTGCAGCTAAATTATGGCTAAAATCCTTTTCAAAGAAAAAATTCGAAAATTACATAATAAAATCAAAATTTAACCGATGAAAACCCAATGAGAGTGCACTGGTTCTCGATGGATATTTTACCATCTGAAAGCATCAAGTTAACCCGTCTATATGAGAAGAGACCTATATACCTGAGCTGTAAATCTGACTAGCCTCATGAACAATTTGCTAACTCTAGGAATCATGATGAAACCACAAGGAATCAGAAATCACATAATCTCAAAATTCTAGTAATAAAAATTCAAACTCGAAATTATAAAATTGAAAACAAAGACCATTTTTGATAACCAAAAATTCATATTTAAAGTAAAACTAAATCAGAGAAGACAAAAATTTCATCCATAGAGATTTCGAAAGCATGCTGCCAACGCCCTAGAGGTTATACAAGGTCGTTCTTTCTTCGACACGAGGACGAAGAAAATACTACCTAATAACCTACAAGAGTACTTCGAGGTTATGGCTGCTGTACACTGGAAACAAAATATGGCGGCAATAATTTTGGAGACAATAATAAGGCCGTTGTACAAATACTCTGGTAGAGAATATTTGGCGCGACATTAAGGACATAACCTCTAAATAATGTCTTACACGTGCCTATGCATAGAAGAAACATAAAATCACCCTTCTAGAAAATCTCAAGGTGAAAGAAATTAAAACATTTTGGAAAAACAAAAATTACGCCTTGAGATATATAATTTTATGGCCTTGGTACTTATAAAAAGAAATCATCATAGTACTTACAAAAATTAAAATAATATATTTCTTCGATAATTAACTGTGTCGCATTCGATACTTTAAAAAGAAATTAAAAATGATTTTTGGTAAACTATAAAAAGCAATGTACTCGCAAAATAAGTACACATTAAAATTAATCACATTGAGGAATATACAAGATGTAATACATCCTACCTCAACCCCATCCACCACCCAATGGCACGGGTAATACATTATGGTTAATAAAACCACCAGCTATCAAAACGTCAAAGAAGGCCGATAGCTTCCCATAATTATTGGTGCTTAATTCTCCCATAACAAGTACTTTATTTATTGCAAACGAACAAATAGGGTAGAGTTAGGTAATTAAATTTTACGATGCAAGAAGTTGATCCGAGCCCTTCCACATTGTAACATTCCAATAGGGAGAAAGATCTAGAATCATACATAGAGAATCCATTGTCGTATACACTTTCATGTATACCAGAAGTTCCTATGCAAAGATAGGTACCTACCTAGTATACATTTCGACTCAGAGGCTTCTTTGACGAATTGGTAAGCATATATAAATATAGAGTATAGATATTAATTAATTTATTGAAGATTAGAATTGTGAATTATATGTCACTCTTCGTATAATCAGTAATAAATATGGATAATAATAAAGAAAATTCTAAAAACAAACACCCTAAATATGAGATTCGATTTGATGGCATTGATCAGATAATCGATGGATATGAAACCCCACCTCAAAACAAAACAGGCAGAGATACACCCTATCCTTTCGAGATGATGGAAGAGGAAGAAAATAGATTTCTTGATGGTTTAATCACCTATACTTCTCCGGTGAAAGTAGTAACAGATCAGGAATTCAAAAAACCCTTCCCAGTATTCCAAAGCATTGAAAACACCAACCCAATGCAAATGCTTCCATTAAACCTAAGTTCAGATAGTACTTTTGATTCCGAGGACGAACTAATAAACGATAAAATAATTGAAGCCGCGGTTAATCAGCTATACAGTGAAACTATACGTCAGTTAGAACTACAAGCCACTGACGCAGCTGTCAATCTAATGACAACTGAAGTTTTATCTGATGTAGAGGATGAGCCGGCGGGAAACGAGAAACACTAGGTCGCCAAGGGGCAGCTCCTAGTGATAAATTAGCCCCACCGGAATCAATATTCGATAAGTACACTTGGATAGGGGATGGTATCGCTCACTTTTTAATGAGAGGAGAGACAACAATAGAAAAGAACTTACCTGAACACTTACGAGATCAAATATCTTTAGAAAACTTATACAAAAAATTAATACCCTTAGCAATCACTCCTAAAGCAAAAGTCATTTTATCAGCCTGTACTCTTGAGATTAATTATTCAAGAAAACCATACCCAGTGATTGAAAAACAATTGAGGAACATTTTGGATTTGTTATTTGACAAAGGTACCGGTCAAATAATTCTCCTATTCCCAATTATCAAACCAAGAGCGGAGGGTGATAAAGATGTAAAATACCAGAGATATATAGACTTCAAAAACATGTTCACACGCATAGCAGAAGACCCACGTATAACGTTTTGGAGGGGTCCAGCATTGCGATTTTTGGAAATAGAAACGTACAATAGAAAAGGTAAAACCTATATAAGACCAATAAAAGGAGTAAGAGATGAATTAATTCCAGATGTAAAAATGTTTCATTATACACCCATTCTAAAAAGATACTTTCCGAATGTCCTAGAACATCGTGAAAGTAAGATTGGGATGATCGAAGGACTTGAACACTTTGAAAAATTACAAACGCAGGCTTGTAATATTCAACCTCGTGAGATAGCTGGAAAATTGAAACAATTATACGATCCGAGAACAGCTCCATTCATTGATCCAGGATATTCTGAGCCTGAGGTAGAGATATTTAAAATTTCGTCAGCACAGGAAATACGTAACCCAAAAGATCAGATCAAACCTGAAAAGAAAGTAAAATTTCCAATCAGGGAAGAATCTGAAATAACACCTGATCAGGAAATCAAATTCGGAGATACATTAAAAGAAAAAGCTAAGGATATTATAAACTACACATTCAGGAAAAATAAAAAACAAAATTTACAGGAATCAACCCCTAATCCAACCTCAACATCATCAGAAGTGTCTCCACTCCTTGATGATGAAGTCGTAGACCCAACTTGTATTATAAATGTTCACGTAGGAGCAAAAGAAGTTGCATTACAACTGGATTCAGGGGCACTACCAAACGCAATATCTCGTAATTTACTAAAAACTCTCCAAAAAGAAGAACCTAGGTGGGTAAAACACGTTAAATTAAAACATAGGACTGAATTAAAAATGGCGGATGATAAATCGATATGTACTACAACAGAAGCGGTAGAAATTAAAATGTCTCTAGGAACCGAAATTATTTGTATCCCATTCTATGTCATTGAAGCGACTGGAAATTTGTTCTTGCTAGGAAGAATCTCCATGGATTACTTAAAAATGAGTTTAGATTTCCCTCGCCGCATAGTACGATGCAAAACAAAATTTGGCAATAGATTTTCTATACCATTCATCTCCCGAAACACAAAAGTCATATCACTAAATTACATAACCGAAATTCTCCCAATATTTACTCTAAAGATGAAGAATATAACCTTTAAAGAAAACATAGTTAGACAAAACCTCAGATAATCGATAAAATTACAAAAATATCAATCAAAAACAGCTAATACAATAGGTTCTGACCAACCAGATCTAAAACAAAACTTTTTTTCTCTATTTGTCTTCTGGGGCAAGAAATTCAACATCCCACCATAAGCACTGCATATGTCTGAAAATAAAAAATAAAAATGAAAAAATTAGTGAAAAATGAACAATACCAATGGTCCTAAAATAAAAACACAAACTATAAGAATAAAACATAAAATGAGTCAAACATTATAAAATTCTGAAGTTAAAACTAAAATCACTAAAAATTCCCTGGTGATTTTATCGAATCAAACTAATAAAAACTTCTTTGGAAAAACAATAAAAACTAATCCTCCTTAAACAAAAAGCATCACACACGCTAATCATATGTCCCAATAATAACAAAAATTAGGAGGATTATACGTTATATTATACCCCTAAATTAATTGTCCAGAAAATATGAAATTGTCTTTTGAACATGAAATCAAATCACTCAACAATAAAAACCAACACCTTTGGCTACTTAAAAAAAAAAAAAAAAAATTTTTTGATTCCCCTTAAACAAAAATTAAATCAAACCCATCAACTATATACCCCCTTTGCTATAGAATAAAAATGAAAATCATAAATTTCGAATAATAAAAATTAAATATATCAACTTCTGAATCAAAAACTTCCCCAAACATACAAAATTCTACTTCTCAAAATTTTCCCTACCATAGATCCCACCATTTGACAAGAAACTTGGGGAACACCAATAATAAAACACCTGAAAAACACGGAAGGATAAGATATCATCTAATACCAAAACCAGACAGTTAAAACTCTTGTAGATAACCTAACAAAATTAACCTCCTTTGCATTAGAACAAAATTATATGCACTATACATATGTCCCATTAAAATAAAATTACGTAAAGGAGGATCACACTTTCTATCAACACGGACAAACATTCATCCGAAATAAACCTTCAAAAACTTTTCAAATAAATAAAATTTTCTCTGTCATAACTACTGATATAAAACAAAAATTAAAAATTCTTTAGGCAATCGAACTTTATAAACATATCATATGCCCCAATACATGATAAAATCGCCTAGAGAATAAAAATCAAAACCCACCCTTTTGATGAATTGAAAATATCTTAACGGAAGAAGAAATTTTGGCAAACCCCTTAATAGAATATAAAAAAGTATTCTCTAGGAAATCAAAATTTAAAAACTCAATCATATACCCCAACATATGATAAAAAGCGTAGAAAATAAAAACAAAATTCCCCTTTCGATACTATAAATTACATCAAAAACATCCCTTATAGTCTAAAAACGTTCTTTGATCTAAACCATTGAAATTAAAACATGAACCGCTTAACTGAATGTATACAACGAATCCCTATAATACAAAAAATCGATTATATAACACGTGCTATACGACAGGCATAGTCACGTGAATTGTCTAGCATGTAACTTTAAAAAATAACCAAAATTCTACGAAAACGACATAAAAATACATATCCAATTAAAACCATACACGGAAACCGAAAGTAAATTGGAAAAATGTAAAGTCTCATGTCCAGAAATCATAGAAATCTAATCAATCATCGAAATTTTATAAGTGGATCCAAAAAGAAACAAACTTTCGAGGTACAAAATTCAATAAAACAGAATCAAAATCAAATTATCTTTGAAAAATTATTGAAAATAAACTTGTTTTAAATCTAAAAAATTCAAAAAGAATACATTTTTTTGGTATTATTCAAAATTCAAGTTCCTTGAGCCAATATAAATTACCCCCATCATATGCCCTACACTATGATAAAAAATGCCCAAGGAACAATTTTTTACTTACTTCCATCAAAAAACGGTCACGAAATTTTGGAAAAATTCCCTTTCAAAAATAACTAGTTCCGAAAACAGAAATAAGCCTTTTGAAAACATAAACAACTAAAATTAAAAAAAAAAAAACCAGTTCAAAAAATTAGAAATTTACCCCTTTCATCCATTTGATTTATAAACTACTGTAATATTAAAACAAAATAATATCAAAATCAATATTTGGTAATCGGATATCCGAATTATAAAAATTAAGAAGATTACGTCATTAATAGACCTCCATGCTCAGAACATTCGCTGAGGTTGCATTCCTGGAACCCAAAATCCAAAAGATAAGAGATCGACAACGTTGTTAATAGAAAGATATTACGCAATCAAAGAAAAGCATGAGAATAGACTTTACATTGGACAAGATACTGTAAAGTTAACGTGTAATTGGTGAAATACTTAGATGTGGAAGTGATTGTACGTACGTAAAACTGCAATCCTTCAAGTTATTTTCTTATGTGTAAGACATTTTCGGTAAAAGCAATAGTATTTACGAACAAAAATGAGTGGAAACAACATGAATAACGATAGATATCAACCTGAACGTAAGTGTCAAAATTCCTTTTGTAAACTCATAGGGAGAAAACTGCATATCAAGACACGCACTCCTCTAATATACCAAATTTAAAAAACTCTAGAACTAAATGAAATATTTAACCCCAATAGCGATGGAAATAGATCAAGATCAGAACGAGATATTAGAAATGCAGGGAGATGTGGCGTTGTACTTCCCAACAAATAAAGAGAAAAAAGTCAACAACGTATGGAAACGTCTATTTGTAAAGACAGACATTAGTGGTACTATTGTCGCATACAAGTTCCTACCAATCCCTGAGGCGATGGAGCTGGAAAGAAAGTTGAAGGAAATTGGATCGTGATAAAAAACCATCCCTCCCAATAGACTGTAAATAATAAATATTCGATACCATTATTCATAGACAATAGTATTAATGATCGAAAAACACACAGCCAAGGTGCAAAGCAATCACTTGTACTTTGGTTGTCATTCGGTTCTGAACAAATATGTAACATCACAATTCCACCCTAGCAATAACAATAGTTAAAACTCAATAGTACATTCCTCAAGTAAAACTTTCAAAAAACCATTCCAATAGAATAAGAAGTAAAACAATAACATTTCATGCTATCAATACATATCTTGATAAAATCCATAATCCTAAAAATGATATGATACATCGGTAAATATCATTTTCCATAGCAAAAAACATCGTTCAAAGACTGTTGTTACTTATATAAGATTCTATTATTTATCGTGTGCATTTATCCATAGTTATAAGCGTTTATTATGCCATAAGTTTAATAATAAGATAATTGTGATTCATTTGTTCTCTATGATGCCAATACAGTATTTTAATCGTTGTATTGAGCAGATTCCTTCCAATATTATTAGATACGTATACAGATCATCCAATCAACTCAGAGATTTTCCATTCACAAAACAAAAGATTAGCAAAAGAAATAGATGCAAAATAAAAACCGAAATTATTATTCAACAACCTTTTCCTCAACATCACAATCATATGAAATATATTAACATGAGCATTACACATTACACAACTATTATGTAATATGAGAAGCTACACATAATCAAAAAGCAAAAACCATCAAATCAAAACAATATACATACTGTTTTCGATCTTACAATACTATAGAATATTAGAAATGGAAAACTTTTGAAACAATTGACACCATCCGATGAACACAAAGAAGTGGAATCTGCAACACAAAGAGAAGAAATAATTGCAAAGTATACAAAAGCATAAAGATAAAAGAGATCGATATAAAAATTTACTTCCCGTTTTAACAAGAGATCACTTTCGAACAAACTCCAACTGAAAATTATAACACATATGTTATAAAACTATAAAACAATTAGCAACTTTGAAGTTACCGATAAGATGAGATATGCAAATTATGAAAAGAATCATGAGATAAACGTACATTTGAACAAAATTGGCTACTCACCTAACATCTGTGGTAGAAATACAACGATCTTGCTTTCGATATTCTAAATTCAATAAGAACAAATTATTAGGAGAAAAACAAAAAAGACGTCCTGAGACAACTAAGGACAAGAAATATAAAGTAAAAGTAAAAAGAAACTTACCCTAGAACAAATAGAAACAGAAAATATCGATGTCTCTTAGAATATTTATTGGCAATAATGGCGAAAAGTACTTATATCTTGATACTTTGACAGGTGAAATAGAATTAATGAACTCGTTTGTCTGAAACAAAAAGAAGATAACACAAGGAATTAATAACACATATCAAATCATGAAAATATTTAATGGAGATCTAAAAATATAATAAAAAGAAATAAATTATCTTTTGGAAATTAGAAAACTCGAAAAAATACCAAAGTACAGAAAGTGATAGCAATTCAGCATTACCAACCCAACCGGTTGCAGGATAAAATTCTCCATTGGTAACATTTGTAACGAGGAATTTCCCGATTACATTTGATATCAATATAAACAAAATATATTCTTTACCGTTTTAGGCAGTCAAAATGGCTTCTATGCTTTTGAAATTCAAATATGTGTGTTATTAAAGTCTATTTTTGAAAAATCTACAATTGTGCGATTATATACTGTAAAAATATTACTTATATGTCCTGGTAAGTTATCACTACCAGAATTATACAAGTAAGACAAACTCTTTCGATCCTTTCTATTAATGTGCTTATTTTCGTATGCGTAGATTTCCGAAACAATCAGACAAACGACTTCAATTTCATTCGGATTGTAAACTGATTGATCACGAAAAAGTAAAATCCTCATCTGTGTAAATTCCAAGACGCTAGGTCTGTGAATTAATAGACACAACAACTAATCCAAACCTTCGCACGATTTGTTTTTCTTTTGTTTGCTATATATAGATCAAACATGAATCCCATCAGATGCGAAAAATGTGGATCAATGATTATGCACAACTCCCAAGATCAAGAAGCATACGTGACAAGCTGTGGGCATTTTATGCACTGGAGCTGCTTGTACATGTTGTTCTACTATTCAACTCAACGAGATCAACACAATCAAAACATAGAAATGTGTCCGCATCCAAAGTGCCAAACAAAAATTACGATGAGAGATATTTTCCGATTCACGCAAAAACCTTCGGTAGACCCTCGATTACAACTTGAATCAAGAAGACAACAGGAAACGATCGCATCCCTATCCAGAGAGAATACGGATATACGTCGAAGATTGGTAGAACAGCAACAACAATATGTACAACTACAACTCGAGTACAATGCTGTTCGTGACAGTGTGATTGCCTTGTCACAAACTACCAAATCTGCACCGGTGCCACCACCAGGTTTTCCATCATTACCTACGGTATCAACGAATGGAACGTTGTCAACTCAATGGCCAAATAACGGAGATTCATCACCACCAACCGGTCTAACTGTTCCAGCACCTGGTACGAATGTGTTAAATATCAACGTACGACCACAGTTGCAATACGACCGCAACAAATATAACACATCTAAATTCGATAACGTATCCGTAAATAGGGATAGATACTCCAACTCTAGGACTACATACGCAAGACGTCCGCATGAAAATTTCGATCGTCGCTACTCTCACGAACAAAAAGATCGTCGATGCGAAGACCAGATACCGCACCGACCATCGCACACAGATGACTACTTCTATGAAAACAACATGTACAAGAGAAGGTCACCGCCAGAAGACCAGAAGGAAGATCCACAACAAAAATCATCACGACAACGAATGAGTGAAAGTTCGGAAGAAAAAGAAAGGCACTGGGAAGATGAATGCGACAGTTACTACCCACGAAACCGCAGTGCAGGGGCAAGAGGTGCACCACCGAAAAACTTCAACCGAGGACTGCTTCCAGCCGAAAACAATCGAAATTTCGGTAATGACGGGCCAAGAACACCGTCATCAAAGAAAGATAGTAAAGAAAAAATTCCGCCACCGAAGCAGAAGAAAGGAACAGCTGCGCAAAAAGGAAATTACGACCGTCGCTATCGTCTACGATATGGAACCGATCCTAAAGAAGACTTGGCACCTTTCTATCCACTCAACAGCTACCCATATAACTTTACGGCAGTGGGAATTCAGCTTATGCCTGATATCTATCGAGCGGCATTCTGTGCTTATAATATACTACTTATCGGAGATGGGCATGTAGCCGCAATGGCGTACCAACTAGTCGCAGGCAGGCCATATCGCAGAATTCTACACAATCGACTATATAGCCGGGAATTACGATTAGACTCATTAATTAGCTACTTGCTGAGCTTTGAAACATTCCCGAGCCGCATTATGATGTCAATCGGTAACTACGATACGCAAATGGGTGTTGCTTATTCCGACTTTTACAATAACATACAAAAATTAGCATTGGTATTAAACGGCCTAGGAGTACGAGAACTCTACATCGTACCCCTCATTGACCATCCTCGTGTCCGAAGATCTACTTTCGAAGACGTCCAACGCGCCTTATACAACAGCTGGACGGGTATGTTTGAAGGCACAGTCACCAGACTAGACGAAATTTTTGCCGACCTGCAACAAAACGAAGCTGCCATTGATCGTCTGGGACCATACTATCCACCATCAATGTATGAGGAAATATTAGGCCGAATCGAAGAACGTTTTATTCCCGAAATTTTAAGAAGACCACGCAATGACAACGACGAAGACGACGATGAGGAAGAATACGAAAACAACCGTCTTGTTATTGCTGAAAATGTACAGAATATAGATATAGTTGCACGACACGAAGCTGTACAACCCATCTGTGACCAACAACCTGCAGCTCCGGTAATAAATCATCCTGAAGAACCGATAATCGATCAAGAGATGCCGGATGCACCTTCAGAAAATATACCGTCGACTAGTTCACAGACCACCAACGTGAACTACCAACCGATTGTGAAATTAAACCGACTACCGACAAATTCGAATGGGGCATGTTCAACAACGATGTACCGAGAAGAAAAAGAAGAAGAAATCGACTCGCCTCCTCCTCACCAATCCCAAGATGAGTTCGATACTCTAGCTCTTGGTGAATTCTCAACACAGTCAATCGGCCCTGTTCAACTAACAATTAAACATTCGCCAACTTTAACAAAAGCTGCCAAGAAATCTCACATACAAGAACGATGAAAATCTCAGTGCGAAAAAGACAAAGAAGATAAAGAAATCGAAGACCTCCGTCTTCGCACTGAAAAGCTAACGCAGAATGAAACCGAGCATCCGGTAACACCACCTACTACCCGAACTAGGACAGTTGCTCAACAAATCATCGACTCATCCAGAGCTAATTCACCGTCAGGAACGGTAAATATGTCCGAAGGCGATAAATCGCAATCCTCTAATAAAACGAACGAGGAGCTCGAAAAAGATAAAAAGTAAAAATTCGCGTTAGAATTAGAATTTCTTGTGTATTGTGAATTGTAAATAATTTAAAAATTAATTCAGTCTTAATTTTCGATTCTACTAAAAAAAAAAAAAAAAAAAAAAAAAAAAGGAAAATTTATATGAGAGGCGTTTTGCGATATGGGTCCTTGTGGTGATTCGATGTTTTTTTTTTTTATTGACGATTCTGACTTACTTTTTCACGAGAAATCGAATGGTGCAATCAGATTTCGCCCATCTCATCAACTTCTCGTTTAAAAATTACTTGAACATGAATACTCAAAAACTCACATTTTTGGGAAATCGAAAAACAAAGTTTTTGTTCGTTTTTAATTTTTTTAAAAAAAGAAAAAAAGGTCGATGGAAAAATTATTTTATTGTTGTTACCTATGTAAAATTTCATGGCGAATCCGAATTTCTCTGTATTTTTTTGCGGGGTAGTCTGTAACGTTGTGTAAATTCGGCTGTTCACCACAAGGTCCCTTTTCTAAATCAGGGATATCAGGCGATGATGAACGAATTTCGTCAAAATTTCACTTCCAACCTATGCGCAAGACAACACTGCACCCAAAAATCAAAAAAAAAAAAAAATTGAAAAAATCGAAGCAATTCGATGTTTTCTCTCTCCTGAAAAAATCGAAATATCACCACAAGGGCCCTTATCGCAAAACCCCTCTCATATGTTGTTGTACAACTAGGTGTTAAATGTTTAAAATAGAATTTTCTTTATTATTATTAGTAAGAATCGCTGTTATTTGTCCTAACCATATTGAAGATAGAACTATGGTAGTTAAAAGAATAACAAATGTACGATTTAACACCAATTAGAATTAATTAATTTTCGATATTTTTTGATAATTTTCTATTTACTTATTATTATTATTTTTCGAATTACATACTAAGTTTACATTAGCTATCGTTATAACCAATCGTTGTGGCAGTATGTTGCATATATTTTGTTAAAAATTAAAAAGTTTATTTTCACGTTAAACATTTGTCATCGTGCTTAATCGCTTCTTGCAAGCAAAAAGCTTCTGCTTACCTAAATTTCAGATACTTCTACGTAATGACGATACTAAATAAAGATAGAAATACGATACGTCTTGTCTCTAAATCAAAACCATACGATTCCAACTTACTCCAGATTACACAAAAACGTTACACGAAACGGATTACAACATAGAGTATCAAACCATAAAATTTTATCTAACAATATTTAATATCTGAATTTGTTAACTAATCCTGATTGTTTAAACAGAGTTTAATAACGTACCTGGTATTGATTTTGCGTATGAAAAGCCGCCATCTACGTAGTATTCATCTGTGGTGCCGAGAGGTCCTGCCTCCAGCCACGAAGAAGATGACATCGAATCTGAAACAGCGAATATATGACATATAATGCAGCGACGATTATTTTATTGTTTAAAATTAATTATAAAATTATAAAATGAGAATAGGACTGTCCAAAAATGTAAAACTACAACAAATTTATTGAAGAGACGTCCTTACTGTAAAATACTTGCCCATGTTCCTACTATTTATAATTTTTCAATATAAAATGTTATTTTTTGCACAATGTCATCGCCCATTATTATGCACATTGAAACAATTAAAATGAGCCTAGTTGATAATTTATTTTTCTTTGTCGGTATCCCTCATATTTTTATGTTTGTCGCTTGAGATACCGATCTTATTTTAATTTTATATTATTAGTCTGAGGCACGACCATTTTGTCTATACCATACGTGGCGATTAGGATTCTAAATTTTGAACTCCCGAAAATCTAAATAACATCGTACAAAATTAGGCCTACGTTTGAACCTTAATCTAAAAATATTTAAAGCGAAATGAGTAATCGAACGCGGACTTACCTAAAACATTGTATTTTTTCTATTCTCTCGCGAAGATATAAAACCATATCACCTTCATATACGAAATAATTTATTCATTTTCTTTTGGCTTGTTTAACATAGTACGTGTACACCTTTTACCGTTATTTTTTCGATCATACCTGAAACAGAAAAACAAAAAATTTGCTAAACATTAAAAAAGTGAAATCGCATACAATTAGAAACTTTAAGACTTACCTTTATTTTCCGAATAATTAATAGATTTTTCAACCGATTAATATAAAAATTCATCTTTTGGCACCGAGTATCCGAAAAATTTTCAAATCTGAAACATATTAAAAGCAATAGTTATTAAAAATTAATTATGCATATGGAGACTCAGTACCTACCTGATGATACCTTCAACCGTACATTACCATAACCCACTGAACTCTATACTCTTACACTGGAACGCTTACGCTCCATATGGTCCAATGTTAAACTACTCGGTCGAGCAAGTTAGAAAGAGATAGCTATATGAAAAGAAGTTGTTGTCCTTGTCTAGCGCGTTGCGTATTCATTTCATTCATACAAGTAGCGTGATTTTTTTTGTTTTTTTTTTCAATTTTTGCAACTTTTTGCTGATTTTTTTTATTTTATACAATTATTAATATTTCAAGATGAAATTGAGACATCGGCGATCCTACGAATTCAGAAAATTGCTTTTAAAAAATGAATTATTTACAAAAGTGTACAAGATACTTCAAGTTGAAATTATAATTTCTATCTTTATTCAATAAAATTGGAAAACTCATGATCTGGAAATTGAAACCATTAAAATATAAAAATACTTACGTGAATTATTTGAATTTTGCAGCAATTCTATATATTATAATAAATAAATGAAATTATTATGCAGCTGCGTAGAGTACATGAAAAAGTGACTAAAAAAGGAAAACAGGTACATGATTGAAAATTTTTGAAGAATAAAAATAAAATATATCCGTAATCGTATCACAGTTGAATAAATGAAGGAGTTGAAAAATAATCTGAGTTCATTTTACCCCACAAAACTTGATTTCCATTAGGTTCAACCTATGTATAAAAATGAATTGGAAAATAAACAACTTCTAGAGTTTTGGATTTAAAATATTACGAAAACATTAGTCTCCGATTTCATTCAATTTTAAAAAATGAAATGTATCCGTTATCTTATCACAGCTAGTTAAATAAATAAATGAGTTAAAAAATAATCTAAGTTCATTTTTCCCCCTCAAAACTCAACTGTAATTAGGTTCAACCTATTCATAAATGATTATTGATTTGGAAAATGAATAACTTCTGGAGTTCTGGATTTGAAATATGAAGAAAACATTAGTCTCCAATTTCATTCAATTGTAAAAAAGTACTCGTGCATTCTTCGTCTCGTGCAGTTATTGAATGAGTTTGAGTTTGAGGCTTCATTGAGTGATCGATCTGTCAAAAAAAAAAAAAAAAAAATAGTACCTAGGTCGTGATTATAAACGTAATAATGAAAGAAGATGGCTCATATTTCATGTGTGATGTGTCATGCGTGTATTGATTTGAAAATAACAGGAAAAAAAATACAACACAATGCTCACAAGGAAATAACGCAACACGAAAGATAAAATGAATGAATAATGAAACATAGCATAAAAAATTGATACAACACAATGTTCGAGAGGAAATAACGCAACACGAAAGATAAAATGAATGAAACATAGCATAAAAATTGATCAAAATCGATTCTAAGTAATAATCATGCAAAACACAAACTCGAAAATTGAATATTTAGAACAAAACAGTAAAATTTATACATTACTAAATAATGTTAAATGTCGATAATGTTGCCTTATTTGACCTTTTTCTCCTGAAAGGTTCGTTGTAACTTTGGAAGATTTCGTAAAAATTCTCAAAGTTAAGTAACTTGATGCAATGAAATTCAACATCCTAACCTCATGACTTTCCAAAGTGAGATTAGAAGTATCCAAAATAGGGTGGCCTAGTTCTCGAAGAACAGACGATGAAAATATAAAATGGTTTTTAACTTCTTGCAAGATGCCACTTTTCACGTTCTTCTTCTTCAAATAGCCAGGAATGTGTGTTCTTGTGAACAGTGTTTCAGTCCTTTGAATTACGTTCATCACAAATTGGGAAATAAAAACTAGACCGCCCCTAGTTTTCAACTTCGTAAACGCTGCCGAATCACTACACGTATATGGAAAAGCGTACATGTGATCGTTATTATTATTCTCCGGAGGTGGTTTCAACAGACACTGAGCACAGAATGGACAGGTGTACTTATCCAAGTAGTCTTTTACAATACTACCAGCAATAAAATGAAGGACGTTATTACGTAAATCATTAACGTTCATATTTTCAATCATATGTATCTGCCTTGTATCTGGAATAAATTCTCGCTGCTGGGTATTTGCATCTTCTACGGCTGGGTCATCTGCATTTCTTTCAGCTTCAAAAGTAAAAATACCAATGCTCACGTCATCTTCATTTACACAATTTGCGTTTTTACCAGCTGATATTGAATTCCGGAATAACATCTTACGCAGAATCCATCTCAATTCTAATCCATGTGGGTTATTATTTTGACCACTGCGACTTCGAATGCAACAGAAAGTTAATTCAGCATGATCCTGTGACGTTTTGTAAGCAAGGAAGTAAGCCAATGGGTGCTCTTTTGTTAACAGATCCATAGCTAAAAGTTCGTAGCTCACACAATTTATTAAAAATCCAACAGCAAATGTCCTTCTTCTACTTTTCATAATATCAATACCATCACATTTCAACGAGGCGATGTACTGCATGGATTCTTTTAAAAAGGGTTGCCAAGCACCGCAGTTACGTAGAGAAAGAGGAGCTTTGTAACCATTGCCGAATTTACTCCTGCAATTCATGACGTCAAACAATCTATCAAAGATTCTGATGAATTCTATGGTCGCAGATGCATTTATAAAGGTAGAAGAATTTCCAGAAAAATACTGCAACGCATCAGCTACTCGAGAACTGATCACTTGAGCAGCCAATTTGACATTCATCTTTTTCTTCTTATAAAAGATATGATTGACTGTTAAGCGATTCGCGAATTTCAAGTCTATTGCTTCCTGAATTTCATGTATTTTCTTTACGTAGTGAAAAGAAATGTCACCACTATACGACGTCAACTTCGCTTCTGCCATAGAATTTCTACATAACTTTATCATGTGGCACGGATCCATCAAGCAATAAATTCGTTTATTGGTGTCCAAGGGATGTTTAAAAAAAGGTTGAAGATTACTCATACTGTAATCAAGAACACATCCCAATTCTTCGTACGTCTTTATATTGGTACTGGTTCCATCCGAGGTCAAAGACCTCACAACGATCCCAGCTTCAAATAAAGACGTAATGACTGTACGAGCGAGTTCAGCTTGTACTGTAGCATTGACTTTATTTATCAAAAAGTATGCTACAGGACACTTAAACTTGTAAGTGAAACTTACAATTATAAAAAACAACGCCTCAGTAGCAAATTCTTCAGAATCTTCAGGACAAACACCACCAAGATCACAGTAACCTACGTATTTGTCTTCTTTTCTATCATAATAACGACCTTTACAAATAGACATGGAATCATAAACAAGAGCTACGTCTTTAAGGTAATCTTTCTTCTCAGTTTCTTTTTTTAAATACAAAAGCACTTCGGATAACACTCCAGGCTTACACTGGCGTTTACTAATCCATCGGCGAATTGTAGACGGATCCGGAAGTGTACTGCGTTTTCTGAGAAACTCATACGCTTTAGGGCTGTAGAAATTTAGTGTAAGGCAGAACTGTTTAATTTCGTCACTGTACCGTTTGTTACACTTCGATCGTTCAGCATTATCGATTTCGTTTTCGAATAATTCAAATGGTAACGTCCCCTTAAGATTACTCTCAATGATTGTTTTGGTAGCATCACTGAGCACTGAATTATTCCTTAATAATTCAATCATATCAAGAGTACTACTCACACGAGCATTTCTTCGTTTAAGCTGTTGCTGAAGAATTTTCTTTTCACGACGCAGAGTATTCAAAGTATTCATCAATTCGGTTCCAGTTAAATTTGTTTGAACAGCTACGGTCTTTTGAAGTGGCACTGGCTCGACTTCTACTACCGGAGAAATTGCAACGTTTTCCTGAATTAAAAATAAATAAATTATTAATAAATGTAGTAATTCATTTATTTCATGTTTCGTCTGAAATGGTTTGAATAACGTAGAAAACGTCAACATAATTATGATTGATAATAAACTCACATCAGGTTCAACTAAATTGGCTGCGAGTCGTATCAGAGGTCGCCTCTCGGAAACTTTCTTAGGTTGTAAATGCTCAGGATAATCAAAGACGGAAGGTATGGCAGTACTTTTTAAACGTAATTTTCCGCATACCACAGGTGGATCGTAATCTGAAGCTAGGAAATGTTCACTACACAGCCTTGTATATTTTCCTGGCTGCCAATTCTTTCGTCTGATTGCATGAATCCATTTTTGTCGGCGTTCCTTATCCTTTTCAGCATTCGGAAAGCTGTAGAGTAAGCTGTGATTACAATTTCGTAATGTGAGCGTTATGAGAGATACATAATGTAACCAAACTTACGAATGAAAAATCAGTTCTGGATTCGTATCACTGCTTTTGGAACAGTTGAATGCACAACAAAACTGCACCATTCTTCGTATATAATCTGCACAATAAATTCATTGGGTATACAATACATATAACGTTGAAAACGATAGAATATTTCATCGCACTTACTGAAAATTAAAACTTACTCGTGAATATATTATTCGTAAACTTCAATATCAACATTCATGATTCAAGAAAGCGAAGTTGGAGAATGAAGCACTTGACACACAACTGTATTCTTACGTAAAATCAAATAACATTGTACAATTTACGAAAAAGAACGTAAGTAGCAGAATTTTGACAAGTTACTTTTCATTATAATCGTATTTAAACCTCAATTTTTATGTTTCCGAGAACAAAAATTATATAAAAATTCATCAACAGCTATCTCCGGCCATAGTGATAACGAATTGAAAAAGGACAGAAACTTCCCAAACATATATCTGTCTCTTTCTAACGCGCTCGATCGGGTCACGTGGTATCGTAAGCGTTCCAGTGTAAGAGTATAGAGTTCAGTGCCATAACCAAGTGAGACTTAAGCACCAGTGTTGCAACAACACCATTCCGAGGCACCAAAAGTAGTATTTGTGTACCCATATTTTTCTATTTTATTTCTTCTATACACGAACCCACATATACCCTTCATTCAATATGCTATTATGTAAAGTATCTTCCACCCCTATTTCGTATGTCCCACTTTTCAAATACTATCAATCGGAAGATACTCTTTCTATATTTGTCCACTATAAATGACAAATATTTTCACTATTTTCCCCCAAAAACACGTAAAGTGTTATATTGATGTTTACATCACCGATATCCAATGTAAGCATATTAATTCTCACCGAAATACTTTCCACCCTATAATACCCAAAAATTTAAACTATCTCCTCCACCTTTCTTAGATAAACCCCTATCATATGTCCCATTCTTTGACGTATAGGTGGAGGATTCTTTGAGTTATAACTACACTCATTTCCTCTGTCACCCATAGATAAATCCCTATCATATGTCCCATTCTATAAATTAGTGATGGAGGACCTTTCCCTTTTTCTTTTATAAAAGATGACGTTTTTGATTATATACGTCCATTTACAATTATTATTACACCTGGAAGGGAAGGAGAAAATCCCTTTATCATACCGAGACTTGTTTTGTCTGTTCTCCATATTAAACTTTAATGTCTTTTAGACTTTTTTCAATTATAATATCAATACCTTTATAAACATCGTAAATCATTCCATTGTTACTTACTGTTCATACCACCTTTCAACAATAAGTGCCTTCTCTTTGACCCTATTTTGACCCTGTACTGTGTTCAACTTATTAATTGCATTCTTTTCGAATTATTGATTCACCATCAAGCTGTAAGCTTTTCAATATTGTCTTTTGGCAACGCAATTGTAAACACAACCAAAAGCTACCTTTTACTCCCGCCCTCCATCCCAATTTTTGAAAACTGTCATCTAGTGATGAAATTGATCACTGCGGAATAGTTCTGCGACCAATCGCAGCAAAGCACCGAGGGGCAGGGAGCACGCCCATGGCTAGGTAGGTCAGGCGGGGCCGGGGGGCAGCTGAAGTCATATTTCCTATATTTCTCTCGTAGGTCAGTGCTTTCCTCCGATGGGTCTGGGTCCACCAGAGTAAACCCACTGAGGGGCATATGATATAGTGGAATATGCCTTCACCTTGTAGGTGGATAATTAATGGAATGATGCCTTAAGAGGGTGATCCCGTCGCTATGACGTATTTATGTCTAGAGTAGGGAGAACCTCTACCAACGTGGGAACTACTATTCTCTGTGCATTGATCCCTACCCTATTTCTCTTTGTATTATGCCGCTATTTACGGAAGGTGACCTCAAGGACATAGGGCAACGAGCTACTTGGACTTTGCCGCGGTTCTCACTTGGTGTCTGGGATTACATCGGAGCAGACATCAAGTACTCAGTGCCTCGTATTACATCCGGAGTAGGTACTGAGTTTCTCTATATGCATCGCGCGGGCATATAGAGAGTTAGATGTTAGTGGGCGAATGTGTATTTATCGATTTAAACCCATCGTGATCGTGTTTTGGGCTAAATTAGTTTATTTAATTGCTTTCTTAATGGTATGTGGGTGCAAGTCGCAGATTGCATCTGGCTCCATTCCTATCATCGCCCTATCGCTAACAGCCGTAAAACCGGTACCTGGTTAATATCATCGCCCTAGCGCAGAGACGGTTAGCATTAGTTGAGTAAAACTTACTTGGTGGTGCCTCCACTCAATTAATTAGAATTATATCCTAGTTAATTATCAAGACCTATATCGCAGACTGCATATTTTGGCATGCAATCGATCAATGTACTTGTATTTCTTCGCTAACTGCTAGAGAATATCTATTGATGTAGGTATACTCTTGGTTTCAATGCCATGAATCATTGCCTTAATCCTCTGTAGTTAATATTAATAATTCTTATTGGTGTTAATTATATCAATCTAACCATACTATATTTATAATATTCATGACATATGTATGATATGTTAAGTTGCCTGTAAATATGACGAGAAAGGTTATTTTGAATAAACCTCGTACACAGTAAAGTGTTATATGTTCTTTTATTGTGTATTTCTGTGTAATATAGACTAGAATTGAGAACCACTCATATTCTCAGGGCCATCTTAATATGAGCAGTGGTATCATTTTGTAGATAGGATCAGATTCACCCTTTAAGCAGTCAATCCTACCTTTACCACATTAGGAGCTCTTTCCTACTCTATATATAACAACCGTATCACTTTTTTTTTGCCAATAATTGCTAAAAAGGCCTCAGCATATTGCTTTTTGCGAAAAATTGTCAAAAATTCTATTTTAATAGAATAGAAGAATTTCTAAAAGTTGTCGTTTTAAAAAATTCCAAAAAGTTTCACTTTTTTCCAAAAACTGTCCACAGCTGTTGTCCCTCCCACTCAGGAATTGCCAAAAAGCCGTTCCTTATTTCGCTAAAATTGTCAAAGTCTCGCTTTTTCATCAAAACATACGTTCTAAAAACCTAGTTCAACTTCTTAAAATAATAAAACCAGAACATTTCATTTTGTAAAATTCTAGTTTTTTTGTTGTTGAATGTTGATTTTTTTCAGCATTAAAATGTTTTGCTCACGTCTTGTCATAATTTAAACCTATGTAAATGACAACTGATGATTCAGTTCTACAGATTTTTTTTCAATTTCGTTGCTTATCAAATACAATAATTTTTATTCACCTAAATTTCTGATTTCTTTTGTTTTAATTTTTATTTAATAGATAAGTATCAGAAAAATGCTTCAATTTTCAACATAGAAGCAGACAACTTGAATAATTTTTAAAAAATTTAAATTTAAAAAATCTACCCATCTGATTTTTCAACAGTTTTCCACTCAATTCCAGCCTCTGTGATATTCAAAATTCGGTATTTATTTACTTAGGTAGGTATTTATTTGATGATTTTTTTTCTGACCATTACAATGTGATAGCAACGCACCAGATGGACTTTGAAACAAAAAAAAAACTCCAAGTACCTATTAAGTATCTTCATCTTCACCTTAGTCAGGACCCAGGGGAAACTAAATTGAAAATTCAACAAGTTGGTAAGTAGGTAGAGATACATATTCAGAAAACTTAGGTTAGGTGATCTTTTTATACCTGGTGATTTAGGCTTTTTTTTATGCAGATAGGTGGAGGTGACTTCTCGCGCTCTCTGACCTCCATAAATTAGATATTTCCTGAACAAAACAAGTAAAATAACGAACTATTATGCTATGTATCAAAGATTTTTCCTAGTTCAACGATCTATTCTCTCTCTATAAGCTATTCCGTTGTCGACTTTATGGAGTGTATGAGTCATTGGACCCTGCGTTGAAATTATGATTTACATTTCAGATGAAAAGTACAGCAAATAGTGCCCAGTAAAATGATTTTTTTCGTGCTACAATAATATCATATAGTCATAGATGAGACGTAAAGATAGTCTGAATGAAAATATTACGTGATTAGTTTGTTTAAAATGGTTATTAAAAGTCTGCGTTGACGTCAGTAATTCTGTCGTGATGAAAATTGCCTTAAAATATTAATCAGACACCAGAAGTAAATCTTGATTGAATTTTTTTTTCTGAAATAAAAAGATAATAGGTATTCCAGCGAGCATTTGAATACGCCTCGTTTTTCACTTTTTCGTACGCAGAGATTTTATAGCTTGAAATGATGGCAACACTGATCATGATTCATTTTTGCCCAATTAATAAAACCGCTCTTCAATTCATTGCCACGCGGAAACGGTGCGATAAAAAACTTGATAATCTTTCAAACAACACTCGATTAATTATCGTTGTCATTCCACTTTCGAATTAAATACATTTTACGGGTTACCCTTACCCTTATACAGCGACTACTGTTGAAACCCTGTGGTAAAAATATGTCAAAAAATGACTCTTTTCCGAACAAAGTTTCTCATCCTTCCTTTTTATAGGTAATTTTTTTTTTACATCGCATTGCTAAAGTAAATCAACTTTTATCTTTTGTTTGCTTCGGATTAACAACACCTGTGTTAGTTTAGGGTGTCGACGAGGTGTTGGAATTTATCACGAGTTAATACGAATTAGTCATTATTCACATAAATTTCTGATGAACACTTGATAATATTTTGAAATACCGAACATCATCGTCTTATCTCACCTACGGCTAGAGATACATATTCCTACTCGGTACTCATGCGGATTTTTTATTTTTTTTTCAAAAAGAAAAAGATATGTTCAGTAACACGTCAGTGTTTCGCGGAATCTTTCATATACGTATAACAAGCAATAGGACTAACCAGTGTCTCATAAATGAGAAGAATACCTAAATCAAATACCTACCTACACGTAATCACAAACTTTCCATTAGGTGTGCAGTGTGCACGTTCGAATTCAAATACTTACCTACCTAATGAATCCAAAGGTCTTTTGAAAATGATCTGAAATAGATCCCATTTTCATTTTTAAACACTCGTTCGATTTTTTGTAGTCTTGTAATTACAACGTTGATAATCACCTTTTGATAAGTATGCACATTAGATAGGTAAAGTAGATACATTTTTCGATTTAATACGCTTCGATTCAATGACTAATGTAATGTATATTTAGCTCACTAAGTAACCTAGTCATCAATGGAATTTTCCTACGTGCAAATACGTCTCGCTTGCAACACAAAATTCTGATAATATTTCCGTCGAATAAGTACTCCAATCATTTCCCCTAAAGCATTGAAATTCAAAATACACTTCTTCATTTCAAAAAATCCAATAGGTATGTCGGTGCTTTTGTTAACGCTAAGCTATTATTTCGCACTGAATTTTGCCAAAAGAATGTAGGTTTACTTCTGTGATAAAGAATCGAGAATAACTTACTTAATGAATCGCAATTCACGTTGTTGGTGGAACTAGTTCCAAGTTTAACTAGTTTTTTTCATACTTGTTTTATTTTCTGAAAAATTGCTTTGGTTCCGGTTTGATTTTAAGATTTAAATTACATTTTTTTTTGTCGATTTTCGATACGGGGGAATGTATTATTTTCGCGTTCCTTTGTAATTAAGTAAATATTACCTATTTCGTTTTCTCAAGATGTTTTGCAGTCCATGTAAATTTTAATGGAATTTTAAATACCTACGCGCAACTTGCATAACTTGACTGGTATTTATTTATAGCTGTGCTGACGCTGTACCTAGTGAAAGATGGAATTGGAAATAATATACCTAAACAAAATTGGTAAAAAAATTATTTGAAAAATAAACGTTATAATGCTAATTTTTAGTTCTTATCAGGTGTGAGCAAAATATTCAGTTTATGCAATTATTATGTAGGTATATATCTGCAAATTGAAGCTGATAATAGGATAGAGCGTATATTTACGTATTTCATTTATTTATTCGCTAACAACGAGTGATTAATTCAAATTCGCAGTATTGGAAAGCATTCTCCGATTTCATGTCATGTCACCAACCTAAGTATATGGATATTGAAATTCAATTCGCCTAGAAATCAACGTTAACGTAGTATACAGAAGAATCCCGTAGTGTAATTAACCAATTTTATCGATCCATTACCAAAAATACCAGCGAAAATTAATCAAGCTATCTGTTATTGCGAACGTTAGCGTGTCATTTCACCTGCGAAACCCATCAGAATAATTATTTCACGGGTATTCTCGCGTCAATTGAGGCTGCAACCCCTGGTGCAGCGCTAGTGTCGATATTAGTGATAACAGTTGAAATAGGGGTCTGATGTATTGGATTATATAGCAAAATTTTGAATTATTGCATTATTTTATAACTGAAAGAAGTAAAGACTTATTTAAATGTAAGCATCTTTAGTAGAATTTCACGCCCTTTCATAAAATGTCAACAGAAAAATTCTACGTGCAATATTTTCAGAGATATTGAATTTCAAAGAATGTTGAAATTCTATTTCTTCGTCATCTTTTCTATATTTTAGTAATAATATTTTAAAATAGTTGATACCCAACCTGTGAAAATGAGTTTTATATTTCAGTGTGAAACAGGAGTACATAATTTTGAATAGATATTTGATATTCGTTGTTTTGTAAGAGAGATAACAGCTCTAAAAGCATTCACTATCACTTTCACTAACATCAATTTCTTTCATCATTAAAGATTTTGTAAAGTTTAAACTGAAATTTAACTAACAATCAAATTAAAAATCATGAAAATACACGAATAATACGAATATAGAAATAAAAAAGCGCTAAATCAATTAAACTGATCATAGTGATTACTCAGTAATCACTGAATCACAAACTTTGAAATTCAATATCTCCGAAATTATTTCACGTGGAATTTTTCTGTTGACATTTTATGAAAGAGCGTGAAATTCTACTAAAGGTACTTACATTTAAAAAAGTCTTTACTTCTTTCAGTTATAAAAAAATGCAATAATTCGGCATTCTCCCATATAACCCAATGCATTAGACCCCTATTTCAGTTGTTATCACTCTTATCAGTATTTTTAGTTCCAAAAGTTGCAACCTCAATCGTTTAAAAAAAAATCCGCCGCACGTCGAGGTAATTACAATTTCACCGAAGTGGTAACACTGGAGCGTTAAAATCACTCGAATTCACGCTAACTCCTTCTTTGAAACGCCGTTCAACCGTTCTGTAGTTTTGGTTGTAGTCAACGTAGTCGGCTGAACGTGAATTTCTTCGGTAATGGTGTTCGTTTAATATAATTTGTTAAACGAGTAGAACTTTTTTTAATTTAGTAAAAAACTAATTGATTATTTTACCCGGTAAATTAGTTTCGAGTATTGTTTTAATCGTGGAATCAGTTTCGCGTTTTTAATCCTGTTCCTTGAACCGAGCCAACGAGTTGTTATTTTCCGGTATCAATCGGTAAGTGAATAAGAGATAGAAGATTTTCAAATGAACTGTTGATTTAACGATTTTTCAACGTAAATTGTCCCATAGAATACACGAAGGTAGTTCATATCGTCGATTAATTCACGCCAGTCAGCGGTATCTCACAGGCATTTTATCGATTAGCGTAAAAATTACCTCGAAACGTAAATAAACAGTCGTGTGTACGAAATGCAATGGCATTATTTCAACTTTCGTGGCAGTCAAAACGTGATTTTTATGTTTAATAAAACTCTATTCTTGTTCAAACAGATGTTCGTGTTATTTCCGGCGTATAATGTAGTTTATTACACGGACGACGGTGACAAAGTATGAGCAAGAGAGAGAGCGCAAATTCAGGTAGATTTCGGTCTCGTACTGTGTAGAACAGAAGCACATTTTCCCTAACCCGGTACCTCGATGCTCGATCGAATTAACCGCGTGGTTCTATAAGATTTTTATCAACATGGCTAGATTGTGTTTCGAAGATTATCTCACCTCGTTCCTACTACTACGGCGGTACTTCTGTACAGATTTAATCGAATGATAACGTTCGAGCTTCATCTACTGTGTTTTAAAGGTTGTTGATTTTGTCTTCTTCGCACAGAGAATTTCAGTCTCCGGCGTACGTCTACGTATCTACTGGAAATTAACATATACGTGAATTTCGCTTATCACTTGTTCACCTTGGATGGTGTTTATTGATAAATAAGAAGAGAAAAAATTTCGACCGATGTGGCCACCGTCGTCAGCGCCATCGCTGCCACCAAGAGAAAGCCATACGTCCACGTTGATGCTCTGTGCAATGTAAAATTATACACGCCGAAGAAAGAGGACACGTTTTTCGAATACAAATATACCCGAGAGACTCGGCTTCGCCATTAAAATAGCACGTGAGATTGTGCATTATGAGCAACAGCCACAGCCACAACCGAACCGTTCTGTACGTCGAAACGTCGTCATCGTCGTCCAAATTCTTCTTCTTCGTTCTCTTTCGATGATTTTTTAATTAAAAGTAAGAAAAAACTTACTCGTGTAATACTGAATTCGCTCATATGTTCGAGTAAGATATTTCTACGTTATTTTCTTGGTAATTAAACGGAAACGTTTATCGTCCTGTAGACCGTATTTGTCTCGCTGATCGCCCGGTGTATAGTTTACTTAGTTCCATAATACACTTTTTCCCTACTGTATTCTTTTATCGCGAGTATACAGAACGTGTATGTATGTAATCGTATAAAAAATGTATCAACTCGTTTGCGCTACAGTAAACAAAGTTGATGCGCTTTTACGTGTTTATTTATGTGAAAATGTTTTCAAAACTGTCGCTCGTTTACTCCTATACTCGTTCGAGTATCTCAAAATGCCTCCTTGTACCTACCTATACTCGTAGAACAAATCGTCGTGCCACATTTCAGCACCATGCCCTAATTCTCATCAAATACTCGTATCTTCGAATTCTCATTTCTAAAATTCTGCGTACCTATATTCGATCAGTTCGGTATATTAATTTCATAGCATTCCGACAATTACGCAAATTCACGGTGAAATTTTATTATTAATCATTGCATAACCGACTGGCTTGTTTTCTAGGAAATTCATCACTATCACTTCTACAACTTACTAGGTTTGTGGTTGTACTATTTTTTTTTCCTTTCCTCATACAAATTCGCCCACTATCTCGTGTGACCCGAACGACTATAAACGACAACACCTGCGTGTAGTTTTATAGTGTTGGGTTTGATTGACGTACGTGTAGGTGAACTGATAATATTGTCGTGTTTTTACCTGCGATTCCAGCCAAGATTCATCATTCTGCATAACCACTAACAGCTTGTTGAAACTTTCGCCGTGTGATCGTTATTTACGGTGTATTTCTGTAGACCTGGACGGTTAGGTTATTCGGTTATCTCTTCAGTTGATAGGGTTTTATCGCCTTCCTGTCGTGGCTAATTGATTATTGATTAATTTCATTATTGATTCGAAAAATCACTTCGACGATGAAAGCAAACGTTACTTTAATTAGAGGTTCGGTCAAATCGACGCTAAGGTTATCGCAAATATTGTTCAAAGCTATGTATGTACAATAAGGTGTAACCTTGTTACCTTTTTTATTGCTTGTACACCTCGATTATTACGTTCGTTTACCAAATTTTTGACCCGGCTCTTGTCAAATTGGAAAATTTTTTACCAAATGTTCCATTAATAAGCTCGAAATAAAAAGCAAAAAATTTGTTCGAACGACGAGTTGCGTAAATTCTAGGAAAGAACATTCGGATTTGGGAACAGTTCGACTAATTCGAGTATAGTTCCTTGAAATATCAGCTGATTATGTTTTACGTTCATTGAACCTAGCACGTTTGGACAGGTGAGAGCACATGATGGAGAGGATTAGCCCCTATCTGTGCGGATTTCAATTTCTTGGAAAGCTCGAAAAGTTTATGCCTTTGGTTAGTAATAATGAAATTATCAATCGCACAGGTGTTGAATTTTCAAAATTAATTGGAAAATTTTGATATCAATATTTTTGTTTTTGAAGTTTGTTCATTTTACGATTTAGAAATTTCTAATCTGATTTCATCAAAAAAAAATATTCCAACTTTCGTAATGTGGTGTTATTGTTTCATGAATGAGAAATTAAAAACTGAAAATTTAGTCCTAATGTACTTACCTAATCCTAGCCACCCCCTCCCACCCTTTCAAACTGGTTCGATGTGTTTTTCTACGACTTTGGAATCTCCTGTTACTAAGTAATTTTGTAATTCTGTTTTTATAAATCTACCGACAGAATTCCTTTTTTCATATTCAGTTTCAATTTTAACTTTTTTTGTCTTTGATGTAGCATTTTTGCCGAACATTGAACATTTAAAAACAAAAAACATCGATGTTTTCATTTTTTTTTTTTTTTAAAGATTGAATTACACCAGGAAGTAAACTTTTAAATTGGTTTTTTGTTTTATACGTTTGTGTGAGGAGAGGCGAAGAGAAGGGTAGAGGAAGAGTGCATACAAATTATCGAGTATATATAATTTGTTTCTGAAAATTTTTTCGGGAAGATTTATGTGATTGATAACTTATTGGTTGTTCGTTGTTACCTTGTAAGGCCAATTTTAGCAAATTTTCTTCCTTCATAATCTTTTTCAGATGCACAAAAAATATTATTTAGTAGGTACCTTTTTCAAATAAACCCCAAAAAAGGAAACACGACTTTGCTACAATTGTATCGATTAGATTTTTTTTCATTTTTGACTTATTGAAAAAACCAACCAACAAAAAATGATGTTATTTAAACTTACCGCCCACCTCTATTATAATGGAATTGGAGGGGAAAGGGCTGGTATACAAATCATTTGAATGAAGGTTTTGAGGAGCAACGCGTGTATCGAGTTCGAGGGCAGTTTCAATTTATACGATTTTTTTCCTATTTTCAAATGAAGAGTCCACGGAAAGAATAACCAGACAAGTCACTTTTTTAAATTTTTGTCTTACGGCGTTTTAAAATATCAAAATGCCCTAATTTTGTAGTGAATTTGAATTTCATAGAAGTTATGGCTAGAAATATATCACACAACATCTCACAAACACAACTCGAGGCATAATAGAAAAAAAAAATGAAGAGATACGCAAATTACGAGTTGAAAATTCACTCTTTTCGTGAAAAAATCAAGCGAAAAACGGAAAATTAGCGTTTCGCAATAATTTGAATTCGATGAAAATCGATTATCATGATGACATGATGAAAAATTTTTGCATTCTAAGTACTTATTAATGTTGAAATTTTCTTCCTTTTGCCTCATATTTGGTCTCGACTCATTTCTCTCCCCTCCTCTGTTTTTAAAGGTCATTTTGATTACAAAAAAATCAAATTTTTCTGAATCCAAATGGACTACATTTTTTACTCCTCAGTGTAAATTTATATTCAAGCCTAAACTCATTTTTGAAAATTGTTGACTTGTCTGCTTCTTTCCGTGTGGTCTTCAAATGCCGAGTTGTTTGATTGAGGTGAGGATCGAAAAGGAAACATTCAATGTTGACTTTGAGTATTCAGATTTGTATCATGTTTTTTTTTTCGAGGGTAAGTTCTGCAACAATTTTTTCCCGAGCTTCGTTCGAATTTTGAACAAAAAGAATCGGAATTTTCATAGTATTGTATTGTAATTGGTGTCTTTTCTGTCATCCCTACTTTACTTAGAAATCAAATCAGATGTGAATGAACTCTTCAAAAAGGTTGAGAATAAGCCACAACTCGATTTTTAGCTGTCCCAATTAATTCCCACTTCTTCCGGAGAAATCAAAAATCATGCTGGAGGCTCTAGAATGGCACGAAATTAGGAAATTTGGAAGAGGGGGAAGGAGGGTGGTTTTGTGCAAGATAACAGTAATTCGTGCAAATTTCAAAAAAAATTTCTTCGAACAGAAACGTTTCGGGCGTTTTGATTTTTGAAATTTTCAATTGAAAATATCCACGTAGAAATCGGATTAAATGTGAATAAATTCTTTAAACTGGTCGAGAGTGAGACATAACTTGATTTTTAGCTGTTCAAATTGATTTGCAATCCTTCTGGAAAAATTTTGAAATTCTGGAAAAATCGAAAGTCGCAGCTGGAGGATCCAGAATGTTCAGAAATGGTGAAATTCGGTTCCAGGGAATCGATATTGGTTTCAGGACTAATTTCTATCATTTTTAGTTAATAAGCATATACATTTTTTTAAAAACTTGAATCGCCGAAAATAGTCTATTTTGAAAAAATCGCAGTCTTGTTCACATATCGGTGGCGGACTCCTCGAGAGGTTCCTTTATCAGCTCGTTGTCAGAAACAATATCCAGCTGTGATTGTGAGCTCATATTTTTTTCTGCAGCTTCCCTTTATTAAGGAATAGATCTTGAAAAAAAAAAATTCAATCAATCTCCGACCTGCTCACTCAGAAGTTCTCTTCCCCCAGAATCCCTCTTCTGTCTCCAGAATGACATTATCAACAAGCTAAAAATATACCAAACTCGTTACATTTCATCTTTTTCTACCTGCAGAATGGAAATGAGTAGATAAGTATTTCAAAAGGTCATTTAACATATAGGTAAATTGCCGGTGTACAAATTAGAGAAAAATTAACCGCTACGACGACAATAGAGATAAGATTAAAAATAGTGTCAATCCGCCATGCTAGGTACACCACAACATTCGGAAAATTTTTTATGCAAGATTTTTTACGCGTTTAAATTAATTTCACTAATTACTTCCGTTGTAATTGTTTGTAGTGAACTGATTTTCAATGGTTGTAAATCGAATGTCACATACGATCCAAGGTTATGTACTCGTAAATTTTTAAGGTGTGGGTTTGAAATTAACGGTGTGGCGCAGGTAATATGGTTCCAATTTCGCAGTATAGTTTCTTTTTTTCAAATGTAAAAATTTCAATTGCGTTGAAATTTTATTAATTTAATTTCCACGTTTAGTCTGTGAAAAGCGACGAACTTACCGCAGGTGAATTATACAACTTAGTACTTAGTTATAGCCCTTTCATGTTTGATTTTCAAGTCTTGTATAGCGTACCTTATCTTCGAAATGAAATATTTATCGAATCTTACTCTAATATTCATTAATGTTACTTCAGTTGGTATGGTAGAAAAGGGGTATTTTCGTTTCTGAGGGGTGGTCATAACGTCTTAAAGTATTGATCTTGGATAAAATTTTCAGATGGCTCTAGTTTCGAGGTACTTTTACTCGATTTCACTAAAGGTTATTCAGACTGGGTACTAAGAATTTTCTTGTGGTTGTTGTTCAAGGTGATCAGTGCCAACTTTAGAGTTGGGTCTTTCTCTTTGTACAATGAAGCAAATGTGTTTTTCGTGGTTAGTCCAGGTACCTAACCTAGCTACCTACTACGAATTCAGACCCAAAATATCAGATTATTAACGTCTGGTTTGATGGAAGAGAAGTGGGTTCGCTAATTTTTGCTTTGTAATGAGATTAATCGTACGAAGTTTGTGCGAATATTTATTGAGTCACTGCGAATATTAAATGTTGCAAATTTAAGTTTTAATTCTTGAAATTATCGTGTTCTTTCGACTCTTTTCGTTCTGTTCTCGCCTTCGCTTTTTCCTCAAATACCTACCATAAATGTAAAAAAATTTTAAAATTTTAAAAATGTTTTGGAGATTCAAAAATAAAATTGCGTTTTTTTTAGTTTGAAATTTTCTTTGCGCTTGGAAATGACCAAGATTCGATTTTGGAGCTCTTCTCTTTGAAAAATTGCTTTACGAGTATTATTGTAGAGAAATGGAACCCCCTGTGTCGTTTTATGTTGTAGATGTTTCGATTGTCAATTTCCATCATTCTTGATAGGTGTTTGTTTGAATTTTCAAAAAAAAATCAGTTTTTTTGAAATTTCTTGTCAGAAAAGTTGATGTTTGATTTTACCAATTCAATATACGTCGTCATATCATTTCGAGAAACATCGATGAGTATTTCTTAATATTTTCTTCAAGTCGTTTTTTTTCGTTATCAAATCGTTTCTCTAATGTTTAAAAACTTATTCGTATAACAAACTTATACATTACTTTGGTAACATTTTGCTCCTTTGCTTTTTACTATTTTTTTTTCAAAAGCAATAGCCGATGAATTGAATCGGAAATGGAAAATTTTTCCAATTAATTTCTTCAAATCTTCCGCTTATTTTTCTCACAGCCGTTCTATTTTCAATAAAAGTAAAATCGTTCTTCTTAAATGAAATAAAATTAAAAAGTCGACTCGGCGTCGTAATTTTTCGCGATTTATTCGAATTTCAAAACAGTTAAGACATCGGGGTTTCTTTCTTCTGCCTCCCTGTTCTACCATCACTGCTGGGTTTGTAGCATAATCGTTTCATCTTCCGGATCGTTCAATGGACCGTAAAAAGCTTCGGTATTGTGCCGGGAAAAAACTCATTTAAAAATAAATCACTCTCGAAGTAATCCAAACGTATTGGTAATTACGCTCGGAAGAAAATTTATTGCATAGAAACAAAGTGACGAGCTCGTCGTAATTTTTCTCCTTCTGTATTCTTTTCCCCCTCACCCCTGTTCGTCATTTTCTCAGCACATAAACAAGATGACTCGTTTGGTGCAGCGTACTCGACGATAAAAATTAATTTCCTATGTTAGTCGAGTGAAAAATAAGGGAAAAATTAGCGTCGAGTAAATAATTTGTATTCAAATTTGATGAGATATTTCTGTTTTCGTGTTCGTCGTACTTTACTATTTATACGAACTCAATTAAGTGAGGATATTTTTAGCGGCGCAGCGCCCATTTGTATCGATGTTTTTTTTCCAAATGTAGTGTTCGATTTGCATCGGGAAATTCAAGGTGGAAGGAAGAAGGGTAGGGGGAGTTACGTAATTTCGAGAGATTTCGTAATTTCCTTAATTTGTAGAAAATCTATTACGGTTGCTCGATGGAAAATTTTATTGTTTTATTTCAGCTTAGCACGAGGGAGGAAGAGGTATTTGAAATTGTGTAATTTAATAGACGTTGTTGGATTTTTAAAGGAATGACGGTTTTGTCATTTCATTTTTCTATTTCGACGAATTATGAGCTTTCTTTAATTTTATTTTAATTTTTAAAACCAAGTTTGGAAGACGTCGCATCGTTTCTCTAACAGTCTATAGGAAGACTATTCCACACCGTTTCCGAACAAATATGTACAAAACGAGTATATAATGGCATAGAGTCGGCAAGAAATGAAGGAAAAAAGGGATCGTTAATAGGATGCAGGTTAACCTCGAATTGATGCGAGTTTCGATGCAGAGAAGGCGAAGATACGATGTGGCGGGGGCGTATGTTTGCGATTTTTTATATTTTTTTTCGATGAAGTAATTCCCAAAGCGAACAGTGTTTGACATTGAATGATTTTTTCCCATTCCATAAACGCTCGTGTACTTTTATTTCATTTTGAGGAGTCGAAACGTTGGTGGCGTACGTTGATGGCAATAATATAAGTAAACGAGAGCATTGTGCGATGATCATAAACCGGCACCAATTGGTGATAGGTGATAGCTGAGACGAGCTATGAATGAAATGAAGATTCGACAATAATAATGGCTTGATGACCGTTCACTCGATGATAGCATTGGCGTTAAGGAATGCATAGATTTTAGGTAGGACGGACACGTGTTTTGTGGGTTAAACACGAGTTATACGCTATTTTTAGCATTATCGTGTATCTACAGGAGGTACTTTTCCTGTGTGGCTGTTTCTCGACCTAAAGCTTTCAAAGTTACAGAATTTGCCGTAGATGATATTGGAACGTAATTCGTTTGCTGAGAGGGAATATTTCGAACTCCGTTTTCGCCGAAATTTATCTTCTTCTTGTTTCATTTCCTATTCAATGGTTCATTATTTGGCATTTTGTTTTATCTACAGCTCGAGTCACCGGACTCGTTCATCTTTAACGTTGAAAACTTATTTATCTTTTTGAGACAATAATGTCTGGGCTTTTTGGGTACTGTTTGTGCTACTATGAGTAAACAGAAGATAGGAGATACCATCTCGACTGTCTCTGTCTATATTTTCGTGATCACTGTAAAAGGTATTGGTTACTTTATCCTGCTGTTTTAAGGAGGGGATGTTCTCGTATTGAAAGGAAAAAAGTATAGGTATGAATAAAAAGTTCGAAGAAAATATTTTTCATTCAAATTGACAAAAATGTGGCGGATACTTTTGTGTTTTCGTTTTAATGAACTTGTCGTGGAAAACGAGGAAAAAGCATCTCGGTTTTTATTGCGATGATTTTTTTTTCAGCTGAATTTTTCGAATAAAATCTTTTTAATAGGGATAGACTTTCGAAGGCATTGTTAAATTTCTGAATTGTGGGTGTCAATTCTGTCTTCGCAATATTTTTATCTTCTATACGGTTACAAATGATGTAAAAGCGAGACTTTTTGTTCACTGCAATTGTGTGAAAAAACATTTAAAATGCAAAATTTTTTATTCCAAACTACACCAGCCTCCTCTGAATTTGTGTTTGTGGAGATGAAATCACACTTTTCGGACAATTGATTGGACCGAATGGGATAATATCCTTTTTCTTTTTTCGCTGAACCGGATAGAAATTTGGGATCGATCCCGTTGTGTCTTTCCATCTGCTTTGACTGACTTTAGAAGAAAATGGTGCGGGGGAGGGAGGATTGAAAGGTCTAATTTGAGAATCAGTGATATGAAATTAGTGAAAATCGACATGTCATGCCACATCTCCATAATTTTTCAACTTTTTTTCCCCCAATATTATGGAACTAACGAATGAACATTTTGAACTGACACTTTCCCATTTAAACGAAACCAAACTGGATCAAAAGAGTATATCCTAAAACCGCTGTAAACTAAATTTCAAGTTCTAAAGTTCATTTTTAGATTTTTGGCAAATTTTTGAAAATTTAAAAAATTTAAAAAAGCTGTTTTAAGGGCGATTGGTCGAGAGGGTGTCTAATATAAGCACCGACCAAAGTTTCGCCAAAAATCCTGACATGAACTCAAGTGTCTTGAATTTTGGTTAGGGGGGGGGGGGGGGGTAGAACATGCTCTTTTGGTCTAACTTGCTGGTTTTGTTCGAAATTGGAAGGTGCCTGTTAAAAAGGTTCTCTTGTAAGGAGGGATTGAGAAGACCCTGTTTAAAAATAAGCTGCCTTGGATTTTTTTTTTCAAATTTTTAAAAGTAGTTTTTAATATGTATTTATGATAAAAAATTGAGCTTTCGCCCTATAAAAGTTCAGTTCTAGTTTTTCAAATTTCAATTATCAAATTTTGCATCTTTTTCAGGGTGTCCAGTTTTGCAGAGAAATAATTTTCCCTGACTTTTCTCGAATTTCTAGACCACTTTTTTCGTAATTTTACAAAACCTTCATATACGTCAACTGATCTCATCTTTTCAGAAGATTTTAGATTGGCTCAAACATAAACGAAGCAATCGCTGAGCTATTCGTGCAATTTTCAAAAATTTACCAAAAAATCGAAAAAATGAACTGGGGCAGATTAAAATTTGGTTTTAAGATATGGGTGACGTGTTCTTTCATTGAACCAAGTTTTAGATCGATCGAAGTGGATGAGTCATAAAGGTTGTCTTGTCAGTTAGACTTGTTCACATTCAAATTTCGTTTCCATTAAGTAATTTCAATTACGAGCGTATTACCCTACATTTCTCAAAATCTAACAAATTCGCTTTTATCAAGTCCAACCATCTCGCGCAAACCAACCAAAAACATATCTACAGCTTGAGCTTGAAGCAGTAAAACTACATCGATACTACATGCAGCTTCCCTCGATATACCCTCTTGAAATGTATATTCACGTTGAAATTAAATTTTCCAAGGGCTAGCGTCGTCTCCACCATCATCTCCTTCTCGACAGTGACTTGGAGTTTACTATAAAATCGCCCATAAAACCAGCCACCATTTGGTATTCGCAACGAGACCGCAATTTATCATAACTTTCTCGTGTATACTAACTCCCCTTTATACTTTTTTTTCTCTTCTGCACCGTGTACCACACTGTACATATACTCCAAGAGAAAACCCATACATGTCAAAAAAAATTCCAATACAACGTCGTTCTTTAAAAAAAGAAGACATATATCCGATATTGTAGTCTAGTTGAGCCTCATTTTGTGTTGTAACCACGCGCGTTATAGACGTCGAACAAATTTCTACATAAATTATACGGTAGCCCTTTCGAAGGGAAAGATTTTCTTTTAAATTCAGGCACCGTTGGCATTTATACGTTTAAAATATTTCATTTACGCGCCATTATGTCTTAACAATCTGCCATATTTTAAAGGCGAAATTTCTTCCATTTTATGTACATTATACGTAGCTTTTTTTTTGGTCTTCATTTCAGTTCTATGCTGTGTCTTTGCAATTTGAACAGAAGTGGAGAAGAGTATAAAACCATTACGAGATCTTGTAAACCCATTAAAATAATCTCCAGTTGTATTCGAAATAACTCTCGCGTTCTTGGCATTTTTTTCCTATGATTTTCGAAGAAAAAGTTGCTGCTGAAAAAGTGTAGGTACTAGAAATTGTTTGAAAATTAGGAAATTTTCTCATAGAGATTCCATCTTGAGAAAGAATTTTCATCTCTGCAGAAATCAGTCGTGATGTATTGCTCGTAGTTCGAGTTCACTCTAAAGCCTCCAAAAAGTATTTGGAGGTTTCAGTTTTTCAAAAAATCCCATAAAAAGATATGCAAGTGAAGTGCAGCTATCGAGAACTCATATAAAGCATTTCCATGACTCATTCAATCAATTTATGATCAATTTTTCGAAGTCCGTTTCTGCCACATCAAAACCATATTTTTTACAGTGTTTCGCCAGCAATTGATTTGGGAGCTTGGGTCACTTCCTTGCATCCCATTTAAAAATGGAAATGAACAATTTTAAATCGAGCTTTGTCGTCATGTAGACTGTGGAGTTTGAAAATATGTTTCGGATTCGGAATCTTTCAAGCTCAAACCTAATATGTATTTGATGATTCTGAAAAAAAACAAAGGAGTTTTAAAAGAAAGAGGCCAGAGAGGGGCATGAAATTTTGATATTTTTCTTCTTGAATTTTTGAATTTTCCAAAAATTGAAGAATAAAATTTGAGCTGGGAATTTTTCCAGGCGGTGTTATTTTGTATTCTCTTTTCATTTTCAATTTTTTGGTTCAATAAACTTTCTGTTGGTTGAAAAATCCTTCTTGAAAATTCGAAAAGACTTTGACCTCCTTCTCTCCCTAAGTAGTGAACATCTTGGTCTAAAGTATGAAGAAAAAGATTTCTAGCTTTGTCCTTAAAAATTTGCTCAAAATACTAAAACCCTTCGAAAGCAGCCAAAAAATTGAAAAAATATGTATAATTTTTACCATATTTTATCCTCCTTTTGTGTATCAAAATATACCCAATACCCATTATGTAAATCCTCTATTATCTAGCATGCATGCTCGATATATCTTTAAAGGGGAAAAAAGTTGTAATCTGAATTATCTTCGCTTTCGAGTATCATCTTACGTACGTGTATTTTCAAAAAAAAGGGGAAATTTTTGAGTTGAACGTATTGAGGACCCTAATCTTTATACCATTACATTAGCTATACATGGATATGGTGCGATTTTCGATACACAGTGTACACTTAAGGAAAATGAAAGAAAAAAAAGAACATCAAAACCATTAGTGGCGGGTGAAAATCCAAACTACACGACACGATGCGATGCCTATCGAATTACGAGACGTATTTTGCAAAGTGTATAATATGTACATTATAGTCGAAGGGTAATCGGATACTGGGCTCTTGATCCTCTCTGCATATTGGCGGCAGTCGTGCTTGAAAAATGATGAAAATACATTACACGTATTTCGTAATCGGTACAACGGACATCATCGGTCAAAAATAAAACAATGATGTAAACCTATCGAGTACAATGTATACTCCGCTTCTGACCTACCTCTTCCTCCTACATTACAGACGAGTACCGGATTATCATCGCGATTGTCACACTCACCTAGATTGGCTGAGGAAAAAATACTTGCATTTTCGCATAAATTAAATCGAGCTTTTATTGAATGGTGCCATAATGAATGCAAATTAACGCATCAGCGTGTACTTACTCTATATACCACGATGATTTTGATAAAAGTTCGAATGGATTATTATACGTTGACCCAGCGACCCATTGAGTGGACGTGAAGAAAATGGGCACTGAAGTACTGCAAAAGAACGTCAAAACGATCCGGAGCAGGGAGCCAAAATGTGTGAGAAGTGATCTTTCGAATATTGATGGCTCACGTTTTTGGTATTATTTTTAGATTCGTATAGTCGAGTATGTATTATGTATTTTCCTGTACACGAATAATGTATATTATGGATATTATGCATTCTTCTATGTACATCAAATCGAGGGCAATCCAATTAAGGGTGTTAACCTAAAAAATACACGGTCAGGTTTAAAGAAGAAGTGAGACTATAAGAGGGAGAAAGGGCTCGATTCGTGTGCATGTCGCATATAATATGTACTCGTACATATACAAGCCAATAACCACGTGTAACCTGTCTAATTTTCAAATTAATTATCGTCATCGTGTCTAACAAGGACGTTAGTTTTTTTTTTCAATTTCATCCAAGGTTCGCGGTTACTGTCGTATTACTCTTTCTTATCAGTTATGATGCCGGTGTCAGATTCATAGTTTCCTTATCTCGTTTCGTAAGTGTGCCTAATGTTGGTGTAATTTTACAATTGAATTCTCAAAATCTGCTCTTTGGTGGGTGAATTTTTTTTGAAAGTTTGTATTATTTATTTGAATCTCATCCAACGTGTACTGATTAAAAATACTCGTAAACATCTGCCCCTCCCCCTGCCCAATCCCCACCTCCTACAAACACGAGTCTGCTATATTGCTTCCTGTTGTACAGGTGTCCTTCCGAAACCAGATACTTTTTCGGTATAATATGGTATGTAATTCGGCGGTTTCATTTATAAAAATAGATTTTTCCTGTTTGCTCGTTCTTGTTGACTAGTTGAATGGATAAGTATGTACACTAAGGTTCTCTAAACTCGGTCCAAATGGTTTTTGAATCAGTAATGGATAATCTGGATCTGGAACAGAATTTGGTGTAGTATACCTATATGAAAGTTCGTAATCCCCAAAACTGTGGAAAGGAGGCAAATGAAGTAGTTTCTCTCAGGTCTCGATTTCCTGAAAGGCTTGAAAAATTAAGAACATATTTTTACATTTTTATTAGTTTCGAAAGTAAACTTCATTTTTGTAATTTAATCATTTTCCACGAGTCAATTTTTAAATTATGGGGATAAATGACGTTTGCTCCTCGTCCATTTTTGCTCTCGACGGTTCTGCGAGTTAAAAATGGTTACTCCCAAAATCAGCTTAGCTTAGCTTTCATATTATTATTTTTGTCTCCATATAATCGGGTAATTTAATAATTTTCAAGGTATCCTACACTCTCGAGCGCTATAAAGACGTCGTGATTTCTGTTGCGAAGCCATTAAAAAGTCTCGATTTCAACTTAGGTCACGAAAAAAAATCATCAGTTGGCTTGGAAATAATTCTTCAATCTACCTATACTCTGTAAATTTTTCTACTTTTGGGTAATTTCTCATAATTCTGGCGATGGGAAAAATTACGATTTCACGTTTGAGTCTTTAAAAGGGTATTCAACTTGAGAACTCGCTGTAGAGGATTTTACAATTTCTTTATACTGAATTGCTGTTCTTTCAGAAGATCACTGAAACCGAATTTAGTAGGGGTGGGAAAGGGAAGTATAGCGATAATTCCAAAACTCTGCTGTTACTTCTAGAAAGTCGAAGTCGTGTTAAAGTCAGAATAAATTTTAAGTCGAAAATTTTACCACTTTGAGTTGTCATTAGGTAACGGCCATTCCTCAAAAATGTTGATATTTATTTTTTCCAGAATTCAAAATTTCAAAACAAAATTACCTTTAAACCCTAGGTGTCTATGTCTAACCAGGTCATCAAAGTAATCAAAAGGTTTTCCTTTTGGTCAAAAATTGAACGCAATTTCTAAAAATGAATTAAATATTCTCAAAATTGAATGATAATTTGTCAAAATTGCAATAAAAATCATTGTTTAATTGACCTCCCAGTTGCTGAAAATTACAATAAATTCGTGAAAAATTAGCATAATTGAGCAAAATTTTGCGAAAATTGCTCGCATATTTGTTGAAATGCCATAAAAATTAATTTGTTTAAATTTACTGAAAATTGATGAAACGTTGTGAAAAATTGAGCAAAATATCGCAAACACGGTCAGTTATGAGAAAAAATTGTGCAAAATTACAAAAAATGGATCGAGCATCGAAATGAAATGAAATCGTTAAAAAATTTACATAAGAATTACAAAAACTGTGAAATTATCATAGAAATGACTTGTAAAGTTGACAAAAATTGATGAAATTTCAGTGCGTCATCAACTCTGCAAAATTTGCAAAATGCTGACGTGGTAGAATTTTTTCATTATTTTCGCATTGATTAGCGCGAAAAATTCTATAAAAATCACCCATTACAATTGAATTTGAAACCTTCGTAAATTTTGAATAAAAGTCGTCCAAAGGTGAAAATTTAGTCATCCAAAAACGTGATCAAAAGGTCATCCCTGTTTAATTTTTTCGATTTAGTAAGATATCTCAAAATTCGAAATTAAGTGTCCATTTCAAATGTATGTATCACATTTTTAAACCTTTGAAGTGTTGTTTTGAAAATAATATGTACGTAGGTACGTTGAAAAATCGCTGGTCTTTTATGCTTTAATTTAATTTTTATCGTATATTTGTAATAGTGAGTCATTTTTGGACATCAGTGGGATAAATAATAAAAATCATCTAATAATTTGTATTTTTCTTTGTTTCAGGTGAGTAAGATTTTTTTGGAATCAGAATACGTCCTCATTTGTTCCCCTGTGAGAATACGAGTAACTGAATAAGTGAGTCGTTTAATGGTACAGTGGGGAGTAATTTTAAGTTTTCTCAATTTTATGTCTATTGTTGATGAATGAGAAAGGCTCGTACTACATATAACCATATTTTAGTCGTTGAAAAGTGTAAGTGAAAGACTCGTGAAGGAGCGAGGAGAAAAGAAGGAATGCCTATCAAATGCGGTTTTAGAATCTATTCCAATAGAAAGGTGGTCGTATTTATATTTTAAAATTTTTTTCTCAAATTATTGGGCGGAGATGAAAAAGCATGGATCGCAAAAATGAGTAAATTTATGAAAAAAAAGTGTAAAATTTTATGTAATGTATGTAGTTGAGTGTGAGTATTTTTCAAATTCAAAACTAAATTGAATGAAGCATTTTTTAATTTTTTATAAATGAATTCTCCTCCCTGGTGGACTTTTATGTGCTACGAACTTGCGATTTTGAAAATATTGGCTTTAAAATTTCATCAAAATTTTACAATTTCTTATTTCACGAAGAAAAACGTTCAATTTGTATGCAATATTTTTATTCTTTGTCGACATAAAAATTGGCAGGTGTTTCTAATTCATTACACTGGTATTATTATAAAGATTGATTTGTACACTTGGACATACCTGAGCACCTTGTACGCTTGAGTAGATATTTATGAGTATTTGAAAATATTATTCGACCTGTTCTATGTCTACGTATCTCCACGTGTGGCACTGTGGCTCTTCTAAAAATCGTAAATTAAATTGAAGATTCGTGTGTTATAAGAAAAAATTCTCGGTATCAGTGACACCGGTAAAATGAAAGAGAAAGAAAGAGAGAAAGAATGGTCGTGGATTATCAAAGTCTGCGTATAGGTTAACCTTCCAGAGTTTCTTATGCTATGATAAATTTTAGAGAACAAGGAGAAGGTGCAGTAGATGAGTGAAGGTCGCTTTTGATGGCGGATAATCGAGCAGTCGCATGTTGCAGCTTTATATGTGTATACTTAGATATTATTTATGTTTTCGCAGTAAGAGGTGTACATGTAACTAGGTATTATGATTTGATCTAAATTATTGTGGAAAAATCCACTATCTAGATCTCCTCCCTCCGGCTAATTTCTCTCATTTTTCTGTGAAGACAAAAATAGCAAGAAACACTCTACGATATAGACCTTGGCGTTGAAAATGCTAGAAAAAATTGCGTGCTACGAGTGAGCGGATGCGGAGGTCAAAATTTGTGTTTGAAATTTAACATGAGACAAACGACGATAAAATATATAGGTAAATAGAGGAAGGTCGAAACGGAACGAGTATCCACGAGACATCTCACACTTCTTAACCGTTTATAACGTAGATATAGAATTCACTTAGAATATAAGCGAATTCTTGATATTATTTTTCCGGCTCTATATAATATACCCGACTGGAGGTTCTCTGGGCATTGAAGTATTCCTTACATTAGGTATAAAGTTTGTATCCGAAGTATGCAAATTTTTACGATCCGACCGACGATTACCAGTTTTAGGGGACATGGCCGACGTGTATGTAAAAATGCTCGAACCGATCGACGAGAGCTTTTTCGGCGAAGATATATTACAATCGAGGTGATTAGTCAAATATGCAGTTTCTAGTTTAATTCAGGAGGGAGGAAGGTGTGTGTCTTGGCTTGACAGCGGGTGAGGTGATAAAATTGCTATAAAATGTCGAGTAGAATTATGTGTCGATATGAAGGCCAACTTGATCATTCTATACATTCTGAACTTTTCAAAATTGTCGTATGGTGAAAAAAAACCAATAAGAGCGTATCGAAATTTTAGACAATATCTAATGGCAATTTTTCAAACCGCGTGAAAATATCCGTCGATGGCCATAAAAGTCACGAAAGGATTTCTAGCCTTTGAAAAGGATAAACGAAAAAAGATACAGGGTACGTGATACTTATTTCACTCATTTGAATCATCGATGATGGTTTTATGAAGTGACAGGAAAAGTGATTCTAGAAGAGTAGACTAGAGGTAATTTTTCGGTATTTTTATCACGAAAATTCGATTCGAAAAAAATGTAGGAAAAACTGTCTATACCGAAAACACGACTACGTAAATTTTGGCGATAGTTTTTCGCATTCGCGAACTAGTTTTCGCAGCTGTTTTTTCGCTTCCTCCGAGCCTATGGAAATTTCGATGTAATCGAGGCCGTAATGTAAAGGTCAAGGTGATCGCCCTGTTTGCATTCTGGGTCGGTAACCAGCACAGAAATTACGATAAGTTGACCTCATTAGCGGACGTTAAAATAATTGTATCGGAATTAATCGCGATGACGATGACGTGAAGATGGCAGGAAATTCGATTCTTCCAACGATCGGTGAAAATTAACCGGAAAAACTAACTCGAGGTATTTTTTGTATACTTAGTTTTATTCGAATTGTTTGAGTCAGAAGTAGTAGAGAATAAATCAAGTTAAGGTGTTCTCTGTTTTTTTAAAGGAATATTCCTTGTTAATATTTCGCCGGAGATTGAGGCTCGTGGCACGATATATAGTATCGTGTACGACAAAATGAGAAATTGTACGTGTACGAAATATTTATGCGGATTTGGGCGTATTTTTATACGAGTTTATTCTTCAAGATGAATTTTAAAGTAAGCTCGGAGATGTGGTGTGGATCAAAGTTGAACTAAGACGAGAGGTGCTTCGACTTACGATCAGTGGGATGCTCGTGGTTGGCAATTTAAACGGTATTTGATGCGGTAACAAGACAATACACTTCGACATTTTCTAGTTTCATGGTCAATACCAAGGTCGCTAAGTTTTTGCAGTCTCGTCTTACCGTATTAGCATTGTAGAGTTCGGATGATGTGTATTTCCTACAACGCGATGTCTACATTGCAATCTATGGCGAATTTTCTATCGAAAGTGAGAAGCTGGAGAAGGTCCTAGATAAAATTTTATTTTATTTCATGTTCCATTGTGAAAAAATTCAATTCGCAACCTCGTAAATTACGGGTATTTTACGTCCCCCTGCATCAAAAAGTGAAATTTTCAGTTCGCCGCTCGAACAATCACCTTCATCACTCCTGGGCCCCGAGTAACTGCGAAAAATGATATCTGACTATAGGATGTAGTGTAGTAAAGAACACCTTCCTAAACAAAAAATAAACACTTATGTATTTTAAAAGCACCTTGAAAAAGTTGATAAAAATTTGCAACGCAACAAAAACTAGAAATTTAAAAATCAAGTGTATAACTTCACATTGAATTATGTTCTTCTAAACTAAAAATCGTAAATTTTAATGAAATGGTTGGTTTCAAAACACGTGAAAATTACAGGCGTCGTAAAGTGCTCCGAAAATCGTAAAAATCGTCGTTAAATTTTTTAAAATTTGCGTCTTCGGTTTGATTTTAACCCTGCTGCATTCAGCTGCCATGACCAAAAATGGAAGAAGGCAAAGGATGCTGCCACTTTGGCTGATTACTTTGCTCCTAAACGAGCAGTTTCGAATGGAATTATTTAAATCGAAATTCCTCGATTTTTGGTTGTTCGTTTGCTGATCTTGAATTGGCATCTTGGTTCGTATTTTAGTGGCCAGTTTCTACAACTACCAACTACTCGTAGCTTTTTTGTTAATTTTTAGCATATGTGTGGAAAAAATTTCCAATTGTGGTGGAAAAATTTTTCGAATTAAATTTCGACTTTTAGTGAAGTTAAAACATTCAGTTTTTTTTGGAAAATTGAGACTATCAAGGTATGTACTGTATTATTTTTATGGGTTCGAGGGATGTTTTTTTTAAGAGCATTATTATTACTTTTTCATGAAATTGATGCTAAATAGTGAATATCCTGTGACAGTATCGTTGTAAAAATTTTAAATCTCTCCTTTCGTCACAACCACCTGACCACCTCGGTAGAGTTGACAAAATTTAGAATTTTTTCCAAAAAAAATATCGTTTTCTAAATTGTTTTTATCTAGAATAATTTTTGGTGTAAAAATCATAGAGGGGCTAGAAAATTGGGAGTGGGGTTTCAAGAACATCGCTCTTAAAAAAGGGTAGAAAACCAATCAAATCCTCTTCAGATTTCAGTTTTAAAAAAATACATATTTAAGTCTTCGGTGTAAATTTCAAAGCATCCAATAAATCCAGAAATTTCATCAACGATTTTAGCATCTTCACAACGACCAACTTTCACTTGAAAATATACACTGGCTGCCAAATCGAATTGTCTCCGACGCCGGCTGTAAATTAACATTCACGAGTTCGGAAAACTTTTCAAATACGAAACCTCAACGACGTTATTATTTCGTAAACGTGTTTAATTTTCTTCGTATTTGAGCAAATGGCAGCGTTTGACTCTTGTAAGGATGATCGGGGATCGAGGGGCAGGACGATGATGGCGCGCGAATAAGTAAATTAATTACATTAAAAGCTTTCGGTCGCGAAGACGGAATCTCATATTGGAGCGTATTCTTCGCAGCGTATCGCAGGCATCGAGCTCAACTGCTTGATAAATTCGCAGACGTACTCGTATATACGCGACGCGTAAAATTTATTCAAAACTCACGCCCAAATTTAATTTTGCAAATTTAAATTCCATTTGCCTAAAGACAACACGCACTTATATATACGACCGCCCTAGCTTTACGTGTACGAGTATTATACTCGTACCATTTCTTTATATGTAATTTTGAATTATAGAACGACTAAGTCGAGCTTCTTCCCGCATCCTCTCGCTTTTTCCTTCGACTCCTTCGGTTTGTTTTTTTATTCGTATCTGCCACATCCTGACTCGTATAAGTGAAGAGGATAAGATTCCGAGTTGAAATCTTTTTACATTTTTGAATCTTTTATACGAGCAACTTTGTTCGAAGTCTTTGTCGTACGCGAACGTGTGCTTTAGGTACCTCATCCTGCTTCCTCTTCTCTTGCTTCCTTCATCCTTCATATATCTCGTTCAATATTTAAAAAACCGCGCGCGTGAAGAGAAAGTATGAAGTATATCGAATAGAAAAGCTCAACGCTTTCATTCGTATATGTAATATACAGTCGACAAAATAACCCTCTTGTAAATGCCCCTCCCCCTTATACTTATTCCAATTTTTTATTCGCGAACTCGCATTTTCCGATATTTTTTATTAATCTTTCGTATGTATGGAAATCAAAAATTTAACAAATTTTTCACTCAAAGACGCTTTATAATATTTTCAGTAGAGAAAAAAGAACGCCAAATTTTGCAACACCTTTATAACGTACTTTTTTCCCTCTTTATTATGTATTTTGACGTGAAAAGACAGCCTGGTTTTTTGCCTCTTTGATTCCTATATCTTTCATTCTCGACGTATACGCTTATTATGTACATGAATTGCACTAGCTCTCTTTACCTCGATTTGCTCTTACTCCTATATTCTACACACCTTTGCGCACGTTTGTACTTATCGCCTCTTCTTGTCCCAGAGAAAATTACAGCTCGTTTTTCACGTCGCATGAAGCTATTTTCACGCATCGCTGCTCAATATGCGCGCGTTCGCCAAAACAAAATTGAAGTGTTTATTACAGAATACCACCGTCTCTGTGTGCCTTGTTTCATACCTGTTAACGGGTTTAGGTTTAGCCGATTGGACAATGTTTACCTCACCGACTATTATATCGGTAAACCATGCGTATTGTACGACAAGAAATGGGACATGTATTGATGGGAAAAATTCTTCGACTCGAGCTGTACATGTCTAATGAAAACGCATGGTCGAATTTCGTGCGGTTTTTTTTTATTTTTCATTTTTACGAAATTCTGGGTGTAATTATTTGTTACAGATGGAAGGAAGCATGTATTATTGAGGTAGAGAGAGAATAGGTGAGGTTGACTTGTGAGCTTTTCAAATCAGAAGGGGACAAAATATCGGTTGAAATTGATCAATTTATTTAATTTTTTTAGTTCAAAAATTTTTAAATCCGAAAGTATAATATCCAAATTAGGTCACTCTTTTTTTCAGTTTTTTCATTTTCCTATTTTAAAAGAAAGCTATATACCTTCTCTTTCTATTTATTCTGAGCTCCATCCCGTGATTGATTCTTCAATTAAGTTTGGTCTCTGCGAACTCCTTGTAAATTGCAAGTATAGTGACAGCGTTGCTTTAAACGTAGTTATACTGATCAAAGATGGGGGTAGGTAATGTTGAACATAAGGGGGAAAAGTACGTGCGAGCAAATCACGCAGGCAAACACGAATCGAGTTGGTAAATTAATTTCAAAGTCCTAGTACATTTTAAGGTGTATTGCACGCGGAAGATATCCGATACATATGTATACGAGGTGTCCTATTTTAGTTCGCAGACTGGAAGTTTTGACGTGGTGTTTACAATTTATTAAAAAAAATCTGAAGAAAGTCCAAACAGGTGGTTACGTCATCAAAGTCGATGTGAAAAATTCCCACCAGATTGAACGAATCGTAATCATCTTTTGAACAATTGGATAATTAAAAATTTTGTTTGACCAAAACTGCCAAAGAAAGTCTCAGTTTTTGTTGAAATTGTCACAGGCCTTTTTTTGTATTTCCTTCCTTGGAGGGGCGCTAAATTGAAGTTGCAAGTCCACAATTTTCATACCCCTCCCACTATGTTTTGAAAAAAAATCAAAGTAAGTACCTAAATAATTTTTTTATTGTGTAAAAAAATTTTTAATTTTTTTGAAATTAAAAATTTTAATCACTTTTTTGCTCTTCAAGTAATAATGTTCCATAATTCAAAAACTTCAATGTGACAACCTTGACAGAATTTGTATTTGGATGGATAATTTTAACCTAAAAAAATCAATTTTTTTGAAAAAGTGTTACCAAAATTTATTTATGTATTTTCTTCAAATTCTTTCATTTTTTTAGTTTTTTTTTGGCAATTTTTCGATATTTTTGTACTTTCTTTTGAAAAGCCTTTGATTGTCAGGAAGTTTCACGTTTTGGTCGAAATTATCGGAAAGTCTACTCAATTTTTCGACAAAATCGTTAAAAGCCATAATTTTTGTCAAAATCGTCTTGTTTTTTTCCAAAATTTTCCAAGAAGTCCAATTCGTTTTCCGTCTAGACTGCCATAACGTTCTGTTTTCTGTTCATGTGAGAAAAGTCCTGCTTTTTTGCTAAGACTGCCAAAAAGTCCTCATTTTTGTCAAAATTGTCAGAAATCTCTTCATTAAAAAAAAAAAAATTATCAAACAAAAAAGTCTTTTCTTTTGCCTAAAATTTCATAAAAAGTTCTGTTTTCTATCTAGACTGCCATAAAAATCTTTGTTTTCTGTCTATGTGAAAAAATATGCGTTTTTCGTGAGAATTGCAGGAAAAATAAGGGAAAAGGATTCTTATTATATTGTACTGAGCCCAAGTGGAACACCCTGTATGTTGGATTTATAGAGAAATGGAAAATGTTTTGACGTGTGTTGACTGACGCTGTGCATAGTATAGTATGACTATACAGCATACATCGATGAGCTGTCAAAAGTATACAAATCAAATCGGTTCACGTTCGTTTCAACTTTAATGTATATTTATGTAGATTGCTAGGTGAAGTCTCTTAGGTACCTACAGTATAGTTGACGTGTACGAGTACGACGTATACGTTCGAAGGTATAGACAGGCGAAATTGAAAAATGAAATGAAAAAAGTGCACGTTGTATGTAGTCTAGGTACTACAGTTATTAAAGGTACTATTTTATAACCGATTTTCCTGTTGTATAGTCTCCCTGTACAGGGCAAACAAAAAGGCGGCGATTGTTTCTTGTCTTTCCAATTTCCATATTTATAGAATGACGGAGGAGAGACTTCCTCGAGTAATAGACGTAAGTTCTTGATAACGGATATATATGCCGAGGAAAAGGAAAAAAACTTGTAGAAGACTACGACCTTATTTTGCGATGGCGAGAGAGTGTGTGTGTGTGTGTGCTATGCCCTGTTTATATTCTTCGGATAATTTATGGTAATTTTTTGCATTATACGTGTATTTGATCAACGAAGCCTTGATTTTTAGAGTTTAGGGCTAAAACTTGTGTGACAACGGTTCATGGCTCGAGTTACTAATTTGTTGTAATTTGTTGCTAGCAACTCCTAGCGAAGTTTTCATCGTATTCGTATCGTAGATATGAGCTATTTCTGTTACTGCAAACGCTTTATCATCGGTTTGTGATAATGATAATGTTTGGAATGTCCTGTCTGTGAATTGTGATGGTGTGATGTTGTGCTGTGTCATCGAATACCTTTGACGAATTAAATTGCTCATTTACGTCATCGAGTGATATAACGACTTTTTTTTTTTTAATCGTAAATATAATAACAGAATACTGATTAGATTTTGAGATGAGTCGAAGTACTTTGTAATACGTATCTATGCGCCTATATACAATCATATTGTTGTTTGACGAATTGATCGATGATCGATGTGCCGTGATAAATGTACATTATACCAACTTTGTGGGTGGACTACGTAGTCGAGTAATTGTCGGCGTAAAAACTATATGTACCTTATGTTTCTGTTGATGTAGGTTTGTATTCGTAGCTACATAACTAGGTTATATTATGTTAAGTAATTTCTAAATATGAGGAAAGAGTAGGTATACACGAGTAAGCAACTGTTCGTACAAGAGTACGTATCATAAATACTTAGTAAGTAATATGTAACAGTGTAACACCACATGTTTAGACGTATTCATAATACGAAAAAAAAACTTTTCATAGTCACATCTACGTATTAAAAAAGTTGAGAACCGGACGTTTATCATGCTGATTTTTTGTTTCAACGTATATTTATGCGTGTTTTTTAATTTGAAAAAATGAAATCTCGCGAAAAGCTGCCATCTGGAGAATGAATCATTGCTGAGAATTTACTGGTCAGTTTAGATAACAGTGTAGTGCTGCTTTGAGTTGTATACGTGGACGAATATATTGTAGATACTGCATGAAAATTTCGTATTTGAAGCACATAATTCTGTATGGTTTGAGATTTCGATATATTTGACCAGATATTTTACTTCTCGACCACAAATGTTGAATTCGAATTGGCTCAAAACTCGTAACTTTTGATTTTCTATCGATTCACTTTTCAGCCGAAAGCTTACGATTTTTCGTCGAAAATTAGACTTTTTTCAAGCTCAAGTGAAATTTTCTCAATTTTTGCTGCTTGAAAATGAATTTTTCATTTCAAAGATGAATATTGCAAACTACGAATTGAAGTATTGAACTGTTAATAACTTCTCAAAAGTAATTCAGAAGTAGGCGGATCAAGTACGTATGATGGAATATGGGCTACATTTTGCTAAAATTGCTGAAAATATTATAATAGTTGCCGAAGTAACACTAAAATTGCCAAAAGAGGGGTGAAAAATCGTCCTGAGTATTGTGTTTTTTTCAGAAATCAAAATAATAATTTCAAAGGTTTGAGTAAAACTTCGGAAGAACGACTGTGTTTCTTAAATTTGTGAATTTTTTGACAAATAATCCCCCCCCCCCAAATTGAGCTTCAAGTTCAAATAGAAATAATTTACTTTTTTTCAAGTGCATTTTTTTGGCGGGAAGGAAAGGTAGAGATTTGATTTGAAGAAAAATATCTTTGAAAATTCTGGAAAAAAAGTCATCTGTGAATTAGGTGTCATGTTGATATGAATCAAACTCCCCGAATAGTTGTTTATTAATATGGCCAGTTTATTTTACAATTCCGAAACGATGATTATCAAACGTTTTGAAATAAATTAGTACTCGAAGCTTTCCCAAGTGTTCAATTCCGGAACGCTTGAAATTTTACCCTTCTATGGGTGCGTGATAAGATGAAAAAAACTCGACTGGAGAATTGAATTTTATTTTTTCAGTTTTATTCACGTTCCATTTCAATATTTTTTTTCTTGCACAAAAATCATACCTCCTCAAAGTATAGTACCTATCTACTGTACCTACACCTATAAAAAATAATATTCTGATAAAATATAGCAACAGTTTTTTATTATAGGTACTTCGAATATGTACCTTATAAAAAACCCTTCGTTTGCATTCTCGCAGATGCGTTAATATTCGAGTAAAATTTTCCATGCAATGCAATATTCTTTCCCAATGTAATAATTTTTAGTATTATGTGGGGTCTGAGAATGAACAAAGAGCACCTATACCTTTAGGTATCAATTTATCACGACGATTTGGATATACCTGTTCGCAATTACAAAGTCGCTCACCCGTACACGTTCAATTATTATTACAAATTTGGCATTTCGAGTCGACGACTTCGACTTTTTCTCGAACATGCTGTCGATGGTAACCTTGAATATTCTAAAGTTCACTCTGTTTATGGGGCGAGTCGAGCATTGCGCGCACGTGTATTAAAGTCTCGAAATGCACCATTATTGAGTCATAACTAGTTTCCTCTCCAAGAAATATGGAGTAATTAGATTTGGTTGTGAGGTGTTTTTTTTCTTCTAAGCGAATCAAAAGGGAAAAAATACCGCGATGATGAAATTTGATGTATGTCGTGTGTGTCGCTTGTCCTCTGTACAAATAAAAATAAATACGGTTGCGTGATTTAAGGGAGGTGTATGCTCAAAGTATATATTTTTGTGAGCCGGTTTACCGTTAACTATGCATGAGCAATTGAGCATATTGCCGAAACTTTTTTGATTCGAAATTATAGAAATTATATGATGAAACGAATTTGAGGCATCGAATGTGTGATATTAATTTAAATAACCTAAATGAAGTTTACAAACTATGTACCAACGATTGTGGAATTGTTACCATTTTTTAAATGATGGTAAATTTTTATAGGTGTGAAAAATCGATTCATTATATCTAATCAGTCTTATCGCACGTTTTGTGTACATATACGTGCTCCATAAGCTGATTCTATTCTCACGTACGAGCACTTAGATGTACAAATATGAGTTCTGCAGACCGATGCCCGATACAGAGCCATGTTCATGTGGAAAAATACTCGTTGAAGTGGTTGGCAAAAAATTGTAAATTTTCTACCAACTATAAAGTATTTCATGATTGGGTGTTAACCATACTAGTCATTTAAACAAGTGGTTTAATTTTCGTTTAAAACAATGAATTTTTCTTGGTGAATTAAATTATAAATCTGTGCTCCTTCGTTAAACTTTTTTTCTTGCCAGATAGTATACATTTGTGGTGAATCGCATGATCATTATACAAAATGAATCTCATACCAGCTTTATTGCTTTTTCAATCAATAGTTCTAATTCATACAGTATTAGGAATTGCTCCATCTCCTCCACGTATTGTTAAGCAACCGCCCACCGGTGAATTATTGTTTCAAGTAGCTACAAATGCGACAGAAAATGACAGACCTTTTTTCATTGAATGTGAAGCTGAAGGAGAACCAGTCCCAACATATCACTGGATTAAAAATGGTAAACCTTTCGAGTGGAATGTTTTTGATGATCGTATATCTCAACAGCCTGGTCGAGGAACTTTGGTGGTAAACCATCCTAGAAACGAAGATCTCGGTCAGTATCAGTGTTTTGCGAAGAATACTTGGGGTATAGCTACATCGAATTCGGTTTTCCTCCGTAAAGCTGAATTGAATTCGTTCAACGGAGGACAGCCCACTTTAAAAGAAGCACGCGAGGGTGAACCGTTTAGATTATCGTGTCAGCCTCCTGATGGTGTGCCGAAGCCGAATGTCTACTGGCTAATACAAGATGCCAGTGGTCAGTTTATAAACATTAACAATCCCCGGATAACATTGGATCCCGAAGGTACCTTATGGTTTTCAAATGTCACCAGAGGCGATGAGTACGAAGATGCGATGTATGCTTGCGCAGCTACTTCGCATTTCAGAAATGAAGTTAAACTTGGAAATAAAGTAATATTAAAAGTACATCAAACTGGTTCAGCTCCAGGACAAAACAAAATTCCTCCGGTACGGCAGTACATGACTAGAAGAAAAGAAGTCGCGATACGGGGTAAAAAAGCACAATTATATTGTATTTTCGGTGGAACACCTTTGCCTCAAACCGTTTGGTCTAAAAATGGTAAAGCTTTAATCACTTCGGATCGCATTTCGCTAGGAAACTATGGTAAAAGCATAGAAATCAAGCATGTCACGCAGGATGACGAAGGAGATTATACTTGCGAAGTTAGCAACGGTGTCGGTGAACCGCAATCGTACACCATTAATTTGGTCGTTTTAGTCGAACCCTATTTTACGGAAGAACCAGAAAACGTTCATGCTGCCGAGAATGAAACTGCCGAATTTTATTGTGAAGCTTCTGGAGACCCGGAACCGCAAATTTATTGGATATATAACGGAAAACCTATATCAGAAGCACCACCAAATCCTAGACGCAAAATTTCTACTAATTCTATCATAATCGAAAGATTACAAAAAACTGATACTGGCAATTATGGTTGTAACGCTACCAACAGCTTGGGATATATTTACAAAGACGTATTTGTCAATGTATTTAGCCTGAAGAAGATAAGTCATCATCAGAATTGACACCCAGACTAAAATTTTGACCTAAAAGTGTGTTTTTTTAAATGCAAATTCTTTGTGACTTCACTAATTTTATAAACCTCAAAGTGTTTTTTTTTGGTGAATTTTTCAAATTTTATGAATTTTTTTTGTATGCAAAATATTTCCTAAAAAATGCCAAAATATGCGTTTATATGCTTTTATGGTGAAATATGCCAAAATATGCTCTAACGAATTAGGCTCATTTTACTTGAAATTTCATGAATCCTGGAGATACCTAATTGAAAAATTCAAAAATATTTATTTTTCCCTATAATTAACACATTGTGAAAAGCATAACCCCCAACCCCCCTTTGATCCATTTCACTGATGACTTGAGACTACCTGCTTAGAAATTCTACAGCTATCCACTCATCTAAAATTCTTGAATATTACACACTTAACTCGCTGTCAAATTTCAAAAGACAAAATTTTGATAGAAATTAAAATACCCATAATCAAGAAAAACTCATCTTAGAAGTTATACAAGCATATCTCGATTTTTTTTCATAAATCGGGCTCATTTACTTCACTTTTTTTCAATTTTTTTTTTAGAAACACTATTTATTTTTAATTATTATTTCTATTCAATTGATTCTTCCTTTTGTCAATTTTCAAGACTCAGATATTTTAAACATATTCTCAAGTTGTTTTCAATACTTTCTATAATTTTTTTCCTACCTTTGATATTTTGTAAATAAATCATTTATTAATTAATCATAGATTAAATTATTTACTATCCACCTACTAATACAAAGTATTTTGAGTCTATATGTACAGCTTAGATGCAATTTCGAAAAATTAAGCTGAAAAAGTTCCATAAAAATACTACCAAAATATTGGATCAATGAATCAGTCTTCCTATTAGTTTAGACCTAAGCTAACCTTCTGTGTTTCTATGCAAAAGTACCTTATTATACATATAAATCAAAGTTTGTGCTTTATTTATTAAAGTGAATTAAAGCAAAGTGTAAGTGTGTTTTTAAATAATCTGGTAATTAAATCATCACAGTACGTATTCTATCACGTTTAAATGATGTCGCTGATCAAGGTGAAACAGATACCTTCGATTGTAAACATGCCGACGATTTTTTTTTTACTTTTCACTCAAAAACATGAACGAGCATTGTGGGTAGGTACCTACACTTATAGGTACCTATCTAACTATGGAATATTTTGTAAAAATGCACGTTAGAACCGGAATCATCCTTGAAAGAAATTATTTCGTTTATGATAAAAAGCACGCGCGAGTAGGTATACGTATGTTTGTTTGTTCGCTGTGCAATATTAAAATTGTTCGTAAATGGACCTGAGGCAAGAGGTTGAATACGCAAAAGGAAGCTATATTTGTTTGGAATTAAAATTCGATGACGTGGTGGGCCTATAGGTGAACGTGGAATATTAATTGCGAATTTTTAATGTTAATGAGTTGTTTAATGTCAATAATTGTCTATACCTGTGTGATGTGGTTTGTCTCATTTTTTGTTTCAATCCAACTTAAATTCTTCGATTCATAATCTCACCTATGTAGAATTTTGAAACAATTCCATTTCAAAATTTCCCTTTTTCCAACTGACTCTCTAAATTCAAAATTTGCTAAAATTTTCAAAAAATGTTATGCCTCACTTTGCTTATTTAGAAACATGTTCCCTTTCTTTTTTAAAAAATGAATATTCGTTGAAAGGTACCTATGATGAAAATTTCTTTAAAAACGCTCAAAAGAAATTTGAAAATTTGAAAAGTGAAACATTGTAACGGTAAATGTATTGCTAACATATTCTCTCCCCTTTATCTCCGAAAAAATATTGGAATGTGCAGAAACGTCGAAAAAGCGAAAAATTGACGCGTTAAATAATTATAATCTCTTGCACCCCCTCCCCCTCCACCAAAAAATCGTCTAGTGTTTGCGAAATGCTCTGCAAATGAAAAATTTGAATGTTGTCGGTATTTTTGGCATCCTCTCCCCCCCCCTACTAAAGTCGAAAATTGTCGTGTAAAATTTTGACCTTCGTCTCCTGTTCCAAACAAAAATTTCAATTTTTTACCAAAAAAAAAGTTATTCGAGATTTTGTTTTGAAAAATTCTGTGTTTTGTAAAATAAAAATTTCGAATAACATTTTTAAAGAGTACCCTTTGAGAGAAAGTCGTCAAAAATCATAAATTGAGAAATTGTTCCCACTGTTTTTTTTTTACTCAGAAAACATTTTCTTGAGAGAAGAAGAGAGGGTTAATTGATGGGGATTAAACGACCGCTACAAATAATGCATGTGTAACTGGAAACTTTCCTTGCGAGTTGAATTTTTTCTTACCAATATTCAGTTACATACGCACGTGTGAATCGGAATGCCTGCTGACTAATCATTAAATAGATTATCGAACCGATATTTATATTTATGTAGACAATAGGCATCCGGCACACGCCACTGAATTTTTTCCAACTCGAGAATCTAGATTTTTATACTGATGAATAAGGAACCCAATATTTCGCTGGCTAAGTGAGCGTTAACGATTCGATTTGAAAATTTTCCCTTTCTCATTTTCCAATCACCGGCGAGATGATTATTTTTGTGCAGCACGAATCGAAACGCACACGTCATCGTCATCGAGATTGTATTTTTATATGCTGGACGTGATTTGACGATTAGAAAGAGTCGCGCAGTCAAGTCCAGCGTCAGCAAAATACATACCTATTCGGAAAACAGCTCGAGCAATTAGAATTGTCCAAATGCGTAAAGTACACGTACTTATGAGGAATTTATTCAATATACAAACAATTCAACAATAACTGAACAAACGAATCGAGAATTTTTAATTGATAATTTCAGATGGTCTCGGTGTACTTGAAATTCGCCGAAATGAAGATTTTAATATTTATTTTTTAACCAAAACGATAAACACATTAAAAATTGAATGTTGGTATTCAACGTGTGGAAGATAAGCTATTAAGCCGGTATCTATTATGCGGATGTTGAGTTATTATAAGGGATTTTGTGGAAGCGATGACGTACAAGTGTCATGTCCTGATGGCGATACGATGCGATGTAAACAAGCGTCTAATTATCTGCGAAAGGTGATTTAAAAAAAAAAAGAGATGTACGTTTACGTCATCGATGCCCGTAAGGGTTCCGTGTAAAAAAGGCCGGTGTATTGTTTTACATGTTTTTTTTGTTGGTATAGCAAAAATGTACCCCAAGTGTCCTTGAAATGATGGGAGTTAATCGGACAAGTTTGAGTTCAAGAACCGATGTAAATAGACGAGAGGGTTTCAAAAGGTGCTCATTATCAAAGACCGGAGGAATTCTCTTCATTTCCTGATTGTGCTCGTGGTGGTATTTTTTCCCCTTTGAGAATAAGGAAATAGAATGAGAGTTTGTAATGAGATGGCAGATATTGGTTGGGAGTTATCTGCACTCGTATTCCAGACTAAAGTTTTTTTTTTCTCTCAAGTTATTGACATCGTTCAGAGTGTATATTTTTATAGACGGCGAAAGGAAAGAGAGAAGAAAAAAAATTGAATACATTATTCTTCAACTAGATTTTTATATTACCTTGTTTTTAATTTTAATATTGAAATTGTAAAAAATGATTGAATTGATAGCCTGAAGTCATTCACGACTGACGATGATCTTGTCCTGGTTGCAATCTTTTACTTTTGCATTCCTTCTTAAAAATTACACTTTGTGCATTTTTAGGTACCTAGGTAATATGCATTTTTATGGACTCTTACTGTATTCTCTCCCTCTCTCTCCTTTTCTCATTACAAAAATCTTGGTTTTTATCCAAATGCAAAATACTGGTATTCCTACGAGTATTTTTTTGATGAAAAAATTCAATTTGTGCGACGTCCTTGAGCGAAAAAGTAACCGAACTCCGATCGTGTGGTCGTGCTTTTCTTGACCCGAATGAATATGTACGATATTAGCACGTGTTGCTTCTTCCTTCCTTCGTCTTCTAGTCTTTCATGTAAGTAATGCGAGTTAAATAATCACGATGATTCGAATAGAGATTTAGTAGGCTTGATAGGTAAGGTGAAAAAGTATGCGGTGTTTGGTTTTCTCTTAACGATTCTTAACCTATAATACCCAATTCGTTTGTGTTTGAGAATAACCTATGGTGAGTTGCGGTACTGAGAAGATTAAATGACACATTGTATGTGCTATCTGGGAAGTCATTCTAGTTTGAGACTATTAAGTCGGAAATTCCCTTGGCCGATTACGGTCTCGTAGGTTGGTGTGGTAATTTTTGGTGAAATGTGTGGAACAAGTTCGATGTGTAATGATGAGACGTGGCGAAATTAAATCACAAAAGCTGCGGAAGTTGAATCGGTAGCAATTATTTTCTACATTTTTTTGAGCACTAAAGCACGTTATCTTTTATTACTTTCGAGGTACGTATTTCGTGAGGTGGTAATGCATGTTGTGAAAGGAGAAACACATGTAAAATACAGTGAAACCATTTTAGTATTCGAAGAAGAATTTTGGTTTTTGAAAAAAAAAAAATGAAAATTGATTTAAAAAAGGGGTAAAAGTAAAAAAGTTCAAAGTAAAGCAAATGAATTGAACAAAAAACATGAAAAATCAAATCACGAGTAATAAAATAATTTTTCAAGAAATAACCCAAAATCTTGAAATTAATGATTGGGCAACTACAAATCTGGGAATCTGTTCTTTTGGGACATGTTTTAAGACCACTTTCATTATCAAAAAACACCTTTTTGTTTTCTTGAAAAATTTGAGCCATCCCTCCCCCCGCCCCCAAATAAAATGATATTTTTAGCACTAGCTTCAAAAACAAATCTGGACTTTTGAAGTGATCGTAGTAGAAACAAGTTTTTCTGGGTAACTTATACCTGCCAGTTGATTTTTCCATCAATTTATGTGATTTTTGAGATATTTCGGAAGATGCATTCTCGTAGCTCGTAGTCAGAAGACCCTCGATTTTTCGATTAGACTAATGAAAATTTTCAATGAACTGCTTTGTGGATCCGCATGCCCTTTTGAAAAAGTGGGTTCAATTGGTGCCGGAGTGACGGAGAGCTTCACTCATCAGTAAAGTACTTGTAAATTGGTGAGATATGGAAACACTTCGATAATTTTGCTAAAATAAAATCAATTATTGAATTTACCTGAAAATCTGTGAAAATGAAAAAATGAGTAAAATGTAATTGAAATCAGAGATTAAAGTCACTGATTTTTTGAAATGTACTGAAGAAAATTCTTTTTTTTTGTCAAAACATCCGAAAAAGTGCCAATTTTTGCTTGATTGTGTAAGAAATATGTACTTCCCGTTTTTTGTTTCAAAATTGCCAAAAATTGTCAAAAAAAATTGTGTTGTATTTGCTAAAATTGCTAAAAAATTTCTGATTTTGATAAAACGTCTAAACCTATTAGTTTTTGTCTAATAGCTAAAAAATTCTGATTTCTCCAAAATTGCTAAAAAAAGATACCTACGTTTTTTTTTTTTTTAGGTAATGCTCGAAAAAAGTCGCATGTTTTGTCAATGTTCCGTTTTTTCTGAAAATTGTCAGGAAGGTACATTTGTGCCAACATTCTTAGAAAGCCCCATTTCTCACCAAAATTGTCAAAAAATGCCAACTGTCCGGAAGTTTTGTTTTTTTAACCAAATTTTCAAAAAAAAAAAAGTATACCTACCTATTGTCTCATGTTCGACTTGTCAATTTTTTTTCTGTCAGACTTAAATTTTCAATTCATTTCTCCGTTTTCTGGAATTTTATAGAAATTTGTTTGGAAAGGGCTCATTTGCAGACTTTTTCAGAACTTAAATTACTATCCTCATTTTTTAGCCTCTTTCTCGTATAATTTTGAAAAATATTGCGTATGCAAAGTAAAAGAGGTGTAATTGAATTTCCCGAGTATGTTATGTATGTATACGTAAATGAGTGATTTTTTTTTTTTCAAACGATGGTCGATTAATTGACCGTTGTTGGATGTGTATCAATAATATTAAAATTGTTCTTGACCCGATTTTGTTTGAGTAAATAGAATTTGCACTGATCGATTAAGCGTACCATGGGAGTACACGTGAACAGGTTTGCTATTTGGAGGCTGCAGAAATACACTTGCATTTTCGATGGTATTGGGTAGAATGACGATGGAAATTTGTCACTACGATGATATTTTTTTCCCTATGTATAATGTGAAAATCCTACAGCGTTGGAAAAATTACGCATAGGTAAGCTTAAGTACCGATGAATGGGACTGTTTGCGGAGGTCATTTACCAAACATGGGTTTTTCGAGGTTGTCAATTGATTTTGTGTATAGAGAGGGATTTTTCCATAGCTTTTAGGTATGGTGAGCACTTGTTGCGCGACGACGACGGGTATTCTGTTTTGTTTTTAAAACGATTTGCGTTTGTTTAGCTGCCTTTTAGAAGAGGAGAATGAGATGATAAAATTCACGACGACGATGATGATGACGTTTGTAAGCGGATGGATAATTAGTGGTCGAAGCTCTCGGGATATGATATTTTACTCGTAGCTATGACGTCTGGTAAATTTACTGACCGGCTGCTGCGGTTCGAGCTGATTGGTAAAAAGTTAGCGACCTTAAAAGTAAGCTCATCGGGCTTTACACATAGAAACAGGCAACTAGCTGTACGAAGACCGGCTAATAACTTGTCTCGGTTTATGACCGAAGCAGAGTAGTAGGATTAGTGGTGGGTTTGTTTTTGTTTTCGCGCGAACAGATCGCGGTTTAGTTAGTCTGCAGATTTATCCGCGTTCGTCACTATCTACTCGGAAGAAAGTTACGTGTGAAGTGTGCCTGGTTTTTTGCCGATGCGTGTATTTTAAGAATTTCCGATTTCGGTGAAAAAAGATTCAATTTTTTAATGGACTTTCCGTCCTGTTATTTTTCGTTTTAGTTTATAAGTTTGATTCGTTTATATACCCGAGTTGTGAATTCGCGTTGAAATATTCGTTCGTATTGCGATTGTAATTTGACTGTTTACCTGACGTTAGTTTGTTTTTATTTTGTTTATAGATCTATAAACCAGCTACAAAATGACTACTCTGGTGCATACGATAATCGACCAATATCACGACATAATGGATAACAAAAGCGGTAAGTCGAATTTAAAAATACCCATTTTTTCCCTTTCTTCGACTCTCTTCCGGCTACATCGCCTTCGAGCATTTAAAAAAAAATCTTCGCTCGATTTGTACTAATGAACGAGTAGATTCGTTCACTGTGACGGTCACGGATTGATTTATGGTTCGAGATGCTCGGATGAGTGATGAAAAATGCATATTCAAGGCAACACTGTCGCTCTGCCGAATGCACCGCGTGATGAAAGAAAAAAGTATTTAATGAAAAAAAAATTCAAAGACACCGTGGTGGTATCGCGACGATAGAGACATCGTCGTCGCTCGTCAGAGGACGATGATAATCTTTATGTACACTTCATAAACAGAGAGGAGACTGGAGTTATGCGACGAATGTACCTCTACCTACCTAAAAAGGTGGATGACCCACACGTGTTAACCAATTTATTCGAAGGCGCTAACGATAAGTGAAAATTAAGTCACGGTTCGAGTACCTATACCGAATACTCGACCCTGGGTTGATCTTGTCGTCATTCGAATCATTCTGAGACCGAAAGGTGACTAGACCTTAAGGGTTCCTTAGTGAATTTTACCCATGTTTCTGGTACAGTTGACTTGAAAGGGTTGATGTGGGTTGGTTTGCTCGAGGGTGTTTCGGTAAAGAAATAGTTGGGAAATTCTGTTGAACATGAATGAGGTTTGAGAAGCCCAAGTGAGAGGGAACGCGGAAGGCTACATTATTCTTTTTCATGTTGATGGCGGAATTTTCTTGGAAAACAAAACTCAGATGATTACTTTTTAGAAAAATTGTTGAGAATTAAAATGGATTTTATTCATCTTTTGATTTTTGATAAATTCTCGTTTTATTTTTTTTCATGTTTTTCAATTTTAGTGCTTTAATATTTTTAATATTTTTTTTTTTTTTGAATTTTTCCCATTTTATTAATCAATGAATAGAATTTTGGTTATTAGCTTATATTTTGAGTTCTTCTTTTTTCACGTGATCATAGTTCTTAAAATTTAAAATAAAAGATGAACCGATATAAAAAATTTATTTTGCAATCAGAATTTTTTGGGAAGTTCTGTCCACCTCTAATCAAAGTTCAAAGTTGAAAAATTGAGGAAAATTAGTGCAGCAGTTCTCCAGTTACTTTTTTGTTTTTGGAGGTATCATTGCCAGTAGTGACACTTTCCGATTTGAACGAAACCAAGCTAGATTGAAAGATCATGTCCTAGGACTTCCCTAACCACAGTTTAAGCTCATTTTTAAATTTTTGGTAAATTTTTGAAAATTTAAAAAATTCAAAAAAATTGGAATTTTTAAACTTGATTATTAAGTGAGAATTTTTTTGACCGAAGTGAATCGATGTGAATCATTTCTTCAATTCAATTCCCGCTCATCAACAACCACTTGTTTTTGTGTCATTTTGGAGCCTCCAGTAATATTTCAATTTTCTCCAGAAATTTCAAATCGCTCTATAAACATTAGAAAGAATAACTTCAGTCTGTGCTAATTGGGCATCATCCTTTAGACCGATTTACGTGGTTACTGCCAAATTCCAGGAGTGACAGCTCAGAACTGAATTTTTAATCGATTTGCTAATTCCAGAAAATGCCAAAAAATCTAATAATTTTCGAAGTGAGCGAGTTTTCAAATTTCTTCCGAAATTTTATATCACCCCGGAGGACCCAAAAAAGTCAAATGAAAAATTGTGTTGTATTTTGTTTGCTGGCATTATGTATTCGTATCATCTTAGGTACATTAAAAGTTTGTGCACATTTTTCTTGTGTTGGCACTATTTCGTATATGTGTTTATATACCAGTATCAGAAATGAAATGAACTCCTTCTCAAAATTGTTGATTCATCCCACAATTTTTTTTTCACTAAAAACTTTTTGAGGCGTATGAAATTTGATTTGTGAGAATGTCTTTGGACCTCCAAAGGCTAAATTCATTTTTTCATTTAATTCAATTTTCTAAAAATCTCTTCAAATGCAAAGTTCCAACTACACGGAATAAAATGAAACTTGAACAGTAATAATTCAAAACCTACATCATTCGCAGCCTGAATGTGTGTATAACTTCAAGTGCACTAAAAACCACACATACTTACTCGTACATCTAATAGAACTAGACATGTAACTCCTTGACGAGAATAAGGCAACTTTAAGCCGAAGCCAAATTAGACGACGACGTCGCCGCCGTCATTAAACATTAAAAAAGCCACTTAAACTTTCACCGTACGACTTTTTGTCTGTGGCATATATGTACACATATACTATGTATGTAGGTTCTTTAACCCAATGCTTAAAACGTAAACATGTACCGCTGTACTCGTAGTCAAAGTCTATTCGTTGGCGGAAAATCGCGAACAAACGCCTCGAGAGCAGGAGGTTGCGATATGCCGTTGCCATGTAATGTTTGTACATCGAATACAAAGTCAAAGGAAACCAGAAAACGGAGAAAAGAACTAGAAAGTGAAATTAAGTTCTTTTACGAAAAGGTTTCCACAAAACGACGTTTGCTGTGTATACTTTAGCACCCACACGTGCTTAACTTGCGATCGATAATGCTTTCCTTTCTCCGTTTGTAATGAAACTATAAACGCGTTTTCTGAGGTAGTTGGGAAATTTTCGTCGACGGAGTCGATGATGCATAATGTTTTATGTCGTTTGCATCGCCTCTTGGTCGTGTTTTTTGATGCTGGACTGCGTTATCGCCTTGGTCCTCTGGTATAGTTTCACAAACGAGGGGGCGAAAAATCGCTTCAAATTTCTCCACAGTGAATTAATTGTTTCAAATGAACAGACGACGGGGTAATTAATACTTTCTTCGTTGAGACGAACGTAAACTGAGTAAACAATAAACACAATTGCCGAAAGGGATCCGATGAGATGGGTTTTCGTGACGTAAACCGATATCGACTTCGATGATGGAGAAAAAACACATCTAGCCCAGGGTTGAAAGTAATTTCGCGGGCGTCTCGTTGGTCGGTCTATCTGGCGTCGCTCGTCGGAGGGTTAAAAAGAGACAGACTTTTGAGCTTCGCGTACATTTTCCAAAAGGTGCAAGATGAACCCTAGCGTGCATTTCATTTTTGGCGCCAGCGTCACGCTTGCGTTCGTTCGCAAACGCCAGTTCGATTAGCATCAGAATCCAATCAAATTGTAAACAACACATTGAACCGAAGAAAAAAACACAACTGCGAGCACAATACTACTTGAAAATCTCACCATTTCACCATTCCATTCATCTCATCGTTCGTTATTACAGCACCAATCCAATCGTACACCCATAAAGTAACTTTTTCTTTCTTTCGAAAACAAAGTCAATTATTGAGACTCGACTCGATAGCACGCCAAAGAAAACCTTTCAATTAAGTAATCGTGTGCAGTGCACCCTTAAATACTTCTCGCATTCACACCCCGCGGCCCGCACCGTCTGCCTCGTCTCACATTCTTCTCATCGCCATACTTTGCACGAGCTTTCGCGTGAACTTTGCTCGTCGTCAGTTCGAAGGCGAGCATTTATTCGTTATCGAGCTCGTATGCTAGGTAATTAGGTGTTCGTGATGATGAGAGATACTCAACATTACGAGGTTTTTTTTTCCTTTTTCGAGTAGCTGTGTACATAATATACACGCGGTCTTTCTCTCTTTTTACTATAATATACGTGTACGAGAGTAGGCAATTTCACCATTTTAAAAGTATTTATGAAAAGGGTCGAGTGTACCCCTCCGTCAGCCCTAAACGTCCCCATATTCGTCCTTTTTTTTCCATTCATCGCTATAATTAAAAGTCAACATACACTTCCAAACCTCGTGTATTATAATTCGATGATTTCATTTATTTACCCGTAATTTTTCTTTTTGCGTGTTGCCCTTTAATTAGAATGTGATACATGAATTTTTAAATTTAAAAAGGAAAAAAGTTATCCCTTAGCGTAAATTTTTAAACAGCAGGCGGAGTTACGTAATATGTATATTAGAAAATTGTATAAACATTTCCATTTCGAACTTGGTGAGCGAAAAGATGAATTGACAAAATAGACTGAATTTTTTTTACCATCGTGAAGGGTAATTTATCTTGATTTTTTCAACGAAAGATTTCTCTAGATAAATAATTCAAGAACTCTGAAGAGCGTTCTTCTATTTTTCATTCTTGATGTCGAAAATTTTCACAGATTCGTCAAATTGTTAACTGCGAAATACGAAAAAGAAATCACGTTTAATTAAGAAAAACGTCGTTCCTATAAGTTGAGGAAAAAACGCACGAAATCTTATGAAATTTTTGCTGAAGAGAAAAAAATATTCCAAAATGGTTTGATCCATTTTTATAACGGAATTATCTTCTCTGCCGATGGGTTAATTCGACTTCGAATGGGGGGGGGGGCTTTAATATCGATTGACAGTCCTTTAGCACCATTCTGGAGCCTCCGGTGGTTTTTCTGGATGTTTCAATTCTCAAAAACAAATTAAGTATTACAATATGGATTTGAACTGGCAGGAAACAAGTATTGAACGTTTGTGCCAAAGTCGATCAAAAGGGTGGCCAAGCGCTGAATTTTATTTTGACCTTTTTTGTTGACTATTTTTTCAAAACTGGAGTATTCAAAAGTACGTTGAAGGTTCTTGGCCCAGAGTGACTTATAACCAAGATTAATCGATTTTCATGGTTAAAAAAAGAATGTGAACTGATGAACTGCTTTCCACCTCAATTTGATCACATTTGATTTTTTGAAAGGAAATGAGTAAAATTCAAATTTTTGAAAATTCGGTCAAAATCGAATAGTGATAATCATTGATCTGTGATTTCAAATTTGGTCTAGCGGAGTATTTTTAGTTGCTTTTTCAATTTGCTCTCGATTCAAAATTTTTTTGGCCGGATGAGACAACTTTCTCATGATGCAAGGCAGCTGAAAATGATAAAAAATTTGAGTCCCTATTTTGATTTGAGGCCCTTCACCCCTTACCATAATTTTGCATCATCGCTTAGTCAAAATTCCCCTTTTGTTGCTAAAAGGCATCATGATTTAAATCATGAATAGAAATGGTATTTTTCAGGTGGGGGTGCGGAGGGCTCAAATTTTTTTAAGGCAGAAAAACTGCTCATGGAAACAGAAAAGTCATCCAAAATGGAAATAATACGAGTATCTGAATGTTTCTTAGTATGTGCTCGTTTCGGAGACATTTGCTGCCTGCATTTATACATACAAAATATCCATTTCGTTCCCACATGAAAGTAAAAATCACCCTGACCGTGCACAATGCACATCCCTCATCTCTTCCACCCAAGCGCTGTCATGTATACGTTGAAAAATCCGGCATACGTACGCGATAAGAAAACCTCGCAGATAATTTACGACCACCGGTAACCTATTTGGCTGACCACTTGAGTTGGCAGGATATCCTAACGAAACCTTAACCTTTAGAAATTTGCCTGACTTCGGACGATATTGTACAATACAAACTAGTACGCCAAGAATTCACGAAAATATGCAAATTTTCCGGCAGTACGAGGCCGAGAAGGGAGGAGGGAGAAAGAAACTATGAAAACTGTAACATAAAACCCTATAAATTAAACGGACGTTCGTTGCTCTTTCTGTATAGCCTGCCCAGTCAAGAGATGGCAGTCCTTTCGCTCATTTTCAACCTCGTGGACGCAATTTTCTATCTCTTCGGGCTTTAAACCTTTTTATACGTGGACGAAAATACGAACAACGGTTGGTTTAAGGTGGAAAAAAGCTTTAGCACGCGATACGACAATAAAATCGTTGTAGCTTTAATATCTGTTTAAATGCCACTATATATACCTAATGGTGATTTCAAACGGAGTGAAATTTTCATCCAGTGCGTCGAGAATTCCGTAAATTTTTTCCAGCCTTTGCATTTATACAAAGTAGATCGTTTTTAGATGGAATCTATAATACATGGTAAAAAACAAGTTGCTATACACGCGATAAAAATGTTTAACATCTTTGTTCAACATTTAACTTGGTTCTGCATAATCAAACAAATGCTTCTTTATGTGTAAGTTGGCGACGACGAGCGACGACGGTGTTGAAATAATCATAATGGAAAACTTTCGACATCGCTTACTTTCGAAAGTTCACGAGAACAGGAATGAAAACGCATATATACAATAATAAACCATCGTTTAATTTACAAGATTAGCATGAAATTCCATGCAGCAGACATTTCTTTCTTTTAGAACCTTGAATTAAAACTATAAAAGATGTTCAAGGTCCGAGCTCGGTGAACAGGAACCCGATAAAAGAATTCTGCATAATATCCACCAACATCGAACCAAACGAGTGACCAGTATACCAAAAAAAAAAAAGTTGTAGAAAAAAAACCACCTCGACCTTACAGACAAAATAACTATCTGACTGAATTACCTGTTCTCTTTTCGCAAGACACTTGAGTTCGAGCAACGCAAAATTATTTTAATGTTGAAAACCTTGCAATCAGAGAAGACGAAAAAAAGGATATTAAAAGCCAAGATTTTAGTGGGTACTTAATCGCGGTATAAGCAAAGCTACTTCTTGAAATAATTCAAACTACGAGATGCTCTCCGGGCTTCATTCGATTTTTCTTATCGGTTAGTCGCGTTAAGCATACGAATTAATTCGTCAATTTTATCAGAAAAATCTTTTTGTGGAAATTTCGTTTTATTCTTTCATTAGCATCAATGATTAATTAATCTCTGGGTAAACTAGTTTCCAATAATCTGCTCGAATTTAAATTTTTTGGGGAAGGGATTCAAGAAGAAGTAATTATTTTCTCTTACCCGGAGAGCGTTTAGGATTTTTCGAAGAAATAAATAAGGTAAAATAGGAGAAAAAATTAAAAAAAATATTCTTACAATTTTTGTTTCGATATTCAAAAAATTCTCGCAAAAAACCAGTTGCTGATTTCAATCTGGGATTAATTTTCTTCAAACCCCAATGGATGTCATAATACGAAATGAGCTTTCATTTTCATGTTAATCCAGCTTCTCGTGTGACTCATCACTTCTTATACGTTTACGTAGCTGAGTCGAACCTTTCGGAAAACTTACACTTCGCATATTTCATAATTCTAATCCTCAACGGGAATCCCACCAGCATTCGTAATTACAGCGAACAACCCTTCTTCAGTCAAAACAATGGAAATTTTGTTATAATTTGGAGCGTTTCATTTCTCATTTTCTTTGCCCGAATGCAACTCGACAAACGAGAAACATATGAACGTAATTATAAATCTTATCATTCGGAATGAAACCGATCATATTTTGTTCATTTTTCTCGCCGTTGGATCAACAAGCTATAAACCGGAAAATTCCCATTTTTATATCCGGAAGTGGTATTATCCGTGAAATTTTCCACACTGCGGTAAATGCACTAATCTTTCGCAGGAAAACTGAGCAGTCAGCTCTTTGGACGATGGGAGCGTCTAATGAAACAAAAACAATAAATGCTAAGAGCATCTTGTCAATGGAAATTTTCCTAGATTGAAAAAAATCATACCTACGCGAATATCCAGTTTGATAATTTTTTCTTCCACTTCCATCGTTGGCAACTGGATGAATACCGAGAGGCGTTGACCCTATAACAACAACGTAACAATATGCACCTTTATCTTGAGGATGGAACCAGTTTAGTGGATTTTTCGCCTCAGTCTTATAAATGAATTGGATTTTATACGAGTTGGTGTTGGTGATCGGTGATCTATCGATTTATCGATCCTTTTCCCCTCAATTTATATTATACCTGTTGCATAACCGGTTCGCCTTTAGGCAGGTAAAATTTTCCCTGCTGGTTGCACGAGTGTGTCTGTTTTTTTCCACTCGATTAAATTTGATTGGTTTATTGTTTGGTGATTTTTTTTCATGCAGGTACCTTAAGTACAATTATTATAAAGGTATCAGAAATCGCGTCATTGGGATTCTCAAATATCGTCATGCGTGTTGCGTTATGGGTACAATAATGAGATAAAACCACATTTTTATTAGTGACCGTCGACATCGAGTGATCGGATTGCGGAACACAGTTTCCGATTGGAATTTTATTGCCTCTTTTTGGAAATCTAGACGTTGATTCAAGGCTGTGTAAATGTGTATCTATATGTACGTTGACCGAGAGCATGAGAGCATGATATTTCTTTAGGGCGAACTTGCTCATGATGAAGAGAGAGGAAAAGTTGAAGAGTAAATTAATATTAAGTATCGATTTCCTGATTTGCTTTCATAAGTTCAAGTTGAAAAAAATTTTAAAAATTTTTCGAGCCTTGTGTACTCTCCTCTCTTGGAAGTCCTCATTATGAACTTAAAAAAATTTCAACCCGAAGAAAGTCCAAAAAACCTCATTTTTTGTGCACCCCCTCCCCCCTTATGTCATATTTTGATTTTTCAGCTTGAAGCACATCATAATTCCCGAAAGAAAGTGTAAATGCGAGGGAGAGGTCGAAATTTTTGTGGAAATGTGTCAACATCAATGGTATCTAGCATTTCAGACCACTTTTGCATTTTGAAAAATACAATATTATGGATATCGAATTATAGGTTTTCGAGGACGCTAATTTCGATTTGATCAGTCGTTTGCCTGTGAAATCAAAAATAATACCTCTAGAGTGAGCATGGAGGAGGAGGTGAAAAAAGAAAAATTAACGAACATGATGACACCAAAAAAGGTGACGAAGATGATGACTCTTATTTTGAGAATGCGTATTTTTCAATCCAGCTCTTACGTTTTTATCGTAGAATCCCTCTCCCCGGTGTACTTGGTTGTCAATGGATTTTTAGCTGAGAAAAGGCTGAAATTTTTATCTCGTTCACTTGAGATTATTCGAGCTTTATTTATGTCAAAATTTTGCCAATGAATGAAATTAAAATTAACTTCATTACAACTCTTAGAATATTATTGTTTTATTTCCCAACTTTTATAAATTCTTTCCTTCGAAGCAAAAATAAAAAAAATGAAAAAATAATTTAATTAAATTCGTAAAATGTTACGTGAATTACTTTGGAGAAAAAATTAGAAATTGGAACAAGAAAAAAGTTGATTTTTATAACTTCCTTTGTAATTGGAAGAAGAGTCGAGTGTAGGAATGAAACAGACGAATATCGAAATAAAACCAATCATCGTTAAAAAATTAATCTAGAAAATACGCTTACCTACCTATCTAAAAGATAACTTTGATATTTCATTCTACAAAAGAGGGTCTTTGTTGAAAAGATTACGAAATCCAAAATCATTTTCAGAAATTACGTGAGAGAAATTAAGAAGAAGAGGGAAGAGTGATCGGACATGTGAAGTTCTTCTGTCGCAAATTTTCTGCAATTAGGTACTTTTACTAGGTATTCTGCAGTTTTTAAATACAATCAAATAAAATGAAAGCCAAAAAAAAGTGGTCAACAAAGGTATAGACAGAAGTATCCAGGTAGGAGCAGGTACATAACTAGTAACTACTTGCTAGATAAGTACTCGAATCAGTATACGGTAGAAGTAGGTTAATTTTTACCAATAATAGGGTAAAATATCATGTTGTGAAGAGAATGCCTGGGATTTTTATAATCTAAAGACGAAATAAACGTAGTGGATTTGATAATGCTCACGTTTATTGTAGAGAAAAAATTCTTTTCACGGTGATGATACTATATAAAATATGCGAGTATGTGTTCAGACAATATTATGATAAGATAAAGGTACAGCAATAAGAGGGAAAAACTGTGTAAAATACAGATGTACCCTATATATAGATAGGCATGTTTACTTGGGAAAATGCCACAAAATCCAGGTATAGCACACGTAGCTAGATAGATACCTGATACTCTAAATAAATGCCAGATCTAAATAGTTACTGTTACAGAAGACAGAAAAAAATTCACCATTATCGTGCGGTCTTTGTATGTGCAAGAATTAAAGGCCTTTGTTCAGATATACTAAAGTTGTAGTAAACCGAAAAGAAGGAAAACAGAAAGCTTTTCACGTACGCAGCGAGTTCATTTGAAAAATATTTCGTATACACGAAGCGCCGAAGGGGAGGAGGGGGTTTGAAACAGAACAGAGGACATTTTTAAAATATAGACCTTTCTGCGTGTATCGTCGGACTATACGCGGAATCTTATTTGCATAAATTTTCTCTTCTATACAAAAGGCCTTCTTTTAGAATTAGACTCGTCTCTGACAATTTTACGCGCGGTAATTTTGCCGAGTATTCTTTTTTTCTGTCGACGCTTTCGTGTTCGCGGCGGCGATGGCTGGCGGTAGAATTTGGATGAAATTTCACGAAACCGTGTTTCTCTCCGCCTTTAACTTTTATTTGGCGAATAAAATAAGCTGGGGAGAACCGAATCGAAGAGTTGTTTTGAATTTTAATCGAATATCTCAGCCAAAAAGTTACACTTTTGGGTATTAAAGTCGCGTATTATTGAAAAACTTCAAGTTAGTTGGATTGTTATAGAGAATAGCGAGTTCGTTTTGATTATACATTGTTCTTCATTGGCCATCCCCATCTGCTGAGGCTGAAAGGGACTCGTAGGTATGCTCGAGAATTACAAAATTTTATCATTTTATTTTCAATATTTCGTAAACGTGGGGGATTGAGACGTTTAGTTGAATGTTCAGGTATTGAAAATTTTTCACACGTGGTTCGATTCGTTCGTTGGCGGAGAAAATTACGTCATTGTGGTTGAAAAAAGATACGACTTTCGTTCCAATATAATGCAACAATAAGGCTTTTCTCTTTGGTATAGCAGTGAAAAAGATTCTAATCATTGTATATTAAAACTTTCGAGTAATAGGGCGCTTGCGTCGAATACTAGACTATAAAATAAGCGTCTCGTTACAACGTTTTTTTCTATTACCTTTTTACGTATGTATTGATTTTATTGAAAAATAGCCCATATAATAATATATATTTTTCTGAATAAAATTTTGTATAGGTTTTCATCGTTCGCTCTTTAGGAATGAAATTTACCATGTAAATGGCCCCAGTAGATTAAATACGCTCTCGAGTTTATGAGATCGATTTGATTACTTTAATCCTATAGAATAGGATAGGGCCAAAAAATGAAGTAATTCAAAAAAGTGGCCAGATCTCGTAATATGAAATCTGGATGGGAGGAATTTATCAAAATGAGTAAATTCTGTTCGTATTGTAGATAATAAAGAGTCTAGTGAAAATATCCAGATTTTATTTAGAAAACTTACGATACCTAATTCTGACTATTCTACATCTTTATTCATCATCATTCTATAAACAAATTTCTTAAGTCCAAAAAGTCGACGTAGAGTTTGAGAATTTTTTATCCTAAGTCGATAAAAGCTTTCTCTTTTAATCCTTGCAAATCTTAATCAAGTTTATATTCAAAAACTTTGGCTTGGTTTCGCCTCGTTTCAGTTGAAAATGAAATTATGAAATTTAATGAATAAAATTTCAGACTTAACACCGCAAATTAATTATCCCTAATCTACATTATGTTTGAAAAATGCAGGAAATGCGACGTAATTGAACACTAACGAAATAATTCGTATAAATATAGGCTTCGATTTACGTATTGAACTTGAAAAATTCGACTAAAAATTGTTTCAAAAATAATATGTGCCTTGAACTTTTTTATTGAATTTATCCCCTTCTGTTTGATATTATTTTGAACTGAACATGTCGGTCGACTAATTTCTAAACCAGTTTTTGTATCGTACGTACTAATGTTTTTTGAAGCTCTTCAACTTACTCGTCGGTTGTTCGTTTGTTTGTTTTTTTTTTCGAAAAACGCTCTTCTCTTTTTTCGAAGCCCGGCATTACAGAATTACACACACGAACCCTGCCTTCATTTAAAATGTTAATCAAAAGTTTGTCAGTATGAAGATGAACTAAACCTTTCATTTTAATCCATCAATCATCAGTCCACCTATCCCCAATGGTGAACATTGAACAAATACTCGTATTTACAAAACACGTCCCTTTTAATATTTTTCATCACTTAAAAAGCACGAAACTGCATCGATCCTCGATGGCTAGAAAAAGAGTAGAAATAACTGATTAATTGTTCCAATATTTATAATTGCCTGAGCAAACTGGTGCATAAAATATACAATACGCCATCGAATTCCGGGTGCAAGGGGCATACGATAACCAACGCCCACAATATGTACATTTCAATTTCTGGTATACGCGGTTATCCCTCTTGAACCGCAACACCGGAGTTACAATATCAATTACTTTATGGTCATAAAATCAACACGAATTCACGAGTATCTATTCATTTATATCCTCCCTGTTTCCCCTCTAACACCTGTTCCTCAAATAACGGCATCTATAAATCTGCGAACCAACATGTGTACTTCATCTCGTACGCGAAAATGTTTTTTCTTTCAACATTTGCCACGTGCTAATTCCATACATTTTTTTCTGGCAAATTCTCGGCAACACGAAGAAGTATTTACGGGGCGTGTACTTTCTTTACGTAAAAACGAGAAAATTATCATAATCGAGTAAACTAAGGTTTCATAGCGTCACGTCGAAGCAACGAGCGCCAAAATGTGAATTTTTATTAGCGTTTTTTCATTTTCAATGCCAATAGCAGTAGCATCTTTTTCCTCTTATTGTAGTCGTTGTCGACGTCATCGGCAGTTCACATATTATAAGGTCATTGGCTGAATTTCATTCCGAACGAAATCTCTAGCTGTTCTGTTTTATATAGGGAAATGTGAATTGGCCCGTATCAAAATGAATAGGTTGGGTTTGAAATTTTTAAAAATTGAGAAAAATTTTTTGTGCTTTTTTGAATAAATATTTCAGCGATCATTTCTGTACTTTGTATTGTTGGTAAAAATTAAAATTGATGAGGTTTTTTTCTTTTGTTTTGCAGATCCACGAGTCACAACATGGCCAATGATGTCCAGTCCACTTCCAACTTTATTCATATGTTTATTTTACGCGTATTTTTCAAGAGTCTTAGGTCCAGCAATAATGGAAAACAGAAAACCACTTATGTTAAGGAGAACGCTGATATATTATAATGCATTCCAAACGTTATTCAGCGCGTGGATATTTTACGAGGTGAGTACACAATCATCAAGCTACCGAATACTTACTCCATTATGGCGTATCCTGTGCTTAAAATGTATGTGTAGTCTATTCGTGTGTATGGGGGAGTTCGTCGTATAATGAGTGAATTACCTTGTATTTTAGAGAAATTTCGTTACCGTGAAATTGTCGGGTTTCGAATCCTTTGAAGTATCGCCAGCATTAGAATGAAATTCCTGAAGAAATATTTATCTCGACGAGTATCACAGGGTGTGTGAAAAGTCTCGTGAAATTTGATAATAAAAAAATAGCTGTGAAGATAGCTCAAAATTGATTGCCAAGGGTGAAAATTCTGTAAATTCTTAAAATTGAAAAATTACTGCACGTGGAATAGCTAATTTAGAGATTGTATTCGTAAATTGGCATCAATTTTTGAATACATAGCTGTAGGGAAGTTTTCTAAATTATTTTTAGTTGTTTGGTTATAAAAATGCTCGCAATAGGGGGGGGGGGTAGAAAAGTAATTCGAGTGCTACAGACATAAAACTTGATTTTAATGTCTTGAAAATAGGTATCATTTCATCCCAGAAGAATTATTCCCTGATTACTGCATGGGGCAAAAAAGTCATTGTCTATTCCCGATTTTTAAAAAAAAGTCAAATTGATTTTTAAAAAAATTTAAATATTAATTTTGGCATAATTGTTCAAGAAAAACGGCGAAAGTTCTTTAGAAATGATCTTATGGGGATCATTGAGGGATTGAATCCAAAAAATACGCTGATATTCGAAATGAGCGACCTCGAATTAGTGCGAATCGACATGCCATGCCACATTTTATGTAATTTTCCGAAATAGGGCTGAGAGGGGGCTGAAAGAATATTAAAGGATTGTACCTATCCCTAAAATGAGGGCATGTTGAAACTCACTGTCCTTGCAAATCTGGTAAACGATTCGTCACTAGTCGTTTTCAATTTTTTTCATATTTTGACCGGAATATCTTGAAAGTGATTTTGCAAAAAAAAAATTTGCAATTTTGGCAAAAATTAAGATGATTTTGACAAAAACGAACTTTTTAGGAATTTTAACTGAAATAACCAACGATTTTTTTCTGCGATTTTGGCAATAAAGCAGGTTTTTTTTTGGTAATTTTAGCGAAGAACAGTACTTGAGGGCTATTTTGCAATTTTGGCAAAAAAAAATTTTTTGAAGCAATTTTGTCAAAAAAGCTAAATTTTTATGCAATTTTGGTCAAAGCAGGACTTTTTTGAAGTAAAAAAATCCAATATTCGAATTCAGTACTTTCATACTAGTGACATTCTGTTCGTAAAAATTGAGCTTGATTTGCTGAATATGGGCTGAAAAAAAGTTGCTGTTGTCATTTTTTCAGATTTAGGTATATTCTTCAGGAAAAGTTCAAGCTTTCAAGTTGAAAGTTCCGCTTTGATGTGTTAAAATTTATAACTAGCTGATTTTGAATTGATATTTATCTCCTTTGGTATAAATTCAAAGTGTGGTCATATTTTTTTGTTTGGTTTAAAAATACCTCGCTCTGATGATTATAAACGATTTGGTATGATGCTCGTTGCATTATTATGTATGTATTTGCCAGTCTTGTTTCTGACGTTTTTGTGTGCAAAAAATTTCAAAAAAATAGTCGATCAAGGTATTATTTTGTACGTAGGTATTACGACTAACACGTGAAATTTGATCGGTATTACGTGTATGAACATTGAACGTTCGTGTGTGTATTTTACCAGATAATCGTATTGTATCGGCAAGATAATAATAAGTAATAAGCGTATTAATTTTAAAGCAAATAAATCTCGTATGATTTAATGGTAGGTATATGTGAGAAAAATCGACCTCGACTGCCACACATGGGAAGAGAAAGAGCAGGGAGGACTTAATTCTTGGGAAAAACTAAGTACGTGAGATCCCTCTCGCCCCTCTTTGTCAATTTTATTTTTACGACCTTGCCAGAAAGATCGGGGAAAAAAATTGGAAAAAGCTTGTACCGGTATGTCGAGTTGTTGGTATGCTTACGAGATAGAAAATTCGAACGTGCGGGGCACAATGGAATAAGTTTCTCACGCGAGATCGATTTTACGCCAAAACCAGTCCTGGGCAACTTGGCGCGTTTTGTTAAGCTCTCTCGACGAGAACGACGAATGACGTAGAGAGACGTGCGAAGAAAACGTGGTAATGCGAAGGGGGCAGCAGAGGGGAGAAGGATTGAGAGAAATTTTTTCGCGTTTCTCGCTAATTTAATAGGGTCTTACCGGCGTCGTGTTGGTTGAAACGAGCGAATTTTCTTCGTCGAGAAAATACGAAAAAATAGAGGGCGGAGTAAGGCGACGACGGTGGTGGCGGGCGTGACAAAAAAATACTAAAAGGACCAAGTTCACATCGATTCAAAATTAAATGTCAACCGGTGAAGCACACGGTGTAAGAAAAATGTGAACTATGACGTTTTTAGTTGGCTCGAGTTTTAAACGCTAGCTATAAGTGGCATATGTGCAGGACGTGCTCGTCATATCGAGCCTGAGAAATTTTCCCTTTCCTTTTCATCGTGCTCTTTCTTCGCGTTCCAAAGGCTCGTCGCTGTCTGCAAAAGTAATACGGTATTAAGAAGTATTAGTTTTTCCAAGATATATTTTTCCAACCATACATTAAATCTCGAGTCGTCAGCTAGCGTTGCTTAAAAGTGAAATTTCAAAGACTGAATTTTTTCCTCGATCCTTTGCAAAGAGGATTTCAACAATTTACCGAGCTACCCAGCGTATACTTTTGTTAAACTGTTGAGATTTTTCTATTCGATTCATGTCGTCTCGTTTTCTTTTTTTTTTTTTTTTTGGTGTGAAATGAATACGTACCCTACAAGCTCGACGGTGTATGGTATTGTCGTGGAAAATGTTATTACATCGAGAATATGTTATTTGACATTTTTCTTGGCATTTTATCGCAGTTTGAAATGGTTCGAGGATACGGTCGCTGCCTTGTTCTATTTATTGGTCTTTACGTGAAACGATATTTTCACCACGCTCTGTTATGCCCTACGAATGGGGTTTTGTTTACATGTTGTGTCTTATTGTTTCAAAATTGACGTAGGTATGTGGGTTGGTTAAATGCCGCCGGAGTTTGCATATCGAAGAGTAGTTCTTTCTCTATAGACTGGATGATCCTTTGACGTAAATTGTTTGGGTGGAATTTCTATCAAACGTTGAAACTGAACGTTAGTATGGTTTTTTTTCCATGCCAGTTAGTTACACGGAGAGATGTGTAAGCATGGTGTCTGTCGATGAGCATTTTTGAATAGTGGGGAAGCAGAGGGAAAAAGAGGGGAAAGTTGCGACGATGTTGAAGAAATAATGTAGCAAAAATTGGGGTGGTTTGTATTTGAAATTGAATTTTTAAACTTTCCCAATGGGCTTCAAAGTATTGAAATTTGTATTAAAATCAAAGTGGTTTGGAATTTTGTATTCGAGTAGACCATCTGTAGCCATTTTTCAATATTGCATCATTTTTTAAGAGAGGTGCATAGAACACGAAGAGCTTCGTTTTTTGGTACCTATGTTAAAAAAGAAGTGGACTAAGCCGAGAAAAAGTCAAGAAATCAAAATTTAAGTCATAAAATTGTAAAAAAAAGTTGAATTTCAGAAATTTCAAATTGAAATTTTTTTACTGAGATTTTATTTTTTTAAAGACATTTTCCCAAGAACAAATTTATATTCTTCAAAAAGAAATAGGTACATTACAATTGCTACCTACTTTGAAAACAAATATTCAAAACTTTAAATTGTCCGAGTCTCCGTTTCTGCCAAAAATCGCAAATAGTCTCGTCTTTTCTCAAATTTAGCAAAAAGTATTTTTTTCTTGCTAAAAATTTCTAAAAATTGTCGCTTTTAATTTTTTTTTTGCCAAAAACTGCAGTCTTCTTGTTTGTTTACAAAAAGTTGTGAAAAAGTCGCGAAAAATTTTCATTTTCTTCGATAAATTGTCATGTCTTATTTTTTTTCTACAAATTAAAAGAATTTTCCTTTTTGTTTTATACCTACTTATTAGGACAAAAAATGAAAAATGGTGCGAGGTGACCCGATTTCATGTCATGATTGAGTATTAAAACCTTTTCATTCTTCTGTAAGAGCACTGTTGCATGTTTATGTATATGTACGTATAAACTAACCAAATTGTCAGCTGCTGAGTGCTGAAGGTGATTAACGATGATTGTACAAAAGTTTTAACGGTTCTGGAGAAAATTCAAGCGTAATGCTGGAGGCTCGAGTGCGCTTGCTGAATTTATTTGAATCGACCATCGAACAAAAGGGTTGTAATTAGTTCGCATAACCAAGTTTTCGACATTTCGACTCCAAGTCAGTGTAGTCATAATTATTTGTCAAGCCGGAAATGCTCGCGAAAAAATCCACTTACGAAAGTCGACTTGAAAGATGTACCTAATTTTAAATTTCGGGATCTTTCGCGTTAGTACTTACTCGAGTTAGAATCGTTTTGAAAATTCGTCGGAACAAATTTAAGTAATTCTCTTCTTGTCAAAGGCATGCAGCGAACATGACACCTCTATTATTCGACAGTAAATTGAAAATTTTCACCGCACGGTAATCTCAAAGTTGAGTGGGGCTACAGAGATGATGATTTTTTAATTAATTCCAAAATCGATGCTGTATTGTCGAGACAGCTGGTAGTGGAGTGGTAGCATTTCGCAGTCCACAAATTCTGCCACGTTTTATAAAATGACATAATATTTTTCCAAAGTCATAAAATTCTAGATGACTGCGCTCTGTTTGGTTCAGTTGGAGGAAAAAATTATTAAAATAAAAAAAGTCGACCATATAACTCGAGTCGACGAAAAGTCTGAAAAATAAAGGCTTCCTTGTAAACCGTAGCGAAAAGTTACGATACCTAACTGAGTACGCAGCTATACGCACCTACCAGTATATTTATCGCGTAACCTGGAGCAAAATTTACGACCCAGGCACGAGTTTTTGTTCGAATCAATTGCCACGCAGCGCTGAGGTGAGCTTTTTACGATCTCGCGGAAAATTTTTTTTCATTGTACGATCTTATAACTTTTCTGGCTAATGGAATACGTGAAATATTACTAAATTGATCTTAGACACGGGTAATTTAAACTATCCAGTAAATTAATCCCGAAGTGAGAAAAAATTAACACACCGAGTTCAGTCAATTAAAAAGAATAAATCTAATATATTGTCGTCTCGGTCGGTAATTTTTCATTATCGTATACATTACAGCAGCGGCGGCGACTGTGTGTTTTACTGTTTTCACTGTGTACTCCGCCCCTCGTACCCTCCCTTCGATGCTTTTAATTTATTCGGCGATTTGATTGTGCTTTTTATTTTATTATTGTACGAATTTTTTTTTTTACGATAATGCGAAAACAGAACTCGCGTCAGCAAGGTCGTAAGTTGGAAAATGAGGGGCTGGGGGTGGGTAATTTGCGTAATGATTTTGATTGCAGTGGATGGTAGTGTAATTTGCGCAAATATATACCGAAAATACTGGTCTAATTAGGTGGCTGTTTATTTGCATTTTTTAAAAATTTGCAAGACTGGTTGGGTGCTGTGAAAGAAGTACTCGTATACGTGATACCTAGATCCTGGATCTGGAATGTGAGTCTATGTTTGTTAGAAGCCAAGGGTTTTGATCTCGTAAATGAGGATCGATGTATCTTTTTAATTTTCTTCCTCTACGGTAGTACTTACATTAGTTTTATAATACGAGTAGTACTGTTATGAGAGACATGAATTCGTGTAATGAACGTTATATGTACTTGTACTGTGTAGCATACGAAGCGTGTAACAGATGTAAACGAGCGTAATAGTGTGCCAGTTCAACAAACCGTTTAGACGATGTGTCAAATGATGGAAAAAGTTTCATTAAGACAATGAACGAAGATGACTTTTTATCGCTGCCATAACGGAGATTATATTAAATGTAACGAGAGCATGTGTCCAAATTGCAAGCGAAACGTCGTGGTTGTAGAATTTAATAAGAAAAAAAAATGCATTTTGGAAGTGTAAATCAGCAGAGAGATGAAAAGTCGATGAGATGAAGAATTTAATGGACGAGTTTTGCAATAAGTACACGTTGATTGTTCTGTGGGATCAAATAAAGTCTCTCGATCTTGTTACTAAATTACTCAATTCTCATCGCAGATCGTTCCTATGTTTGCCATTTTTCTACTTGGTGCAAAAGTTGAAGAAAGTTACGTTTTTAAGATGGAAAAAGAGGAAGGAAAAAAAGAAACAATCTAGTTTTTGGTACAAACATACAATTTTTCATAACTATTTTCCCAGTATTTGAAATTTTTTCATTAGCTCATTTCACGTGCGTGAAATTTTTTTACAATTTTGAATCATTGCAGATCTACTTTAAGCACATATTTAATATTTGAAAAAATTACTCATGAGTCATGTTTTCCCAAACGTACAACTTCAAATTTATTATCATGTATGAGGGAATACTTGTGAAGGACATTGCAAGTTAAGAATTATGTGTTTTGCATCGTACACGAGATAGCTTACTTTTGAGATGTTTTGTTGTTTTTTTCAACCTTTTCACAATTTTAAATAAAAAATATAAATCATTTTATTTTTCAAACACACTGTTGATGTTAATTCCTCCATTTGTTTCAAAAATATTACTATTTTTAGTAGGTGAATTTAGTACATAGGTATATTCTGTGTGTTTATTTTTCATAACAAGAAAAATACGAGTTTTTGGATGGTAGATGTTTCGAGTTTTTCGATTATTGCGTTACATTTGCATTAATTAAATTTGCAATTAAGTACTCGGGTAGATGTATGCAAAAAGTGCATAAGACTTCCTGTTTGTTTTTGAGCTGAAATTACAATTATTTCGAAAAAAAATAATAATAATAAGAATAGAAATTTTTTTAATATTTTTACAAAGGAGTTGAGAAATTGATTTTATGACGATTTAATAATATTTTGGCTTATAAATGTACTGTGTGAAGTCTTCGTGCGAGATTTGGCCACCACCTCATATTTTTTGAAGAGTCAATTTTGCCGCATATTTTGACATTTTTAAAAATTACAAGGAAGACGCATTTTCATCTCCTTTTCTTCGCGACAAACCAATTTTCAAAATGTCATCTCAACCTCCCCTTCGAGAGGTGCAAGGGTCTCCAATTTGGATTTAAGAAATTGTTAAAATCAAGTGGCATCTGGATTGGTATTAATTTGAAGACGTTGAGTTCAAATATGAGCTTATTTTTCCAATTCGATCCCACTGAGCTCCTCACCAATGTCTATAAACGTGGTCAACCAACCTGAAATTGAAAGTTTTCATTTCATCTGCCACTATTATTATTTATTCAAATGACTCGGCTTCGTTTTCAGTTTTTGGGATAAAGAATTTTTCGTTTTTGTGAGAAGTTGAATAAATTTTGTATTAAATGTCTTATCGTTGCATCTTTGAATTTTCTATTATTGGCTAGATCTGGATCCTGGATCCTTTTAGAATCAATATTGAGATCCTTAATCTGAATCTTACGATTACGAAAATTCACGCTAAGGAGAAAGAAGTTTCCCGAGATCTCATCTATCCTGTGATCTGATCATCCAAAATATTCAAAATCCTAAAATAACCCGATGCAAATATTATAATTTATTGCTGATCCGCCTACCGGAAAATGGATCACCGCATTCCAAGGGTTGAATGACTCGACTTCTAAGTATACTAAAGTGGGTAAGATGCACCGTAGTCACGACACCGAGCGACGTCGCCTCGTCTTGGTCGTCGCATGTGCTAATGCTAATGTTGATTCGTAATCGAACTAAAGTGAAAGTAGTTTGCATCTTGTAGTGCTGCAAAACGCCGCACCGTTCGTATGTATTCAGGCAAAAAAGTATCGCCAAGATCAAGAGAACAACACTTATATTGAATGGGGATTCGTATACCTCCAATGCGTATTGATCCTCCGCCAAGAAAAGCATACGTAGATAGGCAACGTATGGAGAATGTGTCGAGTAGTAGGGCGATGCTGTGTGTGATTAAGCGACGACCACGATTTACGGAAATGATTTAAATTTCTCTCGCGACCCGACCTTGAACCGATTTGTAAATTTGTGTATTAACATACTTCTCTTTCTCTCTCTCTCTCTCTCTCTCTCTCTCTCTCTCTCTCTCTCTCTCTCTCTCTGCTCTTTCTACATTACGGCTGGATTTTCGGTATACGATCAATTTACACCCGGCCTGATTAAGATCTATTTTCACCGTACTCTATGCATTCTTGAGAAAAGCTTTCGACTGCGAGTAACTGCAACCGGAAGTACCTACGCGAAAGATGAGTGATGATCGGTGATCGACTCGATGAATTTTATGTCGCAACGGGAGACGGTTGTTTGTTTGCTTTTTTTTTGTTGATACGCGAAGATTTCTTTTAGAAGCGATTTTTTTTTCACAAGGTTATAGAGCAAGGTGAAGAGATGCGAATGAAATGCGTTTAATAGATTTTCAATTTTTACGCGTTTCTGTATTTCCTGTGTTGGGATACTTAAAAATACAACGAGTAAGTGATTATATTTGGTATGCGAAAGGATTTTTCAGGTTATTTCTTTGTTGTCAGTTGTCATCGGTGGGGGAGACGCGGTAAGAGGGTGAATTGGATTTGCATTCTTTATTATTTACAAGCCAGATGTGTGTATAATGTGTTTACCTTCTTGAGGAAAATTTTCACCATTGTCCAAATGTAATAGTATTTCGAGAAATATGGAATTTTCCTACGTTTTTGAAATGCACACGAGGCTGCCGAAGTTCGCAGGGCACGGACTACAGAGTGTACCTAAATCACGTATTGTTATGGAACCAAATAAATGATGAAAAATTATTGCAAGTTCTCGTACATCTTCCACGGGGGTTATAAAAAAGAAAGAAAACAGTTTTCGAAAATTTTGATTTGTGTGTGTTTCTTCATATTCTCTTATTTAGATTTATGAAGTAAGTGTCAATGTTGCGAAATTCTATACAACCATAGTAGCTCCACAAGTGAACGAATAATAATAAGATATGAATCTTTTTCTAATGCTATTATCTTGCCAACCAAGTACGCAGTGTATATTACATTCTCGTAGCACCGATTTGCTATTTTTGCGATCGTGATATGCATAATGTTGAAAATCGATGACGTCGTTTAGCGAATAAGAAGGTGGTTGTGAGATATTTTAGTTTTTTAAATTTCGTTTGTAATGAACGTTTTACTATCGCGTATGGAAAAAGGAAAAAAATCTATAAAGTCAGATTTTTAAGAAATTCTGACTCCACCTCCTCCAATGATGGAGAGAAGAAAGGGGATGATCTGCCTGGCTTCGATTTTTATACTTTTTTCAAAATTGATTCTATTCTGCAATTTAACATTTTTCCACGAGTCAATTTTTGCATGGAGGGGGTGGTTAATGACGTGTGCTCGAAGCCCTGTTCTGGCTCTCGTCGCCTCTGCTAAGCTGATAAATATTTGTTGTCAAATTTCACCTTCTGAAAATAGTATCCGCCGAATTTTTTTAGGCCCCTCTGAGGTACGTTTACCGCCCTACAAACATTTACAAAAAAAAAAAAGAAAAGGTGCTCGCATTCCAAAATTGAAATTAGTCGAGCTGGGACATCACCGGGGGTCGGGGGAGGGGGGTTGAAAAAAATTAATTTCGTTTAAGATCGAAGTTAAGGGAAGCTTCCAGAGGTTACATTGAACTTATTTGAATTTGAAAGAATTGTAAAACTTTCGTGTAGTCACATTGAATGTTGAATGGAGGCTCTGAATTTTTTGTAACTTTTCAATTTAAGTAGGTATACAAATTTGTATCTCATCCATAAAATTTGAAAAATTCCTGCATGAAAATTTCCAAACTAAACAAAAATTGTTTTGGAAATTCAATTCACATATATCAGAAGTATGCTACCTAGGTGAATATCAATTTTCGAGTATTTTTAAAACTCATTTCTGCGATTTGATTCTGAAAATTGAACGGAAATACTTGCTCTGTAATATCTTGTTTTCATCTTCAAATTTAAAAATAGAATTTTAACAAATTGTCCATACTTTTATACTTTAGTTCTCTTTGAAAATTCTGATTTTATCCAAAATTAAATTTTTTCTGTTATTCGAAAATGTAAAGGCTTGGTTCCTTTTTCAAAAATTGCGGGTTTTTGACCAAATTTTCTCAAAATTTTCAAAATTTGAAAATCAAATGGATACCCACGCTAATTTTTTTTTTTTTTTTGAAAAAAGTCGTGATTTTTTGGGGGAAATCTCAAAACAGAATTTTATTGGAATCGAAGAAACTCATTTTGAGTAATTTCTTCAGCTCCTATATTTGTGCATATTCAAAAATTTTTTATCGAATTAGCAATCTAATGTTTCACTTGATCCTCTATTATGACTTTTTTATGCCCACCTTCACACCTCGAATCACTCTCTGAGGTTGAAGGGATGGTTGGAATTTTTGAATTTTTGATCACCACTGAAGCTATGAGAAAAAACTTTTAGAATAAAATTAGAATTTAGATAGGTAATATTACCCAGTTTTAGGACCATTAAAAGCGACTCTATACTCGAATGGCGCTTATTTAGACGCATATGTGACAAGAATCCTTAGTTTTGACTTGAATATAGACAGAGCCAGTACTCGAATTAAACTGCGAAATGATTGATTGCTGTTAACTAATTTAGAATTGTACCTTTCTGTGTTTCAGGTGAGTACGAATTTCTTGCATCGAATTATAACGATGGAATTGTTTCGCACGTATGGGAATAAGTAAGTTATTCTAAGATTAATGAAAGAATATCGCGTTGAAAAATATCGTTCCTTGTTCATTTGAACCTTTCCTCGCCAAAGTCTTAGGTTACATTCAACCCTTGAAGGATGATCTCTATCAGATAAAGAACATTTCTTAAATATTCTTTGAAAAAATGTTTTACGAACTTTATATTTTTCGAATGTGGAATATTGATGAGAGTTAACGTATTTTTTTACACGTGTTTTACAAGTATTCATTACGCTCTGTGTACTTCGTGAAGAAAATTTAAAGAATGCTCTAAGGACATTAGAACATGTTCGTGTTATTTCATTGATCTTCCTGAAGATGAGTACCTACTCTTGTTATTCTAATAATTTTTAGTTTAGTTTTTTTTTTCATTTAATTAGCTTATTTTTCCTTTCTGTATTTCAAGTATAGGAAATTAACCTGGAAGAAGAGTATAGAAACTCCAAAATTATTTCATAAATTTAGACGAAAAACAACACGTCTTTAAAATACATGTGTATTCTTTTTGCCCTTCGTTATTAATTAGGCTGATCTGGCTGATAATAGAATTGAAATTATAATAAATCATCAAAATTATACGTTGAACGCATTGTATGTGAATTGAAAGGGGAGGGGACTCAAATTCTCCAGTTTTGTCGGTAGAAAATTTCAGTTCAACGAGTAAATTAATACTCGTACGTCAAGACGTAGGCTAATTTTGAATGCTAATTCATCTCTGTGTTCAACCTTGCAATGAAGTGAGAAAAAATTCACGAATTGCGGCGTTGTTGTTTGCGATGGAATGTGAATAGTTTGAAGAACTTCTGGTATCGTAAATAATCATTTTTCTGGGCGAAATCTTCCTGGATTCTGGCTGCGGTAGATCGACGTAAATATAATTACGATCGCCTCAATTGATGTAAAGGTGTTTGTGAGGTATACCTACATCCGTAGGTCTAGGTATTATAATGTACTCGTACATATACTTACCTTACCTACATGAATATTCGACTGTGTAGCTTTAAAATTGGGTTAGGTTACGATCAGGTTACATAAAACACGTATAGTATGTATTAACTAGCCAAAGATCAGGAATCGCTTGTTGTTATATGGTACACTACACGCGTCGCACGTATACGTAGAGTGCACAAGTAGCTGAATGGCAGTGAAGAAGTTTAAAAAAGAAGTAGAGGAAATTTTAGCGTATGGCGTATGCTGTTGCATGGTAACGCGTTTATTAGGATGATTCTTTTATTATGATTATTTTGCTTTCCTCTGTCTTTCGGATTTTAACGTATTAAACATTATAATGACGAATAGTCAGGTCGACTGCATTATTACGTAAGTTCAAACTCGCGGTTCGGTTCAGCTATTCTGCGACGAGAGGAAGCCCCACGAAGAGACAGAGAATTTAGAGCTTGGAAGTACGCGGTAAAATGCTGCACAGTGTTTAGTTGTAGTACGTACGTATATACCCCGATGAATTCAGAAATTCGTCGTATCGGTCTGGTGGTTTGTGAAAATTAGATATATACCGTCCGGATCGGGTAAACACGCGAACCGCAACATTGTATTGTCATAATGCTACCCAGATCCACCCTTTTGAGCGGCCAGAATGGCCAAGTTTAATCCGGAGGTGCCAATTAACCAATTGCCCAGCTACCTTATGCGCTTTTCGCCTCTCTGACGACTCGACTCGAGACCAAGGTTATCATTATACCGGCCTAGTGACGGTTTCAATCTGCTAATGCACTAGCAACGTTATGGCGCCGGGTATTACAAGATATGAAGCTTTTATACGCCTTCTCGCCTCTCCCTAAAGCTCGTAGGTACGTAGACTACCCTAAAACTAAACTATACCATCTGTTTGCCAATACACCTGAGACTCTTTGACGCTTCGCGTTTCGCCCGCGCTAATTTATCACGCCAAATGTCATCTAGTTGTTTTTTATCTTTTCCAGGGCCTACTGTGTATCGAATAAATAATTAATTAGATGAACGATGACGAAAAACGCGCCCGTTGAGGATGCGGTGGCGTGAAAATTTGGGCGTGTAATTTTTATAATACGAATACTGCATGATATCGGAGTGATTCTGTGTTTATATGGTGGTATTTCACGAGCTGGTCAAACTGACCGAAAGAGATGAATAAAAAAAGCTATATCAATGCGCAGCTCAGTGGCCATTTTTTGACGAAAAAAATTAAAAATGTTCAAAATTTGGCATGGTAGCAGAGCGTGGTTTTTTTTTATTCAAATGAATAATTTGTTACTGAAAGAAATGAAAAAATCTGTATGAACATAAATGATCATCTGTAGTGAAAAAGTACCACAAGTACTCGATGTTCATTATGGTAGCAGAGTGTGGTTTTTTGTGGCTAATACCTAATAAGATTCTATTTTATTTTTATGAGGGAAGAAAACTTGTTCGCAGAAAATAACCAAAATAGGTCAAAATTTACGGTGGTAGCAGAGCATGTTTTTTTCGAACGAATAATCCAATGACGATGGAGCTCTAGAGCGCTTATAACGGACAGGAACAAGGATTTGTTTGCTTGTACACACAATTGCTATGCCCTCCCCCACCCCTAAAAAGCCAGATTTGTTTGAGATTCAACATGGTAGCAGAGCATGGCTTTTTTCAAATGTGTAACGGTAAGATGAATCGTTACTGTGCTCATTGTGAACAAGAAAGGGCTCCGTTTACGTGGTGAAGATTTGTTCATTAAAATATTGCAGCAGAGCATGTTTTTTTTTTTTTTTTTTTTTTTTTCAAATGAATAATTTTATGATGGAACATTGAACGGCTGTGAATGACTGGTACTCTGCTTTTTCTGGTTGAATTTTTTATCAGAAAAAACCACGCTCTGCTACCATGATACCTTTTTTAGTCTCGATTTTTGATTCTGTTCCATTAACAAACAGTAGGTACTTTGATTGTACGTAGGTGCAAAGTTTTTTGGCCTCTCTCAGTCACATGATGCTAAAATGTCCGAATCATCCAATCTACGTCATCTACGAGTATGTAGTATGTACGAAACGAACTACGTGAACGAATGAATCTCGCGTCTCATTCCCCCTTGCCCTTTCCGTTTGTTCTAATAATTAACGACGCGAGAAGTAAGGTGCAAAACAGAAACAGAGAAGAAACGAAGGGAACATACGAACGAATATATTTAAACAGAACGTAACCGCACATTGACCTAATAACTCGATTAAAAATGTCACCGGCCATATAATTTTCATCTTCCGACTGTTTTACATAATACCGTCATCATCATCATCATCGCCATCCGCGCTTAAACCGACCATACGATATTGGTTTGTGCGCAATTTGATCGTGTCCAAGTGTACCCTAAACCAAAGCACTACGTTGTTTTTTCAGGGTATTCTTTCGTTTAGACTTTTTTTCACAGGGAGATTGCTAATTGGGGGAAGTTTTTTGAAATATGTAAACAGAAAATCTTACTCGAAGGGGGTGAGCAATGACTGACTTGACTATACGAGGGTACAACTGCTGACTTACTTAGTGTAAGTTCACGAGACGAGCTTGTTCGCATTACACCCCTGTCTCCTTGATATTGCAGAATGTTTTGGCCTAAAGACTGCTGCGTTGTGGGCGAGAGTGACACAAAAAACTCTAGTAAGCTCATCAGTCATCTTTTTGCTCGTTACAGTAATTTATTTGCAGTTTCCGAACAGTGAATAGTACATATAGCATGAGTTTATAGAAATTGATCCAGAGTTATATCTCAGGTTACGCGTGTAAACAGACTAGAGCTCGACTTAGCTAGTTTGAACTGGAATTGATCAATCTAAAGTGGACACGTCTTCTTCGTCTCTGTATTAAAATGAAGAAAAACAGTGATTTTGCATGAATTCGTTGCGTTAAGTGGAGATGGATCATATGAGATAACAAACAATGAGGATTGAAAGTTACTTTGTATTTTCTGATAAAATTTGCAGTCTTACGTCAGCGTATACTATACGAATTCGTTGGCTAGATTTTGATTAAGATTGAAATGAAGGCTTCTTCGTGGGAGAATTAACACGATACGGAGAGTCATTCTGAATTACAGACTTGATAATATGAGAATCAATCTGTGATTTTCAACAAGTTTCGCCAACGTGTTTGTCGAAAGACGAAACCAATAACCAGGGTATTTGTTTCAACTACACTATCAGTCTATACGTATCATTCTTGTCATCAGACGTATAGACAGTAATTCGTAATCAATTTTGACGTTATTTTATGCCAGTGTAGATGGATATATTCGATTCCTTATTTACGGATGTCATTTTCGACATTTTGTTGTGTTTTGTTATAGACTGTCTAATAGAAGTAAAATTTATCTCATCAAGTCGGTTAATGGAAATTTATTGTCAGTGTTTTTGGAAAATGTCACCATACGTCAGCTTATGGAACAAAATTTGCAGCAATTGATACATTTTTTGAGTTTTTTTTTTCTAAATCCTTGTTAAAATTGTTTTTGATAATCCTATAGACATGTGCGTAAAAATTTTCTTTATTTGCTCAAAATCTGTAGTATTTGAATCAAATAATTTTTTTTTTGAAAATTCGCCAAAAAATTGAAATCTATCATTCACTGTAATCTTGAATCTATGTCTCATTTTTTTAAAGTATCGAGTTTTTATACCTATTGTACAATGCGATTATTTTTTTTGTTGAAAATTTTGGCAATTTTTGGAACTAAAGTTAAAGGGAGAATGAGTTTCTGGTCACGTTTAATTATCGAGCTTTTTGCAACGCCCCCCTCTCCCAATCATTCCATAACCCTTATTCAGGTCTCGTTATGAAATTTCAGCAAATTTTTTCTCCAATCGCCCTTCTCCCTCTTCCTCTGCGCCACTTTACCTACCTCTTCATTTTTCTGACGTGGCTCGATGTGATTGTTATTTTAATACGATTTTTCGTTCAATTTTATTCGTAGCGAAAACTGAAGTCATTAAAATCTCCCTCCCCCGTGTAAGTTCCTCACTCCAAATATCTGCCTTACGAATTAACGCTTCGATCGATCATAATAATTACATGGCAACTTCGCCGCAAGAGATTCGCTAATTAAGCTCGATGTTAAACCCATAAAACTTGAAAAAAAAAATAAAAAAGAGGACTTTTATGGTTAAAAATTTTCTTCATTGAATACCGTTCGTATATCAGCAAAAATGTCGAGTTAATTAACGTTGCCCTTTCTCTCTATTCTTCACTTCCCTTACGATTGTAAAGCCCTCTTTTGTTGAATATTTGATAAATTTTCTTCTTTCATTCAAAAGATCCGCTATTTTCGGCGGGTATTCTTTTCAATGTGAATTTTACTGAATGAAATTTTACTCAAAAAGGAAATTCCGCTTGTCTATTCTTCTATAGCCGTATTCTTACGTATGTTATACCTACGCGATGATGGCGCGAATATAATGATGAAACGCAGCATCGTCGACGCCTCATATGCGAAAAATAAATCATCCCTTTCGCTACATTTTTTTTCAATTCGTATAATATCAAACAAATGAACCGATGTCAAAAATAAAAGATAAATCTAAAATTGCAACGTCCGAAAAAAGATCATGCGATTCCATTCGTTTTTCTACAGTGTTTACTCCTCGGTAGGTATTTATGGTTACAAAATGAATCGGATGTTTGAAAATTTGAAATAAACTACGAAGGTATTGTACTTAGATTTTTATAAATGGCAGTATAGAAAATTCGTAGTAAAAACTCGTTTTGGTGAAAAATTTTATCGAGTTTTATTTGGACGGCGAATTAAGCGCATAAAAATCCGCTTTAATGGTCGTCTCGACTTTTCCCTTTTTATATGTACGTGAACGTACTTTATTAGAACGATATAATACGGTGGAGAATTGAAGGAAGTAACCCAGGCGCCCTATTCAGTTTTCTATAAGAAAGCGAAAGTTGTAATGTTTCACATTCTCGTTCAGAACATTTACCCCGACTCGAGCTAATTTTATTCGTTGGCGGAATTGCGTTTTCACAGGATTGCCCGTTACGAGTTTTCAAAAATTCTCTAAAGACGTCAAATTTAGGTTTGCGTTGATTTCGAGTTTGTTTCAAAGTTGCTGGAAGAAATTTTAGGTTGAGAGTTGGTGAATTAAATAAAAGTGATGAATTGGAAGAAAAAGTGCAAAAATTAGTTCGAAATTTCAATTCAAAAAACAAAAAAGGCAGCCTGAAAATTTTTTAATGAGTTCATGCTTGACTAAGTAGTGTGGTCTTCAGGTTGGGAAAAATTAAAAATTGAATCTAGAATTTTAAAAATTAAAATTTTTTTAAAACTAAAATTTATTTTTTTGAAATATTTTTTTACATTTAATTTTTAATTATTGAATAATATATTCTGGTATATTTTCTCAATTTGCAGCACTTTTTAGTACTTGGCATTTTTTTGTTTCTCGATACATTATTTTTTGTTTTTCCTTGTGACGTGAAAGAAGGTGGAGACCAGACTGAATGAGAAAAGGGACACACGCTCAACAAAATTGGTATAATTTCATCCATTTAGTTGCCCATTCAATTCTAAGAACCGTAAAACTATTTCAGAGTTATTCCCTCAACCTCTTCCACGAATCATCATCGCACTGTAGCTAATTTGACCTAGTTAATTAAATAAGAAATAATTTTTCGCATATGTCTGCTTTTAATCTGCACCTCGAAGATATACGAAGCAGAACGATTCATAAACATTCGAACAATGAGGCGATGACCGGAACTATCGTGTCATTTTTACAAAGTATCATCCTGCAGTTTATTCGAAACGTACCCAGACTTACGAGATTAGTTTTTAATAAAATAAAAAAAAAAAATTAAATCATAATTTTCAAAAAGTGAATAACCTAACTCGGTATAATATTTGTAGAAATTCAAGCGTGACGAGATTTGCCACTTGGAGGATTCGTCGTATTTTCTTGTTCGTTGTCTGATGCAGGAAAATCCTCATCATACAAATTACAAACTTGGCGCATTTGTACGTACTTTGTCGTTTCACGCTCCGAAAATCCGATTTGTTGAATGAATTTTTCGAGCTGCTCGTCTCATTATCTCGCCTGCAGACATGGCAAACACAAATTTGCTGTGGTGATAAAATTAACATTTTCCGACAACACATTCGTTAAAATAAGACGCGAGTATGTCTACCTTTTGTGTAACTTTGTCGTGTAATGCATTCTTTTCAAAGTTTCTACTCTCTTTTCGATGTACAGTGATTTATTCTGCGTGTCCTTGTACGTGATATTGTATGGTTTTCTGGTAATATTACGGTGGTATTCGAGTAGATTTGAGCTGAATGTAGGAGAAGAGAAGTTGCGGAGAGGCAATTGCAAATATTTGCAGGAGATTTATTCCTCGTATATATGAAACGATACGACATGGTGGAAAAGAAAATTCAACTCGAGTCTTACGGCAGAAATTTCAATCTGTATTCTCGAGATACCAACAACACGACACCGACGGATTATAATATGTTGAAGAAATACGTTAATATTATACGTTATATGTACTACCTTCCTAGAATAGAGCTTTTTAATATTTTACGTGCGAGCTTTCATTGGTAAAAGGAAAAGTTGAGCGAAACTATTTAGATTATGTGCGGAGAGGATTATTTTTAAAGCTTTAGAAAAGTGGCGGAGACTGTTCGTTAACGATCTTAAAGCCGACACAATTAGTAAAATGGAATTAAGCGTCGGAGGCTCGGAGCTTTGTGATCCTTCGAAGGCCGATACCGTAGCGAGAAAAATGCTAAAATTCGACGTATACGACGTGACTTTAATTTGCTCAGAATTCCACCGGGATATATAGCATGGCGGCACGAAAGTAGGAATAATCGTGAGGTTGAATATTTTAAGCTTTTTTTTGCGTAGACTGGACTCGAAATTGAGACGTCGAGACGCTAATTACGAACGGAATTAAAATTTCGTACACTTGAACTCGAATGTTACGAAATCATTTGCTACTGCTGAGCTAAGCCGGTTTCGGTTTGCTCTTGGTGATTTTCCGCACGTCGTGTTGTGTTGATAATTGACAATTTCCAGCGAATTTAAGACTCTATAGTGCACGATATCATGACGACGTCGAGTTGTCGGTGTCCATACTTGTTGGCTGATTTATTTGCTGGGAAAGCTTTTACGACTGTTTTATTATTTACGTATGGTGCGCTAGGTAATTTTCCACACGAAAAGTAAATATTTCTGTTCACATGTTTGTCTTTCTCTTGTCATTACATTTGAGGAGCGATATTCCAAAACGCCCTATGTCCATTTTAAAAAATTAATTTTTAGTCTGGTAAATTGGCTATTTAGGTGGGTTTAAAACTTTATTTGGGTGGATTTATGATGTTAGGAGTGTAGCTATACACTTCATCCATCAAATACAGCTAAAAAAAAAATCAATAAAAATGGACAAAGTGCGTTTTGGAACACTTTTTATTTTTAAAAACGCAATTCGAAAAAAATGCACTAAGGGCGTTTTGGAATATCGCTCCTCATTTGTTTTGAGATACTCGTAATGGACCATTAGATGTTTCAGTTAGTAGGGCGTTTGATATTTTGGTTTCATTTTTCGTGAATTGCTGGCAGAAAAAGAAGTTTATGTGATGCTTGACTTTGAATCAATTTTTTGATTTCTCGAGCTCGAAAAAGTCAATTTAGTATTGCAATATTTTCTTAGTTTCAATATTAATGAGATTCACAATATTCTAATTACGCTCCAGAAAAACTGACAATAAGTTCTCTAGGGTGGATCGCCCTCCCCCTTCCCCAAATGAGTCTGTGGATTTTGATCAAATTCAGCAGAGACATTCGTTTTGAGTTGAAACGTTGCCCTCAAAAGATTTAAGTCAACGAAGTGCCGCTGAAGAAGAAATATGAAGTTTCAAAAAGAGGGGACATTTTCGAAAAAATCTTATGGAAAAATGACCCAGTCCTAAATAAAAGTATTTCAGATTCTGCGTCGATCTATGCTATTTCCGTTGAATTCTAAGACCACTGTAAGGGTTCTACTGAGCGGTTGAAAATTTTCAAATTTCATATTTTCGAGTAAATTCGTGTTTTGAAAGTGTTTTCTTCGCAAATATTTCGCAGTAATTACGTCAAAATTTTGAAAGATATCATTTTTGAAGCTGGGGGAATATCAGTGGTTCCAATTTTTTGGTCATTATTGCCAATTTTAAAAAAATTGAAAAAATTCAAGTTTTTGGCTGTATTTTTCGATTGTTTTAAATTAGCTATAGGTAATGGCTGAAAAATTGGCATCACTCCATTCCAAAATATTTCTTCAGTTTCAGGAGTAATATCTTTCAATATTTCGGCGTAATTAACGCGAAATATTTATCAAAGAAAGATTTTCAAAACATGAATTTACTCACAAATAAGCGATTTGCAACTTTTCAATTTCAAAAAAGTACGATTTTTTTTTGAAAATTCTCCCCCTTTAAGGGCTCATATCATCCCTTCAGGGGCACCTTTGGAGCTAAAAAATTTTCTGAGTTGCTTTCAACTCAGAATGAAGGTCTCTGCTAAATTTGGTAAAAATCCGCCGACTTTTTTTTCGCGATTGTTTTCGTAGCTTATTGTGGGGGGGGGGGGGGGTCAATTTAGGTAACAGGATAGGTATACAACCTTTAGAATTTTGACCTCATAAAAAGTGAACTTGAGAATTCGAAATTTGAGTTGTGCTAGGTGAATAGAGTTTCCCTTCTTAGATCTTTTCTGTTCTTAGAAAAACAGCTCACGAAAACTTGAAATAAGGGGGATGCCCCAATTGGCAGGAAACTTGTTTGAACAGGACAAGGCTAAATTAAGGGAGCATCCAAAAATACATCACTAACCAAAATTTTAGGCTCTGAATTGAATTTTCCAGTTTTTGGCCCAACTTCAAAAATCAAATTAAAGCCGAAAATGTGGAAAAAAATCAAAATTTCACCAAATAGGTCTAGAAAGCTGAAATTTTGGCTACCTCATTTTCGACCACTTAAATCAATTGCAAAAATGATTTTGAACCATTTTGAGGTAAATTTTGTGTTTTTGTTTTTTTTTTTTTCAAACAGACTTGAATTATTTTATTTTTTTTTGGTTGCTTTGAAAAAATGAAGCAATTTGAAATGATCTACCAAAAATTCGTTACATTTGACATTTTTGGAATTCAAACCACATGTCTCCTCTCCCTTCCCCTCCTTTCCACCCCTTTACCCTTAATTTTCAAGTCGATTCTTTTGAACCAACAGAGTGTGGAAGTTTTCGTAATTGTTTTTATTCAATTTTTACAAAAATTTGCAAAAAAAAATTGCCCACAAATTACAACTTGTTTCCGATATTTAGCCTGGTAACTAGATCTATGCGACGCGAACGCTCTGGTACCTGTGGTAATTACATCGATAACTCAGTTAATAACGGTGGCGCGATAATAAACACGCTAATGACCGCCGCTGAGTTGAAGATTCTAACCAATAAACCTGAATGTACACTCGTCGACCGATTTATATCACTAACTCAGTAGCCCATATTCCATTCTTACATCATAGTCCGGTGTGTCTGCGTACTTCCTACTGTATCTGTTTCTGTGGTAGGTACTACAAGGCCCGTGAAGTGTCCGTTATCCGTGTTCGGTCTCTCATTGGCCAGATACTTGAAAAAAAAAGCGAAAGAGAGACGTCTTCAGTTGGGTAGAAATGCAGAATGTAAGATTATAATTATAATAACAAGACGTGTGTATTTGGTAGGTATAGCGTTAAATCTTCTACACGAAATTACTCTCTTTCTCATTATGGTACTCGATTGAAAAGTAGGTGAACCACAAATAGCAATTTTTCCACTAAAAAACACACTCGCTCACACGTTCGCTGTTTTTTTTCCTTTCATGATACGTGTGTGTAGCACTCATTGAATGCATCTTTTATCAGCAATATCGCCGTGTACGAGTGAATGTTTTTTTTGATATTTTATCGATTTAAACACATTAGCTCATCAAACAAAGCTACCTTTTTCAATTTGAGTAGTCAGCTGAGCTTTTAAAGACATCGCAAACACTCGAGAAAAGATATTTTATGCGCTTCTATCGTGCTCAATATGCTCTTTTCATATGCCGCATGTATGCCAGTCGAGTACCCACCCATAAAATACGTACTCTTGGCTTCTTCCATTGAAATTTATCTTCGCCCTTCGGTGTTATAATTCGGTTTGTGATATCATAAAGAAGTCCTTAGAGTGTGAGGAGTGTAACGCTATGTAATACACTAGTGCTCGAGTAATCCTCAATTCCACGTAATAACCGCTCGGTCATTGTCAAAGTAATTATTCTACATTCTGTAACGTTTCATTATGCTTCAATTGTAATGGTATAATGGGTGTGCTTTTGATGGCGGATATTCTTGTAGGTCTACTCAGTTCCCATTTCTCTTCCGAATAATTATTGACGTTTAGGATGTGCGGTGGAAAAATTCGTAAAGATTGATTCCGGTGTAGGTAATTGATAATAGTACGTAGACGTCATCGTTGCATTGGAAACGTTTTATGGTAATTCTTTTATTAGGATTTCGATGAATATGTATTGTACCGGGGCGACGATCATTTCGAGATTGAAAATATACCCTTATTTTGAAGAATTAGTAGACATAGTTGAATTTATCGTTAAAATACTTAATTGCTTCGAATTTTTACGGTATACAAATTGATGTAATTTTTCATCACCTAGCACAATACGGTAATGATTGTCATTTGTGTTCATATTTGTCACTATCAGTGAAATTATTGTCTCATTTGGAGTAATTATCACAATTACCATAACATTAGGTGTAATTACCGTAACAATTCCCAAATTTTGGATAAATTATACCATATTTACCGCTCGGTTTAGGGTAATAATCGTAATTCTTACGAGGGAACGTCTCGAACTCGAAGTGTCTGCCTCAGATTTGAACGGGAGCTGTGATTTTTAGAAAAAGCATGATCTGAAACCTTCTTACCCAAAATATCAGCTGCCTAAATTGATTTCTCGATTTTTGACGAATTTTTGAAAATTTATTTGACTACTGAAACAAATATTATTAACTTCCATCCAACTTGAATTTTACCATTTCCGGTCATTCTGTAGCTTCCTGCGCGATTTTCATTTCTCAGGGATTTTTTTAATGTCTCCAGAAGGCATGAAAACTAAGTTAAGAATCTGACAATCGAGGTCTTGAAGGGTTCATCCGCATTAGAAAAAAAATTATTTCAAGTTTACGAAGAAATTTTTGAAATTCGCACAAATTGTCGTATCTTGCGTAAAATCAACCCCTCTAATTTGAATTTCACCAAAAAGGAATAAACGTAAAAAAAATCGCAAGTGCTCTGTTTACAGGGAAATTTTTTGAAATTTTTACAAATGGCTTTTTCTCATTTCAAATCAACTCTCCCCTCCCAATCCGAATTTTATCGTTTCGAGCCATTCCGGTTCTCCCAGCGTAATTTTCGATTTCTCCAGAAGGTATAAAAATTAATTTGACGAGCCACAATGTAGGCAATTTTCCTTTTTTTTTTTTTTTAAATTCAAATTTTCAACATCTTTTTAAAGATTTGAAAAAAATGCCTGAACTAGATTTTTCCAATTTTTTCAAAATTTTAAAACTGTTGAAACATTATATGGGTGAAGGGAAGAGAATGAACAACGTAATTCTGTACGTGAAGAATGAAAATTCGTGAGCACAGAGACAGTCGTCTTTTTGAAATTCTAAACGAATAAGCATCGAGAAAAAAACTGTACTTACCTACTTTTTCGCTGCCTTTTTACGATTGGCAAATTAAATTAGGAAATTTCGCTTTATCGACAAAGACTCGAGAAAGGTTAGGTTGTCTGTTGGGATATCTGTGTACTCACGATGGTGTACGTGTGCAATGAAACGAAGAAAAAGGTTAGTATTTTGTGTACAGCTTGTTGGTCGTCTTTTCGATAGGCTTATTGAATCGAGAAGCCGAGTAAAGTGTTCTTTGATCTCGTTTTCCTGCTTTCGGCCGTATACTCGGATCGCATAGAAATCGTAAGACGAACAGGTAAACTTTTTCAAGTTCAAGCTCAACTTTGGGAAATTCTATCGTAGATGCGCACAGAGAAAGAAAAGAAATTCTGTAAACGAAATCGCTGCTACGACGATGGTTTAATTTGGTTATCGTGGTATAGAATTTTTTTTTATTCGGATGGTCTTTTTCGTTGTGTAGGGAGCTTGGGACGACGGCGACGATTACGTCGTCGATGATAGTAATTTAATGCGATAAAATAGCTGCTATTTTTCTCTCTCGTATGAGCTTGGAAATCAGATTGGACATTTTTATAGCGTAACTAACGTAACACGCGGATTCCTTGTTGAATTTTTCATATCGAGCCGGAATAAAAGGTACGAATATAATTAGGTTTTTTCTCCCTCAAACGAATAATGGCTTATTTTATGCCAAGACTTGTTACAAAGGCAAAATTGGATTTTTTTCTCGCCGGAACATTGTCGATTTTTCCTTTATCGTTTATGGTAATTTTTTGAAAACTGCAATTAATCGTAGGTGGTAAATGGTATCTACATATGGTATCGTGTTCGTCGTGTTTTTGTTCTCTCTATTGTACTGGTATTTGATGATTGTCGCGTGCTTAGATGGTCTGATTTGAACGTTGTGCTGTAATTTGTTTTTATCACTCTTGTTTCCTTTTTTTTTTTTTTTTTTTTTTTTTTTTTGGCGAGTGTTGAAAAAAATGACGTTGCATTGCGGAAAATAGTCCTCACCAATGAGATAATGACGGCGATAAAATGTAATTGATTTCGCTACGCTCTGTAGCGATTATTGTACAATTTATATTACATACATACAATTTAATGTACACATACGAACGTTGATTAGTTGAAGCTGCTAAGAATTTTTTCTCCTCGTTCCTCTTTACCATATCTCCTCTGCTATCACGAAAACGAAACAGGAAATTCATTACCGCGCGAACAATTTGGCAATGCGAATTTTTTCTATCATGGAAATAAGACTCGTGTATTAACGTCACCGACGGCGACGAACTATTTCGGATTCGGATGCAACTCGTTGCATTTTTTTCATTAAACGTGGGCGTACGTTGATGACTCAAGACTGCTGTAACTGTTCATACGAGTAGTACATTGTATAGAACCGTACCCACAGATTTGGCGAATGAGAAAATAGGGAGGAGGGCTTAGTGGTTGTTAATTTTAGTTTCAGGCTGTGCTTGTGTACGGTGTACTGGTAAATGTGGGTATTAGTTCTACTTATAAGGTTAGCTTTTTCCGATTCGGCTAAATTTTCTGTACAAAACCGAAGGGAATTTTCTTCGGTTATGGAAATTCAAGGTGGATAAATGTAACGTTAAATCCACCACGTGGTGATGCTCGAGCTCAAACATAAGTATCAGAGCAAACTTGACGATTACGAACGTGTTTTCGTATAGATTGCCCGTTGATGCTGGGTAATTTTTGATCTCTTAGTGCCAAGAGGATTTAATATTCTCCGAGTGTTCTTAAATGCGAGAAGAATTTGCCAACGGAACGAGCCACCCGAGGAATTGAAATTTTGCGCACGTTTCGCCAAAATGCTCATCTCGGATGCGTGCAGTTGGCGTAAAATTTTTCGCCGCCGGGTGAATTGCGTTGCGTGCTGTGCGAAATTAATTCTGGGCAAATTTCGAACCTTTGTCGATGAAATTTTCAAACGAATGTGTTGATTTTAGTGAAACATTGAACGAGATGGGTTTTATTGCGATGTGAATAGTGGTTCTTGTCTTTGTAAATCGAACTGGATGATTGGATCTGAAAATGTTGATGGGGGAGGAGGAGGGGCAAAGCGTGTCGAATTATACTTACAGACATAACTATATTAAGTATGTTGAAGAAATTTTCAAAAACAATTTTTTTGTAAAAATTATAGTGAATTACCGAGTATTTCCCATATTTACGTTAAATTACAGGTAATTTACCATAATTGATTCAATCTCACTTCTGCCTGTAATTTACCGTAATTACGTTCAATTACGGGTAATTTACTATGATGACGTCAAGTTTAGTCAGCAGTATATTACCAGAATTACGTTAAAATACTGATAATTTACCAGAATTACATCCAATCACTGGTAATTTACCGTAATTACGTTTAATTACGGTCAACTTACCATAATTACGTCAAGTTTAGATAATTAGTAATTTACCGTAAATATATTCAATTACGAGTAATTTACTGCAATTACATTTGACTTCAGGTATGTTACCGTAATTACGGGTAATTTACTGTAATTACGGGTAATTTACCGTAATTACGTTTGATTATTGATAATTTACCGTAATAATATATTAAATTACGGTAATATACTGTAATTTTTGGTAAAATACGGTAATTCTACCGTATTATGGTAATTTTTTGTAATTACCGCAGCGTTTGGGTATATTTATGGTATCAAAAAATATGTGTCTTAATTTAAAATTACCCTGACGGTATTTTTCTATTTTTTAAAAATTTTATCTGTGATTTTTGATTTATTGCGCAGGCAAAATGTGATCAATTTGATCCCGATTGCATTGTTTAGTACCTATTAGTATTCTAAATTTTAGATTTCAAGATGAAATACATACATAATGTGTTTCTTTTTTTTCAACATCTTGAGCATCTCTTTTCTCCTCCCTGCCTAAAAAAAGAATCGTGTTTCTAAACGAAATCTGCCTGCCACGCACTGAGAGCGTTTCAATTGAAAAAAATCTACTGTACAATGTATTGTATGAGCAGTACGAGTAAAATTTAGGGAAACATCTGAACCTTTGTAGCTCTATGTATAGATTTTACAATCTTTTTAAAATTAAAGTCTTTTTTGATTATTTTTCGTCCATCCTTTCGTTAGAAGTTTGTCTCTTGCGAAGTCTTTCCGCCATCTTATTTTTAATTTCCGTTCAATTCGAGGACTTTTTCGTTTATACGACTCTTTAATCTCAGAAATCAAACGATTTAGATACACAGTTTTATCTATAGAATAAAATTCTCTTTCTTTGCTTCTATGCAAGTTTCATTTTTATTCCAAGTTTTTACTATTTGGGAGGTAATTTTTACGAACGATTTAGTACTTTAACCAAAGCAGCAATTAAATAGTCGCTTCTCGGCTTTTATATAAAAATTTTTTTTATTTGCAACTGTAAATTGGAGCTGTGTGCCAAATGAATACTATGGCATGTGCGTCTACGCGGTTATTACATAGATATTATACGAACGTCATAAAATATAAGGCTTAGGGATGGTTTAGTGATGAAGTGACGCTATCCCGCGTAACGCATCATTTTCGCACAGATTTAAGAATGTGTGCATTGGTTGTAATGCATATTGTTAAAGAAACAGAAAAACCACTGTTAAAGAGATTTAGTGGATGTGTATAGTATATACGACCATTTGACGCGTAGGCGATAAATTTTTATTATTAGTGTTCAGCCAGAACGCCGACTTCGGGATGTTGTAGAGCGCGAGAAATAAGACTCGACCCCCATGTACCCCCTGTCTTCGGTAATAGAAAGAAAAAGTGGAAAAAACTGCTCCGGAAAGAGCGGAGCGAGCGGAAAATTTGTCGAATTAAATGCTCGTAGATAACGAGAGAGTCTAACTTGCCAAATATCTGTCTTTAAAATGTTCTTATTCGGTTAAATTGTACTCGTCAGAGTTGCTTGATCTCTGATGAGGCCGAGACGTGTGCTTCATTGTCGAATGTCTGCCTTGTTTTAGAGTTTGACTTGGTGCTGATGTATCAAATGATGAGATTAATAATCGAGCTGTAGGGAAATTAAACTATGTAGAAAGCTGCCTTCCGTTTCAACGTACTCGTATTAGTTACAAAAGGCGGCAAAAAGCCAATTGTTGGTACGAAAGGCTCGTCACGATATGAAACAGAGTCGATCGAAAATATCGTCGATTTGAACTGCTTGCTTGTTGCGATTCACATCGCTTCGTAGTTCGTACATATAGAGAATTTGACATAATGTATGTAACGTTACAAGTTACCATGATGAATGGAGTGTTTTTATCGATAAGCTACACACGTGCGAAATATTTGTAGTAATCGACGATAATATTTTGGAAATTATCCAACATTGTATTGAATTTGGAATTTTTTTTCTGTGTTTCAGTATTTGATGAGCGGTTGGGCGACGCATTACAGTTATCGATGTCAGCCAGTCGACTATTCCACCAGTCCTGTGGCTATGAGGGTAAGTTTCGTGTTTTTATGTACGGAAATACTGCATAATACGTATATCAGTCATTTATCACGCTCGAGACCTACTTTTCTACATATAATAATTGTTGAAAACAACTGGATAACTTTGAAAAATGGTCGGATTTCTGAGAAGGCTCCAAAAATACACCACCTGTAGAAATTCCAGCTTTAAAATTCATATTTTTTAAATTTTTGGCGAATTAAAAAAATCAAATTTGAGCCATTTCTCGTGAAAAATATGCAAATTTGATCTGATTGGCATAAAAGGTTGAAATTTGGTTTGTGTACCTTATTTTTGACTTTTCGAGTCGATCGATGGTGATTTCGAACCGTTCTGGAGCCTCCAGCGGATTTCTATGAATTTTTCTCTTTTTTTCGGATTTGAACCAGCATGAGAAGATTTTGAAAATATGTGTCTAAATCGATCGAAAGGTTCGCAAAAATGATAAATCTACATATGTTCATAGGCGCTGAATTTTATTTTCATCTTATTTACAGCGTTTTTCGAAAACTGGAGATTTCAAAAATCCGCTGGAGGTTTCAAAACATGGCTAAATTTAAAGTTTCAAAAATTTGTCAAAAATTGAAAAATGGATTTTTAGCCCCCGAAATTTGTTCTGGTGGTGTATATTGTGCTCCTTTTTCAATTCCCTTCTGCGTGGTTCTAAAATTTAACCTCAGAAACTAGAAATAACTGGAGATCTGCTGGTCTGATTTCTCTCAAAATTAGGTTATTCAGGTTTCTCGGAAATCAATTTTTTTCGTCAATTTTTTCCTAAATAAATTGTGAACTTTGAGGCACATAGAAACGGCAATTGAGTTGAAAACAGAAATGTTTCGTATTTTTAGATTAAATTCCCCCCCCCCCTCCTCTCCTTTGAAATCTTTGATCATTCACGAGTTATTCTTATGCAATTATGTCCGTATGAGAGAGACATCAAAATTTTAGAAAGTATTCAATGGAAATTTCTTACTCTTACATCATTCTTGCTTGGATGGAAATTTTTAATTTATTTTGCTATCGAAAAAAAAATAGTAATTATAAAAAGCACGAGCTTTCTGCCTCTCTCGATTCGATTTTCAGTTAAAGGATTGCTGTATTCGCATGGAAACGGTCGGAATGCTTATTTTTAGAAACCTAAACGAGAAAATCTTGATGGAAAAAATGACAAGAAAATCATACTGTAACGGTTGTTTTTGACGAATCACGTTATCGTTTTTCCCTTTTGAGAATAGCGGCGTATTATACTACGTATATTTTTTATCAGGTTTTTTTTTAGGTTCTGCGTTTCCTTGTATGTATTTTTAAATGATAGGTAGTGTAGGTATAAAGTTACATAGCTCACACTTATGTTTTGACGTCGTCATCGTATATACAAGCAAAACGAGTCTTTCGACCCTACAGTACCGAAGGTAAACCGGACTGTGAAACTCGTACTAGTAGTACACATTACAGACTACATTTGCCAATAATTCTCTTCCGATTTGATTTTTTACCTCTCGTCTACGTCGCCGTCGTCGTCGTGGGTAAATTAACTCAAACCCTGTTCGCCTCCACTCTGTACTCCATTTCCAGTAAACAGAAGAGGAAAAAAAAGCTCACATTATGGTAAATATCGATACGAGTTCGGTTCGTGCAGAAGTTCCCTCGAGCTTACCAATTACCGTTGATGGAGACGTCAAAGGTACTTTGTAAAAAATGTCTGACGTCTTCGATAAAAGCTCGCGAGTATAAAACTGGTACAGTGACTGACTCGAAAGAGAGAAAAAAATTAACGCGAGAATTTGACGGTTTACGTAGTACACGAGTATAATGTACCGTGATTATAGTAATTGAAATTGATTACCTACTTTGATTTTTCCCTTTTAATTTTAATGTTGTGTTGTGTTGACGTCACTTGAAACAAGGTGATTGAAATCGACTGCATTGTTTTAGATTTTATGGAGAGTTCGGTTTTAAATGCCCGTAAATTTAAGTGCAGGGGATGGGGGAGGGGATTGCATTAAAACTGGCTTTGTAGGTTCGCATCGTACGTAATTATAAATTGTCGAAAATTGACTTGAAATTGGGATAAAGTTCGAGCTTATGTTGTGTAATATTTTTTGTGCAAATGTGGAATTTGGGGGGGGCGGAGGGGACGTTAAAATTACACTTTGATTTATTTTTTGAATTATTTGGATGGATCAGTTTGAATGCAAGTGGCAAAAGTTATCTTGAACATGAGCTTTTCCCGCAGAATCTCGGAATGTTTCAAATAAAATCAGACCCTCTTGTTTTGCCCAATTTTCAGCCAAATCTCCTATATGGTAAACAGGGGAATAATTCGAAATCATGTTATTGAAATAAAATATGAAAAGCTCAAAGTCAAACTTTATCTGTGAAAGCTCGACTTTTTATGATGAATACCTACTTGAGTTGGAAGCTACCATTTACAAAGTGATTTTCAAAATGAAATCTAGGCAACCACTTGTAGGAGGGAGTAGGGTGGGAGGGGATAAGCACGGTGTAATAATCTTGTAATTATTAACACCCCCCCCCCTCCACCATACTCAAAAAAACAGGAATGCGGAAATTTTTGGCAATTAGGTATTGGCAAAAAAGTGATACTGTTTCAGAATTTTTGACAAAAAAGCTCAACTATTTCGCAACTTTTTGAAAAAGCGAAACATTTTGAAAATTTTTGGCAACATGAAGAGAATTTCACAATTTGGGAAAAAAGCGAAATTTGTGAATAATTTTCAGAAAAATGGATACTTTTTGCCAAAAAACATTTTTTTTTTGATAACTTAAACAAAAGGCAGAGCTTTTGCTATTTTTGACTTGACGCAATTTTTGAAAAAAGTGACTTTTTTTAGCTAAAAAAATTTTGTTAAAAACCTAGATGAATTTTTGTCAATTTTTGAACAATTGAGAATTTTTGGAAATTTTTTGACAAAAAGCAATTGATTTCTTTTAGTAAAGATCAGAACTTATTGAAAATAATTGATACGTACAAATTTTGACAAGGTTCTTCAAAAATTTCATGAAATGTTATTAAAACATTTTTTTGGTCGGATATTATAAAAAATTCTCGTTTTTCAACAAACAGGGTGTCTACAGGGTTGTGAAAGTAGTGAAAAAGTAGTGATTTTCAGCAATTTTGCTTAAAAGGTAGTGAAAAATGAAAAAAAGTGGAAAATCCCATTTTTCACTCATGTAGAAAAGGGCTCATTTATGGACTTTGTTAGAACTTGGATTTCACATTTCTGAGAGGTTTTGCCCCCGCATCGCTCAGGCTATTTGCTTTTCTTTTTCCAAATGAAAATTTATTGTTCAAATTCAAATATTTTTTAAAAATTTGTTGTGTTGTTAAAAGTTTTATTTTTCGCCCAATTTCATTACATTTAGCACAGAACCTCAGCAAAGGTAAAAATAAAACGAAAAATTGAAATGCATAATAAAATTATATTTTCGACATCCGTTTGCTTGAAAAAAATCGTGGGATGTTTGAAGACATTGGAAAAGCGAAAAATTTGAGTGTAAAATTTTATCTCGCCCACCTCCCCTTTTTAAAAAATTCCAAGTGTTTAAAAAATGTCCTGCTAAAAGTCCTGCTGAAGTCTTGAGTTTTTTAGTTTGAAATTTCGATGTAGAGTAGACATCCAGAAAAAAAGAGGAAAAAATTGATCTTGTTGGAGGGAGTGGGGTTGAAAATATTTTGGAAGGTGATGATTTTTTTTTAAAGGTAGTGATTTTCGGTCAACAAATTCCTGTGGACACCCTCAAAATTTTTAAAAGTTGGTTGTTAGGTACTTTAAGAAAAACTCCGTAGTCTTATTTTTTTCTTAAATTACCTATTGTCTGAAGTTTCGCTTTTTTGCTAGAAAATCGTTCATTTTGTTAAAAAATTGTTAGTCTCGTTTTTTTTCCAAAAATTGCAAAAATTCTCATTTTATTTTCAAAAGTTGTCAAAAGTTCTTAATTTTCTATCAAAAAATTTCAAAATGTTTTGCTCCAGTTTTGTCACTTTTTTAGTTACTTTTTGGTTACTTTTTCAATCTTTTTTGTTTTTTGGAAAAAATTTAGTATAACTCACGATCTCTGATGTTGGAATGGCATAAAAGTTACTTAAAAAACATTGAAATTATTAAAAAATTCCAAAAACGGATCAAATTCTTGGAAAATATGTCAAAATTCTCAAACAATGGCTTAGAATGTCATCAAATTATGTTGAAAATAACATTAAAATTTGTTTAAAAAGCTTAAAAATGGTACCAAAGCGTCGAAAACTTATGAAATGTTTTAAAAATTCGGAAAAAATTCGCATAAAACATCTTGAAAACATGTTCCAAAATAATAAAAAAAATTGAAAATACAAATAAAAAACAATAAAATCAGTCATCAAATTTTTTTGAAATTTGACTAAATTCGGCCAAAATTGCGTCGGTAAAACATTGTTGAAATGGGCCCAAGATTACATAAAACCAGGGTAAAGTACTGAAATGATTGTAAGTTAGCAATAATTAATGAAATTTAAGCAAAATTTAGAAAATTGAACTTCAAAGTGCAAGAAACATGGTTAAAACCCTATTAAAATGTTGGAAAACAGCTTAAAAGCATTAAAATCATTAAAATTCACTATGAAATATTTTTTTGAGATCTACCATTCGTATCAAGTCTATCAGAACTGTAAAAAAAATTAGTCCTGTGATCCTGTCCCCTCGCTTCAATGATTCTCATATTCTGTCAATTTTTGTAAAAAAAAAGCTGTCTCACGCTTGTAAGTTTTTTTTTTTTTTTTTTTTAATACGAAAGATTTACAAAAATAAGGGATGAGGGGGGGGTGTCGTGTCGGTTACAATGTAACTCGTTAGCTCGTTTTTCTTTATCCCCCCCCTCCGTTTGAAAAGTTTCTCTCTAAGCTTCCTTTTCCCCTAAGGGAATTTCAAATTTTATCAAATTAATTGCATCAAATTTAACACCACTTGTACGACGAGTGTACTTTTTCATATCATATAGAAGTAAATTCCATTTTGAAAATTCCACAACGTTACGTAATTGAGTCGATTCGTTATTGCCAAAGAAAAAGGTCCGAATGAGAGGGGCCGAGAGGAGACGTATATAATACGTGAAAATTAAACTATGTAAATCAAATCCTTTCTCCTTTGTGTAGGATTTGCCGCATAAGTATGCACATATATAAAAATACCCACATAATAAACGTTCGCGAGTAGAATTATCGCGATCTTCTCGCGAGAGTTTTACTGTATAATGTGTGAAAATTATACGAATATGGCGCGAATACCGATTACAGAAGCAGGATAAACCTATGTTTACGCATTCCTCGCGATAAATTTTTCTACCCATCATTTTTTTTTCGTAGGTATGTGTGTGTGTGTGTGTTTTTTTTGCATTCGAGCTGCGACGATTATATGCATATGTACTCGTAAAAGAGAGTAAAAAAGAGGAAAATGACGCTGGGAAAAAGGTACGAAATACGATAGAGTGAAGTGGAGTAGGTTAAACGAAGCGAAATTGTTCGACTTGTGTAATACCCTATTTTCGCAACCGCTTGTATGGCATATATTGTTTAGCATATACCCTGTCGCTGTATTTATGTCGATATTGTGTTCGCAAAAGGAAAGGCTTTTGCGCGCATTAAATGCTTTGTAATAAGCGTTTCTCTCTCTGTGTGTGCATATATATAGTACGCCTTGTTATGTGAATATACTGCGAAAGCTCTTCGGCTTCAATTATCATAGGGGTATTTGGCTTTTGCAAATACCACATGATAGGATACAATGTAATAGCGTATATGTACTTATAATGTGGCTGTGTGTGTGTACTCGAACGATGTAAATTTTCATTTCAATTTTTTTTATTTTACAGATGGCCAGAACATGCTGGTGGTATTATATCTCAAAATTCACGGAATTTTTCGACACAGTAAGTACAAACTTTGTGAACTTACGTAAATTTATAAATAATAAAATTGCGTTATTTAATCGCCTTTTAAAGCGCGCTTGAGGAGGTATGTAATTTAACTGTTCTCGAGTCTTTGCTAACGAAATTTCACCGTGGGACCGACATCGACATCGACATCGTGTCGCGTAGTAGCTGCGAATTTTACGACTTTATTACTCGTATAACGGTATCAGATGTGCAGGGCAAAGACCCCAACAACCCGGTGAAAAAATTGCCACATTGGCGCATTATAAGAAGGGGAAAAATTGGCTACCGAAGTGAATTTTTTCAGTCTTTTTTATCGGCGAATGTGACGAGTGCAATTTTATACAGACGGAATTATTTACGAGTAAAAGAGGTGTTCTTTTTTATCGCAATAAAACCCCCTCGTTGATTGTATAGTGTTCTTAGGTAAATATTTACCCTTTAGTGGTTAATGAAAAAAAAAGAAAGAAGAGTAAATTGGCATTGGCATCTGTACAAGCAACGTAGAGAGAGGGTTTAGGTGAAAGGGAAAGGTATGAAAAAAGAAAAGTGTAAATTTGCACGAGGATGAATAAATGATAGGACGAACGTTGCCTTAGAAAAGGACAAGGTGAAAAAAAAGAGGTAATTAGTCTCGTGGCAAGTTGCAGAGAAAATTATACAAGGTTAATGGATATTAAAGGTTGGTATTATAAAGTGGTTTGTTGGAAGAAAGTGAGAAAAAAATGATAAAAAATTTAATATAAACGCGAATTTCGTCGAATACCTACGACGACGAGTACAAGAGGTAGTAATTTTCTATTCGAATGATCGGTGTTGGGAAAAATAGAAAATTACAGGTTGCGCTACTGCTCTCGTAAATCATTCAGCGTATTTATTAAGAGGTGAATAAAAGTTACATTCGGCTGATTTATTTACTCATTTGTTCGGTGTTTTTTTTTTACTCGTACTTATCCTTTTTGATGTACGTGTTGGGGTAGTTTTCTCACTGTAGTCGGTGTATTTTTCTCGGCTGGAGGTTTTTTTTTATCGTGTTGAAAAGTAATTTGTTTGGTTTATTTAAAAAAGAAAAGTTGATAAAAAATGTACGAAGGAGGTACGCGATGTACGAGTATCTACTTGGCGATGGGGTTTTTTCACTTTCGATTTTCTTTTCTTTTTGAAAATACTTTCATTACGATTTTATTGTTTGGAATGTGTAGATAAATTGACGAAAATCGGAGAATTTTTTTGTACAATTTTTGAATTGATGATAAAGTTGGAAAAATTTCGGAAAATTTTTCAAAGAGATGTAATAATATGTGGAATTGGTAGGAGAAATTTCAAGGTTTCATATTACTGCAATTGGGCCTCGTTGATTTCAGAATGGAAAAAGCTACTTTTGAAAAAAAATCAAGTGAATCGGTATCTCAAGGTGTTCAACCGTTTGGATTTTATTCTGCTTTTTTGCCAAGATTATAAAAGAGTCGCGTATTTCTTCATTTTTCAATCAAATTTTGAAATTTACCATTCAGAGTCTCGTTTCTTGCTAAAAATCATCTCTTTTTGCTAAAAAATTCCTGAATTCAATATTTTTTTCAAAATTCACACGAAATGCTGGGTTTTTTACCAGACATTGCCAAAAAGTATCGATTTTTCACCAAAAATCTGGAAACAATCGTTTTCTGCCAAAAAAGTAGAAAATCTCGTCTTTTGTCAAAATTCCCAAAATATGATCGATTCTTGCTAAAAATTATCGCCTTTTCACAAAAAAAATTTCCAACTGGTGGCACTGCCTTTTCAGCGTTACGGTTACAAAGCCTGAGCCTTGGCTAAAATTATTCGAAGTCTTGCCTTCTGTCAAAAATAGCAAAAAATTTCGACTTGGTAAAAGAATTGCCAAAGAAGTTTTTTTCTTACAAAAAATTGTCGCGTTTTTGCAATAAATTTCTAATCTCTTACTTTTTTCCAAAAATTGTCAAAACAGCTAGCTTTATTGCCAAAAATTGTCAAAAAGCCTTACCTTTTTGCTAAATTTGTAAAAGTTTTGCTTTTAGATTTTCCCAAAAGAATAATCCCGTTTTCACTAAAAAGTTGCAAGAAAGTCTTAATTTTTTGACAAACGTTGCAAAAAAGTGTCACTTTTTCGCCATTTATTTACAAAAAGTCTCTTTTTTTTACGTATCAAAATATTGAAAAGTTTTGATTTTTCACCTAAAAATTCCTAAAATTGCCACAAAAGTTTATTTTTTGGCAAAAATTCCTGAAAAGTTTATTTTTTCTGCCAAAAATCACCTATTGAAAAATTGTTGCCCTTCTACACAAAAATCTTGAAAAATCTCAATTTTTCTAAAAATTTCTCAAGTTTTGTTTTTTTTTTGCCAAAAATTGCCAAAAAAAGCTCTACCTTCTGCTAAAATTGTCAAAATATCGCTTTTTCGCCAGAAATTGCAAAAAAATTTCACTTTTATGCTCAAAATTGCCAAGAAGTCTTGCTTTATTGCCAAAAAGTTGCAAAATAGTCTCACTTTTCTGACAAAAACTTTTTTGCTCATAATTGCCAAAAAGTCCAGCTTTTTGCTAAAATTGTCAAAATCTCAATTGAGTTTATCATCAGATTTCAATTGTAGGGTTGATTGTATGGTAACTTTTTTGTTTACATTTTTAACTGAAATCTTTGGCTTATTTTTTGATTTTTTTCTACATTCAAAAATATGTTTTGCTTACTACTTCTTATTTTGGAAAAAATCGAGCACAAGCCTTTGAGAATGATGTAGCATATTTCCAAAGCTGCTGGATCCATTTAGTTTTAAATTTACCTACTAATAAATCGTGGAAAAATTTGAAGATTTGGTTTCAACTTGAAACCACTAGTTGAAAATAAAATTTTGCACGTACATTTTTGAATTTTGAAGCGCAAATGCTTTTTTAATGTGAGGAAAACTTGAAACGAATTTCCGATTGGATGAGTTTTATATTTTGTTCAATCTATGTATAAATTAAAGGGAAAGAAAATAATATTTTGCATTTTGAAAAAAAATATCGTAATTCAAAATTATGATTAAAAAAGTGCGTCGAAAAGTTTGTTATTACAATTTTTTTCGACTCCTAAAAATATAAAAAGTTATCTGTTCTCGAATTTGGTAAAAAAAAAAATTGTAAAATCCATTACAGGCGTATGAAAAAGTAATAAAATTATTTCTAAATAAAGATACCTATTCACCTTTCGTGCTCCAAGGGTTGATCATTTTACGTCCAACGCAAAATTCCATTATCTCGAAATTTTGCTCAAGGTATCAGTTTAAAATTTTTTTTTCGAAGCAGTTGAATTTTTTTCCAAGGTTTCGAAATTTTCTCATGTAGGCCTAATTCATTTAAAAATCATTCGCTTGTAAAATTCCATTTGGCTGAAATTTTAGTGAAATTTTTCGTCGTTTCTCGAATTATCTTTTGTGCAACAATTTTTTTTGTTCTCAAAACTCGAGATTGAAAAAAAATTTCTCGCATCGTTAAATCCTTCGTTCATCCGCAGGAAAAAAAAATCATCCAATCATCGTCTTGAAATGAACGAACATCGTTCTTTTAAAGCATATTCGTTCGACTCGAGTCCGGAGAAGAAATGTTTACGCCGAAGGCAACACTGGCGGCGGGGTTATTTTAACTGTATAAATAAAATTACCAGTGAAAAAGGGTTTGATTGGAATGAATGTTAGGCTGAAGGCGGTCCAGGATGAAGGGGGGGTTTAAGAAAAAAGAGCTTTTTTGGCTTATGGGTTGTGAATGGATAGCTTCGAATGAGTATATAGACGGAGTGCTAGGGAGGTAATATGTAATTGAAAGTCTCACTAAAGCGGTATTGTTGTAAGGGATGATTTATGTAACAGCATTTCTTTCTCTTTCTATTGTGAGCGATTTTTTTTCGAGTATTTTTCGTTGGTTTTTGCAAATAGCACGTTTTTCGAATGATGCCACGGTTTTTCTCTTATTACTTTTTCGCTAGAACGGCCGCCTTTTTAATGGTAACTTTTGTAAATTTAGTTCACAGAGGATCGGTTTCCATTGCAGGGGTATTTTATCGTTGGGGAGATTTTTTTCATTATCGTTTTTCTCAATCGAATTCCTATGTCGAAATAGTGTAATTTTTCAGCCTTCCGGGCTCGGTTCGGTTGGGTATAAATTTCATCAAATGAGAAAAATCGGAATATGTATTTTCGATTATCGAGAATTTTTTTCCTTTGTAAGGTATATAGGGAAAAAATAACGCATGGGTGTCGTTCGCAGGATGATTTATGTAGGGGTGAAAAAAAAAGTGTATTTGTAAGTTATATTCGTAGTCAACTCGTATAATAATAGTAACGTTTATTTGTGTCATTTTCAGCTGTTCTTCATCTTAAGGAAGAAATTCTCTCAAGTGTCGACTTTGCACGTCATTCATCACGGTATTATGCCAATGAGCGTTTGGATGGGAATGAAATTCGCCCCCGGTAAGACGAAAAAAAAAATCGTGTTGCTTTTTTTAATGGTTAGATACGATGTTCGAATTTATTTAACGAGTTGCCTTTTTTCTTGTCTCCTTTCGCAGGTGGTCATAGTACATTTTTCGCTTTGTTGAATACTTTCGTACATATTGTGATGTACTTCTATTATATGGTATCCGCAATGGGACCCGAATATCAGAAATATATTTGGTGGAAAAAATACCTGACCGCTTTCCAAATGGTATGTATGGGATTTGCGAACCTCTGAACAGATACTTAAGGGAAGAAGATGATTGAATTTTACGTTCATTTTTTTTTTTTTGCTCGTATAGGTTCAATTCATTTGCATTTTCATTCACCAATTCCAACTTCTATTCGTCGATTGTGATTACCCGAAAAGCTTCACTATCTGGATTGGACTCCATGGCGTACTATTTTTGGTGTTGTTCTCTGGTTTCTACAAAGAAAAATACACTCAACCGAAATCCAGATCTAAATCGTCGATCGCAGCGAATACGGTAATTTGCAGATGAGACATAATTTTAAGCTAGATAAGTACCCTACTTGATCATTGATGGATTGATGTAGGAAAATAATTCGAGAAATACATTCATCTTCAGTTGGTAGTGATTTCTGAGAGAGGCTTCGAGGGATGGGAGATCTATTCCTGCGAAGTTGCCCGGTTTAATCGGTTTATTGTCGTTTTGTTTTTGGTTTGAATAATTTTCGATTATGAAGGTGAAATTTTTGAATGCTAGGTATAGGTACGAATTTCAATCAATTGGCGTCGTTCAATTGAAAGGTTCTTAAAAAGGAAACCACTCCAACCCACTGTTTGGGATTTGAAAAATGCTTGGATATTCAAAAACAACGTGTAAAAAAACTCCTAATCCAAAATTTTAGCTACTCGAGCTTATTCCTTAATTTTTGACAAATTTTTAAAAAAGGCAAAAATAACCCCAAAATTAGAAAAAAAATAAAATGTTCAAAATTGTGGTAAGTATTCCTGAGTTGAAAATCTTCAAAATCCATTTTTCGCGAATTCCAGCCATTCTGAGGCCTCCAGCGCCAAATAAATTTTCTCCAAGAATTGTAAATATTTCTAGAACGACTGGATACGAACTTGGGCAGCTGAAATTTTGATTCAAGCCTTCTTTCGGCTAGTTCAATTGAAAAATGTTCGCTTTCAGTAAATTTCTGCTGGAGGATTTCGGTGTTTTTTTTGTTTTTTTTTTCAAAAACGTTTTGTTAAAGTAGTGAAATTTTGAAAATTTGATAAATCAAAGAATGAACCTGAACCGTTGAAATTTTAGATTTTGGTTTTTCTGACGTATTTTTTTCAAATATCTCAGAATTTTTCAAATCCAGAGTGAAAAGTTGAAGTAGTTTCCTGCTCATGTAAGAAAAAAAACTATAAAAATATTTTTCCATGAAATAAAAAACAAGAATTTTGAAACTTCTAACCAAGATGATTATTTTTCAGAGCAATTTGATATCCGAAGTTTTTATAATTAAATTATTAACTTGAGTTTAAAAAAAAAATGCATTCAAATGAAAAATCAGATGCGAAAAATTGGTTGGCTGTTTTATGGAAAATACTTACCATTTAGTGATTCTAAAATCTCTAGAACAATTGCTCAATTTGGATTTGAATGATTTAAAAAAAAACAGAAAAAAAAACAGAAAAAATGAAAAATTGTTGATAATTTACTTCTATTTAATGTTCATTTTTTTAAACAAAAAAATTGTTATATTTGGAAAAATAATATTTTAGAAATTTTTATTTATTTAAAAACGAGAATAAGAATCTCAAAAAACTGTAATATTTTTGAACCACTTTTTTAGTGGAAAAAGTTGAAGACTAAATTATAATAGAAATATTCTTCCGTTTGAAAAAAATAGAAATAAAAATAAATAAATAAAAACTTGAAAAAATACGTGAGAAAAAAAATTGAAGAATGCATCATGGTTGGTGTAAAGTTACGCTTGCAAATTCCAGACGCATTGTAACAATCAACTTGAATTTCGAAACACACGAAGAAAAGAAACTCAAAAATTGCTTATTCATTTTGAATTTTAAAAAAGAAAAAATTCGGAAAAATCAAAAACTGGTTCATTTTTTGTCAATAAAAAAAAAATCAATTTCTACTGAATACGTAAAATTTTGAAAATTACCAAAAAAAAACCAAACAAACTGAAAATGAATAAAATTAAAAAGTGAAAGGTTGAATTTAAAAGAGGAAAAAAATTTCAAAACTTACCTATTCGTTTTCTCAAATAAGAAAATTATTCTATCGAAAATGAAGATAAAATTAAAATTGAAAAAGAAAGTTGTAAAATAGAGAACCGTTAGCAACATAGAACGAAATTAAAATAGATAAACGAAAATGAAGTGAAAACAATCCCATCTTCCTTTCCCCAAAAAAATCAACATGTTTTTAAAAAATGAAAATTTGAAGTTTTCTGTGAGATGCCTTTTCATAATTCTAGAGTTTTTTGAGACAATAATTCAAATTTGAAGAATTTGATTAAAGATGACGAAATTATTGAAAAATAATTTCATTTGTAGAAATGATAGCTCATGCGTTTTAGACAACAATCACAACAAAAAACCAAAAAGTGCTTATTATGAAAAAAATGATATGCCTAAAGCCTTGAACAAATGATAAAAATAATCATGTTTTTCAAAAAATCTAAAAAGTTTAATACAATCTGAAAAAACTATATTTTTTAAAGATTTAAAATGAAAAAGTACTCAAGTTATAATTTTATTCCACAAACTGATTTTTAAAGCACCAAAGTGTCCAATAGATCTTGCAAGTCCTACTCAAAAATGAAAATTGTTCTGAATTTAGCTCAGAAATCTTGCACTGTAATTTTAAATTTGTTAAAAATTCATATTTTTTTCTCGAATTTATTGATCCATGTAAAAAAAATTCGTATTTGGGGCTATAAAAGTCTAGATAAAGCTCAATTTTCTGAACTTGATGCAATTGAACGAAGAGTTTCGTCCTTATCTTGAGAAACTGTTTGATATACGAATGGAGGGAAGGGATGTAAAAACTCAATTTTGAACTACTAAAATCATAGGGTAAATCCTGGTCCATTTTTCAGATTTCAATCCCCATTTTCGAAGTTTCAGTTCAACTTGAAACATTCAGTTTTAGTTCTGTTTTCAAAATTTTTCTCCAGAAAGAGATGAGAAGAGGGTAAAATCAGTCTGAAAAATTGAAAAATGGGTTACGTTATCTTGAAATAACATTTTTTTTATCGAGGAAAACTTTTCAGAAATTTTAAAGAAGTTTTGCGATAATTTTTACGTATTTATTGCAGAGAAAATTTTAAGATGAAAAATGATTTAAAAATTCAAATAAACGTGTGTAAGAGAAATAGAACCTAGATGAATTTAAACTAAATCATCTTTTTGGCCATATTAAATGCAAAGTTTGTTTTATTTTATGAATGTACGTATGTAGATTCTTTTTGAATTTTAAAACAACAAAAAAATGGAATAAAATTAAAAAATTATTCAATTTTTAGTGAAAATAAATTTTGTAATGCTGGTAGATATAAAAAAATGAAATGTAAAATCTTTATGATGGAAAAGAGTGAAAAACGTGAAAAAATCAAAACAGAATTCACTTTTTGTAAAACACGAGACCAAAAATCGTGGTTTCTGACAAAATTGGCCAAAATTAACCTCCTCTCTTCTGTAGTCTATTTCTCAATTTGTCACCAGTTCATTATATTATATTATTGTATCGTTTAAGGGTAGTTTCTCTCATCGATGCCTCAAAACTAACCTTTTATTTTTCTAATTTTCTTACAGTCATCATCCGCCCCATCGGTAGACGAAAAGACCACCACATCTCAAAACGGCTACATCAAACCAGTATCAAATGGCACCGCCGGATACACGAAAACGGCCACCGAATCGGCATGCGGAAACGTATACTACTCAAACGGCATCAATAACGGCTTCATGAGTACGAAACCAGTCGAAGGTGGTAACAGTAGTAACAACGTGGTCAGCAGCGATACGAGAAAGACAAAATAGCGAGATTAATTCGTCTTGGTCATCTTCACCCTGTTCGTCGTCTTCGTATTTCGCAGAAATGAAAAGAGAAAATTAATTGAAGATAAAAACCAGTCATTTTTCGAACTTATTCTCTTTTTATTTATTTTTTTTATTATTTCCCAGTCTCTCTGACTCTCTCTATCTCTCTGTACGTGTATGTGTGTATCAAATTTGACTTATTATGTTCTTCTTTCTCCTTTTTTTTGTTTGTTCGTTTTTTCTTATTTTTTTCCTCGTGTTTTTTTCCTTGTTTATTTTGTACGATTGTTTTTCCTTCTTCGTCTGTTCTTCTTATATAAGTTTGTGTACAGATTTGTTCTTTTTTTCTCCTTTTTAGTTCGTTGCCCCCTGGTACACTACTACGCTGTTGTTGTTAGTGGAAAAGATTGCGGCGAGGTGGAAAAAGATAATAAAGATGAAATGGGTGTTGTTGCATTAAAATTGGCAAAAACTTGTAGCTAGTTACCAGAAATCGATCGTTAGATATACTCGGGCCCGATAGAGAATTTTTCTTATTTTAACCAAGTGGTTCTTATGCACTCTTTTTTTTTCTTGTATATACCTACGTGTGCGTTTGATTTTTAACTCTTCTCTGTCACATTTTTCTGTTGTCAAAAAAAAATCCGTAATTTTTTTTCTAATTATTCGAATTGAAAAAGACATTCCTATAGGGTTTCTCTCGTTCGGGTTTCTCTTTTTCTCGTCTCTCAATCAGGGCAGTTTTTTTTTTGTTTTATAATTATAAATATTTATTTACGGTATTGATTTTTTTTACGTATTGTACTATATTTATTGTAATTTTAACGTAACCATCCGGCGCATATGTATGTGGATAAAAAAAACCTATATAAAAATAATAACAGGGACGACAGATGTAGTCGAAGTGAAAATAATTTTCCGTACGACTTAGCAACGAACAAACGATATATACAAATACAATTGTGATATGTATTTTATAGTATTAAGGACACTGTAATCAAAAATTTTTTTTATTCGTTGTATAGCTTGTATTTGTATTATTGTATAGTTTATTGTATTATTTTATCGTATTTAGATGATAATTCCGTCGATAGCGTTGATAAAATAGTCATAAAAAAAAGGGGAAAAAACTATTTGGATAAAACAATCAAACGGTAGGAGCCGTCGCATATAATTTTGTCGAGTTGCTTATTACATTGGTTAGTCCGCGCTCTGCCTACGAGAAGGCTTTTTTCGCTGCTGCGAGTTATTTTTAATGTTTTTGATTTTCTTTCTTTTTTTTTTCTTTTTTTTAAGTAATTTATATGTACGATTGTACGAGTAGAATTTTTGAGGAGAAAAATATTATACGATGTAAAAAAAAAAAAATGGAAAAAATATCGGGGGTCGGTCACAAATTTGAGGACCTCTTTTTACGTACCATCGATTCGGTGGCCAAACAAAACATTGTGTGGGACATCCGACTACGTTGACAAATTAGTGAGCTGCCTGCAGCTGCAGTTTTCAAATGCTAAATGCGCTAATGGTAGAGATAGCCTACCTGTGGTCGTCGTTACTGTTTGTGTACGGTGCACATTTTTCTTTCTTTCTGTTTCCTTTGTTTTTTTGTAATGTATTGAAGAGGCTGTATGTGTAAATGAACATGGTCTCTGTCAAGGTGCATTGAATGGTACGACGACTAGGCGTTTAAAAATTTAAGATGCATAAATTACGTGTAGCTGGATTTTGACAATTTTGTATAATGTAAGGTACATTATTATCAACGTATTTATCAGCTTTTTAATTTGGGTTACCAATATTAACGCTGCATTGTAAATAAAAGTGATACTTAACCGGTGTTTTGTTTATTACGTGGTGCTGGTTGTCTATCCAGAAGATAAGGAGAAGCTGGAGAGATATTGAAGAGTCGAATTCTGGAAATGAATAGATATTCGAACTCAGTGAGCAGTGACCTCGAATTAATTGCATTTTAATTTTTTTTTCAAAATTGGAAGACTTGTGACACTGAGAGGTTGTAACCGAAAAATAAGACGAGTCAATTTGTGGACTTCTTCTTTCAAAATTGTAAAAATCGATTGAAAATTACCTAAAAAATTGCCTTCGATAAAATTAAAAGTGTGTGATTCTCTAAATTCGCACGTTCTTGAAGGTGCTGAAAACGAACATGACCCTGGTGTTTCGATTAGACCTACACTTGAGATCTGCAGCTCACCCCCTCCTTCTCCAAAAGAAAACTTTTAAAGGTGACAATTTCGTCAGGATTCATGCAATAGTTTTTGTATAAAATAATTATGTACTTTTTCAGTGAAATTGATAGAAAATTTTCCCGCAAGTGACATCAACTTTTCAGGATCGAATGCCATCTTTTTCAGTTGGTCTTATCCAGATTTTTGAAACCATATCAAAGATATTGAAGTTAATTTGACTTGAGCTGCTGAAAGTTTAGTACTTTCCCTACTTTTTATACTCGTATTGATGTGCCTTTTTGTAGAGTAGGTCTTTTTCATTTTTTTAAAAATTTGATAAATTGTGGTCAAATAATTTTACAAAGAAGCAGAAAATGAAAATTCTGAAAGTGGCTTGGTTTTTTTTTGTTCGAATTTAAAATTTCAAAAGTAGGCGGTAGGTACAAAAAAATTTTTATTCGACATCGACTTGTCCAGAATCGTTATCCATTTTTGAGCTTCAAGCCTTCAAATGATATTTCTAATTTTTTCAACATTCCATGGGAACTTTTGAAAAAAATTCTCTAAAAATTAAAAAAAAAACAATTTAAGATTGTATGTCTGCTTGTCTGACTTCTTAAGGTCACTGGCCTGTCTGACTAACTTCTTAAGGGCACTGAGCTACCTGTCTAGCCTCTCATGGTTGTCTGTCTTAATGCCTGTCTGATCTCTTAGGGTCATTGACCCGTTTGACTGGCTTCTTGAGGTCACTGACCTATCCGTCTAGCTTCACATATTCGCCTGTATGTCTGGCTTTTCAAGTTCGTTCGTCTGACAGGTCACCTACTTGTCTACCCACTCATCTCATGGTCATCTATTTGCTTGTCTGGCCTTTTAAGGTCATTGACCCATCTGTCTGCCTGTCTGGCCTCTTACGGTTGTCCGAATGTCTGTGTGACGGTCCAGAGTTTTCCATTTGTCTGTCTGATCTCTTGAGGTCATTGACCTATGTGTCTAGACTCTAAAAGACAGATGTCACTGATTTACCTTCTAGCTTCTCAAGATCCTTGCTTATCTAGCCTCTTAAGGTCGTTGACCCATCAATATTGCTTCCCAAGGTCGTTTGGCCACTTAGGACCGTAAGTACTCGGTTACTTTTCAAGTATTTTTGTTTATAAAAATTTTCACAAATTTAAATTGTTCATCTCTCACTTTCTGCTTGAAATTGCATAGATGAAGTCTCATCGGTTGTCAAATTGCTCACAAAGTCTCCTTTCTTGCCAAAAATTGTTGAAAAAGGCTTCTTTTGGTAAAAAATTCAAATAATCCTCACTTTTTCCGTAAAAATTGCCTACAAATATTGTTTTTTTACACAGAATTGTTTTTCGAAAAAAATTTACTAAAAATCGTCATGTTTTTGCCAATATCTAATTTCCAAAAATTCTCTCCTTTGTGCCTAAACATTGAAAAAAGTTTTCGTTTTTCTCAGAATAATTGTAAAAAATTGCTTTTTACCTAAAATTACCAAAAATTTCCATTTTCATCTTTAAACTTTCAAAGTCTCAGTTTTTTTTTTTTTGCAAAAAATGACTAAAAAGTCTTGCCTTCATTTTGGTCTTTTTTTTGTGAATTGAAATGTTTTTCATATTATGGTTTATGTAAGTATAGGTTTTTTGGTTATTTCTTTGAACTTTTTTGGTTACTGAAGTTATAGTACTGTTTTGAAAGAAATTGAGTATGAGCCCTGCCACTCCACCCTCCACCCATCTTTAAAATTTGGGCATGGTTGAATTTCGAGTCGAAGTATGGATAGTCAAAGTTATCCGCATGCAAACAAAATTTTTCAAACAGATTTCAAATTGAACCAGGAGGAAACTAAATTTGAGAAAATTTCATTGTGTTATTGCTCCGACTAAAACTTTTTTTCATTTCAGGGAGGAGAGGGTAAAAATTATCAGGGACGCCTAAGATTAATATTAAATAATTTTTGAGTCCCAATAATCACGAATGACGAAATGGATTTTGATATGATTCTTATTTAAATAGGCAGACATGCGAGCCTATTTCTGGTGTTTCAAATCAGCTCAAAATGTCCAATGATGTAGATTCAGATATGACTGTTAGGATTATTATCTTTTATGGCGTTTTGAAAAGTTTAATGATTTTTCCTTGCTTGGAAATGAATCATGCCAAGGTACTTCAATTCAATTGCATTTTTATTTTTTAAAATTTTTATTCCCAATTTATGTACACATTTTTATTTTACCAACATTTATTTGTTTGTGCACCACTTAGTAAGGTATAAAATGATATAAATTGGCATAAAATCAATACAAACTAAAAAGTTGCCAAAAAAATCATAAGTCGACCCATTTTAGGCTATTGATATAAAATTGAAGCAGATGTTCGCTGAAGTTTCGTTCGTGATGTTCGTAAAATTCCTCAATAGTCAATATTGACTTCAGCCTCAGCGTTGCATCTTATTTTATGATTCTTCGGTAGATAATCAATTCCTTCAATTCAAAGTAATCTCCAACGAAAAAGGAAGCAAATTGTGAAAAAAGCTACCCTGTATCACAGCATCAGTGAAGAGCTTTTCTTTTCAAGATACGTACACAAATACAAGTATGGAAATAGAGTATGCTCTTAAGAAAGTCATAGCATTTTACGTATGTGTTACGTACTGCGCATGGCAGGTTGGTGTCGTCACGCGGTGGAGGTGGGTGGAGCAACCAATGTGGTGCAACGTTGTACGTGAACAGCTGATTTGATGCTTGCTCGCGCACTGCGCAGTACGTAAAACTTACGTAAAATCCTATGACTTTCTTAAGAGTATAATCTATTTCCATACTTGTATTAAAGAGCTTTACGTACACATTACGTAAAGCTCTTTAATACAAGTATGGAAATAGATTATACTCTTAAGAAAGTCATAGGATTTTACGTAAGTTTTACGTACTGCGCAGTGCGCGAGCAAGCATCAAATCAGCTGTTCACGTACAACGTTGCACCCCATTGGTTGCTCCACCCACCTCCACCGCGTGACGACATCAACCTGCCATGCGCAGTACGTAATACATACGTAAAATGCTAAGACTTTCTTGAGAGCATAATCTATTTCCATACTTGTATTAAAGAGCTTTAACATTACGTACATGCTGAAAAATTTAATTTAAAAAATGCTGAGAATTTTTCATCATCTTGGATTGGCAACACTGATCACGCGATAGCAAATTCGTCGCTTCCCTCCTCATCCTCTTCGTTTGTTAGTTTTGAATCTTTGATTGACGGGCTGCGAGTTGTTTGTGATATCAGAGTGTTTTCAGGATCTTTTGAAGTTTTTTGAAGCTGATTTTGATCGAAACTTCGACCAGAAGGGTTTAAAATTTCATCTCGTTGATGTTGTAAAGAATTCGAGGTGCTGAGTTCGTTTAAACATGAATCGAATACTTGCTAGAGTTTTCAGTAAAAACTCTCTTCCCATCGTCCATCGTTCGTACCATGAAGTGACCGGTGATATAGTATGTCCTTCGATGGTCCAAGGAATAGATCATATTCGAGATTCTCGTCTGAATAAGGTACAGTACTCTTCATCTGCTATTTCACTCACGCCACACTCGTATAATGGCAGAAATCCAATTTACCAATTTCTAAATTTTCAATCACTAATGTTTGTTTTTCTATTAGGGGTTAGCTTTTACACTGGAAGAAAGGCAAGCTTTGGGTATTCATGGTCTGATGCCACCGTGTTTCAAAACTCAAGCGCAGCAAATCGACGTATGCTGGTTCAGTGTGCAGAAATACCAAGAAGATCTGAATAAGTTCGTTTACCTGTCTGAATTACAGGTGAACTATTTCTTTGCCCTTTAAATTGTATATTAGCGTGTTAGTTCCACTTTCATCGAAGCAGCCATGTATCTTACAAAGGGTGATATTTTATATTTTTACAGGATAGAAACGAGCGATTATTCTACCGACTTCTATCCGAACACGTCGAAGAGTTAATGCCCATCGTGTATACGCCTACTGTTGGACTAGCGTGTCAAAAATTCGGTCTAATTTATCGACGACCCAGAGGCCTCTTTATAACCATTCACGATGCCGGACATGTATTCGATATTTTAAAAAATTGGTAAGGCGTTCGATCATCTCATCGTCATTTTAATCGTAGCATGTACATTGCTTGATGGGAGCTTATCATTTTAGCATTGTACAAATATTTATAGCATGAGGTCATCTTTATTATAAGATAGTAGTGGTGTTATATGGTATAAATATTAGGCCTGAACCGGATGTACGAGCGATCGTCGTTACGGATGGTGAAAGAATCTTGGGATTGGGCGATTTGGGAGCATGCGGTATGGGTATACCGGTTGGGAAATTATCATTGTACACCGCGTTGGCTGGAATTAAACCTCATCAATGTTTACCCATCACTATCGACGTCGGAACCAATAACCAAGTAATACGCATGGTTGTATCATTAACTCGAGTTCGTTCGTAGAATTATTACTTACGTTCGAAATACTCTTATAACCTTGCTCGGAGATTTAACACTATAGACGCTCTAAAACCTGTACACCGTTCATTGTGTATTAATTCCAATTTTTTCCCCTTTATTTTTAGAAATTACTCGACGATCCGTGTTACATTGGATTACGTCAGAAGAGAGTAACTGGGCAAAGATATGACGATCTACTCGACGAATTTATGTCCGCCATTGTTAAACGATACGGTCAAAATACTCTGATCCAAGTAAATATTTGATTTTTCCAATTCGTATTTTATCATCAAGAACTCAAAATCATCGTTATTAAAATACATATCTTCTTGTGTAGTTTGAAGATTTCGGAAATCATAATGCGTTCAGATTCTTGGCGAAATACCGTAACCAGTATTGTACTTTTAATGACGATATTCAAGGTACAGCTGCGGTAGCTGTCGCAGGTCTCATCGCTTCGCAGAAAATCACCAAGAAACGATTATCTGACAATCAGTTCCTGTTCTTTGGCGCCGGAGAGGTATTTTGCAATTCATTGGGGTACTTTATGTGTGTAGAAATGAGTAATTTATAGTGTTTTAATTCGGTTAATTGTGCAGGCTGCGATTGGAATCGCTGATATGTGTGTGACAGCGATGGTTGCCGAAGGTTCAACTATCGACGAGGCTCGTAATAGAATATGGATGATGGATATCGATGGACTTCTCACTAAAAACAGACCGGAAGGACATCTCGAAGGTGGGGTTTAATTTTGATTAACATCGAGTACAAAAAATCGTCAAGAAAGTGGCCCAATCTTAATGACGAGGGATATTTCAACTTCTAAGATTTATGAATTAATTGAAAAAAAAATTATCGTCCAAATTTATAATCAAGAAGGAAAAAAATTATCTTGATATCGAAGAAACCTTGAATGAATTTTTAAAATAGATTTCCTCGAATTAGGTGATTAGGTCGTATCATGTTTTTTTTCAACGAATTGATGCAGTGCAAGTTTTTAATATTTTTTGCCAGCCAAATTGAAATATTTTCCCTGGAATTTTTAAAGCACCTCCCCCCCCCTCCCTTATAAAACAAAATGTAGACTTGAAAATTATATTGGTGACTGTTTCTATCTTTTCTTTTGAATCTTTGTGATCTTACTTTTAAATTTTGATACTTTCTCCTTCCTTTGATTTAAGGAAGGAAGAAGAAAAAAAAAAGATTGTGCATTTACTTGAGATAATCAACAAAAGACATTTTTAATTTTTCAATTTTTATTTTAGAAGAAAGGTTTTTTTTCCTTCTATATTTTACGTATATTTAAACTGAATTTTCAGGGTTATTTTATACGTTGTCTATTGAAATAATTTATTTTGACTGTTTTTCTCACCCCCCCCCCCCGCCAGAGTTAGTACTCGGTTACTCGTCAAATAACCAAGTTACTAGAGTTACTAAAAAGTAACTTTGTTAAATGGCCTCGTTTCTTGACGAAAATCGTCCCTTTTTAGTTTTTTGACAAAAAAGTAGGTATTATTTGTCGCCAATAATTGCAAAAAAGTCTTATTTTTTGAGACAAATGGAGAAAAATTTTCGATTTTTACCAAAATTGTTGGAAAATTACCTTTTTTTCGACAAATTGCTTAAAAATCTTGGTTTCTTTACCAAAAATTGTCAAAAAAGTAGGTATCCTTTTTTTGCCTATAATTCTCAAAAAGTCCTGCTTTTTGACTAAAATTGTAAAAAATTATATTTTTTGTAAAAATGACCAAAGTTTGTCGTTTTTTTGCAAAAAGTTCCGAAACGTCTCAATTCTTTCCAAAAATTATCCAAAAGTTTCGTTTTTTTTTTTGACGAAAATTTGGAGAGATATGTAGTATCATTTTTTTGCTATGTTAAAAAGTTCTGCTTTTTTCTAAAATTGTCAGTCTTCCTGCTTGCCAAAAATTGACAAAAATTTTTGCTTTTTAGCAATATTGGAATGTCTTGATTTTTTTTGTAAAAGTTGTCAAAAATTACGACAAAGTCTCGTTTTTTCCTCAAAGTTGCAGAAAACTTGCTTTTTGACAAAATTTGAGAAAAACTATAATTTTTTTTTCCAATGTAATCTGAGTAATTCCCAAAAAGTTTTGCTCTTCTCTGAAATTGTCAAATTCTCGCTTTTCGACTAAAATTCTCGCTTTTTAGCAAAATTCTTACTTTTTTTTTTTCAAAAATTTCCCAAAGTGCTCGTACTTGACTGCCAGAAAAATTTCCAAAAAGTATCATTTTTTTAGCCATCATTATTGTCAACGTTTTGTTTTTCGCTAAAAATTCTCAAAAATTTTTGTTTTTTCAAAGTCTTACCAAAAATGTTTGCTTTTTACCAAATTTCTAAAAATTTCGTGTTTTTTTGCAAAAATTTAGTTTTTTCTCAAAAATTCCAAAAACATTTCACTTTTTCCCAAAAATTGTTCAGAAGTCTCGCTTTTTTGCCAGAAATTCTCAAAAAGCCCAGTTTTCTTTTAAAAATGGAAAAATATTGTTTTTTGCAAAATGCAAAAAGCAATCTGCTAGTTTTATTTCTTTTCTTTTTTAATTTTTTTTCTGTTGAAGCGGTTTTGTACCAATTTTTTTTCTCTTTCCAGGTAATAAAGCGTATTACGCCAAAGATGTAGGAGTTAAAAAGAATTTCCTCGAAATTGTCAAAGAAGTGAAACCTTCGGTTTTAATAGGTAACGATTTTAAATCGACGATAACTTTTAATTTTTGCTGAAAACTTGAACTTTTATGATGTAAAATTTCCAACTATTCAGGAGCTTCTGCATGTGGCGGTGCCTTTACACCGGAAGTATTAAGTGTAATGGCCGATAACAACGAACGACCTGTGATATTCGCTTTGAGTAATCCTACCAGTAAAGCCGAATGTACCGCCGAAGACGCCTATGTCCATACTCAGGTAAAAATTTATATCCAATTCAAATATTTTTGTCGTGTCAATCTGAGAGTACGTTTTTATAAATCGTCGATTCGTGTTTTAGGGACGTTGCATATTCTCCAGTGGTTCTCCTTTTCCGCCAGTTGAATTAAACGGGCGTACTTATCAAACTGGTCAAGGAAACAACGCTTACATTTTCCCAGGAGTAGCTCTGGGAGTAATTACGGCCGGAATTCATCACGTGACCGATGAATTATTCTTGCTGGCTGCTCGGGTTAGGATTACCGTCTAATTCAGTGTTGAAGTCACGTATGTAAATTCACGTTCTTATGTACTTAAAATTTGTTGATGATTTTTTTCTAGATCGTCGCCGACGTTGTTACCGATGAAGATATAGAAAGTGGCAGAGTATATCCTCCGTTGAAAAAAGTCAAAGATTGTTCTTTCGATATAGCCGTCAAAATAGTGGAATACGCGTATAAAAATGGTAACCAACTCGAACTACACTACACGTTTTACGCAAAATTTGGATTTATTCGATAATAATTTTATTCAATGTATTATCACTAGGTATCGCATCTGTGTATCCTGAACCTAAAGACTACGAAGCATTTATCCGAAAACAGATGTACGATTACGCTTACGATTGTCCTCTTCCGGCCTTGTATCATTGGCCTAAAGAAGCTGAAGAAGTCTTAGCTCCCAAACCTATCTCCGAATTGACCGGTGATCATCTTAAAACCGCTCGTTAAATATTTCCATCTCTCATAACAAAATGTCACACATGCGTAACTCGATGTTCAAAATTCTACTTACATTGATTTTTTTTTTCAATTCTACGTATTTGCTAAGTTTTTATCAAAATAATCTCTCTTAACAAATTGGTTTTCTGAGCTTTGTGTAAAGATATCTAGAGTTGGCGTCATTCTATCGTGTCATAATGGGATTAGTTTTATTGAAATGTTCCTACTGTATGTCTGTAACCACTTTGGGTGAATTAGTTATCATTCCGATAATTTATTCTATATTTGATCGGCGATTTTAATGGCTAAAGAACCGAAAGTCGGAGCCGATTATGTGTCTGTGATCATTTTGCGTTTATATTTTTTTATAAGTGTGGGTAATGAAATTACTTGCAGTGTTGATTAATTATTTTTAAAAAAATTTACCATCATCTATTATTTTTATTGAGTATTATTTTGCGTGGTTAAGTTTCTCAAGTATTACCAAGTATTTTTATCTATAATGTAAAAATATCGATGATCGTCGATTTTTTTTTAAATAGTTCTTTTGATGCGTCATGATGCCAAGTCGCCAAGAGTCGTAGGATTTTAATTGAGATCTGTTTTTTTCACAATTTTTGCATAAAAATTCTTCATTAAAAAAGTCTTTGTCGATTTTTTTTTTTTTTGAAAAATATGTAATCCAAAATTCTGTAATAATTGACCACACGATTTTAGTAATTGACAAAACAGGGTAATTAGCTCTTCGAAAATTATTTTAAAGCAGCGTTTTTTTCCTGTTCTATCAACAAGAACCGCAAATTTTATTCAGCTATCAAGGATTTTTTTATTACTGAATAAGGGAAATTGTAAAAAATCTGAAATACTCTTTCGAGTATTTTCGTCGAAGAAATGGGCCAAATGATTTCCTCTTCGACTCTCGGTATTTGATCCTACGTTCGGTGTGATTGTTTTCACAATATTTTCCAAGTTGATGAATCATAGTAATTCATGAAACTAAGCTTTAAAAAAATTCAATTAATATCGTCAATATTATTATCAATGCATTAAATCGAAAATTTGATTTTACTCTGTAAATTTGGCTACAGAAGTTGCTAAATGTTCATTTTATTAATTCTAATTTTAAAATGCTATAATGTTAAATCCGCCGAATAATTGTTAGAAAAATCTTGAATGTCAATTTTCTTCTCATTTAATTATTAAAACATATCTACGACTTCATATTATTTTCAATTTCAATTTATTCATTTCTTTCTGGCAAAGTGGACGCGAATTCGTCAATTTATCAATTATATTTCGTCCGAATCGTGAAAGTTTGATAAACTATTTTAACATTTTGCCGAGATAGTAAACCATAATCTATATAAACCGGAACTTGATCGTTCTATTTTTTAAAATTTAGAAATAGTTTACTCCTCTTTTTTGAAGCCCGATTTAGGTTCTTATGGTCAACAAGAGTGAGTCTGAGGTGTGTGAATAAAATAGAACCAAATTCTAAGAAGACACACCAATGCCCTTTCAGCTCCTTGCTCGCTTCTCCAATCGAGAAAATGATATCAGATTGATAATCTGTGAGGTCAGAACGACGCCAAAATCAAAATGACCTTGATCGAAGTGAAAGAATTTTGGGTCGAGTGCAAAATCACGGAAATATTTTATATAAAATGTATTTATTAAAAATATAAGATTTTCTATACTATAAATGGTTACTAATTTGTTCGTTAATAAATTACACGAATAAACAAAATTGTTTTAAAAATCCAATTCAACTAAGTATTTTCCATCGCCATTCGTAGAAGACGCAAGCTTCCAAAAATACGCTTAACATACACATAACACAAACACAAAAATGAGCACTAAACTGGTAACATCCTGTAAATTTGATTTGAGCATTACGTTACAATATAGTATACAAAATACAAATAAATAAATTATATTCACGTCGCTTCGTTTTTTAAATAAACAAATTACAATGAAAGTAAATAATTACACATGAAATAAATAGAAAAATGATACAAAAAACACGCAAATTGTAGGAAAAACACAATAATAATCTATTAAGTAATACAAAATTCCAGTCGCTATGAGCTTATATGTAATACTGATAAATACTCAAAGTATTTCGCTTCTGGGGATATTTTAGTCAATTTATCTATATCTGACAGCGTTTCTATGATCACATTTAATTAACCATTCGGTATTGGGGTTTCGTTGATAGACTGCCATCATTTTAGCCGTTGGTTCTAGGCATCTTTGTCCTAAGGGGAGGAAAAAATACGTAAAAATCAATGGTAAGTAAAGTATATTATTTGTATTTTAATATGGAATGATCCTACTGCGAGTTGATTTTATTACCTATATTTCCACCGATTTCATATAAAAAATGTGTTCTTAATGCAGTCTCGGCATCGGCTGTGGCCAACAAACAGGATAAATTACCATTTGGGGCTAATTCCGTAAGTACTCTTTGTTTGATATCTTTTCGACGGACTTGTTTATTGCTTATATTTCTAGGCGAATTTTTCGAACCGAGTTCTGTGATTCTGCAATTACAAAAAACCAGAAATGGAAAAATGATTGATTATGGATCTACTTTAATCATTATTTTTTTTTTCAATTTGAAAGAATGCGACAGCTTACCTTAATACGACGTCTCCAACAGTCGTATCTACGTTTAAGGCTACTGGAATGTTGGATAAATTGAATTGAGGAGCGTTCACACGAATTACTCCTTCTTGAAAATCTACTTCGTTGTCGATTTTTCTCATTATCATTTCTCCTCGTATACCTTTCTTGTGGCCGAGGAATTTTTTCATCTGTGAAATCGAAAATTAAAATACATACGTAATTATTTGAGACGAATTAAAAAATATACTTAATGAGAACATAAAATGTTTCAAAGTCAGAAATAATTCAATATACAAATACAAATATACCGAAAGCATTAATGGCAGGGCTCCTGCTCAATTTTTTTTCAAAAAAAAAAAAAAACAATACAAGTAGCCAAAATAGCTTGAAAAAGTAGGTAACCAAAAAAGTGACAAAACGCGAGCAAAAAATTTTAATGTGGAAAAAAATAACCAAAAAAACCTCCGAGAACATTTCAAATTAAAATGTTCCGGTTTTTACATAAAAAGAGTTTAGACCGTTTTTTTTTGCAATTTTTTGGTGAAAAAAGCGAGACTTTTTTCCAATGAGAGTTTCTGGCAAAAAAAACATATTTTTGAGAGATTTTTGAAAGAAAAAAAAATGACAACTTTTAACGCTTTTTACAAAAAGTGATAGGTAATTTTCAAACATTTTGCTAAAAAAACAGAACTTTTTGTCATTTTTTGAAAAAGTGACGATTTTTAAAAATCTAAGTATGGCAAAAAACAAAACTTTGACAAAAAAATATATTTTTTCGTTTTTTTTGCTGGAAAATTCAGACCTTTTGCAATTTTTTGTTTTGGTGAAAAATAATACATACCTTTTTTTGGGTAATTTTTGGATAAAAATTAAATTTTTCAGCAATTTAGTAAAAGAGCGAGTTTCTGTCAATTTTGTGGCAAAAAAGGAAGACTTTGTAAATTTAAGCAAAAAGCAGGAATTTTTGGCAAATTTTTGCAAAAACATGATTGGTAAAAAAACAAAACTTTTCGGAAACTTTGGGCAAAAAGCAATATTTTTGGGTAATTTTTTGAAAAAGTGAGACTTTTTTCAATTTTTTTTCCAAAGTCAGTTTCTACTTTTCTGAAAAAAAACAGAATTTTGGTAGATTTTTTTGAGGTAAAACGACATTTTTTAACAATTTTGGTAAAAAATAATTGGATTTTTAAAAAATTGAAAATTTTTAACAATTTTGGATAAAATGCGAGACTTGGAAAATTTTAGCAAAACGTAGGAATTTTTGGTAATTAGATATATACTTATTGGCAAAAAATTATAGTTTTTTGTAAATTTTTGTGGCAAAAGCATGACTTTTTATTGCAATTTTTTGTTTTGGTAAAAAATTTTCCTAGTTTTGGATAACTCTTGAAAAAAGAAAAATTTTTCAGGAATTTTTGCAAAAAATGAGTGTTTTGTCAATTTTAAGAAAAATTAGGATTTGATATTTTTTTGTCATTTTTGCCAAAAAAGGGATACTTTTGGGTAATTTTTGAAAAAAAATGAGACTTTTGACAATTTTAACAAAAATGAGAAAAATCAAAATTTTGAATATTTGTAAAAAAAAGTAATTTTAGTAAGCAAAAATTACTTTTAGTAACATTTTATAACTTGTATGAGCCTTGCGATAGGAGAAGCATTTTAATTACGCAGTTGAATTAATTCAACATCAATCACTGAAAATCCAACTCACCGGACTGTTTTCTTTCAAGCCGTATTTATCTAGATCGTTGATACGCCTTAATTGAGCAATTAATGGGCAAGGAACTTTGTTCAGTCGATCGTAGCAGCTCATCAGTGTTTCAGTGATACGGCAGCTGACTGCTGCTAATCCCAACTGAGCTTGTAGATTAGCTGCACTTTTATCTATTTGAATGTATCTGCGAAGCGAAAGCCAAAGTAATTAAATTAAGTTTTGTTTATGAGGAGAGAGAAGCTTAGCTGGAAAACCAGAAAATTCAGCTACCTGGGAGGGAAAATCGAAGGCGCTAAAATCATCGCAACGTTATGCTTGCTCATCATGTTCTGCTCCTCGTGCTCGACCAACTTATTCATAAACGAAATGATGGCCAACAACGTCAACCTATTTTCCACCGGTAACAATAGTACCAATAAATTAAGCACTTTTTCACATTCTGGTAAACCTATTCGAGCGAAACAAACAGAAAAAAATATGCTTTAGTAAAGACATAAATCGTCAAAATAACGACTTGAAAAATTGATACTTTTGCCATCAACATTCAACTTACTGTGCGACTGATAAAACAAATTGATCAACTCGTTCGTTAAAATAGGTTCGGGTAAATCGCGCAGTAATTTTTTAAATACCGCCGTTAACTCGTGTATGGCACTTCTCTGCAACATTTGATCGATTTGCTGGGGCTCGTTGTAGAAATCTTTTTCGATAGCTTGACACAGGGCGTCGATTTTCGCTTTGTTTCCAGCTACCCTGAGGACGCCCTTTTCACGTAAACCACGTTTTTCTAATTCGTTCAAGAGCTGTAAAAAAAAAAAAAAAATAGCAATGAGGTGAGTCTATTGATCACTGTTTCCCAAAACATAGAGATTGAGAAATGTCAATGGTCTCAACTTACTTTACGAAATATCAAAGGAACATGATGTATTTGTTCTTTGGATAAATTAGAGTCTTTTTCAACCAGAGTAGATAAAGAACATCCAAAAATATTGCCTTCTGCGAACACACCAAAAAAAAAATCCATTCGTGTTAATCGAAATAGGAAAAAAAAACCCTAACCAAATTTTATCGTCATGAGTAGTCTCATTTTACGAACCTTGTTTTCGTTTTCTTTTATAAGGTTTAATTTTAGGAAACGGGTTAGCAGCTTTGTCGAAAATGGTTGATAATTCTACAAACAACAATGGTCTCAATTTGACTAGATCATCGTCGGCCAGCGTGTCCACCCAAGTGCATCCGACCAACCTTTCTTCTTTAATTTGTTCGCTATCGTGTTCGTCGTCGTTTTTCCATTCGATGACTGGCTGCTGCCACATGTTCTCGAAACCTAAGCTGGTACAATGGTTGTTATTATCCTTGGACACCTCTTCGGTATTCGATTCCGGTGTAATTGTTGAAGGCGCAGTCGTCGTCGTCGTCGTCGATGATTGAACCGGTGCAGTCGTATTTCTAGAAAAATTCAATTAACGCGTGAATTAAAAATGAACATTTTATATTCACGTGACCTAGAGAAGAAGAAGACTAATTCGTGGATTGATCTATCGTAAGCGATTATTTGAGGCTAATAAAATAATTTTTGGTTATTTATGGTAAATGACGAAACATTGTAGGTAAATTACTGGTACTTTTTATGAATGAACAATAATTATTCACAGTAAATAAATAATAGGTAATTTTTGATGAAACACTGGATATTTTAGTAAAGTACCATTAACTATGGGTTTTTAAATTCTGATAATTTTTGGTAAATTGTTAGTAAATTACTGGTAATTCTTGGTAAATTTTTGGTAAATTACTGGTAACTTTTGGTAAATTTTTGGTTGTTCATTGGTAAATTGTGGCTAAATTACTTGTAATTTTTTGGTAAATTACTGGTAATTTTTGGTAAATTACCGGTAATTTTTAGTAACCTACAAGTAACTTTGGGTGAATTGAATTCTGATTCTATTTGAATTAATTACAGGTAATTTTCGGTAAATGACTGGTAATTGGGGGATTGACTTTGAGAACTTGGACAAATCGCCTGTTGAGTTCCTAAAAATATGTCAACTTTCTGAAAATTTGAAAAAAAGTCCGGTTGATTTTTTTTAACGAACATTTGATAACCTAGTTTCAAAGAAAGAACATAAAACTTGAAAAAAGGGGAATTAAGAGTTGCTTTGAATCAAGACTAATTAACTGATGAGTTATGGATTACTTGAGATGATTTTTGATTTTATTTTGACAGGAATACATCGGATTTTGAAAAAAATCTCATTCGAAGTAAACTACAATTCAAGATTTTTGATCAAAATTGTTTTGTATCATGTTTTTTTCCTTTTTTGAAAATTTTAAATCAAAATATCCAGAATTTGGGAGCTTTTTTCATTATATTTAAAGAGAAACTCTTTCTACTATTTTTTTTCAAATTTTTTTATTTGACCCATTAAAATTTAATTATAAACCTTTTTTCTTAAAATGCCAAAAAATTGAAGCGTTTTTCCATTACTAAAACAAAACAAAAACATAAAATAGGGAAATGTGAAAATTGTTGGGAAAAATCCAAAACATGATGAAGAATAAAAAATATTATCCACTAAAAAAAAAACAACAACAAAATATTATTCAGATAATTGAGGGAAAACCTGAAAGTAATTTGAAAAATTGATTTAAAAAATAATTTTATAAATCATTTATTTTAGGGCAAAAAATCGAAAGAATTACAAAAAATGAACAGAAAATGTAAAATATTATTTTTTTAGCAGCCAATTGGAAAAAATTAAGTCAAGTTGAAAACCTATGATCGTTGGCATGTTTTTAGAAAATATTTTTCCAAGTTGCTTCCAAATGAAATACGTAAAAAGAAGAAAAATCGATCATTTATCTAAAACCATTCGACATTGTGGATTGAACAGACCAAAAAAAATTTGAATAGGCAATAGAAACAAGATAATTGAAAAAAAAATTGATTTTTTTGAAAGGGGGGGGGGGGTTGGTTGGTAGACAATTTTTTAGGAAAATCAAAATTTCAAACAACTTTTTCAAAAAAAATCAATAATGTTCAACTAATTAACCTGAGCTAATCTAATTTCTAAAGAATGAAAAGAATTTATGCCTGATCCAACCAAAATCATCGAACAAATGATTTAAAATATTTTAGTCTTTTCAGGTTGAACCTCTTCACAACCCTACCAACTGTAGCGTTAGTTAATCACATCAGTTTTTCTTACCCATTATTAAGCTTTTGACTATCATTCGTTGACGCTTGGTAACTACTTCTGAATGGGTTGATATCTCGTACTGTGCCGAACCTTTGGAATCCCAACATCGTGATACCTTCCGCTGAAAAAATTAAAAAAGACGCATTCATAATTTTTTTTAAACACCATACTCATTTAAGTAAAAAAGTAATTAAGAAAATTCGACTGAAAATGGAAATCTCACATCGAACCATTATGTAGGTAGAGGTACCCATATGGAATTTTCCAACAATAATGAGAACCGAAAATTTAGGTAAAATACTTTCTCAAAATTCAAATACAATTCGTTAACACAGATACAGAAATCGATATCTTTTCTCATTTCTCCTACGAGATGCGAAAATTACCAGAAAAATGACACAATAAACCCACTTCCGTTCCATTCCTCATAATAAGCATACGAAACCTTGTAGATATGCCAAGTACGAATACGAAAACCATGTAAGTACAATATTGCATACGCATAGTGCACAAAATTTTCATACCTGTATATCGTATTTTTACACCGCACCGTCACCGTCGCATAATCACCAAATTAAAGGAATTCGCATTCTTATTATAATTTGGAACTCGTTAATTTTATTAATAAGACCAATAAACCTAATTACCTATACCTATACATAATTATAACACGTTTTCCAAAAGAAAGGTCGACATTGAACCGGGCCAAGATGAAGAGGGGAAGAAAAGAACAAAACAGCACACGCTATACAACCAGTTATGCGGAACTTTGTACGTAGGTAGATGTACGCACAGGAACTACACGTAGACGAAGGTACCTCAACACATATTACGTACCTTACCTACCTCACTAAAATGTTCATACAATCGAATACTCAGAATTAAAGTAAGAGCATAATTATTATTTCGACAATGGGCGATATACGAGTACAAAAAGACAAAAAGACAAAAAAAAATTGGTAACCGAGATTCGTGAAATTCTTGACATTTTTTTTTCAAATACTTCTGCGTTATACTCTCGTTTTTATTCAGGTAATAGGTATGCATTCAAACTCACCATTTCCTGAGGCGACGACATCTCTGTCCGTTTTGATAACTCGTCGAAATATTTCCCTTCTAGGAGTAAACGTTTCTTCTTTAGATTTCGAGTCAGTTGTGGAGCTGCCAATGCAACTACATTTACAAACAAAAATAAATAAAATTATTTACTTAGCATGAATTCAAGCTTGTGAGCAGGAGAGATACAGTTCAAACAGGGAACAATAAACTCTTTTGTTATAGGATGTAATTGATTAACTTTTAAAGCTACAAAACTCGAATGAAAAACTAGAAATTAGAATTGACTCTTTTACAATTTCAAACGCTGAACTTAATCCTTCTGAAAGACTATTAGAGGAAATTTTTCATGGGTGTTTGTTAGAGCTAATTATTTTCCCTTGAAAAAAAAAAAAAAAATGGACAGATACAGATATATTTTTGCAAAATGGTGGGGGGAGGGGAGAAGTGAGTCATTCTATCATCTGACATGATCGTACCTCCCAATGTTAGGGAACTGAATTTCTACTAAATTAAAAAGATCAAATAATTGTTCTTTGAATTTGAAAAAAATGGCAATAATGTAAGTAACTACTTAAGTAGTAAGTACATACTTACAAAAAACAGAACATTTCATTTTGGCTGAGCTTGAAAAAAAAAAATTATCCAGAATTTTGTTTGGAAATGCTAAGTAAATGAATTGAAACATAAAAAATTGAAGAAGTATATTCCAAAAAACAAAAAAAAAATCATATTTTCAGAAATTGATGATAAAAATGAGTATAAGAAACTACCAAAAACCATTTTACAAGACAAAAGTAATTCAATATTTTGCAAAAATGTAAAACGAACGAAGCATATTTTTGTGGTATCAAATCATAGAACCGTAATATGAAAAATTCGAAATTTAATATAGGTAAGTAAAAACATTTTCAAGAATGAGAAAAAATTTATTTGAAAAATATAAAAAATGGTTATCAATTTCAGGGTGAAAGAATGATTCCAGAAGATCGATAATTAAAAAAATAAAAATAAGTACGAAAATTCCAAAAAACAAAATCTAAGAGTTGCTGTAAATGGCTCTTGATAAATTAGAAAAAAAAATGGCAAAATAGTAAAAAAAACAAACACGTTTTCAATTTTTTTTAAAAAAGAAAAAATATTTAACAAAATTATTCAAAAAGTGGATGTATTTTCTAGTCAATTACCTATTCGGTACATTAGAGCAAAACAAAGCTCAACAGTGTTGAAAAAAAATAACAATGAATGCAAATTGAAAAAATGACAAAAAAACAGGACTAAAAAAACGCAAAAAAGACTAAGTAAAGTTTTTTTTATCAAAGCTAAAGAAAGACAAAAAAGTTGGAAATTAGAAAAAAAAACCAAAAATAAATTAAAAAAATTCTCAAAAATGACACAAAAGGAATGAATATAAACCTTTTGAATAGAAAAAAATCTCAAAAATAAAATTACGCTGATATTTTCGTAAAACTGTCGAAAAATGGAGCATATTATTATAATTTATTATTACAACCAAAATTTTGGAGAAAATTAAAAAAAAATTGAAATAATTTTCAAAAAGTAATTTTAAAAAGCTAATCAAATTTGTTTAAAAATCCACCAAAACGTAAAATATTGGAATTTTTTAAAAATATGATGAGATAAGTTTTTTATAATTGGGTACTTTAAAAAGACCGCATATCCGAATGTACCGATTAGTAGAATACAATAGAACCAAAGGGGGTAAAAACTGTATCCGAATGTCCGAATAAGCGAAATGACTGCCAATGTCCCAAAAGGTGTAAGTATCCGAATGTCCGAAGTAAAAAAAAACTTGTATGACTAGGGATTCCCAAACATATTTGGGTTTTGACGAATATGGAAGCCAATGGAAAGTACAACTACCTTGTATGTAGCATAAAAACACCTAGATAAGCGTAAGGTCGATGAAGATGGGCTCATGAAACCCCAAAACAGATTTGTGAGAGGCCCCACTCCCGCAATCCTGGAATTATGATCGACTGTATAGCCTAAGCCTTATTGCATTTTTACTTCAGGAAAATCTGGCTAAAAACCATTGAGAAGGCACAAAAATCTACTTTTTTACAGCTGAAAAGTCGAAACTCCTAAAAGGCATAGGTATCTAGGACCCCCTCCAAACGCACATGCAAATTTTCCAGCCTTCCAAGTCTATTTGTGAGGTTTCTCTTCTCCAAATTGCTCTAAAAATTTGATTTTGATTTTTTTGACTTTTTTCGCCCCCTTTTGTTTCTCTCTCTTGAGAAAATGGACACACCTCCATTTTTTAGCCAAAGTAATCTCCACTCATATTTTTCAAATCCAACGTAAAATCACACAAAATATGAAATTCCTCTGGCTAAAGCTGAAATGTTCTTATAGTCTAAAAAGAGGGGGAGGGGTGAATTTTTTTTTTAAAACATGCAGTATGTGCCTATACTTAATTAATCTTGATTGAGAACTGAAAAAAATTCTAAAATACCTTTCTTGATCTTACAATTACGAGTAGATCATTTCATGACTTTAATATTCTCCAAATTTTGAAAATGTAAACCTGAAAGTTATTTTCCAATTTCCAATAATCAAAACAATTCCACAGGTAAGTTTTTAACAATTTTTGAATTTGGCAAAAATGATTTAAAAATTGACACCACTGCCTAACAAAATATTTCCCCGGTTTCAGGAATGATATCTTTCTACAATTTAGCATTAATTAATGCGAAATATTTGCCAAGAAAAATTTTTTGAACTACATTAAGTATATGCAACAGAAGTACCTACTTTAGAAACTCCTGTAAACGCAAAAATCCGAACGGACATTCAGATACACTTTTTGGGACATTCGCGGTCATTTTGCAACGGACATTCAGATACAGTTTTTACCCCCCATGGTTCTACTGATAACCACTAATCGGTACATTCGAATACACACCGTTTAAAAAAACAGTCAACAATTGAAGTAAATACTTGACCAAAACAATGACCAAAAAAAAACCAGTTTAGCACGACACTAAAATATTTTTTAAATGGCACTTTAAGGGTGAAGAGGAGGGGTGAGGGGAGGGGGTGTCAGTCATTTTATCAACAATTAAAATAACTGAAATCCCTGCAGTTCTTAATAGAACTTTTCCAACTTCTAAAAAAAATCAACTTTCAAAAACGTAGGTTTGGGAACCCCACTTGAAAGCAGTTCTTTGAGAATAAAACTTGTTTCATTTTTAATGCTTCTTCGAAAATTACTCACCACGTCAGCTTCAGATAGATACCCATTCCATAATTATTACAATTATGTGAGGTTATTTCATCAGTAATTCCTTTCAATTTTTGTCAAAATCTCATTTTCGTTTTCAAAATGATTTTCGGAATTTTTTCAAATTACCTATGTAAGTATTGTTTTTCAAATTTCTTATTGCCTTTTCTGAGCTACAATTTTAATAAAATATCGAAATAGCATATTATTTTGTCGGATTCAACTATTTTATCAATATAAAAAAATCTTCAATTTTTCGAAATGTGATCAATTTTTTTTCAAAAAGTTACAATTTTTAAATTTTTTTTTCCAATGGCACCTAAGACTGCAACCTTGCAGGATAACGTTTATTAAACAATATTAGATTGTACAACAGTCAGAAAGAAACTCTCAATTTTGTGGTCAGAAAGAAATTCCCAATTTTGAAGTGAAAAATACACGATTTTAAATGAAATATCATTTTTCAATTTTGGAGTCAGAAATTCTCATGAAAAAAACATCACATATTTTCTCGTAATCGTACGTTCGATGATACATTTTATTCAATTAATTTACAAAATAGCAGAAAATCAATCGAATAAAAAGTCGAAAAAACGACTTGAATCACCAATGGTAATTTTGCCCCTCGATGAGTCATTTGTCACCATACATTCTCCACGTTTACATATATGTACATATTCAATATCATCTCATCTAGGTACTTCTAATTATACTGAACCCACTCGTTAAACAACAAATATCCAAAATGACCACAAAAAGGTACAACTCACCTCAAATTAATATAATCCGGGAGCGACGAATAAGGCTGAAATTGCGTTTCATTCTCGATCTTGGCTGGTTTAACGGGCTGTCCAAGTCCATGTCCATGTCCATCCCTTTGACCATTGACTTTAGTCTGCACAGTCTTATAATCCTGCACCAAAAAGGTAAAAAAATCATTTTTCAAGCAGAATTCACCGCATAACATGTTCGCTCGACGACGACAGCCGAACGACGCGAAACAAAAGCTTCCGGACTCTACTCGAAACTTGCACTTCCGATCATCTCGCGCGAGTCCCCAACCACGTCGTCGTCGCCCCCCAACCCAAAAGTACGTCTTTTTCGTCTGTCTCGATTCGATTTCCCACCAATAATGGTGTCCGTGGTGGCCGTGGCCGAAAATGATGCGACTGTTTTCGCGATCGCGAGCTCCAACGTTTTACTTTCTTCTCTGCGATCTCGCGCACGTGTCATGCACAAAATACTGCAGACAGGTATCTCTCTCACCGACGACGAGTCTCGATGCAAACAAACGTTGTTTATGTGTAATCTTATGGGCTGTGTCACACATATAAACACTTCGACGTTGGAATCGTACCGTGTTTTATCGATATTACGAGTATTATACGTATACGAGATACATATACTCGTAAACACGCGTACCCGAATAATAAACAATAAATACTTAATATATACGTATGTATCTCGTATTATACGAACAGGTACGAGTAGGTAGGTATTACGTTCTCTGGTACGACGACAACGTAACTGACATACTAACCGTGAACCTGACAGCAGCAGACTTCTTTAACCCGAATCGTGCGCCGGAAAATTCAACAGATATGCTATTTTGGATATGAGTATAGGCTGAAAAGTAAAAATAGACATCTATTTGGACCCGAACGTGACCCCAGTTGCTTTCGAAGGTTTATGCATTAGAACGAGATAGTCCATACAAGACTAACAGCTATGATGTATATGTCCATATGTCCATAATTTGCAACCGCATTAACGCAGCTCCTTGTCCGCGAATTCCTTTCAAGCGCCATAGTCGACTGGCCGAGAAGCCATCATGGTTTGCTTCTCTAATGACGAGTAAGTCTCTAGGTACCTTATGTTTTGTATTGTATAAGATGATCGACGACCAAACAGAAAACGAATCCTCTAATTGCGTTTGTAGCGAGTATTATTTATCATACCTATATGAAATGTGCGTCCTTGAATTACGACTATACCAGTGTCTTTTTGCATGTCGAAATAAACGAGCGGTATACATGTAATGCGTTCCACTAATTTGATGCTTGGAAAACCGCGACAATTTATCACGTAATTATTATCAGCAGTAGCGAAACTAAATCGAGGTTTGAGGACAAAGTGGCCAAAAGATGGACTACTTTGGCGCCACTGTCTCTAGAATTTTTCGCTATTTTGGGTGGATTATGTTGCAGATTTGGGATTTAAGGGAGATTTCAGCTGAATTCTCGATATAATGTTCCAAAATCTGGATGTATTCGGATTTTAGTATCGAGATACTATGTATGTAGTTTTAGAATATTGAAAATATGAATTTCAGAAATCTGAAATCACATCGTTTCGTGGCAGCGAGAAGAGGAGGAGTTTTAAAATATGTATTAGAAATTTTCTATGGCCGAGATTTGTGCTCTGAATTTGTCAACAACTTTATACAATATTGAAGATGTAATGATACAGGCAGTTAAAAGAAAGTATTGACCGTTCATCTGGTTTATAAACGTTGCAATAACTTGTTCCAGATACCTTGATGAAATGCCTTTAAAAAGAGAACTTTCAAAGAGCGATCATATTTACTCATGTTTCTAGTTTTTAACAAAATATGTATTGTACGATGATGGAGCTATTCGAAAAAATTTTTGTACTGTTTTATGGAGCTCATTTGGGTTACCTTATTAGAGAAATTCAGTGGTTTAAGAATGTGGAGGGGATGTTGCGGACTCAAACCCAAAAATACATAAGAAGGCATATTCTAATGCATGGCTACTTCAAATTCCAAAAAATAACCGCATATCCCAACTCAATGCAGTACCATCGAAAATCTAGAAAAAACACAATGAAGAAGGACCATTTTTTCCAAATCAAAGTTACGGGCTCAAATTTTGAGATAATCCTTACGATCCAAAACCTCTATGATGAAATTTTTAGATCGCCAAATCATCTCTGAGGCGGCTCTAACCCCTTCAAAAAGGGTGAAATTGCAATTTCAGTTGGAAAATTTTTCTCTTTGGCAGTTTTCAATCGATTTTTTTCAAACTTGCAGGGATATTAGATACCAGACACCACTACATATAAGGGTTATTTATGGAAATTTTTTGAAGCTTTTTCAGCAGGGTGTCTAACTAAACTCCCAGCCAAAAATTCATGTCCTATTTTTCCCTTGAAACTTCGAGGAAATCGAACAGGGTTGCCATTTTTTACAGGATCAAAAATTAGGTATTTCAGTATGTTCATTTTTCTGATTTTTGGAACATATTTTTCATTTATTTTTCATTTTATGAGCTTTTAAAAAAATTTTCAAGTGTGTTTCGAGCAAAATTCATAAATGGTAATTTTTTGCCAAAATAGTCAAATTTTTTCAAAGTGGTCATTTTTTGCCAAAATAGTCGGTTTTTGTCAAAATGGTCAATTTTGCAAAAATGGCCTTTTTTTGCCAAAATGGTCAAATTTTTTCAAAACGGTAATTTTTTGCAAAATGGTAATTTTTTGCCGATTTTTTTTGGAATGATAATTTATGTAAAATAACCGATCCCTCCTCACCCCTCCCCCTTCCCATTTTCCTCTAAAAATTGTAACTTTTGGCCTAAGTTGTCATTTTTTTTATCGACAGAAATTTCTTTTCTTCATTTTTTGCCAAATTACTCGTTTTTTTTTCAAAATAACCATTTTTTTGCCAAAGTGATCTTTTTTCCGCAACATCAGAATTTCTTCAAAATGACCCAACCTCCCCCCTCCCACAAAACTTCTATTCTCCTCCAAAAATTGTAATTTTTTGTCAAAAACTGTAATTTTTAGCCAAAGTTGTCATTTTTTGCCAACGAAACATTTTTACCCTAAAATTACCATTTTTTGACATTATTCTTTTTCAGCAAATATGATCATTTTTCTTTGCCAATGTGATATTTTCCCCCAAAATGACCATCCCCTGACCTTTAAAATTGTCATTTTCTTCCAAAAATTGTGATTCTTGGCTAAAAATTGCTATTTTTATCTCGAAAATTTGTTATTTTCAGTAAAAATTGTTATTTTTCTAAACAGTGTTCAATTTTTGCCAAATTGGTCATTTTTTTTCAAAATAATCATTTTTTTTGCTAAAATTATTGTTTCCCGAAATGAAAATTCATCTCCCTAATAAAAAACATCAACCTGACAAACCAAATCTAACCCCCCCCTTTTTTACGGGTGTAATAATCTTGTAATCATAAACACCCCTCCCCCCCCAAAAAAACACCCAAAAACTGTTGTTTGTGGCCAAAATTGCCATCTTTTTACGAACCCATCCCTTAGACAATAGACATCCTGCTTCAAGCATCTAAACGGCACTCCTTTCAGAAGTATTACAATCATGAAAAGATACATAGCCTATACTTACATCTCGTATGGATCTGCATTTTGTACAACATTTATATTTTTTTTCAAAATTTTTCATACAAGGTAAAAAACCTTCAAAAATGCAAAAAACTGATTTTTTTTATGGTTTTAAATTTTTTTCTCGCAATATTGTATTATAAAAAAATTAAAGTGGACTTCCTGATCTGATCATACATAGGGTAGGTAAGGTATCAAGATATTGAAATAAAATGATATGAAGGAGGTGGTTAAAAGCTCCAAAGATTTTGAAAATAAGTATCCTTGTAATTTTGGGACATTTTGGGAACGCGCTGACTTTTTGAACCCAAAAACCTTACTACATTAAAAGCAAATCTGGGAGAATAATTTTGACTTTCCGAAGCCCATTTGAGGAAAATTTTAAAACCCGAAAAAATTCACCTGACTCGACAATTTTTTTTGGTAAAAAAATGGAAATTTGGTTCAAAATGTTCAAAAACTAGATACAATTAATTCGTCATTTTCCCCTAAAACATTTCATTGCCACGTTGACCTTTTCAGCTCCAATAGCATTATGGCACCCCAAAAAATGTTGAAATTTTTTTGGAGCATTTAAACCCCCTTTTTCAGTCTATTCCGAGTTTGTAAGGCCTCCAATCAGAGTTGTCATATCAATTTATAAATCAAAGATCCTTGAATTGGACAAGTTTTTGTACTTAAAAAAATTTGGAGTGTACGATCTTCCATTCAATTTTGGACGAAGAAAGACAATAAAGTAATTGGTGCCCACCCACGGCAAAATGATAAGATCTGATCAAATTTCATCAGATCAGACCAGATCCAATCAGATGTTCCTTATTGGATTTGATCAACTCTGATCAGACCTGCTCAACTATGGTTAGATCCAATCAGGTCTCCCCTACTGGATCTTATCAGGTTTGAACAGTGATCTAATCTGATTAAAACTTTGACCTGACCCTGACCAGAACTGATCACGTGATGAGGGCAAAATTGGAACCGGGGAATGTCCATATCTGATCAGATCCAATCATTTTTCGCTGAGCATTCAAAAATGGATGGAACACTGATTTTCCAAATAATTGGATCATTCAATTCCTACAATGCACACATATGGTTAATGATCAACCTTTTCACCTCACACATCCCCCACTTCACTATAATTAGAAACGTCCTATTTCTTCGAATTCCATTCATTCAAATTATAGCTGACGTCCGAGTTGAATTACACACAGAATCATAAAACAAATATTTCAATACATTCGTGACGTTATAATTCGACCGAATCAACCAAAACTGCTATAATTCTTCAAAAATGACGAAGTTCTTGCACATTACGCATACAATTCGTCGAAAAATATGATACAACTCAACGTGTCAATGAATTTCCTAATAACACCCATATTACCCTCCTCGATCCACTCGAAAAAAATGAGAACTTTCAAGCCAATATTTAGAAATACGAGTAGATAAGCATTGTGATACTTGAAACAATAGGTATTATACGATTCGTATTTTTCAATCCACAAAGTTATAGGTACAGTGAATTCATCGGATGAAAATTTTTTCCGAATTGGTTTACCGTTATCTGCGAATTTTTCCGCTTTTACCTACTAAATAGAGAGAAACTAGGAATTCGCGGGTTAGTTTAAATCACACATTGATTTGATTTTAATGACAGCTACGCTAAAGTAATCGCGACCGGTAAATAAATCATAAAGTTCATTAAAGCAAAACCGTTACAGGCTCGTAGATTCGCATTTTTATCACTTTCTATACGCTAGCTTTACTGCACACAGTTTACGGATACGAAAATTACATAATTTCCTGTCGTATTTAGCAGCTCATAACGTACACACGATGAAAAGTAAAAACTACATACGTAAAATAAGCCGAGTGTGACCGAATCGATTCTAATTATGAATGTCGACTGGGCCATATTTCATCGAAAATAATAACCAAAATATACACTTATCGCTTACTCAACTGACCTGTAATATGCACGGGACGAGTATGAGACTTAAATACATATCAAAGGCGCGCAAACAGCCACTAAAATTATAACTTATACATAGCTCACACGTCTAATTCGCTCGTTTCATTTTACATAATATAGAAAAACATACATATACGAGTACAAGGTTTCAAAATATCCAACAATTGAGCAAGCCTATAGTATTTTCAATCGTTTTTTCTTACATAATGCAAAATACACCAGTGCAATTGAACTTGGAAATGGGTAAATTGTTCTGTAATAATGTGACAATACGTACTTCGATATTTTTAAAAACGTCTCGAATATCGGGCTTCTTCTGCTTAGTTTTCGGTCGATGTTTGATGGTCTGATTCAAGCTATGGACTCGTCTTCGAACAGCATTCGCTTGATTCAGAGATAAAACATTCATCACAGGCTCCAATTCCGTTTCTTCGATCTCCTGTCCACGGAAATACGATTCGGATAGATGAGGCAGACCAGCCAACACCAGCCATTCAGCTTCGTCCAATCCTTCGTCATCTGATTTCAAAGGAGAATTGTGATTATCATCGTCCGACGATTTTTCATCGCTCGTAACCACTCTGTACTCGTTCCAGTAGTCCTGGAAATCCTGACTGACATCTGTTTCCATTTTGAATCGACTTCAATCTGAAGAAAAATTACACGTTCGTTAATAGGTGCCAACTTGACAGTGAAAGAAAATTCATAGGTGTAAAACACTCGAGGGCATACTTGAGCTGAGTCATAATAACTTAATACCTTCAATAAAGATTACAGCTTAGGGTTTGCGTTCACGTATATAAATATAGTAATACCTGTATTAGTACCTTTGGAAATGATTTCGAGCATGATTTATCAAATATATTCCAGCATTCTTCGAATTTTTCAGATAAGCTGGGTAAGCAATAAAAATTTTTTCAATTTTACCGCGTATTTGCAACTCGAAACACTGAACGAATAGAGCACGAAGATTTCACGAACATTTTCATATCTACATCGCAATTAGTACACGAACGCGTAATTAATCTAATCTCTACGAGGGTTTAAAAATTTATGAATTATTTTTATTGACAATTCAATGACAATAAACATAGCTACAGGTAAAATCAACGTGTTGGTTGGGTAGGTTCGGTTCTTTTCGTTTTTGCTTCGGGTTCGGTGTACGGTGTTTCTGATGGTGACGTCATCATGAATTGAACCAGTCACAGAGTTTTTTACTGTTACACAACCAATCAAATTATCAGGAATTATCAACATTTTTTTTGAAAAAATTAATTTGAAAAAAATATTTGAAAATAATTATTCTTTGGTAGAATAAATAAGTAGACTCGATGAAATCTTGCACCCAAGGATGATTTTCATTGCTTGATGTGAAAATCAGCCATTTATCAGACCTACATGTTCTACTCCATTGATCTGCTTCCATGTCCTTTGGTTTTCCGACCGCTTCTAACGATTCTATTCTAGTAAGAACCTCAATTTCAAAGCTCTAACTAAGGGTTCTTTTTCCTTCTTAAAACAGCCAAGAAAAAAATGCAATTAGTAACAGCAAATCTTTCAAGTTTTAACTGAAAAACGAAATAAAGAAAGCACATAAAATTAAAAAGATTCACTTACCAATAGTTCGCGCAGTCTCTGAATTTCCAAGTAGACTGAAGACAAATTTGTTGAAGTTGAAGATACTTCAAGTTCACCATCCATTTTTCTCTTCGAGATTAATTAAATGTCAACTCTTTGTCTTCAATTATTATTTTTTATTTGTACATGAACAAACTGAACAGTGAACTCTTCTTTCAAACACCTGAAATTCGTGTCGAATAATTTTGGACGACTTTATGGAATTATGATGTGTCAAAAATTTGGACAACTTTGTGGATTTACAAAGTAGGTATAATTTTTTTTGCCCAAACCATTCGGACTGTGTATAGCAATAGTGTTGTCCTCTAGGGGATATAATGAATAACTACATGAAGCGGTATACTTAGGTATACTAAAGCCCTATGGGCTATGGGCTCTAAGTACAATATTATGTGCTGGTATGTGTTAAATACCTACTTAGTTTTTGCGCTATGCGAAAAAACAAAAAACTAAACATGGTGTCCGGGAAGTGGTGATACAAACTTCAGATTTGGATACAACCGGGTACGACTAAGAAAAAAGGTTATGTGAAGATGTGGCCTATCTTGAGAATTGAAGGGGGAAAATTCGTTTACCAAAATCTAAGAACCAAAATCCAATTTTGACCATTGAGGTTGGTAGTAACATGGCATGGCTTGAAAAAAATGAATGCGGAAGTGAATGCTACGTCAAAAAATAAACAAATTTTGTTATGATCATTTTTTTTCTTACTCTAAAATTTAAGCAATCTGCTAAGACCTACGTGTGAAATTTGAAATTTCATGGCAACTGGCAACTTTACAGTCATAGTTGAACGAAACCTTGCAAAAGTTATCAAAAAATGAACTGTTTTTTTAATTGAAAGCTTTAATATGAACATTCAGTAACAAACAACACGAACACTGATTATTAATAAACACTTAGAACGTAAATTACATATCACACATTGTTAAATTTAAAAAAAAAAACTCTATTCATAACATTGAAATGTACAAATACTGCGTTACAAAAAAAGAAGTTTGAAGTAAAGAATGTTTATAAAATAGATGAACTTCCAGAATAATGATTGTGTTTTGATAAACGTATAAAGTGATTTTCCAGTAAGTAAGAAGTAAGTAGGTGTGGTGAGGCAATACATTATGAGAAAGATTGTGAAACGATGAAGGAAAGCGTTAACAAATTAGGCTGTCACCGGTGCAATGGAAATCTCAGAAATCTGTTTTGGAAGTTTTTCATAGAAAATATTTGAGCTATTTTATTTCATTCTTATCACATCATAAAACCACACGTTCAGTTGACGAATAAAAACAATACACAAAATAAGTAAAATTTCAACAGATACAGAATAAACGGAGTAGTTGATAAAACAAAAAAAAAAAAACAAAAAATTAAAAAAAATCGATAAAGAATAGATAATCATTTTAATCTTGATGATTTTAGTAATTTGATTAATGTTTAGAAACATATAAAATCATGTAAAACGTATAAAATTTTTGTTTAAAAACTTCGAAGTAATTAGTTTTGTAAATTCTTTAATATTTTCTGTTTGAGGAATAAATTTATTTCGAAAATCAGTCTTTTTAGTATATCTTAAACATGAAAACGTGAATAAAAAAAATAATACTTTAACTGTTTTCCTTTATAGAAACTTTCGTTGATTTGTTTTAAACGAACTTACACAATATTAGGTAGGTATACCATCAGCGTAGACGGATTTTGAGGTAGTCTCGGATAATCGTAAAACTTTATTTTCAGCTATTTTCTAATACCTAACTATTTAGCGCAATAATTTGTGAAGCGCCGAAATTTTTGCGAGGTGATGTTTGGAAAATATCAGCTCGGTAGCTGTACACAATTAGGCTACACACATTCAAAACTGCCCTAGAGAACTATCAAGCCTTCGCTATATAACTGATACTTTAACTACCTCTACGCGTACTACAGAAAGCTTATCTAAGAGAAAAATCACGTCTATACAGTATTTTACAAACCCTACGTTAAGTTATTTTAATCACAAAATAAAAACTAACAGAGTTCAACTATTCGCTATTTGATAATTTCACCAAAAAAAAAAAGTAAAATAAAAAGGAACATTTCACACGAATATTTACACAGTATTTAAGTAACTTATTTAACCCACCTAACAATAAAAAATTTTTCAACTTAGCTCAGTTTAGTAAAATATATGTAAAAAAAATATATATCAGCATAAAAATGCCTTTTAGGGGGAAATGCGTGCTTAAGAATAATTACAAAACTCGACACAAAACCGACCAACACACACAAGGTTTCAATACAAAAGTAATTGAATAAACAGCTGTGCTTAAATGTAGGTAATAGTGCTTTAACGTGAAAACGTATAATTATACAAAAGGAGCCTTAATGAATAAGAAAACTTGTAAAAACAATACGGCATAGGTTTCACTTTCAAGAGTAACATAAATAATGGAAGATATTCAAGTACGAAGCGATTAAAATACAAAAATAAAAATACTATATGATCTCAATGACAAACTAGTACTTTGGTTCGAATGTATTCAGAAAAAAAAATCGAGTACGAGTTTGACAGTGTGGTCAGTCGTTCAAATTCGTCATTTGATATAAATAATCATTGGAAAAATTGACAGTTGTGATAAAAGTTATCTAGTTTGGTTTGAATACCTCTTCGTAGATGTCAATCTACTTTCTACACTCGAAATTCATCAATTTTTAAAAATTATTATGCGTTTTAATATCCACTGTTACTGATTATTTAAACGAAGTTTGATACCTACATGTAGGTAATGTAAGAAACACACTAAATTGTCAAGTGATCAAAATAAAAATATTCCCGTCTTGATTATACATACTCAAATTTTTCGAACCTGATAGAGACGTTCCATGCAACACTTTCTGTGTTTCACGATTTAAAATCTAAAAAGTAATTTATGTCATAATTTCCATCAATCTAAACTTATTCGTATAAATTAATATTAAGATGTAGTTTTGATTTTAGTAGCAAGTGTTACGAAATGAGATGAAAACATCCAATCTGACAATTCATCAGTTACCAGGAGCCATGTTTCGACAGTTTTTTTTTTGTTTTTTTTTCAAGTTGTAAAAATGTGTTAAAAATATTTTAATTTTTTTCCATTCTGCCATTTTGTCAAATTGATAAAAAATGAATAATTTTCCGTTTTCAATTCTTAACATTTTAAAAATTTTTCTCTTTTTTAAATTAAAAAAAAATTAATTTAGTTCGGTTTAGTTTTTTTTAAAGAATTTTTTCAACAGATGAGTTGTTTTCTGATTTCTTGATTTTGTGAAGAAACTCATGAGTTGGAATAAAAAAATCAACCTCGAAAGAAAAAATTGAAAAATTAATATTTTTTAAACAGAATAATGGACGTCATATTTTTCTAGGGCACGGTAAAAACTCATTTTTCAGAAATATGGGTCAATTATTTTCTAAAACTCATTTTTTTGAAAAAAAAAAAAAAATATTTCCAGAAGAAAAAATTGATATTTTTATGAGGGGGGGGGGGGCGACCATAAAGCTTAATTTTTGGAGAAAAACTCACTTCTAAAAAAATAATAATTACCTACTTGAGATTCAAACTCAATTTATAACAAAAAATTGACATTTTTGCAGGAAAAAAAATTATTTCCTTAGGAAAATGGTACGACTTTTTCCGAAAATAAACTCATTTTTTGAGAAAAAAATCTATACTTTTTTTTAAAAAATCATTTTCTATTAGGAAAAAATTCTCAATTTTTCAAGAGTTAGGAAAAAGCCTCTACTTTTTGAAAACCAAACCTCCAACAAAAAAATCCAACTTTTTTCAGAATTGTTCATTTTTTCAAAAAATATTTTTTTAAAACTTTTTTTCAAGACAACTTTACTCCTTTTTTAGTGAGAAAAACTGAATTTTTTGAGTGCCAATCTAGGGTTAAATTTTTCATCATGATTTATTTGAATAAAAAAAGTCAGTACTTACTCTGAAAAAAAATTCAGGGAAAAACTGTCAAAAAAACTAATTTTTTAATTTTTTTGTCAACTTCTTCGGGTTATCTTTTTTTTTGATTTTTTTTACGTCGTCATTAATAATTTTTCTTTGATTTTGTGCCGCTCTGGCAATGTCAAATTAACAAGAATAAAATATCTTCGAAATAGGTACTGATTTTTCACCTGTAATCTTCGAAACGTTCAACTACGTACTAGATCATCAATTAACCTCCCCTTGCTGAAGATTTTCATCTCATTAAACCACCCTAATACATAAAAGAAACCCCTCTGGATAAATTGACACGATGACAAAATCGATAAAAACGTACAATTCGAAGCATTCGTGCGGTTAAAATTTGAAAACACGTAAGTATTCATAATGACGTATAAAAGTAAAAAATAAAGAAAAAGAAAAACAAACAGAAACAGAAACGTAACCAGGGTAGATTGTCGAACTATGCGCGTTTTACGATGAATTTTGTTTTTAGACCACGGTGCTATATTTCATCGTCTAATGGTCGAATGGGTAACGTTATAGTAGGTACACAGAGTAAAAAGCATTAAAGCTGCGTTTCATCGAACTTCACACCTCTTTGCCTTTTCAACGACGCTGCTCTGCTGGTCGAAGTAGTCGGTGCTGTTGAGACACTGTTGGTGACCGATGTATTGACCGTCGTGGCCAACACAGGAACGATGACCGGAATCAATGCTACGGATTGGTTACCGAGGAATGACGAGCTAGTGGCGACATTGATTAAAGATACAGGAGGCATGTTGGGGTCCAGTTTTGGGAACTGGGATAGAATTTGGATAGGTTGTGGAATAGATTGGGGAAACTGTACAATTTGAGTAGGTTCGTGTCTAGATGAATTCTTAGGTAACATGGGTTCTTTTTCGTCATCCTGCGAAGTAATGCTGTCGTCTTGCGTGATAAAAGGACACTCGGCCGGAAACTGACTGGCGACGAGAGGTAACCAACACTGTTGCGGACCGAGTAAAGGTGACGCATCTGAAACGATAGAAAAAGAACAATATAAACCGACGGATATAATTTCAATTTCCGCGAAGGTACGCTCAACGCTGCGACGAGCAACGGCGCCAAGTGTACTTGAAAAAGTAATAAATGGAGTACGCGATGAGAGCAAAAGCAAAGACGGTGAAATGCCGGCGCTCGTTATACCTCTACGAGTACACTGGGCCGCGTTATGAAAAGCAAGCACTCTTGAAAATGGTAACGAGTTTTCATTCGCCAAACAAAAGACACCGGTGATGCCGGTGTAGACTGTAGAGGTACTCGAAGCCAGATTCATCCCCGATTACGATTGCGATTAGTAACGAATTACCATTACTAGTATGATGTGTAGTTGTGTATACTGTACGTGTGTACTGCTGTACTCACTTTCCGAATGCGTTGAACTTTTCCGGTATCTTTCCGCTTGTTTCCACGCGGTCGATCGTACTTGACCTCTGGTGCCGGTGTCTACGGCGTCAACGCTCACGCTACGATTCATCGAACGTCTCCAGTGGTCTTCTTTGGCCGCTCTGGATAACGCTTCTGTTGTACACATTTGGCCGATTTGTTCGTTCAACGAGTACATTTTATGGGTGATATCTTTACCTGCGAACATATTTTTATTATGAAAATTAATGATGGCTGATTTCAAACCGTTTAATCGAGAAATTCTATTTCGAAAAATCATAAGAATTGAAAACTAGGTTTGGCAAATCAATCAAACCTAACAAATGGATTTTTCGAATGGGCACTCTACGATTCAAACGATCAACAAACTAGATCAAAATAATATGCCTGGAAATCCTCTAGGCAAAATTTCAGAAGCTAAAGTTAATTTTTGGATTTTTTTGGCGAATTTTGAAAAATTTGAAAAAAATTAAAAAACTGTTTCAAGGCAAAGGGTATTCCCAGATAAAATAGGCGAAATGGCCCTGTTCCCAGATTTGGAAAATAATAATGGATTCTATTGTTGGGTAGGTACCTCCAAAAGAAATTTCGAGCGGAATTTCCACCCTGCCCTCTTGAACAGATCCATGAGTAATGGGGAAAAAATTCTGGTACCACGCAGAATGTTTAGGGGAAGCCTGGGCCTTTCAACACGATTTTTTTCAAAATTTTTTATTATTGTGGTGGGGGTAAAATTGACAAAAGAAAACTTTGAACTGCCACAGTTCCAGATTGAAGGGTTTATCACAAAAACTTTTTTCGCTAAAATGTGTCTTTTTAAAAGTACTTCCTTCCTGCAAATCCATAAAATTAAAATTTCGTCTGCAAAAGGCTCATATTTGCAAAAAACCCTGAACAATAGGTACACGTTTTTTTTTGCAAAATTATGCGAAATACACGAAAAATGTATTGAACAAAAAATGTCGACCGTCAAATTTCACCATAGAAAACGTGTTCAAAAGGTTGTCAAAACGCCCATCTAGGCATCTACTGAAGTTAGCAAGGATTGTAATAGTGAGCTCTGTGAATAAAAAAATACCAAGAAAATTCAAATTGAAGTCAGAGCAATTAAGTTATAATTCTCACATTTTTTTCAATTTGAACACGTTTCCACAGTTCTTTCAAAAAAAACCTTCAAAATGAAAATATCGCAAGTCAAACTTACAAAAAGTTACCAAGAATGGGAAAATTACCCAAGAACTGTTCAGAAGTCCAACTCAAAATCAGTAATTGCAGAAAATACAAATTCTTATTTCAATTTCAATTTTCAAAAATTCTAACAAAAAAACCCTGGGTACATTAGTGTATATAAACTGGGACCATCGGCCAAAGTGGAACCTATGTATCACTAAAGTGGAACCGGATCCTACTTCATGTGCAAATTTTATGCATGAACTGGAACCTTCCTTACACAAAAATTATCTGATTGAAGTGGGATCCTACGATTCACTTTCTTGGGTTGATCATAGCCCGAGAACACTTCATTATTCATTAATTGTGTAATCGCGCGATAATTAATTAACTAGAAATAAATTCATCAACATAATATCATTTGTTTCTTACTTCATCATAGATGATAGATGTTGGGTGTCTTATAAATATTTTTTCAGTTGAGTATACAGTTCAGATATGGTTCAGAATTCAGATCATCTTCTGTTTACATATTTACATTCGATGCCATTGACTATATAGATATACTACGTATATGGACTGCTGATTCTTATCAATTTAACGTTGGTTATATGGAGAAATCGTGTAAGCCAGATTTTCAAAGTCCACTCAATGAAACGCGGTGTTCGTTGCCTGAAAACGTTGCTCATTGGCTCTCACAGTACGGAACCTTGGATGCGCGCGTCACCTCGCGTCATCCTCGCATACAATTGCATGTAATCTTCGACTAGAACCGTCGATTTTGTTGCGTGGACTTTTATGTTTACATTTTACACTTTGATAAGGGTTAGCAGTCCATATACGTAGTATATCTATATAGTCAAAGTTCGATGCAGGGCGAGCTTGATCACGGCGGCACTACAATGCCTCCTTCACCAATCACCAGTACCAAGTTTACTCAAATTCAGACATGTTTTCTCTACAGAAATTCTCAAAGTGAACTAAATTGATGAAAATTGAAAATTTGGATAATGGATAATCACAATCAGGATTTTTAATTTGCAATTTTGGTAGGAGGGCAACCACTGTCAGTATAGATAAAGAAAAAAGCTCAAAAATTTGGATATCATATGATAACCTACCACTCAAATTCACCAAGGAACTTTCATTACCCACAAAGGAAATTTTTTATCACCTGAATTTTCAATATTTGGGGTAATCATGATTATTCATCAGAAATTTTAGTAGGGATAAATTTTCATTGCTCTGATCTATGCAAAAAATTTTCTCAAATTCACATTCCATTAAACATACCAAGTTTACTCAAATTCAGACATGTTTTCTCTACAGAAATTCTCAAAGTGAACTAAATTGATGAAAATTGAAAATTTGGATAATGGATAATCACAATCAGGATTTTTAATTTGCAATTTTGGTAGGAGGGCAACCACTGTCAGTATAGATAAAGAAAAAAGCTCAAAAATTTGGATATCATATGATAACCTACCACTCAAATTCACCAAGGACTTTCATTACCCACAAAGGAAATTTTTTATCACCTGAATTTTCAATATTTGGGGTAATCATGATTATTCATCAGAAATTTTAGTAGGGATAAATTTTCATTGCTCTGATCTATGCAAAAATTTTTCTCAAATTCACATTCCATTAAACATACCAAGTTTACTCAAATTCAGACATGTTTACCCAACAGAAATTCTCAAAGTGAACTATTAAATCAACGAAAATTTGGATAATCAGAATTTTTAATTTGCAATTTTGGTAGGAGGGCAACCACTGTGAGTATAGATGAAGAAAAAAGCTCAAAAATTTGGATATCATATGATAACCTACCACTCAAATTCACCATGGACTTTCATTACCCACAAAGGAAATTTTTTATCACCTGAATTTTCAATATTTGGGGTAATCATGATTATTCATCAGAAATTTTAGTAGGGATAAATTTTCATTGCTCTGATCTATGCAAAAATTTTTCTCAAATTCACATTCCATTAAACATACCAAGTTTACTCAAATTCAGACATGTTTACCCAACAGAAATTCTCAAAGTGAACTATTAAATCAACGAAAATTTGGATAATCAGAATTTTTAATTTGCAATTTTGGTAGGAGGGCAACCACTGTGAGTATAGATGAAGAAAAAAGCTCAAAAATTTGGATATCATATGATAACCTACCACTCAAATTCACCATGGACTTTCATTACCCACAAAGGAAATTTTTTATCACCTGAATTTCCAATATTTGGTGTTATCATGATCATTCATCAGAAATTTTAGTAGGGATCATCGGATCAATTTTCAATTTTCATTGCTCTGATCCATGCAAAAAATTTTCTCAAATTCACATTCCATTAGTCCTACCAAGTTTACTCAAATTCAGACATCGTTACCCAACAGAAATTCTCAAAGTGAACTAAATCAACGAAAATTTGGATAATCAGAATTTTTAATTTGCAATTTTGGTAGGAGGGCAACCACTGTCAGTATAGATGAAGAAAAAAGCTCAAAAATTTGGATATCATATGATAACCTACCACTCAAATTCACCATGGACTTTCATTACCCACAAAGGAAATTTTTTATCACCTGAATTTTCAATATTTGGGGTAATCATGATTATTCATCAGAAATTTTAGTAGGGATAAATTTTCATTGCTCTGATCTATGCAAAAAAATTTCTCAAATTCACATTCCATTAATCCTATCAAGTTTACTCAAATTCAGACATGTTTTCTCTACAGAAATTCTCAAAGTGAACTAAATCAACGAAAATTTGGATATCATATGATATGATAACCTACCACTAAAATTTACCATGGACTTTCATTACCCACAAAGGAAATTTTTTATCACCTGAATTTTCAATATTTGGGGTTATCATGATTATTCATCAGAAATTTTAGTAGGGATCATCGGATCAATTTTCATTGCTCTGATCTATGCAAAAAATTTTCTCAAATTCACATTCCATTAGTCCTACCAAGTTCACTCAAATTCAGACATCTTTACCCAACAGAAATTCTCAAAGTGAACTAAATCGTTGAAAATTTGGGTAATCAGGATTTTTAATTTGCAATTTTGGTAGGAGGGCAACCACTGTGAGTATAGATGAAGAAAAAAGCTCAAAAATTTGGATATCATATGATAACCTACCACTCAAATTCACCATGGACTTTCATTACCCACAAAGGAAATTTTTTATCACCTGAATTTCCAATATTTGGTGTTATCATGATCATTCATCAGAAATTTTAGTAGGGATCATCGGATCAATTTTCAATTTTCATTGCTCTGATCCGTGCAAAAAATTTTCTCAAATTCACATTCCATTAGTCCTACCAAGTTTACTCAAATTCAGACATCTTTACCCAACAGAAATTCTCAAAGTGAACTAAATCGTTGAAAATTTGGGTAATCAGGATTTTTAATTTGCAATTTTGGTAGGAGGGCAACCACCAGTACCGGTGCCAGGATTTTTCCTTGGAGGGGGATAATTGGGTCAGAACCAAACAATTTTGCCGTCTCATTTTTTTGGGTTGGGGGGGGGGGGTAAAATTAGGCTTTTTGGAGAGCAGAAATCAAATAAATACAGTGGCATAGTCAGAATTTCCTCAAGGAGGAGGCAAAACCAGATTTTTAGGCATGGAAAATCGAAATAGGAGTCATTTTCTGGAAACCTATCGTGATGTGTGGATGATTATAATGAAAATGAAGGTAAAATTACTGCTCGAGCGAAGCGAGAGCGAAAATTATCAGAAAAAATGGGTCCAAACAACAACAAAAAGCGTTCATTTTTGCATGTTTTCTTTCAAATTTTCGTTCGCAAGGGAGGACAATAGCCCCCTTCACTTCCTGGCCACGCCACTGAATAAATATGTCGTTTATTTATTTAATTTTTAAAAAGGAGGGACCTCAGTGACTGAAATTTGCCTGCAAAGTATTATTCAAAGTAAATCGTGTACGAATGTATACCTATAATGTGGGCTTGAGAAGAAAAAAAAGGCCTCTTCTTCTCAAAAAATATGGGAAAAAATGAACATTGGTTTGTAATCGGCATCCATCTCAGTGAAACAAGAGCGCAAAAATGCTAGGAAAATTCCCACTTTATAGCATCAAAATTTTTTCCAAAAAAACTGGCCTCTTGGGGGGGGGATTATCACCCAAATCCCCCCCTTAAAACCGGCACTGGCAACCACTGTGAGTATAGATGAAGAAAAAAGCTCAAAAATTTGGATATCATATGATAACCTACCACTCAAATTCACCATGGACTTTCATTACCCACAAAGGAAATTTTTTATCACCTGAATTTCCAATATTTGGTGTTATCATGATCATTCATCAGAAATTTTAGTAGGGATCATCGCCATCATCGGATCAATTTTCAATTTTCATTGCTCTGATCCATGCAAAAAATTTTCTCAAATTCACATTCCATTAGTCCTACCAAGTTTACTCAAATTCAGACATCGTTACCCAACAGAAATTCTCAAAGTGAACTAAATCAACGAAAATTTGGATATCATATGATATGATAACCTACCACTCAAATTCACCATGGACTTTCATTACCCATAAAGGAAATTTTTTATCACCTGAATTTTCAATATTTGGGGTTATCATGATTATTCATCACAAATTTTGGTAGGGATCATCGGATCAATTTTCATTGATGCTCTGATCTATGCAAAAATTTTTCTCAAATTCACATTCCATTAGTCCTACCAAGTTAACTCAAATTCAGACATGTTTACCCAACAGAAATTCTCAAAGTGAACTAAATCAACGAAAATTTGGGTAATCAGAATTTTTAATTTGCAATTTTGGTAGGAGGGCAACCACTGTCAGTATATAGATGAAGAAAAAAGCTCAAAAATTTGGATATCATATGATAACCTACCACTCAAATTCATCATGGACTTTCATACCCACAAAGGAAATTTTTTATCACCTGAATTTTCAATATTTGGGGTTATCATGACTACTTATGCTCGGTGAACTGGTGAAGTATCCAGATTTAATGACTTATATTATTATGATTATCAGAGGTTCTATCGAACTAATGCATTGATAAACTATAAACTAATAAATGGTAATGGGTTGAGTTGAAAAAAAAGGCAAATCAGAGGGCTGGATTGATTAGGCTTGTGTTAGTTGTGTTGCACCTTCAGTTGAAGATTCAATTTATGCAAGCTCAGTTCTGTTCATCAATGTGAACATTTTCTTTCTGGTAATGAAAAGGTTCCACTTCATATGAAAATTTACATAGATAAAAATGTTATAGGGTTTCAGTTTAATCACAAACTAGGGTTCCACTTCACATACAAAAGTTTCTTTCCTCACAATGTTTTCATTACAGGATCCCTCTTCATGTTGAAAAAAAAGAAAAACAAAATCTTTTTTAAATCCAAAAAAAATCAAAAACTTTGAAAAAAAAATCCCTATGGATTGGTTTAAAATCGGATAAAAGCGAACGAAAAGAAGTGATTCCAAAAATAGCCAAATGATAAATTTTACAATTTATACTTTTCAATGGAAATTACAACCAATAAAAAAATTTACTAACGACTTTAATCCAAATTTGGCTTGACAATGAGAGGAAAAATATTTTCGGCTAAAATTGACCCATCAAGAGGGACAAGAATTTTTCTATTTTTAAAGAGAACTAGAAAAAATGAATGGAAAAGGAAATCGAGAGGAAAAATATAAAATTACGAAGATTGATTTTAAAAATGGAAAAAGTAGCACTTTTTAGACAAATTCTGACAAGCGTTAGAACTTTTTGACAATTTTTGCAAAGGTGTGCTTTTCAGACTATTTCGGCCAACAACAAGATTTTATTGACCATTTCGGCATAAAAATGATTTTTTGGATAACTTGTCAAAAAAAGGTCTTTGCCTACAACATTTTGTCAAAAAAGTTGACAAAAAGCAGAAGTTTTGAAAATTTTGGCTGAAAGCAGAAGTTTTTTTTACAATAATTTATTCATGTATTTTGGCAAAAAAAACTTTTTTTTTGGATTTACTACGAAAAAAATTAATTTTGACAATAAATTGGCAAAAAAAAAATGTTTAGGATATGTAATTTTGGCAACAGGATTTTTTGAACATTTTTGCCAAAAGCAGGAGTGTTTTTCTGTCAATTTTTACAAAAGTTAGGAGTTTTTTACAATTTTGACAAAAGAGGAAATTATTTTACAATTTTGACACAAAAGAGATTTTTTTGATAATTTAGGGAAAAAATGAACTTTGCAAACAATTTTGACAAAGAACATAACGAGGACTCCCTAGAATAATTTTGGCAAAAGCAGGAATTTTCGAAATTTTGGCTACTAACAAAGTTTTTTGATCATTTCTGCCAAAAATATTACGATTTGTAGGTACCTTGGAAAATAATCCAAACGAAAAAATTGGCTTGACTGGGTAATATTAAATGTATGTATGAAAATAAGTCTATGCGACTTCATCAAATGTGCCCAGTGTGGCGTAGTGGACAGAGCAGCGTGTCAGTAAACGAGATATCGCAGTTCGAATCCTACCGCAGGAGCAAACATATTCGTGTAATGTAACGTCGTAATGTGCATTAAACATCTATTACACAATATGTAAAGGCACAGCCAGTTGACAGCCGAGATAACAGAAAAAACACGTAATCTGTTAACGCTGCAACTGGTTCAAGCAACTTCATCCACTGTGAGATTATTCCTTGCACTCTGAGTTGTAAAAACCCGGCTATATTTGGGTCCAATCACAGGTAGATAGATCAGATAAAATAATAACTAAAAAACGACAGGCTTGGCATGTTAACTAAATCTAAAAATCAGTCAACAGTGCAAGCCTGGAGAATATATTTTTTACAAAAAAAAAAAAAACAAAACAACACTAAATATCAAGTTTAGCAAATTCTAAAATGCCAAAATAGGATTTTTCAATTCAACAAACCTTAACATTAGGCCCAGAAAATCAATTAGTTAGATCAAAGCTCTATATGTGTGGGCGCATACGGAAAGGGACCTACCAACCAAAACGTAAATTTTACAGGAGAGCCGTTTAAAGTTTTGCGCGCGGTTATTTCTCTTGTTGTTACTGTAAGATTACGTAGGGGTATTCCAACTTCGAAGGTCCTACACTTTACCACACACTCACACACGCCCTCCAATGACCTCTACCAGTCAGATTATGCACTGCATTCAAGTTTTTTTGATTATGAATTCTGTCATGGTTCACTTAGAAGCGAAAAATTTCGATGAAATAGGAGTTATTGGCGGGTTTGGGAGGTTCCATTCGATTCTCTAAGAGTTCCTACAACAATTTCAGGAAAAAAAAAAATTTTCATTTTTTGGTCGGTAGGTCCCTTTCCGTACGCGCCCTCACATATTATAGCTTTGAGTTTTGCAACCTGTTGACCCCGAAGGTCTAAAATCAGATTTGGCGAATCAATCAAATTTAATAAGCAAGATATTCCAACTTCCAGAAGAGGGTTCGAACGACAAAAAATCAAAAGAGCATTGAAAAACAAACTACCCACCTACCACACCGAATTCAATACCCCATTCCATTATTTTTACAATTTTTGGCAATTTTTTTGAAAAAGAAATTTATTAAGGTAAAGTGCCCTAATTCCAACCACTTTTTTTTAAATGCATTTTCGGATATCTCAATTTGAATTTTTTTTAAAAGTTGTGTAACCATTTGATAAAGTAACTATTCAAAATTCATTTGGCATTGTCACCTTGTGGAAAAACCATCCCCAGAAAAAAAAAATGAACTTTAGTGAAAAGTGTCAAATCGCAAATTTTCATTTTTGGGTCCCTAATTCCAACCACCTACTATTACTATGAAAAAAAGTAGCGTAAATTGCAAAAAATACAAAAGTAATTAAATCTTCATTTATTATTAAAGTGTCACATGCTGAGATTTGCAAATTTGAGGGCAGTAAAAAACAAAATTTCAAGATTCTCCATCATACCTGAATTTAAAGACTCAAAAATTCATTATGTAAAAAGAGGTGTATCTGACGATATTTTTCCCCTCAAAGGCCTTAATTTCACTCAACAATGATGACGGCAGCTCTTTTCTCCTACCTACCACTAATTTACTGGGTATTAAAAATTTTTGAAAATGAATTATCATGTTGTACTTGCTGGTGGTTGGAATTAGGACCCCCACAGAGATTTGAAAATTGTGAAATTAATGGGCCTTCCGTGAGTGGTTCCTACAAATGAATACCGCACATATGTTGAAAACTATCTACTTTCAAGATATATTCATCAAACTTGATGAAAAACTTTGTTAAAAAAATTCCATCGGTATTTTTCTCCGAGCTTCCTTGCAACCAGCAATTTTGAAATGTGGTTTTTCGGCGATGATTTTTTTCCATTTGGCTTTCAGGTGCTGGCGTTTTGTACGTCATCATTTAATCACTTTAGCAACATAATTTCACAAACACCCGCTAGGTAGCGTTATCAACGGACAAGAAATTGAAAGTGGTTGGAATTAGGCACTGGGTGGAATTTGGGCACTTTACCTTAACATTTAGGTGTTAATCTGAATTTTGGTTTTAAGCACTACTTTTGACGTCTCGAATCAATCGGTAGGAATTTCGAGTAATTCTAGAGCTCCAGTAGATTTTTAAATTTTTCCATTTTTGGGAAAACTGTCATAATATGAGCCGAAAGGAAACTAAGCTGCAGCTATGGACTCGAATATTACCTACCTACCATCTTTTAGATTTGAGCACAAATTTTCAAAATTCGTTTCCATCTGTTTAATACAAAATTCTCTTGAGCGATTTTTTCATTTTTTTAAAATTTCAACTGAAACTGATAGAAGGGGTCACAAGGACGATAAATCCGAATTCATGAGGTCTGATTTTTTTGTTCGTACTTTCATGTCAATTTATCTGAAATTATGTAGAAAATTTGACAATTGATCTGAAATTTAAAAATTCAACAATTTATCTAAAATTAAAAAATTTGACAATTTTTCTAAAATCAGAAAATTTTATAATTTTTTTAAAATTGAAAAATTTTACCTTTTTTCTAAAATTGGAAAATTTTACAATTTTTTTGAAATTATAAAATTCAAAAATGCTCAGTGTAGGATCAAAAGTAGCTGAAACAACTATCAATAAATTAAAAAAAAGAAGATTTGAACCAAATTTCAGCTTCTTACTCATATTTGATTTTTTTCTATGGAGAAAAATGAAACTAAATTCAAATACTTATTCAAAAATTCGTCAAAAATCTAAAAATTAAATTCATTTTAAAAACTCAAAATTTAATTAAATTTGAAGTAGGTAATTGAAATTTGATGTATATCTGATTTTTGACCTCCAAATTAGTACATGGAGGGTACTTTCGAGCTGTTCTGGAATTGTAGCAGTTTTTTTTTTATTTTTCCATTTTTGGGAAAATGCCATAAAAAGAGCTGAAATGAAACTAAGCAGTAGCTGCGAATTAAATTTACGTTTCCGTGGCTTTTTAAAAATTAATTAAAGCAAAAATTTTCAAAATAAGTTTTTGCCTGTTCAATTATACAAATAAAATGTTCACAGGCGATTTTCTCAAAAAAAAAATTAATTAATGAATATTTGTTGTTTACAAAAGCATCATCAGAAAAGCTGAAAATTTGACCTCTAAAATCAATTCATGGTCCTTTCGAGCTATTCTGGAGTCGCTACAGGATTTTTGATTTTTCAGTTTTGAAAAAAAATTATCATTTAAAATTGTGCAAAAATTGCTTTAAAATTTGTCTCTCCATTTCATTTTGCGTATTTACAATCTTTGAACCCGTTTTAAAATTATTCTCAAAAATTAATTAAATTCCACTCACCGATAAGATTACTAAAAATAAATCCGAGTAGCGGTCTGTGCCTTAGAATTCTATCTAATTGTATTCTCGGCCACGTTATAATTAACGAATCCTCTTCGGCAGAGATGGTAACCTGCACAAGTCAAAATTCAAGTTAAGTACATCCTCAAGGCTCAAACTTGATCCTTACAGCCTACAGCAACCAACACGTACCTGAAATCTAGTCCCAGTAGCCGTCACATTAGCCTGCCATTCTGGAGAATCGATAAACTGGTAACTAGATATATTATGCAGGAATGTTCCGTTACAACTTACTTTTAACCTGTCACCATAAAATACACATTGTTTAACAAAATTCATCCCTCAACCTATAACTACCTATCTCTTTAAACAACGGCGAAACATGAAAACACCGACTCTTCGTAATCTTTTATGCAAACCGAAAGAGTAATTAAAATGAATATACCTAGGTTCGCGTGCCATCCGGTAATTGCAAAGGTGCATATTAACACAGTTGCACTTGAGGCGACATTGCGTGTGCCGCCATCGTATATTTTGTGTTCATGCCATACATAGAAATAATTACTTTTGGGGTTGTTTTCATTTATTTTTTATTTTATTTTATCGTATAATATAGTATAGCGTACAGGGAGACCAGATTAAAACAAACTTATTAAAAAGCTCATAGTATTATACCTGCTTGGTTATCTTTCATTATAAAACCCTACATAGATAGACAGGTAGGTACTTGGGCTAGGAACAAAAAAAATGAAGTTGATGTATTTTTTTTCACAATAAAAAAAGGTTACGGTCAAGAAGAAAGTACCTACTTATTGTAGAGAAAAAAAACAACCCATACTTTTCGGATATGATTCCAATCTCTCAGACGAAATTGTATTTTCTCGCTCGAAAAACTAGAAGAAAATTCGATTTGAAAATTTTACCTCTTCTAAAATTTAATCCTCCGGCAAATCCATTTAGCTCGAGAAAAACGTTCAATTATAAGAACACCGGAGAGCCGATTACTGGTTCGGCGAACCTTTTTTGCGTAGGTACTCTACAAAGCTTAAAATGCTATGTACATCGCAGCGCATATCGGATAAACGAAGAGAAGGTGCTGCAGGTTATTATAAATCACGAAGGATAAAAAGCATATTTTTAAGTTGAAGCTGAGAACCCGGTCATTTCTGCTTACCTTCCTTTCAATAAGATGGAAAGTCTTTCGTCAGCTGGGCTTACTTCTTCGATGGCGTACGTTTCACCGGGAGCCAATCGCAATAAGCAGGCTTCTTTTGTCAACTCTTTGAAATGTTTTTTACTGACTTTCAATGGTTTGAACATTCGTATGTACAGTTCTGTTAATTCTAATGATAATGCGGGTGGTAGGAATTTAAATGTCAGCACAACCGCGTGTACGCTGTTTGTCAACGCCAGTCCTGAGCTCCAAATGAACCAATCTAAAGCGCAGAAATGTACTCCGGCCCAGATAGCCGATATCACGAAACTAACCGTTAGGATAATTCTGAAAACATAAAAAAAAGAGAAAAAATTAGGATCTAAAAAGATTAACTATAAGTAAGAGGAACGCTAGTTATTCTCTTTCAATTGGCGTAGGGACATTTCATGCCTGTCAATTAGACTCAGGTTTCAATCTCGAGCCTGCAGGCTTGTGGAAAAAGTCATTTCGGGTTTTTCCTCTCTTGTATTGAAAATTTTTTTTTTTTGAAATTTTTGAATTATATCAACTTTTTTTACTCACAAGGGCGAGAACAAGGCATCCCAACCGGAAACATTTTTTCAAACTATAGACAAAGCAGAATTGGTTCAAAACTTTAAAGAGCATGCCAAAATACACCACCAGACAAAATTTCAGGATCTGAGTACATTTTTTGATTTTTGGCGAATTTTTGGAAATTTAAAGGGTACAAATGCAAAAAAATCAGAATTTTATCTAATTGACCTAGAAAGCTCCGTCTTGCTCAAACTTGAAAAAAATGAAGTACCTAGGTAAAGTAAGATTTCTGTCACTATGTTACAGTCTATTCCACTAATTTGAAAAAGAAAAAATGTTCCAAAAATAATAAATGGGCCCAAAATTTTCGAAAAATTCTCTGAATTTGGTCAAAGAATCTGATTGGTTAGCCTCAACTTTGGAAATAATTTTTTCTAACCAGAAGTCGAACTTTTTGGTAGAATAGACGATTTCCAAAGTTGTAGATATCAAATTGAATTTTTCGATCTTTGGACAATTTTTCAAAAATTTTGGCCCCAAAAATACCCTATGGAGCCTTTGAATTTTTGACGCTCGATGTACGAAGAGAGTAACAATTTTACTGTTTTTGGGACATTTTTTCATTTTTTTGTGGAATTGGACTCCTATGGTACACATAGCTTTGCAATAGGTGAACAGCTGCAAATTTTGAAGTGGACTTTTTCACTCACCTTTTCATAGAAATTTAAAATTTTTAAAACTTACTCGTAATTTTAAATAGAACACATTGAGTCAGGAATCTACAGTTTTGACAGTAGAATTATAAAACAACGAAGTAAAATTAGGGGAGAAGGTGGGTGGGTAAGAGGGGTGGTACTAGAAAACCACATTGTTAAAATATAATGCATCATATTTACGGCGAACTGGTTAGACAACTTATTTTACATTGTTTTTTCTACCTAGGTTTCTCGTATAGCTTTGGATGATTTTTACAAAATTAACCCGAATGAAGCTAGTGAGCTTCAGAGAGCTCAATAGAAAAATTTAGGCCATAATCGAGATCAGCATCCTCTAAAACATCGATATATTGCACTACACTCTAGACTCAGTAGACTCTATTGAGAGGGGGAGAAGCTGAATAGGTCCTTATAGAGACAGCAAACAAAATACCCCGAGGGAACTTTTTGAACTGACACTCCCCGATTTGAACAAAACCAAGCTAGATCGAAAGAGCATGTTCAAAAACCCAAGTAACCAAAATTTTAGGTCCTAAAGATCATTTTTCAATTTACAACAAATTTTTGAAAATTGATAAGAAATTCAAAAAAGTTGTTTAAGGGTCATTCCACGACAATTTGACCAAGAAGTGGTAAGGAGGAGGGGGGCAGCGATTTTTTTTAAATTTTTCCTGTCGAAAAACCTTTTAAAGGAATGACTAATGGCGCAAATCACAGCCCTCTAGCCCTTTTTTAAAGTCTGCTAGGGGGTGTCAAAGTTTTCAGTGAACTTGAAATATCATCCATTTCAGCATGTGGATTACTCGATAACCGCGATACATAGCAAAATTGAACTTTTTCCAATGGTTAGGGGGTTTCAAAGGCTTTTTGGTGATATCATGAAAATCAGTGTTGCCACTATTTTTCGTACAAAAAATTAGCTCGAAAAATTTCAAAATGTAGTTTTCATATCGCTCCGACCTTCAAAAATTCTGAAAAAATATATTATGGATAACTTTTCATGCTGAACAACATATTAAAAAATTGTGATGGCATTATTTCGTAAAGTCGATTTAAAAAAATTGAAAGTGTGCAAAAAAATGTGTTTTTTTAATTTAAAACATGAAAGAAAGTTTTGATTGGTGAAGTTGACTCATTTGACCCCTATTTTTACATATTGTTGAAAAAGTTGAAAACCCCCTTTCACTCGATGAAATGAACTCATCACAAAAATATCAAAATTCGAAAACAATTCAATTTTCAATTCCGAGCATCAAAAAAAGTTTAAAAGTTTTATTTTATTTAGTTGTCTTATTTTGACCTCTTTCTGACGTATTTCATGAAAAAGTTGATAAAATTACGCTTATAGCAAAAAATCAAAATTCGTTCATTTTTTCAATTCACTTGGAATTTTGATTTTTTGTTTGTGATGAGTTCATTTCATCGAGCGAAAGGATTTTTTCAACTTTTTCAACGGATACGTAAAAGTAGGGGTCAAATAGGTCAACTTTATCAATCAAAACTTTTTTTTCATGTTTTAAATTTAAAAAATCACATTTTTTTTTGCAAGCTTTCAATTTCTTGAAATAGGTTTGAACCATTCTGAAGCCTCCAAAGACCGTTTCAATTTTCTCAGAAATTTCAAATCGCTCTGGAAGGACCAAAAATCAACTTGTTCTCACCTTTAAAATAAACGTAGGTACCTACTATGAGTCAACCTCGTTAAATAATTTGCCCAAAAAGCTTCTTCGAATGACTCATCCTTCGCGAAACAAAGCATTCCACAAACTGTCACGCATACGCGTCAAATTAGTTGCATAACTGGCGTCACAGAATTCGAAATATTTCGATATTAGGAGAAAAATAAGCATCTAGATTTACGTCGGCGTTAATTAAGCCACGTCATAAAGCAGGAAATGTGTTTTCTGGGCATCTGAATAGGCAACTCTCATCTACAACCGATGTTATAACATTTGTCAGAGAGATTCTCGCGGTGACGTAATTTACAAAAGGTGTTATTTTGGCGCTGCTTTTGATTTATAGAAAATATTTAATTAAAATACAGTCCATTATCGATATCAGCTGTACGACCATGAAGCCAATTAGATATACCTACGTATTTTTAAATATCTACATAAATCCCGAATTGAGCCACCAGGCCTGTGGAAAGGGAATTTTATTAAGATTTTTATCGAATATTTTGACACGTTGTCATACGACAGCGAAATTCAATTCACGATATCAATCAGGCACCTTTTTCATAAAAGTTGTTCGCGGAACACGTAGGTAGGTAGCTTTGACATGAAAACCTTTGCGTCGCGTCGCATCGTCTCTTTGGTCACATGTACCTACTCGTAGTATTACTACATCATGTTTAACGTCTTTTTAAAATTTTCTTCTTTTACTCAAAATCTAGCGGCGCGAGTAGGTATTCGGAGGTTATTCGGGCGTCGTTCAACCATGATACGTCAGTAACTTTGATGAATGGATTCGTCACGTTGCCTTGTAATATTGTCATGAGACCAGACTGATCAGATTTCGGCTGTTTTTTTCTCACTGCTTTTTGCTCTCCTTTTCATTTTGCAATAATATAGTATTTTGACAAGGTTAAATGTCAATTTCAAGTCTACGTCATCGTCGCACAATTGCAACTTTTTTCTTTTTAAATTTAGTTTTAGTTTTCATCAGTATATTTTAAATAGGTATACGAAATGTTCAAATTATGTCGCTTTCAAGATGATTTTCCTAAAAAAAAATCAATCGAACAGTTTATCAATTTTTTTTACCCTTATCTGGGAGAATTAACGGTATGCTTGTCATGCCAAACGCCACTCGCCGAATCATTTATCAAATAAGTTGAGACGTTTCAACCTTAATCTGTCAATATACATTTTTGCCGCCGAAATGAGTACCCGAGGAAGATTAATTAAAGTTTTACCCCTCTCAGCAACGAAGCACTCGATGTAAATGAGAGAAAGGTTGACGCGAAGTTGCAAATTGTATTTTTGAAACTCCCGAGTAACATTTAACGTTTTAGTTGTGACAGGAAGTTGTAAACTGGTGTTCTGGCTCGTTTCGAAACGAATTCAAAAAGGGCATTTGTTCGATTCGAAATTTCGGCGTCGTTATAATATTATACGTACCACTACCGTACTATCAACCAAGATGAAGAAACTTGGAAACGTGGTAATTGTGTTTTAAGCAGTTTACAGCGTAAAATTAGAATGGAATTTGCCAGTGTATTATATGACGAAGCGTAATTATTTTCTCTAACTGAGGTGATGTTTCTTAGCCCCCACTTTTTTAAAAATCGATTTCTGAGCTTGGTGAGCTTATAACGATACTAAAAGGATACTATGATGATTCGTATTCTAAAATCGGAGGTAGGTGCTTTAAATAGAATTCATTTTTTGAGTTCACCTGTAGGACGATTAAATTAGTCCAATTTTTTGTCTTTGTGATTGGACTTCGTTTATTCACGTTCTCTGTAGCTGCATTTGCAAATTTAACCAACGTATATTGCACTTCTGACCCTCTCTATCCCCTCCACGAACTTTTTTTCAAGTAAAAAAATTTATAAGCTGTAATGGGATGAGTTCAAATATGTGACTAAACCTCCTTTTTTGTTGATGAGATTACGTTCACAGCTTTTTAGCTTCATAACATCTACTGAAAGAGAATGGACACAGGCAGGGCAGAAATATGTAGATTTCCTCTATTTAATTCAATTCAATTCAATTCAATTATATTTTATTCCGTACATTTTCTGCCTTTTGACCAAATTGTGTTTCTCTCTTTACTATAGGGTGTATCGTACTTTGCAAAGTTGGAATTTTCCATCTGCCATGTCCCAAAGTTGTTACCATGGGTGAGAAAATTATTCCTTATCCCCCTCATCAGCAAAAAAAGGGTGCCGGTGCCCCCCTCGAATTTAAAAAAATCAAAAAAATTGAAAATACATTCATTCAAAATCAGGGGAAATTTTTTGAAAATATTTCATTTCTACAATAGAATAATTGTTCTACAGAACACCATTTTCAAGGAAAAACCTTCGATGAACCCCAAATAACGCTGGCTTCCTTGTATGAACCCCCCACCCAAATTTAAAGATATAAAAAATTGATGTCTGTAGGCATTTTTTGAAAAATTTTCATTCATGGGCAAAATCATTCTGAATGAGTATGTTTTTAAGAAAAACCTTCCCCCGGTCTCCCAAATGTTGATTTTCTTTTATAAAGCCCCTAAACGTTGAAAAAAATGAACACAAAAAATTAAAAATTGACATGCATACAAATCAAATTATTTGAAAATTTGTTATCTCTGATCAGAATACTTCTAGATAATTCTTTTTTTGAGAAAAATCTCCCCTCAGTCTCACCCTACAATGTTGGCCACCTACATAGAGACCTCCAAAGTTGAAAACATCAAAAAATTAGGCAAATCAGTTTTTTAAAAAAAGTTCAATCTCCTTTCAGACTTCTTTTAAATGACTTCTCTTCAAGAAAAAAACTCCTTACTTGTTTGAAATTCAATTTTCATTATATAGCAATGGGCAATTAACGCCGAAAGTGATTGATTATTGAAATAGATTTCTTGCCCCCCCCCCAAGCAATAATCTTAACTAGTTCAAGTCATTAGTTACAATAAAACTTGAAAAATCAAGGCAAGATGACAATAATGAAATTAATCTTTCAAAAAATCAAACTACATAATTATGTAGGTATTTTTGAAACTCAGGGAGGGATAAAGGGGGGATCAAAAACGTTAAATAGTTCTGTTCTGATGAAGATGAACCAAATTCAAGGATTAAAATTTTAAAAAAAAATGCAAAATATTGGGACAAGTTTCACTGTTTTATCATGTAGGTAGAGGGGTCAAAAATATTCAACAGCATTTCTAATGAAAATGGACCAAATTAGAGGATTGGAAGGTAAAAAAAGTTGAAACACATTTTGACTAATTTTTACTGACATGGCTGGAGAAATTTTTCTCATGAAACCCGACACCACTTTTTTTTAGCTGAGGGGGCTGAAAATTTTCTTGGCGTGATTTTATCACTCGAGGTAACAACTTTAGGGGACGGGAGCTGAAAAAATCGAAAAAGTACTCCCTTCTTTTTACATAGGTACAATGGTACAAGGTACATGCTACTTATAATTAGCTCATCAATAATGACTAAATATTTCAAAAATCACCAATCGAATCAACTCACCTAAAAAGCAATATGCTAGACTTATAATTTCTCGGAATGGCGAACGCCGATAAAAAGCACATGTTTGAAAACTGGAATAAATTATGTTGCGCAGTTTCCCACTGGCAGGTTATCTTTTCGGCTCCGTTGGTAGTCGAATTGGACAGGTACAGTCTACTGGTAATGTTATCGAAGCTATTGAAATGAGAAGACGTATAACTCAGATAATCGTCTGGCATCCACGAACTGGTGGTATAATTTCGTAAAACGTCGTTGGAAGACGAATTTTCCATAGTTCGAAGAACAACGCTTTTCGGTGTACTAACTATCCGCACTGTGGAAGTCTCTTCAGATTTGTTCAGCGACGGAATTTTTCGATTCTTCTCCATTACCAGCACTGCTGCAGACCGTTTGCACGTGTCTCCGTTATTTTCTCTGTCCCGGAGTGTTCAGCGAGTGGCGCTGCATTCAATTGTTCGCCTGCAAAATAAAGGCAAAAAAATTAAATCGATGAATAAATTTGCAATGGTACACGTAAGAGTACTAGCTACATAAATATATAAGAGCATTTTAAATGGGCTTGAAAATGCCAACGATTACACAACAACTTTTCGTATAAAATATGCCTTTTTTGTCCTATTATGGTAGATACCTATTATATATACCTATATTTTTTTACCTATATTACAACAAAATATTGATTTTTTCCACTACCATTATATCTTATCATTTTCAAGGTTAACGACCGACATTTATCGACATCTCCTTTGGAAAATTTTACCCCGAAATAACGCATACGTTCACTGACACGAATCGCAAAATAAGTGAAAATTTCCCATACTAATATATGCACCCCTTTCGAATATATACGTGTGAATTTTGTTATACGGGCTAATGCAAGCGTAAGGCCAAATTCTATACCTTCGAAGTGAAATTTCTCAAAGGATAAGCAAAAGGTGTTTACTCATTGGAAAATCTATTACACGCTTACTGAGCAAAGAATCCATCATGCTCGTCGTTCCATATTCCACATCCACATGTACCTACATATGAAATAACACATGCTGCAAAAACCATCCACCTTCCTCAAAAGACTTTTATTATACGAGAAATCGTCGCCAATTTTACGACGTTTTTCTACATCCATGATCCGAGTACATTATGCCACAAATATTCGTAACACACACGAATACTAGGTGAATATGTACGTATAGGTAATATAAGTTCAGAGAACTACGACATGTAGGTAATAGTATGTACAATTGTACATATATGGTAACCGACGACAGAAAAAGTTAATTATACTTCATGGCAACAAGTAAACACGCTTGATAAATAGAAAGCTTCAAACGAGATTTTACCACCTTTTAAAAATTCATTCTTTTAAATAATTAAACGTTGTCACGACAAAATGCGGACATTAAAAATAGACACCGCGTGGATCATCTACCGCAGAATTGGTTATATTTTGCCGCAAACACGGTTTTATCGAATTATTACACATCTACCGCCAACCATCGTTACCCATTTCTCATATGTAGTTGAAATAATAGACTGAGACTGTGAAAAAAAAGTACATCGCACACGCATCGTACGAGTACATGAGCAGGGAAATTTAATGGATTGTAACGTTCTAGGGAATCTGGATGTCATATCAATCAGATTAAATTTATTCCATGTAATACGCTTCAAATAAATTGGTCAGACATTTCAAATATAGGCAGATACACAAAATTTCTCATGTAATAGCATCCTACGTACTAATGGAAATTTTTATCTAGTATAACTACGATTATCTTCATTTTTTCTCTGTCAATTTTTCTCAGGATCATCCTTCGAGTTTTTTTTTTTTTTTTTTTTTTTCGTAAAATTGAGAATCCCTATAAGAAACATTAAGTAAGAGAACTAATAAATTGTAAAACGTGAAATTTATTACCAGTTGGTGTTGAATCCACAGAGACGGATTTTGAAAATTGGTGCCCAAATTGATCAAAATAATCACAAAGATGGGATTCTCGAGTTTATAGGCACTAAATTTCGTTTCTGAATTTTTCAATTGCAACTATTTGCACAATTTTGTGTTCAAAGTTTGGGCGAAGGGAGAGAGGAATATCCTGAGGCCCGCATTCAGAAAATAAATGAATCCCTTCGAAGATCTTACAAACGACGTATCCCACACCAATTTCAAATTTTTGAACATGTTTGATGGCATATGGAGGGGGAGGGAGGGAGGAGATATGTTGGAAAACTGAGAAGTTGGATCAAAATTACATTTTGAATATTTATCAAAATAGGAGACTTCTGTGCCCTACTCCTCCAGGACATAATTCCATTCGGAAAATTAGTTCTCTAGAAAGAGGGTAAAAAACAGTTTTCGTCAATTTTTAAAAAAATTTTAAATGCCAACTTTCAATCTGTTTTAGTCATTTTGGAAGTTGAGCCTTCACTTTGAAAGTTTGGTTTTCAGATTTTCAAAGTCTTATTACTGGATTTGGATCGTTTACGTCTTATTCTCTTCAAAACCCCCCTAATAGACGTGCTCCAAGTTCAACCAGCCTTGATATGAACGTATAGACACAGCTTGGCAGTTTTGCAAGACGACCATGATGTTAATAAAATTGCATACTCGGTTCGCCGTAAATACGGAATATCAAGTATTTACGGCGAACTGAGTATGCAATTCTATTAACGCCACTCACTAGTCAGTTGTTCTCAAAACAGCCAAGCTGTGAAGGCTCATCTCTCAAGGCTGGTTCAACTAGAGCACTTCCAGTCGTAAGAGACTTTTAAAAGCTCAAAACTGAACTTTCAGGGTGAAAGCTAATCTTTTCATAATATGGGCAAAACTTGAAAAGTCGGCCATTAAAAAATTTGAAAAAATTGTGGTAATGATAGTGATGTTATGAGAATAGTGTCAATTAAGAATTGTCCCACACATTATTGTCCCACACATTAGGAAATTCCTCAGAATATTCTCACCTCAAAAACGAGAATATTCTCAAATTTCCTCTGTTTACAAAAGAATGCGTGCGACATCTCAAAACGCATATCTGGTAACACTGATTTCAAATATATCTATTCTTCTAGGGTTGAAAGCCCTCAGCAATACATATACATACATCAAAAACTAATCGCAAGAATATTGTAAATAATTTGCGAAAAGACACAAATTCTCAGATTTTATGCCTCACGACCACTCAAAAATTTCGAATTAGACAAGAAGGAATCAAAAAAGAGTCCCAAAATACACCAACAGTGCAAATTTCAGCTGGCTTGAATTCGTTTCCCTGTTTTATTTTTGGTGAATTCTTGAAATTTCAAAATCTCATTAGGTATTTTAGATGGAAAAAATTAAAAATTTATTAAATTAGCGTGAAATGTTGAAATTTGATTTTTACCTTGATTTCGACCTTCTGAGTTGACTGATGATAGTTTCGAGCGGTTATGGGGATTTCAGCAGATTCTCAGATTCACCAGTTCTTGAAAAAATTTCACAAATATGGTTAAAATGAAATTTTGTGAGTATAAACTTTGATTTACTGTCTTTCTGGCCCTTTTGGTCGATTTTGGCACGTATTTTCAAAATCAGCTTATCCTGATTTAAATTCAACATTTTCTCCAGCAATAAGTAATTATTTTTGAAAAAAAAGAAAGAATTCTGCGAAAGAGTAAATAAAAAAGGCTTGAATTCGGTTTGTAACCAACTTTGGACTTTCCGAGCGAAATTGTGACGGTTTTAAGATGTTCTAAAACTTCCAGCAGATTTTCAGATTCTTCAGTTTTTGAAAAAATGCAGTAAATAAGGACCAAGATGGAATTCACCTCCTGTCCATAAACTCAAATTTACCATCTTTCTGACTCTTTTGAACGATTTTGGTACACGTTTCTCAAATACATTGAGCTAATTCTTGTCCAAATACCAACGTTTTTTCACTGATTTTATTTTTGAAAAAAAAAGGAAAATTGTTGTTTATGTTTTAATGTGTTCACAGATGTAGCAAAAAAAACTGCTAAAAACTGCTACATAAAAAATTATGACTAAAAAGTCGTTTAAAAAAATTTGAAAATACATTATTATGTGACTTAATCAATTGAAAGTGCTCACAAAGATAATAAATCCAAGTTTAAGGTGTTGAATTTCATTTCGATCATATTTCTGACAATTCTTTTTTCAAAATTGGAGAGTGCAAAAAGTTCAATTTGGAAGGTCGAAAGTAGGGTCTACGCCAAATTTCAGCCTTTTATGTAAGTTTGATTAAGTTTTAATATCTTTTTTGTGGGAAATTGGCCTTTGAAATTTTAAAAAATTGCCAAAAATCGAGAAATGAATTTTAGCAGAGACGTAGTATGTACCTAGTTTCATGAAAAAAGGTGGACTTTTGGTTTATACCTTATTTTCAGCCTTTCGACTACTCGTAGATCAATCATTAATTCTTGATTTATACGCAATCAAGGTCTGTAAATTAGTAAGGTGAGTTTATGATCTGATACGAGCCTAATCTGAGATTAAGCGCAAAAATACGAGAATATTCTCAATTTTCGCACACTCAAAAGAAAATGTGCACAATTTAAAATCACTAGGTAAAGTCCATTTTTTACCCTTTTTCGAACAAATTACGTAATTTTCAAAGTAGGTAGTTTCTATTAGGCAGCCCTAGATACATCTCTCTTAAAGTAAGTAATCTAAGATGTCATTTCCAAAAAGTAAACTTCCAAAGTCATTACGTACATTATTTTCTTCACATCGATCTAATGCTGCAAAACAGAGTAGTATTTAATCAGTGCAATGGAACCACTCTTGATTAAGAAGACATACCACGACTAGTGATATCTACAACCTTATCAATTCGAAAATTAGATTAAAATACCAACCCATGACGTCAATGCCAACAACCATCACGATCCTAACCTTTTACAAATACAAACCATTTGAGAATAGAAAAGAAACGCGAATTTTACGAGCATCTCACAATAAGTAGCTATCTTTAAAAGTTGAACTTGTAATTAACTAAATTTACGATACTCGTTCGACTCGCAAATATAAAAGCAACCCTCCCATTTGATGGTATTACAGCTTTGGACAACGCGAAAAAGTCATTCGGATAATCCGAAAACTCTTAAAAGTTTATTAAGAATCTGCGTCAAGTTCGGCACGCGATATCGTGTTCGTAAATCTGCGGCTAATCGTCACTCGTCGACGAGTTTCCTTATACCTACCTATACCGAAAAACAAACATGCAAATTAGACAATTTTAACGAGTTTTTATCGTAATTCGGCGTTTTTTTCCCCCGAAGGTAAATATAGACAAGTGTGGTAGGAGGACGTAGTAGGTGCAAACGTTTTAAATTACGTCTCGAATTGATAATGAGTTAATTTAACGTCAGTATTGCACGCGAATTTTAAATAATTTATCCTGGTTTTATTTCTAGAGAGGAGAGATTCCCATCGAAAGAGGTGGTTAACCTTTTAACATCCGAGAAATCAATCTGACACGTGAATATTAGAAATTTTTGACAGAGGATAAAAAAATAAACAATGATTTGCTGTAAAAAAATTTATAATTAAATTCAGTACGGAGACAATCAAGTACATAAGGTAAAATCATGTGCTTCCTCTCCAATTAATAAGAATCTGGGAAATTATCGCAGGAGGTTTTTGCCTTCCCTTCCACCTTCAAATCCTGATGGATGACTGTTTATGTAGTCCTCAATCACCTCGAAGCCAACATCCCACTCAAAAAACTCTTCATCCTTCCTTTACCAACATAAATGAGTGATTTTGGTCACCCTATCACAAAAGCTTCCAAATTCACCCTTTCCAGATTACTTTGGCGAGTGAAAGAATTAAATAAATACCTTGCAATGCGACGAGAAAATTTGATGAAACATGTGGTAATAATTTACCCAACAGAGGGCTATCAACATCCGCGTTAATCGATCTGGTTGGAATTTTGATTTACGGTATCGGTCGTGCGAAAAATTAATTTCCCGTTCGATTATATCCTAGTAGGTACTATAAGACCACAACCTCTCACGCAGAATTACTATTTCACCAGCAGCGAAAGGATGCAAAGCAGCGTGTAGGGGAAAAAAGGCTCGCCTTTTCGAAACGATTGATTATGAAGCTTAAATTCCTAATACCACACCAGCGTGTGTATATCTTTCGGCAGCTTTTCGCCGGCTCTGTTTGAATAACAATGAAATTCCAACAATAAAAGGTTTTCATGTGAGAGACGCGACGGTTGCTTTTAAAAAGCATTTTATTTTCTGTTACGTGACCTGAATGTTTTCACAAAAGGTTTTTACATAAATTTTAACCTTTTGATTTTTCATTATAGTGATAAAACACGCGTTTCGTCGCGATACGTACACTCTGCACTCTTTTTACTCTCCTAATGTACACTACATAGTACATAGGTAGGTAGGTATGTATATAGAGTACAAAAACCGACGAACCTTCGACAATTAGGCGTTTAGCCGATTCGACGATGGAATTAACATTAACGGCGCCAGCGCCACGTATACGTGTATAAATGCGAAGAAAGCTCTCGCTAATTTGCACTTAATTAGCGAATAGCGTGTTAAACCAGCGTATATACAAAGGCTTAATAGATAAATTTTTCGTATAAATACCTCCCCGCTCCTCGTCCGTGTGTTCATCGACGCTTGTCGCGTCGGTTGTGCTCTACCTTTAATCCCATAGTTTGAATTTGAAACATTGTTTAAGTATTTCGAATTCCACCGCACACCGCGGTTCGACGTATTCAGATTAAAACGTATGGATTTGCGATAAAGTCGAGGGGAAAGATGGGGGAAAAGTTTCGTTTAGGTTAATCGATTCAACGTCATTAAGCTCGAGGAGGTTCTTAAATCTGGAACGTTTAATAAGAAAGGAAAACGAGAAGAAAATACTAATTTTAAACATTTTATAATCAAAAATTGATAAAAAAAATATTATGAATTTTGTTCGCAAAAAATACCCACGTTTCAAATTTCCAAGTAAAGGCAAAATTTTGATTTTTTAAAAAATTTTTAGTTCAAATTTGATTTTTAAAAATTCACCAAAAATCGAAAAATGAATTTGGGCACTTTGCATCCAATTGTCATAGGTAAGTATATCGATTAGTCTACCATTTTTGAAAAAAATTAAGACACTGAGGGATGCGGCGAGGAGTAGAATAAAAAAATATGTGGGTAGATATTTAAGCTCAGAGAACTTGAATTGGATAAAAGCATGTGACATATTAGAGGTCGCTAGTCGGTACCTAACGAAAAAACTAACTAGGGAACCTCATGAAGTGTCCTCCGGGGATTTAGATGGAAAGTGGTCTTATTGGCAGCTTTTGGCCCGAGTAACACACCATTAAAATTTTAGCTGCCAGTTTTGAGTTTATATGTAGAGTGGGCAAATTAAAAGGAAAAAATTGGCAATACGTAAAATTTTTCTTCAAGAATGTGTTCAGAAAACATATTATTCGATAAGTATATCACTCGACTTTTCATGATTTTTCGAAATTTTGTCCCCTTTTTTGGGACATAGAGGGGCTTTGAGAAGTTGTGCCCAAAAAATAAGTTCATATTCGTATTCAGTGACCTCAAAAACATACCATTTGACTTAAGTATAACTCGAATTTTTACGATTTTTCAAAATTTTGACCCCCCTTTTTTGGGCTCAGAGGGGCTTTGAGGAATTGGGCCCAGAAAACGAGTTCATATTCATATTCAGTGGCCTCGAAAACATAGTATTCGATACATCGCACGTCCAGATTCGTTTTTAAAATACATATATGATTCAGTTTTATGTTACTTGAAAAATCATGACACTCCCCCCCCTACCAACCACCGGGGGGGGTGAAGACTAATCAATGGTGGTTTGATTAGTAGTTGGGAGAGTAGACTTTTTTTTAAAAATTTGAGCGAAAACGAATGATATTAAGTGATAACTTTGATTAATTTATTGAACTGATCTTTTTTGAAACATCCTGCTCTTTCCACCCTTTTTTTTAGACACCCCTCTTGAGAGATGGGTATCGGGCGTAGTATCAAATTGTCGGGAATTTAAAGGGGAACATTTTTTGTCATGAAAGTTTTCCTCGTAAATACAATATTTTCGGAGTAAATCGTAAAAAACGTGAATCGGGAGTCGGGACCGATTTTAGCCCCCTAAAAAAATCAACTCTAGGGGTAGGAGGGTCGGGTTTTTTCTGGTAGTTCAGAGGGTCCATATTTCTTCCTTTTCAGCGCCCACTTTTTGCGTTATTTTCCTGCTCTATTAGCTTTCCAAAGTAAAATTTTGAATTTTAAAATGTTCAAAAACCGCTACCCCGACGCTTAGGTTTTTCCCACGGCGTAGTCGTGGGAAAATTTTGAACCACGCGCTCGATCAAGGGGCATTTTTCATTTTCCCTTTCAACTAAATTTTTCATGTTATATTTTTTAAAGATTATTCAGATTCTTTATTTTTGATGAAGATTTTAATAATCCTTGAAAGATGTGAGTACCTAATATGAAAAATTTAGTTGAATGGCAAAATGAAAAAAGTCCTTTATGTAAGCGCGTGGGTTAGAATTTTTCCACGACAACACCGTGGGAAAAACCTGAGCATCGGGATCGTGATTTTTGAAAATTTCAAAATTCAAAATTTTACCTTGGGAGCTAAAATTAAAACTGAAAGCTTAAATTTCAGTGGTAAGGTCTTGGACCAAGGGTAACTGTTGAGACCACTTTTTACTCAAACCCCTGGGGGCACTTCATGAGGGTTCTCCAGTAATGAAAACGCCATCAATTCATTGAAAAATGAAATGATTCGAGCCATTTTTTTTATTCCATAATAATTTCTTGATTAAGTGTGGTGAATTTTGATTTTATCTAATTCCCAAAAATTGAAATATTTGAAAAAGGTGTCCCTCAGGAAGCTTTTATTTTTTCTCTCCTTTTTTTTGCTGTTTGTTTTACACTTTCTACTCCCAATTCTTTCTGTTTCTAAATCTTAAAATGAAAATTTTGAGACTTTCTCATTCTCTTCTGAAAAATATTGAGATATTCTTGGTAAAATGTGTAGTTTTTCCATATTTTATATCAAATTTTCCATTTATTTTTTCCTTATTTTGGAAATACGAATTTCTATCAATTGCCTCTCTAGTGGTGATAAATAGGGGGGGGGGGGGAGATCTAAACAAAATTTTGAATTGAAAAGGAAGAATCGAAATGTTTTCGTAAGATGGTGAAAAAAAATCGATAGTAATAATGTTGGACCTTCCCTCTTTCATCCTAATCCTAATAGAATTCGAGAAAATTTCTTGCTTTTGTCCTACCTTTTTTCTATGTACAGTAGCGTGCAAATTACTTGTCCGAGCAGAAAAATCGCGATGTTACACCGTTTTTAAAAAGCTCGCTACAACGATACCGCTACCAATTTTGAAAAAACAAATACAGAGGGTGAAAGCCCTATCCTTTACAAAAATTTTGATGTCTTTGAACCAAAAAAAATAAGTTTCTAAAAGCTCATAAAAGCTCACTGAAATAAAAATCAGAAAATTTTCAGTCTTTTATTTTTCCGCATTTACCGGACGAACCGTACGTCGCGTCCTAGCAAAAATCTGACGACATTATGCTGAAAGGGAATTAAATTCTCTACAATTTCGTTTCTGTGAAATTTTTGTAGGACGCTCGGTTTTCAATCTGCACGCCTTCAAAGTTTGAGTAAAAAAACGTTGCTGCAACTTTTTTTTAGTAAAAAATCCAACTTTTTTTTACTAAAACTTCAAAGACGTGCAGTTTTGAAACAGAGCGTCCTACAAAAATTTCATAGAAACGAAATTGTAGAGAATTTAATTCTCTTTCAGCATAATGACGTCAGATTTTTGCTAGGACGTACGGTTCGTCCGGTAAATGCGGAAAACTAAAAGACTGAAAATTTTCTGATTTTTATTACAGTGAGCTTTTATGAGCTTTTAGAAACTTATTTTTTTTGGTTCAAACACATCAAAATTTTTGTAAAGGATAGGGCTTTCACCCCCTGTATTTGTTTTTTCAAAATTGTTAGCGGTATCGTTGTAGCGAGCTTTTTAAAAACGGTGTAACATCGCGATTTTTCTGCTCGGACAAGTAATTTGCACGCTACTGTATGTTGTTCTGTTTGTTGGACAACTTTTCATGTTAAAAATTACAAAATATAAACAGTACGTACATAACATCCATTTGAGAAATTCGCGCGCAGGCAAATTAAAATAGAATCTGCCAATGAAATTCAACCCAAATCAACACTATTCTTCATACGTAGCCTATTTATCCAACCAATTAACACGCAAGTACTTTAGCCTTGATTTATCTATCATCGTTGCGAATGCGAAATCGAACCCTCATATTAAACAAACACACATGACCTATCTTCATCCCACTACCCTACAACCATGCGGTCGATTCCAGCACAGAAAAGCTCAGAAACGAGAACAACAATTCCGTTAATTGAACTACCCTATCCACTATCCAGCCACCGATATGCTGGCAGCTATGATTGGCAAAACGCCATAAAGCCACTCGCCAAACACAACCACAATGTTTTTTATCATGAGTATGACCGCACCGGGTAATTCATTAATGCAGCAGCGACTCTTCATAACTTCCGGTGGCACTCTGCAGATCCGACTTCCGGCGTGAAAAGCATTGTAACCGCTAACGCGTGTGTGTATCAACCGTAGCGTGGTACATACTAGAATAAAGATTAAAGCGTTGTAAATTAGCGAAATTGAAATTTTCCCTCATTTGCTCGCGTATACGATGATGCGATGGTGTAAAAACCCTGCGCGGAAAGCAAAACTTTCTTAATTAAAACCTTTCAGCGACCTCTCGTTAGTAGCTTTTTATGAAAAAATAATAAGACGCTTCGTTGTATATCATCGAAAGTTGAACGCCATCGCCACATCACCGCTATTATAACGTCACAAGTTAGATTCTTACTACCATAGATGGTTAAAAAGTAAAAATAACTTCAGCTTATTTGAACTTTTTCTCGGATCAATTTCATAGATGAAATATCTACTTATTAACTAGGGATCAAATTACTCATGTCTCATGCGTCAATTTTTCCTTTTTTGTGCACCGGATACACACCTTTCAGAATTTATTTCACATGATTCAAAATTTTGAGAAAAATGGAAAAAATTGAGCAATATTTTTGAAGACAGGCCTCGAATTTAGATTTAATTTTTTGATCCAGCATCTGAACGCTCTCTCACTTTTCTATGTCTAAATTCGTAATCAGCAACTCGTGTTTTTTGAGAGTGCTGCTTATAGAGTAAAGGTGTTGAGGATACCCAATTACAAAAAAATATGCAAAATCAAAAAACACAAATTAATTTTTTAAAATTTGAAAAAAATCTAAATTGAACGATTAGGTAAGTAAGTATTCAGTTTACTTTGATAAAATGTTCATCTCAAAAGAAAAGTTGACGGGAAGAGGGGCCAAGGTAAAGGAAAAATTTATGAACAGAAATTTATTTGATTCCAGGCTAAATTTTTCACCCTCCCCTTCGAGAAAATTTGTCATCAAAATTTACACACTAATAATTATAACATTTATTAAAATAGGCAAAGATATAACACAGCGGCATCAGCTATTGCCATCGGCTTTAAAAGTAAAAAAAAATGCCTGTTTTTTTTCGAGATAATTTTCCACCAGGCGAATTTTCTTATGCAAAAATTTAGTAATAAATTTTCGATTTTTATCGCAGGTGAATGTTTTAATTATAACACGCGAATAAACTACCAAAGAATGTTAATTCAGCTAAAAGCGTTAAACTCGGTGAAAAAGTGCCAAACTATAACATCAAAGCTAAACCTCGATGAAGTTAATTAATTATTGTTCAAACACAACTTAATTAAGCCTTTCACACTTATGTCATCTGCGTGAACGTTTTATATTATGTATAAAGGATAAAACCCAAACTGAAAGTTGATATAAAAATCATAATATGGCTTTGAAAAATGAACGTGCATGAATCATTCTCAAACGATTATGCCTAATACTCATTCGATAAGACTGACAAAATTATAATAATAAATTCTCGAAAGGTATTTTTCGTGCTGTCAAATTACGTCAAAAACGTTTAAATTTTCGCAATTATATATTCGTCATTGGATACAGATAAAGAAACGAAACGAAGGGGAAAAAATCGACCCAAGTATATTTCCCAATTCGCCAAACAGACGCACGTGTTTCTATACCTACAATTAGGGTAACTTTATAAAAAGCAATCTGATCGAGTAGAATGGTAGAAGCTTCGTAATGAAAGTATACCAGGTATCTGAAAATATTTCATCAACTGCATTCATTTTTAAAATATAAAGGACCCGATAGTTTAGCCAGTTTTGAGATACCGGCAATCCTTCGAAGTTTGCCTGTTTTGCAAGCAATCAAACGCGTAAAAATAATTACGATCCTCATCCTCCTACCTTCTGAAAATTATGACGAAAATTTTGGCAGACTTTCGAAGAGCAACAAAAAAAAAGCCAAAACAATGGAGAGAGAGGAGGGCGAGACTTGACATAATTTGAAATATCAGTCAACATAATAATTTGGAAAAGTTTGAAGACAATAATAGTATTAATAGAATTACATACTCGGTTCGCCGTAAATACTTGATGTTCCATATTTACGGCGAACTGAGTATGCAATTTTATCAACACTTCAGTTGTCTGGCAAAACAGCCAAACTGTGAAAACTAATAATCTCAAGGCAGGTTGAACTTGGACCATATTTAGTCATAAAACATTAAAAAGCTCAAAACTGGATTTTTAATGTAAAAGCTCAATTTTCCATAATGAACGCAAAAATAAGTAGTCAGTTAAAAATTGAAAAGAATTGCGGTGATCATTTATTTGTTTACCCTCTTTCCAACAAACTAATTTTCAAAATGGAATTTCAATTCCCGAGGGGAAGGCCGAGGTACAAAAGTCTCTCATTTTAATCAAGATTAAGAATCATTTTAAATGTGACGCGGTATAATGGATTTTTATCAAATGAAATGAGCTCGGTTCAATAATTGGTTCATTTTTTCGACCCAACTTCTCTGACTCATCCCCTTCCATATAGACTGGTACTTGTTTATTGTCGAGAAAAATTGTTTTGAGATTTTTTGTGCTACAATTCTCTCGAGCTTAGATTTTACAAAGATCTCAAAAAATCGCAGAAAAATTTGAGCCATTGACAAAAAATTGGAGTGTTGCCGGGAGTCCTCAAATTTAAGAGAAAAAATCAACAATTTGTTTAACCGAAATTTTTTTATCTATGGATTAGAATTCTTCTAGACTAGGGAGCAGCCCCAACCCTCGGCTCGCGCCCTCGCTTCGCTTGGGCTGCTCACTTTTTAACCTCCCCCCCAACAAATTGAAAATATCTCCCCTGAAAATTCAAAATCGTTAAAAAACTCGCAACGATTTTCTCCAAAAGCCCTATTTTGGTACCCATGTTGAATGAAGAAAATGCCTAGCAAATGAAAATATTCGGCCGTGAAATGAAAAATCGAAGATGAAATTGTTCAAAATAATGCATTTTTAATTTTTTTTGGCACAAACTAAATAATTTTGGATTCTAAATGTTTCATAACACATCTACAAGTAATAAGGAACACTTTTAAAAAAATTGAGCAAAATCGGTTCAGTAGGAAAGGCTGGCGGACTGTCACCAGGTTTTCAACAAATTTTGTTAATATATAAGGATAACCTCTTTTCAAAAAAAAAAAAATCCTCGATTTTCCAAGTAATCTTGATCGCTCCATGCAAAGCCCTTCTACAGTTCAAAAAACTAAACAACGTTTTGTAGGGGGAGAAAGTAATTAGGTGCATTTTCTCTCCTTGTTTATGGTTGTACTTGTAAAATGCACACGTCCGCATCCAAAATGTGGGGGGCACATCTCAAAATCGAACACATTACTTTTGTTGATTCTCAATATAATTGCATTTCTTCGCATAAACGCAATTATCCACCAACATTATGTCCTCTGACTCTTTCCTAAGGAGTCTCGTGAACAGAAACAGATACATTATTTAACGGGGAACTTGATATCGTGAAGCGCGAAGTCATAAAGTAATAGAAAATGTCATAAGTTGTTCAGGTAGGAAGCCCTGATGATAGATCTTCTCAGGGTTAAAGCGTACGAAGGAAATTATGACATCTCAATTAGCCAAATAATAAATTCATGTATTGATATTGTAAACACGTAATATCACAGGTTGCTCAAATCGTATACATGAATGAGACTTCTATAATTAAATGATAATTATAAACTTCTAGTAGAAAACGTAATAAATCGAATGCGTAATGTGGTGGCAGGCTTTCAACGTTTTTAGTTGCATATTGAGCCCAAAACTGAAAAGCTCATATACAACCCCCTGTTGGGGTCTCGGTTAAGGACATCGCGTTCTCTGGATTGCTGTGTCTACTGACGAGCTTTTAACCCCGATGCCCGAGTGCTAGTTACATTCCACTGTTCCTCATTTATGATCCTTCATGACTTATATCCCACGATACAGTGGAGATATAAGAACGCGTAAGGCGTGACTTGATATGTTGGTCCATGATGAATGGGATAAGTTCCAAGCGTCCTTAGAAAGCGTATCCGCAGCATAAAATGGTATTTCGTAAGTCTTGGTCACCAAGGTATTCCACTGGGCAGCAAGAAGTCGAAAGCTTGAGGAGGAATGCGTACAACAACTGGAACAGCTAGCGTGGTGAGTTGTTGGAACTAACAACTGAGGAAAAAATGCTTGTGCAGGAGCTTATAAGGGCGAAAGTTCAATGTAAAAGTGGCAGGGATGATGGATATTTGGTGAGAAAGTAGGGACATAACGGCGCGCGTCGCGTAGGTCTCATTGGCGGTAGCAAATTGGTGGTGGTATCGTGGAAGGGTTGATGAGTCGCGAATATTTCCGGCAACTGATGTCATGAATACCTTAAATAAAATGAGTATGACGTCACGAATACCTTGTAGAATTACGTAAAAACGTTCATTTTCTACCGCCTATAGTGGAAAAAGTGATCATTTCTACCGCTACAGTTTTTAAAACTTTCAACTTATACTAATCTAATCTCTTGAACAACGTTGGCCTCCCGTACGGAGCTGCCTAAGTTGAAGAAAAAATTTTTAAATGCAACAAAGAAAATTTTTCAAAAAATTCACCTGACACAGAAATTGAGGCCTTTCCTTCTAGTTTTCAAAAAAATCAGAAAATTATGAACAAAACGTGGCTCATGATCCAACTGAGGTATATAAAATCTGCATTAAAAGACCTATTTTTCACTTCCCAAATCAATTGACTTGGTAGTTTCGATCTATTCTAGAGTCTCCAGCAGATTTCTGAATTTTCAGGTTTTTTGAAAAAATTGCCATTAAAAATGGCCAAAATGAAATTCAACGCTCGTTTCTGCAGCCAGTTTATATTTAGACCTACATTTCAATCGTTTGACACTAAACGGATACCCTGTACACAGTTGTCATTTTCCATCTCAAAATGGTAAAATCAACTCTACAAACACTCGGCAAATAAACTACTAACTTTTTCAGTCAACAAAGGATTGGAAAAATTCACCAGTCAGTCGATATAATCACGTGCAATTCTTCGAGCCTGTCTTGAAAAAAAAAAAACACACGAAAACAGCCGAAATACCGACGACAAAAATACACACAGAGTTCGTAGTACTATTTTCAATGCGCCAACATCTCATATCACGTCTGATGAGATCGAGGAAAAAAACAGACGAAATTTTAAAAAATTACTCGCAATATTCCCGCATCGAAGTGTGTGCATTTTACATACAAATTACTCGCGTTAAAATATCGTATCACACGATTGTCGACTCGAATCATTTGAATCCTTGGCACGTCCTAAGTTGACTTTTTTCTCTCTTTTTTGGGATTCTTCTATATCGATCTGACGCGTGTACGAGAAAAAATAACCCACCGATTCCTCAATAATATGCTACAATATTTTTTTACAACTATTTCCCCCCCTTTGTCGCTGGTTTGCTTTCGGAGTTGCCCTCGAATTTCGTCGCTTTTGTCAAAATGACAATAACAGGAAATTTCATCAAGTTCAAAGCGACGCGACACATTTGAAACGAGCTTATTTCCGTTTATTATTTAGGCAACCTTTGCGTTGATAATTTAGCATCTCGTGTCGCCGAATTTAACTAAATAAACTCTCGAGTTTTCTCAAAAGCCCTTATATAATGTTGCTCCTTAAATCGTTCGTTTTAAACGTGGAATAATATGCCGGAGTGAAGTTATTTCGAGATTTCCTATTTCTACATCACAAAGTGTATCGTGATTTATGACTCTACGAGTGAACCGAATCAAAGTAGGTATGTTCCTCCTTATTCAAAAATCCTTTTTTTTTTTTTTTTTTTTTTTTCAAAGCGTTCCAGATCTCAGTGATTCTTAAACATATTATTATGAACTTTTAATGAAGAAAGCGGTCAATAAAAATGAATAAGTTCAAGGCTTGTAAATTATTTTAAAATCTGTTTACGTTTACGTAAAAATGCCATTAAAAAGAGATTACTCGTCGAATTAAAAATGTAATTATTTTTAATATTACAATTTTATAATCCAATAGTAATGCTTACACTATCATAAAGCAAACGACTTCTTCATCTATCCATAGACTTAACCCAATCTAGATAAACACGGTTGAGAATAAAAAAACAATAAATTTTCAAGCGAACCGAGCAACTATAAGGGTAATCTATTCGACGAATTTGTCTCGAAATTAATACAATCGAAATAATACTCCTACATCGTACCCAAAGTGGCGACATAATAAATGAAGACAACAACGAGAGACGAAAATAAAAGGCCAGAAAATTGGCGACACAAAGACCAACGCACAAGGCACAATTGTAACGCTTTTTATATTCTAATCAACAAGTTCGCTGAAACCGTTAGTTGGTTGTGTTGGTTTGCTAACGAACCATCCGATGTCATCACTCATCAAGTTGAAAATCTCTCTGTCTGCGAGAGGGGAAAAAAAGCTTTTTCGCCACTTTCGGAAACATCTTGCATTACACAAAACAAACAAAACGGTTAATTTATCATTATAGCGTGTCGGACATTCGGCGACGTTTACAGATGTATTTATATCCTCAAAGTGAAAAATATAGCGTTTATCAAAGTTGCTCAAATGCTCATATAAGTTTCATTCCGTTCTGTTGGAGTTTTTACAGACATGTGCAATTTTCACGTAGGTAGGTCTAATCGCGATGACTCGAATTTTCAGTTTCTTTTTTTTCCATCTCAAGGCGCTTTGGCGTCAACGAATTGATATTCTATGAAGAAGACTGACTAGCTGAAGTTCTAAAAGGGTACACGTTACACGAGCGAAACTGTGTACGCAAATTTTACCCTAAATAGACAACAAATTGGTGAAATATAAACCCGTTAGTGGTGACTGCGTCCGGACAGCGGATTACACAAGTGGAAAAAAGTTTCATTACAATAATGCACCTCGAAAATATATAAAAGGGAAATAACCCATTTAGGTGTGAAGTGTAAATTACACCGAGACAACTACGCCCAGTGTAATTTATTCTTTCCGTTACATGGATACTTAATTTTAATTATTGTAATAGCAATTTCTTCGCGGCTTTTTGTATTCTTTATTAAATTTATTAGCGTAATAACTCTTCATTAATAATATTCACAAGTTCATTTCGCAGAAATAGGTGACCTTTTTTCACTCTATCTTTCTCAAGCAACTGCGGCGATATTAAAATTAACGTTCGGCTCTTGGACGGACCTGGATACGTCAAGTGGATCGTATTACGAGGGACTCGAGTTTAAGTGTTTATGAATTTGCGGCATCTTATGTAAGAAGTGTTGGGTGAATCAACTCACGTAGGCAAGAGATTTCATTGCACAGTGGGTTCTGTTTCGAGCGTGAATTGAAACATTTGCAGATAATTTGAATTGACTCACATTTTGTCGCAGAACTTTTTTTAAAAAATGCAAAAAGGTCTTTTTAGATTTTAGTCTAAAATTCAAAATTGAAAAGGTTATAATCGAGGCTGAAATTTGACATGTACATCCGGAAGGTGCCCTAAAATTGCACTATAAGGGTTTAGATTTTTCAACTTTTCACCAACCCTGTTCAGCTTCAGAAAATTGGATTTTCTACTGTTCTTGATGAAGATGAGTCTCACCAAAAATTTATGGTGGGTCTTCAACAATGTTTGAATGGTACCAATACCAAAGAATATCTACTTTCTATGAGTAGCAAAGACTATACAGAGTGTCAAACAAAATTTCAAAATAAAAAAGCATGACTTTCGCAGGACTTTTGGCAGGACATTTTTTAAACACTTCGGATTTTTTTTAAAGGGAGGGAGAGGGGGAGGGGATGGGCGAGGCAAAATTTTACATTCAAACTTTTCGCTTTTTTAATGTCTTCAAACATCTCAAGATTTTTTTAAATCAAGCAGATATCGAAAATTTAATTTTTTTTATTCCAATTTTGGATTTTAATTTCACCTTTAAGGTTCTTGCTGATGTAATGATTAATAAAATTGGGCCAATAAAAATTTTTTTCAACATGACAAATTTTTTTAAAATGTAAAAAAATTTAATGGAAAACAACATTTGGAAAAAATGTACCAATTTTTTTAAATAAAAGGGCGAATTTTAAAGTAAAATAAGTAAGAGATGAAATAACAATTTTGTCATTTGTAATGCATAATTTTGCCTAATATTCATATGTACGTATAAGGTATAAAAATTTTCATTTCTCTGTCAAATCTTTTTTTTTTCTGGTATTCTTCGCAGCCACTGCCAGCTAGGCGGCATCTATCTGCGTCTCTGACTGGTAACGGGGTTGACGTTGTGCTAGGGCTCACTCCCGATGGAGTGAGGCCCTAGAGATGAATGATTCTGGATCATCTATAGTTGGCGAACTGTCAAATCTGGAATTTTTTAATTACGGAAAAGAGAAACAAACTAGCCTTGGCGAAACGAGAGCAAAAGCTCTCGAAAATCAGAATTTCGAGAGGTAAGAATATAAAAACGATGTTTTAAGAAGTTCAATACTCCATATTGCTTAAAAATTATTTTGGAATTCAAATGGTGATTTTTTTTGAAAAATTCAAAATTTAAAAACAAAAGCATGCGGGCCCGACTCAAGCGAAGGCAAAAGCTCTCGAAAATTAGTATTTCGAGAGGTACAAAAAAAACGATGTTTTTCTGTGTGAAGAATTACGGGTTTAAAAAAATTGAAACTTGAAAAAGAAAAACAAACTTTGAGTGAAGCGAGGCTAAAATCGTTCAAAAATTCATGTTTTGAGAAGTAAAAACAAAGTTTCTTCATGTAGGGAAGGGTTAATTTTTCTGATTCAAACTTTGAACAATGTGTAATTCAAGTTCTAAAAAAGTCTGAAAATGAGCCCTTTTTAACAAATTTTTTCAAAATTCCAAAAAAGGGAGAAACGAATCAACAATTTGAAGTCTGATTGAAAAAAATCAAAAGTTTTCGATGAAAAGTAGGTAAATAGCCTAAAGTCGATTTGTTCTAGGTATATTTTTGCAAATTTCACAGAACATCACAGTTTGACTTGATTTTATTCATTTTTTTTTTGTCAAATGGGAGTTGGGACATTTCGATTTTGGCATTTAAGCAAAAGCTTCTCATCTTAGTACAAATTTTCCATCCTAATATTGAAAAATCAAATTTTGAAAAATTGGGCATACCTAGTAATCATGAAAATGGGGCATTTTGAAAAAATTTAACTCATGCATGCTTTTCTTTTCGGGATTTTGTAAGTTAGCTCAATTTGTCAAAATTTGAATTTTTTGTCTAAATGTTGGTAGATCCAATTCAAAACAACATAAGCCATTTTAGCCATTTTCAAAAATTCGCCAAAAATCGAAAAATTACATACTTTTGGTAGAGTAAAATTTGGTTCTGAGGTCTGTGTGACATTACTTTTAAGTGGGTGAAATTTAAGCTCAATCGCAGCTGATGGGCTGTAAAGACTCCCTTCTCGAGTCAAGTAGGTACATAATTATCTACACCTCTTTTTCTTCTTCGACACACGTATGTACAATAATTAATTAGGTACCTACCTAAATACTTAATATACGTAAATCTACTCACCAAAAATTGAAAAAATCGATTTTTTATTCCTTACCTGCAACAAAAAAACAAACAAAATTTACGTTAACGAATATTAAAACTCATTAAAACACTATAATACTAATTCAATTAGATACTCGGGTAGGTATAAATATCCATTCTTAAAACCATCAACATATTTTCGTAACATTGCACACTCAACTCGACGAAACATTTTCTAAATTGAGAAAATAAAAAACAACATAGTAAACGAAAAAAATAAAAAAATAACCCAACGAATGGTAGTTTATTCGTTTTTTTTCTTCTAAAGGCTAGAATCGAGTTATTGCTGGAGTTTAATTTGGCAAATTTTTCCTTTACTTTACGAATAATTCGAGCGAATAACTTCAATCACAATTTATCGCGACGTTTAAAGTCTTTTCTCTTTTTCGTATACGCGGAGATTGCGATCTCACCAAACTCTTAATCGCTTTTTCAAACCCTGGGACAAATTAAAATTACTATTATCAAAGGTTTTCTCGCAAAGGGAGATAAGAAAATGCCAACTTTATCGCTACACCCCTGCGGCATTACGCCATAAAGCTCGCAGTACGAAAATGAAAATTCATTAACTTCACATCGGCTGGATAGCGAGTCGAGTAGTTTGGCTTTGGCTTGAAAATACGAGTAAATATCATTTTTCAACATCTCTGGGTCAATTGATACCCTGACAAAGGGTAGCTAGCTGCTGTATATGTAGTTATAGGTACTCGAAGCTGTTGATTGTTTTTCACGTTATATGGGGGAGAAATGTAGCTCAAAACAAAGAACATTTATGACTCGAAAACATCGTGAATGCTGGCGAAACACGACTCGACTATCGAATTACACATATAATATCCGCAAAATTATGAAATACGAAGAGCCAACTATTATACCTCAATACATATATAAGCTCAAGCTGTATAGATTTTAGGTAAGGGTATTACGAGTATAAAGGGTAGTATCACACGCAAAGATCATTTTCAAACATACTACGGTGTGTGGCGTTTTACTCGTATACTCGATCTATGTTTATAATAAAAGAAGCCAAGGAATGCGTAAAAATAATAAGTACGCCATTTTTTACAGCACTGGACGGAAGACCATTTACTAGGTACAATACTCGATGTTGTTGGTAAACTTTATGTACTCTGTAGCGTTTCAAAAGTAAACGACTTTTAATAACAGTAATTTTGCAAGGTGTAAAGAACCGTGTGTACAGGTAAAGCATGCGATATGATAATGAATTATATCGTTATCGCGTGTCACGTTCAACCAAGCCAAGACACCCACATACCCACCCCTAACTTTAAGCATACATAAAACAATAACAGTGATTTTTTTCCAACTCTATGCCAGTACAGTGCTCAAAATTTGACTTCAAATGGATAAATTTTTTTTTGCAGTTTTTGATTTATTTTCCAATTGAGAAGCACTGAGAAGGTCTTCAAATAGTTTCTATTTTTAAATTTTGATTTTGCACTTGATCGTACCTTTTCACTCGAACCTTTGAATTCGCCTTTGTTGGTGAAAAAAATTAATATCAAATATTTCGAGTTTTTTCCCTTCAAAATTAGAAAATATTGAAATTTTTCAAATTATAATTTTTTTTAATTAAAAAAAAAATTGCCATGTCAATCTGAAATAGAAATGTAGCAATACAGTTTGAGTAAATTGATCAATTTCACTTCAAATTATAAATTTTAAAAAAGATGTAATGAATTTCGATTAAGAAATGTCAGTTTTTTGAGCTGAATGAAGGAATTTTCAAGCACAGAGATCAAGAGGGGTGATTAAAATAATTCATAATTAATCTTCAAGCAAAAACATATTTGAGCTTTTATTGGTGGTGGACCAGGGAAAGGGGGAACGAGGGTTCACAAGTTTACGAGGAATGTCTTTTTGAGACAATTTCAAGAGAATTTTGATGATTTGTTATCTTAGGTAACCATTAAATGAAACAATTTCTGGAAACAAAATATTTTTTATTTTTCGTAAGTGTATAGAAGAGTCGAAGGAAACTCATTTTTAATTCTACGGGGGTTTCAAAAATGAATACGTTCTATTCCCTCTTCTTCGTAATCCCACTAAAAAAAATCATCAATAAACACTGATTTTATTCATTTGTAAACTTTTAAAAATTTGAAAATCATATTTATTCATTTTATGCGGAATTTCTCAAAAAAAAATCCATTTTTAGGAATACTGCGAGGGCGAGTTACTGAACAAAACCTACCCATCATCACTTGAGGGGTTGAATTTTGCAAACTTTTCCTTCATAAACCCCATCAACTATAGAATAAGAACACCAGACTGAAAAAAAAAGGCAAAAACGCTCAGACGTATCAATAAGGAGCGTCCAAATGCACGTAGCATAAATCGGAACGAGAAGTTGGTTCGCAATAAGGGAAACGACCGGCGACATATAGACCGTCGCGTATGTTTTATTTGACCATTAAACGTATCAACAAGTTGGCGCCTTTGATTCCATTTTCGGGGCAAATTTTTGCCCATAAATTTGCTCGTTACAGTTGTACTCGTATAAAGTGCACCCTATTCGACGACTCGTCGTTTTATTGTATAAATCAACTTTTCACTCCTTTTAATGCCTCATTAGTCGCGACAATTCGAGCCAGACGAACCGAGGTATATGTAAAACTCGCATCGTATCGAGTATAAATCAGTGCAAACTTTCGCATTCGCAGTTACCATGTTACGTACGATAATGAAAATCGAAACGAAAACCATTTCATATCTTTAACTCGTGCAACTTGCCATAATCCGCGACGAGTTACTAAAATTAATTACACGAGCTTTCCGAAAAACTCACGCGTATTGTACGTGCAGAAGCTCGCAATCGTACCGAATTCGTATCACGGTTCGCAAATTTCATTATTTACCAAACTTTATTAATTAAATGAAAAATCGTTATTAAACGATGTTATATTTTACGATCGCTAGATGACCAACAATACGGATAAAAGCTAAATACCTCTACACATTTATCGTCATTTTAACACAGATTCCCTTCATTTTACAACACAAATTGTCAATTCAGCGAAATGTCACCAGACGAGTGAAAATTCGTCAAACTGTTACGCTGAGTCGACAATTATCATACCGATTCATTCTTCAGCTCGTGCTCTAACGAAAAATTATTTTTTGTGATATTTCACCAGTTCTGTGTTCAGTTTTATGAAGTAATTAATTATTCTACTCGCGTGTTCTCGACAATTAAAACCTGGTAGAATTTTGCACGATGTTTTATCGACTTCCTAAAAAATGTCGTAGCATGAAATTACAACGAAGAGAGCGAGAGGGTAGGGGAAGAGTAATTTCTTAATCGTATAAGTGCATACCTAATTACTTAATTATTATGTATGATGAAATTACACATGGAATGAAAATGAAAAATTTTAGTGTCCAAGATTTTTACTGCAAAGATGAGAATATTAATTTAGTATAGACAATTCTCATATACATATTTTATTGTTTCATCTCCTCTCTTGTCATTGAAACGTAAAATGAACTAAAATAAATTCTCAATGCTCATCAATCACAAAAATTTTATGAATCCATCATTGCTAAATTGAGCCCATATTTTTTCAAACACCTCCCTCCAGCTGTTTCTTTTGACATTTACACCACACACATTCGAATCAACACATCCTTTTTAGGATAAATTCAAGGCTACGTGAGAAAAATTATAGGAAAACCGCGAAATAATGACAAATACTGTACCGACCAGCACAAAGTTATCGTAATTCGGTAGTAAGTGTAACAAAAAGCGTTAACCTTTGAAAATGCTAAAGAATATGAAAAATTCAACGTATAATAGTGTCATGGTGGTATTTGAAACAATTGCGATTACTCAACCGTTTATTACACCATTTGGAGAGCACGTGTTAGGTGATCTAAGGGTTACGTAAAATTGTCTTTGCTCGTTGCATGGTAATTCCAGTATAAATATTCAATTTTGTACATCTTGTTCTAGAGAGGCAGAATAAAAACCTCGATTTATAATTTACTCGAGTGTTCAATGACGATAAAGGGATCCTTTTTTTTTCACGTTTGGAAAACGTTTCTATTCTTTTTCCTCTCGCATTGCAATCGATTATTTCAATGAGAAAATCGTTCCAATTTTTTCATTCTTTATTAGGTACTTGATGTCAGGTTGAAGTGGTGTTGAAAGTCTATAAAAATATTTAACATTTTTAATATCGATGAAAATGATTTTTTTTAAAAGATATTCAACGCTCTTTTATTTCACTTTTTTAATACTTAGAGACTGCACTTTCTTCAATAGGAAATTGTTTGGCCTCCGGAATGAGAAATAAGAAAAATTTCAAGTTGTCTCTTTTAAAACAAAACATTAGAAAATGAAATATTTTCCAACATTTTTCAAAATTTTTCTCTACTTGTATCTCATTTTTTTTTTTTTAACGAAAATGACAAAAAAAAACAACAACAAAAATATCTATTAAGTATGTACATAATTACGTATTTTGTCAAATGGAAAATGATTTTGACCAAATTCAACGGAGACCTTCATTTCAAGTTGAAAGTTACCCGGAAAAAATGTTAGCTTCGGTGATTCCCCTCAAGGAGAGATAAAGGCCCTCAAAGAGGGGACATTTTCGAAAAAATCGTGGCTTTTTTCGCTCTAGCCCCTGCTCAACCTATTTTAGGTAAAATGCTTGAAAAATGGTCCAGTTCCCAATGAAAGTATTTGAGATTCTGCGTTCATCTATGCTATTGCTGTCAAAATCCCAAGACCACTTTTGGGGCTCTACTGATTGTGAGTGGTTAAAAATGTGTAAATCGCTAATTTTTGAGTAAATTCGTGTTTTGAACAATTTTTTCCTCTTAAATATTTTTCAACATTTTGTGCAAAAACGTCGAAAAATATGATAATTTCTGAACCCGATAAAATATTTTGGAACGCAGTGATGCCAATTTTATGGTTTTTTGGTGATATGTAATTGCCGACTACAAAAAATCAAAAAAAGTAGGTAGGTATTCAAAAATTTGAGAAATTTTTTCGATTTTTTGACGTTGGCAATAATGATCAAAGAATTGACACCACTGCGTTCCAGAATATTTTCCAAGTTTCAGAAATGACAATTTTCTAGGATTTAACATTTGTAATTACCTAATGCAAAATATTTACGAAGAAAAAATTTTCAAAACACGAATTTATTCAAAAATGAGCTATTTGTAAATTGTAAACTGCTCAAAAGAACCCTAAAAGTGGTCTTGGATTTTGATGGCAATAGCATAAATCGACCCCAAAGCAATTTTTGTAAGGGTTAAAGCAAAAAATTCACGATTTTTTCGAAAATACCTTCTCTTTGAGAGCTCATATCACCCCTCCAAGGACACCTCCGGAGCTAAAATTTTTTTGAGTGACTTTCAACTTAAAATGAAGGTCTCTGCTGAATTTGGTCAAAATCCGGTGACTTTTTACTGGCGATCCACTCTAATACATATCTATATGTAAATTGTAAGTACATGATTATGTATGTAGATACTTATGTACTTCCTATTCTTTATGAACATTTTTTGTTTCTGCGTCAGAATGTTTCTAAATAATCCCCTTTTTAAGAAAAAAATTTCCCCGGTCCTTCAAACCATACTGGCCCCCTAGTAAGGAGCCTTCAAAGTTGAAAAAATCACAAAAATGATAATAAATCAAAGTTATGGAAAATTTGATGAAAATATCTCATTTCCGCATTAGAATTGTTCTAAATAACCCCCTTTTCAAGAAAAAACCATCGTTGGGCCCCAAATTATTTTGGCTCTTTTGCATAGAGCCCCTCAAATTTGGGAAAAATAAAAAAAAATTAAATTTTTTTTGTGGGTGTTTGATGTCTGTAGAAATTTTTTGAAAATTTTTTATTTATGTGCAGAATATTTCTGAATAAACACCTTTTTTTTAAAAAGAAAAACCTTCCCCCAGTCTCTCAAATCATGTTGGTTACCTATAAAGCCCCTCAAAGTTGAAAAAAATCAGCAAAAAAATAAAAAATTCATATCTATACAAATTTTTTGATAATTTTTCATTTCTGAGCAGAATACTTTTAGATAACCACTTTTTTCAAGAAAAGCACCCTTTTGTGCTCCAAATGATGGTGGTCCTCTTTTATGAGATCCCCAAAATTGAAGATTATCGAGAAAGATGAAAATTGATGTCTATAAGTACTCGTAATAAGGTGAAAATTTTTTATCTCTGTGCAGAATGCTTCTAGATAATTCTTTTTTCCAGAAAGCCCTTTTCTCAGTCCCCTCTACAATGCTCACCAACTACATAGATGATAGAGATCCACAAAGTTGAATTTTTTTTGGAATGGAAGTGAAGTCTCCTCTGCAAAGATAGTTTCAAGTCATGGATATGTTTTTTTGTTTCAAACTTGAAAATGAAATCTCATTGATATGGATTCTTGACGATATTTTCCAAGTTTTCAAGTCTTACATTACAAAATATCAGAATGTCAATAAGTCTTCTGTGAAAATTTGACATAAGTAATTTTATTACAAAACGTCCGCTTCAATGTTTCTCAAAGTCAAAATTCAGAAATTCGACATTTTTCTACAAGTTTTGAGAAAGAGGAAAGTACTGAAAGGAGGACGATAGGACATTTTCCCCCCTAATTTTGCACTTCTTCGGACAGTACCAACTCTGCTATTACATACATTAGGTAGGTACTAGGTAGCCATCAAATAAAATTTTTTGAAGAATAATAAAACATTTTACTATTTACTCTACACACAGTAAAAATCAACTTCAGAAGATGAAAAAAAAAACAAAAAAAAATCGCCAAACTTTACAAACATCCGGTTTGTATTCTCAGTGTGTTTACAGGACTGGATTCTCGTTGATGTAAAAGTGTAACATTTATGTGCTGTGCTTGCTCAGGTTACGGTTCGATTGAACCGAGGGTAGTGTTTTTTCAAATTACCTTAACGAAGAGAAGGCGTATTGCAGCATTAGTTTTCTCTACTTCGTCCCAGTTAAAAAATGTACTGGAATGTCTTTGACAAATATTCCGCGGCACAACAGAGCAAAGCACAGCAGATTTCTCTAAATAGAACGAGGTCGTCTTTTCTAGCAAAATAAGAAAATTTTTCGTCATAAAATAAAATAATTGTGTAGCATTTGCTCGAAAACACGAAAGAGAAATAAGGATGTACAAATATCCATGTACAGAGGTATAACAACGTGGAACTTGGTGTTGGTATCTCATTCTCTCATATGCGTCGTTTCACTTTGCCAAGAAAAAATATTTTCAATCCATTATTTTTCGCGAGCCAAGCCGAGTCAAGCTGAGCGAAGCGATGAATAATAATGATACTTTTACTAGCGATTACTAAAATATACCTACATCTAAGGATGTAATTTGAATAATTAAATTTTTCTCTTCAAATAACTACGATATACCTGCTCGATGAAAACCTTTGCAAAATGACGTGCGTGCAGTCTGCATATCCCAAATAGCTTTACCATGTTTTCCTTTCAGCAATGTGAAAATTTCTACGCTTGATTGAAATACGAAAACATAGCGAAATTCATGGCACACGGATCAAAGAATTCGCCCTCCTTGTATAGTTGCATTCGTATAGACTGTAGTGTAGTACGTAATTCGTATAATACTGGAAATATGGAGAGGGACGTAGGAGGTGCACACACACGTAAAATATTCTCACGCTACTAACACAGCTGCGATCCTACATAATGAGCTTTTTGTGGCAAATGCCATAATTCCGAGCTTTAAAATAAGCATACACATTACACAGTTTCGCTAAACTAAGTATGTAGTGTGTAGGCTTTTCACGTGCGACGACGACGTGGCGTCTTTCATTCGAAATGTACAGGTACCTACGTAGAAATAGGTATCGACAGTCTGGTCAAAAATAACTGGAAAACTTCAATTTACGTGCCTATATAATCGAATAGCCGTCGCTATCGGGTATCGGCGGCGCAGCGACCTTTAAACCGATGGAACAACTATTGAAAAATTTTCAAACACAGGGCTCATTTTAAATCGATAATTTTGCGTGATTAAATACCATTAAGGTATCCACTTTATGGCTTTACAATCTCGCATTTCGTCGATACCGCGTCCAGGTCAATGGTAATTTTAAAACGTGGACCGTCGATTTCTAAGAAACCTGCCTTCTTCGAGTCGTTTGTTTTGAATCAAAAAGCCATCATAACGCCATCGAACGAGCGTGAAAAAATTTCATAACCTCGATGATAGCTATCATTTGGTTAAATAAACCTCGAAATTACCACACCTTCGAGGAAGTTTGGAAAATTTACATTATTAGATGAAATTCACGTAAACTGCAACTTGTTGGATCGAGCAACGAGAGTTGACAAACGAGATAAAAATTACCTCGAATCGTATGCTTATTTATAAAGCTCAACCTAAGAAACTTCAGCTTCTTTCAGACGTGTCTCTAATAATTTTACAATTCAACGATACGAAAAATTTTACTTTCACCAGATTGAAAAAGTTTTAATGAAAAGTTTAACTTTTGGCTCAGAATGAAGAAGCGATAATTTAAGTAGGCATTGTTTATGCCTGCCTCTAACTAAAATTATCTCAACTTATTCGAAAAGTAAAATATTCGCAACTTAACTGATGAAGACCATTGTCAAAAAACGAAAGATTTGTTTGACAAACAGTGGAGGGAAAGAGAAAAGAGTTGTTTGACAAAATGTACCAGCATTGCAGTATCAGGGTATAAATTTTGTTACTTTTTGAGGCGATGTAGACTGGCTTAATTTTCTTACAATTTCTTAAATTTTGCTTTTCTTTGTTCAATTTAAATTTCTCCTGAAATTTTATTTTGTTACAGGTGAGTCTTGAACGTGAAATGATTTTTGCTACCTACTAGTTGAACGTCAGCCACTCAGCGCCGTTTTCTATTGGATCAAGAAAAATGAGCAAATCTGGTTTCACAGTTCTTATAAAATAAGATAGATTTGATGAATAAAATTGGGAAAAAATATTAAAAAATTTTTAAAAGAAAATCGCCAAGAAAAAAATCTTTAAAAAATAAATTCCATTAATTATGCATAAATTTTTACTCAATTTTTCAAATTTATTTTTACTTCTCTCTTAAAATTTCTTTTTAAAGCTTTTGTTCCTAACCTGTTAAATTATATGAACTTCCCTCTCGAATTCTTCATGAAAATTATCTTGCATTAGACTTTTTTTTCCTGATTTCTTCCCTACTTTTCCCCAAATTCCATCGTTTTCCTCCAGACTAAAAGTACCTACCAATACAACCAGCGAAATTCCTCGATTTTTTGAAATGTTAAGCGTATAGGAGGGGGAAGGGAAAGATGAAATATCAATTTGATGGGTGTACATTTTAAACGAATTTGTAATAGACCTAATCTTATTGAGATTTTCAGCAGAACTTCGTCAAATTCAATTGGGAATTCATTTATTTAATTTTATTGACCTTTCCCCTCCTCTCTACCAGAAAAATTAATATGTAACAGATTTTTTTGGTTGGAAAATTGCTTCCACTTTCTAGACCACTTTTGAAACTCACCCACTCTTAAAAATACGCATACCAATTCGTGAGGGGAAGTTATGCCCTGACCGCCTTAGGAGGTATTAGGAGAATATGTCCTTGAGGTGGTCGTTATGATACTCATCTCTATGAGAGGAAAGGAGTATCAATCTCCATAGAAAGAGAAAGGCGTAATGTGATCTATGCTGGCGATCAGAGGTGCGAACGAAGGATTGTCTTCATCGTACCATCACTTGGTATTCGTACGGGCTCACAGGGTTATTCCACGTCAATTAGACCAAGAAGTGGTAGGTGGCTTCGGCGATTTTTTTTGAAATTTTTCCTGGAAAGACTTTCCGAAGGGATGACCAACGACGCAAATCGCAGCCCTCTAGCCCATTTTTAAAGGCAGCCAGGGGGTGTCAAAGTTTTCAGTGAACCTAAAATATCATCCATTTCAGCAATGGATTACTCGATAACTGGGAAACCTACCAAAATGAAACTTTTTCCCATAGTTAGGGGTTTTGAAAGGCTTTTTGGTGATATCATAAAAATCAGTGTTGCCACTTTTTTTCGTACAAAAAATGAGCTCAAAAAGTTTCAAAACGTAGTTTTCATATCGTTCCGACGCACAAAAATTCTGAAAAAAATTTGTAATGGACAACTGTTCATGCTGAACAACATATTAAAAAATTGGGATGGTAACTTGTCGCAAAGTCGATTTAAAAAAATTTTAATTTTGCGAAAAAATGAGATTTTTTGACTTGAAACATGGAAAAAAGTCTCGATTGGTAAAGTTGACACATTTGACCCTTATCATTACGTATCTGTTGAAAAAGTTGAAACCCCCATTTCACTCGATAAAATGAACTCATCACAAAAAAATCAAAATTCGAAAAAATTCAATTTTCAATTCCAAACATCAAAAAAAGTTTAAATTTATTCAGTTGTCTTATTTTGACCTCTTTCTGACGTATTTCATGAAAAAGTTGATTAAAATCACACTCACAGCAAAAAAATAAAAATTTGTTATTTTTTTGTGATGAGTTAATTTCACCGTGTGAAGGTGTTTTTTCAACGTTTTCAACGTATACGTAAAAATAGGGGTCAAATGGGCCAACTTTACCAATCAAAACTTTTTTTCATGTTTTAAATCAAAAACTCTCATTTTTTCGCAAACTCTAAATTTTTTTAAATTGACTTTGCGACAAGTTACCATCCCAATTTTTCAATATGTTGTTCAGCATGAACAGTTGTCCATAATATATTTTTTTCAGAATTTTTGTGCGTCGGAACGATATGAAAACTACGTTTTGAAACTTTTTGAGCTAATTTTTTGTACGAAAAAAAGTGGCAACACTGATTTTTATGATATCACCAAAAAGTCTTTTAAAACCCCTAACTGTGGGAAAAAGTTTCATTTTGGTAGGTATCGCGGTTATCGAGTAATCCACTGCTGAAATGGATAATATTTTAGGTTCACTGAAAACTTTGACACCCCCTGGCTGCCGTTAAAAATGGGCTAGAGGGCTGCAATTTGCGCCATTGGTCATCCCTTCGGAAGGTCTTTTCACAGGAAAAATTTCAAAAAAATCGCCGAACCCACCTACCACTTCTTGGTCCAATTGACGTGGAATGACCCCACAGTATCAGTGTCTTCTTAAGCTCTTGGGCTGGCGAGCCCACTTTGCTTTAATCAGTTATCGTACCATTCTATCGGTTAAATTAAATTGTATTAACCCGTCATGTCGTTGCGAAGAAATGGAAGCGTAGAACTATTTCCCAATTTATCCGGAGTTGAGGTAAGTATATCCAAGTTAAAAGTGTACTCGTATATGTTGTAAATCAGAGCTGTCGAACTGACCTAGTACTGTATGAAGGAGTCGCACAGAAGAGACAGTTAAAGCGTACAGTTTTAAGAGGTTTGAGTACCAGTAGAGTTTTCCCCTTATTTATCTGATTTAATCACTCACAATCAACGTCGAAGTTGATTAAATCACTCATAATAATGGTGCTTATATCCAGACCATTATCCTTAAGATGTGCATTTAGAAGTATTAGCGAGTCTAACTTGTCTATATTCAAAAATACACCACTACATCCCTGAACATTTTTGCCAAAAAATCCAATTTTCAAAATTTATCATAGCAAAATTTTAAAAATAAAATTTAAAGAGCTTTCGAATGATGTAAGGCTCTTTGTTTGATTCCTTTTGAAAATGAGTTCAAAAAACCATCGAATCTGGTACTTTTCCAAGGAGTTTGTTCAAACTCACTTCTCGACTCCTTTCAACTCTTTTTCCATACCTATTTATATTTCTGCAAAAAAATAATACTTACTACTTTACAAAAGTTAATAAGTACTTGACCCTTTAACGCCTTAGATAATTACGCAGAAATTTTTGAATTTTTTCAATTTCTTAGAAATCTCCTGAAATTTGTTTTAATTGAACCCCATTTTTTGAAATTTTTTTTGAGATCGGCCTTCTAACTTAATTTAAACGAATTTCAATTGTTCTTGATTGCAGAATAAACGGATAAAATTTGAGTTTTCAACTTGTCAAAAATCAAAAAATTAAATTCAATTTCTAAAAATTTGCCTAAAAAAATGTAATTTTTAGACATGTTTTCGATTTTTTCTCACTCCATTTCAGAAATTTTTCTCGTTATTGAGCCATGAAAAAAAATCTTTATTTCAAAAATTTTGGTCGAGTTCAAGAATACCAACAGTTAGTTTCAAATTTGCTATCGTTGTTTTTGATCCATCACAAGTCGTTTCGATAGTGGTCTGTACAATCGACTCGAAATGAAAAAACTAAACAACCTTTTGGCAAATTACTTTAGTCGCAGCTCCCTAATGGTTATTGAAGCAAGTACGTACAGCCAACGATGGCTTTCGGTTTTCTAGATTGATTATCTGATTGTCGAAATGGGTCACACAAAAAGTTATTTCGAAGCCAGCGAGCTTATCGGTAAAAAGAATCGATTTTATCGAAACGCGAAAGTTTATTTTTTTACTTTCCTTTTTCCAGTCGAGTCGGATTTATTATCTTTAATATTTTCCTGCCTGTGTAGCAAATAATAACGCTCTTGATCGGATACCTCGGTGGTTCTACTCTTGTTTTTAACATTTTTCGCAGCTCGCATGTAATTTTGATTTTGAGCAGAGTTGATATTATTATCATTACCGAAGTCGTCGAACAGCGAAGGTATCTTGTGAGCGTATTTGCCAACGTTGAATCTCTCGTGATACATGTACCTGGTTTCTTTTTCTTTAAGGATTTTATTCACTTTATTCAGCTCGTCGTATTTTTGACGTAATCGTTCGAGGCTTTTCTTCAAAACGGAGAGTTGTTTTTGCAGTTCTTTATTCTGTTCGACGAAATTGGCGTTTTGATTCTTCACAGTTTGCATATCGTTTTCTAAAACTTGAACGAATCTCGTACTGCTGTCGTGCTGCTCGCTAAGCGTTTTATTTTTGGTTTCGTACATTTTGAGTTTTTTTTGCAGAGCACCGATGACGTTGACTTTACGATCCATTTCAGTTAGACGATTCTGCAAGTACTCGAGTCGATCTTGTAACAGGTGTTTTTCATCTTCCAGCGTTTGGTTTTCGTAGATTAAAGATTCCACGTCGTTTTTCAGCTTACTTGTAGTTTCGTTGATGAGTTGTTCGTGTGTATTGGCTTGTTCGATTTTGGCTTGTTGTTCTAATTCGAGCTGATTACGTAACGTATCTTGATCTCTTTGTAGATCAGCGATTTGGGTTTTGAGATCGTCAACTATATCGATTTGTTGCTGATTGGCGACGAGCAAACGCCGAATTTCCAGCTGCATAGCGTCTCTTTCTTTGAGCGATTGGTCCAGTTCGTGTTCGATTTTTTGATGAGTTTGAGGCGTGATCAAAGCAGCCATGTGAGACTTGATTTGCTCGTTTTCCGCTTGCAGTTTCTCGATGGAACGTAACAAACCGGATTGTTTTTCTTTCTGTTGTTTGAGTTCTTTTTGAAGATCAGCGTATTGTTGATCACGCTCCGGGACCGTTTCGCCCGAAGATAGAGGAGCCGGCTTCGTAACGCTGGTTTGACGCGACGACGACACTGGCTTAGCTTTATACGATTTATAATCCAGGTAAACCGGGCCTTCGTCGGGCTTTTTAGCAAAACGATTTTTTTTCATCGTATTCGACGGAATGCACGACTGATGGAGGTCCATTTTATTCGACAATATTGACCGACTATTGACTTCGAACGAATACTAGACGCCTAGGCCGATCGTATTGCTTAGTAATTTTTTTCCCATCAACTCCGGATCGATGATTGGTCCACCATTGGATGAACGGCGAAAGTCGTCAATTAACGTCGAACTGAGAATCCTCCTGAGATCCAAGGCCAACGTACACTGTTCACAAACACACAAGGACAGTTGGAGACCAAAAAGGCCACTTCGCCGTTAAAATACAATTATGTAATTTTTTTTCAAACGAAAACAAATACCACGATTGGCACGAACGTCGTTTTATTGAATTATAAAAATCGACCCCAGAACCGCGTTGGGATTTACTAGCTGGTCTTCTATACGAGTAATACACGCTGCTGTTTCTATAGCTTTGAGGAAATTTTGATAGATTTTGATGTCTGTGTGCTATCTCAATCGAAAATATTCGACCGAGGTGGTTTTATTTTTCGTTAGGTTTGTTTTTCGAGAGCGAAAAACGAGAGAGAGAGAGAAAAGAAAAAAAAGGCAAAAAGGAGATTTTCGCAGAACGTTCGTACTTAGAAAATTGAAATAGCTGGAAATGATTTTTTATTTACTTTTAATGGTACAATTGATGCGAAAAACGGATTTTAAATGAAAAAACTACCTACCCTCGAAAAAAGGCGTAGATTTTTTTCTCTATAATCTTTACAAATGGCTGATTGTCTGGTAAACAATGGAGAAATATTTCGACTTTTTAAGAATATTCTTCCATGTGCGTCAGCTACGTACGTAAAACTTTTCCACGCGTTCGTTTGTTCTCGAAAAACTCGAGAAGTATTAGTCTTACGGAGTTTTCGTTCTTTTTTTTGACCTTTTTCGTGTATACAGGGTGTCCCATAAAACGTACGACCAGCTTTGGATTTCGGTGGTGTAGCCAAGTGCGTAAAATATCGTGACTAGGTTTTTAAACGGGCAAAATAGTTGTGGAAATTTGAAAAAATTAAAACGAAAATGAAAACAAAATTAGAGGAAAATTAATTTTTAGAAGAAAAAATCACAACCCCTCAGAACTTATAAGTTACAGGTCAAAACAGATCACACGGAGGAGTGCGATTTTAACAATTTTGGAAACCCCCGAATCGGTTTTAAATTTTGATTTCAATAACGTGATGATGGTTTCGAAGTCTTCTTTCGATGGCATATTTCAAAACTTTATACGTTTAAATTCCACTAGCTCTTTTGAAATACGATGTAAAAGACTCATGATTATTTTTGTGAAATTCTTTGTAGATGTTAAATTTCATTTAAGCCACTTCCATCGCATCAGGTACGTACCTATTTAAAAACTGGAAATAAAAAAAAAGAACCCTGGAGAGCTTCAGAATAACTCAAAGATTCCAAAAAAAAAGAATGTTGAGCACCTTTTATAGAGAGGAGGAGGGGAGGTAGAGATACATCATTTTAAACACGATCAAAATAATATGCATAGTAAGTACTTCTGACTTCCTGTCATTGGATTTCATTCAACCTCTTTTTTTACGAAGTCTAAACTTTAAAAAACTGAAAAAATGCTCTTTTAATTGATTCCAGATCCCTTCAAGGAAAGAGAGCAAGAGTTTTGAGTATTCAGAAATAGACTGTGGACTCTGGAAAACCCCCAAAATTTCATTGTTTAAGAAGTCTTCAAAATGTAAAAATTTCAACAAACTTTAAAAAATTGAAAACTGGGGGGGAGGACACTTCTTGCCTTAATTTAGAAGAAAAATTGAAAAGATTTCAAAGTAAGTACACCTAAACACATTAGGTCGGATCCTCCCTCCCCCCCCCCAAAAAAATCTACGGATTCTGACCATATTCAGCAGTGACTTTCATTTTGAATTGAAAGTTATTCGAAAATTTTTTTAGCTCTGGAGGTGTCCCTTGAGGAAGATATGGAGCCTAAAAGAGGATGCATCAAAAAATCGAAAAAAGTTCGTAAGTTTTTGGCAATTTTTCTCAATTTTTTTGAAATTAGTTAACAATAATGACTAAAAAATTCACCACATTCCAAAATATTTCCTCGGTTTCAGTAATTGTATTTTTTGAGTTTTTGCACGAATTGTTGAGAAATATGTATGTATTTGAGAGAAAAACAATTCCAAAACACGAATTCACTCAAAAATAAGCGATTTGCAAATTTTCAATCGCACTTTCCACAAGTGGTCTTGGATTTTGACAGCAATAGCATAGATCGAGCAGAATCCAAAAATACTTTCATTTGGTAAACCACGATTTCTTTGAAAATTCCCCTTCATTGAGGCCTCATGTCTCCCATTGGGGTATTTTTGAATGCTCTTTCAATTTGAATTCAGATTCGATTCAAAAAAATGTTGTCTTTTGAGACCTATAGTGATCACTTCTGTTCTAAATTGTAATATCGAACAGACGTTTGATGGGACATCCTGTATAAACACAAACTTATTTGATAAAATTAGCCATCCTTCTTTCAACTAGCACGCCAGATTAGTCGCAGCATGTGTACCACTGTTGATTCGGCGTTCTTTTTATTTTTCAACCATCTATCTCTCGAAAAACAAAACCCAAGGCTCGTCGAGTTTCCAAAACGTACGCAGGTAATAATTCAAGCGTAAAAATACTACACTAATCGATTGCTCGATCTAACTCTAAACCAAATTCCGATTACAATGTAACCAGCTCCTAACAATGAATACCAACGACTAACTTTGAAGTTTTTCTCCTTTTTCTTTTCTCAATGCCGAAACAAATGCCAACAATGCCGGAAAAATTCAACCTTAAGGAGGAGTTGGGTTTATAAATTTCACGAAAATTTCCAGTAGGCTGGTCTGTCTTGAAACTGAAATTTGGCACTTGGCCAACCGTCGTTTGTAACTTATGTCAAAATTTTAACATTTAAAAGTTGGTAGCTTGTAGTTCTTGCCTATTTTCACACTGGCTACGAACAATAATTTGAAAATGGTGCAATAAAAGATTTTGCTCAAAGGATTCCTTCTTAAACAGAAATAAAATTGCCGAATATTCTTGAAACTAAACGAATTTGTTAAATTTGATGGTCTCGTATAATCAAAATGGTACGTTTAAAAATTAAAATTATTCTAAAGTGGTGGTAAAGGGGGAGGAGAGGGTGTTCAAATTTTTTCAAACGTCATTAGTGGCGAATTTTACTACAAAGTTTTGCCAGATTTTTACAAAGCTGCACAGATCGGGGAGAGGGTCAGGATTATTCTCACCGGGAAGGAGTTAAAAAATTAAAACACACTTGCATTAAAAATGTAAATTTCGTTCAGTTTTTATTTGTTCAATTTGATGTCAAATACCACAAAAATATCGAAAAAGTTTACGAACATTTGAATTCCCTTCATAAAATCAAAAATTCTCGCATTAAAGCATTAAACTAATTACTTACCTACTTATCGTAGAAACCGAATTAAAAATACGGAAATATAAAATCAAATGAGAAATCCTTCGGTGTTTTCTAATTTCATGCACAATAATTTTTTACTGTTTCATATGGAAATATCAATTCCAGTAATAGCAAACGATTAGACCTAACGAAAAAAGGTAAAAAACCAAGCCCAGCATTCCAAACCCTTAATACACGTAATTTAACTGTTGAAACAGATGAAAATTTAAATTCCAATGCCCTCGATTAATTCGATTAACTTTCAAAACCCTCTTTTTTTTTCATCTCGTAACCTTCTCTCTCCGGCAGAATTTTCTCAATTTTTAACGTGAAATCAGGTGAAAATTAGTAGGTACTATAGGCAACGATAATACTATACGCCCACGTTTGAATTTCTAATCGAAATTGGAATGTAGATAATTCATCCAGTGCTCGGGTGATTTAAAAAATAGCAATCGATTTGTAACCCATTCGTCGGTTTTGTAGGCGAATTCACCCGAGGGATCTTTCTCGTAATTCTGAGTCGAATAATCCGCATTCGAGACGAATAAAACCAACACGTATATCTGCAGGTATATTCTGAAATTGTCATAAATAATTTATGAATGGTTTTCGATTCGAATATACGAGTAGAACCACGATAAAGTATAAAGTTATCAGTTTGAGAAAAATTTTGTGGTTCGTTAATCAATACAGACTGGCGCGACGACCTCAAAATCCACGTGGAAAGCACAGACAGCAAAAAATGCACGATGGATGACATTAAGATAGAAAATGAGCAGGGGAAAAAAAAGGCTTTCCGGTGAATTTTTTCCTTATACCAGTACAACGGTTAATTATTTCCATTATAGTACGTGATTTTAGTGGAAAGTAGCCGGAGAAAGAAACCATGTAACAAAGCGTCTTGTTTATTTAGTCAGTTGACATTGATTTGTTCAGTTTTTTTAAGGACGTTACTCCTGCGTGACTACCGGCGAATGGCTATTTTTACGGCGAGTTTTTCTCGTTATTTTTCCCCAGCCTTGTTGCCAGGTTTGAGTAGAATTTTAGCGCGAGAGACCGAGACCATCGAGAGAGAGGATTAATTTCGATGGCGAAATTACTATTATCGCGACGACCCTCGTTTTAATTCGGCTGTTGGATTGTTTATTCATGTAAAAAGAAAAGAGAGAGAGAGAGAGAGAGAGGGAAAAAAGGCAAAGTAAAGCACAATGACACGCAAATTGCTTCCTCGACTATGATTTATTAAAACTCGAATGAATTTCAAACCACCTGCGTATTCTGTGTGTTCATATAATACTCAATAGCCGAATTTATTTCGCGATAGGCAACTTATTCGGCACCGGTATGTATTCTCCTTCATTTTTCTCGAGCTATGCAATTTATTCGACAGTCTAGATGGAAATTGCATACACCGCGGCGTATATTTTTTTTACCAGCATGTAGGTAACGTCTAGCAACTTATTATACCCCTGCGTCGAATAAATTGCATACAGCAGCCATATTCAAGCAAGCGTTACGTGGGCTCAAATCTAACCTCTTGATGGGGGAGCGAAGAGAGGTAAGCTGCACCAAATTTACTTCTAGGTGAGTATTATAAGTAGGTGGCTCGAAGATATACCTACTCGAATCAATAAAGAAACCTACGTGAAAATGATAAAAGTTGAGAATCATCGTTACAGAAGAAAGAGAATCGATATTTGAGAATTTTTTTAGTCTTTTTTTTTGCTAAGGAAAAAGCTGTATAGGCAACCGTTTGGCATTTATTGGCATCGTTATAGCAGTTCGCGCGCCTTAAATGTACGCCATCACGTATGGTATCTGATTAGGCGTAAAATTCGCCTAACGCATTATTTCGTAGGCGCAATCGCCGTTGTACCTATTTTGCGAGGTGAAACATAAATTTCAAGGTTTTTAATTTAAATTCTTCATAAATGAAGGTAGTCTTAGCGAGCACGATATGGTTAAATGACTGTTCTTACTCTATTTCTCACCCTGTCCGCTCCTCTTGCTCTGTAGTCTGTACAGAGCTGATCCGTTGTGAGTATTATATCGGTAGTGTAGTTTTAGGTAGAAAAGCAGGCAAGAAGGAGAGAGAAGTCTATTCTACAGCTCGATAAATCGCCCGGCGGCCAACTAAATCCGCATTTTTTTCCAAATGAGACTTTTGCGGGTGAATTTAGTTTGAAATATGGCTCGAACAGATTAATTTTAGTACGTTCTCAGTACAGCTCGTTCTTTTTACAAGGTTAATTGTGTTGGTAATTGCGAGAAGAATTCGTTTTGTAAAAGTTACCCCGGTGAAGATTTTCAGAGCTTCTCAGATAGCCATTCGAAGTTGGTCGAAACGGATTCAAACTCGAATTAGTGGTTACCAACGAGAAGGATGGAGGTTTTTCGGTGTAACGTTACTTTTCGTGTCTCTGACAGCTTGGATTGGCTCTTTCTGTAGATGTTTTAGCATATATAGAGATGGGTCAGTCAGCTGGAATGATCAAAAATGAAAATGGTTATGCCGGTGACTGACTTGGTAAAAGATAAAATGAAATGATAAATTTGAAAAGAATTCAAAAATTGAGTAATCATTTCAGTAACAGGTAGGTAAAAGCAGACGAAGTTAATTTCAATGTATTTTTAAGCGAATCAATGGCTTGGAAAATCGTTTAGCCCCAAAAATACACCCATAAACGAAGCTTATCCACGAGAAATATTTTAGGTGGAATTTTATCAAATGAGCTGTAAATGAACACCTTTTTATATCAAAAGGGTGCGAAGCCATACGACCGTGAAGATAGTGTATATTTTAGCTAGTCCTTCAAAACTGAATTGAAACAGATTTCCAAAAAGCACAGCAACGTGAAAAGAAAGAACAAAAGCAGTTAAAACTTATGTATTCAAATTAAAAAGAGGAGTTCAAAATTGTTCAGTTTTCCAAAACAACTAAAATAAAAATAAAACTAAATTTGTCAGTTTTTTTAAATTTTTTATGATTCCTATTAAGAAAACTTAAATCACGCCAGTTTGGGAATCCCCAAGCTCTTTTTCGAAAGACCGATCAAACTGAAATTCATACTGCAATAATTTGTACAGAATTTACGTGCTCTTCAACTAGCCAAAGATGATAATTTCACCTGAAAAATCTGGTCTAAAAAATGAGTTCTACTCCGCTCTACTTTCTGCCCTTTCTCTAATAATTGATAAAAAATATTAAAATTAATTTTAGATATGAATCAGAAATTCGCATAAATTAAAAAACTAATTTTATTAAAGAACCAGGAAAAAATGTGAAAATTAATTTTCCTTATCTGTTTTTTGAGGGGAAAAAATGTGTACACATCCGAAACATGATTCTTAATTCGTTGATTGCTTTTAATTTATGAAAGAAGAAAATGTCTTTTTTACTCCTTACGTTCCTTCTTCATTTTATATTTTTCCATTTTTTTGTTCGTCGTTTCCTTTTTTTGGGTGGGGGAAGGGGGAAGGAGGGATGGTGAAGTAGGTATATTTTTTCAGAATTTCAATGATGAATACAATACGATGAATGGCGATGAAAAAAAAAAATGCTGATTATTTATACGTATGCAAAAACAAAAAATTTGGTAACAGTGTATCAAATCCACATTTTTATTCATCAAGGGAGAAGGGGCAGGGGAGAGTAAAGATCAAAATTTTCCAAAATAGTCTCAGCGTATCGTATTTTCGATATATCGAAAGAGCATGTAAAATTACGTTACCAGTCAAAATTTCAGGTAGGGTACTAAAAGTGCATTTTTCGGTTTTTGGTAAATTTTGGAAAACCAAATTTGGGCCAAAAATTCGAAAAAATCAAATTTTCACCAAATTTGCCAACAACGCCGAAATTTAGAATGTACCATACTTTCAGCCCCCTCCCTCCATCGCATAGATTAAAAACAGTTTCGAATTGTTTTGAGCAGTTCTAGAGCCTTTAGCAGATTTTTGAAAATTGAAATTGCCATAAATCCGGGAACAATGAAGTTGAAAAATCTGAAATTTACTTCAAACTCTAATTTTAATATGCTGAGTTGATTGGAGGCGGTTTCAAGCCGTTCTGGAGCATCCAGCCATATTTTGATAATTCCAGGTGCTCAGAAAGATCCATAAAAATTGTCCAAATTATCCCAGAACGGCTTGAAACCACCTCCAATCAACGCAGCATATTTAAATAAGAGTACGAAGTAAATTTCAGATTTTAAAACTTCATTGTTCCCGGTTTTGTGGCAATTTCAATTTTCAAAAATCTGCTGGAGGCTCTAGAACTGCTCAAAATGGTTCGATACTGTTTTCAATCAATTTAGAGATACAAAATAGGCTACATGTCAAATTTCAGCTTCTTAGGTCAATTGGGCAAAATTTTGATTTTTTTTTCATTTTTGGCCCTTTGATTTTCAAAACTTCCCCCAAAAATTGAAAAATTCAGTTTAGTAACATTTTAGCTGGTGATTTATTTTCATATCTTCTTTCGATTTAGCTTTGTCCGGATCGAAAAATTTTTTTCGGGTTGGATATTCCCTTATCAGTTTTTTAATATGTAGAAAATGGTTTTAAAAAACAGACTTGGGATGACTGAAAACACGGTACTTTGATTTTTTTTCAAGATTTTTCTCTTCCATTTATTAAGTATCTATCAACTTTTTGGTTGCATAGAAAAATTATTTCGGAGCCCATCATTATAATGGAACACCACCATCGCCTATGAGGATGTGAACTCAAAATACAGGATTTTTATACTTTTAGTTCAATCTTGAGCATTTTCTGATCAAATAATATTTGTACATAAAAACAGCATAAACGCCATCAGATCCTTTGATTTTTTTTAGCATTTTTGACTTTTAAAATTAATTTTGAAATTTTGGACGAAAATTTTTTTGTGGGGTAAAACTGACGTGAGCGATAATTTAAAAGAATAGACATTTCGATAGTATTCATCAGTCACCCTAGGGAGATCCTGTTTGTTACGAAATGTTTTTCATCGCCACATTAGGATTGAGGGAGTCGAATTACCCCAATTTTCATTATTTTTCCAAAGATTTAAATTTCTCTTCTGTCATCTTGAAATCTGCAATTTCTCATGCAAAATCTGCCAAGAGACAAAATCGAATATTATTCGTAGGTGTTGAAAAATTGGGCCACGTAATCGTGAAAAGAGAGTTCTGAATACAAATCCAGGATTCTTGAGACGACTTTTTGGGAGAAAAAATCAATTTATCAATTTTTACACTTTTTAAAAAAAAAAACTCGATCGAAAAAGTATTTTATAAGCGTAATAGCTCAACAAAATATGAAAATTTTCCCGCGATGCGACAAATTTTCAATTACGTTTTTTTTAACCATTTTCGTATCTACTTTTTTTTCAGCATCGAGCTTAAAACCATACCAGCGTAAAAAATCAATCCAATACCCAACAACATTCTAATTACTCCTCCACTATACGCCGCCAAAAATCCCAAATACAGTGTCAAATTGTGCACACGCACGTACAAAATAATCAGATCTTCAACACGTCGCAGTGAGGCAGACAAGCGAAATTACCAATCTATATAACACGCTCGATTTAACTCTTATTGGTAAAATATTGCGAAATTCGAGCCCAAAAATAGGTTTTTACGTAAATTCAAAACGTCGCCGATACATTATTCAATGTTCCGCGTTAGTTTTCAATCTGACACGCATTAGAAATATTTGGCGCTTTGAAATTTTACGATGGTACGCTCGACGAACGATGCTTCGAGCAATCACACGTATCTAGATACACGTATACATGTATCGTATATTAACCTACCTACGTGTATATACAAAAGTTTATAAGCACCTACATATACGATCGTGGAATTTGAATTCTTGCGGTACAAAATATCTAAGTACCTACGTAAACTCGTAAGTCGTAAGAGATGAAAAATACGCGAATTTAAAGAAATACGTGGCAAGCTAGTGCGACATGATGTATTTTAACTACCCCTGTCACTTGTTACATTTAGAAGCCGGTCTTCGGACGATGAAATTTTCCCTATACGTAACCATCATGGCTACCGATGGCGATTCGAGCTGGTATATTTATTGAAAAATCCAGCTAGGTAGACTTCTCTCATCGCTGATTGTATTTAAAGTGAGCTAAAAATTGATTCAATTTACCTGCCACAGTAGGTGATAAAATTAAACGATCGAGGAATCGCACTAGTCCGGAGTTATGTGTGGAGCACCACGATAAAAACACCTGTTACGAAAGGCAAAACAGAGTAGGAAAAAAGCACACACAAGTACGCAGATATTATAAAATATCGGATTACCCGGCTATACGAGTATAGGATATATATACGCGTGAGAAAAAATAAACTAATTCGTCGATCAGTCTATACTGCGGCAAAATTGGTGTAATTTTCGATAAATGTACGAGTACATGGCTGGCTACGACGCGAACGTAGCGATTACCGCAAAACATCACATTTCCACTCGCTATAGCCAGCGTTTCTGTTTACTCGCTCATCGTACAGTATACCCAGAGACGGAGAGAGCGATTCTCTGCGATTTACATCTTGGTTGCCGTTGCGTTGCGCCTTTTTCCTACCTCCCTCGTACGCGCCTCTTTTGAATTTTCCCAAAACCCGGGAATCGATCGATAGGTACACACCGACGGTGCGCCAACTCCGAATACATAGGTAGGTAGGCAAGCAGGCGAGCAGGCAGGTAGGTACGCTCTCTGATGGGTATCGTGGATGTCGCGCCCGCGCTTTCAACTCGCGACACGACCGCCACCTTCGTCGCCGGGCACAAGTATCCGCTAAATACAACTTATACATGTATATAGGTATTTCAACTGTTACGCAGCTCGGCACCATGGGGTCAATATCTTGACGAATTCAAATTACACGCATTTAACGCCGCCTCTTTGTACGTGTAACTATGTTGGTAGGTATAGGTAATACCTACATAGAAAGGTATAGAGCCAGAGAACACGATTTTACACGAGTGTCTAGCACCTTGGTGATCACCTCGCGGGGGTCAAGACTCTAGAGTACCAGCTACCTATCTCTCTCGGTCAAATAGCATCATACCCATTGGCCATTCCCATTTCCTAACACCAATTTGACATCGCCATCCATTGTACGAGTATGTCTATGGAAATACTTACTACAGCACCCCATATTCCACAAATACACGTATAAAAGTCTACTTTGTCAACCGATACAGAAGCAAATCACTTCATCAGACACGTTTGTTCTCTATAACTACTCGTATGTAGGGTTGTAGGCCTGCATGATATTTCGAGCTTTGAAGCACCCGCACTTCTTCTAAACATATCAAATCACCAACTTGCTGCGACAGGTGCGTGTAATTGTCTTTCCTCTCTCGCAGTTTCGAACGTATTGGCGACAAAATGTCGCTGACAGTATATCAAAGCACGCTCCCAAAATTAATTTTTTCAATTTGGCACACGCAGTGTGTTCTGGTAGTCATCTGGTGACTTGAAAATTTGAAATGATCAACTAGGCTACTTATTTTACGCCACTGCGATGTAATTAGGTATATTAGTCAATGGTAATTCAGAATATAAAGGTTGAAGGTCCACTAAAATTTTGAAAATTTGTATTTTAGTAATTTTTGCGATCACATTGACTTCTTTAATCTTGACACCAAAAAATAAATAATATGCACAAATCGCGAATCACAAAAAATATTTTTGACCTTATATGTATCAGAAAGAGGGGCTTATATGCCAACAATTTTTAAAAACAGTGAAATTTAGTCTCATTGAAAAAATTTGTTGACAAAAAATTGAAGCAAATATGTAGGTACCTCATTCATATCTGAGTTTACAGGGCCTTCAAACAGACCAGGAGGAGGAGGGTTGAATGACCCCACAGGGTGTCTACTGGATTTGAAAAATCAAATTCCTTGCTATTTCCTTGTTTTTCCTCGTCATTTTCCTTGCTTCAAATTTGAGTCTAAAAAGACACCCACCCCCTCCCCCCTAGTGTACAGGTACTAGTTTTGTAGGAAATTTCTTGACGTTTTTGGCGTCCAATAAATGGTAGAGCGAAATGTGCCACCCTGCATGACACCCACCACCACACCCCCTCCCCCCATTACACGTATCGAAAGGGAAAACGAACAGAATTTTTCTTTGTATAGGTGTTTTTGTGATTTATTCAGCTTTTGAACTTTTAAAATTATTGAATCTTGGACGGGGAAGGGAAGGGCGAAGATTTTAACAATTTAGAGCAGTAAAATCATGTTAAGAAGAAGTTTCAACGCTAAAATTAAGTGCTTTTTTTGATGTTTTTGAAAGAAAGTTTCTACCTCTTTTCGCTATTTTGTGCTGCATAATACATTTTATGATTCAAAAAGTAAAAATCAACTATTTTTAATGAGAAAAATTACACGAAAAAAAATGGAGAATACATACATTCTGAAATTGAAAATTCAAGAGGAATTTTTTTGAAAAATCTTTGCTATTACACAAAAATTGTCAAAATCCCTGCTATTTTCCTGCTTCCTTGCCAGTAGACAGTAGACACCCTGCCTCAAAATTTTGAAAATCAGTATACCTACCTTTGATGCCACGTTGGCTTTTCATCTGAAAATTGTAGAGAAATGGAACAATGAAGAATAATGTTGACCCAAAAATAACTGCACAATCGTACTAGGTACATGTAAAGCAAACCTCAAAACTAATTCTACACGTAAGGTCTCATTGGGAGGTTAGTGAAGGACAGGTAAGAGGAAGGGAAGGGAAGGGAAGAGGGTTATGGGCTCCACAAGTGTTAAAAATTGGCCAAATTTAGGTATTTTTGTGACCTTGGTTCAAAAGGCAAAAAACATCAAATTTTGTATGCTGCATAACGAATTTTCATCCGCGAGGGGGGGGGGGGAGGAAGGAAACAACTTTACTTTTCAGTCAATGGCCAGACTGTCTGGCTTCTCAAGATGGCCTGCTTTCCTGTCTAGCTTCTTGAGGTCATTGACCCGTCTGTCTGGTTTCTCAAGGTCCTCTGTATACCTGTCGGGCCTCTCGAGGTCACTGACCTATCTGTCTAGACTCTCCATGGCCGTCTGTCTGGCTTCCCAAGGTCGTTTACCCGCTTGTCTGTCCTTTCAAGGTCATTGACCTACCTGACTGACCTCTCAAGGTCGTCTGTCTTTCTGCCGAGTCTCTCAAGGTCATTGACCCGTGTGTCTGTACTTCGAAGGTGAATGACTGACCTGTTTAGTTTCTCAAGGCCATCTGTATTAACCCGTTGGTCTATCAAGGTCATTATGACCTTCCTGCCTGACCTCTCAAGGCCGTCTGTCTTTCTGCCGAGTCTCTTAAGGTCATTGACACATGTGTCTGTACTCTCAAAGTCAATGACCGACCTGTCTAGTTTCTCAGTTTCTCAAGATCATCTGCATTAACCCGTTGGTCTCTCAAGGTCGTCTGTTTGCCTGTCTCGAGGTCACTAACCTATCTGTCTAGCCTCTCATGGCTGTCTGTCTACCTGTCTGGTTTCTCAAGGTCGTCTGTCTATTTGTCTAGCCTCTTAAGGTTACTGACCCGTCTTTCTTGGTCTGTCAAGGTCACTGACCTACCTATCCAGCCTATCATCGTCGTTTGTTTGACTGTCTGACTTCATAACTTCATAAGGTCTATAGTGGCGCCTACACGGGAGTTGCGGTCAGAAGCCTAAAAATACGATATTTTATTTATTGGATATTTTTTCGAGGGATCGTAGAGGAAAAATGGTGCCCTGTTATAGACTTGCGTAAGGGGCAATGAATCCTATGTGTGCCACTGCAATCAGCAGCTGGGCCAGTTATTTGATTTTTTTTCAAATACCTATTATCAATTTTTCACGCTTTTTGATGAATTTTTCATAATTTTTTTACTTAATAGGTTTCAATTGAATGTTGAAAGTTTTTTTAGAATTTTGAAGCAGTTCTTACAATATTTTACCCGATATTGGTCATATATTTCCAGTTTTAATTTTTGACAGGATTTTAAACCTGTTTTAATCAATTCAGCAGATTTCTGGTTCTAGCAATTTGCTATTTTTTAAAAATAATTTCTGGTTAATTGCACCATTTTCTATACAATTTTATCAATTCTTTCCATAGGTTTTTGGAGCTGGGGAGGGAAGGGGGGTTGAGAAACCGCATTATGGCTATTGGCTAATCCTCAGAGTTCTGCAGCTCGTAAGAAATTCGCTTTTATTCTTTTCGCTACTGAGGACGATAAAAGCCACCCAACGACTTAAAATTGGATACCTAGCTACACGAGTACATGAATGTCCCCTGTTTTTCAGTTTTTCACAAGCTGATTGTGAGATTGATTCATTCGCAGTAGCTCTTTTGGAATGCAATGTGGAGGCCAATTCCCCGAATCTAATTGCCACATATCGTTCCCCCCTCCTTGATCTTTAATATTCTTTGACTCTCATTTTGATCGAAGATACTTTCTTTTCAACTGCATCTTTGTTTAATGAAAATATTCTTGCATTAATTCTGATTAAATCAGTTTACAAAACAATCCATTAAAATAGACAATTAATTTCGATGATTTTAATATATATAAAAAAAAAAGATTAATAATTCGATGAAAAATGGAACGCGAGCATCACTCTGGAAGCTTTAATCAAAAGCTGCGTAACAGTAACATTCGTTTAATGCAATATACCTACATATGTTTATTTATTGATATAATTTCAATTTTCCCTCCATGACTACCTATTTGAAAATAATCTAATGAAATTGCTCCTCTATCTCGACCCTTTTTCTCAAATATTTATAGGAAGATCTCATGGGATGAGATTCAGTGTAGGTACCTCTATAACCTATCTATACCTATGAGCATTGCACGTACGGACATCATTTCGGAGGCATTTTAGTGTTAGTATCAACTATCAACGTACATATATTACATAGGTAATAAGAGCATACCTACCTACCTAAACATTATACGTTTACGTAGTTCATACGAAGTACATACATTATGACGTATACGATACGAATACAATACGATGTAATCTATCTAGGCGGCAGCCAGCATCGAAAAGCGTACCGAGTGAACGCCGAAATCCTGAATAAAAAAAGAGACCCGTGGCAGTGCCAGCAAAATGTTTTGTCAATAAATGCATAAAAATGCCACGCGTCAAGTCGAGCCACGAAAAATTACCGCGCCATATGAAATTTTCGCAGCATTTACACTCGAACACTGTTGGCAAATTTTTAAAACGTTTTCACAAGCTCGAGATTATAACTTTTTTTTTGGAAACCTCTTTTTTTTTCTTTTTTTTTTTTTTTACCGGCAACCTCATTCACGCTGTAGGTACTCTCGAGACGTAAGTTTCTGCTGCGGCAACGAGCACCGAGCAGCTTACAAAAAGGGTATAATTTCCAACAAAAGTTGGATCTGAACATTGAAACATTTCGTGTCGTGCGTGATACCAATAAATGTAAATCATACCGAATACGAATAGGCTTGTGTGCTTATGTGTATGTATCTCACCGCCGGAGAAGGAGAACAAAGCGCTTTTGCAAAAGAGCAATTTTTGCGTAAAAACGAGCTCTTCGTACGACTATATTTTCCCAATGTAATCGTCTCCTGATGATAATGTTGCCAACAATGGGACGAATGTCTCGCGATAAATTTATCGCGATGGAGAAAATTACTGTTTTGCATATGGTTTGAAGAAATTTATATCGAAGATTTAGGAAAAAGTAATTTGGTAGCAAATAATCATCGAATATTTTTTTCTAAAAAAATTACTATATCCACAGTGAAAAGGATTGAAGCGGAAGAAGAGTTGATTTTGAATCCGAGAATTGATTTATAAATGTAAATTTTTGATTTATTAGTATTGGTTTAAGTAAGAAAAAATTACAAGGTCCCCTCGATGAAAATAAAATCAATATTTCGAGTTTGAACAGTTCACAATTGAACTTGAAGTTAAAGTTTCATACTTGGGAATTTGAAAAAAAAAAAAAAATACAGTGAAGAACCTTTTAACGTTTATTTTAACAAATCGATTTTCAAAATGGGCTTCCAAAACTCCCCGAGAGCACAAGATTTTTTGAAACTGTTACAAAAAATTGAACGAACATGTAAAACTACATAACAAAGTCTTTCAGACACCAAATTTATTTATTTTTTTTAATTTTTTGGGAATTCTTGAATTTCAAACTTGCTTTATTAGGTATCAGTTGAAAAAAAATAAAATTCCAACAAATTGAGGCAGAAACCTGCAATACGATTTATGAGCTTTTTGGGAGCCATCCACAAATTTTTGAATTCACCAGTTTTGAAAAAAGTACATAAAAGAGCACAAACGAAATACGTAACAGCATCTACGAACACGAATCAATGCTTACAAAATACGTACAACTAATTTTCAAAATCTGTCCCAGATAGTTTTTGCATTCACACTTCAAGTGTTGGTGGTTAGTGTCTTTTTTTTTTTTTTTTTTGAACTAATAATGGTAAAAATTTGTGGGAAGCTCCAAAATGGTTCAAAACTAACACCAATAGATTTAAAAAGTAGAAAATCGTGTACAGTTCAAGTCTTAATTGCTCAAGTTAATGTTTTCAGGAAAAATGAGTTTTTCAGTTTTTCCCCTCAAAAATAATCGCCAAAAAATTTTCGATTTGAATCAGTTGAACCGGATTCTTGAGAAAAAGCCAATTAAATCATTCGGAGAAATCAGAAGGACGATTGATCTAAGTTTGGAGATTCTGAATTTAATTGGGTCATTTTAACAAGGATTTTTTTCAAACTAGGAAAATCAAAAAATTCCCAAGAGGCTCCAAATGGTCTTATTAATGCTACCAGCCGACTCGGAAAATAAAAAAATGGAGTAAGAGCACCAAATTTCAACATTCTACATTTCAAATTTATCAATTTTTTTTTAAAATGAAAAATGGGTCAAATTTGAGAAGGGTTTGTTCAGATGCGTTTTTTACTTGATTCGAATGACATCGACGAAAAAAATAAAGATTTATTTTACTTCGTTATTTTTATAATATTAAAAATTTCTTCAATTGAGTTGATTTAATGTTTGTGATGAAATTTCTACAATTTTTTTCATAATTACAGATATTTACATGCAACAAATTTCCTTTAAATAATCGAAAAAATTTGCACATTCAAGTTGTTTGAATTTCGAATAGGTAGGAATTATAAATTTTAATTAAGAGAAAGCAATAATGAGCTTTTTATGGCTGAAATTATTATTTTCTCATTTGAAGTTTAAATGAAAATTCAGATAAATTAATTTTAGATTTCTCGATCAATAAAATAAGAACTGGGAGGTACTTTAAATTTGATGTGTCTTTGTTATAAGTTATGATTATTGACTACATTAGACATTAAAATACTTCATTAAAATTTGAAAATCATCCGATGCCAGTTTGATAAGTAGGTAATAGTAAGGTACCCCTAATGATTGTACGGAATACTCGAGCATTAATGATTTTTCGTATAATCACCATAAATACCAAAATAAGGGTTCCGGAATAAACTACGGATGATAAAAACAATCCACGCCTACCTAATTGCAAATGATAAGTATAAATAAATAAACAAAAAATTACACTTACCTCGACGATTCCATCCGTTCAAGCAGCATTATAAGAGTAAAGACATAATATTCGAACATTCGAAACCTACGTAAAACGAAAAAGAAGAAAAATCATAATAAACATAGAATGAATCACCAACAAATAACGTACAATATATTTGAAACGTTGCCACAAAAAGAAAAAAATCTTATATCGTTAAGATCTACACTACACGAACCAACGTTTAAATTTTAATCAGAGATCAATAATATGATGAATAGCCGATGACTAGAACGTTGTATATGAAATACTAAAAATAAACCTTAGACATATTTATAATATACAATGATGCGGCAGATTATAATTGAAAAAAAAATCTGTTTTAATTACTTACAACTTTAAACCATAATAAAACGACGCATGCGATTAAAAAAATTTTTTACGCTGCAATAAAATTGGTCAAATAGCGACGGGTATATTTTTAGAAGTGAAAATATGAAAATTACCGCTTCTTAGGAATCCAATAATTCACAGCTGTGGTATTTGGAGCTCGTGTCTAACCAACTTTCAACTCCGCTAGCGCCGGAAGTCAAATCATCCATCGATGGTAGCTCCGTCAATGGCTCCATTTCGTTTAATTTACCATTCGGCATAGGAGAATTTTTCATACATTTTATCAATCGTTCTCTGCTACTGTTCACTGCGAAACGATAAAGTATCAATTAATTATCGTTTTAGTTACGAAAATAATTATTAGGCGACTGATTTTCAAATATTTACTTGAATCGGGAGAACTAGGACAAGCATTGGATAAGAATTCGCTATGTTTTCTCAACATTTTAGCGCTAGTAGTTCTATCTCTCGACGTAGCCAGAGCTGAAGTGATGCTGGGTAAACGTATATCCAGATGGGAACCTTTTTCGGTGACTATCTGCTTGGAAAAATTCAAACTATAAAATCATATATATCAACAGTGCAAACAATCAAACGACAGGAAGAATAGGCTACCTTATTATTCATCATGTACAATTTATTAGTAATATCGGTAGCTACGAGGGTAGCTACTACCGTAGCTAAATAAGTTTCTTTCACGAACAGATACTCCAAAGATGAACGCTGCCAGTATAAATATCGACAGGGGACAGCGGCGATAATTGATACCTAATATAAATAAGACAATTAACTTTTTAAGCCATCGAAAAAAAATTACCAAAAAAGAGATTCATTTACTTTGAATTTATCGTCTTCATTTACTCTACTCTCGAATTCCGGCGAGTCTAAAAATTCACAAGGCATGATGGGATGTAAAAACTGATGATCTTGTAAGACATTCACTTTCCCACTCAATAACAGAGCTAAACGATCTGTTCGAGTTAAATTCTGCATGGCGTAAGCTTCTCCAGCGTGAAGGGACATTATTTGTGCGAATGGTTCGCTGACTAGTTTCTTAAATTGTAAACGACTGACCTAAGAATAATAATAATGGTATTTAGTTACGAATTGGCATGAAATTAGTGAATTATGGTTATAGATAGATTGCTTACTTTGAAAGGCCGAAACAAAGTATGATAAGCTTCCTCCAATTCGTGATCAAAATTGATAGGTCTCATTTGATAAATGATATAAATTAAATGGAATGCGTTGAGGCATAAAAAACATAGACTCCAACTGAACATATCCGGAGCACACATCACTCTCCATGCCCAAGTCGTGACAAACATAAAACCTGAAAAAATTTTCCAAACATTAGTTCAAAGAAAGAAATAGGTACGAAATTTGATGAATAGGTACTTATATATTTTTTTACCCAGAATTAAGAGAGAGTGCATAAAAATAATGCAATATTTTGTGGTAGGAACAGCGTAGGCGACTAGAAAACACGCATTCGCTACTTGAAATAGCCAGTGCTCCGATTCTCGAAAACTTCCACAGTATGTACCCGGTATGAATGCTGTGAATGGTAAAATAAAATGAATCAATTCTTCATCATCAATTAAATAAAATTAGGTATTATGAAGTATACTCACCCGTGACATTAAAATCAATAACACCAGACAGGATATGGTCATCATCTAGGCTCTCGTTTAGATTATTTAATGATTCTGTAGTCTCCATTGTCTTCGAAGATTTTGAATTAATATCAAAATTTACCTAAAATTATTTTCATTTTGAGAAAATTTGTTTTAAAACATCTATTAAAATCGTTAAAAATTGGCGTCAGACTTCTTATCGTTGATGATGATTGATAAAAATTTATTTAGGTATGCGCAGTATGGTCAAAAAATCCATTATTTGACGCAGGTAACAAATTGTAAACCAATCAGAATTTGTTTTCTTATCACTAGTTACATGATGCCAACCATGCAACCAAGCGATAATTTTTGCAAAAAATTCAGAACGTGTGACGAGAACGTGTTTGATTTTGGTAATTTGTGTTACTTTTTGGGCTAAAATTTGAAAAAATTGTAACGAAGTCATCAAGAAAAGCTCTTTAGAAGGTAAGGTGTGAATTTGATTGTCCATAAAATGTTTTCAAAGTAGTATTCTTCCCTCATACTTGTGATAATTTTGTTCTGTTTTTCAATTAAAGTGAAATTTTGCTTCAGGCTTTATCAAAATAGCTAGCTTACGTTTATTCTTATTAATTTCATTAGTCATAACTTGATATCTTTTTATATCGTGCAGATAGAAACACTAACTATCATGGGTGACGAAATCCACAAGAAAGATTTAATTTTACGAAACTTACAAGAATGTCTGGGAGAAGACCGCCTCGCCGGAATTTTGAAAGAAAGGAACCTGAAAATCTATTGGGGCACAGCAACCACTGGACGACCTCATATCGCGTATTTTGTCCCAATTTCAAAAATCGCTGACTTCTTGAAAGCTGATTGCGAGGTATTTCAAGTATTTAAAGTACGAAGAATCATTCAAAATGTGTTACAAAATGTATGTGATTTTTCAGGTCACTATTTTATTTGCTGATTTACACGCGTACTTGGATAATATGAAAGCTCCATGGGAACTACTTCAATTTAGGACTACTTACTATGAAGAAGTTATAAAAGCTATGTTAATTTCGATTGGAGTACCGATAGAAAAACTGAAATTTGTTCGTGGAACAGATTACCAACTCAGCAGGTTTTCATATCAACTGTCCATTATGAAATAATATCGAGTAATTGGTCACTAATTGTGTTTTTGTTCTGTTTACCAGAGAATATACATTAGATGTGTACAGACTTTCTTCGGTGATAACTGAGCATGATGCTAAGAAAGCTGGCGCCGAAGTCGTGAAACAAGTTGAAAATCCTTTACTCTCCGGATTACTCTATCCAGGTAATTTAAGCGATTTCATCATACCACACTGATACGTTGAGTTGATTTGTATTGTACAGTGGAAACATTTCCTCACTGAAGCTTTCTCATTTAAAAATCTATTGTCTTAGGATTGCAAGCTCTTGATGAAGAATACTTGAAAGTTGATGCTCAATTCGGGGGCGTAGATCAGAGAAAAATTTTCACTCTTTCTGAAAAATATCTGCCTCAATTAGGATATACCAAGAGAATCCATTTAATGAATCCAATGGGTTGGTAATTGAAATTAAAAATCTCGTCTTGATTTTTATGCACATATTTGAATTGACGGATTTTAAAAATTTTAGTTCCTGGTTTGGCCGGAGGCAAGATGTCATCTTCGGTCGAAGATAGCAAAATTGATATACTCGATAATGCTGCAGCAGTGAAGAAAAAATTGAAAAAAGCATTTTGTGAGCCTGGAAATGTAGCCGACAATGGAGTTTTAGCCTTTGCTAAACACGTAGTTTTTAGTTTATTTGAAGAAAATGAAGGTATCCGTTGATTTTTCAGTCGAGTTGTAAGTATTTTAAAATGAACTAAATTATATCATAGCAAAATTCTTCTTTGCAGCATTTTTAGTTAAACGAGACGAAGTAAACGGAGGTGATTTGAAATTCCGAACATACGATGAATTAGAGAAAAGTTTCGCAGAACAACTATTGCATCCGGCTGATCTAAAAGCGTCAGTTGAAATGTACATAAACAAATTACTCGATCCTATTAGAAAAACATTTGAACGTGCAGATTTGAAGAAATTAGTTGCTAATGCTTATCCTCCTCCTAAAAAACAAAGTATGTTGATGTATAATATGAGTGTGATGCATTCTCAGTTGAAATTTGAAGCATCTAATTTATTTATTTTTATTTCTATAGCTGCTGCAGAAGATGAAATAGCTCCCCATCGTTTGGACATCAGGGTTGGAAAAATTGTCGAAGTATCGAAACATCCTGATGCCGATGCCCTATACGTTGAGAAAATAGACGTTGGTTTGTAAATTTTCTCACCATTATGTTCGTACTTTATGTGTACTGATGAATTGGATTACAATGAGATGAATTCTACTTAGGCGATGAGCAGCCTCGAACCATTGTCAGTGGCTTAGTTCAATACGTGCCTATCGAAGAAATGCAAGACAGGCTTGTGATCGTGTTATGCAATTTAAAACCAGCTAAAATGAGAGGTGTTGAATCTTGTGGTATGGTTCTTTGCGCATCAATGTAAGTATCATACTTGTTTCCAGCTTGTGGAATTCATTTTTCGTTGTTTCACTGTAAAAGTTTCATAATTTATAGCGAGAATGAAGGTGCCAAAAGCGTGGAACCCTTGCTATCTCCATCTGGCAGTAAAGCTGGCGATAAAGTTGTAGTAGAAGGATATGAAAGTGGAACTCCTGATGCCGTCCTGAATCCTAAAAAGAAAATATGGGAAAAATTACAGGTTAGGCCGAAAATATGGAGTTCAAGATAGATTTTTCTTTTCAGTGTTATGTTCCATTGATCACATTCTGTGAATTTTTCAGGTCGATTTGAAAACATCATCGAGCTTGGAAGCCGAATGGCAGAATAATCCCTTACGTACCACTGCTGGTGTAATTACGACCAAATCACTGAAAAATGCTCCCATTAAATAAAATTTATGATGATTCTGTGTTTTTTAAATTTTGAAGTAAATGTTTTTTTTAAAAAAAAGTTGTATTTTTTGATTCTGTATTCGAGTTTTGAATGAAAATTCAAATTCATGTTATGTTGCTGTACGCTGTAGCCGTAGTGCCATCCGGCCGTCGCGTCGGTTACTGACTGCTGGTTTTAGTGGTTATCTATCCAATCACTAAGTAATTGGTCGTCTTCTCATAATTTACAATAACCTGAGACATACCTGAGACGTTCATAGATCTCGAATGAAAGAGAAAGTCATCTATTCAATCTAATTTCTCATCAAATTTGAATTTGATTTTAATTTTAAAAAATATTTAAAAAAAAAAATTGATGCTTCTGCTTGAATACGTTCTGATTGCAGAAAGCCAATAAAGTTTATCGGTGTGTTTTGAACTTTTGATAAGAACTTTCGAATATTTCCAATATTCCAATCTTCCAAAAAACGAATCAACTATGAATTAATTGAATAATTTAGCGTTAATTTTGTAAAAATTCGATGATGGCCGCTTCTTTATTATCCAGTAAGTATCCACAATGACTCAAACATTTTTACCTGAGAAATTATCTTCGAATTCTTTTTCTCTAGGTATCACAAGATTGACACCGTTCATCAATCGTCCAGCTGTTTTCAACGTTCTGGTTGAAGGAAGTCGTACTTTATACATTCAATCATGCCTCTTTCGAGCCAAGAAAGGTACTCGAGAACGTAAATTAAAACTGTTGAAAAAACGCAAAGCTCAAAAAGCTGCGTTGTTATTGAAACAAGGCCCCTATGTACCCTACACTAAAAGAAAGTATGTATTAGTTTTATATACTTTCTCTTTGTTATAGAATTCAATTTTTATGATGATTTTTCTTCGTAGGCAAACCAAGGATGGTGAAACAATTCAGAAGAGAAGAATATCCGACGATGATCGCGAAGAAATTGCTGACAATGTATGGCACGCTGATATGTTCAAATTCAGAGTGTTCAGCTTTGAAGAAGCGGTGAAATGTGTGAGGGAAGTTTTCCATCCGTCTATATACAATCTTCCTAATGCACCAATCAACGCGTTTATCGAATTAGACATGTCAACCGATAAAAGAGTAATTTTTTAGGTTTTTATGGCTCGTCTTCAGCTAGTCTTGGTCATTTTGATGTTTAATTTTTATGATGCTTTGTAGACGAAATTTTACGAAGGGTTTGCCAACGTTGTTCCAGTGAACTATCCTTTTCCGCAAAATGATGACAGATCGATATTAGCGTTTTGTAAATTACGCGAACAAATGGATGATGTAACCGAAGCTGGAGCAACTTTAGCTGGAGGAGCTGAAATTATTAAGCAAATCAAGGTACGAAATTACGGATTGCTTGAAAGCCGAATAATTTCGTATTTGTATTATTAATTTCGCTGTTTTTTTTTTACAGAGAGGAAAAATCAAATTACCTGATTTTCAATTCGTTATCGCTCATCCTAACATTATGAGCGAATTGATCTCCATCAGAGGCTTATTACGAAAAAAATTCCCTTCTATAGAAAATGGTATAATAACTTTGCCGTATACGAACCTATGCTTTCCATTTATCTTAATTATATTCGTTGTTTTTAAGGAAAATTGGGAGTCGATTTAACTCAATTGGTTAAAGATTTACGTTCCGGTGTGAAGTACGAAGCTAAACGAGATGAATTTGAGATGGATTATGGATATGTCGACGTAGCCATCGGACATGTGAGTCTTGATTTGAATATCTGTGACGAGTATTTGAGAAGTATATTTTTTAAAATGGTTATCTTGTTTAGGTGAATATGGAAACTGCTCATTTGGAAGATAATTTCCAAAAAGTTATTGAAAATATTAAAACTAAGGGACCAAAAAGAAAAAAGAACATGGATAATTATAGATTTGTAACCAGGTAATGTTGATAGCCTAAGTAACATTATGAACTAACAAACGTAAAATTATTTTGAAATTTTTATTTCAGGTGTTTCATCACTGCTCCCGATCATACAGAAAAGTTTAAGATAGCAGTTGAAGAATATTTAGGAGAAGAAGAAGTAGTCAGCTCGGACGATGAAGACGAAGAAGGAACTGCTGGAAGTTCAGAACAACCTGCTCAGGCTTAGTTTCTTTAGCAACTTATCTTTGTTATGTAAATGTTGAGATTAAACCATTAAAAATAATAAATCCAAAAGTATTTCGTAGAAATTCTATATTTCAAAAATATCCTTATCACAATATTATGTTCTGTTTTCTAATTTTATTGGAATACTAACGAATCGTGCAAGACAAATTTGTGATATTGCTTCCTAACAAATTGCTTATGCAAGAATAACACGAACTAATACCCAGATTTTCCGGAAGTTCTAAATTGATCGTTTTTTCATTAACACTTACCTGTAAGCTAAGCCTAAATTAAACTACATGGTAACTTGGTTTACGACTAGTTTCCTTACAGAATCTAAGCATGTGCCTTAAATTACTAAAAACACAAATCGACGTATTGTCAAAGTTGATAAAATGATTTTTATCCAGTCGTGTGAACATCTATCCACTAAAACAGTGAAAACTATCGTCTGTGAAATTATTTTGCTTCAAGTAACTGAAAAATTAACAATCAATCGTTAATTCATGAATAAATATGTATCAGGAGAAAAAGTAGATCAACTTACTCGACGCATAAGTCATTAAACACAGGAGGACCACAAATGCAAATAAATATTTCTAATACGGGTGACGTAAGTAGAGATTTCACTAAATTCAAAGATATTAGTCCCTTATCTCCAGTCCACGTCGCAGACGGCTGAGAAAGCACATGTGAAACTGAAAATCTGTTTTGAAAAATAAATATCGGATTAATAAATGTGAATTTAATCTCTATTGAGAAGTTTAGATGAACGAAAAATAGCACCCTAATGTTAATTACCTGGGATTCTCGGCAGCCAGTTTATCGAACTGTTTCCTCCATAAAATATCGTTTTCAGTCTTATTAAAATATATTAATTTAATGGTAAGTCTAGTTGTGTTTAATGTCCATGCTATCAAAGAAGTCATCGGCGTTATTCCCGTACCAGCGGCAAATAAAATCAATTTGGTACGTTTTTTCAGTACAATACTATTAAATGTCCCACGAGGACAGCTCATACTTATTTTATCACCCAAATTTGTCGAGCACAGCTTTCGGCTCAGTTTGCCATCGTTATATTCTTTAACTAAAAAGTATAAAGTAGGCAGTTCGAAAATAAGATTGGAATTTTTGATTAAAAATGAAACTGGCGTATACGATCGGCGAACTTCTGCATCTGCAAAATAATACAGATTTTAAACAGCATTCCATTTTTAGACAGTGTTCGCGTAAGTTTAAGAAATTACCATCGACGTTATCCTTAATTTGAATATGATGGCCCACATGAATGTGATGAAGCATCGGATCAGCGTACTGCAAAGCAATTAATTTTGTATCGTGGGTGATAGATGAAATGTGCACGATCTTCATATCACTAAATTCCGCTGGATCAGCTTCTGGGTCCAATTCGTTCAATTTTTTACCAAATGTTGGCCACAATTTTGGAGAATTTTTGGCAAATTTAATTTCTGCCACTGTTTGATGTACTTTTAGGTAGCACGGCCATCTCACCTCTTCTTCTAATTCGTATACGCTAACTTCCTTCTCGATGCTTACTCGTAGTTGTTTGTTTTTCATCAAAGTAAGCGAAACCTGCGATAAAGCAATAATGTACATGTAGTTACAGAGATGAAGTCACGAACTCCAGTATCTAGTTAATGGCTTACTTGTGGAGGCGGAGTCGACCCCGAAGAATTGGTTTTTAAATAAAAAATTAACGTCAGAGTACTCGCTTGTTGAAACCAATCCATTTTGAAAACTCGTTTATTAGGGCTTTCATCACCTGCGTAGAACAGTACGATTGTAAAATAATAATTTTTATCGAACAATATCAACAAAATAGTACAAACTTTGGGTTTTCTTATTAGGCAATTGCAATTGTAAGCTCGAAACTCGATCGTTAATAGGTCTTTCTATACTTTCAGTCCATTCTGCGTTCGACGAAGAACCCATAGTTTTTAGTCTACCAACGATGCAAGATTTTAATAATGATTCGTAATTAACCCAAGGATGAACCTAAAAAAATACAACGTGACGAGAGTAATGTTTAGGTAATGTAGGTACAATAGTTCTAAAATAATTCAAAACCATTACATTATTGAATAATTTAGTAGCATCGGTGCCCACTCCTCGCATCAATTCTTCCTCACCTCCTGGATGGAAAGACATGTACTCCGTTATGTTATACACGATACCTGAGAGGAGAATAATATTAGATGAGGTCTTATCGCCAATTGAAAATATATATCACCTCTGATCGCGAGCCAAGCATCGGTTCTTTTGTTGTGTTTCATCAACTGCTCAAGACTAACGTTCAATATGGCTCCTTGAGTGCCACTCATATCTTTTCCTGAATTGCACAGCCGCACCCAGTCCATAAGTGATCGCCCTGGGGCCAACGCTGTCTTGTTGCGAGGATTGCCTGTAAAGTTGGCTAAGAAATAACATTTACGTTGCGATGTTTCTGCTGATTATTCAAACAAGTTTACCTGTGGCACTTCCGGTAGGTTGTAAAGAGCTCATGGTGCAATTCTGTGTCGTATTTCATTAAAGTGGAATATGCGATAGAACTTTTAAGGGATTTTTCTATGAAGAAAACAAAATGCTACTTTTTCTAGGCACACAAAATAATGAAGAGAAATGAAGATGATATCTTACGTATAAATGTTGTGAGGAAATAAAACGAAGAACTGAAGACTAGAAGAAGACATTGAAATTAGGAAACCATAATTTTAAAGTTGAAAAAAATAATTACAAAATTGAAAAAAATTAATTTAAACTTTGATTGTTCGAATTCGAATTTTGCTTTCCAAAATTTTATGTAAATAAAAATAAAGCAAGGTGTTTTATCAGTCAGGTGTGGAGTAAGTCAGTTCGGAAATGTTCGGATACGCTCGGAAGATCTTCGTTGGACTTCTACTTATCCTTTGAAATTGAATTGAATTTTAATTTTATAATTTTTGAATTTCCGATTTCGAATTTTTAATTTTTTTGGAGTGAAGTAAGTGAGTACCGACACCGAATTCGGAGTACGTGACTTTGCAGTTTGCTTGTATCCCTACACCACGATCTTTGTTTTGAACTGAAGAACATCTCTCATAGATACTTCGTAATGAATTTTCGCAGATAACTTCCAAAGTTGAAACTTGAAAGTTCACATCAAACTGATCAAACAGTTGAAAATTTCAGTTTTTCTTTCAGTTCTGTTCTGTAATCTGTACTATGCCCAACCTCTTTTAATTTTCCATTTTTTTCCCTTCCCTTGAAAATGAAATCCATTTTTTCTCTAATTAAGTACCTCTCTAGAATCAGTATAAATAAGACAAATAAGTACATTCTATGACTTATGAGCACATCGATGGCTTGAATCAGCTGAGTCCCAGGTTGAGGCAAAATAGACTGTGTAATAAAATAAACACCAGGGCTGGTGGAACGGAACAGAACGGAACAAATAAACGGAACAATAAACAAATCAGGAAAAAATTTATTCTGAACGGAACAGAACAAAATGAACAAAACCAGAACAGAACAAATAAGATAACGAAGTGTTCTTGAACTGAACAGAACAGAACAAAACAGAAAAAAAAATGGAACAGAACAGAACAGAACAGAACAAATTAGAAATTACCTACAATATCAGCCAACTTACTCAACTCAGCAGGTTGCAATGAGGGGGGGGGATAGTGTGAATTTCAGCTTTCCAAATTCCATCTTCATTTGGTAAAATTTGGTAGACATTTCAAATTTCGATTCTCAAAAGGTCAAAAAATCTGCTGGAAGGTTGCAGAAAATGCAGAATTGCTTAAAATGGCTGAAAATCATTTTCAATTGATTCGGCGGGACAAGATTACCTATAAGTAGCGCATTCCAAATTTTAGTTTTCTAGATGAATTTTTAGAATTTTGTAAAATTTTGATTTTTTTCTCATTTTGGGACCAAATTTGAGTTTAAAAAATTCATCTAAAAATAAGAAGCAAAATGCACTTCAGTTCTTGAAATTTTCAGAATTTTGGATGGTGTCAAATTTTGCATGTTAATTGTTCATTCGATGATTTGATCCAGCTTTGTCTAGTTCAAAAAAATGTCTGCCAGATAGGATTACCCCCCCCCCTTGTTGAAACGGAATGGAACAGAACAGAACAAATGGAACGGAACGGAACGAAACGAAACAGAATGGGACAAAAAAATGATGAGCAAAACGGAACAGAACAGTAAAAATGCGAAGTGATTTGTTCATGAACGGAACGGAACAAAACGATCGTTTCGGTCACCAGCCCTGATAAACACCATTTTAAATAATAAATAATATGAATATTATGTTATGTATTTGAAAAGAATAACAACGAATAAAATTTTCACATTCTATAAAATTTATGAATTCAGCAAAGTGTAATTCGCATTTGCACTAGTTTTCAAAATTTGATAAAATTTACCACCTGTATAAGGTACAAAATATTACCGTGGTTTTTTCCAACAGCTAATGAAACCAAAAAATAACGACAAATAACCATACCTACTAATATTAAGTAATTTTAAAAAGGGAATAGAAAACATATCTAACAATGTAAGTAAATAATAATACAAAAATTACTAAAAAAAATCCGATTCCAAATATATCAATGATGAATGAAAAATAACAAAATATCACATCATGTTGCAATTATTTGGTTCCATATCTGTAGGTAACGAGTTGAAAAAATTACTATTCATGGGAACCGATGGCAACGATTCCGAAAAGTCTTTAGGCGGTTGCCCTAATTCCGTCATCTCTTGGAGTAAAGCCAGCAACTCCATGAATCGTTTCTGTTTGATATCTTCAGGATCTGTATCATTTTCATTCTCGAACAAAATACATATTCTATCAATTATTTTATACTGCTTGTCGTAGCGATCACCTTCTTCAGCGCTAATTTTACTTCTATTTTCTTGAAGCCACGACGGGTACTTATCTCTAACAGCAACCAAACTCGGGTACAGGACTTCTTTACTCATGATCATTTGGAACATTTGTTCCATAACCGGGAAAACGCCATCGTTTTTGAAATCTCCGAAGTCTACATTGTTTAAAAATTGATCGGGTCCCATGGAATCTTTAATTTCTTCGATATTTTCAACGAGTGATTTAACAGCTTCTGAAACAGCATCACCTCCTTCATCCGGGGCCGCTATGTTCTTATCATCTGGTTTGGTTGCTTCGTTCTGAAACTCTTGCAACAAATCAGTCATTTTGTTTGCGAAATCACTTTCATCTACATCGTTCAGTAATAAATCTTTAAATTTTTGTTCGAAATTTTCAGCTGGATCTACTTTCTTTGCTGCAGGCTTTTTGACAACTGTTTCAGTAGCTTCTGATGAAGTTGTTGGACATTTGTCAAAATCTTCAAGAGCACTTTGTAACAATTCGTTTAGTTCGTCGGTTTCAGTCTGAGATGTTTCTTTACTTTCTGCCATTTGAGATATTATATGAAAATTTTCAATTATCAGGTTTCTAATGAAGGAGAAATTTTAAACGTTATAGTTACGAATCGATTGAATTTTACACATCAACTTTGAATTTTACCGAATGTATCACATATGAAGAACAATTATTCACAAACTTCAATTAAATCCATTTCATCATTAGTTTTCCATTTCAAATTTAGTATTAGTTTCACTTTCCAGTATAAAATTTTCTATGAAGATCAGCTGTAATCAGTAAAAGAATCGAATTCGAATAGAAATGAAATGAAATGAGATTCATAGATGTAAGAAACAACTGGATTTTAGTGCTTGAGCATTGTAATGAACGCACTCTACAGATATACTGTAGCTTCATGGCTGTTGAATTAGTTGCAGATCTTAACGTTGAAGGCAGTGGATTCAATCGATTTTTCAATGCAATTATTTAATTTTTAGAAAGGAAGATAAATTCTTTATAGCAATTCAATAATGTAAACAAATTATTTGATTCACAAAGGATTTTTGCTGAATTAGATATTATTATCAACTCGAGTTTGGGATTCTCTTCAATCTTCTATTCAAGAGGGAGGATTACAACTTTAGTTCAAGCGGAAGAAGCTCCTCTGCAATTTTAGTGGAGTTTGCGTTTGCCTTTGAAATTTGAAAAGAGCCCATTTTTTGAATTTGGCACATTCTAGATTGGGAGAATAAATTTTGTTATTAAAAAATTTACAAAAATTGAACATGCTTGCATACATTTTTTTTCAGTACCTACCTAAATATTTTCTGAATTTATCCACCATACTTCAGAGTTGGCGCGATTCCAGGAGCTTGAGAATCGGATTCCAAATAGATTCGCCAGATATAGGAATCCGAATCCGAATCGTAATTTTCGATTCCGATTCCTTTCGCGACTCCGATTCAGATTCCACTCACGACTCATCTTAGGATCCTCTCACAACTCCAACCAGATTCCTCTCACGACTCCAGCCAGATTCCCATCACAACTCCTTAAATTTCATAAAAATGAAGCATTGAAGATGAAATGAACATTCTAACAAACATTAGTAAATAAATATAAAGGCTCGCCGGTGTTATTTTTTTGTAGGAGTGGGGGGTGAGGCGTGGGGAGGGGGCAATTCTAAATTTTTCGTACATTATTGTGTAATATGTCGAATAATATGTTTTCGAAATCGTAGAATCCGAATTTGGAGTAATTTTTTTTGTAGGAGTGGAGGGTGAGGCGTGGGGAAAGGGAAAATTTCAAATTTCTCCTACATTATCCTTATCGTGTTATATGTCGAATAATATATTTTCGAGGTCGTAGAATTCGAATCCAGAGTCATTTTTTATGGTGAAGGTGGAAGGTGAGTCGTAGGTTCGCATGGGTGGGGCCCTCTCCCCAAACGGTGATACTTGAATAGCACTCGACCCTAAAAACTAGCTCAAGATTCGAATTCTGCGACCTTGAACACATATCAACCAACATGTTACACAATATTATAGGCAAAATTTGAAATTTCTCCTCTCCTCTTGCCTCGCCTCATACCCCTGCGAAAAAATAACCCCAGATTCGAATTGTACGACCTCAAAAACATATCAATCGACATATTACACATTAATATAGGCAAAATTTGTAATTTACTCTCTCTCCCCTTGACTCACCTCCCACCCCTACAAAAAAAAAATATCTCCAGATTCGAGTTCTACGACCTAGAAAATATATTATTCGACATATAACACGATAATGTAGGAGAAATTTGAAATTTTCCCTTTCCCCACGCCTCACCCCCCACTCCTACAAAAAAAATTACTCCAAATTCGGATTCTACGATTTCGAAAACATATTATTCGACATATTACACAATAATGTAGGAAAAATTCAAAATTTTCCCTCTCCCCACGCCTCACTCCCTACTCCTACAAAAAAAATAACTGCAGATTCAGATTCTACGACCTTGAAAACATATCAATCGACATATTACACAATAATGTACGAAAAATTTAGAATTGCCCCCTCCCCATGCCTCACCCCCCACTCCTACAAAAAAAATAACTCCAGATTTGGATTCTACGACCTCGAAAACATGTTATTCGACATATTGCGCATCGATCAGGGTCGAATCCTAATAATACCAATTAATTTGTAGATTTTCTGACTTACCCCAAAGTGGGGTAAGTCAGAACAAGTTACATTTTATTCGATTGTGCGAAAGCTACTGCGACAATCGCGCTGAAATTTTCACCATAGGTTAAGAACCCTTATGGGAACCTATATACCAAATTTCAGCCATATTGGTTCATTAGTACGAGAGTAACAGCTGATCAAAGTTGAAATTGTGAAAAAACGTTCTGACTTCCCCCGGTGCACCTTATGTAAAATTTTCAACTCACCATGTTATTAGTAAAACAATGGTAAATTCTAAATTCATCATTCAGATTCACTTTCACAACCACTTTTCAGCGCCAACCGGCAAAAATTAGATAAAAGAATATTTATGAAAATTACACTTTTTTGTATTTGTGCTTTTCAATTGAATTTGGGTGATTTCGTTCATTGTGAGAGTCTAGAGAATCGTAATGATGAGGAGTCGTGAGAATCGTAATGACTAATGAGGAGTCGCGAGAATTGTAATATCGGAGTCGAGAGAATCGAAATATCGGAGTCGCGAGAATCAAATTACCGGAATCGCGAATCATATTACATTTGCGATTCCTGCTTGAAAAGAGTCAGATTTCACATTTTTCGATTCATCTGTCAGGTGAATCGAAAATGGAATCCGATTCCGGAATCGGATTCATGCGATTCTCACGACTCCTTAAAAAAATCGGAATCGCGCCATCTCTGCCATACTTCCCTGTTTCGATCCTAACTTATTTATCTATCATGAGCTCAACGATCATTCATTGGTGAAAATTTCAAATGAATCAACCTGAAATTTCAAAATTTTCTTGAAAAATGTAAGTAGTTACTTACATTAGATTTTTCAGCAATAGATTCTGATAAAATTTTCTTTGTGACTCCATTTCAATGTTTTGAATTTTTTATGGGAATTTATAAAATATTTTATTATTTTTATTCTTATACCTTTCTGATCATTCTTTAATTTTCAATTTAATATTTTTTCATTCATTGAAAGCTGAAAAGCATCAAACCTTCGATTCGAATATTCTACTATTTTTTTAAAAAATTGCACAAACCAACTTTTTTTTAGGTTATTAAAAAAATTTGATTTTTAAACTTATCAAAATGATCAATGAAATAAGTAGTTTTAGAAGCGATCAGCGTTATCGTTGTTTTTAACCATAGTAAATCAAACAGAATAAAATTTGGCAAAGTATATTTTGGCGATTGTTTTAGTTTAAGAATGCATAGGGCAACGATCTACGCTGCTACGCTCTGTCAAATGTGTAATTTCCTTGATTGACACTTCACGGTTGACACGCGTAACGAAATTAATTTAATCATAAGAAAATGAAGCCGAATACATTTATGCGAGCAAAGGTAATATTTTTTTTGGCCTTTAATTCGCGAAAAACGTACTGTGCGGTTCTTTAATGAACACATTTTCTCGTGAAAAGCTCATTTTGTGATGTTTTTCATTGACACTTGGCACTCTGCTTACCCTATCCGTCGTTTGCTTACTGGCAAGAATTTGGAAACTTCAGGCGCCGCGCCGATTTATTCCGAGGGGAAGGGTTAAATAACCGTAAAGGGGGTTTCCTCTCTGTTCGCTGCGCTGCTGCGAAAGTACCCTCGTTCTCACTTCTCACGTACGAGATCTCCCTCATTTCATCTTTTCATTGGCCCAAAGGATGTGCACACACAGATATACACTTACATTAACGCACATTCGACTCATACAAACACACGCTTGCCACTGTAGGCAAACGAAATTATTTGAATGCGATCAGCCTCTTCTGTGTTCTTATTCCTCTCTATTTTATATGTGTCCCTGTGTGTGTATTCGTTATATACGTAGGTATCCTTTGCGTTTGCGCTGTTACAATTTTGTGAGTAGTCATTTACCAAACGTAATACCTAATTTTGGCATTTTAACGAAGTTATACTAGCAGCGAGTCTCTCTCTCAGTCTCAGTATACTAGAATTTCGTTCAACTATAGGAATACTCGTATATAAATTCATTTTTTGTATCAAATGCCAATTCTTCGGTTACCTATAGTGACCTGGTTCACGAGGTCAACTGTAAAAACGTAGCTATTCGGTGTTTTTAAAAATTTTTTCCAGCCGTGTAATTAAAACAGAAAAAAAGACCTATCGATTTAGATACAAAAGTTGGTGGTTACAAAACGCACCAGAGTGTGATTTTCCACCACCGCAAGCACGAGGAGTGTACGAGAGGCATGTCATGTACATATACTATGCTGTCATTTCTAATATAAATCGTTTATAATATATACGTGGAACGAGCAGGGACGAATTTCACCTATTAAATGCTTAATTAGTCTTGAATGTGAACGATATCCAGCCAATCTTTTCCTATTTGTAAATCATACTATATTATTAACGTTTCAGTTGCTTTGTTTCAAATTCCTCCCACATATTTGTACATTACTAGTTTACTACTATTAATCGGATTAGAATTTAAACCGTAACCAAAGCGGTATTACTAATCGAATTGCATTCTGTATAAATTATTTTTAATGGTACGAGTATTTTTCCTTTCATCTTTCCTACATTTGAATGCCAGTAAATTTAATTGATCACATTATTGATGCAACAAGCTACAGATAACATGTTTCGTTGGATATCTTGTTCACAGGTTTATATTATGTGCCCTAGTGCCCAAGTAGGCAAACGTGAGGGAGGTTTTGATATACCTATGGCAAAGTTATGAGATGGAAGTGGGACAGGGATGATAAATGATAAGGTCACTTTAAAAATTATGCATGAATATGCATTTTTTCATGAAAACAATGGAAATAAAATAAATTTTTGTCAACAGATGCGCACATTATTTTGCAAAAATAGGTGCATGAGAAAAACATTGTAAGTACTACGTACTCGTATATATTGTGATATTTTTGTTCCTAATGCCGAATGATAGGCAATTTTAGATGCATTTGAGTTACGAGGATAGACAGAAATAAAATGGAAACAATAGAGATAAGATGATAGATATTTGAAAGCTATTCTGAGTTAATTCTATTTATATCAAACCAAGTGAATTGCTCAATGTATTTCTTTAAAATTTTTCAAAGAGAATTTAAAACTTATCCATGTACAAATCAATCAAAAAGCCGATGTGAACTTTCGGAGAGCCAAAAATTTGAGTTGGTACTTAAAATAAAATAAAATCAACAATTCAACAAGTCACACCTAAGGAAGGGAAAGGAATCAATTTTTATGAATATTCAGCCTTCTGTCTCAAAAGAGGTGAGCTAAGTATGAATCTGGAAAAAGAAACCGGCAATTTGAGGACATTTTTAAAGCATATTTCTGCTTCAACAAAACTTATTTTCAACACAACTTTACAGTGTCTTTTTTCCAGAAAATGAAACTAGGTATGAGTTTTATTTTTATTTAAAAAATCCCATTCAACACAGATCAACATTTCCCCCCAACTGCCAATACCTTTTAGCTGGCCATTGAACCTTTTACTGATGGCACGTAATAGATTTTCATTGCTGCCAATGAACGAATCTTCTGTGGAAAATTTTGAATTCTTTTAATGAAAATTGAAGCTAAATGAAGAAAAGTTTAGGTACCTAGACCTACCTATATCGTATTCACCGAAAAAATCTAGGTAGGTAGTACCAACCTTTGATTTTTGTACTCCATGCAATTTTTAAATTTTGGATTGCGACAAATTTTTTGTGCTTAAAAATAAGGTTCATTCAAAACTTTTTTCTATCAATACTCGTATAGTGAATTAAAAAAAAATCAACTAAATTTGTTCAGCAGAATACATAGAAGTGGAGATGAACTCGCAAGGGAAACGGATGGAACCGATCGGGCCTGAAGGTGAACAAACCTAATCAGATCAATTTTTTGATTTGATTAGATGGGGTCACATCAAATTGTCTCCAGCGAATTTGGATCTGATCTGATTTGATCTGATCAGATCCAATCTTCTTCAGCTGAATTTGGATAAAAATACAAATAGTCCTCCAATTTCAAGAAGGTTTGAGTAAGGAGGAGAGAGAGAGCGAAAAAACTGTAAATATCAATGATCATACAATTTCAAGCTACACGTCTTATGGTTTATGGTACAACCTTATTCAAACAAAATTTTGTCATCCCTTTTCATCAAATTCCATAATTTCATCAAGAGCTTGAATTCGGAACATTAATTTGGAAAACGATTTTAATGTGCGTTTTGGGGGGGGGGAGAGGAGGAAATTTTAACTAAGTAAGCTGGATTTCAGCATCGGTTTTAACGGTTTTAAAATTTTTGTGATTTGAGAAGCTTGTTCAAATGAAGAGTGATATTCCAAAACTCGCTTTGTCCATTCTTATCAAAGTTGGGTTTTCAGCAGTACCTGGTAGATGAAGTATTAACTCACATTCCTACATCATCGACCTACCAAAATGAGGTGTTAAATTCACCTAAATAGCCAATTCACTAAAAATTTAAAAAAAAATAATGTTCAAAAACGCGCTTTGTCCATTTTTATTGAAATTTTTTTCAGCAGTATTTAGTGGATGAAGTGTATACCTAAACTCCTACATCATAAATCCGCCCAAATAAAGTGCTGAACTCGCCTAAAAAGCCAATTTACTCGTTTAAAGGGAAACTGTTTTTCCTCTTTCCTGAAAAGGTGTGAAAATGGACAAAGCGAGTTTTGGAATATCACTCTTCAAATGATTAAAGAGGCAGAAATTAGGCTTGTATAGAACATGTAGACTGGTAAATCCCTCAAAGTCAAATGTGAGTTTTAATGGAGATTTTACTGGGTTAGAAACTTAATTTAAAAACCGTCAAAACGTGGTTTATCAATTTCGGACTATCCTAACCACTTTCAAATTCTTAAAGCAGAATAAGTCATACCTACGATCGATGTGAGTATTTTTATAATACCATTATTGAATAAATTTGAATTGAATTGCTTCTTATTCTCCTCTGTCCCTCCCTAACAACTTGAACATTTGCCAATTTTGGTTGAAGTTTAATCCCCACTCAAATTTCAATAATCTGCAATCAAAATAAACCTAAAATACCGGGTGTTCTGAAACAGGGTGAAATATTTTGCCTGGTAGTAGTAGCAACTCAATCTACGTGAGTGTAAGTTGGGTTGCCAACCCTAAAAACTGAAGGGGCAAAATAATGGGATGCTTCAAGTCGATTTTTCGAGGTAGGTACCCAGTTCGATTTAAATATTACTGATGAACAGGATCTGATCATGCCATGTTGCAGGATTTTGGAAGGAGCATAATAAAGGTTCATTCGTTTTCAATTTTAGCTTATCTTAAAAATTAAAGCAGCAATGATTGATTAAAATCTAAAATGTTAAAAATACTGTTGCAGGCACCTATAATTTTATAAATCTTGGGCAAATGAAGATGACCTTTTTTGTGGAAACTTCTAAGTTTTACAAATCAGGATGCTTTTTTCATTTTTTGCCTATGTTTAAGACCGAAGCATCATTTAAGGATAGGAACTTTGAAATTGTAATAACCATCAACTCCTTGAATTTTGAATACAGGCAAAATATAAACATCCCTTTTTGTATATATATAGTGTTCAAAGTTCTGCAAGTTGAGTTGTATTAATTTTGCTTTAACTCAAAAGTGAAGGCGCTCAAATTTTTTGCAAATTTCAAAATGTGAAATTTGAACTTGATACCTTAGTTTTACATTTTTCGAGTACCTTAGTCTTGCATTTTTATTTCAAGCTTAGGCAAATAACGAAACATAACTTAATCTCTAGAGCTTTGAATAATCTACAAAAAAAAGCCTCGTTCATAAACTGCCTACGTCAATTATTACATAAATGCCTGCTATATACTTCCCAGCTTTTTTAAAATTTTAAGTCAATCGTAGCTCATTCTATTTTGAAGATAACATAAAATGGAGAAGAAACTTTTCTTATGCTCTTTCTCAAAAGTCCTGCAACACATCACAATCAAATTCTCAGCCCATAACTTTGCCCCTTCGTTTTTTATGGTCGGCAACCCAACTTACACTTACGTTGATCGGGTTGCTGCACCAGACAAAATATTTGAACACTGGTTTGGGAACACTCAGCAATGGCCGAATTTCTGCACATTTTTTGGTATGATAATCACCGAGATGTTCACCTGGAATTCTCAAAATTTAACAATGGGAGAGGTTTTTATAACCCACTGTGTTCGTTGATTTGCATCTTTTGAAAAATTTGAAAAAGTGGAAAATGAGTTTTAGGTATTGGTTTATATTTTATAGTCTTTAGAAAATAAATTTTGAATTTTTACCTTTTTCATTGTTCAACTTTTAAAATTGGAAATTTATTTTCTAAAGGTTGTAAAATCATACAATAAAACTAACGAAGGCTTCGGTTTTGATATGGCTCTTTTCTTATCCTTTTTTTTTGGTACAAATTTTCGCAATTAGGTAATTGTAATTACTCGAGAAGGTACTTGAGTAATTACATTCGTAACTACGACGTCCTCTGCCTCATGTTAGGCCTCACCAACGTATGAAAATTTCAAAAAAATCAGCTCATTCTTGCTAGAGAACATTCGAGCCAAAGAATTTTTCAACTTTCAGACCGAAAGTAATAGTGTGCTACGCACACTAAATTTCTACAGCACGATGTGTACTCGTACTATATAGTTCGAGACGCGTCTCTACAGTATATATATTCCGTTGTGTTGTAAAATATTTCATCGATTTCTATCGTACACACACACAGTGCCACACAGACTCATATACATTCGACCACGTATATACTTCGGCTGTTTACTTTATCGTCGACGTTAAACCGCATACCATTTACGAATAATCAACGCGCGTATAATCGTCAAAACAAAAATTTACATCGAATACGTATAAATAATATACTTACACAATATGGTATATGGGTATCTTACATACATACCTACATACTGTGTGTACTACAGCTCATAATACAGAATACCTAGTATCTCTACTTGGTCCTTTTTACCCCGCTACGAGCGCCTCGTCATCCCCGAATAATCGTCTAGATGATGCTATTAATACTTCAAATAGTCTGTGTATTGTCTTCTCTGTATTTAAATCATCACGTAAGTACATATTATTTTTTCCCTCCAAGCATTGTGTCATATTATGAACCGTCATCATAAGTCAAGTACCTATCTACCCAGAACGAGAACGCTAAAAGGGCCACCTACCTACACTCTCAATACAACCAGCAACAGATTCGACTTCATAGCACATAATTATGCTACAAAAACGACACGTCTGTCTATAGTGTATAGTACAGTATTAGATGTAGGAGTTCAGTACACCTTGGAGGTGCTGCTACACAGACATGGCAGAAGAGAGCTCACTCCACTCCACCAATAGGTACCTAACTATGAAGACCAAAGAGCCACGCAAGCTATCCTTCTACGAGCTTGTTTATTTTTCATTAACTCGTAGCAAAAAAATAAATAAAAGCCGAGAAAAGCTCTCCGGCCGCCTCAGCTACCACTCGAATGTTGCAATTGAAACTTATTATTAAAAATTCACCGAAACAAAATTATCTACGATAAAAATATAGCAATTAATTTTTGTCTTAATTAATTTTTCATTTCGATATTAAGTGGAAAAATTAAAAACTTCGTTTTCAATCTGCGTCGCGCGCTTTTTAATATTTTTATTTAACGTAAATTAACGTTAATTACGCAGCTTAAACAATTTTAATTACATCTTGTACTGTATTATACTGGGCTACGTGTATATAAATCGTCTCTTCAGTAGGTAGGTATATATAAGGTGGTTGGTTGTGTTTCTTTTGACAAATTTTCAAATCAAAATTTTCTCCAGCGGAGAGGTCGACCTTTTTTATTTTTAGAACTTACCAGGGATGTAAAATTCTCAAATCGAGGATGAAGGTGATGATTAGCCTGACATATTCTTTTTCGAAAACAAACTATTCTTATCAACTTCCCAAATTTTAACCATGCACAAAATCCATTTCAGACACTTGATGTTTTTACATTGTTTTCCAAAATTCATTTAAGATTGTACTTATGTACATGTACCTATAAAAAAAGCAGGTGAGCAAACATAATTGGCCCATTAGCCATAAATTTCTTGCAGTCACATTTGTCAATGACTCATCGTGTTCACTTATCTTCCCCTTTTATAAATGTAACGCTGCAGTCATGTTTCTCAATTTCAAAAAATCAACCTTTACCTACCCCTTGTCTCATCTTTTCAAAATTAAACGAACGAATTCAATAAAAAAATAATTTTTATAATATAACAATTATTTTTTATATTTACCTACTTATTTGAATTTCGAAAAAACTTATTTTAGAAAATGTTTATCATTAAATTCAGTACCGGTGCCAGGATTTTTCCTTGGAGGGGGATAATTGAGTCAGAACCAAACAATTTTGCCGTCTCATTTTTGGGTGGGGGGGGGGGGTAAAATTAAGCTTCTCGGAGAGCAGAAATCAAATAAATACAGTGGCATAGTCAGAATTTCCTCAAGGAGAAGGCAAAACCAGATTTTTAGGCATGAAAAATCGAAATTAGGAGTCATTTTCTGGAAACATATCTTGATGTGTGGTGATTATATTATGAAAATGAAGGCAAAATTACTGCTCGAGCGAAGCGAGAGTGAAAATTTTCAGAAAAAATGGGTCTGAACAACAAAAAAAAAACGTTCACTTTATTTGCATGTTTTATTTCAAATTTTCGTTCGCAAGGGAGGTCAATTGCCCCCTTCACTCCCTGGTCACGCCACTGAATAAATATGTCATTTATTTATTTAATTTTCAAAAAGGAGGGACCTCAGTGACTGAAATTTGTCTGCAAAGTATTATTATTCAAAGTAAATCGTGTACAAATATACCTATAATGTGGGCTTGAGAAGAAAAAAAAGGCTTCTTGTTCTCGAAAAAGATGAAAAAAAATGAACATCGGTTTGTAATCGGCATCCATCTCAGTGAAACAAGAGCGCAAAAATGCTTGGAAAATTCCCACTTTATATGTAGCATCAAAATTTTTTCCAAAAAACTGGCCTCTTGGGGGGGGGGATTATCACCCGAATCCCCCCCTTAAAACCGGAACTGATTAAATTTAATAAAGTCGATACAATTCAAAAAGATCAAAAAAATTTACTATCGATAAAATTAAAAATAATTTTCATAAATAATCCAAAATAATTTTAAATAATAAAATAAATTGAAAATAGTAAATATCTAATAATAATAATAATAATGAATTAAAATTTAATTAGTAGGTAAAATCCATTTAAAATATTTGTAATTTTTATAACAATAATACATACATATTTAATTTAAACTAAATTTAAAAATTACTAATATTTTTGTTGAATAGCACATATTTTTGATGATGAATCTTGAAATAGACTTGTGATATAAAGATTGGGATGAAGATCGTGGAAATCCAAGGGCTTGTTTTCATTTCCATTTTGATCCGGTCAGACGTATCGTACGCGCGGTTTTTCCACCCTCTACCCCTAATGAGATGGACGTATGCGTCCAGTTGGTCGCGAATCATAAAGCACGCAGCGAGAAATACACATAGCGGAAAAAAAGGCAAAAGAAGAATCGACGAGGCAAAAGGAGAGACATAGAGAGAAGTGAATCCAGAGAAAGAGAGGGAAAGGAAGTAAATTTACGTGGCGAATACATTTGAAAAAGCTATATTCCAGTTGCTAATCCACAAAGCATAGGTCCGGAATATTTTAGCGATCCGTTTCCCGGTGCAAAAGTTTTACGTCAGAGGAGAACGGAGCTGAAGATATCCACATCCACACTGAAATTCACCATTAAGCACAAAACGCAGCAGCGTTGTTAAAACCTGGCCAAAATATTTAGAACTTTATCCTCTTTTTTTTTAGGGGGTTTTATTCAAAATTCTAGCTGTTGCCGTTCAAAAGTTACAGAAGTTCAAAGTTGCAAGAAGTGAGTGATTTGCACGATGGTCGTTTTTTGTTTACAGGGTGTCCAAGAATAAGGGGTTTTGATTTTGATACGTTCTGATAAGTCAAAATGGGAAAAAATATGCCCAGTCAAAATTGAAAAATCGAATAATAATCGAAAAAATGTGCTTTTGAGCGATTGCCAATGCAAAATGAAGGATTTTCTCCTGTTTCATTGAAAAAATCACTCAAACGCCCATTTTATAATGATTACCTATTCAATTTTCTAATTTTCAAGCGGAGAATTTTCTCTCATTTTTGATAACATAAAAATACCTTATTTTTGGACACCCGGTACATTCTTGTGATCATAAAATTTATATTGCTGTAGCTCGCTTTTTGAACTTTGAATTGAACTTCTGTAAATAGTAGGTAGGTATAGGTACACAATAATAAATTTTCATTTGTTCGAATGAAATGTACACTAGGTACCTTAGAATATTTTTTTATACCTGTGCATCAGAAATGACCAACGTAGTGGAAATTTGAAATTCGAAAAGCCGGATTATTTTCGTCTTTCGTCAATTAATTGATAAGTGAAACAAAAAAGCAGAAACAAAAACAAAAACAAAAAAACATAAGTACCTAATGATCTGAAATTACGCAGCCAGATTTTCACACGCTGCTGCGTTTCGCTGCGAAACGTGAATTAACGTGTGGCTGTAGATGTGGATAACTTCAGCCAGGTCAGAGGAGATGGCTTTTAGTGTGCGCGAAGGAGTTGCGCGTTGCGTACTCAGTTCGAACGCAAATTTTCGTTGCGCCTAAAAAACTGGGTAATTGTGAGCATAGTGTGTAACTGTTCTGGTCTCGCTAACGCGGCGTTGGCCTATATATTTTTTCGGGGCTACAAAAATTGCACTGCTGGAAGAGAATCTCGCTGCTGATCGTGTGACCAGAGATGCGTGATTTTTCACCGACCAAATAATCGCGAAACCGACCAAGCTGGAAAATACGACCTGCAGGGCAGCGTGAAAAAAATCGCCGAAAAAAAAGAAGCCACAAGAGATGGAAATTGGTCGTTCGCTTATGTAATGATCGCGTCACGCCGTCTGGTAAGCGTTTGAAAAAATGATGATGCTTTTCGAGTTTCGCCGCAAATGGTCGCCGCGGGTTTCGTCTTCGTATTCGTCTTCGAAATGTGAAAAATGCCAGAACGTTTAAAATTCTGCCCCGAAGACGGAATTTTTCGATTGGTAAACGTCGCGACCGAGTTGCAAATTTCGCCGCTTTCGTTATGTTGGAATTTAATGTCTTCGAAATAACGTAGCGGCCGCCGAAGCTCCGTGCTGTACAGGTTTTTTTGCCAAGGTATACCAACCAGACCCAAAAAGAAGCTGAATAGCGCCGGAGCCCGAATATGCCGGCGCTGCGAGGCTATTCTCGCTGAGAGAGTCGCAATATCGAGGCTGAGAAGAAAATCTGGCGTAAAACAAGCCGTGATCGGTGGCCGGGGAACAATATGGCGGCTGTGGAAATTCCCACTAATCTTGGTCACAGCTTCGTCAAAAAAACCTTCCACCGGCCGACATACTGCCACAATTGCACCGATATGCTCTGGGGACTGATGCAGCAAGGATCTGTTTGCGAAGGTAAATTACTCGAGAATTCATCACTTCTTCGTATATGTATACTTACCTACCTTAATCAACAGTCTGCTTCTTTATACCTTTCTACGTACGAGTATCTTACCGTACCTAATCGTATCGTTTTTGCTCTTTTTAACGCTGTTGCTGATGCCTTATTCAGTTCTAAAGTACCTATCTAATCCACTTGTTTGAAGAACCCTTCGAAGTGAAATAGGTAGGTACTTATTAGAATCATCTACATTATAGGTACGTTCGTAACGCCTTCGTCGACTCGCAGATCGAATATCATAATCACGATTGTCAAGTCCAACTTGTTCAAAGTTTTTTGGAAAACATTCTCAAAACATGGATCGATAATATCATCGTGTGGAAATACGATGAACCAAAGTTCATGTCTAAAATCTACCTAACTATACACAAAGATGTTAGAATCGCCTGATTAATAAGTTCACTAGCCGCATCATTCTTATTATAGCAATTCCAGGATGATCAATCCGAAAAATACTTACATCTCATAATTAATTTAGGTCTTGCCCATTTCATTCCCTTCCTCGGTTTGTAAATTACAGTGCTAATCTACTTATGATTACCTTGTGGATTGTTAGGTAGGTATCGATAAATCATTATTGTACACTAGTAAATACTTCAGTCGAATCGATCACAAAAATCTTCATTTAAAATTATTCATATCTCATAAAAAATGACCGAAAAACTAATTGAGAGTTGGAATAAATCGATAAAGGTTCCAATTTCATCGTCTAAAACGTAACGATGCTTTTCTAAAGTTGCTGTTGCTCTTACTAATAATATAATGCTTTAAAAATGATGTTGATGAAATGAAGTTTGCTCCATTGAGTCGTTCATTTCCAAAATATTGATGTTTGGGATGTTTTTTTCCTTGAATAATTCAGATTTGAATAGCTAACCTACCTCGTTCTTATTGCATCGTGAGGTTATGTGGTGAATTCATGTTTTCCTCTCATAAATGTTTCTTGTGGCAAGTGAGTAATTCGTTTAGAGTATCTGCTTCTGAAAAAATGAGTATTTTAAAGTGAATCTCAATGTCTCTAGAAGATATTTTCCAAAAATCAGGCTTTTATTTTAAGATTTTTGTAAAAAATTGTAAATTTTGAAATTTGAGATGGAATGCTCGAAATTTTGAAGCATTTTGGAAGCTGAATAATGAATATAGAGTTTTTATTTTCCCTTGAGAAGCTTCATTTTCAAGATACATACTTGCCAAAAAAAAACTGCCAATCCTGATATTCGATAAAAAGGTTGAATTTTTGAGTACCTAGCTCTGATAGCTCAACGGAGGGTTTTTCGATTGAAATGATAAGAATCATTGACTAAAAACTACGCTATTATTCTGAAAAAGTAAAAGAATTTGGCTCAGATGGAAGCATCCATAGACATGAGAAAAATTTAGGTTCAATTTTGGTAGTGTAGTGAACATGGAAAAAAAGAACAAAAAATCTATCAAAAAATAGCCTCTTGATTCAGTCACTCAACAAATTCTCAATATTGACCAAATATTTGCATTCAATCACTTTTTTCTCATTTTTCCCAAATAACTCAAGAAAAAAGTGATGCTGAGAATTTTGTTGTACTAATTTGTTCAAAACAGGATGAAAATACTTTTCAAGAGATATCATTTTGATTTTTCATACCTAATTTTATTTTATTAATCCCTGCATTTCTCGTTCTAGTTGAAGTAATTTTGGATGAAAAAAAAAAGTTGTAACTCCATTTTTGAAAGCTAATTTCAGCCCCCTTCCAACAATTTTATCATTAAAATTTGATGTAATTAGGCATTTTTTTCCCAAGTTATTCTAGACTTATTGAAAAAAATACCAAAATACGAGTCTTTCCAAGTTTTAATGTGAGTAAAATGAAAATTCGTGGGAAAAAATGAATACCTACGCCATGCCATGCCATCAAATTTCATAAGGTGGAAAACTGTACAAAATGACAATACCTAACCTGAAATAGTCACGAAACATGTTGAAGAGAAAATGGACGAATTGATTTTAAGGTTTTTAATTACAAGTGTAATATAGAAGGAAGAGAATTTTTCAAACAAGAAAGAGATATCCCTGTTGGCGTAGAAAATATGTAATAGGTAAGCTGAAGGGGTAGGTGGTCAACACTACAGAGTGCCTAATTATCAAAAAAAAAAAAAAAAATGAACCAAGTAGCTCATAAATATGTAAGATATTGTAGCCAAAAATTGTCCCATTTAGTTGAGTTTTCTAATTTTTGGATTTTGGTCAAAATGAACTCCCCCCCCCCAAAATGGATTAGTTAGTGACAAATTTTATGCTCTACAATTTTGGTTCGTTTCATTTTTTTTCTCCATAGGATCCTCAGTTTCCTTCAAATATCGATTGTTGCGATAGCAATTTTTTTCAAAAAATGAAAATAGTCATCACAGCAAACAATCGATGAAGAACTCTCCAACTTTTTACTCTAAATATTTCAGAAATGATCAAATAATTCTAGAAAAATATGATTATAAGTAGGTATTATAACCTTACTAATAGAAAATTTTCTGCTCTTATTTTGTTCCCCCCTTTTTTTTGTTAGATTCTTAGTTTTTGCCAAAATAAAAGATTTTCTGTGATGAAAAATATGTAATTCTTTGCTCCATTATTCATTCTAAGGTATGCACCCCTTGAAGAAAAATCGTTGAAAAAGTGATAAGGCGGTGTAGATATGTTTTTTACTCTCGTTGGAAGAAGGTGGAGTAGAATTTTGACCAAATTTAGACACCTTACATCGTATTGGGTCGAGGCTTATTTTTTTGTCGTATTGAACGAGTTAGGTCTAAATAGTTCCAATATTCGGTCTCGCTCATTTTTAAATGATATGTAAGAACTGTGAGAGGTCTTATGCCATTCAAGTGAGAAAAAATGTCCATTTATTGTGTTACCTTACCTATTCACCTCTAAATTATTCGTGGCTACAAAGACGGGTTGAAAATCATTACTTACCTATTTTGTTTGTGGTTGTCAGCTTAAGATGGAAGATAATACCAATTATAAAGCATACGATGCTAAAATATTGGTATCAGTTTTCCATACTGCTTCGTTTTTGTTGAAAAATTTCGCACATGAACAAATATTTACTGCGTATTGCGTCTTTGCACGTTGATAACCTTGGAGTTTTCGTACGATTTGGTGGTTTACGAGTATTTTATTTCTTTTTTGAAAAATTTTTACGCGAACAGTTTTTTTTTGAATAGGTAGGTACCTACTACCTAGTTGATATTTTTTTTTCAAATTTTTGCTTTTAAGTATTTATTTAATTTTTAATAAAATAATTTGGTCAAATAGGTAGGTGAGGTACCTATCGTAAATGATTCAGATTTCCAAACACGACGATACGAGTTAAAAATCGATCTTATCAAAAGTTTTATTTCGCCTTCGCCTCTCGAAAGGTTTTTATCTAGTGCGAATTAGTAGGTGGTTTCGTTCGATGGAGAAAAGAGTGGAAATCGATTCTAAACAAATGTTCATCTTGTCGATGACCTCGAAAGAACGTAGATATCTCGCGTTTTCGAAACAGTTACCGAATTCGATTGAAATTTGGAATTTTTTACGTCGTATCTTAGACAACACTGGGTTTTATTTTCATTCGATATCGAGCTTGCGAAGATAATCCTAGAATTATGATTTACAAAGATATTCATTCATATCTTTTTCATTGCTTTTCTCCTTTTTTTTTCTCCTACCAAGAGCATTACTTCTATTTTCCATCTAATCGTAAGTATCTGTCTGACTATATGCTGGTTTGCTATATCCCACAGAGAAAAAAGATGTAATTCGATAGTAACACGTATAAGAAACGAATTCAATTTGTGTGTTTTGTTTTTAATGAATGACATTTGAACTTGGTTTTCTATTTCAAGACTTTAATGAATCCTGTGTTTAATTTCATACTACTATAACCCCTCCATCTATGGGATTTTCGCTGAAACACCTTTATCGATTATTTTTTCCCATTGAATCGCATCTGTGTGTTTAGTTTTGAACGACATTGCCTTTTTTGACCGTTTTTAAAATGTTTTTCCAGAAGAATTTTTCAACAGTTCGCGTTTCTTTGGGTTTTCACCTTTTTTTATGAATTAAAATGTAGGTAGAGTACATGTAGTAAATTCAGTTCAATGAAAAAATACCTAAACGTACATACCTCTACCAATATCGTAAACTAAAATTCTTTTGAATGAATTCGCCATTTCAAATGTTTACAATATTAGCGGTCTTGGTACCGAAAAAATTAATTTTTTAAAATGGCAAACGTAACTTATAGTTGCTATGATAAGTATTTTATCGAAGATTTTTATGAGATTGGTACCTATTAGTCACATTTATGAATTGAAATGTAGAGTACATAGGTACCTACATAATAGTTTTTGAATCAGGTTACCCAACTTACCCGAGTGTTTTTCTGAATTAATCAACATTTCATTTTATTTAGTTAGCTACTTAGTCGAATTATGAGAAAAGGTATGCTGAAACATGGAACGATGACCAATCATCTACGAACTGAGGAAATATTTTGAAAAGCAGTTGCACGTTTTTAATCATTATTACCAATTTCAAAAAATTGAGGAAAATACTCAAAAAACTTGAGTGCATTTTTCGATTTTCGGTAAATCTTTGAAAATCATTTTTTGGAATCTCCAGTGACTTTTTGAAAGTTCAAGTTTTCCAAAAAACACCACAATGAAATTTTCTAAAAACAGCTGGAGGCTTTAAAAGGGCTTGAAACCACCTGCAGTCGACGTATTCACGTTGAAATTGGGATTCGGAATGAATTTTGCATTTCCAACTTTATGTGGTAACATTTTATGGAACTTTCAAGTTTTAAAGATCGCATTAGAGGCTCCAGAACTGCTCAAAATTGTTTGAAACTTTTTCCAATCGATTATGGTGGGCCGAAAAAAAGGTATTTATCTCAAATTTTGAGATGTCTGGGCCAATCGGGTAAAATTTTGATTTTTAAAATTATTTTTCATCCAAAGATTTTCAAAAAATTACCCACCAAAAATTCAAAAATGACATTCAGTGCTTGAATCAGAGCTGTAGAATGTGACTTTTCACCCTATCGTGATTGTTGAATGCTTTAAAATTAAAATTACCGAATGAAATTTTTAAAAATTGTGCATAAAATGTGAGCGTAACTCATGCTCCCTAAACATTGAGATTGTAATGGCAAGATGAATGGACGAGCTCGTGTGTACTTAAAACAGTGCCAGGTTATTGGTGAGGGAAGGTTGTTTTCAGATGGGATCGGTACTATGGAAATAAATATGTATCATATTAAAATTGAAATACTTATTTCATTTGAATTGAAAATGTTGTCAGAATATTAGGCATATAGGCAAGTACCTACCTATCGAGCTTCATCGAGTTATCGACCGATTAACAACCCCTTCGAAGAGTTGAATTCGACCAACCCATCAACTAATGAGTTATTTTTGTAATCTATATTCGTATTATACGAAGGCACACTATTTTCATTCAAATCAAACGGTATACATATAATTAGAGAACTACATAAACACGAGTAAAAATATTCTCAACAACCTGTAAGATATGCATTGTAGGAAAAAAAAAATTAACCCCTAGAATAATAATATACTTAGTTACTATAGCGTACTTGACACATATAATCGTACAATTGTGTCTATAACGATATATTTTTCTTGGAAAACTCCAACTCGAAAGGTCTAGGGTAGCACGAGCCGAGAACGAATCCTTGACAACGAAACATAAAAACTTCGCAGCGCCGAGCGAAGTGAACATCTTATATTCATATTGATGACCCTTCTGCTTTCGAATCCATTGCCTTTTGTAATTAACTAATTAAACCAGAAAGCGGCCTGCTTTGTGGAAAAGTTTTAATCAAATTTCCAGCTCGAACTTGTGTCCCTTAATCGATCAGTTATGTACATCGACGTAAGAAAAATTACACAGCTTTTGCACAAGCCGACAATTAAACGCCATTAAATGAACTCGCGGCTCACGCCAAATTATTCTCTCCTTCATTTATGATTATACCGAGGCGCTCTTTCATTATAGGTACCTACACCTATGAATCGTATACCGTATAGTATATGTGCATGTGTGCTGCGTGGACGTGTACGAATATTCGTCCGTGTTAACTTTTTTTTTTCATTCTTTCATGTGTAAAAGGTATATAAATGAAAAATGCATTAATATAATTATTCGTACTTCTTTTTCGTTTTAACTATTTTTTTTCCGAATTTTCCATCGTACAATTAAGCCACCTACTGGATAGATGGCGCGTTAGACGACGAATTAATGCATTTTTTAATCACACACACGTGTATGATCATGAATCAACTTATATTATTTTGCTCGAGTAAAAAAAACAACTCGAATTCGGAGCAGATACATTCACTGTGACCAATATGCAGGCGAATGACATTCTTTTACTGTAGTATTTTTGAGAAAATATTCACGATTAGGGAAGCTTTTGAGCCCTCGGCTTCAACAGTGGAAATGTACTTACATAAAACTTGAATTTTTGAAACAGGCTCAAAACATTTTTTTTTGACATTTTTTGGAAAATTTGCTGGAGGTTCAAAAAAAATTGAAGTGCGATTGTTTTCGAAGCAAAGTGATCATGTTAATCCTCAAAGTGACATCTTTCTGGTAAAATCGCTCGTACCTTTTTTGAAAATTTGATTTTTCTCACATTTTCTCAAAAATAACCTCACAAATTGGCCAAAAATTCACTTTCAAACCGAAGCTCTTGGAATTTTGCGGTATAACCATCTAAAAATGATCAAGAAGCTCTGTCCAATAAGCACCGGTTAGAGTTATAGGTCGTAAAGTTCATTTTTGACCATTTTCAGAGTAATTTGAAGTTTCTGGAGAAAATTGAAATATTGCTGGAGGCTCCAGAATGACTCAAAACTAGGTACCTATAGTAGTAGTCGTTGGTATGATGAGAGTTCAATTGAAGGGATTATTCACGTCGGTTCACTTTGCTTAAAAAAATATGTGTTTCGTAAAAACCAACGTTTAAAAATCGTCCTTAAAGCGACTTTTTAAAAAATTTTTAAACGTTCAAAAGTTCGCCAAAAATCCAAAAGTGAACTTAAGGACGTCTGAAATTTTGGTTACGGAGGTTTTAAAACATTTTATTTTAATCTAGCTTAGTTTAGTTCAAATCAGAAAGTACATACCATAATTTCGAAAGGTTCCCTTTATTGGAAATTTCAAAAAATCGGCGTTACCTAATTGCATTGAAATGCTCTCAGAAGCTTGACAGATTAGTATTTATGGTCTTTTGCAAATTCAATGGCATTCTCATATTTTTGTATGTTTTTTTTTCGAAATTCGGATGTTTTGAGGTATACCTTAAGTAAGTTTATAAATTAGGGTGGATTTCGACTAAATTTAGCAGAGATCTTCATTTTGAGATGAAAATAACTCGGAAAAAATTTTTAGCTTTGGAAGTGCCCCAGAAGGTGAGATTATTAAGCCCTCTATAAGAGGAGACATTTTCGAAAAAATTGTAATTTTTTCGCTCCAACCTCACACAACCTGTTTTGGGAAAGATGGTCCAGTCCCATGCAAATGAGAATATTTGAGATTCTTCGTCGATCTATGCTATAGGTAGCTGTCAAAATCCAAGACCACTACGAGTATTAGAGTTCTACTAAACGCTTGAAAATTTGCAAATCGTCCATTTTTTTGTTTTGAAAATATGTATTTTCTTCGCAAATGTTTCGCATTAATTATGCCAAAATATTAAAAAATATCATTGCTGAAACTAGGGAAATATTTTGGAACACAGTGGTGCCAATTTTCGGTCATTATTCCCAATTCTAGAAAAATGAGAAAAATACCCAAAAACTTTTGAAATTTTTTTTTTTTCAAGATTTTGTTATTAAGAGGTCTTATCAGAAAATCAATCATCATCAACGAATAAAGCATCTTATGATTGGTTGGCACAGATACCAAATAAGAAGGCATAGCTTAATTATTATTATTTTAATTACAAAGGCTTCAGTCAGTAGATAATGAAGGGTGTAAACAAAATATATTGTAATGGATATTTAGAAAGTTTCTGGTGAAATCCAAGCAGCCTTGAGCCCACAAAACAGCCAAATTTTTCCATTTTGAATGACCAGTTTAAATTTAGACAACGGATAGTCTTAGGTATGCAAAATCATATCGTTTTACCGTAGGTGTAGCTCCTTTGAGACTATAATTATAACTGCAAATTAATAATACTTACGCAGAATCAAATGGAAATTTTTAAGTTCAAATGATTGAAAATTTGATACCATCAGTATTCAGTACCTACCCATAAAATGAGCCAGTAGGTATAGTATTCTATTTCCTTAATTTCACAAAAGACTCGTCAAACTTCGGCGAACAAGTATTTTGATAAACTTGCCAATACCTACATAGATGTCTAAAGTATTAAGTTCAAAAGGAGTATACGTATGGTATAGCCACTGATTGAATATTTTCACACTTAATAATATTTAATGCTAAGTTTTCCTAAAACACAAGGTGGAAAAAGGTACAATTGCTCCTTCATCTGGAAAGTAAACAACCTACAAGGCTCACGGATCAAAAAACATCATGAATTCTAAAATTCCTCACATCTTAAAAAAAACCGACAAAATGATCAAAAAATTTCAACAAAAAAAAATACCCTATATCGTCTAGCTGCCATTAGAAATCAACAATTATGAAGTGATACCTACCTTCACCTTAACTAATATCTTTTTGACTGTTGATATTGGCAAACTTCACTTCACATCTCCTGTAGGTACGAGTATATGTACGAGGATAAATAGCAAGTCGTCTAATAAACGGTTTGGGCTTTGTGGTCTCACTAAGGGGGTTCATAGTACTCGGTCGTGGATGAGCGGTAATTTGCGGTTTGTAAATTTCACTTTCTGTTACCCTCGATGACAATGTATCGAAGCGATCTGTTGAGAGTATAATATGTTTACGTGCTCAGTTTACGCCTGCTGTAGATATGGTTAGTGAGACAGGTAAGAGGTTTCTGTAGTCAATCACAGTGATCGATTAAGTAGATATTTATGTTTTTATATTTCGCAAGAATGAGACCACTGTGCATGTGGGTGAAATTTCTCTATCTTTAGGTTGGGGTTTGGAACTGTTAATAAAAGGTGCGAGTGATTTGTAAAGACCTTTTTGCTATTGTCAACTGTAATTCATCTTGAAATTTGGGTAAATTTTTGGCAAACATGAGAATGCACCTACATATTTTCAAATTCGGAATTTAAATTACGTCAACCATTATACTCAAATTGATTCAAAGTAATAAAAAATAATACGATTCGCGAAGATTTTGGATGATTTGAAAGTGCATGTTAACCACCAGGAATCATATTGAGACACCTAACTCGTTAACGAGAAAGTGATATTGTTCTCATCGAAAATTTTCCCAGAGAAGTTCTTCCGTTCCCAATATGAAATCCTTTCTAATATTTCAGTGTTGCAAAGTGTCAAACTAGAAGTACAAAAAATCACATTCAAGTTCTAATGAACCAGTGGCGTAATCACGGGGGGGGGGTACTGACCTTTCACATCAAAATTGCTACTGTTTTGCTTCTTGAAACTACAAATTTTCAAAAGTTTTTGCCTTCGCTTCGCTCGGGCCAATTTGGTTCTCATCATTCCCACTTCAAATTTCAAGAAACAACTGATAAAATTTTTAAAAAGTTGAGATTGGAAAAATCGAATTCTTGAATTAGAATTGATGTTCTACTTTTTGAATTATAAATCTGTGATTGAATTTCAAAAATGTTGAGATCAAAAAAACCGAATTCCTTCATTAAAATTGATGTGAATTCAAAAATTTTAAGGGAAATTCTTGAAATACTCAAAGTGCCCAAACCATTTGAAAAGTGCTTCATTTTTTCCGAACAGAGCCATTAACTGTTCAAAACCATACAAAAATGGTCGTTTTTTCATTTTTTAAACCAATTTTTTCGAAAAATTTCGCTCTCGCTTCGCTCGACCAGTAATTTTACCTTCTTTTCTTAAATTAATCATTCTTTTAAAGAGTTTTCAGAAAATTAAAATTTCAATTTTTCATGTTCAAAAATCTCCACTGGTATACCTATTCAGCCGGAAAAATCATAATTTTTTATGTAGGCAAAACAGTATGATACACCCCCCTCCCAAAAAAGCATGACTTCGATCCGTCTCTGATGATATCTTGTATCTTGATTTCAACACCCCCCCCCCCCAGAAGAGGAGTCAACTTACGCTACTGTAACGAACTAATAAGGAGGAGATGGATCGCTGATTTTGGTTTTCTAATTTACCTATTTTTAGTTCTATCCCAAGTTTTTGTACTTAAATCTTTGAGGTCACTTATTTCAGGTTTTGCATTCACTTTTGTTTGGTCCCAATCCCAAATTAAGCACCAAAGATGGAGTAAAAATTTCAAACTGTTGAGATTTCAATGTGGGTGTCGAAGAGTTGACAATATTTTTAAAGGGCGTTGATTATATATTTTTTTGAGTTCATTTTTGGTCCTATTCCAAAATGAGCTTAGAAAGGGGAGGGGGACTTCCACATTATAAATTCAAATATAGGTATTATTAATTGTAATTTTGAGTTCGGAAGAGTACCATATTTTTGAGGTATATATCTCTTTGAATAATCCCATAAAATTTTATAAAATTTCGGAAATTTTCTAAAACGAATGGTTCAATTTAAATTGGCCTTTGAAGCGGTAAAAAATTGAAATATGTCTAAAATAAACTACCCAGCTACTAAATCAATTTTTTTTGATTTTTTTTTTTTACAAAATTAGACTAAAAAACCAGACGTTGAAAAATGCATTTATTTTTTGTATGAAGAATTCTACGCTGATGGAAAAATTTCGGGAAGAATTTTTCCTGTAAGTATCCGTCAACGTCTCTTCTTTAAAAGGCTGCTTTCTTAGATTAGTATGTATTTTGTTTCCTATTGATCTTTATACTAATGCTTTCAGATTTTTAATGTAAAATGTAAAAATTTTCGATTATTTTGCCCGGAATTCATTTTTTTCATCATCTTGTTTCCAAGTTTGATTCCCTAAAGCAATCACGGCAGTGACCCTTAATTGAGTTGAGATTTTTAAACTTTCAAAATCTTAATTTTTTCAAAAAAATTCAAGAGTCAGGAACTTCAAAATTGGTAAAAAAATGTCAACCGTTTAGTTCAAATTGTTTTATATGTAAAGTACCATATCATCAAAATTCAAAGTGGGAAGAAAGATTCTCAACATTTTTATTGTAGAATCGAAAAAGTTTCAACATTTTTCCTCTGAAATTTTAAAAATGAATAACAAAGAATAAATCTATTGTCATTCAAAAAAAAAAAAACATGCGAATCCCACGAAACGAGCGCGCACAGTTGAAGGAAGGGTAGGGTATGGAGGGTTCCACCTGAATATTGAAAGATGTTATCCCTCTGTGAAGAGAGTGAGTTGTCGAAGTCATGGAATAGAATTCAAAATGTGCAGTTCTCAGTATAAAGAATGCAGTCATCTACCTGAATGATGCAAAAAAGACGAATCGGTTCAATGAAATTACAAACAGTGCTACCTACTCCATAGTTTTATGAAAGAGAAAAACGTGGTAGGTAATTGAAATAGGTCATATACGTTTAGGAAACCCGCACAAGTAGCGGAATAACATGAATAGCTTTCAAATTGATATGTTGCACACATTAAAAGGATAAGGTAACTATATATGCTCGTTCGGCGGCGTATGCAAGAAGAATTCACTCGTATAGAGCGTGAAATCTCATATAGAGGAATATCAAATTGTTTGACAGCTCTGATAAACCAACAAAAGCTTTTAAGGAAACTTCAATTCTGGTGCAAGACAGCTCAAAAGTTACTCAGACGTACGAGTTCGGTGACTAATACATACATACATTTGTATATTTACCCGAATCGGTCGCGTACACTAGGTGCATGGATGTGCCCCATGCGTCGAAGGCATGGGTGCGGTGTCATATTAGAAAATTATTTTTTATCGATAAAAACTTGAGCGGAATATTACGAAATGGAATGTTCACCGAGAAGAGTTTCAAGAAGTATATTTGGGTTTAGCTTCGAGTAATAAAACTTTTGCGTTCGTGGTCTCCAACATCTAGGTCTCCGAAAAGTTGCGTTTTATATTCGTTTCAATTTATAGATTAAAGGACACACGATGAACTTTTTCCCCTAGTCTTCTTTGCTGCCTTCTTAAGAGTCTAAAATACGGTAAGGGTAATACATCGAGTCGAAATCTACTCTCATATTTTCTTTATTGCTGAAATGGTCAATTTTGAAGAGAAAAAAAAGCTAGGTAGGTAACTCTATCGTTGAAAAAAAAATAAGAGAAAAAACTATTCTCAACTTTTTATCCCTTATTGAAAGTAAGTCTCTTGGCTAAATTAAAAATTACTCGGCTTCATAATCAATACTTACCTGCCTATTCTACGTACACCTACATATCTATCCTCTGGTATTAAAAATTTTAATCAAATTTTCTTATCTAAGTGACTTGAATTAAAAATAGAAATTTATCGAATTAACCATCCTCGGCAGTAATTTAATTTCCTTCATGCTCGTGCTTTTATCCATTAAAAGAACTCTTCGGCGTATACTGATATTCATCAATACAGAATATAAAATGGTTACCTGCATTCGATGTTCCACGTCCACCTACCTGACCTACAAGTGGATTAAGTATTAGATGAAAGCTCGTAGGTATATGCTATTGTTTATAAGCTCGCCATTTAACGTTCATATGCCTATTATCCGGTTTTATTTCATTTTTATTTACTCGTCTCTTTTTACACATATTTATTGGTTATCAATCGTATAGGTACCTTTTATATTGCATATCCCTCTAACTCATTGCTATTGGAGACACTAGGAAACAAAGCATCGAGGATGAAAAAACTTCATCAAAAAATATTTTAAAATTTTAAAACGCCTCGATCTCGTTCATTTTACAAAGAAAAATCTCATTCCTTCTAACGTAATTTTAACTTGCTAAATTGGAACGCGAGACAGGTTGAAAGTGGCGAAAAAATGTAAGCTGCTTATGGTGGTTTTGAGCTTTTGTTTCTTTCTTTTTTTTCCTTCTCTTTTCTTTCTTCATACTCTGATAAAAAATACGTTTTTCTTTTTAAGATTTTTATAAACTGATTAATGTCTTTTGGCGTTTGCGAAGAAGCGATTTAAAAATTACTTCGGATTGAGTTTTATTACCGCGACGATTTAGGAGTATTTGATTGAAAAGTCTTATGAAACTTTTACGAAATAATAATTTTGTTTTGTTAATCCCAATTTTAAGAGAAAAAAAATCCGGTTTGAATAAGGTAGGAACAATTGCGTTATCTTTATACTCTGTATGTACTGGCTCCGGGATGAACCGGGAAAAAAGTAAAATGACGGAGGGTCGAAGGGTTTCAACCAAATTTGGTGGGGATCTTAATTTTGTGTTGAAAAGTACTGGTCAGAACATTTTCTATCTCCGGAGGTCAAAGGGAGGTCATATTCAAATTGTGAGGTAGCATCCATGGCAGTATGTGATACTATGATCGTGACTGTATTATTCTCCTCCCTGGTCTATGTGTTAACTCCCATTTAAGCCAAACCCCAAAGTTACTGGAACAGTTTGAGGCTTCATGCACCAAACTGGAACTTTCTCTCATCATTGCATAAGTAGCTGCGGCGAAGAAATATAAAGGAGAATTCGGTCTGTTATGCTTATGTATATCCTCACACTATACTTGTAGGTGAGAAGGTGACCAAAGATGGTTATCTCGGGTACCTGATCAATACTTGAGCCCTTTGTGCTTGTCATGTTGTGATATGTGATTCTATTAATTGTTTGCGATGTGTGTTTTTTTACGTCAAGCCCTTAAATTGTTGTGATATATTTTACTATTTCAAAAGGTCTAACACAAACACGGATTCCTTCTCATCATTGTTGTGATATGTGTATAGTCTCTATTAATTTAGGATACAGTTCTGAGAGAATCCTGTAAGCTATCCAGGAAAACTATAAGGGACGATACATCTACTCCTTATGAATATATTCTGACCTTAACCACCCCTCAAACCAATCTTTGAAACATTCTCATTACCATTCTCATCATATTTACTCATTACAAAATAAATCCGATTTCTTTGCTGTAGTCCCTACTCAACTGGTTTTGTGGAAAATGGTCCAGTTCCAAAAAATAGTATTTAGACGACTTTCAGGGTTCTACTGAGTGGTTTAATATCCGCAAATCGCTTGTTTTTGGGTAGATTTGTGTTTTGAAAATTGTTTCTTTTCAATATTTTGCATTACACTCTGTAAAAAAATATCATTTCTAAAGCTGGGGGAATATTTTGGAATACAGTGGTGCCAATTTTATGGTCATTATTGTAAATTTTAAAAAAACTGAGAAAATTTGATGAGATACTTACTTACTTTGGTCATTTTTCTCCATTTTTCTAGACTTGTAATAGGTATACCTAATGTCCAAAAAATTGGCATCACTGCATTCTGAAATATTTTCCAACTCAGTTCCAGTAATGATAAGTAGGTATAGGTACCTACATATTTTTCGATGTTTTGGCTTAGGTAATTCGAAAAATACTTATTTGAGGGAAAGAATTTGCAAAACACAAATTTACCTAGAAAAATGATTTTAAAATTTTCAACCGCTTAATAGAATCCTAAAAGTGTGGCTTGAGATTTTAAAGCCAAAATGACCTAGGTCAATGTTGAATTTCAAATAGTTTCATTTGAAACTGAGCCATTTCTCCCAAAACAGATTGGGAAGGGCTAAAGCGGAAAACAACGACATTTCTCTCAAAAATATTTCCTCTTTGAGAACCATACATCCCTCAACCAGGAGCACCTCCAGAGCTGTCTTTTTTCTGAGAGACTTTCAACTCAAATATGTACATTGAAAATTTCCACTGTATTTGGTCATCGTTCGGCACTTTTTTTTTGCAATCCACCCTGATAAGTACCTATAAGTATACATACTAAACTTTGTGGAGAGGGAGGAGGGTTACAAAAATGGAGGCACCACCACTTGTACTGAGGGGATTAGAAATAGAGTGTCGATCGTTTGCAACTTTGGGGCTGTCAAAATTTTAATCGAATATTGCTGGGAATCCGTGAAAAATTTTCAGACTTGAATAATTCCTACCTTCATTGATCACAATTTCGAGAAAATAATATGTTTTTTTGGGAATGAAATCATTACTTCAGTGTGTTTTGTATAGGGCTGCAAAAAATGAAAAATAAAAGTTTTAAAGTTTTTTTTTTTTTTTTTTTACATTTTTTTATAGATACTGGGCGAGTTTTTTTTTTCGAGTTTTCAGAGTGTCAATGTTGCTATTTTATTTGTACTCGTAGCAAAAAATAGATTAAAAGTCAAAATTTTAAAAGCGAAAACGTTAACGCTAAGTCTGCGAGGATCGAAAAAATGTTGTAATCAGCTAAAAATACATATGTTTGAATGAGTAATATTTTTTCTAATATTTTCTTCAGGTGGGCCATTCTCAAAAACTCAAAAAACTGTTGAAAAATGAAAAAACTCGTGAAATAGTAGGTATGAAATTCTGCACGCAGCCCTCTGAAATCAATGAAAATCAAATACGTAATTTCTCTGAAACCACATTTCAACTTTAAGGACCTTTTCACCTCAAATTTTGAGGTAATTGGTGCCGCAGCTCGAAGGGGGATATATTATCGATATAAAAATGCTCACTTAACGCTACTTACCCCTTTTGCAGATGAGGAGGATAGGGAGTTTCCTCAACCCCCAGTTATTTTTGAAGGCCCGCGAAGGGCTAGCCAATGTTGAAAAATTTGCTTTCACCAAAACGATCCTAAAAATTAGCTCAATTACGATTTTAAAGCCATAAATGAATTTTATTGGCCTCACATTTCTTCTTCCAGAGGGTTCAGAATTCCTTTGTACGGTCCTGATCATGGTTAATCACTGATCAGACAATCAAATAAAAATCTCGCTTTGAGCTTCAAAAGTGCAGATTGACTACAAGTCATGAGGTTGTGGGTTTCGAGAGGGGGGGGGGAGGTGAATTACTTCGAGAACAAATTAATCGTCAATTTTTCAAGTGCTTCCTTTGCTGTGAATTTATGCTTGGAGCTAATAGCCATCGAACAGTAGTACATAGTAAAACAAACATCTTCTTCATCATATCCAAAATTTATAATTTCTCATAGGTATAAGTAAAGAATTTTCTCAGTTCCTAAACGCTCACTCAGCCTAAAAACTCATCTTTGACAAAAATATAGCTATACCTACATTTTTTTTAGCATAAATCATGCATGATAATTCGTACCATTGATTTGAAAATCCTGGAGCCAGTATTTTTCAATGCTCTTTAATTGGATGGGCCATTTTGGGAAATTCTTGTTTTAATTTTTTTTAAATGAATGTTTACCTAGGGGAAAATGAATGGATCTAGGGAATTTCTAGATCAGATCTGATCAATCCCTGATCTGATGGAATCTAATTTTGGTCTTCCCATGAGATGTTGTTTTCTGCATTGCAATGATTTTTCATGTGAGAACATAGAACTAGTTTCAGCGATCGGCCAGCATTTGTTCCAATATACTTTTTTTGTATGTGTGAGTTGCTGAGATACCTGCATGTTCTGTTATGAATCTCTTGATCGTAGAAACTCGCATCAATTTGTCTCGCACATTTTTTGAAGAATTTTTCCAGAGAACGAATAGGTAGTGAGGAAAATTTACCTATTTTATCAGTTTCATTTCTCCAATAAAATCAAGACAACTGAAACTATAGACAAAAATCTGACCATCCGAATATTAGACCTACAGATTGACTTTGAGCTTTGAGCTCAGTTCGTTATACTTTCAGCGAGAAGCCGCGGAGATGGAAAAACACAAGACGAAACGGAGAAAAGGAGTAAATTTAAAAACACTATACGAGGGAGTAGTACAACAATGTGTGTGTGTGTGGAAATGACTCCGGCGGCACAGCCTCGTTGGCAACACTGACTCCTTTTCACTCATTTCGCTCCTTTTTCGCATCCGCGAAATACTCTAGTTCGCCGGAGATCAATGATGGCGCCGCTTCGTTCCGCGGCGCCTCCACCGAATCTTGTGACGTCAGAACTACGATTCCCCTTTCCGTTTAGAATTTCGTCGCCTATCGTCTCGCGCGTTTTCCTTTTTGTACCCTCTCGCGTTACGTAACCTAGTTAACTGTATATAACCTTTTTGTATATACATCGTTGACACCCCCCTGGCCCCTTTTTCTTTCTCACATAAAACATTATCTGGTTTACGCGGGTATCAAAGTCGTCATTTTCTTTAACTAGGGCAAAGCTGTATCGTTCATTTTTACTTTTTACGCTGGAGACAAAAGTGGAAGTGTTCTTTTCCGAATTTGCGATTTTTAATCTTCTCTCGCTGAGAAAAAAATCAGATTACCGTCAGAATTTACTAGCGAACGTAAAGGAAAAACGCGTTTGGTGGCAAGATTTCGACGCCAGCTTAACTTATGACTTATGAGAGAGAAGAAAAAAGCACGTTGAAGATTAGAATTTTTTATTAAGCTTACAACATAACCTTGTTTTGGGCATGTTTTAATTTTTCAACATGTGAATATTCCATGTTCTCGGTGTGGTCCCGTTGCCGAATGTCGAGTAGAGTCGAGTGTAGGTATACTCAGACTTTTCACCGATCTTGTGTGTTTTGAGAAGTTTTTAAATTTTTCTGAGCGGATTTTTACTTTACCTATTTATTTTTTCATTTATTTTTTTATATTTGAGTATTTTATTTTTTTTATACTTGAACCCCCAAAAAAAATAGTATGTATTTTGAAGCAGAATTATCCAAAAATAGAAAAATTATATTCTGGGACAGTTATTTTATCAGGAATCCAATTTAATGATAAAAATAATGGAATATAAGTAACAGTGCGAACACCTATAGGTATAGAAAAGTTGTCTCAAGAAGTACTCTTGAATTGCCTTCCACGGAGATGTTCGAAATTCCAACTTTCTCCCTGAAGAAATATGTTTACGGGTCTGAGAGAAATTTCAAGAAAGCTTCTCGATATTTCAGAAGACGAAGATGTAAACTTTTTACGATCCTGATCCTGGCAAAAAATTGTTTGTTAAATAATTTCAAAAACACATAAAAATTTGAACTCAAGTCAATGTCCCAATAAAATCTTAATCATTCAAATTCTTAAATTTTTCTAAGATTTTTGCAGAAAAAATATTTTGAAAAATGAATACATTCTCTGAAATTATTTTTAAAAAATGAATCTCTATTATGGTAAAATGCTAAAAAATTTTACTGAATTTTTTTTTTTTTTAATTCTAAATTCAGCTTGAATAGAGTGTTGGGAGGCTAATTTAGTACATAGATTTGATTCGCTCTAGCTACCTGGAAAGATTTGTGAAATAATGAAGAGAAAGTCAGACATCTCCACCCAACATTTTTCTCCAACACGACGTTCAATTCAGAAAATTCTTTCCACCATGTTCCTTAACAATTTATATTTTTTTAATTAAATCGCCTAGCAAAAAAGTTGAAAAGTGAGCGAAATGAATTTATCTACTAAGAACCGCACACGATGAGCACAAATGACGAAGTACAATCTTTTTAAGCGCTTCTTTGCTTCCGTTCTTATCGAACAAAAGTAATCAGCACAAACTTCCCATTATTGAAATAAAACGACCACACAATGCTGCGAAAAGTTTGCCATTTAAAAATATTAAATGCAAGTTAAAGGCTTATCCGCGTTGTCAATAAAGAAAAACGAGTAACTTGGAAAAAAGATGGAAAATTTTATAAATAGGTTGGCTGGTTGGAGGGTATTACATAGTAGATGAAGCGAGGTGTTTGTGTTCGTAGGATTTTTTTCTTTAGTTTTTGCCAAGTCGAAGTGAGAATTACCTATAGTCGGTATATGCTGAATAGGATGCAGTTTTTCGTGCCATGTTATTTCGTAATTACTCATCTTCAAGTGATGCATTTATTATGTTTAGAAAAAAGAAGTGCATGAGATTTAAGAATTTGCATTCGATCGATGATGTTCATTAGTCTCTTTATACGAAAGTTGTGAAATCACCCTTCTTCCTCACCCGTCCAAAAAATCGAATCCGAGAAATTTCAGCAGGCTAACATTAAGAATCTCTGCTTTGAGATGGTTTACAAATTAATCAAAAATTCACTTTTGAACCAGCGCTCTTGAATTTTCGAAGTAACCAAATACTTACGAGAAACGGTCAAGACGGTACCAATAAATAATCACCAAATGTTATAGATTCCAAAGTTCATTTTTTGCCCCTCTAGAGCGACTTGAAATTTCTTGACAAAATTGAAAAATCGCTGCATGGAGGCTCCAGAATGGCCCAAAACTAGTGCTCAGTTGTTGATGTGTGAGATTTGAACAGAATCGAATTATTCATACCTATGTACAATTGTTTGGTTCACTTTGCCCAAAATTTCTTGAAAACGTTAAAAAATCTCCCTTAAAACAGTTTTTTTAAAATTCGCCAAAAATCTAAGAATGAACTTCAGGACCTGAAAATTTGGTTGAGAGGGTTTCAAGATAGGGTTTTTCGATTTAGTTAGGTCTTGTTCGAATCGAAGAATGCCAATGCGAAAGATTCCCCAGTCAAGGCAGTCAAAATAGGTATTTTAGGAATGTGGAAATTCAAAGTTGCGAAAAAATTAGAAAAATTAAAAAAAATGTAAGTAGATTGACGTAGATCAAGGTTTTAAATGTTTAAAAATCAAAATTTCAGCTAAAAAGTGATTTTTTTTTTCATTTACAGGTATTTGTAGGCACTTGAATAAATTTGTGAGAAAGTCCATCCAAAATCTGAAAACTGCTTACTTCATCTTCTCGAAACAGAGAAAACATTTTCACCTGAAAACAAGAAAAAATCCTCTTTTAATATAAAGAATAAAACTTTATAAAGATAGAGGAGGGAGGTAGAAGCACAATGCCCTTAGATGATGTCACCTTGAAGATGGATTTGGATTTTAACACAATTGAAATATGTAGGGGAGAGGGAGGATGTTCTGGACAAAAAAGTTTGAACCCGATTTTTGACTCCCAGTAATGTGGAAAAAATTGATCAAGTGCGGCAAACGATTCCTTTGGGTGACACATACCACATATATTTTTTGCAAATTTTTAAATACAAAACTGGTGGAGTAATTCAACTTTGAAAATTTCGATGTTTTTGTCCAGAACATAACTTTGGGTGCCATGTTCTGGACGCGAGGGTGCCATGTTCTGGACAGCATACAAATTGTACCTAAAATCAACGATGTGGTATTCTAATCAAAGGAAATACGATTGAAATTTATTAAAAAACAGTTTATGCGTTTATTCAGAACATTTAGGGCATTCTACAACCTCTTGGTTATTTTTTGAAAATCCGAGGCAAACATCATGCAAAAAAAAAAAAAAAAAATGACACATTTCGAAAATGACGCATATCCATGCAAAACCAAACTTTCTTTCTTTCTAGGCCAGTTTTCCAATCTTTCATGCATTTCTTCAGTTTCTGAGACAATGTAGGTATTCCATACATGTAATATAAGCAAAGTGTCCAGAACATCACACCCCCTCATTTTGGAATCAATTGGAAATATTACGAGTTGAAAGCGTTCTAGGATGAATAATGAATATCACCAATTCACGTTATAAAGTAAGGTTCACTACTTTCATAATTGCCTGCAGTTTTTTCTCCGGTCGTTTCTTCTTTTCAAAATATTGAAAACTAAAAAAAGTTGTCGGCGAAAAAATCACACACGTTTTAGACAAAGTCACATATTTTTTTGATAAGAACTTCCAGGGGAATGTTTGTCAGTGCAAACGCATGTAGTATCACAATGCCACGTACTTTTATAAAAAAATAATTTTTAGGCACAGTCAAAGTGGTCAAACTAGATTTCGTCCAGAACATCACCCTGTCCAGAACATCCTCCTTCTCCCCTACGATTTCGATAACTCGCGCTATTCTAAAAATCTTTGAAACACTGGAATGTACGCGTCCGTTTCTTTTGATATGCTTTTCCATTTCTTATCTATAGGTTTCATATTAACCAACTTTTCTTCATTTTATTCAATTTTATGGGATGTAAAATATGTATCTTGTTCTTGAAAATACTTACAAAGGTATTTTAAAATTATGAAAATCGTTTCAAAATATTTCAATGGCTGAATAAATGAATAAATCAACGTTTTCTGTGATTTTCAGCTAATTCTTTGAACATTGTTTCAGTTGCTTCGTACCATTCCTGCTTACCTTGGTAATTAAAATTTGTGAAATTTTAAAAATTTCAGCTTTTCTCCATCGTAATGGGTTAGGGCCGTTTTTTGCCGGGGGAGGGGAGGGGAGGGGACGGTATTCGACCGTCTGGTATCCAAAAGAATATTATTTTTTTCAACCAGAATTTATTTTAAAAAGCAAATACCTAGCCCAAATAGGTAAGTAAGTACATAAATAAGTATTTCACCAAAGATTGAAATAGGCAAATCGCAACTATAAATGCAATCATTGAGATAATTCGGTGCAAATATTTAGTTATCAGTACCTACTTAAACGTAGAACAATTCAAAATATTGGAAGTACATGACGAAAAATAATTTTCGCAGCTTGGCTGAAAAATTATTTAAATTACCGTTCGCCCTGCTTAACGTGCTACATTTGTGACCCGAATATTAGGGAATTTTGGTTGATTTTCCTCGTGCTACGTAGAGGGAAAAAACGGCGATTTTTATCGAAATTAATTTCAGTTTTGTTTAAACAATGTGACGTGTATCGTGCCATATCTCTTTACTTTACTAAGTAATACCAGTTGATGGTATTATTCGTGTTTGGACGAGAGAACGAGACGTATTGTAATTTTATCCGCTTTGAAAAATTCACTTCTATCGACGATGAAAGCACTTAGATGAGAAAAAAAAACTTCCACCTCAACATTTCCACGATGGACTTTTTTTCTCCCCCGGATGTGTTTATTTTCATTCATCTTACGAATATTTTTATACACCTTTTTGAGAATGTGATGATATGTATTTATTTTAGTGGTGTTATAATTACCTTAGGTACATTGTATATAGATGAATCTATGAAGCCATCATAAATATTGGCTACAGCATTTCAAGAGATACCTATTCAATATTCTATTTGTTTGAAGGAATTTATAATGCATAAAGCTAAAGCTTCTAGATACAGATTGATTATGGTCATTGAAAATTTAAATTAATCGATTGCCTTCTAATCATTTTTGTTTCCTTCTGTTTGTCCACAGTATGCAATTTTGTAATACACGATCGCTGTTTGAGATACCTAGTAACACCTTGTACCGGAGTCGCCACCAGTTTGATCAAAGTAAGTTGTAAATTTTTATTATTTTCGCTCGAAATACTATTTCGCATATGTAATTCAAACATTCAACTTGTATTTAACGGTGATACTGGCAAACATCTGTGTTGAAATGTTTTACACATAAGTGTGCAGGTGACGTTTATCGTATAAAAATAAATCATTTAGCCTACACGCACGAGTTATACTGCCGAAAGACGATCTATGCGTAAAGAGAGAACAATTTCCTATTATCTGCTTCTGTCTGCTATATGTGCCATGTGCCCCACAATGTATTTAGATTGAAAAGTGTTTCATTCAAGTACAATATGACGAATGGGAAAAAATTAATGTGTCGAAGTCTTATGTTCAGTATTTTTCCACTGTTTGAAATTTTTTCGTAAGGAAAAAATATCGAGACAGAGCAAAGAAGCGTTCGTTTAAAATTCATTTACTTTTTGAAAAATTGCGAGTGGTTCGCAAATTTTATAAAATTGAAAGTGCGTGCAAATCTCTTTCTCGGAAGTAAATTCAATCTTGTCATAAATTCAACTTTTAAAATCGATTACAAGTTAATCGTTAATGTGAGAAGACGGACCGTAAAGATTAAGACACTTTTTTACAATTTGAACATTCCAAATTAGAAAAAAATCCAAAATTGTCAATTTTTAGAAAAGATGGCTCAAAATTTCTTTTATCCCTTGATATCTACCTGCAGAATCGATGCCTATAATTTTCAATTCGATTTATGGCCTCTAACAAAAGTTGAATTTTCTCCAGCAATTTCCAATTATTCCAGAAGACGTTGTAATCTAGGGCAGGTGAATCGTAAATCCAACGTAGGTAGCGCTTTTGAAAAGTATACTTTTTACCCGTTGGAAATTTTGAATTTTTGAATATTTAAGAGGAATCCGTAATTCTCAATTTTAACAACAACGAATCACTTGAAACTTCTTTTTGCCTCTAAAGTTCACAACCCGAATGATTTTCACTGTTTTCAAGCCGATCTGGAGCCTACTGCTAAGTTTAACTTTTTTTCAGCGATTTGAAATTGCTGGAGAAAAGTCAACTTTTACTGTAGGAGGCTCCAGACCGACTCGCGAGGATAGGGGAAATCGATTCGAGGTGATCGACTATCTCGTACGTAAATAGATTTTCTGATTTTTATTTCTGTTTTTTTTTTTTTTTTTTTTTTTTTGATTCTGTGATCTGAGTGAAATGTCCTTTCGGTGACCCAAATTTCAGCTCAACTGAAGGTGACGGGTTGTAAAAGTTCCCTCGTTAAAATCACAGTATAATCTAAATTGAGAAAAACAGCTTTTTGCTTGTAAAAATTAATTTGGAGAGTCGTTTTACTTTTGAGTGAGTGTAGACATCTGTTCTGTATGCCTACCGAGGGTGAATAGTAAGTTTCGCACATCGCCATGAAAATAACTCTGCCATAGCTCCTTTTACAAAACTGTCATCTTTCTATCCCTATTGTTAAGAATTTCTTTAAATTTTACGTTTCTCCTAACAGTCATTTGCCGCCTTAATTTATTTGTCAAATAAGTAAGAAAACGCATAGTATCTAGGTAAGTATGTATTTGTAACCGGTCTGAGACACGTTGACAGTCCACTACTTTATTGTTAAAAGTATAGAGACAAAAACATGATGTAAGAAGCGCAAATCACTGAAATCAGGAACAGCTCTTGTCAAGAAAAGGAAGAAGAATGGTTATGGAAAATTTTCACCTCATTTTTACGACGAAATTATTTTTGAAAATAGCATAGTTATCCTAAAAAAGAGACAAAATAATTAAATACAATCATTTTTTTCTGTTTCCGTGAATTTATTTTTCTCTTCGTTTCGCTACGACTTGTGGAAAATTTTCAATTCTTACTCTTTTAGTCTTTAATCATGTTAAGTACTTAACATAAAAATTCAATATGACACTTTATTTAAAAAATTAATTAGAGGCCTTCAAAACGCGTGGAAGTTTAAAATGTGAACCAGTGAGAAGATTCTCGCGCAGTTCTATTTTACGACAGTTGCTCAGTTACACAATATTTTGTGATTTTGAGATATAGGGTAAGTGCAGGTAATATGGGGTACATAAGTTCAAACTCTTCCTGAATGGAGAGAAATTGGTGAAAAATGAAAATTTTTGCGACATTCGAAAATTCAAACATTTACCCATCTGTGATAAAAATTGTGGCCACTAAAAATCATTTTTACTATTTTTAATTTTTTTTTGAAAAAAAAGTTCAAAATCAACATTTTTGAAAAAGTGCAGGTAATATGGGGTACCAATAAAAACTACAATGAAATGACCTTTGAAAAGCCAAACAAAAATGTTTTCCAGTTTTTACATTTATTTCACGCACAAACCATGGTTTCCCATGATTTTTTCATAATTTTTTGATTTTTCGAAATATTGTTGAAAATTTACCAAAAAATGGCAGATTAACATGAAGTATTTGTAAAAATGAAAATAAACGAATAAAACAAACAGGAAAAATTATTTTTATTCATAATTTTTACATTTGTTAGTGTTTTGGTTCAGAATATGTCTAAAATCTGCAGAAAAACAAGGTACCCCATATTACCAGCATGTGAAAATTTTAACGCCAAAAATGTTTTATTTTTTTTTCAATTCAGAAAAACGACTCACTGAAAAAGTAAAGTATGAAATAGATAGTAAAATCATGGCTCTTTCCAACACTCTACTTGAAATTTCAAAAAAATATGTATTTTTTGGGGAAACGTTCAAAAAACTTGACGTATTTGTTTTGGGGTTGCATGAAAAAGTCACCACCGACAAATTAAAAAGAGTACACGTGACCAATCGCCTCCGGGTCTGATCAGATTATCTTAGAATCATTTAAAAACACTCCTTAAATTTTTTCCTGTTGGATAGCACCCACAGAATACGAAAAAAGCGGGTACCCCGTATTACTAGCAACCCCATATTACCTGCTTTTACCCTACGAGTATGTTCAAAGAAATTAAAGCCCTAAAAATACCATGATTTTTGGTCTAGGTAAGTACAGAAAACAAAAAATTCTTAATCCAAAGCGACTCTCTAAGTTCACTCCTATCCATTCAAAACATTTTTTCTGATCATCCCATAGTCCAAGACATCCATAAGTCCCTTTTTAACCTTCAAAATTATGATTACTCTATTAGCTTCATGTATGTTCCCAGCCACATAGATATTACTGGAAACGAAACTGTTGATAGACTAGCAAAAACCGCCGCTGTCCCCTCCCCTCTTACCTCTCTTACTCCTGATGACATTAAATCTCTAATCACTCACAACGCTTTTACCAACTGGCAGAACTTTTGGTCACAACAAACTTCCAACAAACTCTTCCAACACAAAAAAGCAACCCCCCTGGAAAAATCTGGGCCACCTAAACCGAAAAGAAGAAATCCTCATCACAAAAATTACACATAACCACCTATACCAAAAAGAACCAAAACCCCCATGCCAATTCTGCAGAAACGAACCCACATCCATCCAACACATACTTTTCAACTGCCCTCAACTAAAGCAAAACAGACTTCACTACAGGTAAAAGAAAACCCACTGTGCTATAGACGAGCCTAAATAGAAATAGTTAGGCAAAACTTGGTACATAAATTCAATGAGCCCATCTCAAGGTTAAAATCTATGGTGGGAAACTCGAGTGATTATGACAATAGGTACAACCTACCTATTCTTCAGTATGTTTTTTCTACTCGATTAAGAACGTGCGTTCGTATTTTTTCCATATTTTTTATTTTGTAATTTGCCTGTCATTTCATGGCAGTATTCGAGTTTTTTGTTTAAATATTTGAACTAATTAAAATGATATAATTTCTCCGGTAACGCGAGTGTTATTTGTGTTGCTATGAATTTATTTCACTAATTAATTGGACAATAATTCTAATGGAGTAAGTTTCCTGGTCGAGTTACCGGCAGGGCTGAGGGAAATCCTCTAGCCAATATGTTGGTCAGCATTTAGGTTCTTATTTCAAAGTATCGGGCTAAGATATAATCTATGAAAAGATTCAGTCCAAACTACTATTGATATGGTCAAGGTAATGATTAGGTTAATGGTAAAGTAGTTAGAATTTCTCTGAATGATCTAGGTATGGATTTATAACAGTGATTCAATCTGAATAATCTAGGTATAGATTTAGTAGATTTCCAACTATTTCGACTTGTTTACAATGTCTAGAAATGTATGTAATTTCAAATTACTTTTCGAGTTAATTTTACACTGGGACACGTTCCAACCATGATTGTGTATGATGTAGGTTCTACCTACCTTGTAAATAAAATCCCTTTCTTTCGATGAAATATTGATTGAAACATATCTTCGTGAATTTGAGTAAAATTAGAGCATTTTTGTATTATGTGGTTAGGTAGGTTTGTCTTATCCTAATCCAAACCCATCCCAATAATTCCTAATCGTGAATTTTCCTAATACCTATTTTCTCATTATATTGTTCCTAGTTCTTAAAATCTCTTTAATTCCTAATTCCTATACCACACCACCTACATATTACTCCTGATGAACCCTCTGAAATACAAATAGGTATTCATCACCCTAATAAAAAACACCAATCTCACAAACCAAATTTAACCCCCCCCCCCTTTCACGGGTGTAATAATCGTGTAATTATAAACACCAAAAAAAAAGTATTTCAAAAAATTTGAATTCCTGTAACATCAATTTTTTATTTGAGCATGTCAAAATTTTGTTCAGGAGCTCCCCTCTCTGGTAAATAAAAGTGAGCTAAATTCATGATTGATAATCGAGAGATTGGCTAAGGATTGGATTATTGCCTGAAAGTTTTTTTTGCCAATTTTGAAAGATTTTTTTTATTTTCTGTAAATTTTTTGGACTTTTTGGTACCTAACTTCATCTTTTGGAGAAAGTAGGATGAGACAGAGGATTAAAAAAGTATGCAAATAAGTTCTTCTAATGTTAATGAAAACCAATCTACACCTACTTGCGATTGAGCGTTTACTCAACTTTTTAAAAAGATCTCTGAAAACCTATCTTTTGCCTCCGTGACCATCGCATTCCCATTTTGTTAGGTCATAAGGTGTGTATCCCTTCATATCCCGCGTATAAACATTTGCGTTCTTTGGAACATGTGAACGTTTCATTTAAAAAAATCTGCTTTAAAATTCGCATTTTGGCTTTTAAAAAAAAAAACCTTTACAAACTTTTGAAATCGCCAATTTCATTGTTCTGACTGAACCTCTATCTACCTACTCCTACTTGCATAATAAATCCAGAGAAAAGTTCCATTTGAATATTGTAATTATATGTATACTATATTCCCTGCAAAACATATAGGTTTATATACTAAATTCACAGGCTGCAGTTCATTATGTACGTAGTTACGTACCATAGACCTATTACCATCAACTACTGTACATAATTTATGATAATTTAGCGAATAAAAAAAAATTCCTCTATTTATTCTAAAATTCAAAAACAGGAAGTTTTTAATGGAAAATGCTTTTCGTTTCATCTACGTAAAACGACCCATGCATACGTTCATTTTGTAAAACTGCATTCATTCTTTCATGCGAAAATGTTTCATTTATATGGTAAAAATAATCGTAATGAAATACGACATAACCAGGAAAAAATCATTTAATAACTTTACTGATATGCTATTTTAAATGTAATAGGTACAAATGTAGGTATAAATACTAAATAGGTAGTAGGTCTAGGTACCTTTGTAAAAGGCTGCACCGAAAGATTTTTAATTTTACATATGCGGTTGCATGTAGTGTACAGATGAAAGGGGAACCAGCGAGAGAAAAAAAAACTAAATTTGAAAATGTTTGCCAAAATCAATTCACTACCTACTACGAGTATGTAGAACAAAAATTCGCCACACGCAGCGGGAATAATGCTTTGATTTTTTTCACCGCTCGATTCCAGCAGCGCTGGTAGCACATTTGTGAGTCGATGTACAACATTCTCCTCTAGACAGTATTTTTTCAATTGTATGACGGAAAAACGAAAATTGTTTTTTTTTTCTTCTTCGAACGCTAATTATACGATAATAAACGACGAATTTTCACCATTTCGTTCGTTGCAGCCATTGCAATCGTAAAAGATAAATTACGTTTAATTCTTACCACGCCTGCCTTATTATTTTTTCACCAAGTTGAGAAAAAATACATCTCAGATCCACCCATTGATGTAAATATCGTGTTTACGACGAGATGAGTTAATTAAATACATAGGCAGACGATATCTATTGCCCACATAACGACGAATGAGACTTTTCTTTGTTTCGACGCAGAAGGAAAAAATTTCCCTCAAATGGGTATAACTCGGCTATGCAGTCGAGTGTTTTTGAAAAAATAAAATTTCCGTTCGTATAATTACCTCTCGTTGGTCCTCTCGAGTCGAGTGTTTTTCATCACCTTTCTTCGTTATTGAAGCTTTTTGAACTACGTTTCATTTTCACCGAGTTCAAGAGATTATCGTATTTTTTTATGCATGTTTTTTTCTTCTCTCTGGTGTTTCATCCCTCGTGTCTCTCGTAGCTATAAGTACTTCTTTCGTCATGTTCTCTAATTATCTACTCGTTAACGAGATGTTAGCGGAGTGAATTTTGGAACTGGATGGAATTTTTAAAATTACGGACTAATTCGCGTGCTGTTGTTTTATGTTTTACTTAATTTTTTATTATCGAATTTTCATGTTTTGTAAGAGCTTATAAAAATGTTCTTTTTTAACTCGGAGAAATATTTCATTTCTCGAAACTAGTTTTTCGGTTCAATCATAATTTGAATTATAGCATGTTTAGAGACTCAATTTTGACATAAAGTGAGATAAATATTTTCTTTGGAGAAGCAGGAGGAGGGAAAAACGTCCTATGATGTTGAAAAATTCGTCTTTTTTTTGGTCATTCTGAAAATAACCCTTGAAACTCAATGGTGGTAGGAACAGGAACTGAAAAAAAGGAGCCATAGCTGCCCAATTGCATTACACATTTTGTGATTTTATGGATTTTTTTAAATGGCCAGCAAGATATATTTTCAAAGTGACCGTTAAAACGTGTTGGTAGTTTAGATATGACAAAAAAGAGGATTTCTATGAATTTCAGTTGTGCCCTATCGAAAATTTTTGAGATTTTGAGACATTAAAAAAATATGGTGCCCCAAAAAGGGCTTTTTTCTCACTAATGTAAAGTATAAAAAGAACATTCAGAGAGCTGCAGCTACATAATAACTGCTCAGTTTCATGAATTTTTAGACATTTTTTGGAAAAATAAGACCTTCTCAAGAGTAGGTATCATTATCTTCATTCATGAAAAGTTGAGCTTCTAAATGTGATAATAAATTGAAAGTAATTGGAAAATGTGTTTTCCTGAGATAATAATTCTTATTGTTAAAATGCAAATCCAATCATTGCATAGGTATGTGTTTTTTTTGGGATAATACTTAAGTACCTAATCATGGTACCAACTAAATTTTCAAAATTTTGAGTTTGGTTTTTGAACTTAAAAATGCTGTTTTCAACCAGTTTCCATCATTTTAATTAGTTCATGGATTTTTCCCCTTCAATTCTAGAACCATGTGGATAAATTTTTTTAATTTTCAATTTGTTCCGATCATGGGAAAGGCTTGAGGGAGGAGTCTTTAAACATTCTTTTTTTCATTCTTGATATACCTACATAGTAGGAACAAAACTCAGAGTACCTATTCAACTGAAAACTTCACTGAGCAGGGAGCACTCTTCACCTCCAGCTTTAATATTATTTGGAAGCAGGCTACTTTATTTTACCTCTACTGAGATTTTGTTCTTAATCGATTCTGAAAATGCAGTGTTGCCGGATTGAAAAATTTTCCTGCAAGATTGTTGTAAAAAATCCTACTGTGCACACATCGTAGGCACACATGTTGATAAATAAACAAAAAGAATTGTAATTAAATCAGTTTATACCAAATTTTATTACAAGGATTGTGCCAAAAAATTTCATTTTTGAATATGCACTTGGGAAAAAATCGAGCCTATAATCAGTGATTAGATCAGGAAAGTGACTAATTGTAAGGTAATATTTCCTTTTCTGAGCAGATAAAATATTTAATAACTTCTAACCTTAGTTTCTGATCAGAGGAAAGTGATCAGAGTTTACCAGACCTGATTAAACCGGTTCGATTTGATCTAATCGGACCTATTCGGATCCGTTTAGACATGTTTCATCAGATCAGATCCTGAGATATTATCTGGATTCGATTTCATCTGACCAGATTTGATTGGATCTCATCAGATCCCATCATTTTTGCCTAGGTTTCATGTGAAATTGACCAAATGGTGAAGAGGGGAGGGGATTTAATAAGTCAGTTTTCTCTATTACTCTGGTTTCCTGAAGCTGGGAAATTTTCAAAAATTGGTACTTCTACCTAATCAATAAAAAGTTGGCCAATAATTTTTCCTCTAATTTTTTTTGAGTAACACAAAAAGAAAGAAAGAAATAACATCTCGATGGCTCTAGATCTGGATTTAAAACAAAATAGTTACATTTCTTCTTCCTCCATACCAATTAGGAATGAAAAATTATCGAATTTTAAACTTTGTTTTCTTTAAATTTTATGAAACAGTTTACTTTTACCTAATTTTTATAATCTCCGCCTCCTTGAGATGAGTAGATTGAATTCCGATCTTCATAGGTACCTAAGTATAGACATGAGATGATGCATGATGATTTTACGTATGCTAGGTAACTTATTCAAAAATCAAAGTGAAATATTGATATTCATTCGTTCTATGGGTATTTCCTTTGATTGTAAATATGTATATGCAACTCTATAATACAATCTATGTAGATGTGGAAAAAACACGAAAAAAAAAGATCCAAGTGGTTGAAAACTTGTTGAAAAGTTCACATACTTGATTGTGCAGATTGCGATGCATAAAGTGTTGCCTACTCGAACATAAAAGGTTGGAACGAATTGAAGAGCTCTTTGATAAATTGACACTTGCATATTGTCATATCAAAGTATTTAATAAATTGCCTACTCAACGAGTGGTTTTTTTTTGTTCTCTATGAGCTCTGCACTATAAAGGACTAGAGGTGTTTTAATGTAAAAATTATGCAAGAAGAATTTACATATGCTAAAGTTGTAGGTGTAGGTAGATAATTATTGTTGCTTGATACAATAAATTCCACGAAAGTGATACCTATGATTTCAATTTTCGATGTTCATCTTCGAGGTAATTATTTAATTTGGTGCTTTACTTTTGTTCGCAGAATCCCGTAGCTCATTGTTGGACATCTGCTCTTTCACCAAAAAGAAAATTTTGTAACGTTTGCCGTAAAAGATGGGATAATCGAAATTACACCGAATGGTATTGCGAAAGTAAGTACCTACCTACACATGTTCGATTCACTCGCTCGAAATCTTATAAATTGTATAATGTAGATATGTACTATATTAACGAGATGAACATAGCAATATAGGATTTTAAAAATGAATAAACCGCCAACTAATGAAGCCAAGATTGTACATATTATGTGAACGCATTCAAGGATAAAAGTATGGAACACGAATATCAGTGTTGATATTCGTATCGACAAACAAAAAATCGATTAGTATACGGAAAGCCTTTCGCGAACCAAAAATATAAAAAAAAAGAAGCTGGAATATTTAGGCATTTTAAATCGTACGCATGGGTGTAAATTTATAGAACGATATATACGATATTTTTTCTCTTCAAGAATGGAAAATTTATCACAAACACGTGTTTAACATACGAAGACGCGAATATCGGGTGGGTGAAAATTTTTCGCTGTGTAAAAATATCACGTTTTAATAATAAGGGTTTGGTAAGCTTGTATCGATTTCGTTTGGCGATGAGACTGAGAGCGGCGGCGTTGTTTGTGTACCAAAATTTTGGGCTTCGTTTCTATATTAAGGAATGGGAAATTAATTTGGTTAATGCGACAGGACGGTGCTAAACACGCGTATTTTACGAAAGATTGATGGTTATAAGAAATTGATTAAAATTATTTTTCGCGTGGCCTTTGTACATTGCGTATATGATATGGTTTGCTATGGTCATCATACTCTTGTATTTTTATATGAAGTACAAGTTATAAGTACAATTATTATTTTTGTGGTACGATTCATTTATTTTCATGATCTCGATGTGTGTTTGCAGTTTGTGAATATTACGCTCACGCTGACTGTGTAGAATTCGCTCTAGCAAATTGTAAAGAAATCGATGTTTATGTTCCTGGAAAACAACTCTCTTTAGTGACGTACGAGCATCACTGGAGGGAGGGTAATTTGCCAAATAGCGCCAAATGTACTGTATGTAAGAAGACTTGTTGGTCATCCGAATGTCTATCCGGGTATCGATGCGAGTGGTGCGGCATTTGCGTAAGTTTGATTCTTTTTGATGCATATTTTTCATATCTTCAATCATATTACGTATAGAAGCATATGCCATCGTTTTAGGCTCTGTGAAAATATAAGATTCGATTTGGAAGGCATTAATTGAGTAACCACATACAGAAAAATACCATTAGTTATCACAAGTTACTTCATAGATACCTATGCAAAAAACTTTTACGAAATGAAAATGAAAATATAGTTATCTGGAGATTTCACAATTCATAGAAAACTTCACTATTTTGGATTTTGAACGTTTTATAAAATATCTTTTTTAAATATGTACCTACTTTTTAGATTCCAGTTGCCAACTTTCAAAATCTCAAGTCTTTTTTTCCCCAGGTGAAATCCAAAATACCTTAATTTTCAAAACAGCTAACAAAGGAACCTCTTGAGGTATCATACTACGATTTAAAGGGGGGCCGCGATTTTTGGAAAGAGCATAGTGTAAAACTCCTAAAACCAAATTTTCAGCTGCCCAAGTTCATTTTTCGATTTTTGGCGAATTTTTAAAAATTCAAAGTTGACTGTTTTTGGCGATTTATGCTTTTTTTTCAAAAGTATGTATATGTACCTACTTGATCAGTAAAAATGGTCAAAATATGTCCCAAAACTAATATTAATTACCCAAATCCAAATTTTACCATTTCCAGCCATTCTGGAGCCTCCAGCGCGATTTTTCAATTTCTCCAGAATTTTTAATTTGCTCCAGAAGGCGTGAATATGTAGTTGGGCAGCTAAAAATCGAGTTGTGTATTACACTCGACCTGTTTAACGATTTTATCCACATTTGAGCCAATTTTGAGAGTGACACCTCAAAAGTGGGTTTTTGACCAGCTTTTATCAAAATTAAAAAATCCAAAAAAATCAGAAGATAACCGTTTGTGAGGAAAATTTTTGAAATTTGTGCGAATCGCTGTATTTCTTCAAGAACTAACCCCGGAGCGCAAATGCTACCATTTCCAACCGTTTTGGAGCGAGAGTGACACCTCAAAAAACCACTCTTGAGGTATCACTCTCAAAATCGGCTCAAATGTAGATAAACAGCTCTTTAAACAGGTCGAGTGTAACATACAACTCGGTTTTTAGCTGCCCAACTTCATATTCACGCCTTCTGGAGCAAACTCAAAATTCTGGAGAAGTTGAAAAATCGCGCGGGAGGCTCCAGAATGGCGGGAAATTGTGAAATTTGGATTTGGGGGGTTAGTTTTGCACAAAATATGTACAGCGATTCGCCTGAATTTCAAAAATTTCCACAGAAATGGGAAACTTTCGAGTTTTTGGATTTTTTAATTTCGAAAAAAGCTGGTCAAAAAGCCACTTTTGAGGTGTCACTCTCAAAATCGGCTCAAATGTGGATAAACTCGTTAAACAGGTCGAGTGTAACATACAACTCGGTTTTTAGCTGCCCAACTTCATATTCACGCCTTCTGGAGCAAACTCAAAATTCTGGAGAAGTTGAAAAATCGCGCGGGAGGCTCCAGAATGGCGGGAAATTGTGAAATTTGGATTTGGGGGGTTAGTTTTGCACAAAATATGTACAGCGATTCGCCTGAATTTCAAAAATTTCCACAGAAATGGGAAACTTTCGAGTTTTTGGATTTTTTAATTTCGAAAAAAGCTGGTCAAAAAGCCACTTTTGAGGTGTCACTCTCAAAATCGGCTCAAATGTGGATAAACTCGTTAAATAGGTCGAGTGTAATATACAACTCGATTTTTAGCTGCCCAATTTCATATTTACGCCTTCTATGGAGCAAATTCAAAATTCTGGAGAAATTGAAAAATCGCGCGGGAGGCTCCAGAATGACTGGAAATGGTGAAATTTGAATTTGGGTAATTAATATTAGTTTTGGGACTTATTTTGATCATTTTTACTGATTAAGTAAGTACGTACTTTTTAAAAAAAAGCATAAATCGCCAAAAACAGTCAATTTTGAATTTTTAAAAAAACGCCAAAAATCAAAAAATGAACTCGGACTGCTGAAAATTTGGTTTTGGGAGTTTTAGACTATGCTCTTTCCAAAAATCGCGGTCCCGTTCAAATCGGAGTGTGACACCTCAAGAGGTTCCCTTGTAAGTAATACCTATAGGTATACCCAAGCAGAATCTCGTGGATTCTAAGTCTACCAAAATCCAGATTTTCAAGAATCTGTAGCCAAAATCCAGAACAACATAAAAAAAAACTCAACTAAGTAAACAAACCAACGAAGAAATTACCCCCTTCCTCCCCTCTCCTTGAAGGGACGAACCGAAACAGATGTTTTGATGTTAATTATTTTGGTTCAACTTGAGTATCAATTTACTCTATGATGAACTACCTATGTCATCTTATACTTACCTACCTACTTTGATCACGTCTGTTTGAAATGTCTCATTAGAGAAGTACCTACCTATATTCTATAACCACTTATCAACATGTCAGCATCGTGATTGGTAGGCACTGAGATATCGATTATTAGGAAGGTATTAAATTAATCATTATTTTGATCACAAAGAGCCTTAATCAGTGATAATTAGAGCTATAATCAACGATAATTAATTATCAGGAACCTAAACTAATAAGTAGGCATCCTCGTAGATATTAGAAAAATTCTAGGCGAAATTCAAGCATCGCTTTGAGTCTGCAAAACAACCAAATTTTCCAATTTAGAATGACCAAAATGAATTGAAAGTTCTATGATCAGTCCTATGTAAAATGATATCGTTTAGCATAAACGTCCCTAACAAGGTTGGTTTTTTGACAGTAGGGTACTCGTATTTCGACATAAAAATTTGAATATCAATTTAAACACTACAAAGTCAACCCTTTGAATTAATTTCCACAATTTTTGAGCCAATTTGCATCCTCCAGCAAAAGTCGACTCTTCTCCAGCAATTTCTAATTGCTCCAGATGGTGCTGTAATTTAATAAGTTTCGGCAACTGAAAATTCAATTCTGTCATGAGATTCACATTCGAAATTGATTAGGGCAGGTGAATCTCAAATTCGAGGTGGTTACTAGCTAGTTGGAAAAGCATATCTTTTTTAAATGGGTGGCTTACAAATTGAATAAAAATCGAATGTCAACTATTTTGTAAATTGAATCGTCTTTGAAGACGATAGGTACCTACCTACTTTTCTAAAGAAATACTTCCAGTAAAAGTAGGTATCTGTGGGTAGGTAATGTACCTACCTAAATGCATCAAGAGTGACCAAATCGAATCTTATTTCTATTCAGTACCGATCGAATATGCCTATAATAATATACAGAAATGAAACGTAGGCACCTACTTTGAGATATTAGTTTTTCTACCATACGATTTTAAGAAGTAAGCAAAACAAATATCTGCCATTACATAATTTGCATTCGTGTATTTTGCAGTCTCATCCGGCGTGCAAGCAATATATTCCAACTGAATGTAATTTCGGCGCTTTGGAACCTATTTTTTTACCACCTCACGCGGTCAGCGTTCCACGTACCGAAGTACCCATCGAAGCAATTATCGGCATTAAAGAACCAGAGAGAAAAGAATCCACTCGTAAGTATCTAATCTATGTAACTATACATACAACGAACGTAGCGAAGCGCAGTGCTTTCCTGCTGTAAGGTAAATTAAAAAAGTAAATCATTTTCGCGCCACTCTTTGCAACGTTAGTAAAGCTACGTCCGTTGAAGAAGAACCCTTTCGATCGGCAACTTCGATTTCCTCTGACAAGCGCTTTTTTCCGGAACCACCTAAATTATAATTTGAGTGTCAGTTTGGCCAAGTTTCGGAAGGAAAAGGCGGTTGAAATAACTACAGGCCTTTTTACGTACACCTTTATTCATATCTGCAATTTTAATTACCCTTTCGTTTCCGCTCCTCTCTCGCTAATCGAATTTAATGTTTTAATTAATTTTTCTTCGCGTTCTTCCTCCCCCCCCTCGTCTCGTAATTACGCGGCGCGGCGCTGTCTTTCGGCTATAATTTCAAATTAATTCGCAAATCTGATATGAAAATTAATTACCCTATAACATGTATCGTTGTGATTAAGATTGCGAATTTTGATTCGACGCCGCCGCGCATCGTCGCGTCGCCCTATGATTAATTATATCTGCGTTGTTCGACGACGAATTCGTATATGTGTATATCTTTGATATCAATTCGTGCGTATGTTGTATGTAAGTTATATTCGTAAAAATGCGAATTCTCAGGTTATAAGCACTTACTTGCTTGGATAATAGTTTTTATATAAAGTATTCTGAATTGTACCACTTTTGGATTATCTTTAATTTTGTGCCCGTTTTTTTATGTACTGATAATCTTGTGGGAGCACGGAGTATATCCGATGAGATCAGCATGGTGGAGATGTCCAGGTGTTTCGATTCAGAAGATCGCGAATCTCAAAGTGGTGGCGGAGGCGGTGGTCCTACTTCTACTAAAGAAAAAGAAAAAGAAGGCAAGGAAAAAGACAAAGATAAGGAAAAATCTGAGAAATATAAAGAAAAAGAAGATAAAGACGAAGGTGAGTTGGAATTCTAGCTTGATTCAGTTCCTTTAAACAGGATTTAAAGCTTCTTACTTCATCTAACTATTATTTACCAACGTATTTTGTTGCAGAGGTAATCAAAGTATACGACGGCGATCTGTCCTACAAACGTAAAATATTTCGAACCATAACAGTCTCCAGATTAGCATCATCGGAACATATTTTGAATACAGCATTGGAAGCGTTTCACATTGCGCGAAACCCAGGTAAAAATGACAACTTAATGCCCATACGGGGTGTTCCGCAACAGGAACCGAATGTTTCATCCTGCCAGTACAGCAACTCAAACTACACAAGTGTGTGAAAAGTAGTTTGTTCATCACAGAAATTGAAGGGGCTACGTTAGGGGTATTTTGCGTTGATCCTCAAAGCCTCATAACTCCTTGCATTTTGCAGATGAAGTAATGAACATAAGTATCTTTTTTTGTGGAACATTTGAAAAATGTATAAATTAGGTCATCTTCAATCTTCATTTTATCTAAGCTCAAAACTGAAGGGACCAAAGTTGTCTGAAAATTTCAATCACCCAAAGCTATTTTAATTTTGGACTCTCCTTTGATTCTGAGAAGGATTCATTGGTGAACCCTCCTCCCTCCTCAATTGCATTTGGATAGCTGCCCCCCTCTAAACTAGTATTCATCAAAAATAGTGCGACAGTAAGTAAGCAAAAGTCAACTTTTTTGTAAATTTACACACAAAATCAAACCATCACATTAAAAAATTGCGCAAAAATACATTTTTGCCGCTGAAAAAAGTGGAGGAGAAGCTGAAAAGTCTAAATCTCCAAAAGGCACACATAGGAAACCCTGTGGATGTTCATTCAAAACTTCAGCCCCATAGGTCAATTTGGTAAGGTTCCAACAATGGCACAAAAATCCCCTTTTTGCAGCTGTAAAGTAGTGGGGAGGGGATGAAAAGTTGAAAAATCAACAATGACAAATATGAACAGTGAACATGTAATACCCTATTGACAAAATTATGAATAAAAACAGGCGTGTAGATGTGTATGCGTGAATTTAGACGTTTTTCAAAAAAAAACATGCGATTCAGCCTGTGAAAAGCATGCGTAAAAGTAATTTTAAAGAATGTAAAATGACAGAAAAATTGAAAAAAATTTGCCCCAGGCAGGGATCAAATCTGCAGGGTTGCGGAACGATAAAACAAAACGGTATCGGTACGTGGTATTGGTATTTCAAATGTGGTGGCTAAAACGGTATTGGTTTTTCGGTTTTCATCAATTTCTACCTCAAAATTTCGTTTTTGGTATCGGTTTTTCCAATTTTTGTGAATTTTATTTCGGTTTTCGGTTTTGGTATTGGTATTTTATCACCCAAAAATCAAGCTAATAACAGAACACTTTGGCTTAAAATTCAGAAATTGAGAGAGTAGTAGTATAAAAGTTGAAATGAGAATGAAATGGGAGGAAAATCAACAAAGAAAAGTGATCATTGAAATGAATAAACTCATTTTGTTTGATGTTGGAATTGTTTCATTTGCAGAAATATGCAAAAATGAGTACCAAAATACAGATTTTAAAATAATTTCGGTATTGGTTTTCGGTATTTTGTACCGATTTTGAAATTATATTGGTATTTTCTAAATCGGTTTTTCATTTGTCAACTTATTGGTATCGGTTTTCGGTTTTTTCAATTTTTTTCAAAAATTAGGTGATTTTGCGGGTATTGGTTTTTCGGTATCGGTATCGTTCCGCAACCCTGCAAATCTGGGACACGCAGTTTTCATTATTCTGCGTTACCTAACAAATTCGGCCACTTCGCTGCTTGCAAAGAGTGGAGTTATTTCCACATGAATGTTTGTGCGTTGTGACGTTGTGAGCTTATTACATTTTTTAAGTTTTCTCCAAAGTCCAAAAAGTGCAAACATTTATGCGAAAATAACTCCACTCTTTGCAAGCAGCGAAGTGGCCGAGTATGTAAGGTAATGCGGAATAATGAAAACTGCAAGTCCCAGGTTTGATCCCCACCTAGGGCAAAATTTTTTATTTTTTCAATTGTTTTTTCATTATATACCTAGGTATTCTTTAACATTACTTTTACACATGCTTTTTTTGAAAAAAGTCCAAATTCACGCATAGCTTTTGCTATGCATAAAAGCATGGGTTTTAGCATGCTATCGCATAATTGTTGTCGATAGGGTATTTTCTAATCAAAATATCAGTTACACACTACACACCTGTATTCCTAAATGGGCAAATAATACCTGAAAAACTAGGGTGCTCAAAGAGGGAGTAAAATCATTGTCTAGCATTTTGGTTACGTCTGGGTGAAGTGATCCCTATTGACAAAATTATGCATAAAAACAGGCGTGTTGATGCGTAATGCGTGAATTTGGACTTCTTTCAAAAATAAACATGCGATTCAGCCTGCGAATAGTATGAGTAAAAGTAAAGTAACATTAAAGCATGTAAAATAAAATAAAAATTACAAAAATTGTTGCCCTGGACTGGGCTGGGATTGAACCTGGGACCCACGGTTTCATGCTTTTCTGCATTATACCTAACCCGCCCGGCCACTTCGCCGCTTGCAAAGAGTGGAGTTATTTCCACATAAATGTTTGTGTGTCGTGAACTATTAAATTTTTACATTTTTCTCCCAAATCCAAAAAGTGCAAACATTTATGGGGAAATAACTCCACTCTTTGCAAGCAGTGAAGTGGCCAAGTTGGTAAGGAACGCAGGAAACAAGAAACTGCGGGTCCCGGGTTCGATCCCTGCCCAGGGCAAATTTTTTTTCAATTCTTATTTCATTTTACATGCTTTAACATTACTTTTACGCATGATATTTGCAGGCTGAATCACATGCTTTTTTTGAAAAAAGTCCAAATTCACTCATGCTTGTGCTATGCATAAAAGCATGCGTTTTAGCATGCTATCACATAATTTTTGTCAATAGGGATGTAAACAATCACCAGCTGAGTAGTGAAGTGGACGGTAAAATCAGTAGCCACAAACGCAGCAGTCTGTTGAAAACTGTTATCACCATAACCAAAATGGCGAACAATGATTTTACCCCCTCTTTGAGCACCCTAGGAAAAACTAAGCGTCAAGTATATTGGTATGCACCTAGACAGAAAACTTACACGGAGAATCCATAATACTCGTATAATTTTGAAAAGAAATGAGATGAAGTCAACCTAAAGCTGCATAATATGTCATAGCTACTGAGTAAGAAAATATCGCTTTACATAGAATAAGCTGTTGATTTATAAAACAATCATTAAACCAATTGGGACCTATAGCTAAAAATGATGCCAGAATGAATGGCTGTGTAAGCCGTAAAGTCACCTGTGTACCCTGGTATGTTTGCGAAGATCAAATCCATCAAGACCTCAAGACACCTAATGTGATAGAAGAAATTCGTAAATTTGCAATAAGATACCACTTGCAACTACCACGGTTGGACCCTCAGTAGCCCACCCAGAGATCCCATTTCAGTGGCCCTGATTCTGGGCTCCTCAATTAATTGGCACCATTTTTTCTCCCATTTTTCTAAGGTGTGTAGGACACAAAGCATGAAAATGTATTCAGAAATTTTTTAAGCAGCCCAGTTTTTACTTCACTGGTCCAAATACGTCGCAGCCCATTGAGATTTGCTCGGTAACTAGGTTGTAGGGACTGGGCCTGGTGACTACCAGACCATCCAAATGCCAAAACAAGACAGCTAGAGGATCCACTACAAATTCAACGATTAAAACAATGACCTAATACTATAAATGTTGATGATGATCACTAAAAGGCCCACATACAAATTTCCATCCTCCTATAGGTTATTATGGGGAGGCTCCAGCAATGACACAGAATCATAACCCATTATACAAAAGACGGGGAAATACTTTTTGCAGCTGAAAAGAGGTGTGAAGGGGTTGAAAAGACAAAACTCTCAAAAGGCGCATATAGGACAGCCTCAGAATGCACACGCCAAATTTCAGCTTTGTAGGTCAATTTGATGAAGTCAAGGCATGACACAAGGGTTTCCTAGGTCAAAAAATATTCGAAAAACCGGGGTTCTCCCCTCCAAGATGCTCTAAGGGTGCTGAATTTTGGATATGGTACCTTCCCAATTTCTGATGTAATCCTAACGATTGGTTTCTTATTTGACTTCTGTGACATTTTTCACTCTCCTCCGCCATCTTCTAAAAATTTGATCATCCATAAATTTGATAAATTTTGAGTTGACCTTCAATTTAACGCAATTCCAAGATTGAGTACCGAATTTGAGCGAATTCTGTTGAAATAATTCTGGTTGAGATGTTTTTATATTCCGGGGAAAAAATCAAGTACCATACCTATGGAATAAATCTATGGAAATGGACTCTGACTGGGGTTCCAAAACAGGTTTTGTGAGTAGTCTTCAAATCATCTTTGCCCCTTCTGTTTCCAGGATCGGCAAATCAATTCACGCTTGTGCAGTTTAAGTTGCTAATTACGTAGCGATATACTCAACACATATTGTTACGGAGCACTCGGCACGATAACATTTAGCTGAAAAAAAATTCTAAAACGTATTCTTAATTAATTTACAGCTGCATTTTACTTAACTGATATTTATTCGGAAGACGAAGCTCGATTAACGGATCCTTCACCAGTTATGTCTTTATTTCGCAAAGAAGGCAGACGACCAGCGGTTTATTTAAGATTCAAGTAAGTCCAGCACGAGAGAAAATTTACCCAACTCGTCGATTTCACGCTGCAACGTACGAGATCCATTCCATTGTATGAAAAAATCGTATAAAAGTTGCAAAATGCGACGAAACTATACCATCATTCGTATGCTCAGCTTTCAAGTTAACATAGACACTCTCGAGCTAACAATTACTCTCATTCGACTTGTTTACATTTTCTTCTCGATGTGTTGCTAGAATTACTTAATTATTTTTCTAATCCAAAATCTATGTACATTGTTGATCGGTAGTAAATGCTATACGGTAGTAATTTCTATCGCTGCATGTATCCTATTTAATTACGGTATTTATTTGTTTAGGGATCGCGATAATACCATAGGCGAAGTACGAATTTATTCCGGAAAATTACAAACCAACAAACCGTATTGTATTGCGACGGTGGACGATAAAACAACCGTTACCGATTTGATTAAAAAAGCATTATTTGAATTTGGTTTAGAAAATGCTCATTTCAGTAATTACAGACTTTGCGAAGTTTTACTCGATAGAGGAGGTATGTGTACTTTTACCCCTGTTGCTCTTTGCTCTTCATCCTCCTATCATCACCCTTTATTACATACACGTACTATCTATATTATGTAGGTACTCTATTTACCTCGTATAAAATTAATTTTTTTTACCCTTTCGTGTTGCAGTGACAGAACGTGTTCTAGAACAAAACGAACAACCTTGGCAAATAATGAAACAAATAGGCAGAGAATCTATTTACAGAATGCATCTGATGAGGTTTTATTTGCAATTGAAACAAGATCCACATGGAACCACTGTTGCCTTGTTTGTTGGAAATTTACCAAAAAATTATTCCGAACGTAATTACGAAACTTTTCTCACAGAACTATTAGGAAAAGGTAAGAGGCTTTTTAAAAATCACTGACATATTTTTTCAAAACTCTAAAGGAAAATTTTACACGGTATAGGTACCTACCTATCTTTGAAAAAAAAAATAAAATGTATACGTATTGTGAAATGATCATTTTATTTATGTCAATTGTATTTTTCAGAGAGCAAATTTTGTAGCATAGGACCTATTTATTACGAATTCGGATCGTTGGTTATTACATTCGATGATTCAAAAAAGGCTGTTTCCGCATTTTATAAATTAAGAGAAGAAAAATACGATAATAAACCGTTATTAGGTAAGTTATTGGTATTCGGGTGATTATTTTCATAAAATTGCCATCCGCTTTCGTTGTTAGACGAGATAAAACTCATGTACAAGATGTAAAAAGTGGGAGCTTACTTTGATGAAAAAAAAATCATAAAAATATGCCTCGAAGGGTTTATTTTTGACAAAAGAGCTATTTACGTAGTTTAGTCGGGATATTTTATTTTTAAACATTCGTTTGAAGGGTTTATATCGTCGGCATACGTTACAAATATCAACAATAATATTCGATCATTAAATCGTCTTCACGGATATTTTTAAATGTAACCTATATTGAAATTCTTACTCTACTGTTCGAATTTAAAATCCGGATTTGCAAATTGATGGGTTGCATAGCTGTCTTATTTCAATAACTTGAATGATTTCATCTTCTCAATCAAAGAATTTATACCTACACCATATATTGAACATTAGTTTAATGCAACCATAACTATGGAAAAATACAATTGGAAAAAATATACAGTAGTTCATGAGATACCAGATTTGCGCCTTGTACATTTAGGTTATACTACTCGAATGACATAAAGGAAATATTATGTCATCTTACCTACTTGATTTAATTTTTCGATGTAATAACCTACCTGTATGATATTTAGTGCATATTTTAAGATACCTAGGTATTAATTCTCGGTATATCTATTTTCAGTGATGTTATTACCGAGCATAGAACCATTAATGATACCATCCGGTGTAAAACCATTATTAGTCTTCGTAAACGTACAGTCTGGAGGATGCCAAGGTTTAGAGCTTATCACTCGTTTTAGAAAAGTGCTTAATCCTTATCAAGTTTTTAATTTAGTAAATGGAGGACCGTTACCAGGGTAAGATCACAATAGATATTCTCGATTAGATTGTACTATACCTAATTGAAATTAATTCTCATCGCGTGTGTGTGAGATTTACATGAAAATAATAATTCAACGTTATTATTATCACAGATTATACGTCTTCCGACATATTCAAGATTATCGAATATTAGTTTGCGGCGGAGATGGTACTGTTGGCTGGGTGCTTCAATGTTTGGACAACGTTGGTCAGGATAGCGAATGTTCATCTCCTCCTTGCGGTATTGTCCCATTAGGCACTGGTGAGTTTGTTCTTGATTGCAGATGTCAGTTGAAAGTTACCTAATTATTTGATTAGATTCGACGTTTCTATCTCCGAACACATAACCAATCGAATAAACATTTTTTCAAAAAAAAAAAAATAAAATAAAATTAAAATACGTACTTAGTACTAATTTCAAGTTTGTGCACATGTTATTACACCCCCCTCTATCCCTTGTAAATTCATTAGTGTACCTTTTGAGGTAGATATGTACCTATTTGAATACGAGCCAAAGTCCATTTGATTGATACATTTAATTCATAGCCTATTTTATGCTTGAATGGTTGTAGACAATAAAAATGTGTAATGAGTTTTTCTATTTTTAGGCAACGATTTATCAAGAGTTCTACGCTGGGGATCTGGCTACAACGGTAACGGCAATATTCTTAGTTTATTAAGAGGTGTAATAGATGCCGAAGAAATTCGATTAGATCGATGGACGGTAATGCTTTATCCGGAAGATTGCCAAGAACCACCACCAGCGTCTAATTCAGCTGGTTAGCGTCATTTTGATTACCTCTAATCTACGTAAGAAATAATAAAAAAATTGTTTTAACCACAATGTAATTTTATTTTACAGCAACTACACCAGCAAGTGATGAAAATAAGTCTGGAGTATTAGTTATGAATAATTATTTCGGTATCGGTCTCGATGCTGATTTATGCCTCGCCTTCCATAATGCTAGAAAAGAAAATCCACAGAAATTTCAGAGTCGGTGAGTACAAAAGCTACAGTTTAACGACGTAACTGTATCGAAATTTTATGTATTTGGTTATCAACTAATTCGGATTCAAATTATTATTTCAGACTCGGAAATAAACATATGTATTTTCGAATGGGTTTGAAGAAAATGTTAGCTCCAAGCGGCACAAGTTACGAAGCGCTGCATAGAAATGTGCGTCTAGAAGTCGACAATAAACCAGTCGAATTACCAGATTTAGAAGGAATTATAGTATTAAACATTTTAAGGTGAGAAAAACTACCTACCTACATAAATATGTCTTTACCCCTGATATTTTCATTAATTATTTTAACACGTTTATTGAATTATTAACCTGTAGTTGGGGAGCTGGAGCAAATCCATGGGGTCATGATAAAGAAGAACAATTTGCATCCCCCAACCATTATGATGGAATGCTGGAAGTCATCGGGGTTAGTGGCGTTATCCATCTCGGACAAATTCAATCCGGGCTCCGTAGTGGTATTCGTATCGCTCAAGTGAGTCATTTTTTACATTTTTATGATGTTAAAATCCCAAACAAATATGTTTAATATCTGCACGTTTTATCGTAGGGTGGCCATATTAAAATTCATCTCACTGTTAAGACACCTATTCAAATTGACGGTGAACCGACAAGATTTGGACCCGGAGAAATTGTGATCTTAAAATCGGCCTTAAAAGTGAGTTCATTTATTTTTTTTTAAATTTAATATTTTAAGATGCTAAATGATTGGATTAATTTTACAGGCGACTATGTTGAAGAAAAACAAAGGCAAACATCCACCTCCACCACCAAGTCTTAGTTCAATTAATGGTGAAGAAAATAGAAAAACTATCGATGAAAGTTAATCATATGGTGAGTAGGCCATCCCAAGTACCTTTTTGAATAATTTAAAATCGTGCTTTTCGTAAGTATTACAATATAAATTAAAAATTTCTAAACTATTTTAAGACAAAAAAAAATTCTTCAATTAAAACCAGAACATAGTAAGGACACTCGTTTGGAAAGACAAATTCTCCTCTGAAATATTCTTGTTTCGTATTTACGGCGTTCTGGTTATGCAATTTCATATACTTGTGGGTATGCGGGTAGCCGAATTGAATATTGTGAGGAAGAATGAGGGTTGCCATTTCCAACAAAAATCACTTGCTTTAAACTTATTTTACTAGATTATTTATTTCACAATGATTTTTATTTTGAATTTCAGATTTCTTGAAAAACATGCAGAATTGCTACGAAATCAAAAATTCAACGTAAAATATTTACTTCGCTTTTAATTTATTGATATTCCTTTTCATTTGTTTTATTTTTGTGTAGCATTCCTTAATTTTGTTTTGTTACAGTTACCAAAAAAATCTCACATTTACAGCTAAGGTTTTAATTGTAATGTAGGATTTAAAAGTTATACATCAGATAAGCACAAATTTGTTTACGAATTCACTTGTTTTTTTTTCCTGTTTTTGTCTGGTTTAAAAAGCCGACGTATGGAGTTAGTTTTTATTATTTAGAAAAATTTACGTCTAGTCAGTACTTATTTATTTTTTTTTTAAAAAAAAGAAATTGATTCGTATGTGCATTTTTTTTTTACATTTTTATCAATTATTTTATTTTATCTACCTCTCGATGGTACTTTATTATTCTTTGATTAGAATTCGATTTATTTTAGTTACTCGTTAGTATTTTTATGATCTCTGTTGAAATATCAAAAAATCTTTATTTTAACGCCAAATCTTCCATCATTTTAAAAAAGCTTTGAAATTTGTAAACGAAGTGCTGAATTACTGAAATACCTATTATATTACCAGAAAACTTTTTTTTTTGTTTCAAATCAAAATAATTTTAAGAAGTATTTCAGCTGTCAATTTGATTATCTTTGAAGCACAAAACTATGCTTTTTTTTTCTTTTTTATTTATTTTTTTTATACGTACATTAGGCGAGTGTTCAGTGTTACGAATGCCAATGGAGGTTTGAATGTGAACAAATATTTAATAGAAATTATCTAAAAAAAAAAGAGTATAATTATATTAAAAGACGTTTTCTTTCTTTAACGTGCTAAACTACGCGAGATTATTTTCGAATTCAATATCGTTGTTTTAGGTTGTGCAGTTTTGACAAAAAAAAATGTCAGAGGAATTATTTTCCAATTTACCAGTGACTTTAGATGTATGTAATAACGTAACTGTTATGTTATTGATTTAATTATTTTTAAGATGCTGTTGATTGTTGTTAATATTTTTTTTTTCATTTCTTTTATTTATTTCTCATTTCGTCGACAAATTTTAAAATCGTTTGTAGATATGGTGAAAAAGTAGTCACGTTACTCGATCTTGGAGTACTTACCCTATTAGGTTTCACTTTTTCACCGAAGAAGCCTTCTGCTGTATTGGGCTAAAACGAGTTTAAAATTTGTCCAGCATAATGTTGCAATTTTACCGAGGCAAAGTTGCGACATTGATCATTTTTTGTTTTCCATTTTGAGATTTCATCATGCACGGGGCTCAGGCATACGTTGATTCCCCCTCGGACTCGAATCTTCGTATGTCGTGCGTGGCGAAATAGTCATACGCTATGTTCTACTACTTATATAAATTTTGCTTGTATTTTTTAAATTTATTTAATAAAGTAACCTGTATATTATGTAAGTTATTTGAAATAAATTATTATTGAGTAATTGTTGCGAGTAATTTTTGTAGGTACTATTAACATTGAAAAATCCAATAGTATAGTGACAAAATGACATCTTGACTCGTAAATTGAAGTAACATAGTGCATATTCAAATTTAGATATGAATGTGCTGTTCTATTTTTTTTTATTTTGTATTTTTTTTACAATTTCATTTCCTTAGAAGCTAGCTTTTACCTGTGTATAAATTGTCTGTTAATTTCTTAATTTTGTGGTAACTCCACTCGTTCTATAATTTGCAATTGATAAAAGCAAACTTTTTTTGTTTTTATCATTTTTTTAACTTGATTTTTTTCATCTCTCTCTATCTCTCTCTTTAACAAAAAGAAAGAAATGATATGCTAATTGTGATGCAAGTTTAATTTTTGTGCATAATTAGCACTCGAAATAGTTATTCAATCAATCTGTGAACTGTGTTTATGCCTTGTACCGTGACTCAGCTACACAAGCGTTTGATAGATTACTGTTTCAACAATGAAGCTATTCGTGATTCAAATTTCATTTTTTAAGATTCTTTATCGTAGAAAAACGACCAAGATGTCATTCCATTATTGTAATATGGATAGGTTATGAAAAGGCTAAAACAAATGAACCATTGCTTTGCATCTACCGGTCTTTTTTTTTTTTTTTTTTTTTTTTTTTACTAAGAATGTTCTAAAAATATTAAGGTAGGTAGGTCTAGGTATTTATCTGCATATTTTAAGTTCCATTATTAATCTGAAGCGATATTTTTTCATTTGGTTGTTGGTTATTTGATTGACGTAATTATGGACCAACCATGCTATTACAGCAGCGATATACGAAGCTTCAACGCTAGAAATAGTATGTCAATGGAGCATTTATTCACTGTTCAGATTACCTACTCAACTCACGTGAATACTGCGAGTTCATCTCGTGTGTAGAAAATTTCCTTCGAGATGGAAAGGAAACCACGCTTAAGGTCGTTGACCCCTATATTCGTTCAGTTGATGAAATTTTTCAATGTAATGTTCGTTCCAGATAAGTATTGATGAAAGATTTCATTAAGCTGTTGGAAAATTTTCGTACCAAAATTAAATGACGATTTTACTTAGGTACTTACTATTTATCTAAACGTGTATAATCGATCGATAGTGTTATCTGTGTGTGTCTTCATCTTCACTCTTTCCGAGTCTTTATTGCAGGAACCTGATATAATCGTGATTTATAATCTGAGTGACGTGAACTGGTCGAGATATGGAAATGAAATTGAAATTTTCATATTTTGTAGGCACGTAGACGCACGTAAATTCAATTTGTATGAAATAACTGCTATTATTCATCGACTGTGACTAAGAATATCAGAAGGAAAAGTCACGATGGTATTAATTTCGAGCAAATCGGAATCATTAAGCAAGAATTTTTGATCATGTAAGACGAATAAAAGTTGCGTATTAGGTAGCTGCGAAGAATTTTTATAAAATTTACCTACATTGAGGGGTAGGGGACTCCAATTTAGGGAAATTATCGAGATAACAGAGTCTCAGAAAAATAATGCTCCAAAGTGGATGAAGGAGGGCGTCCATCAAAATTAATCTACAAAGGACAGTGATTGAATTTTTTATTCATTCACAACTGCGATTCTGAATTTTTTTCAACGTTTTAGGAAAGATTTATTCTCTCAAATACCTACTTATTCAAAATGCAGATGAAAATTGAAAAATCATGAAAAAGTAGAATTATTTTTTACTGGTAAAATAAAAAATAAAATCACGAGTTCACTCGGAAAAGTACCTACCAAATTTTTAAATGTATTTATGTACTTACAGTAGTTGAGCTAATCGAAGATCAGTAAGAATTCTTCAACCAGAAAATATTCCTAATTTTTTCAACTGCTTATAAAATACCTACGTAGGTATCAAGGAAACGCTTAATTTGTTAAAATATCAGTATTAGTACCTACCTATTTGGTAGGTACGCCTTATATGATGCTGTTAAAAAAAACTGGGGTTACAATTCTAATTTAGGTACCCTAACAAATATTATTTTTTGATTTTGAATATTAAAGGCGTCGATTTATTTAATTTATAGTTTTATTTTATATGCATCCATTTTTATAACAAAATAATGTAAATTTTCAAAAATTTTATAAGAATTTGTTCAGTTTTCAATTATTTTGTTTTTTTTTTAATACCTAATTATTTTTTGAGCTATTTTTCGTCTTTGCCTAGAATTTCTTCCTACTTTTTTGAATTTTGAGTTTTACATTTTCAATGGAACCAAAATGTAAAATTTTTCATTTTTGTTTGATTTCCATTTTTTTGTTTGTTTTTGGTCCATTTCAAAAATGTATTTCAATATTATATATCAGGTAGGTAGGTACTTTCATTTTCGTGTTTTCATAAAATTCTGATTTTGTTCACTCTTTTTTTCACTTTTTTTTTGCTGTAGGTACATATTAAAATTTTTTCTTTTTTTCAAGACTTTACCTACTTGGTGTTTTTTTAAAATCTATTTTCTTCCTGTTCTTTTTTTTGTATTGCAATTTCTTGTTCAGGAATTTCTATAAAATTTTCATTTTTTGAGCTTATTTAAATTAAAAATATTAACCCCAGCTCACAAGTCGAGCCGTTCCATGCATCTTTTTCAAAAAAATTGTCATCGTAGATTTTTTGATTTAAATGATCAATAAATTTCTTGATCGAGCTTCTATTTTCAATTTTTCTATTCTTTCTTTTGAACTTTTCGTGTTCAGACAGTTATAGACTGATGTACAAAAAGAAGGAGAGGAAGTTTGATCATTAAAAACTCATGAGCATTTTACGTTGTTTGTTTTGTACGTAGTAAGCAATAGGTATACATTTATGTATTTTTCATTGAAAACAATCTATTTTCAAATGCTGTGATAACTTATTTTGAAAGAGGCACTGTGATAATTATTATTGATTAAGAAATATTTTGATAAAAAATTACGTGATTACTTTTGGATAAGTATGAAACATAAAGCGATTTATTTTGAACTTGAATTAGATAGATAGGTACCTATACATCCATAGAAATTACGTGGTATCTTTTTCGGAATGAGTTAGGTACCTACGCAAACTATTTTATAATACATACTAGGTATCTCAAAAACATATTTTTCAATTAGGTATATTGCGTCGTAAAAACACTTTTTCACGCAATTTTACGATGTAAATGAGCGAAAAGAAAGTTATAATTATACCTACAATGGAAAACTGGATTGCAAAATACGTTAAAGTCAATGTTGCATGAGAAAGATTTCAATTGGTAGTTTGTAGTTTTGAAATAGCAATTTTGGTTCTGAAAGATTAAGAACTATAGAAAAACTCGATCTAGTTATTGAAGATCGTGGTACCTGTACCTACAGTTTGAGGAATACCTATACTACATATAACTTACGTTCATGATAGATGCTCTTGGTTTTTTTTTCCTCTCTGACAGGTTGATTCCTAATTCCTATTGATAATTTGATAAATACAGATTTTGAAATATTTTTTGCCTGAAAACTGAAAAGTGATTGAAAGTTTCTTCACTTGAGTGCTGAGTCGAGTGCAGTCAAGGACTCAAGGGTTAACAAGTCTTAATTTGAATGTCTGAATTATATGCAGAAATTGCAGAATTGCAGAATTTTTTCTACTGATGGAGTTTGTTGAAATTTGAGGGATCCACAACCATAACACCACAAATTGTGCTTTACTGATTGCTGGAGATTCTAGACTACCTAGTTAGTATAAAGCATAAGAAAGATATTGAAATTGGAATGTAGACGGAGGGCTAATGACTATTGTTATGAAAATCAATCAGAAAATGATATTTGCGAATTTCGAGTGTACGCGTACGCGATTCAATTTATTAAATGAAACTTTTGAAATTTAAAATTGTCTCATTTTCTTTATTTCAAATTGTCATATCTTCTGGTTCTCTTATGCATTTGCAATTTTTTGGAAACAATTTAGTTTAAAATCTTGTCGATTCGAGTTTTGATTTTTATTATTTAGGTAATTAAAGTTAAAGTTAAAGGAAGGAATAAAATAAAAATGAAAAAAATTCATTGATTTTTTGCTGACTGAATAACGTCATCTCGAACTTGACCGTATTGCAGCTGCGCAGTCGCTCTCTTCCCCTCCAGCTACATCGACGTTGTTGTTGTTACTGATATGATAAGAAATCAAAACACGTGTTTTCAGTTTTTATTTTCGTTGCAAAATAATGGAAAAATCTTGAAGAAGTTTTAAATAATTCGGTTTATTCTACAATAACAAATTGAGAAATGTATTCTCTTGTTTCTTAGGTGCTGCGAAACCAAAACGAGGAACGATAAGGTAGTATTAGCGTAATACGGATGATTAGTTTCAATTACTACGAGTACTTTTGTTCATGATGATTCCATGTATGGAACATGTTTCGAATCATAACTTCGAATGTTTTTCGTTAATTGGTGTAATTTGTTTCTAGTATTTTTCTGAATCGTAATTCGATATTGGGTTTTTCAGTTCAGTCCATTGTGTACAGTGATCTTCCAAGAAATCGTGACCGAAGTTTGGGGGAAAATTCAACGCTGTTACGGTGACGTACGTATCCATTCCATACACAGTTGGTATCGGTATAGTTTTAATATTTTTTATCAATCTATTAATGACGAAAAGAATAAAGGATAAGGGAGTATTAAAAAACAAATTTTCTCCCATTATCACCAAAGTAATTAGTTTTTCAAACGTTGCCATTTATTAGATCATATTCCTCTCTCACTCTGCCTTGTGCTCGATAATCCGAAAACAACGATCTCTTTCATGCCGGCTTATCTTGTTATTACGAAAATAAAGCTAGGATTGTTACAATCGTGGAATAAATTTAATGCACAGTGTAATCGAGATCACATTTGTCGTATTACTTTGTACGCGAGTTGATTGTCTTGTGAATTCGTATACCTTACGCGAAAATTGTACCACGAAATTGTATCCTTATCACCGGTTTCGCTATTTTAAGGGTTAATCGTGCAGCAGATAGTGATTTCGTAATCAAGACAGAAAAAATTATTATCCCCACGTGATAGAATTTTACTATGCTAGTGACCTTGATTTTTTCGAATTAAATACCAACGTTGCCTGAGGTTTTTCATTCAGTTTTAAAAAGTTACTCGAAACTTTCGGATCTGTTAATATCTTACGATATGGCTCCGAACGATAGAATGCACACTACTATGATGGATGTAAGTACTCGTTTTCATCCTAGGATTAAAATTTACCTCTTATCTGAATTATATTATTGTACTTATTGTTTACTATCTTATCTTGAAACTTTAGTGAAAATTTAGCATTCGGTTCATTGTATTGTTTGTTTTTTTCTTCTCTACAGACTACTAGTATGTCAACCGAAGGGTTTTTGCCTGAAGATACCAAGTTTTCTACCAGAGCTATTCATGCCGGACACTCGCCCGAAAAATGGTCTTCGATGGCTGTCATCACACCTATCAGTCTTAGCACTACTTTTAAGCAATTTGGACCCGGTGAACCCAAGGTAAAAATGAGTTGAAATAAGAGCATTCTTTCTTTATTACGTAATCTTACTCGTTTTTCATCTTGTTATGTTGTGCGATTGTCTCGAATGTCTGAAAAATAGAAAAATGTGTTGCGTATAACTCTCGATATCAAAATTAGAGAAATAAATCTGATAGTTTTAGGAGTTCTAAAACCAATTAGATCATTTAATGACAAAATTCAAGTCATTTACAAGTATTTTTTTTCTCATTTATACTTCAATTTTAATCAAAACAACGATGAATTTAAGACCTTTTAAAATGAAAAAGAAGTTATTATGATATTTTGATTTTTTTGGCGAATTTTCTGAAATAATCGAAAGTAAATCTCACAAAGAACTATAACCTTTTCAAAATATACCCCTTATTGCAATTTAAAAAAATCATAACTGTTTTGAAAGTTAATTTCTAAAAATGAGAGAAAAAAACATCATTTTATTCGCAAATCAGAGAAATATTTTTTTTGTTACAAAAAAAAGTTTGCGAATGAGAATAAAAATAAAGCTGTAAAAAATTTAAGTTGTTGTTGAAATAGAGAAATTCCTGAAAAAAATTGAATTTTTGACTCAGAAAAGTTGTAGATTACGATAAAAGACGAGTTGCAGAGAAAAAAGCTAAGAAATACGTACTACCAAAAAATAAATCGAATCACCAAAGATGGTAAAAAAACATATTCTGTATAATAAGAAAATTTCTAAAAAGAATGAAATTTAATTTTTTAGCTCATTTCATAAAATTCGAAATACCTATTGAGTAGATACTCAAGAAAATACTAGGTATTTGTTTTTCAAGTTAAAAAACTGGGAAATTCGGGAAATTTTGATTTTGTTTATCAACTTTGAGTCATATCATGAATGAATTTCATTTATCAAAAAAAAAAAAGGATAATTTGATGCATCACTTGTTCGATTAATTCCAATTTACTTACCTTATTCGTATTATTTTGAGTCATAGAAAATCCCAATTCTGCTGAAAAAATTACGTGAAATGAAGGAAACTCAGAAAAATTATAATCGTTTATTTTGTACTTGGAAAATTTCCGTTCAATTTTGTAAAAATTTGTGATTTTGATTAATTTCCGAGTACAGGGGTAAGGAGTGCAACATGGATAAAATTTTATCGAGGTTAATTTTAAGATTTCCCAGATTTTATTTCCAGTCCAACCATAATGAAACGTTTTCGGTGGAAAATTGTAACTAAGGGACTAATGGTGCTAATGTGATGAATATTTTCTTCGTCACTTTAATTATTTTTTTGAGGGAAATTTTGAACAAATTTTTGGTACTGAATGTAATTTTTCCATATTTTATTAATTTCGATCGACTTAATTAAATTTTACTAATTAAGTATTCTTCAATTTTGATTAATTTTTTCAATACTTCGACATTTTAGTAATTTTTTTCAAACAAATTTTGCAATTTTTGTTATGTTTTATCCATTTTAAACTCATTTTTGAAAATTATCCCAGATTTATGATGGAAAAAAGCGAATTAATTTAATTTATACGTATTCAAATGCTTCCATTACGAGGTGTATAGTTCACCGTACTCTTTGGTCTGTAGATATCAAGTACCTACCTATCTATTTAAAATTTCATAGTTGTTGTCTAAAATATACGATATTGCGATCAATTACGCCAAAAAAGGCAATCAAACTAGTCGATTCTTCTCATATAAATTTATATTCACACGCTGTAATTTATTATTTATGAATAGAACATATGTTATAAAAACTAATTAGCTACATTTTAATAAAAAACACCACGCATCGGTGGGGTGTCGATCACACCCAAGACTATTGAGAAAAATCCCCTAATTAACCTTTACATTCTCTGATACGGTTTAATTTCTGAGAAGAACTAGAAAAACACCAATGGTGGAATAAAGGGCTATTTTTTAAATTCCATGAATCCATAAACAAGGTCATTAGAGTACAACTTTTTTTTCATTTTAAAATAGTACAATCTGTTCTACGTTATCTTTCCGGCGGTTGTTTTTAAAGCTGATGAGTAATCAATAGGTGTGATTATTTATTAATTTTTCATCGTATCAGGCCCTTGTACGCTTATCTCAAACTCTATTAAGTTCACCGATTTGTGAAAGGTTCAATTAACAAACATAATTATAGATTTCTTTACGATGACGAACGCGGAAAAGTAACGTTTTGCCCATTTTTATTGTTTTTTTTTTTTACAGCAATTCGAATACAGCCGAAGCGATAACCCAACCCGAAACGTTTTAGAAAGTTGTTTAGCCTCGCTGGACGGTGGCCGATTCGCTTTAGCTTTTTCCTCCGGTCTTGGTGCCTTAAATGCTGTCGTACAATTATTAAACGCTGGCGATCATGTGATTTGCATGGATGACGTTTATGGAGGAACTAATCGTTATTTTAGTAAAATAGCTACCAAATTTTGCATCACTGTAACGTTCGTTGATCTGAGCGATGTCAAGAATCTTGATAAAGAAATAAAACCTAATACCAAAGTAAACCGAAGACTTGGTACTTTGATTATTGTTGAAATTTTGCCCATTCTAATTACGTGATTTGTTTTGCAGTTAATCTGGATCGAGAATCCAACCAATCCGATGATGAAAGTTGTCGATGTTAGGTCTATTACTCGATTTGCGAAATTTAAAAGTCGCGATGTCATGGTTGTCGTGGATAATACTTTCTTAACTCCTTACTTTCAAGTAAATTAAATTAAATTACATTATTTTAAACGTAGTTTTAATCTTCTCGTGAATTAATTTTTATGGTATTTCTGCAGAAACCCTTAGCTTTAGGTGCAGACATATCAGTATATTCATTAACTAAATACATGAATGGTCATTCAGATGTTGTCATGGGTGCAGCTGTCACCAACAGCGAAGTCATTTACTCAGAATTAAAATTCATACAAAACGGTAAATATCTCAGGTCTCTTGTACCTAGCCTAGTGGTATTATTGCGTAAGCGTTTTACAGTCCAAGAATTTGCTTGGAATGTGGCTTATGATGGTAATTTTTTTGGCGATCTTCGATATCAGGAAAGGTCAAACCCTGTAAGAACATATGTAATGTTTAATTGTATTAAATTGCTCGATGTTCGTATTTGCGAACACAAATATGCCAATGATAAGATACACGAAATGAACTCAGTTTATCATAATTTTCCCCTTTTATGCTCAATTGATTAAACATTGACGGTCTTTGTATTCGGAATACAAATTAGTTCTTTACTTTTTGGAAATTATTGGCGATAATTTTGTGATTTTCGATTGCACATGATTGTCGTTAAGTAAAAATAGATTGGAGCGATGATTTTTTTCTTGATGTGGAGAGCTATTTTAAAGTATGATTTGTTGGTTTCTTATTTTTTTAAAAAAAAATGACCTACGCTTTTATTGAAAAAAAAAAAAAAAAAATGAATTTTAGAATATCATGTTATTGAGAGAATGACAACGCTGAGTAGAAACAGTACTTTTGTTTTTCAATTTTCTAAAGTGGAGTTTTTATGATTTTTAGATTTTTTAATTTTTCCGAACTAGTATTTAAACATTGTATGTTATGCTTTTTTGAAGGTTTCATTTTTTTATTTTTTGTTATGGAAAATTTTGTATTTCTTTCGATGGATTGCTTCAAAGTTTGGATTTTCAATAATTTGTAGCGTACAAAAGAAACAAAAAACTTTCAAGGCGTTTTAAAAGTAGATATTCAAATATTCATCTGTTGGGAAAGGAAAAGTGAGAAGAGAGGCAGGAGATTTTCAATGGAATGGATATTCAAAGAGTTGTTAGCGATTTGAATGTTCAAATTGAAAACGAATGAGTGTATAAAAAAATTATTGAGTTGAATACTTATTTTTTGTTTTCCTCCGTTCAATTTAAAATAATTCTGTAAAAATTTGTAAATCAACGGACATATGCACAGCACTTAGTTTATGTAAATTTCATGAAAATATTGCTGTATTTTAATTGAAGCTCCGAAGTTGCAAACGAATATTTTTTATGGGTTCATTGATGATAATTTTTTTTTTTCAAATGTGCAGTTAAATTATGTTAGTAGGTAGTTGGATCGCATTGAAAATCATTTTAAAAATATTGCAATTCAGTTGAATATAAAAATTATATTAGGTATCTTCGAATCAAAAAATTATTTTACTTTTGAAAATAATTCTATATTGACTTAATTTAAATTAAATAATTAATTTGATTTTTTTTGGTCTGTTTCAGCTTCCGGTGTTGTTCCTTCTCCTTTCGACTGTTACCTGGTTGACAGGAGCTTGAAAACGTTATGCATTAGGATGAAACAGCATATGGAAAACGGTCTTAGAGTTGCTCGATTCCTCGAAAGTCATCCTATGGTACTTAAAGTCCTTCATCCTGGTAAATATATTTTAAAATTATTTTTTTCTTTATTCTAAATAAATACAAACTCGTGTATAATGTGTTTTGTAAACGCGTCTGATAGGTTTGGAATCCCATCCTGGATACAATATTGCCAAACAACAATGGTCGGGGTGCAGCGGCATGTTATCATTTTACATAAAAGGTGATATTGAAGACACAAAATTATTTATAAAAAAATTAAAGTATTTCATTTGCGCCGAAAGCTTAGGAGGTTTCGAAAGTCTGGTCGAAGTTCCGTAAGTATCGAATACCTTTTTTTAAATTTATTTATTAATTATTGGAATCGAGTATTTTGATGAAGAATTTTCCATTTCAGGTCTTTAATGACGCATACCTCGGTTTCGGCTGAAGAACGTGAAAGACTGGGCATAACTGATAACTTAGTTCGTACTTCGGTTGGCTTAGAATCAGCTGATGATCTTGTCGAAGATCTAAATCAAGCGTTGCTCGCAGTCCAGGCGACTAAAAAGAAATAGGCTACCCTCGATCGCCATACTTCGATTCTAATGTACCTAATTTTATAATAGTTGGTGTCTTTTAAAAATAGTACGATATAATCGTCTTTATTATTGTTTTTTGTTTTTTTTTGTTTTCTTCTTTTTTTTGTACGCTAAAGTTCACCGAATTTTTAAATAAAAAATATTTTACCATTGAAATGCTTCTTAATCTTATTGTTATTATGAAAATCCAACTTTATCTGTGATTTGAGTATGTGATGGTGATAAGACGTTCTTTGTGGAACTTTTGATGTTGTGAATGATTCAATGGGAGGAAAACTTGAAATTGGAAAATATGAAACTAGTTTGATATCAAGTTAAGACTACGTTCCAAGTTGTTGAAATTGATTCATTTTTTTCATTTTGTAATTACCTAATATTGAGGTATAATTTGTATACAATAAAATGAATCGAAAGCTTGAGAGAATGTTGGGATGAAAATATATTCAGAATAATAATTCCATTCGTGCTAGATTTTGAAGTACCTATCTATTTATGGGCAGGTCTATTATTTATTAATAATAAAGGAGGGTGCTGGACACCTAATTAAAATGCTAGTGTTTGATGTATGGCTTAGGTTACCTATTTATTTAGTTTTTTATTGCCTAGGTACTTTTTTAATGTAGATTTCGTGTTTTTTAAGAATTAAATCATATCAGGCATTCGTTCAATATTTTTCTATTTTGGATGAGCTAGTCGTCTATTCTGATAATTACATTTTTGTTTATCCGTAACAGCGAAAGATAGAAAGATATTATCAGGCATGAACATGATAACGGAAAAATTAATTGAGTTACTGTTACTCGTACTATATCTTACGTTAATTGATTTGAGATATTCTAATATTAAAAATTTTACATTTCGGCTAATCATCGTTCTGTGATATCTATAATGAATATTGCTTCACGAATTATAAAATGAATCCTGAATTCATCGTTATTTCATGTGATAATCTGAAATGGAATTTTTGTATATGTACCTAAAGATGTATCACATATGCAACCATAATAACAGGAACTATGAAAATATTGCATCGTTTATCTGAAAAGGTAGAGAAGAGATCAAAGTAATTTTTGTATTCGTACGTAGTTATGGTAAAGTATTGCCTGATATGAAGAAGGACGATGAAGGTTATCTTTAATTTTTGAAGAGGAAACTATGTGGGTAATATTTTGCTTTTTAATTAGAACTAAGTACCTGCTCATAATCAGATCTATTCGAAATATTTTTCTAAATGTTCCGTAAACCTAAAGTAGGCAATAGAATTTCGATTTTGTTCTATACAATTAATATAGTAAACGACTCAGAAAGCATTACCTTCGTAGGAAAAAAAATAATCAGAGATTTTTATAGCTCGGCAATTAATTTTATTTTTTTCAATAATGCTCTGATTGAAAACTGAGTTTTTGAGATGAAAGTAGGAATGGGCAAAGATTTGGCAGGACGTGGAACGGTGGAAGAGGAAAGTCGGTTAGGTTTCAGATTTTTCATTTAAAAAACGCCAAGATTTCGTATTTTGTAAACATTTTTCCTGCACAATGCCTCCAATAATGAAATGCCTAATCTCACGATAATTTGTTCGATGATTTTTTCGAGTTATTTTAATACTTGTAGTAAATTTACAATCGACCAAAATAAATTGAAAGTAAATACGGCAAAATTAGGAGATTGAATTTCAATTCGTTGCTTTATTAGGAAAAGGTCGTAACTACATCAAAGTTGATTTCTCAGAAAACGCATTTTAATTTTTAAAGAGCATTCTATCAAGTACACTTTATAGTTTTAGATGAGGTAAGAGAACATTTGGTTATCGCAATCATTTTCCTGCTAATTTTCAAAATAAACATCCTGGTAGCACTGATTTTTCATTTTTTTATTTGAGGAACTCTGAACTGAAAAAAGTAAAATTTAACAAAGGAACTTTCACCTTAAGTCAAGCTTTTTTCATCAAAAGCCCATAAGAAATACACAGGAACGATATCCTTAAGGTGATGAGGTTGATTTTCTGCAATTAATCAGTGAAATTACGTGAAATTATGTGTTTATAATGACTTTTCTTACCAACAAATTACAAAAATCAAAAGAAATAGGTTCAATCTGAGAAACAATATCATTTAGAACCTTTTCATTGTAACGGTTTTGAAAACTTGTATTTAAAACCATTTGTTTTCGGCTATTACGAGAACAAAAAACATCGAAATTCAATTTCAAGTGTTGCATCATGTAGAGGACAAAATTCTCTTTCCAATGATACCACTATCTCATTTTTTATAAAAATTGTAGTTACGACCTTTTCCTAATAAAGCAACGAATTACTTGGCAGCATTCCGTCTGATAAAATAGAAAGAGGATAATACTGACGTTTTCCGGGTAAAGGAAACCAATGGCTCAGTCAAGTAGCTTATAAAGTTACTGTTACCTATATTTTTTTAAAGAGATAACTGGTCATTTTTTATGCATAGAAAACATTTGCAACCAGCAAGGCCAGATTTATGCTACCACTTCACCTCCTCTCTTCACCACAAAATGTATCCCAAACTGCAGGAATTTTTGGATCAAAAAAAGTCGAGAGAGCATATAAAAATGCACTACCGAGACAACTTAGAAATGTTGGCAATTTGGACGCTCTTTCCCTTCAATACATTGCGTATAAAATTCTAAAAAAAACAGGTAGGTAATTAGAGTAAGTATATCAAATTGTTTTTTCCGTAATTTTTCCCATTTCAAATTGTGTAGAATATACATAAAATTCATGGCAAACCAAAATACGAACCTCGTTTACTGCTAGTAAGAATCTAGAGCAATATTTTCATTTTATTCTCGTTTTTTTGTAAAAAAAAAAAAAAAAAAAAAAAAAAAATAGGTAAATAAATAAGTTATTTTAATTTTTTTTAAAAATGTTACCACCTGCCACTTTGAGCGGTTGTCTATACTCTCACCTATTAAGAAATTCGGTCCTGTAAGCTTAGCTAGAGACAGAGTATTAAAGTTTCAAAAATTTGCCAAAAACAAAAAAGAGTAGCTGATATTTTGGTGGAGGGAAATCTGGAACATACTGCTTGTACATGTTTTCAAAACTCTTATCGTATTGAAATCCAAACGGGACTGCTTGAGGGATGCTAGCCACTTGCTATACAAACTACATATTACGTTCAAATACTGCATGAAAAGGGAGGGAAATGACCAAATGTCATCATAAAACGATATATTTTTTGAAAAGTCATAAAATTGTGATGAAATAATTTCGTGGAAATTTTTTTGACTCTTATCTAATTCGTTTTTTGTCACATGGTCTACAATAAATTTTGATGGTATGAAAACAACATATTATAATTTGAGGAAAATTTTCAAAATATTCTCGAGTAGGTACCCGAATGAATTTCTAATAAAATATCATCTTGAATGATGTTATACGTATACATACACCGTACTTTAGTAGATTGTACCTTTTCTCGAGGAGTTACCTACTCCCCGAAGCATTTTTTTTTCTAAATGAGGTAACGCAGCTGTTTTCTTCAATTTATTAGCCTTGCTCCACCTTAAAAAAAAACTTATTTTTTTCCAAGTGTCCTTATTTTGGAACCCATTGAAAAAATGAAAATGGTATCAATTAATGCTTTACGTAGGTATCTGGTTGTTAAAAATGATTTATGATCGACTCTTATTCTAGACACTGTTGAAAAGAAATTTAGCCAAGATGCACACTTCCGTCTCTTCCCATTTCTGAGGATCTACCCTCAATTTATAAGAGAAACGTCTACTGTGTTTTCTATGGATCCCACAAAAAAATTTCAAAGAAAGTTGTTTTTTAACATCTCTTCTATATACCTGATTCCACTTCTTATAAAAATTTAATAATTTAAGGCAATACTTTTGCCTCAAATCAGGAAAACATGCTATTCATAATGACATTTTTCGTCCATTCAAGTGATATATTAGTCATTCATACCCCTAATACCCTTTCTGACCACAGCTCCCTCCCATTTCAAAAATTCGAATAGGTATATTGATCATGCGAAAATTGTTTGTGCAAACACATTTTAATAAAGGTAGGAATATAAATTTCATTTTTGAGCAACTCTTACTCTTCAAATTTAGGAATAGTACGCTACAGACAGTCAAATTTTCGAAAAGAAGCATTTTTTTTCGCAAAAAAATTCTTTTTTGAATTCTTTTGAATTTTTTTAAATGATTTGGATTTTAAAAAATTTCGGCACTTTCGTGTATATAAATCCATTTACCTACAAAATTTGTTGTCGAATTTTCAATTTTATGATTTTTAAGCATCAAAAATCGTTCAAAATAGCACCTTTTCTGAAACAAATAGTTGGTTACGAGTTGACAAAACGACGAGCTGCTTAAGAGGATGTCATCGTGTATTGACCATGTTTATTTACGATATCAGTTGATAATTGATTAGGATTAATTAGGATTAGGATTATGATCGATTTTGAAATCAATGTGATTTATTGTCTCGTTCTAGTCAAAATTACATGCGTCGCTGCAGTGACCTTTTATACCCTACTTATAGTTTTTTAATAGGTAGGATAAGACAACTGCAGGAATAAAACCTTATTAGTACCTATTCATTTTTTTAAATCAAAAATTCTGATTTTTGATTATTTTGCAGATTAAAATGAGTAAACCACCAAAACAGACAAGTTATCGACCACTCGATAAGCATTTCTCGACTAAGGCTATCCATTGCATGTTTCATCCAAAAAACGTCGGTTCCAAAGGAGTTATACCACCTATTAATCTGAGCACGACCTTTCATCAAGATAACTTCGAACAACTTCAGGTATCTGCGTACGTGTACCTTTCACGCCCGAATTAATCGCGGTAATTTTTAATAAATGATATCTATATCATACTTAATTTCATTTTATCAATCTGCTTATTTGCGCAATCGTAATTCTCTTCATCATATACCAGAAAATGATAAGAAAAATATGCGATCGGTAAATTTACTAATTTCAATATTGGCACAAAGAATGGCGGATTTGTATTTTTGCATTCAGTCGTGGTATAAAATTACACGAATAATTTGGAAAATACAAGTCATTCTTCTTCAAAAACAATTAGCAATCAATTACAAAAGTCATCGTTACCTGTGTTCTCAATCAACTGCTCGAATGCATCTCTTAATGATGATAAAATTTTTCACAAATATTTTCCCCCCTCACTAAAATTTCACCTAGGTTGATTCATCGTTATTCTTAACCTTATCAAATCATTATTTACCTATTTTTTTCAGTATTTTACATACAGTCGGTTCAATAACCCCAATCGAGAGATGTTAGAAAAAACTCTAGCCACGTTAGAAAATGGCAAATACGCGTGTTGCTTTTCAACAGGAATGGCAGCTATTGTAATGATATGCAATTTGGTTACACCAGGAGAGCATATTTTATCATTAGAGGATGTTTACGGCGGTACTCATAAATACTTTTCACAGTATTGTCCTCAGCATAAAGTCGAAGTCACATTTGCTGACTTAATGGTCCCTGATATTCTGCAAAAAAACATTAAACCTAATACCAAGGTAAGAGGTAAGGAAACCTACTAATTGGTTTAGTAGGTCTATACGTATAATAGGTACCTACACCTAGCCTTTGAATTGAATTTATTTTATAGTTAGTTTGGCTGGAATGCCTGACTAATCCAATGATGCGTATTATTGATATCGTAACAATCTCAAAAACAGTCAAGAAATTGAATCCAAATACCTTGGTGGTAGTAGATAATTCTTTCTTGTCGCCGTATCTAGTGGTAATTATAACATTACTACGTGAATGTACCTATTTCATCTATTAGTAGGTACCTATTGAAGTAGGTTGGTGTATTATTTATTTTTGCAGAAAGTATTGGATCTAGGGGCGCACATTTCTATCGGGTCGTTGACCAAGTATATTGGTGGTCATTCTGATTTATTAATGGGGGTCGTAGTAACGAACGACGAAAATTTGCATAAAACATTTTTCGATTATCAAGCTGGTACGATTTATATGATTGAATTAATTTTTTTTTCTACATCTGACGACGAAACTTTTGTGCACTCAGTCACTGGTTTGGTGATATTTTTTTTTACACAAGTCTACGGAGGTCTATAGGTCTCCAAAAAATCTCAGCTGCCCAAATGGGAATTTGAGGGTTTGGTATGTTTGGAATTTTCCGAAATTGTTCAAAAATTGTAGGTTATAAACAGATGCAAAAAAAAGTGAATTATAAATTATCATCCTAAAAAATCTGAGAAGATATGAGGTCTCAAAGAAGGGACATTTTCGAAAGAATCGGTGTTTTTTCGCTTCTGTCGCTATCCAACCTTCCTGAGAAAAATTACTCAGTAATCATTTGATATTCTGCGTCCATTTTTGCTATTTGCTGTCAAAATTCAAGATCACTCTTAGTGTTCTACTGAGTGGTTGAAAATGTGTAAATTTCGCATTAATTATGTTGTCATATTGAAAAATATCATTCCAGAAAATGGAGACATTTTTTGAAACGCAGTGATACCAATTTTCCGACCATTATTGAAAATTTCAAAAAAATCGAAATTTATTCATAGGGGTTTTAAATGCACAATTTTTTGTTTGGGTAAAAAGAGACCAAAATTAGTGACTTGAGTGAACGAATTGTTCTATGTATAAAGAATTATGAAGGAGATAAAAATGAGGAGTTTGAATTAAGGATTATTTTTAATTCCATTAGGATATGGAGCCACCCCATCAACTTTGGATTGTTATCTTGCTTTAAGAAGTGTACGTTCGTTAGCTGTACGAATGAAACAGCACATGTGCAGTGCCAACGAAATAGCCAAATTTTTACAATCTCATCCAAAGATCGAGAAAGTTTTATATCCAGGTAAACACTTTTCCATTCGAAAGCTCCTTACAAGAACAATACCGTTTAGCATGCTTTACATGACAGGATTCTCAACTCATCCGAGGCATGATTTAGCTGAAAAACAGTGGTCAGGATGCAGTGGAATGTTATCATTTTATATCAAAGGCGACGCATCAGATACTAAAAAATTTCTTAGCAAGTTAAAGCACGTCTCTACAGGCCTAAGTTATGGTGGTTTTGAAAGTTTAATTGAAGTTCCGTGAGTAATTTACTTTGGCTTGGCACTTTACTTACCCACCTACCTACCTACCTAGTACCTACCTATAAACATCATTCACGAGAAAATTTCGAATATACTTATTCATGTTTTAATTTGATAGTATGACAATGTCTCATGGTGCCACTCCAAAGGAAATAAAAGAAAAGCAAGGAATCACCGAAAATTTCATGAGGTTATCAGTTGGTCTCGAAGATACTGAAGATTTAATTAGCGATCTGGGGCAAGCTTTGGATTCGGTAATGAAAAATCCCAGTTTTTTTTTGTCTGGACTATTTTTTTTTTGTTGGACTATAATTTCATTTTCAAATTTTTCAGATCAAGAAATGATACCTATACTTTAGAGGAAATTGATTTGATAATTTTGTTTTTACCTACTACCGAGTGTTTTTCCCTCTAACGAGATTCCTGATTAAGAAATCTGACGTCTACGAAGTACAAGTACCTATCAAAAATTGAAATTTAGCCGTCGAATAATTACCATAAAATTAAGAATTGTAGATAAAAATTAAACATAGTTTGATGATTATTTTTTCATTTATTTTTACTTCAACTTTTCAGAATGTGGTAATCTTTAACACAATTTTAAAAATTGGATAAAATGTTTCAAGAATTCGTTTAATTTAAAATTAAAAAAAAAAAAAAAAAATGGAAATGATCACATAAAATACTCATACAAGGATGTACCTATTTGGATTCCAAATTCAAACTCATTAAATTTCGGAAGAATTGGCCCGAACGAAAGCAAGGGCAAAAGTTTTCAAAAATTCGTGCTTCTGGAGGTAAAAACAATTTGTTGAAAATTTGTTTATTTCTCTCGATCCAAAATTTTAGAATTTAAGTGATGATTTTTTTTAAAGTTTTTAATTTGAAAATGAAAAGCAAACAGACCCGAGAGCTATTTTTTGGCTTACCTACCCTACCTAAATATTTTGTGATGAGTCCATTTTTTTTGACTCCACAATTTTTGAATTTGAAAAGGTAATTAAAAATTTCAATTTTGAAATAATAGAAAACCAAACAGGACCAAGCAAAGCGTAGATAAAAGCTTAGGTAATGCGATAATTCATGTTTAGAGAGAGTGAAAATAGTATATTTTTGGTTGAAACATTGGGTCCAAGAACCCCTGGCGATCACCAGTCAACATTAATGGCGTAATGAGATGAAATTTTTCGTTTAGGTAAATTGAATTATCTATGTGAGAAGATCAATCATGTCAACTCCGTGAACTTGGTGATTTCTCATTTTTTGAGAATATGAATCAATGATTCTGCAAATTTGAAAATTTTAATTTTCATCCCTTTGTACCTAGTACTTTTCTACATACCAAAGTGATCATTAGAATCTGATGCAAGATCCATTTAATAATTTGTCTGCTATCAAACTGGCAATTATCGCTGAGGTCGCCATAACTCGAACTTTTCGAAAAATTGATAAAAATGCCTGACTAATTTTATCACAAACGATTAAGATTGTTACGAAATGATTAAAATTTTCATTTTAATTACCCGTACCATTAAGTCATATATCCGCCCGAAATCATTTTCTAAAAACATGTACAGAAATAAATTAAAATCCAGTTAATTTTAAAGGGTACATTTTGTAAGATAATTTTAGTTGATTTGTGAATTAATTTGTCTGGCTTGTACCCAGTATAATATTGTAAATCAGTGTACCTAATTAAAGCTTACATATCCCCCCAAGTGCCTAAGTGGTGTCATTTGAGTACATATTATCTGCAAATGTAAGTATATTTTTTAATCGATATTTTAATCTTAAATTAAATTAGGTACCTACCTATTGGCTATTACATATCTGATTAGAGGAAAAAAAATATTCCAAGCTGGCATGGGAAATTCATCGTATGTTTTTATCAATTAATGAGGTGAAGTTTAGAGTTATTAAGATAATGAATGAATCGATAGGTAGATATTATAAAAACCAGCTGTCACTGTGCATCTACACCAGTTCTCAATAAACTTTGTTCAAGTGAAACTGTAGTTTCGTGTTTTATTCCTTCTTATTTCTTTATCATTTACAGTAAGTAACTATGTACAAATATTTTATAATTCGTGTATATACTTACCCATAGCATTGTATTGATTATGTGCCTACTTGTACCTTTGTACGTTTAGAATATTAAGAGAAGCAGAAATTATTTGAATGGGTTTAAAATGATTTTTTAAGCACCTATTTTTCTTTAAAGGAGTTCTTCATTATTTTGTAGTGAATTCAGATTGCATGTTTTTTTAGATGTAGGTAGGTAAAAAGAGGGAGTCGAACTCGGTCCTTTTCTTCTATATTTTAACGAAGTATACAGGTATATAGGTACCTAACTCAATGATTGAATTGTCCATTCTAATAATTTTCCTTGGGCAATTAATAAGTATTTTATTTGAGAAGGACGAAAATTTATCTTTTGGGAGCGAAACAAATTCTGTTTTCTTTTGTTATAAGTACATATTGGCACACCTAATAATTTTTAGTGGTAATCATGAATATCTACCTGAATTTCTATGGCCTCAGAATTCATTTCAACCTACCTACCTACTTACCTACCAATCCTACCCATTCGATTACCTACCAAATTTATGTAGGTATGTTAAAATTAATATCCAATGAATTTGCTTTTTGACCAATTTTCTTTGAAGAGAAAACTTCTTTGTTTTTTACTGTCCTATTTTGATAAGAAAACGATGTACAAAATTTTTAAAGTATCTAATTTTTAAGAACCAATTGACTCAATTTTCAAACAAGAGTTTTTGGTGAACCACCCAGAGTCTGAAGAGAAAATACTTTGCATGCAAAAATTCGTAACAAAGAAACATTTAATCTCTATATCCATCGGACTTTGATTGATATTTTGCTCTCTTTTCAAAGTGCAAATAAAAACAGACTTGTTTACGAAAAAAATATTATTATTCTTTTCACTGTCAATTCATTGTATTTGATTCTCGGTAGTAATAAACGTAAAAATGATAACTCCAATTTTATCAAAAGCTCATAGTTTGCATGGTATTTAATAATTTAATTAAACCAAATCAGGAAGGTTAGCTTAAAGACAAAAAGGTCCTTGATCATTGATAAGATTGCACCGATTTATTGGAAATTTTCCATGCATAAAATACTTTCTTCTTTTATTTCTAGACATTCACCGACAACATAAAAAATGCCAGCACCAAAAGGCTTTTTACCCGAAGACAAGAACTTCGCTACCAGAGCTATAACTACTCGATTCGATCCAACTCAATGGGAGTCATTATGCGTAACTACCCCAATCGTCATGAGTACTACTTTCCAACAACCGGCTCCAGCTCAACCAAAGGTATACATCATCAGGCTTATTGGACTTTACTTTCTTATACAATTATTCACTCTTCTTGTTAGAAAAGAGCTCATTTTTGAATTCTTCTTTTAGAAATACATTTACGCTAGAAGTGGTAACCCAACTCGGGAAGTTTTGGAAGATATCGTCGCAGCATTGGAAAAGGCCAAATACGGTTTATGCTTTTCATCCGGATTAGGAGCAGCCAACACCATTGTCCATACTTTGCAAGCTGGAGATCATTTGGTCGCCATGGGAGACGTTTATGGAGGTATTTACAGAATGTTCGATCAATGCTTACCCAATAACGGAATCGAAGTTCAATTTGTCGACCTCGAAGATGCAACCACGCTGACTAAATACATTAAAAATAATACCAAAGTGAGTCATTTCCCCATTAATTCACTTTCTCATTCCCATTCTACATCAAAGCACATAATAATGCCTCCTGATTTTGTTTTTTGCAGATGGTTTGGCTTGAAACTCCTACCAATCCTCTATTGAAATATATTGATATCGAAAAAGTCTGCGAAATTGCACATCAGCATGGCATTGTCGTCGTTGTTGACAATACCTTCCTATCTCCGTATTTCCAAGTGAGTTGAAGAAAAAAAATACTGCTCTGGATTGCAGATTAGGGTGAATTTCTTCGCAAGACCGAGTAATATTGAGCTATCGATTTTCTCAAACGTTGAGAAGCTTCCTAAAGATAAAAATAAAGTTTAATTTGAAAACGATTCAAAATAGGTTGCATATCTAGAAAAAACTGTGTGCTCGAATTTGCTCAATAATGTGAATATCATGGAATTCATATTATTGAGCAAATTCGAGCAATATCAAAAAATGCATTTCTCGCTGACTTCGATGCAAGATTTGATTGAAAACGTCACAAAATGACTCTCGAAATGTAAAACTCGAGTGTATAGTAGGATATTACGAAATTTACCATGTTTTTAACAGAAACCGCTCGACTTTGGAGCCGATGTAGTCCTCCACTCGTTAACCAAATACATGAATGGTCATTCAGATGTCATAATGGGAGCTATTGTGACCAACAGTGAAGAATTATACAAAAAATTTGCTTTCCTTCAAAATGGTACGTCTTATAAAAAGTTCCAGAAAACATCCCCAACTTACTTTAGCCTATAATCAGCTATACCTACTCGATAATTTGTTATTTTCCAGCCTACGGTGTTGTTCCATCCCCATTCGATTGTTATTTAGTAGTTAGGAGTTTAAAGACTGTAGTTGTCCGCATGAGACAACATATGGAAAATAGTCTGAAAGTAGCCCAATTCTTAGAAAGTCATCCGTTCATTGAAAGGGTTATCCATCCAGGTAAAATATCTCAGTCATTGAAAAATATATAATCATGAAAGACAAAAAAAAATTAACCTAATTGACTGAAAATTTTATTAACAGGACTGGAATCACATCCGCAACGAAAAATCGCCGAAAAGCAGACTTCAGGATGGGGTGGAATGCTGGCCTTTTACGTCAAAGGTGGACTGAAAGAAAGTTCCTTATTAATAAATAAACTAAAAATTTTCACATTGGCTGAAAGCTTAGGTGGCTATGAAAGTTTAATCGAAATTCCGTAAGTATTCTGTCACAAAAGTGTCAATTTTTTTTACCTAAGCACTACAACTCATATTTTTGGGCTGCTCGCCGCAACAACTCTGATCTCAGATTGTAGAGATTAAGTATGCGGATTTTCGCATTTTTATTTTTGTTTTTTAAAACGCGTTTTGTAAGCGTTCTTTATTATTTTTTTAATGATTAATGTTGATCATTAAAATTGACCTGGTTGGGGGACTGATCCCCTCAGGATTGAAACTTTCATTTTTACCGGATACAGAAATCCATTGTAATATTTTTTTTTTTTGCTCTTTTGTATAGTCGATAATGTTACGACTATTGTGAAAATTTTTGGTTATTTGAGCCAAAAGACATTTGTATTATTTAAATACGAATATCATGTATTATAATGTTAATCTATCCAGTATTAGATTAATTACTCCATAACTTGTAATCAGCTGTGATAATTTAATTCCTCGCAAATCAACCGTTACATTGCATTACCTACTTATATGCCACTATGAGGCATTTATCTTCACGTCACTCTCATATTTTCAAAAGACTGGTCGCGTAGACCATCATTGTTCTCTCGGCTGTTTCGAAGCCTAATTCTCACACATAGCGTCCTAGCCTGGCTTTTCGCTTCTTTAGTTTATTAATTTCAAAGTGCAGCTAAAATTTGCTCTGTTCTTTTGTGACATTATTCGGTTATATTTTGTCAAAAAGTTCTAGATCAGTATTTTACGTGTACTTTGTAGGTATAGGCGTAGCGATACGCCGATTTATTTTTAGTCCTTATAATGTAAGTCCGGTGCTAGCGACATGTTCTGGTTTTTTGGGCGTTGTGGGGTATTTTTTTCTCGATCTAAATTGTTACTAGCTAGGTTGGTCTTGTTAGGGAAGAAATACCTATTTATAAGCCCCAGTTTTTCATAATTGTTGAAAATTCTTTATCGTATGCAATTTAATAGTTAGCTCATTCTCCGAGGTTTGTTTTGGTTCCAAGCGAACCTTATATGAAGGAGATTGGACAATTCGTTATTTGTCCAGAAAATGACTAATTGCTCGGAACAGCTATTGATGAGGACAAATTTTGGGTGAGATTTTTTGAGACTGGCTCATATTTCTATTTTTTTAAATTTATTTTCAAACTCGAATCTTTGAAAAAATGATTTTAGTGGCCTTAGAAACTTTATCAGCTTAAATTGTGAAGATCAACAAGAATAGTTTTGTTAATTGAATTTTAAAGATTTTCATAAAATTACTGTTTAGGTATCTAAAATTTTTATTGATTGAATGAACCTGAGCGAATAGATTCCTTCTCCCCTCTTCATACATGGAGAATGATCTCGATTTTTCCAAAAATGATTACCTATAATCACCAACCTACTTTTATTCAATTTTGAATTTGAAGTAAGATGGTTGATTATTTGGAAGAAATTTTATCAATTAAAATATTGCACATATTATTAAGCCAATCTGAGCAAATGAGTGTTTTATTTCTTTTAGATAAAATTAAAGCTTTGTGATAAAAAAAGTGGAAATTCTTCTGAAATTAGCCGAAAATTCAAAATTATTAGCTAGGTATCAATTTTGAATTCGTTTTCTTTTTTTTTCAGAAAGCTTCAGCTCAATTTATTTGATCTTTGTGTTCATTATTGAGCATTTTTGAGTATTTTTTCGAAAATTTCAAATCAAAATTCATCTATTTATCATAAATTAGGTACCTATAAGTTACCCATTTACACACTTATGAAATTTTGGAAGTAGGTCACTATTTGTCTCATTAAGCAGATCAGAGCAATTCGTCATTTTTGTTGTCCTTTAGTACAATGAAAGAAATTGAGAACGGTGCCATGAATCGTTAATTTTTTTCTTTCCAGTTGATTGTATTTTTAAAAAATTTACTTATTTATTAATTTTTTAGGTACTTTTTTTTACCTAATACTTTGCATGAATTTTTCTAGAGCTCACAGAAGAGCAATTGAAACGCTTAAGTATCTCTCTATTTTTTAATCGACAAAACAGGAATCGTTGAGTGGTGCTTGAGTGTTTTTTTTTAAAGTGATTTTTCGGATTTAATTTCTAAAAATTATGGTTTTTATTTTTTGAAGATATGAAAGTCCCTGAAAATGTTAAATTCTGAAGTAAAATATCAAGATGTAGAATCCTATTTCAAATTTTCCAAGTATGAAAGTCTTTCTTTTTACGGGGAAATGCCTATTTTGAAAAAAGTTCAGCTCTCTCTGATAAGAAAATGTTGATTTTTTTCTTAAATTACTCTCTATTGCCAACTATTTTTTTGGTTATTAGCATCAAAGGAACGTTTTGATTATTTGTAAGAGTGAAAGAGGGGGGAGGGGGAATCAAAGTAATTTAAATTACAAAACGTTGAAAAAAATCTACCTAGCGTTAGAAATTGCTCTGAAGCATTTTTAGTTTCTCTCAACAGGGAAGTGATACCCGGGATTGAGGGTGTGGACACTTTCCAAATACCTAGAGATAGTGTAAAAACGTTATCGAAAATTCTTATAAGATTGCTTGAAAATTTTAGCTCGTTAATTTTATTTTGAACTTTGGTGGAAAACTAAAAATTAAGAATTGCTTTCCTATCAAAATGAACTTAAGAAGGGGGGGGGGGAGACCAATTAGAACAAAACTTTCGAAACTTAAGAATAAGAACCACTCAAAGCACGCGCAAAAATGCCTACCAACATTAAGTTACCTATCTAGATTTATGTAAACAGATAAGAATTTTCAACAATACCCCTCCTCCCCTACATTGCATGATCTCACCATTTCTTCCTTAACTTGCCAACTCAGCTGATACGAAGCACAAAGTGCTTATTCGTGTCTTGACCTTTCGTTTAAATCAACGATATTGATACTTATATGATCAATTAATCCGTTCGCGGTATTTTCCGATCATCTCAAAGTCAAAAAAAATCAACGACAAAAACACAGACCTTTAAGGTCTAGCTCTTTTACCCCGAACATGTCTGCCAGACGACACCTTTAAATTCAATCATGTGGTTACCAAAGCCAATATTTTTATGTTCTTTTAATAGGTCAATAATGACCCATGCTTCGGTACCCTTAGAAGAGAAAAAAAAGCTCGGCCTAACCGATAACCTTATTAGGGTATCAGTCGGTTTAGAATGCGCTGAAGATTTAATAGATGACCTTAAACAAGCTTTAAACGCGGTCACCGAATCGACTAAATGTAACGGTCTTAGTACTCTGATCAAATGATCATGAACGGATGTCGCAAATAGGGCCATAAATGGCTCAATTAATTAACACCTACGTACGTTAAGTTCCATCGTATATAAAAAATTTTCCAATTTTTTTTTCTTTCTAATTGTAATTTTTTTGAAATTTTTAGTCTTGTTCGTGTATTTTTATTTGCTGTGTACATTTTTTTTTTCTATTCGAATAAATCATTATTGCAAATCATACCCATGTCTTGGATTTTCTTTCTGCGATAAATCATATAAATAGCGTGAACGTACATTTAAAACATTTATTCGTTTTTTCCTAACAGATTCATATGTAATATCTACATTATAACGCGTTCAAATTAATTACGTATATAAAAAATTACCTTAAAACGTATCTATTCCATACTTTACAACGTATAAAAAATTCATTCGTCATTCTTTTTTTTTTATACACAATTGCCTAAATTTGAAACATAGTGAAAGCAAATTAGTGTAAAAATTGATCACGAGACCTATACGAAAATCTTTTTACAAACAAATTAACTCATCATGATAGAGTTACTTTCGCTTCTCATCGCGTGAAACTCGTAAAATATCGTTGTGATTTCAAAATTTAATACAAACAATTTTAATAAAAGTTTTATCACATAAATAACAGTATAAAAAATAAACACGTAAAAATCTAGTATCTAAAATTGATCTACAATATTAATCATTTCAGACTTGATACAAATTTGCACAATATTGTGTAAAAGCGATTCGAAAATCTAAAAATTTCTCCCTTCCCACACATGCCCCAGATCAGTACTGTGCTTTATTTTCGGAGATTAAAAAAAATTTCGATCGTTTCACAGTAGCACCTTTCGATCTTGATCGCTTTCGTTGAAAAAAAAAATAATTTTTATGACTATAAAATAATGACTAGAGAAGAAAAGATATTTACAAATTTATAAGAAAAAAAAAAAAAAAAAAAAGGAAAGGAAAGGAAAGGAAAAAGGATACGTTATATTGTCACAATTAAAAAGCTCCGAAGCCGGCGCTTCAACGTATTTATATGTATAAAATCATGCTAAATAGAGAAGGTAGGTAACTGAATAGCGAGAGGTTTCCAGATCTGGTACCACTTGAAAAGCTTACATGTTATCTCGACCTATGCTGAGTCGAGTGTACGGGTATCTCAAATTACACATACATCAAGATATGGCAATGATATGTTTGTTTCTCTGGTCATCAATACGTACAAATATAACATTTAGATATAGTATGCAATAAAATAACATACATTAGACAGGATATGTAACTGCGTAAAACGGAATTGGTAGGTTTAAGTGAGAGATTCGTGTTCAATTAAGTAGATAGGTAGGTAGGTAAATTATCACAAAAAATCTAGGCGAAGAAAAAACAGGAGTAGGTAAATAGATTACAATTTTACAAACACTTACATAGTTAGATAGGTACATTATTACACGAGATACGAGAGAGAAAGAGAGAGATGATAATTTTGCAAAAAAATACAAGAGTTACGTTTTATATATTGTACAAAATTATCTTATACCCTTTTTAAACTAACGAATTTGGGTTCCTTCCTACGATTTTGTTACGAGATTTAACAAAAAAAAAAAAAAAAAATTAGGAATGGAGATTAAAGATTTAATTAACTTTGAGCGGATGTTGAGGGTATAATTGTTTATCGAAGTCGGAGCTGTAGGCGACATTGTTGCGTTTTAAAAACGAATACAGTTTCTTGAATGTTGGCCTTTGATTGTAATCGCGTTCCCAGCATTCGCACATTAATTCGTATATCTCTGATGAGCATACCGAAGGTTTTGGTAACAATGCAACCTGAATGGAAAAATATTAATTAGGTTTTAACAATTAACATAAAAATTCTATGATGTAAAATATTATGTGAAAAAATATTATTTTTCGGTAAGGTGGGTGTTTTTTCCGGAAAATTGTTCCAAGATGAATTTTTTCTTAGTTCCGTTGTGCCTTCAATTTTGAAAGTGTACAATTTTGTCACGGGATGTTTCCTTGCTAGTTTGGTTTAGTACAGTACAAATTAAAATTTAAAACTCAAAAAAAAAAGAAAAAATGTTTTTCCAGATTTGCCCCTTTAAAGTTCATCTGAGCAAATGCAACTAATAGTTACTGCCATTAGTTTTGAAAGGCGTTTTGATTTTAGTTCTAGAAAGAAACATTATGCAATTTTAATATTAAAATAAATTGCTGCTGTAATAAGTAGAATCCTCTTGCAATTTTGAACCAACTTTTTTTTAAAATTTAGAACTATGATTAACCCAGTGTCATTTGCATTATTTATCAAGTTCAACTTTACATTGAAAAAAATTCGCTACTTCAATTAGAATTCTTAACTGTGTGAGAGAATAGAAATCTCTCAATTCATTTATTTTTTTCAATTTAGGTAGAATAAAATTGTTGAAAAAAATTCACAATAAGCAATAAGCATTTCAGAAAAAGATGGTGATTTAGGTATACAAAAAATTGATGCTTTCCTATACTTACAAAACTTCAAGCCATTTTAATTCTTTTACCACTTTTTTTATAACCTTTCCTCCCAAAGAGTCAATCAAATTTAATTTTTTTTTTGAAAAAGTGGAAAATTTTGAATTATTTAATGAGGAAAATTTTCCACAAAATTTTCAGAAAAGTTTTGATGACAACTTTTGCAAAAAATTTAGGTTTACACATTAAAAAATTTCATACAATTTAAATCTGGTTTTGATTTTTTACTTTTTAACTCTCTCTCCTCTTTAAAACATCGCAAATTGGAATTGAAAAAAAATTAAATAAAAATAAGAAGTTGTTGGTGAGTTGGTGCATTTTAAAATTTTGAGCAATTCTATTTCAGCTTCCATTTCTTACGGTGTTTTTTACCGGTCCTCTCATACATTTCTCTCTCTCAGCCCCATCTACACATTCTCAAAAATACTGAAATCATTGAGAAAATTTTTTGTAAAAATAATTTATGAGAAAACTGAAGCTTTCTAACAAGAAAATCAGGTATCGAAGTTTGCAAACTCACTAAAAAAAAAGATATTTTCAAGTCTTATCAATTAAGAATAATTAGAGGTTTTTTCCCCTATCAATAATCATGAGCAAGTGAAAATGAGTAAGTGAAAATATGCACGTGAAGGCATATTTTTCACAAACTAGAATTTTTTCAAAAAAATTTTCTGAACTGAAACTAGAAAATTGTTGAAGATACACCACCAGCCAAAATTTTAGGAACACAAATTCATTTTTCGCAAATTTTTAAAAATTCAAAGAGTCCAAAATGGTGAAAATATTAAAATTTTACTAAATTTACCTAGAAACCTGAGATTTGGTTTGTAAGGTACCTACCTATCATATTTTCAACTTTTATAGTCGATTGGTAATGGTTTCGAACTGTTCTGGAGCATCCAGAGAGTTTTGATTTTTTAAATTTCTTTCAAAAATAAACACTGGAGAAAATTTTGAATTTAAACCGGCACAAAGATATTATGAAAATCTATCAAAAGATAAAAATGGTCACAAATACGATAAGTCCGAGTTTATGGGGGCTGACTTTTCATCCTACTTACAGTGAAAGCTCTTTTTCGGAAACTGGAGCATCCAAAAATCCCCTAGAGCCTCGAGAACGGTTCAAAACCATCGTCAATTGATTCGGAAAGTCGAAAATAGGATACGAACCAAATTTCAGCCTTTTTCTTTCGCGCATTCGTGAACGATTAATTTTTCAAAAAAGAAACAATCATAGAAAAAGTTTTCGATTTGAACCGGAACAAAAAAATTTTGAAAATATGTACCCAAATCAATCGAAAGGGTCACAAAGATGATAAATCCGAGTTTATGGGTGCTAAATTTCATTTTCAATCTAGGTACTTGACCAAAGCATTTTTTTCCAAAGTTAAGAATCCCGAAATCCGCTGAAGGCTCCAGAATGGTTTGAAAACCATCACCAATTGACTCGCCAGGTCAAAAATAGGGTACAAACCAAAGTTCATCTTTCTAGGTCAATTAGGTAAAATTTTAATTTTTTTCTCATTTTTGGGTCATACCTAATTAAATTTTTGAAAATCTGCCAAAAATCAAAAAATGAATTTCCATGCAATTGAAATTTAGGCTCGGTGGTGTATTTCAAGGTCATCTATCAATTCATTTTAGTCTGGTTCCAAAATTTTTGTACTGATTGGAATAGGTACTTTCCTTGTGAGAGTGATAACTGTGATAAGTATCATTTAAAAAAATGTGTTTTTGGGCTTTTGAGAATATGGAGAAAGAAAGATAAGGGTCTGTTTGTAATTTTTATATCAATTTTTTTGAGCTTGTGATTTTTATGCGAATAATTCAACATGTTGGAGTGTTAAAAATTTTATGAACAAAAATAGAACACCTCCCCAATGATATATGTAATGTTGAAAATTTTGCTTTTGGTTTTGATTTCAATGTTTTGGCAATTTTTCAAAATTATTAGGATAAAATGTTTTAAAATTTATAATTTTTTATAGGCACGTATATAGGTATTACTTTCAGATCAGTATTGTTTTCATTTTATAAAAAAAAAGAAAAAAAATGCAACTTGCAACTTATTGTTAGACTCGTATATCGTTTAGAAACCTACCTGTAATTGACCGCCATAATATAAATTTTCGGCGTTTTGTATCACTTGTTCATCGGTTAAATGAGGATACGGTACATCACGAGCCAAATTTAAGATCTCCCACAACGTCACTCCGAATGACCACACCGTGCTACTGCACAGATATCGTTCCTAGAACACGATTCAAACGAATTATTCACAGATAAATTCTATGTAGGTTAATAATTCCATATGCTCTCATCTACACATTGTTTCCGACACGACCAAATTATTAGGTAAAGGCCATGCAAATGCAACTATAACGTAAAACAAGATGCTTTTATTTACCAATAATATCGATTCCCATGGTAACCATCGCACTGGAACTGCGGGCCGATTCCCCATATCGGCGTAATGTCTTCGGTAAGCGTTATTACAAATTGCTACGTCAGCTACTTTTACTACGAATCCTCTGCTAACCAGGCAATTTCTGCAATAAGATTGAACGGTGATAAGAATAAGTAGGTACCTATACATTATATTACAAAGTGTATACACAGTCTCCACGCTCTTTCTTTCCCTTCCTTCTCTCTTCTGTTGTAGGGAAATAGGTAGATATATTTTTAGGTAATTGTTTACCTGGCTGCTAAGTCTTTATGGACTAAATTTTTTGATTCTAAATATTTCATCGCTGATGCGATCTGCGTGCTCATGAATATTAATGTGCTATACCTGCAATAATTAATTTATTAGGTCAAGTTTCCCTCTTATATTTAATGGCGCAGATTTGAAAATTTAGCAGATTTTTATGAAAATCAGCAGTGAGAGAGAGACTTACTTAATATTAGTTCGATTTTGTAACAAAAACAAAATATCTCCGTATTCGGCGGGGTATTCGGTTATCAACCATGGTGGCTGTTCGGCCGTACATACGCCAAATACTCTCACTAAATTTTGGTCTTGTAATGCGGTGAGTAATCTGATTTCTCTCATCATATCACCTTTACATGTTTTCACAGCTATTCGACCTCCGTTACAGAACTCGACGTTGTTTGTTTCGCATAAAATGATCTGCGAACATTATTTCAGTCATTAAAAATTATGAAATTCTCGACTTTCACGCATATTCGAGACAGAGAAATTATGTACAAACCTCGCCTAGATGACAAGATCCAAATTTGCTACAAACTTTGAAAAAATATCTAGGAAGTGGTACAATATCGCCTTCTCGACATTTATAAGGCATTCCTGTACCCGGAGCAATATTCCACGAAACCGTCGGAGCGGTTAGCTGTAAAACCGCACAAAACACCAGTAAGATGAGAATATTATACGTATATTATAAGTACTTTGTGCATAAGAAAGCCTGAGCTAAACAATAAGGAACTGGGCTTACTCTGTGTTTATCATGTGGTGATGTGTGGTATCGTTTACGAGATGCAGTATCGTAAAATAACGACGATTTGTCTTGTTGCATGATAATTTCGTTATTCGATTGAGGAACCGGAGGAGGAGGTGAAAGAGACTCCGGCTCGGGGCTGATTTTTCTCAAACTCTTATAAATGGCCGAGTGAGAGAATTTATCTTTTTTACGAAGATGTTCTCGGTCATCGTCTACCTCGTCTGATTCTTCTTCTTCGTTCATATTTTCATTATCGTAACAGTCGATATTGTCTCGATCTCGTACTAGTGATTTGATCGGATCTGAGTCATGGTTTTCCAATAATAATAAATCTGCGGAAATCAAGATAAATTTGAAAAATCAATTTGCCTATGTTCATTTCCAAAGGAAAATTTATTTAGAAAATTATCAATTTTCTTCTCAACTTACCAGGCTGTTTTGGAACAGCATCGTAGTATGTATTTGTAATACCTTTCTCCACCTCGTTGATTTCTTCGGTCAATTGTTCTATCACAGTTTCTAAATCAGTTTTTTGTTGATGTCTCTCCTCGTAAATATGAGTCGGATTAACAATAACGTTGTTATTGGTAGTCGGTGATTTATTCAAAAGAGAATCCTGCTTCAATAAAAACTATCAATCGATAAATATGCACATTTTAATCCATCACAGCAGATATTTTCATACTTATAAATATGTTATAAATACTCACTTTCGACTTCATGCTATCCACACCGAACGGATTTTTCAAAATGGAAGCAGGAGAATTCTCCAATTTTTGGCGATGGTTCAACACTACAACTACGATGAACACACCCAATAGCAACAGCACTAAGGCAGTCAACAGGCCGATCACTATTTCTACGTAATCACCGGCTGTTCGTTCTTTTTGAGCTGAAACTGCATCGGATACTAACGAAATGAGATAAATTTATTGCATTAGAAATACTAACGTTAAAAAGGTAGGTACCTAATAGTCGATGAGAAAACTCACTTGTTTGAGGTGGATCCCAAGGTGGATCAACGACACCACCTGCTACTACATAAATTTCATCCGTACTAGGTTCTGGTTTCATTTCAGGGGTATGGTTTCCTGTGGCGACCACTGAAATAAAATAATCGAGAAATTCAATTTTTTATCGAGAAATAAAACAGAAAGAATTCAAGTACTCGGGAGTAAAAGTAGCGCCATCGAACAGAATGATGGCAAAGCTTTGTTTCTCGCATAGGTAACTCGAGTGCTCTCTATGTCATCGAGTCGAGTATTGGAGTTTGATAATGGGTACCTATTTCTACTCGTATATTCCGATATACGCGTTTGTTATTTTCAATTTACCTGATTCAAAATTCACTTCGCTAAGCATTATCCATTTATTAGCGAAGTATAATCTGACTTTTACGAATCTTCCGATATTATGATTCAAATGAATCGTAACATTTCTGGCATTCTCCAGTATTGTATCTGGCATATAGGTATAAATCACCGGATGACTATTGTAGTGTACTCCACCGATGCTGAATAAAATACGAGCTTTTGAAAACACCTAAAAAAATTCAAAAGTGTTAGAACATTTTCCTAGTAGTTTATATAAGAACTTGCATTTTCTGTGAGAAATGGAGAACAGAAGGAGGGGCCGGAAGAGAGGGCATTATTATTAATTTTGTTTTTGAAATGGAAACATTGAAAATGAATTTTCATTCGAAGAAATTAGGTTCCTGTCAAATTCACTTTTTGTCTTTTTTTTTCAATCGAAAAAACAAAATGAATAAAATGAAAATCGGAATTTTATCAGTGAATTGATAAAATGCATAAAACAGCTGATTGACCCGATTAACGAAATTACTGAAAATTTATTAAAATAAAAATACTCAGGTGCCTAACGTAAAAGTTTTATCTATCCTAATGAAAGATTTTCATAAAAAATAATGTATACCTATTCGTACCGATGTACTCGTAGGTAAAATAAGTTGCCTAACCAGTTCGCCGTAAATATGAATTAGGTACTGAACAAGTTGATTAAAAAGAAGCAAGCCCGCAAACATGTTTTTTTTTCCAATTCTTAAAATGAACTTTTTTTTGGGAAGGAAGGGAGGGGGGAGAGTATTCCTGAAAAATACCTTAAAGCATCAAAATTTAGAAATGGAAGAGGGTTGGTATAGCAAAAAAGGCCAGATTCGTTCATATTTCTCTAGCGTGATACAATACTTTGAAAGATAATCTTTGCACTCATTTGTAGGTATCGAGGTAAAAAAGAAAAAAAAAATGAGTGAAGACGTACTATAGAGTTCTCAGCGATTTCATAAACGTTGCCTTTTTCAAAGCGTCCAAATTTTTAGAGGGGATTGGCTTTGGAATTCTAGATGGTCCTTATTTTTAAATTTTGAAAATTGTCCTTTGGCACCTTCTAAATCCAATTTTGTAAATAATTATCAAAATTTTGTTTTCTATCCAAGACAAGGTGTATTGTCAAAAGTTGATAAAATCAGAAAAATTTAAAAACTAAAAAAGTAAAATTTTCGTATATGTCTCTTACATTAAGAAATTTCTTGAAACAAGTTTAAGTAAAGCACATTCAAATAAAAAAATAAAAAAAATAAGAAGAATAATTAGCTTCAAATTCTATTCAAAACTTTCAAGCTATTGAAAAAAATCATTAAAAATCAAAATTTTTCAAAATTTCAAGATACTCTTCTCATTGATTTTAGGTTTTTTTTTCATAGGTGCAAAATAAAGGTCCAAAAAAATATTTCCGACAATTTTTTTAAAATCTTAATATCGTTGTTCTGATCCATGTTCAAAAACACTTTTGAGCAATTTTCATTTCTAAATAATATTACCTATAAGGTGCACCGGGGGAAGTTGGAATTCGGGGTAAGTTAGAAAACTTGCTCTAGCGCCTAGAGGTTTATATCTGGCAAAGTGCCACTAAAGGTGACTTGAGGGTACTACCCCTACTTCATCACGGCATAAAAATTTTCGCGATTCAGTTTCATTTTAGATGTCTTTGGTTCAATTGTATTTTGTTGTTGTTTTGAACTTATTTTGAATTTGGTCTAAAATACAGACTTTCTATTTCTTAGTTTTTCGCATATAGCGGACGAACCGTGCGTCTTAGTGAAAATCTGATGAGAGTAATCTCAAAGAGAATTAAATTCTCTACAATTTTGATTTTATGCAATTTTTCTAGGACGCTCGGTTTGTGATCTACGCCTCTGCAAAGTTTAGCCTGTTCTGACTTCCCCCAATTGGAGTAAGTCAGGACAGTTTATATTTTATTCCACTGAGCGAAAGCTACTGTGTCAATCGCGCTCAAATTTTTACCATAGGTTAAGAACCCTTATGGGAACCTACATAATGAATTTGATCCATATTGATTCATTAGAAGGGGAGTAACAGCTGGTCAAAGTTGAAATTGCGAAAAATCATTCTGACTTGCCCCGGTGCACCTTATGTACTTTTTAAAAACTTTCAATTTTTTTTTAAGAAAGCAAAAATCTTTTCTCGATAAAATCAACATTTTTGAGATCGATTTTCAATCTAAAAAAAAATAGAGTGACCTGAATTTTTTCATTTGAAAAATGTTGATAACTTTGAGCTGTTTGGAGTAGAGCAGCAAATTTTTAAAGAGGTCTTCATATTGATGGAGATGGCCAATTTTATTGACCTCGATAAGGCGTAGAAAATTGACAATTTTCAGGTCAATGTTCAACTCAAATTTTTAAAAATTCGAACATTTTTTCATTTTTTTTGTTCAACGTGGTCTCTCGATGTCTTTAATATTCATTTCCATATCATCACGGTTAAGCCATAAGCCATTAGAAAACCTCAAAGTTCATTTTTAAGATGTTCAGGAGTTGTCAAAATGTAGCTCTTTCCTTCAAAATTTATCATCATTGTGCAACTATCTCTTTGAAATGATATGGTGACCTGTTCTGACAATAGGGGCCATAAGTCGGATTTTTCATTTTCAATTTGTTGGCCATTTTGAAAACTAGACATCATATCGAGTTGAATGAGACCACCCCAGCCTCCTAGCTCATTTTTTCCCACCTTTTTTCATTTCTTGAAGTTGAAGGATTGAAAAACAAAATTTTGAGAAAAACGCATTTTTTAAAGAAAAAAAATTATGAAAACTGATAATGTGATGTTTTCCGAGAAAAGGTACATAATGTTTCAAAAAATGAATTCTGGTACTTGAAAGTGCGTAGAATAACATGGAATAAGTTAAATTTACGATAAGAACACGTTTGCATTATAAAAACGTAAAAAAATAAGATAAAATGAGAAATTTTTTTTTTTAAATTGAATTTTTTTTTCGATTTTTACTCTCTTTTGCAAATATATCGAAAACTAAGCCTCATAGAAAAAAACTAATGACATTATGTCGATTGGAAATTCAATTCTCTACAATTTTCCTCGACATAATTTTTTCGTAGAATGCTTTGTTCCGCCTCCAGATAGCTTTAAACGTTTTGAGCGCTCAAATTTTCGACTGACACTAACTTCAAAATGCGCTTTCGAAACATTTTTCGGCCAAATTACGTGTTGTGGCTGTGTCACATGACAGTTCACATGTCAAACAACCAAAATCCGCGAAAAAACAATTTTTCAAAATTTTGACGTATTTTTACATTTTTGCCTCTACTGTAAAATAACGTTTTCCGACGCGACGTATGGTACCTTTTGTCAGAACAGGTCACAGAAATTAGAATTGAATAATTTAAAAGACCACTCAAATGAAAAAAAAAGATTTTTTTTCAACACATAATGGTTAGACATTGACTTTAAAACTCTAAATTTTTCTACATCTTGTTCAGGTCAGTTGGTCATGATTTAAGTACAAAAATTCAAGAAAATGGAAAATTTTCACCAACATTTTTTTTAGAAGGTAGATACTTAAGAATATGTATCGCATCCATCAACTTTTTTGAGAGATGAGGGTAGAAATTTTCTCAATATTTTCTTGATTTTCCCATTTGTGAGTTAAAAATTGGAGGAAATGAAAAATTGCTACATTTCAATAGAAATTTCAGTTGATAATTTTGATTTTTTTTTGGAGGAGCTCGAGAGGGCACAAAATTTTCTAGGTCTCAGAATTTTATAATCAGAGTCAAAATTTCTATTAAGATCCTTCACGAGTCTCTAAGCACTAAAAATCCCTCAAATCCAAGAGTGAATAATTCATGTAAGGTATCTTTATTTGTAAGGTACCTATAATTCCAAAGAATGGACGAGAGAAAGTAAACAGATTCGAAAGAGTAAAGAACTACATATTTTTGAAATCTTACCTGTACATCTTTACGAAAAGCATTATTCACGAAAAAAAGCACAGCGCTGAAATTTCTGACCACATCGAATTCGAAAACCATTTCCACGTAGGAAGAGGGAAACGAATCATTTCGCCATCCTACCCATCCACTTCCTATTAAAACACATGGTAAAACACACACACAAATTAATATACACACATAGAAAAAACTTAAACACAATTTCATCCGCATTAATTCATCAAAAATTCGAATAAACCGAACTCACCTGTTCCATATCCTATATCAATTTTGAAATTATCTCCGCCCAGGATTCCATCGACTAAACGACCCAATCCGTTGTCTAAATAACCATTGGTGACGTTACCATCGTACGAAACGTCGCTCAAGTCTTTACCCTCTTTCCAATATACGTCTTCTGGCACTTGGTAACTGAGGATGCCACCTGTAACAACGATAATTTACATTTTTTTTTCCTCTCCACGAAACGGAATCCCGCAACCCTACACTAATTCCCACTTTCCAAATAAGCCAAATCACATCGTGCATTTATAATTGAGGGTGTTTTAATCAACGTTCCGTCGACCATACTACGCGCCTCCAATGTTATCATTCAATTAATAAAACACAATATTGCGGTAAAAAGCGAAGAGGGAATTATTTTTACCAACGCAGAGCTGTGGCGGTGTTCTTATATATATATTATAAAGGTGCGCAACACCCTCGTTTATAGTATAAGACTATGGTACTATACTACCCATCAATTTACAATCAGGATCAAGCCCTCGCGATTCCTCTCTACCTCGAGTCCTTACCCAGCACCGAAAGCATTTGTGACGCATCGAAATCTCCGAGCTAATATTTTATCAGCGTTATTTTTTTTTTTTTAGAATTACGCTCATCGTGCCGAGAAATATTTTATTATCTCGTCATTGGCACGCCGCCGCAAACAGGGGTCTCGACGGGCAACACTTTTGAATACAAATTTACACAAAAGGGTTGCTGTATATTCGACATTATGTTTAATCATTTACTTAACGCGGTTAATTTTTTCCACAGCAGACCAATTTTTTGCCATCTAAATCCAATTCGACAGCTGCGCCAGTTTGCCAAGTATAAAAGAACAAACCCGAAAGCATGACTTATCTCGTTTTCGAATCTATGATCTGGTATAACTTTGAAATAGCGGAGGCGTGTTTCGGGCCAGATTTCTTTCGTAGCTGTATAGATATCTCTTATGAATATTTTAATTTTATTCGTCGCCCCTTCGTTAACGACTACACGACCGGAGACACTCGATGAAAATATGAAGGGAAAAGTGTTAATATGCGGAGGCGAAATTTTCCCTAACATCTGCATAAAGATGTAGGTAGGATGCCTACTTTTACCCGAAAAAATACAGCCGATAAAAAATTTCTTCTCCAGAGAGTATTCGCACATCATCGCGTCGTCCTATACTATGCACGCGCGTGCACGCATTTAGAATTTATTTTCTTCCCCCCCTCACCCCTTTTCCTCGTCATTCTTTTCGTTGAAGATGCTTCCGTCAGAGTCTACGTTTTTCTTTTTCATTCTTTCTTTTTCATGCATTTTTTTTTTTTTTTTGTAAAACTTCATAGAACATGTTACAAAATCTCAAACGAGTACTACGTACCAGCTGTTTACTGTTTAGATGCTGCTGAATGGTAAATTTTATATTAAAAAACCTGATGCTTTTAATATAAAATTAGTACAGCAGCGTTGTTCTTCAGCTACGTTTATTCTTATTGCTTTATTTGTCAAAATATATCTTCTTTATTTCTGTGTTACGCGATTTTTCTTCGTCTTTTTCTATACCAGGTTCGCTGCTCATCTATCGTCCCATATTTTCATTTTGCAGCATTGCAAATACGTACGTAGCTAGCTAGATAGGTACTAACGTGAGTTTGATTTTTATTTTTATTATTGTTTTTATTCTGGGTCTGAAGTAGGTACCTGTAACTACCAAAGTTGAACTTGAGACGTATGTACTCTGAGAATCCCTCTGGCTATAAAATTGAAAAAATTATAGGTACCTACTTACGTACCTACTACATTTTTTCAAAATTTCAAACGTATTTTTATTTGAAAATTCTTTTTTTGCCATTGGTGTATTGTACGTAAATGCGGGTAGACCATCTTTTGAAAGTTCAAATGTAAAATCCGCTCAATTCCACCCAAGAAATTAATTTCAACAATCTCCTATTCAGAATTCTGAAATTAAGAATATTTGATTCATCACGATTTGATCCAGGAGAGTTTCTCATTGAAGTGGGTCTATAGGTATTTGAGGAGGAGGAGGAGCTTATGTACACTCAAAATTTTCCAAAATTGTAAAACGTTGCACTCGAAACTTCAATGAGGAGGATCTTGACCCCTTGAAATCAATAATTAAGAGGGAGAGAAAGAAGGTGGTAAATACGTATGTATATATATTTTTTTGAAATCTGAATTTCAGTAATTTTTCTGCATTTTGACAACGCATTCAAAACCATAAGTCAATTTGAAAACCATATCAATATGTTTTGTGCTTCTTTTGGAACACGATGCCCTTTAAAAACTTAATTTTCCATTCAAAGTCCATTGTTCAAGGAACTTTGAAAAATGTAATAGGCTACGAATTTTAGTCGATTTCCTTGAAAAAATTTAAAAAATGTGTTTTGATTTTAAGGATTGGACGAGCCATTTTCCATCAAAATGAGTTTGTGAGTACATCACTGAATTCTACACATTCTGGTCTATAAGATGAGTTAGTTATTTTTCATCAGAGCTGTTTGGTAGAAATTTTAAAGAGAGGGGTAGAGTAAAAAACAGGAAACTATTCGAGCCCAGTTTTATATTTTTTTTACCAGCGTGAAAAATTTAAAAACTCATATCAATTTTCGTTCTCTAATTTTTTTACCCCCCTCCCATTTTCAGAATTATTGTAGCACACTGCGACTGTTTAAAGGTGAGATAAAAAATATTTAAATGCATGACCCTGAACTGATGCAAATAATGGCGTCCAAAAAACATTTGCTATAGTTGATGGTGTACATCAATGCAAACAATAGTGCAAAAAAATTGAATAAATGATTTGATACCCCTTAAAATGAATATAGGTTTTCTATAAAAACAAACGAAACAAAAAAAAATTGAAGACTAAGCAATTTGTGAAAAGCAGTAAGTCAGAGCAAGAGCTTTCACAACAAATTTTGACCAATTTCGTCCGGAAAAAATTTCCAAAAAATAGTTTCTTGTAAAAAAGAACGTGTTCGCATCTGCTGGTTCAGGAATTTTGAATAGACTAAAAATGCGTCTATTGTATTTTTTCCATGAAAATTCAAGCAAATAATCTTTAACTTATAAACTTTCAATTTCATTTTTCAATATATTTTTAAGCGATGAATACACCAATGGCCAATGCTAATGCAAAGATCATTTTTTAGAGTAATTGATTAATAATTTTTGAGAAAACTTTAAATTATGTTGTTACAATTGATAACAAAGCAGAAAATGAGAGGTGAAAAAATTAGAAGACGAGGGTAAAAAAATGGCAAATTCATTTTTTTGTACCTAATTATGTAATTTTTTTTTCGACGAACAGAAATTAAATTAAAGCTTTTAAAAATAGATACCCACTGAGGGCATATACAATTTGGGCACATTCTCACTCCTGGCATACAAACTGGGCACACTAGAAAAAAAAGAACGAAAAGAGCACATACAAACTGGGCACACAGGAAAGAATGAACCTCGCATTTAAAACTTTTATTTAAAAACTTGAATGTAAAAAATGTAGGAACCATTCAAACATTATGTTTTGCTGATGCACTAATCAACGCTCGTTCACAATTTTCTTTGGTATAAGGTGGATGGTTGTGTTCATTTGGCTGTTCGGTAATTACACACATGGTCCCCATAGTTTTCAGATTCGAAGAGCACTTCCTGTTCGCACACCGCCAATGCTGTTCTCCAGTCAATTTCAGCAATCGTCCCTTGGTAAATTTAAAATTACCATATGACAAAACGTCTTTTTCACGCACTGATTTTGATAAAACGACACGTTCACTCATTTTAAAAGAATTTTCGAATAAGAATAAATACAGAACACACTTCGAAGCTCTCGTAATTGATACTGACATACTGACAATAGGTAAATATGGTGATGAATACGAAAAATGTAATGCAGATGAGCATTTGTTACCAAAATTTCAGCTGAAACTTGATTTACCTAGGTAGTGAGTTCATTGTCGCAACTAACCTACGCATAAAAACGCAAGTAGGTACCTAGTTCAGGTAGGTACTTACTCTAATACAGATAATATGGATGGATGTGAGTTTAATTCTGTGTATGTAAGTACATGAATTACTAGAGTACCTACCTACTTTTTTGATAAGTACCTACATATCTGCTTTGGATTAAATCTATTGAGAACATAATGTGTGAATACATGTCCTATCTATTTTACCTATTTGATTATTTTCTAGTGTGTCGAAATAGTATGGCTTTTTTTCGATTTCGTTCATTTTTTCTAATGTGCCCAATTTGTATGTGTTCCTTTCGTTCTTTTTTTCTTATGTGCCCAGTTTGTATGTGTCATTACTGACCCCCTGGTGTGCTTGCTTATCTTGTGCCCAAATTGTATATGCCCATTGACATCTTGTTGAGCAATGCACGCTGATTTCAACAAGCTTTTTAGTTTTTCCCTAGCTTTATTAGATCAAAAGAAATACCAAGAAATGTTCTGGGGGAGGGGGAGTAAAAGAGACGTTAACCTTACGTTTCGTTTTGAAAAAAAAGGTACCGTAAGTAAACTTTTTTTGTTAAATGGTTGAAAATTTACCATAATGACCATTTTTTGAAATTCTTAAATTTTCGAAAATTCTCCAAAATTCAAAAAATGAACACGAGCACTTCAATGTATGGTTACAAGGGTTTTCAAACATTAAACTTTGTTTGAAAAAAATATATATATTTGTTATGAAAAAACTAAATTGTCATTTTTGAATTTTTTACATTTTTTCAAAAATTTACCCAATTGATTTCAAGATTTTTAGAACATGCTCTTTCAATTTCAATCTAGCTCGGTTTAATTGAAATCGCAGCTGGTATGTCGGTTCAAGTGGTTCCGTGTTGGTAAAATTGACGTAACCTACATGCCCTTAAAAAAAATGAAAGTAGGTAAAAGACCCCGAACAAACTTGAGTAAAAAACAAAAATTTGGTTAATTATAACTTATTTATAGGACCTCCAAAATTACTTAGTTGCTACATCACGTGATTTTGGGTCCTTCGTCTGATTTTTGGATTCCCCGAGAAAATTTTGAAATCCATTTTAAGCTATGTGTTTCAATACAGAGGTTTGAAATTGTAGCTATTTGATGGTCAGAAATAACGTATAAAATATGCAAACTAAATTTCAGATTTTTCCTTCAGCCTGATGAAATTTTTATTTCTCTATGAGAAATTGCACGTAGGTACCTAACCTCCTTCATTGAGATAAATAATGAAATTTTTTAGAATGCACTTAAATTTTAGAACTGTCGATAGCAAATTTTGTTCAAATTGCGTGAAAAAAAACGAAAAAAATTGGATAATGCTCTTCATTATGCTCACGCTAGATAAGTAACCACACACGAGTATAACTTCATCGACATAATATCAAAAGATACATAGTTACATACATAGAATTTCGACGTATTTTTTATTAGAAAATGTTCCATTATTCCACACATGATTACACATGGAGGGAACTTGCGGATATTGTTCCACTTCTCTACTAATACAAAATACATACAATGACATATTATTGGACGTCATTACATATACGGTCATTCTAATTCGATAAACTCTACTTATTGCATTCGAATGGCTAATTTAATTTCAAACGAATCGATTAAACGAGTTGATTCGCGGTTTTATGAAACATACAAAACGCGCTAATTAAATAAACTCGATGGAACGAACGAACATTACGATTATCCGCATCACCATCATAATTGCAGATGAGCTCGCTGTTTTCTGTCCAATACACCTGCTCTAATTGCTTTCGTTACACAAGAGATGGCAAAAAAAAACACACACAAAAAATCGTATAAAAAATAGGGAGGAAAAAGTCTCGTATCTGCAGTTTATATGGTACCCACCTATATACGAAAAGGAGACGACGACGTATATAGACATGATCTTTTTCTTTATTTTCCCCTTATAGTTTTTTTTCTCACAGAAGAACAATACGTACAAAGGTGTGTGGAATTTGTGAGAAGTATTGTCGCCCAGATGACCTATACGATGGTAGTGGCGAAGAAAGAGAATCGCGTGTCGTAGAAATAAGAAAATCGTTGATGGTTATTGCGATGACGTGAGAGAGTATAGAAAAGAGACACGAGGGGAGGCAAAACTCTATTTATTCTACCTCACATGTATATTATAGGAAATGGTATCCACGTTACACGGAAGGTACATAAGGGAAAAAACTATTACGGTGGCGTTTCGAAGAGAAGATAATATTTTACCATACCCTTTGGCAGCATTCGCCTTGTCGCCTATCATAAACCATGGGGACGGAAAAGAGTGGCGGCGTCGGCGGTGGTGAGCGTGAGATTCGAGTGAAAAATATATTCAGCTTCGAATACTAAATTATTACCAGCTCGTAGTAGTAGAAGGTACGGTGTCATCGAAAGGTACCTTTCTACCTTTGCCTTTGCTTTTTTTTCTCTCGCTTCATTGTTCACCTCCCACCTCGCGTCATCATCCTTCTGCCTCTTTCTGGTACGATACGAGAATGTGTTGTTTCGCGAGCACAGAACAAGATTCTCATCTAAAATTTATCCGGCTGGTGAACGAATACGAAATTTATGTTGGCAAAATGTCCGAACTTACGAAACAATTTAGAAAGTTAAAATCGTTTCCAGTGAATACTGCATTACATTTATACATGTAACAAGTTTTTGCTTTTATACACAGACGTGTCGACAAAGCGTCAACGTGGTATCGCCGATGGCCTTTGAATATTGCATAAGCTACTCCACATTTATACCTAGCTTTTTACAAATTAAACGCGTAAATTATTCAATTTTTTAAATCTTCGTCTTCTACGCCGCCGACGAAGACTCTTGTCACGTGCCCGCGACATCTCTCGCAAACCTTTAGATGTGTATCTACAACGTTGAATATCTAAAAAGCCAACCTTTTTCAGTTCCGCCTCATCGTGAGTAACGAGACTTTATACTCTGATTACCATTTTCGTCGTGTTTCCCGACAATAAAAACAAAAAAAATCGTATGTTTTAAATACGAACGATAAATAGGTTAGTTATAATGAGATGTAAACAAAACCTGGCTATGAAACGAATCGATAAAATATTAAAGAAAATTATCAAAGTAGAGGACTCGTTATTTTACTTTTTGTCACGCACCAGTGTACCTATTTTTTCTTTCCTTTAGTTTTTTTTCCACCTCTTTCTTCACTGAATTTTCTTTTTCTCTAGTCAATATTATTTCGTGCATTTTTTTCTTTTTTTTTATGTTTAAGTTAGACTGAAATATTGGAAAATATAAGTAAGTATGTATTTAAACGAAGTATTACTTTTTTTCAATAACGCGTTAAATATTTAGAAGTTATTGCAATCGACTGTAGGATTGTTCACCAAATTTCGTTCAGCAACAATGTCATGAAATTCCGTCTTTTGGTGAACCACTTTTAAAATCTCATTCAATTTTTCTCTATTTTGATCCGGAAATTTTCTTTAAAAATGATTCTGAAATGTGGATTTAGCATTGTACAATGTACATTTACATAGCCAGAATAAAACGTTTGCCAAGTTCTGTGTCATTCAAGTTTCACAGACACCACTTTTTGACGTCACGAATATTTTTCTTATTATTGGTATGAGCTAAACTTCAAGCATTCCATTGATAGATAAGTGGATGTTTTTTTTTTTTTACTATTATACTATTACGGGGTACTCATTTGAATTTCGAATCGAAGCACATTTCAGGTATTCACCTTGTAAGTAATAATTTCACCAAATTATTTTGGAAATAAAATATGTACATAGGTACTTATTTGTTGAGCACACAAAATAACGTCTCGTCGGTCCTTTAACCGGATGCAATCGTTACCTACCTGAAATTTTGCCTCAATTCCAGGAGCAGACTGGTCGATCGCCTAGGGCTCTGATACACCAAGAGGTCCCAGAGGCCATATTGAAACCATAAAATAAACTATTTTCACTTTCTCTAAATGCGAATTTTCGCAAGCTTTTGCCCTTGCTTCGCATCGGGCCAGTTTGCTTTACGTTTATTTCAAAATCAACATTTTTAATTAAACACATTCAAATTCTACGATTATTGTGTTGTCAAAAAAATAAACGCATCACAAAAAAGTTGTTTTAACTTCTCAAAATACGAATTTCTGAAATTTTTTTCCCTCACTATGCTTGGGCATCTGTGTTCTTTTTTCCAAATTGAGATAGGTAGAACTTTTACAAAAACCTATTAGGTACCTATTCAAATTTTAAGAAAAATTTAAACCAAAAAAACACACTTTTCACCTGAAAATACATAGTTTTTCTACTTCTCGAAAAACTAGTTTTTGCTCTCATTCTACTCGAGCCTGTTTGATTTTCATTTTCAAAATTGAAATTTTCAAAAACCCATCATTCAAATTATAAAATTTTAAGCTAAAAAAAGAACTTCAAAAACGTTTTTTTTTTACCCCTCGAAGTACGAATTCTTAATCGCTTTTGCATTCCCTTCTTCTAAACCAAAAAAAATCCATTTTGAAACTTTCAGAAGTTCAAAATGGAAAATAACAATTTTTTATCGTTTCAAAAATGTAAAAAAAATGTAGGTACCTACACTTTATTTTATGTAGGTACTTCAAAAACTGTGTTTTTTATTCAGTAAAATTGGTATTTTTTTCTCATGGCAAATTTTTAGTTCCCCCTCCCCCCAAAAAACCACCACTAATTTTGTTCCTGCCAGGTTGACTAATTTTTGGCGAAATTGAATAAGGAAAAAGACAAAAATAAAAATATGTAAATTGCACAACCCGCATTCAAGCATCTGAACCTCAGAAAAAACAGGATGAGAGAGATTATTAAGGGAAGAGGGGAAATTGGATCACTTTGAGGGCCTCATATCCGCCAGGGGCCCCCGAGAGAACCAGTCCACACCTGTTCGATTTAAATGAGCATACGCTGTGCCAGCAAAATTGGACGAAACTCGCCCTAATGGTTAGTTTTGATGAAAAACTGCCCACAAGTAATTTTTTGAGCCAATCATCTCACCTCAACTCGAGTAATACACATGTAAGAGATTTAATATCAGTTATTAGAATTTGAAAAATTCAAAATTGGACTTCCAATTGAAGGGCCCAGTTCCAAGTCGGCCTAAGTCCATTTTTATCATTTTTGAGTTAGCAGCGCCATCTGGTGGTACAGGTCGGTTAACACCTTTACCACCTTGTCCCAACACCTCGCGTTACTTTTTTCGCTCAGGAGTGCTGTTTTGCCGGCTCGAAAAAAAAAACGATCATTTTTTTCATTTTTTTTCTTCAGAATAGACGAAATTTGAAGGTGCTTTGAAAGAAATTTTTTCAGAAATGTATTAAATTAATGATTCGTGAATTTTTTTTTGAAAAAAACGCATTTTTTCAGCTCTTTTTCGAGATTTTTAACGTCAGATAATTCCAAAGTGGCCTAAGTCCACTTTTTCTGACTCTTTGACGTGCTCTGGAGCTGAAAATACGCAAAATTTAAAAAATACCAATACGGTACTTTAAAGCAGAAAGATCAAGCTTCACAACCATATAATCACATCATTTATTATTGAAGCGGAAGGGCGAGAAAAACAGTTATTTGCGTTTTTCTCGAAATGGAAAAAATGGACTTAGGCCGACTTGGAACTGGGCCCTTCAATTGTTTGAAAATTGAAGAATTTGTCAAACGCTCTGAGGATTTGTAGAACCACTGATTGCATGCTGAGCACAAATGAGTAAAACAACTCGAATACCCATTATATTCTGATCCTTAAAATTTACGAGATAGGCAAACAAACACACCCGAAATTCAAATGAGTTGCCTATAATGCCTACCTATCTGCGTTGAAGGAGGGCTATCACTTACGGAACACACTGTACCCTATAGGTAACTGAATGACTGGTGGTGGTAAATTAGAATAGTTATTAGGTATTATTCGTGTAGAAAAAAAATCGATTTAATTGCTTCATTATTATATGTTTTCATTCGGATTTCGTGCTGATAAATATTGGTTTTTAGTTATTTCTATTTGGTAATAATCAGTTTGATGATAACTTCTCCATTCTCCAATGATGACCTTGCAGAAAGTAAGAAGGAGGCCAGGTGGGCACGTGTGTAGTGAATATTCTCATCCTATTATTATGGTCTATTTTAAAATTTCCATAACATAAATAACGAAAAATCGCAGTTTTTTTTGTCGCAATACCAATTACAAATTTTTCTAAATATCCAAACTTCATTTTTTTTTCAACTTCGAGAAATTCAAATAATTAAATTATTTCAACCCCATCCAATGAAAATAGAATCAAAGTACTTACTCTGTAAAGGACATCCTTTCAGCTCAACCCTCAGGCAAACAGTTCTTCGATGCATACTATACGGTACAATTCGTATAATACTGGCAAACACAGGAGGCATAAGCGTATGCGAGACCACAGTAGAAGTGTCATAATTTCCGGTGATAATCTGTGGAAAAACAAGTCGAACAAATCCGGTCACCTTGGTGAAAAAAATCAGCCATTTGAAAGAAAAACTTCAGATTAACCCAGAACAGGGTCCAGTCCACAGCTTCACACACATACACACAATATGTACAATAAATATAGGTAGCTAGGTTCCTTCCTATAGCATACGTCGTTGTCGTTGGTATAGTTTCCTACTATACAGCAGTATATTACACACGTTACTCAATATTCTCGTCATTTTCTGTTCGTTCGTCCGTCCGTTCTTCGTGATCCCGTAACTCTTTCCTAAATAGGATTACTGTTTTTCTATGTTGAAAAACACTATAAACGATATTTTCGATGACAGCGAAAGCAATTTTCGTAAAAATGATGACATACGTGGAGCGGACCGAGGCCTGCGAGTTTTTCCGCGTTTAACCGACTAACCGTACTGAACGCCCCAAGGGTTATACGTCATACTGCATATATGCCTATTCGCCCAAAACCAACACATGACAGCTTATTATATTCCCGTCCCGTTAAGACAATTATTCCTTAAACGTTTTTCGTGCCTGTGTTACTCTATACAGTTCTATAACTCATATTGTACCTATACTAGGTATACGAGTAGCAGTTACGTATCCATGTCCTCTATTCCTTCACTTCTACGCTTTTTTTTTCAATCTGTCGAGTTTCCTCATACTTTTTTTTATACCTATGTCTGTATGGGTACATTGGTCGTCATTAGTGGTTATTTATCAAACTGACCTCTTTGCCATCCCAACGTTTGTACTTTTTCCATTTGTTTAAGCTCGGTCTCCAGTATTCTACCGAGTACTCCTCGGCGTACTCTTGTCCGCGTCCATGATCGTATCTGCCTTGAGTTTGGATACCAGTTATCGTGTGAACTACTGTTAGATCGATTTCTAAGTATTCCCGGACATCTGATTCAATCTGCTGTTTTGGACACCAAGCTCCACCAGCACGTTCCACTCGTAATCTGTAAAAAGAACAGCAGAATTCTGATTAGAAATGTGATCGCATAATATGAGAAAATTGGATTCAAAAAATCTTGTATATTTGGAAAGAACATTTTGAGCACCCCCTCCCCAACCATAATTTCAACTGCCAAGAGTTAACTCGGACCAATTTTGGAGTGTTTGGGCGTTTAAAAAAAAAACAACGATAGAATAGTTATTCATGTTGCTAAATGTGTCGTGTAGTGCCTAAAAGGGCTCGAAACTATTTGCAATGGATTGGGAGGTTTCAAAATAGGGTGCATAGGCTACAAAATTCCAGTTTTCTAGCACAATAGTAAAAATTTTCGTTTTATTTGTTTCTAAAGTTTCCCCAAAATTCAATAATGCACATTTTTGGCAATACTTAGTAGGGAACAGGGTTCCTCATTACTCATAGTTTTTTCTCAGATTTATGAGAATTTTATTGTCAAAATGATTTTTTTTCTTTCCAAAACGAAAAATCAAGGATCATACAAAGTTTTAAATTTATCAAAATATAATCCAAAAATTGCTTGCATAAATAAGGATCTGGCCAGATAAGGAGGCAAAATCGACCTTCACTTCGACTTTTCTCAGTGGCACCTCAAATGATGTCCTTTGATGAGAAAAAATTTCCCAGAATTTTTGGATCTCCTATACTTTCACCCTTCCCTGTAATTTTTTCTGTTTCATTGTGTTACATATTTTGAGGAATTTTTCATTTTTCTAGAAATGAAGGAAAATTTTCTTCCTTCAGCACAAAAATAGATATCCTAGAGGGACGTTACTGATCATTTTTTCCCTCCATCTTTGATTCACATTTCCATGGTTCTTCATCACCTTTCAAATGTATATAAAACTCGGGCAAAGCAAAGAGGTACCAAAAGTGTAGGAGAGGGAGGAGGGAAGAAAAGAACAAAATATTTTGGGAATTTTTTTCTCAATAAGAGACAATTAATCTGAGGCTATCAAAAAATACAGGAGTGGGAGCTAATTTCACCGACTTATTCTGTTGTATTCTAATTAGATACTCTAGGTACCTACTTTTTTCGCCATTGACGTCAAAATTAATCTTTACAAACGTCATTGCAATTGAAATGAAACTATAAAGATGAGTTTCTAGTGGATAAAAACTGGCTATTCGATTTTTTCATCAATTTATCCATTATTCGAACAATTTTGTTAAGATCATCAATTTTCTATTTCGGCAGTAGTTTTTTTTTATTGAGCTAATTAATAGGTTTCTACATTGTGGTGAAAACAAAGCTCAAAATGGTTACTAGGTGACCGAAAAGTTCTCCTTTCATTTTTCAAGCGGAATAATTTACTCATCACGCCGCTAATCCCTAACTTAATCAATTTGAAAAACAAAAACATTATCTGCAATAATACTGGCTTAGGATCCAGACACGTAAATAAAAAGGAGTGAAATTTCAAGTTTTGTGTACTTTTAAAAAACATGTCAAAATCAGAAAAAATTATTCATGGAAAAATTTCCTGTGGGGGGGGGGGAGGGGGTGGGACTAGGGCGAAATCTAAAAATATACCTAGGTATGGTGCTCAACGCAACAAGACCGACCAGCAGAAATTTCTTATGTTTAGTAATTTCTGTTTTTTTTCAGAGATTTTAAAAATCTTAATTTCTCAGATTGAACATAAAACTGTTTACTAATATTGTAGATCTGTACCTAATTTAAATTAGGCAGAAAATCTTTTACTCATTGGGGGGGATTCACTTTTAGGAAGGGAGTAACTCACATTCAGTGTGCTCAGAAATACTCAAGAAAAGAATATCAACAATGAGCCATTTTGGCTGTAGTCAAACCAAAAGGAGAAAATGAGAAATGCCCCCCCCCCCGAGGATGTACTGTGGAAGGGGTTATGCTGAAGTGGTAAATTTGAGAGTCATTCACAGGACTATACACCCGACAGGAAAATATTTCCCAAAAAAATCACGTTAATTTGCTTATGATACAAAATGATGGATTGATGAATTATTTACGGCGAACTGGGTATGCAATTTTATTAACACTTGTCAGTAGCAGATCTAGGAAATTAACTACAAGTCAGGATGCGAGAAAAATGAGGTGGCGATGACGATTGTTTGTTACATAGGTCTATGCTTACATTGCTTACGTTCAGATCAAAAAAAATTGAGTGACAGTGGTGCCAATTTTTCAATTATTATTGCAAATGTTGAAAAAACTGAAAAAATTTGGTAAATCTTTGGCCACTTTTCTCGTTTTAAAATGGAAAATAATGACTGAAAAATTCGCATCACTGCGTTCCGAAATGTTTTTCCAGTTTCAGAAATGATATCTTTCGATTTTTTGGCATAATTAATGCGAAATATTTGAGAAGAAAGAATTTTCAAAACACAAATTCACCCAAAATTAAGCGATTAGGAAATTTTCAGCCTCTCAGTAGAACCCTAAAAGTGATCTCTGATTACCATAAGAGCAAAAAAAGCACAATTTTTTCAAAAATGCTTCCTCTTTGAGTACACATATCTCCCCAGTAGGGGCACATCTGAAGCAAAACATTTTTTTAAGTAGCAAAAATTAACTCAGGATAAAGGTCTCCACCGAATTCGGTCAAAATACTGCAACCCCCCCCCCCCAATTACCATAATAAAACTTACAGTAAGGCGGATTGAAAAAATAAAAACAAAAACTAAACATCCTAGATTTTTACGAAAATTAACGAGGAAGTTTACCTACTTGAATGAGAAACTACCCAAAAACCTAACTCAATACTGCAAGATTGAAAATAAAATCTGAAAATACTCTCACTGTATAAATCAAGAATCATCTCCGCATCGCAGTAAGATTCATTCCAACGATTAAAACTGAACGAAACCAGCCATGGTATATCTATTCGTATGAAAAGCCTACTATGTACTATGAAATATAGCTAACGGAAACCAAAGTTGGAGAAACCTTCGGTAAACGCCAACAACTAAACTTAGCATGTTCAAATATGTTATCGCGCTTGGCGACGAAAGTACTATTAGTCATTTTCAAGGTTACCTGATAAGTATATCTACCTGGTTGCGAAAATACTCGTAGGTATCTAATATTAATTTTGATGACGATGTGCGGTGGTGCGGCCAACTATACACACTCAAGTTTATTAGATAGGTATCTAAACTTTGAAATATAGACTGAAACGACGGAGAAGAGGTAGTATTACCTAGCATTGTATTCGTGGTGCGAATGATACGCGTACTTGTGCGTAAAAAGCTCCGTGTTTATGAGAAGATTTATGCGGTTGATGGAAATGTTCCGTAGTGTGGGAGTTTTGTAGACCCAAATGTCTTATACATATATGAGATTTCTTCTTCTTTCACCTACCTACCCACTAGTTTGTTTTCTTAATGCATAACTTATCTCGCCGCATCATTTTTCTCGTATTTGTCTTTCTTTTGTTTATCTTTTTCGAAAACATATTGAACAGGTGAGGGAAAATTGCGTGTCTTTTGGGAAATGAGTGTAATATATAGGAAGGGGTACAAATATGAACATTTCCGGTATTTTTTAATGGAATTCTAAGAATTTATCTGTTACAGGGTGTTCTGTAACAGGTGTCAATTGATGCTTCTGCAACTTAAACCACACAAGAGTAACTTGGTTTGTCAGTCTTCGAAATTGAAGGGGTAAAGTAGTTATGTTTTTGAAGTCGATTTTTTTAAAGTGAAACTTTTTTTTAATAATTAGAAAAAATGAAATAAAAAACAACAAATAGTCAAAAAATAAAATTACATTGAAAAAAATTAAGAAATGATTAAAGTTGAAAAAATATGAGTGATTTTTATTTGATGGAATCATATAAACGAGTTAGGTACAGCATTTTCTGGACCTTTAGTCATTCATCGACCACCTGAATAGCACTATTCTTGACCAATCTGCTAAAAGGGAAGTTTCATTGTAAGCAACAAAAAAATCATTACAACCCTCTAATAAAGCAAAAGGGCCTACAAAACAGCCATTACTTTGGGAAATACACCAAAGTTTACACGCACCATACGCAAAAGGGCAAACCCAAAGAAACGCGAGTTCGAGAGGGTAGAGAAATCCCTCGTTTAATATATAAATCTTCATCGAATTCTGGACAAAATAATTCATTGTCTTCATTTGGTAACATTTTTGAACTGAGCGTAGAGAATGCAAACAAGTAAGGGGAGCTTTAAATGAATTCAACTGCATTGAAAATATGTATTTGTTTGTATACAAGGACCACTTTGCTATTCATAGCGGAATTCTTTTTCCGCATACCTCAACAAAGGGTAAAAGAAGAAAATTTACTAGCCAAGTGGGCTCGAACACGAGTAAATATTTCATTCATGACGTCACACCCTGCGGTCGCGTAGGCATAGTCTCCTACTGTACCGAACACCGCCACCATCATCCTCCTGTCTTCGATACTATGGCTAATGAGTTGCCTATCGAATTCGCCGTAAATACGAGTACCAGGCTGATTTTAACTCACGAGAACACTCCCACACCTACATAGCTGGATGTCACTAGGCGGTCATTTTAAAGATGTATCACGAATGCTTAATAATAAACGAATTAATCCCAAGGCGCTTGTAGGAACGTGATGTTTACCTCTTTTCATAATATCAAAGGTAATGTTGCTGCCGTGTTACGAGTAGGTACACGAAGAATGCGCAGACGAGCAGGGTCGCGAACGAAATACCCCCCTTTAGGGATCTCGTCCGCGTTTGTTTTCACGTAACAACTCGTTAAACTCACATTTATCATTCATCACCGGCGTAACACGGTGGCACGATGACGCCACCGATGGTTAATATTGTAATTCATTAACAATGTGTTCGTCTCCATGTAGTACACGATATATAACTGACCACTAGGTATTTTTCTCGTTCATTGGTTTGCCTCAACGTGGTAAATTTCAGACAAGATGAGTTACAGTTACGATGATGGTATTGCTATACTCGAGTTCGTGGTGTCTAACCCCCTTCCTTTAGAAAATGACAAGTGTGGTAAAGTTGACAAAATTGTACGTTGGGCGACGTTATCACGACATTCATCTGACATCAAGACGTGTCTTTCCGTCTGCATCGTATCATGTCTCGTGTAAACTGTTGAACTAACTCTTTCATTCGTTGTTTTCAACTTTGATATAGAGACAGTTACATTGAACTGTGTGTTTTTTTTCGAGAAGTTCAACAAACCAAATTTTTAAACCGAAATCCCAGATTCTGCCAATAATAGAAACTACAAATATCAGTTCAGCTACAGTTCCTTAATTATGGTACGGAAATATGGTGATTTTTTTTTCAAAATTTTGCACCGTGCGAAAAAAAGTGTTAAGTGGATATTGATAAAATTCAGTGCAAACCTTTACTTTGAGTTGAAAATAGCTCAGAAACTTTTTTTTAGCTCCGGTGGCGCCTCTAGAGGGGAGATGTGAGTCCTCAAAGAGCGAGAATTTTCGAAAAATTCATCGTTTTTTCGCTCTAGCCTTTACTCAATCTGTTTTGGGAAAAAATGGTCCAGAATCAAAAAACAGTATTTGAGATTCTGAGTCGTCCAAGGCCATTGCCATCAAAATCCATGTCCACTTTTAGGGTTCCATTGAAAGATATTGGTAGTTTCTGAAACTGGGGAAACATTTTGGAATGCAGTTGTGCCAATTTTTTGGGTCATAATAGCAAATTTAAAAAAATTGAAAAAAATTAAGTAGTAAGTAAGTGGTAGTCAAAACTTTATCAATTTTTTTGGTTTTTCAAAATTCGCAATCATGACCAAAAAATTGGTACCACTGCATTTCAAAATATTTTCCTGATTTTAAAAATGATATTATGTTTTGAGATATTTCTGAAGAAAAAATTTTCAGAACATGAATTTACCCAAAAATGAACGGTTTTCAAATTTTCAACCACTCAGCAGAACCACAAACGTGGTCTTGGATTTTGATTGCAGTCACCTAGATTGACGCAGAATTTCAAATAATATCTTTTGGACGCTAGGAGGCAGGAAAATTTAAATCTGAGATACACAGATGACACCACAATACTGGCTAAAAACATCGAGGACATGAAGGAGACCATGGGCAAGATTGAACAAGTTAGCCTAGCCAGGGGTCTGAAGGTGAACAAATCAAAGACCAAGATGATGATAATAGACAGGGTGAATGACAACCAACCTGAGCTGCTAGGAGCTGCGAGAGATAGATGGAATAGAAGTGGTACAAAGCTTTGTATATTTAGGCTCCCTAATAAGTAATAACCAACAGTGGAGGTTCAGAAGATGAGATAAGAAGACTTGCATCAATTGCAAAAACAGCTATAGGAAAACTCGACCAAATCTGGAAAATCCATGGAATCACCAAGAGAACAAAATTAAAGCTTGTAAAAACGCTCCTATTCTCAATATTCCTATATGCCTCGGAGATGTGGACAGTGAAGAAAACCCTATTGACAAAAAAAATTATGCTGAAAAGCATGCATAATAGTGTGTGATTTTGGACTGGTGTAAAAGCGTGCATTATCACGTTAAAAATGTACATTTTCGAATGCTAAACAGAAGCAATCTAGCAACCAAGTATTTTCTAAAATGCACCACGGAGTAAAAATTTTTCCAAGTCCAAAAATTGATAACATTTATGCAAAAATAACCTCTAATCATTTAAGCTCCAAGGTGGCTAAGGGCTAGTTGCACCATCATGGTTTAAACTCGGTTTAACGCTAAACTCGGTTTAAATACAAATAAAAATTGTTGGCCATTTTTTACCATACCAAAATTTGTATTGATACGTCACTTAAACTTGGTTTAACTTGATTCGAATTTTTTAATGGTGCAACTATACCTAAGTGAGTTAAGCAGTCACACATCGCAGAAACCTGGGTTCAATCCCCACACACGCCGGAAATTTTTTAATTTTTTTTTTCAATTTTTTTGAAAAAATTATTTATTAGAATGTCTTAAAATTCACAATTAATCGGTAGATAGTATTGCCTGTGAGTTCAAGCAATTTTTCTGCTAAAATTTCCGCACTTTTTGTACATACTTTTAGTTTCCTTTTAAGCATGCTATTGACTGGCTGAATAGCATGCAATTTTTTGAAAAAGTGCAAATTTACGCATGCGTGTGATATGCAAAAAAGCATGCATTTTAGCATGTTGTACCCACAATTTTTGTCAATAGGGAACAGACCAGAGACCAGAGCCGGATAGATGCATTTGAAATGTATTGTATTGCTATAGAGGAATGCTTAGAATCTCATTGACTCAGAAAAGAACAAACAGGTCAATACTGGAAGAGCTAGGTGTGAAAGATAGACTCAACGCCATTATATGGAGGATCCTGAGATATTTCGGACATATAGTGGGGCAAGACAACCTAGAGAAGCTGACTGTACAAGGACAAGCAGAGGGAAATAGGTCGTGTGGGAGATCACCCACAAGGTACATGAACCTTATCAAAAAGGCTACAGGGCTCACCCTTAGGGAATGCACTAGACAGGCTGAAGACAGAGAAGGTAGGAGGCAGCTGATTGGAGAGGCTCCATAGTCATGATGCTCGGATATGAGTGAATGATGAAGAAGAAGAATTTTTCTCAAAATAGGTTGGGTAGAGACCAGACTGAAAAAATAACAATTTTTTCAAAAATGTCCCCTCTTTGAGGACCCATATTTCCCCTTCAAGGGCACCTCTGGAGCTGAAATTTTTTCTGAATGACTTTCAACCAAAGATGAAGATATTTATTAAATTTTTGATCAAACTCTTTCTGTTTTTGTGTTTTTTTTTCGCAGATCACCAGGTAAATCTTGAAAAACGCCCAAGATTTCCCAAAAATCGAAAAATTTATTCTATGTGTTGAAGATGTAGATGGATCGTTGTTTTTCAGATTTTCTTTCGTTCTATGTGAGTTTCATTCCAAATATCTATTTTCAAGTGGGAAATTCTCCATGTTTTTTTTTCTGGGGTTGGGACTATGAGATTCATTAGCCCATGTTTTAAATTTAGGATGAAGTTGATGTAGGTATGTACTTAAATTTCTATAGAAAGGAACCAATTAACTGAAACAATTTTTCATCAGGATTGCTCAATGTATTAATGTTCGGTAAATTAAATTACTATTACTTTTCTGCCAATTGCTGGTATTTTTTAGAGTAAGTTACTTGTAATTTTTAATAAATTAGTGGAAATTTTTGGTAAACTACTAGCGATTTCTCCAAACCTGCACGTACAAAACTACCAGAATACTTATGCGATTTGTAAATATCTTTAATCACTCAGTATAACCTTAGAAGTGGTTTCGAATATTAATAGCAATAGTCCAGATCGACGCAAAATTTCAAATATGTACATACTATCTTTTGGAATTTGATAATTTCTCCTAAAACAGGTTGAGTGAGGGATAGAGCGAAAAAACCACGATTTTTTCAAAAATACCCCTTCTTTGAAGACCCATATCTGCCCTCCATGAACACATCTGGAGATAAAAAATTTCTCAAGTGCTTTTTAACTCAAAATGAACGTTTCCGCTGAATTTAGTTAGAATCCTTCGTAATTTTTTGCACTATCTACCCTAATCTACAGTATCTTAAGCTTATAGGATTTTCAGATAGGTACCTACCTAATAAACTAGACAACCACCAAGCAGATATGTAGGTACTCAAGTCATAGCATTTAGTCAACTTGACAAATTTTGTTGAATTTCAGGTGTTTGTTGTTGCTCTTTTTTTTTCAAAGGTCATTTTGCTCGACAGTAAAAAAAATATTACACGTATTTATGAAACTTGAAACAAAAAAGAGAAAAAAACCACAATACCAACGAAAAAAAAAAACTAATGAAGCATTAGGTACTACGATGAATTCTCTCTTATTTCCTAGCTCTTCCTTTTCTCATTAAAAAAAATATATATACCTACCGAGCTATTTTTTTTGCAACATTAATTATTTTTTCGTTACATTTTTCTATCCTTTATTCATAACTTTTGTACAATTTGACCGTTTGGAAGAGCCGACTCGTATAAATGAATTAATGTTTTAAAAAATGCCACCTCGTTAATTTGATGGATTAAGGATTAAAAAATTTCATTTCGATACCCAGAAGGTATACACTTTTTTTTCGGGGGAAAATACTGGCAGGTAGGCGCTCACGTAGCGAAGATTATTTATGCAAATGTCACCGGTTAACGTAATAGCAACCTCCGGGGATTAATAGATTAAGAAAGTACGCGCTAACTGTCACGAAAACTAGCAAAATGGAATGCGAATTTTTCAGTTTCATTTTTTTCTAGCGAGACGAGCATCGTATCGTATCCGCTTCGTCTGCAATTCACTTCGGCCCGGTTAGGTAATTTTTCGTAAATAAATTATCCGATGCCAGAACGTATAGGTACATATACTCGTAGGTATAGGTGTGTGCCTTCTTGTATAGAATGATATGTGCGACAACCGAGCCAGCTTTCAACACGCCGCTGTGAAATCTTTATTAAGATTGCTCGACTCGAGAAAAACATCTTCGTATTTTTCGAATTAATTTCACCATCGAGCAACGCGAAGAACTGCAATGCCCTTGGTTTTTAGAAGAGAGGTGACTGGGGAAAACAAGACGATAGCTGAGGTGATTTTAATAAGAAACGAAATTCGTTAGGGTAAGATTTATTTCAAGGTTTTGGAACCTACAGAGGGAAAGAAATACAGGGTTCCTTAACATTGACGTAAAATGTGGATGTTGTGTACGTTGCGGGTACCTACTACCTACCATTCGCCTTCTTCGTCGTCGTCGACAAAATAATATTCTCGATTTTGCGGCGTTGTATCCGAAATTTAAAGCGGAAATGGATTAGAACAATTTTCCACGCCACTTACGCGAACAGAAGAAAACGTTGTATTTTTGAATCACGGCTGCTGTCGTCCTGTCTACCGGTCGCCCTTTTTCATTGCTGCCTTTCCCAAAAAAGCAGCTTGACATTAAATGACTCGAATCGATTTCCATTTGTATGTATTAAAGCTAGAGAAAGGTAAACGACATTTGTAATCTCAAGTACTATTATAAGTATTTTCTTCGCTAAAGGCAAATTGCAAGGCAGAGTAAGATTTAATTATACTTAGGAATTTAAGGGTCTTTAGAGTTTTAGGGTGAGTTATTTTCAATCTGTTTTACAAAAATTTAAAAGACCTCGACAAAAATTTGTGCAAATAATCATTAAAAATTGTCAACAACTTCTATAATTTATGTATCTAAGTTTAGAAAAAATTGTATGAAATGAGGCAAAGGTACGTATGACGTTAAGGTTCAAAGCTTAAGAAGTACAGAATTTAAGGTTAGGTTACATAGTATTCTGGCTCATTGAAAGACCATAGGGATGATACGAAGCCTAAACAGATACACAGTACACGACAAAGATGCAGTAAATTGGGCAGTCAATAGGAGGGAGGTGTACTTATGGTACTCGTACAAATGGTATGGTATATTGTACCCAGTCACATTGTGGGGACCCTTTTTAATTAATACCTTCGTTTGGTTAATGGTCCATCTTAATCGTCTGACTAATGTTTGAGTTCGGTTTAGGTGTGGTTAACGAATCGCAACCTTCAAGCTTTTTTGTACTGCGCTGTCTTGGCGAAACGCTGAAAAACCACTAGAAAAAGCCGCGGCTGGGTAAATAAATCGCATAAAAAGGTGATAAATTACCATTTAAACGAGTTAAAGAAGTATACGCGTAGCTCGCGTACCGCTCGCGCCCGACTACAAGGTGTTCGAAAAATGTTGTCTGGTAATTATGTAGCGAAAAAGGAGTCGGCTGGGCTTCCGTTTTCGAGTTTAATCTTGCCGAAAATAGGCCGTCATTTGTTATTTTAATCGTTAGAAATGTTCGTTATAATGAAAATTTTTACTACCCTTGAGTTCCGCGGAGCTCGTTCCATGTGTACTATATTATATAACCGGCGAGAATAACGCTGAAAGAGAAAGAGAGAGTCGCCCTTAAACGAACGATTAGGCGCATTCGTTCGAGATTCAAATTTACTACACGACGACGAGTTCCCATCTTCCTATAGTATAGTGTAGTATACTATATTCTTTAATATATAACCAGAGAATTCCACTTCGACGTAGTAATAGTAGGTAGTAGTAGTAGTAGTTGTAAAGAAAATATAGTCTTTCGAGACGCTTCAAAGCAACCGTACAAATTGTCAAGTTACCGAGTAATTGAAAACGAGACGTAGTTTGGATCTGACTGAATCTCTGTTTGTTTGTAGCTTCTCAATCATTCGACGTAATTATGAAATGTAAACTGAATTCTCGGATGAAATTCTCGCGCAGTTCACAATATACAAATTAGTTGGCGTATGCAATGAAATAAATGCCAAGTTTTCATATATACCTGCGTAGCTCGTATTATATGGCAATTATAACGAAGTTATCTATACCTATTCGCAAAAATTCATCCTTTTGATCTTAATACGTATCTCTTGCCTTTATATCATCATTTTTCAAAGCTTATTGATTACGTCGAAGAAAGAATTACGCGTATTGGGGCTTTTCAGGAAGAAGTGAAAAATTGAACGAGATCATCGCGTATTTTTTCATCAGATAGATTCTTCAATGAAGCAAAAGAAAATCAACACTTGAGAAATTGTTTTTGACGGATAAAATAATTTTTAGGCCAGCCAGGCACCTCTCAAAAAAACTGATGGAAATAAAATCTCGTACGGTGTGAAATTTCTTATCATTATTTAGAATTTAATTGGGTAGGTACTCGTAGGTGGGACGCTTACAAGATAGGTATCCCAACTGACAGAAAAGTTTTTGAACAAAACAAAGCTAAATCAAAGGAGCATTCAAAAACACATCACCACTTGATCATTTTGGCAGCAAAGTGCATTTTTTTGATTTTTGCTGAATTTTTAGCGTCACCACATCGAAATTGGGAACGGCGATCCTAAGAATTTCTTAGGATCCAATGATTCAAACTGATTCGAATCGCCAAAATGAAGCGATGATTCGTGATCCGAAAAATTTAAAAATTCGTGTTATTCGTGATTCAAATTATTTTTTCCCCTTTCTATTCAATTTTTAAACGTTTGCCAACTACTCGATAGTTAAGGGGTAGCATTTTTATTTTAAATTCCATGTTTAATATGTCTCAATTTTGATCAAGTACATCATAATTTAGGTAGTGAATTTGCCTTCCTATTCGAAAATAGCGTCAGAAAAAGTAACGAGAGGAGTGAGGACAACACGAGTGACTTTTTTAAAAATTGCTGTTCACGATTCAAAAAAATGACATGATTCGCATCATTTTACAAACGATTTGTAAATTCCGAATTTGAATTCGACTCATGATTCCTGATTTACATCAATTATTAGATACACGATTCTGCCCACTCCTGGCTCCAGCAGATTTTTGAAGGTTGAAATTCCCATAAATTTTTTTCTTACAAAGTTGAAATTCTCAAGTTTTGTGCTCTAATTTCAACATACTATGCATCAAAGGTGGTTCCAATCCGTTCTGAAAGCCTTTAGCATTTCTTTGGAAATTCCAGTTGAAAAAAAAACATAAAATCTATCCAAATCTGAAATCAACTTTTGCACGTATTTTCGCTCCCAGTTTTTCATTAGTTCACAATAAGCATTTCCAAGTTTTGCAACATTTTACTCTACTTTTGAAATACTTCATCAAACCTCAAATCAAGCAAAAGCAATTATAATCAAACCAATTTTTGACAAAATTGAAAATTATGTTTTTGAATAGGTAATTGAAAAGATAATGCACATTATTTTGCTCAAAAGGCAGGTTAGTTACCTATCGGAAGAAAAACGTGAAAATGGCCCTTGATGGTCTCTGTAGCATTTTTGTAAATTTGGAAGAATTTGTTTGAAAACTCCAAAAATGAAAATTTGATTGGTAAGTATATTTCTTCAGTTTTTGGGGAATTGAAAACATTTAATGCTTTTAAAAAATTTTTTATGTGATTCTTCATATGTTTTCACGATGTTTTATGCAATTTTCACAAGTTGAATTCTGCGCAATTTTCTTAAAATCTTATGAGATCTGTGATTCGAATCGCATTTGAGCCAAAACCGGATGAATGGATGAGTGAATGAAGCAAAAAAATGAACGAGTAAATAAATTCACGATTACATTTTTACAAAATCCAGCGGCAATCCATCGAGCAACTTTCCAAACGAAAAAGAAACTGCAAGAGAAAACTTGCAATGTCATCGTGTCCTTCTCAAGAACAAAAAGTGAAAGTTTCAAGTCTCGCATCAACTTTCACACAATGACCTAACAAAAAAACCACCCTTTCCTTACGCTACAGAAAGATATCACGATACTGAACAGCGCTCTTCAAGTTTTCAAGCACGTCTTCCATAGTGAAAGGGCAAGTCGACTAATCATCTTCTTTTCCCCCATATTAAACAAGTATAAGTATGTGTTGATGAGAATAGCGTTGAAGTATAAAATTAGAAAAAAAAGACAATACGAAAATGTTCTCGCAGCTTTTGAATTATTAGCAGGAATGATGCTATGGCGTGTCATGAAGGGTAGCTCTAGCTATGCTCCAACAAACTAACAGCATACATGGTAAGGGTACATTTATACACTGTGACGATATGGGTGTGTGAACGAATTCCCAACATGATTTAGTTTTGACAAGACGGTTTGGCGCGCACAATGTGTTTAATTCAAACGCCGAATAGTTTATCAAAAGCTCGTCGCCTTATTTAGCTTATCTAATTTGTGACAATCTTCGGCACAGGTACACGACGTCGTGTTTAATGTATTATTAATTGAAATTGTTACCAGCGCAAGCGCCACATTATATGAGGTTTAATTTGAACGTTTTCTCTGCTATTCAACTCATACCGTATCTAAGTATGTATTTACTCGTAGGTAGGAATAGGTATTATGCTACTATTTGAGTGTAACTTTGATACAGAAATGTTAACGGGTAAGTATTTCGTATACCTACTCTTGTCACTTTTAATATCTATTTTGTCAGTTGAAATAGAACGATGTAAAATACGAGCGAAAACATTGCAACGCAGATAAAACTTTTGCACAGGTTCGGGGCTTCTTTCTCGTTTTATATAGCGTACGTGTGATACGGATATACGGGTTGACGTGTTTGGGAATAAGAGTCGCGAATGCGTGCGACTTTAAATGCAATCTACGATAAGTGTTTGGATCCGCGTACGAAAGGCTTATGTATTAGAAATTTCCGAAGGTGGCTTGTGCGCCAGGCGCCGCGCCAGGCCTGGTAATATAATTTAAACGGCATCTTTGACGTGATCGGATTTATGTGGTTGGTGGTTATTTCGCGGATTAAATCGTATCAGGTAGTTTTATCGATCAGTCGGATAACCCTTCCTTTCTATCTTTTTTTTTTTTTTTTTTTTTTTTTTTTTAACAACCACGTTTTGTGATATTGGTTTATTTTTCAAGTTTCTTGTGTCGCTGTCGATGTCGGTTACCTATTTTATGTGTTCAGAATTCTATTGTAAAGCAATGCAAAATTATTGATTTTTCGTAGCAATTAAAAATTTCCTTCTATTTATAAAACATACTCATAACAACTTAAATCATTGGTGCTTGATCTAAAAATGAAAATTATTCTGTTTGCACTTCTGCTAGAAATAAAATTTTTGATCTCTGATTTATTTTCCAAAATTCAAAATTGATCCAATTTCCGATGAAAAAAAAATCAAAATTTGATCAAATTGAGGAAGAAAGCTGAAATTTGGCCATTTCCCCACTTTTTCATCAATAAATTGATTAATGATGGTTTTTGAGCTAATCTGAAGCCTCCTGCGGGTTTTAAAATTTATATAACTGAAAGGACGAGCTGCGATAAGGCCATTTTTTGGGCCTGGACAGTTATCGACTGAACCACTCTTAAAATGTTGTAATGAATGTCCCAAATACGAATCCGTGGTTAGTTAACCCAAAATGTCCATTTTTTGGGATCCAGGGGTTCACAAAGTTGTGAATAATAGAAAGAATCTTAGGAACCACTGGGCACTGAGTATCATTTTCAAAAACTTTTATAGCATAAAATATCTATTTGAACTCGATAAGTGTTATGCGAGGTGATTTTCTTATTTCCGACCATCGGGGACAGAAAGGGGGGGGGGTGTTAAATTTTTTGAAAATTTTGGAACCACCATTTTGAACCTACCTCTTTGAACCCCACTAACAACGTTTATCGAGTTTAAATAGATATTTTATGCTAAATAAGTTTTTGAAAATGATACTCAGTGGTTCCTAAAATTCTTTCTTTATTCACAACTTTGGGAACCCCTGAAGCCCAAAAAATGGCCATTCTGGGTTAACTAACCACGGGTTCGTATTTGGGACATTCATTACAACATATTAAGAGTGGTTCAGTCGATAACTGTCCGGGTTTAAAAAATGACCTTTTCGCAACTCCAACTCCTCCTTTACTTTCCAAAAAATTGAGGCGATATTTTAATGTATAATCACCCTGGTACCTACATCGAAATTTACAATTTTTTTTCATTACCATTAAAAAAAATATGACACCAAAAATAATGGTAAAACAGCAATTTCAATAAAGTTTGGTTTTTATTAATTTTATAAAACGGAATTTAAAAACACACATGTTAACCTGTTTTGTTTTAAAAACCAGATGTGACCAACTCTTCATGGAGAAATTCCCCCTTCACTTCCCATATTTTTTTTAGAATTTATTGAACTTGAACATTGGCTTTATTTGGTGAACAACTTGCTGTCACAAAATCAAATTTTCACCATGAAATTCAGTTATGGTAACCTAATGTTATTTTGAGCTCTCTATAAAATTCGAATTTTTTATGTCGGCGATTTTAAACAAATACCTCAATCGAAGAAAAATAATGGTAAAATTGAGAAAAATTTTAAAAAATTGGGATTATTTGTTGGGACTTTGAATGTCATGAAAACAGCTGTTGAAAATGAATACTTGAATGGCATTGTAACTTGGCAAAAATTCCGTGAAAAATCATTGAAGTGAAATTGCTTTTTAGTTTTTAACGATGTTTTTTCAGTTTTCATCAATTTTAGTGCAATTTTATTGATACTTGATCAAATTTTTGACAATTTTCTGAGACTTTTATGGCAATTTTTCTGTGTATTGCATTTTATGTGATTTTTGTTCAATTTGACTAAATGTTGAGAATATTTTTGGCCACTATTTTATTCAGTCATTTTATACACTTTTATTGAATTTTGCTTGACTTCTACAATGTTCTACTATCAATTTATTCATCATCAAATTTGTTTTCACATTTCTGATCATTTGTTCTCTCTTGTGGAATATTGCTCAACTTTTGCGATGTTCTATTAATTTATTATAAATTGTTTTCATGACATTTTTATTCGATTCGTAAAAATTTTTTCCAATTTTCGCTCGATTTTTCCATTTTATTGAATTTTTTCCACTTATACAATGTTTTATCAAAATAATTTATTCATTATCAATGTTTCCCTGACACTTCTAATAATACATTTTTAAGCAATTTTCCTAAAATTCAAAATTTTTTTGTACTTGATTTTGAGCACTTGTATGACATTTTCCTCAAGTGATGTCGTAATTCTGAAAAATGATGAAGATTTAAATTCTAAAAAATCATTATTCCAAAAAAATTCAAAAAGTTTTTTCTTCTCAAAAATTGATCAAAATTCATAAAACAACACAGGTAATATTATTTATGAGTAAAAAATTTACTTTATACCTAACACTTTTTATAAATTCTGCCTAATTTTCAAGGTGAGCTTGTATGTAAGTATCTAGTAATTCACATCGATTTTAAAGAGGTTTCAGCTTTCTAGCTCCAACTAGGTAAAATGTCAATTTTTTTCATCTTTGCCTCTTTGATCACTAAAAATGCCTCAAAATTTTGAGAATTCAAGTTCAGGCACCTAAAATTTTGACTTATAGTGAGGCATTTCTGCATATTCTTTTAATCTAAACTTTATCTGGACACGAAATTCATTACACTGTTCAGTAAATTATCACTACTTTTACAAGTACATATTCAATAATTTCCACCCTTTTAAAAATTGATTTTCATTTCATAATAGTTAGGTGGGTATTTAATTAAGTTTCAATAAAATCCAGAAAAAAAACTCACCTTCCATAATCCGGCCCCACATTTGGAACATACGATGACGAAGCATTTATAGCATTACTTGGAATTCCTCCAGATTCCATACCTAACGGAGCATCGCATTCCCCTGTAAAATAAAACAGACAAAAAAAATATAAACAACAAATACCTTTCGATCGAACCTAAAATGAATAACCTTTGTTATTTGAAATATTATTCGTTCGACAAATGCGAAATATTCAGCAGTAGATTCGCGATAGGTAGAAAGTAAATCATAAATATTTTTCATCTCAACAGAACAAAATCAAAACGTTACCTATAGAAAAAAAAATACCTACCTATTCGTGGAAAAATTTGTATTCACCCAATAACACGATATTTATATCTAGAGTATACGTATTGTGCATCCAATCCCTCCCACTCCCCCAGTTCACCAACCATTTCACCCTGTAATACCTACAACAAATTTGGTGCGAGCGTGGGATGAGGCATGCATGGAAGAGGGGACTCCAGAACACCAAAAAGCATAGGTTTTCTCTCCCTTAATGGATTAAACGCTAAATTATCTTTATTACCGCATTCGTTGCAATAAAAATAATTGATTCTTTTATCTCGCTAGGGTGCATATTTAACACTGTGTAAAATTGATTAACGAGACGTTAGAATACATGCATTTGTAGTACCTCTTCTGGTGGAAAAAAGTACAGAAAGAGTGAGAAAAAAAAATGATTAACTTAAAGACGCGTGACTTCGGTGTGTAGGGTGAACTGTTTAACGGTAGATGATAAATACCGGAATGAATGGCGAAAAAGTAATTTCACCTAAGATAAATGGGATACAGAAGGTGAGGCGAGAGAGGATGTGACGCGGCAAGAATCTTACTTATCTTATGCCGAATGTTTTGGAAAAACTGAAAAATGTACATTGTACAAACGTGACTAAGAGTTTACCTCATCCCATCTCGTATATTTTTTTTTTTTTACTCGCCACATCTCCACTATGGCGTTTACTTTTCCAACTTTTATTGATAAAATGCACAACGACGTGCAATTCGCTCGAAACACAATTTTCCACGCTGTTCTTCTCGCGTTTTTGGCAAATTTCTTATTCGGAAAGCTTTTTAAAAACAGCGTTTTTCGAGCTTTTTCGCTTAGTGTGGCCTTTAATTGAAAGTAACTCGCGAAAATCGCTTCGTTACGCTCGTTCGAGCGTTAGTTTTGTGTGAAAAAATTTAATACGTCCGATGCGAAAATCGTGATGTTTTTTTCCAAACAGAAACCCTTTTCGTTCCTCTTACCCCCTTTACCTTCGTATTGTTATAGAGCTAAACGACGCAATCGGACATTCGTCATTACCGCACACGAGAGAGCTCACTTCGTTTTCAACATATTTTCCTTATTTAAACCTAAATATTACCCGATCGATCATTGTACTAAGTACAAAAATAAGAAAAATTTTCCAACGTTAAGCTGTTGCTCTTTTTTTTCTTTTTTCCCTTCTTCTTCTCCTTGCTTTCTTTTTTTTACTGAATATTAAAACGTCCCCGTATTGAATATTAATTCTTGCCACTCTACTACTATGACGACCAGAAAAAAAAAGGCTATAAAGTGAAAATACATACTTACAAAAAGCACCATCTGCGAGTACCTAAATTAACAAACTGCGATAATTATTGCCATATAAATAAAGGCGAAAAAAGCCCCTCACTTTGAAATAGGTCACAGTGAAAACTTGTCATAAATATTTATTATTCATAATTAAAGAAAAAATTCAAGGTAGCGCGACATAAAAGCTTCTATATATATTTTCACCGCGAAAAACAGAATGACTTATAGTGGTACGTTTTTCTTTCTCAGTATCCATTTAGGTAGTTTTTTACGTTTTTTTTTTTCGTTTCTACTTCTTAGCTGTTATGCTTTTTTTTCTCTCCATGGAACTTAAGATCTTTCAGTTCTTAACTTCTATGAGAGAATTCCTACCAGAAACGTAGGTAGGTAGGTACGTGAATATTTACTATTTGACTATACCTATGATGAAAAAGAAATTTAAACTTGATACTCTAGGTTTAGGATGCTTAATACCATCTGTGTCATGTCACCCTACCGTTCTTCAAACGTTCTTCCTTTCCGAGATGTTTCATTTTTAATGAACTTTCTCCTGTAAATGGTAAACTCTCAGTGGTGTTTCTATACACATTTATAAACGTGAAGTGTCACCATAAATGATGCGTACAAATTACACGTAGATAGGTCTAGGTACCGAGTCTGCATAATTAATTTCATTGTGTTGGCTTTTTGAGTTGCGTTTTCAAGTGGAATTCCTTGATGTATGAGCAACCACAACGATACGATTTAATTTAATCGAGTATTAAAATGAGAAACGTCTGGCTTTTCAAAATGTCGAGAAAAATATTCTTGAGGAGTTTTGCCCCTTTTTTTAAATAGAAAGTGGATTTTTAGACTTTTTTCGATGCATGTTTTAATAATGTGAGTAATCGCTGGAGTTCATCTTGATTGACCAGAGAAGCTAAAATGTGTAGTGTAGTTTTGGGGCTTGACTCTGCATCCCTTCCATCAGAAAAAATTGGGGTACCGTGAGGTTTAGAAAATCAAGAATGAGGGAATTCTTCAGTCAATTAGAGAAATTCGCCGCCAAAAAATTTGGGCAACTCTGAAAAACACGTAGCATACCTACTCATTTCATAGGTACCTACCAATAAAACATCAACTTAAACTAGAAATGAAGTTGTGTTTTTCGATCTAAATTTTTTTCTGACGCCAAATGGCCGGATCCGGCTAATTGGGTATTTAGACGGCTCTCCGGGCTCTCTCTGACCAAAATTTGAGCTTTTAAAGTTCATTAGGTGAGATAACGGTAACACTATAACTGATTTTTTCGAATTTTCCAATGGCATGTATACTTAAGCAACCGCATGGGTAAAAAAATAGATTTAATTCTTAATGACAATTTCAGATCTGGCCGAATGTCTGGAATTTAATGCAATTTTTTCCAAGTTCTCAAAAGTCAGATCAAATATTGCAAAATCAAATAAATGCTCTAAGTATAAACATTGTAAATTGATATAAGTATTTTTTCAAGTTTTTAAAAGTCTCGTGTCATTTTTTGGGCAAAATAATGCACTTCGTATTTACGGCAAACTGGTTAGGCAATTTTATTAACACTCCAGAAATTATTTTTCCACTTTTGAAAGTGGGTTTCGTCTAATTCCAGGTCGCCGAGTCCGTATCTGCTATTCATTTGAGTCGTATAGGGCGCATGTTTCTGTGAGAAATTGCGTCTATCTCACAAACTAGGTACCTACGTACAAGTTAAAATGTAAAATGAACGTCATTTTCGTGCTCAGCGTCCTCAAATTATTCAGAAACGTCATTGATCGCTTTTCGCTGGCTTAATCTCAAAAATGGCCCATAGCAAATGAGAGCAGGCTACAGTCTTGTCTGGCCTCTTAAAGTCATTGACTGGCTTGTTTGGCTTTTGGAGGACGTTCGGAGTCCTGTCTCGTTTCCCAAGGTCATTGACCTCTCCGTCTGGCTATTGATGGCTGCTTGGAGCCCGTCTGGCTTCCAAAGGTCATTGACCTCCTAATCTGGCTCTTGAGGACCAGCTGGAGTCTTGTCTGGCGTCCTAAGGTCATTGACCGGTCTGTCTGGTTCCTGTAGACCATCTGGCTTCTAGTCTAGTCAAGTCTCCGAAGGTCATTGACCTCGTTGCCTGGCTTCTGAACGCCGTTTGGCGTCCTGTGTGTCCTCCTAAGATCATTGACCAAGCTATCTGGCTCTTGAAAGCTGTCTGGAGTCCTGTCTGGCCTCCGAAGGTCATAGACCCGTTAATTGTCTGGCTCTTGAGGCTCGTCTGGAGTCCTATCTGGCTTCCAAAGGTCATTGACCTGTCTGCCTGGCTTTTGAAGGCCACCTGGCGTCCTGTGTTTACTTCGAGTTTCCTTTTCCCCGTTCCAAAATTTTGAAATACAAATATTCAAGTACATAATATAGTATTAAGGCAACCGGCAACTATTAGGATAGCCTGAATTTGATAGTCTATGTTAATTGGATCGGTGCATTCATTGAAACTGAAGTTTTCAATGTTTCCAAGAGAGGTCATAAAAAATTCATCGAATTGTACATTATGGGTCAATTCCTCTCCCACCACTACCCCGAGATAACATCTTTTAATAATATTTTTCAGATCTCAAATGAGGTATCCTGACAATACAGAAACACTTTCAAAGTGACTTTTAATCAAAGTATTTTTTTCCAGTCCTTTTGTGTTTTTCGTGACTAGGCACTTCTCTCTCTGATTTCCAGTCACCCTGCCCTCCTTCCCCACAACTCTGCAAATTCTTTTAAAAAATTCATCTCATAAATAATTCGTCAAAATGAAAATATGTATCTATCTATTTACAATCAAATTTCTCTACAATTCCATCGTATTACATGTTTATTGGAACACCCTGAACCCAATCTAATTTTCATTTATCTAGGTTTTATTCAACTCTTTTCCTGTTTTATGAAAAAAAAAAAAAAACAAAAACAAACCGTATGGCAAACAAAACTATACCTACAGAAGATGGATAGCATCAGATGAAACAATACAAATATCCGAAATAAATTCACATTTAAAAAATTCATCTGTAAATCGTCACCATTTAATGCGAAACTCCGGTTGAAAAATTTATCGCCTTGATTTATAAACGTGCATATGTTCTCGCACGCATACAACTACATTTTTGATTTTTTTTCAACGTATAAAAAATAACAATTTCCGCGTGTAGCAGATTTTTCATCTACGAGAAACGAATTAGATATACATACCAGAACGTTCTAAATTCAAATTTTTACCAGCGAGCGGTTTTTTTTCTGTGGCCAAAAATTAAATAAGATTTATACGGACGCACACGATTGTGGGTACCTTTTTAGATTATACATACCTACGCATACGTAAATGGTTGATTGAAGGGAAACGAGCTAGTATCTAGAATATGGTGTAGGGTAGACGTATAAAATGGAACAGACCGAGGATAGAAAAAAAAATGTAAATTAAATTAAACACCGGTGATCAAAATTACGATGAATATTTCTCTTGGCTCATTTAGAAATATGGGGTATATGGTAGCTATGTACTTACGTGGTTGATTACGTTCAAATAAAATTATACGCGACAATGAATAATTTTACATTTTTTTTCGCACTCGAGGTTATTAGTAGGATACCCTCAAGTATCGTTCGAATTTTCGTTCGTTGCCCTTAGAAATCTGTATCCGAGAAAATTTAATTCACACTTTATGTTTGTTTAATTAACGGTTTAGATTTTTCCTCGTGCAATACGGTCTCTTGTATTTCAATAACTACTTCCCAGGTATTTTGCGAAACTGAGAATTTGCGTTTTAAGGGAGGTTTGTCGTTGGAATATTTGACATAAATAAAATTTGCGATGAAGTAAGTCACGATAGAAACACTGGAAAAAAGGTAGCAATGGTTTTTACTGCGATGAAATGAAACCTTTGTCTCATAAAAACTCGAGAGAATTTGCCAGCGTTTGGGTTGGGGGGGGGGGGGAGAGGTGGACCGCAATAGCTATTGATTATTCGAGGAAAATTCTCTCAAAAACTACATAGTCTGCAATCTAGCTTGGTAAGTTTTCGCGGTTATGGTTTTCTCGGTAAATTAAAACACGTCGGAGCACGGAACAAATCGCGTTCATTAAGGTGCATCTGCGCTACGTACCGTGCTGGAGAAGAAAAAAGCCCATCATTTTTGTACAATACGAGTTGTTTTAATCGTCTAATTCATCAAGAAGCGAATTTCGAAATAATTTAAAAAGTCGACCGCGCGATGATTACGCTTCGGCTGCGAGACGATTACCAGTAAAATTAATACCGATTCGTTTTTGTTATTTGGTAATAACAAATTGGGTTAGAATTTTTGATAAATGCGATAACATTGGTTGACTGTTGCTTTACGTTTCGCCATCATTTGTAACTATATAGCATCTTGTATTCAGTCTATAAACGGCATTAATAATTTTTCATTTGAGAAAAATGACGGTTAGAACTGCTTGACTAATGGTATCCATTTATAAAAGGTTTTCTTGTCAGCCTTTTGCCCGGGCGTTCTTTTTGCAGTTGCGTTTTCAAAGCTTTTCGTATTCTTATCTTCGCTTTACATTCTCAAGTATAAGCTATTCATCGCGAGATAATCGACTCCTCGCGAACTTTCAGCCCTCTCCAAAGTTCTGGTTTACCTAACAAAAGACCCGGCCGCGCTACACACCTGAATCATTTTTCGCTTCTTTAACCTCGCATTCGGGTGACTTTTTAACTCGTTCGATGTGCATACCTTTGCTCGAAGCTATGAAGCTTTGTACTGTTTGGAAAAGCAGAAGGAGGAGGAGGAGAAGAGGACATCACATCGACGATATTTAATTACTATATAGAATGAGATAAACCTACAGGGCTTAACGCCGCGTCGTCAGTCCATTCCTACAGCATATACCGTGTATATGCTATGTGTATATACTTTCGCATTCATCGGAAATGGATTCTGTACACGAAAATAACCCACCATCGCGTACCTCTACCTACACATACAGAAAGGCCTGGCCCGTCTCTTGGGAGAAACCCTTTTATGTCAAGTATACAGTTTCTAGTGGCTGCTTTACTTGTATATATCCATTAAATGCATTTTGCGGTTACCAGTGATATATACACTGAGTATCCTGCTATTTTCATTCATTTTAACGCCCATCTTAACAGCACACTCTACTTATTAATCGTACACCTCGTAATGTTTTACAATGCGGTTGAATTTATGATGTATATCGTGGCCTACGATGCGATTCTAGCCAGCTTTGAAATGGGATGACATTTCTGCTACTATTGAACTTCATTTCTAAGTCAGTTTATTCGCTTGTCAGCAGCTTTTGCTTGAAATTATATTCGCTGCAGTGGTGAAATGAAGACGGGCACGAGAGGCAGGATGAACTGGTATATCAAATGGAATGCATCAGCAAAGGATCATCATCAACATCATTTTATTACTTTTCCTAGGGATTGCTATCTAAAGTAATTTTTAAATGTATGGTAGGTAGACTGGTAGATTATATACAGTCATGTGTTTTATATTGTTCTAATTGTCAGAATGTGCAGTGCATCCACTAGCTGCCTTGCTTTGGCATTTGGCTGGTCCGGTAGTTGCTGGTGGTATCTTATTGCAAATTTACAAATTTCTGCCATCACACTCGGTGTCTTGAGGACCCCATGGATTTGATCTTTGCGAATGTCCCAGGGTGCACAGGTGACTTTATGCAACCATTTATTCTGGCATCACTATATTTTTTCAATGTTACTTTTTTTAGCTGTTCTCCAAAACGGTCCTCTGTAGTATTGGTATGCACGGGTTTGCACTGGCCTGTCCAAAAGCCCGCAGGCAGAGCCTGATGAAAACCGGGTCAACTTGGGCCGGGTTTGTCGGGCTTTCTCAAGCTCAGTACACAATTGAAGAGCTCTATTCCAAAGTGGGTTAAGTCATTTTTTAAAAAAGCACGTTTTACAGAGATTTTTACTTCAAAAGTGAGTTAAGTCATCGGTTTTTCAAAGTGATTTTTTCAACAAGCAATTGTTCCATGTCCAAAGAAAGGAAAGGTGCACCGACCTTTCAAAACAGAACAAATTTTAGTAGGTAAGTTAATAAAAATTTTAAATGCATTTTTTGGTGAAAAAAATGACTTAACCCACTTTGGAATAGAGCTCTTCAATTACATTCAAGGGAATGTCTTACAACACTTACACAATGAGTCAATGCATTCATGTTGGGTTGGGCTCGACAATGTCATACTCATATCGCGCTTTCAGCGGGGTTTGGCTTTTTGCCCGAAAATCTAGGGTCGGATTGGGCAAGCCTGCAGGCTTATACCCCACCTTTGCAGACATCTACTCTATAGGTCCAAATTGGTTTAATGATTGTTTTATAAATCAACAGCATATGTGACGTGACGGGACAAACTCGACCTTCGAGCTTAAAAAATTATTTTTCACTTTTTGACGGATTTTTGGTACTCGGACATTCAAAAATCATTTAAAACCACCCAGAAGTCCCTATGATTTGCATAGCTCCATATACATGGTAATCCAGTCAGAAGTGTGCTCATTTTTTTGATTTTTTTTTGATTTTTTCATTATTTTAACTTTTAAATTGACCTGGAGGTGAAACAAAGCGTTCTATGAGAAAAATACATCAAGTAAAGTTGTAGAGAATTAAATTTCCAAAAACCTACATATAAGAGGTTTATTTTTCTCCAAAATGCATAGTTTTTCCGTTTTTCTCAAAAAACAGAAATTTTATGGTAATCATCATGAGGTTTTTGTTTTTTGAGAAAAACGGAAAAACTATGCATTTTGGAGAAAAATAAACCTCTTGTAGGTTTTTAGAAATTTAATTCTGTACAACTTTTCTCGATATATTTTTCTCATAGAACGCTTTGTTTCGCCTCCAGATCGATTTCAAAATTGAAAAAATAATAAAAAAATCAAAAAAAAAAAAAAATCAAAAAAATGAGCGCAATCACGACTGAGCCCCCTGTATTAATGTAAATAACCATTTTACCCACTGATATTCACACAAAACAGGCAAGAAACGTTATCCAAGACTATGTTAAGCTCAGTTTAGCCGGAGAACCTGATTAGAACGCAAGTGCTTCCGCTAAATGAGCAGAACTGGACTGAAAACTTTAACCCCCCATAACTCAAAAACGTATTTTTGGCTCAAAGGTCGATTTTGTCGCGTTGCGTCACATATTCTGAAGCGACATTTTCTCACTCAGTAGCCATTATGCATTACATATTACGTACAGCTTCAAGTTAACGTCATCTCGTTTCTTTTCAATTTGGGTTCTCCATGTAAGTTTTCTGTCCAAGTGTGTACAAGGGTACTTTGCGCTTGGTTTTTCTTATATTATTTGCCCATTTAGGAACATGGGGGTGTAACTGATATTTGGATTATAAAATATAACATGTTCAGATTTGTCATTGTTGATTTTCACCCACCATCTTATCGTCGTCGTAGTGGTTCCATATCCTTTACAGGACATTGGAAATCGCATTAAGTGGAACCCTAACAGGGTGAGGCGAATGCCTATGCCACAGCGATTATTCTAGGCAATCGACATTTTTTGAGCTAACACGTAGTAGTTTCCAGTTGCTTTCTACCCTATCTATAGAGTAGCTGATACATCGCTAGCTGGGTTTTTACAACCCTGAGTTCAGTAATCAGCTACCTATAGGTGCTCAAACCAGTTACAGCTTTTAGATACTGGCACAAGATTGCGTGCATTTCTGTTACCTCTGCTGTACTGGTGCTTGGAGCTTAACATGTAATAGATGTTATATGCACTACAATAGATATGATGATACATTACACGTTAACGCTTGCATCTCTAGCGGGATTTGAACCCACAACCTCTTGTTCAGAAAGCCATGGCTCATCCCACTACGCCACCGAGTGTTACCATCTTATCAGCAGAAGATAAAAAAAACCTGATTCCGTGATTCACTTACCTAGTTACAAAAAAACAAAAAATGGAAAAAGTTCTACTTATGAAAATTCTTTGTTTCTACATCAGTATTTTTTATAAATAATCCTCTTTTCAAGAAAAAACTTTCCTTGAAATTTCAAACGATATTGGCTCCCTAGCAGGGATGGAAGAGCCTTGAGTTCAGGGCTCCTGCTCTTGGGTCTGGCTCAGCTCCCCGCAAGTTTTAGCTCTGGCTTGCTCTTGGCTCTTTTTCTTTACACTTGCTCTTTGGCTCCTTGCTCGCTTCTCAATTCTTTCCAACTCTGCTCTTTGACTCCCAGCTTCCTCTTCCAATTTCTCAGCTCCCACTCCAGCTCCAGCTCTTGCTCTTGGCTCTTTAAATTAGAATTTAAAATTCATGAAAAACGATGAAAAAAATGAAAATATACTGCATTTATTTTCATTTTATTTCTTAATGAGAAAACAAACGTAGAAATTCTTCATTTTCTTCACAAATGTGAGTTGAAAGTTGAATTTTTGATAAAATTGTGCGCATTTTTCTACTTTTTTTTCTACTTTTAGGGAGCCAAAGAGCCTGAAAAATTTTGTGGGCTCCCACTCAGCTCTGACTCTTTCCAGGTTAAAGGCTCCTTATGATGATGGCTCTCTTGAGTAAAATAAGGAGCTCTTTTGCAAGAGAGCTCTTGATGTTTTTCTGCACTTTCATTTATTTGGCTCTTGGCTCTAGCTCTAGCTCCTCAAAAAATCCGGCTCTTCCATCCCTGCTCCCTAGTAGGTAAGGAGCCCCTTAAAGTTGAAAAAAATTACAAAAAATGAGAGTAAATCAAAATCAGGAAAAATTTGTTGAAAATATTTCATTCCCATCATTTCAATTTGTTCAATATAACCCCCTTTTCAAGAAAAAACCTTCTTTGGATCCCCAAATGATATGTTGGCTCTTTTGTATGGAGCCCCACAAAATTACCAATTTCATGCTTCCAAAAAAAAGGACCTGTTGAAAAGGGGTGAAATTAGACTAAACAAACAAACAGTAAAAAAAACACACCAGGTGACTCTGAAAAGATGGTACAAAAGTGGAAACTGCCATAGATGCTTAAAGGAACAAGGGCTCGAATTTTTAGTATGCAGCAGGGAAAGTGGTGAATTCGGCTTGAGCAAGACTCCTCCCTTCTCCTCCCTTCTATCCATAAAAATTTGATTGAATAGAAAGCTCTGAAAGTAGGCCTGATCATCCATCCAAAAAAAGTTATTATTACTTTTAGGTTTGTCCTACATTTTAAATTTAACTGAATTTTATTTTTCCACAATTTAGTTTCATTATACCAAACACAAACATCTTGAGAAATTTAATACAATGACATCTTGAAGTACATACTTAATTTCAATATCAAATTCCGAATCGCTGTTGATCTCAGCACCTCGTACGTTGTTTGGAGACTATTTTCTCAGCTAATTTCTCGCTTCCGCTCAATAACCCTGAAATCTTGAGAAATCTATGTAAATCTGACGATGAGAGGCAAAGTTGGCCTTCTCTTGTACTGTTGACCACAAAAGTCGTCCATCGACGACGACTACTACGGTCCAACTTGGTGCACTTGGCAAAAACATAGGGTACGTGCTTTTCAAGCATGGACATTCTAAGTCGTTCAACTTATTTTAGAGTAATTTTATCGCGCGATTATAATATTAACGGTGGGACGACGGTGGTTGTAATTCCACGTCAAGGGCTTTATTACGTGTACGAGTACGCGGACGTATTCTCGAATTAATAGTCAACGAAACTATGTAGACAACAATGCGAATTTTACATTGTTTCTGCAATAAAGAGAAGAATAAATTCGCGAATTTAACCATTTAACGCGGCGTTAGCTTTAGCAACAATAGAAATTAATATTTAACGTTAAATACTACTGTACCGAGAAGATTATAAACTATTACTTGCAGATTTAATCGTGTAGAAAGCCGCAAAATTTCCAAAATTCTTCAACCTAACCTAGCAACATATTATACACGCGTAATTCAGCTCCGGCGCGTGTCTCTTTTGGTTTTAGAACTAACATTAGATATCTCGGATGTCTTGTCTTGTTCTTTTTTTTGTTTCTAAAATCTCATTTCGTATTAGCTGTGAATTTTCCTTTGCCGCTTGTATTGAAAAAAGTATGAGGGTATCATGACTAAAAGATATAAATCAATATGATTTGAAATTGAAACCAAAGTATAGATAAGCATACCTAGACCTACCTATACCAACTGTAGATATCAAAACATGGCTAAATAAAATTCATCGTTTGAAATATGATTTATGGGCAACTTTCTATTACATAAAGAAAAAGATTACATAGGGATAAAATTGGCTGGTAATGATTAAACATCCTATATACAGACAGTACTATTATAGTATCATTTAACGAATTGAAATTTCAATTTAAACGATTTTGATTTATTTTATTTTAAACATCATTTCTCTCCATATAATTTAGGTTGTGTACCTAAGGTTTATTTAACAACAAAACACTAGCACACCGTGTCGGTAAGCCGTGCCATTATTATAATGCGAGGATTATTAGTTGCGAAGTTAAAGCGAAGTTGGGTGCATCTCTGGCATGGCTTAATGGTGATAAATGAATTCACTTGGCAGATTTGTCTCGTTTTGATAAACAGCCGTGAAACGTTTATAATATGACAGCAAAGGAAATATATTTTGCCCAAATACGCTAATGACAGTTACAGCTTAATCCTAATAGTGATTAATTTAAACCTTGGCTATATTATCGAAAGATTCAAAAATAGCAAAAAATAAATAGGCAGGTAAACAAAATAAAATATTAGCTATCTGAGTGTAAAAATCCACGACGACGAGTTGACTGAAAAGGATGCTTAATGATAACAAAAAAACTTGGTAAGAAATGTAAATCTCAAAATACTATTTTTAAGTTTGCCTAATTGTCTGTAAGTTTAAAAAATTTTGAAATTTTCTAAAAAGGTAAATAAAAAAATGTGAGAAAAACCAATTGTACATCACATTTTTCATCATCTGGATCATAGAATATGATGAAAAAAAGAAATAAAGGATCGCAGATGAGACAAAGGAAGCATGAAGGAAAGTATTTTTGATATCTACGAGTTTTAAAATGAGAAAAAAATCAAGAGTTACCACTACAACGGATTTCCCAATTCAAAGAAAGAAAAAAATAAGAGAGGGATTTAATACAGAGTTCACCTAAAAACATAAACTTAGTAACATTAACGTAATAATTTACAAACTCGACTGCAACACCCTTCAGAACATTCGGCAATAGGGTAAGTACTTAAGCCGAAATATTATTTTCTTATTATTAAAAAGCATTCGTTAAGTTTAACTGCCACCATACTCCAAACATAATGTACCTACGAAGAAGGCTTTTCATTAAAATATTTTTACTAGGTATTTTTTCCTCTAGTTTTGTAATTCGAAAAGAGTTTTTTTTTTTTCATTCCTAAAATGTTACCTATGTTGGTAGTTAATGTCAAAAAGTATTTGTAGGTAGCTTTTTTTTTTTTTTGTGGTAAAGAAATCCAAACTTTTTATTCCTCATATCACGACTTGACGCTGGTAAATTATGCAGTTATTTTTCCCATCTGAGGCACGCTGGTTGTTTATAAGCTTGAATTTCTTAAAATGAAAAATTCAATTAATTATTTAGCCCTCTCGACCGAGTGTAATATCTTATTCTGCCAACGTTTTCGGTGCCTATATCGGCTCACTATATGTTGGGTACTTTTTCATCAGTATTTTTCCACAGGATAAATAAACCATCAGAAGATGAAGTTTTAACATCATGACAGGATTAATTTTTTGCTAAAGGGATGATGAGTTTGGGGATGTTCTACTCTACATGTTTCTTTCAGCAAAACGTCGGAATCGTTCAGTTTACCACAGAAAATGCTTACTGAAAAATGATACGAACGTGTAAGTGGTACGTATCGTGAAACTGTTGGACGAATTCGAAATAGGTTGTTTTTTTCTTTCGGTCTTGGGTACCTATTTATATTTCATGAATGATGTAATGTGTCAAATGTGTAAATGTAGTGAAATTGATTATCTAACAAAGAGATATTATTAGAGTACCTAAGTATAGGTAACCTTTTGACCATTTTTAAGCATTTTTTTTTTTTTTTTTGGTAAAAATGAAATCGGTGTTGTTTTCCCAAAGGTACATACCTACTAACAAGTGAAACTTCACGCATGTTTTTCACAAAATCAACCTTTTTTTCACTAATGCCCCTATTTCAGATACCCTATTAATTAAGTATCTTCTTGTAATTTACAAAATTAGGTACCTACCTACAGTACCTACCAACACTATCACAAAAAAATACAATTACATAATATTTTATGAAAAAATATCGCTTTTATCAAAACTCAGTGTATCAGAATTCAGAAATTACCAAAAATTTACCATAAAGAATCAGTCACTTACCAAACAAATACCAGTAAACCAAAAAATTTCCAGAAATTTGCCAAATAATTACCAGTAATTTACCCAAAAATTACCAGTAATTTACTCAAAAATTACCAGTAATTTACCCAAAAATTACCAGTAATTTACCCAAAAATTACCAGTAATTTACCCAAAAATTACCAGTAATTTACCCAAAAATTACCAGTAATTTACCCAAAAATTACTAGTAATTTACCCAAAAATTATCAGTAATTTACCCAAAAACAGGGCCGGATTTAACATTAGGCCGCCCTAGGCAGAAAAAAATTTGCCGCCCCTCCCTCCCCCAATTTTTTTTTGGTTTGTGTGAAAATTTATGCTCACCCCTAATTCAATTCTTAATCAAAATATAAAAAAACGTAACTGATATATGCAATATCAATATACCTATAGGTACGTAATTAAATATTAGAAACATTGCATTTTGTTTATCATTTTTTATAAATGCTAGCAGCCAAAAAAATCTATTGTAAATCCGTAACATTATTTTTTATGAAAAATGAAATCTGCACGTTTTCATACGCTAAAAAACCTTTTAAAAAACACATCTCTTGGTTTTGACCGCGTGGAAAACCAAATTGAAATTAGAGGTAATTATCTGAGAACTTTTCGTGGCGTGTGATAATTGTAGAAGAAGGAGGACAAAAGCATTGCTGTAAGTGCTCGAGCGAAGCGAGAGCAAAAATTTTTTTGAAAAAAATGGGTTTAAGAAACGAAAAAACTATATTTTTGCATGTTTTAGGTATGGGGTAAAAATTGAAAAATCCGAACATTTCCGTATGAAACTTTTTGCCAAATTCGTACGATTTATTTTTTATTTTTTAAGCAAAAATCTGCTGCCCCCTAAAATTTGCCGCCCTAGGCAGCTGCCTATGCTGTCTATATGTAAATACGGCCCTGCCCAAAAATGACCAGTAACTTACCCAAAAATGACCAGTAATTCACCCAAAAATGACCAAAAAATGACCTGTGATTTACCAAAAAAATACCTGTAATTTACTAAAAAATTACCTGTAATTTACTAAAAAAATACCTGTAATTTACCAAAAAATTACCAAAAAATTACCTGTAATTTACTAAAAAATTACCTGTAATTTACCAAAAAATTACCAGTAATTTACCAAAAAATCACCTGTACTTAATTTACAAGAAATAGTACTCTAAATGTTGAAATGTATACATTTTTTTTTCGTTTTTAAAAGCCAGCGTGACGTGGATTGACATCTCAAAAATGTTAAACAGACTCCTGTCCAGTCGCAAAAAACACATTCATGTCAAAAACTTGAAAATATGGAACTTCATTTATTTTTAAAAGTAGGTATTAGGTGAAGTAAGTTGGCATAAGTAGATACAAAATCATGTTTTTATTTTCAATTCCGGATTTCCGGATCAATCTAATCTAAGAAAGACAATAAAAAAAGTGAAAACAAAAAAGCAAAAGAAAAAAAAAGAAAAGAAAATTATGAAAACAAGATGAAAACACGATGTAGGTAACATGTGATGTAACGTGTCAATTCCCATTCAAAGTTGCCAAGTTCGAATACCTATTTATTTTTTGAAGTCGACCCCTTAGCATCCCTCTTGCACTGAAATCATCGACATCGCAAAAAAGCAATTGGTAATCCTGGAGGAAAATCTAGAGCAAGGGCAAATTCGTTAATAAAATCATCTCGTACGGTTGCACATACCTATACGTATCTTGACACCCCAGTCGAAAAGATGATGAAGCATACCTACGTAAGATATTTCGAAAAAGGTGAAGGACACGTTCGCGAGTACGAAAGTTGCCATTTTTAAAACGCCAAACGACTGCGAGTTAATTTTAATAAGCAAATTACGCGAATGTGGCTCTGCTTATAAACGCGTTTTATTTTATTAAATCGCAAACAAGCGGCGCGCTCGGTGCGCATTGTCGAGCTTTTGAAAATTATTAATGGTTTTGGGCGCGCTAAACGTCAAAGCAAATTAGCAGTCGTATTTAAAAACACGTTCATATAGAGAAACAAACACCAGCAGGCGCCTTCTTTTGCATATTAACTTAGCGCTCCAATTAGACCGAAATAAATAACTTGTTTAATAGACGACGGCGTGTACTGTACATTTCCTCACTCTCTTGCCATCTCTGTCTTCATCTCGATTTAAGCTAAAATACCACATCAGATATACTATACGTATACTAGAGGGTGAAAATAACGACTGCAAATTATTTCACGCTGCAGCCATGTCGTCGTTACCCATCGAGTAGGTAATTGCGACCTTTTAATTGTTTGATTTATCGATATAATACTATAAGTACGCAAAAAATTCTCGATGGCCCTCGCCAGTCGCCACCGCACCCCGGATTCTTATAAGAGGTCTTACAGCATGCTCCTCAGAATCACGTGCAATGGGCGAAAGAAAAACCCCTCGAACGCAGGTGGACAATCCAAATAAAGATGTAATGCACGTCATAATGAAAAAATATGGGAATACGCGACACATGGGAATACGTGTGTACGACTATGGCCTTTTCTCCCTTCCCTACCCCCCTTACACCGCACAGCTTTACCTTCTCCAGCATCCGACGCGACGCGACGCCGACGTTGTTCCATACACAGCATACGTGTTTTCCCATGCGTTATGACGAGCCCTGTTCCGGCAACTGTCTTAAATATTATAATAGGTCATTTCATCCCTCAATTCTGCTCTGCGTTTTATCTCCGCATTGCTAAAATACATATCTGCTCTCCTCTCACACAGTCTCGTCATTTATTTATTTAAGCATTTCAAAAAGCAGTTCGCGTAATATGACAGCCGCGAGGTGGTTTATGTAGATTACCATACTACGATGCAAACAAAGCTGAAAAAAGAAAAAAAGGCGATCGTTTTATCAAACATTGGCTCGCGATTAAAACTGACAACCGTGATGGAGTTTAGGTTGAATCCTTCTTACGGTATTGGGATTTTCAGCCGAGATTGTATGATGTGTGGTATCTATGCATTTTCGATGCACGTAGGGTTCGCTGAGCTGTGTTGAGCTGGTGCCAGTCACTCTGATGTGTTTTATTTTCACTTAGGATTTGATAATGCCGAGCATTTTTCCAACCCTCTTCGTACTAGAACGAATTTTAAAACGATTTGCGATGCAGCTTCGAAGTTTTGGGCTTTCAGATGTTCATTTGAAATTCCGGTAATATGTTTGCAATTTTTCGAAATCCAGATTAACCAACTTCGGTTTGACGGTGCAGCTTAATCAAAAGAAAAGGCGGATGGGGCTATTAATCACCAAGCTTGAATTCGTGAATTTCAATTTATTATTAATTTTTTTTTGTTTGAAATTGGTGAATTTTTCAATGAGCTGAAGATTTGCCAAACTGCAAGTTTTCCATTTTCTCTAGAAATTTTGAATCACTCTGGAAAGGCTAGAATGAACTTAAGCACTACATATAACTTGGGTCAAGAGGGTCCCCAATAAGCACCGACCAAGGGTATAGGTGCTCAAGACCATTTCTGGCTTTTCCAGAGTAATTTACAGTTTCTGGAGAAAATTGAAAAATTCCTGGAGGCTCCAGAATGACTCAAAACTAGTAGTTGTTAGTGTTAGGGAGTTGAATTGAAGAAGTTATTCACATTGGTCAATTTTTAAAAATATTACATTTTATGGAAACGCTTAAAGATACCCCTAGAAACAATTTTTTTGAATTTTTGAAATGGTCAAAAATTCACCAAACATCCAAAACTCAAGTTTAGCATTTGAAATTTTGATTACGAGGGTTTTAAGACACACTATTTTAATCTAACTTGATTAAGTTCAAATCAGAGAGGGCCAGTTCAAAAAGTTTTCTTGTTAGGAATAGCTTCTTAAATTTTAGACAAAGGCAAAATTTGTATAGAATTAAATTTGTATGCTTTTTCGTATTGATAAGAAGAATTTGTAATCAGACAATGGATATTTAAAAAAATAATAGGTATATTTTTTTTTTGAAAGTAATAATGAAATATCTATTTCATAGCAAAATATGAGAACACAACACAAAACAAATAAAAGAAAAAAAGGCCGAAGAAAAATACGCTGTAAAGAAATCGTTGAGAAAGTCCAGGGGAAAAGTATACCTACTATACAGCTTCACCAGGAAAACGGATCCGAAAAAGAAATCAAGTCACCATAAATATAGGTCAGCTACCCGCATAAGCTACGACATAATAAAAGGATCAAACATTCTCTCAAGTGGGAAAAAAGCACAGCAAATCTACCATTCGAAACCCATGCAAGGTTGAAGTCTTTTTAGCCGTCTTCCAAATCGTACATATAAGCTTTGATAAAACATAAAAAAATCTTCGTAAGTGGTTCTCACAAACACACACATGTATCAGGAAAAAAAAGGCAAGCACGTCGATCATTTCGCCTCTCTTGCTCACACCCACACATATTGTACTTTCATCTTTCGTAATAATCAAATAAACGTAGACGTTTCAGCTAAAAATGACGTAAATTCCACTTTCGCTATAAATTTCCATTTTTTTTTTGTTCTCATTTCGCGTATGTGGCCTTCATGGCTGCTTCTGCAACAGCTAGGGTAATTTCGCATTGCTACGAGTATATTACTACGTAGCGCAGGTATATTTTGATTTGCTCGACATATGAATCAGATACTAAATCAGTCCTGACATTTCCATAAAACAAGAGCATTTCTCTTTCCGTAGGCATAATATGAATTTCAACGTGTGTTTGATCTAATTGTAATATTCTCATCGTTGATTAAAGAGCTCACTGCAAGGGTACCTACCTAACATATGTACCTATCAAATTCTGCTTGTTAGGTTGTATATTTTTGTTATTTTTTTTTTAATGGTACCTATGTATATGTATTGTATAACTCGTGTATGTTTTGCAGCGGAAATTCTACATCGTTATGTAGTCAAGTATGTAAAGGTACCAACTAATTTGGTAGGTATAGGTATGTCTACGTACCAAGCACAGTGTGTTCCAAAACGAGTAAGCAAATTTCAAATAAATGCAAAGTGAATTGATAAAATTTCTACTATCTATCTTTACTCTCACCGGAGAAGCATCTGGTAGGTATAATTTTCAAGAGAACAAAGCAAAATCAAAATTGAATTAAATCCAGGTAGAAACAGAACTTCTTGTTCACATCCTATTTTTTATATTCAATGTCGATTGGAGATCCTTGAGCTACGGATTTGCACCGGCAGAAGTAGTGAAAATTTGTGCCTAAATCTGTGAAAAGGGTCACAGGATGGTGTTTCCAAATTCTTGGGAGTTGAATTCCATTTTGATTCTTTTCATGCCAATTTCTCCAGAACTGAATACTTAACTAAAAAGTCTGCTGGAGGCTCCAGAATCGCTCAAAGCCACAACCAATAGGTTGGAAAGGTAAAAAATTGAGGCGAGCCAATTCTGAATTTGAACCTGCAGAGACAATCGAGAGGGTCACAAAAGGATAGTGTGGTTATCCGAATTTACAGAAGCTGAATTTAATTTTAACTTTTTCAGTACCTACCAAGTAATTTTTCTACAACCAGAAGCAGAAATTTAAAAATCCTCTAAAGGTTTTAGATTGGCTTGACACCATAACCAATCATATCAGCTTTTCACTTCAATTTGGCCAAATTTGGATTGTTTAATGAAAGTGTTCCGCAAATTATAAAATGAAATTCATATTTTCTTTCACTCAAAAAAAAAAAAAAAAAAGGGTAGGTACTAGAAAATGAGTTAGGTAGGTAGTAGTATGTAGGCACCTATTAAATGCCCGAAAGAAGCGAGGATGAAATTCTGAAAATTTTACTATCCAATAATGTGTATTCTTCTGACTTTAAAACTTGAAAACATTGATACTTCAGCTGTTACTTTTAAACAACTTCAACACAGCATTTTTCACAAAAAAAAAAATTATAGAAATTTTGCTGATTTTTGTTGTAAGGAAATTCTTAATTTTCACAAGTTTTCAAAAGTCCTAGGATTTGAGTCCTGCAGACGCCTGGCACACCAAAAACAAAAAAAAAATGTGTAGGTAAATAGAAAAGGAGCCTCTTAAAAAAAGCCACCTAATTTGTAATACGAGTACATAATATGTACATACCACTAATTTAAAAGCAATAATGCCTTATAAAAAAAATGTCGATTTCTAGTCCGAAGAGGTGGGGAGGGGGGTCTAAACCTTGAGAACTCAAGGCCCTAAAACCCTGAGATCGTTTTCTCTCCAGTATTTTCAAAAAATATAATAATTCTTTTTTCAATTCAGAATGCACTCCAAAAATTTTTACTAAAAAACGTTGATACAGATATTACGAATTTTTTCAAACTTTCCTTCCATTTCTGAATAGACAAAAAACAAAAAACTTTTCTGGAAGGAGGAAGGGCATGATACAATCGTTCTAACTCGACAAGATTATCAAAAGCAATTTTTCATCATTCATTTCTAAATTTTAAATTCTGAGGAGTCCGAAACCTAAAATAGGTACCTTGGAAATAGTCCTTGAACATCTGAAAACACGTGTCAAATTTTTTTTGGCGAATATCCAGTCCAGTGCCTAAAAAATTTTGGCTTCTAATACAGCACAATTATTATGCCAAATTTCAGAGTCAGAGTCTCATTTTTTTTTCAATTTTGGCAAATTTTGAACATTTTAATGTGACTTTATTAATAAACGTATGAGTGGGAATGTTGATGTTCAGATTTCTTAGATATTTTTGATCTTCTGAATCTCAATTTATTAGTATCTCACTCAACATGAACTTTCTCGCCAATTTTCGTCGAAACCTTCGACATGTTTTTTCCCTATCCACTTATAGCCGTCGATCAAAAAATTATCTGATTTCCAGTTTTCTTTTCAACAAAAAAAATTACCTAAATGACAACAGATCGAAAAAAATCACGTCACATGCGACAAATACGAGGAAGAATAATCAAAGAAAAATGTTTCAAGTGCCTGGTCTAGATACGACAAATCTTTATTGTGTAAAATGGATGTAGGGTACAAAAGTAGATATGGCGAGATCTTTGCAATCTACAGATTATAGTTACGTAGGTATAGACCTACCTTCAGCATGTTTTTCGTGGTATCTGAAATGTGTACTTTGGGAAAAAGACGACGGCAGGGTAAAATCTACCGCAGAAACTTCACGAAAGGAGAAATTTCACTCGACAATAGTTCGTATTCAGGTCAATTAGTCGAGTAAAACATTTATTAATAAAACTGCGCTGGAGCTTTCATAATACTTGAGTTAAAGCTACACATCCAGTCGACTGGGTCGTTTTGTCATTAGGAAATTTACACCAACAAAGCAGCTAATCCATCAAAGATCTAACAAAAAACAAGCTTTATACACCTTTTTAGATTTTAATATCGGTATAAAGCGTGTAGCTCGTATACCTATAGTAGGTATAACATGAAGAAAGGTAGGGCAGCAATTGAAGAGGCGCTCTTAGTTAGCACGGTGGTACCTTTGTTCGCGAACCTTTGAAAAAGCAAACAACAGAGATGTTGCGCCATTCAGAAGGTACCAAGGTAAAAAAAATGCACACATTCTCAGCATCTTTCCATATAAAACGAAACGTTTTTCTGAAACTATTGTTTAAAAAGACGATGTACCATACACCAGCAGCAGTGAAGCTGAAGCATTTATACAAGCTAAGCGGTTAAATCTGAACTACCTATAGCAAAATCTCCTGCAGTATAGCTAGGTATACTATGTGTACGATAAAGTTACTTTTCAAACACACAAATACAGTATCTGCATCAATCATGATTAGTACGAATAGAAGCTTCCATCCATCATCTCTGTATCCGCGCCTTATCAAACACCGCAACTCTATAGAATATACTCGAATTATTTTATATTTTTCTAACCTCGCGTACACGCAAACAAGACATTCGAAAAAACATTCCATCGAAATCTTAATAGGTATATCTTTCGGTAGGTACATACGATGAGATGGTGACCGAATAGGAAAATGATAAAAGCTAAGGTTTGATCATCCTTTTCAGTATTTTTTGTTAACGTAGGTCTATGTAGGATTTTTTTCATTACTCTATAGGACTTATGATTGGATCGGTATCGTATGTATTGGGTTGATGACCTAGTGTTTCTTGGAGGTTTTTTCAAAGCTCTATTATGGCGAGTTTTTAAAAATTATTTCCTATACTTGTATGGCTAACGTAAGGCGAATTTGACATCTACTCGACATGTTATTGTAATTCACATTTAACCGCCACGTTATTCGAAACCAATGACCGATGAGCTGGCATAACCCTCGTCCCTCTGTACTCGTGAATATAATGTCCCCTCGAGGAAAATAATAATCGCTGTCGTTTATTCCGCGTTTTCTCGATGGCACACCGTGTGTCATTTAGTGCATGGAAACACGATGTCATGTCGATTCGTCGTCACGTGTCTATTTTTCTTGTTTGCTATGTTTTTTTTCTCACACCGTCGCTGTCATATCGCACTACACACTTGTTATATCTACATTTATCCTACGATAATACCGCCACGTTACCGAATTGTTTAACCATTATGGGTATCTCGATGGCTGCTCGTCGACAAATGACAAATCAACCGCATAAGGGACGCGAGGAAAAAGTTGGGGAAATTTCGCACCGACCACGCGATTCAATTTACCAGATTGCCTCGCGCCTTTCTTAATCGTTCTGCGCGTATAGTTGATGGCTGACAAATGGAGATGGTGTAATCGAGGTCTCGCAGGAATTGCAACGCCAACCAACGCCGCCGTCGAACGAAATACTCGATTGAAGCAGCAGCTGCGAGCCGAAGATGTTGATTTTTACAGCTGATAACAATGGAGCTTGCATTGTTGTCATGATCGATGGTAATTTTTCAATTATAACGAACTCGAATTAGACGAGTGTTTACACAAATCATCTTCCATTTCCGGATTATCCCGTTGGGAAGTGAGTATCTATTGGGAAGATTGCTGGCGTAGGTATTGAGGATTTATGTACGATGGATAGAGCAACATCGCGTTACTATCCTTCGCCGTGGACAAAAAATCACGATAGCCACGACGAAATACCAAACTGTACTATCCACGACGTAAGAAAAAAAGAACTAAAATTTGTTTTACTGATAAAAGAATCAATAATTTTTCAATTTTCAAAGTAAATACTTTAACTTACCATTTGAATATTTTCTTTCTTTTCAAGAAAAAAAATGTCTCTTTTAAACGTGAGAATGATAAGCCACGGCGATGGATCTGAAAAATGGTAATCTGTACAATTTTCCCAGATTACCATTCAGAGAACGGTTGACTATATTTCCTTGATGGTTGTGAAATGAGCACAGCACTGCTATCACTGAAACAATACAGTGTAGCCATTTCACCGCAAAAAAAGTCGAATAGGTAGGAGAGCCAGGAAAAAATTAACAAAAATTGGCCACGGCGATGGATCAAAAACTGGTTATATCTTTTTATGGCCTCGGTTTCAGGGTATAAGTCTCATTCTGAAAATTTGTATTGGTCCTATCATTTACTCTGGATATCACGCAATAATATGTATCCTTTTTTTTTCAGAAAAAGTGACATTGTAATCAATTTTTGAAGATGAAGTTCACAAATTTGAAAGTGGTTACAAGCCACGACGATGGAATTTTCGGGGTGGGGGGGGGCTTGACCCATAGTGGAGGGGGGTTGGGGGACGTAAAACTATATGCACGTGATGCCCGAGTTGGTATCTACACATTGCCACCGAAAAAATTTCAATTGTAAATAGTATTCAAGTAAACCACCTGTTATAATTATGATTTTTAAACTTTGTTTGAGAATTACCCTAAAATGTGTAGCCTCCCAAGGTCACTGGCTTCCCAAGGTTACTGGCCTCCCAACGTCACTGACCTCCCAATGTCACTGACACCTCAAGGTCACTGACACCTCAAGGTCACTGACCTCTCACGGTTGCTGACCTCCCAAAGGTCACTGCCCTTCAAGTCTAGCTTCAAAATGTCGTCTGTCTGTCTGTCTGTCTGTCTGGCTTTATAGAATCATTGACCCATCAGTATGGTTTCCCAAAAGTCGTCTGTCTAAATGTCTGGCCTCTCAAGGTCACTGACTATACGATCTAGGCTCTTAAGATCATTAACCTGCCAGACTAATCTCTCAAGGCTGTCTGTTAGCTGATCTGGCCTTTCAAATCGTCTTCTAGCCGGTTTGGCCTCTTAAGGCCATTGACCCATCACTATGGCTTCCCAAGGACGTCTACCCGCCTTCTCAAGGATATTGATGTTCCTGACTGGCCTCTCATGGTCATCTGTCTGCACGTCTGACCTCTTGAGGTTGTCTGAGTTCCTATCTGGTTTCCCAAGGTCGTCTATCCGCCAGTCTGGCTTCTCAAGGTCATTGATCAGTCTGTCTAGCCTTTCAAGGTCTACTGTACTCGTATTATGGCCCAGCCTTTTAAAGTACATAATTAATTCCTATGTGAGGCTCCTCAAAGTCATCTGACAGCTAATCCGCTTGTCTGGCTTCCCAGGTTATCCAACTTTCATCTGACCAGGTCGCAATCAGACGTGATCATCCGGACCAGGTCTCATCAATTCAAAAGGGAATTTCTTACTACCTTTTTAAATTGTACCTACTACCTAGGTCCCTTTTTAATTCCAGAAGAGATTTTGAAAAATTAATTTTTAAGAACAGTACTTAGGGGAGAGATGCCTAAGATGGCATACTTCGCACATTTTGCGATCTGGAGGGCGCTATAATGAATTATCCAAAAAAATGAATACACCATCTGAAACTTTGAACATTTGGCTACAAATTCCCCCCCTGGTTTTAAAATTTTACTCATTTTCAGTACCTGTAATTTGCATTTTTAAAAAAAGTTCCAAATGTGCCATCTTGGACACTGGTATGGATAAGATGGCATACCTATAAAAATTTTCCCAAAAAGAAGAAAAAGTCGATTAAAAGCTGTTTTTATAATGAAATTCAAGTACAAAAGCTGAAATGCGTATGCGAATAATTCAAAAATGAAGAAAAACTCGAGGGAAAGCGGTTTTTATTGTAAAAGCTGAAATTCCTATGAAAATATTTCAAAAATGAAGAAAAACTTGATTAAAAGTGGTTTTTATTACAAAATTTAAGTGCAAAAGCTGAAATACCATTAAAACTATTTCAAAAATGAAGAAAAACTCATTTGAACATTTTTTTATGAGAACACAATGTTATTGGTATATGCCATCTTGGACAAAAAATGCTATGCCATCTTGGGCAAACACATTGATATATTTCAGAGTGATATTAGAAGCATATAAGGTGATGCAATTATTATAACTATTAGCTCATTACAAGCCTTTTTTCTTATACTTTTCGTATTCGCATCCACTTTTTTGCAACAAAATATTTTTCATACCAATAACTCCTTCTAAAGTAGCAGAAATGTAAAACTTTCAACTGGCAAAAAATTATTTGTCGTTTTTTTTTTTTTGATTTTCGGCATTGAACAATTTGTCACATACCGGGATTCAGTGTTTACAGTGTTGACAACATTTTAAGCGAAAAAATTTTTTTTTTCAATGTGTAGTTTTCGAGTAATCGTCACTATGCCATCTTAGACACTATGCCATCTTGGGCAGCTCTCCCCTATGTACTAAGGCATCTATAGCTTCACTTGGGTGAAATCGGCCCGCAGTAAAATCGGCCGCCATATTTGGTGCAATCAATTTTCATCTTAACACAAATCACCTAAATTGCAAATAACCATTTTTAAAACATTCTAAAGCTTTCAAAAGCAATCTAAAAATTTAAAAAAAAATCAAAAACTCGCTGAAGGCTCTAAAACTGTCTAAAGCGTCAGTTTTTGAAGTGTGGTGGGAAGACTGAATGAAATAATTTTCACAATACCTAGTTCATTTCCACTAAAAAAAAACCTAAGTACATACATACCTACCTAAGTACCTACTTAATTAAAACGTTGAAAAATTGCCATAAAAACTCATATTTTAAGCTTATTACAATTATTTTCAAAAAATTTTGTTCACATTGATTTCCCTCAAGTTAAAGGCTCTATTGTCAATAGTAGATAGCAAGTACAATGTACATAAATGTACTAATATACTTTAAAGTAGGTACGTTCTGCAGAGATACTTAGTTACCTACCTACATGAATGGCAAATAGAATGAAATCTCACAGAAATGGAATTCTCGAACAGAATTTACGATACATTTCTCGAAAAATCTATTAAAATGAAATCAGACGACATTAATTACACTAGATTAAGTTTGAAACGTGTTATATGAATCTGAATTGTACGTATCAGTCTGTTCTTGCCGTGATATGAATTTGCGATTCAAGATGAACACGTGCCTTTGTCTGCATCGAAACAATAAATTATTAATTTACCTACTGCATAGGTAACGCGAATTTATTCAATGTCAAGGACGGATCGAGTATACTTATTTGAACAACTGAACCGCGAATAAAAGACTGACATGCCATTTAAACTGAATTTTCCCACAAATTCGTGTTACACATGAAAAAAAAAATAGTTGATTGAACGCTAAGTGCGATACCATACCTATCTATTTATTACATATGTATAATATGTACATGCACACATGTAGCCTACAACTCGATGTAACTTGATAGTTGATATCTACGGTATCAGAAATTCGAAAAAATCTCATTAATTTAAACTTTTCAGCGAAAAATAGCACTGCGAAAAATGTAGTTCGAATTAATATCGCCGAATGGAATTCCGTTAGCCAACATTTTCTTCGTCGAATAAAATATGTAAAAGCAATTTGTAATTTTACATTTATCACGCGAACACGCGCGTTTCATTCCAAATAGGTCTCATATTTGCAAAAAGTAGGTAACAAAAAAAAAGTTGACACGACTTTTCACGACGGAAGCGCGAGTCGAGCATTGTAGAGTAAGTAGGTAAAGTACCTATATACTGTGATATTTTTTCGAGTGAAATTTTGCGTAATTTATACCTATATAATGATACAGCGAATTAAAATGGCAGACGGCGTGAAAAGCTGAGACTACGGAGTTTTGCAAGGGCTGTGTTTAAGATTCATGAATTTTAAGAAACTCCTTTACAAAAGCACGACGATGACGCTCATTTGCATACGAATAGAGTTGAATTAACATGATTAAAATTTCTATTAAAAATATTTCCACATGGTTGTTGACCAAAATTGATTTTTTTTTCGCGAAAAACGCTTCATAGAGGGGTGTTTTTTTCTTAAAATTTCACGTTTTAAGATAATTTTCATTTTCTTTCGTTTTTTTTTTACTCATTGGTACATTTGAAAATCCAGTTTTCGCAAAGACAAATCACTTTCCAATTTTAAATTTTGAAAGAATTTTTTCAATTTCTTCCAACGCTCTTGAAAACTTTGCCCAGGGATTTTTCCAACTTTAACCTACCTACTTTATAAGAGAAATCCGTAGGTATAAAATTGTTTTTGCAAAATTGAACGAATCGAGTCTATACATGGTTCGTCTATGGTTGGACCAGCGCTCTCCTTTTTCCTCTGCAAAAAATTTTCAAATTCTTCGAACGTCAATAAAAAAAATCCTTTTTCCCGACAAATCACATAATAAACAAGTCTTTATTCGCTTCATAATTCGAAACGAAGCGATATTAAGTGAATATTTAAAGAAGCACGCTCAGAATAGGTCTAGGTATAGGTCAGTCTACGATAATAAACGATGGTCGCACGTTTTCGAATACAATAACCGAAAACTATTTAATATATCGAGAAATATTTTTCGCAGAATTTTTCTCGTAAATGGAGTTAAGGTAGGATAACAAATCGTACGAAAGGCTTGAATTATGGTATCCCATTTAAGAGAGATTTTCTACCTATACAGTTGTAATGGCTTACGGCTTTGCTGGCTACTTACCCGCTACTTCTTATACTATTTCCCTATAGCTACTAACTTACAGTAATGATTAGATATTTCTAGGTGATACATAAGAACACATAAACATTTTTCCTAGGAGCTCTTATACATTTTTTTCTTTCTTTTCGCCTGCCCTTTTGTATACACCTTTTTTGTCTTTTTTTATATCAAAGAGTACCTATACACTGCGCTAGAGACGAGCTTAGGACTTATTTCACGTTTTATCGGCTTCTCTAGACGATGTAACGGAATAAAACGACAGATTCGTAACGAAGTTGCATGTTTTTTATTAACATACATTTCTGGCTAAGTTGTTTTGTTTCTTCTCCTCGGCTGCTCTCGACGTTGCTGTAGGTATATCCTTCTCATAAACTTCGCAACACAACGAATTCTGCAGCTCTCATGCTTTACATCACGTTATACTCGTACAGAGCAAATGGCGTAGTGCTTGCACGAGCAAAAGCTTATAGCTCGTGTTCTCGCGACAAATTGTATTCTAAGTTCATCGATTCGTTCCGTAGTCCATTAACATTTTTCACCTTCATTTCTGGTAGGTACCTATATAATATATGCCGCCAATCGCATCGAGTCGAAAATGATGTACATTGTACCTACATGTAGAGACTGCTTGCTGCAGCTTTTTAAGCACGTAATATATTCGATAAAATCTATTAAAATAGAGTTCGCGGGGAAAAATACGAGTTATTTTCACATTTGGAATTTTTTGCTGCCAATTGTGAGTTTATTTTTATACCTACTTATGTACGTATTATTATCATCTAACCTTCGATTCCTGTTAATTATTCCTGATTTTGTACCCTTGCTGGAAAAAAGGGATGAAACTACCTGAATTTATGTACTGATAAAAAAAACACTCACGCATTATGCGTGAGAAGACCGACTTTTATTCAATTTAAATCTTTTACGAACAAATTGAGTCACTTTTTTTGAAACATTTGCATAGCAATTGATCTGTTTACAATCGAATATTCGAATCGAATCGTTTACGAACGATTGGTGATTAAATAAATTGATTGATTTCTTGGTGAATCATTCGCAAACGGATCAATTCATTAAGCGAAGTGAAGTGAATCGAATTGAATCGAATCATTCACAACTGATTAGTATTTGAAAAAATTGATTGATTTCAAGGCGAATCACTCGCGTACGAATTGATTAATAGTTGGTGAATCATTCGCGAACGAATTGATTCGTATAGGGACTCGTTCGCGAACGAATCGTTTGATTTACTTAATTTTTGGTGAATCAATCACGAACAAATTGAATGATTTTTGGTGAATCACTCGCGAACGAATTGAATATATTTTTGGTGAATCATTCGTGAATCATTCGCGAACGAATTGATTTGTATAAGTGACTCGTTTGCGAATGAATTGAATAATTTTTGGTGAAATATTCACGAACGAATTGAATTTTTTAGTGAATCATTCGAGAACGAATTGATTTGTATAAGTGACTCGTTCGCGAATGTTTCAATCCATTTACTCAATTTTTGGCAAATCATTCGCGAACGAATTGAATTTTTTAGTGAATCATTCGCGAACGAATTGAATAGTTTTTGGTGAATCATTCACGAACGAATTGAATAATTTTTGGTGAATCATTCACCAACAAATTGATTTGCATAAGTGACTCGTTCGCGAATGAATCACTCCAGTTACCTAATTTTTAGCAAATCATTCGCGAATGAATTGAATAATTTTTGGTAATTTTGGTGAATCATTCACAAACGAATTGACTTTTTTAGTGAATCATTCGCAAACGAATTGAATAATTTTTGGTGAATCATTCGAGAACGAATTGATTTGTATAAGTGACTCGTTCACGAATGTTTCAATCCATTTACTCAATTTTTGGCAAATCATTCGCGAACGAATTGAATAATTTTTGGTGAATCATTCACGAACGAATTGAATTATTTTTGGTGAATCATTTGCGAACAAATTGATTTGTATAAGTTACTTGTTCGCGAATAAATCGATCAATTTACCTAATTTTTGGTGAATCATTCACGAATAAATTGAATTTTTCAGTGAATCATTCGCGAACGAATTGAATAATTTTTGGTGAATAATTTGCGAACGAATTGATTTGTATAAGTGACTCGTTCGCGAATGTTTCAATCCATTTACTCAATTTTTGGCGAATCATTCGCGAACGAATTGAACAATTTTTGGTGAATCATTCGCGAACGAATTGAATTTTTTAGTGAAACATTCGCGAATGAATTGATTTGTATAAGTGACTCGTTCGCGAACGAATCGATCCATTTACCTAATTTTTGGTGAATCGTTCACAAATGAATTGGATAATTTTTGGTGAATCACTCGCGAACGAATTCAATATTGAACGAATTCAATATTTTCTGGTAAATCATCCGCGAACGAATTGAATAATTTTTGGTGAATCATTCACGAACGAATTGAATACTTTTTGGTGAATCATTCGCGAACGAATTGATTCATAAATTGAAGAACTGATCAGTTCGTTTGCGAGTGGTTCTTTTAAAAAATTAATAAATTCGTTCATGAATTATTCCCTTAAAATAATTAAACAATTCACTGAAAATTGAATCATTATTTGTACGTAAACAATTCGTTTGAAAACAGATCCACTTATTAATAAACGATTCGTTAGGAATGGTACATGCTTTATGAGATTTCAAGTTTCATAGAAGTAGGTTCAGCCGTCTTCTGAATAATGAGTTTTTAAAAATTTTGATTTTTTTTTCGCTCGATAAACTTGGAAGCTTTGAGCTTTTGTAACTTGATGATGATATCAAAATGTCCGGCTGGTAGCCTAGTTGTAAAATTTCAAATTTGATCAAAATCGGTTCAGCCGTTCCTGAGAGATTCAATTTTTAATGAATTTTGTGCAAAATCACCCGATGAACTCTAAATGAAAGAAAATTGAAAATTGACCTCACAACAGGTAGATACCTAGATATGCCGATTTCTTTCGTGTTTCGAAATTGCATAAATACCTACCTATACCTATTTCTCTCGAGTGTAAATTCTCTCCTCAAGGTGAAAAAAATTACCAAAAGATGGTGAACATCTCGAAAACAAAATCGAATTTGATCGCTTCTCGTGGCTAAATATTTTCCCACGTCATTTTATTACCGTACATTAATTTTTACGTAAGCCTTTAAGATGGCAGAAGAGAGTGAACCCATAGATATACCTACGTACGCAAAAAATACACCCGCAGTTTTACGTTAGCAACCATAAAATACGCTTACGAATTTCATCCAACGTAAATTTTTAAATTGCCACGAAAACTTTAGGTAGGTAGGGTATAAGTATACTTTTTCGGGTGCAGATGCAGTAGAGCTGCTTTCACCGTACAAGTTTTCTTTCTTTTAGTTTTTCTATACGTTTTCTTGTAATTTCTTCAACAATGAGAGATATACCTAGACCATTCGAGTTAAAAAGCTTTCTGCGTCTTGATTCATTCTCACGTCGAAGTTCAAGTTGAAAAACTAATCAAAAATATTGTATCGTTCGTTTTTTTTTTTTCAGATTCTTTGCTCAGTGTAACGGTGTAATTTGCTAATTAAAAGTAGGTATCCGAAGAGAAAAAAGCTAGCAATCAGCTTGGCTTGCACCCAATATAAGAGAGATCGTCTTTCAATCGATGATTCGCGAACAAAACAGAAAAAAACCGCGACTCCAACGAGTCAAATTTGAATAAACTTTTTCCTCATTTTGTGTTGTGTAGGTATCCTTTTATATATATTTTTTTACAAATGTACCTACCCCTTTGAGCTTTTTGTACACTCAATATAATAATTCCCAGTTCTCGGTTAGAATATTTATATGACTTTTTCCTTATAAGCTTCGCATGATTTGATCGTTAATATTACGGCGAGTCGTATAAAGAGGAAAAAGTTAAACATAAATCCTAACAAATAAAATATTTATAGCCTCGTCTCTTCCTCCCAACCTATATAAATCGACCTTTCTATCCTCCTACCTGTGTGTACACGGCGGGGATAATTTATTAGGCTGTTTTACCTCGACGTATTAAATGATTCCTTTTTTTTCTCTCTCTCTCATTTTCGAGCTTTTTCGTGTAGTAATTCAACCGAGTACCAATATACGTACTGTAAGATAGGTACGTCTACGTACATTCGTTCGTATCGCTTATAATTTTTATGAGTCATTTGAAATTGTTTCCATTATAGTTCAATTGAATTCGTTTCGTTCGCCGTTTGAACCCCGGCTTCACGACGATATCCGCAATAAAGTTATTTTTGCTCGACGAATTAACCCAAGGTTATCGTTCGATAATGGTACCGTCATTTTTCCTGCCAATCGAGAATCGAATACTTTTATATACGTACCTGAAACATAATAAATGACACAAAGTGTTTAGTATACGATACGTGAGTATTAGTAACATATTAAAAAAGAAAACGAAAAACTAAAAGCTTTCTACAATTACCATTTAACTACTCAATTTATCCAGCTGGTATTCGTTCAAATATCAATAGGTTCCTAGCTATATACCTACGTAAGTATCTTTTTTTCTTGTCTCAAGGGGATGGTGCAAGGGAATGAATGGTCAACTCTTCTTTGCTTCGTTTTTATTGAATTGGTACTGATGCTTGAAATTCGATAAAGACGAGCATCTCCCTCGCCCAGATTCAAGTTCAATGTCATCAGAATTTTGAAGTTTAGAAGAGACCTTTTGTATTCAAATATTGCATGTATAGGTAGCTAGTGAAATTACTCCAAAAGGTGTAGTAAAATTTAGAGTTTTTCAAGTCAATTTTTTTAGCCCCCCTCCCGGTCTACCCCTCTCAAAGAAGTAACATTTCAAAATCAACTATTTAAAAAAATAATAAAACTGCAGAATAAAAATTATTGCAAGCAAGCTTTTGTTTTGGTGTCGAATTTAAAACGTGTCTCTAGAATATGGCATTTTTCGTCAATAGGTATCTTCACTTCATGTCTTATAGGTATTATTTAAGTTAGTGAAGAAGAAAAATAATCTTCGTTCATCGTCCTACAGTAAGGTAGTGAAAGACGAAAAACGAGTTTTACATTACAAACGTCAAAACACTTTTTGAATACAGAATAGTCATTAAAATTTTTCACCGTTCTTTCTCTCAACCTGGCGACATTTTTATTGTAATGGGTTGAAGAAGAAAAAAGTTTTCCATTCATTATTCTCTTTTTGTTAGGTAGGTGGGTGTTTTTGTGAGAAAAGTTCATTGCTTCAGTTAAATGCAAGAGAAAGTAAGTGCCGAAGTATTATTTTGGCGGAACGAAGAGTACCTAGGTACACATCATTTATGTTTAAGGGGGAAAAAAATCATTATTTTGGTCTGGGTTAAATCACTATTATGCACAAATAAAATTATTAAATTGAGAAAAATTAAAACAAAAGTATAAAAGTAAAATTGTCATCATCCGCAGATTCTTTAATTATGAATACCTGGGAAGTGGAGGTATCAAGTGCATTAAGATGAATCATAAAAGAAAAAGAAAATAAATACCTCATGCTGAAATAATTTGACCAAATTTTTTAAACAGTCTCTATTTAACGTTTTTGAACTAAAAATCAGTCCAGACAATTTTTGGCCTTGATAAGAGAGGTACATACCTATTTAATTTGAACCAGTAAACTAATTTTTGAATCAGACGAAGAGAAATCGAAAAAGCGCCAAAAAATTGATAACCAGGTCAAATTTTATAGACTGAATTTAATTTTTCTATTTTTGGTGAATTTTTGAAAATTAAAATTCAGTCTACATTTTCATGAAAATCCCAAAACATGAAATTGAGGTAGGTAGGTAGGTATCTATTCTACTGCAAGTTATATTGAATTTAATATATTTTTTCTCTCGTTTGCTTCGTCACATTTGAAAAGATGAAAGGATGAAGAGGGTATTTTTCGACATCGTCGTAGTCTCGCTGGCAAATTTACATAATGAGTGTTTTAAATAGCTAACGGTGTCGTGTTTCCGCGAATATATAAATATATTTAAAAGGTAGCAGTACAGAAAAGTATAAAAGCTTTATTTAAAATAGGCTTAAGTTTAACTGCTGGATTATACCCTTTTGAATTCGCCAAGTATTTGTTTCGTTATTATATTTTTGTACTGTGTAGCAAATTATACTATGTATAGGTATAGTTTTCATTTCCTTAATGAATAACCACTTTATGAAACTGATTTTTTTTTACAGTAGCCTCTTGGCTTACGTTTTTTCCCCTATTTGAATCATAAGATGACTCGGTTATTCATATCGTTGTTTGAATTTTAATTCTCTTGGAATGCTCCCAATATTGATTAAGAAATTGAGAAAATCGTTTAATTCTGATATTTTCCATTTTTTTCATTTTTATGATGGGTACCAATTTCTTTTTTTTTCGATCGTTTTCCCCTATTCTCATCTTTTTAATTCAAAATTTTGTTATTTTCCTTCTTTTTAAAATGGTTTTTTGTATCGTTATTGCGAAGACGAACTTCGATAGGATCATTCACTCGACTTTTTAAATTGAATCGAGATGAAATAAACAGACTGATTCCTTCCCCCGTTTTCCCTCAGAAATTCCTTTCTCACTTTTTTAGGTTTTTAATTTTCAATCTCGAACAGAATTTCAATCATAAAAAAGTCTTCAAAAATCAAATCACCGAAAATCTAAATCAATTCCTTCCCCACCCTTTCTCATCTTCTTTACCGAAATTCTCGGTAAATATGCATTCTTTGCATTCGCACGCACCAGACAAGTTGTTGTTCATAAGGGAAAACTATATCGTGGATGGCCAAGACCGAATTCTCTACACCAGATTATTTGTGACTAGCAAAAGGCAAAACTCCGACGACACGGTCGTCGTTTAAGTGAAATATCGCAAGGGTGCATTCATAATGAACACCTCGGCTAGAAATTATTCTCGCAACATTTATCCTCTACTCGAGACGGAGAGAAACACTCAACTATTTCAAATATTCGAACATCGTGTGAATAGAAATTCGCGAATTTATGCCGAGCGATTTGTTAAGATTACAGGTTTGGCTCGCCGCAAGTTCCTAGTAGGTGCCTACAAGGGGTGGGAAAAGTTGAGGCACGAGCCATTGTAAAAATTAAGCCGATCGTAGAGCCTACCTAGTAAACTTTTACGCTACCTCAATTACGCAATATGTTTATGGCTTTCTGGGCTACAAAGTTGCTAACGTAAATTTTTAAGCATTATTTTTACGCGACTGTAAACTTATAAACAAGCAATTCTCACCGGGCAACTTATCTGTACAGTATTGAATCATCAATAAAGTTGAGAGCAAAGAAGAAAAAAAGTAATAAGTAATAAAACTTTCTGACGTATATATTTTCAATAAAGCAAATTCACCGCACAATTTTGTGTGTGAAAATCAAGTCGATGTTCCACACGCGGGCACGTGTACGAGTTACCCAGAAAAATGCTCTAGTGGTGCTGTATTCTTTTTTTTTTACTCGCCTTCCGTGTACGTATAACGCAAGGTAGTATAGGTATTACCTAAGAGGGTAATCCAGTGCATTATTAAACAGCCTCACACTTCGACTAATGATATTTCACCCCAATAATCCACCTCTTAGGCGCCTTAATAAAAGTCTAAAAACCAAAAAAATTCAATAACTTGCGGTGGATATCTACCTAAAAGGGAGCTACTCGCTGGTGGCTTTTATGGCAGGCTAATGGGGGGGGGGGGAGGAAGAGGAAGAGTAAACAGCAGGTTGGTAATATACCTTATGACACGAACACAACTAATTAATACGACTGAAATATAAAAATCCACAAAATACGAGTAGCATCGTATAGCCGAGACAGATTATTACATAACTGCGAGACGTTCCATGATGGAGGCGACTTTCGTGCGTATAGTTGCTTATTTAAAGTAACATTAATCAAAATTATATCCGCCACAAAGTGAATGAAAAACGTTCTTTCTAATGAATAATGAACACAGAATCGATGTTTTTTAATACAGGTCTATTTTCAAATTACACGCTTTACCTAATATTTACGACGTTAAAATGAAATTCTCCTCTTCGTCGTTTACATTTAGCTTAGTTTTTCCCCTTGTCTTTCTCTTTCTATGCGCCTTTCGTTTTCCTATATCATCCTCTTTTTTTTTTTTTTTTTTTTGATGGGTAGGTGTATTTTTTATTCATCAAACACCATCGCGTTGTGAATGAACTAAACGAGAATTTTACCTTGTAAATTGGATCTAAAATTATCTTCGGGAATTAAAAGTGGTTTGATATGACAATAATATCGGTTCGGTTTGATAGCGCTTGAATTCATGGGAATGACTGAAAACTGTCAGGTACACTTCACTCAAAATTGAAATTTTTTACTCCAAGAATAAAATTTCTTGTGAATTTTCAATGCTAACAATAAAAAAGTGTCTTTGAAACAAATAACCTTGACAATGACGTGCCCCAGAAATTCAATGAGGACCCAAAGTACTTGGCATAGCAGGGAATACATGACCTCGCGGTCATCGGTAACACTGCTGGTGCTACAGCAGTGCTATCTAGCGGATTAGTTCCATGAGATGCGGCCACAATGGAACCGCTTCGCAGTTGTCTCAGGTCGCTTATAGTAATTGCTCCTCTGGATGGACGTCGGGACAACAAGCCTTCAGTAGAACTTATAGACACTGGACCTGCGTATAAGACAACCAACTGGCAGCCATCTTGGCAAAATATCCTGTGTAACGCCAATTTCTCCCGCTGGGTGCTCTTCGCAGCACTGTACTTCAATCTGAAAGCAACAGGGAAGAGGGATGGTAGTGATATTTTGTGTAGAGCCAATTTCCCCCGCCTCCCGCTGGATGCTCTTGGCTGCGCTAGGGCTGCGCGCGCTGTATTTTGCATGGTACTTCGTTCAAGAGCTGTTTTCTTTTCGCATGCTCCGAGTAGCTCCGAGTAACTCCGAGTAAAATAGAGCGTTCTTTTCGCAAATAAGGTGCACCGGGGGAAGTTGGAATTTGGGGTAAGTTAGAAAACTTGCTCTAGCGCCTAAAGGTTTATATCTGGCGAAGTGCCACTAAAGGTGACTTGAGGGTACTACCCCTACTTCATCACGGCATAAAAATTTTCGCGATTCAGTTTCATTTTAGATGTCTTTGGTTCAATTGTATTTTGTTGTTGTTTTGAACTTATTTTGAATTGGCCTAAAATACAGACTTTCTATTTCTTAGTTTTTCGCATATAGCGGACGAACCGTGCGTCCTAGTGAAAATCTGATGAGAGTAATCTCAAAGAGAATTGAATTCTCTACAATTTTGTTTCTATGAAATTTTTCTAGGACGCTCGGTTTGTGATCTACGCCTCTGCAAAGTTTAGCCTGTTCTGACTTCCCCCAATTGGGGTAAGTCAGGACAGTTTATATTTTATTCCACTGAGCGAAAGCTACTGTGTCAATCGCGCTCAAATTTTTACCATAGGTTAAGAACCCTTATGGGAACCTACATAATAAATTTGATCCATATTGGTTCATTAGAAGGGGAGTAACAGCTGGTCAAAGTTGAAATTGCGAAAAATCATTCTGACTTGCCCCGGTGCACCTTAATTCACTTCCTTTTTACTCTGTGCTGGCGTTCTTTTCGTTGCTCCGAGTAAAAAGAACCAGTTATTTTTGCTCGTTCTGAAAAGTAGTAGTAAAAGGAGTAAAGTAGCAACGGAACGTTTTGTTTTGTTTGGATTCAAATTAAAATGGCGGGTATTTTGAAATTATAGTGGTTTTATGTAAAAAATGTACAAATAAATTTGGAAAAATGGACATTTAAATAGAAAATGATTTTGAAAAGGACATTTGTGATGACAAGTTATTTTTATTTCACTAAATAAAGTTCAAATGTGCTGTTTTGTGTACAATATTATCGTTTTCAAATGTTTGAATAATAATTTTTTGTATTAAAATTAGTCTTTCCTTGGATTTTATAATTTATTTTATATTTTCAACTCGCAATAATCAGAAAAAAGTCAACTGAATGCATTATAAATTTTCAATTCTAATTTTTAAAAGCAATTTTCATCTCGCCTGAACTAATTGCCAGGGTTGTTATACCGGTATTACCGGATACCAAAATACCGGGGATTTGTCCTGGTATTGGGGCGGTATTCCCAATACCGGGAGTTACCAATGGGAACTGGTAAGTCTTCCCGGTATACCAATACCATATACCGGGAACAATTGGATTTTTCCCAGTTTACCAATACCGCATACCAAGTTCTGTAATGAGAGTACCAAATACCGAGTACCAATACCAATGGCAAAATCATAGATACCAAATACCGAATACCAATACCAACGTGGGGAACATGAATACCAAGTACCCAATACCACATACCAATACCAGAAACTCAATATGGTATCCCCATTACCAAATACCGGTATCAGATATTAACTGCTGCATACCAATACCGCGTAATTTACCGGTATTTTACCGGTATCCGTAATGTAATGTTCAAAAAAAATTTTTTTGGTGTTTTGGAATTTTTGAAGGGTGTATGGTGCTGGCGGGGCTTGTATTTCACTTGAGAGAGGATAAAAGACAATACAAGATTTTTATGTAGATTTTGTACTAATTGTTTCATAAAAATGCAGGTAAAATTATTGCTAAAGATGCTAGAGTGAAAATTTTCAACAAAAAAATTGGTTTGCAAACAACAGGTGCTTCTATTTGTACATTTTTATTGAATTTTCGTCATCTAGAGGACCCCTCCCCACCCCAAGTCACTGATTTTTGAAGAAAAAAAAGATATTTGCCTCACTATTACCAGACCGGATACCCAAAAACCGGGGATTTGCCACGGTATTGGGATGGTATTCCCAATACCAGGAGATACCAGTAAAAAATGGTTCATCTTCCCGGTATACCAATACCATGTACCGGGAAAAATTGGATGTTTCCCAGTGTACCAATACCGGATACCAAGATCTATGATGAGGGTACCAAATACCAAATACCAATACCAATACCAAAATCATAGATACCGAATACCAAATACCAGTACCAATACCACTATTTATCTATACCGATACCATATACCAATCCCCAATACCACAATTCAACAATACCGATACCATATACCGATCCCAATACCACAATTAAATTTTACCGATACCATGTACCAATCCCAGTACCACAATTTTTTTTGGTATACCAGTTTACCGCGGTACATACCGTGGTACGGTATAACAACCCTGCTAATTGCTATCAAAAATGTTACTTTACACACTTGCAAGCGTTCTTTTCGAACACGCACTTTAGGAGTAAATAAGACAATTCCAGTTTACTCCGTGCGTTTTTACTCCTTGCTCGGAGCATGCGAAAAGAAAACAGCTAAGAATTCGACATCAGCGCTGCGAAGAGCACCCAGTGGGATAAATTTGCGTTACACAAGTTTTCTTTACCGTTTCCGTTCCCCTCGACCTGCAGTTGGTTGTCTTATTCCGCAGGTCCAGTGTCTATAGTAGAACTGCATGGATGCGTGTGTACTTATAGATCTAGGTACATATTACCTATGAGTAATACTTGAATGTGTTCACTGAAGTACCCCAATAAAGTGTTAAGGTAAAGTGGGGTAATTCCGATGGCAAAATTCAAAATTTTAGCAATTTCTCATTTCTTGGATTTCCTGTACATTTTGGGGCAAATGGGGTAATTCCAATAACAAGTTTTGTAAGGAAAGTAATCCTCCCAGGGTAATTCCGAGCCAGTAATGTTGATATATACCATTTATTGCATACCTACTTAGGTTTTTATTTCATGTAAATTGAATCATTAGAACAAAAATTAAAATTTGTTTACAAATAAATATGCATTTTTGAAGCATAATTTTTGAAAACTAGACTAACTAGAGAAAAAAGCCCCCTTTTGTTGAGGTTTTTCTTTGATAATTTCGACCCCCCAAAACAATACTACATCAAAACAGAGAAAAAACACTGCAGGACAATTTTGCTAGGGCTATTGGAATCACCCTGCGGCATGAAAAATGATCCACATGTTTAATAATTCAATACCACCAAACAAATAATTATAAAAGCAAAATCAAAAGAGGTACTGACACTTTAACACATATCCATCAAATTTCAACTTCTGAACAGAATTTTTCAACAAGTTTTGAACAGTAAAAACGAGTTTCGAAAATGCACTTTTTTTTTGCGGCAAAGGTTTTGGTCATTCAGATTTTGAACACTGCACAGACTTGACAAAACGGAGCAGATGGACCATCTGATCATTAATTGGTGTAGGTTAGCACTAAAACTACCTACTTTTTTCATCATTTGTGCCAAAATGTGTGTTGCAACAAAGCTAGGGCTTGCTATTGGAATTACCCCATATCAGAATTACCCCACTTTACCTTAAAAGTGATTTATCACCTTTATGTTATTGTAAACTCATCAAAAAATCCTCACACCTTAATTAAGGGTTAAAAATTTCAATTTGGGGTCCAAATGCTTAAATTAGAACTGTAAATATGTGACTCAACTTTTAATGACCAAACATTCTTAAAATTCACACAAAAATGAGGAATTTGACAAAATTCCATAAAAATTACATGAAGAATTTTGTAAAAAAAAAAAAGACATCAGTTCCCTAAACCGTTGAAAAAATTAACATAAAAAACAAAAAAAATCTCAAAATTGAGGTAAAAACACTCAAAAATCAAGTTAAAAACAGACAATATAGCCATAAAATTAATGCAGAAGCAATTAAAAATTAAAACAAAATTTATGAAACATTAAAATTTTGCAAAATTACGCAGATATTTCCAAAAATTTCCAAAAAAATAGGCTAAATCAGCAAAAAAACCAATAAAATTCAAATAAATAAAATTCACAAAATGTGGCAAAAGGCAGGGCTTCTGTATTTTCTTCTGCTGTAGTCAAAAAATACCCTTTTGTTTGATCTTATCTCACCAAACGTGCAATGGAAATCATTCTTTATCTATACCCTATTTTTATTTATATTTTATTCATTTATTTTTGCAATTTTGCCAATGTTGAACCAGTGATTAATTTGGGTATGCTCAAGTAGCTTTCTTGCCCTAAAAAATTCCGATGAACACCTTGTACTTAGCAATTTGGGATAACTTCATAACTTGGGATCTGACGGAAGAGGTTGAGAGCTGAAAAGAATAAAAACAGAAACTAAAATGCAACCAAGAAAAATCGTTGGATGAACAAGTTGCCTATCTGTAATACATATTAAGAGGGAATATTGTAGAAAGATCATCAATGTTTAGGTACATTTTTTTTGTTTTAATAGGGATAGAAGTACCTACCCAAGTTTTGACATACTCGTACTTGACTTATTCGAAAATATACTGAAGTTCCTCACAATGATATTTACCTATGGTACTCAATCAAAAATTCCACCCCTAAAACTCAACATCTTATCCAATTACCTATTCATACAATTCACACATTTGGCATTTTGGAATATAAAAATATGTCTAGGTACCTATTTAGTAACGTCGTTAAAGTCGAAAAAATACAAGAAAAATTATTAGGTACTAATCTAATTTTCTTTTTATTCGCTCCTTTATGTTGGTAATCGAATTCGATTTGTTTTTTCTAACCTTCTCCTCCTGTTTTTTTTTTTTTTTTTTTTTTTTTTTTATGTCTTGTAAAACTAACCAACATCGTGCTGAGAGGTACGTGTCTCTCGCGTGATAACAAATCATACTATAAAAATGTCAAGGGATCGGATTCTTTAAAAATAAGCAGTAGGTATTTATACAAAGCGTGCATTTAGGTATTTCTTTTCCTCTACCGTGTTTCAAACTTTCTGCTTTTATTTACTCGTGTTGTCGTTTTGTTGTATAGGTACCTTATTACCTATATCTACTATAGCAATACTTTTACGTATGTCAAATAGTCTATCTACCTACATGGTACATAGCATTCTCAGCAAAAAGGTATTTGAAGGTAATATGCATGAATGTAGGTATTTTCTTTACAAGACTTACACAATTTAAAAAAAGACGAAGGGAAAGAAATACGACTCTAATTACAAATATGCGTGACTCCAAGGTACACGTTTATTTCCAAATAAATACGTATCATCGATGTCATTCCGTTTAACTTTGCGATCAAAAATGTCCTTCGAGTTTGATTCGTCATTATAATACATATTAGAACAACTTTGATGTGGAAAATTTTGACGAGTTGTAGGCATACGAATCACGACCTTGTTTCACGTACACTTTGTTCAAATAAGTGGTAAAAATGCGTCGATGACATAAACGTTATCGATAAAAGATTTTCCAAATGTTTTGGAAAACGTTAACGTTCATGTTTTGACAGACGTAAGAACATTTGGTACATTTCGAGGGAAAAAAACCTAATCCTGGAAACGTTCGTTTGTTGATTATTGGCTAGAAAAAGAAGAAAATAGAAATAGAAAAACGAACGCGGGAAAAGCCGAATATGGTGTAAAAAAATAAGCGAAAAAATCCTTTCAATAGCATCGTTAAATCTGTCAACGGTAGCTTTCTAATTCTTGTGATTTTTTTTCTCTCCAGCGAATAGAAAACACATGGGTCGTTTTCCTGGACGATCTCTTGGTAGGCGTGTAATCTCAGCTAATGAGAAATTTTTCGAGTGTGTGGATTTTTTTCAATGTAATGGAACATCGTGTATCGTACAGCACAATGGAAAAATTTATTCTATCGGATAATTACAATATTATGTTTAAAAATATACGCTGAGGGTGGATGTTTGATTAGATAATACTGTTTAACGAGCCGATGCATTGGTTAAATAAACATTTGTACGGAGTATATTTTAGTGGTTTTCATTTTATATCGCACTGTTTGGCCAGCTCAGCTTTTACAATAACGTAATCGTTTATAATTTCGCGCCCAAGTAATGCCAAAAAGCTACCCGGTACCATTAACGTACTCGTTACGACCTTTTCCGAATACGTTTCATATTTCGGGTATTTTTTTCGCATTACCGAATGATTTATCCTTAACGATAAATATCACCAGGTCCCAAGTAGGCCAAGGAGGTAATATTTTCCATCGTATAAATTATCTAACTCGTAAAATTAACACGAACTTCTTAATTATTTGGCCAATGTCGCGTATACTATAAGGCTATTTCTTCGGCCAGATATTTTATATTTTCAACGCAAAACGTTTCGTTAGATGTTCGTTACCGCTATAGTGGATTTTTCTTTATTTCTGCTTTTTTCTTCACTCTCGCCATAGTTATAGTATACATATACATCTGATAAAACTAATAGGTTCGCTGTTATAGGTAGTTAAACCGAAGATGAAAGGGGTTGTTTTATATTTTATCGATTTGTTTCCTAATCTTGATAGACTCGACTAATGGTCGGTTAGCATGCTATTCTGCAATCACCTGTTCATCGTAATATGACGTGAAAATTGTTCCTTCTTCTTAAAGTTCATGCCAATTTTTCATCACGTTATTCAATTACCGACTCGTTTAAGCAGTTCGCTGTGGTTTTCTCTCTCGAGTTTCGAATTTAAAAATGGCGAAACATTTTCAACTTGTACGCTTGTTTGCTTCGCAATTGCCAATTTGCGAGGAAAAGTCATTTTTCAATTGATACATATGTACGTACTTAGGCAGGTAAGTATTATTGATGTGTCCAGTGTTGTAAATGATTTCTTGCCTGTTAGGTTTGAATTTTTGTAATTCGTGATTCGATATTTATTATATACTTAGGGGTTGAAAAATCGAAGCACAGAAATAGCCACGTGATTTATCATCATGTTACTTGTGGTATCTACTTATTTTTGCACCTATTTTCTAAATTATATGAATTTTTTCTTTTTTGAAATCAGTTATAGAAATGATGTTAGATAGGTATGTATATGTAACCATACTTACATCGGTACTTGGGTAACTAGACACTTACTAGGTATAAAAATGGGAACTCAAGGAAAGGTGGATTTGTTGTTTTTCACTATTTTTTTTTGAAATATGAGTTTAAAGGACATCACAAGAGTTATGCTTACGATCTTAAAATAACGTTGTATGTAGTAGTAAAAAAGTCATCCCCTAGCTAGTTAGATCAACTCGTGTTCTCAATTTGTTATTGTTGAAAAAGTTGATTCGAAAATTGTTTCTTTCAATTTTTGAAAAAATCGTTTCAAAACTTTTCAGGATAATTGACTCAATTTTTTTGAAAATTTTGTTGTCATATTTTTTTGAGATATTACCTATTCTTCAACACAAGTTACTTTCATATCAGTATATTTCTTGACAAATTCGTTTTTTCAGGCCGCACCTTGAGTTTCCTTTTCTAGTAAAATGCGATTAGGGCAGCTACACAACTTTGGAAATAGTCTTTTCTAGTCACAAGGTGAATTTCCTAAAGTTTGGGCGTGATTTCGAGTCTATGCATCCAAAAGAGTATTTTTAGGTTAAAAAATTTACAAAAAATTGCCCAGAAATGGCCAAAAAATGTGATGCGAAAATCTGCGTTGTTTTACCAAGTACTAACAAGTAAAACTTCAAACTCGTTTTTCACAAAGTCAAGCATTTTTTACGAAAGCCCCTATTTCAGATACTCTTTCAATCATCTTCTGGTACCTAGTTTACTCTGGTACCTAATTTACAAAAAAATTAGTTGACGAAAAAATACACATACTTTATGAAAAAGTATCACCACTCTTATCAAAATTTAATTCATCAGAAATTACCAAAAATTACCAGCAAATTACCAAAAACAAAAGTTACCAGTGATTTACCAAAAATGACTAGTAATTCGTCATATTCGTCACAAATAACCAGTCATTCACCAAGATTTACCAGTAATTTACCAAAAAATTTGACGAAAAAATACACATACTTTATGAAAAAGTACCAACACTTTTATCAAAATTTAATTCATCAGAAATTACCAAAAATTTACCATAAATAACCAGTAATTTACCAAAAATTATCAGCAAATTACCAAAAACAAAAATTACCAGTAATTTACCAAAAAATTACCAGTAATTTACCAAAAAACTACCAGTAATTTGCCAAAAAAACTACCAGTAATTTACCAACAAATTACCAGTAATTTACCAACAAATTACCAGTAATTTACCAACAAATTACCAGTAATTTACCAACAAATTACCAGTAATTTACCAATAATTTACCAGTAATTTACCAACAAATTACCAATAATTTACCAACAAATTACCAGTAATTTACCAACAAATTACCAGTAATTTACCAAAAAATTGATAGTATATAATTCTTAGACAAAAAAACGTTATGCAAAATTTTATCAAATAGAAGAAAAGTTCTTTTCCAGTTAAGTAGAATAAAAAGCAAAATTTTTAACACATGCATCCTCCCAATTCTTACTTATAGTTCTAAAACTTGGCCATCACCAAAAAAAAAAAAAAACTAGACAGCTAAGCAAAGCTTAGCTGCAAAGTGTGCGTAGCAGGCTGCCTTTTCTACAGCTATAACCGTTATTACATCTAGGTAGTGCATAAGTGAATCAACCATGTCACAGTGATGAGAATTTTTGAAAATCTCACTGCTTCAAAATAATAATTGTTTTTCAGTGTTTTCATATTTTCCAAATTACAATAGGTATTTCAGAATAATTTATAAGCTTGTATTGCTTCTAAATTAAGAAATTTCTAGTTGTTTTTCATAGTTTGCATTGTTTTAAAATTTACAAAATTTCAAATCGATTTCCCGAATTCCCCATCGCTACAATTTCATAAAGTTTTCAATAAATTTTCAGAATTTTGCATTGCTGCTGAGTTAAGAAATTTGCAATCAATTTTTAGAATTCACATTGCCTCTAAATAGTCAAATTTTGAATAATTTTTCAGAATTCTTATTGTCTTTAAATTGAAAAATTTCAAATTCAATTTTCAAGTTCATATTGTCCACAAATTGTAAAACGTTTACTCAATTTTTGGAATTCACATTGCCTCCAATTTTTCAGAATTCTCATCTTCTTCATAAATATTACAATACTTATTTCATATAATTTTCAAGTTCACATTATCTGCAACTTACAGAACTTTTAATCAATTTTTGGAATTCTCAGCGTCTCTAAATACAAATTTTCATATTATTTTTTTAGAATTTCCATTGTCTTCAAATTTATAAATTTTCAAACCAATTTTCAGAACTTGCTTTTTATTCTAAATTAAGAATTAAATCTTATAAAATACCTATGTTAAGAATTTGCATTGCCTATTACACGAAAAAAACATGGGTAATTTTTACAAAAAAATTTAACTAAATACTCACAATTAAGTACCAGATCCCATTCAATAATTTTTACTGTAATCGTATAGTAAAACTTATCATTTTAATAAATTTTGCTGTAGGTACCAATAGTAAAAATCATTTTGTTTTAATAATTTTTACTAAATCATGATAATAAAAATTACATGTTTCAATTGTACAAAAATTAGTTTAATTTCTCATTTTGAAGTAATTTTTAAATTATAAGTAGTAAAAAGTTATAAATTATTCATGTCAAGTAATTCTTACTTTATACTTATGGTTATAGGTAGACAAAAAATTAATGAAATGAATTTTTAGTTAGCAAATGATATCATAATTCATAATTCAGTTTCAGCATTATTTTTGCCCCATTACCATATACTACATAGTAACTCCAAAGCATTTACCTATCCAATTTTCCTACGAAAAATCCGTCACCTACCTACTTACCTCACGGGGATTCGAACCTGGGTCCCTAAATTTCCTATTACTACCTACATGCCCTAACCACTCAGCCACCACTGTGCTACGAGGGTTAGGGCATTAAAATAATATATTTGTTTGGTAAACGCCCCACCAAACCACGCCCACTTGGAATTTACAGCTAACAGACTGGGGGTGTAACAGGGTACAATGAAACACAGCTGGTGATGGAATAGACTGGGGGTATAGCAGGGTACAATGAGCGGCAGGTGTTCTACAAGTCCCCTTTTCCCTTTTTTAGGATTTAATGCATTAAAATAATGAACTAAAATTGCAATTACTCAGCAATTACCCATCCGAATTGAATGAAAATTAATCTATTCCCTCCGCCTTAATGATTCTCAAATGGTGTCCAATAGGTACAAAAAACGGTTGGATACCTTAAGAGAACATTCAGTTCCAATAAAATTTCATTTCTCAAAGCGAAACCAATAGTGTGTTACGCACACTAAAAAAAAATGCAATTGGGCAGCTACAACTTTGGGGATAGTCTTTTCTAGTCACAAGTGGGGTTTCCTGGAGTTTGGGCGTGATTTCGAGTCTGCGCATCCGAGTAAGCATATCTTGGGTTCAAAATTTTCAAAAAATTGCCCAAAAATGGCCGAAAAATATGATTGGGCTGCCATAACTTATGGCTTTTTTCCATCAATTTATAGCCATCCAATTTTTCAAAATCCGTTTCTGCCAGTTAGAACTCTGAATGATTCAGCATTTTTGAAAAAAAAATATAATTATGAAAATCCTGTAAAGTCTTTAGAAAGGCTTAAATTGATCAAATTCAAATTTCATTTTATCGGTAAATGAGCAATAAAATTTAATTTTTTTAAAACACACCAAAAATCAAATAACGAATTCGGGATTTAAAATTTGTCTGCAGGGAGGAGGGGGGTAACTCTATGAAATTTCGTTAGGAGAAATACACCCTCCATTTCTTAACAATAAGGACTATTTTTTTTTGTAAATAGGTAGCTAAAATTTGTTTATTATACGACACATCTCCCCCCCTCCCATAAAATAAAATTCAACAGATATTACAGTAAAATTTGAAAGCATCACGACTAAAATATGTTTGCAGACCAAGAATATGAATGAAAACTACCCTTAAACATATTATGGTGCTCGTAACATCAACCCTAAAGTTACGCACCCCTTTCGTATCATTACATTTTAATGAGACATATTCGGCGACTGTATCACGCTGTTGCATTCATCAATGGAAAAAATCCAGGAAATTAAAACAGCAGAAGTGTCATTAATTAACACGATTAGGTACGTAGTAATACTTACCCTAGCAACTATACGTTCGTACATTTATTAGCTATTCAAACAGACGGAAAGTTAAAATGATGATATCGACGTTGATATAAAGCCATATGTGCTAAGGTACGCCTACTTCGTCTCGACTTCTGAAGAAGTTCGCCATTTCCGGCATATATTTCTACCGATAGAATCTCCCCTTATGGCTAAAACCTTTTTTATCCGATCATCGAAACAATGAAAATGATAGATAGAAAACCAATGGTGAATGTTTTTGTTCGGGTCACTTTAACAGCGGAAATGATTTAAAGGGTGCGAAAATGTTCGTTAGAGCTGAATGATCTTTTATCAATGATAGCAAATCGAGTTGATATTCATGCGGAGTAATTCTTAGCACGTGTTTATCACATGATGATAATCTTTATAACTCGGTAATATGTATGAGCAAAATTTGGAATCAAAACTGGATTATTTTTTGTATGTATGTACTTATATAGGTAAGTAAATATTTCAGTATCCAAAAATAATAAGAAACCGTGTGTAGGCCTATAAGATTTGAAAAGAATTTAAACTAAACCTATTTGGAAATTTTTTTAAACTTTACAACAAATTAAACTCGATATTGGAGACTTTAGCTTCGAGCTACAACATATCAAAGAAAGTAATCTCAAGCATGCGATAGCTTTACCTACTGTTTTGTTTTAATGCAAAAATAAAGCTTTTTCTTAAACCTTAGAGAAAACTTAGCGAAACACGCAAAAAGGTAAGTTAATTTTGAATTTTGGGCAAAAAATCCGTCCAAAGGATTACGTAAAGGCGCAATCCTTAAAACTCGATGTGCTTTTTCTACACAGATACCCATACGTATACCCATGTTTCGACTACTAGCTAAACCCTTCCCAATAAACGCGACTGAAAATCGAGCTCGAAAAAAAAATAAAAGAAAATAATTGCACGAACCGCTCCGAAGTATTGATTTAGACCTCGATAACAAGTTTTTTGAATTAAAGTCGAACCCCGTCTCTCACGCGATAAACACTGTTTGCTTCGTTGAGGAATTTTCCATCGATGCGATGTAAATAAGTATAAATAAAACGTATTTCTATACTAAATATGAAGAAAAACCCGCATAAAAAATTTATTTCGTCGTGGAAAAAATGGTAAGAGTAGTAGAAAAATACCAACTAGGTACCTGTGAGTTGTGATATTCATAAACTCGTATTCCCATCAAGTCTCATACTTATTTACATATGAAAGACTTCACTTGGTTAAACCTAAGTGGAAAAGAACCCCTTATGACAAATCTCTTATGACCGCATCGTATCGCTAAAATTCCTTTTTTATTCGATGCGTGAAAAAGCATTTTTCTTTACCTAATTTCACGTATAGCATGATCGAGCAGCACATCGCTTGTATCGGTACGAGTATACCTCTCCTCTACCTACCCATGTGAGGGGAAAAAGCCAATAAAAAATATCGTCGTGTGTATCCACTATATTTTGTATGGGTTGCTTTTCTCGAATCTGGACCACTCCATCTGCTCTAAATTCGAATAATTGCGCGCGAAGAATAAAAAAAAAAACTAGGGTAATTTTATCTATACCTCTTATACATTATGTAGAATCGACCATGTCTCTAAATAAATTTTCTTTTATGTACACGAAAACCAATCAAGCTGGTTGAAATACACGATGAATACGCAAACACATCCTATATATACTACCTACACGTAAACCGGAAATAAATTACAATTCCGGATACGTTTGTGGTATACACATAGAATCGAACTTTATCTCGTGGCTAGGCATATCGTTGGTGTAGGTGTACCTACATGTAAAATGCTCTGTAGGTCATTGTTATATGCTCTAATAAAGGAATTATGAATTGCAATTCTTTGTACGAGTATTTACGAGTAAGTAGCTGCTTATTCATTGACTATGTGAACATTCAAGTAGGTACTCGTAATAGGTACAGATGAAAAAAGCTCGATGGGACGTAGAATAGATAGGTATACATATTTTCAACTGATTATGCATTTTACCTTTGATTGCTGTAAAGCTTCATTTGTACTCATCGGCTCAAGGCGAACACTTCTATACCTATCAAATAAGTAGAGAAAATATATGCTAAAGGAACGAGTGCCTATTTTTTAAAGGCCATTTTTACTATACCTACAAAAAATCGAATTTTTTCAAAATTCAAATGGACTAGGTATATTTTTCCCTTTCCTCAGTGTACATTTATTTCGACCCCGAATTCATTTTCAAAAATTTTCAACTTATCTGGTTCTTTCCATGTATTCTTTATTTATACAACAAAGATTTTTTCAAAATTGTTTGTATGTATGTAAAAATGCATTATCACAACTTTTCCCATCCAAAATTGGTCTATTTAAATTTTAAAAAATTCCCAAAGATGACCTTTGGTACCGTCTAGCCTTCCTGCAAGTTTGAAATCAGAAATGTTAATTTAGGAAGTATTTTGGAACGCAGATGTGATGATTCCATTTCAATGTTTTGGTCATTATTGCAAATTTCAAAAAACTGAGAAAAATATGCAAAAACTCATGGAGTTTGAAATTGGCAATATAATGAGAATGACCCAAACATTGACCTCTTTGGATTCTAAAATATTTTCCTAATTTTAGGAATAATATAATTTTTTAATATTTTGGCATAATTAATGCAAAAAGTTTGCAAACATGAAATTTTCAAAACACAAATTATCCAAAATCAAGCGATTTGTAAGGGAGGAGGAGCGATAAGGCCATTTTTGGGCACCAGATATGTAGTTATCAACTCGACTACTCTTAAAAATAAATGTTGTAATAAATGTGCCAAATGAGAATCCGTGGTTAGTCCAAAATGACAATTTTTAGGCTCCAGGGGTTCCCAAAGTTGCGAATAAAAAAAAATGTTAGGAACCACTCGGTATTATTTTCAAATTTTTTTTTAGCGTAGGTAAAATATCTGTTTGACCCCGATAAACGTTATGCGGGGTAATTTTCCTGTTTTCAACCATCGGGGGCAAAAATTGTGGGAAGGGGTAATTTTTGAAAAAAATTTAGAACCATCATTTTGAACCTACGCCTTTGAACCCCTATTCAAAAATCCAATTTTCCAATTTTTCGAAATTTCGATATTTTGGGAACCCCTAGAAAACTAGAAACCTGCGATTTGCGCCAAATCTTAACGTTTTGAGGTACTCGTATATTATATTCAATTACCTGGATGAAAAAGTCGATTTTAACTCTCTGTATATTTGTATCTATGTAATTTGGAACCCTTTTCTTAGAGCCCCCCATTTTAGGCACCCCCAAAAAGGATGTTTCTGCATATTTTTCGAATAAATTGAAGAATTTAGATTTGAAACGCACTAGCAAGTGCTCGATAATTTTGCAAATTGATTTTTCCTGTAACTTTCATGTACCTATGAGCCATTTTGGGCCAAATTCTGAGATTTTACTCTTCGAAAAAACGTTAAAATCTGGGTTTCACGATTTCAACTAAGTAAAATGTGCCCAGAGTGGAGAGCTCTGAAAAAAAGAGTACAAAATTACACGAATATTATACAGGGAGCTTATAATTTAACTTTTTCATCTGGATATTGAATATAATGTGTACACCTCAAAACGTCACGTTCGGCGTAAATCGAAGATTTCTAGTTTTCCAAGGTTTCCTAAAATATCGACATTTTGAAAAATTGGATTTTTGAGTATGTACCAGAGGAAAATTTTATTGATTTCAAAATTTGGTAGGATGGAAGTCTTTCAGATAGGTACTAATAGACTGTAAGAAGCTTTTCAGCGAGGTTCAAAAGGGTAGATTCAAAATGGTAGTTCCAACATTTTTTTCATAAATCAACCCCTATAGGAAAATCATCTCGCATAACGTTTACCGGAACCAAACAGATATTTCACACTAAAAAATTTTGAAAATAATACGCAGTGGTTCCTAAAATTATTTTTTATTCGCGACTTTGGGAACCTCTGGAGCCCAAAAATTTGTCATTTCGGATTAACTGACCACAGATTCGTATTTGGGACATTTATTACACCATTTTAAGAGTGGTCGAGTCGATAACTATCTGGTGCCAAAAATCACTTTATCGACCTTCCTCCTTCCATTTCAACCCCTCGGTAGAACCCTAAAAAGTCTTGGATTTTGACCACAATAGCATAAATCGACGCAGAATCTGAAATAGGTACTTTCATTCGAGACCGGATCATTTTCCCCAAAATACAAGTAGGTTGGGTAGGAGCTAAAGCAAAAAAAAACACAATTTTTTTGAAAATGCCTCCTCTTTGAGAGCCCATATCTTCCTTCCAGGGACGCTTCCAGAGCCATTTTTTTTGAGTGGGCAACTCTCAACTCAAAATGAAGGTCTTTGCTGAATTTGATCTAAATCTGTCGACCTTTCTTCACACGTTCCATCCTAATGTGACATGGTATTGCATAATCTATTCCAATGAAGGAAGTAGAACACAACAGACTCATTCTACAGATAGGTACCTACTGTGCTAAGCTATAACACTTCTTGTAAGTTTTGAGCCAATAATGCGAACGGAGATTCTCAATACTTACGAGCTAGACAGAAAATACAGTCTGCGTAATTTACGCATTGCAAAGTACCCGTTTTAGACAAAGGACTCGAAAAGGGAGGAACTCGAGAATAAATAAACTACTCGAGAAAATAATAAAGAAAACCTCGTCGTCTGAAATACACACTTACACTTATTCGTTCGACGAAAAAAAAAATGATTCCTAATTTATATTACGTCTTTAATTTTTTTTTACCTATCTTCAAGGTAATAGCCACAAATACCTTCTCGAGCCTTCGTTGAGAAAAAAAACACAAGTATAATATTTTAAGAGGAAATTAATTTTACTCAAACGATTCCAAGAATTTATTCATCAAAAAGAGGTATAGGTAGGTACGACCGAGAGAAACTTCTATTTATGCCTCAAAGGTCGAAAACTTTTTTTTTTCTTTATAGATGGCAAAATTTTTATAATCACAGGCTTTTGATAATCTAGGCGGATTAGGGTTTTGAAAAATTTGCGTGCATTTTTATCGATGAAATTGCCTGCTATTTTTATAAAACCCAGGTATTCAACCAAAGAGAACATTGTGATTGACTTTATCGTTATTACGTTGTCATAAGTTGATGTTCAATTTTAATATGAAATTTTAAGCCGGCTTTACCAGCTATTTTTTTTTTTTTTTTTTGAAAAGTTTGAGCCTTCTCGAGTATAGAGCGTAATAACCGAGGAAGCAGCAGTCGAAAGTGATGAGACATTGCTGCTTCCCGAATTTACCAGTTGACGTTTTTGATTGAACGAATTTTTTCTTTCACAACTTTTTAATGTTTGTTTCGCACAAAAAGCATGAAAATATTTTCTTGGTCGCTATGTATAATCTCGAGTCTGGTACCGAATACCTTATATACGAGTTGTACCGTATAGTCGAATTGGTGAAATTTTAAACTAAAAAGTTATGAGAGCGATCGTGCGAATATTTACAAAGAAGGTACTCGTACAAAAAAATTCTACGGTTATGTAAACTCGAAACTGTGCGAATAAACACCACGTACTGAAAATAATCGTTTTTCTCTTCAACTATCAAAGTTTTCGAATAAAAGACATCTTTTTTTTCAAATTTCTTTTGTAAATGTCACAAAGTACAACCTGCGTGACAATTTTTCCTCTTTGAGTTGTAGGTAGAGCAGAGCAGTGATATTTGCAAAATATTCTGCATTTGATTAATGCCATCATTTAAAATGAAAATTTGCACATTTTAGGACGATTGTTTTTTGAATTAATTTTTCAAATTCGTACCATAAAATAGCAGTTTTTATCAACGTCTTACCAAAATATCTGGAATATTGGCAAATACCGAACACCAAACATCTACCAATGTAACATCGATATCTTTAGGTAAAGATATCAAAGACCTTGCCCCATTTACTCGGAACTAGGTAACACACCAGGAAGGGTATTTCTCTGCACATTGTTACGAATTATACAAGCCCCTTAATCTTTTCACCGAACATATCCCAACCAAAGTTATACGTTGCGTATGTATGTGGAAGGAAATCAAACATTCACAATTCTAAATCAGCACTCAAAAGCTGCGAAAGTTTTCACTAAGCGCATTAAAAACTCGTTGGTGTAACAGTGTGGAAACCATCATCATACTTATATAGCGAATAGATAGTATCTATATCTATCTATAATACTATAAAGGAAAGTCCCCTTTTTTTGTTGCCGGTAAACTCGAAACTTGCCGAACCAAAAATTCTGAATTTTTATACATACGAACGCCTGTAAGCTGGAGAGTGTTTATAGCGAAAAAAAATTTGAAAAAGTTTAAAAGGACAATTGTTATAAAGCTTCAAAGTTGAAAAAAATGACGACTTTTTTGGACTTTGCGGAGGTGAAACCAGTTTGCGGAGAGACGAGGTAAAATTTCGTTGCAAAGCGAGTGTATTACGTTGCATTGAGGGTAGGTACTGGAAGTGGGGTGGTTCTACAGCAGTTCGGAACAGTGTTGCCAGGTTTTTGAGATGTTAAAACCCCAATTTATGAATTTTTAAAAATTTTGCACGAATGCCAGTAACAATTGAAAAAAAAAACCAAAAATTTCCAAAATATGAGGTGTCCGCCTTCTATTTGAACGGGACCGCGATTTTTGGAAAGAGCATGTTCTACAGCCCCCAAATCCAAATTTTCAGCTGCCCAAGTTTATTTTTCGAATTTTGGCGAATTTTTGAAAATTCAAAATTGACTGTTTTTGGCGATTTATGCTTTTTTAAAAAAAGTACGTAGGTACGTACTTGACCAATAAAAATGGTCAAAATAAGTCCCAAAACTAATATTATTTCCCAAAATCCAAATTTCACCATTTCCAGCCATTCTGGAGCCTCCAGCAATATTTTTCAATCTCTCCAGATCCAAATTTCACCATTTCCAGCCATTCTGGAGCCTCCAGCAATATTTTTCAATCTCTCCAGAATTTTGAATTTGCTCCAGAAATCGTGAATATGAAATTGGGCAGCTATAAATCGAGTTGTGTGTTATACTCAATCTGTTTAACGAGTTTATCCACATTTGAGTCGGTTTTGGGGAGTGGTTTTTTGACCAACTTTTTTCAAATAGAAAATCCAAAAAAATCAAAAGTTTTCCATTTGCGAGGAAATTTTTAAAATATGCGCGAATCGCTGTATTTTGTCCACAACTGACCTCCCGAGACCAAATTCCGCCATTTCCCACCGATCTGGAACCTCCAGCGCGATTTTTAAATTTCTCCAGAATTTTGAATTTGCTCCAGAAGCCGTGAATATGCAATTGGGAAATTCACTCATATTGAATTCGATTTTTTAAAAAAAATCAAAAACAGCACTGAACCGATGCACCAGAAAAAAGAATCATTCGGGTCATCATGATTGTGACCGCATTTTTCGTGACGGTCATGATTTTATGTGACCATTTGTGACCTTTGTAGCTAGGTACCTACTTGAATTTTCAAATTTGTGTCTCGAAACTAATGTATGTACGTCAGACTCTTTGAAAAGAGGAACTTTTTGATAAATTCAATTTTAAATTGACTCATATCATATGTATGTACTAAATTCATAAGTACATCAAAAAACCGGTGAATGCTTCGGTAGGAGAAATTTTTATCACATTTAATTTTATTCCTTAGGTATAACATTTTACGTTAGTAAATCCACTAAATTTTGAATTTGATTTTTAAAAAAAAAATCAAAAAGAGCAGTGAACCCAATGCACCAGAAAAAAAGAATCATATTAGGCCATCAAGATTGTAACCGCATTATTGGGAATGGTCATGATCTTATGTGTCCATTTTTGACCTTTTGTACCTTATGTGACTGTGATTTAGGGGGGAAAATGAAAATTTTGAACTTCAAAGAACAATAATTTGGCCTGTGTCTGAAAAATTCCACTATCCAAAAATCACTGATAATGAAAATGAAAAAAATAAAATAAAAAGAGTAATCATCAAGTTTGTCATTTGTAGCCAAAAACTAACTAGGTACGCAGATGATTCGCAATGTCAGATTTTATACACGTACTCAAGTTTACAATTTTTCAGTTTGGTAACTGTTCTAATGGTTCAGCGATATTCGGAGATAAAACTATGAGAAATGGGGAACTTTCAGGAACTAGAGTTGACCCCTGGAGTGAGGAGAGTTTAAGTTGAAAATTACAGAAAGGTCATTTTTTTGGAGGGGCATTGGCATTACCTACATCAGGTGAAATGTGAAATAAGATAATTACCAAACAATTTTTTATTCATTCATATGTAAATAAACAAAAACAGCTCTAGATCTCTCCAATAAAAATTTCAAACTTCGAAGAATGAAAATGAAAAAAAGAATTAAAAACGGTAAATTGACCAATTTTATCATTTTTAGCTAAATTTTTGTTCAAAGATTATATCTATTCCGGGAGTGCCGACTTTGGAAAAGAAAGATGAAATTTCTCAACATTTCCTCAGTAATGTGAGGAAGTATAACAATGCTATGGCTATGACATCTATAGGTTGCTCTGAGAATTGGGATCCTTTAACGTTCAAAATTTCTGGTCAATTGTATCATCGAATTGGAAGTTTCTTGCCTGTACAGGGGCAGGCACCAAGGTATTTGCAAATATATATTGTTGGTGGAAGTGAAGAGATAGATAATCGTGATCCGACAAATGATAAGAAAAATAAATTAAACAGAGATGTTTTGAAAATTCTTCAAGAAATGCTACACACTCACAACCAATATGTGAGGGACTTCAAAGTAGCATACGAAAAAATTCAAAATTCTCAACAACCTGTGAATAATGTTAAAATCGTCATAAAAGATAGTATACCTGGAAAGCATAAAGGAATTACAAATGCTCCGCAAACGAATGAAATTGCCGTAGTAATTGCTGGACAGGACAATGAAACCAGAGATATTGTAATTGAAGGTAACTTTACCTAAATTTGTAATGATATATACCATACCTATTAGATTGCTTTTCAATATCATAAATTCTCAAATTGTTTCAAATTTTTTTTAAATTCTAAAATTGTAAAATTTCAAATTTTAGGCGTTTCTGTACAATTATCGTAAAATTTTCAAATCATCAAATTCCCAATTTTTTTAAATTTTTTTTAAAATTCTAAAATCCTAAAATTTCAAATTTGTTCTAAAATTGCTGAGATGATGGATTCAATCTCATACGAGAAAGTAGAAACACATTGATCACTGGATGCTTTACAGTTAGATTGTTTTTTAATTTCTGTACAATTTTCGTAAAATTCTCAAATTCTCAAATTTTTTAAAATTCTAAAATTCTGAATTCTAAAATTCCGAATTCTAAAATTGTAAAATTTCAAATTTTAGGCGGAGGTGGTAGATCATTGGATGCTTTACAGTTAGATTGTTTTTTAATTTCTGTACAATTTTCGTAAAATTCTCAAATTCTCAAATTTTTTAAAATTCTAAAATCTTAAGAATTTCAAATTTTAGGCGGAGATGGTAGATTTAAGCTCACAATTGGATTGTTTTTAATTTTGGTACAATCTTTGTAAAATTCTCAAATTTTGAATTTTTTTTAAATTCTAAAATCCTAAAATTTTAAATTTTTTCTAAAATTGCTGAGATGATGGATTCAAGCTCATACCAGAAACACATCAATCACTGGATGCTTCACAGTTAGATTGTTTTTCAATTTCTGTATAATTTTCGCAAAATTCTCAAATTCTCAAATTTTTTAAAATTCTAAAATTCTAAAATTTCAAATTTCTCTAAAATTAAATTTTAAATTTTAGGCCGGGATGGTAGACTCAAGCGAATACGAGAAACACATCGATCATATGATGCTTTACAATATCCTATTTTGTTTCCTTATGGTACTGATGGCTACTCAATAAATTTGAAGAAAGAAGATGGAATTTCAAATCTGTCAGCCATGCAATTTTATAAATACATGTTGATGGACCGTGAAACAAATTATTTACTACTATTTAGAGAACTTTTGAATGTATACATCGTAGATATGTTTGCTAAAATTGAAAGCGAACGTCTGTTGTTCATTCGATTGAACCAACAGAAATTACGTTCTGAAGAGTATGCTCATTTGAGAGACTCTTTAGCAACAGATGATGCCGATAACATAGGCAAACTGGTCATACTACCATCATCATATGTCGGAGGGCCACGCTACATGTGTGAAAAATCACAAGATGGCATGGTCTATGTGAAAAAGTTTGGCACTGCCGACTTATTTATCACGTTTACGTGCAATTCGAGATGGGAGGAGATCACCAAACTATTAGTCCCAGGCCAACAGCCAAGTCATCGATACGACCTAATTTCAAGAATATTTAAGTTGAAATTAGGTAAATTAATCGATATGTTGGTCAAAGAGGCTATATTCGGTGCGGTAAAATGTTACATGTACACAGTTGAATGGCAGAAAAGAGGTAACACATTGTAGGTATAATTAATTGCGGAATGAAGTCAATACATGTTTCTTATGCATACAATTTTTTTTGTAGGGTTACCTCATGCTCATATTCTTTTGTGGTTGAAAGAAAAAATACATGCCAGTGATATAGACAAAATCATTTCTGCTGAATTACCAGATCCTGAAGCCGATAATGAATTGTATCAGTTAGTTTCAACTCACATGATTCATGGACCATGTGGTAATTTCAATTCAAGCGCCCCCTGTATGGCAGACAAAAAATGTCTGAAAAAGTATGTTATTAAAAAAAATAGGTTCATAAGCAATCATATCAGTCGCATGTGAGCAGTTATACTAGAAAATTCTTCTTTTACAGGTTTCCACGAAATTTTTCGAATGCAACACAAACCAATTCTAATGGTTACCCTTTATATCGGAGAAGATCTCCAGAAAATGGAGGGTTCACAGTTACATATAAAAATGGAACAGTTGTAGATAATCGATGGGTGGTACCCCATAATCCTGTGCTGCTGAGGGCATTTAATGCCCATATAAATGTAGAATCGTGTCATTCCATTAAAGCAGTAAAATATATATGCAAATATATTTGCAAAGGCAGTGATTTAGCTGCTCTTAAATTTGCATTGGACGAGGTGGACCGATATGTCAATGGTAGATATGTCAGTACAAGTGAAGCAGTATGGCGTATTTTTGGGTTCAGTATTCATGAGCATTATCCACCAGTAAGAATATTTGTGTGACCTGTTGTACAGAAAGTTACTTGATGTCTAAAACATCTTTCCAAAAAAAAAAACGTTCAAAGTTTACTCAGCTTTAGAAAATTTTTAAATTTTTTTTTGAAACAAATCAATTTTTAAAAAAAATCAAATTTTTTCAAAATTTACACACCAACTTTTGGTTACTTCAACTGTCCAACTTGAATTTTTAAAACTAATCGTCTTTTTTGTAAATATTGAAATGTAAAATTTTCAAATTTTTGATTTTTGAACGTCAAGTAGGCACCTTTCTGTACAACTGAAATTATGTTTAAAATTATTCAGTGTTTAGTTCATTTTTGATTTTTCAATTTTAGATAATACATTTAGCAGTACATCTAGAAAACGGCCAAAGAGTAGTTTATAAAAAAGAAAATGTGCTACAAAAAATAGCGGAGCCTCCCTCCACCACTTTAACAGAATTTTTCAAGTTGTGTCAAAAGGATGAATTTGCAAAAACGCTGCTATACGATGAAGTTCCAAAATATTTTGTTTGGGATAAAAAAAAATTTCAAAAACGAAAGCAAGGACGTCCAGTACCAGGTAGCAATTGTAAATAAATAAAAAATTATGGTTACTTGGAAATAAAATATTACGTAAAACTGTTCTCAATTATAGATTATCCAGGGTATTTTGAAAGTGATGCCATTGGAAGAGTTTACACTGTAACTCCAAAAAATGAAGATTGTTTCCATTTAAGAATGCTGCTTTTCAAAGTTCGAGGTCCTACTTCTTTCAAAGATTTGAGAACATTTGATGGAATTGAACACAGAACGTATCAAGATGCATGTTTAGCGAGAGGAATGTTGGAAAATGATGATCAGTGGATTGAAACGTTGAAAGATGCCGTGATCAGTAAAAAGCCTAAACAAATTCGGGAATTATTCGCTATCATTATTGTATACTGTCAGACCAGTAATCCTACACAGCTATACGAGTTGTTCAAGGAAGATATGGCTGAGGATATTCTTCATAAGCATCGTAATACTTTGATTAATCCTGATCTTGATTTCACAGACTTCATTTTTAATGAAAGTTTATTACTTCTCAATGACGAAATTACTTTGGCGAGTAATGGAAAAACGTTGGCACATTATGGTCTACCACAACCAGAAAATGTTTCTGAAGTATCTATTGAATACTTAAGAGAAGTGTCGTATAATCATTCAGAATTGGAAAAATATATTGAAGAGAATGAACCAAAGCTAAATCATGAACAAAAATTTGTTTATGATACTGTTACTCATAGTGTAATATCCAACCAATCAAAACTGTTTTTCATTGATGCTCCAGGAGGCACAGGTGAATACTTATTTAATGATCTAAAATTAAATATTAAAATTTCAAATTTAATTCTCAAATTCTTAAAATTTTTTAAGATTCTAAAATTTCAAATTTTAGGCCAAGATAGTAGATTCAAGCTCACAATTAGATTGTTTTTAATTTTGGTACAATTTTTGTAACATTCTCAAATTTTGAATTTTTTTAAAATTCTAAAACTCTAGAATTTCGAGTTTTTCAAAAATTAAATATTAAATTTCAAAAATTTGGGCCGAGATTATATTATTTTCAATTTTGGTACAAAATTCTCAAATTTTGAATTTTTTTAAAATTCTAAAATCCTAAAATTTAAAATTTTTTAAAAAATTGCTGAGATGATGGATTCAAGCTCATAGGAGAAACACATCGATCATTGGATGCTTTACGATTACATTGTTTTATAATTTCTGTACAATTTTCGTAAAATTCTCAAATTCTCAAATTTTTTCAAATTTTTTTGAAATTCTAAAATTCTAAAATTTCAAATTTTATGCGGAAATGGTAGATTTATGCTCAAAATTAGATTATGTTTCTTAAAATTCATGATATGTATCAAATTGACTATGTTTATTAACTTTCAGGTAAAACATTTCTAATGAATGTGTTATTGGCTAAAATTAGAAATGGTAACCAGATAGCATTAGCTGTTGCATCTTCGGGTATTGCTGCAACTCTTCTTCATGGGGGTAGAACTGCTCATTCTACCTTCAAGGCTCCACTTGATAAAGATTCCACTGCATGTAGTATCGGTAAAAATACAGCGTTGGCTAAACTCATGAAGCAATGTTCCTTGATCATTTGGGACGAATGTTCAATGACCCATAAGTCTACTTTACAAGCAATTGATACCACTTTAAGAGATCTCAGGAATAATAATTCACCTATGGGTGGCATAAATGTGCTGTTTGGAGGTGATTTCAGACAAATATTGCCAGTAGTAGAACGAGGTATTTTATCAATTTATTAAAGCATAATGATGTATTTTCACACGATCATTTGAATGAGATTTATTTTTATGTAGGTACACGGGCTGATATCGTTCACGCATCATTAAAATACTGCGACTTATGGCAATCTGTCAATGTATTACCATCCCTGCATAGAAATATGCGATTAACTGAAGAATCTCAAGCATATTCAAATACCCTATTACAGCTTGGGAATGGTTCTTTTCCAAATGTTGATGATAGAGTAGAAATAGAGAAAATTGCAACTTTAATAACCTGCGAGGAGCACTTTATTGGAACAATATGGCCAGAAGTTGAATCGATATCAAAAAAGTCGTCTTCATGGATTGCTGAGCGGGCGATTTTAGCTCCATTAAATTCTACAGTACATGAAATTAACGATAAGATTCTTCAAAGCATAACTTCAGAGGTAATCTCAGTTCATCATTTATATGACGTTCAAAACATACTTTTTGAGAAAAATATGTTCAAACTTTGAAAAGCTTTTGGAAACTTTTTAAACGTTTTAAAAAAACCATACCTATCTTTCAAATTTTGTGAGATTTTGGAAACTTTTCAAAATTAGAAAACAAATCATATCAGTTTCAAATTATGTTACGAATGACATTTTAAATGCGCTATACATGTATTTTTCACGAAAAACATGAATTTATGCCCGTTTTCGGTGTCACAAAAAACATACCTACCAAAATTTCATTTTTTTTTTCAAAAAATTAATAAATTTTCTGATCAACTTTTTGTTACTTACTCCAAATTCAAAAATGTAGAATTTTGAAACTAATTGCCCAATGAAAATGTCATATTAATGAAATTGTAGAAAATGCAATTTTCTTTTAGATTACTTTCCTTTTTTTAAAGTTTGTAAGTACTTTTTTTGTGAAAACAATTTTTTGGACGTCAAGAACCAGTTTCCATAGACCAATTTATGTACACAGTTGATTAAAACAGTTCAAATTTTACAGGAAACTACATATTTTTCCATCGATAAAACAATGGATGCTGAAGATGCCACAAATTTTCCAATAGAGTTTTTAAACTCCCTTTGTCCTCAGGGCATGCCCAGTCACGAGTTGAAATTAAAAATAGGTGTTCCAGTGATGCTACTACGTAATCTAAATCCACCAAAATTATGCAACGGTACACGTTTAATCATCACACGCTTAACTAAGAATGTTGTTGAAGGAAGTATTTTAAATGGAACCTTTAAAAATGAATCTGTGTTTATACCAAGAATTCCGCTGACACCATCAAATCTCCCATTCACGTAATTACATACTTACTTTTTTTAAAAAATCTACTTTAACTTTCTTCTTCAGTAATGCAGGTAATCATAACTTCTATTCCCATATTTCTTCTAGGTTTAAAAGAATTCAATTTCCATTGAAAGTATGTTTCGCCCTAACCATAAACAAAGCTCAAGGACAGAGCTTTCACACAGTTGGTATTCATTTGAAAAATGAGTGCTTTTCTCATGGACAGTTATATGTAGCTGCTTCAAGGGTCAAGGATTCGTCTAATTTGTATATTTACAACTCAGATACTAATTCAACAGTAAATGTAGTATACCCGGAAGTTTTGTAAATAAAATGTTCGTAATGTTTTTTCTGGATATATTTTCATTTCTACTGATGTAACATTTTTAGAATAACAAAATAAGAGCAACAAAATAATATACAAAATCAAAATTAATATTAAATGAGATAAAACACTGCTACAACAGAACTAAGTCACGAAGTTACTAAAAATAATTCAATCAATCATAACTAAGTCATACAATTTTTTGAAATCAGTCTAAAAAATAAGTCCATCACAACTGATGAAAATTTTCGAATGGGAAAAATACCTACATTAAAAAAACTCAAATCTGTTTAAAAACTACATTAAAAAACGTAATAAAAACTTTTGAAAAAACGTAGGTATCTGATCAATAAATTTTTTTGACATCAGTCTAAGAAATAAGTCAATCACAACTGATAAAAATTTTCGAATTCGAAAAATACTTACTTTAAAAAAATTCAAATTTGTTTAAAAACTACATTAAAAAACGTCATAAAAAATTTTGAAAAAACGTATCTGATCAATACATTTTTTTGAAATCAGTCTAAAAAAATTAATCAATCATAACTAAAAATACTTATATAAAAAAAGTCAATTTTTTTAAAAACTGCATTTAAAAACGTCATAAAATCTTTTGATAAAACATATCTGATCAGTAAATTTTTTTGAAATCAGTCTAAAAAAATTAGTGAATCATAACTGATAAAACTAAAAATACTTATTTACATTTAAAAAAAGGTCAGAATTTCTTTTAAAAAATTACTTCATCAATAAAACCTTTCGAAATCAGTCTAAAAAAATAAGTCAATCACAACGGATAAAAATTTTCAAATACGTAAGTACTAAAAATACATTAAAAAGTCGTCATGAAAATTTTCAAGAAAATGTGTCTCATCAATAAATTTTTTTGAAATCAGTCTAAAAAAATTATTCAATCATAACTGATAAAAATTTTCGAATACTAAAAATTCAGTAAAAATAAGTCATACAAATACAAATTTTTGAAAAAACGTACCTATCTGATCAATAAAACCTTTTGAAATCACATCATAACACTTCAGTCTTTACATGCTGGATTTTAAAGTTTCGATTTCCATCATTAATCTGATTTTCTTTCGGCCCAACTGCATTTCTTTCTGCTCAATTTTCTTTAATTCTTCTTCGGCATCATTCAGTAATTCGTCCAACTCCCTTTTGGTTTTTTTCGGAGAGGCCACTTCAAAAGAATTGTCCATCACTTGAGAAAAATTTATTCTCAAATCACTGTCGCACTTATTCTTTAGCCAATTATTCAACTCCTCCGTTCTGTCCCATGCTGGGTTCTTTTTGATTTTTGACGTTGCATTTACATTCAATCGTTTTGAGCCACTTTTTAGTTGTTTTAGAAACATATCCTCGATGGCGAATACGGAATTAAGAGTGAAATCGTTGCTGTTCACATGTTCAGGCTCCCAAAACGTCACCATTATTTCTCCCGTTTCATCCATGATTGTAGCTTCTGCTATTTCTTTTTGACTGTTTCCCACAGCGACCGTTTTCTTCATAATATTAGATAACACTCCAATTATCGAAACTTCACCCGTTTTATCATTACACTCTTCTATTTTTACGTAATTAGTCTTTTTGGGGATCACAATAAAATCTTCATCATCTTCATCACAAACAGTCAACTCAGTGGTTTTGTTTAAGCGCAGCTCCATGGAAGTCACATTTCTATAAGTGTTCACTTTAATTAAAGCACCACTTATGGTGTAACATTTGTCGTTTTCTATTTTGTTGAAAAATTGATTAACATTATCATTGAACGCGATCGCCTTTATTTCGTCAGTTCCGTCATGAAAATAGCAGCTGAAATATTTACCAGATTCATATTCGGATATTTTACTTTTCTTCTGGGCCACTGCCTTGATGGTCCAGCCAGTAAGGCCAGTCTTCAAATCTGCTATCGCGATCATTTTTATATGCGTTTTATCAAAATATACACAAGTATTTCACACTACACTATGACCAACCATGAAAAATAACAAAAAAATTAACTTGAAAATATGCTGTTTGTGATAGGCACGAGTGCAAAATTTTAAAAAAAAATAGCCAACTTCAACTACGTATTTTAAAACGTTTTTTTCAATACACACAAAATACGTTGGTCTTATACATGGAGTCACATCTGCACGGGCTATTTTTAAATACTGAAAAAGAAACCTAAAAGGAACACGAACATGGAGTACAATGGTGATGACTAAATTTGATGACTCCAGGAATACAAAAATTAAGGGCTGTTTTCGGCTATAAAAAAAAGGTTCCCGCATACAAAAGCCTAGGTATGTGTTTGGTGTTTGTTACATACGATCGGACATCACAACTCAACTACAAATATGTTGAAATCAACAACAAATACGTCTTGGTGATGATGACTACATTAAGGATGACTCAACTAACAGCAATGAAGGGTGGTTTTGTGCTATAAAAAAAAAGGTTCCTACAAGACAAAAGCATACCCATGTGTTCGGTGTCTGTTACAGTGTTACATATGAGCGGACATCACAAATCGACAACAAATACGTCGAAATCGATGACAAATACCAACTACGAATACCATTTCTAAAAAAAATCTTCACCCGTCCGAAGGACGGGTATTTTCTGCTTGTGGTATATAAAGTAAGTTCGCGGTAAAAACTCATTACAAAAGAAGCTCGCGTAGAATACTTTTCAGGCCCAACTCCAGAACTTTTACGACTGGACCATTGCCAAGGTATCTTCTTACAGCGTAATAGTATCGAATGTTATTTCAAGCTGCGTAAATTGCTATTTGACCTAGTACCCTGAGTTTTCCCATTCAAAATCCAAAGGTTAAGCGTGAACACGACTCGATACTCGTATTTCACGACGTCCTACCGTAACTTATTCGTGTATACGTATGTCCGCATGTTGACGTACAATTAAAAATGAGGTAGGCTAGGAACAGCGAAAAAGAACACAACTGGAGTGTTTTCTGTTAGGTATACCTACGATTAATGGCACTGTTTTACCAATGAATAACTAATAAGTAAGAGTATACATACATACAATATGCGAGGCTTTTCTGAAACCATGTATTACCTACTGGTCTATGTGATGTACCTATTGTTGTGTGTGTAGCTTTAATTCATTTTTCAAGTTGACGAGCAAACGACTAAAACATGTTAATCGATCGGCGTTAAACTTGTTCGTGTTGTAAATGAAACACCTGTCAATTAAATGAAATAGACCTGGTAACTGAGACCTTTCGATTATTTATTCGGATATACAAAGTACAAGGTTTGCGTGTTAGGAGTATCCGGTCACTAGTGAATGGAAGAATTCTATTAATGGTACCTCATCAATGCCATATATTTTCCGGCTGTTTACTTTTTACGTTCTAAATAGGGTGTTTGGCAACGTCGCAATTGAAAAATAAATCCAAAAAGTCAATTTTGGACTTCCTAGTTGAAAATGAGGAGGTTAGTGACAAAGTTAGACAAACGCCACTTTCAAAAAAATCGAGTTAGGTATTGATTCTTATAGGATTTTTAACGCTCATTTCATTGCCGAGGTCCGTTACTTACAAAATACCTAGTTCATAAAAGGGTACAAAACTCAGTCAAAGTTTTGCCTCAAAAACGTTGAACGCGTATTTCACCCTTTTATGGACTATTTTGTGAGAAACGAACCTCGGCAATGAAAAGAGCGTTAAAAATCCCATAAGAGTCAATACCCAACTTCATCCACACTTCACAGTAAGGTAGAAAATTCAGCGCTGCATATTTTTGTACTAGATAAAAAACCTCAATTTTCTCAAAACTAACTTCATGGCGTTTGTCTAACTTTGTCACCAACCTCCTCAAATATTGGAACCCTTTGAGTAGAAATTTCAAGGGCACTACTGCGCCAGGAGCCACTAGTGTGAATATTTATGATCAAGTTTTATACCTACCAATATCATCAACAAAAATGGGAATTAAATATAAAAATTTCTCCCTTCATTTTCCCCTCTAATTTCATTGAATAAGCTATCATCAATGGAACAAAATTCAGAACGAACACGGATATACTTGGCCCTTTGATATTGAAAATTTTTTATGGCTGCAGCATTTGGAATTGGGTCATCCACATTTGAAATTTTTGAACAATAGGTACCATTTTGTAAAATTTTAAATCACCATTTTGCCATCATCTTATGATGACTTCACACTCATGAAAAATATGTGTGACGTGCTCCACGAGAATCCGACCTTAGGTCAAAAAAAGGGTTTTCAAGTTAATGAGCGATTATTATAAGGTGCACCGGGGGAAGTTGGAATTCGGGGTAAGTTAGAAAACTTGCTCTAGCGCCTAGAGGTTTATATCTGGCGAAGTGCCACTAAAGGTGACTTGAGGGTACTACCCCTACTTCATCACGGCATAAAAATTTTCGCGATTCAGTTTCATTTTAGATGTCTTTGGTTCAATTGTAGGTATTTTGTTGTTGTTTTGAACTTATTTTGAATTTGGTCTAAAATACAGACTTTCTATTTCTTAGTTTTTCGCATATAGCGGACGAACCGTGCGTCCTAATGAAAATCTGATGAGAGTGATCTCAAAGAGAATTAAATTCTCTACAATTTTGATTTTATGCAATTTTTCTAGGACGCTCGGTTTGTGATCTATGCCTCTGCAAAGTTTAGCCTGTTCTGACTTCCCCCAATTGGGGTAAGTCAGGACAGTTTATATTTTATTCCACTGAGCAAAAGCAACTGTGTCAATCGCGCTCAAATTTTCACCATAGGTTAAGAACCCTTATGGGAACCTACATAATAAATTTGATCCATTTTGGTTCATTAGAAGGGGAGTAACAGCTGGTCAAAGTTGAAATTGCGAAAAATCATTCTGACTTGCCCGGGTGCACCTTAGAAAAAAGACGCCCTTTCCAATGGCGCAAACCGCAACTTCCTATCTCTTTTACTTTCCTCGGAAATTGACCCCAAAGTTGAGTGGTAGGGCCAAAATCAACTCAAAATTCATTTTTTTTATTTTTTATGATTTTGGCAGTAAAAAATAACCTAATTTGCATACAAACACTTATCAAGCCCCATTCGTGTATTTCACTTCATAAAAACTTGTTAATTCATTAATTTTTTAAAAGAAGAAAAAGTAGAATAAATTTCATTTTCAGTGAAAAATCAAAAATCTGCTTGAAAAAATATTAAAATAAAAAAAACAACTGAAAAAAATTAAAAAAAATTGTTGGCTTAGGGGGGATTTGAACTCAGTACCTCCCGCGTGATAGTCCATCAGCTGCGCCACGCAGCTAGCGTGGCAGCGTAGGAACATGCGGTTATGACTGGTTTACACAAACAGTCACAGAGCTAAAGGGGACCTAGATGAAACTACTGGAGACGTTTCTGTTGCATACCTACCCGAAAATAAGGGGAAAACACACTTCAAAACTTTAAATGCATGTTTCTCAAAACACATTTTTTCCCCTTGATTATAATTTTTTTGAACATGACGTGAACCAATGTGAATAAAACCTTCAATTCAACTCTCATAGACCAAGAGCTAGCACTTTTAGACCATGCTTAGAGCCTGCAGGGAGAAATTTCAAATTACTTTAGTGGGGCCAAAAATGAACTAGGTTGTAAGGTGGCATTATGGCCTCACATGTCCTCTCAGTGCATCTCGTAATGATTCTTAAGTTGGTGAAGATCCTATAGGACTGGGTTAATTCCATCCTTTACATCTTTACAACTTAGGGATCGTTTGATTTATTAAGGTAAGATGTAGGTACTTGCAAATTCCAAGTATTATCGAATCCCAGCAGGGGGTCCGCGCTAATATTATATATGGGCAGGGAGTTCGCATTTATATCATTGTAATATTATTGGTTATTATATTTCCCCGTCTTTTGGTAAAAGTGGCGCGAGCCTATCAGCTTTCGAGATTGATTCCAGAACTTTTAGATACTTTAGGTATAATTTTAGCTAGGTTCGATCTCAAAATCACTTCTTGTTCTTCCGTGGTGATAGATAAGTGAGTTTAGTACAGACCCGTACTTAGGGGATCTATGAATCGTTGGACTTGAGCATTTAGTCCGTTTCCTTAAACTTAATTGTTTGAAAGCGTATTCCCCATTGGGGGAAAATCTGCCCATACGCTGAAAAAGACGCCAAAACCAGCTGGTTTATTGACGTATTCCAAATACACACGTGAAAAAGCGTTGTCCAGAAGGCGGATTGGGGCACTGATAGAAAAATCTGCTAAAAAATACGCTACAATAATATTTTGTAGCGTATTTTCTCGCGTAAGGCCACAGCGCTTTCAAATTAAGTGGCGTGTTTTTTGCGTTGGAAGAAACCAACTACAAAATACGCTACAAACAGGTTTCTTGGCGTAATTCTTTCGCGTATTTTATAAACACAAGCGTAAATGTGGTATTTTACGCGTATGTTTTCACGTAGTATATAAATTTTGCGTTCATATCTATACATGTTCCGGTGGCCAGGTTGGTAGAGAAGTCGTCTACTGACTTGGAGACCCAGGTTCGATACCCGGCGGTGCTAACATTTTTTCATCAATATTGGACATCGGTAGAATTTATCGCGTGAAAAAATACGCGCGCCGATTAATGAGCAGAAAAGTATTGGCGGAAAGTGTTGAAATTCCTGCCGCGTTTTTTGTCGGGTATCATCAGCAGATTTTCACCCAATGGGGATTCTTATACCCTGTTTGCCCTTATTAGAGATTGGTGAATTTGTGCCTTACTTAAAACAATCAAGCACTTCATCTTAGTTGCCCTGTGGTGCCATTGTTTTAATTAAGTTTTCATTGGTGAATTTGAAAGTGTCTCTGTTCTAATTACGCTATTTTGGTGAATTTGTATATTGGCGAAATGTGTATACCTATTTGAGAAAACCTTATATTTAAGAGAACCCAGTTGACCACGTGCTAGCAAAAAGCTAGCGTTTTATTCGCGTTTTGATAAGTTGCTAGCAATTTACTCGCTTTTTGTGGCCAGCAATAATTGTCTCGCTAAAAGTAAGCGTTTTTCTTGCAGTTTTTCGCTAGCAAATTCAATTCTAGCAATTTTTGAGCTGTTTTCCAGGACTCTCAGCTAGCTTTTATTTCACTTTAACTTGCTCGCCTTATGCTAGCGTATTACTGGCGGATACTTGCTCGCAATTCTATGCTAGGACAGTTCAAGCAATATTCTCGCATATCTCAGCTAGCTTTTACTTCACTTCATACATGCTCGCCTGATGCTAGCGTATCACTGATGGATACTTGCTTGCAATTCTATGCCAAGAAAGTTCAAGCAATATTCTCGCATATCTCAGCTAGCTTTTGCCTCACTCTATACCTGCTCGCTTAATGCCAGCGTATCACTGACTAATATGTACCTGCTCACAGTTTTATGATAGGAAACTTCAGGTAATATTCTAGCATCTCTGAGCTAGCATTTACTTAGCCATCTGGCTCTAGAAAAATGTAAGCATATCTCTAGTTTCTGCATCTGGTGACTTGGCGTTTTCTTTGTAGTCAAATGATAGGAATGTGCTACCAGATCTTACGCATTTCTCACCAATAAACCTTTTTCTGCGTTATTTATTGTAGCAAAATGCGAGCAAGTATCTTTTCCATCCCTCAGCGCGCATACAAAAATCATTAAAAATATTCCTGCATATGACAATAGGAGTAATTGCACCCCCCCCCCCCCCGCCGATCTTCCGGGGCAACTTTTTTCTTAAAGGGGACAACAAAATTTCATCAAATGGACATGGAAAGCTGTAATTTACTCTACACTCCAATTTTAACACCTTCTGAAGACGACTTCAGGTGGGTTCAAGTCATTTTACAGCCTCCAGTAGGCTTTTGAAACTTGAAATTCCCACAACATTAATTTATCAATTGGAGTTGGCAAGCTGAAATTTACTTCGCAGGTTTCAAATGGTTTTGAAGCTTCCAGCTACTTTTAGGAAATTCCAATTTTCCAAAAAACGCCATACAACCTTCGAAAAGTCGCTGGAGGCTCCAAAACGACTTGAAATTCACCTGCAGTACTTCGTAGCGTATTGAAATTAGTTTTCAGAATAAATTTGAGCTTTACAACTTCAATTTGAGTTTCAAAAATCTGCTGGAGGCTCCAGAACTGATCAAAACAAGTTGAAACCGTTTCCCATCGATTTGGCATGTCGAAAATAGGGTATATCCCAAATTTCAGGTTTCTTGGTCAATTTGGTGAAATTTTGATTTTTTCTCACATTTTGGCCAAAATTTGATTTTTGAAAATTCACCAAAAATCGAAAAAGGTACTTTACCACTTGAAATTTTGACAGGTGATGAATTTTTGCATGATCTTTCGATCTACGTTTGTAAGGTTTGAAAAATTTCGTGCACGTATTATGTTGAAACTCAAAATCTGCGATTTCGGCTGACCTTTCAATCAAAATGGCCGCGATTTTGTAAGTAAGGCCAATTTTTTTTTTCAGCAAGTTTGCTTTAAAATGTTCCTTAGGATGTCCCCTTTAAGGAAAAAGTTGTCCCGGAGGATCGGCAGGGGGTGCAATTACTCCCATTGCCGTGGACTAAAATGTTGTTCAAATGTTTTTGAAATTTTTCATTTTCATGGTTTGTTTGATACTTCATTTTCAAATTTTAAATTTTGACAATTTTTCTATTTAAAAAAAAAAACTTTATTTTTTATTTAATAAAGAGATTTTTCAACCTAAGCACTAGCATAATGCTAGCGAATTGCTAGCGTCGATCTCTCTCAGGGTATAGTTTGCTACTCTTAGATAAAGTGTGTCATCAAGTTGAATATAAGCTCAAGGTGGTATCTTGTTGAAAAGTAAGAAGAGTGACATCACTCTTCTTAGACTATCCCAAGATGCTAGCGTTATGCTAGCTCTGAGCTGGGACAGTCGCCTAATTTTTGGAATTTCCTGGAAAACTACCACTTGTTAAAGGTAAACACCCAGAATTTTTAAAAATTAACTAGTAGTAACTACTTTACTGATCAAAGTTTTTCTACGCTAGCAAAATGCTAGCTTCTTGCTAGCATAATTTGCGCTAGCGTAAATGGTGCCGGAATATGAGACACTTTTTGCAAAAATTGCTAGCAAATCAGTCGCGATTTAGTCGCATGTACGTAGCAGAATGCAGAGCAAAGTGCCAACAAAATGCTAGATTTTTGCTAGCTTTGTGCCAGCTACGTGCTAGCTATTTGTGCGCAATTCTGCTACTCTAATGCGACCTAATCGCAACTGATTTGCTAGCATTTTTTTAAAAAAGTGTCTCAAATTCCGGCACCATTTACGCTAGCACAAAATTTGCTAGCATTTGGTCAACTGGGAATGTAATTTAATACAACGATTACATTGGAGTAACTAGCGAATGCGCTATTATTTCAGAAAAGTGAGCCTAATTAATACATTGGTTGGTTTTTATGTTGACGTATCCGACACTATAGTGGTAGCCGCAGAGCTAGTAAGGGGTAAGTGTAAATAGTTCCTTCTTGATATTACACAGAGCCGTATAAGACTACTGGTAATCTTTCACCCGCTAAGGAATATTTCTCATCCTCTATCATATCACAATCGTGCTTGTATACAGTCTAACAAGGTACCTACTTACATATAAAACGTATAGCTTAGATCGGTGCGTATTGGACACCCTGTCGACCGTTTTAGGCGGATACAACGAAATTCCAGGAGTACGAACTCAAAAGTGAATTTTTGATCAGTTTGAAAATTCCAAAAAAGAACAAAAAAATCAAATTTTCAATGAAGGTGAGTCACGAGCGACTTTTTCGGACCATAGGACTTGGAAACAACCGCAATTTGAGCCAGTTTTGAAATTTCAGAAAAAATGTCAAATTTCTTTGGCGATTCCAGAATGGTTTGAAACTTAGTTGTTGGTGTGTGAGAGTAGGAGTTTTACATTGGTTCGCCTTGCTCCAAAAAATCATAGGTACAGTACTTCATGATAAAATTGAAAAATTGCCTTCAAAACAGCTTTTTTTTTAATTTCCTAAAAATTCACCAGAGATCCAAAAATGAACTTGAGATCCTGAAATTTTGATAACGGGGATTATGTAACATGCTCTTTCGATCTAGCTGGGTTTTGTTCAAACCGGAGAGAGCGAGTTCAAAACATTCTCTTCTTATAGACACGCTTCTATTCTCTTTTCAACAAACCAATTTCAAAATTGGATTTAAACACCCTAAAAAATAGAGTAGGTGGGGGCAATAGTACGCACTCGATGTTTAAAACGCTGTGGAGAAAAGACAAGCGTGAGTTTGGAGTTTGAAACACATGTTAGTAGAGGGGATCATTTCACAAAAAATCACACGAGTAACTGAATAAATTGAAATGTAAGTTTTATCAATGTCACTGACGGGTCAAGATTCAAGATGAAAATATCTCATTCCTATCCTAACAAAAAAAAGATGTAGGTACATCCCTGTATCTTTGTTATTTTTCAAAGTTTCAGTAAAAAAAATAATGCGCTTCTGCGCCAGGAGCAATTTGTAAGGATTAAAGCAGACGTTTCATCAGCTTAATATCATCGCTCATTTGCTTAAAGTCAAGGCCACAACATTAACAATGAAATTAGATCATAGAAAAGAGAAAATTAACTTCTATCGTTTAAAATTAATGTACACGTACAGCATTGACAATTTCAGCACGAGTTCTTTACCAAAATTACAGTCGCAATTAACACGAGAGATCTGTCTTCTCACCCCTATTCTATCATGCGCGAGAGATTACATTAACGAAGTATTATTGCCCTATGTAAATTACCTACCTCGTGCATTCATGGCCAACTTTTATACAAATGAAAGAAAAAAGGAGAATGAAAAGCACACCGACCGTATGAAATGTCACTGCACGGTGCACACGAGAAACACCATTTCCATATTACGTCTAATAAATCCTTCGACTGTATAAACCTGTATATCAAAACGAAATCTTTAATTTGTGGTTATTTTTACGAACGGTTTCCGCATACCTAATAGAACGCGAAAATATCACGAAATTTCAAAATAAAGCACACGCTTATGTAGGTACCTCTACCTACGAGTAACTTATTAGAGCCCAAGAACAAGGTGCAGGTGTATAGTGGTGCACACTCGAAATAAAACGTATCGAAGCAGTTTGACGTCGGCGGCTCCGGCAAACGCATCCGATACACGTTTTAATTAAATTAGTCACCCACATGGAAATCTCCTTGAAGTTGATTAAATGCTGAAAGTTAATAAACGCTAAACTGCGAAATATTATTGCTTTCGTTCAAAATTTACTTTAAAATCATAATTAAGCGTACGTGTAGTCTGTGCTCGAACTTCTTCAAGGAGAAGGCGTGCCGAATTAATTTATTAACTTCTCTCTCGTAAAACCATCGAAATTGCGAGCATCCGGTGGGTATTAATTAAGTTTTCAAAATATATTAAAAGATGAAAGATGCGACTGTACGGCTACACTGGCAATGTATGGTTTTTATTTCTGCTCGTTCTAGTTCTCTCTGTGTGTCTCTCTATTTTATTCTTATTCATCCGATCCTAGCGTGTAATTTAGCACCAGGCTAAGGCGTGTTTTCCAAGATATTCCTATTTTGACGCGCCCAAGTCAGCCAGAATTTTCATCAAACGGAAGAGCCGTGCGTTTTAATTAAATACCCTCCGATCCACTCAAATCAGTCGGCGATATTTTTTCTTCGCGAATTTCATCGTATTGTTCGAAACAACCATGAATATTAAAATGGGAAATTTCGAGTGGAACCTATATGTATAATAAAATTTTGGAATGCAACGTTGCCAAATTTATATTTCCAATGGAAAAGTTCTTAAAAAGTTCAGGAGGTGTTTAATCGCAAAGGAATGATCAGAAGTGATCATTGAAAATTTGAATAAACTTTATTCATCTTTTGTACTCAAATAAGAAATGTGTTTTGTCTTTAAATGATTTAAAAATTCGCAATACTTATTAATTCCACAAAAATATTTCTAAAATAAAATAGCCCGTGATCATGGAATTATTTGATCGAATTTGAAGTTTATCGAACTCTGAGCAATTTATAATTTAGATTTCCAACAGTACAGACAAGTTGAAGTGCAAAATGGACTAGAATTCGATTTGGAAACCTCATCTCACACATAAAAACCTACGGTATACTTTTATGCACATACACTTGCATTCGAAGTCATCCCCCTGCCTGCCCATTTAACCCTATTTGCTAAACTCATTCATGCTGAAAACCGCATCGACAAACTCGTCGCGGCTGGCCGCAGAAACTTGGCGGAATATTGCAAACGAAGCAAGCAGCAAACTCGTCTAAAACCTACGAGGTAGGTAGTGTAGTACGTATAGAACGCACATGTTTCTCATCACTTTATATGGCGAGCAAGTTGAAATATGCTAAGAGAAAAAAATTGTGATCGACTTAGTTTAAAAAACGTTATAAAAGCGTTGAGAAAAACTCCTCAGAGATAGCAAAAGAGAAGAAAAAAATACGGTACCGCGAGTGAGTACATAGAGTATAATAGGTTTATGGGGGTGCATAACTTACTTATGTGAAACGCATTTGCCATATGGTGCTCAATCGGTACGAACAACAACAGCAAAATATAAATCCAGCGAAGAAATTTGATTTGCTTGTTTGGACTCGGTATCAGCATGGCCGGCGTCAGCGGTAGGAAAACGTAGGGCCTGCAAACAGAAAGAAGCACAGCCGCAGGTCAAAATCTCGCAATAACGTTTTTACCCAGAATAATCCAAAAGGCTAATCCGTATATCATATCTATATATGTAGGTATTCGTGCGATATATTTCCATTACTCTCTCTAACACGCCGCGTACTCTGGCGTTTCAAAAATTCACCCTTAATACAAATACTGATAAAATTACGCTAAGATGCTAACACACACTCATAGAGAAAGACAGAGAGGGTGTGTATCGTAATATACCGAATCCTATGCTACCCGTTTCTTTTATTCCTTTGGGGAACATTTACCTGGTTAAAATATGCTATCGAGTTTTTAGTATATGCTATACATAGGTAGGTAGGTAGTATAAGTTCGTTAAATGTTATTTTCGTCTGTGGCTGTGTGTGGCTCCCCGCGTCTGCTTGTACCACTTTAAAACGCTACCTTTTTACAAGAGTTGTTTGGAATGTACGAGTACAAATTATCTAAGATCGATTCGAGTTTTAATATTTTCAGTAAACATGCCATTCGTTAAGACCAAACGAGCGTACAGGTACGTTTACTCTTATAGTATAAGCATTTGCTGAAAAATCGAATAAAACCATCGTAAAAATATTGATGCGATTTCAGCAAAATTCCTACAAAACTTAATCAAAAGAACTTTTAAAGGAAATTTTCAAGGTTTTGAAATATCGTTTAATTGATTTATCCATTAATCCAGGTGGTTGATCGCAAATGTCAATTCGGAATCAGAAAATTGATGTGGTCATTTACACTAAATTAAATGCTTTGATGCAAGGAAACCCTGCTCAAAAGTAGAAAAAACAACGCTCCCATCACAAAATAAACTACGAGAATCGAGAGAGATTTATTCTTGAAAATGGGGTCATTGACATGGATATATGATTTTTGCCCTGGGTGTCTGTTCAAAATTTTTAAGACGCCTGCGTACCAGGAATTCATGTGAGTCACGCTGACTCTTGACATTTGACAATTTGGAAAAAAATTGTCGAGTTCTTGGTATTATCTCAAACTTTCATGAGCACCAAAAAAATTGATCAATTTCTTATACCCATAAAGGAGGTATTTCGACTAGCACAAAAATTTATGCACCAGATAAAGCCAGATCAAAACTCGCAAGATCACACAAACATTATGTATCATCACCAGCCAAAATTTCAGGAGCTGAAATTTTTTTTTGATTTTTGGTGAATTTTTGAAAATTAAAAGACCAAAAAAAGGAATGAATCGAAAGTGTCACCACATTGACCTGGAAAGTTGAAATTTCGCATACTCTATTGTAGACCCACTGAATTAACTGGTAACGGTTTCAAATTGTTTTATCCATCTAGTTCTGGAGCCACCAGCACTCGAGCAGTATGATTTTTGAAAATTGAAATTTCCACAAAATTTTACCAAATTAAGTTGAAAAGCTACAATTCACTCTATTACTCTAATTTCAACATGCTGAGTCGGCTGGAGGTGGTTTTAAGCCGTTCTGGAGCCTCCAGAGACATTTTGAAAGCTCTACTTTTCCACAAAAAAAACCAAAGAAAAACAAAGTCTGTTCAAATCAATTTTGGTATGTTATGCTCACGATTAGGTGCTGGCTAAAGACCCACTTGACGGATTATACCTACTCATCATTTTTCAAAAATCGGTGTGCTCCTGTTCGGGGTTAAAAACTTCGAAATCGATACAAATTTTTTCCAAGTTTTTATTACTTGGCAGTCTAAAAAAATATCTGATTTATTTTCAAGAACTCAACAGGATTTTTCCAGGATTTCAAAAGCCTAATGAAATGGCAAAAAGTTATTTTTGAGATCTTGACATGATTATGATTTTTTTCGCCTGACTTTCAAAATTTCGAAAAAATGGTTAATTTTTGATGGGTATGTACTTCGAATCACATTGAGGGAGACTTCTAGACAGTAAGCCTGGCATTTAAGATATTGGAAAACTATCAATGAAAAGCTTAAAAATCATGTCGAACTTTAAACTTTTTAAAATTTCTTAAGGCTTTTGAAAACCTGAAAAAATCTTGTTGAGTTCCTGAAAATATTCAAGTCAGACATTCTGTTGGACGGTTGAAAACTTGGGAAAAATCTTGCCAAGTTCCCATCAATGACATTTTAAAATTAATTTTCAAGCAAAAAGCATTTATCATTAATTCAAAACTTTTCTCAGAGAGGAGGCTCCATTATTTCCATTCCTAAAAAAATAAAGACCAAAATGAGAAAGTTTGACAATTTTTTCACAAACTTCAAATTTATGATTTTTTCGAACTATTGGGGTGCTCCATCCAAAGAAGTGGCGTTGAAGGTTCTTTTCTTGAAAAGAGCATTAGGTACAAGGTACAACAATTCTCACTAAGAGATTAAAAATTATCAAAGAATGTTAACAGACTTCAATTTTTCATTTTTTAAAATTGCTTCTACTTTTGGGAGGCTCCATACAAGGGGAACCAAATTAGTTCGAGGGACAAGAGAGGCTTTCTTTCGAGAAGGGATCATTTAGATAAATTCTGACGCAGAATTTTTGGAACTACCTATCTACATTATTATTGGTTTCTTTGTTTCTCTTATTTTCCACATCTTGGGAGGAAGGAGGAGGAGGAGAGGCTTCCTGGCACGACCCAATTTTGAGTTGAAGGGCTAAAATTTTCAGGAATTTGTTTTTCGTACAAAATTTGGGAGCAATATTTTTTTTCTTTCAAATACCTCAGTGTAGAGCTTTATTATAACCACCCGAAGGAACATCACTAACAAAATCTTACTGAACTTTGAGAATTGAGAATTATTTTTTTTTCACCTTTTGACATTCAATTTTTTTTCGTAAATATTGATTTTAAAGGTCTAATTTTGATACTTTTCAATTTTTTGGGTTATGTTGCATCGACTTTTGAGCTAAAAAATTATACTTACTTAGGTACCTTAAGCGACCAGAACCATGACTTCCTTCTCCATTTTCAAACAAATTTTCGAAATTTGTATCTCCCCCCCTCCCTCAAGTGGGAAAATCCACAAATTTCCAAAAAAAAAAAAAATGTTTGAGATATTTTCATGTAGGTAAGTTTATGCAATTATCTAGTGACCATTTTTCATGAAAATTTGTTGGTCTCCTTCCATTGATAAAAATGATTGAATTTTGGGCAATGGGCTGGGATGGGAAATCAACTTACTTTATGGATGAGTTTCGTCGAATTCGGTGAAGATTCATTCACAACCTTAACCTTGACCAATAACTTACACAGACAAGAGACACTAACAAACAGAAAACTTTTTAGATTTGGCAAAAAAAACAAAATCCAAAGAGTAACTATACAAAAGTAAGCAATAAGTTTACCACTAGGTCAAATTTCAAGAGCTGAAATTCGATTTTAGATTTTTGGCGAATTTTTGAAAATTCTGATTTGGCTTATTTTCCATGAAAAACTCAAAATTCAATCACATTGGGATAGTGAGAAGAAATTTGCTTTATACCTATCCTATATTTTTGACCACCAAATTAGATAAATTTGGTAGTGGTTATTTTGAGCTGTTTTGAAGCCTCCAGCGGATTTTTGAATTTTTTGTGCCCATCTTCCCACTTTCTTCAAAAAGTACAACCAGGAGGCAAAAATGTGATGCCTATGAGATGTCAATTTATTTTGAGTGTAAGGTACCAAATTCAGAACTTCAATAAATTTTTCTGTCTCTCTACTCTTTGTCTCAACCATCAATTAACTCTGTCATACATTCACCCCAAATCATAATTACAAGTACAAAGTCATTTTACTCGTACCTATTCCATAATTAGGTACTCATTATGTACTAACTCTCATTGCATATAATACTCGTCTGCGTCTCTAATAATAAAATTTCGCCTCACATAAAAAGACTAAACAATTAAAAATTATTATATTATAGTATGTAAAGTCGTAGGTACCTTTCATCGTATTAAAAACACGCATCTGTCGAGTAATAAGCCGTGAAATAGACGAGTATATTTGCCTGCTATAGCAACACGACAACGTATACGAATATACTCTTCATACCACCCTCTCCGTCATCATGTTGAGAAAATTCGTCAATCGTGTTAATGTATTTTGTGAACTTTACGACAAAGTGTGATTATGTAGTGTATAGCTCTACAGTATAAAAGAAGAACGAGAAATGAACGCATATGAAATCGTCATTGTTGTAAAATTGTAAATACACGAAGCGAACACTGCAACACTCTATAAAGTTGGCATAATATTTGCGCAAAGGTTCATTATACCTACCTACCTCCACCCAGGCATCCAACGACGCTGATATTTGAAAATTTGTTAAAGGTTAAATACGTTGATGGCTGAGTTGGTGTAATATATTTAAATTTTAGATGCCACTGGATCGTTTAAAAATCGGTTCGTGTTGTTGATACGGGGTGTGCGAGTGTGTGCGGCGTAAAAGCCCAGGTAAATATCTCACAGGTAGGCAGGTAAAGTATATAAGAACAGCATTTTGGAAATCCATATTATATTTGTTATGTTTGAAGCGATTAGAAAAAGAATAATAACTTCATAATTACACTTTATTTACATGTAATCCGTGGAATACTCGAGTAGAATAAAAGATGATGAAATATATCATAAAACAATGTTACCAACTACGAAATATTTATAAAGGAAAACTAGCAATTCTCCCCTACTTGATTAAAACATAAAAAAACTATAAAAAATAGGAAAAAAAATAAAAGATAATATAATAATCTCCCCTACTTGATTAAAAACATCTCGATAAAACGATGAAAAAGGGAGGTTAAAAAACGAAAAATTTGAAATATTTTACAAGTTGAGTCGCGTCGGAGCTTTCCTGCTTCTTTCTGACCTTCGGACAGGTTCTCGTTGCTGGATTGACGGATTTCGAATTATTTCTCTACGGATTCGGATTTCCGGAGGTTTTTGAGTTCGAGGAGAAACGGAAAGCAGAGCCGGAGCAGTTGGAGTTGAGATGGGTTGAGCGAATGTTACCTTTGGTTGACGTTCGACTTCTGTTCGTTTCAACTGGTCAACATGACGTTTAATTACGTATCCGTCGTCAAGTTCAATTAGGTAATGTAATTTACCCAATTTTTCAATGACAGTTCCGAGTTTCCACTGGTTTGAAGCTTGATAGTTTCTGCTTAAAACTCGATCGCCAAGTTTGAACTGTTTCAAAATCGTTTTTGGCGCATTTGAACTTTTTGGTTGAACTTCTGGCCACAACAGGTCTAAACGAGTGCGGATATTTGATCCAAAAACCATTTCTGATGGAGATTTCCCATTCGATGTAGGCGTGATTCGATAACGTTGTAGAATGTTGAGAACTGTGTTCTTGATAGCAGTACTATCGTTTGTAACGTCAGATTTCTTGAGTTTGTCTTTCAAAAATTGAACCGCTCGTTCCGCTTGGCCATTAGTGGCAGGATGCCCAGGTGCGATGAGTCGTTGTTTGATACCATGAAATTGAAGGTACTTTACGAATTCGGATGACGTGAAAATCGATGCGTTGTCTGAGACTAATTCGACTGGAGTACCAAACCGAGCAAAAAAATCTTGTAAAAATTTGATTGTTGATTCAGACGTTGGCGCTGCCTTTTTGATGTAGATTTCGATCCATTTCGATTTGGCATCCATTACGACCAAATAATGATGATCTTTAAATGGACCAGCGTAATCGATGTGTACACGTTCGAAATTTTCATTGGGTGGTTCCCAATGATGAGCAGGAACTTTCTTCGGAAGTTTGCTGTTCATGGCACAACTTTTACAGCTTTTTACCATTGATTCGATTTCGTTGTCGATTTTAGGCCACCAACGTATTTTCTGGCTAACGTTTTCATTTTAACAACTCCGAGGTGCGTTTCATGTAATTCTTGTAAAATTTGAGGACGCAGTTGAGCTGGTACGTAGATACGATTACTCTTGAAAATTACACCATCGTTCAGCGAAAATTCTGGATCGTTATTTACCCCTGAATCCAAATCATTTTTGAGCTTCGATAAATCTGGATCTTTGAGCGTTTCAGTGGCAATTTGTTTCGAAGTTATCGGAGAAAATAACGTGATTTCTGCGATTTTCTGGTTCAAAATAAGAGTATGTTCGTCGACAAAATTAACATCTTCGATTTGTAGCGGAAATCTTGATAAGTAATCGGCGTTTGCGTTGTCTTTCGATGATTTGCATACGACATTAAAATCCAATTGAAGTAGAAACGCAGCATAACGCAATAACCTTGAAGCTGTGTGGCTTGGCAGTTCTTTCGTAGGATTCAAGATGTGCATCAGAGGCTTGTTATCGATAATGCACGTGAACGAACGACCGTATAGATAGTAGAAGAACTTCTTTGCTCCCCAATACAGAGCTAACGCTTCTCGATCGAGTTGATGATAATTTTTCTCGGATTGGGAAAGCGCACGTGAAGCAAAAGCTACTGGACGTTCACTGCCATCTGGAAGTCGATGGGAAAGTACAGCTGCTATACCGTAAGGGCTGGCATCCGTAGCTAATAGTAGAGGTAGATCTTTCGAATATGGATGAAGGACTTGTTCTTGAGTGATTGCACGTTTTATTTCGTTGAAGGCGTCTTCGCAATCTTTGGTCCATTTGAATTCAACGTTTTTACCAGTTAATCGATTCAGCGGGTGCATAATATTTGATACGTTGTTGATAAATTTACCGTAATAGTTCACTAAACCAGTAAACTGACGAACTTCTTCAGTATTTTCAGGCCTTCTCGCCTTGAGGATAGCTTCGATTTTCTCCTTTGTTTTGTGAATGCCGTTTTTGTCGATTTTGTGACCCAAATACTCCACTGATTTGACAAAAAATTTGCATTTCTTCAAATTAACGTGTAGATTGTACTCTTTCAAGCGTTGGAGTAGCATACGTAAACGTTGTAGGCATTCTTCGAACGTTTTTCCTTGAACTAGGATATCATCGACATATGCAACCACACCAGGTAGACCTCGAATAACTTGATCGATGAATTTTTGAAACTCTTTGGCTGCACGTTTCGTTCCTGGATATAAACGATTGACCTTGAAAGTGCCACGATGAGTTACCAACGTTTGTAGCTTGGCTGTTTTCTCATCTGCGACTAAATGTAGATACGCATCCATTAAATCGACTTTGCAGTAATAATCACCACCTTCGAGCTTGGTGAATAAATCTTCGACACTTGCCATTGGATAACAGATATCGTCCATATACTTGTTGATAGTTTGTTTGTAATTTCCAACAAGTCGTAAGGAACCGTCAGCTTTCTCGACATAGATACCAGTGGTACCCCATTCGGACGTAGTAACTTGCTCTAAAACACCATACTTTTTGAGACGTTCAATACATCGATCTGCAGCGTCTACGAGTTGATAGGGAATTTTTCTGGCCTTTTTGTAGATCGGTACGGTGCCTTCTTTAACTTGAAACGATACTTTGTAGTCAGGAACTTTGCCAATCGTTCTTCAACGATTCAATAACAGCGTTGATTTCTGGTGAAATTTCTTCTTCTGGCTGAATGACGTTAACAGGTTCGTCAATTTTGATGATTTTCAACGGTAATATCCATTCGCGACCCATTACAGATGATTTCGAACGATCTGTGATGTAGATTTTAGCGTCGTTGATAACACGATCACCATATTGAGCACGAACTTTGATGAAACCAATGGGTGAGAAAACGTTGCCGGTGAAATCTCGAAATCTGGTATCGTCTTTGTAGATTGGCGATTTTGTTTTCAATCGATCGTAGAACTGCTTAGAAACAACAGTATGCCGGCTGCCAGAATCACACTCGAGATGACGAACGTTATTATCGATTTTTACCTGGACCATGATTTTCTTCGAAGCATCGCCGATCGTATGAATCAGTTGCGTTTCTTCTTCGTCTGATAGCTGCTCTACACGTTCTCTCGATGACTTCGATTTTAATAAAGTTGATATGCAAACTTTTTCAACATGACCGGATCGTTTGCACGATTTACACGATATTTTGTCCTTGGGTACTCTGCATTCATTACTTCGATGATTCGAACGACCGCAATTTAGACACAAATTATCGATGCCGAGTTCTTTGAAATTGATGCGACTTTTCGATCTGTTATTTCGATAACCTTTTTGATAATTTTTTCGATCAGGCGTACGGTTTCGACTTCGATTGTTATCACTGTTACGATTACCACTACGAGAACGATTTTTTGAACGATCTTCACGCACTGTATTAACCGGTTTCGAATAATTCTTATTATCAGCTTTGGATAATTCGATCGACTGAGCAATTTCCGTAATTTTCTCGAATGATAACGTTTTTTGATCAGATTGCTGAAGTAATTTCTCACGTATATCGTTATCATTTAATCCACGGATGAATTGAGGGCGCAAAATGTCCTGTGAGATCGATTTTGAGCAATGAGTACAACTCCAATCACACGTTAAAGCCAACTCTTGCAAAGCGGATACATAATCAGCGATAGATTCGTTTTGATTTTGATGTCGTGATAAGAATTTATGCTGTTCGCTAAAGATGTTTGGAGCTGGAGCTAGGTGCGTTTTAAGCAACTTCACTAAATCATCATATTTCTTCGTACGTGGATCGTCAGGTGCCGTTAGGTTGATTAGAAGCTGGATATACTTAGAACCGATACTGTTGATAAGTACTTGAGTTTTACTTTTTTCGGTTGCAGCTGTCTGATCCGTCAACTTTTTCATATCGAAATAATTCTGTAAGCGAAGTAAGTAGCAAGTAAACTTTTCTACCTTCGGATTGAAACTGTCGAATTGTAGTGGTTGATTCGCCAAATCGATATTGTTGATATTCGTTACTGGTTGCTCCTTTGTATCAGCTTTAGCAACGAGCATGTCGATGAGTTTTTGTTGATTTTGTAATAACTCCGTGATTTGCTCTTTTGAGAGCGACATGGCGATGGCGGCTTGATTTTCGTCGTCTATTTTGATAACGGATAACGGACACTAACACGATGACGAATACATTTCCACGTCCGCACCACCGAACTTAACACTTTCTTTAAATCCTCGTCGCCAAATTGTTATGTTTGAAGCGATTAGAAAAAGAATAATAACTTCATAATTACACTTTATTTACATGTAATCCATGGAATACTCGAGTAGAATAAAAGATGATGAAATATATCATAAAACAATGTTACCAACTACGAAATATTTATAAAGGAAAACTAGCAATATTTAAAAGTAATATATTACAGAAAGGCAGAAAATGGTACTAATACCGTTCTAGTTATTCAGGTTTTACGATCAGTTCGTGAGATAAACTTTCTACTCACTTCCGCCGCACCGCACACTTTAAAATCAAGTACCTACTTTACTTTACTATATTGCTGAGAGGTGAAAACTTGCTAATAGGCACGCAAATACCATTGTACGCCATATTTTCAACTTATTTTAGATTTAAATACAAGTTCTATGGTACTTATAAATTCCAGTATGTATGTTTTCTCTTTTTTTTTTACCTTTCTCCCACAATCGTGGTACACAATCGAAGCTCATACCACCAATACGATTTTTTTTTACCCTCGTGCACGTCGACTGTGAAATAAATTTATTAGATTAACAGAATTAATTGTTGTTATTTGAATTGAACTATGGTTTATGGAGGATTTTTTATACGTAAGTAGCTATTATTTGAATAAGAACGATTAACCTACCGAGAGAGTTAAAGTTTTTTTAAAGAATATATTTCTCTTTTTCACGAATCATGAATTGTAATAAATGTCGTTGAAAGTTTGCATGTGCTTTATGGATTTTATATAACTTACTTATTTATTCAGAAAAATTTCTCTTTTTAATGGGTATAATAAGTTATAGTAATTGCTGATCTTTTCAGTAAGGTAATGTAAATTAAAACTTTTCGTCGAAAAAATTACTTTTAAAGAAAGTTTAGCTAAATATAAAATATCTTGAATTTTCGAGCTTATTGGAATCTAATAGATTTATCAAAGGGGAGCTTTGATTATTTTTCTTTTTCAATGTCCTGAAACCTCCGTTACCAAAATTCCAGATCCTATAAAGTTCATTTTTGGATTTTTAGCGAATTTTTGACAATTTAAAACAGTAAAAAAAATTGTTTTCAGGAGGATGATTTTCAAGAATTTTCTCACGAAACAGAACTTTTTATGCAAGCTATTCTAAAGCCTTCAAAAATTCTTCAATTTCCTCCAGAAATTTCAAATTTCTCTGAAATGATCAAAAATACACTTTATTATGGACCTATGTTCGGTGAATGACACCGTCTCGACCGTTCTATGAAACGATTATCAAAAATTGAACAAAAAATAATACCAAGCTTACTGCACGAGTAACTCCGCAAAAATTACTCTCACAGTTTGTCAATTTTTCACTATCACTGTAGAGTCTCGATATCGTAATTTTAGTACTCTGAGTGAAACGGAATGGTATAAAACCACAATCGTAACACACCGAAGAGCTAACAAATTTGCATCTCTTTTGATTGATATCGGTAATGTTTTCTTACGTCGAGTCGAAAGATTTATATAAGAACGAGGGTATAACCTCGACGAAGCTGCGAATTCCTATAGCACCGATACAATCCATAACTATAAACTTTGGATTTCTGTTTCACTGCATGCATGTGTATACTAAGTATACCACAGACGTGATATATGGCGTCTCAGGTGTATATTTCTTTTTAATTTTATTTCCTCTGTTTTATTTTCGCAATGCGAGAAATTCCACCCTTTTTATTCGCGTTCAACGACAACAGCGACACCCTCTCTTGCTCGTACAACTTCTTAAATCTCATGATCTCGTATACATAAAACACGATGCGATACGCGATGCAACAGTTGCAAAATAACCAGCTTATCGAGAGGCGCGAGAGATGTCTCGCGGTACCTACGAGAATAATACGAGGATTCTATTCTTATATAGCTATACGTTGTCGTTAATTATATTTTAAATAATTTTACCAGTTACGTCACCGCGAATACAACCTGAGGCCAGTGCTTATGCGATTTTTCTTCTTTTCGACGAGAAAATTTACACAATACAAGAGTATCTCTCGAACGGAATTATTTTCGAGTTTTTTCCTCCCTTTTTGCGGACATAAAGTCAGTAATTTAAAGCTTCGTATTTTTTTTCTCTCGACTTTTTTTAGTTCGTTTTATTTTTATCTTCTAAATAAACCAGCTGTTGCGGAGGCAGTTATATTCCAGATGAAATTGTCGAGTTATTGGGGAAAGATTTTTATAGTGTATTTTTCCTTCTTTATACTTCCTTCCGACTGACCTTTATTTTTCTCATTCGACCGTACGTTACGAATCTCCGCTGTTTGTTTCCTTTTTTTTTTTTTTTTTTTTTCGTTTTCATAATACTCGAGTTGAAAAGTCAAAAAACATTTATGTTGGTCTGAGTTTTTTCTTCGTTCAAGAGTAGATAAGTATTACGTAATTTTTTTAAGTGATTATAAATTTTTCCAAAGTTCAATATCATAATATTTAATGAGTAAATATGAGCACGATGTGGATTATAAAGGAAGGTATGAAATAAACAACAGCTCAGTTGTAAAACGATTTTGAGCTTAGTAGGTGCCGAGTGAGTTATTTTATAGCAGGTATTTATTGCAAAGATGGAAATATTCTTTCACAAACATTAATTTTTCTAGAAATATTTACTTGGATTTTTCTCAATTTCGGTGAATGAATGAATGAAATAATTTATTTAAGGACGCTTCAGCATCATAGGCTTTTTTGCGTCCACAATACATTACACTATACTATATGGACCATCAGGCAATAAATTAACAAGGCAAATAAACAAACAAACGAATCAAGCACAAATAGCATAACAAGTAAAAAATAAAATAACATTGAAAAAATAAAGTTTTAAAGAAGGTCATAGATAAGTACTATAAACACTGACTTAATTGTTTGCAAAATTAGTTTTCATTAAAAAAACAGTTTTTTTATAGTTTTTTTTCTACTTGGTCTGTCCAGTACTTATTTCTCATTCATTTGGATACCCGCACGTGAATTTTTTTTTATTTTTTAGTTTTGAAATATTGCTCCTGAATTAAATCTTTTCCAAAAATTTAGACATGTAATATTTTTCTCATTAGGGAACTATTCCTAACTCGAGAAGCCTGCCTGCGTCTGAAAAGAGCATGATTTAGAACCTCCATTTCTAAAATTCCAGCTGCTGAAATTAATTTTCCGATTTTTGGTAAATTTTTGGAAATTCAAGTTGACTATTTTTCGGCAATTCGTGTTTATTAAAAAAAAAAAAAGCATTCATTTAACCTACCAATTCAGTAGAAATTATGAACGTTTGAATCGAATTCCGCCGTTTCTGGTCACTCTAGAGCCTCAAGTCTGATGTTTGATTCTTCCAGAATTTTTTATTAATTTTTCCAAAAGGCATGCAAACTGATTGCGGGAGTATAAAATGGAGTTTAGGCATTTTCTCGATTGGTTCTACGTGTTGATTCATAATTATTAGAGTGCCCGATTTTCAGCTTCTCGCCTTAATTTCCGTGCCTTTGAAGAAGTTCAAAAATACAGAAAAAAATCAAAAATCGGGCTGGAGTTCAGCATGCCCGAATGTGATGAAATTCGATTTGGAAGAGTTATAGGTAATGTATGTACATTTATAGTTTTAGGACTAATTTATTATTATTATTTTTTTCAAAAGAAAAGATGAATTATCAAAAGTAAGTAGGTAGTCAGGTTTGGATTTTTAAAAATCCACCAAAAATCAAAAAATTAATTTGAGCATTTTAAATTTTGGTGGTGGGGGGGGGGGGTCAAACCACATTCTTTCAAAAAATAGCAGTCCTGTTCAAATCGAAGTTTCGAATTTTGAGTGCTGGCTTCCCTGTTACTCAGAAATTTGCTCCAAATGAGAGGTAAATTTCATGTTTAAAATTTTTTTTGATGAATTTTCTAAAATCCAAAGGCCAAGTTAACCAGTCATTTACAAAAAAATAAATCGAAATTTGATAAAATTGAGATAGGATGAAAAAATTTGGTTTGTATCAAATTTTTGACTTCTCAAATACTTAGGTTGATGGAAATTTTGAGCGGTTCCTGAGCTTCCGGTAGATTTTTGAATTCTCCAGTTTCAGAAATATTGCTGTAAAATAGGTCAGTATGAAATTCAGCGCCTATATAAACTCGAACATAACGTTTTTGTGACTTATTTTAATCTCTGCAAATACAAGTTTTCAAAACTAGATTCTACAGTTAAAATCAGAATTTTTTCTAACGATTTTTTTTGAAAAAAAAATGAAATGAAAGTACATATCAAAAAAATCATGATACGAACCAATTGATTTAGAAAGCCAACTATTTTTTACTATCTAAAATTTATTATTGGTTGTTCCAAGATATTTTGGAGCCTTCAGCATATTTTTGAATTTTTCAAACAAAAAAAACACACAATCACACCCATATGGCACAATTTTTCCAAATTTTTAAGTTACTTTCACTAAACAGTTCAGACTTGAATAGACAGAAACGATTCTTGAAAATAGAAAATGGCAAATCCGAGTTTACGAGATATGATTTTTATTTCATGAAAATTCTTCCAAAACTAACAGTTCAAAAATCCTTTGCTATTTTCAAAGGTCAAAATTACAGAACAGAAATCAAATTCCACATTTCCACCTCAATGAGATCAAATTTTAAATTTTTCACCGAAAATGAGCAAAATTTAAATATTTTGAAATTCGCCAAAATCCGAAACATGAATTTAGCCCTTGAAATTTGGCTTGATGCTGTATTTTTGGATACTCTTTTGGGTTTACTTTGTCCGATTCAAAAATTGTTCTGCCTGTTAGAATAGGTACCTATACCTTCCATGGTCAGTGCTAAAATTGGTTCGGTAAAAAGATTCAAATTTTCAAATAACAATTTCAACTTTCGTACTCGCGCGATGAAAAATTTCACTGCCACTACAAAAGTTCAACTTTGATCTTTTTAAATTTAATTACACAGTCTACTTTATATGTTGAAAACACAGATCGAATCCAATACAATGATACTTTATTACATTCGCCAAATAAACGAATGGCTAAAATCTCAATAAAAGTGGTCAAACTTATATCCAGTTGTCTCTTTATTCTCTACAGATCATTCGCACAAGCCGAAAACAAAAGGCGATGAAAAACCACTTCGGTACACAATACACATCGACGAGGCAATATATTCGTAATCAAAATCTCGCTTTCGAATTTCTCACCAGAGGGTCGAATACTCCTAAATTTATCAAATCTCTTATTAAGGCTCGAGGGAAAAAGTAAGTAAATTTGCCAATTTTAACATTTCGCTCGAATACGCGAGATCTTTTGCCTTTTGGAGCCGATACAATGAACTTTATAAGCGTTGTTATCGAGAAGGGCGATGATAGTGCGGATGAAGTTTTAAAATCACGTGGCTATTTCAGCGTATATTCGAAGGTTTAGTCGAAGGTATAACCAACGACTATAAACCATTGCGACTTATCGTAGGCTCTCCGTACAACGAAGCTGGCACGGCGGCACTTCGCTGTAAATTAATATAACAAAATGGAAATAATCCTGCATAAGTCCTTCGTACAAACCACGTTTAATAGCACGTGTATAACGCCACTTAATGCGAACTATTGCCGAGGATTTACACGTTAGATTACATCCGATGATGCTTTTTCCTAATGTTTAGAGGTGTAGATACCTACCTTATGGTGTGAAAAAATTAGAGCAGCTTTGACCTTTTATAATTGTTTATTTTGTATGAGATTAAACTTCATTGGCTAATTTTATCAATTTCTGCACTGATACGATAGGTACCTATTTATGTTTCAGATAGGTATCTACTCTGCTTCAGGAAGAAAGAAGGTTCTGAAAAATCAGTGCAAGAGTTCTTTTGAGAGCAAATAAATATTGTAAGTACATAATAACGACCTTTTGATGAAAACTACCGTCAAAAAATATATTTTTCCTCGATGTTTCAAAAATAAAAAAATAAAATAAAATAACTACTCCAAAAATTTCTTCAAGTTCTCTTTAAAAAAAAAATTGGCTATGTTTTCAACTCCCTAAAAGCACCATCTTGCGCACAAATTCCAATCTATTAAAGCTAACAACAAAAATAATCTGATCACCGAAGCGTTTCCAACCTTCGACCTCGAGTCCCTAATTAAAAGCTTAATTTCTCTTCGTAGGTGGGTGTAGAGATACTCGTATCTGGCGTTGAGAGATTTCCATGACCCATTGTGCCGTCTGATACGCAACAGGGTCTAAGTTCGACCAATTGTTAGAGCTTTTCTTATACGACACAAACATACGTTTGTTGCGAGAAAAGGACGAAAAACTTAATAACATAACACCTTTTCGCAAACTCCTTTGTAATCTTTTAAATGGAGAGCAATAAAGAAAAACTTGATTGCATTAGTCTCCGCTCTCGCGTCACTGCCGACGCCGCGCACACATGCTCGTCGTTTTCAACTTTCTTCGGACGCTTGTCTAAATAAAAACTTATTTAACGAAACTTCTCGCAGGCTAAATAAACTACCATCGCTTTTTAAGCCTCGTAATCCAAATTACCTTAAATAAAACAAACCTTGTACAAGGTCTCTGTCTCTCTCCATCTCTTGCCACCAGTTTGACGTTTGTTGTGCTTCGTACTTTGTTACATCGCCGCATTCGACACGCCAAATAACCTTATTAAATTTATGACGCGAAATTTAGTTCGAAATTATCGAATTACGGATCGTTACCTTTATGCACTTCCATTACTCCCCTCCTCTCACTATTCTACTACCTGTACGTGGAAATTCTCTCGCCCAAAAAATTTCTACAGCTTTTTTTATTTCAACTATACGCCAAATTTACGAGCACCATTTTCAACTTGGCAGATGATTTTTGTTTTGCGACCTTTTTCTTTATTTTTCTTTTTGTTTTGGTACATTGTACCAACGTTCTACTATAAAGATACTGGACGTTTTTTCTCATTTTTTTCCTACTGCTGGGGAGAAATATTACTCTCAATTTTATTCCTAGTTGATGTATATTGCTGACCAAATGGAAAAACCAGCTGGGTGAGATCATCAAAAAATTCCAACGTTGAATTGTTTGCATAAGTGTGCGCCGTAAATAAATAACTTGTCGGGGAAATACCAGGCGAATGCATAGGCAGCTTGACGTACACGAAGCTACACTATGTACCTATCCCACTACCTCACCGATCCGTAACTTGTCATTGTCCAATAATTTTAATTTTTTTTTTTGCTGATTTTCAGGAAAATACTTAATACCTAATACTGAAATATTTCCTTTCTTAGTTTTGTCTCATTTTGAGATTTTCCAATTCAATGAATTAATGCTTAAGTTGGTAGGTACCTAATCAAACCGTGTTCAAACAGCATGAAAGAAGATTATACACATGGGTCAGTCCTGGAGATCGAGTCAGAAACCAGATATAGATAGACTATATACTTGTAAATGAAAGATTCAAGAACACAGTGAAGAACTGTCACACATATCCTGGCAGTAACTGCAACTCTAACCACAAACTATTAGCTGTAAAATGTCAGATAGTCTTGAAGAGCCAGAAGAAGAGCAAGAACGATACTAACACCTTGACATTGCAAAAATCAAATCAAAAGATGTGCAAAAGAAATTCAAAGAAGAGCTGGAAAAACAAAAGGAAGACAAGTTGGAAGAAGAACAAGGTATTGAGGAAAAGTGGCAAGCATGGAAGCAAAAGGTTAATCAAGAGATACTGGATCTGATGGAAGAATGAAGAAATAAGCAAACAGCCCCATTGGGGGAAAATCTGCCCATACACTGAAAAAGATGCCAAAACCAGCTGGTTTATTGACGTATTCTGAATACATGCATGGAAAATCGCAGTTCAGAAGGCGGATTGGTGCACCAATAAAAAAATATGCTAAAAAATACGCTACATGAATATTTTGTAGTGGATTTTTCTTGCGTAAGGTCACAGTGCTTTCAATTTACGTGGAATGTTTCTTCGCGCTTCAAGAAACCAACTACAGTAAAAGCTCGTTATAACGCTTTTGGATATAACGCTGATTTCTTCTGGTCCCTTGACATCCCCATTTAAACCAATGTAAAATTAATCGCGATAGGTATAACGCTCATGAGCAGAGATGGCGCGATTCCGATTTTTTTAAGGAGTCGTGAGAATCGCATGAATCCGATTCCGGAATCGGATTCCATTTTCGATTCACCTGACAGATGAATCGAAAAATGTGAAATCTGACTCTTTTCAAGCAGGAATCGCAAATGTAATATGATTCGCGATTCCGGTAATTTGATTCTCGCGACTCCGATATTTCGATTCTCGCGACTCCGATATTTCGATTCTCGCGACTCCGATATTACAATTCTCACGACTCCTCATTACGATTCTCACGACTCCTCATTACGATTCTCTAGACTCTCACAATGAACGAAATCACCCAAATTCAATTGAAAAGCACAATAGTCCAGGAAAAATAGCATTCCATTGGGAAAAATGGGGGAGAAAGCTGAATTTTGGTATACTGGTCCATTTTTTTGTGCTGAACACGAATCCGATGAGTCCCCGGTCGTCCCTGGTGTGCGTTCTCCCCTATTGTGGATCTAAGCCCCCCAAAACCAGTTTTTTGCAATTTTCTCCCCCGCATTGCATTTTAGCGAGAAATAGGTGGTCGGATAAGAATCTACGTCAAATTTCCGATCTAGTGATATATCAACTTTCTTTCTACCCCCAAGGGGGGTGGAACCACAACCATTCCAAAAAGGGGGTTCCCCAAAAAATACATAAGGGCTATAGGCGCCTAAGAGGGGTGAAATGGTCCCCAAAAGCGTTTAACATGAAAGGTGGGTACCATAGAGAAACCTCTGCGCAAAAAATTTCAGATCCACACCCCCTACCCTTTTTGCGGAGCCCCCTTTTTTGAAATTTCAGTAGCACTTTTCTCAGCCCCATTTCAACCGATTTTGAAAATTTTTCTGGAAGTTATGTATATCCTTGATAGGTATTCACACAAAAATTTTCAACCCCCTCCCCTCAAATTTACCCCTCAAAATGGCGTTTTTTTCATTTTTTTATGCCTATTAACAATCAAGATTGCGAGGTACAATTTTGTAAACACGTTTTTTGGATGTATTTTTGGCCCCCAAACATCATATACTATATTAGAAATTTTTGCTTTGGTGCGCCGTGGTGAAAACTTGGAATAATGTATCGTAGGGGGGTGGGGGGTGAAATGGGAATTTTGAAAAAAATAACTATCAATGAGTAGGGTATCGTTTTCATATGATTCGATACCGCTGAGCACGAATATGACCTCAGATTTTCTGCTACACTCACCTACCCCTCTCCACAGCCCCTCAGCCCCCCTCAATTTTCACGATTTTCGAAATATAGTTATTTTGATGATGTTGGTGTTGTTTTCATATGATTCGATACCGCTGAGCACGAATATGATCTCCGATTTTCTGCTACACTCACCTACCCCTCTCCAGAGCCCCTCAGCCCCCCTCAATTTTCACAATTTTTGAAATAAAGTTATTTTCGTGATGTTGGTTTCATTGCTATGGGAAAATTACATAAGTTCATTGTTATTGTACATAAAATTTCTCGTAGAATCAGCTACAGTACATGGCTCCCTCTCGAGGGGGGTGGATCCTTCAATTTTTTTCCACGCAGAAAACGCAACAAATCTGTATGTGTACTGGACTGTATAGGTCTGCGGAGCATATGTGGCATAATAATTATTCATGATAACTGTAACTTGAGTATGTATGAGTATGTATTTTATAATTCAATGACTACCTACATAAAAAATCACAAGAAAAAAAATATGGTAACGAAATACTTATAAAAAAAAGTAAAGAATGTTAATTTGTGATTCACTTAATCCTCACCATCACTTGCTGTAGCTGATTCTACGAGAAATTTTATGTACAATAACAATGAACTTTAGATCTTTGTTGTAATGTAACTTGTAAACAATTTCATGCTGTTTTTTATTTTGTTAACAAAATGAATTAATAATTAATTAGGCATTAATAAAATGGTTTTCTGTGAGTAATTTGGTTGGTCCTTACTTCAAAAGACTCATATTTCAGAATTGGCAATCAGATAAATGAATGAACAGAAACAGAATTGAATTTGATAAATTTTCAAAAAAATTACCAAAGATAAAGAACGTCATATTTTGCAATTAATAATTTAATTGCCAAAAAGTTTTGCATTTTGCTAAAATTATCGATCATTCAATTTTGATTTTTGACAAAAATTCTCGCTTTTTCCAGTTTTTCCGAAACTGACAAAGATTTATTGGTTTTTTGGGGGGGGGGGGAGGGGGGATTCTTCAACAAATAATGTGAATGAAAAAAGCATCATTTTTTCGAATATGTGTGAAACTGCTGAATTGAAAAATCAGTGGAATAAGTAGAATTTATTTCTATCTTACATTTACAGATATTATTTGTAATATTCCTGAATTCATTGAAAAACAAAATACAGCTACAGAACAACAGAATGTATTTTCATTTTTCAATTTATTTTATTTCTTGCTTTTTTAATTAGGTACCAGTACAGACGAGCCTTTATATTTATTTACTCATGTTTGTTAGAATGTTCATTTCATCTTCAATGCTTCATTTTTATGAAATTTAAGGAGTTGTGATGGGAATCTGGCTGGAGTCGTGAGAGGAATCTGGTTGGAGTCGTGAGAGGATCCTAAGATGAGTCGTGAGTGGAATCTGAATCGGAGTCGCGAAAGGAATCGGAATCGAAAATTACGATTCGGATTCGGATTCCTATATCTGGCGAATCTGATAAGCGGAATCGGGACTCAAAATTTTGTGGAATCACACCATTTGGAATCCGATTCTCAAGCTCCTGGAATCGCGCCAACTCTGCTCATGAGTGATTATAAATCGCGTTTTAACGCTCTAAAATTCAGGGAAAATCACCTTTTTAAAATAATTTTAACAACAAAAACCCAATTTTTTGCCAAAAAAAAAGCTTACTCATGTGTAAAAAATTATCACTTTCTGAAAATTTTGGCCACAACAACAGTTTTTTTTTGCAATTTTTGCAGTTTTGATTTTTAAAAAAGCCAAAAAAAAAAACGTTTATGGCAAAATGTTGCCAAAAAATCATTTAAGTATATTATTACAGCAGACCTCAAAATCAAATTAAAATTTCAGATTTTTTTATTTCCAACTGGAACACTCGTTGAAATTCAAAATAAAGTTCACGTTTCCACTTCCTTTATAACGCTTTTTTTGCTTTAAAACAAGAATTCGCGGTATAACGCTAATCAGTATTAAAATGAGACTTTCGGTTATAAGGTGCTTCGGGTTATAACGCTCTTTTTCTCTGGTCCCTTGAAGAGTGTTATAACGAGCTTTTACTGTATAAAAAATACGACACTATATAGACACTGCACCTGGGGTAAGACATCCAACTAGCGGCCATATTGACTGAATTACGTGTGTCATGCAAATTTCTCCTGCTGGGTGCTTTTGGCTGCACTGTAGTCCAATTCTTGAACAAAATACAGCGTAACCAAGAGCACCAAGCGGGAGAAATTGGCAAGACACAAGATTTTACTACCGTCCCTTTTCCCCGTTGCCTGCAGTTGGATGTCCCGGAGGGCCCAGGTGTAGTGTCTATATACGACACTAACCTGTTTTTTGGTGTACCTATTCTTTCGTGTATTTGCTAAATAACATGCATAAATACAGTATTTCACGGGAAAGTTTTAGCATAGTATAGAAATATTTGCAGTCATCCCTTCACATGTCCCCGTGGTTCAGTGTGTAGGAAAGTCCCTTTCCAACTCAGAGACCCAGGTTTGATCTCCTGTAGAGCCAAAAAATTATTCTTAAACATGGGACATTGGCAGAATTTATCCAGTAAAAATACGAGCGCTGATTAATGAGCAGGATAGTATTGGTGGAAAGTGTTGCAATTCCTGTCGCGTATCATTGGCAGATTTTCACCCAATGGGGCAAGTAGCGAATACACAGTGCTAAATAATGAGATCATGAGAATGTGCAGAATGGCCAAAAACAAGTGGTATGAGGATAAGTGCCAAGAAATAGAAGATCTGGAGAAACGGCACTTTTTAGAGAAATGCATACCAAAGTGAAGCAGATGATGGTTGCCCACAAGAAAAGGAGAAGTGGAATAGCATATATGCGAGGAAAAGATGGAAAGTATTATGTTAACAATCAAGAAACCAAACAGGTCTGGATCAGCTACATACAAAGAATTGATGGGAATGATACATGTTCAGCTCAAATGGAAGTTTCATCCACGGAGGAGGCACCAAGAATTGAAACGTGGGATGGTGGGAGCTGAGGAACGCATTGAAGAGAGCCAGAAACCACAAAGCAGTGGGTGAAGATCTCATACCAGTAGACTTGATTAAACATATAACACCAGAGTATGAAAAGGAGCTATTGAAGAGGTGGAAATGAAATAAGTAATTGTGAGGTAATTTATGAAAATTGTTAATCGAACCTTATGCTTTAAAACATTTTTACTTTTCTTGACAAAAACTCCACTCTAATTCAGCTCCTGGATGATAATCGTTTAACAAATTTAGAAAAACGGCCATTGAGAAATACGTTCTCTGGAACTGTATTCTCCAATATATATCCCTCCCCTTCATTATTCTTTCGATTCAAAAACTGATCCAAACCAATAAAAAGAAAGACTTCTTACAATTTCATTTCACTGCCATCACTCACAGATTAATCTCGACGAAACACAGCGGATAGATTTCACCAAAACCTCAATAAAATCCACACTAGGCAGACGTTCGAAAACAACACGCAGATCCTGGATCACGCATTCCCCTTCTGGGTGCACAATAAAGCAACAATCCGACACCTATGGGTCTCATTCCCTTAAATTAAACCTATACTTTCATCCACACTACCAAAAGACCACATCGTTTAATATTTAACATGGTCGGAATAAAAAGCCAATATTACTCGAATCGCATATGTATGCGAGGCATTCAACACAGTCACCCTTTATCGAGCAAAATTTCTTAATACCTTTACCCTAGTTTGCCGCAAATCACTGGCTTGGCATGGCATCGATCTTATTCTCATGACTCATTCCTCATCACTCATTTTAAATCATATTTCTATGCAGTCGTCTTGTTTCATGTCTCGTGCCTTATGCTCGCGATAATCTCACCACAGGATTTTTCTTACATATATACTTATGTGATGTGGCATTTCTCTTGTACGTGTGCTCGTACAGTGTATCGCGTGGGGTTTCTTTTTTACACATCGAATGAAAATTAGGGGAAGGAATACCGTTCTTGTGATTTGATTTACCCCTTTTCTTCTATTTGACGGTATTATTTATGTTGCACGAAAGTGTTGAAATGAGTGTGATAGGTATACAGGATGTCCGAGGAGGCGTGAGTGAGAAAATATGAGATTTGGATATTAATCAGGTGCCGTGCCATAAATGAAGAAAACACATTAAACAAAGGTGCTGCTGCCTGAAGGGACTTTCGTTTTTATTTTATTTTTTATTTCAAATCGAAATGATTTTTTTTTAATCATAGAGATGAACAAAAAAAAGGAAAGGAGTTTGCTCAATTTTGAACGAAAGAAGCTCTGTACAAAAAATTCAACACAAAAAATTTATCGTTTAATCGACACGAATTTTTATTGAAAATATTCCAAAAACTTATATAAAAACTACGATGATATTGCAATTGTAAATGCCTCGTTCCTCGAACATATTTTCATAATAAAAATACCCGAGTTAATTAAATTCCAAATACAGTTTCCATCGTATATACCTCGTCATAAAACTTACAACATTTCCCATACACATGTATGTAATTCCACTCGAAGCAATAGGAAAAAAAATCCAAATAGGTATGCACCAATCGTAAATAAAATGAAACCACGCCAACGCAATGTTCAAAAATGATGAACTCGAAAGATGTTTTAAAATGCTGGTAAAACTCCAACGACGAAACCTGTAAAAAGAACGTACAAAATACGACGCGACGTATTGAAAAAAAAAAAAAAAAAAAAAAAAAAAAAATGGAAAAAACTTCTCATACATCTCTGGCGATAAATGCAACTTTCGTTCGTCGCTTTATCTAATTTTTGGTTGGCGCTCGAATAAATATATGGCAAAAATCCGACTGCGGGGAATTTTCCGCATAACTTAGTCCGCATACTTTGGACGAAAATGCTGCGGTTAACAAACGATTTCCCGTTTCCGGTGTATACACAAATGTTTGAAAATATGATTTTTCGTTTGCGGTTTCAGGAGAGCGAGAGCGAGGCAAATGGTAGATTTTTTCTGCACGTAGCCCATACCGTAGCATATAGTACTCTACTCGTAGTAGGTACATGTATGTGTAGCATTGCCGAAATCGAAATCCATTAATGTTTGAAGCGCGTGTAAGTTTATAATATGAATTATTAAAATTACACGAGCGACTGATGGAAAATTTACTTTAAAGGGATAAAAAGAAAACTTCCGTGAATGGAATATAAATGTAACGCAAACACGTAACATGATCACTCCTAAAAGGTTTTATTCAAATTAAAATGGTAACTACGACACTCGACTCTAAATGTAACTTTTTCACGTTTTATATCGCGTTCTCGCGACATCGTATTATAAATATACGCTGAAAATGGAGTTACATTCTATATATTTACCGTTATGTACATTTTTTGAATAAATTATTACACACCGTCAACGTTTGTTGTTACGATATATAGGTACCTTCCCCTGTACCCCTAAGGGCTTCCGAAGAAAAAAAATAATAATAACCAAAAAAAAACATACCTATACCGAAATACCTACGTACTTATATATTGAAAAAACTAGTTCCACGTTCAACCGATTACTTTTCCACCTGTAGTAAAATGTATGTACATAGCCCCCAAAACACGCGAAATCTTTTCAAATCGTTAAATTTTTCATACAACTTTAAAGCTGTAAAATGGCAAAACGCGAAAGCTCGTTATTTTTTTGCTTTTTTTAATACAGAAACGGCCGCCTATGAGTGTAGGTACCTGTTATATATACGAAAGAAAAAGTAATACAGAAAAAGCTTCGTACAAAACGTGCTCCAAGTATCCTCTTTAAACTTTCCCTTTCTGTCGTCTATGCTGCTGTGTATACATATATTTTTGTAAGTACGATTGAGAATGGAAAAAAACACTCGCTATCGCCTTGTGTCCTACGAGTATCCAAATGTTTTGAATTCGTCCGAGTGTAAAAGTTTAATGATTCTAGTTGCGTCGTCGTCGTCGTCGCCACGTTCAATCTCTCGAAATGATCGTATTTTCTTTTCTTTTTTTTGTTCGGATCAAATCGACGTACCTGTTTGAATTTGTTTGGTAAAGGGTTCATCTGCGTGAAAAAATAACGAGGTTTAAGACACGATGGAGCATAGTTTTCTATTTAATGTTGTGATGAAAAGAAGGTGAAGGGGGTGTGGAAAAATGTCCCAAAAATAAGATTCTACAAGATAGGTATAGGTATATTGTGATTGGGCTGGGAAATGTGTGGCCAACGACTCTTCAAGTTTTTCGCAAAAATATATGAAACAGTGCAATTTTGATTTTTTTGAATAAAAATTGTGTAAAGAAAACTTTTGAAGTTTACTTTTTTGAGCATGAGTGAGTTCTCACATTGATAAGTAGAACGTCAAAAATACAAAAAAAAACAAAAAAAAACTGTTAATCTACTGCACAATTGTAGTCCTTTTTTTGCTTTTTTGGGCAACAGAAGGAGATGGGAGTAGTTTGGAGGATCAAATTTCACCATAGAGTTTTTAAACGCACTTTTGGGCAGTTTCCACAACATTTTTTGACAGTTACTTATTATTATGGCAAAAAACGAGATTTTTTGATATTTTCGGTTTTTTTTCTAGCTGTTTCAAATCTCTCCACAAAAGGTGGTAATATCAGTTTCAGCAGCTGAAAATACAATTCTATTATTATTTCGACTCCTCAAATCGATGAAGGCAAGTGAATCGACAATCCAAGGTGACGAGTCAAAAAGTGTATTCTTTTTTAGTTAAAAAATCTCAAATTTTAAAAAATCCAAAATTGTCATTTTTGTATAAAATTACTCAAAACTTTCTCTACCACCTAAAGTCGAATCCCCAAATCGGTTGTCATTTGCCACAATTTTTGAACCGATCTGGTTGGTGCCTTCAGGGTCCAGCAAAAGTGGACTCATTGTCCAGCAATTTTTAATCACTCTAGAAGGCGTTTTAATCGAATTCAGCAGCTGAAAATTTAATCCTGACATAAGTTTGATCTTCTGAATTGATCAGAACCGGTGAGTTGCAAATCTGAAGTGACGAGTTGAAAAGAATATATTTTTTTAAGTTGAAAAATCTCGCACATTATAAAAATCTTAACATCTCAATTTTGCAACAAATTTGTCAGTTTTTCCCCCTCCCCCCCTGGTTCCTCATCATGGCGTGACTAAAGGATGCCCAAAAAAATAATTTTAGAGTTGATGAAAACTACCCTGTTGTTGGGGGGGGGGGGCAGTAAGTGTTGTGAGTGGTTTAAAATCGCTGAAGAAAAATAAACTTTTGCTGGAGGGTTCAAATCGGTCCAGGGTAGACTTTCAGTAGTATAGAAGAAGTAGTATGATGTTATATTCTGCTGGTTCAGAACCATAAAATATTTTTGGGGGCACACTGAGGACTCAGTTTTTGGATCAGATCCGTCAAACTGTCAACATAATTTTCAGTAAACCAAAAGTAGGAGTTTTTTGACCTCTCAAAGGAGACGAAAAATATGTAGATATTTTGGGGGAAATTCCAGAATATTGAAATACATTCTTTACTATTTCCGCATACGAAACTTTTTCTTGTGACTTTTTTTTGATTCCCCCCTCCCCAATATCTGATAAAAATGTGATTCTGAAATTGAAAAAAAAAAATCTATGAAATTTCATTATAAATGTAGATAGGTGCCTTGAAATGTTATAAGGTGTCTCCCTCTTCCCCAAGTGCATAATACCCTCAATTTCGGTTACCTCTGCCACAACTTCAGGAGGATGAGCCCAGTAATTCATTACTTTTTTCGAAATAAGGTATACTGACACTTCACAGATACGATTCGAGCTGATGACGAATCTCCTGAAGCGTTAATCTTCTCCGAAGTCCATTAACCCTATTTATCATCAGATTATTGAAACTTGGAAGTGACAAAATTTCGACGTTTTTCGAGCAAAAGTTTGTGTTTTTAACAAGTTTTTACTGTTGTGATTCTTTTTTAGTTGAAATACCTACCTGTATGTAAAATAAATTGGATTTCGACAATATTTTGATGAAAGGGGAATCACTTCCCCGTATCATCTTAAATTTCATCACTATAAAATAAGAAAACGCCACCATTTGAAAAAAATTGATAAAGTAATTTTTTTCAAGAATGCCAGCTCAGATACAAATTAACATAGGTACTGCAATTTGAACGAAATCAGAGGAACAAATTTTTTCAAATTCATCTTTCATCTACTTCCCAAATTGAAGACTTGCATTCATTTTTCCTGAATTTCATCGCAATATGACTGTATTAACCCATTTTATGGCACTCATTGCAATGTTTATCCATTTTATGACACTCATTAGTCTCATATTGATTTCAATTATCAAAAAATCACCAGAAAAATTCAAACCTTTGAACTAAAAAAACACTTATTAGCTTCCAACTGAAATTCTCAAAAACTGGCACTCTTTGGATCGATATTTTTCAGGATAATTTTACACGCAATTTCATCCACCAAAAAAAAATCCAGCTTTTTATTCGATGTCTACTGTAGGTAGGTACCTACAACAGGCACTGCTATTGTCTTATCTAAGCATCTCATTATTACACACGAGAAAAGACTCCTTTTAAGATACTGATTATGAAATTTTGTTTCAAGCCACGGTCTAAAAACATTATTTCTTTATCTTTATAGGTAGGTATACCTAACTTTATTTGGTATAAATGACATTGAAAGCTTTTTTTTCGTTTCTTCAAACGAAACCCACGCTGAGAATTTTAGCATCAAAGTTTTTAGCTTGGAAATAAATTGTTGAAAATTTGTTCAGTTATTCGAAGGTCGTTATTTTAAATTTTGCTTTTGGATCTATTTCTAGTACCTATAGATAGTATTAGATGATAGCTGGGACTGGAATATTTTTAGTGTAGGCATACTTATAGGATAGGTATTTATAAAAAGTTGCAAATTCAAGTATGCGCCTATTTTATTCCAGACCAGCAAAAAAATTCGACAAAATTGACCCGATGTGCTCGCCTTTTTTAATGGATTTTTTTCGTGCAAAAAATATTTTCAAGGGTAGGCACGAAGTCGTACGTTGGATATTCAAATTGATTCTCTACGTCGATTTAAAATTTAATATCGAGTATAAAAATAAAACAAATTGAAGCAATCAAGCTACGTCAACAACGAATTCCTCTCGCCAGTGTAAAAATTACATATAGCAAATAAATTGGTTATTTTTTTTTTCATCGTGTACGTAATTCGACATTCGAGGATATAGAAACGACGATGTATAAACGTGTACGAGTAGAATTTTCGCATATAGAAGGTACCTAAAATTCAATGTAGGGGGATTCAAGAGTAAGCATATAGACAATAACAGTTAACGCAACCGCCTACGTCAGTCATGTTGTATTTTTGAATTTAAAAGACATTCCCAAGAGCTATCGAAAGTTCTGAATTTGACATACGTCGCTTACATAATACGCTCAATAAAAACCTCGTATATTAAACAGTACTTTAAAAGTTAAAGTGGAGAAAAAAATATATATTCGACGATGAAAAAAATATATCCACCTACCGGCGCGGTGGACTTTTTGAAAAAAAAAGCTCAACGCATCTTGTAAGTTTTTTGATTAACTCGTTCCAAGTTATTAATAAGTTTTAAAAAATTATAAAACGATATCGAGAAAAGAATCCGAGCTGCATAATTTTCCAATACCTACAAGGGAGATGGTGCTGCGTGTACCTACACCGAGTATACATAATACATAAAAAGAAAAGAAACCGCTTCGCCACAGCAGCGTCGAGAAAGTTAATTTAAATTTCCTTTCTTTCCTTTTTTTTTTAAAGTAGCTTTTTTACCGCAAAATATCTACTATAGAAAACCGACCGCTGACGGAATGTAGATTTATCCCGACAAAACTTTTATAAAACTTCTTTTCCGGTACTTAGGTATGAAAAAACCATTTTTTCGAATATAACACGCCGCTTACTCATCAGAGCGGTAAGAGGGTATGAAATTTCTACTCGCCTAGGTAACGTAAAAGTAAAAACTTTACCATTAAGATGACGCTTAAAGTTTTTTTTAAAAAAAAAATCCTTTTTAAGTCTGATACATTACGCATTATATTATACTTAAGGTAAACCAGTAAACTTACCGTTGATTCGATGTAAGAGTTTGAAATAAAGTTAACTATTACGACACGCGGCGAGCCACCGAAAAAAAAAAGTTGCAAAGTGATTAATGACGAGGTCAAAATAAAAGCTAGCTTTGTTTTCACACTTATTTCGTCTTTTCATACGTCATGTAACGTTCAAAGGTGATTTTAAAATTTCAGCGATGTAAATGTGTTGAGCTATTTCGCATACCTATTCCAACAGGTGAGTCTGAAAAAATCACTCACAAGGTACAGGGTGTTTCATTTTGATGGAGACAATGCCTGATTTTCCGAATATAATTTTGTGAATACTGACTCGTGCTACTTTTTTCCAAAATAATATAAGGTCAGTTCTGAACACTTCCTTAGCTGTCTAAAAACTTCTTCGCATGATACTTTTTCATCGTAGAAAATTCGCCATCGATAAAAATATCATTTGTAAAATAGCCAACCAAAAAACGTAATCGATTCTGACACCTTAAGCAGCAAAACTTCGGCATACTTATTCTCAGATACAAACGACACATGGTATTAGCCCACTTCTATGTGATGGTCACCCTATCTTAAAAGAGTATAGGTAACTTCCCTAATACTGGAATTTTTTTTATGTACTACAGTAGGTATAAATTGTGACGATACTGTAGAAGCCAGACGAAAAGACTAATCCATTTTTATACGGAAGAGACGATGGTCGGCCTGTTACACATGTAAAAAGAATAGTACATATTTTTTGCCATCTTGATGGTAAATTTTAATTTAAAAGCCAAGAGTTAAATAGTTAGCAAACAATATTAAGTATTTACAGTGTTTGTAATCTGTTAATGGGACTAAACCCGTTTACTTTTCGTTGTTGTAAACGGGGCTGGAAATTTAATTAAAAACATGAAACTAGCCCGCAAAATGTAGCGAAACAATTATTTCGATGAAAAAAAAAAGAGAGAATGGAGGGTGAAGGAGAAATCATTGTCTGGCAGTGTGTTTTTTTCAACTCACTGACGCTCGTACAGTATTTTTATATCGAGTAATTTACTCGTAAAAAATTATGTTAACTAGGAAATAAATTGTGCGTCCGTTACGGGAATTAAGCATGCTATAAATTTTATATAGTGGTGTAAAATTTACGTGACATGGTTTTGTATTTTTATGGAGAGTGTTTTGTATGGGTTATTTGTTGTTTGGTTTGCATCTGGTTAGTTTGAGTGAGGTAGACGAGTTTTAATTGTTTTTCACAAATAATGACCAGATTGAGTAGGTATCTACAGCATGATTTAGAGATATTTGATTTCCGTAGAAGAACTTCCAATAGTATATACCCACTACCCAGAAAACAACCATAAAATCAAAAACCACTGAAATGGTTCTTTTTAAAAATTTCAATTGGTTAAATTGTTTTTGTAAATTTTCAAAACAAAAAAAAAAATACAAAAAAATGGAACTCAATTTTTTGAAACATTCGCTGAAGAAAAATTTTAAATTGAAAAAATCAGAAATCAAAAAATAGTTTTTTTTTTACTAGAGAAACTCTTAAACTGGCACACTTCGATTTGAACAAAATCAAGATAGGTAGATCAAAAGAACATATTCTAGAATATTTGTTACCAGAATTCCAGGTCTTAAATCTTAATTTTGAATTTTTTGAAAATCTTAAAAATTAAAAAAAACTGTTCATGCTGTTCATGAGAGCAATTTTTGGACCTTTTCATGATACGTACTTCCTTATATAATTTTTTTCAACCTAAGTGAATCAATGTGAATACCTAATTCCTTAAAAGTAAATTTTTGACCAATTTAAAAATTCCAGGAAATGTGAAAAAAAATTCAAAAAGTGAGCAGTTTTTTTGTTGAGATATCATCTGAAAAGTGAATGATATTGCTGGAGCTTTCAGCAATTTTCAGTACTTGTTAGCAATTTCAAATTTCTTTTTCCTGAATTTAGGTACAAATTGGTCAAAAAAGTTACTTTTGAACTGACTTTTTTTCGCTCAAAAATCATCTTGAAGCGCTTAAACAGTTTCTTTCACTACCACTTGTTTTGAGCAGTGTCTATCACAAACACTGGTTTTTCACAACCTCTGTCACAAACACTCACTGGTTTGAAAACAGTGTCTGTCACAAACACTGGTTTTGAGCAGTGTCTGTCCCTACCATTAGTTTTAATCAGTGTCTGTCACTACCACTGGTTTTAATCAGTGTCTGTCACTACCACTGGTTTTAATCAGTGTCTGTCACTGCCACTGGTTCCAAACAGTGTCTGTCACTACCACTGGTTCCAAACAGTGTCTGTCACTACCACTGGTTTCAAACAGTGTCTGTCACAAACACTGGTTTTGAACAGTGTCTGTCACTACCACTGGTTTCAAACAGTGTCAGTCGCAACTTGCAAACACTGGTTTTAAAACGTGTCTGTCACTACCACTAGTTTTAAGCAGTGTCAGTTACTACCACTAGTTTTAAACAGTTTCAGTCCCAAATACTGGATTCAAACAGTGTCAGTCACTACCACTGGTTTTGAGCAGAGTCTGTCACAAATAGACACTGGTTTAAATTAAATGTCTGTCACTACCACTGGTTTTGAGCAGTGTCTGTCACAAACACTAGTTTCAAACAGTGTCTGTCACTACCACTGGTTTTAATCAGTGTCTGTCACTACCACTGGTTCCAAACAGTGTCTATCACAACCACTGGTTTTGAGCAGTGTCCGTCACAAACGCTAGTTTCAAACAGTGTCTGTCACTACCACTGGTTTTAAACAGTGTCTGTCACTGCCACTGGTTCCAAACAGTGTCTGTCACTACCACTGGTTTCAAACAGTGTCTGTCACAAACACTGGTTTTAAACAGTGTCTGTCACTACCACTGGTTTCAAACAGTGTCATTCGCAACTCGCAAACACTGGTTTTAAAACGTGTCTGTCACTACCACTGGTTTTAAGCAGTGTCAGTTACTACCACTAGTTTTAAACAGTTTCAGTCCCAAATACTGGATTCAAACAGTGTCAGTCACTACCACTGGTTTTGAGCAGAGTCTGTCACAAACAGACACTGGTTTAAATTAAGTGTCTGTCACTACCACTGGTTTCAAACTGTGTCTATCACTACCACTGGTTTTGAGCAGTGTCTGTCACAAACACTAGTTTCAAACAGTGTCTGTCACTACCACTGGTTTTAATCAGTGTCTGTCACTACCACTGGTTCCAAACAGTGTCTATCACAACCACTGGTTTTGAGCAGTGTCTGTCACAAACGCTAGTTTCAAACAGTGTCTGTCACTACCACTGGTTTTAAACAGTGTCTGTCACTGCCACTGGTTCCAAACAGTGTCTGTCACTACCACTAGTTTCAAACAGTGTCTGTCACAAACACTGGTTTTAAACAGTGTCTGTCACTACCACTGGTTTCAAACAGTGTCATTCGCAACTCGCAAACACTGGTTTTAAAACGTGTCTGTCTCTACCACTGGTTTTAAGCAGTGTCAGTTACTACCACTAGTTTTAAACAGTTTCTGTCCCAAATACTGGATTCAAACAGTGTCAGTCACTACCACTGGTTTTGAGCAGAGTCTGTCACAAACAGACACTGGTTTAAATTAAGTGTCTGTCACTACCACTGGTTTCAAACAGTGTCATTCGCAACTCGCAAACACTGGTTTTAAAACGTGTCTGTCACTACCACTGGTTTTAAGCAGTGTCAGTTACTACCACTAGTTTTAAACAGTTTCAGTCCCAAATACTGGATTCAAACAGTGTCAGTCACTACCACTGGTTTTGAGCAGAGTCTGTCACAAATAGACACTGGTTTAAATTAAATGTCTGTCACTACCACTGGTTTCAAACTGTGTCTATCACTACCACTGGTTTTGAGCAGTGTCTGTCACAAACACTAGTTTCAAACAGTGTCTGTCACTACCACTGGTTTTAATCAGTGTCTGTCACTACCACTGGTTCCAAACAGTGTCTATCACAACCACTGGTTTTGAGCAGTGTCTGTCACAAACGCTAGTTTCAAACATTGTCTGTCACTACCACTGGTTTTAAACAGTGTCTGTCACTGCCACTGGTTCCAAACAGTGTCTGTCACTACCACTGGTTTCAAACAGTGTCGGTCACAAACACTGGTTTAAAAAGTGTCTGTCACTACCACTGGTTTCAAACAGTGTCATTCGCAACTCGCAAACACTGGTTTTAAAACGTGTCTGTCACTACCACTGGTTTTAATAGAGATGTGCAGTGTGAAAAGTGAAAAGTGAAAAGTACTTTTCTTTCAATGAAAAGTTGAAAAGAACAGTTCCTACTTTTCATTTCACTTTTCAGTTTTTACTTTAAAAAAAAGCTAGTGACCAATCAATTTACTCATCAGAGATCACTGACCTCATTGATGAAGTCAAATATCAAGTTTCACTCTCTCCACTCCTCCCTTTTCGCAATTCAGCACCCATTTTTGATATTTTTCACAACATTTTTTTCAAATCTAAAAAACCCAAAAATATTAGAGGCTCTAGAAAGGCTCAAAACTGCCACTATTCGATTAAGTAGGTCAAAAAAATGATTTGTTTTTTTGTGTGTTTTAGATAGGTAAAAAATACATCAATTTGAAGCTCTTACAGAGAGCTTTAAAATGAGACTCACACGATTTACTTTTCACACTTTTCACAACTTTTCACACTTTTCAATGAACTTTTCACTTTTCATTTCACCAAAATTACTTTTCTGAAAAGTGCACATCTCTAGGTTTTAAGCAGTGTCAGTTACTACCACTAGTTTTAAACAGTTTCAGTCCCAAATACTGGATTCAAACAGTGTCAGTCACTACCACTGGTTTTGAGCAGAGTCTGTCACAAATAGACACTGGTTTAAATTAAATGTCTGTCACTACCACTGGTTTCAAACTGTGTCTATCACTACCACTGGTTTTGAGCAGTGTCTGTCACAAACACTAGTTTCAAACAGTGTCTGTCACTACCACTGGTTTTAATCAGTGTCTGTCACTACCACTGGTTCCAAACAGTGTCTATCACAACCACTGGTTTTGAGCAGTGTCTGTCACAAACGCTAGTTTCAAACATTGTCTGTCACTACCACTGGTTTTAAACAGTGTCTGTCACTGCCACTGGTTCCAAACAGTGTCTGTCACTACCACTGGTTTCAAACAGTGTCTGTCACAAACACTGGTTTAAAAAGTGTCTGTCACTACCACTGGTTTCAAACAGTGTCATTCGCAACTCGCAAACACTGGTTTTAAAACGTGTCTGTCACTACCACTGGTTTTAATAGAGATGTGCAGTGTGAAAAGTGAAAAGTGAAAAGTACTTTTCTTTCAATGAAAAGTTGAAAAGAACAGTTCCTACTTTTCATTTCACTTTTCAGTTTTTACTTTAAAAAAAAGCTAGTGACCAATCAATTTACTCATCAGAGATCACTGACCTCATTGATGAAGTCAAATATCAAGTTTCACTCTCTCCACTCCTCCCTTTTCGCAATTCAGCACCCATTTTTGATATTTTTCACAACATTTTTTTCAAATCTAAAAAACCCAAAAATATTAGAGGCTCTAGAAAGGCTCAAAACTGCCACTATTCGATTAAGTAGGTCAAAAAAATGATTTGTTTTTTTGTGTGTTTTAGATAGGTAAAAAATACATCAATTTGAAGCTCTTACAGAGAGCTTTAAAATGAGACTCACACGATTTACTTTTCACACTTTTCACAACTTTTCACACTTTTCAATGAACTTTTCACTTTTCATTTCACCAAAATTACTTTTCTGAAAAGTGCACATCTCTAGGTTTTAAGCAGTGTCAGTTACTACCACTAGTTTTAAACAGTTTCAGTCCCAAATACTGGATTCAAACAGTGTCAGTCACTACCACTGGTTTTGAGCAGAGTCTGTCACAAATAGACACTGGTTTAAATTAAATGTCTGTCACTACCACTGGTTTCAAACTGTGTCTATCACTACCACTGGTTTTGAGCAGTGTCTGTCACAAACACTAGTTTCAAACAGTGTCTGTCACTACCACTGGTTTTAATCAGTGTCTGTCACTACCACTGGTTCCAAACAGTGTCTATCACAACCACTGGTTTTGAGCAGTGTCTGTCACAAACGCTAGTTTCAAACATTGTCTGTCACTACCACTGGTTTTAAACAGTGTCTGTCACTGCCACTGGTTCCAAACAGTGTCTGTCACTACCACTGGTTTCAAACAGTGTCTGTCACAAACACTGGTTTAAAAAGTGTCTGTCACTACCACTGGTTTCAAACAGTGTCATTCGCAACTCGCAAACACTGGTTTTAAAACGTGTCTGTCACTACCACTGGTTTTAATAGAGATGTGCAGTGTGAAAAGTGAAAAGTGAAAAGTACTTTTCTTTCAATGAAAAGTTGAAAAGAACAGTTCCTACTTTTCATTTCACTTTTCAGTTTTTACTTTAAAAAAAAGCTAGTGACCAATCAATTTACTCATCAGAGATCACTGACCTCATTGATGAAGTCAAATATCAAGTTTCACTCTCTCCACTCCTCCCTTTTCGCAATTCAGCACCCATTTTTGATATTTTTCACAACATTTTTTTCAAATCTAAAAAACCCAAAAATATTAGAGGCTCTAGAAAGGCTCAAAACTGCCACTATTCGATTAAGTAGGTCAAAAAAATGATTTGTTTTTTTGTGTGTTTTAGATAGGTAAAAAATACATCAATTTGAAGCTCTTACAGAGAGCTTTAAAATGAGACTCACACGATTTACTTTTCACACTTTTCACAACTTTTCACACTTTTCAATGAACTTTTCACTTTTCATTTCACCAAAATTACTTTTCTGAAAAGTGCACATCTCTAGGTTTTAAGCAGTGTCAGTTACTACCACTAGTTTTAAACAGTTTCAGTCCCAAATACTGGATTCAAACAGTGTCAGTCACTACCACTGGTTTTGAGCAGAGTCTGTCACAAATAGACACTGGTTTAAATTAAATGTCTGTCACTACCACTGGTTTCAAACTGTGTCTATCACTACCACTGGTTTTGAGCAGTGTCTGTCACAAACACTAGTTTCAAACAGTGTCTGTCACTACCACTGGTTTTAATCAGTGTCTGTCACTACCACTGGTTCCAAACAGTGTCTATCACAACCACTGGTTTTGAGCAGTGTCCGTCACAAACGCTAGTTTCAAACAGTGTCTGTCACTACCACTGGTTTTAAACAGTGTCTGTCACTGCCACTGGTTCCAAACAGTGTCTGTCACTACCACTGGTTTCAAACAGTGTCTGTCACTACCACTGGTTTCAAACAGTGTCATTCGCAACTCGCAAACACTGGTTTTAAAACGTGTCTGTCACTACCACTGGTTTTAAGCAGTGTCAGTTACTACCACTAGTTTTAAACAGTTTCAGTCCCAAATACTGGATTCAAACAGTGTCAGTCACTACCACTGGTTTTGAGCAGAGTCTGTCACAAACAGACACTGGTTTAAATTAAGTGTCTGTCACTACCACTGGTTTCAAACTGTGTCTATCACTACCACTGGTTTTGAGCAGTGTCTGCCACAAACACTAGTTTCAAACAGTGTCTGTCACTACCACTGGTTTTAATCAGTGTCTGTCACTACCACTGGTTCCAAACAGTGTCTATCACAACCACTGGTTTTGAGCAGTGTCTGTCACAAACGCTAGTTTCAAACAGTGTCTGTCACTACCACTGGTTTTAAACAGTGTATGTCACTACCACTGGTTTCAAACAGTGTCTTTCACTACCACTGGTTTTAACTTATCACACCAACAGACACGAAAGTATATCTACTTAGTTAGTCATTTGATATTATCAAATCATTCTTATCAGACTGTTACTTCCAGATTTGCATAAACGATTCACTTTCGGACCCTAAACTTATCTTCAGAGGCGTACCTCAAGGAGCTGTTCTAAGCCCTACACTTTTCAATTTCAACATCTACTGCTACGACATCACAACTTCATCAAATGCTAAAATTCTTTAATTTGCAGATGACACCTGCTTATGCACCCAAAGTAATAATCTCTCCAGTGCAATAGACAAACTCAAACAAAGTATCAACACCACCAACTCCTGGCTAAAATCCTGGAAACTTGAACTCAATCCAAACAAAACAGTTACAAAAATCTTCACGCTGAGACATCGCTGCAACCCTGCCAGAAACTTCAATATTGAAAACACTACAATAGAATGGAGTGATGATGCCGTTAAATATCTTGGAGTATTCCTTGACAAACGACTCATTTTCGTAAAATCTACCTACTTCAAACTCAAAACACTTGTTTTGAGACTTATTCTTTTTTCAAAAAATAATTTAGCAAAAATAATGGAAATTAGTCCTTCAACTAATATAGATTCCTTGAACTAAATTTTTTAGCAGCTCAAACTAATTTCAACACCTTCTTTAGAAAACAAAAATCACCAGAATGACTCAAAATTATGGAATTTGCATTGAAGTGAAAGCCATTCGAACAAATTTTAAAAATTTCCCAACGAACAAAAAGTTTTTAGTTTGAAAAAATGATTTTTCTTACAAATATTGTAGCCAAAAAAAACACGTTAAATATGCCGAGTTGAGAATAAGCCACTACTGAATTTTAAACTACCCACGTCTTCTGTAGAAATTTTAAAATTCTGGAAAAATCAAAAATCACGCTGGAGGCTCCAAAATGCTTAGAAATTGTGAAATTCGGTTCTGGGGAGTTGAAATATCAGTTTCAGGACCGATCGTTCATTTTTACAGAATACATAAAGAGTATTACATCCTTCCAAAAAAGCATCGTATATTTTAATTTTAAACAACTGTCTAGCTACATTCACGGTCAGTATATTGATTTTCAATGTTCGTGAAAAATGCAAAAGGTTCGCCGTGTTATTGTTTCCAGTCGCCTTATTCCTACACCAACCATGCGGTTTACTATAATGTATTTTTCCCTAAAATAAGTATTCCGCTTGGATAAACATAGCACGTTGGTATATACTTAAACTTACCTAGCTATACTGCACACATATACCTATAAGCTGCTTTATAGAAAATTTCTTATTAAATATTCATAACTTCGAGATAGTTCCAAAGATTGAAATAAATTCAAACGTTTTATCAAACTGAAACTTATCTACGGTTAAAAATTTAAGCCTAATTTTCAAATGATGATGAAAAAGGTGGGTAGGTATATTTTTCGACCAGAATATTTTAAGTTTTAATGAAGGCAAATTTAAGGAACTTCCAATTCCAAAGTACGCCTACTAGAGGTACCAAAAATAAAAGTTAAATTAGTTATTTATTGATATGTATACCTACCTTACTTATGTATAGAGGTAAACTTCATTAAATATTAAAGACAAACGCTACCACGAAAAAATTCAAAATACTCTACTAGGTAGTAGATATATTTAGGTATAGGTAATTTATGAATGTATTTCTGTATTTCTGGGAAAAATCATTTTAAAAGGATGTTTGATCAAAAATAGAAGGTCAACGCCACTTACCTATAGGTACTGTTAGTTTCAAAACGTGAGCAAAAAACTTCTTGGAAACATAACAAACATCAATACATGAATGCACCCAAATCCAACAAAATGGCAAAGATTGAGGTTTAAACAGTCAAAGAGGGCAGATGGGTAACTTTTGGTAAGAGCTTCTCGTTATATGAATATTTTATAGAAATCCACGATTATTTTATCCCTGAAAACACTAATTGTTCAATTTTCATTTCTACTATAGTCCGAATCAAATGAATGTACCTACTTATAATATCTCCCTGCGTTATAATAAATCACCGAATTAATATTCAAAATTCAAAATGAGTCTCGTCTGGGTGCGATGAAAGGTGAAAATCAGTTCCAAAATGAACGTTACTCGAGCTTTTATTCTCATTCGTATATATTCAAAAAATCTCTTTTCGTTGTTACAGAAAAAAATGAAAGCAAAGGGCTACACGATGGAGATGATTCGCCGACGGGTTAGGTACCTAGCTATATACGAATTTACATAATATTTTTCAATAGTATATACGACGACGACGCTCTTTCACAGCAGCAAATGATGAAAGAAATACTTTCTGATATCAAATAACATTTTCATTTAATAAAGCAACTTCTATAAACTATGCGTACGAAAAATAAAACAGGGGAATGGGAGTTGTATGTGTACATTTGTATAGCTCTCTACCTTATCTCGCTGTGTGATTCTGTTTTTTAGGTAGGTATTAGAGATAGGTAGGTGGCTGCGTTACGTGCATATTTATTCGCGCGCTATTATTTTTTGAAACGAAGCTACCAAGTATTATAAGTGTATGAAAAAATTTCACCCTTTGGTTTTTCACAAGTGCTGATGCTGATGCTGCGTATTTTCCTCGTTTCTTTGATGTCGAGGATTTTTCGTTTGTAATTATATTTTATTATCGAAGAAATTAAATGGGTTGTTTTTTTGGCCTTCGGCTGGTCTTGAAAAAGAAAACATATAATGTAAAAAAAAACTCAGTGATTGAAGGTTTGAATAAGTACCTAATAATATATGTAGATGGTTGCAAAAAGGGAGAGTTATTTTTCAATGCTGTACAACGACGGATGGGATCGCAAATGTATGTTGAACCTTGTCGATACAATTGCTATTCTTTACCTTTTGATCTTTCTCGACCTTTTTCTGTTTAGGTACTTCGCGAGAGCAACTTTGACTTTTAAACTTTCGTTATACGATGAGATTTTTTGCTGTTGGGTTTTTTCTCGAGCGAAAGTTTTTTGACAGGTTTCCAAAATCGTAAGGTTTTTCTGAAGCTTAAATAGCGTTCATGCGGCGTGACGATATTAAACTGAAGTGAAGGTTACTAACATGTTATAATGGATGTCTATTTTTCCCACGAGGCGGTCAACATTTTTATTCTCATCTGCGGTATCCTGCGATACACCTAACTTGTGGCCTACTTTTTGAGCATTGGTTGGAAACGTGTGTAAAGTTGAACGATTATCGATGTTGATGGCATTGATTAGTCCATCAGAAAGTACGTGTATTTGATTTTTTCAAGTCCTGATTTTGGTCTAAATTTTTGTGTAAGTCTATACAAATTGCTCCTGGCGCAGAAGTAACCTGTGTAAGTATTTTTTTGCGAAAGAAGATGATACACTGGAATAGGATAAAACCCACAATAGAACGGATCGCGAAGAAGAAAATGTCGGAAGATTTTTATAAAAATCAGTGAATGAGGCCCTTAACTACTTTGAATAATTGAAAGTACCTAACAGAGAAAAATTTCTAGCTCAAACTTGAAGAGAGATGGGTCTTTAAAGAGGGAGACTTTTTGAAAAAATCGTTATATTTTTGCTCTAGCCCTTACTAACCTGCTTTGGAGAAACTATTCTAGTTTTGAAAAATATCATTTCAGATTGTGAGTTAATCCAAGACACTACCTGATTGTGGCCAAAATCCAAGACCATTCTAGGCTTCTATTGAGCAGTTAAAAATTTTCAAATCCCATATTTTTAGGTAAATTTCCGTTTTGAGAATATATTTTCTCAAATATGTGTAAATGATACCAAATCGCCCTATATTGGCTGTCATTGTAGAGATCTGCTGATTAATCTTCACATAGATCAGGAAGACACAAATGCCATAAAATATCAAGTGCAGTAAACGAGACTATGTTCTGATTCAAGGGTTACACCATGCAGGAAAAGTAGGAGAGAAGAAGTAGTGGTAACCAGATTACAAATTGGGTATACTGCCTATACTCATTCTCCACTTTTCAAAGATAAGCAACTGGCACAATGTGACCCTTGTGGAGTGATAATTACCATCATACACCTGATTAACCATTGTCCCAAATATAAGAAAGACAGAGCGCAGATTCTAGGGGAGCTCACTTATGAAGATGTTCAAATAGACGATGAAGATATATGTCAGAAGTTTTTCACCTTTTTAAAATGCATTGGGATCTACAACCTCATTTAGTGAATCTTTATTTTTTTGCTATGTTATTTTGTGAATTATTTTTTACTTGTTATGTTGTCTGTACTTGGTTCATTTTGTTTATAATGTAAATGTATTGTGGATGCATAAAAGCCCAGATGCTGAAGTGTCCTAAAATAAATAATTTCATTTATTCAAATCAAAAGATGTTATTTTTAGAACTATTTACTTAAATATTTTGAAACAGTGATGCAATTTTGAAAACTCAAAAAAATTCATAAGTAAAGTTTTTGACTACTTTGCTCAATTTTCTGAAATTGGCAAAAATGTTTTTAAAAATAGCACCAGTAGGTATAATTATTCCAAAATATTCCCACAGTTTCAGAAATTATATTTTTCGACATTTCTTCATCATTAACTCATAATATTTGCAAAGAAAATATTTTCAAAACGAAAATTTATCCAAAAATATGTAATTTGTGAATTTTTAAACCTTCAGAAAGTAGCTGATAAATATGGAATGAGAATCTCATCATTAAAAACGAAGGTGATGGCCTTTAAGGGAAAAGAGCCAATTTGCAGTAAAATTGTTGTAAATGGACTGCCGATAGAGCAAGTCAGAAGCTTTAAATATCTCAGGTGTGAGCTATCTTATGAAGGAGAGGTCGACGCACAACTTAAGACCAACAAATTCCTAAGAGTAAGTGGGGCGATAAACCGAGTCATCCCTCCCAGAAAAGTCTGAGCCAAAACTCGGATAAGAATCTACAATACGCTGGCAAGACCAATGCTGCTGTATGGAAGCAGAACATGGACGATGAAAAAGCATAAGTATAGAAAGCAGAGTAACCGCAGCAGAAATGAGATTCATGCGAGCCACAGCACAATATATGAGACACAATAGGAAAAAAAAGGAATGAAGACATCTTGAAGGAGCTAGGAGCAGAACGAATCATTGGACAGGTGAAAGATTACAGAAAGAAATGGCAAAGACATGTTGATAGAATGTCTGACAAACAATCCCCTTGAAAAGTCAAAGAATACACTCCAGCTGGCAGGAGGAGCAGAGGACATTGACTTTTCAGATATGGACTGCTAGCGGCCCATAAGCCTAACGTACAGCCATTGTCTTAAACATAGTAAGTCGAGGGTTGCAATCTGCACATGCACCAGCTCTGTTATGACGTTATACCTCCGTGGTACAGTTGAATGGATGGAGGGAGGTATAACATCACTGTGCAGTGTGCACATTTTTCAGATTCTGGCATGCGTAGAAGCCAAACCTTGACTAATTGATGAACTATGTTCAAGACCATTAGCTTATATGCACCACTAGGAGCTCCATAACTGAAAAGTCAATGGTAGAGGAAGACCAAAGAAAAAACTTGATGACACATTGGCGAGCAATTCTTCTACAGTTTCCCCGATGGCCTGAACAGCTCACCGGGTCAAAGTTCAATGATGATGATGCCAATTTTTAATCACCTAGTAGAACTTTGAAAATGGTCTTGAATTTTGATGGTGATGTCCTTGATCGACGCAGAATCTGAAATACTATTTTTTCATACTGCATACAGCTCTTAATCTTAATGCAGGTTTGGGTAGGAGCTAAAGCCAAAAAAAAACTTGATTTTTATGGAAATTCCGCCTCTTTGAGGACTTATATCTCCCCTCCACAGACATTTCCAGAGCTAATAATTATTCCAGGGACTTCTACTCCAAATGAAGGTTTTTGTTAGAGGTCAAAATTCTTCATCATTGAGCTTTCGCAATCAACTTTAAAGTGAAACGAGTAGGTCCTTTTTTCAACGAGAAAAATGGAAGATTGCTGTCTCGAGACTCGAATCTTTGATGGTCTTTAAAAAAATGTTTGCAGTGCATTCCGTAATAAGTGAGTGCTCCTGGCGCAAAAGCACACTGAAGATTTTTCGGATTAAAAGTGGGACATTTTCGGAAAGATCGCGGTTTTTCGCACCCTGAGCAAAAATTTCTTCAGTTTCAGGAGTGATATCTTTTAATATTTTGACTCAACAAATAGGAAATATTCAGAAGGAAAAATTTTCAAAACACGAGAATCTCAAATACCTTCATTTGGGATCGAGTCATTTTCCCCAAAACAAGTTGGTTAAGGGTAAGAGCGAAAAAACTAATTTTTTTTTGGAAAATCACTCCACTTATTTGAGGGCTTATATCTCCTCTCCCGGGACACCTTCGGAACCAATTTTTTTTTTTTTTTTTTGAATAGTTTTCAACTCAAAATGAAGGTATCCGCTCAATTTAGTCAAAATCTGGCGACTGTTTCTTTGGAGCGATTCACCCGAATAAACATGCATTATTATTGTTGCTATGCCACCCATTTCAGATGAGGATGAAAGTATCTGTGACAAATCCATTGAATGAAAACTAAATTTAAAGCCAATATAAATTTTCGAAAATGAAGAAAAATCACTAACCAAATGATGGATTTCGAAATACTCGCCAATACACCAGAGTAGGCTACAGAATACAATTTATACCTACATGTAACGTTTCCATTTATCTCTCGAATGCAGCCAAGGCGACAGCAACACCACGAGACGTTATTTGCCGCACTCACAACACAACGTTGAAAACATTTTCAACATTGTTTTCATCCCGTCTTTCGTCAACACGGCAAGCAAGAGTTGGAAAAAAAAAAGGAAAAGAGAGGATAGTGTTACACACTCGTCGTCGTTGTATTTTTGTCTTGACAAACAACAACGGAAGAAGAAAAAAAAGTTACAATTTTCGAGCGATTAACCGCCGTATATAAAGAAGTTTTTTAGCTGGCTGTCTTTCTACGAAGCTTGGCGAAATTGTTCTTAATAGAGAAGCTCGTCGTCACGTGGTATTTATATTCGAAACTAAATGCTCGATTGCATTTAATGAAAACTTTCACCGGCTTACGTTGCGGGGTTTTGTTTGCACGACTAGAAGAGTACGAGAGCGACGACATAAACAACGAATAATGTTTCAATGTTTTGTTGACAAAATGCGCTCTGTGTATATGCCCTAGAGATAATCATTTCGTATATAATGATAGACAAAAAGAAGACGCATACAGGGTACTGACGCGTGTTACACAACACGAGGATGAAGTCGCTGTGCACGTACATTCAACGTGTTCTCCCCTGTACATGGAAAAGCGAGTCTTGTTTTTGGATAAGAGCTGGAAAAAAAAATCATGTATATTCGCCAACAATCGTCATACACAATCTCGTGAAAGAAATTCGTAATAAGAATTGTAAACATATCACGAGCAGAGAATGGTATCATATGTATAAGGTTGCTGGCTGCAAGGTACGAGTACAAGAATCGAGCAAAGCAGCACTCGTATAAACTGTATCAAATATAATTGGGTTAGTAAATCTTGTCTGCTGGTAAAACCAAAAAAGGGGTTGCGGAGCGTTTACGAGGCTGTATAGTTTTTGGTGCCCAGTGGGGTGCGGGGCAAACGCCCGTAACTAGTGAAGCATTTAATTTATAGTATTGCCGAGTACCTACTAAACGAATTACAATGGCTTTTAGGTAACAAACCTCTGTTGATACCGATAACTACATACATAGATGTTCTATCTTGTAGTGCCTTTTGCAATTATTGTTTAACGTTCCGTGGTTATAAGTAATGCGACGACAATTTATTTTTATTTTCCGCAAACTAAATAAAGTACCGGGCGAGGAGGTAATAGTGTAATATTTCAAGTTTAAAGAACGTTAATATCACTTTTAAAATCGGACTATACCGGTATAAAGCCGAAACGCGCGTTATATTATGCGAACTTACGCCAGCTTAAATTTATAACCCACTTATTTGATTATGTTATATTATTATGGCGGGCTTTGGTTTCGCGTACCTACTGTAGCTTCATTCATTTTACCACGTATACCAGCTTTCTTGCTCTGTGTATCCATCTTCAAAACTATACCGATTCGACTAATGTAAAAATATAGAAAAAGAAACTCCGTATAAAAGAAGCATCAGTATGGACTTATCCATGGGTAGAAAAGGGGGGTGGACTGTGGGAGAAAACCGAAGAATTTTGAGAAAATTCAGTAAATACCTTTGCGCTGGGCTGAAAGTCACTCAGAAAAATTTTCAGCTCCAGTAGTGCCCCTCGAGCGAAGATATGGGTTCTCAAAGAGGAGGTAAGTATATTTTCGAAAAAAATTCTTTTTCAAAACTTTTCTCGCTCTAGCTCCTACCCAATTTGATGTATCAAGTTTCAAAAAATAGCATTTGAGATTCTTTGTCTACCTAGGCTATACTTATTGCTGCCAAATTCCAAGACTACCTTGGGGTTCTACAGGGTGGCAATTTTTTGGTTATTAGCCACTACAAATTTCAAAAAATCGAGAAAAATAGTCAAAAACCTATCAACTTTTTTTTTAGTTTTTGAAATCGACAGCAATGAGAATGACCAAAAATTGGCACCACTGCGTTCCAAAATATTCTCTCTGTTCAAAAATTATATCTTACGATGTTTTGGTAAGATTAATTCAGAATATTCGAGAATAAAATATTTTCAAAACGCTAAATAACTTCCCCGCCTCCTCCACCCCCTCCACCTCCCCCCAAAAACAAAAACGACTTGTAAATTTTTAATCATCCAGTGTCTTGAACTTTATGGTGGTGACCTAGTTTTACGCAAAACCACGATTTTTTCGAAAATTCCACCTCTTTTGAGGACCCATATCATCATTTCCAGAGCCACCTCCAGAGTAAAAAAAATGTTCCGGATGACTTCTAACTAAAGATTAATTAAACTGGACATGAGGCAATCGAAAAAGAACCAGAATATACACGACTATCAAAAATTATAAAAAAGGAAATTCATTTTTTAATTTTTGGTAAATTTTTAAAAATCCAACGAGTCCGTTGGCAATAGTTTCAAACTGCTCGAGGCCCTCCAGAGGATTTTCGGATTCTCCAGCTTACAAAAAAATGCTGTAAATAGGATGAAAATGAAATTGGCAGCACCAAAAAACTTGGATTTACCAACCCTGTGACCCTTTCGGTCGATTTAGGCACATATTTTTAAAACATATTAAAGTCAGTTCGAATCCAAGAATTTCAAATTTTTTGATAAGTGAGGAGCTTGGAATCAAAACTCACTTTTGCCATTGGACAAAGTTTCGAGAAAATCGACAATAACTGATTTCGCCTAGTGCGTTGATGAAAAAAACGTCGCAAAGTGTGTCGAGCTCTTGAGTAAGACTACTAAATAGGATTCCATGAGAAATTTTTTTTTTTCAAGTTGCCATATCGTTGCAGTATGGCTTTCAAGTTTGGCAAAAGTGAGTTTTGATTCCAAGGTGGAGTAATTTTACTTTCTTTTGCAAATATATCGAAAAATAAGCCTCCTAGAAGAAAACTAACGACATTATGTCGATTGGAAATTTAATTCTCTACAATTTTCCTCGACTTAATTTTTCTGTAGAATGCTTCGTTCCGTCTCCAGACAGCTTTAAAAGTTTTGAGCGCTGAATTTTTCCAAAAATTATACTTTCTTTTGCAAATATATAGAAAACTAAGCACCCTAGAAAAAAACTAACGACATTATGTCGATTGGAAATTTAATTCTCTACAATTTTCCTCGACTTAATTTTTCTGTAGAATGCTTCGTTCCGTCTCCAGACAGCTTTAAAAGTTTTGAGCGCTGAATTTTTCCAAAAATTATACTTTCTTTTGCAAATATATAGAAAACTAAGCACCCTAGAAAAAAACTAACGACATTATGTCGATTGGAAATTTAATTCTCTACAATTTTCCTCGACTTCATTTTTCTGTAGAGCATTTTGTTCCGCCTCCAGAGAGCTTTAAAAGTTTTGAGCGCTCAATACATCCAATTTTTTACCTCCTCAGTTGCATAACTTCCAAATTCAAAACTACCATTTTCGCTATTTTCACTATCAGAAAATGCTTCCGAAGTTGCAATTGAATCATTTTGGCTTTGTAGACTGCATTGCGACCTTGAAAATACAGTTTTTTTTATAGCTTGGAGTCAAAACTCACTTTTGCCACTGGCAAAAGTGAGTTTTGACTCCAAGGGCACTTTTTAACACGAAATTGTGAAGAACTGGGGCCGAATTCGGAAAAATGGATTCTGTAGGGTGATAGAGAAATTGAAGAAGTATTCGAATCCGCAAAAAAACGCATATCGATTTTTGGTGGCAAAAGTGAGTTTTGATTCCAAGCTCCTCAAGTAGGCAGATGAATCTTTTTTCAAAAATTACCTATAAGTGGATAAAACTTTGGATTTGAACCGGTATAAAATTATTTTGAATATACGTGCCCAAATCGACGAAAGGATCACAAAGATGGTAAGTCTCAGAGATTTTTTGATGCTGAATTTTATTTTCACCATACTTACGTTTTTTCTGAAACTGGAGAATCTAAAAATCTGCTAAAGGCTCCAGGACAGTTCGAAAACCATCATTAATTGACTCAAGAGGTAAAAAATGGGGTACAAAAATGAAATATAATGAGCCAAATTTGAATTTTCAAAAATTCGTCAAGAATCGAAAAATGAATAATTGCAATCCTTGAATTTTTGCTGGTGGTGTATTTTGGAGTCATTTTTCAAACCATTTTACCAGATTCATTCTTATGATGATGTGACAACAAAGATCGAAAACATTGGTTTAAAAATCTGATGTCAGAATTTCTCCAGAAAAATATCAAATGAGACCACCTACTGTTTTCTTGCGAATTTTTCAAACAAAATTAACGACTGGTTTTTCATGTAAAATACAAGACTGGAATTGAAATTTTTTTGCTAAGCCTATTCGCTGAAATAGATGATTTGCTTGAAAACAAAACATTCGCATAAAAGCATTCACGAAACGTCTGCCTTAAACTCAGAACCATTTCTTAAAGCATCGCACATCAAAATATTTCGAAAATGTTCAATAAAATGAATGAATAAATTGTTGAAATTACATATTTTTTCGGCATACCTTGCATAAGAATTTACTTATATTTTTGTTTAGTTCGTCGTAGTAAATTGAAAATTTCTAAATAAAGGAAATATGTGTCATTTTTAATAAACGTTTCTTCGCTTTCATTTACATTACGAGAACGGTAGCTCTGGAAGCTTCACAGTATAGCGAGTGAAATAACGAGCACAGGGCAAGGGAAAAAAATGGTAAAATAACAGAAATGGAAAAATTCGAAAAAAGTGTATAAAATCTCTCTTCAAAAACTGCTGTAACAATTGTAAGAAATTGTAGCGAAGGTTTTTTTCCTTTCATACTTGTATACGCTTTATATTAAAATTTCGCGCGAAAAAAATTCTGAGCCACTGATTCGGAAAATAGTCAATAGAAAACGACGAATGCAAATAAATTAACTTTTACTGCATTCTTGGTACTTATTGTTTTTTTTTCCTTTCTGCTGTTCCCAGTTGTTTCTTATAGGTATAGTAGGCTACACTTTTAGCAATTTTTATTACAGGCTGTAAGAGTGTAGGTATGCCGACCGACGTACGTAGATGTAGGTACAGGTATGTAATCGTCGACACATGCTGCTTTTTAGTGCGATAAAATGAATTCATCTTTCACATCTTAGTCGTAATTATGATTAAAATTCGAGTTAACATGAAAAAAATTCAAGTGGTTTTTGAAAACAATAAACGTAGACCGAAATACAAGCTCGAAAAAACTACCAACATATACATGGTGTTATTTCGCATCTTGTATTTCTGGCTTTTCTCGTTTTTAGAACGGCGATACACGATGCGAAATTTCGAATTATTGCGATTCTTTTCTATTGTACGTATATCGACATTCTCTAAATAATGAAAACGCTCAATTTAAAAACAGCCAAGGCTTGTATATCGACGAAAAATCCTCATAGTCATTGTAAAATGTGAAGCATCCGCGCCATATATGTGTAATAATAACCGAATTCTTCGATTCTGCCTCATTCGGTGGCGTTATACGACTTTCGTAAATGTAATTTTATGTTGTAAAATTATTTCTCTTTAGCTGTATTCGAATTTGTGGTGCCCATGCCCACTACATTCTCGTCGACCAAAACTGCTTTCGATGCGTCCATCTCGATGAAATTTCCAATTCGGTTGTGGTATCGCGTCGTGTATAGTTATGTATGTACCTACCTATTAGGTACCTGCTCCCAAAAGTATGTTTTGTGCACCCACCCGATCCTTCCGTTCACTTCTCGCATAACCAGTGGATAGGAACTCATATTAGTGGGAAAAATGAAAAGAATATGAAGTCAAAAGTCACCCTAGATAACTAATATTTCTACGCTCATTAGACAATTTTTCGCTATCCAAAAAATTCTAGTTTCTGTTGAATGGCACACGATGGTACGTACGTACTACGTACCTACTTACTTTCTCAGCTCTCAATGTGATAAAGTAGGTATAAGGTGCCCAAATGTGACCATCATAAGGTTTTTTTCCTACATAGATAAGTACATAGTACCTGTCAAGCCACAAGTCCCACTTCTGACTTCCCGAAAGATGGCCATTTGAAAAATAGAAAACAAAATTTTGCAAAATTAACCTGCGTAGCTGAAAGTTGGTATATGTACGTACTTACACCTGCCCGATTTTTTACAAGCTGAAATCCATAAAAAATGTTTAGAATCATTTTGAGCAGTGCTGCGGAGCCTCTAACAAATTTTTTAATATTCAAATTTTATATTTTTCCAAAATCGGTTTTCATAATCGAAAATTTGAACAATTATACAGTTCTGAACTTATGGAAAGTGATTTTGAAAAAACGATTATGCAATCGAAAAATCGTTCCATGTTCAAGGTCATTTCGACAGATTTTACAAAAATTTTTGGGGAACTAAAATTCCCAAAAAATTGTTAGAGGCTTCAAAGTGACCTGAAACCGTTCCCAGTTGACTCGTCAGCATGTTAAAATCAGGGTATAAAGTACTTAAGTTTGGGCTTTGCAATTTCCTCAGGTGAAATTTTGCAGAAATTTGAACATTCAAAAATTTTTTGGAAACTCCATTGAACTGCTCAAAACAGTTCTCGGAGAATAGAAAACATGGATACATATTGAATTTCAGCTTTCTATAGGTCAATTTGGTGGAATTTTCATTTGTTTTCAATACACTTTGGTCCCTAAAATTTTGGCAGAAGCGGTATTTTTGAATGCTTTTTCTTCTATCGATGAATTGGTTTATTTTTCCACCTAAGTGAATTTTAATTTTTTTGCTATGAGTGTAATTTTTATCAACTTTTTCATGAAAATACGTCAGAATGAGGTCAAAATAAAGACAACTGAATAAATTTAAACTTTTTTTAATGTTTGGAATTGAAAATTGAATTTTTTAAAATTTTTATTTTTTGTGATGAGTTTATTTCATCGAGTGAAAGGGGGGTTTCTCGAAACTTTTTGAGCTACATTTTGGTACGAAAAAAGTGGCAACACTGATTTTCATGATATTACCAAAAAGTCTTTTAAAGTACCCCTACCTATTGAAAAAAAAAACATTTTGGTAAGTATCTCGGTTATTGAGTGATCCACTACTGAAATGATGATATTTTAATTTCAATGGAAACTTTGACACACCACCCTAGCAGCCTTTCAAAAACAAGCTAGAGGGCTGCGATTTGCGCCATTGGTCATCCTTTCGGAAGGCCTTTCCACAGGAATATTTTCAAAAAAATCGCCGACCCCCCCTTACCACTTTTTGGTCGAATTGACGTGGAATGACTCACATTTTTCAGCTCAGAATTTCAACATGATACAAAATTAACTATGGCTTGAAATTTTTTGGGTTGCAGCTACATTTATTTTCGATGAGTTGCAGTAGATGTTGCAGCCTTCCTGGCAGATTATCAAACTCATCAAATTCCGTATCTTGGCTCCTAATTTTTCCAGTTGGATACGAGAGTAGTCACTTCAGAGTAGGTGCTCACATTTGGGCACTTTACTTTATATTATGTATTAATTTGACTGTGAGTTTTACTAAAGACCATCAATTGATCAGATTCTAGATTTGAACCATCCATTTCTCTCACTGAAAAAACGAATGTAAACCAATATTTCGGCATTACAGATTCATTATTTTTCATTATTACACAAAATATCGCATGGGCACTTCTGCGCCAGGAGCAACTTGTATAGAATGAAATGTAAGTTTTTTTCATCAACTGTCACTTATCTACAGGTCAAGATTCGAGATGATTATTTATATTAAAAAAATGCAGGTACAGCACTGTATCTTTGTTATTTTTCAAAGTTACTGTTCATATGCACTTCTGCGCCAGGAGCCATTTATTTTATAAGGATTAAAGCAGACGTTTCATTAATGAAATTAGACCATAGAAAAAAACTGTAATTCCATCATTTTCACATCTAGTGCAAAGTCCACCGTCTTGGAAATCGAGTAGGTATTGGAAGATCACTTCGGAGACACTTGAAAAACTCTCACATCTCGTCCAAATCCAAAAAATTATGTCATTCCAACCAGTCAAAAATCCGATTCCATCATACTCGAACATTAATACATTTCTTCGTCCTCCAATGACATCACCTTTCGACACCATCGAACTCAGCTACCATTTCAACGGTTTGGTTTTCCATTAAAGTTTTTAAAAGCACGCTCCATCAATACTGTCGACGACGACGATTCTCTCTGCTCGACTCAGCGTGCAGATATATACTCGTAGTAGTCGTATACAACGTTCCCGCGCACCGTTTCGTTCAATATCAATGCCATAAAATTTCCAATCACGTATATACTCTAAATTTGATTTTGGTTGAATCGTTATGGTACGGCGAACGTACGCGCTTGAATTAATAGTAAAATAAAACGCGAACAGCGACCGCATTTTTACTGAAAATTCTATGAATAGTATGCACGATACAACGACCAAATTCATGAGGCTGACGTCGTATTTTTTTTTGTTGATGAATTTCTATCACACTCGAGAATTCACTCCAAAAGTGCCTACGGTGTATTCGATGAGTATTTTTTGTCGTCCGATTGCCCCGATGTGCCTTGTGTATCTACACTTTTGTATCTATTGAAACGAGAGAACTTGGCCAATGGATCGGTTTATTTTTATCCATTCCTTACTCAGCTTTCGCTTTGAATTGAGATGAAGAGAAGTTTGTTTTCGTGTTTTCTATGTGCCTATACAGATTCTTTAGATTTCTTATATGACAAAACATTACCTACGAGGTTAACCAACTATGCTGTAGAATTTGCTTTTAAGAAGATTCTATTTACACTGTCGATATTGGAGCTTGCTGTAGCTTTTGTGAGATGAATGAAACCTTCCTCTTCAGATTTCTGAAATGAAAAATAAGGAACGGTTTTTGTCTGTAAATTTCTTAATCAGCCGTAAAACATTGTTCAGTAAAAACGTCATTCTTTTGCTTATACATACTCTTCCTCCTTCTCCTCCTCCCAAAATAAAACATTATACCTAAGTATACGTTATCATAATCTGGATTTGAAAGCGTTAGGTAGGTACCTAACTAACTACTTATCAATTGTCAAGTTTTTTTTTCTTTTTTAAATGGATGTCGTAATGATTAGTTAGGTACTTCTACGTTTTTTGTATCTTTTTTTTTTTTTTTTTTCAATAGACGAATAATACCTATTTTCTCTCGTACATTTGGCATAATATTGAGAAACTAAATGACGTCACGTATATTTCACCTGAACTCGAATCGCGAAACTTTTTCCACTCATTTTCAGCATCAAGGTTACGCTCAGACTTGGTATAATAATATTCAACAAACTTATTATTCTTCGCGTTTTCAACCCGGAATATTTATTCCATCAGAAAACAAATTTCATTTCCATAAAAGTAAAATTTGCCACGAATACATTTCCAGTAAGTATCTAAATATCAATTAATGAATGACAAGAAGTTCGCTGAGAACATGGCAAAATTCCAAGTAGTAGTTTTACTTACGGAAAAGAATAAATATAAGAAAGATATTTCGTGCACGACGATTTCCACTGGCGCGCGTTACCATTCGAAACGAATGGATTAAAAAAAAAAAAAAACGAAAAAAAATCCAGGAAAAAGTCTATCTTTTGCCATAAGGTTACAAGCATTTTATCAGACTGTGTTATTGTGAAAAGTTAAATAGAAAATTCAATCCCTTCGAGAGCTCGAACGAGATCGTATGAAATATCTGGACGTGGATTTTTGTTTTCAACTTTTAATATCGAGAGTTTGTTTTAGTACTACGATGGTAGCTATTTCATTTTATAGCATTTGTCAATTTAAAAAAATCCTCTCTTCATACTATATAAATCGGTCATCGATAAGAGATAGGTAATACTAACCTAACAATGTGCAACGAGGTGAGTAAAATTTACTTTCTTGAAAGATGAAAATCGATTCGTTATTGGTAGGTAGAGGTAAGTACTTGTACCTAACTGTACTACATAAGTAGAATAAAATCTCTCGCGAGTATTTTAATCCTACGTCTAGATTTCAATAAAAATAATTATCGTTTTAATAACTCGAAGCTGTTTTTACGAGGCAATTAAATACGAATCACGTTACAAGGTACCTTTTGATACTAAACTTTGCTCTATATACACGAACAAATTAACTGAAAAGTTTCTAAGGCAAAACAAACTGAAAAGAAAACATCGCTGAAAAACAAACTTTGCACAGTAGCATAATCTTTTTAATAATATTAAACGCCGAGTAACGTCATAACACAGCAACTGTCATGCCAGCATTATCAAGTAGGTACCTACAGCGAATGCAAAAATTTTCAACGGCCAAGTTTCACAATGCCATTGACGCGTCGCTTCGCACCACCCAAATGTGAATTTATATTTTCAACGTGATTTCCAGCACGTTATTGTGCAGCTAACGTGAAAACATCGAGTACAGGGTGTTTGTAAAAGTTGTCTTAGGATAAAGTTTCTGTTCTGTCCTTTTCTTCTTATTTTTTTTTCGAAACTGGGATAGATATAAGTATTGAAATAAATATGTACAACTTAGTATTATGCAGGATGTTCCAGTAGTGAGTTTGACTCGATCCTTCTGCCTTGCAGACAATTTTTTTTACATATGTAAGAGTGGAATTCACCTCCAAAAATTTGTCCATACTTCTGTACTAACACGTAAGCCTTTACAACCCGTCAACTTCAATTGTGCTCAAATTTGGCTCACTGATATCAGATTTTAAACTCTAGAGAAGTTTTAAAATGGAGAAATAGTCCATCGTAATAATAATTTTCTCCAAAAAGAAAAGTTACCTATGCCTTTCTAGCAACACCTACCTATACTCTGACAAAATATGAGACCTTTGGTGACTTAGCATAAACCCAGACTATTTTGACAGTGTTGGCAACAAATCTGGCTTCTTCAACCTCAATGGCAAAAAATTAAGCTTTTTTGACAGTTTTCGAAAAAAAAATCAAAACTTTTTGACAACTTTGAAAAAAATCAGCACTTCTTATCGTAATTTTAAGAGGGGGGATACTTTTATTTTTTGGCAACGAATCTTCCTCTCTTCCTGCAATTTTGATGACAAAAGTAAAAGAAAACGAGACAATCAGTAGACACCATAATGATTTTTGGTGAATTTTTAAAATCCAAAATTTACTACTTTCAGCAATTTGGATCATATAATATGTAATGTATCTATTCAGTAAAGCAGGTGAAAATTAGTCAAGAACCAAACTAATATCAACTCCTCCAAACCAAAATTCACCATTTTCAGCCATTCTTGAAGCCTCCACCACAATTTTCGATTTTTCTGGCGTCTTTTTTAAAAATTTTATTCATCCACAAGGGGAAAAAAGTTGCTAAAAATTTGAAATGAACAAACTAGAAATGTCTGCTTGAAAGTTGGCTTGAATGTGGCTTACCTAACTTGTTAAACAAGTAAGAAGCCACAACTCAATTTTTAGCATTCCAAACTAATTTCTAACTCCTTCTGAAGAAATTCAAAAATTTCTGGAGAAATTTAAAATTCCGTTGGAGGTTTCAGAATAGCTGGATACATAAATGGAGAAATTCGAAAATTTGGATTTGAAGGCTTGGTTTCAAAAAGGATACCTTCAGCTATAGTCGTGCGGATTTCAAAAAATTACCTTCGAACATAAAATTTTAAATTTTTTCAATTCTTCTAAAAAATGTCTGTAAGATTCGAAAATTGCGTTGGAGGCTCGAGAATTGCTTGAAATGGTAAAATTCGGATTTGGGAGAGTGGGAAAACTTTTTATTTTTTTGCTTGGATGTGAAATTGATTAAAAAACGCACTTGAGGTGTTCGCTATAGGAAATGAAATATGTACTTGAGCCAGAACCTGAATTTTCAGCTGCCCAATTTGATTTACTTTCTTTTCGGTTTTTCGGAGAAATTGAAAACTGTACTGAGGGCTTTACAATAGCTTGAAACAGTGAAATTTAGACTCATGGGGTGAGGGTGAGAAGAGTGGTTTTGCAAAAGTTACAGCTATTCGTGCAGATGTAAAAAGAGTCTCTTCAAACAGAACTTTTTGAACTTTTCCATATATGAAGTCTTCCGGTCAAAAAAAAAAAATTACTCAAGATTTCACCCGAAAATCGACTCAAATGTGGATGTACTCTTCAAACACAATAATGATTCACAACTCAATTTTTAGCTGTTCAAATTAATTTCCCCACTTTCTGAGGAAATTCAAAAATTCTGGAAAAATCGAAAATCGTGTTGAAGGCTACAGAAAATTGACTAATTTCCATTTGGAGGAGTTGATATGTAGTCAGGTCTCAATTGCATATCCGCTCGCTATTCGTGCTAAAAGCAATTTTATGATTGATTCTTGTTCTACACACTAAAGCGAATAAATTTAGCTTGTATGCCTATTTTTCCCCCTCCCCCTTTTCCGAGGGTCCACCCCCCAACATTTGAAATTCGTGTATCTCCTAATCTATGGGTTGTACAAAAAAAAAATATAAAACAAAAATTATTCCTTGACATCAGATCTTTAATTTGAGTTCATCAAAATTTGTTTTGGAGCAACCCTTCCCCCTCAAATTTTGTAAATACCCCTCAAGAAAACATCAATATTACATTTTTCACATTTTTAATGAAAAGTTTCAAAGTTGAAGAAAAATCTGTAATTGCTAACAAAAAGTGTTCATAATTGAATTTCTTTTCCAACGAATTGAATTACGACTATTTTCCACCCCCCCCTCCCCGCCACCAGGGTGATCCCACCTCCCCCGGTTACAAATACCAGACAACAAGGGAAAAAATCCAACGCCAGTTGTTTCGGGTTGAAATTTGCATGGTAGGTGGGTATCATCAAGAGACTTACGCGTGGAAAGTTTTGGACCTCCAGACCAAGGGCCTTTTTGAAAAACCTCCCCTTTTCTGAAATTACAGTAAAAATAATAAAATGAGAATTTTGAGAAAAGTAACCATTAAGGAGTAGGGTTTCGTTTTCGCATGATTCGATACCGCTGAGTATGAATATGACGTCAGATTTTCTGCTACATTCATGTAACCCCCTCCAAAGCCCCCAGACCCCCACCACAAATTTTACCATTTTTGAAAAGAATTACCTACTTTGGTGATTGGTGATATTGGTATCGTTTTCATATGATTCGAACCCCCTGAGCACAAATATTGCGTCAGATTTTGTTTTACACTCATACAGCCCCTCCAGAGCCTCAGCCCCCCTCAATTTTCATTATTAAAATGCATAAAAAACGCCATTTGAGGGGTAAATTTGAGGGGAGGGGGTTAAAAATTTTCATGGGATGAGGATACCACTTATGAATGTCTACAACATACTAAAAAATTGAAAAAATTAGTTCACATGGGTTTGAGAAAATTATTTTTATTGTAATTTCTGAAAAGGGGAGGTTTCTCAAAAGGGGAGGGGTCTGGGGGTCCAAAACTTTCCACGCTGAAAATTTTCAACTGGTAGGCACAATTCTTTAAACACAATTATTGGATGTATTTTTGACCCCTATTATAAAAGTAGCCGTATTTCAAGAAAAGTGAAAATTGAGGGGGGCTGAGGCTCTGGAGGGGCTGTATGAGTGTAAAACAAAATCTGACGCAATATTTGTGCTCAGGGGGTTCGAATCATATGAAAACGATACCAATATCACCAATCACCAAAGTAGGTAATTCTTTTCAAAAATGATAAAATTTGTGGTGGGGGTCTGGGGGCTCTGGAGGGGGTTACATGAATGTAGCAGAAAATCTGACGTCATATTCATACTCAGCGGTATCGAATCATGCGAAAACGAAACCCTACTCCTTAATGGTTACTTTTCTCAAAATTCTCATTTTATTATTTTTACTGTAATTTCAGAAAAGGGGAGGTTTTTCAAAAAGGCCCTTGGTCTGGAGGTCCAAAACTTTCCACGCGTAAGTCTCTTGATGATACCCACCTACCATGCAAATTTCAACCCGAAACAACTGGCGTTGGATTTTTTCCCTTGTTGTCTGGTATTTGTAACCGGGGGAGGTGGGATCACCCTGGTGGCGGGGAGGGGGGGGTGGAAAATAGTCGTAATTCAATTCGTTGGAAAAGAAATTCAATTATGAACACTTTTTGTTAGCAACTTTTCATTAAAAATGTGAAAAATGTAATATTGATGTTTTCTTGAGGGGTATTTACAAAATTTGAGGGGGAAGGGTTGCTCCAAAACAAATTTTGATGAACTCAAATTAAAGATCTGATGTCAAGGAATAATTTTTGTTTTATATTTTTTTTTTGTACAACCCATAGATTAGGAGATACACGAATTTCAAATGTTGGGGGGGTGGACCCTCGGAAAAGGGGGAGGGGGAAAAATAGGCATACAAGCTAAATTTATTCGCTTTAGTGTGTAGAACAAGACTCAATCATAAAATTGCTTTTAGCATGAATCGCGAGCGGGAGCTTTTTTTTGTCAAATTGAGACCTGACTAATGAGTTTCTGGAATAATTTTCATTATTTTTTACTACAAATGCACCAAAAAAACATGAATTTCTGAAAATTTCAAATTTTTAAATTTATAAAAATTCACCAAAATTTGTGACAGTAATTTTAAGTTTGGTAAGTATGAGGGTTTCAGATCTTGCGTTTTCCAAAAAACGCAGTCCCGTTCAATGACCTGTTCTTCTGGTGAACCAAATTTCAGCTCAATCAGAGTTTACAGGTTATAAAAATTTTCCTGAATTTTCATTTCATTTTCTTCAAAATATTCTACATAATTATTTGAAATTTTTCAAATTTCTCGTTATTAAAGTTTTTAACGCAAATATTTTCAAGTTTTTTTAAGTGTCTAATTTTAAAAATGCATAAATACATATATATATTACAACTTTTTAACCAACGATAGGTAGGCACTACCCTAAAAAAATCGAAAAACATGCTCACGATTTATCACGCATGCTATTCATTATTCAGTCTTCATTCACAAGTAAAATAATTATAATGAAATTTAGGTAGGAGGTACTATGATCTTCGAAAAAATCATGAAAATTTAATTCTTACAATAAATTGCGCATCCGCTAAAAGTTTTGCGTTCCGTATCGGAGCACCCTGTAGAAAACGTTTTCTTTCTTAAGAGGCACACTTTACTTTATATGTTTCGATTTCAAATCACTAATACGTTCGGGGATTTCCTGAAACGAGTGGTATTCTTCGAACGGTTTAAAATATTTACTCTTCCAAGGTCGAAAGCTCTTGGTTGGTGTCTCGTGAGACGTCACAAAAACTATGCTAAATCGCCGTACGCCACGCTAAAACTCCATCTCATAATTAATTCTAAATTTTGACACGTTTTGGAGCAACGTGGCAGCATTTTACTCGAAAAGATTCATCTGTCAAGTATTGTCTGTGTATTAAAATTTCATTACAGCTTGTTTCAAAAATCACTTACGTATAAACAGGCGCCTACTGTACGCATATGAGCTTCTAATACCTGGTCTTTAGTTGATAAATGATTCTCTCAAGTAGGTAAACTTTCAAAGCTGAACCTTTTACCGAGTATAGGTCAAAGGATAAAATACTACATTTTAAATCATCAAACTCCGTACTTTTACCAAACGTTTCCTGTTCTCTTTCCCCTCTCACTAAGTACAGCTTTTCTTCGCCGTGTAAAACTTCACACGTTTTACGTGTAGGTTGGTATACGAGGTATATATACTCGTATTCGTGTTCACTGATTATGAAATTCAATCATCTTGTCTGACGTCACAAGTTTTCCTTTATGTAATTATTTTCATTACAGTATCTTTTAACGCGACTCTCGAAATTAATGAATTTACGTATTTTTTTTTTACCTGTCTATTTCACCTCAAATTTAATTATTTGCTTCATCGGTTCATTGAATTCGTGTACTGTATTTTACAGACACAATTATAAAACTATTTATTTGATGGGATCACGTATGTTTGTGTAGGTTTTAAATGCAGGACTGTTGGCGTAGGTATATATACAAAAGCACACGTACCTGAAACAGAAAAATATAAGCTTTCATTAAAATTCATTCATTCGTTAAATTATACGATTATACATTTCAATTAAAGCATTTAACCATCCCTAACCAGTATCTACGTAGGTATACCTCGCTTGGTCATCGCGCTTCTTCAAAAGCATATCTATTTTGAATATTTTTTGATCTGTGTTGGTAGGTAAATTATCGTTCAATTGTTTCAAATGCGATGAAATTTCCAATTGTTAGGATTTAATTAAATTTCGATTTTTATTCTCGTCTTATTCGAGTCTATCAGTTTTACGAAGAGTGGACGTTTGATTGGGACTTTGTTCTTTCAAATGAACCTTTTTTTTTCCAAGTCTAATAAAGTGAAAAAATAAAAAGAAAGGAAAAACATCGCTAAGCTGGTTAAATTGAGTGTATGTATAAGCTTAAGTCGCCATTCAAACCGGCTTAAAAGATACTTCCAGAAATGTATTACAGGATTAACACCTAAAAACAGTTTTTACTCGCTTTCTTTTTCTCATGTACCTAAAATGAAGCTGATATCTTATTTTGTGGGGTAATCGAACGAGGATAAAATCAGCAATGATGAAACAAAAACATACCACATACTTATAGGTACCTTTATTTCTTCCATTTATTCTTTTCCTGGCCTTCTACGATTCTTACAGAATGAAAAATTCCTCTAGAGAAAAGATAGGTAGTTAGGTACGTATAAAATAGTTGTAAAAATTGTGTGCCAAGAAATGTTACGCACTAATGAGCTAGCTATTGAGGGTATAGGAAAAGCTGACCTCTCTCCCTGAATTTTTTACTTGGCTCTTTTGTAAAAAAAAAATCCAACACGAAAAATTGATAAATATCTAAGTAAGTAGGTATATTACACTCTATTTTTTCAAATTCCATACATGTAGGTACCTACGAAGTAATTGTAGGTACCAGTACTATTCGTGGAATCCTCATAAACAGACGAGAGATAACGAAGAAATAATATCAAAGTAATAACCGAATATTATCCAGTATGGTTGAACTCCACGAACTATACAAAATATAATAAAAGGAATCTGTAGAGATGCATTACCCTTGAAAAGATCACCTTCATTATTAGCGGTTCTCGAGCTACAAAACTAAATTGAAGAACTCGCACGAGTATAGATAGGTAGGTAGTATAGGTACATCGTTCTTGGCCAAGATAAGAAACCATTCGAATTTCTCATATATGTGTTTTGAAATCGATTATTACGTATACCGACCCTACCTACAATTTTGTTAGGTACTCGAAGGAGAGTTTCTTTCGAACGAAAATCTTTTCGAAATAGACACGCAGATGAGCAGGTGCGCGAAAATATGGACACTTTGGTGAAATGAAAACGCCTCCACGTGTAACATTAGCTCGCAAGTCGGACCTAAGGATTAATTATTTAGACATGAAAACGTAATAACTTTCCTGATATAGCAATACGGAATTCAGCGCGTATTGCATTATTAACATCGTTGGGGATAAACAAGTGCGATCTATGGTCCCAAAAGTACACCCGGGATAGTGCTAAAACCCGACATAAATTGAACCAAGGCCGAAGCAGCGAAGCTACAAATTTCCAGCAATAAAATTCTCCTAGATGCGTTTGAATACATGGACACTTTACCAGCGTAATAGTGTTTCAGTCAGTGGCCGGATAAAAACATAACATTTGGTCAAAATCACCTCTTTTATACGAAACATTTTTCAATTGGAAGACTCCGTGAGTTTTTATTCATTGATTAGGTAAATAGTTCAAATCTTACCGAGCGTACAGTAAGAAAATGTACCTAACAATATTATTAAATCGCTTTAATTTTAATTTTTGTTTTTACGTTTCGAGGCAAGACAGGCATGAGAAGCATTCAAATCAGGTTTTCTAATACAACATCAGAACAAAAGGTTTATTTTGAATTTTTTTTTGCTGCGAGTTGAAAATTTTTGAAAAAATTGAATTTTGTGGGCTGAAGAAACTGGTAAGTAGGTAAGTAGATGTAGGTATACCCACCTAAATATGAACCCGGACACAAATACAATATGTAATATATACTGGTAAGCTTTATGTTAAAACTGCAAAGAAAACATTAGGAAATGAAGAATAAACATGACAAAATAACTAAAAATATGCTCAAATTTTTTTTAGAACTAGATGCATGAATTTTGAAAGATTTTTTCAAATGTATTATATGACAATGAAATAAATAAATCAGTTGACATTATCCCACAAAAAAAATGAAATATATTATATCTACATTAAAAAATTATAAACCTTATACACTTAACAATAAGATAACCCTCGACTTAATACACTCCGAGCTCAACGAAACCAAGCTAGATCGAAAGATATGAGTATATCCTGAAACCCCTGTTATCAAAATTGTGAGAGCTAAAGCTGCTATCTATTAATTTTGATTGAGTAATTTTTTAAAAATTTAAAAAATTCAAAAAATTGCTGAACAACGCAAATTTTAAATTTGCATAATTTCTTTCCTTTTTTTTCTTTTTAAAATCTCCCTCCCCCCCACAAAAAAAAGCGGGAAAAGTTACTTTATTTCAACCTACTCTTTAGCCATTCTTGAAGCTCTCAGTTTTCATTTTTAGCTAGGAATTTTGAATTACTCTTGACAAGCTAGAAATAAAGTTTAGAACCCACAAGTACGAGTATAATATCAACTTGAAGGAAATTATTGGATCTAATCAGGTACAAACTGGTCCAATCTGATCAAAAAATTGATCAGATTAGATTGGATCTAATCAGAGTAAATTGGATCTGTGGAATGCCAGCATCTGATAAAGCCATAATCCAGTATGATCAATCAGGTCCAGTTAGCTCCAATCAGGTTTCCTCTATTGGATCAGACCAGTTTGATCAGATCTAATCTGAACAAAACACTGATCTGATTAAACGACGTCGATGATGAGATCCGATCAGGTTTAATTGGGAACAAATAATGATCAGTCTGATCATATCTAAATGCGATAAAAAAACCGAGATCTGATGAGATGTTATTGGACGTAGGTATCCAGACCGGATCCGCAGTCTGCTCTAATCTGATCAAATAAATCTGATCAGTTCTATTGAAATTTAGTCAGATCCAATCAGGTCTCCCCAGTTGGATCTCATGAGATCAGACCTAATCCGATCAAAACCTCGCTCTGATTTCTGATCAGTTCCATAAAATAACTGTAAAATAAAATTGGAATCAAAAACGCTGTTTTCAATAAAATTGATAAGAAATAACAAAACTCAGAACAATTCTGCGAAAATTGCTCAGGAATGCCACCAAAACAGTAAGAAAAAAATAAAACTTCGTAAAACATTACAAAATTTTAAAAAAAATCATAGAAGAGCATTCAAATCACAATTGATTGTTGAAAATTTTGGAAAATTGATTACACTACACTCATTTAATAAATTCCTACATCAGATAAAATTTTGCAAAAATTGCTCTAATTTAATGAAAATTGTATCTGGGATCATTGAAATATGTTTTTTAAAAAAATTATTTTTTGCAAAATGGAGCAAAAGTTAATCCCAAAAACTGAAAAAAAATTGTCGAGTAAAATCAGTTACAAAGTCTAGAAAATGTCTGTAAATTGTTGAAATACGAGTATGCCGTGATTCAGAGAAGAAAAGTTACAAAACCACTTTATGAGTCACGGTTCTCCATTTCACTGACGTTATTTTCAAAAAGCTACGAGGCTACAACCAATGAACAATGTTTTGGTCATTATTTCCAATTTCAAAAAATTGAGAAAAATAGCTCAAAACACAGTAGGTACTTTTTTTCTTGAGTAAGTACATAATAATGGCCAAAAAATTGGCACCACTGTATTTCCCCAGTTTCAGGAATGATAATATATCTTTCAATTTCTCCAAATAATAATGCAGAAAACTTATTTACGATGAAAACATTTTCAAAATTTTCAAAAAACGAATTTATCCAAACATAAACGATTTACAAAATTTAATTTTCAACTGCTCAGTTATAGGTAGAGAACTAAAAGTACTACATATGGAATTTTGACAAAAATAGCATAAATTGACACAGAATATCGTACTTTTATTTGGGAATCAATCATTTTTCACAAAACAAGTTCGGTGGGGGCTAGAACAAAAAAACAACGATTTTTTCAAAAATGGTTCCTCTTCAAGGCCCTATAGGCCTATATCTCCGCCCCAAAGGCAGCTCCGGAGTTATTAAACTGAAATTGTGATCTGTCACGAGAAAACCAGGTTAGTGTCCAAAACGTAAATTTTACAGGACAGGCATTTGAAGTTTTGAATCTATGGGTTCGGCGATCCATGATTCGTAAGTCCGTGAAACTTGGACCACTTTTGGCCACAAGGGGTGCCAACATGACCTGACATTTTTTTCAAAATCAGAGTTGCAAAAGGCCGATAATTGAAATTTCCCCAAATCAATTTTTTCAAAAATTTTGTTCAAGGTGAACAGAGTTGATTTTTCCAGCTTAAGCCTCATTCAAATTTTAATAAAATGACACTAATCCTCCAAATGTGGGCCGATTGCCCCAAAAATATACATATTGACTCCCCAGAACATACTTTTCGAGAAAATCACAAAAAAAAATTGAAACTTTTTTTGTAGTTGCTCTATTTTTTTAACCTTGAATTTAGGGTCAAAAGAATCGTTCGCGAACGTTTTAACCACCACAGGCGGATTCTGCACACTGAGTAGGTACTACCAATATCCATAAAAAAACCAAATCGATTTTTTGGACACTAACCTGGTTTTCTCGTGACAGATCACAATTAAGGTTTCTGCTAAATTTGGTAAAAATCCAAAGATTTTTCTTGGGAGGGGGAGAAGCCATCAACTCTATAATTCAGATGACCAAAATTACGTTTTTTTCAGGAAGATGTACATCTACAGTGTTCGAATTTTTTCAACTTTCTGTGGGCGATTTCAGTTTTCGTTGTTTTTTTTTAATAGCGCGATACATTGTTTCAAAGAGCCCTAAGTATATTTTTTTTGAATCGCAACCCCCGCAACTTAGGCACCTACGTATTTTGAACAAAAAAAAGATTTTTTTCAACTTTGACGGACTCTTTACCAGGAAACATCGATTTCTTATGGAGATCAAAGAAGTTATTTTTTTTTGAAAATATAATTGTTTTGAAGAATGTTGATGCAGATCAAAATAGGTTATATGTATACTTATTGTTCAGTTCCAGCTCTTCGGGAAAAGAAAAAATAATAATTTACGAATATTTTAAATGATAAGTCCGTCTGCATACAGAGATACAGATCCACCAATCAAATAGCATGTATAGGTAGGTATCTATACCTATTTATTTTAGAATTATCGTTTTGCGAGGGTTTAATTTCAATTTTACAAAATGGTTCGGATGTAAGTACATATAAGTGTAGGAGTAGACCTACGTTCCAGTCTACGTATAATATCGAAACAAAATCCCATAAATGTTCAATTTTAAAGTTCTACACGATGATGAAAATTTATTCGAAGGCCTTTTTTTTATGTACACGTATAATGTGCTTAAACTACCCACTCGGCGATATCCATCTAAAAAGTTAGTTATATGAAAAATTTAGCTTTTATCATATTGAAGTAGCTAGAGAGTACACGCTGCAAGATGTGGAATTAAACTTGTTACCTAAGATATACTGCCCCATCGTGTAATATAGGTAGTGGGTACACCTATTATCATCTGCAGAGTAGAGAAAATAAAACAAGCGAAGAATTTAAACGAAGGAAACTCTCTTCGAAGCATTTGTGTTAATTATTCAGTAGCAACTTAATTGCAACGCTAATTAACGGCAAACGCAGTGACGGCTTAATTTCTTTAATGGAACGGAACCGCAAACCGGGCAATAGGTGGTAGTTACTTTATATCGGGAACACGACTACACCGAGCTAATGCATTTTCGAAAAGATAAAAGAAAATAGTATTTACTGGCTTTTCAAGATGTTGCCTCGCAAAGCTCAGTAGGTAGTTTTTTTTTCCTCAAACGAACCGATGCGCGATCCCTCCGAGGTAGATATTTTTTTTTCTCTGGGATGAAACCACACAATAATAAAAGACTACTTGTTTCGTTAACTCGGCGACTTTTTCGTAATGATGACGTTAATTCGAAGCATATTTTATAAAATTGTGTCAAGGCGCGTGTTCAGCTAGCGACCTTTTTATTTTCGCCAAGTTTAGCCTCTTGGTGGTTTTCGTTGTCATTGTGCCATTGAAATTATGTCTATGCGAAACTTACTCAGCCATTAATTCGGACGAAAAACTTTTAGCTAGCGATAAAAGCGCGTGCGGGAAGCACGTTATATGAATAAAAAAAAAGAAAAGTTGCAAATGCTAGAATTAAGTGATTTAGAGCAGATTACAAAGGTGGAGTGAAGGTGTTTTTTTTTGTGCAGTGCTCAAAGGTAACTGAGATGCGAAGTTGTATTGATTAAAGGTGCGAAATGTTGCGAGTTGGTGATGAAATATTTTTGACGAAGGATCACCATTTTTTATGAATTGTGAGACAGATTATAGATTGGAATGAGAAGATGGGATGATGAGAGTAAAAAAGCTTGTGAGCTAAATAATGAAATAGATGGGCGTCTGATTTTGAAAAAAGTATGATTTTTGGGAATAGGGAGAGATTTGTAATGAAGACTGCTCATTTTGCTCCAATGAAGTGAGATTTACCAGTATTCTTTATGAATTTTAGGTAATTCCAGAACTATGAAAAAAAATCTTCTCCTCCAAGTTACTCATATACCTGCTTCTCCCAGTTCATTATATTCTATTTATTATTGGCTCTTGAGACAAATATTTTAAACTATTTTCCTTCGATACCACGACCATTGATTCTTAGGCTGTTTGCTTCATCCATTACCCACTTAATTTGGAGGGAAAAAACCTCTCAACTCCGAATGTATCTTCGCATACGTACTATAATCATCGTGGTCCGAAAAACTTTTAATCAAACATCGTTGCAAACTTCATCAAAAGTTTTTTCAACACATCAAACCGAACTTCTAATCCATCTCGTGGTATGGCTTCCCATACACACATCCTCTCTCTAACAAAACCACAAAGAAAGTATCCTATTTAACAAATCCTACAAAAATCTTGACGTTTTTTCTTCTTCGACGTTCCTTGTCCTGACTGGCAATAAGAGAACCCATCGACTCGTAACGTAATCGCAGAATTTCCATTGGTTGGAAATTTCATACGCATAATTTGTCTTGCAAAGGCACAAAAAAACTTACTACGATTAAATTATACGTTATAGAATTTATTTTAGACTAGTTGACGCGTAAATTTCTACACAGAAGTTACAACACAGGCACAGAGACGAATTCAAACAAAACAAAATTCATTTGCAAACTGAAAATTGTAATCATAAGGTGTCAGCGTAATTCTTTGACGTGCCGCTCGTAAAATGCAAATTACTTTTTAACCTTTACGGCCACAAGTTGCGGTGTAATTATTCGAGTTTATTTTCAATTGAACTTGGAAATTTTCGCCAAAGTAGGTGAACAGATGTCCTCGACGATCTGTTCGTTCCTTCGTTCGTTATAAACTTAATACTCTTCAGTACCTCCACCTACGTCGCTGGTGTCGTTGAAATACCAACAGAAGAACGTACGTGTCGAATAAGTTGCCTATCTCAAAGCCAGTTTTAAGCTTATGTACGAAATGCGTTGCATAATGCAAGGGGTTTAGATGGGCAACTTATTCAACACTACTGTTGGAACATTTCCTTAACTGTATTTTACCCCGGATTGGCTATTAAATGAACACACTATATGATGCTTTAAAATATTAATGGGGTTTTCTCGAGCTTCCTTTCATTTCAGGTTAATCTTCGATACAAGAATATGAAATTCTTCCTTTGCCACTTCCTCCATTTTTTGCTCGATTTGATAATTTTCAAGGTAACATTTCACGCAGTCTGGGAAACGTCCGTGACATATTTTATCGAAAACCCACAAATTTGAAAAATTCACTTCGCTGTTCTAATTCTCAGAGATCAAGAAGCATCCACGCCAGTGGCACGTGAATATTTTACCTCTCAAGTCTTGTAGTAAGCCTATAAATAGGCACGCATTTTTCCTCATATCAGATCTCTAGACACTCTTCCCACGTTTCTCTTCTCATCTCATTCTATATGTGCTGAAAATATATTACAACGCTCATTGTAGGTAGACGACGCTTCACGTGTCTTGATTTTTTACAAAGATTTTCGTAGCTTTTATCTGACTCCTGTTTCTTACAATTTTCTCAAACTTCACCTATAAAATTCGTACATCGCTTTGATGTATATCTCATACAAAAGAACACATTTATAACAACAGAGAGAGACGTCTTAAAGCTTCCATCGCAGGTATCGCGCGTTATCGATTCATAGAGGAAAAAAAAAAGAAGAGTAAGTAAAATTCACGCTTAATTTTCCACCGACTACTACTACGATGAGAACTATGCAATTAACAATTTTATTTCTTCCGCTGAAAACTTTTTATACTCGAGCCAAAATATAAATTTAGAAAATGTTACAGGTACGTTTTAATTAGTTGACAAGTTAAAAAAAGAACAGAAAGAGAGAGAAAAAGAAAGCAGAAAAAATTAGCGCCAGAGCACACACATAAAAAATACGAAGTAATTAGTTAATTACTAAACTACGAAAGAAACTTTTCAAAAAGTTTTCTCCGAGATTGATTTGCGCAAGAAAGAGAAGAAAAAAAGATGAAAAGAACGCCACTATACCTTTTCCCCTCTGTTTCTAAAATAATTATACATTTCTCGCGAAGTTGGGCCTTTTTTTTTTTAATTGTGAAATAATCTAACGGAAAATTTCAACTTCGCGAAAATATTTGGACAGTTTATCGTCAAATTATGATTAATCTGCAATAATTAAAAATTTTCATTTTTCATCGAAGCAGTCAGAACTTTGGAAATATATTTTTTACGTGGGCAGACGAATTTGGTAAAGTGGATTTACCTTTTCACGGTTTCGGTGCTAATGAAAATGACTCGAGTATTTACATTTTGACAATATTAGACATTAATTTTTTCGCAAAAAATGAATTAATATTTACCTACTTATTTTTTTGTTCTTCGACGCCTCCAAACATGATTGAACATAATAGGTGACCATGAATTGGGTTTTTCTATAATAATTATTGACGTTCATTTTTTTTTTTTTTTAAATCAACTTACAATTTTAGAAAATTTAAAACCTTTCAAGACCCTTAATTTTCCCTTCGAGTGGCTGAGAATTTTTGGGAGCTGCCCTCTGAGTCTCCATGCTCACGTGACCAAGAAATGATTGAAAGTTAAGTTAGTGAACGGAAGATTGAAGTTTCAAGTCTTTATGAACAAAATGAAAAAAATTAAAACGAATTTAGGTACCTAGATATACTTACTTACCTAACCATTTAGTGAATTTTAAAGGCTAAGATCAACAAAATTAAACTAATTTCAAATTCATTTGTAAGATAGGAACTGTTTCATTTTAAATGTAAAATTTTCAACATTTCAAAGACAACATGTGTGTGAGTTATTGTTCCAACATCTGGTGCGACAAAGTCGCCCAAGTTGTGAAAAATTTCAAAAATTTTCGATAAGTAAATATCTAACCTGACCAGATCTATGATCAACTGTATGTACTTGTCACAATGAATAATAATATTGTTATTTTATTGAAATAATTTATGGTTTTTGAAAACAATTAACTTTGAATTGTGTAGGTAAAGGTACGTATAAAACATTCATAAAAATTAGGAATGGCGATATAAAGCTGCGAAAATGCGAAATTTTATGCCCAATAAATTGATTAATAGCTGTATAAAATGTGGTGAAAATTGTACCGAATGAAACACCAGCATGAATCAGTAGAGATGAGTGAAATCCATATTTTATCAAAAAAAAACACAAAATGAAAATCGAAAAACGTTTGGACTTCGCACAATCAAGATGAACACCTACCTGGGTAATTCTCAAAAAAAGTTTAAATTTCAGTACTAAAATTTTTCGAAAATGAAAACCTTTTTTTGAATTTTTTTCAAAAGGGACTAGATTCTAGGCATACCCAGGACCCCAAAAATGACTTCAGGCCCAAGTCATCTTCAATAGGGGCGGGGGGAGGGGCTTTAAAAAAATTGGTGTCACATGTTGAAAAAAAAGGCTGTTCACTACTTTTGGGTAGGTATAGGTATAACTGGAGCTGTTATTAGTAGCTTTAGCTCACAAAAAGTTCATCAAGTAGGTACCAGGTTCATTTTATTGGGAGTATTCAAACATGATAAGGTAGGTACTTTCCTTCGCCGTGGACAAAAAAATCGTGATAGCCACGACGAAATACCAAACTGTACTATCCACGACGTAAGAAAAAAAGAACTAAAATTTGTTTTACCGGTAATAGAATCAATAATTTTTCAATTTTCAAAGTTGTGGTCATCAAGTACTTACAAGGGAACGGTCAGAAGTGTAACCCGCCGATCGGGATGAAACTGCGCCTGTGTGTTGGTGAGTATGCAACTACCAACGCGCTGTATACCTTTTGTCTGAAACACGTTTCCTTCTGCTAGCGGATTTGAAACAAATTATTTTTCAGACTGTTCTTTGGCGGGTCACTTGATTTTTTCCACGGCGCTGTCGTGGGAAAATTCTTACTGACCCCCGACTGATGAAGTGGAATTTTTCTATGGCACTGTCGTATTAAAATTCTTCCTAATGCGCAATCGTTGATTGAAAATTGTCCATCCAGGCTAGTTTTTTTCATTTTAAATAAAATTGGTTCAAGAATTGAGATACAAAATTTTTTTTGAAGCTCATAAGTGAATTATTTAATTAACAATCAACGCAAAATTCAGTTCAGGCATTTAAAATTTGTTTTCAGAAAGTTGGAGCGCAAAATGATGAAATATTAGGAAAAAGCGATCGACGTTGATTGAAAACTAGTTTACTTAGGGATTATATTGAAAAAAAGAAAACTCGTCTGCATATAAAAATTTTACCCACCGAGCAGGGGGTTAGTAAGAATTTTCCCACGACAGCGCCGTGGAAAAAATCAAGTGACCCGCCAAAGAACAGTCTGAAAAATAATTTGTTTCAAATCCGCTAGCAGAAGGAAACGTGTTTCAGACAAAAGGTATACAGCGCGTTGGTAGTTGCATACCCACCAACACACAGGCGCAGTTTCATCCCAACCGGCGTGTTACACTTCTGACCGTTCCCTTGTTACTATTTGAATATTTTCTTTTTTTTTTCAAAAAAAAAAAATGTCTCTTTTAAACGTGAGAATGATAAGCCACGGCGATGGATCCGAAAAATGGTAATCAGTACAATTTTCACAGATTATATGCTCTCCGTATGAAAATTTACCTAACGCTTGTTAAATAACAGGTATAGTAAGTACACTTAAACACCTAATCAACCCACATAATACATAAGCATAAAATAAATAAGAAGTTCATTTTTGAATAGAAAATGAGATGAACTACTTTTTTGATTAGAAAATTAAAACATTCATTAGTTTGTGAAGAGTAAGTTTATTACATACGTACATGGTTACCTAATTATATTTTTTATGTACTTATAACTAATGTTATTTATTTTTATCTATTATACCTATCATGACCTAATTGATCATTGCTCATTACGGAATATGGAATGGCGAATCTGTCTGTGCTGGAATTTTACATAGAATAAACCCATAGAAGTTGGTTCTTGTGGTCCAAACAGACCGTGATAACATTTTTAGATCATTAGATAACCCCTAACCCCTCCAAAAGGGATGAAATTGACATTTTTATTCTGCAGATCCAGATATATTCGATGTGTCTTACAAGGGTTATTCATGGACATTTTTTGAAACAAGGTACGGTGCCCTATTAACGCCATGCTAACGAAAAATTAAAATTACTCAGCCACAATTGAACTTATTCCAAATCTGATTGGTTTTGGGGATAAAGGATATATGAAGGTATATTTGAGTACCTACATACCTACTTAAATGTTACAATTTTTATAATTTTTTCACTTGGAGCTATACTTAAAAGTGTAAAGTGAGGTCACCATTTTGGCGTTATTTGGAATTGGAGCTGGATGCCTAATAACGCAAACAATTCACCAAAGTTTTGCGATAAAACCAATTTTGAGTGTAATTTTTGAAATCTACGATAAAAAATTGATACCCCACCACCAAAATTATCCGCAAAAGTAAATTTTGACCCACATCAAAATGCATTTTCAAAATGCTTTAAATAGGTACATAAAAGTGAAAAAAAAACGTTGGCATTGTTAAGACACCCCTATGTTCAGCTTTGAAGAAAAGTTTTAACATGAAAAAATGCGTAAAATGGATTGTCTGTGAGCTTACTTAATGTGTAGAAAGAGGTTAAAATATTCATTAGTGAGCTGATGAACTTGCCAAAACTACCTAGGACACCTAGGTACAAATTTTTTTCTTAAATGTTCGCTCCACACTATAGCGATAAAAAACTTCAAATGCAAATTTTTTGGGTTTCTACTTTTCATTTATATATAGTACCTGAGTAACTATGTGTTATAGCCCGGTAGGACTTTTAGTTCTCAAGATTTCCGCAGTTGGCGTTATTAGACACCTGACGTATTTAGGGCACAAGCACAGTACATACCTCGGCCAACTACGTATCAGGACACCTCTGGGCAATTCATTGGCTCCATCTATCCAAGTATGATCTTTTGCAGCATTTCCAGGATTATGTATTCCTATTCTCCATAGGTAAATGGTAAATGCTTTCTTGTAGTCCACAAAGCACAACACTGTAAGAACATTGTACTCGCAAGCTTTCTCAATGAGCATTCTGATGTTTAGGATTTACTCTCTGCCCTCTGGTGCCAGTGGTGCCTCATCCTGCTAAGGCCGGGTTGGATGCTTCAAAATGGGAAATTATGTATCACCCTCAGCCCCACGCGCAGCCCAGATCTCGCGCCTTTCAATTTCCATCTCTTTGGACCTCTGAAGCAACACCTCCATGGAAAAAAAGTTTCAAAACGATGGAAGTTTGCAAGCTGAGGTCAAAACTTCTTCATGTGAAAAGGATGTACGCTTCTTTGAGAAGGGTATTCATCATCATTGAGTTGTATAACCGCTCGAGGTGGTATTGCGTACAAATCAATGCGTACCCTTATGCCAAATTGGGTATTTGTGCTAACATCCTTTATGTTGGTGTCACCTCTATCGCGTTGATGACGTATCTCGTGGAAATTTATTTTCGAGCTTCCACTAGTAGTTTCCCACTTGCTTACTAGTGACATTTCCACAAGCACCTTGGAGCTAGCTGGGTAGTTTAGAGACCCTGAGCTCCTCAATGTTGACCTCTATAGACGCTCGAACCAGTTTCAGCTTTTTGATTTTGCTAACAGATAGCGTGCATGATCTGTTAGCTCGGCTGATAACTGGTAGTCCCCAGAACTTGGTGTGTAATGTTGATAATTGCATGCAAGATTTTTTAATTTCACACACAAGCTTGCCTCTGTAGCTGGGTTTGAACCAGGTACCTAGTGAACGGAGGTCCGCGGCTCTACCTACTACGCCACCCAGAAACTGAGAAGGGTATTATAAAACTCAAAAAAAGGTGGAAAAATGTATTGAAATCGAGGATTATCATAAATTACGTTGAGAAATAGGTAATTATTCTAGTTTAAGTAATCTAACCAAATTTCCAATAAATCATTTTTTTGAATTTCTAGAATTTTTTGTATGTTACATTACTTCTGGGACATCCCTCGTATCAAACTTGACCAGATCTACATATGTGACGTGCTCTATGAGAATCGACCTTAGGGAAAAAAATGTTTTGAGAAACATGCATTTAAAGTTTTGAAGTGTGTTTTCGCCTTATTTTTGGGTAGGTATGCAACAAAAACGTCTCCAGTAGTTTCATCTACGTCCCCTTTAGCTCTGTGACCGTTCGTGTAAACCAGTCATAACCGCATGTTCCTATGCTGCCACGCTAGCCGCGTGGCACAGCTGATGGACTATCACGCGGGAGGTACTGAGTTCAAATCCCACCTAAGCCAACCATTTTTTAAAAATTTTTTTCAGTTGTTTTTTTTTATTTTAATATTTTTTCAAGCAGATTTTTCACTGAAAATGAAATTTATTCTACTTTTTCTTCTTTTAAAAAATTAATGAATTAACAAGTTTTTATGAAGTGAAATACACGAATGGGGCTTGATAAGTGTTTGTATGCAAATTAGGTTATTTTTTACTGCCAAAATCATCAAAAATAAAAAAAATGAATTTTGAGTTGATTTTGGCCCTACCCCTCAACTTTGGGATCGATTTCCGAGGAAAGTAAAAGAGATAGGAAGTTGCGGTTTGCGCCATTGGAAAGAGCGTCTTTTTTTATATAAGAATCGCTCATTAACTTGAAACCCCTTTTTTTGACCTAAGGTCGATTCTCGTAGAGCACGTCACATATTATGATGAATGTTGCATTGAAATATTTGTCAATTTATTCCAGTTCTGATTTAACTATCGCTATAATTTCTGGTTTTTTAAATCGATCAACCAAGCGTTGTTATAAACACCCATAGCACTTGAAAATCACGATACAAAGCTGTAAAAACTCGATAATTATTATGTCCAATACTTTTGGTACTTAATTAATAACTCCATAAAATGTGATGAAAATTTCATTGAACAAACCACCAACGTGAGTCTGTTGAGATAGGCGACCTACCTATTCATTTATTATAAAATTGAAATTAAAAAAACATTTGAGTTGATATCAAATAAAAGTGTTTTTTGTTGTTAGAGGAAAACTTGTTTTGGTGGGGAGTATGCGGTAAAAAATTTCTGTAGAATTTTTTTCTCATTGATGAAGATCATCTGAAGCCACAAAAAAGAAAATTGAAGCGGGATGTATTCAAGTTTCGTATTAAAATTCACTTAAAAACTACACAATAAATAAATCAACCACGATGCAAAAAAGCAATCCTCAGCCGTTAATTTTCAAATAAGTTATTTAACACGAGTACCTACAAAATACAACCAAATCAAAAAACGTTTCGAATTTCGTTAAACGCTACATTTTCGCAGCCTATTCAACGCACTCCATACAAATAAATGTCGCACATAAATCGACAACGAATTTCCAGTATTTAGGAGTATATTATCAGCACATTTACAGATATGTCAACCGTTTGGTAACACCATTTTAAAATGATTCCATCCCTATAACACACACTACATAGTACATATTAACTGAATTCACTGGTGCAACGTTTTGTCCTATACCATACACGCGTCGAATCTTGTCGCGTTTTCCAAATGGTTCGTAAATTTAAACTTTTATCGTGCCATAGATCTGATTTGATTTCTCGACATTTTCGCTAACTCTGCGTGTGCACACTATACAGTTCTTTACTTGCGTAAAGGAAACTCACACGTTAGGATTTTATCAGGCCACCATCTCGATACGTCCTCCATACACCAAACCCTATACACTTACAGAACGAGTAGGTATACACAAAGAAAATCTCCTTATGCCTTTTATTTGCCTTAAACTTTCTCTAAAACATACCACCTTTTTCGATCGAAAAGCTATTTAGTAGAAAATTACCCGTCGATACAATAGCTAGCCAAAAAACTAAAAAAGGTAGACGACCTCCTCGAAAGAAAAGAAATCTTCTCGAGATTTTGATAGCGAAAAAAAATACACCCTCGGTGTAGCAATTAGACGTAGCGAAAAAAATCTTTAAAAAATTACGTTTTATTTTTTAATGAAAATTTTAAAAAATCTTTTGAAGTTTTCTAACTCGTGACCGTGATTATTTTCAACTTTTAATAATTATTTCATACCGATTGGTATAGAATTAAAAAGACGACGATAAAAAGTTTAGGTACCTATTTTAAGAGTTATTAAGTTCTGCATTAGGTAAATTTTCACTCCACGTGTTTGTCTAGCGAGTAGCGACCTTCATCGGCACATGTTTGAAATTCGACTTGAAAAACACACACATCGATCGTGGAAATTTAATTTACAAGTTTTAATATTTCGCAATTGAATAGACTTTAAAAAAACATCGCAGTCGTGTGTAGTAATTGGAGCACCTCACTAACGATATATTTATTCTTTCATTTGAGAAAAATTCTACCTTTGAGTAAACTTTAAGGATTTAAAAACGATTAAGAAAAAAAAAATGATAATCGTATTCCGGTAGGCACTTTGTATAAAATTGTAACACGACTTAACGTTCAGATAATAAACATAAGAATCACGATAGCATGTTTTTTCATACCAGACGAGCGTGCTAGAACACCTGGTTTGTCATATTGACGAACTATACGAGAAAATCAGTTTTTTTGGTAAACATTTGCGAATGTTTTTTTCTTGAAAAAATTCGGATAAGCGAACTAGGTAGCTATATCAACTAACTTCAATGTTTATATTATGTATTTTCAAATATTTCAAAAACAGCTCTTATTTATAAGGGATGAGAAATGTTACTACCTACCTACAATTATTATAACTCAAACGAACGAGAATAAATTATGCATACTTTTAGGAGAGATAAGAGCAAAAATTTCCTTTTTTTGATCATTTTTTTTCTTTTTTTTTTTTAAGAACACAAAAAAATTCAACATACTTACCTATTTACTTATTTCTAGCACTTATCAAAAAAATGACTAAAAACTTGAGAAAATATTCAATTACCTGTGAAAATCCATTTTGATGACGAAACTGGCAAAAATTTCAGTTCATACCCTAAAAGAAGGAGTTTTCAACTGCACAACAGCACGAACCAACGTCATAATAAAATTGAAACACGATTTAAAAAATAATTACAACTATAATAAACGATAAGATTACAAAAAAAAATCCGAAAATCAAAATCACCGAAATAAAATACGCGCGCGAAACAATTACGTAAATGTGTCGTCGAGAGAACGCTACAAATACACGTCAACCGTCAGCTACAAGTGGAAATGAAACTAAAAGGCGAAAAAGCCCTTTGCGTTAAGGATACTGATTTCTCGTATCGCCACAAACCCTTCGTGATATAACGCCGCGCCAGTGTGCTCCCCACTGCTGCCTGTCCTTGTATTGTGTACCTGTACATAAGATGCACATATGGTTGAGGTGAGGGTACTTTGTATAGATGACCAATTGAATTTTATTTATTTAATTTTTTGTGTCTCTGATCATTCTTTTTGGTTAAGTATCTTATATTTACAGAATCTCTATAATCTTCTTGATACATGCTCAAAAAACTAAGAATTTCCTTCTTTATTCTTTTTTGAAATTATCATTAAACAAAATTATAACTTTATTTAAGTAATCATTTTCAATTTATCCTTAGTTATAAAAACAATAATGATTTTTTTAAATTCATAATTAAATTAAAATTGAAAAAAAGAAAAGAAAAATGAACTTGAAAAGCTTTTGATTTTATAGAATTAGGTATCTGTTAAATAACAACTTCAGCATCCAAAGTCTCAAATGTTATCACTTGCATTAGCTTATACTTCATTTTTTTAGTGTTCAAAACTCAAGACTGCAGTGTCCTGGGGTTATCCTCAAAAAAAGTTTAAATTTCAGTACTAAAATTTTTCAAAAATGAAAATCTTTTTTTGAATTTTTTTAAAAAGGGGCTTGATTCTAGGCATACTCAGGACCCCTAAAATGACTTCAGGCCCAAGTCATCTTCAATAGGGGCGGGGGTGGGGGCTTCAAAAAAATCCGTGTCATATGTTGAAAAGAAATGCTGTTCACTACTTTTACCATGTACATTTTAATGGGAGAATTCAGGCATGATAAGGTAGGTACTTTCCTTCGCCATGGACAAAAATTCACGATAGCCACAACGAAATACCAAACTGTACTATCCACGACTTAAGAAAAAAAGAACTAAAATTAGATATGTTTTACTGGCAATAGAAACAATAATTTTTCAATTTTCAAAGTTGTGGTCATCAAATACTTACCATTTGAATATTTTCTTTTTTTTTTTCAAGAAAAAAAAATGACTCTTTTAAACGTGAGAATGATAAGCCACGGCGATGGATCTGAAAAATGGTAATCTGTACAATTTTCACAGATTACCATTCGGAGAACAGGTGACTATATTTGCTCCATGGTTGTGAAATGGGCACAGCACTGCTATTACTAAAGCAATATAGTGTAGCCATTTCACTGCAAAAAAAGTCGAATAGGAGAGCCAGGAAAAAATAAACAAAAATTGGCCACGGCAATGGAGCAAAAATTGGTTACATCTTTTTATGGCCTCGGTTTCAGGGTATAAGTATCATTCTAAAAATTTGTATTCGTTCTAATGTACTCTGGATATCACACAATAATATGTATCCTTTTTTTCTCTGAAAAAGTGACAGTGTAATTAATTTTTGAAGATGAAGTTGAAAAATTGAAAGTGGTTACAAGCCACGACGATGGAATTTTCCGGGTTTGGGGGGACTTGACCCATAGTGGAGGGGGGTTGGGGGACGTGAAACTATATGCACGTGATGCCCGAGTTGGTATCTACGCAATGCCACCGAAAAAATTTTCAATTGTAAACAGTATTCGAGTAAACCACCTGTTAACTATTCGATTTTTAAACTTTTTTTTTGAGAATTACCCCCTGTGTCTTTTAGTGCTATAGCTGTACCTACTTAATCATTTGAGTAGATATTTAAACTCTGCTACCTACCTTTAGTCTTCCTCATTTTTTTTTTTTTTGCTTTTGCCAGAAAGTAACACTTTTTTGTGTCCTTTTTTTCAATCAAGTTCTTGCTCTTGAATTTAAATTTATTATCAAGTGTTTTGGAAATGTCGCTGCTTTTTGATTTTAGAAAGCACTAATCAACAATTTTTTTCTGCGAAGGAAAAGAAAGCTGGGCACAGCTGACTTGAGTTTTTGAAAAATAGCCAAAATGTATTTTTTGAGCTTAATTTTAAGCCTATTTTTTACTAAAAAATTTCACGTAAAATTTCTAAGTAGTAAAGAAATGAGCAGCTACCACTCATGGAGATTTTCTCTCTAAGTCACATCCACTGATTGCTTTAAAGTATCATTTGTACCTACCTAGGTAATTCTTGTATTCCAAAATATTTTTTTTGTTAAAATCTACCTCTACACTCGAGTTTTTTTCAACAACTTCCTACTGTTTAAATTTTGCTAGGTACTCATTGAATGAGACAAAAGCAATGATGAAAGAATCATTTTTGTGTTTTTTTTAATCAACGGAGAAAAAAAAATCACCCACGTTTTTGATTCTTTAGTACCAAATTCGACAAGGAAAAAGAAATACAATCAGACTATCAACCTACGTATTTTCCCATCTTGCATTATTATAAATTTTCTCATCTCAAGCCGCAAAGTTTTGAAAACCTGCCAACCAAAGAACTCCAATTTTTCAAAAATTGATAGGTAGGCATTAGTAGGTAGTATGTATGTACCTATTACCTAACAATCATTTATTTTCAAAAAAAAAAAAATACCTTAATTTTATTTACTTAGGAAAAAAAGGAAACAGAACAAACCGAATGAATCACCGGTGAGAAAATTTTTGTTCGGGTAAGTACACGACTACGAGTAGTAGGTTGTGATTGATTTATAACTGGAAATGAACCGCGTATCAAACAGGTAGGTAAGCAATTTGAATTGATGACAAAGACAAGTAATAAATAGAAGTCCAGAAATGGATTTTGGAGAAAGCCTGCTTCAAAACTCAAAACTCAATTGAAGTTTTTGTACCAGGAAGCACATCTCATCCACCTGATCTATGAAGAAGAGATTATCTACGAGTAGGTACTATATACATATGTTTAAAAGGTGCACTTTTTGCTTCTCGTGTAGCGTCCTAATACTTATCTAGGAATTTTTGATATCAAAATATTAAAAGATACTGATATATACCTTATTGAAAATTTTATCAGAAACTGAGTGCTTTCGGAAGCTATTTCATTCATAAGCATTATCATCATGGCCGATGTTTAGTAAAAATGCGATTGTTAATACACGTATTGTTTCTTTTTTTATTTTTAATTCATGGTCAATGCTCGGATGAGAGTAAGTTTCATATTCAAATTTTTTACTTACACAGTGTGCCTCTGATCACGTTGAAGTTTTTGTGATTTTAATGAAAATAGGCTGATAGAATAGATTACTAATAAAAAATTATCATGAGCAGGTGTTTTTGTGACTGATTTATTAGGTACTTTAGTATTTTAGTTTTCCTCCTGAATCTAAATACGTTTAATTTTTAATTTAATTTAATTTTAGTGAAGTACCTAAGTATTTATTTATTTATTTTTACTTTCCAACAAAACAGATCCGACTTCAGATGTATCAACCACACATAATGAAGGTAGTAAGACAGTTGAAGGGAAAGCAGAAGTAAGTGTAAGCTGTTGTACCTCTACCTACTTATAAAACAAAATTACCTACAAGCATGTCACTCGATCAGCACTCACTATCGTTATATATATTTATTCAGGAGTTGGCTGAATCTGCCTCAGATATTCAATCAGAATCAGGAGCAGTCAATCAACCTCCACCGCCACCGTTACCGCAGTCACCACTAAGCACACGGCGTCCAAATGATCGTCGCAAAGCTCGCGATCGTCGTCATAAAGCGGCGGTTAAACTTCGTAAAAAGAAAGGCAGGCGAGCTCGTCATCATGCCCCAAAAGGACCGCGCTTACGTAGAATCCAACGTATTCGTCGTCGTTATAAAGCAATGGCAAAAAGACGTGGAAAAAAACATTAGGTAACTGAGCCATGGTATCACTTTTCTAGCTTTTCGGAATAAAGTAGGTAAGCATGTATCTACTGATAATTGACATGATCGTATTAACTTTCCTTCCATCGACTGTATCAAAAAAATATAAATCACTAACCAAATCGATTTAAAAAAATTCTCTCGAGATAAAAATGGGCCAAAAAAAGGTTCTGGAAGAAAATTGCCTACCTACTTAATTCCCTCCCAATTTTCGCATTTCAAGTTTACCCATCTCTATCTATTAAATACACAGTTCCAGTACCATATACCTAAGTAATTGGCTCTTATCCTAAAAAAAAAATTGTCGCATCATCAGGAGAAAATAATAAAGGTACATTTTTTCTATACGATGGAAGTTTGATTTTTACTAGCTAGATAAATGTATCTTTACATAGCGTCCAAGATTTAAAGTGATGTGAATATTTTTTCAAACGTACTATCTAATACAAGTTTTGTAATTTTCATTGAAATTTTCATTATTTTTTTATTCATTTTTTTCGAAAATTCAACTGTTTTTTTTTTTGCATTTTGAACATTTTTAAAAATTGAAACAATTTATGAAATATAGGTACAACTTTTTTGAATTTCAACCTTTTTTTTTGGTGGGTATTTTGTTCAATTTTTTTATGATTTGAACTGTTTTGAAATTTGTAAACGTTCTTAAATAAATTTTCCGGATTTTCTACAACTTTTAACATAAGTACCTAGGTATTTTTTAAAATTTGAACATTTTCTTAAAGTTTTAAACATTTTTAAAAATTTTCAAATTTAAAAAAAAACTAAACATTTTTGAATAATGAATGTTTTTTTTTATTTTGAATATTTTTTTTTGAATTTTGAACAATCAAACATTTTATTCAAATAATTATTTTTCAAATTTTCAAGATTTGTTTTCAAATTCGAACTTTTTTTGAAATACATGTTTTGAATTTTGAACGTCTTTTTTTTATAAAATTGAACACATACCCAGTGTAGAAAGGAGCGGAACCCCACTCCACAGTTGCTCGACTTGTCGCCCCAAAAAAATCACTGCAACGGCTAACACCAACATCGGTGTAAGAATTTGCATACCCTGTCTGACAGCAGGTTAATTGTAATGTTGCTTCAATAGATTCGTCGCGTCTACCCTCGAATGGTCTATCAAGCTTTCAAAACTTGACCAACAACTTGTTCATGCATAAGGTTACAAAAGAATTGTGTACTTATTTATAAAAATTCTGCTACATTCTGAAGACCCATTACTTTTCCAAAAGCTCATCGTTTAACCCAGCTGTCAAACTATAATCCTCGGAATCACAACATTATATTCGCATTGGTAGGTAGTAGGTACAAAAAAGAGGCGAGAAGAAAGAAGCCAGTAGCGTCACACAGCATACGACGAATTCCGATCACATTTATGGGTAAACCGCATACAACCCTCATGTTTTACGAACATCGTTATGGTAGCTGAAGTATATACAAAACAAATTCAGCAAACCTCTTTTCATACCGGACGATTTATTGATGACAAAACGTAGTATAAGCTACTTATGCCTTTAACGTACTTACTGATCGTAGTTAGCTTATAACTTCAGGAAGCTACTTTATTATTTTATGGTAGCTAGGTACATAGGCATATTCCCTAGTTTTTTATGCTTCAACGTCTAGGTAGGTAAGTAAGTAACTAAAAATATACTTATATAAAAAGTAAAACCGCCTTACTCATCCTACATTGAAGAAAAAAATCAATTCTGGCAAGCCCAGGGTGATATAGAATTTTTTTAAAACATTTAAAATGGGTAACTCGTGTACCTCGAGTTGAACACGTGCCATAGAAAACATAAGGGATGTTTTGTCGAAGGTATACGTCGATCAGATCTTACAGACTATACTCACATAGGTCTAGCTAGACCTATACAAGAATTCTTCTCTGTGATGAAGGGACATCCAAAAAGGGCAAACATGATCAGCCCTGTTTACAGAGAACAAAATGTAACTACCCTATTTGCATTATGGTTTGGCTTGGCTGCTGCTGGTGTTACACGAATATGAACGTGAATGAAAAATTTCTTATTATGCGCTTCATCATCAATCATTTATTAATATATGGTCGATATGTAACGCGAACTCGCTGCAAACTGCCTTGAGAAACACGTGTTGCATAACGGAGGGGGAAATAACGCTGCTTTAGGGTCAACGATGAATTTCGATTTACGGTACACGAGGGATAAGGATACGCGGAACCGATGATGGTAGCCCCATTGTAATTATCTAATTAACGTATTTTCTATGAAATTAGAATTAATATTTTATTAGAAAATGAACATACTTGTAGTTGGGTAGGTATGTGCTGTTGGGATCGCATTGAATAATTTAAAAATATTTATTGGAGAATATAAAAGACCTGAATTTGAACAAATGAAGCATGTGTTTCCAAAACGCACTAAGTCCAAAAAAATATTGATAAGAAATTCATGGTACATAGTACAATTTGGAAATGTAGAAATGGCCCAAATTGGCTGATTTTTTGATATGTTGTAGCCAAGACCTCTGGGCACAACATATCAAAAAATCAGCCATTTTGGGCCGCAACTTTATGCTAGATGGCCTTGCAACCTCAGAATCGTTGAAAATGGACTTAGTGCGTTTTGGAAACACATGCTTCAAATGCATACCAAAATTTTTCAAAGTCAACAGCTCGAGAAGAGCAATAGTAAATAACTTCATTCTCTTTGTGGTAAGAATTCATATTTTTTCGCTGACTCTGAAAATTTGTGTATTAAATATTAACTCAAGCGATCCCAACCTGGAATCTGATACCTGACACGTGACCTAATATGTACGTAGGTTAGAATAGATCGCCAAAAAAAATGGTTTGCAAATCGCTTATTTTTGGATAAATTTGTATTTTGAAAATCTTTTCTTGGCAAATATGTTCCATTAATTATGCCAAAATATGAAAAGAAATCAATTCTAAAACTGGGGAAATATCATGGAACGTAGTAATGTAAATTTTTGGATCATTTTTGCCAATTTTAAAAAATCGAAAAAAAAATAGTTACCCAGGAACTTATGAAAATTTTGAGGACCCCTGGCTCAGTCTACTGAACAGCTGGGAGCTCAACGTTTTTCTCGGTAGATTCCCATTCAAAGTAAACTTCCCCACTAATTTTCATCAAAATCCAGAATATTATTACGTACTTTTTTAGGTCGATTTAAAGAAATTGAAAGTTTGCAAAAAAATACGATTTTCTGATTTACAACGTGAAAAAAAGTTTTGACTGGTGAAGTTGAATCATTTGACCCATATTTTTACGTATCCGTTGAAAAAACTGAAAAAATCCCTTCTCTCGATAAAATAAATTCACCACAAAAAAAAACAAAATTCGAAAAAATTCTCCATTCCAAACATCAAAAAAAGTTTAAATTTATTCAGTTGCCTTATTTTGACCTCTTCTGACGTATTTCACGAAAAAGTTGATAAAAATCACACTCATAGCAAAAAAATTAAAATTCGTTCATTTTTTTAAATTTTTTCGAATTTTGATAATTTTTTGTGATGAGTTCATTTGATCGAGTGAAAGGGGGGTTTAAACTTTTTCAGCGGATACGTGAAAATAGGGGTTAAATGGATCAACTTCACCAATCAAAACTTTTTTTCATGTTTTAAATCAAAAAATCGCATTTTTTCGCAAACGTTCAATTTTTTAAAATCTATTTTACGAGATAACACCATCCCAATTTTTCAATATGTTGTTCAGTATGAAAAGTTGTCCATAATATAGGCATTTTTTTCAGAATTTCTGACAGTCGACTACGGTTTGAAACTTTTCGAGCTAATTTTTCGTACGAAAAAAAGTGGCAACACTGATTTTTATGATATCACCAAAAGGCCTTTCAAAACCTTTAACTATTGGAAAAAATTCCATTTTGATAGGTATCGCGGTTATCGAGTAATCCACTGCTGAAATGGATGATATTTCAAGTTCATTGAAAACTTTGATACCCCCTAGCAGTCTTCAACAAGGGCTAGAGGGCTGCGATTTGCGCCATTGGTCATCCCTTCAAAAAAATTTCCACAGGAAAAATTTCAAAAATAATCGCCGATCCCCTTACTAAGTACTTCTTGGTCGAATTGGCGTGGAATGCCCCGGTTGGAAATTTTTTAAACTTTGCTGTTCAAAAAGCATAAAGTCGTGGCAGCAAAATCCAGCCTCGCCAGATCTATGATAAATTGTGTGTAGTTGTCGAATTGAACAATGAGTAATGCTATCGACATAATTTTTCGTTTTTGAAAACAACCAGCCGCGTATTACGTACATTTTCAACATTCATTCCGCTTAGAAATCCCGACATACAGCTGTAAAAAATGTGAAATTATGCCTGATAAATTGATTAGTACGTAGCTCCATAAAATAAAGTGAAAATTGCATCGAACAAAACACGAGCATAAGCTTGCACGAGTTGGTAGGTGACTTCGATTTATTAAAAATTAAAAATAAAAACCTATGCCAAATTTATTTGCACAATTTGAACATTCGGGTTGTAGGGTACCTGCTGGCACAAGATTGTGAATCTCTATTAATGCACATATTTTCATCGATCAATCCCAGAAAATTTTTTTTGAAAAATGATTTCTGTAAGTTCGTTGCTTATGGAACATTGACAACAGATCATCTTTCAATAAAAATAGTGTTCACGTATCAGAAACTGTAACAACTGTAAGTATACTAAACCATGAAATGAACTAACGAAAAAAATCAAACCATCATGCAGACTGATTTTGGTAAAAAGTTTTCCATTTTGCAAAATCCGACCGACCATTTGCAATACAATCCGAGTGAAAATTTCGAAAGGCGTTCTATTTTAACTAATGCCGATGTGAATGCAAACACATGGGCCCGGTTTTCGAGCCTTCAAATCCGTAAATTATACAAGACAATATAATAGCGTTTATATGTAATGGGTATAGGTTGCAAGTTATACACAAGTAGGTAAGCATCTCTATCTACTCGTATATGTGCTGTATACCGAGTATAAAGTACCCCCGAAGACGCGTTATTTCATGACCACGTTATAGTACGTCACACCGTATTAAGAAGCCTTTTTGCACTTTATTTCAAAACACCTTAGGCTGTCGTAGCATACAGAATAAATTTACATCCGACCCGAGCACCGAGCTAATTACGTCTTACGGGGCTATCTCGTCATTTTATACGCAATCTAAATAACTCGCCTCTTCTGACTCCGGAATCCGGATTGCAGTGTAAGTATATCTAAATTCTACAGCAGACTATATAAAATTCGAGTAGACTGTAGAATTGTCATCACTCTATCTGTACTGTACCTACATACCCTACTACTACCTATCTAATATATTTTTCGGGCGCGCAACTCGACGCCGTATAAATTAAAATTGCAAATTCTATTCCATCCGAGATGCAGAAGATACGGAGCGTTTTTGGCGTTAATTTGATTCTCTTTGTATTGCCTCGACGTCAGCTCACTCAACGTGTATGTGCGGTTTAGGTTTTTGAATTTATTTTCAACGCTCACCTCTTTTCTCTCTCACGTTTCCGCTTTTTAGTCGCAATATGACGACAACGAGTCGACGATGACGTATCGTATCATCGTGTCGATGTATTTACGACGTGGTACTCGCATCTTTCTCTTGTAGTGGCAATATTGTAACACCAAATTCGCATATTTATCTGCTTCAAAATAGGTAAGAAAATTTAATACCATCAGTATTTAATATGATCGTCGAGTTGGATATCGTTCAAGGGCACTCTCTCGAGTTGAATTGTTTTGACGCAGGTGAATTTAGACAGAAAATTTCACATCAGAATTTATGAAAAAATAACGTAGCCTGCAAGTTAAGTGTAAAAGTATCGAGTTAAGATGGTGGAGAATTAATCTTTAAAATTAACAAATTGCAAATGTTTATATAAATTTAGTTGAAATTTGAAAGAAAGTTTTGGCAATTAATAGTCAAAATCTTTTGATCAACAGGTAGTGGAAAATTGAGTGTCCAAAAATGTACATATTTGTAAGTACTTAGTACATAATATTTGGATTTTAAGAACATACTTGCTGGAGCCTTCAGTGGATTTTTGGATTTTTCAAGTCTCAGAAAACAGCCACCATTAAAATATTTCAAAGAGAGGGGAGAGAGAGGTGGTTACTAAATCACATTTGAAAACTTCAAAAATAGCAAAAAATGTGATTTCTGTTTATGAGTATGCGTCCTGATTTTTTCCCTCCCTTCCCCTAACCATATTGAAGGAATTTTCTCAAATTTGGCTGTGTGGTTTAATTTGTGAGGGAAACCGTGACCTCAAGTTCGCGCATTATTCAAATTACCAAAAGTGATAAGGCTGGAGAGGGAGGGATTTTAAAATAAAAGAAGGAGAAATTGGATCAAAAATAAATGAAATATTTCAAAAAATACTTACTTATCCGAAAACGAAATTCAGCATCTTTTCAACACTGAAAAATATATAAATCTGCCGACGACAGCTCTAAAATGGTTTTAAAGCCAACATCAACTGATTTGAAACGCCAAATCAAATTCAAATCAATTCCAAATCGAATCTAAATTTGAATCAAATCCAAACAATTTTAAACCAAAAAAATGTTTATTTCAATCTCCTGCAGCTTTTCAGGTCTCAAACCCTGGATCTCATCAAATTTGGATTTTTCCATGAAAATCAAGGCTTTAATTTTCTTTTAGTTACCAAAAATCAAAAAAAAAAAGTTAGGTAGGTATGTAGGTACTAAAATTTGACTTAGTGATGTGTTTTTTCATGTTCTTTGGGGTTGGGATACTTTTTTGTTATGGTGAATGGAAGAGGAGGAATTTGCTTCATGAGATGAAATCAAAATGAATTCAAAAAGGTGTTCTATACATGGTCAAAAACATACATTTTAACACCTAACACACTATTTTACCTACGCATTTGATCTCCTCCAAATATAAGTATTTACTGCATAATACTCGTAATATGGGGGGGGGGAGCGAAAAATAAGCTGAAAAAAAAGGCTAGACAAGTAGACAGACGACCTTTGAAAAAGTACGCCAATGAGCTTGAGAATTCAGGCACACGGGTCAATGACCTTAAGAGGACAGACAGATGGATAGAAGATTGCAGACATCCACACAGACACATCACACAACCTCGAGAGGCCAGACAAGCAGACAGACGACCGCAAAGAGCGTACATACAGATAGGTCAGTGACCTTAATGGGGTCAGCCAGCGGGGTCAATGACCTTAAGATGCCACATACAGACAGACAAACGACCTTGCAAAGCCATACTGACGAATCAATGACCTTAAGAGGTCAGACCGGCAAACAGATGACTTTGGGAAGCTAGACAGTCGGGTCAGTGACCTCGAGAGTCTAGGCATACGGATCAATGACCTTAATTGGCTGGTAAACAATTTTTCTGACTTTTATCGATGATTTTTATTTGTTTTAACGCTTCATATCTTCTCCAAGTTGACCTCGCTGTAAAGCAAAAATTTGATGAGTATATATATGTTCACGACAGCACACTTATGAACCCATGTATGGGTTAATCTTGCATAAGAAGTGAACCAGTAGGTTTACCAGCCTGGCTCACTTCGTAAAGGCTAAAGTTACATAACAAGTGAGCCACCTGTTTCAAACTAGTTTTGTCAAAGTTAGCTGCGCGCACCGAATGTTTCTCAGAGATGTTCGCTAGATGTAGTACTAACATGAGGCCTATAGAATAGGAAGTACTGGTCGGCATACCCAAAGCCCCGTTGAAATTGGGTATGCATGATGATAAATTTGACTAATGATTTTTCTGCATTTTATTGCTCTATGGGAATACTGTTGATACCAAAAATTTTGATGTGGTTCAGACTTTTTGACAACCAAGCAATTTTCACAAAATTCAATATAGTTCAAAAAATTTTAAAATTTTTTTGAAAAAATTGTCTCCAAAAATGTTTTATTCTGTTTCTTGATACAGATAAATTATATATTTCAATGACTGTGCAATTAGAATTTTGATTAGTTAATTAGAACAGAAATTGAAAATAATTTTAAAAATTTTGAAATTTTGAAAAATTGGCTCATAAGCCTGCCGCGATGCCTATATATATATACATATATTCAGAAAATACATATTTTGGATATGTGATTGGCAGTTTTCAATTTCATTTCATTTTTCCTCAAACCCCCTCCCCCTTCCCCCACACTCCAATCTTGGAAATTGAAATTTAGAATATTATATCAGTGAGCTCGATTATACCATTCTGGAATAGAAGGATTTTTTAGAGTTGCGTGGGAGTTAAAATTTTGTGGAGGAGAGATTTAGGTATGTAGGTACCTATTTAACCTTGAAAAAATTATTCAATTGGTTTGAAAATGTAATAAGTATGCAGATGCAGAGAAAAATCCTAAAAGGGTAAGCTAACGGACCAAAAAAGCAGAGAAGAATGACCTAGAGAAAAAAATTATAGTTGGAAAGCATCGCGTAGATATAGCCCAAGTACAAAAATACTTACCTATCTATATTAATTTTTAAAAATGAGGAATTTTTGAGAAGATCTCTATAGATCTGGGTACCTATTTATATCTATATATATACTTTTTACCTGTGAGTTTCCTTTGCAACGACGATCACCACCGCCATTCAAAATCCACTACGAATATAATTAAAGAAAAAGCCCTCGAATGGGGTCAAGTAGGTATTCCATGAAACTAAGGTTTCTTTTTTTCTGAACATTTGCTGTTGCTCGACGATCTCGTCCGGTGTTTTGAATTAAACATAAGACAACTACACGTCGACGACGAAAAACATGACATCTTTTACGTACGCAGTGTGTACTTATCGGTGTTCTTTTCTCTTTTTTTTTTCTTCGTCATCGTCTTCGTGTCGTATCATTCTTTCTTTCGGGAAAAGTACAATCCAGAAGAAGTAATACCGTTGACATTTCGCTCCAGTCTCCTTATTTTCCTCTTCAATTATCGTATCATCAAGCAATTCTCGCTAGTACTTCTTTGTTAAAAGCTGTCCAGTTTAATTTCATTGCTCATGTTTTTGATCTTTGTTCTTTTCACCGAGGCACGGTCGTTTTTTTCTATTTCGTTGTTCTATTCGCATTTAAGGTATTAAAGTAACTAACCCTTTTTAAATTCGATAAGCGAGATGTTTTTTTCCTTTACTGTTTGCAGTTTGTTTGAATGGACGTGAACTGAAAAAATAAATTTGATTTTTGCTTTCGATTTGGAGGGACATCGACTCCTTCCCAATGTGCAAAAACGTCGACACAATGTGTCTGCTGTGTCCGCGGATTTGTGGCTGTTTGTGTCTGTTTTTTTCCGGTTTTTCAGACACAATGTGTCTGTTTTTTGCATATCTCCTATTACAAATGTGTAGGCAATTCTCACAATCAATAGCCCAACAAAAGAAAAAAAGATTCTTTTGTGTGGAACTACCAACAATAACAATAAGACGAATTCCATCCTAAAACCTAACCTGTACTGTAGACTGTTTAGGGTAGTTGCTCATACGTACCTTGATTATATATGGATACATATAGTGACAGAACCGGTTTCCTCTCTACTTTCTCTTGGATGTTTAGTTTGGTTGCTTATGGTCTCCTCCTACCCCGCATAAAGGGATGTTTCAAAACTTCATTTACAGGAGTACACCACTAGTGAAGGTTTAGAAATAGGTATTAAATTATGCATATTCGCCTATTGAGCCTCCTTAAGGAGATAATTTTTTTAGATCAATTTTGAAATAATTTATCCCTCAAAAATATGCATCTGTAGGAAATAATTTTTCAAATTTTTTGAGGTGTGTTAAGCAGTGTGTGATACTTTCAAATGGGTGAAATAATTTTTAAATAAGAAATCGTGTTATTTGAGGAACATTTCCAGCAAAACTGTAGGTAGGTCTAGGTACCTCCTTTCTTTTCATACTAACACTACCTATAAATATTATTTTTCTATCCCAAAGTAAGTAATAGGCCTAGGTATATTTTGTAATCTATGAAAAATGAGTAAAGTACATTTTTTTTCCAAAAGTGCTTCGCATTTAAAAAAATGATAGATACATAATTGCATATCTACGCAGATATCCAAACGAATAATAATAAAAAAATACAAATCATTAAGGGTTTGTGGGAATCAAATTTTTGGGAGTTTTTTTTTCGAGTCAAAAAATAATGTTTTCCAAATTTTTGTAATCAACTTTTTAATGGAGAGCCTAAATTAAATTGTTAACCAAGTCCGAAAAAAATGTAAAAAATGGGTGACACTAGTACTTAAAAATTGAAGTTGCAAACATTCAAACAACCCCCACAAAAAATATGATGGAGCTTTGAAATTTGCGTTATCTGTACCTAATGGCTAATATGTACCTACATATCAGACTCCTAAAAGCTATTTCATTTTACTGTGATAACGAAAATGATGTGCAACTCAACATACATTTGAGATAGGCAACCATTCCATCAGCAGGCGGTCACATTGTGAACGTCTTACCGGTTTTACAGTCACATAGTGTCTGGTTTTCACTACACAATGCGTATTGTTTTGAAAACAGACACAAAATGTCCGTTTTACTGGATTTGTGTACTGTTGTGTCCAATTTTTACGGACACGCTTGCACATCGGGTTGTCGCGTCGTTAATTCCGCAACATCTTTGTTTTTATTACCTAACGTCTTTGCCGGATCATCAGGGATGGTGATTTCATTTGAATGCAAATTATACGCGTGTGTTCGAAGGTTGGTGCTATAAAGTCTAAAATTCTATTTATATGCATGTGGGTACTTGATATTGCATTAAAAATTTATAAAATTGCAGCGGTGTATTATGGATCCAGAGGGTAAGAAAGGACGACTCTGTGTGCGGTGGGTCTTGGGTGATTTATAACATTTCCCTCTCTCAATATTGTGGTCCTTTTTGGCGGAAAATTTACATTAATAGATGATTCTCAGGTAGGTACCTAGTGGGTGATTTTTTAAACACAGATTAATTAATAATAATACCTACCTACTATTTAAGAAAACGAAAGCTCCAAAAAAGTGACATTTATAATCTATCATTCAAGAAAAAAAAATGGATCAGAGAGTAAGAAAGGAAAGATGCAGAAGACAAGAACAGGAGAGAGAGAGAATAAAAATAAGGCAAACCGAAGAGAAGGAAAAAAGTAGGCCACGTTAATTACTTCATCCTTCATGAATAAAACAGCTTAAAAGTCGTAGTAGGCTTTCCGGGCGAAGATAATTTGCTTAAAATAAAATATTACGTCGCATGGCAGGTTGTTTTGTTTCCATTTGAAATTTTACAAAATCCTCTTATTATTGTAGCAGGTAAAAAAGAAAACATTTTTTTTTTCACTACACCGAAGAAGGACTGCTTAAACAACCATTTCGTACTTTATCTCTGGCCCAAAAGAAGAAATAACAAGCTTTAATTTCACTTTCAACATTATTACCTACCGGGGAGGCTTTTTTCTCGCGATTTTCGGCCAGACTTTAAATACGGATTTGAAATTTAATTTTATGACGGTAATTTCTGCCTCGGTGCACTGCTTTCCAAGACATTTAATGCAACTGAAGAAACATAGAATGCGTAACTTGACCTTGTGATGTGTTTTGATGGGATAGGATGAAGAATTGCTGGAAATTTGAACTAAAAACTGCAAATATTTCAAAAACGTTACCCTTAACATCGACTGTTAAAATTTTTTGTTCGAATAACACAACAATCCAAAAATACTAACGTACCATAGGGTTTTTGAAAACGAATGTCACGCCAGAAATTATAAAGTTTTGCTCGTGTACAGATGTGCACATTTGGCATATCTTCTCCACCTCTGCAGTCAAAAAAACAATACGCAAACATACGAGATAGATATCACTTTGTCTTTTGGTGTAATATGAATGAAATTTTCGTAAACGATAGCACCTAAATTGCTCTCAGCACTCACAGTGCACCACTTGAAATGAAAATCTATCTTAAATACCGCTCGTAAATCACGACCACCGTATTTTGCTACATAAACCGAAATTTCGGATTTCTTAAAGCAATTAAAAGCTCGGCTATAATTCCTTTGGAGTAATTATTTAGTGTGAGAGAGGACAAACGAGGCAGGCAAAAGTAGAGGAGAAGGGGAAAAAATCAGACGATTTAAATGCCGAACCGAACTTAAGTAAAACGGAAATGCTTTTAAAATTAATCGATCGGAATTATTTACGACTTAATTTTAATTAAATTAATAACCGCCGATGTATTTCTTAGCGTCAGAAACATTCATTAAATATAATTCACCCTCCGGTGTATGGTAATTTCGTTTATGAGTCGTTAAGCCGGCTAATATTTGTATAATTTAATATCGATTATTTACGAATTCGTTCAGGTGGTCGTAAAATTATAATAGGTAACTGGTGTATTTGGAAAAATTTTATTCAAAAGCTGTGTTTGCAGAAAATTTTGTTGTTGAATAAGGAAAACATCGTCTGCTTACAATCGGGTAGGTTTTCTTTGTAATTTTCTCCCTTGTTTTCATTTTTCCCCAACTCCACCTATACATTTTTATAAATAAATTTTCCAATTTATACCTACCCAAGTCCCTAAACCTAATTTAATAAAGTACCATAGGTAATAAACTTCAACTGAATAAGTCGTGCACTCATTTTAAACTAATTTTATGAAACATTACATAGCTAGAAACTAGAGTATGATGAAAACTTCATTGCAACACAACGAATACCACCCGAATATATATATTTCTTATTCGAGCAAAATTGTATTACATGTGCATCGACCCGGATAAACAGTTTTTGAAAAGAAATTGTCCGAAAAATCGAGTGTACACGTTGACTGCGTTGTATTATCGAATTACCCTCGCCAGTGTGCTTGTGTGAACTACATCTTGTTTAAACATCGAGAAAATTATTTCATTTTGTTTTCCGATGTGATGAAGTTTTTTTCCTATAGTTTTTTCCCTTCTGCTTTATCCTTTCTCTTCAGTATAAACGCAAACCCATCATATGCACGCTTTCTCTGGCAAATTTATAACGTTTAAAGAATAAGATCAATGTTGGGAAATGGTGTAAATCTTCGTTTACCATATGAGCGACCTCTTTTCTTTTTTGGAAAAAAAAAAGTATGATTCTTTTTTTCTTACAATAATATTGCTAGGCGAAAGTATCCGGATGTAATTTGACAATTTATGAGCTCCATGGTGAACAATTCCGGAAAACTTACATTATTAGGTAACAATATAGTCTACCAAACTGTAAATAGTATACCTTAGGTACAGGTAAAAAAAAAAAAAAAAACATTTTGAAGGGAACATTCGTGGAATTAGGAATTACTTGCAGCGTGCAGCGCTACGATTTCTTATACCTGATATTGCAAAATTAAATTTTTGCGGTTTTAAAGAAAATTACACGATTTGGGATTTTTTTAATTCAAGTTTGTAGAACACAGATAGGTAAGTACATAGGTAACATGAGAATAATTTTACTCTGAAAACTGGTGACTTCTTGGTGACACAAAACTCATTAGGTACAAAATCGATCGCATACCGTCACTGCTTGATAAATCTGTCAATTGTCATCAAGGAGCCACCAGACCATCAAATATAAATTTTCCATGGTTTGGTAACTTCTTGGTGACGGATCCAGCAAAAGTTTCCAAGTACGAAATCGATCACATAATATGGTCGCTGCTTGAAGTCAACAGACTGTCAATATAAATTTTCTATTGTTTGGAGACTATTTGGTTAATGATTCGCCAACAGAAGACTAACCAAGAAGTCACCAGACTGTCAAATATATATTTTCTATGGTTTGGTGACTTATTGGCGACTGATTCACCAAAAGTCACTAAGTACAAAATCGATCACATATGGTCACTACTTTATGAATCTGTGACCATAGAGTCACCGGACAATAAAATATGAATGTTCTATTGTTTGGTGACTTCTTGGTGGATGATTCACCAAAAGTCACCAAGCACGAGATCGATCGCATGTAGTCGACTGCTTTGGTGAATTTGTCATCAAGGTGCCACCAGACCATCTTTAAATTTTCTGTTGTGTGGTGAATTCTTGATGAATGATTTACCGAAAGTCATCAAGAAGTCATCAGACCATCAAATATAAATTTTCTGTTGTGTGGTGAATTCTTGGTGAATGATTCACCAAATGTCACCAAGAAGTCACCAGACTATCAAACATGAATTTTCTATTGTTTGAGTCACCATGAAGTCGCCAGACTGTCAAACATGAATTTCCTATTGTTTGCTGACGTCTCGGTGAATGATTCACCAAAAGTCACCATGAAGTTACCAGACTGTCAAAAATGAATTTTCTATTGTTTGGTGACTTCTTGGTGGATGATTCACCAAAAGTCACCAAGCACAAGATCGATCGCATATGGTCACTACTTTATGAATCTGTGACCATGAAGTCACCAGACTATAAAATATAAATGTTCTATTGTTTGGTGACTTCTTGGTGGATGATTCACCAAAAGTCACCAAGCACAAGATCGATCGCATGTAGTCGACTGCTTTGGTGAATCTGTCACCAAGGTGCCACCAGACCATCTTTAAATTTTCTGTTGTGTGGTGAATTCTTGGTGAATGATTTACCGAAAGTCATTAAGAAGTCACCAGACGATCAAATATAAATTTTCTGTTGTGTGGTGAATTCTTGGTGAATGATTAACCAAAAGTCATCAAGAAGTCACAAGACCATCAAATATACATTTTCTGTTGTGTGGTGAATTCTTGGTGAATGATTCACCAAATGTCACCAAGAAGTCATCAGACTATCAAACATGAATTTTCTATTGTTTGAGTCACCATGAAGTCGCCAGTCTGTCAAACATGAATTTCCTATTGTTTGTTGACTTCTTGGTGAATGATTCACCAAAAGTCACCATGAAGTTACCAGACTGTCAAAAATGAATTTTCTATTGTTTGGTGACTTCTTGGTGGATGATTCACCAAAAGTCACCAAGCACAAGATCGATCGCATATGGTCACTACTTTATGAATCTGTGACCATGAAGTCACCAGACTATAAAATATGAATGTGCTATTGTTTGGTGACTTCTAGGGGAATGATTCACCAAAAGTTACCAAGAAGTCGCCAGACTGTCAAATAGGAATTTTCTATTGTTTTCGTGAATTCTTGGTGAATGATTCACAAAAAGTCATCGAGAAGTCACCAGACCATCAAATATACATTTTCTGTTGTGTGGTGAATTCTTGGTGAATGATTCACCAAATGTCACCAAAAAGTCACCAGGCTGTCAAAAATTAATTTTCTATGGTTTGGCGAATTTTTAGTGAATGATTCACCAAAAGTCACCATGTACAAAATCGATCGCATATGGTCACTGCTTTATGAATCTGTGACCAAGATCGCCAGACTGTCAAACATGAATTTTGTATGGTTTGGTGAATTCTTGGTGACTGCTTCATCAAAAGTCACCAAGGTGTCACCAAACTGTCAAATATAAATTTTCTGTAGTTTGGTGACTTCTTGGTGAAACATTCACCAGAAGTCGCCAAGCGCAAAATCGATCGCACATGGTCACTGCTTTATGAATCTGTGACCAAGTACAAAATCGATTAATTATCTACTTATGCTCACTGCTTGGTGAATCCGTCGCCAAAGGGTCACCAGACTGAGAAGTATGAATTTTTTATTTTTTGGTAACTTCTCGGTAACAGAATCGTCGAAATTCACCCCAAGTACAAAATCGATTATACATGACTTTTACCGTCCAAAGTGACTGAAAATGAATTTATTTGCCAAAAAATTGGAGGTACTTGTACGTATTATTGACAAGTACAAACCAAAATTCGCCAATTTTTCCCTGTTTGCTGATACAATTTCCAACTGGAAAATTACATTTCACAATTTTAGAAACCCCTCAAATCCTCTTTTCAATAGTTGAGGCAGGCTAAAACTTACGTTTTGACTTAAGGCATCAAAATCATTCATACTACATAGGTACCTACCTATACGTTGGTAATTATTGTAATTTATTCATCGACTCAGCTTTATCACAATACTTCAATTTCATTTCACTCATTTTCACCGAACCGAATGCAATACATATCATTTTGCAATGATGAAAGCTGTACCTACAGCTTTATAGTAGGTCTAGGTGTATCTGTATACCTACATATGGCAAGTTTCCTCATCTATGAAAAATATAAAATCATAATGAGTTCTAACCTATCCAGATCTATGAAAAATTACAGCAGTTACATTGAATCACGTGCAGGTAATTATTTCATCGACACAATTTCAATTTTTGGTTTTCACAACGATTAACCGCGCATGACGTGCATCTGTTTAAAATTTGTGATAGGACTTTATGGTGTAAAGCTGCGAAAACGTGAAATCATGACAAAAAATTGTTGAATAACATCGTAAAATATTGCTGAAATCGCATTGAACAAAACACGATCATAGTTGAAATGACTAGTTGTTCATTTACAAAAAAAAAAATAATAAAACTAAAATAAAACCATTTACGTGTGCAGGTCTAGGTACGCCAATTTTATTTGCACTACTATTCGCACGCGTACGTTTACCTACTGAGGCAGAAATTAATTTTTTTTTGAAAAATTTGTTTTCAATGTAACATTAACACCGCATAATTTTCGGGTATTCGTACGTATACATTTACTCAATAAGGCAGAAATAATTTTTTTGTGAAAAATATGGTTTTATTGGAATATATACTGCATAATTTTCGTGTATACCTACTAATCGCTATTCGTACATAGGTACTTAATGAGGTCAAAATTAATTTTTTTTTAAACACTTGTTTTCATTGTAAAGTAACATTAAAGCTGCATAATTTTCGTGCGATTGGTTAAAAACTTAATGTTAAAGCATAATGTGTTGGTATATTGTTCAAACGAAATTGACTATGTATCTGGTTCAAAGATTGATTTCTAAGGAATGTGGACCTAGTACTTGCAAAAGGTAAGAAAAAAGAATCATGAAATACTTAAACTTTCGAAGGGATCTATAAAATTTGAGTTTTTAACTCATAAGAAAAATTTTTCAGTGAATAGCTGAAGCTCCCTGACACAAGATACATACTATGGATCTCAAATTGTGAAAGTTGCTGTAAAAATTCACCGTTTAGTGATAATTCCCGTAAAAAAGTGATCACGAGTAGAGTGGATCGAATTTATTACTCGACAAAGACCAGTCACAATTTGTTGTTTGTTATTACATCCATGATTATGACTCCAGTGATTTGTTATGATTTCCTGGAAAAAACAGAGACCTATGGGAATAATGCAAGTATTTGATTTCGTTTAGATTATTTTTTACAATTATTATTATTTTTCATTTTTATCAATTTTTTTTTCAATTAAGAAATAAACATTAGACCACTTTTCTATAGTTTACCCTCATTTATGAACGTAACCAACCACTCACAAAGGAGTTATATACAAACTGGTAGAAATTATTTTTAACTGGCAAAACTAAATTGAAAAGATGCATGCGAAAATTTATCATCAGCCCAAATCTCAGCAACTGAAGTGCATTTTTTGATTTTTGGTGAATTTTTGAAAATCAAATTTGGGCAAAAATTTGGGGAAAATTCACTCTTCATAGGTAAAAAAACAATCATTTCAAGCCTTCCCCTTCCTTTACCCCAAAAAATCAAATGAGAAACAAAACAATTATTTTTCAAGAGTACTTACACCTTCATTGTCTCCTACACACACACGAACACACACAGATCCAAGCAAAAACAAAACAATCCATTCCATTATCTTAGTTCTGCAACAGTTACGTCATGGAAAATCATTTCTTGCCAGTATAAGCTTTGACGCAATAGAAAAACAATTCGGTACATCGAGACCTAATTGAATTTACACTTCGACAAAAGAGAATTTTGTAAAAGTTTATAAACAAATAAAAACGTTACTTGTCACTATTCGCCATTCGCCATCATTAAGGTGTACGGGTTCGAATGCTAACGAAGATGCAGAGTTTCAAACAAAAAAGCTGCCGAAGAGAAAACTTCCGTTAATGCAGTTTCGAATAAATTTTCAAGCTTGGTTCCACCTACCATCTTATACTCGAGCTACTTCCGACAATGAAGCCCCCCAGACCTTGACACTACTACAATAAAACTGTACCATCTACCATCGAGTTTTTATCCTAAGGCGGCGGAATATTTACGGAAAAAGTTTTACGAAAATTGATAATAAATTGTCGAGGCATCCAGGTCGGTGGAGTATACTCGTAGTATATTTTTCTTCTCGCGTAAAATAAGATCGCTAATTTTTTGTCTTCGTAAACGTAGGAAAATTTACTAAATTTAGAAGTTACCTACGACAACCTAAAGTGGTAGGCGTTTTAAGGGGGTCACGAATATTTTATAAGATCATTGTTTGTTTTATTTGGTTAAATAATCGCTAAATAATTCCGCTTCAAGGAAACAGATGTGGTCTGGAGATAATGAAAAATATTTCCAAAAGTATCGATAGGATATTATTTTCCTACCTACTTGAGACTTTATTTTAAATCGCTTTCCTCCCTCACAAAAAAAATTGAAAGTGATAAAGAATTGCCCAATCATTTTGTTACTAGTATCTATATGCCCAGGAAAAGCACTTTCAAGATTTAACAGGTGTAGGTGCACAGATCAATTTGATGAATTGATGGAAAACTAAGTAGGTAAGTACACATAAGTACCCTTGATATAAATAGATTGAAAATTTTGAATTTTAATTGATGTTATAAATAAATTTTCTCGTTTTTTTTTTCAGGTTCATATACCTACTCATAGATTATAAGATATTATTTTACTACACAAAAATCAAATTACACCCACGGTTTGGCATTGAAAATTTAACAATAATTACCACCCACCAAGGCTAAAATTAGGTCGGAAAAGCTACAGCTTGTTTTGAATGAAATAAATTATTGAAAATGTAGGAGGAGCTAAAAAAGTAGAGTCTAGTTTACAAATAATACACGCGATAGATATTCGATTGTTATGTGTACTTATTTCCCATATACCTAGTCTTCATATACATAGAAAAAGTTTTTCATCATATTGGCTGGATACACCAACTATGCAGGAAGTATACCCACTATATAGTTTGGAATCAAACCCAGTACACCTACTACCTATACAATAAACATGCATGTTGGAAAAATAACAGCAACGATTTTTTAATAAAGTTGGTTTATTTGTTTGAAAAGTCACGCATACCAGCGCGTAAATGACATGTTAAAGTCGTACCGACGTTCTTTCGACTTGGAAATGAAGCAGGTACATAAAACAAAAAGACGCAGGGTTAAACTCTTTATACACATAAATACAAAACGAACCGATAACTTTGTGTCCATTTGGCAAAATAGCTAATTTCTACTACTACGCGAGGTTTAGAGAGAATTACCAAACTAAAAGGGGCGAAAAATAAATACCACGCGTTATAATTAGTGAAATCTATTAGGTAGGTACCTGTCTACGATGTACAATTGTACATCTACTGTTAAACTTTGCCCACGGAAAGGAAAGTGTTGTATAATGCGCCAGAATCGTAATGAATAAATTTATAACGAACGTGCAAATTAAATTATACTCGGATTTGTGTACGAATTATTGTTACAAAAAGGATTAAGTTTTCATATTTCGCGTATTTGCCGAGAAAATTATTGCTCGGGTGGGTGCTGTGTAGATATAGGAAAGTGAGTTTTTTGCACCAGGAAATTTACTGGTTTGGATTTTTGGCGGAATAATGTCTGTTAATTTAGAAGTAGGTATCCGAGGGTTTCCAAATACATAATTATATCGAAATATTTCGTGATTGTCTGAAAAAAGTGCACATTATTGGTCTTAATTTAAAATTCTACATCTAACTATGGTAATGCATTGGTTGATTTCAATGACAGAGTTTGGGTGCAACATTTCAAGCAACATGAAAATATCATTTTAAAAATACCTACCTACCAATTACCTATACCTACATTGCACTCCCCCCGGGCAACTCTGGGACAATTTTTTTTCTATAGGGGACATCCTAAGAGACATTTTTCAGCAAACTTTCCAAAAAAAAGCTAGCCTTACTAACAAGATGGCGGATATTTCAATTGACTGATTGATATGAGGAAATATGATCTCCCTAAGACTGCAAGTATGGTAATGTGAGAACTCCTACTACATCTCTATGACGTTTCAATGACGTAGCTATCCGTGGCACACAGCTCGAAGGCTCGTGCATCGGACCTTTTACCAGCATTCCAGCAACGATACTCTTGGTTTCGACCGTCGCGAAGGTTGGTACTTGGTCAAAAAGTAGCATAATGAAATCTATTAGAAGGCAGAAGAGGATCCCTCGTGTGTATCCTCTTCCCCTTTTTTACCGATGTTACCCACTACATTAAAGTGGTTAATATGAATTGAGGAGGCGAGAAGCAAAGGGCGATAAGTCACAGATTTTTTTTTTTTGAGTTAGCATCACTGTCTTTAGTAAAATTCAACGAGGAATCCAGTGATGTTGGTTTCGAAACTCCAAAGTAATTTTAAACGGGTGAAAATCTACAAAAATGTTTTCAAACGGCGACATATGGCAGTTAAGTCCGCGTAGGTTGGCGTCAAAAGGCAATAAGTCCACCTTTTTTGGTACTTTTTCGTGTTTATTTTTGTCTTACCTGTAAAATAATGCCTAGACCATAACAGAAATGGATTCTGCGTTAAATTTTGGTTAAGAAAACGTTTTGGTATTTATGTTTTAGGTGTTCAATATTGAAAAATCCTCGAAAATGTGTGGAAATGGCGACAAAAGGCAATAAGTCCACCTTTTTTGCTATTTTTATTGTGTTTATTTTTGTATAACTTGTAAGAACAATGCCTCAACCATAACAGAAATGGATTCTACGTTACATTTTGATTAAGAAAATGCTTTAGTATTATGTGATTATGGCGTTAAATATTAAAAATCAGCACAAATTTCACATACTGAAGCAAAAGGCGATAAGTCCAAACAAAATTGCCCCAGCGCCCCCACATAATTTTTCAAAGTGCAAAATATGGGGGATTAGTTACTATGAGTCTGCTCTTTCATTTAAGACCAAGTTTGAAAAAATTGGTTGACCCAGAGCTTCACAACGGTTCTTTGCATTTTTCTCCAAAAAAAAAAAAAATGTGACTCATCGCCATATGCTTATTGCCTCCTCAATTTCTATCATGATCTAAATAATCGTATGTGATAAATCGCGGTATCTTTGTGTATTTCTCCGATCCTGCTAGCCATTGGAAGTACTTCTCCTCTGAAAAGGTGCTTCATGTATTACATTTCTGTCGATGCTGACTATTATTGGGGTACAGCCACCGAAAGAGACAGAAAACTTGGACATTATGCGTACAGTTTCAAGGGTAAGTAATTACCCCCTTTTATCCATTACTGTATATTAATTATATTTTTACTTCATCGCTACTTAATAACAATGCTTTTACATTATTATTAAAATTATTCTATTAAATAACGCGAGTTGTAAGGTAGAAGCCAGAGCTTGTATCCATTATAAAATAACTCTAAAATTATTTTATATTCGCTTTATCTATTTTAACGTGTATTTTTCTATTATTCTTTACTATCAATAAAACACATAAAATAACACTTGTGTCGGCTATGTGTATTGATTTGATAATTTGGAATGATTAATGTGAAGAGTAGATGGTATTGATTGAACCCTCTCCTAGAATCTGAGCTATCCAAGGCAAGGCAAATATTCACTACGTAAGGGAATATTTCTAGACTCAACCACATAAATAGGAATTATGGTAATTTCCCTCTATCCCAGTCATGTCTAGTCTCACTCTATCAAGATCAGTCGAAATCACTGATTTTGCTTTCTAAAAAAAAACTCGCACCAAAATTTTTCAACCAGATCAAATTGAATCGAATGAAAATACAAAAATTTATTACCAGCCAGAATTTCAAGTTCTTTGAGTGCATTTTTCGAATTTTGGTCAATTTTTTAAAATAAAATGTTGACCAAAAATGAGGGAAAAAATCAACATTTTCCCCAAACTGATCTAGAAAACTGAAACTTGGGATATATGTACCAACCCTATTTTTGAACTGCCAAATCAATTGGAAACGGGTTCGAATCTTTTAGAGCAGTTCAAGAGCCTCCAGCGGATTTGGGAAGGTTGAAATTTCCTCAAAATTTTATCGAATATAGAGTTGGAAAACCAAAGTTTTCTCTGTTCTCTAATTTCAACACTCTATTAAGTCGACTACAAGTGGCAAAGTGGCGTTGGAGCCTTCAGCGAAATTTTGAAAATTACTGGTGCCTCCTGCAGGTGTTTTAATGCTTGAGATTTACATGAAATTTTACCGAATGGCCGGAATGGCGTTGGAAAACCTAAATTCACTTTGTACTCCAATTTCAACACCGATATTAGGTTGACTGCAAGTGGTTTCAAGTCATTTGAAGCCTTCAGCGAATTTTTGAAATCTCAGTTTTCCAAAAACGACATAAAAATCCTATTACGTACACACCATGCAAGATAATATGTTTCCGATTTTTGAAAAATTGCCTGTATCTACCTAATCGGTCAAGTGGGTCACTAACGAACACCGATCTCGACGGTACGCACTGTGGTTAATAGCGTGTTGAAATCAAAGTGCAAAGTAAATTTCAGCTTTCCAACTCTATTCGGTAATTTTTTTGGAAATATCAAGAATTGAAAAATCTGCTGGAGGCTCCAGTAATTTCCAAAAAGTTACTGGAGGCTCCAAAACGACTACTTTAGAGGCCAGACAGGCGAACAGATGACCTTGGGAGGCTAATCAGGTGGGTGAGTGACCTTATAGTACAGGCACACGGGTCAATGTCCTTGAGAGGCCAGATATACAGGCAAGCAGACGACCGTAGAAAGCCATATGCATGCATACAGACAACCTTGAGAGGCTAGACAGATGGGTCAGTGACCTCGAGAGGGCCGGCAGGTGTACAGACGATCTTGAGCGGACACACAGACTGGTTATTGACCTTTAGAGGCCGAACGGAAGACTGATGACCTTTAGACAGCCAGACCGACGGGCTAATGCAAACTTAAGAGGCCAAGCAGGAATACTGACGACATTGGGAGGCTAAATAAGTAGGTAGGTCAATGTCTTTGAGAGTCCAGAGGTATTGGTCCATGGCCTTTGAAAGACCAGACAGACAGATAGTCTTGTGAAGCCAGACAAACGGGTCAATAACCTTGAGAGGCCAGACAAGACTAAGACGACCTTGGGTATAGCCATACCGACGGGTCAATGGCTTCAAGATGCCAGACATACAGATTTACGTACCTAATTTAAAATTCAAAAGTCAGTTATGTACCTCAGCTATAGGTAAAAGCGTTGAATTATGTCTATTAAATAATTCAAAATTATAATTTTTTTTCTTAACCGGCAATGAATTTTATTGCTTGATAAAAAAAATAAAAAGTATAACTTGTTCCAAGTTGTTCCCTTGTTCATGGCAAACAACGTTCTTTAATAGGTAATAGGTAGGTAGGTAAATAATTCTCTTTAAAGTGATCTGATCAAAGGAGTGTAAGAATTATTTGAGTTTTCGTTCCAGACAATGTCAGCCTGGAGCAATTTGAATTCGAATGAAAGTTCCACTTAATCTTTCATAACTTCAATAAGTAAACTGAAAATTAAAGTTTTTGCTTTTTACAGATAAAAAGAATAGCTTCTTGGATGATTGAAATGATAAAACAAACAGATAGCTCGCTCACGTACTTTCAAGTAAATACATAAAATATGCAAGCAATTCTTTTTGTCATAACAAACAGAAAAGTATTTGTAGTTAACAAAAAAGATACCCAGGTATAGTTTTAGTTCTACTTTTGGTATACCTGAATCAGTTCTTCAACCAATACCAACTTTTTCAATACTTAAGCAATAAGCACATTTTCAAAACACCATTTAAACATTTATTCATTCCTGATTCAGTAAAAATTCCGCGCGGACGTCGACCTCGAGATAATTTTTCACCTATCATCCACATACCTACCATAAACAGTCGGAATCGAATTCCAGGCTGATTTCGTAAACCGTTCACGAAACTCGTATAAAAATACATTTCATTAAAAATTTATCTTTTGGGTAGCATTTTACTACGAAGGAAAAAAAACCCTTCGATTTACTTACAATCTTTCTCGCTTCCATGTTGCAATGTAAATAGAAATAACGCATCTTTAGAAGCACCTGCCATTTATTTATTGGTCGTAAAAGGTAAAAATTATTTTTTTTTTCCAACAAATCGAAACACGAGTAATGAAAATTTAAATTTTAAACAACTCTTTTCCAAATTACATTGATACCTACGCATACGAGTATTCGTACTGTAATTTTTCCACTTTTGTAGGTATATTAAATATTCAACATACCGATACAAAAATATATTTCCAATCTGGTTCAACTTTCATTTTCCTAAAAATCGATTAATTATAATTGACTACCTATAGGAACCATTTTCTACACGTGTACTATTTTAGTGTGTTCAAACTTGATTAAAACATTAAGCTCTTGGTGTAATGTTAAGTTAGAATGATTTTAATATGAGTTCTAATGGTAGGTAGGTCTAATAGGTTTACGTATATACTACATATGTATGTACATTTATTAGTACATATCTACTCCACATGTGTAGGCGTACTATACATATGTACATGCTCACTAAGTTGATTGCGCTGCTGCATTCGTAAATAAATGTAGATATGCTACATTTTATATTGGTAAACTTTACCAACTTTCATACATTCAGATGCTTCTCTGATGTAAACGTGTAGCCTATAAAGTTTTTTATTCTAGTGTTTTACGAGTGTTTACAGCCTCCGTATACTCGAGTTAACGTAGGTACCTACGTATTTTCCATATAAACTTGGGAACACGGTTCCCCAAATATAATGCATACTCTTATTGTAGGAGAAATAAAATAATAACTTTTTGGCTAAAAAGTATCGAAACTTGGTCAAAAGGCACGTTTCAGCCACAATTTTGTGTTGGAAAAAAATGATCAAAAATCTGACGAATTTCAAAAAATTTGAACATCTGAAATAATTTGACGATCGTTCTTTCCTATGGGTGAGAAAATTAAGTAGAATTCCTTCATTTCCTATCACAAATATAAAATTTATTTCGAATCTCAGCCACACACAAACTTGATCTTGATCACTTGAAGACAGAAGTCTCGTCCAGTATACTTAGGGCCATTTTATAACTTATAATTATTAAGAAGATGTGCACACTCGTCGTACCAGGAAATCTGGGTAATTGACACTGATGCATGTAACATAAAAGTAGTCCCGATTGGCACATTTTTGGTGATATCTGACTACTCATTTCTGCAGTCAGAAATTGCCGTTTTGACAGTCAGATTCGTAGTCTGACTACAATCAACCAATCAGAAACAAGTATTTTTTTGAAATTCCAAGATGGCGTAGACTCGTCAGAAGACTGAGTGGAGATCTGAGCGTGGATCTGACTAGTCAGATCCACACTCAGAACCACAGTCAGATATTGCCGTTTTGGCAGTCAGAAAATACATTCTGACTGATATGTGGTCATATCCCTATTCAGATGCACTGTCTAAAAAATGCCGTTTTGCCAACCGGGGTGAAGATAGAAATGTGTAGGATACACGATCAGAATAGCAACATCAAAGAATCTGCAAGATACTTTGCGTCAACTACTCGGGTTCACTGTATAGTTAATCGTAACGGTTTACTTTGTATAGCAATCTAAGCCAGAAGCAGATAACCGATGTTAGGTACCATAGATTATCATCTATGATGAATTAAACGTGATGCTGGTGCTTTCCTCTTATACTCTACAACTCGTATATACTGCTGGTGGAAAAAAACTCACCTATTACCTAAGTGTGCAAAATATGAGAAATACATTTCGCCGTCAGTTTGGCGTACTTTGATCTTAAATTAACATCACATCAAAGAAACACCACGCCATCCAACCCGCCTGTATCCATCGTAACTTGACATATTTGTGGCGAAAACAAGATCATGCTGCCATGTGGAAAACTCGACAAAGCAAAGCGAGTTATTTCTTTATTTTCGCTCGTCGACGCGATGTATGTATGTATCTACTATGTAGAAAAACCCAACTGACGAGCATACCCATACCCATACCCGTATACTTAAAATTATTCGTCTTGTCATGACGTAAGCCATGCTATATACGTAGAAATGGAAATTCCGTTGTATGAAAGTTTCAGTTTGCGTTGGAAAAGAAAATCTATTATTTACGCAGATCATCGACCCTACTTATAGAGAAAGAAAATAACCTCGCAAAAACGTGATTAATTTGTATTCCATATTCAACAGCAAGTTATTCTTATACTGTACGAAAAAGTTACAATACCGAGTAATAGCTGGAGAAAAAGTAATAAGACAGATTTCTTATTTTCTTTCTTTCACTCCTTGACAGGATAGTATAAGATCAACATTACAAGATCGCTTTTTCGGATGTTTTCGTTTTTATGCTCACAATAGCCTACTAGGCTACTACCTATTTCCAGTATTTCTTACCTATTTACTTTGAAAATCGTTTTCAAATTATTCCTCATTGTGTTTTTTCTTCTTCCACTGTGAAAGATTCCTCGAAAAAAATACTTGCTAAGTATAGGTAGCATGCATTACTCCCTTCAGAGGAAAATAATTTGATCTGATCAGAGGTTCATTCCATGTCAACTCAACCAACGTTTTGAGTCATGTATTTCGATTTCGCTCAATTTTTTTTTACAATATATACCCACCCAGTAAGTAAGAACCCCGCAATAAGTTTGGTCCAAGCCTCCTCAGGGAGCGGGTGGGGGGGCATTATTTTCACATTGTCTCGAGATACTTAACTTCAGCAGCCCATTCCTCCAAAACTATGATACTTTGATCAAAACTGATTTCACAGTTCAAAAGGGCATTGCATTTAGAACTTTTTAAACATTTTGAAATTTTCAAAAGTTGTAAGTTGAACTTTTAAATTGAAAGTTCAAATTTCAAAATGACGTTGTAAGTGGGAGCTATACCATTTAAAATTTCAAAAAAATTGCCAAAGATGCACCTTTTGATGTTTTTTTGAAATATTCGAGTTTCAAGATGGGATCTCTCAATGGAGAGGGAGCACATCCACCCCCAATTTTGGGCGAAACTTTCGAAAGAAAATCTGGGGCATGTGACATATCGAATTCCATGTCTTCGGTGACGCTGAACACGAATATGACGTCCGATTTTTGATAAGACCCCATCCACGGCCCCCAGCACCTCCACAAAGGGGGTAAAAGTTCAAAAAAGTGTTTTGTTCGTGTGACACATGGAATTGTATGTTTTTGGTGACGCTGAACACGAATATTACGTCAGATTTTTGATTGGACCCTATCCACGGACGCCAGCACCTCCCCAAAGGGGATAACTCCAAAAAAAGTAGTTACATTCGTGTGACACATGAAATAGTATGTGTTGGATGTCGCTGAACGCGAATGTAGTCATAGTTTTTCAAATCGACTTCACCCATAGCCCCTAGAACCTCCACCAATGCGTAAAAGTCAAAAAAAAATTGTTGGGGGCCATGGATGGGGTCCTATCGAAAATCTGACGTCATATTCGTGTTCAACGTCACCAAAAACATAGAATTCGATATGTCACATGCCCCAGATTTTCTTTCGAAAGTTTCGCCCAAAATTGGGGGTGGATGTGCTCCCCCTCCATTGAGAGATCCCATCTCGAAACTTTAATATTTCAAAAAAACATCAAAAGATGCATCTATGGAAATTTTTTCAAAATTTTAAATGGTAGCTCCCACTTACAGCGTCATTTTGAAATTTGAACTTTCAATTTGAAAGTTCAACTTACAACTTTTGAAAATTTCAAAATGCTTAAAAAGTTCTAGATGCAATGCTCTTTTGAACTGTGAAATCAGTTTTGATCAAAGTATCATAGTTTTGGAGGAATGAGCTGCTGAAGTTGAGTACCTCGAGACAATGTGAAAATAATGGAGCCCCCCACCCGCCCCCTGAGGGGGCTGGGACCAAACTAATTGCGGGGTTCTCACTTATTACTGGGTGGGTATATATTGTAAAAAAATTTCAGCGAAATTGAAAGACATGACTTTCAAAATCGCCTTTTTTTGGTTGAGTTGACATGGAATGACCCCAGATCTAAATAGGTACTTAGGTACATATCTAATGCAATCAGAGGCGGATTCGAGAGAGGGGGTAGGAGTGATGTAAATTTGTAAGTACATTAAAGTGGATCGCGAAAAAAGAAAGTGACGGCAGATTCTGACTAAATTCAATAAAGACTTTCATTTTGAACTGGAAGTCATTCAGAACATTTTTTAGTTCCTTAGACACCTTTGGAGAGGAGATATTGGCCCTCGAAAATATGGAATTTTCAAAAAAATCGTGTTTTTTTCGTTCCAATCCCTGCCCCAACCTGTTTTAAGAAAAATGGCCTCATTTCAAATGTTAATGATTGAGATTCTGGGTCGATTATGCTGTTTTTATCAAAATCCAAGACGACTTATAGGGTCCTGCTGAACGGTTGAAAATTTGCAGATTGCTTATTTCAGGGTAATTTCGTATTTTACGAAATTATTTTCTTCTCAAATATGTATTTCGCATTTAATTATGCCAAAATACCAAAAAAATATTATTTCTGAAACTGAGGGTGAGAACCCAAATCTCCTCTCCAGGGACACCTCCGCAGATAAAAAAAAATTCTGGGTGACACGCAACTCAAAATACCAGTCTCCGTGGAATTTAGTCAAAATCCTCCGACTTTTTTTTATCGTAATCTGGCCTATAGTCTCCCTTGTGAGAAAAAAGTGTTGTAAAATAAAATAAATATTTGGTCAAAATCTGTTTTTATCCTCAAAAAATGATACGTACAAGAAGATAAATAGGTTGGTATGATGTTAATACCATTTTTATTCTAATTTAATAAAGGGATAAAACGTGAAATGATTTGTTCAGAATCGAAGACCCTCTTTGTAATACATCTTGAAACAAATGATTTAAATTACATCTTGTTCAGATTGAAAATCACGTCTAATACCATTGAAAATTTATAATAGGTACCTATCTTCAAAAAAAAAAAAAAAAATGAAGCGAAAAAAAGCACAAGACGAAACGAGAAAATAATGCAAAAATTTGATAAATATCTCTCGAACGTTCGTTACTTTTAAAATAATTTAAAATAATAAAGAATTCGCTTGATAAATTAGCCTATTCCCTACCGAATGAAATAATTTTCATAATCGTTTCAGCCGGGAAATTGATTACCTATCGCTATATAGAAGCGAGGATTAATCGAGGAGGGTAAACTACATTGTAAAACATAGCAAAGCAGCGAGTGATGGCAAGGCAGAGACAGGGAATAAAACACCGCGACCCGAATGACAAAACGAAGATGAAGAAAAAGAGAATAGCAAAGTTAAAACACGAGGATAATTTTCATTTTACTATTATTTGACAGTAATTTGTTACAGAATTCATTTTATTTTACTTTTCAGTAAGAATGTACCTAACCATAGGCTTGTATCATCTGTTACGTTCGGACCATTTTTCATTTAAGAGACATCCAGATGTACAATATTTTCTGTTCTTGCATTCGTATTGTCCATTTACATTCCTTATTCTGGCGTGTCCCGCGTTGCCAACAACGTGCAATACGCTCTTTCAAATTGAGCTTCTGTCAAGTCGAATATTAATGACTTTTGCCTTTTTAAAGTTTAAATTTAAACGTTATACTTTTAAAAATTTAACCACATCGTGTTCGGTACGTGGAAAAGTATTGAATTGAAAAAAAAAAAATGTCATAATTTTTACCTCGTTTTTATACCTACATTGATGTTTGTTGTCGAACCGTTAACCTAGTATAGGTATATCGATATTTTGATGATTTATGAACACGGTCTATCTTTTAAACGCAGCCTTAATCTGATTAAATACTACAAAAAATTACTGTCAAAGTTACACATCGACTAATTAATCTTTGAAAGCGAAAGCTGTGTAAGATGGTGTAGTCTGCTTGATTAGTTGATTTCGTCAGGACTTTCGGTTACTTATAACTTTATACACATGTTCGATGTAAACTTTGCTTCCTTTCTTAACAAGTTTAATGAGCGCGAAGTAATACTTCAATTTGTCTTCGCTGTCATGAGCAGTTTGTTATGAATAGATTAAGCTGTGCTCAGAGCTGTTGACTCGTTTTACGTATGTGCAGAATGTCCGATCTTATTTAGCCTTTTCTTCCACCAATGATATGCAAACCATGTTGATTGACTTGTCATTTGTTTGCCTAATCCTTAAACAGTTTTGAGTTACCGGATTGTTACTCTTTCAATTATAATAATTTTTATAACCTAGGTACTAATGTACTTTAGTACATATTAGTTTTAATTAACATTGAAAAGTTGAAGGTCTATGTTGATGCTGTATCTAGTTTATAATTTTTCTGAAGATTCGGAGACCAGCTTCCAATCGAAATCAAAATAGAAAATTTCAACGCATAGGAGATCACGTTTGGTAGCAATAAAAGTTTCCACTTGTAGGTAATGAAAGTTCAAGAGGGAAAAAGATTAAAAAATCTCGATGTAATTTAAGTAAAAGGAAATCCACATAACGATGCTGATAAGATGGTTCGAAATGCTGCACGTAATTAACCTTACATACGAATGCTGCTAAAAATACAAAAAAGCAAAAATTCAGGTGTAACCTTCACAGCGTAAAGTTAATTAGGAGAGAGCTAGTCGTTGACCAAATTTCGCCTTATATATATAATACGATAACCGCAAATGTAACGATTCGTTTACCCGAACAGGGGTTACTTTTTTTTTTATATTTAAACTTATGAAACGTGAATGGAAGGTAGGGCGCGGTGTGGTGGGAAAAAAGACGAGGCGAACGAGTACCTATCTCTAGAGAATACAAACGAATTTTTACGTTTTTCTTTTCTTGGCGGCGCATTTTAACGCGCAAAGGTAACGCATAAGAGGTAATATTTTTTACGCAGGATACCGCAAAAGAGTCGGTTTAAAAAAAGAATTGGATTAATATCTTCTTAGATTGACACCTTTCTCTCCATTTACACAACGAAAATGTTAGTTGGATTCTTGTGGGAGGTTATAAATTTCGAGCAGTATTTAGATTTCGTGTACGCTGAAGTAGGAGTGTAACACGTTTGGGATTTGACGATGTCGGTGAACTTTGCATTCGCTTTGGAAGCACAACCAGACAACGTGTGGAAATATATCGAGAGATTTTTCTCTGCGCCAGGAGGAAACAATGATATTGTGTTATATGGGTAGAATATAGGTAGGCAAATATACATTTAGTATAGGTACCTATGCTCTATATATATATATGTCAGTATAAAGGCGGAACAGGTATAGCCTAGAGAGGCGTTCATTTGCGAAGTTGTCGTTTAAAAATAATTTATAACCGTCATGGTTAAAAAGTTTTAATTTGAAATAAATTGCAGATATGTGAGGAATTCGTGAAGTATATTCAACGTTATATCGCGTCAGCGAATTTTAGGAATGTAAACGGCTCTCGTCGGTCGGCTCTTTCGCTGTCCGTGTGTTTACGGACACAAAAGGCACTTTGACCATCGTAGCTGAAACCCTTTTATACTTTAATATGTGTACTGAACTCTTGAACTTAACGCGACTTTCTAAGCAAAGCTTATCATACTTGGTTTTGGCTTATACTACGTACTCCTATACGATGAGTGGGTTACGTATGTATGCAATACTTACGTAGATATACGTACTACGTAGGTATAACGTTTAATCATAAAATGTGCATTTTAAAGCAGAATTTTCACATAAGTAACTCTCGCTTTTTGCCTCATCCTCGTACCGAGTATTATCTTTAATCTAAAGCTTCGAATTATATTTGTTTTCTAGTAAATACACACTCGACCTTTTTTAATCTTTTTTAAGAGATCAGCGAACGACCGCGCAGGTTTCCAGCAATGGTCTCCCTATAGGTTCAGCTTTCATGTTTTTCGCAAAGAACTGACAGAAACAACTAACCATGAGTACAAAGTACAGTGCATTATGTTGGGAGATGGATTCCACAATTTACTTTTTAGAGAGAAATGTGCGTAGTTGGAAAATTGTTGAAAATTTTGATTCTACGTAACAATTTTACTAAAAATTGGTATTTATATTTTACCAATAAAAAAAAAAGGTGTTTTGAAACAAATCTAATGAAATTCAGTTTTTCAGATTTCAGCAACTCGTATTTAACAATGATTCTTTCTCGTCAAATTTTTGAAAATTTCAAATCACGTTTTGTAATTTTTGAAAATTTCAAATCACGTTTTGTAATTTTTGAAAATTTCAAATCACGTTTTGTAATTTTTGAAAATTTCAAATCACGTTTTGTTATTTAATAATACCTACAGGTAATGTAAGAAAATGGAATTTCTGACGACGAATCCACCATAATTGGTAGGTAGGTAGGTAGGTACTAGGTAGGTACTGAGAATCGAACTCATACGTCTGGATTTTTCATCGGAAACCACCAAATTTTATTGAAAATATGAGTTTTATTGTTGATTTATAAAAAAACATTTCTGCAGGTAAAATCCACTAAAATTTGTTCCCCAGCTAAGAGGTAGGTAGGTACTTAATCTATGAAAATCATCACACTATGAAAAATCGAATTAATGTTTAGAGTTGGTATAAATAGCCTCCAGGTTAGGAAATTTCAAATTAATTTTTTTAGTTTGCATGGCCTTCAAATTATGACAATTCAAATTGATTTGTGGAAAGAGTTGACGCTGTGGTAGAAATCTTACACCGAAAATGAATTCGCCGTTACGGAAAACCCCTGGGCCTAAATTTCAACTCAATCTGCAATCAAACGTTTTTTTCACTAATGACTTCCAAAAAAATCGAGTAAAATGTCGTTTTCGACTAATTCAAAGTCGCTGAGTTCAAACAGGGTGTTCATTTATGTCATGGGACGCTGCTTCAGTGAGAAATTGCGACTATTTCGCAAAATACGAGTTCGATATCGAAATGAACGTCATTTTTGAGCTCAGCGACCTCAAATTAGTCAGAAATCAGAAAACGTCATCAAAAATGCGAAATTCGACAACCTTTTTCTAGCTCATTTTGAGTACAAAAAATGACAAATTTTCAATAGAAGAAAGCGTAGTCGTCGGGAAATCTGACACCGGAAATGAATTCGCCGTTCCAAAAGAAAACTCCTACCTAGCCACATTTTCAGCTCGATTGGAGACCAAAAGTTTTTTGCCCAAAAAAATACATAACCCCTTTGCATTTTTTGGATTTTCTTGAATTCCAAAAAAATTGAGTGGACGGTCGTTTTCAACTAATTCAAGGTCGCCGAGTTCGAATCTGCAGTCCGATTTGAGCGCTCGCTCTGTATCATCATGGGAAACTAGCGCCTATCTCGGAATCAAGAAAGCCAGCATCAGTTTTTACGTCATTATCGAAATCAGCAACCTCGAATTAGTAAGTAAGAATCCGCCATAAAAAAATGCGAAATTCGACAATTTTTTCAGGTCATTTTTTAGTCTAAAAATAGACATGCAGTTTCTGAGAGAATGGTGCGCTCTGGTAAAAATCTGACGCCGGAAATGAATTCGCTGTCCCAAACACCCCCTTAGCCTAATTTTATGCTCAATGCACCAAATTACAAAATTTAAATTTGAATTTTGGAGCTTTGGAAAGCTAGACAAGGGGACAGACTGCCTCAGAAGGATAGACAGACAGATCAATGGCTGTAAGAGACCGGAAACACAGACAGACGACCTTGAGAAGCCCCACAGGTACACAAAATGGGGAGGGCAGACAGGAAGGCAGACCGACTACCTTAAGAAGAAAGACAGACATTCACACAACCTTTTAACAGCTATACAGGTACGTCAGTGACCTCAAAAAACCTGAGTACAGACGGATGACTTTATGAGAGACCAGACAATCACACAGACGACTTTGTGGCTGTACAGACAGGTAGATGAATGGCCCTGAGAATCCATACTTGTGGGTCAATGACCTTAAGGGACAGACATACCACTTTGGGAAGCTAGACAGATAGGTGAATGACCTTGAGAGTTGGACTCACCTCCGGATGAGCCATGGGCTTATCTCCAGAGGAATCTGCGCTCATCTGGGATGAACATTGAACATGAGCTCGTGTACCACATGGCCTAGTGACACTCTTGAAGTGCAGTTCAAAATATTTTTTTTTGATTGCCAACAGTTTCCTCTTCCCCAACCATCCAAAAGGCCCTCTCAGATACCCATCCTCATAATTGACTCCCTAATAAATTATGCCTCAAAATGGATACGGTTTACTCCAAACTGTATCATTCTCCTACCCTGCTCGTACTAACCTACTTACATGTAAGTCCCAAACGTGCCAATAGCCCAGGTTGCTGTACACATCACACTAATTTTATTCTGCCAGACCAGAGCTTAGCTGCCTACAGGGGTGCTGTGAACCTGAATTTTTGACGAGTAACTCGTCAAATTTATTTGGGGGGAGCAGAAAATTTTTCCTCCCCCTCCCCAAAAAAAAATCAATCTTGTCTCTTACAGCGCAAAAATAGCTAATTACATGTTACCTTTTTAAAAAAAATTCAAATTATTAGAATAAAGTCATTTTGGGCTGCTTCAAATATTTTATTTTATTCTCCAAAAAATTTTGAGTTTTCAAAATTTACACTACGGGGGGAGTAGGGGTTGACTGAAAATAGAGGAGAGCTCGTTAAATGCCTAGGGGGATCATTCATATTTTCGTATCAAAACTTTCTATTAAAAATTCTTCGTCTGATCAAACTATTTTTTTCAATTTTCGCTGAATTTTTTGAAAACTGAATAAGCAACTGAGACGAGGTAAATTCAATCTCAATTTTGTCCACGCCTGGCACCCCTCGAAAATCAGTTCCAAAATAGGTACATCCGATAAATATAAAATTAGGGTTCGTGAAAATACATGTAATGCATGCACATACCGGAAGAAAAATCGGGTCAACGAATACGCGAATCAGTGAAAATTTGCGTTACCGCGAAGCGAAAAAAATCGTCGTGTTTAATTAATTCGACGTATTCGACGAAACGGTGCAGTTGGGCGCGCTCGTATCGATAGGCTACGAAAATTCGAGCATCAATCATTATCATCATTAAAATTAATTAACCGGCGCTTTAAATCAACACTGTTGATACGAGCGGCTCGATGGCGGCCATTCCACATTGGCAAAAATTCAATTATATCGTTTATCGCTTAAACGATAAAGGGTTCGTTGGATAGAGAGAGGCTGGTGAGCTCACCATCGGCGAGTCTTCATCGTATGTATGTTCACGCGTTCAATCATATTCAGTTATACGCAAATTAATTACAACTCATAAAATTTGCCTCGATCTATACGTATTGACGCGTATACCTACTCCGAAGCGTATTCTAACAATTTAACTTTCTATGCGTATGGACATCAATCATTTTCGCTCTTTTTTTATATGTACGTAAATAATTATCTTTTATTTCGACACGATGAGAGTCTGTTTTTTTTTCCAACTGATTCTGCAGTCGTGACAATGTTTAAAAATATGTAGGTGGGTATAAATAGATTTTGTGTTCGACATTGTGATTTGAAATCGAGTGCGAAATTCTCCACAAGACTTCGTATAGGTCAAAGTTTTTTCGAGTGGAAAATTCATTCGTTTTATACTGGAAAATTCCTTCACATACTTTATAGGTGCAGCATCCTCTAAATTGGTCAAGAGGGTGCCCAATAAGCACCCACCAAAATTATATAAGCTCAATAAGTTAATTTTTGACCCCTCTGACATTGGTTTTGAATTTCCGGAGAAAATTGAAAAATCGCTCGAGGCTTCAGAATGGCCCAAAACTGGCAGGCTAGTTGTTGATGTGCGGGCATTGAACTGAAAAAATTATTCATATTGATTCACTTCTGCTCAAAAAAATTTGTATTTCACTGAAAATTTGAAAAACTACCTTTAAAATTGTTTTTTTTTTGTTTTTTTTTCAAAAATTTTCCAAAAATTCAAAAATGAATTTTATCATATTGGTAATTTTGATTACAATGATTTTGGAAAATGTGCTTTCGATCTAGCTTGATTACGTTCAAATCGGAGAGTGGCCAGTTCAAAAGGCTCCCTCGTTATGGCTAAGATTAGTTTTCTCCAGAAAAAAATCATCTCCCAATTTTTCAACACCCAATTCAAACCTTCAATGTAAAAAAAAAAGATTATCTATCAAACAAAAAAAAAATCTCTTCAAAGAATCCCACATCCCAATTGATTTTTTTCAACCCACGATGAAAAAAGAAAAACAAACCCAATGCATTTTGCAAACGTTGCATGGTAAATTTAATATAAAGTCTATAGGTCTATACCTAGGAAAGTTGAAAGATTACTTTTTCGTATATGCGCGTTCTCTTTTATAAGTTACTCTTGCGAGAAGGAAATTATTATAACAGCAACGACGTTGGAATTTGAATAGCATAAAGAAAGTATTAAAGGCACCTGCTGCAATTCCCTCAGAAGTTACGTTTTAATAAGTGAGTACTCGCGTATTTAACTAGATTCGTCAAATAACTCCGAGCATAGCGAATAATAAACAACTTGGGTGTGCTGTAACAAGTAAGTACCTATACCTCTATAAGTAAGTATTACTTCGGCGAACACAGAAAAATATGTTTCATTTTTTAAATGCTTCTGGTAACCACACAATGGGCAGTTGAATATCTCAAATTTGGCACAAAAAAAAGTACGACCAAATGTACCGAAATGGAGACTAATTTTGCCTTTTGTGATACTTAGCTACCTAACTTGAACATATCTGGGTAAGAAGGTATCTGCTAGGTGTTTGAGGTTTTAGTGTGAAGCTTAAAAACGCTATTAGATTTCAGTTACAAATTTTTGATCTAGGATTTCTGCAAAATTAGATCTAGAAAAGACAAATCAAATTAACTGTAATATGTTGATGACATTTTAAAATAAATCTCTCGTTTCCTTACATCAATATTTCGTAACTGTTCATTTCATTCAACTTTTATTATCACAAGTTACATTGTATTCATTCATTTAGCATGCCACCAAAGTTTACCGAAACCATTCAAATAATATGGATTTTCTAATCAACGACTGGAGTCTTTAACACAAGCAGCATCTAAATGCGGTAGAATGTTTGCAAATTGTTATAACGATATCATCTAAGAACGGTTATTATTTCGTCAATATGTCTGCGCATTGATAAGCGAGCATAAAAGGGAAATTAAAAAAGGAAATATTAAAATTTCTCGTTAAATTAAGGAATTTGTTACCGGAAAATCAAAACTTGGTAAAGCTGATATTGGAACTCGGTAATTTAGGTATTTAAGACGCGAGCGGTGGCGAGCTGAAATAGCATAAAGGAAGAGTTGGGGAAAAAAAGTTTTTCAATAACTTCGATAAAGCCAGAAGAAAATTATCGAACGATACCGCGCAAAAAATATAAATATAAAGGAGATTTCTCCTTAAAAGAAAATTAAAACGCATTAATAATTCTTCGGCTAAAACCTTTTCAATGTATAATGGACTGAAATAATTAAGTCGGTATATTGGTATAAAATGAGACAAAATATCAACTTTTCCAGCTAATCAGATTTTTCTGCTTTCGCTTATACTTAACTGCTTATGAAAGAATAACGCTGAGAAGTTTGATTGTTTGGTTTTGCAGATTTAAATACAGATTTGTGATTTGTTACTTTTTCCTCAGTTTTGTTTCCTGGTTGATTTATTCGTATACTGAGGAAATATTTTAAAACAATTTTGAGAGTATTTATTTTAAAATAAATGGGGTATTTTAGCGAATGAGTGAATCAAGGAAATATTTGGAGACTTATTCGAAACGGATCCCTCACTTTTGTTTTAAAAACTCGAATATAAACAAAATAAGATTTATTTTAAAAAATGATCAATCCTTCCTCCTGGCGCAGAAACACGACGAGTAAAAGTTCACAGTTCTTCGACTTCGATCGAGCTGAGATTTGGCTTATTGTAAGATCATGTAACTAATTCACATTTCAGAACCAAATTTCAAACAACCAAAGTTAATTTTTCAATTTTCGGCAAATTTTTCAACATGGGGGAAAATAGCCACTTTCTACGTAAAAAGAGTGAATCTTCAGATATCACAATGCATCAAAATAAATTGTTAACAATATCGAATCGAAATTAAATTGATTTCATCTACAGCATATCGGTATCCAGCATAGCTCGCGTTAAAAATCCGAACCTTGCCTCGATGCTCATCAAACAATGTAATCAAAACCTATCGAACTTGACTTTCTCTTTATATGTAAATTTGACGACGCGAATTCGAACCTTTTTCGAACGATTAAACACATTTCGCAGTTTCACCGTCGACGAAAACACGCGCGCGCTTTCTGCGTTGTTAATTTATTTAATGGATAAATCCGATGTGTACACTACGAACAAATAATTCGTTCGTTATTTATTTCTAAAAAGGGCGAAAAATTACGATTTCAACGAGTCTGAGACAAAGCACGCTCCCGTGACTTGGTCATTTATATGCAAAAGGCGTACGAACTGGCGTTTTCGACGTTGCAAAACAACACGATATGCCGGTGTCAGTTGAAAGGCTTAAAAGTATATTAGAAACCATCACATCCACATCCACCTAAAAGTCTACACGCACAGATACGAATTTGCAGCACCGATCGAGGAAAGTATATCTATCTACTAGGTGTACTATGGCGTAGTCGAACGTTCATTTCTCATGGTTTTAATTTCATCGACGCTTCTTTTCTCTCAGTCTCGTTTGCTATCTACTTTCTTGTGAGGATATTTCTCTGTGTAGTTTTTGGGTGAAAAAAGGATTCATTTGCAGGAATGGTTTTTCCATCGTATGAAGTTTTTTTTTTTTTTTGAACAAAAATTTAGCAAGGGTTTAGATCTAATGATTGATCCATAACGAGCTTCAGAAACGTGAACGTCAGCATAAAGCATTGATATTGACTAGAAACATTTTTTTCTTAAACGCAAAAATTTCAGAGTAAAGCTTGGGAGGTTTTTGATCACAAAATAAGATACCTAGTCTACGAAGTGACACGAAGATGGTATATGCAAGTTCAGATGCACTGAATTTTATTTCGAACCTTTACGTAGACCAACAATTTTTCCCAAACTGGAAAATTCAGTCATCTCTATAGGCTTTAAAGCGGTTCGAGACCACCATAAATCAAATTGAGAGATCGAAAATAGCATATACCTACCTATACCTACTTACAAACCAAATTTCAGCGTTCCAGCTCAATTTGATCAACTTTTGATTTTTTCGTGGAAAATGAACCAAATTGAAATTTTTTAATATTCACCAAAAATGGAAAAATAAAATTTCAAACCTCCTAAAACTTGCTTGTTGGCAAATTTTGTAGATGCTGCTTCGATTTTCTTTTGTCTGGTACAAAACATTTTTCATTCGTCGGATTACTCATTTGTACAAAATTGCGATAAAATGAATGAAAATAGCAATGCACAATTTTTTCTACTTTGATCATTTGACATTTTCTAATGTTTCAAAAATACGTACCCAAATGCCTATTTTGAATTTCCAATTTTAGTTTTTGAAAAATTTTGAAAATCACAAATATAATCATTTGAATTGATTTATGTTTTCGGACAGACGATGTTTTTTTCAAATCGGAGGTAAAATTCTGAAAAAAATGTACCCCAATTTCTACCTCCTGAAGTGGATTTAAGTCATTCTGGAGAATTTGCTGGATTATTTTTGAATTTCCCAATTCCAAAAAAATTAAGAATAAATTATCCTGCATTCACAAACTCAAATCAAACATTCTTTTCGTTATTTTCATCAATTTAGAACAGGCCATTTTTAAAGCAATTTTCACTAGGTGGGCAAGAGACAGTGGTACAGGCAAGGGGGCGGAGGGGGCCATTGTTCTCACTCACGAGTAAAAATTTGCAATAAAGCATGCAAAAATGGCCTTTTTTTCGTTGTCGGGACCCATTTTTTCAAAAAATTTTCGCTCTCGCTCTACCGAGCAGTAATTTTACCATTGTTTTTATAAAATCATTACACATTACGGAAGATTTTCCGGAGCACCGTTTTCAATCAGTGCTGATTCAACCTCAGGTCTTTACTTATCAGAAACTGCTTTCAATCAGTGGATGTTTCCAGACTCAAGTAAGGACCTGGGGATGAATCAGACACTATTTTCAATCAGTGGGTGCATTCAGACCTAAGTAAGGACCTGGGGATGAATCAGACACTGTTTTCAATAGGTGCGTTTTCAGACCTAAGTAAGAACTTGGGGATGAATCAGACACTGTTTTCAATCAGTGGGTATTTTCAAACCCAAGTAAGGACTTGGGGATGAATCAGACACAGTTTTTAATCAGTGGGTGTTTTCAGCCCCAAGTAAGGACTTGGGGATGAATCAGACACTGTTTTCAATCAGTGAGTATTTTCAAACCCAAGTAAAGACCTGGGGATGAATCAGACACTGTTTTCAATAGGTGCGTTTTCAGACCTAAGTAAGAACTTGGGGATGAATCAGACACTGTTTTCAATCAGTGGGTATTTTCAAACCCAAGTAAGGACCTGGGGATGAATCAGACACTGTTTTCAATCAGTTGTAGAGGGTATTCGAGGACCAAAAGTACTCGCCATAGTAGGGAACTTTATGCCCTTTGGCCGAGGCTGCACTGCGTAGCAGCGCGCTCTGGACGGACTAGTTCGGCCAGAGCGTAGGACGACTAGATCAGATGTCCGCATGCCTCATTACAGTGTTGCCAATTTAGCGGTTTTCAAGCTATTCCTAGCGATTTTGAACATAGAAAACCGCCAAAAAATGTCAATCTAGCGGCTAGCGGGAAGTCTAGCGTTTTTGACTTCATGGCCACTTTTACCATTTTAACTCACAAATTCAGCATTTCAGCTAAAAAATATTGAATTTTTGAAAAAAAAATCAATGAAATTGAACTTTTGTAAAACCCATCCACTCAATTTCATCAATTCTTTGGTAATTTTTGAATGATTTCACTGTTTTTTAGTTTTTAGTTATTTTTGTACAGTTTTAAAATTTTAACAAATTGAATCTTCATCAGTTTTGTATTTTTTACATGACTTAAGGTTTTAAAAAAATGATGAAAATCTAGCGGGAAGTCTAGCGATTTTGCTATATGGAATTTAGCGGTTTTTAGCGGTTTTTTAGGATCAATCTGGCGGGATTTTTCAATATGGCATTGGCAACACTGCCTCATTATATTTTCTATATGGTCTCTTGGTCGCATGTGCAGAAGTGCTAATGATAGATTATATCTTTGTACATTGGTCAACGTCCTGCATTGTTCAGGACATGAAATAATACTCTGTTTAGATAATTGCTTGAATTCAATAAAACTTTGTACATTGAATAAAGAGTCATCATTGAGTATTATAGTTAAAGGTAACCTGACTAAGCAATAGCTGGGAAGGGGGGCTAAAAACCCCAATCTCTAACTTGTCCAGCCCTGAGCGGCAAGTTAGAGAATAAATTTACCTTTACACAGTGGGTGTTTTGGTTTTCAGACCCAAGTAAGGACTTGGGGATGAATCAGACACTGTTTTCAATCAGTGGGTGTTTTCATCCCTGAATCAGACACTGTTTTCAATCGGTGGGTGTTTTCAGACCCAATTAAACACCTGGAGATGAATCAGACACAGTTTTCAATCAGTGGGTATTTTAAAACCCAAGTAAGGACCTGGGGATGAATCAGACACTGTTTTCAATAGGTGTGTTTTCAGACCCAAGTAAGGACCTGGGGATGACTCAGACTGTTTTCAATCAGTGGGTGTTTTCAGACTCAAGTAAGGACCTGGGGTTGATTCAGACACTGTTTTCAATCAGTGTGTGTTTTCATCCCCGAATCAGACACCGTTTTCAATCGGTGGGTGTTTTCAGACCCAAGTAGAACTTCGGGATGAATCAGACACTGTTTTCAATCAGTGGGTGTTTTCATCCCTGAATCAGACACTGTTTTCAATCGGTGGGTGTTTTCAGACCCAAGTAAGAACTTGGGGATGAATCAGACACTGTTTTCAATCAGTGAGTGTCTTCAGACCCAAGTAAGGACCTGGCCTTGATTCAGACACAATTTTCAATCAGTGGGTGCCTTCAGGCCCAAGTGAGGACCCGGGGTTGAATCAGACACTGTTTTCAATTAGTGGGTGACTTGGAAATAAATTTTCAAAATCCTTTCTCTGCTGCAGGTTTAAATTTGTCTGCTTATGTGTTGTTTTTTCGGGTGTGAAAATCCAAAAATATGTTGGAGGCAACTCATATCTTAATCTGATACAATCGATCCAGAATGGAAAGAAAATAAATGACCCACACGATTTCCACTCAAAGTATTAAGAATAATTATAAAGTGCATAGCGATCCCTCGCACGCGCCAAAATCCGCCAAATAAAATATCAAGCATAAACTTTTCATTTCGTTTTGAACTAATTAAAAAACTTTTAATGAGTACGTATAGATCCGACGACCGACCATAGAAATTATGAAATTATGGAGACTGAAAAATTCTCATTTGTGAAAACAAGACGAAAATAATCTCTGGTATACTGACTGTACATCTGCTAAGGGTGGCTCCTTTCGTGTTTTTTATTCAACGTTTGGAGTTTTTCTTTCAGGCTTACATACCTCCCCTCAAAATAACATAAAAAATAATTAAAAGTCAACGTACAGCTTCGAAAAGTTTATTTTTTGGGCTGTTTATGAAGAACTTTTTTTTTCTGTTTTAATTCCAACAGAGACAGTAGCATTCGTTGGCGTTCGTTTTTCCTACTTCATTGTTTCGCGAATTATTTTACATTATAATGGAATGAAAAATTCCGAGAAGAATATCGAATCGTTTGTGATTTCGATTAGAGAAATAAGGAGAAACTGCTAAGCGGAAAAAAGACGTACGAAAATAATGGATTCGTCGAGCATCAGCCGAATCAGTCATGGTCAGGTTGTTTCCTCTTTGCACTTGCAACAAGGTTTCCATCACATGATACGTTATCGTGACAACCCTACGTAAATAATGATTCGTTTATACGAGCATTTTTAACAAAATGAATCCATATGAAATGCACATATAACTGCAACGTACTCTTGACACTTCGCCCTTAAGGCCTCCAGGCACCATAATAAATAATGAAAAAAAGCACCTAGCTTTACGAATAAGTATATTTGTATCGTGGCGTACGTATTCTCCCTGGATATACGTGGTAAAGGCATGAAAATTATACCTTATTGCTTTACGATGATGAAAAAAATCTTTCGCGGGAGTAAAAGCGCGTGTTTCATTGTACGAGTATCAACAGCTATCATCAGAATTTGTGAAATTTCGAAGGGTGAATATACAAGACTAACGAGCTGTAAACATTTTATAATACGTATGCCAATGTTGAACATATACCTACTCGCCAAATATTTGAACATTTTTACTACTACATTATCTAAATTACCTGGCCGATTAAATATACGCGGTTTGAACTCGTTTGTTATGCCAGAGGTAAGTATAAGTGCTGGAATTAAAATAGGTACCTACCTAATACCTACGATTTACCGACAAATATTTTTCATCCACTCGATTGATTATGTACAAGTGCTCCTACACGAAATGATGGAAGTGTTCTACACCAGTTTTCAAATGATTTCGACGATAAAAGATCAGTCTTCTTTCTGGCTTCAAGAAGGGTTGATTTGTAAGAGTGGATAAAATCGCTTCAAAATTATAAATCAGTCGAAATTTTTACTTCTCCAGGCTCATAGCTTTCGTCTAGACCAGTGAAAATCTCAAGTGAACTGTGCCCTACAGTACCTACATCCATCAATATCACATATTCTCGGTCTATGACCTTTATAAGAGAGAGAAGAAACACACGTAGGTACCTACCTGATGTTAGAAATTTCGAATAATTTACACGCTTAATGTAGCATATTGTAGATTATGACGTAAAATCGATACTGTATCGAAACAATTTGAAAACATCGAGTCGCGATATATGGATAGAAATATTGAGGTGGTGAAAATTCAATGCACACAGCGACCCATGTTGTCGTTGCGACGACGCGATATAATGAAATACAAGTTTATACAATCAGGGGAAGAGAAGCGACGAAGTTGAGGTGAAAGGAATATCTCGAAGTAAAACATTACCCCTGGACCGATTTATATCTAGCATAGGGTGAAACGCGAAACGAGCATCGAAGCTTGTATATTGACATAGCTGGCAGACCATAAATATTAATATTCGAGGCGTATGTGGCGGATTTCGGTTATTAAACTAATCATCGCGTGCTTAGTCATCATTTCGAATAGAATAATCAAAGAGCAGGATAGACTGCTGTAGGAGGGTTAATGACGAAGACGTTATACGTCGAATTAAAAATCTCGACTCGAAATAAACCGAAGAGAAGTACCGAGTAACTACTGTGTTTGAAAAGGATAAAGTTGCGCGGTTAAATTTGTGTGTATATCAAACGTTCATCTTGCCTTTTCGAGATTTTCGTGTCGTGCTAGAAATCTTATTTCATAAAAGTAATCCTCAACTATAAACGTGTAGTAGCCGAAGGCGACCGGATCACAGAGGCGTTATACGATATTCCCGATGAGAGTAGATTTTTGCCTATACGAAGGTTAGCGATGATATAGGAACTGTCGTATATATCTACGTATCTCTAGTCTCCGGCCACGTTGAAATACTAGAAATGAACATTTTTCGCCTTTTCATCGCGCCTCTGTTCGTTGAGCTACGCGTAGACTATACTTATTTTTACAATTTTTGCGAAGAGTAAAAAATAGACGCTATTCCGTTGAGAATGTAGTCGTCGCTTTTCACTGACCATCACGCGAGGAGTAGTATAAGGTACACTCTGTTCAAATAGAAATACGAATAGACCTTTTATGCGTTGGTATCCGTGACAAAAATGGACAAACGAGCACCATGTGAGAATATTCGCCAGTCAACGAAGGTCCTTTCTCTTTATTTTTCCATTTTTTTTTCGCTTTTCATCCACACGCCCGTCACAATAGAGGCTCGGTATCAAATTAAAATTGGGATTTGGTGCAGATCGCATCAGGGGTAGTTATGTATTTTAATGACTAAGCAGTTTTTTTCGCCTTTGTAATCTCACGCGTGATAATTGCGTAGAACGAGTCGTTATTTCGAACGAATTCTTCGGGTAAAAGCTCCAAGTCATAGTTCTGTTCTATACCTAATTAGGTGTAGGCTACTTACTATGCGTAGTCACCAAAATCAACCCATTAATTTTATGCGTAGTTGCGATTTAGTACTCCTCAAACTTAAGAACATCAACACCAAATAAAAACTCAGACATGTAAAAAGAATGGGATACAAATACCAACAGCAGTCCAAGCCGGGTCAATTTTTGTCGGAGCATCTAGTTTTGAAGAGTTCATTTGTCATAGCTATTTTTGGGCCGTCAAGTCTGGGCCAGACCTTGGGGTAAGACTATGTTTCTAGAAACACCGATAGCCGAAGATGCCAAAATTTTAGATTTTAACTCAACCTTCGCCTATACTTACTTACTTATAAAGTTTCTGTGCTTTTTTTTTTGCCAAATTTTCACAAGTCAAAAAGTGTCAATTTTTAGGGGGAAAATGTCAAAAAGCGTTAATTTTTGGTAAACTAGTCATGAAGTGCACATTTTTGTCAAAATTTTCAAAAAGTGTCCATTTCTGGTGAAATTGTCAAACGGCCCTGTTCATGCCATTAAGATTGCTCAAGAAACTGTTTTTGCTAAAATTGGCCGAAAATTCTGGTTTTCATCAAAATTATCAGAGAGCATCAATTTTTGGCGAGTTGAAGAAAAATTGTAATGTTTTTTCATCAAAATTCTCGGGTAGGTAGTAGTTTTTTGATTAAATAGTCAAAAAATCATGTAATCATAAACTGCAAACATTTCAAGTTTATGACTAGAATAATTTTGCGGTTGAAGAAGAGTTTGAATAGATACCTAACTACAGTTTGAATAAAGAAGTTTAGGGATTTTTATTTTTTCAAGGATTCCAAAGATTCACTCATTAGTTTTTGTTCTTGGGTTAATATGGTCCCAAATATGGGAAGTTGGGTGGGAAAAGGGTGCGACAGTATATCTGATTTGAAGTCAGCTCTATCTACTCTAGAAAGTTTCGATTAGATCTATCACCGTTAAAAATTTAATGAAAAGTTTCGTGGCCTTTGAAATGTCCACGTGATCTGAAGCATATTCAAGTATGTACATACCTAGGTATTTAGTTAAAATGATAATTTATTAGGCATTAATTAACGCATTCCTTTGATCTTGATAAATACCTACGTTAAAAACACGATAACTGTTCATTGAAATGACCACTTGTATTCATGATGGTGAAGTAGATAGGTAGTTAGGTACCTACCGACCAACGTGATTCGTTTATTGATTTAATCTTGTACAACCGGTACCGACATTGGTTTTAGCCAGTTACTCCGGTTACCTACCTAATAATAATTCGTACGCTCGATATTCGTATACCTAATACCTAAAGGTAGCTTATTTCAATTCTAAATGATATCCAAAACAGTATTCGTGTATTTTTTCATTCTTCTATATTGGTCTGACACAGGTTGGTAGATCTACAAATTGATATATACCTATAGATTTAAACTTAGTCATTGTGGTGCCCGTTTTAAGTATACGTAGTCATTGTGGTGCCCGGTTTTGGGCTTGTGGCGCCCAAATCGGGCACCACAAGGTCTTTTTATATAAAACGATGTAGAATTTGATGAAATGCACTCTAAGGTGAAAAAAAAAATTTTGAGGCAGGCACCACAAGTACCAAGTTTATATAACGGGCACCACTATGACTAAAAACTTTAAAAAAAATAAACTGCTCTAAAACACCTTTATCATACATATAGATTTAAACTTAGTCATTGTGGTGCCCGTTTTAAGTATACGTAGTCATTGTGGTGCCCGGTTTTGGGCTTGTGGCGCCCAAATCGGGCACCACAAGGTCTTTTTATATAAAACGATGTAGAATTTGATGAAATGCACTCTAAGGTGAAAAAAAAAATTTGAGGCAGGCACCACAAGTACCAAGTTTATATAACGGGCACCACTATGACTAAAAACCTTTAAAAAAATAAACTGCTCCAAAACACCTTTATCATACATATATATATGATCCTCTATGTACGCGGGCACCACAATTACCATAAAAGACCCGGGCACCACAAGGTACTAGGTACGTGTATTCATATATATGATCCTCTATGTACGCGGGCACCACAATTACCATAAAAGACCCGGGCACCACAAGGTACTAGGTACGTGTATTTATATATTTAATTCAGATTTGTTCTATATGTACATACTTATTTATGTGTAGATACTATGCGAACAGCCATCTACATTTATTAGTCCATAAATTTTCTTTTCCTATCTGTTTGCAAATCGATACTTTTCCAGGTGTTACAGTCACTCCACTGCAGCCAACTCTGAATGAAGCAAACCAAATAATTCCTGAAACATCTCCGCTAATACATCTCCAGGCACGAGTATGCAAAAAGGTTCTACCGCAAAGCATGGAAGTTACAAGCGAAGACAGAGCAATTTTTGTCGGTGCATCTACTTTTAAAGAATTCATTCGAAGAAACAATTTTTATACCGATAATTCTGGATTGATTCGTGAAATTATACACTCCAAGGCCAAGGTTATTATCATTACCGCGGCCCAACGTTGTGGTAAGACTATGAATTTGAAGATGATTCAGACGTTTCTAGAGATACCGGTAGCCGAGAATGGCAGCATTTTTGAGTTGAACTCAACATTTGCGTACAATTATTTCGCAAATGGGGTAGTCGTCCCATCAAGCAGAGATCATACGAACGTCAGTATCGATCCCCAACCGATGATTTCCAACTTTCCGGTTGATATTTCGGAGCACTTGGGAAAATATCCCGTTATTTATATCGATTTTGCAAATATTGACCCGAGTATAAACAGTATTAAATCCAAAATCGCGGAAATTTTCAACGTACATAAATACTCACTGCTCCCATACGAGAAGATTTACAATGAACAACCGGGGACTACCTTGGGTTGCAATGCTCTGACCATTATAGAGAAATTTGACAACATTACAAAGGGACAAATCAACGAATGTGAATTAATTCGTAGCATTTGTTTTCTGTTCGAATTTCATAATAGAACAAAAGTCGTGATACTGATCGACGAATACGATCACTTTATAAATCAACTTGTTTCAACACAACTTGATCACAAAAAACTTCTAACATTTTATGGAAATTTCCTGATCGCTTCCGTTAAATCAAACATATTTTACTCAACACTAGCCCTACTGTCTGGGACCACTAGAGTAGCCGAATTTACTGGAATATTGAATTGGGAGTGTGGTTCCGTATTTGCCAACATCGTTGAGCTAAATGATTTTAATAATTTTTGTGGAATCACCGAACCGGAAAAAGAGGAGATGGTTAAATTGGCCAAAGATCCGAAATATTCACCAAAACAGGAAAAGTATGAAAGAAGTACACATGTTCATGAAGCTACTTACTCGTATGGACAAATGCGTGAAATAGACCGTTTGAAACGTGATATGACTGATATTCTCAAAACATCGGCGACAAACAGAAACGTATCAACTTTCTTTCCTTATATAAAAACAAGGCTGAAAATTTCGTTCAACAATTGCAGAGCAGATGTTCTCCAGAAGAGTACTCACGATATCATGACTGTTTGGAACAACACATTGAAACTTCCCACATTCGAAAGGACTCTAGAACTGTGGAAGACTATTGCTAAAGTTTATCCATATTGTTACAAATGTAACATTTCCTCCTGAAGAGCCGAACCCAATGTACCAAGATTACCATATAACAGGTTGGATAAGGGCATAGACCAAAAAAACTACGTTGTCGCTCTTTCAGGACACCTCTTGAGCTAAAAGTTTTTTGATGACTTATGACTCAAAATGAAAGTCTCCACTCAATTCGGTCAAAATCCTTGGACTGTTTTTTGTGATCTATCTTTATTCATATTGAAATTAAAATCAGATTCCATCAATTTTTTTGTAGAAAAAGGTCAGCATCATTTCGCGACGTACCATAAGTAATACATATAAATAAATTCAAGGAACAATTTGAGGTACATATATTAATGAAAAAATAAATGAAACATAGAAGGTACTAGTACCTACCTACCTACCTACCTACCAACCTACCAAACAATTATTTCTACTTTTTTAAAGCAAAAGAAAATAAACAAAATTTTTACAAAAAAGGAAGGAAAGCCTCTTACGATTTAAATAAGCTTGTTCAGTTTTAATACCGTATGTTTATTTTTTTGTAAATGTTGTCAAATACGAGGCATTTAATACCTGGAGCTGTTCAATAGCAGTGAAATTTTTTTGTCAGTGTCGTGTTTTTTTTGAAATGAATTTCCATAATATAATTGGTTTAGGATTCGTTAAATCCTTCACTGAGCCTTCATGAGGTCAAAACTAATACTGCAAGTTCAGAGAAATTTGAATTTTCGCATTTTCGTCAAAGAAGCCTACCCAATAAGGGGACCTCTCGAGATAGGTACCCGCCTCTGGTTTGAAAAGGGACTGCGATTTTTGGAAAGAGCATGGTTTAAAAGGCTAATGACCAAAATTTCAGCTGCCCAAATTGATTTTTCAATTTTTGGCTCGTTTTTTGAAAAGGAAAAGAGAGCAGGCTCAAGCAAAATGAGAGCAAAAGCTTTCAAAAATTTGTTTTTCGAGAGGCATAAAACATGTTTTTTTATTGGAGAAATTCTTTTTTCGATTTTAAAAACATTTGACCGGAATAGATGGGTTATTCAAGTACCAGAAACAAATTCAAGAAATTGAACATATTATTCTGTTCATGGGAACATTTTTGAAACTTTCACGAATGGCTTTGTCTTGAATAAAGCCAACCCCCTGTGGCGAATTCCACAATTTTAAGTTATTCTGGAGCCTCCAGCGTGATTTTCAACCTCGCCAGAATTTTAAAATATTTTACTATGGCAGCTCTGGAGATTGGACATACGTAGGTGCTTATCCAGGTGCATATTTTTGAACCAGACACAGGGGAATCGAAAGAGAATCCTAGAATATACCGTCAGCCAAAACTTCAAGTGCTGAAATTCATTTTTCAATTTTTGAAAATTAAAATTTCCATAAAAAAATTGAGCCAAATTACCAAAATATTTCTGTACTAGTCCAAATCCAAAGTCTTCTAATGTGATTAGATATTTTCAAAAAAATGAAAAAATCGACTTTCGGGAAGGTGTAAACAAAAAAGGCTGAAATTTGGTTTGTAGTATATTTTTGACTTAACGAGTCGATTGCGGTAACGATTTCCCCAACCGTTCTGGAACCTCCAGCGGATTTTCGATTTTTCCAGTTTTCGAAAAAACCTTCTGAATATAGTATACCTAGGGTGAAAATGAAGTTTAGCGCCCATAAACTCGGATTTATCGTATTGCAGCTCTTTCTATCAATTTAGGCATGCATAATCAAAATATTTTTGTGCCGGTTCAAACCCAAAATTTTCTCCAGTGGTTATTTTGGAAAAAAAAATGCAAAAATGTGCACAAAAAAGTCTGAAATTTGGTATGTAATCATTAAATATGTAGTTTGAGGGTGGAGAATATAGACCACAACATAATTTTTAGCTGCCCAAATAAATTTTCATGCTTATTGGAAAAATTTTAAAATTCTGAAAAAATTAAAAATTGCACTGGAGTTTCCAGAATGATCAACGATATTAGTTTTATGTGTGAAAATTTGGCAAAAGATGATGGATAAAAATTGTACAAAAAAGTGTTCAAAACATATTAAAATAGGTAAATGTGACTAAACAACCAAAAAAGTACTGAAATTGACTCCTAAAAACATCAAAAAGTGATGAATTTTCAACAAAATTTTAAAGATGATGATGATAATAATTATTAGTAATTTTCATCATGTTTGCCTACTGAAAACATACCTACATTTTTTCCTGATAAAAAGTGTACTTAAATCATTGAAAAGTGTCAACTTTGAATTTTCAAAAATTGTCTTTGATTATGGGAGTTCACAATCTGCTCTTTCTGAAAATCGGTTCTTGTTCAAATAAAAAATAGAAATCTCAAGAGGTTCCTGTCTTTTTTTTTTTAAATTCAAATTTTAATTTAAAAATGCACCAAGTAATTGCAAGTAGAAAAATAAAATATTTTTAATTTCTTGTGAAATATTTGCAATATAATGATAGAAATTTCTGCCATAAATACATAGGTAGGTACTTATTATAAACATAGGTACGATTCGAATGATATAAGGCCTTCAGTCTCGAATTTGTACCTATCTATTAACGAGAAGATTATTACCTACATACATTATGCATTTATTTTCATGTTAGAAAAAAGAGGAGATGCCTTATTGCATTTTGACAAAGATTATTGTCCAATTTTTCACCAACCCGTCTTATCACAGTCCAAATTGTTGAAGAATTCAATCTATTCGCAGTAGTTCCAACCAAAGGGATCTATTTCATTTAAACCTTTGCAATGAAACCAATTTAGTTTTCCTTCAAAATTGACGTGAAATTCCCAAAAGTCTACGAAAGGACCTTCAGTGTGGTAGTATGTATATTCTTACCTTAAGTATAAGATGGTACCTACCTACTCTATCTGTTGGTTCAACTTCCGCCAATGGCAAATTTAAAAAGATCGATATAACCATAATACAGATACGAAGACGTAGATAGGTAAGTATAGAGGTACTAGGTATACTGTGCAAGAGGCGAAATGTAACACGAAAAAGCGAACTATGTATGTGAGCGTTTCATGTATCATTAAGTCCTGATATTTACGTCGAAGATAACGTAAAACGAGCGTCAAATTCGTAAGAGTTGAGTAAATAATTGCATAAGTAGTAATACTGGCAAATATAGAACGTTTTCTTGCACTCCTACCATAAGAATGTATAATTAAAAGGTATATTAACGCCGTTACGGAAAATAGGTTATTTACGTAAACCTCGTTCTTATATATATGACGTTGGATCTTCCTCATATAGACGAAATTTAATCACGAAGCTATTTCACTCGTTTTATCCCCTGATGGTGCTACTGTTCGTATGTACCATGTAACCACTTTTTTCCTTCTCTTTATATCGAGCAACGTATCTCTACCTACCTATAGCACACTTGGAATGGTATCCTTCTATGCATCATTTCAAACGAACACTTTCTTGCTTTGTTTACTGATGTAAATTTTCATTAAGAAAAATACCATGCTTGATATGTATGAGTAGGTACCTATGTACTATACAGTAGCTTGGGATAGCTCCGATACTTATCCTGATCATAATTTCGCTCTCTCTGATATTATACATAGTCACCTGAGTACTCGTATAATACCATGTTTTATTCATGTATGTAGGTATACCTATGTAAGTATTACATTTTCTTCACTTATTTAATTACTCGATAATAACATTCATAACGACGTGGTTATACACACAAAACAACACAAAAATATGTAACTAAGGTACCACAACCACAAGATATTTAGCACTTTCTCAAGTTATTACCACAAACAATTTATTTTTGCAAAGGCAGTAATATGAGAGAATATTGAATTTCTAACCAAAATTATGTGTAGGTACTTAATCTTTGAATGGCATAACGCTAAATTTTTTTTCTGTTATCGTTCAATTAACATAGCAAACAAAATTGTTATTCCAAGACATCTATTTTTTTGTCAACGTATACGAAAAAAAAGGTACAAAAGTTGTCCCTTTGTGAATAAAAGCATTTGCAAGTATACTTGCCTATCTACCATTTACGAATAAACAATCCACTTTCTGTTATTTTAAAAGCAATATATAGTTAGGCATACTTTTTTTTTCTCTGGATGGAAAACTTTATTAACGAATCCTAAACCAATTATATTATGGAAATTCATTTCAAAAAAACACGACACTGACAAAAAAATTTCACTGCTATTAAACAGCTCCAGGTATTAAATGCCTCGTATTTGACAACACTTACAAAAAAATAAACATACGGTATTAAAACTGAACAAGCTTATTTAAATCGTAAGAGGCTTTCCTTTTTTTCACTCGTATTTTTTTTTTCATTTTTTTATTATAGCTATATTTTGTTTTACAAAGTTTGTTTATTTTCTTTTGCTTAAAAAAAAGTAGAAATAATTGTTATAGGTACATAGATACAAGTAGGAAGGTACCTTCTATTTCCCATTCATTGTTTCATCAACACCTCAATTGTTCCTTGAATTTCTATATTACTTATGGTACCTATGTCGCGAAATGATGCTAAGTAGAAATAATTGTTATAGGTACATAGATACAAGTAGGAAGGTACCTTCTATTTCCCATTCATTGTTTCATCAACACCTCAATTGTTCCTTGAATTTCTATATTACTTATGGTACCTATGTCGCGAAATGATGCTGACCTTTTTGTATGGTACCAAATTGATGGAATTTCATCCTAATACCTATATGAATAAAGGTAGATTACGAAACACAGTCCAAGGATTTTGACAGAATTCAGTGGAGACTTTCATTTTGAGTTATGTCATCCAAAAATTTTTAGCTTAAGAGATGCCCTGAAAAAGCGATATGGATCATCAAAGAGAAAAAAATTTTCAGAAAAATCGTAAGTTTTTTTGGTTTATAGCCCTTGCGCAACCTGTTACGGTAAACTTAGTTCATTGGTTTCGGCTCTTCAGGAAGAAATATTATAACAACATTGATAAACTTTGGCAATAGGAGCCCACAATTCTAGAATCCTATCGAATGTGGAAGTTTTCAATGAGTTGTTCCAAACAGTCATGATATTGTAAGTATTCTCCTGGAGAATATCTGTTCTGCAAGTGTTGAACAAAATATTCAGTGTTGTTTTCAAATAAGGAAAGTAAGTTGATACATTGGTGCTTTTCGCTGATCTTACGAGAATACCAGTCATATTAATTTCCAATCTAGATTTAAATTCTAGATACGAGTAAGCTCCATCAAGATGCATCCTATTTTCAATTATGGCAACTAGATTGTCAATTTTCGGTTCAACAATGATTTTAAGCCATTTATGGAATAACTTCATTTTTATTTCAAAATTGGGTAGGCGCATCTGGAACGTCGCGGACGTATCAGTAATTTGTAGAGAATTTTTCTGCGCGGTCACGTATCCCATGAAAGATAGGAGAGAGAGTGTTGTGTGGAGGTCTTGTTCAGTAAATTCATCTGTGATGGTAGTATTACGAATGAAATCGTAAATACGATTTAATGCCTCTGTATTTATATCTTTGATGGCGTTCACTGGCATTGGAATCGTAAGTCCATCATAAAGCTTCGACATAGCGTGATTGAATTTTGCGAATCGGAATAATTTCCAGTAGTGATAAATCGAGGATGTGCGAAACCAATAGTCATCCAGTATAGCTTCATTTATAAACTCAACCAAAGATAACACATTGAATATTGAAACCGCATTTTCACCATAAGAAGAGTACCCATCATAATAGTTCATTACTTGATCAACGATGTGATCTTCGTCCATAAAAATTTCATATCTTGGTGAATATTCCGGATCTTCGGCTAATTCGAGCATCGCCTCCATTTCCTGTTTGGTGATTCCATAGAAATTACTGAAATTGCTCGGCTCAATGGTATTAATATGTTCTATGGAACCTGCCTCCCAATTCGACAGTCCGGCCAATTCGGCTATTCTAATGATCCCGGTTAGTACGGCTCGTTCTAAGTAAATGTTTGTTTTTACGGACGCGATTAGGAAACTGCGGTAAAATTTCAGAAGATTCTCTAGGTCCACAATTTGTTTATCAAATTGTGGCAAAACAAGACGATTTATAAAATTATCGTATTCGTCGATCAGTATCACGACTTTTTTTTTATGAAATTTGAACAACAGTTCAGATAGAAAACTAATGCTATCAATGATTTCTTCGTCATCGATTTGTCTCTCTAGAATTTTTTGGAATCGTTGTGTAATATTTAGAGCATTTAAACCCAAGGGAGTCCCCGGGTGATCATTATAAATCTTCCTGTATGGAGACACTGAATATGCATGTTTTTCGAAAATTTCCGCGATTTCGTATTTAACATCGCTTATACTCGTACGTGAGCCAACAGCTACAAAATCGATATGAATTACGGGATATTTTCCCAAGTGTTCTGAAATATCAACCGGAAAATTGGAAATCATCGGTGGTGGATCAACACTGACGCTAATGAGGTCACTTCTTAAAGGGACGATTACACCATTTGTGAAATAATTATAGGCGAAAGTTGTGTTCAAATCCTGAATGCTGCCATCCGTGGCCATTGGTATTTCTAGAAACATCTGAATCATTTTCAAATTCATAGTCTTACCCCAACGTCTGGCCGCGGTAATGACAAGTACCTTTGCATGAGATTGTATAATTTCAAGAATCAATCCAGACTTATCGGCATAAAAATGGCTTTCTCTAATGAAATCATCAAAAGTAGATGATCCGATAAAAATTGATCCAGCCCTGTCTGCAGCTCCTTTTGGTGGTGGAACCTTTTTGCATATCTGTGCCTGGTGATGACTTTGCCTTCGTTGTATCCCTTCAGGTATTGTTGGGTTTGCTTCATTCCGAGTTTGCTGTTTGGTAAACTTTTCATGTTTTGGTGAATATTTCGGATCTTTGGCCAATTTAAGCATCTCCTCCTTTTCCAGTTTGGTGATTCCATAAAAATTATCAAAATCATTTAGCTCCATGATGTTGGAAAATACAGAACTACACTCCGAGTTCAATAATCCAGTCAATTCGGCTACTCGAGTGGTCCCAGTAAGTACGGCTCGTGTTGAGTAAAATGTGTTTGATTTAACAGAAGCGATCAGGAAATTACCATAAAATGTCAGAAGTTTTTTGTGGTCAAATTGTGTTGAGATAAGTTGGTTTATAAAGTGATCGTATTCGTCGATCAGTATCACGACTTTTGTTCTATTATGAAATTCGAATAATAGTTTGGACAAAAAACAAATGCTACGAATTAATTCATATTCGTTGACTTGTCCCTTTGTAATGTTGTCAAATTTCTCTATAATGGTCAGAGCATTGCAACCCAAGATAGTCCCCGATTGTTCCTTATAAATCTTCTTGTATGGAAGCAGTGAATATTCATGTACGTTGAAAATTTCCGCGATTTTGGATCTAACGCTGTTTACATTCGGGTCAACATTTGCAAAATCGATATGAATAACGGGATATTTTCCTAAGTGCTCCGAAATATCAACCGGAAAGTTGGAAATCATCGGTGGGGGATCGACACTGACGTTCATATGATCTCTGCCTGATGGGACGACTACCCCATTTGCGAAATAATTGTACGCAAATGTTGAGTTTAACTCAAAAATGCTGCCATTCTCGGCTACCGGTATCTCTAAGAACGTCTGAATCATCTTCAAATTCATAGTCTTACCACAACGTTGGGCCGCGGTAATGAGAATAACCTTGGCCTTGGAGTGTATAATTTCACGAATCAATCCGGAATTATCGGTATAAAAATTGTTTCTTCGAATGAATTCTTTAAAAGCAGATGCACCGACAAAAATCGCTCTGTCTTCGCCTGTAATTTCCATGGTTTGCGGTAGAACCTTTTTGCATATTCGTGCCTGGAGATGTGTTAGCGAAGATGTTTCAGGAATTATTTGGTTTGCTTCATTCAGAGTTGGCTGTGGAGTGACTGTAACATCTGGAAAAGTATTAAGAAAATTGATATGCTAATAAATGGCTGTTCGCATGGCATCTACACATTAATTAAATAAATATATGTATCTAGATCTACCAACCTGTGTCAGACCAATATAGAAGAATAAAAAAATACACAAATACTTTTTTGGATATCATTTTAGAATTGAAATAAAGCTATAGGTAGGTATACGAATATCGAGCATACGAATTATTATTAGGTAGGTAACCGGAGTAACTGGGTAAAACCAATGTCGGTACCGGTTGTACAAGATTAAATCAATGAACCAATCACGTAGGTCGGTAGGTACCTAAGTACCTATTTTACCATCATGAATACAAGTACCTACTCATTTCAATGAACAGTTATCGTGTTTTTAACGTATTTATCAAGATCAAAGGAATGCGTTAATTAATGTCTAATAAATTATCATTTTAACTAGATATGTACCTAGGCATGTAGTACATAGTTATTTGAATATGCTTTAGATCACGTGAACATTTCAAGAGCCACGAAAATTTTCATTAAATTTTTGTTTTCAACGATGGATAGATCTAATCGAAACTTTCTAGGTAGATAGTGCTTACTTCAAATGAGATACACTGTCGCACCCTTTCCCACCCAACTTCCCATATTTGGGACCATATCAACGCGAGGACCAACACTAATGAGTGAATCTTTGAAATCCTTGAAACAATAAAAATCCCTGAACTTCTTTATTTAAACTGTAGTTATGGTACCTATTCAAACTCTTATTCAACCACAAAATTATTCTAGTCATAAGTAGACTTAAAATGTTTGATGACTTTTTGACTATTTAATCAAAAAACTATTATACCTACTATCTGAGAATTTTGATGAAAAAACATTACAACTTTTCTTCAACTCGCTAAAAATTGATGCTCTCTGATAATTTTGATGAAAACCAGAATTTTCGGACAATTTTAGCAAAAACAGTTTTTTGAGCAATCTTATGGCAAGAACAGGACCGTTTGACAATTTTGGAAAAAATTGTCCCCTTTTGACAATTTTACCAGAAATGGACACTTTTTGAAGTAGTCTTACCCCAATGTCTGGCCTACTCTTAACGGTCCAAAAATAGCTGTGACGAATGAACTCTTCAAAACTAGATGCCCCGACAAAAATTGGCCCGGCCAGGCCTGCTATTGGTACTTGTATCCCATTCTTTTTACATGTCTGAGTGCGGGGATGTTAGGGAAGATGTCCCTGAAGAATTTCTCTCGGGTGTTGACGTTCTTAAGTTTGGGGGTACTGATTTGCAACTACAAATAAAATTGATGGGTTGATTTTGGTGACTACACATAGTAGGGTGACAATGAAATAGGTACACAGGGAAAAAATTTTTGCATAATTTTTTTTACAGTACACCTGAAAAATGTGCTATGAGGTATCAAAAAATGATCCCCAAAGTTTCATCCCTCAAACTTGATTTTAACCTGTGTCGCAATAGCTTCAAAGTTTAGAACGTCACGTCCGAGCGTGACCTTACAAGTCTCACGGTGACGCGTGGTGGAGAAATTATCGAGTACACGCTACATGTACGAAGTGCAATAGAGTAATGATACACTGTATTTTTTTTTTGTCACAAACTAACTCCAAAACAGGTTGTTAAATTATATTTTGTAAGAAAACCCCAATTTTTATATTTTATTTGCAAAAAGTTCAAAAGGTTACAAAGTTATAAAATTCACTTATTATACTTATTCAATATTTTTTCAGTCACTGTCCGTGTCTGATAACGGCAATGGCTGTTAATTACCTACCTTATGAAAATCTGGTTTTCATTAATAAAGTCATGTTCATTCAATGGAGTTAGTTTCTAGCTAGGATATAAGGTAAATGATGGCCATTGGACATGTATGGTGAATGAAGAAATATTGAATAAGTATAATAAATGAATTTTATATCATTGTAACCTTTTGGTATAGAGAAACATACAGCAATGAGGACAGAATTGCGTTGATATACCTATACCTATAAATTTTTTCCCAAAACGGAATACAATTTTCAAAAATGTGTTTTTTTGTAGAAAATATAATTTAACAACTGTTTTTGAGTTAGCTTGTGACGAAAAAAAACAACATCGAATTATCAACAAAAAAAATACAGCATAAATTGTTACTCTACATATTGCACTTCATACATGTAGCGTGTACTCGACAATTTCTCCACCACGCGTCACCATGAGACTCGTAAGGTCGCGCTCGGACATGACGTTCCAAACTTTGGAGCCATTGCAACACGGGTTAAAAAACTTTGGGAATCATTTTTTGATACCTCATAGCACATTTTTCAGATGTGCTGCATTCAAAAATTCGAAATTTTATTTTCATTGTCACCCTAAAGCATAGTACGAGTTACTAATTAGGTATAGAACAGAGCTATAATTTTTGAGGAAATACCATCAAAACATGACATGATGCAAAAACTAGTTAAATTTGGAATACAAATCATTTAAAACTAACTCTTGCTGAAGAAAAATTATACTTGCCATCAAAGATATGTAAGCAAATCATACCAAATCATCAATTTGGTTTCAGACCAGGCCATTCAACAATTGATCAAGTTCATCGAGTAATCAACAAAATTGATAAAGACCTAGAAGAACAAAGAATAAACAAACCTTACCTCTTGTTATCGAAAGTGTCACAATTAAGGTTACATGTTATTTTCGTTTCATTATTTTATTAGTTTCATTACAAATAGTAACCAGTACCTATTCATTAAGATTTGATAACATTTGGCTAAGGGAGCTCACAACTTTAGAATTTTTTCGAACCAGGAACATTTCAGTGATTTATTCCAAACACTCATGATAAATTGTCAATACTTCGCTGAAGAGTATCTGCTGGTTTGCAAGTGTCGAACAAAATATTCAACATTGTTTGTAGATAATAACGGCTGATAGGCAGATGACCGTAATAACCAATTATATCGAATGATCGAACATTTAAAACGATAAAACTCTAAAATTTGACTAGATTTGAGAAATTAAAATAACACATATAACGTAACCATGTTTATTACATAAACGTACAACGAATAATAAAGTACAGAGAAATTTACAAGTTCAACTTATAGAATAAAGCTGAAGTCAAAGCTATTTACAGTTTATAACGTTAAAGGTAACATAACTAATAAATAACGTTAAGCTACCTAATAACGTATACGACTACCTACTCAACTTCTATTGGTAATTACCAGCAGTGTTACCCAAAAAGCGCAACACGCCTCCAAATTGGAATTTATAGGGATCTAGAAATTAACAATTTCACGTAGCTTTTTGGAGGTGTTGGCAACACTGAATCGAACTAACACGTAACGCACAAACTTCGCATCAAGCGAACAAAATTCGCAAAACGTAAACATCGATCGATAATGATTAAAATTTAGCTTTTCTCTAATTAAACTCAAATAAATAATTAATTAAAATACATTTGAATAAAAATACAATAAAATACGGTTAAAATAGACCATTAAAATATAATAAAACAAGTTCGGTTCAACGTACATCGTACTACGATCAGTACGTACAAGTGGAACGTGACCACCGGAAAATTTCAACTAGGATACAACCGAACATACAAGGTAAAATACACGATAAAATAAATAGAATAATTAATTAAAACAATAAAATAAGAGACCTAAACACTGGGTATAGCGCTAAGTCGACGACGAAAAAAATTCTACACGACAAATCACAAGAAATTCACGAATATTGGCGACTGAATCACCGAACAACAAACTCAATGATCGAATAAATGATGGAAACAGTCGACCAATTTCTTTCCGGCCAGAGGTTTCGTGAAACCATCGGCGATATTGATTTTGCCGTCGACTTTTACGATATCAATCTCGCGATTGGACCACGCATTACGCGTATTATGATAACTCAACTTAATATGTCGCGATTTCGATGTTTCAGGTGTCTTGGCCATACCAGCGGCGGCGGTCGAATCGCATAACAACAACGTTGGGGGCAATGGAAAGCCCAGTACGTACAACAAGTTACGCATAGCACGAATTTCGCAGACAGAATGCGACAACGCAACGTACTCAGATTCGCCGGAGGAAACCGCTACGCAACTCTGCTTTTTAGCCCGCCAAACAACTGGGCAACCGAACAGAAAAAGAATAAAGCCCGACGTGGACTTGTAATCGGCTGTATAACCGGCGAGATCAGCGTCGACGAATGCGGTAAGTAACTTAGGCTCGCAAGCCGCAAACCGTAATCGAAAGTTCAGGGTACCTTTCAAATAAGTTAAAACCCTGTTACAGGCGATGATCAACTTAGACGAAGGCTTCGTCTGATAGCGTGAAAGAAAATTCACCGCGAACGCTATGTCCAGTCGGCTCCAAGACGCTACATAGAGCAACGAACCAATCATTGACCTCACTTGGAACTCTAACGACAAATCAACGTTGGCTTTCTGAAAGCCAAAATCTTCGAAGGGTGACGGCGACGTATCAGCGTCATCCAAATTAAACCTAGTCAACAACGACTCGATGTAATCGATCTGATCGATCGTGCAACACTCTTCGGTACGTATAAAATTGACTCCGAGGTATTTCTTGACCTGACCTAGGTCTTTAATATCGAAATTTTTACTCAACAGGTCGATTACCTTCGCGATGAGATCATTGTCCCAGCCGGTGATCCAAAGATCATCGACGTATATCGCCAACACACATCTCAGAGAGTCACCTTCAAAAATAAAGATCGTAGCGTCGAACACGGTGGCGGTAAGGCCGATCTTTTTCAATATTCGAGATAATTCATTATACCATGTAACTGGTGATATTCTTAGCCCGTAGAGAGCACGTAAAAGACGCCAGACCGGATTTTTGAGCTTCCCACGATAATAGAAGCCTTTTGGGACTCGGACGAACACCGCGTAGGGTAGCTTCCCATACAGAAAAGCACCCTTGATGTCTACGTGGCGAATCTGCCATCCGTATTTAATTGCCAGCGCCAACAGCGCCTTGATTGTGTCCGAGCGGACGACTGGAGAATACACATCGAACTGTTCGAAGACTCGACCTTCCTGATAACCCAAGACGACGAGCCGAGCCTTGTAAGTTTTCGGATCTTTCTTTCGAAAAACCCAACGAACACCTAACACTTTAACTCCCGCAGGTTCCTCTACCAGTTCGTAGGTGTTCATAGGTTCGAGATTAGACAGTTCTTCGTTCATCGCTACACGCCAAAATTCACGCTCAGGCCCAGAATTCGCCTCCTCGAACGTCAACTCCGTATCGCCCGTCGCTAGCATCGCCGACTCCGTTGGAACACACTCATGCTCTTCGATGTACCGGTCCTCATTCACTACCCAATTCACCAAATCACCGTATTTGGTTCGTTCGTCGATCCGAACGTGCGTGAAGACGTCCGTCGTGTCGTCCTCGATGTTCAACAACTTGTAACCGGTCTCCGTATATCCGACCACCACAAAAGTCGCTCGACGAATTCTCTCATCTAATTTCTTCCTCTGCTCGGGGTGTACGAACACCTTCGCTTGACTACCAAACACTCTCACGAACTCGTACGTAGTCTTTTTTCCGCGCCACAACGTATACGGAGTTTCACCGTCACTCAATACTCTCGAGGGTAAGTGGTTTAACAAATAATTCGCTGCTTCGACCGCGAAGCACCAATATTTCTGAGGCATTCGTGCCTCGAAAAGTAGGGTGCGGGTTTTGTCCATCAATGTACGGTTATATCTTTCGACTTTGCCGTTATGTTGATGTACGAAGGCTTCTGCACATTGTAACGTAATACCTCTCTCGTTGCAGATTCTCGAAAACACACCTTTAATAAATTCCCACGCGTTATCGCAGCGTACAAACGCAATACGCAGATTCTGAATGGCTTCAGCGCGTTTGACGTAATCGTCGAAGCAGTTACCAACTTCGCTTCGGTTCGCCATTATGTACGAGACATTAAAATGGCTACGATCATCCAAGAAATTTAATACGTACAAATCTCCTTCAACAGACGGAGGTAATGGACCGATCACGTCGGTATGAATTAATTCTAAATTTCGACTAACAACGTTTCTCGTTTCATTACAGGGGTTCCTGCATAACTTAGCCTTCGCACACACGTCGCAGTTGGTCATTGTAAGACCGGAGTTCGATGGAAGATCCTTTATCTGCGCTAAAACTTTATCGCTCGGGTGCCCAAGTCGCCTATGCCACAGCTTCGCCTCCTCGGACACCGTCATAGCGCTCTCAACAACATCACGAACAAAATTGAATCGAACCTCATTCAGCCCAAGTTCACTTCTCACCGCTCGTACCACAAAAGACCCTTCCGGATCGTATAAATCAATTTCCGCCGCGTAATTGATACTCCATCCGACTGTACGAAGTCGCTCGGTCGACAATAAATTAGAGGTAAATTGACAAGAATATTTTACATTGTACATATGGTAACTGCGACCATTTAGACGTAGGTTCACCGTACCTACGCGGGTAACGGTGACAAATTGACCCTCGAACGCAGTGGTCACTAATTCATGCGTTTCTTCCGACTCAACAAAATACCTAACGTCATTTATGAAATGATTCGTAGCGCCAGAATCAAGAACCCAGACCAACTCACTCTCATTCGCCGAACGCTCACACACAGCACCGTTACTCTCGACCGCCATCATCGCCGTTGATTTTAGATCCGGCCTCTTACTCGTCTCCTTTAACTTCGGACAAATGACACTAATATGACCGTATTCAGCGCAATTAAAACATTGCGTCTTTATAATGTCGCCTCCACGATAACGACGATCAGGACGCTCGCCTCCTGAACCATTCGCACTTCCTTGACCACCACCACGATACCCGTTACTACCGCGACCGCCACGACCGCCGCGCCATTGACCACCTGAACCGCCATTACCCCTACCTCGGTAATTAGGACTATGCCTAGGCCCATTAGGATTACGATTAAAATTAACATAGTTACCATTATTACTATTCACAGGTTGACTCGCATAGCACGAACGTGCAAAATGACCCGGACGACCGCAACGATGACATGATGGCTTTGTCTCGACCGTTTGAAACGCCGACGACTTTACCACCGGACCGGAACCTGACGCCGAAGCTGCAGGAGTACTCGACGATTCGCTCAACTTGTAAGCAGCCACAATTATCTCTCGAATATCATCCGCCGACGAACCCTTTTGAAGCGCACCCGTAATCGTACCACGTAGAGAATTGCCTCTGAGATCGTTAGGCAAACCATTCGACAGCCACACTGATTCGTCCTCGTTCAGATCGTTACACTGTTTACGTATCGAATCCGCATAGTCTTCGACCTTTTTAAAATCGGCCAATCGAATCGCAGCAAGGGCGGTCTTCATTTGACAGATCTGGGCCTTGGTACTCTGAGCCCATCTGTCCTTCATTGACTGCACAAAGTCGTACGGCGTACTACCGGAAATCAACGAGATCGTATTGTGCTCGACATGAAGACCCAATATCTCCATGGCTCGGTTTTGTTCGTCGGGAGTACCGCGTTCACCCTCGACTTCGCTTAACGTATGAAACAGACCCATAGCCTTTAAGCGCAGGCATATTTTCCGGAACCAGGGTTCAAAGTCCTTTCCGTTGAACAGTAATGAATTTTCCACGTGAGGCTGCTGGTATATAATCGTAGGCGGTGGAGCCATCTCGTCTTCTTCTTTATCTCGTGACGAGCCTGGGTTGTCGTCTAACGCTTTCTGCTCGTTGTACAATTTAGTCGCTCGTTCCTTGAATTTCACCAAGTCGCCTTTATCAAGCTTGGTAAGATCTATTCCTTTGGACTCAGCCAACGAATGAAGGAATTCGTTAAATGCCTGCTGTCTTGTTTCAGGCATACGTATCGAACACGTCGGAGCTAGGCTTGGTAGTGACCTTTTGTAACTCGTAGCACAACTCGTAAAACAACGTAAAACTTAGTTTTCTCGGTTTTCTCGCCTCCTGGCGCAGAAAATAAAACTCTCCAAACTCCAACAAAATCGCAAAGTACAACTCGGAGGTCACTTACCAGCCCAACACCTTACTCGATCAACACGTGCATACGTTCAGCCATTAGGCTACTCGATAAAAAGTTCATTAACAACGTAAATCGAACCACGCTCTGCTACCATGATAGGCAGATGACCGTAATAACCAATTATATCGAATGATCGAACATTTAAAACGATAAAACTCTAAAATTTGACTAGATTTGAGAAATTAAAATAACACATATAACGTAACCATGTTTATTACATAAACGTACAACGAATAATAAAGTACAGAGAAATTTACAAGTTCAACTTATAGAATAAAGCTGAAGTCAAAGCTATTTACAGTTTATAACGTTAAAGGTAACATAACTAATAAATAACGTTAAGCTACCTACTAACGTATACGACTACCTACTCAACTTCTATTGGTAATTACCAGCAGTGTTACCCAAAAAGCGCAACAACGGCAATGTGGTTGTGTTTGTGTTTTTTGGCAGATTCCATGAGTATGAGTACTTATGTATAGTCATTCTGCAAAAACTTCTTCGTTTAGTTCAGTTCCGTCACACATGCTTCTTACAATTTTCGTGACTATAGGTTTATGTGATTTTTGGTTTAACGATAATGCTTAATTATTGTTTGAATAGCGCTTGTTTCATTTCTAAATTGTTGGACAGACGCATCTGGGAACTTCGGAAGCGAGCCCATATTCTGAGAGTTTTTCTGCATAGTTTCCAAAAATTGCTAACTGTAGATGACTCAACCCAGTAAGAATTCAATCGAACGTAAGTTATAAATTTAGCCAATTTGGTGATTCCATAAAAATTATTGAAATTATTCGGCTCAATAATGTGACAGCGTGTAATGGAACCTCCATCCCAATTCGATAGTCCGGTTAATTCCACTACTCTTATGATCCCGGTTAGTACGGCTGGTTTTGAGTAAATACATATTGTTTCAACGTTCAAGGGAAGTGACCAGGATACTGCGGTAAAATGTCAGAAAATTCTCTTGGTGTATTCTTTAGTTGTCATTGTATGTAGTAAAACAAGCTGGTTTATAAAATGATGGTGTTCATCGATCAATACCTCAACATGTTTGTGGGAAATTCGTATAACAATTCTGACAGAAAAGGAATGCTACGAATTAATTCATCTCTATTTGTTATTTGTCCCTTTGTAGTTTTGCTGAATTCCTATAGATGAAATAGTCAGAGCACATGGAACTGAAAGAGAGTCCCAGGTTGATCATCAGAAGTCTTCTTGTATGGAAGCAGTAAATAAATATTCATTTATCTTTTGAAAATGTCAACGATTTTGAATTTAAGGCCGTCTATACACGGGTGAAGTTGGGTAAAATCTATAATGTAGTTGGTATTACAGGATATTTTCTCAAGTGCTCCAAAATATTATCTGAAAAACTTGAAATTACCGGTTTCGGATCAATGCGAACGTTCATATCATCACTGATTGAAGAGATTTCATCATTTGCGATATATATGTAGTTGTTAAGGAATGTTGAGGTTAAACCAAAATGCTCCCATCCTCATCTATTGGTATTTCTAAAAACGTCTGAATCATGTTCAAATTCATACTCTGACCCCAACGTCTGACCGCAGTGATGGCAAAAATTGTCAATAATCTGGGTATTATAGCTTGTATAATTTCAGACTTATGGGCATAAAAATTGCTGTCTCGAATAAAGACTCCAAAATTAGATGCTCCGACAAAAATAGGTCCGGCCTCGCCTGCAACTCCTATTTTTTGAGGAGGAATCTTTTTGCATATCTGAATGTTGTAATGGTGCCAAGATCTGACACATTGGTATCAAATTTTGGCACTTTTTCGCATGGAAAACGTCCTGAGTGCTAAAAGTGCCCACAGGGGATGTGTTGGCGAAAACGATCCTAAAGAATCTTGAAATTTACGTTTGTTGTATTTCTTCAGATAATGTTGGGTTTATTTCATTTGAAGTTGGTCGTGCAGTAGCTGAAACAGTAAGAAAAGTAGGTATTTATTTGAAACCAGGTAGGAAAAGAAAATTTATAGGCTGAGTATCTACACATAATCAAATACCTACAAATAGAACAAATGTTGAATTAAATAAAGTATACGTATCTACCAACCTGTGTCAGACCAATGTAGAAGAATAAAAAAACATGCGAATGTGTTTGGTCATTAGTTAGAATTGAAATAAGCTACCTAGGTATATAAGTACGAATATCGAGCGTAAGAAATATTACTAACCGGAGTAACTGGCTAAAACCAATATCGATATGGCACTGGGTTTACAAGATTCAATCATTAAATCAATCACGAAGGCACTTATTGATTCTACATTTTATATGCTCTACATCACGTAGACATTTCAAAAACTACGAAGATTTTCATTAAATTTTTATCGATAATAGATCTAATCGAAACATTCTAGAGTAAATAGTGTTTAGTTCAAATAAGATATAAGCTATTGCATTTTTTCCCACCTAGCGATCTTCAACATTTCAGTGGTTCTCAAGTTGAATTTTTCTATTTCAAAGTTTTCAAGTCATGTTACGAAAATTATGACTAGAATAATTTTACAATAGAAAAAAACCTTTGGATATAAAAAAATTTAAAAATTTCATAACTTCATAAGGTATTCCAAAGATGGGTCAGTTGTTGTCCAAACGTTGATGTCTACTGTCCCGGATAAAGGGAGTGGAACTTAGAAGGATGTAATGTTGCAGAACTAATTGAACCTAAAATTGGATTACTTACGAGTTACGAGATTATTGTGTTAAATTGTAGAGATTAGTCAAGACTCAGATCCCCTCCCCCCATCATAAAAATTGTCTATAACGAGGTGAGATCTTGCTAGAATTCCACTTCCAATATTTGGGACCGTGTGTCAACGTGAGAACAAAAACTGATGGGAACATTTTTGGAATGCTTGAAAAATTCCTAATCTTTTGTATGATTTATTTCTTTTGTTTATTTCTGACTCATTAAACCAGTATCTATTTCTTCAGAATGAAACCCACACCGTTGACTATAGAACAGGCACCTACTTAAACATTAAAACTCGATATAATTGAGAGGAAAAACCTCAAACCGTCGATGATTTGGGATTTTCAGCAACTACACACTTATCGCTTGAAATGCGTCAATTATATTCATTATAACAGGATTAAATTCTCAATTTCTCAGTCAGTTACGTCAGTCGAATGAGTTTGTACGCGGGTATAGCAAAAATGAAATTACTAATTCATAATGTATCGCAACTGCTAACCGATAACCTTTTACTGATACGTACCTATCTGGTTATATCTAGCAATACAAAACACTTCTCTCCTTCAGTCGTTCTGAAACAGCTCGAGTCTAAATAAATAAACGGTGCGAAGAAAAGGGTCGCGCGAAAGCGAAACGTTACTGTACGGAGCGCGATTCGAGTACAAAATTACGTACATATAGATACCTTCTCGTAGATTGCGAGTATACCTATAATCCTGCAACGCAATGTTTCAAAATTAACGTTTAAACTTATACGGTATAAGTTTTGCAAAAGTAAAGCGATCTTTATCGTTTCTTACGCGATTCCTGTCTCGGGAGTATATTTCAATAATTACGGCGATGTTTTATTTCCTAACAAATAATACATCTGAAGGTGAACAAAATAACCATCATTAACGAAACTGAACATGAATAAAGTTAAAGTGTTGTTTAAAAGCACTTACAGTTCCTTTTTACCTAACCCTTACTTTCACTTCAGCTTATATACTCGTATAGGTATAGGTAGAACATACGAAACAATTCTATGTATAGGTATGCTAAAGTGACTAGATCAAAATGCCACCACCCGTTACATTTCCGAGTATACTTTCCTTTTTTTTCCCTCTCCTTTCCTTTCTTCGTCCACCATCATCATCACCACTCTGTCTCTTTCCTACACCTACTCTGACGACCCTGGAAGATATTTATCCCCTTGTACGATTCGTCGTCTGTGAATGTGGGAACGCGTAGGTACTTGAGTCGAAAGTTCAAAGACATTTTTATTTTCATTTCAACGTGTGTATTTATTTTGTTTACCTTTTAGTTTTTCTTTTGTTTGTATTTTAATGAGCACGCCAACGAATGAAATACTCGTACATGTAAAATCAACATTATAGTACTACATTTGTTGTAGGTAGGTAGAGGTACCTTTGCGCCAAAATGTTTTCTTATACACGATTAAATCGTATATATGTTAGTTTTACACACCGACAGAGACAACGCGATGCGATGGTCAACTATATGAAATGCCAGCAATAAGGTGGGTACTGGGTAGGTGGTAAAAGTAAGTAAGGTACAACTCAAAATGAAATTAGCATACTTGAGTACGCGCATATTCTAGCCTTAGCAACCTTATTCAATAATGTTACCCGCGTTAATTTCCAAAAGCGTGTTAAGCATCGTCGTTATACAGCATCGAACAGGAAAAGGGGAGTTGTGCGGGTTCGCAACATTCTCTCATTAGAGAGCTTCGTCAAGTCTAGACTTCATATTGTATTGATATTCGGTTGGTTTGTTTGACGTTTAGAGCTCTTTGCGCGTCTGTCTGGTATCGTGTAGAAGCTTTCGTAGTTCGTGTTCTACATCCACTATGAAGTTAATTATCTTAGCTCGCCACTTTATTTAAGTAAATTGGAAAGTAAAAAAATTGGTGTAATTATCTTGATAAAGTTGCTGGAGATTAAAATTGTGAGGAAATACGAGAGCATTTACGAAATATATCACCACTTTTTCAAAATTCTTTTAAATTTTTTTCATTACTTGTGAGGATAATACTATAAGCAAATGAGCTGTAGGTACCCATAAAAAAGTGGGAACCGAACTGAACAAAGTTCAAATTTATTGTAAAACCTAGTATGCTGACTTGATCTAACTCTAAATTAAACCAAATTCGAAATAAAGGTTCGAAGTTTGACAATTTCACAAGTAATCGCAAATACAACAAAATTATGAATCTCTAACAGAATATAAGTATTTTATTGAATCATTAAATCAAAAAGGAACTTGTAGGTACAATAAATTTTTAAAAAATAATTATAATGACTCCATTCCATTATTATTATTTTTTTTAATGAAGTCTATTTGGAGTTGTACGATTTCATTTTGGACCTTATTGCATGCATTTACGGCGAACTGGTTATGCAAATTTATTAACATAGCCAGCATGGGTATTTTTAACGTGACTGACGTAAAACTTGGAATTGTGGAGGTAGTCTACGTTGGGTACATCATTTGAGAAGAATGTTGAAATTTTTAATAATTATTTCGCGTTAGTATTTCGCAAATAGGTACATTGAAATATTTCCCATCTTCCAACGCGTGTTCATCACGAATCCTAGCTCCTCAAATTCGATCCATTCTTAATTTTAAAAAATCAGAAACTGGTGAAATTGAAATATAGAAAGCTTAAATTCGATTTGGACAGTATTTTAAACCTCTCAAATCAATTGGTAGATTGTAAATGACTTTGAACAATTTTAGAGCATACATTTTTTTAGGGTTCTTATTATTTATTCATTTATTTATTTTTTTTGGAAAAATTGTCAGAAAAAAATATTCTTTAAATAAAATGTAGTGTCAATGAATTCCGATTGGTCGTTTTTGAGTGGAATTTTACCGGATTGGCCTTTTGACGCAGGTTGTCTGATGATTCAGAGTCTCTGTAAACACTTTGCTCCATTTAGGAACAAATTTTCCACCTTTTAAATCCAGTGAGGGTTTCCAGGAATACCGGAGCCTCCAGTAGAATTTATAAGTTTTTGAGGTATACGTTTTCAAAATCCCTTTATGTTTGTTCAAATTCAACATTTTCTCCACAACAACAACAGCAAGAACAACAACAACAAAACAAAAACCGAAAAAAATGAACGAAAATTTTGTCGTTCATAAAATAATTAAACCAAAATTTGGTTCTTACTCCACTTTTGATCACACGAAATCATTAATGGTTGTTTCGAGTTGTTCTGAAGCTTCCATAAAATTTTTGTTTTGGATTTTAAAGAAACGAAATGAAATTCAGAGTCAATGAAACCAGATTGATCGATCGTCTTCGGGGAACCTTTGATTTATGTATTTACGAACAAATTGCCCACCATCTAATGTAAATCACTTGGTGGTGTTTCAAACCGTCCTGGAGTCTCCGGCAGAATTTAGGACTTTCCAAATTCAGAAAAAAATTGTAAGAAAAAAACAGAATAGAACTAGGATCTTTTAAGGTACAAATTTCTGTTTTTTGCATTTTGAAATTTAAAATTTTCTCTAGCATCATTTTAGAAAGAATAAATGAATGAAAAATTCAATAAATTTGGCAAAAAACAAAATGAAATTCAGTATTTACCATTGAACTTGAATTATTTGACTTTCTCACTGAATCTTCTGGTAGATTTGGTAATCAAATTTCCAATTTTCCAAAAGAATTTATGCTGGCTTCAGGACGTCATGGAGCCTTAATGTAGAATTATGAATTTTCCAAGCCTGGAAAAATTGCTGCAAAGAAATTGACATGAAGGACAGCACCAATCAATTCAAATGTAGGGAGATAGGAAATTTGTAATTTTAATTCAATCGGTTTATTTATTTATTTCAGTTCAATCCATTTTTTAATTTTTTTTTAATTGCATAGAAAATCAAAAATGAATTGAAAATTTTTTAATAGCTCAGGTCAAAAATGTGAAACACCTGAACCAAATTTTAATTCAATACCTCAAGCTATTGAATTTTGATTTTTTTTATGGGAAAATTCTCCATAAATAGAAAATACATTACCCATGTATGGGCTGAATAACATTTTTTGTTATGGTGTATTTTTGGGTGTTTTATGTAATTTCGATTTATTTTTACCTGGTAGGTACATGAATTAATTGTTCTGTTGATTGGTACACTTCATTCGTCTGTTGCAAGAGGCACCGCCCAAGACTTCCAATTTCATGTCAAAAAAACAGAAATATAAGAATCGTCTTTTTAAAGTTTTTATTCTTTCTTATACGCTCCTCCCCTTCAAAGACTTTTGATTTCTCACAATTTCTCTGACCACCGCAAGACTTTTTTATGAGCCTCTATAGTGCCATTGCTATAAAATGAATCATACACCCAGCTTCTGAGAATAAATCTAACTAGGGCAATATTAATGCGACGCCCAACACCATTACTAAAGTCTCGTGTAACAGATTACATCGCACATATTCCACTACAAAGGGTACATGGTACTCTCATACATACATATTATGGGTGGTTGGGCACGTAGTTTCACGTATAGGTACTTTGCGAGCTGCTGTTGGCCGTAATAATGACGCGTTGCAGCGAATTTTCATTATTTATATTGATAAATTGTAAATTTGGCGGAACGAGCCATTGAAGACTTCGGTAAGTCTATAGGTAGAGGTACCGCGTACCCTCGTACATTATACGTTAAGAAAAATGTGCGTTAAAACGCAAAGCTCCAACGGCGCACGAGGGTGGGTGTTATTCGGCTTGTTCTATATATTTCAAGGGTGACGTATAACGTACGTTAAATTCATTAAACGCGTTGCAAAGGGGTGTGAAAGCGACGATTATGAGTGACATTTATTAATTTTTGGTGACTTAGACGTTTCGTCAACGAGTCGAGCGTCGATTTAGTCCGATCATCTGAATTGTGTGGTAGGTATGGTATAGTATGGTGGATTGCGGTAGGAAGATTTTCATTTCGCTATAGCAATGCGACAGTTGTGTGTAGCTCGGTAAATATTTACGTATTTAATAGGCTCCCGGGGAAACGTAATAACGGAAATCGCATACGTGTTGCCTTTTTTTTTTTATTTAAAAAAATTTACATCGTAATGGTACATGGTATTGCATATATGTGGAGTATTATGTACGATGCAAAAACGATAAAAAAAATTGAAAGGTGAGCATATATAGATCGATTTAATTTATTATAAAACATTTTACCTCTTTGATTTTTTTCCCTCTCTTAGCATATATGAGTACAAACAACATACCCTTTCAGAAGCAATGATATTTCAACGATATTTTTTCGAAATTGGTTTTTACCCTATGTTAAAAATAAAATATAGTAGCGTTTACGTTTACCTACCTAACATAGCCCAGAATTCTGTTCGCTGGAAGGAATCAGAGTCGTCGTAGTGTTTAAACTTGAATGACGCTTGTTTTACGTTCAGGGACGTAGGTTGGTCATTTATAGGTATGGGATAAACTTTTACGTCGAAATTGAAACTAAAAGTTATATAAAGGCTTATAAAATATAGACCTCAAATCGACATTTTTAAGTAATGAAGATAAATGTCCAAACGCAAATGGCCGAATAACCTCATCAACTAATAAATCGATGGCTCTTTTAGTGAAAATCTCTATAGCAAAAGATACACCCCCACGCATTTGATTTGGGAAAACAAGTGATTTTAAAAAGGATAAAGGGTACTCCAGGTGCAGGTATTTTTTGGTTCCTCATTCTCATACAATAGGATTTTTTTTTCAATTTTATACGTTTTTCGTGTGTGGGTATTTCCTAACTTTGCGAAAGGTGGAAGATTAAGATGAAATATTAAACAAACCGAGCTGGAGATTAATGTCAACTTCTACTTGACACCTCGGCATTCTCCAGGGAATGGAAATTTTTTCTACAAAAAGGACAATGTTCCGAATAAGTATACGAAGAGAGGAGACGACTGTGGTGGAAAAAACGACATATTGAAACATTGATGAGAGTGCTTATGCTGGTGGCAGGTATAGGTCTCACACCGTTCAACTCCTTCCGCACGATTGAATACATTACTTCAAATATTAACTGAACGCAGCCAACAACAATTCCATTTCCGATACTAGGAATTTCCTAGCTAGTGCAACCGCATCGATTTTACATCTGATGTTTCATCATAGCCGCGTATATGTGTACATATATTACCCTCAAAATCAATATTTGCAATTCGGTTCAATAGTTTTTTTTTTCAAAGCTGTATTTTTACGAATTTTATTGACTATTTGTTTACGCTTGAAATTTCATGGTCCTTTATTAAATTTTTTTGTAGTGTTTGGTACCCAAACTTTGAGCGTAGATAATGTTTGTGCGTGTACATTGTGTACCTACGTTATTTTTTTTTCCAACTGGATTGAAAAACGTGAAAAACCACGGTGAACATTATAAATTTATGGGCAGGGAAAATATTTATGTATTTTATTTCAGGTCAAGCTACTGAATTTAATTTCCAGGTGTGCAATGTATGTACATACGTTGTAGGTCTGGTACCTATGCATGTATGTTTGTCTGTTTGAATGTTATTATTCAGTTGGTAAACAGCTAAGTTACATATTTGAACGTGTAATGAAATTTTCAGCCACTTGTTGACTCATCATAGAGCTTAATTGCTCATGCTCATGTGCAATCCATCAATATTAAATGTTTGATTCAATTCGATGAACTGACTAATGGGTCTGAAAATGGAAATTTATTGTTTTTTATACTTAGGTACAAAAGAGGTAGGTACTATATCACAACTGTAAAAGAATTTTTACTTAAACCGAACCAGACTAAATTGAAAGAGCATGCAAAAATACATCACTAGCGAACATTTCCGGTCTTGAAATGCATCTTTTTTTTGTGAACTTTTATGGGACAATTTTAGGTCAAAAATATCAAAATTTTATCAAATTAACCAAGAAATCTAAATTTTGTATGTATTCTATTTTTGAACCTTATATAATTCAAGCATTCATTGTAAATCTAATATGTACCTACCAATGAAAAATAAATTTATTGAAAAACATGTGGCAAAGCATTACATTTTCCAAAAGAATTAAAATTATAATAGAGGTAAGTATGAAAAAATGTAATCGAAAACAATTTTTCAAATAATTGCAGTCTTCTATTTTTTGGCGATTGATTCTTGAACGTCCATATTCTTTGTTTTATTTTTTTCGAACGGAAGGATGAGTGTAAAATTACTTAATTGACCGAATTTCAGACCTACTCTGCCTATATGGGCAATTGACCTGGCCCCCATATTGAAGCAACTAAATGTTGCTTCACATGTTGCAGAACTGCAAGCAAATGTTGCAGAACTGCAAGCAAATGTTGCAGCGATGGCAAAAACTTCATACGTTGTTTTAATAGCCTTTTTTACCAAGTACAGTTCTTTAAAATAACTCGTCTTTGGAATACCTAATATACTACTTATTATTTTCTTTGAAATAATTTTTCACGCATTGAATTTCTTCATCTGTTGGGGTAATTTCGTTGATTTTTTACAACTCTCTATATCTTTGCCAGTTTCAAAATTGAAATTGTACAGGTTTTTAATCAAAAGTGCAGCCAGTTATAGGGATATATTGAATCCAAGGCAGTATTTAATATGCAATTATTCTAAATGTGAAATAGCAAAAAATGGAATTTGAAATTTGTTTGAAAGAGGTTAATTAATTTGTGAATTTGTCCAACCGAGGCAAAGCGTTTTGTCAGCCCTGGCGGCACCCTGGCAGTCCTTATGCTGGCTATGGGCCTGCCAGAATGCCCCTTTTGCACTTGAAATTTTTCTGACGATCTGGTACTTCTTGGTGCCTTTTTGGTGACAGATTCACCAATTCATCAAAGAGTCACCATTGTAAGTTTTTGTCATTTTTATGGCGAATTGTTGGTGAGGTGATCACTAGAATGTCCCCTGTGCACTTGAAAAACAATTTTGTTGGTCTGGTGACCTTTTTGGTGACAGATTTACCAATTCACAAATGAGTCACCATGTGGGTTTTTGTAATTTTTATGATGAATTGTTGGTAAAGTAATCACCGGAATGTCCCCTCTGCACTTGAACATTTTTTCGACAGTCTGGTGACTTCTGGTAACAGATTCACCAATTCACTTCAATTCACCAAAGAGTCACCATGCCGGTTTTTGTCATTTTTATGGAGAATTGTTGGTAAAGTAATCACCAGAATGTACCCTCTGCTCTAGAAAAACAATTTTTATGGTCTGGTGACTTCTTGGTGACTGATTCGTCATTTCACCAAAGAGTCACCATGTGGATTTTTGCCATTTTTATGGCGAATTGTTGGTGGAGTAATCACCAGCATGTACCCTCTACACTTGAAATTTTTTTCGACGGTCTGGTGACTTTGTGGTGACTTCTGATGACAGATTGACAAATTTACCAGAGTCACCAAGTGTGTTTTCATCATTTTTATGGCAAATTGTTAGTCAAGTAATCACCAGAATGGCCATTCTGCACTTGAAATATTTGTTGACGGTCAGGTGACTTCTTGGTGACAGATTCGCCGATTCACCGAAGGGTCCTATGAGTGTTTTTACCATTTTTGTGGTGAATTGTTGGTGAAGTAATCATCAGAATGATACACTCCGCACTTGAAAAAAATTTAGGGTCTGATGACTTCTTGGTGACAGATTCACCAAACAGTGACTTTGTGTAATCAATTTCTGTTTTGGTGAGTTGGTGGTGAAGATTTTCATCAAAAAGGCATCGCTAAGGGTTTTGTCAATCACCAGAATGTCAACAAGGTGCTTCACCAAAACATCCGAAATTTTTCCTATGGCAGTGGTGACATTCTGGTGATTAAGCACTTCACTAACAATATTTTCCATAAGCATTATGCCATTTGTCAGTCTAAATTTGATTATTCTAAATGTTGACCTCAGTCCTCAACAAGGCTAAATTATTGTCTCTTACTGATAGTGAGTTATGCTTCTCCCAATTAAAATTTTTGCTAGTACAAATTATATTTTTTCTTCTTGTCAGATCTGCTGAGTTACCTAGTATAAAAAATTATTTGATTTGAATCAAAATTGAGAAGGAGGTGGGTTTGGTCATTCCTTTAATGTTTGTGAAATTGATCCTGAATTTTTAAAAACTGGATTTTCGAAAAAAAAAAGTGAACAAATATTGAGGTCTACTGAAAACAATTTTGAAAAAAAAAATGTTTGTTACTCGATAAAAGTTTTATTTCAAGTTGAAAAATTCAACCTCTACTCGATAAATCGAAATTAAAAATTGATAGGTAAATATTTTCAAGAACCAATCAATCTTTCTTGTCATAAAGTCATTTATTCGAAACTTCTTCTTCTCGTGTTCACTTGATGATTCAAGACATGAACTTATATCTACTACTCACACCCAAGGGTATAACCGAAACCTCTCAGGAATTCTGCAGTTCCTTGACCTTGCGAGATGCCACGGCCAAGGTGATTTCTCATCCACACCCTTACACTATACATGCATCTATGTTCAGCAAGACTACACCCATCCGTGCGTTTGTAAACTTTGAACTCGTAATTTACACGCATTTGATGGCACTTCACTCGGCCGGATAATAATTACAGTACGCTTCAGCGCCAACACAGAGTTGAAGCTATGGTTAATCGTACAATTATGTTCACGGTGTCAGGCTTACATAAGCGGCGTTACGTTGTAGAAAATTTATATCAGTGTCAAATTGCGGTTAACCTCTTTTGCCGAAATTGGCGTACACAGACGAAGTGTTGGTAGGTACGTCGTATGTACCTACCTACAATGTACAAACGTACAGCTAAACAAATTTTCCACAATGAGTCATTTCATATTCGTACATTACACGTTTGGCATTTCGTGTCAAAATGCCTAAACTATGTATGTAGGTACCTATATATGCAGCTAGTTTTACCGTAGAACGTCTGTTCAGCTTTCAACTTTCTATATATAGAGTAATTAAGTTTCGAAAAAGTGGTTTGCTGACAAGCGAAACGTGTTTAATGCAACACATCGCACAATATGTCACGTAAGTATAAGTTGAAGAAGCACGGCGCTGTCAAGCAAAATCTTGCTTATGATTTGTTTGTTTGTCACATAGCCTATAATGGAGAAAAGCTTATACCGTACAGAAATGTAATATGTAGGTATTAAATCTCTTATCTGTGTGGAATTTTCTTCCAACTTAGGTACACAATACCTTTACCAAACAATTAAAAGCTCCCGATTATGGACTGCGTGATATCCACATCATGTAAGATCATCACAATTCTCGACAACAAGTCGATGAACTCGTGCTTTGTTGAAATTAAGGTACATGAAAGTTGCACTTTCAATTACTTACACAATTCTTACATGAATTTCAATGGCAAATCGATATTTTTTTTTCAACTTAAGGCCTCTTCATGAACCCCTGTATAGTAGAGGTTCTGTGAAATTGCACTCTTATATAGCCATAAGAATGACAATCGAAAGTCCCAGCACCATTTGGGGAACTGTCATTTAAACATAATTTTCATCGTCAATTTAACCACGGAATTGTGACGAAGGTCGTCGACATATCGAATTACTATAAAAAGGGACGCCATTACTATGACGGAAGTAATATTTAAAAAAACCGTAGAAACGAAACGACTCGACGGGCGCGTTAAAGCGAAAAAAAAAGAAGTGTAAGACCGACACAGCACAGAGAAAAAGGCCACCAAAAGTTCGAAATTGTTTTGTTAGTGCATTACTTACCCTAACGCCGAAAATGCTTTTAAAGTTTATTTCTTAAAATCGTTGTTCCATTACTAAAACCCGGCATTAAAGTTGTGTATCTACTAATTGCATTAGTGGTCTTAACATGGATTGGAATTTCACCTGGGGCTCGACCCGCTCATCGTCTTTCGTTTAGGGTACACTAAAGGGAATGTTATACCCACCCCCTTCGGACTATAGTAACTTCTGCCCTTCTATTGTTTCCAACAACTGCGAAATATTGCCCTATACAGGCTCGCAATTAAGGGTTGTGTCGTTCCCTAAGTATCTTCCTATCTTCACCAACGTATGCTATACGTATACCGCCACATCTTCCTATACATAAGCTCCCATATTACTCGGTGCGCGTTTTCTTCTCTTCTCTTTCACTCTCGCACTCTTTGCTCGTTTAAAAATAGTACACGTCACACCTTACACTTGCCCAACGCACCGCACCACCGACCGATATCGCTATTCTTACCCTTCTCCCTTTACTCTCAGTCACAAGTCATCCACCTACTTTTGAAATAATGAAACTTATTACTTTTTTAATGGATCATCATCCACTATGTATAGGTGTTTTTTCGCGGTAATTTCTAAATTATGCTGCATTCAAAGACCAGTAATTGGTCTCCTTCTTCACAATGATTTTCTTCTCATTTTCCCCCTCGAGTTTCTATTGCTATTGTTATTACTACTGTTGTGGTGCAAAACTCCACCACAGGTTTTGTGGGCTTGTTTACGCAGACAAGACATATCCTACATAGCACCCCCTTCAATCGTTGTATTGTTTGTTTGTTTTTAGTGTTTTTCATCTTGCTTTTTAGTTCATAGTAGAAAATTCAGTTCATGTTCAGTTGAAGAATCTGGTCCCTAAAAATTGAAAAGTAGGAGATGCATTCAAAAATGCACACCACTGGACTTGATTTTTTGATTCTGGACTAGGTTGTTTTAGAAATTGAAACAAGGAAGGGTTTATATTATAAATTGATAATTTTTTGTCTTCATCATCAAGTGTTGTCTGAAATCTTAAAATATTAAGAATCCGTTGGAGCTTTTTCCAAGCTCTTACTTTAGAAGCCGAGCAGAATATTATAAGATCACCTGCGCTCAAATTGTCAGTTAAGTACTTATTGGTCATTTTCTCTAGTTTTTAAAAACCCGGACTCATAACGAATTGAATAATTTTTTTCAAAATTTTCAGAGAGTAAATCGTAAATCAGCGTGATGAAAATTTTGGACAAACCGCACTCTTCGGTGCAGAAAAAAATATCTATGTCATAATATTTTTTTCAAAAAGTCCAGGTTTCTACATTTCACAAAATTTTTTAAAAGCAAATTCGTCAATTTTCAGAATTAAAAATTGAAAAAAATTTGAAGTATAAAAAATAATAATCTCTCACAAGGTTTTGCTTTTAAAAAATTTAAACTTTAAAAAATAAGAATTGGGTAAGTAATCCGAAAAAAAAACTACTAAAAATGACAAAATATTGACAAAAAGTGCTAAAATGTTCAAGAAATACTTCAAAGTAATTTACCAAAAATTAACGGAAAATCACCAAAAAATACAAGTGATTTATTGAAAGTTATTGGCAAGTCGTTACACACTTGAAATATAAACTGTAATTTACCAAAAACGATCATCAATTTACCAAAAAATTACCTGTAATTTACCAAGAAATTACCTGTAATTTACCAAGAAATTACCTGTAATTTACTAAAAAAAAAAAAAAAAAAAATGACTGTAATTTACCAAAAAATCAGCTGTAATTTACCAAGAAATTGGCTGTAATTTTCCAAGACATTTCCTGTAATTTACCAAGAAATTTCCTGTAATTTTCCAAGAAATTGGCTGTAATTTAGCAAGAAATTGGCTGTAATTTACCAAGAAATTACCAGTAATTCACCAAAAAATACCTGCCCAGTTGGGTGAAAATCTGCTCTTACGCGACATAAAAACGTGGGCAGGAGATTTAACACTTTACGCCAATGCCTTTTCTGCCCATAAATCGGCGCGTATTTTATTTACGCGTAAAAATCTGCCATTGATCAATATTTGTGAAAAATTTTTCGGCACCAGCGGGGATCGAACTCGGGTCCCCGGATCTGTTAGCGGACTCCTTGCTACCTACTCCACCAGGAAACTTGGTAGAACAGAACAAATATTTATATACTAACCTATAACACACACGCAAAATACCACATTTACGCGCGTTTTTTAGCAAATACGCGATTAAATACGCTACGAAATATTTGCGTAGCGTATTTTGTGGCTGGTTTTTTCAACGTGCAAAAATACGCCACATAATTTAGAAGCGTAGCGGCTTTACGCGATAAAAATACGCTACGAAATATTTTTGTGGTGTGTTTATCAGCAGAAATTTTATTCTGCTGTGCAGAAAATGTAACAACCGAAAAAGTCGCTTCAAATTACGCCCGTGAATTAAAGCGCGATTTTGAAAACTGTAAAATCTGCTGCATGGCAGCAGTTTAAAGTCGCGTTGAAGTATAAAACGCCAATTAAACTGCTCTTTACCGCGTATTTATTGGCAGAAGAGCAGATTTTCACCCAACTGGGTGTAATTTACCAAGAAGTTACCTGTAATTTACCAAGAAGTTACCTGTAATTTACCATGAAATTTACCAGTAATTTACCAAGAATTCTCAGTAATTTAATTTACAGAACGCTTACCAGTAATTTACTGAATAAATCAACTGTAAGATGTACATATGTAACACATCAACAAAATTAGTGAGATGCCTACTTATCCACCGAAAATTATTGTCTTCAGTAACATACAACCTTTTGCAATTTACAAAACGTAGATTGAGATCGAATACAAAACATGAATACATACGAATACTACTTTTTTGAACTCGACTACCTCAATCCAAAATGATTAGGAGAGGAAGGATAGAGAGGCACTGCCTAGGAACATCAACCGTTTTTTAATGCGTAGGTTGATCTTGATTCACCATTCTTTAAAACAAAACCACCTTTTTAGTCCATAGAGTTATAAATTGTACATAGGTAACTACAATTTGCCACTACACGTAGAAAAATTCCGCGTTTAGCTTGAAAGAGCAAAATTGACGTTTCAACATGAAAAATCTACGCTCGTTACGATTACAAGAAAAGAACAACGACTCCGGCGTCGCGCCTCGTATAACTCACATGCACACGTACGCCAATATAAAACGTAAATTGAACGTTCGTGTTTTATCCATCGATGAATATTTGTCGTTTTTTAACTTCGCCACTCTATCACTTGGTTCTTTTTCTACTTCACTCGAACCCCTATTATACGAATTGTATCGTTCGCCGCGCTGAATATCAAAGAAAACTGCAACTGCCCTCGAAATATTAATGATAAGAAAAAGGTAGTTCAAAGTGCTCGCGTCATCTTTTTCAAGTTGGAATTTCAGCTTTTTGTCGGTCGAATGGAAAAAAGAGTCGTTTTTCTAACGCGAACTAACGGTCAGTGCGAAACTTTTTCTCAACTCTCGTTGTTTTCAAAACGAGTTTCCTAGTTCTTTTTTTTTAATGCTTCCATTTCCACGTTATCTTATGATACAATTTATAGTACAGAGTTGGCGTTCTTGCGTTTTGGAGAAGTCGTGATTAAAGAAATATTTTATACCTTTAAAAATGAAAAATTTAATTTCATAAAAAACAAAAGGAAGAACTCGAAAAAAATATATCCACGAGTTTTTACTTTTTACAATGCTTTTGGAAACAAGTGACCCAACTTTCAAGTGCCTGAAAAATTTTAAGTAATAACGTAAATGGCTTCATGCTATTTGATGTCCAGCACTGATTGTTAGATTCTAGTAAATTGAAATACTCACTCAAATGTCTCTTTTTTACGTCAAATATCCTTACGAGAGAATGAGGGAGAATATTATTGTACTTCGTTCGTTTTCCCGTATGTAGGTATTTACGGCGAACTGGGTATGCAAATCTATTAGCATAAAAAAATTTAGGTTTATTTATGTAACCTAATTAATACCTATACTTAACTTACCTTATTTGTTCTTCGAAAACAGCGTCTAATTACTAGAAAAAATAAAAGATCAGGACGAAGAGAACTTTTTAAAAAATTGAGCAAAATTGACCAACTCGATTTCTTTTTTGATTCGATTTCGTAAAATCATCCAGATAACAGGTATTAATCTTCATAATAAAATTTTAGCGAAAATTTTGAAATTTTTCACAACAATTTATTTCTTTATCAGAGATGAAAGGCTCTACATATTTTTTTTTTTTGAATTGGGGAAAATGTCACGCACAAATTAGTCCGGCATATGACAATAGGAGTAATTGCACCCCCCCGCCGATCCTCCGGGACTACATTTTTCTTAAAGGGGACATCCTAAGGAACATTTTAATGCAAAGTTGCCAAAAAAAAAGTTGGCCTTACTTACAAAATGGCGGCCATTTTGATTGACAGGTCAGCCGAAATCGCAGATTTTGCGTTTTAACATAGGACTTGCACAAACTTTTTCAAACTTTACAAAGGTAGATCGAAAGATCATGCAAAAATGTATCACCTGTCCAAATTTCAAGTGCTAAAGTGCGTTTTTCGATTTTTGGTGAATTTTTGAAAATCGAATTTAGGCCAAAAATGAGGGAAAAAATCAAAATTTTACCAAATTGACCAAGAAAGCTGAAATTTGGGATATACCCTATTTTCGACATGCCAAATCGACTGGAAACGGTTTCAACTCGTTTTGAGCAGTTCTGGAGCCTCCAGCAGATTTTTGAAACTCGAAATTCCCACAAAATTCCATCAAATTGGAGTTGTAAAGCTAAAATTCATTCTAAAAACTAATTTCAATACGCTACGAAGTACTGCAGGTGAATTTCAAGTCGTTTTGGAAGCTCCAGCGACTTTTTGAAAATTCCTGAAGCCTCCAGCAGATTTTTGAAACTTTAAATTTTCACAAAATTTCATCAAATAGAGATGGAAAGCTGACATTTACTCTACACTCCAATTTTAACACCCTCTGAAAACGACTTCTGGTGGATTTCAAGTCATTTTAGAGCCTTCAACGACTTTTTTGAAAATTAGTGGAGCCTCCAGTAGATTTTTATAACTTGAAATTTCCCCAAAATGTTATCAAACCAAGATGGAGAGTCGAAATTCATTCTGCGCACTAATTTCAATACGCTACGAAGTTGACTGCTGGTGAATTTCAAGTCTTTTTGGAGCCTCCAGCAACTTTTTGAAAGGTTGTACGACGTTTTTTTGGGAAAATGAAATTTCCTAAAAGTAGCTGGAAGCTTCAAAACCATTTAAAACCACCATGTAGTCTGCGAAGTAAATTTCAGCTTGCAAACTCCATTTGATAAATTAATGTTGGGGAAATTTCAAGTTTCAAAAATCTACTGGAGGCTCCAGTAATTTTCAAAAAAGTCGCTGGAGGCCCTAAAATGACTTGAACCTACCTGAAATCGTCTTCAGAGGGTGTTAAAATTGAAGTGTGGAATAAATTTCAGCTTTCCATCTCCATTTGATGAAATTTTGTGAAAATTTAAAGTTCCAAAAATCTGCTAGAGGCTCCAGGAATTTTCAAAAAAAGTCGCTGGTGGCCCTAAAATTACTTGAACCCACCTAAAGTCGTCTTCCGAGGGTGTTAAAATTGGAGTGTAGAGTAAATTTCAGCTTTCCATCTCCATTTGATGAAATTTTGTGAAAATTTAAAAGATTCAAAAATCTGATGGAGGTTTCAGGAATTTTCAAAAAGTCGCTGGAGCCTCCAAAACGACTTGAAATTCACCTGCAGTACTTCGTAGCGTATTGAAATTAGTTTTTAGAATGAATTTTAGCTTTACAACTCCAATTTGATGAAATTTTGTGGGAATTTCGAGTTTCAAAAATCTGCTGGAGGCTCCAGAACTGCTCAAAACGGGTTGAAACCGTTTCCAGTCGATTTGGCATGTCGAAAATAGGGTATATCCCAAATTTCAGCTTTCTTGGTCAATTTGGTAAAATTTTGATTTTTTCCCTCATTTTTGGCCTAAATTCGATTTTCAAAAATTCACCAAAAATCGGAAAACGCACTTTAGCACTTGAAATTTGGACAGGTGATACATTTTTGCATGATCTTCCGATCTACCTTTGTAAAGTTTGAAAAAGTTTGTGCAAGTCCTATGTTAAAACGCAAAATCTGCGATTTCGGCTGACCTGTCAATCAAAATGGCCGCCATTTTGTAAGTAAGGCCAACTTTTTTTTTGGCAACTTTGCATTAAAATGTTCCTTAGGATGTCCCCTTTAAGAAAAATGTAGTCCCGAAGGATCGGCGGGGGGGTGCAATTACTCCTATTGTCATATGCCGGACTAAATCAAAAAATTGGATTTATAGGTAATTTTGAGTCCATTTTATTTCTCATGGGAAATTTTTATGTGAGATCTTCCTTAAAGCAAAACAGGATTTCTGCTCGATACTTTTTTCCTCAGTAACACTGGTCTGAAAATTCAATCAATATCATCAAAAAACAATTTCACCAAAAATACCATCATCCTCATAATTACAAACGTTTCTCTGTCCCTTTCTTTCTGATAAAATAAAATCAAAATACATAATTGAAAAATTATCAAAAAATTAAATCAGTTTTGAACGAGAGAGAGAAAAAAATAGAAAACCGAATGGTTTTTTATTTCATATATAAAAAAAAACCTCGCATTTAAATCTCGTTCTATAACTTCATTAGCATCCTGCATCAAATTCTAATAAAAAAAATCATCGACCTAGTGTATATAGTCATTTGATAGGTATCCGACGTGAAATTTCACGGATAATGTAACGTCATTACCGACTCGAACATTGAACATTAAACGACGATGTCGCGATGAAGAATACCCTATACGTATATATTTTCGAGTTGATAATTCACAGCGCGATGAAATAAGAAAATTTTCACTCCAGAGTAATAGCTTTCTGTTGGGTGAGTTTTCTGTGACGCGGTCGTCTCATCAAAAACCAACGTAATTTAATTTTAAATTACAAACGGAATTAGAGTATCTTATTTAGTACATGGTTAGGCAAATTTAACCGAGAGAAATGATTCAGTTGGAAGCGACATTTTTAAAAAAATGTACTTCTAGATGGACGATTGGTTGACTTTCCTTCTATTTTGGTGTTATGAAATTTCAAAATTTGGCCAAAAATTTGTTGCTTTTGAGTTTTATGATTTTGAAATTTGAAAGTGCAGCTTGTTCGTTGGTCGTTGATTTAATTTCAAAAATTACATTATATTCGTACAAGGTGTTGCATTATAGAAATAGGTTGCATATAAAAGGTGTAGGTACAGGGTCGCCGGTGTAAATGTGTCAGGAGTAAAATTTGATAGAAGTGATTGCTTCCTTTGTGTATTATTTACTTTCAATCTATTTAAAAACCTCATACCTCGATGTCAGCCACCATTTTATCGTACTTTGAGCACACGTAATACAAGCTAGGTACAGGTACCGTATACATATGTATATGTATTCGTATAACGACGATGAAACTCGTGTATATTATACCTTCGGAGTTTTCTTTATTGTATTACAGGTGCCTTTGTTGTGAAAAGTCTTATCGAAAGTAAACGTATTTATGCGCAAAGTTTAAGGAAGGTTAAGAGGGACGCAGCTATATAAATATTAACATTTGTTGGCGCGTATCGAACCAGAATCAAGATTGCTAAACAAGCTACGCATTCCATCATGCGAACGTACTTTATAGTAGGTAGGTACATCGCTAAATCGGTAGGTAATAACAAAGAATTTAAAAAAAAAAAAGAAAAGCAAAATTCCTCTTTTTTTTCATTTTCAAAACACCATGAAGGCTTAAGATTTCAAACCACGATCTTCTTTAGCTTTTAAAATCTGAAAAGAAGTTAAAAATAATTTTCTTCTCGAGGTATTATTGTATACTTCCCTGCTTTTTTTCGCCTAGGTATTGTGTTCGTGTCGAAGAAAAACTATATTTAATAAAAATCCAACTGCTCGATTAATTAAATGGCGAATTTATAATAATCCATCGGAACAAACTCGTTTCTATGCTTATCTTTTGTATACGGTGAATTCAGACTCCAGCTTTCTTTTTTTTTTTTCGATTAAAAACACAACAAAAAAATGCGTATAATTTCGATAAACCCACGCTTATTTTTTTTTTACTAATAAAGTATTATTATCCGAAATTTTAAAATAAGCCCGCGTTTTTTACGTTCTTTTCTATTTTATTCTATACGAAGTACAGAAAAACTAGCAGAATTCAATATTTACAGCGGCAGCTTTTTATAATGATTTTTTATTTGCATTTATTTGCATTAGAGCTATTTGAAATTCATTTCCTTCGAGAATGATTAGATAAAATTCATGAGCGAGGTTTTTCTTTTTCGTATTTTTTTTTTCATGGTGTCTTGCCAGTCTGGTGTATGTGCTCTATTGACGAGAAAACAAATTTTTACATTTTTCACCGTGTTCTTTCTACAAGCTGCATGGCTTGGTACACGTGCGAGTGAGATTAGACGACTCGAAGTGAACATTTTTCCATGTTTTCCCATCATACAAGCACGTTGGAATGATTTGAATTGTAAATTTACGAGGAAATTATTATTTCTTTCTATTATTATTATTTTATGCGAGCGTATTGATTGATTATTAGTGATCGTCAAATTTCAAGACCAGTTTTGAACTTTTAACTTGAATTACGTACTCTGTCTCTGCCAACACTTGGTATTTTTTTAATTCTTGAATTACTCTCTAAAAGATTCCAAATCGATTCCTCCCCTTCTACATTTATAATACCTATTGATCGCAGATGGTGCTCACCTCCTTTGATATCAATAGTATAGGCCATATTGTCTCATAGACCCTTTTTTAATAGCTTAATCACCGTTCCCATTTACTCAACAATGCATCAGCTCGAATATTATACCCGAATCGAAAAAAATGACCAATAAATCACACATTCAACATTAAAATCAATAAATCGACTGCGGCTGCACTGTACTGTGTATAGCTACCTTATGATTATTCAACGCAACGACATTACAGCGACGCTAATAAAATCTAAACATATGTCAATTTATCGAATAGAACAACAAATAGTACGTTAAGTGTTGGCACTTGTTACCCCTTGGTAAATGCACCGTTTATGTTGCCGAAACCCATACAAACATCTGTGCATGGAAAGACTCTCTATGTACAAGAGAGCACAGCAGCAACCCTTACAAGAGTACATATAGAGCAAGAAGCGGAAGGGCTATAGGGATGGTGGTGGTGTCGCGTTAGGTTATCGCTAAGACACGATGTGATGATAATGATAAAAGTGGGTTCCTTTTGTGTCTCCGCTCTGCACGTCCATATACTTCTTATACTCGCAGCTTAGGTTTCCACTGACGTGCTCGTAAGTACTGTATAATGGGAAATTGAATTTTTGCTATCGTTCAAAAGCACATAACACTTGACATGGTCTCGATGACATTCCAAGAATACTCGTGTAGGTACCGCAGACTCCTTGTGTTGAGTATAATACGCAGGAAATCGGGAACTTTTGCTCCTTAAAATGGTTGTGTAGGCTGCTTTATCGTCGTTCGTGTTGAAGGTAAGTTATGTGTACTTTTTCTTAGGAGTTTGTTAACTGCCCTTACATATTTGGAATGGGCTTGGATCAAAGAGAGCAAATATGGCTAAATTGAAACGATTCTTAAAAAAATAAAATGATCTGTGTTTTTCTATTGTCTACATGATGAAAGTTTCGAGCATCGCTCTTCAGAAATGAATCAGGATGCACATCCTACTGAAACCAGAGATTGTTTCAAAGAAGTTCAATTGATTCCCTAGCAGAGAATTCAAATCAAGAGCCATAGCATTGCACAAGATAGTAAGTATAGATAATTGAGAAACAAAAAACTAAAGCCATGGCTCTTCTCTTTCTCGTAAAAATTTTTACCCAAAATCATGATTGTCTAAGCAAACATTTATGATATTTTTATTTTGTTCATTTTTCAATTCATTAAACTTTTGGTGTTGATTTGATTGCGGGTACAAATTTTCTATTCATTTATAGAAGTGGAATTGCTCAGTTTTTTTATCATGGGAGTGCTCAGAACATTTTCAGAACCAAGTGCCCAAGCAAGCCTAGACTGCTTTTAAAATATTGCCTGCTTCAGATGATTTGAGAACAATTGCTCTCCAAAAGAATGCTTTGCATAATGAATAATTTTTTTTTTGAAACTTGATCATTAAATGTCATTGTTAGAAAATCCACACGATTTTTATCAAGTTCTCAACAATTCTGACATAATTTCACGAAATCAGCAGAATTTTTCCACTTAGTGATTTACCAAAAAAAAAAATCCAGTAGTTTTCCATAAAATTACCAGTAGAGAATTACCAAGAAATTACCAGTAATTTTCTTAGAAATTACCAGGAATTTGCCAGAAAATTACCAGTAATTTGCCAGAAAATTACCAGTAATTTGCCAGAAAATTATCAGTGATTTACCAAGAAATTACCAGTAATTTTCTTGGAAATTACCAGTAATTTTCTTAGAAATTACCAGTAATTTGCCAGAAAATTACCAGGAATTTGCCAGAAAATTACCAGAAATTTGTCAGGAAATTACCAGGAATTTGTCAGGAAATTACCAGGAATTTGCCAGGAAATTACCAGGAATTTGCCAGAAAATTACCAGTAATTTTCCAAGAAATTACCAGTAATTTTCCAAGAAATTACCAGTAATTTTCCAAGAAATTACCTGTAATTTGCCAGGAAATTACCAGTAGGTTACTATAAAATTACCAGTAATTTACCAAAAAAATTACCAGTAATTTACCAAAAAAATTACCAGTAATTTACCAAAAAAATTACCAGTAATTTACCAAAAAAATTACCAGTAATTTACCAAGAAATTACCGGTATTTTACTATAAAATTACCAGTAATTTCCCTGATATTACCAGTGATTTACCATGAAATTACCAGTAAATTGCCAAAAGTTGCACTCACGGTATCGGTAATCTCAATTTTGAAGCTTTGATTTTTTCTGTTCCTTTCTCTATTATAATTCAGGGAGTCAAAAAAGTGGTAGGTACCAAAAACCTCCCAAAATTGAAAAAAAAAAATGGTAAAAAATGGATGAAATTGAAAATTTTCAATTTTTGAGCCATAGGTATGTACCTTTTGATTCAGATAAAAATAAAAGAAATGTTTCAAAAATTATCTGTTTATGAGTTAGGAATCAGAATTGCACTGCATTGCTTATAAGTATACCTCATGTTGAAAAAGAAATTTTCCCATGGTTTTCCAAACTAAGCTGACATAAACCTAAGTAGGTAGGTTTAAAACACTGTACTTAAAATTGAAAAAATAAAGAAAATGGGTGAGTAAATATATTCTTCAAAAAATTTCTGCAAAAGGACAATGTTTTTTTGTCCTTTTTTCAATTTTAGACGAATAAAATTTCAATACTTCATTACGAAATGGAGATTTCAGAGCCACGTTGCATAGCAGATCTAAAAATAATTTTTCTTGTAAAAAAAAAATGTCACAGAGGATTTCTGAATTCAACGCAGAAATGATAAAGAGTTTTCAATACGATTTTTCAAAATCGTAAACAAAAACAATTAACATAGATACCTAGTAAGGTATTAATTAAATTAGGTACACGGAATTTTTCACTTGTTTCAGCTTTTGTGAGGCCTCCGACTGCGAGGCTCAATTTGAAATTTTCAGAATATTTTTAAAACAAACCAGCAAATTTGGAAGGGAGGAAGTCCACTTCTAAAATTAAATGGATAAGTTCACTAATGTGTACAAAATTTTTTTCGTTTTTCAAACATATAGTTACAGTAGACTTCCGATTATCCGACCTCCGATTATCCGAACAGCCGTATTATCCGAACGAAAAAAAATTCTCCCTATTATCCGTTTTTTCTGATTATCCGAACAAAATCCGTATTATCCGGACAAACATACACAAATTATTTACAAGTACACAGTCAAAAATTTTTGTAATCTTTGTTTTTGGTTTGTTTTTCTCCATTTTGTGAAGAAATAAAATTTATCCTTTGCACTTGTAAATATAATGATATTATGTACCACTCGGTGATACTTGCATAAGCTGAATACTTTGAGAATATTACTTACCCCGGCCAAAGGCTATATCAATTATATCACACAATAAGTAAAATGTAGTCACGTGTAAGACACTTTGTATTAATGTAAAAGAACAAACACAATTAAATACCTTTAGAAGGTTTATATGTATCAACACGATACTTACACTTAAACTAATTAAACAATAATTAAAACTAATATTATACGCTTTCTTGCCAATTATGGCTATAATACACCACCGAGATTATATCGCGTCGACACGTCCGATCACTACGTACCTCAACAATATAACAATCGGCCGCAGCGCCGCTCCGTGGGCTTGTAGCCCTGTGTCGCGACGCGTGATCAGTGTTACCAACACATATACTTAATCCTATATAACCCTTACAGGTCCGGCATATCTCCCCTCTATCACACTTTTTATAAAAAATTAAAAAAATACACCATTATCATAAAAAAAAACAGTCATTTTCTACCAAAATTCAACCAAAAAAATATTAATCCGTATTATGCGGACAACCTCATTCCCCAATTAGTTCGGATAATCGGAAGTCTACTGCACTTCTATTTTGTATCAAAGATAAGTAGGATAGATATGCAATATGTTATGCTTAACTTTTTACCTAGGCACTTGTCTCGACCAGACGATCAGTGTTGAAAATGGCAACGATGCCCAGTATTCATGACCATAAATTTCAGGTAATACTGAAAAATGTGGTTCAGAGGTTCAAGTACACAAAAACTACATCGAATGAAATTGTCGGGCACGAACTGGGGCTCGCGTGTTTTCATTTGAATTTTTTCCATCGTCAATGCTGATTAACGATTTAGAAATAAAAAAATTCTTTATCGTTCGGGTTGCTATTATTCGCGTGTTTTAACCCCTTAATCCGTAAAAAATATTTAAAATGTCGACGAATACGACGAACAACGTCGATTATTACTTTTTAAATCTGTTTTATATATTCGTTCGTATATAAGTACCTCCCTACCTTGCTTATATAGTACACTGTACCAATATTCTATCGTACCAGAAAATAATCCCCCGACGTGGTGGTTTGAAAATATATTCAGGTAGTTTGGCGACGTTGTTACGTGAACGTTGGTTCTGTTTTTTTTTTTATATGGGTATGTCATTTCCTAAAAAAAAAAGTGTATAAAATTAAATAAGTAAATATACAATGGAAAAAAAAGGAAAAGAAAGCAGTGCCTCGAACGATACAACGAAACGACTGACTGGATCGACTATACGGTGTCTGCAAAGTTTATCAATTAGAGTTTTCATACGTACCTACTTATAAATCAAACCCTCATATTTACCAAAAAAAGTTGGATAATTTATACCTTTCCCCTTCTCCTTATTTCCATCCTCGCATCTCTTCCTCGCATCGAGGTGTACAATGATGTATCGCGTGTCGGGAATTAATCTGTCGCTGCAATGAAAATTTCGAAAAAAAGGGAATTATTTGTACGAATATTTTTAAAAAATATGCTAGAAAATTGAAAAAGGGGTTCGGTGATTTTTTCTCATTTCTAGAACCGTATCGGCAGTTTCCTTTTTTTCTCGCAAGCCCCACAGATCAAACCGAGCGTAAAGAATAAAGTATAGAAACACGTTTTAATATGATTTAAAATACCCTTTTGAAAGTTTTCTTAAAATTTTTCCAGACAGTTTTCACCGAAAAGTTTATTTGCAGTCTGGTTCCTCTCAGGGATGTATTTTAAATGCACTAATATCTAGCTAATGTTAGAGTTTGTGGAACGCCTGCGGTAACTGTTCGACGACTGGAGTCGTTTTTAAACTGCATTAACGCTCGTCGCTCGATCATTTCTCGCGCGTATTTGCCCAACAGAAAGGAAAAGCATCCGCAAAGCTTTTAATTTCAAGACGAGTTTCAATTCTTGGTAACTTTTTGTCGCAATTCTACGTACAACGTGATAGTAGTCTACTCGTACGTCTATTCAACACCTACTTTAAATGAATAAACAGCTTTGAGACAGATCCGAAAGTAGGTAACATGCAAATTTAATTGCAGAAGCAGCCTAGAATGATTTTTTAGATACGCCCTACGTATTGCTTAGGGACTATAATTTGAAATTGCTTACTTATCTTGACATCTGTGATCACTGATCAGTTCGTCACAAAAAAAATCTAGAATTTTCAGATTTAAAAAAAGGAATGTTCATCATGACAGGTCAACTGAAAAGACCTTGAAAACACAAACGTGTAGCTGGATTTTCTATATCGAGCTTAGTTGTAATACTACATGTTTAAAAACACTAATACGTTCAAAAATGAGCCACTAGAGGATTAACTACGAAGGTATACATAACTCAACGTGAGATTACTGCTGTTGAAATATTCGTGTAGGTGTAAAAACCACTTATCGAAAACAATCACACGAATAGAGAACGTGACCATGAAGGACCAATCGATCACGTTCGTTTATTTCAATATTTTTATGAATTTTGTACAAAAAATAACCACCAGGGATGATGAGTCTTTTCAAGTGGAAATTTCCGATTTATAGTATTTCTTGACGGAGATAAACGTACTGTAGCATACCTGCGTATACATGTATTCGGTACGTTATAGGTATTTTACAAGTAATAGATTTTTTCCCAACGGGCTGAGAGCTCGAGTAGAGAGGGTTGCGGAAAGGTTCGACACCCATGCATCTTTGTTCGTGAGCTTGAATCATTATCAGAAATTTAGAAAACCGCCCTTTTACACGAGTGCAATATATAAAAGGTGTATAATTCGTAGCTGCTGCGTATTAGAAAAGCACACAGAAGCAGATTTCGTATACATGAGGTAATTTTTCGTTGGTTTTTTTATTACAGCAGAACGCAGAAAGAGAAAAAGCAGAGAAAAACTGGGTGGGTCTGGATGGGCGCAGACGGCGAGCAAATGGGTATAAGGTGTGCATAGTGAAAAACGATTACTCCAAAATATATACGCGCCAAGCCAGTACTTAGCTTTCATTTATATAATAACATAGCTCGTCGAGCAGCAAAAAAGAAAAAAGTATAAATGCGGCAAATTAATGATAGAGGGAAAGAGAAAAATTTCCCTAATACTTCGGGCGTGTGTATATATATGTGGGCAAGACGGAAAAACGCGCGGGTATATTTTCAATAGCTGCATTATACGTGTTTAATGTATAATACACGAATGTACGATAGAGACCGTTTTGGGGAGAATATGGGCGGCGCGGCGGTGTGGAAAACAGCGGCTTTACATTTCTTCGATATGCGTTTTTCTTTACGCTATGCCACACAAAATCGCCTTTCTATAGGGTCCGACCGAGGCCGACGACTTTACACAGTGGATTGCATTGCATCTTCTCGCATCCATATAGTAGGTTATGTGCCTATGGTAGAATATACGTAAGTGCAAACTAGTACGTGTATTAGTGCATATGGTACCAACGTGGGGTGTACTGTGATCCCTTGAAAAGGAACCGTTTTCCGAGTTTTAATTCGTCAAATGTTACCTCATTTAATCTTCTTTTGTGTATGCCGAGCCAGTGGTTAATACCTTTCTCATACGGCGGCGAGCACATTCTCTCATCAAACTTTCATGCGGCGTATTTTCACGGCTTTTATTAGGCGGATTGTAACTTTGAAAGTCGATCAACGTTCCAAGCTGATACGTGTTGTGTGTATTCGGATGAACGCGAAAAATCAACGGACGACCTTTTAATACGATACCTTTACGCAGTGTACACCCTCTCGTTCGTTTTTGATACCATCATCGTGCCTTCAAATGATCGTATATTTTAATAAGATCAACCAGTGGTCTCACTTATCAGATAGAAGTCGGTCCACTGCAATATGATATGTTGATGTTTTTTTATTTGATTACAAAATCTCGTAATAAGTGCAAAGTAGGTACCTACTACTGGCATCTGGTGAGAGATCAAGATGTGCCTAGCTATAAAATTGACAGGTAGGTAAGTAAATAAATAATCCTACACCACAAATGGTGAGAATGAAAAATGATTAGGTACCTGTACTACGTATGGGAAGATGGAAGCTAGAAAAGATCCTGGAGACAATTTTGGGTTTTAGACTCAAACCTCCATTTGTCTATACTAACGAGGTAACTTTAGAGGTGTTCGTGTCCACTGTCCACCTCCAATTTAAACGAGATCGCGATAAAATTTAATCAGAATTTCCGGCTGTTTATGTTTTTTTTTATTATTTTTTTTTTTTTTAGAAAAATACGTTCATACACTGAAAATGATGGAAAGTAGCCCTGAAACCAACAACAACTTCCCCGAACCGCGACTTTCTCCATTTAGCCCCCAGTATGATTTTCGATGTCTCCAGAATTTTGAAATTTATGCAGACTACAAACCGTATTGTGGCCTATTTTCTACCAGTTTAAAGAGTTTATCCACATTTTATCCGATTTCCAGGTGGACATCTCGAGGACATGTTTCTCGAGCAGCATCTACAGGTAATCATTTATAATTTCCACCAGACGAGATGTTTCTCTACGATCAGAATATTTTTGATTTTTTGAATTTTCGTTTTGGACTTGGATTTTCTGGTCAAAATGCACTCCGAATTTCCACCATGTAAGGGCTCTGGACAAATGAAGAGACACAAAATTATCAAGCATAAACTTTCCTACCTGCAACACGTTTTTTTTTGCAGGGACCTTGGTCCTGAAATTTCTGAGAAAAAGTTTAAAAATCGACTCAATGATTATGTTCTTATTTTAAAACTGACTTTTGTGATGAAACGTTTAAGATTAGGTATACTTACGAAAAAACTACTTTTGAGAAAATTTAATGACTTTATGGAAAAAAATCACGTATTTCGTTAATAATAATAGTTACCCAAGTCAATAATAAGCCACAACTTGTTTTTTATAAAGCTGCACGCAAATTAATTCCCACGCCATCTGAAGATACCTATTTTAAAACTCTAGAGAAATCAAAAATTGTGCTGGAGGCTCCAGAATGGCCATAAACGGTTCAATTCAGATTCATGGGGATTGGGGAGTTGAATTAAGTCCTACCTAATTTTGAGAATGGCCATAAATGGTTCAATTCGGATTCGTGGGGATTGGAAAGTTGAAATAAGTCCTACCTAATTTTGATAATTTTCACTGAGTAAATATGCATTTTTGTTTTTTTTTTAAATCATAAATTTGAAGAAATAGTCAATTTTGAATTTTTTAAAACATGAAAAAAAATCAATTTGGACAGCTAAAATTTTGATCAAGATGGGGGTTCCAGACCATGCTGCTCCCAAACATTACGGTCTCGTTTAAATCTGACATGTAGACCTCGAGAAATTCCCATTTATGAGGTTCCAATTTCAACAATTCCAGAAATTAGAACATACTATGGAGATTGAAAAAACTGTTCCTTCCAACAAAGGAGGCGTCCCAACTGGAAGAACCATTTTAAAACCAGAAGAAACTAAAATATCAAAAGAGCAAAAAAAATATGTAAGGTTTATTGCTCCAACCCAATGTTTAAATGTTGAAGTGCATTTTTGATTTTTGGTGAATTTTCGATTAGGACGAAATTGCTAGAGAAATATAGGCCCACGTTTTCGAACTGTCAGAAAAATATGGAAATTGGTTCAGACAATTTTTATGCTACTTTTTAAAAATCTAGAATTTTCTAAAATATTTCTGGGGACTTTAAAAAGATTTGAAAACACCTCAAATCGATTCAGAATGTAGAAATTAGCGTATTAAACGAAGCTCATGACTTTTAAACTTCATTAGGTAAAATTTTAAAGAAGATTTCAACTTTTAAAAATCTTCTGCTGGACCCCCTGAACAGTTCAAACCGGTTTGATCCCGTTTTCAATAGAATTTAAGGTCAAAAATACAACAAATAGGCTCAAAATTTCATATAATTTCAGGTCACTTTGGAGAATTTCTTATTTTTTTAAAAATATTTTTGGCTCAAAAATTTTCAAAAAGTTACCAAAAATTGAAAAATGTTTAAAATTGCAACAAGTTTTTTTTTGAAAATAATACCTGCTTCTCTTTAAATTAATAAAGTAGGTACGATAAATTAACTATCATCTAAAAAATATCTACGATGACTTCAAATCTGCTTGGAAACTGCAGTTGTATTCAATTTGGGAGGTAACGTTCAGAGGGTAAAATAAATTTTAAGTAAATTTCTGCAAAAATGGACCCCTATTCTGGGTTTTGTTTCAAATTTAAAATTTTCAATACATTTATAAGAAAACATATCATAATTTTGATTACTCGTCAGTAAGTAATAAGTAGGTACGGTTTTGGCAATATTGGGGTACTTGTCAATTTTCCAAAAAAAAAATGAGAACATTTTTGATCTAGGGCAGATTTTCGAATAATTTTTAATTCTTCGCGTGAGTTCTTCCGATCTGAGTTCCTTTTTTTACCTTCATAGTGTCATATTGGTTGCCTACCGATTAAGGAGTAACAAACACGGAACTCGGTAAGTACGTTGGTACAATTTTTGATAAATGTGATCAAGATACTATGATACATATCTTATCTTAAAAATACTTTGTGAATTAATCTATGAGCTGCAAATAAATTATCGTGAATTACACATCTGCCATTTCGGAAGTAATTATATGTAGGTTCCCTACCGGGTTTGTAACTCATTCGTTACGTCAGATAGGTACCTACCTAAGAGAAGTACCTAACTTAAATATTCATCGCTTCATTTCGGCTTTAGTTTTAAATTTCAGTAGGTAAAAGAATTGGCTTCATAGTACACATCTCGATATTCACACTTTGGTTTCACCAATCATTTGTTTCATGAGCAAAGCATAAGTCATTTGTATTCCTGTAGATAATTATGAAAAGTTTTCGGTACTCAATTGAAGTTTATAATGGATGGTATATTACGTAAATCTGATCATAATCGAAATGTTCGGAAATCGTACAGGAATGCTTCAAAAATAAATAATTAGAAGAGAGAAAAATCAGCTGTAGAATAATGTATACCTACTTAATTCATACTAGGTACCTATTTAGTCCTGGATGTAGATTTTGAAACAGCATAAAACTGAAAAATAATTGCTGCACTGGTCCATCACAAGTAATACAGCAAGAGGTACCTACCTAAAAATCCTGCATTGCACGCGGAATCTTACACCGTGATTTCGAGTTTCGTGCTTCATAACAAACTAGATAGGTAGCTACATACTTACCAAATACAAGCAAATGAATGAGTAAAAGTATCAACAGCAATGCTAAGAAATTTACTCAACGAAGGGCTCCTAAGTATACGAACATCGCGTAACCTATGATATATTATTCTCAATGGGAGGTCGACTCACTGCTGGATGGTCTGCCATATATATGTATGTACCTACACCATATATGAGGGTTAACTGTTACCAAGCACGCTACTTTTATCAGCTTCAAAACTGCCTAGCTGTACGGTATATCCCAGAAGTTCTTAAATAATGCATATGTGACTATGCAATTGTAATACACGTTCTCGTAACCCCTTTCCCTTTCTCTTTTCTTTCCCTGTACGCGATTTTTCTCATTCGCTGGCTCATAAAATAAAACAGTTCGTAGTCGTTATACGCGGCATAAATTTACGAGCTACAGGAGAAAAAAAATCGTACACTAAAATGTAAATCGAATCTGTGGTAATTTTTTTTGTTTGTTTACAGCCTCCGTATATTTAGGCTGCTCGTGGTTTCGCCAAATTATGGACGTGTTTGCAACTAGTGTAACTTTCATTGCTTGTTTGCACGAATCCACCTCTGAAATTACCACAACCAACATCATATGACTCTTTCTAACATCCATGCAACGGGTACATTTTAAATGAACTATTGTTCGTGAAATAAAAACATTGAATTTCTCTCATGATGAGAAAAATCCTAAACGTAAAAAAAATCGTATGCATAAAAAAATACCAAAAAATTAAACAAAAATTTAATTTTTCGAATAACACATTGCCACATTTTAGTAAACTTCTCGTATTTCTTTCAACTTTTACGAATTAATACCTACCCAATGTTAATTTCATTCCTAATTATATTCAATTCAAATTTTGTTTTAAAATTAATAAAAAGTTAGGTAGGTATGAACACTGCCCATATTATCTGAAAATCTGAATAAATTTCAGTAAAATATAACACTGATAATGCAAGTAATTTGGTGGGATTTTGGTATCTATAATTTGGTTATCCCAAAAAATCAATTTAAATCGTCAGAGTAGGTACCTACACGTGTATTTTTATCACTTCTTATATGTGTAGTACAAACGATTGCATTTTCAAAGTTGATTCTTCCCTCTCCCTTCCAAACAAATCAAAGAGAATCATTATTTCATCATTTATATCAACCTTTTTTTTTTTTTTTTTTAGAAGAAATCTAATAGGTAGATAACCTTTTTTAAGTTTAAGCTTGAAGACTGAAATATGATAAATGAAAATATGAAAAGATGAGGCTATTTCAGCACTGAAAGTGACATTGGCATACTTACCAATTACTCTGTGTGTTTTATAATAAAAACCTATATCTCAGTGTTTTATTCATAATCTTATACCGTAAATCGATTCTTAATGATTGATAATGATAAACTCTGAAGCAAGGTTTTAATAATTAACTTGGACCGTACTCACGATTAGAAAAATGTACTTATTCGATTTATTCGATTATCAAGCACCAAAGTATATATATAAGTTCGCAGAGGTACGATATTCTAGTCCAATCAGTATACGTTTATTCAATTGTCTTATGTAAGCTTTATGTTCCTAAGTTACTAATGATAAAATCTGTTTGTTTCCCTTTCCACTCAATGACCTGTAAGTACCTATCTTATATTTTCAAAATCATTTGAAAAATCATACATTTTTCATCGATTATGTGAATGATTTGCTCACAGGCTGCCATTTTTCGCTTCCAAGTGATATCATTGTGCCCACTTTCAACTTACCATACTCACGTATACTGTCTGAAGAATATGCGAATTACATGGGCACTAATTTTACTTCTTCTCACCACACCTTTAACGTCAATATCACTCTTGGATACGATTTCATCAAACGCAGAATTGTGCCAATATTTTCTCCAGGTACCTACCTACTTTTATCAACGCTAACGTAATTACTATAATCATGGACCAAAAAATAGTGACACACTTTTTTTTGCCTAAATTCTAACAATTATGTATGTGTGCTTTTTTTAGGGTTCGTGTCTAGATGAATTTGTGTTGCGGCAACTCGGAATAAATGTACAAGTACCATTTCTCGCTTCGTTCATCGTGAAGAAATCAGCAGCTATACTTGTAAGAATGATACAGAAAACCATTTCAAAAATAAAAAGGAGAAAAAGAAGAAGGCATCTGGCAAGAAAATTTTTATTTTATAATACGCGTATGACGACTGAAAAATTCGCACCCCAAAAAAATGTCTCAGAAAAATTGTCAACAATAATTGAATCTCATAAAACTCTTCTTTCATCAACAAATTTCGGAAATCATAGTAACGTGACAACAGAATTGTCGACACATAATCATTTGTTGAGAAACTCGAGTAAAACATTTTCAAAAATAGGTTTTTATAGTAATTCGACAACCAAATTAACAACTCGTCAAAAGCATTTCTTTAAAAAATTGAAGGAAAAATTGTTTGGATCTCGTAAGAACTCGACAAAAAAATGACCACATCAAAAACGGATCTGACTTACAAAAAAGACACTTGAATGATTTTTAAATTACGAAAGTAATCTACTGATTTATGATGTAAGGTACCTTACCTACATCAGATAATTGGATATCAATCAATGCCATTTACTTCAGATTTGAAAATAAATGAGTATGAAAAGCAAAAAACTTCCCTCGTGTATGTCGACATTGAATGAGGAATAGGTTTAAAAATGTGATAGAATTGCATTTATTTGAGACTAAAGAACTCTGAAAGAAGATATAGGTATTGCTAATTTTCAAATTGCAATGCAGTTTTTTGATGGAGGAATCGACCTAGATCAAAATCAGGGGGAATCTGCCCCCAATCTTTGATATGAAAAGACAGCTGTAAAAAAATCTCAACTCTCATCTTATTTTCATTTTTTTTATTATTATTATTCCATCACATGTAGCTATATGCTGGAAATTAACTTTGAAATTTTTGCCAAGCGGTAGTCGAAACGCTCAATTTTCTCAATAGAAATTGAAAATTTCCTCATTTAAAAAAAAAGTAAAATATTGGAAAAATTGTTGAAAATTACGTATACCTAACTTACTGCATTTTGATTTTTTTTATGAAGGGAGTAGAAGGAGTTACAATGTATAGTATCATCAGATACTTTGAAGGAACGTTCGTTTAGTGAGTCGATGTTTTTATGGGCATGAGAGGGGAAAGTTCAGATCAGAAAATAGGTACCCTAAAAATAGTTGAAAATGAAAGAAAAGCTGGTAGGAGTCTCAAAACGAACGTGATTAATTGTTTTGCCAAAACTGCAAAAAATATTGACAAAATTGTCTCAAAATACCAGAATTATGGTCAAATTAGCATATTTATGCAAAAAAAATTTAAAAATAACTTCAAAAAATTTATAAAAAAATTTTTAAATGCAAAAATGCTGATTAAAGTGGCCAAAAATTGGCAAAATACCATAAAACATACCTATTGAAAATTGAGAAACGTTAAGTTGAAAACTTTTTTTCAAAATTAAAAAAGCTTTTATTTGCAAGGCTTCAGATATTATACTATCTAATGATAACACTCGTGATAGGTACTAAAATTGAACCAAATCCTTTCCTAACTGCACTATTCCGTCCAGTCTTGATCTATCCCTTGAGAATGGTGATGCGTCAGCAGTTTTCCAAAAAAAAAAACTCTAATATCTCAATCCTGGCCCTTTGTTTTCCTGTGTTATTTGATTGCATTTCTATTGTTTTTAATTTGTTTTATTGTTTTGACGAAATGTTGTCAAGAACTTTAGTTAAGTATATTTTTAATTAAGAAAATGAAAAAATGAAAACAACGAAATGTTCATTCAAGTACATGTATTATACTTTTACCTACTTTTGGTCAAATTTCAAAGAAACGAGGCTCATTAAAAATTAAGAAAGCAAAAAAAATCCCCACAAAATAGGAAAAAAATTTATAAAAGTCATAATCAAAGTGCACTGAATTTAAATACGTACCTATTTGGTCTAATTGAGAGCTTGTCCTCTGCAATTTCAAAATCAGAACCTACTTTGCAATTTTACTGGTATCGTAGAAGTGTTTATGATTTGTATACTTATTTTTCTGTAATTCAGAATATTTGTATTTGATTATAAAATATTGTAAAATATTCGGACTGTCCGATCAAACTTTGCTGCAGAATATGTTGGTCTAGATTGCACAATTTTTTTTCGTAGGGCTAGCAGTTGCATAATTAGAATACATATACCTCAATAAAAATTTGAGAAATTTTCAATTTATTTCAAGTTTTTAGCTCTTCTTATCGAAATGTTACAGTAAATCAGTTCTGCATAATATCCATAATTCATTCCGAGATGATTTCTAGGTAACTGAGCTTAATCATTGCTAATCAAATCCTGATACTTGCTCACGTGCATGTGATTAAAATAGGTACACTTGATTTGAAGGCATTATTATGATGTAATACCAAGATACTTGGTTCATTCAAGTTCATTAAATGTAATAGGTATAGGTATAACTGTTCATGCACACTTTTATTTACTTATCACTAAAACTGCAATTTTAATCATTAGGCTATCGTAAATCTTACTTGATGCCTTTTACGTATGATATTAAATAAATTTTTAGTGATCCTTATAATTAATTATAAGAAATTAAAATAATTCTGAGAAAAAATCAAAACAGTGAACAGAATATGATGAATTTGATCCATTACTAAGCTACAGGTAGATCAACATATTATATACAAAGATTTGTATTCTAATTGTCTCTATAGTAAGTTCCACGAGTCTAATAAATCACCTTAACAATTAGTAATTACAAAAATTATTTCCATTTCTGTATTAAATTTTTCCATTACCCTACAAATTGTACCTGCACCTACACAATGAATATTTTTAACTCTACAAACAAATACAGAAACAAAACGCAGAAAGCAAGCTTGTTGTTTTTCGTTTTTTTTGTACCGAAAAGCTGCATTAGATTCAGGAAAAGTTACTAAGCAGTAAATCGGATTACGTGTCCACAATAACGTTCGTATATTAAATAAAAATAATACAAAATCGTCACAGAAGTATACGAAGTCGACCGGATGTGGAAACGAGAGAAAAAAAGAGTGGAAAAGATGAGGGAGTAAAGAAACGAACGACGAATTAACGAACAGACGAACAAAAAACCAGCAGTAGAAACAAAAGCTCGGACTGTTTGATAGTATTTATTTCATTTCAGTTATTTAGTAAAGCTTTCGAAGGGTGGGATGGATGTGTAAAAAGTCAACAGTTGGCTTTTTAATGGACTGTTATTTGTTTTGATGATGGAAATACATTCGACGATGGTTTATTGTTCGACGTCATGTAATAATTTTACTCAGCAATGGAGCGTGAAGGGGTATACACTTGAGTTGAGGTTACGATTATACTCGTTTTGTTTTCATTTCGGTCGATTTTTTTAATATTAAAAGGAGTGTCGTTTGGTGCTTTTTAATACGTTGAGTGCGTTGGATTTTTTTTTCTCGAAAAGAACAAGAGGGTTGTAGTTGAGATAAAATTGTAATACTTTCAAATTGGTTTCCAAAATTGGTAAAACGAGTTGTAAGAATATTTATTCCGATTAGGTGGTACCAAATATTGCTAAATTTTTAAAGATGTAATGCATGATATTTTTTGTGTTTCATTTGCTGAAATTTATAAAAATGAGTACTTAGGTACCCACCTATGTTTGAAAAGAAACTATAGGAAGGTACTGAATCGTTGCTATGGCAATGCCTATTTCAAATGTTTGGAAGTTGCAGCAGTGTATAATGCAACGAAGTTATGATGAAAAGTGCTTTTGGGAAAATATAATAATTTACACAAAAAGAGTCAAATGAAAAAAAAAATCAAAATATCTTAGAATGATTTTTTAAAAGAAGAATTGAAAAACATCACACAAATAAGAAACCTAATATATATTACCTACATTGTTGCGAAAGAGAGGATGTGAGGAAACTATCTCCAAGATTTTAGATAGGTACCTGTTCAATTTCTTCACCTTAGATATTTCAAGCAGTATTAAGAAGGATGAAAAAATCATAAAAATCAAGAATGGGAAAATTCCTATAATTGACTGTACGACATCACTTTTGTTTGAATTGATTTTCATAACGTGATTTTTCAACAAATATGAGTATATGACGGATTCTGCGCCAGGAGCAATCTCAAATGAACTTTTAAAGCTAAACACGTTATTTTGGATAAAATATTAACGCAGTATTTAATATTTTTCCTTCAAAACTCACAGAAATTTATTTTCATCCTGCTTAATGGACAAAAACAATTTCTGACGAATGGAATATCTTCAAAAGAGAACTTGACAAACCAAAATAGGCCTATTCCTGTTCGGTTCTTTGTTTTTTAAAGCACCTGTTCGGCTGTTCTGCACTCATAATGCTTTAAATATTCGAATAATGTGACGCAAAATCGTCAAGTTTAAAATTTAAAATACTTAGGTGTTCTAAAAAAATTATTTGCTTCATTTCTTTTGCGTCAACGTATCGCAATAGGTATAAGACACAAAATAAAAATAAGTGAATGGCCGAGATGAATTGACGCGTTTGTGAACATCGTCAAAACAAAAGTTTTAAAGTTTTAAAGTGGTACGTTCTAGAGAAAGAGAGAGAGGAGAAAGAGAGTGAGAGAAAAAAAAAAGGAATTTTCATAAAAAATCGTAGACTACCTACTCAAGCTTTGCACTGTATCTCGTTTATATTACGAAAAGTTAAATCATCATTTGACGTTATAATGCGACCATCTCCCCCCTCCCCCCCCGGTAGCTTCTATCACAAGAGGAAAACATGTTAAGATAGTTGAGAGTGAAAAGTCGCTTGCAGTGTTTAAATATATTCATTAAAAATGACGTAGGGTAAAACGAATGGAAAAACTGAAAAATCGCATCCTTAACATGTCAAAAAATACTGTGTGAATCTTTTCTATCCTCAGAAAGAAAAGGAGTTTTTTAATGCACGAAAGAGTTAATTTTGCAATAATATTGTCCGATAGATGAGACGATTCATAAATTATTTCTCCAATTATTAATTTTTCGTATTTTGACATCTCATGGTGCTCACCTCTAATTTGAATGGGATCGTGATTTTTGAACTGAGCTTGTTCTGAAGCAACCATAAACAATGATGAATTTTTGACAATCTAAAATTTACCATTCTTAGTAATTTACCTAATTACCATGCATTAAAAAAAATTTCAACTACCCAAATTAATTTCCACATCTTCTTCAGAAGTTTAAAAATTTTTGAGAGGTTGAAAATCGCACTGAAGGATTCAAAATGAAGCGAAATAGTGAAATTCAAATTTGAGAGGTTAGTGTTGGACAAAATCGCGCCATGAATTACTCTAAAATGAAATTTTTGATATTTTGCATTTTTTTCCCTCATCGAAAAAAAAACACAAGAGGTGTCAATCTAGAAATCAACCCAAATGTGAATAAACTCATTACACAGATTGAGAATAAGCCACATTTCGTTTCATAATAATACATATTGCATCACCTATAGATGAACTTTTTTTTTCTCAATTCTCATCAGTACAATACCGAGAGAATACGTACCCACCTAATCTTACGCGAGTATCTACAAACTGAGCAGGAAATGTACACGTAACCACCGATATGGAACTTTAGTTTAGGGGTTGTTTTTGTTTTGATAATTTATACGAGTCGAGTACCTACATACATATATGCAAGATACACACACTAGAAGAGGGTGAAACAACGACAAGAATCAAGTGCATAAAGGAAACGCGACTAACATGGCACGATATGACAATATGATGACAAATTTATCGACGCGATAATGATAATTTATCGCGCCAAAGTGAATTTCATCGACGAATAATAAGATAAACATAATAGCTCTTCAGACTCGATACACTTGTAAACTTTAGGCAAACAAATACTCGTACCTACCTACACGCTACGTATGCTGCGAACTTTCGATGACATGTTTGCAGAAGGCTTTTCTTCGATACGAGTTTAAAAGTCAATAAGCTCTATAGGAGAGTCGATTGACATGTGAGTATCGTATAGTACCTACCTATATACTCGTCGAATTAAAGCCTATTCGCCGCCAGAGCCGGGGGTTATTTTTAAATACGATGAAAATTTCGATTCACGTGTACGATCTGCTGCAGAACGTGTTTAATCCATTCGTTCTCTCGTTCCAGTAGCGAGAACAATTATTTCGTGTACAAATTCGACGACGATAATAACCCGCTGCAAGGCACCTCAAGGGGTGAGCAGAGCAAAAGGGGAGACAAAGCGGCAAGCAGTTTTAATGCGCCATGTAAAATACGTATTTAGACGCGGCACGAGGATTAAAAACATTTGTAAAAGTGGTGTCGGAATTTCACCATGTATGGGGGGAGGAGAGGGTTGGCTGTGCACTGTATACTACACGCGTTCTCTTTTCACTTACACCCTTGTTTTGGCTGCGGTGCTCTCTTGTTAAAATATATCAACTTAATGATGCTGATTAGAACGGAAAACGAATTAAAATGGGATAAGAAAAAATTACTACAAAACCAACGTTCGTTGTATGTTTACGAAGGAACATAGACTAAAAGGATAAAGTACCTAAAACGAGTGAAAAAACTATAAAGAACACAAAAAATGAATAATATTCCCTTCGCGGTACAACTTTTCCAACATTTTTGCAACAGGAGCATTCGCCCTACCGTCAATGCCCTCCTTATACTCGACGAATACGCGAAATATTACACAGGTTGGTAGGTATATTTGGCGGCTTTGAAAAAACTTTCACCTGTATTATACCGAGAGAGGCTTTGCATTAAAATGAAGTATTTTACCATGTAAATGGCCTCTCTAGACTTACGTAAGAAGATACTAGTATATTTTCTCGTAGGTAACAGGCGAATCACTAAAATTGTCTCATATCTCGCGTTGAATTTAATTTCATCCCGACTTCATCGCAGAGGGTGAAATGGAAAATAGAAAAACCAACTGTACGAGTGCATGAATCTGAGACAAAGTAGACGCGTGTCATTGAAAAGATACGATAACCTTGAAACATCAACTCGATTCCTTTTACGAAGATGTATTGTTCGCGGTAAATTTACCGAACCGAAAAAGTTGAATAAAAAAATTGTGTCAAAAACGTGCGAATATTGAAATAGTTTATGTTTTTCTTAGTTTGATGCTCTGAGCATCTTCTTAGGGGGAGGGGGGTGGTGGTAGTGATTAAATGTAAGTTTTTTAATTAACTTCTGTCGAAGACCTAGAAAACAATTGGGTTTAATTTCAATATGAAAGGTTTCTTACTCTAGTTTCTTCAAGTTGGAAATTTTAATTTTAAAATGTACTCGCTGTTTTGATAAATGTTACTCACGAGGTGAGTAGGTAAGTACTTACAAAACTGATATTTAAAATGGTAGAAAAGTTTTTGTACAGTGTGAGAAAGAGCTAAAAAGAAGATCCCAAATACCCCTCTTATAAGAAAATTCCTAGCATTGACGATTTTCGTTGGATTTTCATCAAATTTTTCGAAATTCAAATCCATTATTAAGGAAATCGAAATAATATGGTCAATTTGATGTAGAAACGTGAAATTTGGTCGATGCTCTCCAGATCAATTGATAGTGGTACCTTACTGAATTTTTGGAACTTGCATTTTTAGAAAGTAAATAATTATACCTATTATGAATATTTAAGTGGCAGGATTGGCATAAATGAATGCTAAAAAATTGTGCTGAATTCAAGTTGATCGAAAGAATCTCCAAAACGAAAAAATCATAGTTTGCCAAAACTGAAATTAATCAGGAATTTTTTTGTAAAATTTTTCAAAAAAAAATAGAAGTAAAATTTGCTGGAGGCTTCAGAACTAAGTATGTACTCAAAATCACTAACAATTGATCTGGAAAGATGAGTTGAGAGCATCGACCAAATTTCACTTTTCTACATCAATTTGAACATATGATTGACAATGAGTAAAACATACTCGTACACTGAGTTGATCAAGTCGTTTTTCAGTGTAGGAGATTTGACATGTTACTGGGGAGAAATTCTTACGCAGAGTTTTTCTGGCTCATTATATCAGAAAAAGTCAGAAATCCGCTTACCCCCTCGCCCCTTTTTTGGATCTTTGTGAGCCTCACCACCTTAAGATGAGTTGGGGTAAAAAAATTTTAATGGTATATTTTGCACGTTGTGCATTCAATCTTACGTTAGCTCACTTCCCTACTTACTTCAAGGCAGTGGGCTCGGGAGGGATCGATAAATGGATGAGGGAAGGTCCATCTACAATACTGATATAAATGAGATTTTGTAATAAGGATGCCATACAGTATTACGTAATTACTGATGGACCCAAGTTCATCTTAACGACATTAATCTGTGGTAACTGGAACAGTTGAGTATTGCAAAATAAATCATGCGATCACAGGAACAAATGGATTTCAAACACAGGAACAGAGTTATGCAAATAGATCTTCTGATCTTGATTTATGCAAATAAGAGAATAGGTACAAGCCTATCTCTTCTTGGAACACAGATAGGAAGTCGTTAGATGACTGGTTTATCTCACGTTTCTCTTTCAACTCGTTGGTTGAAGAGAACTAAAACCATAGAGGTCGTCTTACAGGACTATTTACCTATTTACTAAAGGTAGAACGATTTCTCTTATTTGCAAACAAGGTGTCAAAAAGCATTAGAATTTCACACTGAACAGAATATCTCACTTATTTTCCATATTTTCAACTTTGCGCCCAAATTTACAGGCTCAAACGTTACAAAAATTTCATTTTTTCAAATTTTGCACAAAATTTAGCAATATTAACGGCGGAATTAAAATTGTCAAGTTGACCTGCAGTAAAATGTTTTATAGAAGATGGTGGGACAGGATAAAAGAATACTTGTGTCGTATTCAAGGTCAATTGATTCTCCAGAGCATAAATTAAGTGTCATAAATTGGATTAGATGCGACATTTACTCTGTTTTTTTTGTTTTTTTTTTGCTCAGAACTAATTGAAATGATCGGATTTGATTTCACCAAAAAGTTGAATTTTTGGAACGAAAAATTCTAAAGTCTTGCTAAGACAGAATAGATTCATTTAAAAATTGTTTTAAAAAATTTTAAAAGTATGAAGGTTTAACTATAGGGGTAATAAATTCATAAAAATTTATTTCCGACCTGACAGTGGCCTTTTGGCAAAGACAAATTCTACAATGACCTTCTTCAAAATTCAACATTCGGTCAAAAAAATTGTGATTTGAAATATCGCACCTACTCAAATTCGCTGACTTTGTGGGTTCTTACATTAGACAGCTCGATATGTCATTTGAAGCCTTCTAAAGTAAAATCGAAGAGTAGGTAGGCACAAATGGAGATTTCATCAGGAAATTTTTTGCGCTCGTGTCACTAATTTTATTAGCCTAATCATTCTAGAAAAATTTTATTTACGAGAATTTTTTTGGAAATTATCAACATGTAAGGAGGTAATAAATTTTCAAAATGGAATTGAGTGAAATGGATATTTACGCAGTATATTTACGCGATCAAACTGACTATATACGGTACTAGATGGGTAAATGTCGCCACTGGGTGGCCATTTGACCATTTACTTATACATTGAAAAAATGTTCTGATGCTTGAAGTGTATAAAAGTATGTAAGAGGTACCCTCTTGATACTATTTTAAGTGGATTAACAGCCTATATATTATCTACAATATGGGGTTATACAGTTGTTATATTGTATTAACAGACGCTGTACGATTTTGTTGTCACATCGTTTTCCTCGACCGAAAAGAGGCATGTGTGAAGGCACGAGATAACAGGGTCGATTCATGACGATGCATACAAATTATTATAAAATGCTAAAGGGTGTTATCCAATATCCATCTTTGCAAATAAATTGTTCGTTTTTTTTCCTCTAGAAGGTCTTATATATGTGTACATATTTAAAAAAAATTAATTTCAATCTCGATCGTTTAACTGTGTACTTAATAAAGAGACTTGATAATAAAAAGGATTATCCATATAAATATGTAGGTACCTACCTAGTAAATTTTAAATTACCTTGTAGGTATGTAGAATGCATACCTAGGTAGCGTGGTCACCATGGCTAGACAGGAGTTTCACTCAGATGAAAATGTTAGCCAGATAAGTTGCATTGCATATACATAAGTACATAACATTGTAATTTTTTAAATCTAGTTTTTTGTACTCGACCTAAAAAAAACCATTAGCCTATAGCTTAAATTGGAGGACTTTTTTAGACACATTTATGTACTTATCATGAAAGAGTGTTAAACAAATTTCAAAACAACACCTTGATTTTTCATTAAAAGTTTTATTCAATAATGAAAGATTAGATCCATGACTTAGACTGCCAGGAAGTCGATGTACTGAACCTCTGGTTACATTTCGAATTCCACTTGGGTGCAAAATTAGCTCACCAATAAACAATCGAAGCAAGTTTATGCTATAACTATAGTATACGAAGAAGCTTGGCTCATCTTAACGAACTAGTAAACAAACACCCGTTGAAAATTCACTTGGCTTGGTGTCTTTCTTTCGCAACAATTGTCTACCAAGACGAGACCCTAACACTCGCCTATTTACCTACTAATACGATCGTGAATGGAATAACAAAACAAGCCAGTAATAAGTAGGTAAGACACAGCATCCTCGATGCTGATGCAAACTCGGCAGCTTTAGCATTAGTGACTGCGTTTGACGTTTGTATTATTTGTACCTATACACACTCGATTAATAAACAACACGAGTATACAACATAAATAGTATAAATACCTAGCCAACAGCATCCACATACAAATACCCTTACCTATGCAAGATACATACAGGTATATTGTTATCTACACAACACACTGCATTCGTCGCCATTCGCAGTAATAATAAAACCGTTTGTTGGTTGCATTCAAATCAAATTATACGCGAGACGAGAAAACATACTCTGCGGGCACCATCATCGTATCCTATCCCATCTGCTTATTTTCCGAGCAAATTCGTGGCAGAAAAGTTTGATTAGAGCGCGAATCGTCATTTACCATTTGCATGAGGAATTTTCCGTATCCTGAAAGAGAAATGTGTACGGGTAGATAGGAAATGAAATAGGATGGATTTTTTACATGATGGTAAAATATTTGAAGATGAGGTGGTCGTAGTTATCATTTTTTATCAATTTTACGGATGGCTCTTTTTTTTTTTTTTTGAAAGCAGTCCATGTTTAGAGTAAGTACCTACCAATATCTCCTTTGGAAATGGAACAATTGAGTTGTAAGTAGGTACACTATTCTCGTTAGTAAACATAAATCGTGTAGAATTTTTCGACGTTAATTTTTTTGCACGCGAATATATTTTACGACTCGTTGGATCTTGACGTAATAAAACGTATGCCTTTACTTGACAAATTATCACCCTGTTTAAATCACCGCTGTGTCGTCGGTCTTCGGTCATATTTCACAGCGTAAAAAAAATTCGTTTCGGAATCGCAATTACACAATGACGAAAAAAAATGCATCAAAATGACTCCCATACGCGGAACACAAAATAAATAATTTCATCTATATGAATAAAAATTTGATTATACCAGGAAAAAAAACAATGTTTAGGTACAGAACACAAACAAACACACTTCCCCGAGTTTTTAAACGAATTTCCGTTGCAAAACTCTACTGTTATTGAATGGATACCAAATTGTGACCAAACATCAAAGAAAACGCATAAATTCGAGTACTAACAAGCTGAAGGAATATCTTCTCAATCATTGGACTGCATTCAGACCTTCTCGTAGCTCTCCATAAAAAAACAAAACAAAATTTTCAAAAATTGCAACTGGAGGATTCACTTCCCCTCCCTCACACCCTTGGAGAATTGGAACAAAAATTATTAGGGTACCTATCTTACTAACAAGGAAATCTCTGTATCAAAATATTGGAGAAAGAGAGCATCTTCCTCCTACCTCTCCTCTTGGGAAAATTGTCTAACAAAAAAATAATGTGAAATAAGTTGCCTAACCAGTTTGCCGTAAATACATACGCATTTAAAAATCAAGTTTGGTGCCCCTGATTTCGCTCAATGTTTTTCAAGTGTTCTCTGGTACGTTTTATCTTAGTTCAGGAAATTGGAGAAAGATCTCGTAAATTCAACGCATTTTTTAAAAGCTCGAATTTAACTGTTGAGATGAAAGTTCAATTTTCTGTGATGAGTGTACCAGTGTTGAAAGCTATTTATCAAGAATTTGAGAAAATAATCTCAACTTTTGTTCATCAAACCGGTTTTCAAAATGAGGTCTCAAGACATATGAGGGTTCTAAGGGTTCTCAATTGTGATCACGATTTTTTTTTTTAATGTACATAATATGCATAAAATTACTAGGTAAGAGTGAAGTGGCATATGTATTTTTACTTAACTATAGGGACTAGGCAGCAACGAATTGGAATATTAAGTCATTTCATTTCTTTCGATTCGATTCCTCTGAACTTGCCTCCCTTCCTCAAAGTCCATAATCATGGTAAAAATAAAGAAAAAAAAAGGTTGAAATTTTTAAAAATTGAATCAAAATTATTTTAATTGAATTAAATCAGATTGATTTGAATTAAGATGAAATGAAGTAATATAAATTAAATTGAACTGAATATAAGGTACCTACCTAAATCACATAATAAATCAAATTCAATAATTTTAAATCAAATCAAATTATTTGAAATCAGGCTGCATTAAATAGGTAAATTTCCTCAATTTAAATTTAAATAATTTAAAGTGCTGAAGTTGAATTGAATCAATCAAAACAAATTAAATTTAATTAATTTGGTTGCATTTAATTTAATTTAAATTGAACGAATTTCAATTGAGATATGAAATTGAAGCATACGTTTCCAAAACGCACTAAGTCCATTTTTAAGATTTTTAGAATGTGAAACCACGCGATGTACTAGTCTGACACAGTTTTTTGTGTTTATCTCAAAATCAAAAAAATGGACTTAGTGCGTTTTGGAAACGTATGCTTCAATTATACTCCCAATTTTCAATTTATTAAATTATTTGAACTAAAATGAATTACCTTCCTAAAGTTAAAATAAAGTAAATGAATTTAAATTAAATTCATTAAAAATGAAAAAAATTGAAGCGAAATCAAATATGAAATTGAATTAATATTACATTAGATTGAAATAGTTTTGAATTGAATTAAAGTGTCTAATTTAAATTGAACTTACTTAATCTAATAAAATGAAATGAAATACCTATAGAAACACAAAAAATGAAAAATTTGAACGTTTGAAGTCTTCAAGAACAGCATTTAGGAACACTTGGTGCTCATCGATGATATCAGTGGGTCTAAGCAATTAGCAAAAACTTTCTTCCAATCAGCAATCAGCCAATTTCTTGAAACAATAATTTCCCCCAGAAGAAAGAAAGTGCCAAAAACTACAAACGAATGTTGATAAATAAGGAATTAAAATACCAAATCTCGATTACGTCATTTCATTTTTTTAAGACACGTTGTACAAGATACTTAACAACACCAACATAAGTATAAGTAGGTACTAAAAAGTACACACTATAACACACATTTAAAAAATGTATGTTCACGTTGACTTCTCGAAGACATACACCAATCCCATCTTCTCAACGTATATCTACTTTGCATTTCTATGCAACGAAGAAATAACTGGTAAGTTGAAAATGATGTGTGATATTTGAAAAAAGAGAGAAAATAATTTCTCGAAATATAGCAATAGCACTTTGATAATGAAACGACGTTCATTTATGCGACAATATGAAAAATGTGAGTTATTCATCGTGTAAGAAACGTCGACTCGTTCTAATATCAAGAAAAAAATAACTTCACATCTTTTGTGTGGGGTTATTTACACCGAATATACGAGAGATGCTTTTTTCAGATAAGAAGGTAGGTACCTACGTATCAGGACTGCGACTGTGTGAAATACAACCCAGAACTGTGTATCGTCGTTGTCGTCAATCATACCGGAGATCGTCACGTCACGTCATCACGAGCTGTGTATGTATTCTTATTACGAAGTACCCTAGAAGAAAATTCTTCCAAAGAGTTATTGGAAAGCGACGAGTAAACTTCGTCAAAAGTTTTCAATTCGCAAACCACGATGATTATTTCAATCGGCGACATCGTCGTGGAAAAACATTAGATTATTGCGTCGTGGACTTCTGAAAGTGTGGCACACAGAACGTACATATACTCGTATAAGTTATGGGAAATCTATTCAAACGACACGTCTGCGTCTGTGTTGAGTGAAAGTTGGCAAAGTGGCGAAATTAACCAGTCGGTCAGACTTTTGTACATAGAAATTGGTTTGTGTGTATTGCAAGTAAATTAGGATAAAGTCTGCAGGGAAAACGTGTATGTATAGGTACGCCGCCGCTGCGCCGCGCCGCGTCAGCAGAGCTAGAGACCAAGGATAATTCAAAATCTGCCTCGTAGCCAAGTAGAAGTGCGGTTAAGAGGGGTGGTAAAATGGACGAGCGAGAGGATCGGAACAGAAGGGTGGGTAATTTCGATGCAGCTGTGTACAATTTTCATCAGTTTAGTATGGAAAATTATTAATAAGTTCGGACGAGATGAGGTAAACGCGGACGGGACAAAAAGCGCCGCTGTTCGGTTTACAAGCGGCACATGAAATGCGAAGGGCTTTTTCACTCTGGTTAAGAAAACAACCCGAGGTCTTGATTTTGATTATATATAAACACGGAAGAGGTTTCTCGCATTATTATGACTAGGTGAAAACTAATGTGTATACTAAGTTTTAATTACGAATTTGCTGGCGCACCAGAGACACCTTTTTAATATTCCGACATTGTATTTTATTCGAGTCGAGGGGAAAAAACCACGCGGCAAAGTTTTCTGGTCCGCGTGTTCCGTATACTTGGATGACTGGTGAGAAAAAATCTTGTTCTAGGGCTTGTTTGGAAAAATTTTTGGGTTATTTTTCTTATTGTTATTGGGGATGCTGTTTCAAGAGATTCTGTTATTAAATAATATGACGACTTTTTATTTATTTTTCATGAAATTCATGCAACATTTTTTTGAGACTATTCAAAGATTATAATTTTAATGAGGAATACAAGTTTAAAACTCATGAGGGAACTACTCCAACCCTCACGTCAGTCTCGGATTTTAAAAAAAAAAGTCAGCGGATTTTGACCAAATTCAGCGTAGACTTTTATTTTGATTTGAAAATTAGCCACAAAAAATTTAGCCCCCAAGGTGTCTTTGGAGCGGAGATACAGACCCTCAAAGAGAGGACACTTTCGAAAAAAATCGTCGTTTTTTTCGCTCAAGTTCTTACCCAACCTGTTTTGGAAAAAATAGTCCAGTCACAAATAAAAGTATTTGAAATTCTGTATCGATCTGTGCCATTGCCTTTAAAATCCAATACCACTTTTAGGATTCTACTGAGCGGTTAAAAATTTGCAAATTGCTCATTTTTAGACAAATTCGTATTTTGAACATGTTTCAATTAGGCCAAAATATTGAAAGATACGTACCATTGTACCCTATATCATTCCTGACACTGAGGAAATATTTTGGGACACAGTTATGCCACTTTTTTGGTAATTACTGCTTATTTAAAAAAATTGAAACAACTTCATAAATTTCTGGCCATTTTTCTCAGTTTTTTTGAAACTGACAATAACCAAAAAATTGTTACCACGTTTGAGTTCCAAAATAGGTATGTATTTGTGTAAATAACTGGAAATTTTTGGGTAAAATACTGGTAATTTTCGGGTAAATTACTGGTAATTTTCGAGTAAATTACTGGTAATTTTCGAGTAAATTACTGGTAATTTTCGAGTAAATTACTGGTAATTTTCGAGTAAATTACTGGTAATTTTCGAGTAAATTACTGGTAATTTTCGGGTGAATTACTAATAATTTTCGGATAAATCACTGGTAATTTTCGGGTAAATCACTGGTAATTTTCGGGTAAATCACTGGTAATTTTCGGGTAAAATCACTTGTAATTTTCGGATAAATCACTGGTAATTTTCGGGTAAATCACTGGTAATTTTTGGGTGAATCACTGGTAATCTTCGGGTAAATTGTTGGTAATTTTTGAGTAAATTTCAGGTAATTTTCGAGTGAGTTTCTAGTAATTTTTGAGTCAATGTCTGGTAAATTTTCAAGTAAATTACTAGTAGGTAAGTTGATGGTAATTTTTGGTTAAATATTGGTAATTTTCTGGTAATTTATGTGGTTATGATCGTTTAATTATTATTTCTGGAAAATTCACTGCAAGCTTTGAATTAATTACATGATCAATAAATTTGTATACTAATCTCTGGGAAAAAACAGAGTTCGGTAACATACATATTAAGTATCGTAAGATACAATATTATGTAGGTACTTTGTGTGGAAAATGGATTTCGAGTCAAACCTCGCCCATTTAGGTATACGTACGAGTTTGCATTTGGTAAAGTCTCTTTCCTCGCAGATGAAAAATAAAACATTAGGTAATGTAGGTATTTACTCGTAATGCAGTGCAAATCAATCAAAAAAAAAAAAAAAAAAAAGACTCAAAGAGACTCTTTGTATCACCTAATACGAACGATAGGTATATTTTGAAATTTATCAACCAGATGTGTTGGAAGAGTTCAAAAGAAGGGGTAGTTTCTTGAAACGTACGAATTGCAATTGAATGAGAATTATTTGGTCCTTTTATCATCAATCATCGCCGATCTGATTGTCGGCGATATTTCCATTCTGAATAAAAATCATTTCAAGTGGCAAACTGCCGTAAACCGAACAACTATTATTGATATCACGGTACCCTCTGCAGATACAGCACTTCATATAATAAGCTTCCACCCTATTGCAGCCAATTACGGTGATGCATCCCTTCATCTCCTTACAGACATACTACATGTACACATGCAATATGCAATATGCAATATAAACTACGTACCTACATCTCCCAGGTTAATACTGACGAGCGAAAAAATGATTTTGAAAATTTAAAATTCAAAATCCACACTCTAGTGTTGGTAGATTTATCATATGTCTGGGTAACTCGACATTAAATAAGTTTATGCTGCGTGTATATAGAGTGAACCCTCAACTCTCAATGTCAGTAAGGGGTACCTAAATAACTCGGGTAAACATTGAAATATTTTTTCAAATAAAAATACGCGTGCAAATATAATGAGCAAGTATGTACATGATGAAGCGAAGCGATGGCTCCCCTTTTGTACATGTAAAAAATACCTATAAGCAGAGTAACTTTGTGGAGGATTGTACAGTCCTCAAGATGAGGTTCCCATTTATCATCGAGACTTGCGTTAGATGCAACAAAAAATACCTTCGAGAGGGGCCTGCAATCGAAGCCAAAGATATGGTAAGGTATATTGTCAAAAACACGTAATATTTTCTTTGGTTTCATGCAACAAGAAAGGAAAATAAGTGTTGTAGGTGGGTATCCAAACAACAAGATTACACGAACATAGCTCATCATATATTCTCGATATTTTAAACATCACATTTGGCGCAGCTTTAAATATAAATAATCGAGTTAAGGTAGTCAAAATGCTCATTAACGAAGCGTGAAAACGCTTACCGAGAGAATCTTTTATCAACACCATTACGGAGAAACGGTTTCGTTGCTTGCTCGGCAATGGCTTGACAAACAGAGCACGTTATGTAGATAATATAAGTTGTGCATAGAGAAAAGGCCGCGCATCTGTACAAGAGGTTACTTCCATACAATCTTTCTTATCAAGCCATCTTTAATTTCCGCCCTTATATCGTTAATATGGCGTAAGATTCGTCATTTTAACGTTTCTCTTTGCTGAAAAACCGATACGACCAAAATCGCTATCATTATTGCCTTCTTAAGAGAGTTCTTTCCCCGATGGATGCTGCCGCCATTGTGATCATAAGGTTAGGCGTTCACATTTCTTCATTATTACTGATGGAAAAATGTTTTTTTTCTCATCTTCCGACTCCGAGGCAATTGAGGCCGCGCTCTACTTTAAAGTGAATTTTTCTTTTATCGTAATTTTTCTGGTTGAAAATATGTATTTTTCAAGATATTTTCAGACTTTTTCAAGGATGGTTTGAACGACTCGTTATTGAACATAAATAGTCGAGTTTTTATTATCTCTTGAAATAGATAGGTTAGTACGAATAGGGTTTTTCATAATTTCTATTTACATTTAAATTACAAGTACACTTGGAGGCCCAAATTTGATCTCGTAAGTGCAGATAATGGTGTATTTGCAGGAGCCTGTTTTTTTTTCAAAAGAATTTTTAATCGAAAAATAAACTCGGGTAGTTGAAAATTTGGTTTTGAGTTCTGGGTGACTTGTTCTTTCAGTGAGCCAAATTCTAGCTCAATCAGAGTTGACAGGTTGCAAAGATCCTCTCGTAAGTGTATCTATAATTTCTGTGCTCCATTTTATTTTGAAAAAGTCAATAAATTCAAAACAAATCGATTTCGATCGTAACAATAATAGGTGGGATTGAAAAAAAGAACCTCATTTTTCGTAAAATATGTTTCTCCTTTCCCTAAACTGCAAAAACTAGTCAGCTGAGCACAGTGGCTTGCCGAAGAGGGGGTTCAGACAGAAAAATGTCGGCAAACAGTTGAGAATTTTTGAATAAAATTGGGTGATTGGAAAAGGTTGAGAAATTTGCGTAAAGTTGGGAAGAAGTTGGGTAAGCTGGGAAAATCAAAGAATTTTATCAAAAACCATGGGTTTTATACTTACTCTTCTTGAATTATAAATTTTCAAAAGCTTTCGCCCTTCCTACACTTGGGTCAGTTAATTTCTCTTCTCCTTTCTGTGATCAAAATTCGAGCGAGTAGAAAAATTGACTTCTCACGTCCAAAGTTATGTCATTTTATTTCAAATTTTCAACAAAAAAAAAAAAATGCAATGCATTCCAATCATAAAACTGCCAGAAAGTGCCAACTTGAGCTGAAAAAATGGAGAATTGTGATGAAACTTTGTTGAAATTTCAAGTTTCAAAAATCTGCTGGAGACTCCAGGAATTTTCAAGAAGTCGCTGGAGGCTCTAAAATGCCTTGAACTCACTTGAAGTCGTCTTCAGAGAGTGCTAATAAAATTGGAATGCAGAGTAAATTTCCACTTTTCATTTCCATTTGATGATATTTTGTGAAAATTTAAAATTTCAAAAATCTACTAGAGGCTCCAGAAATTTTCAAAAATTTGCCGGAGACTCCAAAACAACTTGAAATCCACCTGCAGTCGACTTCGTAGCGTATTGAAACTAGTTTGTAGAATGAATTTCGTCTTTCGAGCTCCATTTGATGAAATTTTGTGGGAATTTCAAGTTTCAAAAATCTGCTGGAGGCTCCAGAACTACCTACTCTAAACGGTCTGAAACAGTTTCCAATAGATTTAGCAGGTCGAAAATAGGGTATATTCCAAATTTCAGCTTTCTAGGTCAATTTGGTAAGATTTTGATTTTCCCCTTCATTTTTAGCCTAAATTTGATTTTCAAAAATTCACTAAAAATCGAAAACGTGTAAGTATAGGACCATGTTTTTTTGAGGACAAGAGCTAGATATGTTCCTTAGGACTCTTCCTTTTAAGAAAAAAGTTGTCCCGGAGGATCGGTAGGGGGTGCAATTAATCCTTTTGCCCCCCCCCCCCACTGTATAATTTTTTGTAGGTACTTCACAAATTGTGAGTTTTCTAAAGCTTACGCCCTCACTTCGCTCTGGCAAAATCGAAAGTTTCTCAAAATTGATGTTCCCTAAATTTCATTTTAACAGACCAGACGCAAAATAAAAAAAAGTTGGTAGATGAAAGAAAAAAGGCGAGAATTTTTTATTTTGATTTCAGTGATCAATAAATTATTCAACATTTTTGCTTCCCAATTCCCCCTCTACAAAATTTGTTCGAACCGTATCTGGCTAATTGGCTGGAAACATCCAGGAGAGGGGGAAATTTTGGGTGAAGAGTCGAGAAAATCTTGGGAAAATTTCAGTCCTCTCCTTCCAACGACACATCATTTCGCCAAGGTTCGTGCCTGAGCACAGCTGCATGTTGGTGATTCGAAATTTGTATTCATAACCACATTCACATAATTAAACATTATTCAACGGTAAATTTTGCGAAGCAAAGTAATTTTATTACAACTTGGATGGAAAAAAATAAAAAGAAAAGGGGTAACTTTATGCAAAGCAAAGGCAAGCCGTTATTAAACTATAAAAATGTCATTTTTTATGGTTAGTACGAGTTTTTCACAAAAAAAACTCGCACATTCCTTCCTCCGATTTCAAAAACCTTCTATGTTGGTAAACTTTTTTAAAAGCTATTTTTATTAGTTAGGTACCTACCTATTGTTTCATTTTGTTTATAGTCACCTTATGAATTATAACCAATTACCAATGTGGGTACCTAATACCTATATTTATAAAAATCGTTTGGTTAACTGCATCGTAAGGGGATCATATTGTGGGTAATTAGCTCCAACAGACTTGCAAAATCTACGACGATGAGGCAACCCTATATCGAACTATTTCTACTCTCGCTTACCTACCTTGAAAGGATTAATACCATAAGCCACACAACAGCATCGGTGAATTAAATTATTATAATTCGAGGTGAAAAAACCCTCTACGATGTTTATTTGAGTACCACAGCGACTTCATAGAAAAGTTTTCGCTGCGAAAACAATAAAGAATAAACCGAAGAAAAACTCTCGCTGGCGTGACACTCTGGCTTTGTTCTCGAGCTACGGCGAACAGATTTCTTAGCATAGCGCAACGTGAAAATTAAATCGAAAATCTTTACTATAAAGAATTTAAAGTTTGTTAAGCTACTCATTGTAAATTTTTGCATTATCTGGTTTAAAATTGCTTTTTAAGGGCGGGTCGATTTTAATTATTCTTTCGTCGGCCGCCAGCGTAGCGCAATTGGTTAAAGTGCTTCGTGTTTGCCCGTTTCGATTTTCCTGTATAGAATTTCGCTTTATTTGCTCTATTCTTTCGAGTGTAGAAAATTTTCTTCCGAGAGATGAATTAATTTCGTAAAATGGTACAGATTATGGAAGTCTTAGTCGCAGATTATAGGTACCTACCTATTATTTAACGAGTATAAGAATTTGTGCTAAAAAAAAAATTCCGTGCACTTTATATGAAATATTTATTATATCGGAAAAAATAAAATTAGATACACTTCGAGAACGTTCAATTATAGTTCTTTTCTGTTACTTTCATTTAACTTTTCTACATACAAAGGTTATAGTTTGTAAACGATAGTTTTTCAGTTTACCTAAAGCAAATAAGTAGGTACCTCTTACCTTACATTTGAAATTTATGTAATGATTCTCAACAAATATACTTAGGTAAGTAGATACGTAACCTGCACCAATGATAAAATTTTCTCTATTTAAATTATGCATCTTCAAACGGAAATTTTCCTAGATTTTCAATTAAAGCTTGAAATAAACATCATTAAAAAAATCCATCGATATGAAAACTCCATTTCTTTCATTTATAATTCATTTTCAAGTCCCTCCCCCCTTTCTCCTGTATATTTTCTGTATTGTTGTTAGTAACACCGCAAAAAAGTTATTTCACAATTAGAATTATTCATTCTTGAAACACCTTATTTTCCATCATCACAGAATTTTTATTCGTCACTGGATAGTGGATATAAATATTCATGCATATTGTCTTTTTCACATTTTTCACAAATCAACTTTAAATAATCTAATTTTGCAGTTCTAGAAAATATTCGAGGAAAACAATCTTTCTTAGGGCTGAAATATAAACCCAGCAGCTAGGGAGACTAAAAACGATTGTAGTGCAGAATGGGGCGATGTACTGTAAACAGGAGGGCGGAAAGTTGAGGGCAAAAATGAATAAAAACTTGTCTTGGTTTTGTTTTGCAAAACGCGAAATCTCTTTTCAAAGCTACCTATTCAACGAAATATTAAATGTTCAAGTTTTCAGTTTTGCTTTTCTATCGTTCTATCGTTTTTAGATTTCTTTAAAAATATTTTTTGTTTGTTTTTTTGTTTTTTTTTTTTGAGTAAAGATGAATAGAAGAATCTTCAAGTTGCTTCAATTTTATTGAAATAGCGACAATCAGTGATTAAAAAATATTGAGCTGTCTGCCAATGGTGGAAGCTTATTTTGAGTTTTTAATGTTCGAACTGTCAATTTTGTAACTAGAAGACACTTTTTTTTTTTTTTTTTTTTTTTTTTTTAAATAAAATAAAAGCGATGAAAATGTATGATTGATGTCTCAATGAAAATTCGGAACTTGTTCTTAAAATTTGTTTGGCAAAACTATACGAGGAATTTCCCATTTATATTTTTGAAAAATCACTATAAATATTCGGCGATGAGATAATGTCACAGGTTTACTCACCTACTACTTACCTAATGCATAGGGTGTTACCCCTCTAGCAGCTTTAGTTCATCTTTTTAGTTGCACTTTTTTCTGTATTGCATCTCACCTCAAATGTTACTCATATTGCGAACCCTCTTCTGGTGGCACACAATCAATCGTCAACTATTCTCGCAGTACGATTACTTAGCGATTTCTCGCTAACATTTGTCTATGTTATCGATGATCGTAATTTTAAAACGAGCTTTGTCACTATACTTCCTTATTGTTCTGCAGCAACACAGTCGTGCACAGACATTGACAGATTATATGTACTCGTAGAAATAGCACCAAATACGCGAATACCAACATCAGCAAACAAAGCGACGTCTTGTTCGCCATTCATTTCATTTTGATGCATTTTCGACTTATACACATACACGTAGCATGTACGAAAACGAATCAATGTGTAATTTATTAATCTTTATGCTCTAAAAAGGGATGCAACATGGCTTGAGCGAATAACAAAACGTATAGTGTTTTTTAAATAAGTACATCACGTGCTGTATTTAATTTCACCCTGAAATGTGGTGTACCTACTAATGACCCGGCAGGATGCATGGAAACCAAGTTGAACTATTTACGAATTGAAATTACCTTTTATATTATTTTCTTTTATAACAATTGATCTCGTAAATGCTTTTATCGCGTTACTTTTCTATCCGAACGTTGAACTTTTCAACGTGCTACTTTTTCATAATTATATGATTATGTGATAACAAAAAATAAAACCTTTCTATCAGATATCGCCATATCGTTAAGTTGGTTTGCAAAGTAGAGGTACCTACTACCTACCTACCTACCTACCTACCTATTTCAAACGAATATCGATAAGAAAAATTTACCCAAAATTAAAAAATACATCACGCGGTGCCTTTGACTGCATACTTGGTAGCAAGCTTAGCAGCACAACCTCAAGTTAACTTTTGTAACCATGCATCAGACATTAAAATTGGCAGAGCGCGCTAAATCATATTGAAAGTTATCCTTAGACGTTGAAGAGAGCGTTAAATGTGTAGTTTTACAACAAAAATGAAACTTCTCACTCTCACGTCAGTTAGGTACGTAAAATTTCCATAAAACAGAAAATTGGATAACAAAATGTCATTCTTCCGATGGCATCCACATAATTATCTGGTGTCGTACGTGTCTCAGGATTAGATAAACTTTCTCGTTGGAATGTTTGTATGCACTCATAGAGTAAGTACATCGAATTTCACAAAAATCACGTACCTACGTAATGTTGGTCAATTTTTTCCAAACAAAGACAAATTCGAAAATACCGTTCACATATGACCAAAATCGCAAATTTAAAAAAAACGATCTTCAAAATGATCATTTTTTTAGAAGGAAAATGTAATTTTGCCCAAGTTCCCAGAAAGATTTTTCCAGCAATACCCTAATCTCGCACCAATGGTAATGCAAGTCTCCCTTATTCAACAAAAAATAGCAAAAGTGCCAGTGCCATTTTCCTGCCAGATTTCCAAAAATTTGTGCTTTTTGCATAAAATTGTCAGTCCTTATTTTTGCCCAAAAAATTGACAAAAATTTTCGGTTTTTTTGTAAAAAATTTCAAAAAGTTTTACTTTTTTTCAAAAATTGCTCAAAAATTAGGCTCGATTGTCAAAAAGTTTAGTTTTTCAGCGCATGAAAAAACTCACTTTTTTGCTTAAAATTTCAAAAAATTACGAAAAAATCAAAAAAAAAGTTGCGATAAATACTTAAATAATTTCTTTACCAATAATTCCCAAAAATAGGTAGTTGCTAATTTTTGCTAAAATTGTCACCTTTTTGCTTTTTATTCTATTTTCTTATAGGTACTTGATCATCCAAAAACCTAGCTTAGGTATTTTGCCAGAAAATGTCAAAAAGCATCAATTTTTTGCCAATTATTCCCAAAAAGTCCGGCTTTTTGCTGAAATTGTCAAATGGTTTTTTGCCACGAATCTAGTTTACGTTACGATAAAATGGAATTGTGTAAAACTCGGAACTTCTAAAATAATGGAATTAAATTGTAAAAGTATGTACTTTTTTTCTTTGAGTCTCCACTCGAAGTCATTCTAACTCGAATCAAGAATCAAATTTTTTCAACGTTTTCGAATCAGGTAGCTGAAATTTGAATTCGGAGTCTGGCAAAGAGACACTTTTTGAACTTGTGCCTATTTTTTTTTTTTTTTTTTTTTTTTTTTTTTATATATAATAGGAAAACCGAACTTCTTGAAGAGGAATTCAAAATAACCAAAGTTGTGAAGAATTAAATTTAGAATTGTTGACATGCTGTGTAATATCTCATCTCATGTAAGTTATCATGTTTTACATGTTCAATTATCACAACACGACATCTTCAAACTCAAAAAACATGATGCAAATTTGATAACAAAACTCGTAAAATTTATTAAGTACCTTATGAGCAATATTCAACAATTAATTCAGTATAAAATAGCTGCTGGCGTTCGAGTTAAATACAATTATAAATATGAAAAATACCCATAAAAATTACGTTTTGCGCAAAAAACGTAAAATGTTATTCGTTAAATTATGATTTTTTTTTTAAATAAAAGCATTACGGAACACAAAAACACCGCTTAAAAATATCAAAATGAAAGTATGAATCAGACTGCGTTTTAATCGAAGCTTATTTGATTTTTTTCAGAGGTGTACCAGCGAGCGTCGTCGACTTCTTGACTGTTTTATTGAAAATACCATTCGATAAGGTTATCACAAAAGAGAATAATTGCAACTGAACATCACTGGAAAAAAGAAAAACCAGTCAGTCGGATATTTTCCCGTAGGAATGAGGTAATACGTAGAACAAGAACTTACCAAACTTTAGTCACCGGTTTAGCTTCATTTGCGCTTATTATAAATAATGGGAACAGTATCGAAAATACACAAGCGCTGAACACAATTAAACCGTATAAGTGAAAAAAACATATTCGCAGGTGTTGTAAAAATTGTTCAACTTTTAAATCGTGATATTTACCTAACGATGTATGATTGAGGAAGAGCTGTAAGCACAGATAATGGTAACCCAAAACCGACAAAATATGGCCAGTTTGCTTCGATGAAGAGCAATCGTTGGTGTAGTTCCCATCCTAATTTACACCATTTATATTCGAAAGCGTATAACGAATATAGCATACACATGTGCACAATACTGAGTATTTCTCCGAGATGAGCGATTGGAAATAAACTCACGAACATAGCCTATAAACAAATCGATGCAATGAGTAAAAATAATTCCTTTTTTGGTGGTTAGTCAAGCGATAGATGTTTATTTACTTGTAACAAAAATAAAGTTTGAATCACCAAACTGAACAACGAATCGGCGATAAATTTACTGCAACTAGAAAAATAATGTGACCGTCCTTGAGTACACCAAAACGCCGAATCAGCTATGTCCTGTAAAAAATTAGACGTACGTTTAGATTGAAGTAAATTATAATTATTTCGAAGAGGTAATTTATGCAGATGACGACGTATACCTGAAACCATAACGTGTTGACGATTTTACTCAGTAGAAATAAAGGCATAACCCATAACGTGCTAAATATCCAATACAGCACAGGTGTCGTCCAAGACCACACAGTACTGGCTACTGTAGATTGACCCAGCAATGAAACTAATAAATAGTTTAGACATGGTAATAGCACGTATTCGAATAGAATTAAACTTAACCAAAACACTCCGCCATTTAGACCACAACACTGTATGATTCTCTTCAATATTTTCGGGTTTCTGTGGAAAAAAAAAATACAAAATTAATATAAGAGGATTCGTAATGACTTACACTCAAACTATAGTGACTCACTTGACATTAGACGAAGGTAGAGATTTCTTTTTTCGTGCAGAATCTGTTCGTTTGATTCGCTCAGACGCTGCTACTTTCTCGCTTATTTTTCCATCTAAATAGAAAAGAGATACCGTTCCTTTGACACTATCGACGGCGCCTTTTAAAAAGGCTCTGATTATTGCCTGTAAAAACGAAATGATTTAAAATTATGAATGAACATAAGGGTTTGAAATTGATATGGTTTTTACTCACATAAATTTTGTTAACTTCCATTTAAATGCACATAATACAACCTATTGGTGAATGTTAATTGAGAGAGCAATGAACAAGTATTATACTAAATTATAACGCTTATGGTTTAATGCTCACATTCGTGATATTTACAGAATAATAAATAGTACAAAAGTACAAAATAGTTGAATTCGTTAAAAATATTTTAATCTGTTTTTCAAAAACACAAAATTTTCTAAACAAAAACAACACCAATGATAAAAAATTGAAAAAAGTGCTGCCAACCTATTTTTTTTTTTTATTATGGCTCTACTGTAAATTTTATGTTATCCACTTATCTGCTAGGAGCGCTAGCTTCCTTATCGAATTGTGAAAAAACTAAAAAGAAAAACTTTCTCAATCTCAAATCAAAAATATTTATTTGGTCCGTACTCCGTAGATTTTTACTCAGTAAAAGGTCTTGAAAAATAAAGGTCTATGACTTCAATTGATCAATTCATCCCCCATTTTTGAAATCTAAAATCGATTAGTAAAATTAGTAAAATTATTACTAATTAATAATGGATTAGTAGTAGTAGAGCTGTTCTGATTAGTCACTTAGTAGGTAGGTAGTGTGATTGCGAAGCATTCCAAAACAATAATGACACAGTTGAATCGAAAGACTGAAAAAGCATGCAAAATCATATCACCAGCCTGAAATTCCTGTACTCAAGTGCATTTTTTATTTTTTGATGAATTTTTAAAAATCAAGTTTAGGTCAAAAGTGCAGAAAAATTGGAATTTCCTCCAACTGACTCAGAGTCAGAGAACCAAAATGTGACATGTATTTTATTTTCGATCCCCTAAACTTATTGGAAACGGATTTGGAATCGTTTTGAGCAGTTCTGTAGTCTCCGACAGGTTTTTGAAAGTTGGAATTTCCACTTTTTACCCAATGAAAATGGAAAACAATTTACCTACTTTGTGATCTTTAAAAATTAAATTTATATAATCCTGTTTCCAGAATTATTCGTTTAATGATCAATTATTATTCAAAATTTAGGTTTGAATTGCTATTTTTAAAATGCTCATTGCTTTTTCATTTTTTTTTTTTAATGGAGATTAGCGATGCGAATGAGACACATTTGAATTTTTGAGAAACAAAGAATGAAATGCGCCAAAAATTTGGCTTGTTGAAGTATGCACCTAACCTACCTGTTTTTGGATTTAATGTGATTTTCTTTTACACGGTTCAAACATTTATCTGCTTACCAGGATGCATCTCTCGTAACATTAGTCTCAAAATTAAGAAATATCCTGGCCTGCGAATGGGTATATGGTACAGTTTTTCAAAAAATGTGCATCTTTTTTGCGGACACTTTACAAACGATGAGCTCATATTATCATCCCTTTCAATAGTGCATGGTCTCGTACAGCAATATATTTGGACGCCGGAATAGTCTAGTCAAAAACAGATATTGTTCAACGTAATTAACGTTACGGAGTTTACATTCGCTGTCAAACACGCATTTAGCGTCCACAATCGGACGAGGAGTCGAGGACCCGCCTCGCACTCGTATCTGAAAATACAAAAAGGGAAACGGAAACATATTGCGCTTTTGCAGTGAACGAATTGTTTCAAAATACGCGTACAACATTTATTTCGCACGCCGAAAGGAATTAGCTCATATTTTCAAAGTAAAACTTTTTGAGTGGCATTTAAACCCTTTTCTGCGAGAGTAGTGTGATTGACAGAATCAATTAAAGCGACTAATAATCGCTGCTATACTTCGACGATAAACTCGCGTCATTGAGGGGTTAAAATCGACACTGATTCTTCCGCTATGACAGGCCACATTGATGTGCGTATAGCGCTCTTCCGACTAATGTTATATCCGGCCATTACGTGCAAACCAACTTAATTCTTTGTAATGCACATTTTTTTAATACTTATGGTTTTTTTTTGCAAATTTTTGTAAAATAATTTTTCAATTTGAGTGAAATTTTTATATATACATTTTTTTATAGGTGGTGTAAAAGGAATTATTTTTCAAACATTTTTGAAGCTCAGTTCCAAGCAATCTTATGCTCGTCATGAGAAATACTTGAACCTATAATTTGGAACTGGAACACATTACTTTACGAACTAGACGAAAGGCAAATACCTACCTAATGGAGATATGAGAGTTGCACTACACGAACATATGAGTACCTTAGAGTCAAACCAAGAATTCTCCAAATTTTTCAAAAATGAGGTTATGATCGTTTTGGGTACAGTTAGTAGGTACGCATCGATTGCCATTCTCCGTTTTTACGTATCTGACACAATGACGCAGTCAGGGGGGTCCAAAGTACCGGGTCAGAGTAAAATTCCGAAAAATGTCCAAAATGTTCAAAAATGAGATTATGGTCGTTTTGGGTACAGTTAGTAGGTACGCATCAATTGCCATTCAACATTTTACCCCATTCGATACCATGATGGTTAGGGGGTCCAAAGTACCGGGTTCGAGTCAAACTTGGAAAAAATATTTCAAAAAAATTTTTTTTTTTCATTCTGGTCGACTATAAACAACCTTGAGATACTTTCAACAGACTTGAATCTAGAATTATCCCTCATTTTATCATGCATTTTCGTGTATTTTAGACATTTTTTACAGACTTGGAGTCAAAACCAGAATTCTCCAAAATGGTATCGTGAATTACTGCTGTGGAAAAACTTGAAAAAAATTTTTTTTTTGTCAATTCGATTGTTACCCGAAGCACTATATATAGGCGAGATCAGAAGCCTGCTACTACTGATTCCCACCTTTCATCAGTTTTTTGCGTTTTTCTCAAAATGGTGAAAAGTGGAGAATTCTGGGTTTGACTCTAAGGTACTCATATGGGCTGTGTTTTTTCAAAATAGGCTATAGGTAAGTAGGTACTAAGAGTCCCTCGGTGGCGTAGTAGGTAGAGCCGCGGACCACCGTTCACGAGGTACCCGGTTCAAACCCAGCTACAGAGGCAAGCTTGTGCGTGTAATTAAAAATCTTTCGTGCAATTATCAACATTACACGCCAAGTACTGGGGGACTACCAGTTACTAGCCGAGCTAACAGATAATGCACGCCATCTGTTAGCAGAATCAAAGAGCTGAAACTGGTTCTAGCGTCTATAGAGGTCAACACTGAGGAGCTCAGGGTCTCTAAACTACCCGGCTAGCTCCAAGGTGCTTGTGTAGATGTCACTAGTAAGCAACGGGAAACTACTAGTGGAAGCTCGAAAATAAATTTCCATGAGATACGTCATCAACGCGATAGAGGCAACACCAACATAAAGGATGTTAGCCCAAATACCCAATTCGGCATAAGGGTACGCGTTGATTTGTACGCGATACCACCACGAGCGGTTATACGACTCGATGATGAAGTAGGTACTTACTTAAAAGCATTATAAGTAAATATCTGGAACTCTCAGAATGACTGGATAGGTACCTACCTACCTTTAGCATTTTATATAAATAATTCTGTTTGGAGGAGTCGACCTGGCAGCTATAGAAGTAATTTTCGTCATTTTCATTAAAAACGTAGGTAGGTGTAGGCAATTTGAGTAGCTGATATTTCGGTCAAGCTCGCTTTTCCATTGAAATCGAAGGTAGACACCTCTAGCGGCTCTTTTGCCAAAACTTGATAAATCTTACATTTAGGTACCTACCACGATGAAAAAAACTAGATGAGCCATAATTGAATCGGTGGGTGCAGGAAGGGACCAAGTCACATTTTTGGAATTTTTTTTTCACGGATATAGGGGTTTCAAAGCACGTCGGATCGACTGGTGATGTCAGATTTCCGCAAAACTGCCGGGAAAATGACTTTTTTGTAAAAATTTTTAAATCCCTTGAAAAGTAACCAACATTTTTGAGAAGACCATTTTTTGAAATTCAAGTTAATCTCTGAACTGAAAAATGATGAAAAAATCAACAACTTCGGCAAAAAGTCTTAGAACTTAAGGGGTTTCTGGTCAATTTAAACGAGATAGCAGTCTAAATGATGTACTTAGATGTAGAATCAAGTCCCATTCGTGCCCGAGCAATTTCAAAAGAAATTTTGTCAATTGGGTGCAGAAAGGGTCTAAGTCCCATTTGTTTAGGCAGCAACAGCGCCGGCGCACGTAAATATTTTTTTTTCTAAACAGTGCTAAAAATTGTGTCTTGGGGTCCTCTTTCAATGACCTTAAGCATGTTTACCAAAAATTTTTGATTTTCAAATAAATCAGTTTTTTGTTATTCCTGAAAAGTGCGAAAATGGACTTAGCCCCTTTCTGCGCCCACGGTATTCACTTATCACATATCACATAGTAACAGCGTGTTCGTATCTTTTTCTTTGAAAAGTGATAACCATTAGATAACCTTACATGCAAAATAAAACGCACGGGTAGCATCACCAATATGTTTTAAATTTTTTGTTAAAAATCGGCATAACTTAAACAAAAAATGTCGTTGTTTATCGCGTATTGTTTTTTTGTAATTTCTATTCTGTATTTGATTTCAACGGTAACAAAGCCGTCCAAATGTCCTCCAGGTAACATTATTCATTTATTTTTGAGATCAGCTATGTACCTATTGCCATGCATAATACCGAAGTACTCAAAGTACGTACTTACGTACACAGTACTTTACTAAATTTTTCAGTAACATGTAATGGTACTACGTATAAAATTTAGTAAATTTTACACCAAAAAAAAAGGATAATCAGAGGGGCAACATAACTATTAGGTATTTTACAGTAACTCTTATCGAATACCTAATAGTTCTCTTAGTGTGTGTCATGTGACAATTGACAATTAAGTACCTATCTAGTTGTAAAGTCAAGTAGGTATAGGTACCTACTGAAAATTCGAAAAGCCTTTCGTTCCAGATAACTTCAACTGGAAAAAACAAATGTTATCCTACAAAAAATCAAACTGCGGATGATTTTCGCCATTTTTCGTGGTGCTCGGCGTCTCAAAAATTCAAAGATTCTTAGAATTCCAGTAGGAAATCTCAAAAGTGATTTTCAAGGTAGTGTTGGCAATAATATTCTCATTATGGTTATTTTGAAAATTCTCAACAATTTGTGTTGAGGGGGAAAGTGAACAAATCCTGACCACATTTTGATTTTTGCTGAGAATATTCGCCAACATTTGAGAACATCCCCGAGTGAACATACGTGCGTGTAAACCAGTGTAGTGCATCAGTTATTGTTACTTAACTACTTGAAAATGGTAAAATTATCTATTTCGAATTTGAAAATTTTTATCAACGTACCTACCCTAAAGTTTGCAAATATTTGTAGCAAAAATCAAAATTTGCAAATACCTATTGCCAATATTATTTTCAACAAATTTCAAATTTAAAAAAGAAAGAAAAAAACAATTGAGAATGCGAAAATTGAAATTTGTTGTGCTTTTTTTAAAATAATTAAAAACCGAGTTTAAAAAATCACACATCAGGTAGGTATCCGGCTCAATTTTGTCCAACTTTGTACTCACACAACATATCTACCTCTACTGATGCACCATGGAAGTTACTCATATATTTACCTATCTAATTTCTATTTTTAGGTCCTTGCAGATGGCCCATTGTTGGCAATACGTTTCTTATGAAAAAACTAAGCGAAAAATTAGGTGGCCAATACAAAGCTTTGATAAAGTTACACCAAGATTACAAATCAAACATAATAAGTCTGAAGTTGGGCAGTGATGAATACATTGTAGTTTTTGGACGCAAACTAGTGCAACAAGTTTTCATAAGAAATGAATTTCAAGGAAGACCGGATGATTTTTTTATTAGGTTAAGAACTATGGGTTCCAGAAAAGGTAATATGTATTAATAATTTTTCAACTTGGCTTACAATGCGTAAAAACTAACGACTACCATAAGTAGGTAGTAGGTATGCAAAATAAATCATCAACTCACGAATCACTTTCTCGCACTAGGTATTACCATGACTGATGGTAAACTATGGCAGGAACAAAGAAATTTCACTGAAAGGCAACTGAAACAATTAGGTTTTGGTAAACTGGTGACTGAAAATCTTATCAAAAATAAACTCCACGAATTGCTTAATTCACTGGATAACCAGCGAGAGAATATTTCTTTGAATAAAGTATTTTCGGCGTCATTTTTGGATGTCTTGTGGACGATCACCGGTGGTAAACAGTTCTCCAAAGACGGCGATAAACTCGATGAACTATTACAGTTATTACGTGCGCGTTGCGGCGCCTTTGATATGGCCGGTGGATTATTGAACCAGTTTCCTTGGTTGAGATTCGTTGCCCCGGATTATTGTGGTTATACGGGGATTCAGTCTTTGAACGTCAAATTATTTGAACTTTTTCAAGTAAGACTAATAATTATCTACTTTTTTGGGAAAAAAATATTCTATCATTTGCCAACAAATGAAAATTTGAATATTTGAATCGGTAAAAGTATCCTTGATGAATTTCTTAGGGAATCATTAGTGAACACAAAAAAACTATTACCAATGACATGAGAGATTTTATAGACGTTTATTTGCATGAGATGGAATCTTCTAATCCAGATACTAGCACGTTTACAGGTAAAAATTAAATTACTGGTGGTAGTATACTTGATAAATGATATAGGTAATTAAGAACACTTAGATGCCCACATATCTAAATGTTAGATGTATCCACTCACCTTCTTTGAGTCAAAATCAGTACCAATCCCATGAAATGTTTAAAGTAGATGAATTGATCACCTATTTTTTTTTTTTTTAACAGATGACCAATTGATCGCCATTTGCTTGGATTTCTTCCTTGCTGGTACCCTGACAACAAGCAACACATTGGATTTTGCAGTGCTAGCAACTATAAATAATCCCAAAGTGCAACAAAAACTTCATGAGGAAATCGATAAAGTTTTGAAGTGTAATCAAATACCATCAATTGAAGACAAAACAAAGTAGGTACCCAAGTATCTATGTACTCGAATAATGAAGAAGTACACTAGTAAGATGACTCGCTACTAAAGTTTTAGTTTTTATCGCACAAACCTGTGCAATATTCACCAAAACTGTTCTTGCACTTTTCAATTCAGCATTCTTGAGTGCAATAAGTAGTACCTATCTATGCAATAGAGAAATATCCTATCTGAATCATTAACTTTTGCTTATTACAGACTACCATACGTTGAAGCACTGTTACAGGAATCACAAAGATTCCAACATATTGTACCCACTGCAGGACCTAGAAGGGTTTTAAAAAACACTACATTGGACGGATATCACATTTCCAAGGTAGGTACCTATTTAGGTACCTATAGAATATCTTGTCAACACAATTGATTATTATGCTACCTTAAACTGGAGTTCAAATTCATGATCCTAAGAATTATTTTAGAATACGATTGTTTTGATGAGTTTGAGATCGATCCATTATGACAAAGCTAGATGGAATGATCCTGAAGTATTCAGACCTGAACGATTTTTAACTGAAGATGGGAAACTTATTCATGATGAAGGGTTATGTATTTTTGGTTTGGGTAAATATCAAGTCATAAGTTGTTATAAAACCTGCATGATAATAGGTGTCCAATACAAGTTCAACTTCTCATATACCTAGTTACCTAGAAGTTAAATACCTAACATGCGTTATGAAATTTCAGGGAAAAGACGCTGTCCTGGCGAAGTGCTGGTGAAAAGTTTTTTGTTTTCAACTTTCACTGCACTTTTCAATCGCTACAAAATTACATTCTCTGATGATCCAGGACCCACTTCTATGCCAAAAGCTGGAATTTTGTTGACACCTCAACCATATACCGTTAATTTGGAAGTTCGCAAAGTTCAATGAGTTACCTACCTATACAGAAGTTCGTTCTTCATCCAGCGTGCCGTAGGCAACGATTACTTTTTGGAATTCCAATAGGTTTGAAATTGAACAAAATATTTTATCTACACAACTGCTGAAGGAATCATGAAAGTTCAAATTTTCAAATACCTATAGTCATAAATTTTAGTTTTGAAGAAAATACCGAAAGTTACTTCAACTTGATATACCTATACCTATGGGCTATTTTGTTATAGAACTTCTTTTATTTGTACTTTAATTACATAAAAATTCATACCTATCAACAATTTTGATTTTTGGAAATCATTGAATTAACCATCACTCTTCTGAGTTCTCTTTTAATCCCATATGTATTTCGGAAAATTCAAAGACGTGGAGTTTAATAATTACTGACTATATGGGATCGAACGGTTTATATAGATCCGACACACGACATTTTAAGAAATAAGTCACTCAAAGAGTCAAGATACCCACAGAGCCGTACCGAAGGCGAGGGGCAGGGAGATTTTACCCACCACACGTCCGGAAAATGGAAAAAGTTGTCTGATTGGCGATTCTCACTCGTCAGTTGGCAAAAAGGTCATAATTGAAAAAAGTGAAACTTTTGAAAATTTCAACTTGAATTAGAAGTGTACCTACCTTTACAAGAGTTTTTTTTCTGTATTTTTCCCAATTGAGCCCCTCCCTCCCCCATAACTATTTGAGGGTTTCAAAGTAAATTTCAAGGTCTACTAAAAAAAAAAAAAATCGGAAGTCATTTGTAAGTAGTTTGAAACTGATATAGAGAGAATGTGAATACCTTGAAAATTGTGTTTAAAATAGCATAATATTAAAAATCAAATGAGGACAGTTCCGACAGTTTGATAATTCCCTTGTCTGCCTCAAGCACAATTTCAAAAATTTTTAAACTGGTTTTCAGAGGACTGAAAATTTGTTCTTTATGCATAGACCCATAGCCTACCTTTCTTCTTTTTTTCTAGAATTACTCTTGATAAGTGATAACCTTTTGGAGATCAATCCTTTGAACTCGTATTCGTAGGCTATACCACGAAATCATAATTTTTATTCAAAGAGCAACGTTCAAAACGTACTTGGAAACTACGCAAGGCAAGGCGCAAAACTTGGATACCCATATTATTTTTTCATAACACCGCTTCGAACACGTGCTGCGTCACCTTCACGAACAGACGTTAATCGTCCGACTCCAACTTGCGGTGCATGGTGGAAATTTCTCTCAAACACGAGAACTGTATGCGGAGTACCAAGCCATCGCTTCGCTCAACTCTTACCATAAAAAATTCTTCGTTAAGAAAACTTGTGCTCGGCAAAAGCGCCGCGTACAACATTTGCGAAACGAGTTTAAATTACAAAATGCAAACTTTTCTCAGCTAATCGAGGAAGTAGTTATCTCGACGAAACAAAAATCTCTGCAACAGTACATAAGCATACACGAGTTGTGGTAGCTCGGTATAAAATTTTATTTCGTGGCGCGAATAGTTGCTTGTGTAAATATACACAAAAAAGTTTAAATTATGGGGATACACGTTTCCTTCGCCAGCGCATGGTATTCGTTCGTGTATTCTTTTGAAGATGAGATTAATGTTGTTCTTTTTTTTGTGCGCAGTTTTGAGAGGAAGAGGTACCTACTATTAAGTACCTACGTAAAAACCGCATGCTGGGAAAAAATATTGAATAAAATAGGCCATAAAAAAGTGCATTTTTTCCTAGGTTATTTGAAGTCTGGAGACAATTGAAAATTTGCCGAAGGCTTCAGAATGACCCAAAATTAGTACCTATCTAGTTGTTGATGCGTGAGAGCTGAACTAAAAAAATTATTCACTTTGGTTCAATTTGCTCAAAAAAAATCTCACCCTTAAAACAGTTTTTTTTTTTTAATGTTTGGATTTTGAAAAATTCACCAAAAATTTAAAATGAACTTTAGGATCTAAAATTTTGGTTACGAAGGATTTCGGGACATGTTCTTTCGATTTAGCTGGGAAGTTGGAGTGTCTGTTCAAAAGTCTTCTCGTAAATTTTATTTTTCGATTTTTTGCAGTAAAAATTCAAATTTTCCCATTTGGAGATGTAGAGTGCTCCAAATTGAGCTCATGGGCTGTATTGGAATTTTTTCAAAAGACAGCCTGAAGTAAAATCAATAGATTGACAAGTAGGTATAAAAATTGTTGGATTTGGACAGCTTCGAGATAATCCCGAAACAGGCTCTGCTCTATATTAGGAAATCAAAACAAACAACCTACTTTCAAACATTATTACACCTTAGAACTTACATTACCCACAAAACGGCCCCTCAAAGACACATCGTATTATCTTTGATATCGAAAATTCATAAAATTCTCACAAATTGCACCTTCCATTACCTTATGTTTCAACAAAGTAGGTACTATAATCGTAAATTAGTCGTTTACGTATTCGCAACAACGGGCGACGCCGCGCCGAATCAATCCTCGGGGAAATTTACCAGGCGATGTTTCAGTTTGATGATGTGGTTTTAACGACACCGTAAAAGGCATCATTCAAAAGTGAATTTCCTATTCGAACCGTGATATAGGTAGTATAAAAGCCATGAAACATATTCCTCGAAGCATTCCCATCACCCTGTGCTTGTGGTAGACAACCGAACTTAACTAGTATATCTCTCTATTACGTGAATTTCCCAACGGGTATAGGTAGGTGTTTTCACGATACGAGTATTTCAAAACAGACTCTCGACTTTAATACCTATATTTTCGACTACTTCATGTAACGTAAGTACAGGTATGTACGGTATAAGTATAGGTAGGTCTAGGTAGGTAGCCAATGCAGTGTAAGTTTACAATATTTCTACATACCTACCTACATGGAAAATTTTTCACTCGAGATTATTCAAAATTTTGTATAGGTTTACGAGCATAGGTAAGTATACTTATACCTACTTTTGATTCACAAGCGAACGATTGTATTATCATAATTGTATAAAATAGGTACTCGACTGGAGGGGTTTATAATATTCTTTAATAGCTCCTGGTGAATGTTAAGTACTCCTCAAATAATACCAGACTGTGGTTCGATGTTGGTGGCTGAATAAATAAACTCGGTTGTGTCTATACAAACCGAAGAACTAAACAATGAATAGGTAGTAGGTACTTCTTTAAATGACACAACAATTGCGGCTAATTAACAAGGCTCTGGTATTGACCACGTAGTTTCTAGAAAAAAATGATTCAACTCGTCTTCCGCGTATTATTTTATTTAAATATAAAAAATACTTAAGTATGCAGGTAAACATGGAATTTCTTCGTACAGGGATTCAGTGAATCAAGTTCCAAGCGAAAAGGAAACATTTAGACTAAGTACATTACATATTTTCCCCTAAAAAGACCATTTTTAAATACTGTTCTTTTTAAAGATAATCGAATAAGTCATAACTGAATTCAAAGAACGCGGAACGTACCTATGATAGATGTTCGATGGGACACCCTGTATGTTTCTGGTGTATGTTTTTACTATATTATCTCCGGTCATTAATTTCTTCTTGCAAAGCAACAGACATTAATCGAAATAAAACTGATTACAGGGGCATTAATCAAAAATAATATACAATCTGCCACATACCATACAGTAAAATGACCACGTAGTGTATAGTAGATATACTATACTGGTACGAGTACTTTGTATTGTAGGCCTAAAAACATTAAAATATTGTGTACCCAGAAAAAAGCTCTCATTTTTTCGAGAGAAGGTATACTCGTATGCGACAAATTCAATTGAGTGAGCTGAAATTGACCGTGTAATCTATCATAATTACGACAAAACGGTACGAAGCGATGGATGGCGGTGTCTCTCATTATTTTCTATTCAATTCGCGCCGTAATGTAGGTACCTTTTGCCACATTTATGCGCGTTGGCAATGTCTGACGCATAATCACTGTTAAATGACGCGAATGCGGATACTTGTATTCGAGATGCTCGGACATTTTATATCTGCGTTATTTCATCGATGACGAGAATGTTTGTCAATATGGTGTCGATGTATGGTAGTGTGTTATCCTATAAGAGGAACTATGCGTGAAAATACGCAAATTTCAGCCCCAATGGTTTTTATCACATTGCCCCTTAACTTATACACCCTACGGTAGAATTTAACGATTACGCGTATTGTTTATGAAACGGTTTCTCGCTACACCATACAGGCATGCACATGACTTAACACGATCAAAAAAGCTGAATGCTTTATTTATGTATTTGCAGGGGCCGTAGCGTACCTACACAAGAGCAACCGGGGCAATGCCCTGGCTGGAGGAAATTTTGTCCTGGCTGAAAAAATCCGTGTAACTACTCTTTTTTCATTAAAATTTACTAAGACGAGTTTTCCAATTTTTGACATGGGCTATATTTTGAATAATGAATATGGCCTTTTTGTAGATGATTCGAAGTGCTCGAGTTAGTTTACATTCATTAATTGCTTCAATTCAAAATCGAAAGCGCTAGATCACTTTAAAAATTTATAAAAGTAAAAGCACTTCATATTTTTCATTTTCAAATTTTCAAAAAAAAAAAAAAAAAAATTCGAGCTACTTTAATTTTGAGTTTAGATCAAATAAATGCTAAGTAGGTAGGTATAGGTACTCAATGTGTGAAAAACTGATTGCTCGTTCAATAGAGGTTATGTTTATGAATTGCTGGAGCATTCTAAGTTCTACAAGTTTAAGTTTTTGGCACCTACCTATTCATATTTTGGAGCACCTGCTACCTACATGAAAATAAAATGGAAAATAAACAAAATAGGTGCCTGCTGATTACTGAGATCATGAACAGTAACAACTAAAAACAGAAACTCGAACTGGATTAAAAACCAAAACTAAAATGAAGAAATTGAAACTACAACTGAAACTGAAATGAGCAAAACTGAATGAAACTAAACACCGAAAACTGAAATTGAAAAAAAAAGTGAAACTGAAACTGAAAACTGAAAACCGAAACTGAAATGCAAAAGTTTCGCCATCATTGAACAGTAAACCGCATGAAATTGAATGAACTAGAAACATCAAGGACAAATATGACAATATTTCAATTTTTAGGATTACCATAAATTAATATTCATGGATGAGCAATTCTAATAAAATGGTAATTTTACTCGTAATGGTTTTCTCAATTCCTAATAAGTAAGTATGTACTTACTCTTAAAACAACTTGGATGCATTTTTTTGAGATTTTCATCTAATTGAAAACACGATGAGAGAGAGAGGAAAGGAGAAAACAATTCCTCTTCGACGTGAATGTTGAAATATATGGCAAATCTCAATGCTAAAATGAACTCACCAATTTTAGATGTGCCTTCGCGTCGTTTCGTCCTTTTGTTACTTACTTTTTTGGTTTTTTTCTCACAACTCTTGATATTTTGATTTTTGAAACCAAATAATTTTTTTATTTCAACCCTTGGCAAAACGTTGCTGAAATAAAATTTGTGAGTTGTGTGTGACCTCTTCAATTTTAAAGAGAAGTGGATGGTTAGGCAAGGCAGTTCCAATCATCCCAACTTTTTTTTACGAGTTATGTTGGTAGTTAGAGTTACTGACTACTGTTCAGTGTTGTCATAACGTTATTCATAACGTAACGAAAAAACGAAAAAAACGGAAAAAACCGGAATTTTTTCTGTTATAATAACGTAACGATAAACGAAAACGAAATTTTCTACAGAAGAAACGATAACGAAATTATAACGTTATGAAAAAATCTTTGTGCCATAACGAAACGAAAAACGGAAAAACGGAAAAAATTCCGTTATTTTTTTCGTTTTTTTTCGTTTTTTTTTTACTAAGCATTGATTAAAAAAAAATAAAAAATGAGGAGCTTTATATCAAAACGCATTAACACCATTTTTGAAAAAAATGAGTCAGATACGGATCCTTATGTGAAATTCAACGGGGAATCGATTGCAACCATCGTTAGAACGAATTAAGCCTTCCTTATACCTTAAAATGGCGCTTGAAGTTTTGCTTTCAGATCAAAACGTACTCATCTGTCTCCATTTTGGAACAGAACGCACCAACTCCACTTAACTTTTTGTATTTTTTGTTCTGCGTGTGGTAACACTGCATTTTGGTGCTCCGACATCATCCTAATCGACTTCTACACAATTTTTATCACCTACAAGAATGTTCCCCACCACATTCGCGCAGTATGAATGGCTAAAAATGCTAAAATGATAGTTTGAAAAAGTCAAAAAACCAATATTTTTAACAATTTGTTATTTTCGAAAATTTGTATGGTTTCATTGGTTTTAACCTACTGTGTGCAAGATACCTACATAACATTTTTCAGATCAAAACGCACTAAATCCTCATTTTTTCAGATCAAAACGCACCAAATCCTAATTTTTTCAGAACAAAACGCACTAACATCCAATTTTCAGATCAAAACGCACTAAAACAAAATTTTCAGATCAAAACGCACTAAAAAATTTTTGTTTCCCCCCCACCGCCCTCCCACAAGCTGCGCAAATTGTACAAAAGCTTGTTTGGTACTCAGGAGAACTTCCTCTTTCCATTGATACCTCATTTAACCCCCACTCCCCCTTTCCTCAATTTTCACAGTTTTTCTCAATTTACAAAAAATTGAAAAAATGGCGTTAGTGCGTTTTGATATAAAGCTCCTCAAATGTACAAAATTTTTAAAAAAGTTTGCAAAATGATTAAAAAATTATTAATTACCTAATAAAAGTAGTCCAGTCGAATTAGAAATTATTTTTGCGCCAAAATGCTCAGGGTGGTGTCCTAAATGACATACTAAAACCCACCCTAAATCCGCCTGGAGCTTCTCCCCCCAGACCCACATTTGTACCCCCTAGCACAGTTTTTCGACAATCGTCTCTATGCAGCCCAAAAGATACTCAGGTATCATTTTTTGTTTTTCACATGCTGGTGCTATTTTTTTTATATCCCTTTATATTCACCACGTTTTTGTTAAAGGTAGCTGTTTTTAGTGTTGGGGGGCGTTGTGTCCGCTCACCTCGGCTTCGCCTCGGTTGCGCGGGTCACTTTGTTGTTCATACTATGTCCGTTTACTTCCCTCGGCCTTCGGCCTCGGTGAGTACAATTTTTTTATAAACAACCGCAGTGCTTCATACACGGTAATGTCTAGCCTCCGTCTGAACTTACCAAGGGGAGTAATGCTCATCGAATGAAATGTAAATTTTAAACGGCTCAGCTTCGCCTCGCCTAATTCGGCATACAATTCGAAAAATAATATTAATAAATTTATTCATTGTTTGAAAGCAAAAAAAAATAATTTAATTACATTTTCTATAAAAATCAGTGCTTCAAACCCGTACCCGTACCCGTACCCGAATACCCAAATACCCGAACGAAAATCCAACAATTTCTGTACCCGAACCCGTACCCGTACCCGAAAAATGAAATGAGGAATACCCGAACCTGTACCCGTACCCAATAGAGACTATTTTGAACCCAAATACCCGATAGATCGGGTACAGTTCGGGTATTTCACCTAAAATACCCAAACCCGTACCTGTACCCGAACGTTTAAAATTTTCATACCTGTACCCGATACCCGTACCCGATCCTCTGAGAAATAAATCTGTACCCGTACCCGATACCCGTACCCGAAAACGTTCGGGTTTGAAGCCCTGATAAAAATTCAACTCGTAAAAATAAAAATCGCGAAAAAAAATTTTGAAAAAATTTGTGCCCGACGCGGGAATCGAACCCACACCACCTGCGTTCCAATTCGTTACCTTATCCATGCAGCTACCGGTACTGCTGACCGAAGTGCGTTTTTCAACGCTTTACATGTTGACAAACAAGGTCGAAAAGTACCCCCCCACGCGCGCGCGCACGTATACGCGTACATACGTACAGAGATACCTGAGTATCTTTTGGGCTGTATAGAGTCAATTGTAGTTTTTCCCCATTTTCTCCCCTGCATTGCATTTTAGCGAAAAATATGTGGTTAGATAAAACAGTGTTGGCAAAACGAAATTATTTCGTTACGTAAAACGTTAAAAAAACGCAAAACGAAACAAAAACGAAATGAAAATGAAACGAAATACAGACCAAGAAAATAACGTTATGACGAAAACGAAACGTTTCAAAACTTTTCGTTTTGAAAACGGATTTTCGAGAAGCAAAACGTTTTTTTCGTTTTTTTTTTTTTCATTTTACCTACTTTTTCGTTTCACCTTTTTTCGTTTCGTTTCACCTTTTTTTCATTTCGTTTCACCTTTTTTTCATTTCGTTTCACCTTTCTTTACTTTCATTTCACCTTTTTTTCGTTTTGTTCCACATTTTTTTTCGTTTTTTATAGTATTCTTTGCTAGTAATATGCAATGATTACTTCACAGAAGTTGTTTTAAAACTCTAGAAACGTTATTACAAAGCAAAACGTTATTGTAAGGCAAAACGTTATCATAGGGTAAAACGTTTCCATAAGGCATAACGTTATTTTAAAGCATAACGAAATGAAAATGAAAAAATTTGAGCAAAAGTAGGCAAAACGAAATAAAAACGAAATAGAAAAAGGCATAACGCGAAACGTAACGAAAAAAAATCAGAGGCATAACGAAAACAAAACAAAACGAATTGCTGTTCCATTTTACATAACGTTATGAAAAACGAAACGAAATTAATTTCGTTTTGCCAACACTGATATAAAACATAAAAGAATCTATGTCAAATTTCCGATCTAATGATGTATCAACTTTCCTTGTATGTTCAAGGGGGTACAACGCTATTCAAAAAAGGGGGGTTTCCTGAAAAATACATGAAGGATATAGGCGCCTAAGGGGGGTGAAATGGTCCCCGAAAGCATTCGAGTTCATATCAGCATGGAAGGTTGGTATGATGGAGAAACTTGCGCGTGAAAAATTTCAGATCCACACCCCCACCCCTTTTTGGACCCCCCTTTTCTGAAATTTCAATAACGCTTTTCTCAGCCCCATGTTGACCGATTTTGAAAATTTTTCTGGAAGTTATGTATTATGTATATCCTTAGTGCGTATCCCCTATCCCCACAAAAATTTTCAACCCCAATACCAATACTGACTACTGAGAAATTTTTGAAACATTTTGTACTTTTTTCAGTTTTTTCAGAGTAACCCCCAATTTGGGCATTTTTGTACTATAACGAAAAACGAAACGAAATAACGAAATGACGGAAAAATGAAATGATATAATAACGATAAACGGAAAACATAACGTAACGGAATTATCTGTGTAACGAAATAACGGAAAAATAACGTAACGAAAAATTTCACAATTCTGAAACGAAACGATATAACATAACGGAAAAAAAATTCGTTATGACAACACTGCTACTGTTACTAGATGATGTCATATCATGGTCATATCCAATCCAATCGCCTCTAAATTTAAAGTTGTGCTGACAGCTGAGGAGTGAGGATGAGGACTGGCCACTCGATCAGAAGTCAGGATCAGGAACCATCAGGTATCCTACAGAGGGAGGGAGGGGTTACACCTCAGGGGCTCAGGCCTGAGTTTTTTGGGCCTGTGGAGGGTGCGCCAGGCGCCAGTGCTCAACCATGGTGTAGGACTGTAGTCTGTAATGTAGGTATCAACTTTTGACTTTCTAGTTTTCTACTTTTCTAATTCTAAATAATGATTAATGATGTTATTCAGATGTTCCATAAGAATTAAGATAATCCCTTCAATTCAATCGCATAGAGATTTTTTTTAGTTAGCTTTTACATTCGTTTTTTAATTTTTAGTGTGCGTAGCACACTATTGGTTTCGTTCTGAAAGTGGAAAAATTCTTTGGAACGAATGTTCTCTTAGATGGATGGGCCGATTTTTTTGAAATTTTCGTACGTAGATGTGGTCCATCATGAGGCATTCAACGCCGTAATTATAATTGCAATTACTCAATTAGCTTCTTGAGTAATTGCAATTAATTACGAAAATTTGTACCAAAAAAAGAATAAAAAGGGGAAAAGGGCCATATCAAAAGCGCGAAGCCGACAAAAGCAAAACCGACGTCAGATAAATTTTGAAATTATTTTTATCAAAGGGAAGCCGACCCCCTGTGGTGTTATATTTATCAAAAGCAAAGCCGACGTCAGATAAATTTTGAAATTTATGTAACACCACAGGGGTTCTAAAATCTTTTCTATTATTCAATTTTCAAATTTTTATCAAAGAGAAGCCGACTCCTGTGGTGTTATATTTATCAAAAGCGAAGCCGACATCCCTTTTAAAATGTAACACCGCAGGTGTCCTAAAATATTCTTATCTACAGTGTTATCTTTCCCATGGTTCAATTTTGAGAAAGGTTTTTAGAACACCTGCACCTGCAGGTGTTTCATTTACACACATTCAGTACTTAGACGATGAAAGCAGGTGGCTACCCTTCGAAAAGCTTTTAGAACACCTGCACCTGCAGGTGTTTCATTTACACACATTCAGTACCTAGACAATGAAAGCAGGTGGCTACCCTTGGTAGTCAAATTCCACCCGTCATTTGCGCTTTGACTGTGCTCCAGAGAAGTTCTATCCGTGTCGCGTTATACTTTCAAGCTTTCGGTAATGTGCTGTGCATTCGATGTTGCATAGTGCTTTCGAGCTTTCGTATTCGCGTAGTGCTTTTTTAATCGCATTGTGTTTTCGAGCTTTTGAACTTTCAGTATCGCATTGTGCTTTTTTTTCAAAATCGCGTTTTTTTCATGTTTTTTTTTCAAAATCTCGGTGTGCTTTTTTTCAAAATCGCATTGTGCTTTTGTTTTTGAAATTGCGTGGTGCTTTTTTTTATTGAAATCGCGTTGTGCTTTTTTTTCAAAATAGTGTTGTGCTTTTTTTTCAAAATCGCGTTTTTTTTCATGTTTTTTTTTCATAATCGTGTTGTGCTTTTTTTTCAAAATTGCAGTGAGTTTTTTGTTTTAAAAATCGCGTTGTGCTTTTTTTATTGAAATCGCGTTGTGCTTTTTTTCCGAAATCACGTTGAGCTTTTTTTTGAAATCACATTGTGCTTTTTTTTCAAAATCACAGTGCTTTTTTTTAAAATCCCATTGTGCTTTTTTTTTTGAAATCGCGTTGTGCTTTTTTTCAAATTCGCGTAGTGCTTTTTTTCAAAATCGTGTAGTGCTTTTTTTCAAAATCGTGTAGTGCATTTTCAAAATCGTGTGGGTTTTTTTCAAAATCGTGTAGTGCTTTTTTTCAAAATCGTGTAGTGCATTTTCAAAATCGTGTGGGTTTTTTTCAAAATTGTGTTGTGCTTTTTTTCGAAATCGCGTTGTGCCTTTTTTCGAAATCACATTGTGCTTGTTTTTCATAATTGCGTTGTGCTTTTTTTCGAAATCGCGTTTTCATTTTTAAAATTACATTGTGCTTTTTTTCAAAATCGTGTAGTGCTTTTTTCAAAATCGTGTAGTGCTTCTTTTCAAAATTGCGTTGTGCTTTTTTTTCAAATTCGCGTTGTGCTTGTTGTGCTTTTTTTTGAAATCGCGTTTTCATTTTTGAAATTCCGTTGTGCTTTTTTTCAAAATTGTGTAGTGCTTTTTTTCAAATTCGCGCAGTGCTTTTTTTTTTGCAAATTTGCGTTGTGCTTTTTTTTGAAATCACGTTGTGCTTTTTTTTTAGAAATCGCTTTGAGCTTTTTTTTTGAAATTCCGTTGTGCTTTTTTGCAAAGGTGTGTAGTGCTTTTTTTTTCAAATTCGCGCAGTGCTTCTTTTTGCAAATTTGCGTTGTCCTTTTTTCCTATATCGCATTGTGCTTTTTTTGAAATCGCGTTGTGCTTTTTTCAAAATCGTGTGGTGCTTTTTTTCAAATTCGCGCAGTGCTTTTTTTGCAAATTTGCGTTGTGCTTCTTTTCAAAATCACGTTCTGCTTTTTTTAAAAATCGCGTTGTGCTTTTTTTCCAAAATTTGCGTTGTGCTTTTTTTTGAAAATTTGCGTTGTGCTTTTTTTTGAACATTCGCGTTGTGCTTTTTTTTGAAGCTCCCATTGTGCTTTTTTCCAAAATCGCGTTGTGCTTTCTTTCAAAATCGCGTTGTGCTTTTTTTTTCCAAAATTCGTTCTGCTTTTACCCAGTTGACCACATGCTAGCAAAAAGCTAGCATTTTATTCGCGTTTTGATAAGTTGCTAGCAATTTACTCGCTTTTTGTGGCCAGCAATAATTATCTCGCTAAAAGCAAGCGATTTTCTTGCAGTTTTTCGCTAGCAAATTCAATTCTAGCAATTTTCGAGCTGTTTTCCAGCGACTCTCAGCTAGCTTTTACTTCACTTTAACTTGCTCGCCTTATGCTAGCGTATTACTGGCGGATACTTGCTCGCAATTCTATGCTAGGACAGTTCAAGCAATATTCTCGCATATCTCAGCTAGCTTTTACTTCACTTCATACATGCTCGCCTGATGCTAGCGTATCACTGATGGATACTTGCTTGCAATTCTATGCCAAGAAAGTTCAAGCAATATTCTCGCGTATCTCAGCTAGCTTTTGCCTCACTCTATACCTGCTCGCTTAATGCCAGCGTATCACTGACTAATATGTACTTGCTCACAGTTTTATGATAGGAAACTGCAGGTAATATTCTTGCATCTCTGAGCTAGCATTTACTTAGCCATCTGGCTCTAGAAAAATGTAAGCATATCTCTAGTTTCTGCATCTGGTGACTTGGCGTTTTCTTCGTAGTCAAATGATAGGAAAGTGCTACCAGATCTTACGCATTTCTCACCAATAAACCTTTTTCTGCGTTATTTATTGTAGCAAAATGCGAGCAAGTATCTTCCATCCCTCAACGCGCATACAAAAATCATTCTAAATAATCCGGCATATGACAATAGGAGTAATTGCACCCCCCCCCCCCCCGTCGATCTTCCGGGGCAACTTTTTTCTTAAAGGGGACAACAAAATTTCATCAAATGGACATGGAAAGCTGTAATTTACTCTACACTCCAATTTTAACACCCTCTGAAGACGACTTCAGGTGGGTTCAAGTCATTTTAGAGCCTCCAGTAGGTTTTTGAAACTTGAAATTCCCACAACATTAATTTATCAAATAATGGAGTTGGCAAGCTGAAATTTACTTCGCAGGTTTCAAATGGTTTTGAAGCTTCCAGCTACTTTTAGGAAATTCCAATTTTCCAAAAAACGCCATACAACCTTTGAAAAGTCGCTGGAGGCTCCAAAACGACTTGAAATCCACAAGCAGTCGACTTCGTAGCGTATTAAAATTAGTTTGCAGAATGAATTTCGACTCTCCATCTCAGTTTGATGAAATTTTGTGAAAATTTAAAGTTTCAAAAATCTGCTGGAGGCTTCAGGAATTTTCAAAGAGTCGCTGTAGGCTCCAAAACGACTTGAAATTCACCTGCAATACTTCGTAGCGTATTGAAATTAGTTTTCAGAATAAATTTGAGCTTTACAACTTCAATTTGATGAAATTTTGTGGGAATTTCGAGTTTCAAAAATCTGCTGGAGACTCCAGAACTGCTCAAAACAGGTTAAAACCGTTTCCTATCGATTTGGCATGTCAAAAATAGGGTATATCCCAAATTTCAGCTTTCTTGGTCAATTTGGTAAAATTTTGATTTTTTTCCCTCATTCTTGGCCTAATAAATTGAATTTTCAAAAATTCACCAAAAATCAAAAAACGTACTTAAGCAATTGAAATTGTGACAAGTGATGAATTTTTGCATGATCTTTCGATCTACGTTTGTAAGGTTTGAAAAATTTTGTACACGTCCTATGTTGAAACGCAAAATCAGCGATTTCGGCTGACCTGTCAATCAAAATGGCCCCCATTTTGTAAGTAAGGCCAATTTTTTTTTGAGCAAGTTTGCTTTAAAATGTTCCTTAGGATGTCCCCTTTAAGAAAAAAGTTGTCCCGGAGGATCGGCAGGGAGGTGCAATTACTCCCATTCATTTTTTATTATTACTTAATAAAGAGATTTTTCAACCTAAGCGCTAGCTTTTTTTTCATTTTGGCTACCTTTAACTTTGAAAAATAATTTTGAAGAATATTCCATTACCTATTTAAAAATCATTCAAGTTGTTTAACTTCACTTTTTATAAAGTAATTTTATTGTTCATTAAAAATGTTGTTCAAATATTTTTGAAATTTTTTATTTTCAGTTTGTTTGATACTTCATTTTCAAATTTTAAATTTTGGCAATTTTTCTATAAAAAAAAAAAAAAAAAACATTTTTTATTTAATAAAGAGATTTTTTAACCCAAGTGCTAGCATAATGCTAGCAAAGCGCTAGCGTCGATCTCTCTCATGGTATACTTTGCTACTCTTAGATAAAGTATGTCATCAATGTGAATATAAGCTCAAGGTGGTATCTTGTTGAAAAGTAAGAAGAGTGACATCACTCATCTTACACTATCCCAAGATGCTAGCGTTATGCTAGCTCTGAGATAGCATACTAGGCCAGTCGCCTAATTTTTGGAATTTCCTGAAAAACTACCACCTATTAAAAGTAAATACTCAGAATTTTCATAAATTAACTAATAGTAATAATTACTTTACTGATCAAAGTTTATCTACGCCAGCAAAATGCTAGCTTCTTGCTAGCATAATTTGCGCTAGCGTAAATGGTGCCTGAATATGAGACACTTTTTGCAAAAATTGCTAGCAAATCAGTCGCGATTTAGTCGCATGTACGTAGCAGAATGCAGAGCAAAGTGCCAACAAAATGCTAGCTTTTTGCTAGCTTTATGCCAGCTACGCGCTAGCTATTTGTGCGCAATTCTGCTACGCTAATGCGACCTAATCGCAACTGATTTGCTAGCATTTTTTTAAAAAAGTGTCTCAAATTCCGGCACCATTTGCGCTAGCGTAAAATTTGCTAGCTTTTTGCTAGCGTGTGGTCAACTGGGTATTTTGAAATCGCGTGCTTTTTTTTCAAAAATTCGTGTTGTGCTTTTTTCAAAAATTCGCGTTGTGCTTTTTTTAAAAATCGGGTTGTGCTTTTTTCCAAAGTCGCGTTGTGCTTTTTTTACAAAGTCGCGTTGTGCTTTTCTTCTAAAAACCGCGGTTTTTTTTAAAAATTGCGTTGTCCTTTTTCCCGAAATCGCATTGTGCTTTTTCCCGAAATCGCGTTGTGCTTTTTTTCAAAATCGCGTTGTGCTCTTCTTTCCGAAATTGCGTTGTGCTTTTTTTCCAAAATCACGTTCTGCTTTTTATTTTGAAATTGTGTTGTGCTTTTCTTTCTGAAATCGCGTTGTGCTTTTTTTTCAAAATCACGTTGTGCTTTTTTCTGAAATCGCGTTGTGCTTTTTGGTCGAAGTTCGCGTTGTGCTTTTTTTGAAATCGCGTTGTTTTTTTCCAAAATTTGCGTTGTGCTTTTTTTTTCAAAGTTTGCATTGTGCTTTTTTTTAAAAAAATTGGGTCGTGCATTTTTTTTAAAAAATCGCGTTGTGCTTTTTGGTCGAAGTTTGCGTTGTGCTTTTTTTGAAATCGCGTTGTTTTTTTCCAAAGTTTGCGTTGTGCTTTTTTTTTCAAAGTTTGCGTTGTGCTTTTTTTCGGAAATCGCGTCATGCTTTCTTTTAAAAAATTGCGTCGTACTTTTTTTTTAAAAAATCGCGTTGTGCTTTTTGTTTGAAGTTCGCGTTATGCTTTTTTTGAAATCGCGTTATTTTTTTCCAAAGTTTGCGTTTTGCTTTTTTTCAAAATCATGTTGGTCTTTTTTTCCGAAATCGCGTTGTGCTTTTTTTGAAATTGCGTTTTTTTCCAAAATTTTCAAAGTTTGTGTTGTGCTTTTTTCGGAAATCGCGTTGTGCTTTTTGTTCGAAGTTCGCGTTGTGCTTTTTTTGAAATCGCGTTGTTTTTTTTCTAAAGTTCGCGTTTTGCTTTTTTTCAAAGTTTGCGTTGTGCTTTTTTTCGGAAACCGCATTGTGCTTTTTTTTAAAAAATCGCGTCGCGCTTTTTTTTCAAAATCACGTTGTGCTTTTCTTTCTAAAAACTCGTTGTGCCTTTTTTCAAATTCGCAATGTGCTTTTTTTTTTAATCATGATTGCGTTCTGCTTTCAAAATCCCAGTCACTTTTTTTCAAAGTTGTGTTGCGCTTTTTTTTGAAAATCATATTGTGATCTTTTTGGAAATCTCGTTCTATTTTTTAAATTTGCGGCGCTTTTTTTGTGATCTTTTTTGAAATCTCGTTCTATTTTTAAAATTTGCGGTGCTTTTTTTCAAAGTTGTGTTGTTTTTTTTTCAAAATAGCATTGTGCTTATTATTTTGAAGTCGCGTTGTGCTTTTTTCGAAGTTGTGCCTTTTTTTGAAATTTTGTTGTGCTTTTTTTCAAAATCGCGTTGTGCTTCTTTTCCCAAATTGGGTTGTGCTTTCCTAACTAAAGAAGCTACGCACACTGTTACAGCTGCGCCAGGCGCAGCTGTCTAGTTTTTCTCTAGATCACTGACACTGACCAGTGACCAATGCGGCAATGAGGCAATGACCATTGACCAAATGGACCACGGATCAGTAGGTACCACTACCAGCCTCCCAGTCCCAAGGTCCCAGCGTCCCAGCAGTCCAGCATCAGCAATTCAGCAGTTCAGCACTGACTGGTACAGTGGTACACTTCCATGGATTGTCGAAATGTCGAGAAACAGGATCGTTCACTACCGCTCCAAACGAATTCAACACGAAGTAAACTTTTCTCACCGACCAGTGCACACCTCTATATCAAATATTATTCTCTGTTGGTTCGCTTTATCAATGAAATCCAAACGTAAACACATCAAATTGATAGGGAAGGAGATGACTCAAATAAATTCTTAGAATCGTGTTTCCAATAAAAATTTGTTCGCGAAGTAATTTGGTGTTTGATTCGCTAAAATATTATTCGTTAAGGTATTCATACAAAATGAGTGGTCCCGGTCCTGATGGAGACAGTGACGATCTGAACGGATTAGTATTCCTGCAGTCACACTACATTCCGGAAGAGGTACTCTCTCTCATATTGAGTTACGTTGATCCCAAATCTTTGGTTTTTAACTGCCGACTAGTGTGTAAAATGTGGAAATACTTGATCGACGAAGATGTATGGAGAATTCTCCTTCGAACAGCCAAACAACGAAGTGTTTCTAAACTATCTTTAACAGAAAGAATGGCATTGAAGCTACCGTGGTATACTTATTACACTATTTTCAAGTTTGATCCATTTGAAACGAATTTAATCAGAAATCATTGTGGACAAAGTAAGCAGTACCTATATGTATTGTTATGACGTATATTACCTACGCATTTTTTAAAACACTTTTCGTTTCAGAAAAAATGAAGTACTGGTTCACGGGAGAAAAAATGAAGCGAGCTAAAGTTACTTCGAATGGCTGGGAAATCGAAACCGTTCCAGTGGGTTCTGATCCTTTACCTAATCATGAAGATTTCGATAATTGTACCAGCTGTTTCGTGACGTCGTATTCTAAGGTGGAAAAGTACCAAATTGTCAACTTGAAAAGTTTTGGCATCTCAACAAAAATCATGGACGAACATCAACCCACTATAATCGCTAGTGAATGGTACGTACATGCCTACTTCTTGCTTTTATTTTATATCAACGTTTGGTCTGATGTCATAGGTATGTACTATGTTGCAGGTATGCTGGTAGATTCGATTGCGGGTGTAAATATCAGATGACTGTGAGCCTTCTAGATGGAGATAAAAATGTGTTACACGAGAAGCAAAGTCCGGTACAAATAGTTCATCAATGGGAAGGCAGAGCTTGGGAAAAAGTTGGTTATTTTCTTGAAAAATAATATAATGTTTCGGTATTTATACCTAACAGTCAATTTGATTTTCATGAATTATTGCAACATTCTAGGTTGAACTTACTTTCGATGATTATGGTCCTAATGTGAGATACATCAAGTTTGATCACGAAGGAAAAGATACGCAGTTTTGGGCTGGTCATTATGGTAGTAAAATGTCTGGAGCAGTGTTGAAAATTTCATTACCAGTGCTAAAAAATTCTGATTCTGAAGAGCTGGTTTAAATCGTGATTCTGTGTGCGTTATATTTTTATATGCTTTTCAATTCCTTATGCATTTTAAATGCCTATTATTTGTGTATGCTATTGATTTTATAAAGTCATTATTGTGTAAGCATTAGTATTTTTAAGCAAATGATTTTATTTATTGGTATTTTTATCGAGTTTTTAAATTGTTACCATAAAAAAGTGTATTTTCGAAGTTTATATTCCTTATTTTAATTGTAATTAGAAGATAAAATGATGATGATAATTAGTTGTTCATTCGTAAAAATAGTATTCTACTGTTGAAAAATCGCACCGGTGTTTAATCATGGCATTTATTTACTTAACTTTAATTTTTTTTAAATCCATCTTATTCGCTCCAACATCTTGTGATTTAATTTAATCTACTTACTTCGATTCATGTCTTATAGAGCTTTGAACTTATTTAACTGTAAAGTTGTGTTGAATTCATTTTAAATATATTTTTATCATGCATTTTAATCATTTTCAAATATTATGAGGTTGGAAGGGCTAATTAGAACTGAAAATATAGACTGTATCGTCTTATAGAAAAGAATTTTTTGAACCCAAGCTAAATGAAAAGAGCATGTCCTGAAGTGAATTTTTAAAGCATTCAAAAAAGATCTTTTCAAGGGCGATTTTAAACGTTTACACTATAATTCTTTCTATTCAACTTCTACAAGTTGAGAACTAGGTATTAGTTTTGAGCCATTCTGAAGCCTCCAGCGATTTTTTAATTTTCTTCAGAAATTTTTTGTTTTTTGATCGGTGCCTTATTGAACACCATCTCAAGTGAATTTTTGACTTGTAACTCGAATTGGTGTTAAAATTTCAATCATATCGAAATTTTTTCATTTTTGAGAGGACGGATTTAGTCTTATTGTGAACCACAAAATCAAAGACAACGATGAAAAGCTCGTCTCCGACGACAGCGATATTGTCCAATTTTTGAGAGAGGGTTATGTTATGCGGGTTGTTTGAGAAGAACAAGTTGCCTACTTTGAAAAATGAAGGGGCGAACGTCACTTACCTTAGAGTAGAAAAAGTAGAACATTCAATTTGAGGGCTCACAATGTTCCCTCTTAAGACACCCTGAACTCCTGAAATGAGTTTTCTATTTCTTGCTCATTTGATATATGTATTCTGAATATTTATCTGAACAAATACAAATAGTTATAGACCGTACTACAACGAGTTTTCAAATTTAAATAAATAGACAAGAATAAAATATAGAACAAACAAAGGAGTTTCAAATACATCGGTTAACCTACACCTGGCATTCCTGGCAATTTGTATTGCAAGCTACCAAGGTTCAAAGTTGAATTAATACGAATGTAGATCAATTTATTTAGCTGCCAAGTGTGTCGCGGTTCCATTGATGTAAAACCAGGATATGCCCTCAAAAAATACCGCAACCAATTGATAATTTAATTTCGCAGCGGTGCGCTGAAATTTCGTAGGCAGAAGAGGCGACTGAAAATATGCGATATTTTATTAGTAGGTACTCGCGTACAGAGATACTCTGGTTATACGAGGAAGGGGGCGGTGAGGCGGCCGTTGAACGCGAATTAATCATTCTCGGCAGAGCCTTTTAAAATTCTCGAACATTGCACCGTCGAATATATCGCGTATAATATATCTTATGGTATATAACTAGTTTTTAACATAACTGTTGAAAATTATAAAAGGGTAAAACGTTCACCGGCATTTAAATTAAATATTCTGCAGCTAATTAATTCTACACAGGGTTCCGGATTATTGTTTCATTGTATAGAGAGAGCGTCTATATACCTCGTGTGATGTGCTCAGCTCTGCCACGTGATAGAAAGAAAGAGAGAAAGCCTGTACAAAGGGAGAGAGAGAAGCGTGGCGACGCCATATACAATACGAAAAGCAACAACGTTTATCCTTTCAGCACGAGGTTTCTGTGCATTAAGCCGATCATAATTCACTGCCGAATTTAATATTTCAAACGTAGATATACCATTTTTCGGTTTCGCGTCAAATTAATATTTTTGATGATGAGTGTAATTTGTTAGGGATTTCGTAGTTTCCGTCGATCTAAAATAAGCTACGCCGCAATCTAAGAGATTTTTGGTACGAACGATGTGGGATTTCTTTTCGTGTTCGAGTCTTTATGTAACCATGAGATGGTGGAAAATTACTATAGCAGGAGTCTAATCTCAGCAATTTTCGGTGCGGAGAGAATTGGAGAAGAGTAGGCGTTAATAAATAAATTAAATAACACTTGGATTTAGTGCGTTGTTATTTAAATGCTAATTAACAATATGGTAATTACGCTATGGTAAAAATTTTCTGTTGTTCCTTTTTCAATAGACAGCCCACTTGCGAAGAATTTACCTAAAAATAGGGGAAAACTGAGTGATTCTTATGATATCACTCAAGCAACTAATTTTGCTCTCGAACTTGAATTATTTTTGTCGAATCTTAATTAAATTCCCTTGAAACTCATCAAACTTCGATTTTTCTGAAAATTAGGTGAGATTTTTTCAGAAAGTTGGAACAGGCAAGAGGTGAAAATATTATTCTACCTAAAAATTCCAATTTTCACCAATAATTTTCAACTATTGGTTACTTCACAATTTTAAAAAAATCATTAAGAGAGAATTTGACTAGTTATAATCATGTATCTCAACCAGTAGGAACATGTTTAATCTGGTGCTCGAAAGTGTGGTCAACTTTCATTTCTGTATTTCTGGCAAATTTTCTAAAATTCAAATTCGGCAATTTGATCAAATTGAAGTATGTACTATTTAATTTGACTTATGCCCATTTATTTCGTATCCTCCGAGAACTTTAAAATAGCTCAAAAAGGCCAATAATCGATTTTGGGTTGGAAATTAAAAATGGCGTAAGTATAACCGAATCTCAATGCCTTATGCTGGAATATTCAAGAACTAGAAATTTATAGTCCAGTAATTTTAGCAAAATTTTTAGTCGAACCTCGAAAAAATTGGAGGAAAGCTGAATTTCACATTATTTGTTCAGATTGGTCTCTAAATCAACCCATCAAAAGTTGCACCCCGCAACTCTCCGGCTACCCCCGCAAGAGGTCATTAACCTTTGCCGATACAGGTTTTTAGACTATATCGCTGAAATGAAGGATCCGAGAGAAAAAGTGATTGAACTAAAATTATTTTACGTCAAATTTCCTATAAGCATGACCAATTCAGTTGAAATATATTTTTCGATTTCTTGGTGAATTTTTGAAAATCAAATTTTGGCTAAAAATGAGAAAAAAATAAAAATTTTACCAAATTGAGCTATAAAGCTGAAATTTGGGACATACCCTATTTTAGACCAGCCAAATTGATTGGTAGCGATTTCAAACCGTTTTAAGCAGTTCTGGAGCCTCCAGCATATTTTTGAAGCTTGAAATTCCCACAAAATTTCATCAAAAGTTGGAAAGTGGGAATTCACGCTGCAATCCAATTTAAACAGCTATTAAGTCGACTGCTTGGTGAGTTTGAGTCATTTTGTGGCCACCAGCAACTCATTGAAAATTCTTGGAGCCTCCAGTAGATTTTTGAAACTTGAAATTTCCACAAAATTTCATCAAAAGCAGTTGGAAAGCTAAAATTCATTCTGTAAACTAATTTAAATACGCTAGGGAGTCGACTGCAAGTGGATTTCAAGTCATTTTGGAGCCTCCAGCAGGTATTTCGATGCTCGAAATTTCCATAAAAATTTACCAAACAGAGTTGGAAATCCAAGATTCACGTACTCAAATTTCAATACGCTATCAAGTCGACTGCAGGTGAGTTCAAGTCATTTTGGAACCTCCAGCGACTTTTCAAAAATTCCTAGAGCCTCCAACAGATTTTAGAAACTTAAAATTTCATAAAAAGCAATTGGAAAGCTAAAATTCATTCCGTAAACTAATTTCAAAACGTTATAAAGTCGACTACCGGTAGATTCAAGTCGTTTTAGAGCCTCCAGCGACTTTTTGGAAATTACCGGAGCCTCCAGCAGATTTTTCAATGCTCGAAATTTTCATAAAATTTTACCAAACAGAGACACCTCATTTTTGACTATATTCTGAGGTGGATCGCAGGCAGTTTCAATCCGTTTTGGAGTCTCCGGCAGATTTTTAGTAACTTATATTTTTCAAAAAATGCCACAAAATCTATCCGAATCAACTTTTGGCTTGCCAACGCCATTTGATAAAATTTTGTAGAAATTGCAAGTTTCAAAAATTTACTGGAGGCTCCAGTAATTTCCAAAAAACTCGATGAAGGCTCCGAAACGACTTGAAATCTACTTGCAGTCGACTCCCCAGCGTATTGAAACTAGTTTACAGAATGAATTTTAGCTTTCCAACTGGTTTTGAGGAAATTTTGTGGGAATTTCAAGTTTCAAAAATGTGCCGGTGGCCCCAGAACTGCTCAAAACGGTTTGAAATCATTACCAATCAATTTGGCAGGTCTAAAATAGGGTATGTCCCAAATTTCAGCTTTATAGCTCAATTTGGTAAAATTTTGATTTTTTGCTCATTTTTAGCCAAAATTTGATTTTCAAAAATTCACCAGAAATCGAAAAATATATTTCAACATAACTGGTCATGCTTATAGGAAATTTGACGTAGAATAATTTTAGTTGAATCCTTTATGGGACATGAGTTGGTATTTTTTGTTGTGTTGGGTTTGAATTTAACTTATTTTTCTGGGATTAGAAGCTCTCCAGCCATGAAATGGCCCCCTACCCCATTTGAAAATCTCACAATGAATCTTTGGATTTTCAAAATGTTCCAAATTTCGTGTCAGCCTTTGGCTTACTTGGACCTCATGTGAGATGCTGGTTTCAAATTTCAACTTAGGTAGGTACTTTTCTAACACTAGCCTTCTGGACCTAACAATAATTTTTTATAAAATTGAATACTTTATTGTGTGACCTATGTTGCGTTGAATTTTTACGAGAGGAGCAGATTCAAACCCCCCCCCCCACCTTATATACTTACATAATTCCCTCCATAAGAAGATATTGAAAACATATGACGATAGTTTGTAAGTGCTTTGTCACAAAAATCATTAGTTATCAGTATTGCTAACTTCTTTTGATCACCTAGGTACTCCAGTTTTAAAACCCAGACATGGCAAAGGGATCATTTTAGGTACCTATTTGGAAATTTCTCCAGCATATATTTTTAACGTTGAGTAAAACGATTTTAGAAAAAATTTCAGCTCGCATCATATAAAACAAAAATACATAATCACGAACGATAACTTCTCACCAGTTTTTTCGCCTTGAGCTTTATTCATATAACTATAGGTATAATGGTACAGGGTACAGCGTAGAACGTGCCACGAAGTATAGAAGAACACTTGTTAAAAAAATACGTGATAATATTCATAATTTTTATTCATTTTTTTTTCTTTCTAATTCAGAAAATTTCCCCACAATAAGAGAGAGAAAAGCGAAAAAAAAGTAAACATTATAAGGTTAACTGAGTTTACTTAAGCGCGTCGATGAATAGGTGTAATAAATTATACCTCGGGTATAAACCAGTAATAAATTTATCTGTGATAGTAATTCTTATACGAAAGGTAAGAAGAGCGATAAATAATTTCATTCCAAATATTATCGATGACTTCCTCGGTTGTGCTGCAGGTATCTTACCTATATGCTCTATGTGTTCGGAGATAAAAACTCAGCGTGGGAACACAAGGTCTGCATTTGCGTGACCACCGTGCAGACACATTTTGTGTTACGATTCGAATCGATTATACCTATATTTCGCCTTTTTTTCTCTCTCTCTGTTGCTCTCGATTACCCCTCGCGTGCGTTTAATTTATTTCAAATACGATTTTTTTTCATTCATTTTTTTCTCTTTTGCCCCATTCACGTGTGTTTATCAATATACATAAATAACTGCAACAACTTCATCATTGGCGTACTCTGATTTTTTTTCTAAACCGTAGGCGTGTTCTTTGCGATATTCTAAGTTATTAATATTTAAATTAAGCATCTCTTTGGGTTGATTCTACATGTACATACGATAGAAGTCTACATTGTTTAGGTGTACTGTACTTTATCCGCAACAACTACACGTTGTAGTTTTTATGCTCTTCATAAATGGTCAACTCTTCCGCTCTCCATCTATCTCGCAGCCCGTGCGAAATGGATGTTCCACGCGATCATACTGAATGCGTATTATAAAACACTACGCAGGTACCCCGCCATCGAGAATATTATATTTTTAAAATCATGCTATAGAACCCATACATACATATAAATTGCATAGGTGATAAATTACTTCAAATGGTTAGTTGTTTTCCCTCTCATTTTTGCTTTTTCTTTTCTCCTTCGAGCCAATACATTTTCCTGAATAGCGTGCTCGAAAGTTTTTCTTTCTCTCTTTAGGTGAAGGCGTAATTTGACTACCTATATAAATATTCGTTTGTAATTTATTGGTTCGAGGCAGCCGAATTTGTTACACGTAGATATATACTCACCTATTTCCCTAATAGACGTATCAAACCCTATGACCTTCGTCACGTGAATTTTTCGCTAATGTTGCAGACGGCTCGCCTATGTTTTTACTGTTGTAAATTTATATGCTTCCTTTTGACCTACCATAAATTTAGATTTTCCACCACCTATTGGTTTAAATGGAATGGTATGTAATTTGACTTGGTGAAAATAATGGCAGCAGCCAAATATAGCTCAGAAATCGTCAACAATTTTAATAGCCATACTTACTATAGTCAGAAAGTCTACTCCATGATTCCAAATCATTGAAAACTATTGTTTTTTCATCATTCTTCCGTTTCTCTCGACCTTTTACGTCATCTAAGTAAGTACATACAATATAATAAAAAAATTCAGATATCTGATTTTTTTCTAACCCAATTCCTCCGAATCATTACAATCTTCCAGTTCGAAAACTCCTTTCATCCATCAACATGAGTTCTCAATAATAAATACCAATTGCCATCATAAATATAATAATTACTGGAAAAAAAACTGACTGCAAAATTCAAATATACCATAGGTATTTTCTTGTATCTTATCCTCAATGACGATTCTCTATTCAAATCTACATCCATTGAAATTGTATATTGCCATAATAAAATGGGAAAAAAATCATACACTAGAAAGAAAAACAACTCTAATGACAATATTTTCGTAAAATAAATACAACATACGAAGTTTTCAAGCCCTTCGCAGCTTATTATTTTTACTTTTTTCCTCTTTTTCTGTTTTCTGCGAGTTAACGAGCACACTGCGCTGAAAATCACCATCAATGTTTTCTCTGGAATCGGTGAAAAATTCAAAAGCGAAACTTTTCCACAAGAGCGGGAGAAATTTAATGATGACGATGAGCGTGAAGAAGAACTGAAAATGAAATGTACCGGTGAAATTACTTCGCGTCGAGATACATGTTTAAAAACTCGATGCGGGTGCTGCTGTATAGAATAGGTAGGTAGTAGGTACCTATAAGAGTAAGACGACGACTTCGCCATCATCGCGAGGGAGAAAATAACGCGCAAATAAGTCGACGACCAAACGAATGAAAACACGCGAATAATTGTGTAAGATGTCAATTGTATACACAATAGCCCTAGAAACGAAAAAAAATGGAAAGGGCCATTATGCGATGAGTGGAGAATTTTTTTAATTGGGAGTATTCTCGAAAGTTAAGTTTTCAAGTTACCATATTGTCGCAATAATTAAATTTTTGCAGTGTTGGGTAGGAGAGGGGGAGTATGGTGAATTGAGATGATATAGGTTTATAGGGTGAATCGTAAAAAAAAAGTCGAAGGATTTTGATTCAATTTTATAAAAACCATCGTTTTAAGCATTTTGGGTTTACTAAATACAAACCATGCCTACCTATTATATTGAAAAATTTCAAAATCCTACGTCTCATTGAGTTTATTCAACAATAATTTGCTGCAAAAGGTTCCATCAAATTTCAAAAAAACTTGAAAAACGACCCATTCTAGTGTCTGATGAATTGGACTTCACGTGAATTGAGTAACATACGTAAGTACTTTGTATGATTAAATAAGTATTTATGTCGAACCATTGATTTAAAAATTTCAACCGTCCCAAAAAATTTCCCAATTTTTAGCAATTTTAAAAAAAATTTAAATCACTGTTTTTTAAAGTTACGATTTTAAAAAAGTATAAGTATGGTGAGTAAAAAACTGAAATTTTTGTAAATTTTGACAATCATCAAAATTTTAATGCTTCCAATTTCCATTTTGGATAAAATAGAAATTTCCCAAAAGATTAGAAAATCTGTCAAGATTTTAAGGAAAAATGAAATGAAAACTTGAAAAGCATCTATTCAAAAAAATTACCAAATTTTAAAAATTAGATTTCCATAAATAAAAATTATAAAAAAAGAGTTCCAAAGTTGTATCTGTCTTCCTATCGGGCTTTTTAAGGTCATTGACCCTTCTCCCTGCACTCTTAAGGTCACTGACCCACCTGTCTAGCTTTCCAAGGTCATATGTCTGCCTGTCTGGCTTCTTAAAATCAAATTCGCCCGTTTGTCCGGCCCTCCCATAGTCGTCTGTATTCTTGTCTGGTATGTTATGATAATTGACCAGTCTGACTGGCTTCCTAAGGTCACTGACCCACCTGTTTCGCCTCTCATGCTCATCTATCTTCTTCCTTGTCTGGCTTCTTAAGATGATTTGATCCGTCTAGCTGGAGTTTGTGCAAGAAAGAGTCAAAAGAGTCATCGATTCGAATCCATGGCTGCGTCGATTTTTTTCGAAAGGAGTTTGAAATGTCGAGTCATTAGTGAGGTGGCTGATTTTAACTCCCAAAATGAGTTGAATCTACTGAAGAGTTGAGATTCGTTTCCAAAACGCGTTTGTCAATCCCAGAATAAGCCTTATGGCTAAATATCAAAATCTCATACTTGCTGGAGGTGTTCATCTAAAATCAGGTGGAACAGTGAATTTTCGAAAAAGACTTTTTTCAATCAATATATAAAACAAAATTTTGTTTAATTTCCCAAATCAGTTGTTATGATGCCTTCAATTTCATCAGAATTTCAAAAGTTCATGAAAAAAACTGAAAGTTTGTCAGAAGCTCAAAATTCTGTAGGAATGATGAACTTTAATGACAGGAGGTCTCCATGTTAGTCGAGAAGCTCATCTGTTTTACTAAAGAAAAAGTCTAACTTTGAAAACCTCAAATCTTTGAAAAAATAACCATTCTGGATGCAAACCACTAATTTTTTTTTTGTGACGAAAAATTGATAAATCAATTTACTCATGCATCTGAAATTTTGGTTAGGTATAGAAATTTTAAGAGTTGCTTCTTCCGAAAGTGTAAGTGTCGTTAAAATTAGAGCTAAATAAGTAGGTACTATATGCAAATTATGTATGTATACCTGTTTAAAAGATAGAGGAAAATTATGTTTAATTTTTGGGTTAAATAAAAGATTTATCCAATTAAAAAAGACGCAGGAACAGTACTCACTTGATATATTCTTATATTTTTTTCAAAAAAAGTTCAACTCATCTTAACTCTTGTCAGCTCAACTAAAATCAAAAATCTGAATAATTCTTATGTGAATACCGCCAAAAATACTTACCTAATTGCATAGGTACTCATTTTCTTACTCAAACCTATCATATTAAATATATTTAAAAGTCCATCAGTTTGAAATATCTACCTATGCCCAATTTACTTTTCCTTTCACTTTACAGCTCGACTAATTAGGTAAATACTTTTTCAATCTTCCGAAATCCATTTACAAAATTAAAATTCATTATACCTGCCTACTTTCTTAGTTGAAACATTTCACTAAAAAAACGACTAAAATTACATTGATAAAAATTTGTCAGGTGAAAACAAAATGAAAATTCTGACAGAATTGTTACCTATTGTGCCAGAATCTATCTACCTGCTTATAAGTACATGTATACAATACCTACCTGTTTTATACTTATTGGATATTTTTCATTTTAAAAAATTACGTCGACGACATTATATGTAATTAACGCATCTAGGTACCATTCAATTTCGACAGGTAGAGATACCTAATACGACAGACCCTTTCCTTACTTTTGTCACAAACTTGACGTTAAATATTTACAAAAACCGCACGTCAAAAATATTCACCCAGCAAAAAGCTCCACAAGGACAACTGAAATTAAAATTTTGTACCAGTTCCATCCATACACCTGCAGTTGTTTGCTATATTAAATTCATAACAACATCGCTGTAAGATTATTACACCAAATGAATTTTAAATGATTATCGAAGGTGATTCGAAAGTTTGCCAAGAGATAATTTTCACGTCTTGAAGTTGGAAAACCTCGTTTAATATTTTTTAATCGTCGATGTTGTACAAAGTATACATAGGTACCTAGTTCGGTTTAGGTGATTAGTCGTAGTAGAGCTTATTGACTTAGTTTATAATTATCTTCAATAAGTTATTTTTCATGCGACGAAAAGCTATTAAGTTTCCGTTGATGGATACATATGAGTAAATAAAAGCCGAATGCTCGGATTAATTGCTTAAATAATAATTGCATTTTTAAACCAGACATTTGGGTATTTAAAACGTCGACTTGAGAGATTGATCGTTGTATGTATAGTGATTGGTCTGTCGTTACACGAGATTTTTTGACGGTATTCAAAATGGAAAAAATCATATTTTTCGTCGTATGCTCGTTGGCTGTATTCGAGGTAAGGTATTATCACACATCTTTGAAATTATATAATTAAAAATATAGTTAGTTAATTTGATTTAGCTCTTTTGATGCTTTCTAACTGAAACGTGGTGTAATTTAGGGATACGTGGCTGACGCTCAGCTCAATATAGACACCGTCAACCCAACTGATGAAATACCCATAACTGAGCGAGCTGAATTACAAATCATTAATCTCTGCACCGAGGTACCATCGATGTACGAACAATTGGTAGAATCCTTCAACGGTGAAAGTTCGTCGCCTATGCCAGATCCCCAACAATTACAACAATTCGAAGATAAATTGAAAGCTAAAACCGAAGAATTGAGGCAATACGTATCCAAATACGACCAAAGTGTTTCAGCCACTGATCCGGATGCGCAAACCATGCAAAATTTAATGTCTTCCGCCGTAGACGAGCTTGTGCAGTCGATTACCAAGATCAATGACGATTTTAATACGGAAATTACCCAAACCAGCGAGTCTGTGGCTGCTGGAGTTGATAAACGTCCTGAACTCATGCAACAGTATGTCAGACCAGCTATGGTGAAATTTGAGGAATTCTGCTTGCTACAGACGAAAGATATATTGAAGAATATTTTGCAAGATTACGAAGCGACTTTATTATCGTAGTTTGGCTCTGGGTTTTAACAAGCCGTCTCGTATATTAGATTTATATGCTAAATCGTGTTCGATGATAGACGTAGAAATTTTGTTTATTTTATGGAATACGATTATTCTCGAAATATATTTATAATGGTTATTTAGATGTTCGAGCTATTGCAATTATTTCGTCTATATACATACGAGAGGAACCACAAACGCGACGTTATGGAGAGTTTTAAGCATATTGCCTATATCGGTTGCGGTATTTTCAGCCAAATTTTATTACCGCAGTTTCGACTTATGGACGTACTACGAGTATATTACGTATTTCATGAATTTCTGGTCGACGTATTTTATGACAGGAAAATTTGCTCGAATTTTCAAATCGTCTTTAGTAGGTTTCGTATTTTTTACTAGACGAACTTTTTTGTTGAAAAATGTTATCAACTCTGAGTAAGTATTGAAGGGGTAGGTAGATAAGTACAGTAAAATGCTGAGATTTCGTGTTCGAGTCAATCGCAGTCTTATTCATTTTCGATCTGGGTGCCTTCTTCCAAGATTTTTCTTATGATTTTCCTAATCACCGTGAATTTTTTAAGCATTAAATTGATTTTATTTTTTTCAGTGAAAAACGCAAAATTTTAATAGATTGAAGTAGGCACTTTTCTACTTACGAAGCTGAAGTAGGTACTTATAGGATTGAGTTTGTAAGTAGTGCTGAATTTTGTTTGGATCCCTCTTATAGAATTTTTTGAAAACTGGACATCTCAAAAATGTCCTGAAGGCACCGCTATCATTCGATTTGTATAAGATCAAATTAAAAATAGAATAAGTGTACATAAATTTTTCACTTTTTACCCCACAACTTGATTATTTTGAGTGGAAATTATTGTTTTTGGCGAAAGTGCTTTTTCCTGACAAACTTATGGATTTTTCAACATTTTTAAAGTCAAAATTCCATCCAAACTTTTACAAGAATTTGGTGACATTTTCTCGGAAATAGGCCAAGATTATTTTTATAAAATCAGTAGGTTAAGATTTTATCAAAATAGAAAATCGAAAAATCTGTGCAAAATTTTCCTAGCAATGTCTCCTTTTTGAAATTGAAAAAAAAAATCTTGGAGGACTCACCCATTTGGAATCAGAAAGAATCACTAAAAGATCAGGAACTTCTCATTTCGACTGTTTTTTTTTTACGAATTCAAAAAAATTTCTTTGATTTGAGATTCATCTGGGAATTTGAGAGATTTTAATGTTTTTTGGATGTTCTTGGTACATCATTTGAGAACATTTCTGAAACTTTTTCTCGTATTTTATGATTTTTTGGGTGTTTTTTACATCATTTTAATACTTTTTCAAAAAAGTTTCGTGCATTTTGGAAAATTTTACTGAAATTTCATCACTTTTTGGTAATGTTAATTGAACAATGATTTCAAAATTTTTTTAAAGAAAGTTTTTGCATCATATTTTGGCACATTTTTAATACCTACATCTTGCTTTTTTGAAAGTTTTACTGAAATTTTCGCTGATTAGCAGTGATTTCAATGTTTTATTTTCGAGAGTATTTTTTATAACATGTCAATATGTTTCTAAGATTTTTTCTTGAATTTTTTGTAATTCCGGAAAATTTTCATTATTTTTCGTTGATTTAAAGTGAGTTTAATGCTTTTTTTTTGTTTTTTGTTTTTTTTTTGAATGATGATTATTTTTTCAAGTGAAGAAAAAAGAGAAAAAAAATACAAAGAAATAAAGAAAGAAAAACAGTCCATTTCAAAAACAAAAAACAAAAAATTACAAAATTATACTTACTTTGTTATATTTCAAATTTAAAAATCCATTTATACTCGTAGGTATGTATGTATTAAAGTTTTCATCTATGTGTAGGTACTTTTAATTTGATAACTTTTTGTGCGTTTTACCTAAACGATACAATTCTAAATGAAATCGGTGTTCATTCAAAACAAATAATCAATGATTACCTACGAGAAATCAACAGTTATCCACCGAAACGTGAAACAATTTCATATCGAAATAAAAATTGGTAAAATTTTTGCAATCTCCATGGATTTTTCAACTTTTAAAGAGAAAAGTGAACACTCACAGTAAATACTTTTGAAATTCAAATTCAACGAAACTTTTCCTAGTAGATAGAGGTGTGGAATTTTCAAAAAATTTCCAATCATTATAAAATACACCTACTCGAGAAATTCTTACAACTTCGAAGCAAAAATATTTTAAATCCGTAGCCGAACAAAATGAAAAAATTTATCCAAAAAAAAAAATCATTTCACAAGAAAGACCTTCTAAACGATTTATTTTTACGAGTAAAGTTCACTTTTGCACTTTGAGCTAAAATTGAATAAAGTTTAGCTATAAAAAGAGCACTCGTATCATCTCATAGTTCAAGTCTAGGTACTCTTTTTTTTTTTACCAGTCTCGACTATTTTTTTTCCAAAATACTCGACAAACTATAGGTACGTGAAAACTTTAAACTGACAGATTGCGCGCTATCTAGTTTTTCAGTTTGGGTGTGAAGATGAAGGAAAAAAGCTCGGGCGATATTAAATTATGTTGCCAAGATAAGACCTTAAGTTCTATTTCCTCGAGTTCCGGGATGCGTGCGTATTTTTTTATCAATGTTTAACGTTAACTAGATGTAGGTACTTTCGAGAACATTAATTTAAAATTTTCACGTTGAATTTTTCATGGTAGAAAATCTGCTGATGCTTTAGCGCGACATGGGAGAAGTTAAACGTTATTCGTAAGTAGGGTTTTTTTCTCCATCTTCTTCTCGCCGCACCACGTTCTTTGGCTGCAAAAATAATTAATCTACGTTGAGTCAAGGTTTATGTATATGAAGGAAGTAGCAGGAAAGAAACGATGCTAAAACTCAATATTTTTTTCGGTATTAGCGAATATAATAAGACTAAGATAATACCTTCGTATTTTACAATTAATTTTATTAAAAAAATAAGGGGTTGATGTTTGAATGGAAGTTGATGCGCGCAGGAGGTCTTTATCTTCGCCACAAACGCAATCTTTTCTTTTTGAAATTAATTTTTTTTGGGCCCCTTCGGCGCGCCCGATGTGCGGTTTATATTAAATGCCAAAGCTAATGATAATAAATAGTTGCAGAGTGTGGTTTTACTCCTCAACTGTTACCGTTTGTGTCGCCTTCGTCGTTGTACGAGTATGACGAATAACTCGAATCGACGATGTAATAATTGCGAATAAAATGCATGTATTTTTCGTTCATCGCTGGCTATCGAAATGAGGGTTACTTTGCCATGTGGAATACATTAGATGGCGAGATTCTCTCTCGTTAATGATGGTATTGTATTGTAGAATATTTGAACGAGCTTTTTGTCCCGACTTGGAATAATATCGCAAAGGGAGTAGAAATCTCTCATATACCAATGAGATTTCATCATCATTGTTGGATTATCGTAAAACCCTCGAGTTTAGTATATACCTACCCAAGAATAAGTATTATAAGAAAACATCTCATCGTACATCGTAGATTTGTAGCTTATTAAACTTTCATTTGAAATTTCTAAATAACTTTTTGGTTCGGACGTTTCACTAGAACAATAAACTTTCACAACGTTTCAACAAACACAAAAAAATAAAACTCGTAACGAAAAACCTTTGCTAAAGCAAACTGTTCGTATATATTTGTATATTGTGGAATATTTAAAACTACCTCGGGCTATTATTTTTCCTTTACCTGAACTTCTCAGTAATAAACAAATTCGCCGGTAAAATTTGTTTTTCTTTGAAAAAGCATTAAACGTCGCGTCGTTTGACATCGCTATATAAGGTAGGTAGGTAGGTAGGTAGGTACTCCTACGAGCATGTATTTGTCCACAATAGAAAGACCACTTTGTGTATAAGTTCAGTTACCTTTATGCCAACTCTCCGGTGAAATTAAATTTTTTACATAAAAGAAAAACGTCGAAATGACAAGAAAAATACACCGTATAACTATAATGTTTTCTTTGTAGGTACATGACGACGACCAAAAACACAAAGGTATTTCGACAGCCTGACTTCAGCTCCAAGTTTGCATGTTTTTCTTCCTTTTTTTATACATAGTATAATCTCTGCGACCTGCCTGAAGTTACCTACACATTATGGAATTTACCTACCTACGTTGCGCGAATTTGCCAGAGCATAAGAGGACTGAAAAAGAGAAAACGAGTTTTTCCGCTGTGAGGATAAAAAAAAATATGAATTTTCCTAAAGTAAACTCTTAATTAATGCGCAAAGTGTAGGAACGTGAAAAAGGGTTGCAAAAAATATCTCACGATATGAATACGATTTGAATGTGGAAACTGAAAAGTCTGGCTTATAAGGCTTCAAATGAAGGTACCTGTATATTCGATATCGCTGGTGTGGCCGTAGGTACTTGAGTGCACTTGTTAAATGTATTTATTTATAAGTACCTACCTATTATGTATTTAACTAGGAAGGTATAGGTATATACTCGTATTTTTGAGTGGAAGTTGCATGAATAAAATTGATAAAATACATAATTAAAAACTTGGTATACCTAGGTACTTCTCAAAAAATATAATCAAAGGTAATCCTTATTATTATGGTCGGTGTTATTGTGAGCGTTCTCTCAAAACACTGGGAACGTGTAAATTGCAGTACATGCCTACTTTTTTTCGCTCTCAAGATTGTGTAAGTAATTTTATAAAAGTTAGCTCACCAATTAATGAATAAATTTTCAAGTGATCAGAAAGGTGTTCATTAAATCAAGAAATCTACATTCTGGCCTGACTCCTGTGAAAGTGGACATCGCCAAGTGAATCAGTTTTGTTAAAAAAAAAACCTTGCAAAAATTCTCGGGTGTTGGATTTTGAAAGAATAAATTATAATTGAATCAATTGTCCTCCTATTAGATGCAAAAGCTTCTAATATATGTATAGGGCTCTGTGAACATTTTTCGGAAGAACGATTTTTAGCTTTTTGCAATGAACCAATTCCCTCATTTAATGATTTTGATGAGCTGAATTCCCAGCCCAATTTGGAAAAATTTGAGATTTCGATATATTTTTGATTCTTTAAAAAATAAAACCCACTGATTGAAACAGTGTCTGTCTCAACCACGGTTGTTTTCAATTCTGGTTGCTTGATTTTGGCCAGAATGATGAGTATAGGTTTCTCGTAATTTTTTTTAATTTCTGGAAATATTGAATTTGAAACTCTTGCTGTGTTTGTTGTGTTTGAAACAAACACTGTTCCAATCAGATGGTGTGTTCAGACCCAGGTTAGGACCTGTGTTTGAAACGACCATAAACACTGTTTCAATCAGTGGGTGTGTTCACACCCAGGTTAGGACCTGTGGTTGAGACAGACGCTATTTCAATCAGTGGGTGTTTTCAGACCTAAGTAAGGACCAGGGACCTGTAGTTGAGACAAACACAGCTAGAGTTTCAAACTCAATATTTTCAGAAATTTAAAACTGGAGATTGTATTGTAGCAAGCTATATAGGAGTGAACCACAGAACCCAAACAATAATGAAGTACCAGGAATCGTAGTAGATAGTGTAGAAGAGCCAGAAATCTTACTTGACGAAGTGAGAGATGCCATCAAGGCGTTGAGAAAATGTAAAGCGCCTGGATGTGATGGTATTGAGTCTGAGATACTACAGTCCATGGGCAAGAAAGCAGAGAAGGTGATCTGGAAGATATGCAACAACGTATGGCACAAAAGAGAATGGCCAGAAGATTGGTGCAAATCAGTGTTAATCCCACTACACAAGAAACGTGATACAAAAAATTGTGCCAACTACCGAACAATAGCCCTAATTCCGCATGCCAGTAAAGTGATGCTCCGAATAATCAACAACAGAGTCAAGGCATACTTACATAGGCAGATTCCACCTGAACAAGCAGGATTTATGCCTGGAAGAGGCACAAGAGAGCAGATCTTGAACATCAGACAAATATTCGAAAAGTTCCGCGAATTCAACATCCCGGAGGTACTATGCTTCATTGATTATGCAAAGGCCTTAGACTGTGTCAACTGGATAAAGCTATTGGGCTTTTCTACAATCCGCAGGTTGCATACTCTCTGCCTGTTCTTATCACTCCTGGTAGGCAAAACATTCCTCTGTGCTATTAAAAATACACGGATTTCGAAGTTTTTATGTAAAAAGTCCAACTTTTTCGATTGTTCGCGGATGCTGGTGAACTTGAATGTGGTCTCAAATTAAAGACAGTGAAATTCCCTATCGATTGATGTATAATTTTTATCATTTCGCGTAAAAATAACGGTTTTATGAATAGGTACTTTAATCCACCGCTTCTTCGTAATGTCAACTTTGAACTAAAAATACTCGAAATTTCGACCGAACACATAGGTATTTTATTATATCAAAATGTTCGTAATTTTATTCTCTTTAAAATGGGTGTTCACCCAAAACTCTACCTTTTACCGTTCAAAAGTTTTCGAAGTTTAAAGTTGCGGAAACAAGCTTCAAGCGGTAAGTATTGAACTTTGAACTAAAAATACTCGAAATTTTGATCGAACACATAGGTATTTTATTATTGCAAAATGTTCGTTATTTTATTCTCTTCAAAATGGTTCTTCACCCAAAGCTCTAGCTTTTACCGTTCAAAAGCTCTCGTCTTGGGTTCACTGGTGGATGCTGATGGAGGATCAGCCAAGGAAATTAGAAGAAGAATAGCTCTCGGGAAAGCAGTGATGTCTCGGTTGAGAAAAGTCACCATCAACCAGAAAATCTCCATAAAAACAAGGAAGAGACTAATCAGGACGCTAGTTTTCCCAGTTTTCTTGTATGGAGCGGAGACCTGGACATTGAAGCAAGATGATCGAAGAAGAATTGATGCTTTTGAAATTTGGGTATGGCGCAGGATGCTGAGGATACCATACACTGCGCATCGAACAAATGCATCAATTGTGGAACAACTGCAAGAACCAACCAGGCTGAATAAAATATGTGAGACCAGGATAATGAGTTATTTTGGACACATAGCCAGAAGAGGACCCAAAAACATCGAAAAGGGAATTCTCTTTGGCAAGGTCCCTGGAACACGAGGGAGAGGAAGATCTCCAACAAGATGGACCGATACAGTCCGGAAGATAGCTGGTTCAGTTGCGAATGCGGCCACGCTAGCTCAAGACAGAGAGGAGTGGTGGTCGTTGTTGGGGGCACACTAGTCGCTTGCGACTATGACGTTGATGATGATGAAAAAACTAACCAGAAACCTGCTCATTATTCTGGCCAAAATCAAACAACGAGAATTGAAAACAATCGTGTTTGAAACAGACACTAATCAGTGGGTGTGTTCAGACCCAGGTTAGGACCTGTGTTTGAAACAGGCACATGAAATCCAAAATTTTCTCCAGTGATTAAGTATATGAAACCTATTTATTGAAGGGGGCCCCGGATTAATTATGTTGATTTTGAACCACTTACATTTGAAGGCCCTGAGAGGCTTCCAAATCATGAGGGTAGTTGAATGTGCCAGAATTTTAGGGGTCTGAACTGTGAAAGTTTGGGATTCCAGCTTCCTAGGGCTACATAGAAATGTAGAAATGTACCATATCTGGTTATTTCTTAAATCATCTTTTAAATAGTGATACAGAAATTCTCAACAGAAATAATACCTACCGACAAAAAATGTCACTTATATTTTCAAACAATCACCAAAATTTAATTTATAGATTTGTAATTTACTATGAAAATTACGGTTAGAAAGATTACTTGGAATTTTTTAGAACTAGAATCTACGCAGATAAAGTAAATTTTTCAAAAATAATCCCTTCAATTTTTATAATTGACCCAGGACCCAGCTCCTTCTCCTAGGTATGATTAAAAATCAATTTCAAGTTTTCCCCTTTCTAAAGGCGACGTTTGCCTCATGGTTGTAATACAGGCAACTTGTTCATCTGAAATCTTTCTGGTGATACTTACAGAGGAATTTGTTACAACTTACAATGTCACCAAATTCAAATTTTTCTCATATTTTCCCCCTTGCATGGTCACCCAATACTACTCGCAATGAGTACAAACACAATAAATTCTCCATCTCCCAGCTACTTTCACTTAGGTATTCAAAAGATACCCCACAAAACGAGAAACAAAATAGGTACCTACCAATTTAAGAAGCAAGAATGTGGCGCGGAACCACGCAGGCTAAGGCTTCACGTAACCCAGTAACTTATCGCTGCTGGTAAATACAGTGCTGGAAAAGCTCGCGAAAAGTTGCAATTTTACATTTCGTTATAAATGGAATCGAACGAAATGTCACATATAACGACATCTCCGTGTGCACCAAGATAACGCTCCAGCGGAGAAATTTATTCGATCGTTAAGTAACGAAATGAGACTTGTTCGAAAAACCTTGGGTAACGTCTTCGATAAACATTATTCTTGTTCGGTGTTGTTTGTCCCTTTTAGCCTAGTTTTTCCCTTGCTGTTCTGTTCGCGTCTCCAGCGGACATAAAAGATGGTATTTTCACGTGCGCGTACTACGAGTACATCTTGTATAGCGAGTGAGCGAGGTTTTCCTTCTCCTTTTGGACTTAATTTTAAGGCGGTCGTGAACAAAAAGTAGGATATTTTTCAACTTCTTATTCTATATGCAGTTTTTTTTCGAGTCTCTGAACGAATCTATTTTGTTGAACAGAAAACCATCATCTCCAAGGTATCTAGTATACATAGATACCTACTTAACTCACGAGTAAATAGGTTTGGGAATATTTTATATGCATACTGAGAAGGCATGAGACCTAAGATGTACTGCATGGTGCTGGAAGACTTAGGGTAAGCATCGAGGGAAACATCCTACAGTTTTTTACTCCAAAAAACAAAACAAAAAAAAAAAGAAAGAGGAAAGAGATCCAGTACCTAGTTTATTAAGTATTCATAATTCACGTGCAGATTGCGCTTGCTCCGCTTGCAGAACGTTGGCATACGAATGTAAACAAAACTCTCGTCAACAAATTAAACTCAGCTACGGTAAAAAGAGTATACAAGAAATTAGCCGAACCGGCAAAAGGATGACTTAATGAGTTACAGACGTGACTAATTGCGTATCATAACAAAGATATATCGCTCGAAGAAAGAAACTCGCTAGAAGCGCGGAATACGGATGCGTGCATGGATAAAGGATATCATAATATAAAACATTTTTAAGAGCATGTTATAATAGCACGTTTGTGTATATCTTTTCGTTATGTATGTACATAGTAGTCACCGTAAATAGTTATAATAAATGAGTGGTGTCGTGGGTACACACCCCTACGGCCCCACACACCTTGGTACTATATGATTCTGAGATGTTGCTAACACGGCTGAAAACGTATAACGCGCGCAGCTTCGTGGCATAATGATTGGGGTAACCTGTGATAATTTGTTTGCTTTTTAAAAGGCAAGCCTTTTTGTATAAATGATCGTAATTAACGAATGTAAAAATTTCACCTAAAGACGAGCCAGCAAAAGCGTTAGATGAGGGTACCTAGCTAATAATTTGCTTGATTATGAAATTATGACAGCTCTTAGCCCGGGTTTAAAGTCTAAAATTATATTGCCACCGAGCTGCGTAGTTGCGTACCACTCTCAGTTGTGTATTCACAAATAATGGTTTGCGTCTTCGCTAAGAAGGTAACTGTAATAAGTTATAAAGTGTTGAAAACAGAGTGCTTGAAACTTTACCAGCTCATGCCCGTCTTTGGAGAATAGTAAAATGGGACCCAGGATAGGTGTCGAATATTTTATAATTTTAATAACTATCGATATGAGTAAGAATTGACGATGACCCTCTTTTAACATTTCTTCACAAAAAAAACTCACTTTCAATTTTGTCGAAATAATTATTTTTCTCTACGAGTATATTTCTGGACAAATACCTATACTTGAAAGGAAAATTTCTATCAAAAATTGACTAAGTAATAAAAAGTATAATAGGATTAGGCAAAGGAGAAGAAAATCGATTGATTTATTCATTTTTGCAGAACATAAACTTCCTCATCCTGCAGGGTTGACCTCATGAACTTGTTGCAACCATTTCCCAATTTTTGTAAAATTTTGTGGTAGTGGTTTCAAAATTTAAAAAAATTGTTTTTGTGGCATACCATCCCCCTCCCTCCTTCACGGGACCAAATTGATTGTAATTTTGGTTAAGTTTGAAATGCGATCTACACGTTGATTTTAGCACCTCCTCAAAAATTTGAACCTCTTAAAATCAAAACTTTACCCTTCACAATATTTTTATCTATAAAATAGGTTTCTACTTTCTAGGTAGAACTTTTTTCATTTTTGACTATAGAGTGTTCTGTTTCAGAATAACCCCCTCTCAACGGTAATATAGGCAACTCACCCTGAGTGCATGCATGTTTGGCAGCCCCGTGATTTGAAGGAACTACCTACGTTATGGTTCTCCTGAAAAGTTTTTGTTTTAAATTTTTCCAAACAATTTTGACATTGCATCATTCAAAAATCATGATGGATCGGAAATACCGTTCCACAGCCTTGAATTATACCTGCCTATTTATTTTGTCTGGAATTCTCCCATCTGGTGAGTGATTCTACCAGTTGATCAGGTAGTGATAGGTATACAAAACGAGAATCCAAAAAAAAAAAAAAACGTGTTCAAAGTTGCTAAATTTTTACAATTTTTTTTATTGAAAAAAGTTGTTTCTAATGACCAACATCCCTCCTTTTTTTTCTTGATTTGTTGAAAAGTAATACTTGATGGCTTGAATTCTGAAAAATTACCACCAAAACTAGCTGTAAGAGTGTGTGTGGCTTGTTTTGTTACGCACGCGCATTACTAAATCATCACTGAGTAATTTATTTTAAATCACCACAAAACATGCATTTGAGGTCACCTTGAAAAAATTTATTTGTCATAACCCAAACAAAAATCCATTAGGATTCGACACTAAAAAATCAATTTGAAATCATCACAAAAAGCTCTATGCTGAATTTTTAAAAATGAAATTTCAAATAACTAGGGGAAAATTTATTCTAAAAATCATCAAAAAAAATTTATTGAAAAGTACTACTTATAAAAAAATTTATTTTAAAATAATCGCAAAATAATTCCAAATTAAATCATCACTGAATAATTTATTCCAAATCACCACGAAAAATGCACTTGAGATCATCATGAGAAAATTAATTTGTCATCACTTGAAAAAAAATTAACTCGGGGGCACAACAAAATCAAAATCATAAATGACTCATGAGAGCTGGAACACTTCGAGGTAAACCATTGCACCCCTACCACACAACCCCCTCCAACCCAATTTTTCCTAGTGAATACTCAATTGAATGCCTATCTACATTTGGTTGTGAAAACGCACCTCCTGAAATTCGAAGATCTTATTTATCTAAAGAAAAGGTTAAAGAAAGAGGGAAAGTTGATTTTTCAAAATTGAAAAACGTGACTGTGGATGAAAGAGGCAAATGAACAAACACAATGGATCAAAAATTTGAAAATTTCTCATCTAGGGTGTTGAGTATCTTTCCTATTGTTCAATTTTCAAAATTTATTTTCTAAAAGTTGTAAATCAATGAAACTGACGTTATCTTACCTTTTTCCTCTTTTTTACACTTTCTTGATACAAATTTTCGTAATTAAGTATAAGTAATAATTGTAATTGCTCAAGAAGCTATTTGAGTAACTAATTGCTAGGGCTAGGATTTTTATGATAATGCTTTTTTTTTGTAGCAACACCCTATATATACGGCATAAATATATTTTCTTTGCGTTTCATTCCATTCTGAGGCGAATAGTGAAAGGTAATAGTGCTTTTTTTTTGCTTTTTTTGGGTGTAAATGCTTTAAAATGCTTATTTTGGGTCAAAAAGGCAGAAATTTTGCTTTTTTGAGGCTTTTTTTCATCGTTAGCGCTTTTTTTTGGTAAAAAATTGGTAAAATTGAAGAAATTAGTTCCCAAAATACAAAAATTTATCAACTTTTTGCACATTTTTGAAAAAAAAAATTTTTTCAAAAAAGATCAGTTTAAAAAAACAAGGGAGAAAAAACTGAAAAATAACAGATTCAGTTTTCATTTTTCAATTTTTATTTCATTTTATTTTTTTTTCTAATTTTTAGTTTCAGTTTTTTCCTTTTTTTTTCATTTTCTTCTTTTCATTCATTTTGGTTCATGTTGTAGATATATTTAAGTGAGGTATATTGCTGGGTTGGAAGAAACCTTCATTTTGATATGTAACAAGGTAGGATTTGATAACGCTTTTTTTTGCTTTTTTCTTACATTTTTAATGCTTTTTTATAGCGCTTAAAACGTGTTTGATAGCGCTTAAAAATCCTAGCCCTACTAATTGCATTTATAATTACAGCGTATGTACGTTGACTGCTTCATGTTAGACCTCATCTATGAATGAAAATTTCTAAGAATTTTTCAACTTTCAGACCAAATATAATAGTGTGCTACGCTTACTAAAAAAAATTCAGAAAATGTTTTCCACTTGAAAATATTTCCATTTAAAGAACAAGAACATCTTACCTATACTCAATATATGTATACGATTAAAATTTACTTACAACAATTTTTGTCACTTTTGACTCATCTTCAAAGAAGAAATTTTTTTCTGAATTTGTCTGAACATGACTTTTTAGCTTTCAAACCTTCCACGATCCACTTAAAATTCAAAATGTAAATTATCCTATACTTTAAGGGTACTCTTTTTTGCTCCTGGCTTTCACTCTGAAGGGTGCTAAGATTATGATGACAGTCTCAAAAATTATCTTTCACCATTCCAAATAATTAAAGCATTAAAGAGGTCTACTCAACATCTGTTGAAAGCTGGAATTTGGTTCATACCTAGTTTTCCACTTTTCAAATCGACTGGTTGAAATTTTGAGTCAATCTGGAGCCTTCGATTAACTTTTGGTTTTTTCTGTTTCGAAAACGAAATCCATAAAAAGGGTCAATGTTTGTCGAAACCATGGCGCAGAATCACAAATACTTTGGGAACTGGACCATTTTTTTCTAAAGCAGGTTAAGCAGGGGCTACAGCGAAAAAACCACGATTTTTTCGAAAATTCTTCCTCCTCGAAGACCCATACTCTCCTTCAAGGGTTTCTTCGGAACCGAAATTTATTCTGCGTGACTTTCAACTCAAAAAGGAAGTCTCCATTGAATTTGATCAAACAAAATCCTCCGACTTTTTTTTACCCTATGATTTTACCTTGGTTCAGTTTCATTTTTCAGATATTGTGCTCGAAATTACGTCAAGAACTTTGAACGATTTTCACAATACTCCCTGTACTAACCACACGATGCTTACATTTTCTCAAGTTTATTCGCGAAATCATCTCTGCGAGAACTGTCTTTTTTCTCAATAATGCTACCGATTCATCATTCAAAATCCCTGCCTTCATCACAGGCTGAAGTTGAACGACGTACAATCTGTAATTATCAGAACACACAATACATGTACCTGGGCAGCTCTCGCATTACCAACCTGTTTTTCGCATTTAATGAGATCTCTCATCAGTACCATCAAAGTCCCAGCTCACGTGTCTAGAATTTATTCGTGTTCTCGAGCTGAAAAAAGGTAATTAACGAGAGAAATTTTTCACTTTTGTATATACCTTGGATAGTACAAACTCTACGTCGAATACGAGAAGAACAAAAATAGCTTCATATTCTATACGTATACGTATCTAGTTACTAGAATTCATTAATTTTTTCGGCATCCAGAGCACACAGCTCATACACGATGCTAACGAGAATTCTCAGTTAACACGTATATAACCTCTCGTATTCATCTTTGGTCATATATCGTAGAAAACGATATGCTATATACGAGGTTCAAATGAAGTTTCCAAACGTAACAACGATAAATTAAGACCTAACTATAATGTAAACACGTTAGGCCTAACTACGTGCGGTATGGAGAAAGGAGAAGAGCAGGGGGAAGAAAATGGAAAGTACACTATATACATGGATTCGAACACTATGTAAAGCGAATTGTCAATTAAAAAACGTTTAAATATTAAGTAAACTGTTTAATTAAATGGTTCGAGGGGTTATGTAAGGATCACTCTCGTTATGTGGAAGAAAAATGCATAGATGGAAAAAAATAGGTACCTACACGAGTTTGAGCTCGTCATCATTAAGTTGTTCGGCTTAAATTTCAATTAAGCTCGGTATCCATATAGGTATTTACCTAATATACCTATACTACAAAATGTATGTATGTGTAAGTATGTGTTACATGTACCTATAGGTTGGTACGAAATCGTACACGCCGCGGAATATCGTTTAATAAATCAACCGGCGAACTAGTGTGCTTGGCATTCGAGAAACAGCGAGTATAGGTAAGGTTGCTCTTGCTCGTGAACCGATAAATAATATTTTAGCCGACGCGCGTGTTGTAAATAAGTCAAAAGTACATTTCAAAAGAATATATTAAAAGTATAGCATACATTTTAAACGCAGAAAGAGTAGGTATCAAATGTACATACATATTCGATGTGTGTAATTTCGCGTTCAGAATCGCATTAAAGCGATTAAACGATTTCAAAAAAAATACTCCTATAGCCTATCCCAAAACCGGGTCACACTAAAGGTGATTTTTACTACCTCCTCCGCCGCCGCATCGAAGCCTTTGAAACCTGGTAAGCGATCGCCAATGGTGTTGTGGTAGGATCCTCTTTGACATCTCGCCACCAATTTTTCAGTTGAAATAATCCTTTGGTGAGGCAACGACAATTCCACACTGGTAAACAAACGGCGAATTTTAATCCACCATAGAGAATTTGGCAGATGTTTTCGCATTCGTGCAGGCCACGCGTTAGGCTGAAATTTTTCCATCTTTGCAGGCCGGACGTTCTGGATGGCACAAAGGAGCAAGGCTCGTAATGCAGTTCGTCTGATTTTCGGTCATTTGAGGGTGATTTTTCGGCGAACGTATCGTGATCTGGGAAAGGTTGGATGTAGGAGTTGCTAGGATTCGAGTCGTAGTAAGGTATGAATGACATAGGTGTACCGGATGGTGCTCTGGGTTCGGGCGAATTTTCTATATGGTTTTGATCGCTATTAGCGACACCTGTAATAATTCAAATGCGTGAAATGAGATGAAAATTTCGTAGAAAATAAATCTCCAAGATGGAAATGAAAATGAAGTAGTGTTTTACTCAGTGTACCTAGTACATATACGCATTCAAAATAAAATATTGGCTTGGTAGGTACCTATGTACTTCGATTCCCCAATGAACTGGGTAAACTAAGATAAAGTACGATGCAACGTGTGAGACTCTTGGGTTAGAAAAGGCAAATACATAATAGAAATTCATGCAAGACGTACGACTACCTACCTACATAATATTATGAATAAAAAAGTAGCTAGAATTTCATTCAAAATGTAGCAACCAAAAAAGAAATTGAAATGTATCTGGATATCCTCGTTAAATTATTCATAAAAGGTACCTAGGTACCTATACAATGATACCTCCTCTGCACAGGAAATTCGAAGTAAAAGGGCAGTTTGAGAGAAAAAGTCAAAAATTTCCACATTTTCAAGTTTTTGAAAAAAATAACCAAAACTCCAATTATGCATATTTTCTGCACTCAAAGGGTGAAGGTCTTGAACTGGATGAGAAAGAATTGAAAGCGCATTCAAAAATATGCCACCAAGAAGAATTTTAGGGGCTAAATTTTATTTTTCAGAAATTTTCGATGAAGCTTTGATACCTAATTCCACATAAAAAAGTTGAAATTTGATCAATATTGAGGCAGAAAATAAAAAATGGTTTTCAACTTTCAAATTCTCAACAAATCAGCGACGGGACCCAAAAAATATTGAAAAAAAATTTTTTTTCGAGTAGGTATCTAATATTTATCCACCCTGTTCATTATTTCATCACTTCAAGCAATTGTGTAATCTCAGCAGGGGCTCAAGTTTTTTATGTGAATTTTCAACGTATTTTATTGAAGAGGTAAAAATTGAATGGGGTTGCTGAAAATTTAGTTTTGGCTTTCTTTTGAGGTATTCAACTGGTTCTGAGGTGTTGGTGATATGAACTTTCATTTCAGTGAACCAAATTTTAGCCAAATCGGAGGTGACAAAGTTGACAAGGTTTTATTGTCAGAATATTTTTTAAAATGTTTGGTCATTTTTTTCGTTTTTTATTATAGATTACTTTGTACTTATGTACTAACAGAAAAATGCTTCAAAGCTCGTCTTTATTTTTTTTCAATATCGGGAAATGTGTCAATATTTTGACACGCTAAAAAACGACTCCTTTTTTTAGGTAATTCTTTTAGTAAGGAGAAAAAATCTGTCGAAATTTTTTTGGACTGTTTTTGAAAATTACCTACGTTTTATTTTTTTTTAAATTTTTCAAAAAGTAGTCACACCTAACTCGAAAAATTAATTAAGTAAGACAAAGTGCGAGACTTTATCAGGAGAGACAAAATGTTGATAGATTTTTTTTATAGACCTCAAAAACTTCTTACCATGATTTGATGCTTCTTAATTTTTTGCTTTATATAGAGCATTAAAAATATGTATTTTGGTTGCTAGAGTTCTTCAAATTTCACTTTTTCCCCTCGGAATTTGAATATTATTCATTCAGATCAAAGAAGCGAAATTTAAACAATAGGTATGTATTTGAAGAACTTCTTTCCAATCAACTAGATTAAAATACAGGCATAGAAATTTTGTCATTATCAAAATCCAGACAAAAAAATAGTAAGTACGTACTGAGAAAAGGAAAACTAACTTCTGAATTCCTGAAGTTTCGAGAAAGTGGGATTTCCCTTGAAGATCAGAGGCAGGCATTAAGCAGAAGATACGAAATTGAAAATTTTAAAAATTAATTTTTCAATTTTATAGTTTTTGAAGTTATTTGTTCAGCAGTAATGTCTCAAACAAGAAGAAAAATGCATAGGTACCTAGGTGATTTAAAAATTAAATTCAGAATTTTTTCAAAATATACATTTCTCTGCTTTGCAGGGTTCCTTTCAACTTTGTAGGTACCAGTTGAATATTCTAAAAAATTAATTCGAAAGTTGAACTTTACGTTTTTGAAAAAAACATACATAGGTATACTTCAAGAAAACATCCTCGTCTTCCTCACCACGAAACACTACTTTTATATTTTGGATAAATATTAAGATAAGCAGGTATGTATAGGAATAGGTCAACAGGTACAAGTATTAAAAACGAATTCAATGTCTCAAAAAATTCACTTGAAACTAGGATTGAAGAATAAGTAGCTCATTCTGAATTATTTGAAATAATTTCCACCAACAAAAAGATTCATAAATAAAAAGATTCACTTGGAGATTGAAGATAAAAAAAAATTTGAAAATTATTTTGAAATTATAATTTTTGAAAATTTTTAAAACAGAAATCGCCGTTTGTCGTTTAGAGTAGATTTTACCTTACGTTTCAGAGGTAAAAGAGGAACTAAGTAGGTGAGTTAAATAGGTACATCTCAAGCCTAGAAAAAGACACATAACACAAAAAACCGACAGAAAAACAAACATTAGATAATGCGTAAACTCGCGATATTCATGTCAGCTTTATGAATTTCAATGATGCAGCATAATTCCGCATCTGGTGCGTATTTAAAAACAGTAATAAGCGCACTTTCACCAAATCAAGCAGTAGGTATTCGAACACATCACATTAGAAACACAAAAAAAAGCAACACATACTAAATACTTCCTACGAGTACTAACAATGCAGAAAATTAACAAAAAATGAGCACAATAATGTGATCTTGAGGTTGGTGAAATGTTGAACTTTCATGGTGCATTTATCTATCATCCAACAAACACAAGTGTAAACACGGTAGGTAGGTACCTATGTAACAATAATGGAAAAACTTTATTTTTTTACTCAGCAAGGTGGGTATATCGAGATGGAATTTTGGAATATTAAACGATCCGTCGGTAATTTAGCTCGTTTTATTTTGTACGATATAATTTATGGCACTTCTTCGCCATAAATATAATTAACCATTCATGTAAATACAAGGCGTGTAATAATACGATGCAAAACATATGCAAATATTTTACATTTTAGACGTATATCGTCGATTACTGCGGTTTTTTTTTATTTTTTCAGGAAAGTGAGGTAAGCAAGTAATTTTTTTCTAATAATAAAAAAAAAAGAAAACAAAATTGGACTTGCAAAACGAAGAAATGACATCTTGAATTAAATACTTATAAGGCTGAGATAGAAAAGCGAAATTCCCATCAGGTTTTGTCGAGTTACTGCAAAAATATGAAATCTTGGTGATGTTCAAAAAGGTGGAACGATTCGCTGAGCAATGGTAGGAATCCAGATTTTAAAGAGGGAATGATATCGAACGTTTACTTGCCCTTTCAATTTTCGAATTGGGCAAATTTTCGAAAAATTCAAATCGAGGAGTAAATAATTTCTTTGGGTACATTGATGGGTACCTACCTAATTGCCTTTATAATTGAAATAAAGTACATATCGAATTGGGAGGCTATATATACCCATCTTACTGTTTCACGTGTCAGAGAGAAGAGGAGGGCGAGAAAAAAATCTATTACCTACATGGGTACAAAAAGTAATAGCTACGGATAATATTTTTGCAGAATAGGGACTAGGGAGTATCAAATACTTGGCCACAACATGCAATGCTCCTATCATGCTTTCCCCCTTCGACTATGGCCACAACCCCTCAAAAAATGCAAAGTATATCATTTTCAATATTTCAATGATACATAGTAAAAAATTTACGATAAGGTATAAGTTGAACTTGCGTTTAGGAATTTCCTCCTCCAAAACGCCAACTTACAAACTCGTTAAGGTCTATTGCAACTTTTTTTATATTTCATAAAAGAGCAACATTTCGCGTTACACAGGTCCCGTAATGACTCTGAGGTAAATATACTTTTGATATGTAGTTTTGGTGGTACGATATAAGCTCGTATGTGTACCATGATAGTCTATGTACATATGTATGTTTCGCCAGGACACCTGATGCTATTTAGTAATGACGTCAGGATGTAATAGTGGCTCTAGCTAGACGATCCCTTTCCAAATTGCTCCGCTGGGAAATCATTTGATTGGAAATAGACGCTTGATACTAGAGCAATACATACATATATGGGTACCACGGACCATAAGTATTGGATTTTGAATTTTGCCTTCGCGTAATGCTGACGACGACGACGACGACCTACCAGTAACGAGAATGTGTACAATGTACATCTGTGATGTTTTATTGACTGGAATGAATTCGACGGTATGTTTCGATATAGAGGAGTTTTTTTTTTAATTAAAGGAGGAAAATGAGGCGTGTTTGACTATTTATATGTGATAGGGTTAAAATGAGAATGAATGAAGGGGTTTTAAAAACATTATTTCTTATGCATGTGTCAAATTAAAAAATTCATTTTAGGGGAGTGAAATGAATTCAGTGCTGGTATGTTTCATTGGTTCAGAAAACTCAAAAATGAGCCACCATAAATTTCATTCCAGATGTTGAATAATATTTTTCAATTTTCGGAAAAATGTTCAAAAATTCAAACTTGAATAATCTATTCTTGCCAAAACAAAACAAAAAAAAATGATCATTTAAGAGAAAAAAAAAGTTGAAAATTTATTTTTTTCACTGATATTAGACTTCTTATTCAATCTACTGATACAAAGTTTTGCATCATTTTAAATACTTTTGAACATTTTTCATTTTGCTTACTTACTTGTTCTCAAAAAATCCTATCGAAAAGACCCAAATTAGATTCAGTGTTTTTGTGTGTCTCCACTCTCCGGATGTTTTTCAATCGAATTAGACATAAAATTACCGAAATCCGTTCCTACAGGTTCGAATCTAAATTTTGACGTTGGTGCATTACAGTACACACCTTATTTTTAACCTTTGGAATCGATCGATTAAAGTTTCAAGCGATTTGTATTCCGACATGATTTTTTTTGGAGGGGGGGGGGGGTGAAAAATAAGGTAGGTGTGGATTTGAGCCAGCAAAAAATGATCTTGAAATTTTCCTCAAAACTGATCAAAGGAGCAGTATAAGAACGATTAAAAGTTTATCGTAGCTGAATTTTCTAGGAGTGATTTTTAGAAGATTTTGGAAACTGGAAAACTTGAAAATCCACTGGAGACTTCTAAATAGTTTAAAATTTAAATTAGCCTTCTGTGAGGTCTAAGTAAAATAATACTAAAATATTTCAGCCTTGTACTTCTTTATTATCAATTACTTGATTTCAATTTTTCATCGAAATGACTCAGCCAAATTTGAATTTTCAGAAATTTTCCAGAAAACAACAATATACTGTAGGTAAACTGAATAGGGCCTGAAATTTTTTCTGTTTATGAGGAGAATGTCGGAGAATTTTGGCTAAATTCAGAATAGAGAGACGTTTATTCTGAGTGGAGTCAAAGTCACTCAGAAAAATTTTTAGCTTTGGAGGTTCCCCTAAGATGCGAAATATGGCCTTTCCAAACCAGTCTGTTGGGAGTCCATTTTGATCCTTTCATTTTAGTATCTTGAAGGAGAATTTTTACACATTTTTTAAAATGGGGTTTAAATGGTTTTGAAACATATTAGAGACCATTTTGAAACCAAAAATACATAAATTTCAAAATGAATTCGAAGCAGTTTAAAAAGCTGCAGATTTAGATAATCTTTTGATTTTTCTTCTCGTGTTCTAGAGGATAGTTATGGTACCCATTAATTAAGTATTAAGTACATATGACTGATAAAAATTGCATGAAATCTTGTTGTTTTCCAAAACTGCAAAAACAAGATTTATTTTGGTCAAAATTATTTCCAAAAAGTCGTACCTACTTACTTCTTACCTTACAAAAATTCTGATTTTTTGTCAAAATTGCAAAAAATCAGTCTTTTACCAAAAATACCGAAAAATTCCCATTTTTTGCCAAAACTGCAAAAAAATGATACTTTTTTTTGTCAAAATAGCAAAAATTTTACTTTTTTGTGAAAATTATTTCTAAAAACGCCAATTTTTGTCAAAATTGACAGAAACACCAATTTTTTTTTGCTAATATCCCCAAAAAAAACTGTTTTTTTTCTTGTCGTAAACTGCCAAAAAAATCGTACTTCTTGTTTGCCAAAATGGTTAGGAAATATTTATACGAAGAAATAGTCATTTGGGGTGAAATTGGGTGATTGTCCCAGAATCTATTTCAACTGATTTACAGCTAAAACTTTGATCAAGAGTGCAATGACCTTTATTTAATACGAAATTTTAAAAGTTTATGTCCAGTTTGGAGTATTTCATTCCGAATCATTCATTTGACAATGATCATATTATTTTTTTAAATTCCACGAGTAGGTACCTATTTTTTTTGAGTCAATTTCAGTGCCTGGTTTCACTATTTTATATCCTTCATTAACTTATCTACATTCCTTCAATAATGCCTGGATTCTATTCTTGTTCATACATAGTACCTGCATATTCATCTACTATAATCTTTAAAACACAATATATGTATGTAGAAGAAAAAAATCATTCCGTATTTTCAATTTTTATTTTTACTTCGATCATAATGATCACGCCGAGTATATTACCTATGTAAGTACATATGTAGGTACGTAGGTACATTACACGTTATCCTCGTAGTCTGAAACATCTGCAATTGTAGCGACACGATATACACACATTAAGAATATGATTATTTACTCGTAGGTACCTCTACATTCGTCATACACACGTTACGATGCATCGCGTGAAAAAAAAAATGAAAAATAAAGCAATACCTACCTACAGAAAAAATACAACGACGACGCGACGTGAAATCGTACTCGATAAGAAATGAAAAAAAAAAAAACTACAGTTACAATTTTTATTTCACATGCTACCAAAGACCTACGTATAGTCTACTCGCATACACAAGGCATACATATCTATAGGCCTGTAGTATAGCTCGGCTTACACGAGCCAGCGATTCGAACCGGAGAAAAAATATAAAACTGAATTCGCAACGAAGCGCGAGCAAAATAAATTGAAAAGTAAAACAGAAGGATCATCTTTTTCTCAAAAGTATTAAAAAGACAGTGACGCCGAGATCTGCGAAACGAATACCACCCTGGCTAAAAAAAAAAAAAAAACACGATTTAAGAAAACGCATCTCTCTCCTACAGCCGGAGACAGAGAGAGAGTACGTAGAAAAGAACGGTTAAAAAAAGCCATCCCAGTGTAGGGATTCTCTATACTTACAAAATTGTATTCAAATCCTCCGGAGACCAAAAAATAACCTAAATCGTTCCACTTTGGCACCCTCATCGCTGGCGTTCGCGATGATTCACTTTACTCTTAAATACAATGAGACGAGTAAGCAAAGGGTCAGTAACATTGATTGGCTTATACTACCTAGATAAATAATGCACATCTTCTCTGTATGTACGTTCATCGTTGCATGCATATTGCGCTTTATGTTGTATGTTAACATCCATCGTCGTTCGTCGACAATGAGCAGCGGTGAACTTTACAAATACTTGTACGTACACAGACTTGAGCTACTCGTAGAATAAACCCTTCTCGAAACTCGAATTTAAGCAGCAAATTTCGCGAATGTGGCGCGTGTTCGAAAATTCGCCAGTGTGTTGATTTTACCAGTCGAGAGTATTTGTAAACCGTAGTACAAGGCTTGAGATTGTTGTTTGTTTTACGTTATACGGCGGCTGCTGAGAGAGAAGGAAAATTTATGTCAATAAGATGGATTGGAAATCTCACCGATTATGATACGAAGTATGTAGCCGAGAAACGAGCAACGTGGTTAACCATTTTCTGTCTGGAAGGAAAACCGATGGTTATTTTGTAAAAAATTTTAACCGAATATGATTCTTGATCCCTTATATTTCATTGCACGTGGAAAATGGTCGGGAATTTTCCAAAATTGGAATGTACCTATCCTAGGGTGGCCCTAATTTATACTTCGTGAAATTTTATTTCTCGAATTTCATCTTTCCCAATAACTAAGTCGGTTCACATTCCCCTAAAAAAAACGAAATTTTGAGAATTTCAGCTCAAAAGATTGATTTCATCGTAAGTGCCTCAACCCTACTTTTTCTATGGGGATCAACCTAAGCTAATAGGAAAGGAGTAAAGTATAATATCCTATTACTAATGTGAATAATTATTTTAAAAAAGTAATCACAAAGTTTCCTCCAAGAGTACGAAATAGTTGAAGAAAGAAGATAACCTATTCTGAACATAAACAGAGGTTTACCTAGAAATAATTTTGTTTCCATTTTATCCAAGGCACAAACGTGTTTGTTATTTCAGCAACAGCGTAAATGCAAAATTGTAATTTTCACGCTGCTTTTGTACCGGATTATTATTTAATGGTCCATTTTCACTCATTTTCTCGCCGATGGAGTTTTTTCTATACGAGCTCGTACTTTAAAAGAAAAGCCAACTTAAATTAGAATCCGTTAGGCGAATTTTTCGCTCTCATGTTCGCCTTTGTAATATTATACCTACAAAGTGGGAAAAAAATACGAGGCGATTCGTACCGAAAACCGAGGAAGGGTCAGCAGTTGACGGATTTTCTTAAGAAATATTGCGGTACGCGAACAAAAATATTCGGGTTAAATAACACGGTTTAGCTTTTAGCAGACCGGAAAATAACTAATATAGCCGAGTAAATGTTTAACACTTCCCGCTTAAATGATCCTCTTGAGGGTTGCATAATGCTCTTGTTTGAAGGCGTTCTGTGGGAGAATGTGGCTAATTAGGCTTTATGAGAGTCATCTCGTACTGGGATTCATTATTTTATACGGACCCCATTAATAGTATAAGACTGTAATGCGTATTGTGTACCAGCTCCGAAAAATAATCTTTTATAACGAGTCGTAGTCGCGCGTTATGACGGTCCAAAGCGACTCGTACCTAGCCGAGCTCCGTATACAAGTGTACATTGTAGTACACTGTACATTTTACAAAATGTTTTCATTTTTACGCACCCGCAAAACGAGTGAGAAGCTTTGTCTCGGGTTCATGTCAGTGGAAGCTGGAAAACTTCTGCGAGTTTTACGAGTCGACTTTTTTTTTCATTTTTCGCACGAGGTCTTGTTCAAAATGTGAATTAAAAGGTGGTCGTTGAAGAGGGGAGCTGTTTTTATTATCGGTGGCGTATTAGGGCTCAATCCACATTTCGTTTTCGGCGGTCACGTAATTGGCTTTTAATATCAATTTGCGGATTTTAGCGGTCAAATGGTTCGAGAGAAAAGGGTATTTTATAAACGAGGACCAACGTCCTGTACCACTGGACCTGCTTGGGTGATAAATGAACCTTCAACTATTCGCAAATGTTTTTATTCTATTTGTTGGTTTTTTTTTTTTTGATTTTTTTTCAAGAAGGATAAAAATCAAAACACTTTCTAACTTGCAAAGTTTCCATGGTTTCATTCATAGTCATTTAAATGTGATATATATCTACTGCAAATTCTATTTTTTCGTCTATACTCTATCTCCACTATAGGTACCAAGACACAACTCATTATTTTTAAGGTGTCTCTCGTGTCGTAAGTTAGATTTTTGTCGCTCTCAATAGCTATCTAAATCGATTCATTTCATTTCTCACCAAAAAAAACGAGATCCAGAAAATTTCATTAAAATCCTAAAATAATGCATTTTAGTCGCAGAGTGATTGTTAGAGAAGAACTGAGGCTCCCTCCAAAACCCTTTTTGATCAATTTTGGCATCGATTTTCAAAATACGTTTATGCCAGTTTTTTAGCCAAGAACTAAAATTTCCTTGTGATTATTTTTCCAGAGAAATAAAAAAATTCATCGTTAATGCTTTATTTAATGTGTTCGCAGCTGATGCGATAAACGTGTTAAAAACCGCAACATGAAAAATAATTACTAAAAAGGGTTTTAAAAATGGATTGCGAAAACAAGCGTGTGCTCAAATCGATTGGAAGAGTTACAAAGACAGTAGGTACCTAAATTCAAATTTTTTAAGTGGTGCTGAACTGGTCGTTTTGACTCTATACAGTGCTATATTTTTTTATAGGGAAGGAGAAGTGTGTCCATAGATGGCATACTTTGCACATTTTACAATGAGGATGAGGGCGCTGTAATGATGACCTTTTTGGCTATAAATTCCCCACTTTGTTTTATATTTCACTCATTTTGAGATCCTGTAATTTACATTTTAAAAAAGAGTTCAAAAATGTCATCTTGGACAGGGGTGTGTAAATAAGATGACAAACATTTTAAAATTTACAAAAATTCACAAAAGAAAAACGAGAAATAAAATCAATAACAAGTTATGTTTATGTTAATTTTTCAGATTTTTAGAATAATGTACATACAATGTACATATGTACCCATGTATGGAATTTTGACTGAATTTGTTAAAATATAGAACTGCTATTATATAATCAACATTTTTATGAAAAAAATAATTCCAGAAATTGAAAAATTAAAGTTTAAAAAAAAATATTTTCTGAATATTGAGTGACCGAGTGACCCACTCCAGGTTGTCAATTTTCCTGTCTGGCCTCTTGAGGTCATTCACCCATCTGTATGGCTTTTTAAATAAGTTACATTGACTAGCCTGTCTAACCTCTCATGGTCGTCTTCGCCTGATCAGCCTATTGAGGTCACTGACCTAACTGTCTAGCTTTTCAAGGTCATCTGGCTGTCTGTCTGTCTGTCTGTCTGTCTGTCTGTCTGACCTCTTGAGGTCATTGACCTATCAGTATGGCTTATTCTCAAAGTCATTTGTTCATCTTGTCATAGCCTCTCGACGTTGTCTAGGTCGTCTGGGTGCACCTTGGCTGGTTTCTCAAGATTGCCAGCGAGCCTGATCGGCTGGAATGTGTCTGTTTGCCTGTCGAGTCTTTTAAGGTCATTGAACCGTCTGTCTGGCATTTCAACATTATCGTCTTTCTGTCTGGCCTCTCAAGGTCGTCAGTCTGACTGCCTGCTGGGCCCCTCAAGGTCGTCTGCTTGATTTTTTGGCTTCAACTTTGGTCTGACCCCGTATAATATGATGAGATATGAATGATCATCCGGACCAGGTCTTCAGCTTGATCTGGATCTATCCTGAACTCTATATACGCTGAGATCTTCCATAACCTGGCATCCGACTGCGGCCAAATGTGTCTGTATGGACCGAGTCATTGTACCAAAATTTGATCTGATCAGATCTGGTCTGGTCTCTGATCATCCGGACCATATTTTCAGCCTGATGCTGAGATTTCAGGTCACCTGATGCTCGGATTCCGTGAGACGCGTCGCTTTTAATTCGAGCAATCTTACCCAACTTTGGTTCTGACAGGTAAGATAAAATTTGAGCATCCGGACCATGCGTGAACTGAACCTAACGATTTAGATACTATCCCTCCACGTCCTGTATGCGGTCTTATATTCCTTTCTGAATAATCCAAAAATCCGCTAGAAGCTGTGGAATGGTTTGAATCCATCATCAATTTCGACTTGGGAGGTTGAAAATGGGGTACAATCAAACTTTGAGACTTTTATGAGAATTTGATCAAATTTTAGTTTTTCCATAAGAAATGGGCCAAGAATTTTTTGAAATTCGACCCTAAAATTTTCTCTTATTTTTTTGCGGGGGGGGGGAGCTTTCAATTCACCTGTCTGCAGATTCAAAAATTAAAAGTAATGCGTATCTTTCCCAAATTTCGCCTTAGTGAATAACATGGGAAAAAGGAGGAAAATATTGTACCAATTTAGGTATTTCAATATTTTTAGGGCTCAATTTTCCCAGAAAAAAACAAACGATTTCTTTTGGAATTTCGACCGAGAGCATGTCCCCTCCCTTTCATAAAAATTGCTCAAAAATTCACTACCTTCATACGTAGAATTTAAAATCTAATAAAGTTCAAAACCATTCCCTCCCAAGTTGACTCATGCAGAAAGTATACCTACCGATCCTAACCTTCACATATACAACTATTCGTCTTAAGTGTTTCCATCGCACCCTTTTTCCGCTACAAAATCTCAAGAAACGCTGCATCACTTCACCTTAGAGTTCCTTGAAAATGAAAATGCACCAAAGCAAATTCGTGATAACATTCATCGCCAACTTGCAAACTGACGACGATGTAAATATTTGGCTTCATTTTGATTAGGTATACGTACAAGGTATCGATTTTTTTCCAGCATGGGCCCCTTTCAACGAAAAAGCATAATTTCCGGTGCGAACTCCTTTCCAGCGTTTGGTCATTGTTCCGGTATACCATACCTACTGTGTAGTATACGAGGCTGATGGCGTTATACTACAACATTGCTGGTGATTTTATCTCGAAGGATGAACGTGTTGTTGACGTGCGTTGCGATTTCATGGCTATGCGGTACCCCTTTTTTGGCGTGCCAGTTTGATGTGGGGGGCTTGGACGTTAATATACTCTTTTATCGTAAGGCTTATCCTATTTTTGTATAAACAATATCAAGAGGGCCGGGCAGGGTTGTTTATCATTCGATAAATTCCGGTGTTGTAGATTTTCAAAATGTGTAGCAAACACCATCGTAGTAGGTACTTTACACTCGTGTAACAGGGCAAAGGGTTAAAATGTGATGAAGGTTTTCATCGGAAAGTTGGTATAGAGGTTGATGCTATGTAGATACTTCGGAAGCGATGTGTTTATTGCTGACGTTTGTAATGGCGCGAATGGCGCACGTTTTCGACTCGTTTTAGACCTTTTAATTGGCTAAATGATAATATTAAGCTGTATCGTACGTACATGTTGTTTATCGTATACGAACGTATTACTTATCCGTCTTATATGCGATACCACCTCGACGTTGATGAAAATAAGATTTCCCTATTTGAAGTTGGTATATAAAGGCTTTAAGCAGGAGTATATAGGTAGGCACTATAACGTGTGCTATGTGTATTAAGGTAAAGTATACACTGTAGGCGTACACTTGTGTGGATATGGATATACTCTCTAAATTTGAAGCAGTGAAAATTCACTGCTTAGCAGTCACGACATTTTGCCTTCTTAAAAGCAGTGGTTTTTTACTGCAAAACAGTAAAAAAATACTGAATCGGTCAGTCAAAATTTTTTTTTACTGACCAATTCAGTAGATTTTCTACTGTTTGGCAGTAAAAAACCACTGCTTTTAAAAAGGCAAAATGTCGTGACTGCTAAGCAGTGAATTTTCACTGCTTCAAATTTAGAGAGTACACATTTATGGAGGCTTATGCATGAATAAGAAGGATTAATATTTTAGCATATCGAAAGGCACGTGTGACGCCTAAGATATTAATATCGATTAAATAAATAATTGGAAAACGCGCCCGTCATCAAAGGACCAATAACGAGATGACGGAATTTTTGATTTGGAATTTTCTTATCTCGGTTGTATGTATTATATGCTAACGTATGGTGTAGGCCTACGTCGTCATCCTCTTCATCTCGTAGGGGTTTCAAAGGGTAACTATACAGGAGCGAAACTTACGTGATAAATGATACATTCTTCATTTTATTACTAACACTCCTCTGCTCATTGTCCCTTCGAAGCTTTCTCACTGGTTACGACAAAAATGCGGTTATGTATCGAATTAATATTTTTTTCGTAGGCTTTTTAAAAATTCCATTTGAATCGAACAAAAGCTGTTTCAAAAAAAATACGTTAAATTAGCCGTGTAACGAAAGAAAAGAATAATATTAAACGGGGTAACGCGTCATAGAGGAAATTGCTTTTGTATGAGTCAACGGCTTAATTCTCACCGAAGACTGCCGGCAAGGCTATCGGTACAGGGGAGGGAACAAGTTCGGCGGCACTTTTGCGTGAATATGGCTAATCCAGCATGCCGATACGTAATCCAATTTATTTGGCTGATTCGGGGACACCCTTATAGTTAACGGTAACACAAATACTGTTTTCATAAACACCCTGACCTAACTCGGTTAAAGAAAACAGCCCCAGTCCGGTCCCTGGCGACGAGGGTGAAGAAGGAATCGTTGCATATCGTAAGAGGGTGATACTATGTATAGTACGAGATGAGCCGAGTTGCAGATTCTTTAGCATGTGGTGATTTCATTATCATTTTAGGTATTTTTTTCATTAAATCGACACGTTTTACTTTCGTTATACGAGGAAGTATAACTTCAACTTATAATATAGGGTGTCCTACTGTAGGTATATCAAGTTTGCTACGTTTTCAGCATCGTATTTTATCCTATGTATGTGTTCATGTTCACTAATTGAATTATAAAGCTTTGAAAGGTGCTATGGTTTTTTACATTTCGAGGATAAGAAAATTGATAAATTTGTGAGATTCAATAATTCGAATGTGGTAACATTTTAATAAGCTTTCTATTGGTATCATTAGTTGGATTTTGAGATCCACAGCATCAAAAAGAATGGAGTCACCGGAGCTGAGGTGAGAAGAGAATTCAAAATGATGAAAATTATCACGTTTGGAACATCCCTGCTTAGCATCTTCTGAAGCAAAGGGAGTCAAAATTTTATTAAAAAGTTTCCTATCTACTTTGAAATGTCGTCTGCTTTTCAGTGAATTTTTTGCCTTACGCTAAAATATTTCTGGATAGGTAATGCAATTGGCTAATTTAAAAAAAATACTGGCACTTTGAGTTTATTTTTGTCCCATCAGGAGCGGTTTGAAATTTCTGAAGGAAGTTGATACCCTGTTAGAGGCTCCAAGATAGACAGAAATTGTTCATTTTCGTTTTAAGCTTGAAATAAATTAACTATTTGGACTAAGTACATCGTTTCAGTCATAAAAATTTAAGCATATGTACTTCATTTAAAAAGTCAAAAATTTGTCTTGACTAGCTTTTTGACATTTTTAAATTATTGGATTTTCAAAAATTCGCCCACTATTCAAGAATGAACTCTAGTCAAATTGCTTCTGATTAAAATGAGAATGCCATTTTCAGAAAGAATATGACCCGATAGCCCGAAACCTCCATACTTAATCAAGATTTCAGCCACTTAAATTGATTTCAAGACTTTGGGAAAATTTTTGCAATTCAGGAATTTATGTTCTGTTTTTTTTTTTTATATGTACCTAAACAATTGTTCTTTGTTCAATAATTATGGATGCAAATCAGTCCTAAAATTAATACTGATTTCATCAAAATCAAACTTACTCGTTGTTTTGGGTTAGGTACTTTGGAGCTTCCAGCACGATTTTTTAATTTTTCCAGTGAACATAGTTTTATGACTAGGTACACATTGATTATTTCGTAGGTTCCTCATCCTTCACTTTCTTACACTTTATAAGAAACACCCTCTCCTTCTTGATTATAGCTCTTATAAACATTTTGGATAAAAACTTTGTGCTTAAAAAACATTCAAAATCACTAAAAAAAAAAAAAATTAATTTTTCAAGAATTGACTGCTGAATTGATTTCAACCACTTTTGAGTCCATCTTGAAGTTTCCAGCAAAAACAATATCTACTGCAGTGTCTTCAGGACAGATTTTATTGCATTGGAGAAGAGTTAGTTCTCACTGGAAAACTCCCAATTGACTCAAAAAGGGCATAACAAATTTTCTCATGTTCAAACATTTTTCAAAAAATTGAAAATCGACTTTGGAAATAATACAAAATTTGCAAAAAAAAAATAATAATATCAATGATGGACAATTTTTTGTCGTTTTTAGAAATTTACTAGAAGTCGAAAAATGAATTTTTGCAGCTGAAAATCTAATTGTTTTTGCCAAAAGATAACAATAATATACCCAACAGTCAATTATTTGTGCTTAATTATCAAAAATTTGACTCAAAAAAGTGGATTTTAGTGAGTCATTTTTCAACTTTTTTAAAAATTTTATGGAGCCTAGCAAAAATTGTTGGCCAAATAACTTCAACTCGAGGCTTAAGAGAAATTAAAAATTTTTAGGTCAATGCCTCACCCTCTCGCTGATCTTCACAAAAGCTCAAAAATTGAAAATTTTTCTACTACAATTTCATAAGTAGGTACCTAGTTTAAAGGATGAATAATTATCATTTTTAGAATTCGCCCGAACTTGACAAAAAGGGGGAAAGTGAACTTCGATCTCTTCTATTGGTTTAAAGGTGATGATAAAGTAATACCAAAGAAACTGCTTGGATCGAAAAAAAAACACGAAAATTTTTTTTTAATCTTTTGAAGAATTTTAAGTATTTTAGCTTCGGGCTGTTATTGGGGAGGTGGCCGTCTTGTTGGGATTATTTGGCAATAATGTTTTGCTAGACTTTATCAAATTCAAAAAACAAAAAACAAAAAAAAGTATATAGGTATAGTCTAATGTAGATTATTGCATATTCTTTCAGTGAACTAAATTTCAGCTTAATTGCAGTTGACGAGTTGCTACATACAATTCTTTTTCAAAAAATTACAGGGCTCAAGCTTTGAAGTGAGCCAACACAAAATGTTTTCAATATCCGATGATTTTTTTGAGGCTGAACTGAAATAAATCAACATGTGGAGGCTGAGTCAAATTTCTGCTTAAAAACTTATTTTGTGGATAAAGCAAAGAACTCACACTACCTCTGATAAATATTCACTTAAATATGTAGTAGATACACTTTGGGTACCTACATTGTACCTCACTTATAGCCACAAGCATCAAGTATGGCCAATATTTAATGGGACACCCTGTACACCTAGTCATACTATTCACTGAATCGACAGTTGCATGCGATTTGTCACACCTCATTGGTATTTTAAAGCCATGCTACGGTGTACGAGAAGCGAATCACCCAATACATCGGAAAACATACGGCACGATGGTCACATTGCTCTCAGAAGATATTTTAGGCGCGAAAATGAAACCCAGCGTATAGGTATAAAGAGACATAAATTCACATTTTAGCCATTCGCGTTAGGTAGCTACTATTTTTTTTTTTTTTTTGTATTTCTACGTTACACCGCTTACGCATGTATAGGATTTACAATGCTTTCATTTTATGTATATAAATCTTATTAAAAACAGGATATTAAAATTTACACTCGCCTTGCAACTGGAAAAAAATACACCCGATGAGAAAAATACGTCAGAGTGACAGATGTACTGAGAATTGTCGAGAATTTTGAATTATATTTTTTTCCTCGCCAGGGTGGAGGGTTTTTACGCGTCGCGCCGCTCTGCTTTTTATTCTGTCAACTTTTCGATGCGAATAGCAACAGATGAGAATACTAATGGAATCGTGATACTGTTTTTGTTGGGTGTTTATGGTTGTTTCCTTTTTTTTCTGGTTTATGATTATTAGGTTCAGCCCAGGGTTTTATTACAGTAAAATAAATAACTTGATCCATTTTTTATGTTAGCCTATGTTGGCTATAGGGGGAATTGAAATTTTTTTTCGTTCAAATTTCACGTAATAATTTGCGAATGAATTTCTTTTCGAAGATTGAAAACATAAACTACCTTATTGAAAAAACTCGTGAAAAAAATGGAGCAAAATCAGAAGACCTGGCCTCATTTTTTTTTATTTTCTGATTCACTATAAAATGCCATTTTTTATGGACTGAAAATCTGGATTTCAAAATTTTAATGCATGATTCTCCCCACCTGCTAATTCTTATTGAAATCAATGAGCCCGACGACGTTTGGGAAACTTCCATGGGAATATCACTCAAAAATGTTTTCAATATTTACGGCGAACCAAGTAGGCAACTCTTTTTACTCCTCACATAAAATCAAGGAGGAACCTGTTTATGAGTGGAAACCTTTGTAGTTTTGTGTTACAAATCTATGCAACTGATATGAAATTCACCAAATCAAGCTATTTCAAGTAAATTTTTCTTCAATTTATTTCCTTTATTTCATAAACTTCGAATTTAATAAACATCAAGCGACGCAACGTTTCAGAGGAAAATTTCAATTTTTTGATATTTTTTTCATTGACAAGTTATCATTTGCCAATTGGAATTGATATGATCGATGTGGATAACGAATCCCACTTCTAACGTACGTAAGTACGCGAAATATTGAAAATCACATTCGCAGGTGTGATCGAATCGTTATAGTCATTCGTTGGAAAAATTTACCCAAGGAACAAGGTACTGTGATTTTATTTCGAGCTTAAAATAAACACAATAAACGCAAAACGCCAGCTTTATTCATATTTTCAAGGTTAGACAACGCATATTCATCGATGAAACTTATGAAACTCAAAAAGAATATGGTGAAAAAATTAACGTAATAATTCGAATCGTGTGCTTCTTTGACGTTGCGTAATATCGATAGGTATTTTATGAAATCAGGTGTCTTTATCGCTACCAACGATTATTTTTCGGCGGAACGTTGATCCGGAACATTGCAAGCTGCTGAATACGACATCGATATCTTTTCGCACACATTTAAAAAATGAATTCTTCAACTTGGATAAACTCAGCTTTCGTTTTATTTCTATTTGCTGTCTTACATGAAGCATCAGCTGCCGAACCAAGTAAATCCGTTTTCATTTTTTATTCTAATTTTGTAAAAATACTCTGACACTTATATTATACGTTATTGCAAGTTGGACGTTATGAATTAATCGATCCATAATCAGATATCAATCAGGAAAAAAAGTAATCTAACGTATATTCAACCTATTCTTCATTTTTTCAGCCAAATACGCTCAAACAGTTTTCCGAGCACGACAAGCAGAAGCGAAAAGAAATCGTATAAAATACAAGCCAGATACTGGAGGCATAGATATCTATCCTGGTTTTATACTCGATAAAAATATGATCGACTTTTTGCCTCCCACTCTGAGTAACGATGAAAAATTAACTCAGAAATTTACCAGAAACGACAACGATTTCTTCAAAGTATGTAGAAAAAGTGATCAAACTCCAGCGGTGGCTAAATCTTTGCAATGGGGCGTAATAGATTCCCTCGCTGTGCGTGATGCAAGGCCTTTTTTTTACTCCCCCATCCCGCGTAACAAAGAGCATTTAGATACAAAAACTTTTGAATTCATGCAATCGCCATTATCAAGATCGGAGAAAGAATATTATAGAAATTTTCATGCTTACAATTTTTGCCATTACTCTCCTATGCCAGGGTTGAAACATGTTACAGAAAAATCAACTTTTGGCAAAAGTTATAATGTTTCATATGAATACGGCGCTGGCGGTAAACATTCGTGCGATTATTTCGAATTTGGACTTGAGGTACTTGAAACATAAGATTATAATAAATTATACTTACATATACTTAGAACCAAACTAACAATACGATTGAAGAGTCCATATGTTTTCTGATCACGATATATTTTGGTTCATTAATTTCAGAATATGAAACCGGAAAAACAAGGCAAAGAAAACTTTAATGAAATGTTTGAAAAGGTAAATCAGAAGCGTAATCTAAGTAAGCCGAGCTGTCTCGAGCAGCAACAAAGTTTAATTTTTAACAAAATTAATTCAGAAAGGTGTAGTCAAGTTTGCAAAATTTGTAAAAATTTGCGAATTATCCTTTCTTACGAGTAGAAAAGCTTGGTAGGTAGGATTGAAAAAAAAATTGCCAAAAGATTTTGACCGAATCTGGTGGAACCTTTCATTTTGATTTGAAAGCCTTCCAAAAAAAATTTACTCTCGCAGATGAAAAGAGAAGCATTCGAAAAAATTGTTGTTTAATCACTCAAGCCCTTATACTTACTTATCTAACCTGTTTAGAGAAAAATTATCTAGTTCCAAAAGACGGTATTTTGAGATTTTAGGTCAAACTAGGTCATTTCCATAAAAGTCCAAGATCACTTTTACAGTTTTACTAGTTTACACATCGCTCATTTTTGGGTAAATTGGTGCTACTAAATTTTTCTCGAATATTAGGTTGATTATATAGGTGCGCATTAATTACACTAAAACATTGAGAAGTATAATTTCCGGAATTAGGAAAATATTTGAAGAGTGATATTCCAAAACTCGCTTTGTCCATTTTTATCGAAGTTGGGTTTTTAGCGGTACCTGGTAGATGAAGTATTAACTCACATTCCTACATCATCAGCCTACCAAAATGAGGTGTTAAACTCACCTAAATAGCCAATTCACTAAAAATTAAAAAAAAAATAATGTTCCAAAACGCGCTTTGTCCATTTTTATTGAAATTTTTTTCAGGAGTATTTAGTGGATGAAGTGTATACCTACACTCCTACATCATAAATCCACCTAAATAAAGTGCTAAACTCGCCTAAAAAGCCAATTTACCTGTTTAAAGGGAAACTGTTTTTCCTCTTTCCTGAAAAGTTGTGAAAATGGACAAAGCGAGTTTTGGAATATCACTCTTCATTTAGTACTACAATAATGACAATTTTTTACTTTTATTGTCATATAAAATTTGCATGAAAAAAGACAAATTTTTGGTAATTTTCCTGTTTGTATTTGTTAAATTGATAATAGGTGCCTACCTAGTGAACAAAAAGTTTTGCGTTACCATATTTCAAAATATTCTTCCGGTTTCAAAAATTATATTTTATTTGCCCATTTATAAGCGAATTTGTGAATTTCCAATGGTTCAGTAAAATTCTGAGTGGTTTTGAATAATGATGCTATGTAGTTTGACGTAGAATCTCAAATAAGTATCTACTATCTTTTGAAGATGGGTCATTTTTCTCCAAAAAAAAAAAAAAAAATTGGAAAGAGACTAGAACGAAAAAACCACGATTTTTCAATAGTTACTCTTTTTTTAAAGGACAAAATTTTCTGGTACTCCATGTTGGATTAAAAATTTTTTTGAAGACTTTCAACTAAAAATGAAGATTTTCATTGGATCTGGTCAGAATCCTTCAACCACAATATAAAACACTTGTCAGCAATCAATATCCTATGTTTTCCATACCAATTTGAATTATTATAAGTAAATATTAAAACGTAGCATTACAATTTCAGGGTAATAAATGGACTGTTTTATATAGCCTCTGCTACGATAAAAAAAATTACGTCACAGCTTTCACAAAACATGAAATAGATTCATTCCATCTACTTCATCGTAAACTCAATCCTTATGCTGATGCACAAAAACACGAAAAAAATTTCGTTCCTGATGATATGGATAAATTCTATGATTTGGTAAGTTGAATAAGTATTTTTCTATGGTAATCATCTAATAACCTAAGAAAATTTATTAGTTACGGGGGGGGGTCCAGATCATGATCTTTCCAAAAAACCCGGTCCCCCATTCAAATCGGAGGCGGACACCTTCTGAAAGTTCTTTCGTCAGCTAGCTTCTAAATCATCAATTCATTTTATTAGGAGATTTTCCTCTTTTCTCCTCACCAATGACTTTTCTGCTTCACGTTTTAGCTCTCTTTCCACGCTTTGGGTTTTGGGCCCACGTGTTTTCCTAGTAGGCTATACAGGACCCCTTAGTTATCCCAGATAACTGCTTCGTGACCTAGAGTCTCTCGTAATCGGTCCGATTTTTTCCAGCATATTTTTCCATCTCTTCAAGTAAATTCATGTCCTAATCAATGCTAACTTATTTCTTGATAATTTTTCAAATTTTTGCAGGATAATCAATTAAAATCTTTGAAAACGAATAAACTAGATAAAGAAATTGCAGCATTCGATGAAGAAATGAATTACTTCGTTAGAGTACGCCTGGTTCCAGAATACGATACATTGTATGAGAGTTGGCAATACATAGTTCATAATTACCTTAACTATGCTCCACAATGGCGCAGTGTTAATTTAGGACAATGGCTGAAAGTTGAGCAAGACATAAGAAACATGGCTTTTAAGGTAAGCAGTGAAATACAAATTTGAAAAAAAATCTACGTCAATGCATTTTACTGTCCAAGTATGCAGCTGATCAATTCGGTGTCCAATTTTTACAGCTCGAGAAAAAATTAACAGTCTACACAGGAGTGTATTATAGAAAGAATCCGCCCACATTATCAATCGATTATATTGATGACAAAAACAAGCCAGTTAACAAATCATTACCTATACCTTCATTATTTTACAAATATGTTCATACTGCAGTTGCTGGAATTGTTATATTAACTGCCAATGGTGTCAGTGGTTCTATTAATGATATCAAATGTACGAATGTTTGCTCAAATTACGGTTGGACGTTAACCAGCTCTACGTACGGTCACAGAAATCAAGAAGAAACGGGATTAACTAAATGCTGCACACCTGCGGACTTTTTTAAGCAGCGTAATGTTAAGGATTTTCTTCCTAAACTCGATGATGATGTGCAGAAAATTTTGACTTATGGTGGACTTGAAGTAGATGTTGGTAGCCGACCAATAACACAAATACAACTTGACGAAGGTATGAGTGATTCTAATATAATTGGTGCGACACAGGTTCTCAGCAAACCAATTGATATCACTATGAGGGCTGCTTGGAAGAATAGCTTCCTGATAGGAGGGCCTATGCCAGTCTATTGATTAAGCACCTACCTAATATCTACCTATCTATAATCAAAGCTACCTATAATGTTCATTTTTTTTGAATCATTATCATTATACATATCTTAGAATAAGTAGGTTCAAGTATGATGAAAAAATGTTGCTTTAACCAGCACCCATATGATTTTAATTCGATTTTTCATGGTACCTACTACATATTATAGGTAGGTAGCTGTGTGAAAAATATTTTAAAATGCTCGTCATATAATTAAGAACTCATCTATGTATTATTGTATTTCAAGTAGATATACCTACCTATCTGCAATTTTATATTTCCTTATAATTCGTTTCAAAAAAATACAATACCTTGCTATACATTTGAAATGTTGTAGTTGTACGTAAGAGAGAAATCAATTTTCAATTTTTCCAAAATTTTAAATTTTCTACAGAATAAGACAGACGCGAAAATTAACCTGGGCATCTAAAAATCTAATAGGTACTTTTCGGTTTATTCCTTAGGTACCTGCTTAACGAGTTCATCCTCATTTCAGTCGATTTCCAAGACATGAAGACTTGGAGTGTGCTTTTTTAGATCAATACCTAACAAGGGAACCTCTTGAGGTGTCACATTCCGATTTGAATGGGACCGCGATTTTTGGAAAGAGCATAGTCTAAAACCCCCAAAACCGAATTTTCAACAGCCCAAGTTCATTTTTCGATTTTTGGCGAACGTTTGAAAATTCAAAATTGACTGTTTTTGGCGATTTATGCATTTTTGTAAAAAGTACGTACTTGATCAGTAAAAATGGTCAAAATAAATTCCAAAACTGATATCAATTACCCAAATCCAAATTTCACCATTTCCAGCCATTCTGGAGCCTCCAGCAGCGCGATTTTCAATTTCTCCTGAATTTTGAATTTGCTCCAGAAGGCGTGAATATAAAGTTGGGCAGCTAAAAATCGAGTTGTGTAATACACTCGACCTGTTTAACGAATTTGTTCACATTTGAGCCGATTTTGAGAGTGACACCTCAAGAGTGATTTTTTGACCAGTTTTTTTCAAAATTAAAAAATTAAAAAAATCAAAAGTTTCCGGTTTGCGTGGAAATTTTCTATATTTGCGCGAATCGCTGTATTTCATCCATAAATAACTCCCCAAATCCCAATTTCACCATTTCCAGCCATTCTGGAGCCTCCAGCGCGATTTTTAATTTCTCCAGAATTTTGAGTTTGCTCCAGATGGCGTGAATATAAAGTTGGGCAGCTAAAAATCGAGTTGTGCAATACACTCGAGCTATTTAACGAATTTATCCTCATTTGAGCCGATTTTGGGAGTAAACTTGATTTTTTGGATTTTTTAATTTTTAAAAAAGCTGGTATCAGAAAACCACTCTTGAAGTGTCACTCTCAATATCGGCTCAAATGTGGATAAACTCGTTAAACAGCTCGAGTGTATTACACAACTCAATTTTTAGCTGCCCAACTTTATATTCACGCCTTCTGGAGCAAATTCAAAATTCTGGAGAAATTGAAAATCGCGCTGGAGGCTCCAGAACGCCTGGAAATTGTGAAATTCTGATTTGGGGGGTTAGTTTTGGACAAAAGACAGCGATTCGCGCGGATTTCGAAAACTTCCACGCAAACGGGAAACTTTTGACTTTTTGATTTTTCAATTTTGAAAAAAGCTGGTCAAAAACCCACTTTTGAGGTGTCACTCTCAAAATCGCCTCAAATGTGAATAAACTCGTTAAATAGGTCGAGTGTAGTACATAACTCGATTTTTAACTGTCCAACTGCATATTCACGCCTTCTGGAGCAAACTCAAAATTCTGGAGAAATTTAAAATCGCGCTGCTGGAGGCTCCAGAATGGCTGGAAATGGTGAAATTTGGATTTGGGTAATTGATATCAGTTTTGGGATTTATTTTGACCATTTTTACTGATCAAGTACGTAATTTTTAGAAAAATTCCATAAATCGCCAAAAATAGTCAATTTTGAATTTTTTTCAAACGTTCGCCAAAAATCGAAAAATGAATTTGAGCTGCTGAAAATTCGGTTTTGGGGTTTTTAGACTATGTTCTTTCCAAAAATCGTAGTCCCGTTCAAATCGGAGTGTGACACCTCAAGAGGTTCCCTTGTAAGTATATTTATGAGAAGAAAAAAATCAAAGAAAGAAAGAATCAAAATCCTCCATTCGCAAAAAAAATTGGATTCAAGTAAGTACATACATACCTAATAGAAATCTTTTAATTGACCAAACTTTTCCACCTTATTAAGTGGGTAAAAATGACGGTCAAAAAGCACAGTTTTGGTGTCCTATTAGAAATTGACTCAAATTTGAATTGAACTCCGTAAACAAAGTCGAGGATTAAGCCTCAACTGAATTTTTAGCTGCCCAAAGAAGTTTAAGCTTCGTAACTTCTTCAATTTTCTTTGAAAATGTGATGGTGAAAAAATGCATTCCTGGTGTTCCTCTGAAAGTGGGCTTAAATGTGGATAAGGTCCTTTACAGGTCGAAAATAAGGCAAAATTCTATTTATAAGGCGATCGAATTAATTTCCACGCCTTTTGGAAAAATTCAAAAATTCTGGAGAAATCAAGAATTTGTGCTATTCACATTTTTACTGAATAAAAATTGAAATGAAAAATAAATCGCCGAAAGTTCGCCGAATATTGGAAAATAATTCAGCCTACAGAAATTTTATTTTGGAGGATTCAAACTCTACTTTTCCCAAAAATCACCATTCCTTTCAAATTGGAGGCGACCCTCTCAAAAGGTTCCCTGGTAAAACATTGAAACTGAGACAATTTATCACCAGGGCTCGGATTTTTATGCTGGAGCATATTTTTTGTATGCATGGGGGATAGGGAATTTTAATTATCTCCACGATTCATGAAATTTCAAGTAAAATGAGCCTAATTTGTTAGAGCATATTTTGGCATATTTCACCATAAAAGCATATAAAAGCATATTTTGGCATTTTTTAGGGAATATTTTGCGTTTTTAGAGCATATTTTACGTTTTTTAGTGGTTTTTAGGGAATATTTTGCTCAATTTCAAATTTTTGCATCAAATTACTATATTTTTGTAAAACCAACAATAGCTCACTCATACCTACTTAATTTTTTGTTCATTTTATTTGTTTTTTATTTCTTTAATAACGGAACTAGAATTACCTTTTCGTGATTTTAAAACGCTCTGTTTCGCATTTTTGTTTGTGAATTCTTGGTATTACACAACAATATTACTAAGATCGTATAGGAATTGATTTTTCCTGTAAAACAATACCCATATCGTTAAGGAATATTTTTACTTTTTAAAGCATATTTTGGCATTTTTAAGGGAATATTTAAGCGCATATTTTGGGTTTTTTAGGGAAAGAATATCCGAGCCCTGTTTATCACATTCAATTTGTAATTAAATCAAGTGGATTTTTCTTTGAATATTTTTATGAAAGTTATGAAAGTTGGCAAAGAATCTTGCTTTGAGTAGGAAAGTTGGCTATACCTAAAAATATTTTCAGCATTCTAACCGTAGTTTCCCATAGATGATAACTGGCATGATCTTTTCAATTTTTTCATCAATTTATGCAATTATTTGAACAATTTTGGGAATTCAAAACCCAATAGGACCCTCAACATTTCATTTGGAAAGCTGAAATTTTTTAGGAGCTCCTCCATGAATTTAAATGTAATACCTACCCACTACCTATCTCCCCTCTCCTATCATCTAAATTGGTCTTCTGGCTTTTCATTGTTCAGAAATGTAATTTGCCCCTCAAATTTCTTATGAGAACTCCTTTCGAATAATATTTTTTTCTTTTTAATACCCAATAGTAAGGTATATTAAAATAAATCTTGGGTAAGAATTTTCATCTGGACACTCACCTGAAACTTCGTGTAGACATGATATTTTTAACATATTATTCCTCATAACACTCATAATAATTCGGCAATTCTCTAACCACCGCTGACCGCTGAAATTCTCCATCACATTGTGGAAAAACACCCCGGAAACTGCAGTCGATAAAAATTTTTTATTTACATTTTTCAATATAAACACCGATACGTGCGCACGCATCCAAATCGCGCCGCCCCAATCATCTCCACGAGAAAGTTGTTTACACGATTCATCGTTCGGTTCTTCAGTTGGAAAAGTTTCGCGGTGGTGTGATCTGTACGGTGTGTGTGCGGCTTCTGAAGCGATTTTTATTTACGTGATCGTAATTTTTTCCGACGGTATTATTTTCGAATTTTATTACGCTATTGTTCTTGATTTTCTGATAATTTTAAATTATTTTCGATCGATATAATAATCTTCGCGTATAGAATAGTTCGTGGAATATTTCTAAATTCGGCGTTGGAAATTCTTATCTTTATTTCGTGCGGTATTTTATCAAAACACGTTGTTGTGTTCAGTGTTGAGTGATACTTATTTCATCTATTTGTGAATTTTTTTCAATACTCTGCATCGTCAATTGATTATATTATTGATAAAGATCGAAGCTAGCCATTGTTCGGAAAGTGGAACCGATTTATGGACTCGGGTTGACCAATTCAGGTGAATATTATCATCTATATTTTATAGATAGACTAAACTTAATGTCATCACAAATGGAGTCTACTTTTTAACTGAAAATAATTTAAATACCTTATTCGTGTAAAATTACAACAAAACCTTCATCTTGAGTAATAGCAAAACCCCATAAATAAAGTTCTTCGTGCAAAAGCATGATTATTCCGAACCACCTACAGAGATGCTGGATAAGTGGATACTAATTCACTCTTATCAGTGATCTGAAAAGTAGACACAGCTCGTAAAGAAATTTTCTTTTGACTGTTCGCGAAAAATGTACCATCTTAGTAATTTGTCGTCGATTAATCCGTACAAATACCTAGGTATACTTTTTATGGTCGTAAATAATTGAAAAAATTACTTTGATATTATCCGATTATACTTTACAAAGTGGTACATTTACGACAACAGTATCATATTTCGAGCTGCCGACAAAAAATACCTGAAATTATCAGAAAAAAAATGCAAACAAACTCGAAGACTACGCCTCGTTTTAGTCGTTTTAGCAAATAAACGAAAAATTATGCATTTCGAAAGTGTAGATTAGACCATGGTCCGCATTCGTTTAGTTCCACTAATAACTGAGCGCGTAATAAGTAAAATAGTAAGCGAGTATTCGTAGTAGTAAAGAAGTAGAAAAAAACCTCGAGTGTACGAGATACACATAAATGAATAGGTTACCGAACTTAGTAATCAAAATGTATGAGAAATAAGACTGCACAACGCCGACTATATTTATTGGAAACAAACATACATAAAGGTGTGTTTTTTTTTTAAAGGTGGAATATGTGCAGGTATAGGAAATGAAACGATTTTTTGTGTCAACATTTTGAAACTTAATCGTCCCACTGATAATCAGATTATCTTTCACCTTCGGAAACTCGCGACGAGGCTTTATTTTTAGGAATTTTGGTTATCGAGTGTGCTTCAAAAACTAGGTACCATACAGCTGTACAAAGTGTATAATTTATGACGATAGAGTTTAAATATTAGATAGATATTTATTTGTATCTGAACCGGTGCGATGGTGAAGTTGACTTGTAAAATAAATAAAATCAAATTAAAAATTTAAGTATCATTTTTAATGTTGCAAAAATTACGTGGGTTCCACTTGACAAACTTCCTCGGGTGAATTTCTGTTTACTTTGGATCATTCAGCATTGGTGTTATTGAATCACTCTTATTAAGATACATATTACCAAAACTTGATGCTAATTAATACATCTTACGAGATTTTTCCAATTCTACTTAACCTCCAAAACAAAAACCCACCGTAGAATGTGTGGTATAAGCATTATCTACTTAGGTACTCATCTATATCGATTAAATTCATATTTAGTGACAAAGTAAAACGATGGTGAATGAAATTTCAAAACTGCGAGAACGTTGATTTGTTTTAATGCAATTTTAAATGGAATATTAATGTAAAGAAATTGCTGGGGCTGGATTGGACTATGTTTCTCTCTAAAAAAAAAAAAAAAAAAAAAAAAATAGTGTGGAAGTTGAAAAATGAAAATATAAATAAAATTGAGAGGTGTGATCATTAACAAAGTGAGTAGGTAAACCATGAAAATTTTCGTTCAAAATATCTACATCTTTTCGTAAATCAATACTCTGGTTAATGCATCTCCTGTATCAAAATTTTATTATTTGTATAGAAAAAAAATTTCAAAGTAATTTAATTAATTCAAATCAGCTTAGGTTCTGGATCTTTTCATTTTTTTGTAATTTTTATGAATATTCACTTTTTGGTTTGAAAAAAAAAATGAAGAAATTGACTTTAAAAATGAGTAGGTAGGTAGGTAGATTGTTGGTTGCCTGCAAAAATAAGATTTAACCATGAATGATTCGAAAAATTATTTTGAAAGTTATCTAGTTCTATATAAGTTATGCATGTACCATTGGAGAGCTATACATTGGATTCCACTTCGACCAAAGAAGCTTTTTTTCTCAATCAAATAAAGAAAAGAAAATAATACGTATCTTGGGATTGGAAATTTATGATGAAAAAAAAACTGACAAAACAAGTCTTAAGTACAAATAAACGAAGAACTTTTAAAATCATTTTGACGTGGATTACCTACCTACCTACTTCGATTACCTGCAAAATAAAAAATGATTTTTTCAGATCATTTGTTATCCAAAATGTACGTCAAAAAAATTTCAAGTAGATATGTAAAAAATTGAAAAAAATCTCAACTTTTTTGCGAGAAAAAAAGATATTGAAAATTTTTTAATGGAGATTGGGAGATAACTAAACCAAAAAAATTTTGAATTTTGGAATAAGAAAAACAGTTCTGCGTTTGAGTATTTTTTTTTTTCGATCACAAAAGATTCATTTGCTTGGCCCTTCGTCAGAAAGGAGTTTTATGAATTTAAAAATCCTAAAGTAATCGTTCGACAAATTTGAAAAAGCCTAAATTTTCTTGCTACTTATCCCAAAAATATTTATCCTAATTAAATATCAATTTTCCTCACTCCTCAAGGCCTTCAACATTGAATTTTTATCTGTAAATGAGAAGCCACGTGGATCATATGTGTCAAAAAATTAGCAAAAGGTTCACTTTCGTTGTCTCTGCGTGTCGAACGCTTCACTTCACTTCAGAGAAGTTTTATCTGGCGCAAAATTAAACAAAACTGCAATACAAAAATTGGCCCTCCTATTACTTACATAGAAATCGAAAGCTTTCAATTTTCAATTGATACCGTCTATCTATATATTTTGATTCTGAGTATTATATTTCATTTTTTAATTCATTGGGCTGTTGAAATTTGTATAAATTTAAAACCACTAGATCATGTTGAATAACGAATACCTAAGACTTTATTTTCACACGTGATATTAAAATACTGAAAAAATATAAACATGAAAATTGTTTTTATCGAATGTTTCTGTACATTTTCCTCACAAGGGAACCCTCCCACATGATAATCTCCGATTTGAATGAAACTTGGACTGGTGGAGAGAGGACCTCAAAAAAACCCCATCCCCCAATTTTCAGCTGCTGAAGTTGATTTTTCGATTTTTGACGAGCGTTTGAAGTTTTGTGTACACAGGTAAAGTTGTTCTGTAAATTCGAAAAATGGCCGTTTCTCCCCACCGCATGAAGTTCAGCAGATGAAATTTTAGTCAAAGGGTCTATGCTTGATACCTAATTGACTAATACTACCGCCGGCCGGATCTGGAATTATCATCAGAAATCGAATTTTTTGCCCAAATTGCTGGTTTTTTAAATGCCATTGAAAAATTTGAAAAATGAGTCAATTAAGCTCTTCTAATGAACTTCAAGGGCTCAAATTTTGGTCAAACAGTCTCTGCCGAATACCAAATCGACTCATGCCATCATTGGCCGGATCCGGCCATCCGTTCAGGAAACAAGATTTTTTACTGTTTTTCCCCATGTTATGAATGAATTCAAAAAATGCCCGTTTCTCCCCACCACATGAACTTCAGCAGCTGAAATTTTGGCCAAAGGGTCTCTGCTTGATACCTAATCGATAAGTACTACCGTCGGTCAAATCTGGAATTATCATCAGAAATCGAATTTTTTGACACATAACATGAGAAAAAGTATAAAAAATACACAAAACTTCACACGCTCGCCAAAAATAGAAAAATCAACTTCAGCAGCTGAAAATTTAAGTATGGGGGTTTTTTGAGGTCCTCTTTCCACCTGTCCAAGTTTCATTCAAATCGGAGATTATCATGTAGGAGGGTTCCCTTGTCAGTAAAATTTTACACACACTGTTTTTTCACGTACTTTCGTACGTACTTTCGCAATAAAGCTAAAAAAACAGTGTTTTCATGGTTTGAAAAAACAAAAACAGGGAGCTGAGGAAACTACGAATTCTAGACAAATTGTAAATTCAAAAATAAATGTAAAAAAATCATCAAAATCCTTAATTTAAAATTTTCTGCTGTCAATCTCTCTTCGATGTGCAATGTAAGTATGCAAAAAAAAAATTGAAAAAAAATGTCAAAGGGCCCAGATATCTTGTAAACATTTTTTATTGTGCCTAAATAGAGTGAAAAGCTGATAATAGCGTTTTGCTGGGTCAATAAAAAAAAAAAAAACTCAGCAAAAATCCTAATTTAAATTTTTTTGCTGTCAATCTCTCTTCAATGAACATTGTGCATGCAAGAAAAAAAATTGTAAAAAAAATGTCAAAGGGTCCAGATATCTTGTGAACATTTTTTATTGTGCCTCAATAGAGTGAAAAGCTGATAATATGTTTCAATCCAGCTGGGCCGACGCCCGTTCATAGAGTCGCAGTTTTCCAAACTCTTTTAGAATGGAGGGGAATGAGTGATGGCTTATCTATAAAAAAAATTAAATAAAATTTTTTTGACTGTTTTTTTTTTATAATATCTGTAAAAAAATATGGTTTGCAAAAAATTTTGCTCAATGAGGAACTGCATACAGCTAATTAGAAATTTGATCTCATGTTCAGTGTGAGTTTTCAAACCATATCTAATGATAGGCAATCATCTCTATAGCACTTGCATAAATCGAACCCACATAATGACCCAATGAGCTAAAATTCCACCCATTACACCTTTCTTGAGCCCTAAAAGGCTGCTACTCCAAAATTCAAGTCGCATAGGTACCTACATCAAAATCTCATTTTATTTCATTCCTCATCGACGCAAATCGTTCAACATGCTCTCATATAAGCACCGCGAGCCACCAAAATGACCATTCCTCGTTGTAGGTAGGTACCTGTACTACAGAATGACTCAACACAGCAGTCAGCATCCGATTGCACTTTTGAAAACTAACAATTAACACCCTGTCGTCCTTTCTCTGTGTATTGCCAAGACACCGCGCACAGCGGCCTGGTTTAGACTTCACAGCACACCAAAGATGCTAAATTATATCGCGGAACCTTTAATCTGGCAGCGCCTCGGTACAAAAATAACCATCGGCTCGGTATACTAATTACCTGCGAACTAATCACTTATCATCGCACCAAACACGTCCGAATGACTTTGCGTACTACTGCGCTAATATTTTTACAAATATAACGACCAGTGTCGTATAAATTGGCTGTGCGATTAACACCGCCGCGGCAATCGTACATTATCCATAGGAGTAGTTACCTGTGTGTACTTTTTCTCACACGAGTGATCTTTCGTCACCCCTTAGGCTTCTTTTTATGTGCACTGTGCAGTGCAGGTACTCGTATTCCGCGTCTACCTGTATGATTAATATGTATACAGCAGCCGAGATAATCGTAATTTTTGGATTAGATTAATAACACGTAAGCTTGCTCGTATGCTGGGCCAAGCTACTGCACGCTTTCTAGAGTCTTCTGAACCGCTAAAGTAATTTAATTCTAATTACCTACAATTTTCACGTATAGAGCTAAGGTGACTGGCCGACGATCGTTTTAATGAAAGATTCCGTTAAGATATCAGAAGTTCGGTCATCAAAATGAGCAAAAAAGTAGCATCTTAGGTCCATAAAGGGATACATTATGTCCAAGTATGTTATGAACCTCTACTCTCAAGCTTCCTAGTTCTATACCCATCCTCGCTCGTTCATTTCAGTTTATCTGATCGTATTTTTAATTATTGCTTGGTATATATAGTAACTTAAACAATGTAAAAAGATACCTGCGTGAAGGATTTATCGATGGACAGCTTATTAATAAATTTTAATTTATTTCAAGTATGCCTACAAAGATTCATCACAGATTTTGTAACTCTTTCAAAGACTCGAGCAGTCGTTTGATTTACCCATTTGGTTTCAATGCTAAAAATCATAATTTTTTACACCTATTTCAATAACATTGTAACAACATGGCATGTACCAATCACACAAAATCTACATATCTATGCCTCGTGCATTAATTATTAGCAAGGTTATACGAACCAATCATACGGATATTACTATTTACGTCAATTTATGTGCGACAATGAAGTCGATCAATCAATTTCTTTGTTTTTACAAATTGAACAATTCTCGTAATTTCCATGTTAGGCTGGGTCATTTCTCAGTTTCTTGTCAAAGGTAATTGTTTCAATAGTTCCTAAAGTGATTTCCAATCTCTGTCTCTATTTTCATGAACATAGGATAAAAACCGAAAAAGAAAAATCTGGTATCTAATAAATGTATAAAAATTTGTCATTTTCAACCACCTCGTTGGGGAATATCAACCAAAGGCTATTATCTTCATCTGTCACACAACATAGTAAAACTTAAATTACCTTTTTTTTTCCGCTTTGCCTTCGCCTATCCAAACAAAAAAATATGTGAAAAACTAGGTACCTGCGAAAAAACACGATACCATCAATGTACTTAGTTCTCCCAAAAGACGGTCATTCAAGTAAGTACTTTTTCTAAGAAAAGGCGAAAAATTCACATTGTTTGAAAGTGTTCGGTTCGATCGGATGGTTTTTGTTGGTTGCTAGGATAGGACGTACTATAGTTAGTTCGTTAAGAGCCAATGTTAAGCGTTTACCTTTTATTTTGACATTTTTCAACAAAACGGGCCACTTAATTCGAACGTGGCTCGAATCCGTAGAGATTTTAAATGTCGCCTGTAGCTAAATACGTTCGGCTGACTATACGAGAGAAAAAGAGAGAGGTTTTTATTCTCTTTTCAGCACGAAGCGCCCATTTTCTCGTGCCAATGGCGCGACGACTCGTATTGTATCGGTAGTAATTATCGCGCCAGGTGTATCGGAATTTTTTCGCATAAGCTTTGTGGGTGTTCGTCGAGGATGTGATTCTTTTTCGCAAATGTTACGTCGTCGTCGTCATCGTCGGGTACGTTTACTTTGCAGTGTGGTTTTTGAACTGCGGCGAATCGTAATAAGTGCCTTTCAAAAGATCGTAAAATTTTACGAAAATAATTTCCGGTGGCGATGGCGGTGTCGGTAGTCGAACTGACGACTGAAATGATGACGTACCGAATTGAGCGTGAGCTTTACACGTTAAAGTAATCTGTTCCGTATGATTCGCAGACGGATGCGTTGACGTTGAGTTGCAGAGCTGTTGATGAGGCAGCGAAATAGATCTTTAGTACTCGAAATTCGTCGTCTCCAATCTGGTTGGTGTTTGGCTCACTGAAACAGCATCTCACTCGCACCTCAGAATCAAATTTTGAGCTACCAAAATTGATTTTTCGATTTTTGAAAATGCCATGTGAAAAATTCAAAAAATGAAGCTCTCGAACTGAAACCTAGCACTTTCTGATTTGAATGCAACTGAGCAAGATCGAAAATAATTCCAACCGAAACTATAAGGACTCGACTTGATTCTCAAATTTTTGGTGAATTTTTGAAAAATAAAAAAAAAAAATTTGAAAAGCTGTTTTTGACAGTTTTTTTCAACTTCTTCATAAAATATTTTATGCGTAGTTAGGTACTTAGTTATATATTTTCAAAGTAAATACCTGTTGAAAAATATACGTATTATTTCAACTCCTCTCCCCTTCTCTCCTCCCTATTTTGAATTTCGAAAATTTGAGTCATGAGAAGTAAAAAATATTGTTTTCTTTTCATCACAGGTCCTTATCCAAAATTTGCAATTGATCGTTTTTTCAAAATTCCAGGGATTTTGCGTGAAAACTACGAAATTCCCTGACTTTTCCCTGTCTTTTCCAGACCGACCTAATTCCCTGACTTTTCCAGGTTTTCCAGGAGCACGGACACCCTATTCATAGAAATCAAATGTGATAAAAATTTTTGGATTCAATAAAAATTTTTTTTAATGAAATAGCATCCAAAAGTAAATTACAAAGTTAAATTTCAGGTGAATTTTATTTTTCCAATTTTAATGATTTCTTGAAAATTTTCTAATGTGGTCCATTTTCTTCAAAAACTTACATGTAAAAATTTGTTTAAACTGAGCTGAAAAGATGACATTTCCGCAGCAGGCACCTCATTTTATTTGATCTCCTGAACTGATTTTTCGTGGTTTTGAGCCCTTATGGAGCCTTCAGCCAATTTTTAGACTTTCTAGTTCTGGTAAAATTGTTATAAAGGATCAAAATGAAATCAAATCAGCATCTCTTCTGTACAGAAAAAACCAAAAATATGCTGTGGGCTCTGAAAGGGCTCAAAACTATAAACTAAATTTCATGTTTGATTCAGTACTTGAAATTCGGTTTGGTGGTGTACTTATTGTTGGATACTCCTTCAATTTTTTTGTTTGCAGGATTCGAAACATTTTCTGTGCAAGAGTTGGTGACCTTTAAAAAATATTATTTTCATACTTTCAGCTTCATCTTGGGCATTTTCTGGTCAAGTTACATAAAATTTTGCATTTGGTCGAGAAAAACGTTTATTACTACCTATACATAACTTAGGTATTTTTATCCAGCGAGTCAAACTATTCTCATTTTTTAAAGATGATTTTTTTTCATCCTACTTCGTAAAAAATTTTATCAGCCAATAAAATTTAGAAAAATTTTCTTTTCCATTCAAGAAATCGACCTATAAATCTCGATTTCTCATTCAAGAAGCTAAACTGCCCCAAAATGCACTTTTTTGCAATGATCTTGCTAAAATGTTTCACGGTACTATTCATTAGATATTGGGTTGAAATTTTTCAAGACGAACCATTTTCTATCCTGCTAGATATGCCACAAAACAGGTAAAATTGGTAAGTTTGTATACCTGACCTCAGTGATTTTGTATAAACTCGATGCTAACTGTGTCTAAAATAGTTGTCACATCAAATTTTACGATCGTTGAGTATCGATATCGGAATTTTATTCTTATCGCCTTCGATAATGTGTTTCTCACTTCAACTTTATAGCACAGTCTGGCACATATACCACGAGTGTACACTACAACCAGATTTCCTATTTTTTTTTTTTTTGTCTTGTAAACTCCATTAAATTGTAAAACACGAACGATTCGGTGTTATTACACAATTTCTTAACATGCTACACCACACTATACTGCATTGCTGCACCACCTCTCTAGTAAAAATGATACAATAATAATGTTGAAAAAAAAACTGCTGGCAACACAATCGGCCCCATTTCGGAACCATCAAACTCTCACCTTATGTACCAGAGGCGTATATAGGCGCGATAACGTTATTAATCTTATTCTTGCTTTGCTTTTTCTTTCCCTCTGTAGTCTGCAGCGGATAGTATAAGTTAAAACAACGAAAAAAAAACCTCAACATTGTTTTAAAGATAACTCGTTATCGAGTACAAGTCGAGAGAGGAGATGTATTCATTAATCAGTTTCACTCACTGTTTACATAAATGTTGCCTTTGGTAACAGTGCTTTCCAAACAAGCAGCATAAGTACACAGATGTCTACATTCGACCAAAATGACATTACAACGTAGAATCGAAATGAACGTCTTCATATAAAAGCAAAATAAAAAGCATTTTATTCAAGTGCCACTCAATCATCGCCGCCAGTATGTACCTACATTGAATTGTAAATGAAACTTTTTACAAGCAAATACTCGGACCTTGCTCGGTACATGGTAATAGAGACGGTCGTTTTGCTTCAATGTGTTTAAATGGTGTTGCTGCTTGACAAAAAATAAAATACAAGGTGTCATATTACTCGCCTTTTTATTTATCCCTTTTTACAAATTCGTCTAAAAGCTTATCGAATTTCCACAACTCTTTCATGTTATCGTTTGCGATAAATTTTACTATATTAACGCTCTCCTCTTCATCTCCCTGCCACATGTACATACGTACAACCGATGCTTTTTATCGGGGACTTTGCTTATATTCATTTAACGTGCCGGCGAGCCCATTAGAACTGCTAACGACTACAATGGCTTCGATTTCTCTGTCCTTTCCACCTCTTTCTTATTCGTGTTTCCGTTTTCGCTAAATTAAACAGAGCACCTTTGTTCGCGATGCTTTTTTATACTACCCGCTATATCACGTGCTCGCTTTTGGGAGTTGTTAAGTTTTTTTCTTTTTCATTTTTTGTAAGCGTGTGCGTATTGCGTAGTGTTTTTCTGTTGTATAGTTATGAACTGGGATGTGTTGTGTAGTAGATGCATTGGAGCTGATTTAAATAGGAAGCGTGGTCTTTGAGGAATCCCAGAGTGATGACATGAGGGGTTGATAGATTTTCAGTGTTGCCAACCTGCATAATAAATTGAATTGGGCATTGCTATGTGTACGTACATAAAGAAATTATTAATACTCTCAAGTATACTCCACAATATGTTCTTATTGAATTTGACATTCTTTCATCGTTTTTATGCCTCTCAAAATACAAATTTACAAGAGCTTCGCCCTCGCTTGGGCCTGTTCTGTTTATACTTTTTCAAAATCAAATTCCTTCAAAAAATCATTCAAATTCTAAAATTTTGAAAACCAAAAAATAATCTACTCGTCCTTACATTTAAAAAAAAATCGTTTTTAGGCTTCTCGAAGTAGAAATTTTTAAAAGCTCTCGCTCTCGTTTCGCTCAAACCAATTTTGTTTCTCATTTTAAAATGAAAAAAATTTCACATTAAGACCTCCAAAAATCCAAAAAAGTAAAGAAAAATTTTCATATGTAATAAATAAATATTGCATCAGTTGGCAAAATCGATGTTTTTCTACCACATCAATCCACGAATTTTCATTCGACACCACCCCCTTTCAAAAACCTAAAAATAGCTTCTACTGTGGAAATGGGGTCCAGGGGCTTAACGTGATACATATCTCCCCTGAACTCTCATCAGTTCTCAACGCGGCCTTTTTGAATTTTCATTCGGTATTTTTCTACCCTATTCACCACCCCCCCCCCCGGTCAAAAAATTTGGAGCGCGAAGCCACTGCTTGCATGTTTGAATTTTTTTTTTTATTATTAAAAAAGTAGATACCTTATCAAAGTTTAGCTGTTTTTTATATCCGAAGAAGTATCCAGTTCCGAAGAGAAATTTATGAAAAAAACACCCTCCCTTCTGAAATTTCTTCTTTAATTAAAGTGTGGGGTATCCCGGTACAGAAAATTGGAAAAAATGGTCTGGAAAATCTAAAAAAGTCAGGTAAAATTACTTCCAGAAATGAGTGGACAACCCTGATGAAGCTTCGAGCACATTCTTAGATTTTTTTCTGTTTCCAAAGAGGTTTATAATTAAAGACTGAGAAAAAAAGAAAGATCCAATGAAGAAATTATTAGTCTTTGATAATTTACACGCATAAAACTGAAGCAATCTTGCTCACGCCAGTTTCCTGTAGTCAAGGAATGGGAGAGGAGATCACCTAGTCGAAATTTATTGTACTTCGATGTTCCCGTATGAGAATGCTGTGGGCGGATTTCACGAAATTTACATCCAGTTTGCAGTAATTTCATCATGTCATAGTTTCGTCAAATGGAAAGTAACATCATCGAGATTTCATCTCCCGCATGTCCCTCTCAATAAGAAATTTTCTAGCCTTGAAATTTCTTATCCATTGCTAATATCTGTTGAGAAATTATTACGATACGTCGATCTACGATACGAGTAATTTCAACTTATAGCTATACAATTTGCAGTAAAAACGTCGAATTGATCCGGCGATACTCGTCGCAGAGAAAAATATGCAAATTTTAATTAACCACCATAATACGAATACACATCCGAGTCGGGTAAAAGCATAAATAATTTCGGTAACGGAAGCTCGTGCACACACATACCATACCTTCAACATAGTAGGTATAGGTACCTATATGCCTCGCGAATAACGAGCACTAGAGAACCTCGTCGACCAGCGAGGGAGATTATTTAAATCTTGACCTTTTTAAATATTCAAAATTCGCCTACCTTATGTCAATTCACGCGTCAGTTTTTATTTTTACCCAACGTTGTTGCGCCATGTACGATATAATACGTGTCATCGTAATACGGTCATTTTTCACGTCATAAGTGGTCACTCGAAGAGTTCGCTTTCATTTCCCCGGTGGCCAAAGCTGCCTCGCTTACTCGTATATGTATGAAAGACAGATATGGAAAAGTTCGTTCATCATAAATAATATATTGTTTTTTCGTCAAATATGTCAAAATTGTTCAGTTTCATGGCAGACTGTAGATATATAGTTTTTATATGCGAAGCTTTTTTTACTCTGCTCGTCAGCACAGTTTATAAAGTAAACGAAGGTTAATTCTGTAATGAATTTTATATCGCCGACGAGGCACTGAAATGAAGAGATAGGGAAAAATTGAAATATTCGAAATGCTATATTTGAAAATTGTCAATCACTCGGAACCGGTGACCTAAATTGATTGGAATCGAGAGTACCGATTTTTTGTTTATTTTTAGCTACTGGTAACATGAAATCAAAACGCTTTTATTCCCAAAAATGTTACCTATTCGAGTTATGTGTGTTATGGTGACCATCTAAAAGGTACTAAATGAGAAGATTCTACCATAGTCTCATACCTAAAGGGCTGAAGAGATATGAGACATGATTTTTTAAAATTTTGACATTCTAGTATCTGCGCTATCTTGGCTTTTTACCCAGTCTATGTTCTCCATATCGTGGTATGTTAAGAAAGCATCCCATCCGCGAGTCATACCCTCGAAAGAATCCTATTCTAATTCGTGCACTTACCACAACAAAGAAGAGTTCGCGACCACGAAGTGAGACCTAAGTGCTTTAAAATTTCAGTGTAAAATTGTGTGGAATTGAACAAACGAGAGAAGAAGCCTTTGTAAAGGAGCAAAGCGAGCACCACGTTCGCGTTTTGAGAAACGCCATAGGGAGCATAGGCTACACGATTACGAAATATGGTTACCGATAATTTTGCGGTTAGCGTCCTACGGTTTTGAGCCCGCTCATAACAATAGATGAGAGATTCGGTGCGTTCACGCGGGTACCTATGCTACCTACGGTGATATACACAACGACGTGCTTGGTTCACCAGGTATATGCTGACGTGGGTTACTAATTAATTGGGGATTTAATTAATAGCGTAAACGTTGATGGGAAATAGGAAAAATGGGCTGCGGTTCGCAGCTGTCGGCGCGGCGCGGCGGCGTGGCGGTATTTTCTTCTCCAGGTGGTTAATGGGACGACGAAGAGGAGGTGGTAGGCGGGTGAGTTGGATTCGCTGCGTAGTGTAATTTCACAGATACGCTGCATTTGCGCTGGCCAGATTTTTCTCAATGAAATCCATCCGAATGATCGACACAATCAACCTTGGAGGTTTTTCTTAATGTGCATTGTGCATACATGAGTAACTTCGAACAGGTTTTCGAAAAGATTAAGTCGTTCGATACCGTGACTGAATTGAATGTTCATAGAGTATGAACGGTAGTGCATTTGATACGCGTCGCCGAAATCAGATTTTGGGAAAATTGTCAGACTCGGAGTTGGAGCGCCACATCTATAGCCAGCAGTCGCATTTTACGATCTGGCTTTATCGTCGAGTCGGTAATTAAAAGTGGTTAAAATGATGGCCTTGTTGGGTGTACCGATTTACACAGTATATTCGTCTACGTTTAGAGGGTACAGAATGGATGGATTGCGATAGGGCTGTATACGACGCGACGTGTGTGCTTCTATCATCGAGCCTACAAACAGGGCCATATGCGTCAACTTTTACGAGTCTTTTTAGAACTAAACGATTATAAATATTTTCATTTGTAAAGAGCTGCGAGCGGGTAATCTGTGTACACAGATAGCTCACCAGTTAACGAGACGATACCGAGATTTGAATCTATTTAAAAAAGTAAAATATACGTTCGTCGGTTTCTAAAATGATAAAAAATTGGAGTTTTTTCAAAAAAAAAAAAAAAAAGAAGGGTGTAGTAAACGGAACAGAATCGTAATCGCGAGAGATAGAATTGTAAGAGTCGATGGACCAAAGATAACAGGCTAATTTTGACTTTTTCGAAATTTCAAGTTTTGATCAAAAATTTTATGTATACGATCAGTACTTTTGAGGTTTCCGGTTGGATTTGATTTGGTTGGAACAAATGATGAATTTTTTGGATTGTTGTCTCAAAATCACGAAGGGGTATAATTTTTCATTAGGTATTCCAAATTCATTACCACGTCGTCGATAATACCAATTTCAAAAATGTTTGAAAAAAAGTTGAAATACTGTTAAATCCTCTCAATTGTTGAAAAAAAATATTGAAATTTCAGCTTCAGTTGGTCAATATGAGATGAAACGAAGAAAAAATCGTTTCCTTGCAAGGCAGATTTATTAGATAATTTTCGATACTTTTATTCTAAAATTTGAAAACGCTCAAAAATGAAATTTAAAAATGAAAGCTCAGCGCAGAAGTTAAAAACTAGATACTATTTGAAAATTTAAACAAATTACCGTGAATACCTGTGGTTACCCTCTAAGGTAACGCTTTCTACTAAAAAAAAAAAACCAAAAAGTTTCACCTTAAGTATGTCAAAATTGCCAAACAGTCATGTTTGTTGCTATAAGATGGTCACTTTTATTCGCAATAAAGATTGTCCAGAAACTTTTTGGCCTAGAATGCCAAAACGTCTCGCTTTTCAACCAAAAAATTGATTAAAGATTGGGAAAAAACTTTCTTTTTTCGACAATAATTTCTAAAAAGTCTTAATTTTTGCCAACAATTTTCAAAAATTCTAGGTTTTTTACAGAAAATTCTGAAAAGGTTTACTTTTTTCAAAAAATAGTTCAGTCTTGCTTTTTATTAAAATTCCCAAAAATTACAAAGAATTGTAATTCTTATTATTTCTTTGTCATATAGTAAATAGGTACCTATTAATTCCCTTAAATTTTTGAGAAAATCCTTTCAATTAATAAAGATATTTACATATTCACTTTTTTCAAAAATTATCTGAAAAGGTCGCTTTTATGGCAGAAATTGTCAAAAAGTGTCATAATTCTCCAAAGATTCGCTTTCTTACCAAAAAATTGCCAAGAACACTTTCTTTTGTTAAAATTGTCAACGTTTGGCTTAATTTCGCAAAAAATTTGATTTTTTTCCGAAATTTTAGAAATTCTCACTTTTTTTGATTAATGCCTTTTTGAGCTGTTTTGGTTAAGTATTGGAAGTTTCTTTTTTAGGTGGGAAGTGGATTGAGTAGGAGCCCTGGAGCTTGTAAGAATGAAAATTTGATCCACTTTGGACGAAAAAAAAAACAAGAACGATGAAATTGAGGTAGAGAGCTGATGCTTTTTTCATACCTGGTACCTACCTTGTTTTCAACCATCTGTACATATGATATTGTTGATGGTTACGAGACGTTTAAGAGTTTCCGGGGGATTTTTTGCGTTTTACAGTCAACGAAAACAGGGTGCTACCTGTTTTTAAGTCAATTTGAACCGGTTTAAAAATTGTGATTAATAATTGTTTCCAAACCAACTGAAATGGACTCAAAAAGACGATAAATGCGAATTTAAGGTGTTATTTCATGTTGGTCCAATTTATGGAAATACAGTTACCCAGAACTGGGAACCAAAAAATCCACCGAAGGCTCCCGAACTACATATTCAAAATCGCAGCGAATGGATTTGGGGGTTCAAAAATTGGATAATAACAAAATTTCAATTTTCTACTTCAATATGATCAAATTTTCATTTTTTTTTTTCATAAAAAATAAACCAAATTTGAATTTTTAAAAAAAGGTATGCTAAAAATTGAAAGAATTAATTCAGCAATCTAAATTTTACCCAGTGGTATATTTTTGTAGCATTTCTCAATTTTGTTGATCAGTTCAAAATAGTAACAATTGATATCCTCTTCGGTTTTATGATTTTTTTTTTTAATTCAAATGGAAATTGGAGGTCTGAAAAATCTATTTTTATGGCTTTCTTAAATTTTCATCAACTTCAAATTTTCTTCTCGCAAAATAATTATTCGAGCAATTTTGACAGTTTCAGAAAAATTGTAAATAGGCTAGGTACGTGAAAACTGCGAAACTCGTTTCCTCAATCAATCTTTTGAAGGTTTAGGATGGAGTGAAATCGGAGGAAGTAACTTCATCCAGCTGAAATTTAATACCAGAGTCAAAAGTTATGACAATCATACCAAATAACCATAATTTTATAGGATCAATAATATAGAGACAAACCACTTTTCAACAAAAACATACTTACACAAGGTAATGAAATTTTTCGCAAGGTACCTACACCTAACTACCTATATTCACAAAGCTTGCAATATTGACAAGCACTCTAGCAGGTTTCGATACACCTACACGTAAAAATAACAATTACTATCCGAGCAGGGAATTGTTGATTGAGTTCACGCCATCGATACCATTGTGACACTCAAAAACGTAAAAAAAAAAAAAAAAAAAAAACGATTGCATCAAATAAACTAGAGAAAAAAACGGTAAAAGGTTGCAAAAATTTTTGTACGTGTCATCATTTTCAACGTCGAGGTATCGGGTACTCCCTTCGATTGGCTTTTTTGACAGCTCGAAGTGGACTGTGTATAATAGGTCGTCAGGGTAGCTGCACACTATACGAGTACACATTCACAACACACCATAAAGCCTGCTAACTGAACCAAGCTGTATTGTAATGTCTAGGTAAGCAATTTATCGAAACGTTAATTTTCGTACAAACGAGAAAATTAGTTTTATTTTTACTGGGGCGTTTAATCGATATATGCGAGCTCTTAAGAGAGCCACGATCGGTATAATTTAGCCATTTGGCTCGCGAAGTTTTTTTCCCATTCGGTGCCCATTCAATGTAGTATTTTTTCCTTCGTCGTGGTTTGGTCTAAAAAAAAAAATAGAAAAAGAAAAACGAAATCGTAAATAATGGCTATTTTGGGAAAAGTTATACGCAGTTTTTCTTCGTTCGTGGATCGAGAGGAAAATTTTTATGTGAGTGGAACCAACAGCAACATTGCAGAGACAGCCAATACTGCGGTATAGTAAGACGGAAGTTGAGGCAGGGAAATAAGAAACAGGGAGGAATATAAACAACCCTTATTTCACAAAGCATAGTACGAGTACTTGTATGTTGATCGAAACGCGTCTCCGGCGTCTCTCGAATGAAAACAAAAGTCCAGTCCAAGAATTACAAAATGTTTGGAATGTACAGTGTACGGCTCGTAATGAGATAACAATGGCTTCTTTGCACGATGAGTCGATGACTTAACATCCTGGCTTGTTTACAGCAGGCGCCAAGTGACGAGACTTTAAAGCTACACGAAAATACATATAGATCCAGGAGTCGATATAATAAATAAACATGTACGTTCAGAGGTGTATATACACACAGTATAAGAGAGAAATGATGCGAGATAATGGTAAACGATGTGTTAATGTTATGGTAATAATGGATACGTACGAACGAGAGGTTGCTCGATCAGTTTTTCAGCACATTGGTGTGTTTTTTCTTTCCACCCGGAACGTTATTTTAAAGAAAATACGAGTAGGTACTACACGCTTCAGTCTAACCCATCTTCGAGATAAAGTCCAACGAATTGAAAAAAATTCAAACATACAAATTTGTTCCCCTTCGAATTCGAAAGATAATATTACGAAGAATTTTTCTGTTTGTAGTAGCACTCCTTGTAGACATTATTTTGTTCCCTTTTCTCATTTATTTCTTTTTCACGTGTCACATTCGAGGAAAAAAAAGCGAAGAAGCAAAGGGTGAAGTTGAAACTCAACGAAATGTAATAAAGGTACACGCGTGCATTTTGTCGTTGTGCTCTCCAACGTTTCCATTGAAGGGTCCAACACCAACTACCATACACATAAGTTGTTTATAGATAGGTTTCGTACAGATAGGTAGCTAGGTAGAAGGTAGGTAAGTCAAACAGTGAATTTTTTTTGTAGCTACTCATCTAAACTGAAGTTTACTCGTTAATAAGCATTTTTTAAGCAAATTCTTACGCGTGAAAAGCTCGAGAAAAAAAAACAACGCTCGTTATACTCGTACCTACAAGCACCTTGCAGGGAAACAGAGTTGAAAAAAAGATGCACGTTGTTGTAGATTTTTTACTCGTTAACGAGTGTAATCGTTGGATTCCCTTTGGTAATATAATTATTATGCGTGTTTTATTTTCTCGGTTGAATTTTTCTTCGTTTTTTTTCACCTTCTTCTTCATACATCTCTGTTTTGTATAACATGGTGTACTTTGACGCGAAGCAAACGTGATGCTGTAGATTGAGGTGTACTTGTATCACTATAAAGTATACCATAAGTACACGTGTTTTTTTTCTTTCTTTTTTTTTTATTTTAGATTATTTTAACTAATTGCTGTAATGTTGTAAAATGCGAGGTTTTTCTTCCAACAACGCTACGCTGTGAAGTTGGGTTGATCCCTCCTCTGCATTTTATCCCACCTTTCCTCTCTGTTGAGTATTATTTCAACCTGCAAAAGTGTTTAACGTCGAGGTCGATGTTTCTCTCATTATTTGTGAGCTGCAATTTATATCACGAGCTGTGCTATGGTACCTACTCGTACTCGAACTACGTCTGTAGTGTTGGAAATTAGAAAAGAAAACGAGCAATGGGAAATTAAGATTTTTAGACGCCGACCAAAGTTTCATTTCCCCGAAGATACGTTCGAACGTACGAATGTAGAATAATAAATCTGATGGGTCGATTGAACTTCATTTTCAAGCGTCTTACGAGCATGTTTGATGTGCAAACGTTTCACGAATCGATGCTGTAAGGCAAATTACTCGTATTTCATCGACTATGGTTGGATTTTTTGACCTTACAAGGGAGATTTCCAAATCTAGTGAAGAATTTTTGAATCAGATGAAGCTAAATGGAAAGAGCATGCAAAAATATATCAATAGGTATAGGGGCCATTCTACGTCAATTCGACCACGAGTAGTTAGGGGGGGGGGTCGGCGATTTTTTTGGAATTTTTCCTGTGGAAAGACCTTTCAAAGGGACGACCAATGGCGCAAATCGCAGCCCTCTGGCCCTTTTTAAAAGGCTGCTAGGGGGTGTCAAAGTTTTCAGTGAACTTGAAATATCATCTATTTCAGCAGTGGATTACTCGATAACCGCGATACCAAGCAAAATGGAACCTTTCCAGTAGTTAGAGGTTTTGAAAGGCCTTTTGGTGATATCATAAAACTCAGTGTTGCCACTTTTTTTCGTACGAAAAATTAGCTCGAAAAGTTTCAAAACGTAGTTTTCATATCGTTCCAACTCTCAAAAATTCTGAAAAAAATATATTATGGACCACTTTTTATGCTGACCAATAATATATTAAAAAATTGGGATGGAATTATTTCGTGAAATCGATTTTAAAAAATTGAAAGTTTGCGAAAAAATGCGATTTTTTGATTTAAAACATGAAAACAAGTTTTGATTGATGAAGTTGAGCTATTTGACCCCTATTTTTAGGTATTCGTTGAAAAAGTTGAGAAAACCCTTTCACTCGATGAAATAAACTCATCACAAAAAAATCAAAATTCTGAGTGAATTGAAAAAATAATAGTATATTACGTGACAGGAGCGGAAAGTATGCGATTAACGAGTGCGAAGTTTAAGGAGCGAGGCGAAGCCGAGTGACTTAAATCGCACAAGTTAATCGCGTTACTGTCCAATCCTGTCGCGTATACTATTTTAATTTCATATGAGAGGAAAATAAATGCTGAAATTTTAAAAAATTGTTAATTTCGAATTTGTAAACATATGCGGAAAACAGTTGCTTTCCTCCCTAGGGAGGAAAGTAACTACTTTCCGCACTTGTTTTGATAGATGCGTTAAAGACGTATTTTCCAACCACAAAACTGTCTAGGAAACTACTCATTTTCCGATCATATGAAATTAAACGAATTTTAATTTTTTTTTGCTATGAGTGTAACTTTTTCATAAAATGCGTCAGAAAGAGGTCAACATAATACAACTGAATAAATTTTTTAAACAATTTATGTTTAGAATTGAAAATTGAATTTTTTTGAATTTTGATTTTTTTTGTGATGAGTCTATTTCATCGAGTGAAAGAGCCAAAATTTGAGGTTCTAAATTGCATATTTTGAGTTTTAGTGAATTTTTGAAAATCAAATTTATATCATTTCTGGACACATTCGCTTCTACCTGCCCAATGGTATGAATGTATCCAAACTCGAGCCAACTTTCGCCAAACATTGCCACGCTTCGAATTCTTTTATCGTAATTAAAATCACTGGGTCATTTCAACCATATGCGTATAATATTCAACTCCAACAGAGACCATAAGAACAGATCAGCCAATCGCATACATAATATGTTGCCCTATGGCTACACATACCATCTCCCATCACCTTTGAGCCATCTAATAAGCTTGGTTATAACGACAAATGACAACTTATTTTCGACATCGATGAATACTAAACACAGCAGTTGTGTTTTCGCCGTTGCTGGTTAGTCACACCTTTGAATTTGTTTCATAATTTAGAAGGTAAGGTAGTAAAAAAGTAAAATCTCTCACATGGGTAATCTTGTATCGAAAGTAGGTAAAGTGTATGCGATACGCGTGTCATTCCACCTATCTCCTAATCATCTATAAGGTATAGAAGTAAAGGTATGATATCGTACTATATGACAGGACACAGGCTTCGATCTATGCTCGTATCAATATTTACTTATTGGCTCGCGTGAAGCACTAAATAAATCGAATGATATGTGAACAACTATATGAGACGTATATGTATGTTTTTGGCTTACTCACCATATACCACATAGTATTTTTAATATCGAACAAAATATCAACCAAATCAAAGAATCTAATCGTTTAGGCGTGGTTTCGAAATACACTTACAGATAGATAAACCCGTGCACTTGAACGCAGACACCGATACATTGATCTATTTTATTATGTATACCATCGAATAAATATACGTAAAGTATTTCGCTTCATATTAAGTCGATTTTCTCATCTCGAAACGCCTCGCTCGTCTCACAATATCTTGGCTGGAACCAAATCAAATAAACACCTCACACCGTCCTACTCTCGCAGCAGTATTAAAACGTATCAATTTAAAACTATCTCCGGTTGCTGAAGCGACTGTAGACTGTGTGTGTATCTCGCACCCTTATACTTATCCCACACTTCGGAGTACGGGAAAAAAAATGCCACCAAGTGCTTTTCTTAAACGGCGAAAAATATTCAACATTATTCGATTTCGTCTCACGTCACTTTCAATTTAAACGCGATCATCGGTATCAGGTATGTATTTTTCCTTACTCTTACGGTACGTCGAGGGTCCCTATCCTTTCGACTATACGTATACCTACCTAATAAAAAATATATCCGTTGGAAATGTTTTCCTAAAACGCAACACACGCTTGATGCGGTATGCTTGCAAGACCTAAGGTCCATTATTTATTCCCGTACACGGCCTATAAAATAAAAGAAACGTGTTAATTCCACGCCGAATATATATATACGTTACGTATTAAAGAAATAAACATGTCAAACTTCTAAACTATCTATACGCCAGCTCGCCAGAATACAACCACTAATTAAAATTTATCACTTTGTAACGTTCACTTGTACTTTAAAAAAAGAAAACTTTATTTGCGCTCGTGTGTTCGGCTTTTTCCCTTCTGTTTGACAAAAAAAAACGCGAGAAAAAACACCGTTGTAGGAGTTCTATAGGCGTGTAAAGCTCATCAGTTTTGAATTAGGTAGGAATCCGAGGTTTTAAAATAAGCCATAGACGTGAAACAAGCTTCCAAGACTCCAAGTTGCAATTAAGAATGGAGAAAATGGTCGAAAAGTCATAATAATTGATCTAAAAATAGGTTTACGTGGAAATTAGAAATGAATGCTAAGTACTCGTACATACGTGAGACAGATTTCACTGCATATAATACATACAAGTTGAACTAAATTTCAGAAGAATAGAGAAATTTACTAAGAACTCGTAATTTTTTTTTTGTATGAAAAGATTTGAGTGAATATGGGTACATTTAAGAAATTTTGAGCAAATTTTCAAAATTTTACTTTACTATAGAATCCTGCACCTTCTCTTTTCCTTTCTTTTCCCCTTCAGATGGACATTCCTGGTGATTTTTATGGTAATTACTGGTAATCTGTCTTAGAAAAATTTACAGGTAATTTTTTGGTAAATTACGGGTGATTTTTTGGTAAATTACGGGTGATTTTTTGGTAAATTACGGGTGATTTTTTGGTGATCTACTGATAATTTTTTGGTAAATTACTGGTAATTTTTTTGGTAAATTACTAATAATTGTTTGGTAAATTACTGGTAATTGTTTGGTAAATTACTGGTAATTGTTTGGTAAATTACTGGTACTTGTTTGGTAAATTACTGGTACTTGTTTGGTAAATTACTGGTAATTGTTTGGTAAATTACTGGTAATTGTTTGGTAAATTACTGGTAATTGTTTGGTAAATTACTGGTAATTTTTCTTTGATGAATTTACAGGTCGATTTTTTTTTTTGGTAAATTGTCTACAGGTAGAGAAGAAGGTACAATTATGGACCCAGGTACAAATATGGACCCCCCCCCATGGTTTAGAGTACAACTACTAGCGCTACGGTCATACTGGGTACTAAAAATTATACTAGTAGTGTAGTATCAATGATCCAAGTAGGTACTTATTTCGGATCCATACAAACTTGGATGTCTCTCATCAGAAATTGTTTTTTTTGCGCATTATTTCCTTCCCAATGGAAAATTTTACAAGTTTTTCATTCGGTAATTCATCAACTTCAAATAAAGTTTGGAAAAAAAATTATTAGCGAAGTAAGTAGCTTACAATGAGTACTTTCAAAATAATATACTTTCATACTTGTCTTTACTTCAGCTGATTTTCATAATTTTTTTCATTTTTCATAAACTGAGCTGATTTTTTGCATGGGTATGAATATGGACCCCTAAATTTTTCTAATTACCTAATTTTGCTTCAATATTTTTTAGAATGTCGAGAAAGGTGTTATTAACAAAGAAGACAAGTCCAAAGCATCGAAAAACATCTTTAAATAAATTTTTGTACAATTTTCATACATTTTTTGAGGGGGCCCATATTTGTACCCTCGACTATATTTGTACCACTTTATGTCACTTTTCTAAATTTCAAATTTCTCCGTGAGTTTTCAACAATAAAAAAAATTTTTTACACAATATACTAGAGTCTTTGGCCTTTTGAATCGTATATTCGAAAAAAATTTTTGATAATTTTTTCTACCCTTTAAGGCCAAAAAGCTAGAGGGGGTCCATATTTCTACCTTCTCCTCTAATTTCTGTATAAGAAAAAAGAAAAAAGAAAAAAAAATCGGGTTTTCAGGGAGAGAGGGGTGGGGTTAAAAACATTTTGGAAAGTGGATATTTTTCTATCACAAATCCTTTGAAAAAAGTAAACATCAAAGGTGAAAATTCAGCAGCAACATGAGCAAAAATTTCAAAAGGGGAGTCAGACTTTAGGTGTACTTATCTGCCACCTCTTTATCAATACATATAAGCACGTAAATCCTAAACATATTGGATTCATCAAACATTCATCAGCAGGCTAAAGCAGACGAAAGATGAAAAAAAAAAGATCAACACCACGTACGATCCTAAACCATACTCGTTGAAAAGACCTCCTGAAATGATTCATCACAAAATGACAACAAAGAGCACGAAACTCTTTTGTAAATAAAACTGTCAAAAAGAAAGAATTAAAAAAAAAAGAGAAAAAAGCCGATGAGAAAGAGGGTATGAAAAATGCATAATATTTGACCGTGACACTGATGACTTTTAATTTCGCTCGTTTTGCCATTTGTCAGATTTAGGTACCGCTTTGATCTCGAGTTTTATAATTTAAGCCGCCGAAAAATAGGGATCAAGAGAGCAGTGAACAAGCTAAAAGACCATAACGTAGTCGTACATTTTCAAGGGCATTTAAACTTCAATCTACGCGCGTATACTCAGCGGTGATATATTTTTTCCGAAATCCTAGCGTAGCAAAAATTCCCAGCAGTCCCACCTCAACACGACGCCACTATTTCGGGTCTTGTGTCGGGCGAGCTTTAAAAAATATACGCTTTTTAAAAGTACCTACCGTTAATTTTCGTCGGAAAAACGTAAATTTCCATTATTCTCACGTTAAATTGTCGCTGGGCCTTTTTTTTTTTTTTTCGTAGCCTTCCTCGCGAATCCATTAAAAAGCTGGTTCGTTGTGATCGATAAAAAAAGAAAAAAAAACTAACGACTATACAAGCAAATTAGCAACTAAAACGTGCTAAATTTCATTTCCATTCGGCGTCCAGTCGTAAATAAAATTGTCGTCTATGTATTTTCAGCTCGACAATTTTTGTATGTAAACACTTTAGTGGTGGAAAATACAACATAACGGTTGGGTTATTTATGTGATGCTATTCGTATTGTCGTGTCGTGTTTTCACACGCGAGCATCGAAATGACCATGGCGCTTATTACGAGGCAATCGACGACAACGGCGCCGAAATATTAGAAAATTTTCTGCCTTTTGCACGCTGCGTTGCTCCTATGTCCTTTACGGTACACGACGATAGCCTGTTTTTAATCTTCGTATCGCATTAATACGTTAAATCTGTATCAATTTGTTATATCAACGTTTCGTCGCCTCGTCGGATCTGATTTTTCCTGCTGTGATGGCGACTCACCCTATATGCTGACCTGGTGTACATGGTCAATGACATTTTATATGAAATTTTGAAGTACGAGATCTATTAGTCAGCTCAGTTGCTGCAGATTTGAAAATTCGCTCTTAAACGAATGCACGACGAGTAATTTTGTAGCTCAAAATTAAGAATTTTATGCAAGTATTAATATTGTAGTTTACTTTGAGCTGAACCCTTACAGACAAATTGGAGTAGAAATTTTTTTTTAGACTTTTTGACTCTTGCTCCCATCTCTCTTATGATACTTTCAAGCAGTTGGAGCTTCTATAGCAAATTTTTCAATTTTTCTCTCTTATTAATTGCTGTAAAACATAATTTCAATTGATTTCTTGAATTGGAATTTATTGGGAAAGAACAATAATTTATTTGTTTGGATCCTTTCTATGGATTTTTTTGAAAATTCAAGGAATCCGTTGGAAGCTCAGAAAAGCTCGAAACTGTCGCTGATCAATTTGAGAGCCTGAAGATGGGAGATGACTCAAATTTCAGCTTCTACCCCAATTTGATCAAATTTTGATTTTTTCACTGGAAGCTGATCTTTGAATTTTAAAAAATCAACAAAAAATGAAATCCAGCTTCTGGAAATCTGTCTGGTGGCGTTTTTTAAAATGTTCTTTCAATGTTTGTCTGTTTGATTCAAAAATTTGTCAGTCAATTGAGATCCCTCCCATGTAGACTAAATCTGTACCAATTTGTTAACAACATTTCGCCATCACTAATTTCTGCTTCAATGTTTCGGTTGGTGGGCGTCTCTATCGACGCATACAAAGCATCTGCAACAGCCATGGAAGATACACCATCCCCTCTCGTCCTTCTGCCCTAATGTGCATGTATTTTAGGTACAATATTTGTCTACAATACCTAATGTGTAGCTGCAGCTTGTTATGTAAGTATGTGTAGTGTACTTGGGCATTTTGGGTGTTTACCTCATTCGTCAAGACGGTGACATTTTGACTTTAATGAAGAGAAATGTATCTTTTCTATTTAAATAGCTTCTTCGTTATCCGATGATTGAAGCGTACGTATCGCAGAATTGACATACCTCTATCTACGAGTAGCGATACGATACGCATACACTACAATATTGACAAATGGCCATCGTGGTTTTTCCGTTCTTTTTTCCCTCTTGGCAATACAATCTCTCTTCTCCTTGTCCCTTTATGGCTGTCGTCGTTTATATTTCGCCCGTTAACCACCTACTGCGACGAAAACGCACGTAAATCGACATTAATTCAAAACTGAACCTAATTCAATTTACACTTCACACTGCAGCTTATAGTATAATACGACTTTATAGTACTGTGCCACCGTGCCATGCCATCTAAACTACGTTACTCGAAAGGATCCTCAAGTCTTACGAGTAATTCCCTCGATACAGTCGCCAAATACCAAACCAAACATTTATATTCGTTTAACGCGCTCGACATAATTAGCCTTTTCGAGAAATACGATAGCAACCAGAAAAAAGAGAGCAAAAGTCCACCGAGCAAAAAACCACATCAGCTATGCTGAGCGGAGGAAAAAGAAACCGTATCGTGTCTAGACACCACAATGGGTCTATGCTTGAGAAAAAAAAATCATCCATATTACTCACCATGTTTAAATAATGTTTATGGGTGTTCGACGATATAACGCGAAATTATCGAATAGCCAATGGCATATCTGGAATATTTTATCGTAACGGGGGCATTTTTCGCCTTCGCGAATTGACCAACCATTTTTTCTAGCTGTTTGTTCCGCCACACACCAAAGCTAAAAAGGGTAATTTATACCATACCCATTGTCTTTATGGGTACTTTTTCCAAACGTCTCAATTTTCTTTCCCAAGTACACTTACATAGATGAAATATGTTACCCCATGTTTGGCCACTGCCGCCTATATATTTTTCTCCAGCATATGAATTTTCCTATCTACCGCCTCCGGTTCTGTATTCGTACTCGTAGCTGAAGAGCTTTTGTATAATTTTCTCATCGTTTGAGTTATCGTATTGGGACGATGGTATTGAATTTTATTCGATTTTTCCAATTAAATTGGATTCTTATAAGTATGTATTTTTTATGGACTTTTGAGTTGATGAAATTTTTAATGTAAGTAATTATAAAAAGTGTCTGTTGAGGAGCGTTGAGATTTCTATGAAACAAGCTGGCTGGGAAAACTCTGGAAGATTAAGTGATTCATTTTCCTACTCTATAGATGAAGCCAATCCAATGTAATAGGGCAGTCCTCCCTGCCCCCCCCCCCGTTGTTTACAAAATCGAGCTTTGGTTTGGAAGAATGGAAGTCTAATGGAATAATTTTTCAATATTTTCAATTTATTGGTCAACTCGTTAAGAATCCAAAAATTTATGGAAATTCTGTGTCCAATCAACAAGTTTTTTTTTCAAAATTTAAATTAATTTTTGAGATATTACGTTTCTCGACTTCAAAACAATCTCAAAAATCTTGTCTATTTCTTTAGTATGATAGGTAAGTTTTGGAAAATTAGTCAGCAAATTTTATGACATTTTTTCTTAATTTGATCAGATTCGTTGAAAAATGCAATAAAAACGTGTTGAAATCAATGCTGTTTTAATCAATTTTTGAAGTATTTTTTTTCTCAATTTTGTTCCCATGAATTTTTGACAAATTTGTTTTTGTTTCCATTTAACAACATTTTTTTTATTTTTTATTTTTTTTCAAACAAGTTTTTGCGATATTTTGGCTGTCAAATGCAAAATATGTTCGAAAATTTTTTTCTATAAATTTTTTAAAAATATGAGAAAATTTGATAGAATTTCAGCTTAATTTTTTTTGTTTGAAATTCGTTGAGGTATGAGGTAAAAGTTATTAGAATCAAATTGAGTAGGTACCTATGTACAAATGAATTTGCTGTTGATGAACGTCTTGCGAATAGTTCCATACGTACTTAATTGAAAGACAAAAAAATATTTAAAAATTCATTAAAATTTCGAATGATAACATTGATCTAAAAATCTAGCTAGGTATGGAAAAGTTTTTTTCAAATTTTTTCACCAGTTTTTGGGATATTTTTATTGCCAACTTCAAAATATTCTCTAAAATTTTTTCAATCTTGTGTCAAGGAATTTTTGAAAATTTTTTAGTAATTTTTTTTTATAACGTTTTTGTATGTACTTACATACATTATTAAGTTCATGAAGTTTATTGAACAATAAAAGTTTTTGAAAAATCTCACAAAAACATTTTGTTGAATATTAAAAACTTGTTCAAATGTTACCTAACAAAAATTGCATTCAATAACGTTTATTTGAAAAAATGAAAACTCATCAAAATTCTGTGTCAATAATAGCTTATCTTGCAAATTTTAAATGAATTTTCATATTATTTCAAAAATATACGAATATGTAGGCATTTTTCTACAATTTTTTTGATTTTATTTTTCAATTTATTTTTGAAAGTGCAGAATAATTTTCATGATAAGTATTTCTGCAAAAAAAAAAATGCTAATAAATGGCATATCTACGTACTTATTTTTGTAGCCCTACTTGTGCATTTTCGATCATTTTCATAATTTTTTCAGTGCTGGAAATCGTTCATCTGGAAACTAGAAGAGCTGTCAGTAAAAGTTTTGGAAAAAAAGATTTCAATAATTTTTGGAGAGAATTTTATGAGGGTTTGTTGAACTTACAAAAATGAATTATCAAAAATTATTTGATCAGGTTTTGCTAACATTTTAGATTTGGAGAGATGTAATTGGATTAAAATTTTGTAATAGTCCAGTCATTAAAGACCAATTTTGTCCTATCTACGGGAAAAATGAATATCAAACAGATCTTTCGCAGACATTGTTCACAGTGGTCCCCTCAACAACATACTAAAAGTCCTCGCCGCTACGGGGTCCGGAACACCCTTAAAGGGGGGTGGGACCTCCCCCAATTTCAGTTTTTTGCCATTTTCTCCCCCCGCATTGCATTTTAGCGAAAAATATGCAATACATAAGAGAATCTACGTCAAATTTCCGATCTAATGACGTATCAACTTTCCTTGTAGGTTCAAGGGGGGTGGAACCACAACCATTTAAAAAAGGGGGGTTTCCTGAAAAATACATGAAGGATATAGGCGCCTATGGGGGGTGAAATGGTCCCCGAAAGCGTTCGAGTTGATATTAGCATGGAAGGTGTATACCATTGAGAAACTTCCGCGTGAAAAATTTCAGATCCACACCCCCTCCCCTTTTTGGTGGACGCCCCTTTTTTGACACTTCAATAACACTTTTCTCAGCCCCATTTTAACCGATTTTGAAAATTTTTGAGTATGTTATGTATATCCTTATTAGGTATCCCCACAAAAATTTTCAACGCCTTCCCCTCATATTTACCCCTCAAAATGGCGTTTTTTTCATTTTTTTATGCCTATTAAGAATCAAGATTGCAAGGTACAATTTTAGAAACACGTTTTTTGGATGTATTTTTGACCCCCAAACATCATGTACTTTTTTCGAAATTTTTGCTTTGGTGCGCCGCGCTGAAAAGTTGAAAAAATGTGTCTTAACCGGTTGGGGGGGGGTGAAATGAGAATTTTGGGAAACATGAATATCAATGAGTAGGGTGTCGTTTTCTTATGATTCGATACCGCTGATCACGAATATGACGTCAGATTTTGTTTAACACTCACACAGCCCCTCCGGAGCCCTCAGCAGTCAGCCCCCACCACAATTTTGGATATTTTAAAAATAAACTTACTTTGATGATTTTGATGTCGTTTTCTTACGATTCGATACTGCTGAGTACGAATATGACGTCAGATTTTCTGCTACACCCACACAGCCCCTCCGAAGCCCTCAGCCCCCTCCTGAATTTCCACTATTTTTGAAGTTAGGCTACTTTAACAACATATGGAATATGACGTACTGTCTAAAAAAAACTTGAGGGAATTGGTTGTAGTTTATAAATAAATGGGTAATTCTCAAGAAAAGATCAGTTTTGATAATATGCATAATTTTGAAAAACAAAAATCATTTTTTTCAAGTGGGAATCATTTGCATAAGTGTCCCACTGTTATGAAAAGGACATAGCACGTCTGTGTATTACAGTATCGAAATGTCCTTTGACTTTGCCTGTCACACGCCATGTTTCTGAGAATAAATATTATGAAGTGTCATGAACTTCATTTTTTTGGTGAAAAATTGGCACATTCTCATTATCATAGAACACAAAGGTATATTATTGTGCAAATTGCAATCTTAATCAGTCCATAGGAAGCTCACATTTCACATTTTTGAAAATTGTCATACAGTTTTTGCGTCAATTTTAGAGCAATTTTTAATTATTTTTGCTAGCTTGCCAATCCAACATTTTTTTCTGGTGGGTGGTTGCACTGGTTCACTGTTCTCATAGAAATGATACCCCACACTGTAATTTTGAAAACCTACGTAATACGTAACAGCTCGCTCTGATCGTACTTATCTCTGAAGTTTTGATATTCAGATTAGAAAAATCTGTGTCCTTCAGCTTGTGTTTTCATTTACTAAAATGAACCCGCCAAAAACGATAATTGAGAAAGGGAAGTTATTTTACATGATAAGTAGGTACACTTTTATTACGTGTTAAAAATCAGATAATGTCCCGAAAGTAAGGCTGGAAACGAAAATACGTTGAGATTGAAGCCGAAGGACAATCACGCTAGTCGACATATAACACAATAATACAAGCAAAATTTAGAAAAAATAACTCCCGATTCGAATATGTACTACAACCTCGAAAACATATCAACCGACGTATTACACATCGATGAGGGTCGAATCCTAATTATTGCTATTTGGGGAGGGGGGAGGGGGTCCAGGGGCAATAGTGCGGGGGATTGAATTGAGGCCAACACTAGAAAAGGGATGTGAGACACTTATGCAAATGATTCCTCCTTGAAAAAAATGATTTTTGTTTTTCAAAATAATGCATATTATCAAAACTGACCTTTTCTTGAGAATTACCCATTTATTTATAAACTACAACCAATTCCCTCAAGTTTTTTTTAGACAGTACGTCATATTCCATATGTTGTTAAAGTAGCCTAACTTCAAAAATAGTGGAAATTCAGGAGGGGGCTGAGGGCTCCGGAGGGGCTGTGTGAGTGTTAAACAAAATCTGACGTCATATTCGTGATCAGCGGTATCGAATCATAAGAAAACGACACCCTACTCATTGATATTCATGTTTCCCAAAATTCTCATTTCACCCCCCCCCCCCAACCGGTTAAGACACATTTTTTCAACTTTTCAGCGCGGCGCACCAAAGCAAAAATTTCGAAAAAAGTACATGATGTTTGGGGGTCAAAAATACATCCAAAAAACGTGTTTCTAAAATTGTACCTTGCAATCTTGATTCTTAATAGGCATAAAAAAATGAAAAAAACGCCATTTTGAGGGGTAAATATGAGGGGAAGGCGTTGAAAATTTTTGTGGGGATACCTAATAAGGATATACATAACATACTCAAAAATTTTCAAAATCGGTTAAAATGGGGCTGAGAAAAGTGTTATTGAAGTGTCAAAAAAGGGGCGTCCACCAAAAAGGGGAGGGGGTGTGGATCTGAAATTTTTCACGCGGAAGTTTCTCAATGGTATACACCTTCCATGCTAATATCAACTCGAACGCTTTCGGGGACCATTTCACCCCCCATAGGCGCCTATATCCTTCATGTATTTTTCAGGAAACCCCCCTTTTTTAAATGGTTGTGGTTCCACCCCCCTTGAACCTACAAGGAAAGTTGATACGTCATTAGATCGGAAATTTGACGTAGATTCTCTTATGTATTGCATATTTTTCGCTAAAATGCAATGCGGGGGGAGAAAATGGCAAAAAACTGAAATTGGGGGAGGTCCCACCCCCCCTTTAAGGGGGTTCCGGACCCCGTAGAGGCGAGGACTTTCAGTATGTTGTTGAGGGTACCACTGTGAACAATGTCTGCGAAAGATCTGTTTGATATTCATTTTTCCTGTAAAAATTTCTTTAATGACTGGACTATAAGTATACGTATGACTTTTTTTGTACCCACTTATTTGATCTACAGAGGGGGGTGGGAGGATTATTTCGTCATTTATGGTGATTTAATTTAAATGAAATGGTCATATTTTGGGTGTGTGTAAGGAATGTTTTTCGTCATAATTTTCTGATTCATCTGTTGGTTTTTATGGCATCAGTTTTTTTTTTTCAGTGTGTCACTTCCTTTTCCCCAAACATACCTATATTTTCTTGAGACACCTACTACCTATCCTGCCATGAATACATCTTCATTCTTCATACTTGTCTTTTCAATCGTAGTCACGTTCAAATTTCAAACAAACCAAAGATCATCAACCTCCGGACAGCTCGTATATCCAACTCTATGGTGGAAAAATAAAAAGCACCGAATTGAAATAAAAATCAAACCTCATCGTCATCGTGCAACCTGCCTGCGTGAATCGATAAACGCCACACATTATCGCCTTCACTAATTACCCTTGCTCTCTTCCTGTCCACGTAGCACACATTCGTATCAATATTCAATTGAATAACCAACGCATTACTACACAATTAAATTTCAACGCTTTTAAAAACCGAATCCAAACGGGTATTTAATTCAATGTATTGTCAGCAGGAAGATGCCATATGTGTTCTTTCGCTTATCATTAATGGTGTTGGTCTATTGTTTGAAAATTTTCAAATGTTTTTTCGTCATTACCTAGATACTTATAGTGATAACTTCAATAAACAACTAGATATCGATACCATACCTCATATACTTACCTCTTAAGTACTTTTTCCAATAGACCCTACCTAAGTGTTCAGTTTCATACAAGTACAATATGAAGTTAACCTATCTATGAGGGAGTGAAGAGACGTCTGATCGTAATACGAAGGTCATTCTTCAACGTGTGATTTCCATCGAATCAGTATATACAAATCTACGAATACGAGGTAAATCCACCCAAACCCAGAAAACGCGATCATTCCTTATACACGGTTCGCGTGCTTTGGGAAAATACCATCATTTTTCGTCGAAAACTCCAGCACACACACACAAATACCCCATCGTGCAGGCGGTAATTCGACCACCCTTTGGAAAGAGGAACCGACATGTACAAGTGAAAAAGATTGATTATATACGATCGCGCCCGGTCGCAGACCCATCATAAAGTTCAACGTTCGTGTACGATACGAACGGATTCGTTCATCCGGTACACGAATGAGTGATATTTACGTCTTTTTTTGAATGAAAATCTGGTAAAATTAAGTCATACGGAGGTGTATAAGTATTCTACCTACGATACCATACAATATTACCTCCAAAACCAAAATAATGTACTCAACTTGTGGCATGTAGTAGTAGGCATTATGTATATTCAAATTGGGGAAATAATGTATGGTACTGTGCCTTACTAGCCTTACGTCTTTTACCTACCAGAAAGATTTTGTAAAAAAAACTGGTTCGAGTGTTGTAATGTACAAAATCTCATAACTCTGACGTTAAATTTTCAGAAACCGGAAAAAAAGAAGCGTAGAACAAACTGCGGGAAAGTTTTGCCGAAAAAATACTGTCAGCCGTGAAAAACAGTAGAGCGAAGTGAACGCTCAGAAGAAGACCGGGTAAATATCAAATTTTATAAAATGTAATTTAAAAGTTACCATCATAAAGAAAATTAAATAGCTTTACAAAATAATAAGAGAAGAACTTCCGTTCTTTTTTCATCTTCAATTAATTAAAATCCACTTACAAAGGGAAAAACGTGGCAGGGAAAAATGGCGCGAATTTCAACGTATAATTTCCATCGCCGGCTATTAATAATGAAAGAATAAGAAGAAAAAAAATATTCGCCAGAAGAAAATCTAGCGTTATGCTTTGTTGGCTTAAATTAAATAAAGAAAAATATTACGCATAGTTTGCGACCAGCCGTGTCACCTGTACCGCTGCTTCCCTATCATTGTACTTTGTACGGAGCTGAGGTAGTTTTTTTTTTCAAAACAAATGTTTGCCAATCTGAGCCTCCTACTTATTTAGACCTATCTATGGCGAAGTGGCATACTGCTTTTGGTGATAAATGAGTGAAAATTGATACGGCTGATGTTGATGTAGAAGTGTAATTTTTATCCTGGGGATGGCGAGGGGGAGGGGGTGACTGAACTTTGTTATGGCGTATCTGTTCTTTATTCTCTGTTTTTTTATATGGAACAATTTTTATAATTTTTGAGTCAGTTTTATTTGATGTGATTTGGCTGGATTCGAAGTTCTCAGATTTGTAGTTATGAAAAGGTATTCAACTGCAGATATTTGAGATGAAATTCTCTATTTTCCTGCCAAAATTCAATCCCAATTTAAATTTCAAAAAATTGTAAACAAATTGATAAGTACACCAGCGTTTGAAATTTTGGATTTTATAAGGTGTTGAAAATGATGCTATTTCATAAATGTCAAGTTCCATCAAAATATGAGAGTAGATCGTGAAAATTAATTCCCTTTTTCTCGAATTCGAGACATCAGGAGCCACATTTTCATCCATAAGTTCACCATGGTTGATTTTTCACAGCAGGGAACAGGTGAGCTTTTCTTTATTACAAGTATAAGAAAAACAGGCTGTAAAAATGAAAAATTTCTGGCCACTTTTGCTCGTCGTCGTTGTCGTGGAGTGTACTAGTAATCAACTAATGTTTTCCGTCAGCTTCTAAAAAAAAAAATCGATTACGGTATCGTACACCTTCGGGGCTGACTCTCTGTAACACGCCCATCATCGAAGATTAATGGTTTGTGTAACTTGTGCACCGTGTTTAGTTTTTACCTGCGGTTTTATTTTTAAATCGTAAAATTACATGTTTTTTTAAAGGCGACGCGGCGAGGCTCGCGACGTCAGCGATACCGTAAACTGAAACCGTGCACCACACGCTTCTGGGGTTTAATTTCCCAAATAACTGAGGTGAAAATTCGTTTCGGTGTTTCGCGTTTCGTATAGGTATATTTGTGCATAATAATATTCCACTGATCTGCCTTTTACCTATAAGTGTATGCTAAAGTACATAACGCATATTAATGTGTCCGCCTACGCCTACGTTACTGGTATCTTTCTCAAGTGCCCTGTTATAATTTCATTATCGATACATGCCCTAGCTAGACCATACGTGTGTCTGTGTATTTCCTTTTCCATAAGTAATTTCGTCGTTAAATGACCGACACCATTCTCGTATATCAATCGAATAGGCTCCTGTAATAAAGCGTTCGCGAGTAATGTTACACGAGAGCTTTGCATACCTTTGCCTACTTGTTTACTAGATTGCAACTCGTGTACTTCCGGTTGAATGAATTATCATAATTCGATTTGAAATCAATCAAGTTGAAAGGTATAAGTGAAAATGGTGGGGTGTTGGTGAGAAGAAAACGCGTAAACCTTGGGCAAGTTTGAATTCAAATTTTCTTGATTTTTTAGAAAAGAAATTTCCACGTCACGTTTATTTCACCAGATTGGTAGGGACTGGGACCCCCCCCCCCCTCCTCAAAAAATGTACGAGGGATCATGGAGTAAAAAATGACGACTGTTAAAAAAAAAATGATTCGAATCACGAATGAAATCACGACATTTCTGATCTGATTCGTGATTCGAATCTTGATATGGAGCTCAGAGCCTCAGAGGCTGTTTTTGAAGTGAGAGTGAAGATGGATGCTACAGAGAAATTATGCAGTTGAAATTCGACAGAACAGAAAACTTCTGGGTCATTCCACGTCAATTGGACCAAGGAGTGGTAGGTGGGTTAGGCGATTTTTTTTGAAATTTCTCCTGTGGAAAGACAGAAGGGATGACCCCTTCACTCGGTGAAATTAACTCATCACAAAACAATAAAAAATCAAAAAAATTCAATTTTCAATTCCAAACATCAAAAAAATTTAAAATTTATTCAGTTGTCTTATTTTGACCGCTTTCTGACGTATTTAATGAGAATGTTGATAAAGATCACACTCACAGCAAAAAAATTGAAAGTTTATTTTTTGAATTTTTTCGAATTTGGATTTTTTTGTGATGAGTTAATTTCACCGAGTGAAGGGGTTTTTTCAACTTTTTCAACGGATACGTAAAAATAGGAGTCAAATGGGTCAACTTTACCAATCAAAACTTTTTTTCATGTTTTAAATAAAAAAAAACGCATTTTTTTGCAAAGTTTAAATTTTTTTAAATCGACTTTGCGACAAGTTACCATCCCAATTTTTTAATATGTAGTTCAGCATGAACAGTTGTCCATAATATATTTTTTTCAGAATTTTTGAGAGTTGGAATGATATGAAAACTACGTTTTGAAACTTTTTGAGCTAATTTTTAGTACAAAAAAAAAGTGGCAACACTGATTTATATGATATCACCAAAAATCCTTTCAAAACCTCTAACTATGGAAAAAAGTTCCATATTGGTAGGTATCGCGGTTATCGAGTAATCCACTGCTGAAATGGTTGATATTTTAGGTTCACTGAAAACTTTGACACCCCCTGGCTGCCTTCAAAAATGGGCTAGAGGGCTGTGATTTGCGCCATTGGTCATCCCTTCGGAAGGTCTTTCCACAGGAGAAATTTCAAAAAAAATCGCCTAACCCACCTACCACTTCTTGGTCCAATTGACGTGGAATGACCCTTCTACAAGCTCTGGCTTGGACAAGATCTGCAGTGAGGAATCATCTCAGAACCCAAAATTATCTTAAAATTAGGGACAAGTAGTTTTTGAAAAAATCCACCTGTGAGAGTGAAAAAAAATTGTAGTTTTGAAACGGAGGTAAGTGACTCCTATACTCTTTAATGCCTTTCCGCAAACAGGTTTTCTCAAGGAGAGAAAAATACCTAATTGATTTTAGCACTTCTTGGCACTGAATTTGCAATAAATAACCGTTTAATTAAACACATTGATGGTTATTGCGAGCGAAGCAGCAAATTTGTATGGGAGTCCTCCCGAACACAAGCGTAAGCATGGTAGCAAAATCATCGCCACACACGAGTTAAATCAATGTATCATCGCAACGACGACGATTATAAAAATGAAAATGCCATCGTAAAAAGATTCCAGCCGCGATTTATAATATTCTCGTATGCTGAATGATACCTTGGCATCAGCTCGTGTAAAAATTTACAGCCTTGTTGGAGTTTGTGGCGTTTCTAGACTGGCGTCCGGTTCGAATTGTAATTCTTGATTTCAACTTTTTCACCCGAAAGAAACAAAGAATCAGAGAGTGGTAGCTATAGGAAAAAAATCACGCAGCAAAACGAATACAAGAAATAAAGTTTAAATCACTGTAAACATTAAGTACTGCTAGGTTTTCTGTTTATGTGTGTATACAGCTTCCGGTAACGCCCGTATATCGGTTAACAGCAGCTCAGCATATAGCCGAAGAAGTTCCAGTCTCAATCCACAGGGGGTAACCTAAAAGACGTGACTATAATAGCGACTATGTAATAATTTGATAGGAACAACGTGCTGCGTGTTGAAACATATAAACCAATCTTGCAATGGTGATTTACGATCTTTTGGTATCGGTCGGCGATTTTTATTACCGTTTCGCGCAGTTTATTCTAATTAAAATAAAAAGCTGAAAAAAATGAAATCGAAAGGTATAGTTAGATATAGGTACCTTACGTTGTATAAGTAGACTGCGAATGCAAAGAAACAAGAAAGCACTTGCGGTTCCGAATATTTGAGCACAAGCGCCGATCGCTGATCGACGATCGCCGCGTGATACACGCGTATTATAAAAGCCGACAAGAAGAAAAACGCGGCATGTACGAGGATATGTCTGAAGACTCCTGGGATGACGACCGATCAGACTGACGATTGATTTGTGTGGTTCAGTTACCATACTACACCACAGCAAACCGTACCATATATCTTCGTACTCGGCTTCTCCTCGACGATTAATTTCGATCGATTATTAGATAAAAGAGGTTTCCCGGGTCCCGCTCGAAATTAATGTTTTGTCCCGCTGTGGGCGCTTCCAAGTCGACGGTAGATCCTACCGTTGGCTCGATTGATTTGCGAGCTCATACAGACCATGTGAAATCGTGTAAAGGTTCGGGGATTCCGAGCGAGATGAATCATGTTTTTTGTACTCTTTTTGGTGATGATTTCTCTGAAGTTTAGGAAACGTATCTCAAGTAGCACAAAATTTTCTGAGCCCGACAGAGAAGAATTGATAGAGTACTCAAAAATAAATATCAGCTAGAATTTCAGGTACATTTTAAAAATTCAAATTTCACGAAAATAAGACGCAGCTTTCTAGGTCGGTTTGGTAAATTTTCATTTCAATTTTTCCCCCAATTCTGGCCCAAATTTGAATTTTTAAAAATTCCCCGAAAATTAAAAAATGAATTTCAGCCTGGAGCGGACTAGCACATTATGTTGACTGGCGATTCCCAGGTGCCTTGAGACAACTCTCTCTAAACATGAGTTTTCGTAAGCTTGTGATCTCGTTGCACTCAGGCCTATTTGCTTTTCTTTTATTTCAAAATTGAAATTTTTAATCATCTAATATTCAAATTTTAAAATTATATAGGTACCTAGGCAGTAAAAAATACTCATTTTTCAAAAAAAAAAAACAAAAACATCACTTTTTATCTCTAAGAATACAAATTTTTGAAAACTTTCGCTATTGCCTCGTTTGGGCTCCTGTGTTTTTATTTTCAAATTGACCTTTAAAAAAATATCATTTCATTCAAAATTTAAGAAATGTTCAAGCCAAAAACCATACTTTTCACCTGAAAACACCTTGTCTTTTTACTTCTCAAAACAAGCTTTTGCCTTTGCTTCACTCTGGTCTGTTTACTTTACTTTTCATTTTCAAAATTAAAACGTTAAAAAACCCAGCATTCAAATTCTAAAATTTTGAATCAAAAGAAATAAACAAATTTTTAAAACGTTGTTGTTTACATCTTAAAAGCAGAATTTTTGAAATCTTTTGCCCTTGCTTCGCCCAAGCCAATAGTATCTCTAAACTAAAGAAAATCCCAGTTTTAAACTTCCATAAATTCAAAAATGAAAAAAAACTATTTTTTTAATGAACCCAACTCATTGGCAAAACTGGCATTTTATGTTTAAAAATCCATCGATCTTTCATTCTCCTCATCTGGACCGCTATTCCAATGGTACATTTTGATGCAAACCTCCCAAATCGAGCTTGTAAAGAATGCTTCTGCACATTGTGCGAACTCGTCTCTTACCTTACTCCACTTACCATGTGTATGATAATAATTGTGGGTGAATGGTGATAACTTTCACATTTGGATCATACCTATGTGTGGTAAGTGAGGTAAGGTAAGAGATGAGTTTGCGCAGTGCGCAGAAGCATTCTTCACAAGCTCGATTTGGAAGGTTTGCATCAAATATTTGCTTGATTTCTGATTGGAATAGTGGTCCAGATGAGGAGAATAAAACGTCGGTGAAAAAATTGTCATTTTACTCGGCTAAATTGGTATTTTTTTCTCATACCAGTCGACAAATTTTCAGTCACCATCACCACCCCCCTCCATTTCAAAAAAATTCTAGATTTTTCATGACAGGTTATGGTCAACTTCTTTTTGCAATTGAATACTTAATAAAAAAAAATTAACTGTAGGTACAGCTCGCATTCAAGTATCAGAATCTGCTTTGACTGGAAATGGGCTTTTACAAGAATTACTGAAAAAAAAGACACTCCATTGAGTAATTTTGATATTTTATGGTACGCTGATAAATTATAGCTATTCCACACTTCAGAGGTGTTTTCATGAGAGATACTCTCCCTAAGAAAATTTTGAAAAATGAATCAGGAGTTGTTGAATTGGACACTTCAAGGTATAGGAAGTTACATGGACTTGTTATTATAAAGAAGGGAATAAAATACAGTATTATGATTCTTCTGCAGCCCCGCCATCCCTGGTATTGTGCAATTATTTTGGTATAAATAGAGGTGCAGTTGTGAGTAGGAGAATGATTCTGGGAGGGAGTAAAATTTCGAGGGTCCCATTCGGTGCATCCGCTAGGGCCTCAAACCGACCCACTCCGCGCCTGAGCCCCTGAAATTTCAACTGGTGATGTGTGGTGGGATCTTCCATCGATTTCTGTCAGTCGGCTCAAGGTTGGGACATACTTCCTAAGTGAGTTTGGCTACTGTGGATCGGACTTTTAATACGTACAAATTACAATTATAGATGAATTGAGAATCACTGTTTTTAGATTGATCAGTAGATTTGTAAGAAAAAACTCGCTGATTTGTTTATTTATGATTCTATTTTTCAATTTTCTTCATGAAGCCATGATCCATATCAATTTTCCAAGTGACTAATTTTTTTTTTTGGTGAGCATTTTTTGACGTTTCATACGATTTTTTTAGTATCTACTTATGTAGGTACCTATTTTGAATTTTGGATTATTTTCAGTCCCAAAACACACCCTTAAAAAATAAAGTGCTGTCAGAAGAATTTTCAAATGCGTCTTTCTCGTCTCTCTTTCTCACTCTGACTCTTCATCTATGTACAATATATCGTAGAACGCTGCTAATATACTCGTACCTTTCAGACCGGACGTGGAGGGCGGTTATTTTTGGATGAAGACGTCTTCGTCGTCATCGTCGCGAATAAATAAGATGTGCAAGGCAACACGACCAGGCCTCAGCAGTACGTCTAATTAGTGTAGCTCGTGTGGCGTGTAATTAATCAAGCAACCTTTTATACCCTATAACGACAGAATGCTACTGCAATGCATCCGAATGGCAAATGTTGCGATGGCAAGTTCGCTTGATCGTAGTGTTTTGTTTACTTTTCAGTACCGAATGTGACGGTTAATTACAAACGCGTAGGGGTGATTAAAAGTAAATTCGAGCGGATAATTCGCCATTTACCGACAAACATAAGATAATTAACTATACAGTTTGAACTCGTCTATTCAGTTCTATTACCTAGCTATGAGATACACTTGAATTAAAATTTGTCTTAAAAAAGTACTTACTAGCTTTTACATACGTAGATAGTGGTAGAGAGGTACCTATTTATCTGAAACACGAGACGATCTACTTCCTTACTCGAAACATGCGTCAAAGATTAACTCCAAAAATGAAACCTATCAACCGGTTTAATTAAACTCACGACATGACAGCTCCCATATCCCTTATCCCTTATACCATAGATAAAACTTTTCACCGGATGGAATTTTCATTTGGAAAATTCATCAGGCAAGACGATGCGAAAAGAAGCGAGCAGGGATAGCCTGGAGTTTTGACGTGCGGTAAGTCTCATCGTTCGTCTTTGTTTTTAGAGACTTTAACCGTTTCGTGAGGTAATTTCCAAAGTATATCGCGCTGATGTTAGATTCTTTGTAATTTACAACAGCCAAATAGAAGACGGTCGCTGATCTGTCAGAAAGTTGCCGTCGTTGGACGAATTATTAATCGCGTTACAAAGTCGACATCGTTTTTACATTACTACTTACATCTCGTCTTCTCTCTCGCCATCGTTGTCGTGCTCCATATCCGTATACCTATATGTTGCTACCTTATACTACATATTAAACTCTACAAGTATTAGTTTTGGACCAGATGCCTAGGATGTATAGTTTTTGGCTATTCGACGTCCGACATGGTACCTGAAAACCGGAGGTAAAGACACGTGTAACCCAGCATCTGTGTATTCTGGATAGAAAATTTGCGCGCTGACACCGTGCAGCCTATATCTACCCTGCCTGCGTGTTGCAGTCGTGAATTTATCACATAAACCGTTTCGAATTTCATTCGTTGTATACGCGGCCATTACTGTAGGAGTTTTTATATTTATTGACGAGGGCGGAAAATGACCACACACATGAAGCTAGGCTACTCGTATCCTATCTTATATTTGTAGTTCGTCGTCCATCTACCTACCGTTCGTCCACGACAAAATTAATGGTAGAAACTGTTGCGTTTTTGCTGTGTTATTATATGTACCTATGGCTCCTCTCTTACCACCCTTTCTAAGTGTTTTCCCAGGTGAGCTATTTAGTGTAGTAAATGATGGTATACGTGCATGATTTTCCGATATAACGATGCCAATTAAAGTACACGAGTATCGTTTCATTCGGAAAATTGAAAATCTATCGGTTGAAACTTGAAAGTTGTCGTTGGAGTTGCTAATGAAATGGCCTAAAACTACTTGATATTGATTTGTTTGCAAAAAATGTAGAATGGTGAATTCCCGAGTAAAGTATGAGGTAACCTACCGGACATTTCCCCGAATCTTATTTTCTCCGAATCCTATTTCCCGAAACCCATTTCCCCGAATTCCATTTCCTCAAATTCGATTTCCGGAATCTCATTTCCCCGAATCCAATTCCGCAAATTTAAATTACCCGAACGAAATATTGAATTCCTTTGTCGAAGTAGAGTTTCCAATTTTTGATAAATTTTCGAAAATTCAAATTTGGCCAATTATTTACGACTATATAATTTGATTAAATTGAGGGGGAAAACTGAAATGTAGTTTATACTCTTATTTTCAACCGCCCAAATCAATTAGTGGTAGAGTCTAGTTTGATCAATTTTGAAGCCTTCAGCAGATTTTTGGAATTTCTCATTTTGAGGAAATTATTGGGCATAGAAACCCAGGGATGGAAAGCTAGCCGAAAGCTAAAAGCTGAAAGCCAAAAGAAGTTTGGGATTTTTGAAAGCTAAAAGCTATAGCCAAAAGCTTCATTTTTTCAGCATTCTTTTTAAACATTTATTTTGTTTTTTTCAAGTTTGTCCTTTTTTTGCTTATTATAGTAGATACAAATCAATTTAATTCTGACTTTTTTTTCCCTATAAGTTAGTATTCATTAATATTTTTTAAAATATTTCTCTCAATTTGATTCCAACCCTGTTCATTTATTCCATTTTCAACTTATTTATTATAAATTTCTGCACCGATTCTCAATTTATATTTTTCCTTCCTTTGTGGAATTTTGAAAAAAATTGAATATTGCCAAATTCTCCATTTGCCAAACTCGTAACTCAAAATTCAAAATTTGTCAAATTTCAAAACTTTCCGTTTAGCGAATGAAAAATTTCAAGAATTTTCAAAAAATTTCTCCCCTACTTTTCTTTTTTCTGTTTACAAAAAGTGATTTTCAAAGAACAAGATTCCATTTTAAAAAATGAATCCTTTTGAAGGAATACGATAGAAGCTCTTGTTTTGATGTTCGAATCCGAAAATTTTCCAAAAATGTTCTCTTTCCTTTCTCAAAAATATCCATGGTGTACTTTTCTATAATTATTGTAGCAATGTGTGAAAATATTAAAAGCCAAAAAAGCTGAAAGCCAAAAGCTAAATAAAAGCCAATGTCCAATGATTTTTGGAAGCTAAAAGCTAGCCATTAGAAAGTTTCATTAATTTGAAGAGCCAAAAGCTAAAGCTGAAGTTTCATCTTTTAGCTTTCCATCCCTGATAGAAACAACTAAAATTAAATTCAGTAGGCTGCCTTCCAATTATGAAACTGGATTAATTTGTCGTCTATATGGCCCTTTCGGTCGCTATCGGGTCCAATATTTTCAAAATCCGTTTCTACCAGTTCAAATCCTAAATTTTCTGGATTGTTTTTTTTTTTTGAATGAAAATAAAAATTTGCTATCCATAAATGTATATTAAGTTTGGATTTTACCCTGGTTTCCACTTCCTAAATCAATTGGTGGCGTTTGATCACTTTTAGAGACTATAGAACCCCAGACCCCAGTCAATTTTTCAATATTTCTGTCTCCGAAAAAAGAACGGGGAAATGGAATTCGGTATTCGAGGAAATTTCCGTTCGGGATGTTGGATTCGGATGAATGTCCGGGAACTGATTCAACTCTTTAATTACTTAAATAAAATATTTAATACGTTTTCTGGTCCAAAAATTTAATTTCTCAAAATTTTGCCTTATCGCTTGAAGAAAAAATAAAACGAATAATTTACATACGCTTCTTAAAAGTTTTTCAACTTGTTACATTTTTCTTTAACGGTTACCGATAAGAAGCTCTGCCTTTTGCTAAAATTTCCAAACTCTCACGTTTTCTACCAAAAATACCAAAAAGTCTAGCCCTTCGTGTCGTAAAATGCTCAAAACTCTCGTTTTTCATAAAATATTTCAAACCTCACTTCTTTTACAAAAATTCCTCAAAAATTTACTTTTTTGTTGAAAATTGCCGAAAGTTTATTTTTTTTTGCAAAAAATTGCTGAAAAGTCCTGATTTTCTGATTTCTGCTAAAATTGACCAAGTGTTGCTTTCTACCAAAAAAAAAAAGAAGTCTCGCTTTTTGTCAAACTCAAAATCACTCGAGTCTTACTGTCTTTTGCTGAAATTGAGTCTCTCTTTTTGTCAAAAATTGCTAAAAATCTCACCCTTTCGCCAAAACATTTTTGAGGGTCCAACTAAAGTTTTTTCTTGAAAAGGGGTTTATGTAGAACAACTCTGATGTAGAAATGAGATATTTTCAAAAAATTTATTTTGAGATGCTCTTACTGGGGGGGGGGGGGGGGCGAATATGGTTTGAAGGGCCGGAGAATATTTTTTTCTTGAAAAAGAAATCATTTAGAAAAATTCTGACTTAAAAGTAAAAAAATTTGATAAATTAATTTTTTTGGTCATTTTTTTAAATTTGGAGGTCTACCGACACAAATTTTCTGCAGATGGGCGAAAAATAAAAATTAGGGAATCATTTTCTCACCCGAGGTAACAACTTTTCAGGTTGGGAGGTAGAAAATTCCAACTTTGCAAAATAAGTTACACCCTAACCTACATTACAATATGTTATCTATACCCATTAGGTACAAATACGAGTAGGTACATCTCTCTGGTCTCGAATCGGTACCACATACATCTGATGCCATCACTTCAAAGGAATACTCCATTAATCACTCATAGCATTCAATCATCTGCTCTCACATACGTATAAAAGAACCCCATTCAAATGTCGTTTCATGCCGAAATTCACATCCAACAAACTATACACGAAATTAATTAAGTCACTTTCAACGATTAAGCTCGCGTCATTCATATCTCGCGCCGCGTCGCGTATTCATGCTGCGTAACGAGTTTCGGCGTCGAAGTCGACGCATCAAAAATAGGTACCTTCGTTAGCGCTCATTTTTACTTCAATTACAACCAACGAATGGAACAAACAAATAAATAAACAAATGATATTTCGGGTTGGCAAAAGATCACAGCATTGCGATGCGAGAATAGCGACATTCGATGATGGCGAAAAGAAACTTCGGCGTTTATTTTCTTTTTAATACGAACGATTCAAAGAACCCGCTATTTAAAAAAGAAAGACGATGAAAAAAAAAAAGTTCGCGTGCGTGTATCTGTATAAACACACTTGATGGTTTAATTATACGAGATTATACGTACATCAACCAGCCCATACATATTGAGATACTAGTATACACTGAAGGAAGTGTGTTTATTCTATAATATACCTACTCTCATCGTCGTCGTATGTCTCGAATATGTTCAGGAACTAGCGCTCGCGCCAGCTCTTTTACCTATTCACTGCAGAACAAGTTGCATAAATCAAAGTATTGCGCTGTGCTCTGCACGAGTGTCGAGAACTGAACTGCACCCTGTGATCATCTCACCGTAACCGAATCGCCATCAGTCAACTTGGAATCTTCCGAGTTGTCTAAATACTTATGCTGGATCAATTTATGAAACTAAGTCAACTCGTATATCCCTCTACCCGTACCTACTTCTAAATAAGTACATCACATTCTACGTCTCCAAGTAAAATTTCTACCAAAAAAAGCCACCATCATTGGTATAATTCATTACTTCCTGGAATACGCCAAATGATCATTAAATGAGCCATGTAGAGAAGTCGTAGCGAGTGGTAAAGAGTGAATTTAAATACCTCGAGATACGAGGCTATTTGTACTATTTTCAGCCGTGAACAACGTGATATAGCGCCAGTTTTGGAAAAAAATTAACACCTATGCGGCTGATGGGTTTGCACGTATTTTGCCGGTAGCTGTTTGAATGTTGCTCGTGTTTTTTTTTTTTGTGTAACATGAACAGATACCTACAGTACTCATTCATGTCGGTTCTACCTGGTGGAATCGAGACATGCAATTTTTACTAAGAATTTGCGCGTGGGATAATTTATTACGAAGGTATATGAGCTATGAGATCGCATAGAGCACACCGCACGTACATACAATATTCACGCAGTGTTGGGTTTTACGCCTTACTAGCCTAAGGAATAAATACTCCAATTATTACGAGACACTACCTCATGTTGCGCCGATTTCTTCTAAATACGCGAAAAACACGTAGTAATCTGCATACAGCCTCGGTTCAGTGTGGTTCGCGACCTTCCCTCCAACTGTTTGAGTTGAGTTTCCTCCTGTCATCGCGATATTATACGAGTAGGTATGCAGAATAATGACATCGATTCGATTGAGGAATGGGTATGGTATGAAAATTTCCAGATTCCTATTTCTAAGTGAACATGAGTATTACATGTAGGCTAAGAAATGATTTTATGGTCTTTACGTCTACACAATATGTAGAATACTTCCTGCAAAGTTGTTACCTCGGGTGAGAAAATAATTTCCTAATTTTTATTTTTCGCCCATGTGCAAAAAATGACAAAATTTCAATTCATCAAAATCTTTGTTTCTGCGACAGAATTTTTCTAAATGACCCCCTTTTCAAGAAAAAACTTTCTCCGACCCTTCAAACCATATTCGCCCCCTAGTAAGAAGTCCCTCTAAGTTGAAAAAAATCACAAAAAATGAAAAAATCAAAGTCAGAGAAATTTTTCTGAAAATATCTCATTTCTGCATGAGAATAGTTCTACATAACCCCCTTTTCGAGAAAAAACTTTTGTTGGATCCCCAAATGATGTTTTCTTTCTTGTATGGAGCCCCCCTCCCGATCTGAAAAAAAAAGAGATAAAAAATTTATGTCTGTAGAAATTTTTTGAACATTTTTTAATGGAAAGAATCTTTTTAAATCAGCACATTTTCAAAAAAAAACTTTTCTGGCTCCTCCAAATGATATTAGTTCCCTTGTATGAAGCCCCCAAAGTTGAAAAATAGGTACAAAAAAATTATGTAAAATTGATGTTTGCAGGTACAAATTATTTGGAAATTTTTCATCTGAGTAGAATACTTCTAAACAGACCTTTTTTCACTTCTTTGGGGGGGGGGGGAATACTAATTCTCGAAAGTTGTAAGTCCATAATTTTTTGTACTCCGTCCCTTCCCCAAATTACCATAAAGAATTTATTTTCGCCTTGTCTGTTCAAAAAGTCCCTTGCTTATATTAAGGTTCGGGTCTTTTTTCTATCAAATTTTCCCCAAGTTGAAAAAGTGTCAAAAAGCGTCAATTTTAGGCAAAATTGTCAAAAAGTATCCACTTTTGGTAACATTGTCGAAGGGGCTAATTTTTGCCAAAAATTACCGTTTCTTGTCAGAATTGTCAGCGAAAGTCAATTTTTGGCGAATTGACGAAAAGTTGTAATGATTTTTCGTCAAAATTCTTGGGAAGTAATTTTTTGGTAAAATAGTCAAATGATCGTAATTGTTGCCAAAATTGATCAGCAATTCATTTTTTGCCAAAATTTCCAAAAAGCATTGATTTTTGCCTTGCTTGCGCCTGAAAAGTCCTCTTTTTGCTTCAATAGTTTGTCAAATAAAAGTCCTGGTTTTTTTTGTTTTTCTACAAAATTGCTATAAAAGCTTCTTTTTTGTCAAATTTTATCCCCCCCCCCATTTTTTCATTTTTTTCAGCTTTTATGGCAATTTTTCGATATTTTTGATATTTTCTAATTGACAATTCCATAAGTGTTCAAGTACTGAAATCAATCTCTGGGTCTCCCAAGCAATAATCTTGGCTAGTTCAACTCATCAAAATAACTCATACTTAACCATGAAATTAATTCTTCAACAGATCAAATTATTTTTAAAAATTAAGGGAGGGACCAAATTTCACTTTTTTGTTATGTTGTGACGATTTTTTTATCCATTTAGATTTTTTTCCTGATGAACGACATCGATTGTTTATCAAAACTACAAGGTCGCAAATTTAACCAAAATGAACAGTCATGTATTTTTTTAAAATTTTCATCTACCTATTTTCTCGATTTTTTGGAAGCTAAACTACACCCTTGATCTTTGAAAAATGCTAATAGAACTGAAATAGTGGACTTTAATTTTTGGAATATTTCTTGTATATGTTGTGTATTAAATCCGAAATCAACAAATGAATTTCAGCACCTGAAAATTTTGCTGGTGGATTTTAGAGTCATCTTTAAATTTCCTTTCATTTGGTTCAATATTTATGGAATAAAGGGATGTAAAATTCGATTAATTCATTCGTTATAAAACTGTATTTCGGACTATGCACAACACAAATTGTACCAAGTCGAACACTTTGTCCGGACCCTCCGGGCATGGTACAAACCAAGTCCGATGAAAAAGTAATATTCACGCTTGGTCCGGACACTTCGGAGATAGTACAAAATTGGCTGTACCAACCCCGAATTGTACAATTTCGGACTTGGTACACAACATATAGAAATTTTAAACAAACCACTCAATATGAAATTTCAAAGAGTTTCAACCAACAAGTAGAACTTGAGAAAGAAAATCCATGTTCAGGTATTACGTCATAGTTTGGCCAGAACCAGACATAGCAGTACTTTTCCCCTTTAAAAATCCAAGTCTGACGATAAAACAAAGGTGTATCTAACGTAAGAAACCTCACACTGTCTACCATCTGGAAATAATCATGCAACTCCTTCACCCTGAACCGTCGTACCAAATTCAGAGTAGCACAAACCCGTATCAAATTTCAAATTTCTCACTTATTCTCCGGATAGTTAATGAAAAAAAACACAACTGTTTTTGTATCCCAGAGAGAAAAAAAATACTCCGAACGAGATTCAGACGTACGAGTATACTCTCCACCACACTCTATATGCTGCTTCAATGTTTCCACAATAATACAGTACGAGTATACGCGTAGAGAGCAATTGCGGTGGCTGACGGTGCTGGTGTTTTCATTAAGTTAATTTTTGTCATCCATCATTGCTATACGTTCATCTTACACTCGCACTCACACTCACACCCATACAATCGAACGAAAATATCGCTCGTCAGCGTTGCCAATCAGCACGTGTCAATTTCGATATGGTGCGTCTTTTTTGACACTTTGTCTGGAAAAACTCGCTATAGTATACGTACGCGACAATAACTCCCCTGCCACCTTCCTCGCTATGCATCTCGACGCCGCCGCCGTATCCCATTCCATACAAAAGATTCCCGACGCTCTGTATGGTGCATTATCTGTGGCTGTGCTCGATACTTCACCAGCACCATCGTCATCACCTTGCCTCGCCTCAGGTCTTCATGATCGATGATTTTTCACACCGTAGAAAATTATTTCTATATTTCGCTCCCTAATTACATCGGTTTCGGATACCCTTTTTTTTTTCAACGCCAACCATGAGAACCATGCGTTCGGCGAGAAACCGACGACGACGATGGGTATTTTTAACGCTTCTCGGGTGTGATAAATAAAATTAAAAAGTAATACGCGATAATTGAATATAAAAACGCCACACCGAACAATATTTATAATGATTACTCAATAAAAAAAATTAACCCCGAGACCGTATAAACGCCGTACCTTCGGCTTCAGCTTCGTCGTTATCGCAGGACTCTCTCATACATATTGTTTAAATATGTTAAAGTGCCTGCCTTATCCTCCTCATACGGTATTATGGGTATCATATACGCGATAAATAAAACGCTTCGACAAAAAAATACCTCACGGTGTAACCACACAGCACACCGTGCGCCGCCGCTATTTTGTTTTGTGATAATTGATAACGTGGGTTTCGTGATATTCTCTTTTTTTCTCTATCTTATTTGGTAAGTGGCGTTTAAGCTATCTCTTTCCGCGTAGAACAGGTTTACAAAATATCTGTAACAATAAATAAAAAATAATGAACGCTTTTGTTTTTATTTCAGTTTTTTAGACCACTTTAGCAGCATCTACTATAGTTTATAAGTACTCCCACGGTTGGTGGTTGGTGCGAGATACTACAAAAGGAAAAATATACGCACTATGATGCGATAAAACTAACGTAATTAGAATGAGAACACACCGACGTTTTTATTATTTTTCAATGTACTTAAACTATTGCTGCTCTTATATTCCTGTATATTAAAAACCTTTATTCTCGAGATTCGAGAAAATGCCTCACTCTCTCTCTCTCTTCACTCAATCACGAGGTTTAGTGAAAATTTACTCGAGCGTGAATTCAATATAACTTAGGTACAGAACTCTATACGTAGAGTAGACCAGCCACTTTATCGTTTCACATCTTCAAAACAGCTGTATTAGTCGCCGAATAGCCTTCCGGGTAGATTCGAGTCGTTGATGTTGTTTAAATTTTTCCTGTACTCTAAATACACCCTTAAGTAGTTATAATGAAAGGGGATGAATTGTCTGTATAAGTAGTTGAATAGCTGACCGGGCTTTTTCAATCGAGTAAGTAATTATTTGGGTACATAATAGGAAACTGGGGGTGGTGTTAGTAGCAAACGCCCAGATCGACTGGAAAGGTGAAAGGGAGAATGGAAAAAGAAGAGTTTGGTGGATAGATAATAAAATTTCAGTTACCTACTTAAAATTTGGATTGGAAAAAAATATGAAATCAGCTTATAGAAAAATATTTTAACTAGACAAGCTCAATCGAAAGATCGCATCTCACTTGAATAATTACTCACTATTTTTTCAAAAGCGCAATCAATCCGATGGAGTGTCAATTAACGACATTATTTACATTTTCTATTTTTTTTTTGGCAAAAAACATTTTCAAGTGTTTCATGGCATTTTAGCAAATTTTCTAAATGAAAAGGATGATATCGCACCTTTTTAGTCGTAAGCTCACATCTCAAAAAAATCAATTATTTGAGATTTTTGCACTCTTTTTTTTTATTTTCAAATGGAACTTGAAAACGGGTACACTCAACTTTTAGGGGTGTTCGTACTGTTCGTTGGCCTCCGAGAGCATAGTTTTGAAACAAACATCGAGGTGATTCTTCAATTTTTGATAAATTTTAGAAAATCCAAATTGATTATTTTTGATGATTTATGTGTTTTTTTTTAAAAATACATTCAACCTATATTTTTTCTGTGAAAGTGGTGAAAACTAGTCGTGAAGCTAATATGAACTTCCTTAAACCGAATTTCACCATTTTCAGCTCTTCTGGAGCCTCCAGCGCGATTTTCGGTTTCTCCAGAATTTTAAAATTTCTCCAAAATGCTTTGAAATAAACTGTGGAGTTACAAAAAATCGAGTTTTGGCTCATTTTCGAGTTGTTTAAGGAGTTTACCCACATTTGAACCGATTTTTAGGCGAACAGCCTCAGATGACATTTCATCAGGAAAACATTACCCACCCAAAATCACCAATTTTTGTTTGTTGGGAAATTTTTATAATTTGCACTAAATGGCTGTATATTGTCTAAACCAACCTCTTGTATCCGGACTCTACTCCATTTCGAGCGACGAGCTATTCTGGAGAGTCCAGTGCGATTTTTGGTTGCTTCAGAATTTTTAAATCTCTCCAAAAGACGTGAAAATTAATTTGAGCTTCTGAAAAATCGAATTCAGCTTATTTTCGACCTTTTCAACTCCTTTCTTTCGGAGATACTCAGTCTGGAAATTGGCCCAAATGTGGATAAACTGGTTTAAAAAAGGATTGAGATTTGGCCCTAATTCCATTTTTAACTCCCCGAATTAATTTCCGAGCCTTCTGAAGAAGTTCTAAAATTCTGGAAGAGTCAAAAATTGCGCTGGAGGCTCCAGAATGAACCGAAACGGTGAAATTTTGTTCAGGGGAGGTGATAGTGGCTTCACGACTAATCTTCATAATTTTCACTTACTGAATAAATAGGCATAACTTAGGTACTAAAAAATAAAATAAAAAAATAGATAAATCGCTAAATTTCCAAAAATGGTGAATTTTTTGGATTTCCAAAAAATCGCCATAAATCGAAAAATCAACCTGTGCTCATGAATAGAGCTGAGATTTAATGCTTTACTTAAGTACATAATATTTTTCTATGGACTAGAAAAAGTTCATATTTTTCAAGATCTCCACGAATAATGAAATTTCCTGACGAATGAACCCAATATCATTTTGCATATTTTAGAGTAGTTTAGCGTTCTCTGGTATTTTATTGCATATTAACGAAAATTTTACAAAATTGAGATTTTTAACCCTTTCGGCTACGAGACAAACTGACGGATAAAACTTGAAGTGCTTTAAACTGAGTAAGGTCGGTTGCTGCCCAGAACTCAAAATTTGCTAGAAATCGCACATTTAGAAAGTATTCATGTCACAAATGGCAATAAACCTTAAATTGACTATTCTTCGATTTATGACACCGAATACCATTATAAATCAAAATCAAGCCTTCTGAGGCATCAGATATTTCAATATGAAAATATTGATAACAAGCATTTTTGAAAATAGAAAAAAAAATGAGCTAAAATGAAATAAGTTTGCGTAAAAAAAGAAATTTTTGAAGAAAAACAAGGCTTGCGACTTCAGATGGTTAGTCAAACTGCAAATGTTTGAAGGTGATTGCTGGTGGGAGGATTAAAATTGATGGAAAAATCTTTGTGTTATAGAGAGCATTTTTCGAAATTTTTAAAACCCATGTCACAATTTAATGCTAATTTTCAATGAAATTCTGAAAAAAATGATATCATTTTCATTTTGTGACACATACATCTCTCTTGAGGTGATTTGCTTGGGTGAGTAAGTCACCTCAGAAGATGACTAGGTGAACTTTTGCGAGCATTTGAATTTTATGATAGATACTGTGTCATAATACAGCCCTCAATCTGTTTGGTCATAATGAGATGATAAAAATAAAATACAAATATCGTGTTGTGAAATTACTGGAATTATTTTTTAGAAGTTATCTTACAGATAATGAATTCATTGAACGCAGTCTTTATGACACAGTATCCATCATAAAATTCAAATGCTCGCAAAAGTTCACCTAGTCATCTTCTGAGGTGACTTACTCACCCAAGCAAATCACCTCAAGAGAGATGTATGTGTCACAAAATGAAAATGATATCATTTTTTTCAGAATTTCATTGAAAATTAGCATTAAATTGTGACATGGGTTTTAAAAATTTCGAAAAATGCTCTCTATAACACAAAGATTTTTCCATCAATTTTAATCCTCCCACAAGCAATCACCTTCAAACATTTGCAGTTTGACTAACCATCTGAAGTCGCAAGCCTTGTTTTTCTTCAAAAATTTCTTTTTTTACGCAAACTTATTTCATTTTAGCTCATTTTTTTTTCTATTTTCAAAAATGCTTGTTATCAATATTTTCATATTGAAATATCTGATGCCTCAGAAGGCTTGATTTTGATTTATAATGGTATTCGGTGTCATAAATCGAAGAATAGTCAATTTAAGGTTTATTGCCATTTGTGACATGAATACTTTCTAAATGTGCGATTTCCAGCAAATTTTGAGTTCTGGGCAGCAACCGACCTTACTCAGTTTAAAGCACTTCAAGTTTTATCCGTCAGTTTGTCTCGTAGCCGAAAGGGTTAAGACTTTTTTTGTTCAAAAAATTGCAACACTGCTAAAATGTCATCAAGAAAATTTTTCCCCTAAATAATTTATGAATTTTTTTTTTTTTTTTGAATTTATAAATGACGTCTTGTTTTGCCTATTTTTTAAAAAGAAAAATTTAAGTATTTTTTGATTACTGGCTTCACTTTTTTTTTTTGAATTTAGAGTTTTCATTTCAGCTTAAAAAATCCTTTTCAGAGATACGTTACTCAAACTGAAATTTTTGCATATTTTTTGCATATTTTCGGTGAAAAAATTGCATAAAATATTGCATTATTTTCATCATATTTCTGCATAAAAATCCCAGCTCTACTCATGAAGTTTTGGTGATGGGGGTTTCAGATCGCGCTTGTTCAAATCTGAGAGGAACCCCTCGAGAGATTCTCTCGTAATTTGTATGATATTGGAAAAATGCAAAAGTAACATATTGAAGTTTCCAAATAGCTTATCATATATATAGTCCTAAATTTTTTCTATTCTGTCATACTTATACTGGAACTGCAATGAAAATATTTTACACCTTCAATTCCGTGGTCGATGACTCAGGTCTTTCCGAAAAACAGACATGTAAGAGTGCTGACCAGTCCATCAAGACATCTTGGTATTTAACGAAGAAGATCTTCATAATTTTGGTACCATCGACCAGTGAGGATATTATAGAATGGATTCGTGAGCGAAAGGATTATCACTGTGTATTGAAGGAGAGTTTTTTAAAAAAATCACAAAATTAGCTCAGAAAGGCATTTGCCCAAATTTCTACATAATTATTTACAATCGAAAAGTGAAATTTATCTTCCAAAATTTTGCCTTGTGTAAGTATAGGTACATATTTTAAAATTTTCTTTCAAATATTCTCCGATTCAGTCCAGCTATTTCTGTCGATCGTTGTTAGGTACCTACTACCTAGTACCTACCAACCTACTGAACTCATCTGGCTACACTAGGTAAAGCAGCACTAGAATGCATCTGATATTTGGTAGGACACCCTGTATACCCTTTACATTGTCTCTCCATTTGTCTAAAATTAATCTGAGCGATGATACCGAGCGTATGCTGCAACTCACGTCTTTGATCGTGTAGATCACAGACAGCAGGAGATGAAAAGATGTAAAACCAAAGCTAATAAATTTAATTCGATGCGAAGGCGGGTACAATTGTGGCGACAGTTTTTCAATTTATATCGTTTACAGGTCTTTATGTTGTAGAAAGGTGCTATACAAAGTATATCTATTCGGTGAATAACCTAGGGGTATGGTACCTAGATCTACAACTATACTAATGTAGATTCCATACAATACATTTCGCGATCGCATTGAGAGTGAGACGAAATACGCGCGTATTTAATGAGCTGCTGCGACGTGAGCGGGAACTGCGTGACGTATGCTGTTTGTGCCCGAGATTAGGTCTGGGATGGCTTGCACGCGTGATCCGTCTGGTCTGGTCGCGGCTTTATTGTTGTCCAAATGAGAGTGCGGTGGAGCTGACAAGAAACAAGAGCAGAGGAGGAAATTAGTTGTAGGGCATCGTCATCGAACACATATAGTGCAGGAGGCAATAACGCACACTGTACAATGTACATTGTACATCCATACATAAGCGATATGTGTCGACTGCATTGCAGTCTGCACAACTTCGGGGGAGAGCTGGTTTTTATACTTACATATATCGAATTAAAAAGGAAACCCTATGGTCATCGCGGTAGTGATACAGCCAAAGGTTTTTCTAATATTGAAACCATCGCTAACAATGGTATTGACACATATACCTATAATAGGTATCCAGGGACAATACACCAAGCAGGGTTATGGGCCACTTTTCATACACGACGACGTGGCACGGGCTACGCTAGGGCGTCTCTTTAGCTCCTGCTCTGGCGTATATTAGCGTGTTAATGTCGCGCCCCTGCTTCATATTTTTCTCTTCTTTTTTTTGGGTTCCTGTAATAATGCTCTGGCTCTATACGTGAACATGAATACAATGGCGGCTTTATTTATCCGCACCATCGGACTTACAATGCTAGGTTAACTTTATCGAATGATTTTTGTGATTTATTAGTGATAATACGCGTTCGAGTTGACCTTCCGTGTAGGTTACCTAAAGATCTGCGATACTTTTTATACATGTTACAAATAAACATGCATCTGCAAATATTCATTCTGCAAGTACTATAAAAATGGTTTTTTCCTCTTTTTTTTTCGGTGTAATTCAGCGGTCGAACTAAAGGAGACATTTGTCGTTAATTCGAAAACATGTTCGGTTGCATTGTTTGCTTTACAGCGTAATCGAGAATCGGATTATGTAAATGGATTAAGCATATAATAATATAAGGATATGGAGTGGCGGTGTGTTCTTATATCGGTACATGTGGACAACGCGGCTGAAACCGAGACCGATTCCTAAAATACCTTATTTGGGTTTCGATAATGAGCCAGACAACTAATTGGAACGACGTGCTATGCGTTAAAATACTAGAAATGCGCGCGCCCATCGCAACGGTACCAGAAATTGGAAATTTATTACCGTTCAGATTGTGATTTTAGTGCACCGATTATACCCATATACCGGATTATAATTTGTGGCATGAATTTGCAGGGGAAAGGAGAACGAGTTCAAACGTAATTGGAATCGTTAGCTTTATGTAAATAGACTCGAGGCTGATAATTAATCTATGTATGTGCAAGAAGGAGAACTGGAGGAGGATTTAAATATGTAGTTGGTCTTTCACGCTGCCTGAGAGGCTGAGACAAAAAGGTAAACTGAAATTTCATGAGAACAAAACATTGGATTATTTGTTTTTTCCTCGCAAAGGATTCTTTTGAATTGACCCTCTTCGATTTGAACGAAATCAACCCCCCCCCCCCCACGAACCAACATTTCAAGAACTAGAGTTCTTTTTGAATTTTTGAAAATTAAAAAAAAAAACAAAAAAAGTTTCAAAGGCAATATTTTAATTTTTTTAAATAAAATTGAATTTTTTTGAAAATAATGTGAACTAATGTGAACAATACCTTCAATTCAACTCTCACATATCAACAAATACGAGTTTTAGGTCATTCTGAAGCCTCCAGTGATTTTTCAATTTTCTCCAAGAACTACAAATCATCCTGGAGAGGCCAATCTATGCTAAAAATTAGAAATTTTTGAAGTTCTCAATCTAGCAGAAAGTTGAACGGAAAAAATTTTCGCACCGTAACTACTCCTGGAAGGGAGATATGGAATGTCAAAAAGGGGACATTTTCGGAAAAATCATGTTGCTTTTCTCCTGTCGCTGTCAAAATTCATCACTTTTAGGGTTCTGCTGAGCGGTTGAAAAATTGAAAGTTTTCAAATCGTTTATTTTTGGATAAATTCGTGTTTTGAAAATTTTTTCTTCGCAAATATTTCGCCTTAATTATGGCCAAATATTGAAACATTTCATTTCTGAAGCTGTGGAAATTTTTTTGAATGAAGTGGTGCCAACTTTATTATTATTATTGCCAACTTGAAAAAAATCGAAAAATTTCAGAAGTTTTTGACTATTTTCTCGACTTTTTAGAGTTGGCTATAATGACAAAAAATTGGCACCATTGCGTTCCAAAATATTTCCCCAGCCTTAGAAATGATATCTTTCAGTATTTTTGCTGAATTAAAGAGAAATATTTGCGAAGAAAAAATTTTCAAAACACGAATTTATCCAAAAATTACGATTTACAAATTTTCAACCACTCAGTAGAACCCTAAAATTGTTCTTGGATTTCGACAGGAATAGCAGAGATCGACGCAGAATCTCAAATCCTTTCATTTGAGTCTATACCATTTTTGTCAAGTAGGGGCTAGAGAGAAAAACCAGAATTTTTCCGAAAATATTCCCTCTTTGAGGACCCATATCTTCTTTCCAGGGGCACTACCGGAGCTAAAAAACTTTCTGAGCATAGGTTACTTTCAACTCAAAATGAAAGTCTCTGCTAAATTTGGTCAAAATCCGTCAACTTTTTTTTCTCAATTCACCCTAATGGGACACCCTGTATAAATTTAGCTATCTATGTTTGGTTTTTCATTCGTATTTTATTATTTCGCCGTCTCGACAAATTAATCGACGTGGTTTGTTCGCGCGTATACAATGACAGATTTACTACACAGTCGATGTTTACTTACGTTTTTCAAAAGGTACCCGGAGATCACGTCAACTTTGCTTACAATCATTGTATTTCTCCACCATTCGTCTTTCATCCATTTGTGTAGCATGTATACCTTCGTCTGACGGACGGCTTATTTGTGCAAATATTTTTCAAACACGTCATACCTATCCCAGCTGCTGCTGTACGTTGCAGGTCCTGGTGCGATAACAAAGCCACCTCACACAGATCATAGATAAGTATACGTTTGTGTAGCGAAATTCTAGAACTGAATAAGCACACTGTCGTGTGTTTTTAAACAAATTAACTCCGATCTTGTACACAGAGTTAACAAAATACAGTAATACCATTTTTATGGGTGTTTCTTTTTTACTTTTTTTCCTATAACTATATTTTGTTTTCAATAATCGATAATGTAGCTGAGTGTAGGTGGTAGGTCTAGATATCCAATATGGAACGGTATCACGCACAAATTGCCCTTCAACAATGTGCAAGCGAATATTTGTCGTGTTACATTTCATTTTGCTGGTGATGAATCATGCTTTTGTGGTTCATTTCGTGAGTTCGAATTTAGGAAATACCTATGGTATGACACAAAATGATCTTTTATACATTTCAACACACGTACGAAATTACTCATTGGGGTAATTTATCGATCGTAAAAAAAGAATGCAGAAATGAGTAGCTCAGGCTTAGATGGACTTCATATTCAAAATTTAGCATTTTTTTGGGTCCATTTTTTCTCGATCGACTCATATTTCAAAACGATTTTAAACCTACAAGTTTACAAAGAAATAATTTAAAAAATAAAAAAATGGATTCAAAAAATAGGGACTTGATGCTTGGGGAATTGAAGGAAAAAAAGTGAGTCAAAAAAATCTGAAGAGTTGAAAATTTTGAAATGTTGAAATGAATCGTTTCAAAATTTTGGAAAATTTCCAACGTTTTAATCTACCTATTTTCAAAAATTCTTAAATTTGAGGCAAAATTAAAAACCAATTTTTTATATTATACAATACATACCTATTGGAATTGAAAATTATTGAGAAATGGAAAAATTTTTAAATTTAGTCTTTTGTATTTGAAAATGTTCAGTTTCGACGAATGAACAATAAGTATGCACTTGTAGTTGAACGTTAAAATTTTGAAAAATCAATCTGAAAAATTCAATTTTTTTTAAAATTTTGATTATTTTTAGGGAAAGGAGGAGGCATTAAAAATTTTCCAGTCTTTATAGGCTGAGGAGGTATTAAAAATTCTCCAATTTTTATAGGCTATCAAAATTGGAAATACCTACTTATGTTACTTCGAACCCTTTCTGAAAAGGTATGTTGGTAGTTAAGTTATCTATGCTATACAACTTATTAGACTAGCTGTATCGGCTTCTATGCAGCTTGTGCCTGAAATTCCTAATCGTATAAAAATATTTATACTGGCGTCGTTCGGCTGTTCATCAAATAATAGCTTTGATAAGGCCACTGTATGTGCATTGTACAGTGGAAATATTGACATTTTTTCGTGCTCTTTAAACCAAACATTCTATAAAGATGGATGATGGCACTAGTGTGTATTTTAGTAATCGCTGACGTCATAACTATTTGTTTTACTGATGCATAAGCACAATACAGGTGCTTTAAAAGGCAATATCGATCATTCGATATCAACTAGACATTTTTGTGTACCATTTGTAGTCAAATTGAGGAAATTAATAAAATCGTAAGATATTTACCTACACGATTTTGAACAGTTTATCATTGAACTGATACGATTAACTTCCGTTTATAAAGGTTTTCAGGTGGCCTTAAAAAAAAAATCAAGGCGGGAAATTAGCTTAATAAAATCAACGTACTGAAAACGGTTTAGTGACCTTTTACAACAACGTCGTCTTTGACTGAGGAACATAAATTATCAAGTACCTAAAAGAGCTTTGCACAGACAAAAAAACCAACTAAGTAGGTTAAGCTTTTTTTTCCCTTTCGTATTTTATATAAGACAAGCCTACCGTAGGCTCGCTTATTAGAAATTATCTGCATGGTCGCAATGGAGAAACTGCGTGAAAAAGACGAATACCTTACAGAGTGCAAAACAGCTTCGAACTAAAGCGTAAGAAAAAAAATCGCAGCATGTTATAAAAATTTTTTCAAACGACCATAATACTCGGTTTTAATTTGCTTTTTAATGTCTTTTCTACTGTTTTTTTTCTTTCGTTTCTTTTTCTTACGGTGGAAAAAAATTAAAATTGCTTCTATATCATCCATCTTCGAAACAGTTGGAGAACGCTAAGCGCGCTGACAGTTTACTCGGTAGGGTTTCTTGGGCACATTTAAAGTTAAGAATCATTTAACCGGGGCCTTAACAAAGAACGAAACAATTTTAAAAGAAGGTCATCCATTAAGCTGTTTTAACCCTCTTTTGTTTTATAAAGAGCGCAACAAATGTTCCAAAGCGAAGATAAGCTTCGCTTTTTTCGACTTTTTCTTATTCCAGTAGCAGGGCGCATACCTTCGCGATGGATTTTCGTTTTGCGAAAATTCGATTGCTGCGGGGATTTTAGACGATTCTATGGCCGGTTTTTCCTTTTTTTTTCGACTCTTAAGAAGAGGTAGGTAATTTTTTAACCGGCTGATGGAGTGTGGGAGGTTGGGATACTGTGAGAATGTTTTTTTTTCTGCTATTATAGCTTCTTTTCCTTTTCTTTTCGTTAAGACGTCGATCGATGACCGGAAACGAAACGTTTTGGTGATTCTGGGTCATTGTGAATTTATCCTAGGTATATTCTTTGTTGTGTTTTCCCTTTTCGAATACGAGTACTTTGTCGCAGACTTATTGGTTATTGAGATCATCCCTGTGTAAAGAAAATAACTGTGAAAGGGAAAGGTATGGCTGAGGGTGCTTTCAAGCATTGTTGAAGACACATTCGCGGAGATTTTTTCAATCCATATTGTTGTGAATATGAGAATTCCTTTCATTTTTCAAAACATTTCTGGCGAAAAACTGTTTTATTAAAAAATGAATACGTGGATATATTTCCAAAATTTGATAAGTTTCCGATTTTTTGGTTCTTTAAATTTTTATGAATTGCCAGGGTGGCTAAATTTTTTATTGGGGGGGGGGGGGGGGGTCGAAAAGGGAAATTATGTTGAAATGACAAATTTTGCAAGTTCAGAAAATCCATTTCCAATTTTTTTAAATTTATATTCACGCATTTTTTGGTTTGAATTTCACTCGAGAGGCGAAGAGAGTAATTTAAATTTTTTTATAAGAAACAACTTACGATTGAGAGAAATGAGAAAATCTGATATATTGGAGGGGAGAGGGTTCTTTTAGTTCTGTTAAGCATTGCAAGTACCATTACTATTTTATCTTATCTCAGCCACTATCATAATAATGATTACATGGTCAGAAAATGTTGGCAATTTTTATCATGATAGTAAAAAGGAATAGTTCATTGAACATTTTATCATTTGAAATGTCGTTTTTAAAGAGATACACTTGATCCGTATGTATTTAGGTAGGTACTTGATACTGATGTGAATGAGGGTAAAAAATTAGATAATTCTCGTCGAGAACATTGATAGATAACGCTTCGATCATCTTATCAGTAACCTACTCTCAACATTTCCGTTTTACAAACATTTACAATGTATCTATTATTATAATTTTGAAATGACATTTCCTTTTCCATTTCCTTTTTAAAAAATAACCCCATCAATAATTGAAAAGATGTACATGTGTCATGTCCAGACTATCTAACCACTTGATTTTATTTCAATGCCACTCGACATATCCCACTGGAATACCTCAGCTGCAATGTTTTTTAAATCTATAAAAATAATTGCAAAACTCGTTCAACAGTCGACTTGTAAAAAAACACTGACATTTTCAGGAATCCAATTTAGTATAGTGTAAAAATGATATAAGCAGAGCTGTCGAAACAAGAGGAATAAAATCAGATAAAAATCAACACCAATTAAACCTTGGTACTCGTATAGTTAGCTAGAACGCGGATAAATTAGCTTAAAACTACACCAGTGTATCTTTTTTTGCCCAGTCAGTGAGAATCATTGTACATACACAAAGCCTGCCTCCGCCCTACCCCTTGAATAGAAAATTTCCGTCATCGTCGACGCGTATTATGGCGTGGCGACGACGACGACGTCGAAATTTATTATTCATTTATGCGTCGATTTTGAAAACGAAATTTCGCCCGTTAGATTTAAAGCGTCGTTTATTTTGCAAAGCGGTCGTTATTATTCAAAACACTTCAACTTTAAAGTCGTTATTTTTTCAATTTCTTACTTTTGTCGCGCCTCTTGTTACTGTGAAAACCACGTCGAGCTGATTCGCGTTCATTAAACGTATAGTAATTTTTTTCTTGCTTGAGAAGAGGGCGAGAAATCAGCAACTTTGAGGCGAAAACTTCGATTAATTATATTTGTAGGTGTACTGAAATATAGGTAGGAATATTTGAACGAGGGTATAACCGTATCGAAATAACTACCTACCTATTTCTATAAAGAGAAGAGAAATTTTTTTTAAAAAAAGGGTCCTTACACGAGCGTAATTAGGTGCAAATAAAGCGTTATTATTTACGAGCTAGTCCATGAGGAGAAACATTGGGTCGAAAAAATCATCGTTGGGGTCTGGGGACTTTTCTTTAGAAAAACCACTACGAAAGCTCTTACTAAAACTCAACGTGTTATCATTTCATTTGAATGAGTTTTCGTTATCTGTCGAGAAATGCGAGTTCATTAGTTTCAGAAACAGGAGCAACTTGTTCCCCTTTTGATTTTATTGCGTACTTTAGACTGACTGTGAATATAACTATCCTTTTTTGTCACACCCTTTGAAAGTTTTTGGTTCCTTGTTGAATTGATTGATAAGCATGGAGGACCCATGAAGACTAGGTGGGTGCTCAGATAGATTGAATAGACGTTTTTCAAATATTTTTGCTTCTCTCAGGTGCTTAAGTTCGGCTACCATTGCCTCATATTTTTCTTATCTACCTACAAGAAAAGTATTTCAACCGACGCAAAAAAATTTGAACTGGACGAAGAAAAATTGATAGAGGACCTATGGAATATACCACTGGCCAAAATTCCAAATGCTCAAATTCATTTTTCGATTTTTGGCAAGTTTCTGAAAATTCAAATTTGGGCACAAAATTTTACCACATTGACGCAGAAATCTGAAATATAACTACTTGTACCCTATTTTCAACTTCCTGAATGGATTGATGATGGTTTCGAACCGTTCTGGAGCCTTTAGCAAAATATTTTCAAAATCTTTTTGTGCTCATTAAAATCCAAAATTTTTTCCGTGCTCATTTTTGAAAATATTGAAAAAAAAATCAAAATCCACCGGAGACTCCAGAATTTTTTGAAACTATCACTAATCGACTCAATAGGTAGAAAATAAAATACAAACCAAATTCCAGCTCTCTAGGTCAATTTGGCAAAATTTTGATTTTTCTGCATTTATGGCCCAAATTTGAATTTTTAAAAATTCACCAAAAATTGAAAAATGAATTTTAGCTCCTAAAATTTTAGCTGGTGATGCATTCTGCGCGTTTTTAAAAAAAGTTTTGAATTTGATTTTTAAAATAGAAAATACGATCGTCATTTTGGAAAACAAAGTGAAAATTTCATTTTTGTACAGATAATGAAAGCTTTTCGTAGAAATTTTTTTAAAAAGGGAAAATGGAACCTTCATAGAACCAAAGCTACCAAACTTTTGCTTTAAAAAAATTCTCCTGTGAAAAACTATCTGGAAAAAAACTTTTCTATTTGACCTCAAATTTCAAAAATAAAAATATCTTCGAATGAAGGAACTTCTTATTTTAGAAAACCTCGTTTTTTAGAAATTTTCTTTTCAGAAAAACGTCTCCAATACATATATTTTTAAAACAGGAATTTACTCATCATTGGGGGGGGGGGGGTGCAAATTTCTTCATTGCGGAAAACTTATGGAAAAATTCTGTTTCGTAAACAGCCATTTTTTTACCCCAATTTTTGAAAAAAAAACAACATACCTATTTGCTTTAGAAGGAGGGGGAAGGGGGAATTTTGAGGAAGCTTTTGTTTTTTTTGCCCCGAGCCCACAGTGGCTCTCGGTGGCACTGTACATAATCAAGTTGGGTACTTCATCTAGTACATATTTTTCCTCAAGTCAGAAAGTATGGGTACTTACTTTTAAGGTTTGATTTTCTCATTTTTTCGTGGCCTTATTTCCAGCTTCGAATCCAGCGACCTTTTTCTTGGCTTCGGTAATTTTCGATGGCTTATTAATTTCGAACGGAAAAGCTTCACTGAAATTTCACGAATATTCTCGTGACTCATTTTAGTAAAATGTACGTAAGTTATGTTGTATTTTGGATAAAGGTTCGTTTCCGTTCTCGAGCATATTTTTGAAAGGTTTCTTCTGTGTACCTTCTTTTATACGAGTAATTTGAAAATATTATACTCAGGTAGGTACCTAATTTTAATTAATTTTGCCATTTATAATGAAAAATTTTGACAAGAAAGGCTGGCATATTTCCTGACACAGAAACTAGAGCATTGTTTTTTCTATATTGGACCTCGATCCCTGTTCTCATTTTGTACTTATGTTTAATATTCTAATAAATTTGATTTTTGTTTGTTACAGAAGCTTCGAAAATTGAAACTTGATGAATAAATCTGGTACATGAATCTGATGCAAAAACTCACCTCGCCAATCCATACAATTTCGATGTAAGTTTTTGTTTTTCAAATTTTTCTTACAATACAACTACAATAATTGGTACCTGCTTAACATAACAAACTCAGCACCTGATAAAACCCTCAACTCCTAAAAAAAAATTAATCATCAACAAAAGTTGATATGGAAAATGGAAAAAAGACATGTAAACCGAAAAGTAAAAAAATTCTATCTCATCGACTTACTTTCACGAATAAAAAAATACTCATCTCATAAAAGTTGAACGTACGCCAAAAAAGCTCTCTGACACACAAAAACAGGGAAAGCTAAAAAAAAAAAACTCGAGACGTTCTAGAGTAAACTTTTGCTCTCGTAACGTCTCTTCAGCAGCCTTTGGATTTCTGTCTAAGAGATGTCAATTTATGTCTAAATTTTGATATAAATTTTACCATTAGTAACGGTATATAGATTTTATGAAATCTCGTTATATATAGGAAAACGTCTTATCACTTTTATCGCGTGAAATAATACGTACGAAGACGAGAACGTGGAATATAGATATACTTCAAGAATAAGGCAGACGGAAAAAATCAATTTATGAAGGATAAAATTGAATGCAGTTGCCTCCTTTGGTACGCGATTCACGTCATGTCAGATTATGCTTGCTTAGTTTTAATAAACGATTAGTTTGCTTCATCTCTTTATCATCTCGAAACCGGCAATCTTTTGAAATTTTCAATTCTTTACTGTTTACTCTCTCTCACTCGACGATGAATAAGGAAGTTTTCGTATTCGTTGTCATATTCTGAATAATCTGAGAATCTTTGCTGTAATATAAACTACCTACCTTACCTACCTACGTATGCAGAAATAGGTATAGATTCGAGAAAGAAAATTTATACAAATCAATGGTATCACCAGATATATACTTTTTAGCCTACCCATCGACCCCAGCTGAGTTATTTCAAGCTGGTAATTACCAAACGCGCCACACGTCGCTTCTCTCACCAGCTATTTAATGTAAGAGGGGAAAAAATGCAAAATCAGCTTCGAATTAATTACACGTGCCCAAATTGAATACTTCGGATACTGTGGGGAAAAACTAGCTAATTCATTACAACCTCCGCACAGTCCGACATCTATAATTTACCTTGTCTTGGAGTATTACACGTGAAAAAAGAAACTCCAGCATCAGCACGTCATCGCCTTACTTCTTTTCACACCCTAGGTCTATAAAGGTGCCCAGTGTAAAAGTGAAAAAAGACGACCTAAACAATGACATATAAAAATTACCACCTCGGTTTCCTTTTCTACGATGCCGACCATTATGTAAGAATAAAAGAGCCACAAAAAAATTAATGAATAGCGATAACTCAGATCACAGCTTGAATAAGTCGACGATTCGTTACAAATTTTTATTTAATAGCTTCCCGAAAATAATTTATAAAAAGCTAAAAATACCGCTTCGTTCCGCGTACTATTTTCAGCAAACTACGACAGGTCTGATTTACCAATAACCCGAGTGGAACCAGTTTAATACGACGTTTTATCGCTTCAAATATTGCCTTTTTGAACCCCCGTTTTCCCTTCTCTCGCCATCTTTTGTATTCGATCGTAGGTACCTAACCTACGATAATTTTGAACAGGTATATCCTAGCGAGGAGGGTGAAATAAAAAAAAATACACGACGAATACTTGACTTTTATCGAACTTTGTATTACTACGAGCACACGATTTTTATACTTCCCTTTTACGCATACGTTTCCATTTGTATACTAATATTCGATATACGTACGGTAAAAATATTAATATAGGAGCGGCAAGGGCGAGAGGGATAGATGCTCGTCTTTTATATAAATGCCAGAGATTGCTCCTCATGCCGGATCTCCTTGTTTTGAACGCAGCTGTAGCTCTCTGTGTGTATCGAGTACTGCACTGCGAAGACCTAAGGGATCGAATCGAACCTCGAACGTTTTACTAATAACGTATAATATTTCAGCTGTACTTCTCCTCCGTTGCTACTACCCCAGCCGTCGTCGATTCATCGACCACCATCGCAACAATAAAGGCATAAGGCCCTCTCGCCAAAAAAATCTTTCATTTCCGTTCCTAATATTACATCACGTATTGTATGTACTGCTGTACCTAAACAGTAATGCATTTGCATCTCTTCTCTCTCGTCGTTTGCTCCTCTTCCCCGCGTATGCTTTGACGCATGTGCCATTTCCTCGCAGCTAATTCATTAATAATAGATTATCTCACTTTTTATTACCGCACGTATGTATATTTGCCTAACCTCGTCCCTTATTCTACGGTGCACGTAACCTCATCTTTTCACGTGGTGTTGTGTAGCTTGTAGCTTCGTCATCAAAAATAACAAATCATTTTGAAATGCTCTTCGACGATGAGTAAGAATGTTGCAGTGTTTTGCTCTCGTGTGTGTAGCAAGAAGTACAGTGTGTTTAAAAAATTCCTATGCGGAGTAATTTTTCAGGGGAAAATGGTGGCATGATTCTAATGTGATTGGATTAATGAAGGCATTTATTTCTTGGAGCAAAATTTTTCAAAACAGAAGTTTTAAAGTAGATGGATAGATTTATTAGTGTTTAGTTGTTCAGGATCAACTTTCAGTAATTTCTCCAAAAATAATACAAATTATAGGTTTCACATATTCTGAGTCTCTGAAGTTTGAACTAAAGCAAAGGCATGGGAAGAAATCAGGGAAAAACTCCTGGAAATGAGTGATTGAAGTATCTAATTGAAAAATCAATGAAAAATTATTGAATCACTAACGAGAATCAGCAGAGTTCACTGAGAACCAGAACCAGAGTCATCAAAAAATCACTGCAACAAGTTGCAATGCTCTCAAAAAAAAGCTCATTCAATGTTGCAAATTAACTGAACATGCAGCAGTGAATTTCATCGCCTTTTCAAAAATGAACTTCACTGATTCTCTGAGTTAATTTCATCAATGTTTTGAAGTAGGTAATTTTCTCCTTTTTTTAAGTCTGTTTTTCTCAATCTTTAAATCAATTTCACTGATTTTTTTAAAAGTCAATTCCTGAGGTTTTTCAAGTCGATATTCGGATTCTTCACGTCAATTTCTGATTCTTCAAGTTGGTTCCATCAATCTTTTCAGTCCATTTCAGTAGTTTTGAAAGTCAATACAACTGCTTTTTAGAGTCATTTTCACTGATTTTTAGTCAGTGAATTATTTTTGAGCAGAGGGATAGTACTCAATAACTTTTTTTTATCGTATAAATCACTACGATAAAAATATTTTAGTGCTCATTTTATTGTAGTAAAATCAGAAAAATTGACTTTCAGTCGATCAATAAAATTGGCTAAAAAATCAGTGAAAGTGACTAAAGGAATAGTGTTCGAAAATAGTAAAAAGTGGCTGTGAGAAATTATTGAATTTGATTTTCAAAAAATCTGTTGAATTCAAACTAGCGAAATTGGCTTAAAGAAATCAAAACACTGATTTAAAAAAACCATAAAAATTTACTTGAAAACCTAGAAAAAATGATTTCAGAAAGTGAGTGGAAATAACTAAAAAATTAGCGAAACGGTCTTTTGAAAATTGGTGAAAAAGACTAAAAACAAGGTACAGAAAATTAGATGAAAAAAAATTGAGTTAAAAAAGAAAAAATTGATAAAATCAGTGACCTTAGAGTCTCTTTTTTGTACAAAAATGATTGACACTTTTATTCGAAATGCAACTTCGCCATTTTAATCGATTAAAATAATAAATATTATGTCTCATATGAAGAACTTTCGAGACACCCTGTACAGACCAGTTTAACGAGAAGACGAGAGATCTAACAACCCATACGCGAGGGGGTCTCTCGGGAATCGTTTTCTGTTGCCATGATCCTTTGAGGCCAAGCCGCGGAGCGAAAAAAAAAGGCTCCCCCTGTTTGTAATATTTTCTTATTTACGCTGAAAATAATCTCATTTAACTATTCGACTCGGGCTCGCGCCGCGAATTATCCAGTAATTTTTTTTCCTCCCGACTTTTTAGTCAGCTATACCCATGAAACTACATTAAAGGCTAGTTTTTCCATATATTCGATTTTATTCCACTGCAACCAAATCGAATACCGATATGATTAGGTCACGTGTCCAGTTTTTTTTTTACCGTTTAAATCGAATTACTACAAAAGTTTAATGAAGGGCGACCAATCCATCAAGCGGTGTCCCTTATCAAAAGAATGATTGCTTCAAGGTATCTGATGACTTGTTCGACCTTTTCTTCCTGTGCTATATTTTTTTCCAACTCAACGCATGCAATCAACACGCCATCGTGGTACTTTAACTATTTATTTATACTGAATATTTCAGATAGGAGGGTAAGGGGTGTTAAAATGCATCCGAAAGAATATAATCTATAATGCGATTGCGTTCGCACAATTCCACTCCGTCAAAATAGTACAAAAGAATAGAAAAAGGTATCGGTAGGTATGTCAATAAAATTCGGTCAGGTATCAACATTCAACAATAACGTAAAAAATACACATCTTGGTTATACTTACTTACATGAATACAGGAAAAAAAGGAGAGGATCTTCTCCTATATATCTGTACTACCCTTCTAATGTATGAGGAGAATTTTTTTCGGAATGCAATAAACCAACCTTCGGCTTTTACCAGGTACCTTTCATTTCTATTGTAACTGTGCGGACTTGTTAAATGATCGCATTATGTACCCAAATCAACAGTAAATTTCTGGTCAGGGGAATGGAACCTTTTATCGAAGTCATAAAAATCGACGAAAAAAAGAACACTGAATGCTTATAAAAAATGGTACTAGGTAGGTAGGTATTTTTCGATGAGTCGCACTGTGATGATAAAACCAAAGTGGGTACGTGAAATCAACGATACTTGGGTAAAAAAAAGAAGAAGAAGAAATGGGGAAGTATTTAGTGCATTAGGTTTTTTCTTTGTTGTTCGGGGTTTTTGTGTGGAATAGTCGAAGAAATGTTATAAATACCTAGATAAATAGTACAATTGGAAGAAGAGAATTAATTTACGACTCTAAATTGAGAAAACTATTTACCATTAACGCTGTTAGGTTTATTAACATTACAAAGAATGTAATAAAATCCTTTAGATTGAAATAAGGGTGGATTTTTGGAAACTTTCCTTTGATGGAATCTGGTCGAAAATATCCACTGGTGAGATTTTTGTGATTTTTTCCCCCAAAGTAACTCATCACTAAAAAATTACACTTGCAAGCCAAGTGCTTACTTACTTATTCCACCACCAAAAACTTAATAACTTCTGCTACCGCAGATTTATTTACTCGGGTACACGGATCGGTTTCGGTTCAATATCCAGAATGAAAACTAATACTGGTGTATCTCATTTAAAACGTAGGAATAACGAGCGTACAATGAGACTAATAATGCAACCAAACATAAACCATTCTGCATATGAAAAGTTATCGTGATCGGAATATTAAAGCACAGATTATTAGGCGTATTATAAAAGTCAGAAAGCTTGTTTGGTAGCTACTAAGCACTCCTTGGATGATTTATTCATTTCAATGAAGGCGAAACGAATAAACGTTGATATCTTACAATTTGATTACCGTATATGCTAATAAAAAGATGTAATCTATCAAAAACGATTAAGAATATTTTTCCACCCCACGCGTGTTGCTCGTATTGTGTACTTTGGTAATGTTGCACATCATTAATCACCTCCTCGATACAGTACAAATAATACATAAATAGGATTTCATACATATGGTTTTTTTTCGCTGCTTCTGCTCTGCCACCAACCAGATCAGTCGTGGTTTTTTTTTCGGTGTAAGTACGCACCTTTGTACGTGTATAAATAGAAAATCTACCTGATCCCGTGATTCTCAGTTGGTAATCCGGAAACACGTTGAAAAATACTGTTTTCAATTAAAATAGGTGTAACAATCCTTTGGTAAAACGCAGTGTGGCGTCTGCTTATCGATCACAAATCGTATACTCGTAAACGTATGTAAGTCTATAGTATAAGACTGCAGAGCACATTTCACCCCTTCAACCCTCCAAGTAGGTGCTTTTCAGCTCAGCCATTCGTAACATGCTGCAAAATGCACGCACGTGATAAAATTCTCACTCGAAGCACGGTCGCCTTTGCGATAATAAAAATCACCCGGCGAGGAAAAAACACGACGATGACGACGACGCCATCGCCACCACCGAAAAAGAAAGCCTGTTGGACATCCTTCGAAGGACAACATGCGGAAAGTAACAGTCGTATCGGAGGAAGGGACGAAAAAGAGAAAAAATACCGAGGGAAAGAACCGAGATGATGATGGCCCATTAGACCGTAGCAGTTCATTATTGTTGCGGAATGCTTTGTTGGTTCGTTTCACCTCTTTTTGCGCACCCATCGAGCTATATACCTACATACACTTTCACCGTATATGTACCCTTTTTACACCCTCCAGCCCTAGTACCTTTCGTTTTCACATTGCAGTATTATATAGAGTAGGTATAGAGGTACTGTACGATGACAAAACCTAATGGAGTTTTATACATTTCCGGTAGCTTCGTTTTTGTTAAGGGTGGCAATTTTTTCCACGACATATTTCTTCTCGATAGAGGAAAAAAATTAAAGCTTTTGGCCTTTTTTGATATATCATTCGCTCGTGCTACCGAAAAAAAAACTTGTCAGACGACTGGAATTTTATTCTTTCTATACTTTTCTTGGCCATTTTCGAGCAACCCCGTTTACGAAAAAAAAAACATCGAGCATCTGCACATTTTTAAATTTTACCCTCGCTTCGGTATCCTTTTTCAGACCCTCCCACCATCCTTTATGTTTTGTTTTTGCATCTTGGCCGAAATAATTTTACGCTGTATTTCGCCCCGTAGTCGAGATAATCCACCGTATCAAAAAATTTCTACGTGTAATCCGTTTTAATTTTTTAAATCTAAAAAAAAGACAAGCTTCAGTTGGCCAACCGTAAATTAGGTAAAAAAAACACCCAACTTGTTGGGTTTTCTATACAGCAGAGTCGCACTAGAGAGTATAAGTTTATATATAGCTTATTACGGAGGGATTATAAAGACGTCAGGTTTTTTTTTTTACCAGCGCAGCTGTGGCTAACGATCTTCCTAACGGAAGAATATTTTGGATCATTTTCGAAGCTCATTGCGTTCAATTTCTTATACACTGGTGAATGCGACGACTAGACCTCAGGCATTGCAACAACCATCTCTGTGGTGAATTGAAAAAAAAATACTGCAGCTTCAAACTCCTTAATAAATCTACTCAACGTCAAACAAAATTTGTATTTACGTTTTAGACCGAATACCGAGCATCGTATCGCCCTTATACGTGAAAACGTCGACTTCTATCCATACACGTTGTTTACCGATACTGAAATTTCACAGTTGAACATTTAACAGGTTCGTCTTTTGCCCCCCTCCCCTCCTCTCTTTTTCTTATTCTCGATTCGAATGCTATTACATGTGCACAGTAGGTAAAGCTAAAGGGTGAATTGTGGATCCAAATCGATATACATAAATGACGAGACACGTCTATTAGAAAATTAATAGTGTACACGAGGTATTTTTTTTCTTCTTCCTCTTTCCTCAGCTCTTCTATATCTATCGTATGTGCCAGAGATAAAATACATACGTAATACGTACGTACACAAAACATATATCACGTAATATACACTACGTACGCGGTAGTTAAATATTTGAACGTTATTTTTACCTTAGGTAAATTTCAGACTTTTTTTCTCTTTTTTTTTTCTCCAAAACTTCTTAGAAATGTATTCCAAATGTTTACCTATACATGTGTCTTTTTTTACTGATACAGATAACTGAACTGTAAAAAGATCAAAAATTTGTGATAACGATTTTCTCCTTTCGAACCTGGAACTGTCTCACATCGCGTGTAGGTGTAATACCCAATATTTGTCCGTTTCAATAACGATTGAGTTATTTTTTGTGGGGAAATTTTTGTTTTCGAGAGGCTCAAGTATAGTTTGATTAAGGTTTTCAAATTGGATGATGCAGTGGTGTTTATTCACGAATCAACCGTTTTTGAGCTGACAAAAATTTTATTGTTTGCAATTATTTCTTGATGTATATTCTCTACCTTTGAGCCAATTTTTTAAAATTGCGGAATCTATACCTAAACGATAAAAATAGCGCGATTTGACAACGTTTTGCGAAGGTGTCTTTGCAATGATTTATAAAAATTTCAAATAGATATTACATACTCATTTCATCCTTAAGTCCGCGATTTTTCTAGAAAACTTTCGTTACGAAAATTAATTTCTACTCTTTGGTCACGAATCTGGAATTTAGGAATATATCGACTTTGGGGGGGGGGATATATTTTTACTAAGTACTTACTCTTTTTTTTCATTTGTTCATTTTTAGTGCATTTATTGACACACGTTTAAGTTCATCTCCTGAATCGATTTTTTTTAATTTTCGAGTCGATTTGGAGCTTTTAGCAAAAGTTGACTTTTTTTTAGAAATTTCAAATTCCTCCAGCAGGTGTTGTACCTAATCAAATTCAGCTGCTGAAATTTCAATCCTTCAATAACGACGTTCATTTATTAGGCCCTGTAAAAATGGACTTTTGAGTCATGTTAAGATTGGAAGGGAGGAAGGGGGAATGGATCGACTGTAAGGGTTGAAAGAAATTTTGAGTAATTTTTTGAAACAATTCATTTTTTTTTCAATTTTTATATAAGCCATCTCGGATTTACGATTTATATTTTATATGCCCTAAAATCTGTTCGAAATGTCGAACTTATGAAACAAGTAAATTTTCTATTGTCAAAGTTGATTAGGTACATCATCTTCTGGAGCGAGCGATTTGAACTTGCTAGAGAATAGTATACTTTTGCTGTGAGCTCCAGATTCAGTGTTGCTAACCCAAATTTCCAAAATCTCTAGTTTTGGAGAAAAAAAATTCCAGATTACCTATGCTAAAAATCCTTAATTTTTTTAACGCGTCATAAAGCCTTAGGACCATATTCATAAACGTTACTTGGGGATCACTTGGATAAGTGGTAAATTTTGATTCAATCTTTCTCGTAAACGAATGAAAATGCCATATTTTTAAAATGATAAATCGATACTTCGGAGTACAATCTCTCAATTTATTAATAAAATTATTTTTTCAAAAATCCAATCACGCCTGGAAAAATTGCTTCAAAATTCATGACTTAGCCAAGTGATCTCTATAAGTAAAATACGCGAGAAGTGAAAATTTCTGGCCATCCTCTTCCCCTCAGACATTTTGGTTCAGAAAATCGTCTTAACATGTTGGGGTTGAATAATTGAAAATTTCGTATAAAAATCCAATAAAATGCATACCTATTTATCTCTAAAAAAAATCCCAAAAAATAATTAAATCCCTGAAAAAATCCCCGAATTTTCTAGTGTTGAAAAATCTCATCATCAAGGGATTCATCCCTGAGGTTGGCAACACTATCCAGATCAGCTCAAAAATGGTAGCAACCGATTTGGGAAGCGCATCAACTCACTACACTAGTAGTTATTTTTTTCTCAAAATTTTTTAAAAATAGGTAGTCCAAAAATTGCATAAAACATGTGTAGGTAACTTTCGAGTTTAATTTTAATACTTGTGAGGAAAACAACGTTTTTTTGGAGGTGAATCGAAAAAAAAAGTTCTCGGTGTAAAATTCCAAAAAAAAGTTATTGGGAAGCTGAAACTCTGAGAATCATTAATTTAGGTCATATTCCAACTATCGTCGTGTTTTGAAGCCTATATTTTTGACATAAATGTGATAAAGTGTCCTCTCATAGCTAAAATTTTCCAAAAAAATGTTACTCATTGTAAATTACAAATAAAATAAAAGATTCCTATGAGTTGCAGCATTTGTAAAACAGGAAAAATAAGAAACTTAAGAAATACACTCGAGTGTATTTCTTAAGTTTCTTATTTTTCCTTTTTCTCAATTTTTTGATTTAAATTTTTTTTTTTGTTCCTAAATTGGTTTTACAATTCATCAAAAATTGATTACTTAGTTAAGGTATTTTCTCACACACCGTACAACTTTTTCGAATCCGAAAACTCTCATTCATAAATGAAGGAGAGCTTTGAAAACATGGGCGACATTACGCGCTTACTCGTAATACATTTGTCGCCATTTTCGACGCTAAAATTTCATCTTATACTTCCGAACCACTTAAACATTCAACAGACATTCTAAAAGGATTATACGACAACCCACTCGCTAGAATAAATTCACGCTTTTCTCGATTAAACGATATCTTAACTTGTTTTGACGTACTAATTCTTGTTTATTGTTTCCATGCTCTCTTCATAGCGAACCAACCGCCCAAAAAAGAACACCATAATGTTCACTCGTCTTTAAAAACGAAATGACTAGAACTGTAAGAAAGAGAGAAAAAAAGAACACCTCATAGAAAACATAAATATCTACAATACCTACCTGCATAACATATTTGGAAGTGAGCAGACACGTATAACCATCAACATTTAAACCGTCAATCCACCTGTAAGTCTTATCCATATACCGCCTCCTTTTTTTTGCTTCATCACGACTACATAATGCACTTCATTTGCCGGATAATTCGCATCGCTAAATCGTGAAGAAAAGGGAAAAAAGGAAGCCTAAAGGTAACGTCAAATCCTTCATATCATCACGTCAACATTTACGGTCTAAGCAAACATCCTATAAGACATGCTATGAATAACACAGTATGGCAAAAAAATGTTACTTTTCAAAATCTATTTATAAAGGAATCTTAAACCGCGAGAAAAAAAGATACTGGATACTTTTTTCTTTCAGTCCTTGAGCGACAGCAGAGCACAGATGTCAGAAACCTGGTGAAATTGTATTATTTATACAACCAAATCCAAAATGGGGGCAATATTTACGCGAAAAATTACATAAATCCCGATTCACTTCCGTATTATCAAAGCAGCTCGTTCGGCTCGTGTGTGAAAACCGATTCCTCGAAATGGCTTGTTTGATTTTTCTAATCGTGTGTAATCGTCAATTGGGCCACCTATCACTTAACAAATCAATAAATCACCTCGTATCTAATCAAAAGCTTTTCTTCAAAGAGAACCAGCAAAAAAGAAGCCGCTTTAATTTATTAGCCTACTGTTTTGGTCGCGTAAACAAACCAGCGTGTGGTGTTTATTTTCAAGGCATGATACCTATATGTGGCTTATTTGTGAATCGAACCAAGTTGTCGATATAATTTGTCTTTATAGAGATGTCCCAAGCCCTGGGAATTTTGAAAATTTTCATAGGGGGCGAGGGAGGAGAACAAGTCGATACACCAGATTAAATTTTTGAACGAAAAATGAAGCAATTAGGTAAATTAATTTCAATCGTTTCATTTCTTCTGGTCAAATTCCTAGTTCACTTTTTGCTATTACGTGCACCCATCGCAATGTGCACCGGGTCCACTTCGATAAAATCGACACGTACACGTAGTTCACAAAAGTCAACGAGCTTTGAAAAAAAAAAAAAAAAAAACTTTCTAAACGCTATCGCCGTTAAAATATCGCCAACACGTACCATCCTCTATATACTTACTTACTCGTGACAATGAACCAAAAAGCTACACACTACATAGTGTTAGTGCAGTCGTAAACCACGCTGTAATTTTCAAAAGCTTTCTTGTAATTTCTCCTACGAACCCGGACATAAAAACCACCGATAAAGAATTAGCGAAGAAAGGGTTGGCGGCGAGAATACGTTTATCATTTTATTAACGTGTGTCATCTACGACGTATTTTTTTTTCCTCGCTCTTCTTTTACTTACTTGTGTGTTTAGAAGTTGAGAGCGTACAGCACTTGAAATCTTGACACATACCTCTTGATACATATCCTCTTACATGTCTTCGAACGAATTACGAAAGCGTTTTAATGATTGCTGAAAAGAGCTGCTAGTTTTCAACTTCCTTTTTTCTTCTCGCTGTCTTTTTTTTTCACCGATAAATGAAACACGTTTTTGGTTTTCTGTGCTTCGAACTTAATGATAGTGAAAGGATTATTGGAGAGGGTTGGCATACCCCTCCACATTTCAGTCTGTTCATCAAAGTATCCAGTTTCTCGAATGTGAATTAGTCCACGTGGAAAAAAATTACGAAAGTGTGAGCTCAAAATATATATCCAGAGCACATGATCGGATGAAATTCAACACTTTTTCGAAAATTTTCGTAAAAGGGGATACATTTTTAATAAAAAATTAAAATAGCTTACGTGGGATTATTTTGATTCTCTGATGTATCATTTTGAAGATTTTGTCAGGAGAATGGAAATTATCATTCTGTTTAATTGGTCAACGCTATAGTTTTCAGGAAGAGAAAGGTAGAAGTAAATTTAAAAAAAAAATGAAATTTGAGTATTTATGAAGGTATATTTTTAAAGTATGCTCGTGTACAATTCTATATCAAGAACCACCAATCGTTTTCTCAAAAGTACCTATACCTTCGCTGAAAAAAATCTCTAAATTTAGCTATGTACAAGGTCCTACATCTGTGTAACTTAATGCATGTAATCTCACTTCGATGCACCAATTTCCTCTTCTCATTTAATGGCTATTTCTTGTACCTGAACAAATTTTTCCATCGATTGATTAGTTATATACGAGACAGCACTGTTGTGCTATTAGTCGAAATGATAGTGCAAAACCAGGATCACCACTTAGCACATATTATATACGAGGCCTGAAGCAAATTCTGATCTCCTAATATACTTGTATCTATGACATATTAGTTATCGTCTGATGTTCCTACTATACTTACTTTTCCATTTGATTGTAAAATATATATCGTATTTCGTTGAAGAAGCCGCTCGTATCACTGAATAAATCGCGTATAAACTGCTACCAATTAAAAAACAAGTTCTAAAACCCCGAACCAGTTTCCTATTTCATTCATAAATTAACGATATGAAAGTAATTAATAATAAATTAACGCACGCGCGCGGTCTTCTATAGTATCATTCTTTCTATCGTAAATCTTAATTACGTAAATATAAGAAAATTTGGTTAGAAAAAAATGAATAAATATGTACCACATCGTCCTGAGCTATGAAAATTTGCCGCCGCGACGCGGAGATTGTTTACGAGTAGATACTACAAAGCGATGTATCCATGTGGATGGTACAGACTGTCTCAAAAGTACTGAGAGAATGGTGTGTTGATTTGATCATATGAGGTAGGTTTTGCTCAAAGGATGATTCAATTGGAAGTTCTGGTAAATAGGAACACTTGCGATAATTTGACTCCATAAGATTCCTTGATGATTGAATATAACTAACATTTTTTTTTCTATTTGTGCCCACACTGGTACCACATTCCGTCATCAAATTTCATCCAGTTTGAACTATTTTCATCCAACTTATGTCCAAATAATGCGTAAGATCAAGATCGTTATTTCTAACTCGAAAAATGACAATTTGGACCAGGTTTTCAGCCTATTGATTTATCTGTCTGGCTTCCAAAGGTCATCTGTCAGTCTGCATGTTTGTCTGGCCGGTCTATTAAGGTCATTGACCCATGTGTCTGGACTCTCAAGGTCACTGCCTACTTGTCTACCCTCTCATGATCATCTGTCTGCCTATCTGACCTCTCAAGATTGTCTGAGTGCCTGTCCGACTTTCTCAGGTCGTATGTCTGCTTGTCAAACTGTCCTCTTAAGGTCATTGACCTGTTTGTGTGGCTTCTCAAGGTCGCCTGTATTCGTGTTGAGGATCTCGAGATCATTGACCTGCCTTTCTTGCCTCTTAAGGTCAGTAACCAACAGTTCTGCCTCTCATATTCGTTCGTCTAGCATCTTGAGGTCATTGACCCACGTCAGTGTGGCTTCCTAAGGTCATCTGTCTGCCTGTCTGGTCTCTCGAGGTTACCTACACAGGCCTGTCTGGCTTTTCCAAGGTCTTATGCCTGCTTGACTGTCCTCTTGGGGTCATTCACCCGCCTGTCTGGTTTCTTAAGGACGCGTCCTTCTTTCTGTTTGTTCATTTAAGGTCATTGACCCGTCTGTCTGACTTTTTACAGTGATTTTGTTTGCCTGTATGGCCTGTTAAGATCATTGGCCCTTTGTGTCTGGCTTCCCATGGTTGTCTGTCTGCCTCTCTGGTCTCTTCAGGTCACTGACCTACCTGTAGGTATAGCCTCTCATGGTCATCTGTCTGGTCTCTTAGGTCATTGACCCGTCTATCTGGCTTCTCAAGGTAACTGACGTGCCTGTCTAGCTTCTCACGGTCATCTGGCTGTCTCGTCTACCTCTTGGGCCTTTCAGCAATTTAATAATTTTGTTCCGAGTTCTTCTAAATCAGATGTGGTAAATCTAGAAGAGGGTTGAGGATTATGATTAGGTAAATATTTGGGATTATTCTGGATGAACTTCTTGAAGTGATTTTTAATTAATTTTTCTGAGGTAATTTTGAATCAGTTTTTCGACAAATTATGTTTAAAGAAATGAACCTGCAAACGAAGTGAATAAGCGACTAACACTTCCTGAGAAATTTTGTGTATCAATTTTGAAAGTTGGCTCATTGCAAAGAAGATGAGAATACTTCTGCGCTGCAATTTTTTTCAAATAGGGTATTCAAATGGTAGCTTTCAATTTTTTTGCACTTGTTGTAAAATGGTGAGCTTTTATCTTGAGGGAGTAAGGAGTACTAATTGTATATTTTTTCCAAAAAGAGATCACTCTCCAAGAGGTCATTATTGTCACATCAATGGAACCATATTTCTGGAAAATACGAAAAAATCCATCTCAAAAATGTCCCTCCTTCCCCTTCCTGCACTATAGAAAATGTAAAGAGAAGAGAATTTTTTTACAACTTGTTATGTTTCTAAAATCTGAGCTCAACAAACTCTCTATAGTTGCAATAGATGTTTTAATTTCTCGTAAACATTTACGTCAGACTTTTGGAACACACTGTATAGCATATGACCAGTAGCCGAATAAATTATCTCGTATTACGCCGGTATCTATCGTCGACGTGAACGCGGCACACATTGTCGGAGACTTTTTCTTTTCTCAGCCGTATAGCCACATCCAGCGAGCATTTTCTTCGACTTTAAAGCGCTAATTTGCATTTGACCTGTGTCGCCGTCGTCGTGTGCGCCGTTATAAACAGGCCACCGTCGTCGTGCTATCTGTTCGACTTCGCGGTCGCAAGCGTAATTGCAAAGCTCTCGAAGAACAAGCCGGGTGCTAAATTTTATACATCTCTCGACCATCTTTTCGTTGTATAGTCGTAAAACCGCGTAAAAAGTTGTTACGATAAAAGCCAAATTTACGATATTATATCTTCCACCAGTTGAACTTCCATAAGGTTATATTGCACACAAACGCGCCGAAAGAGGACGCGGAAGCACAGGGCCGCCGAAAATATCTCTTTTTTTCACCTTCTCTTCCGCCGCCGCGCCGCGCCGTTTCTAAAATTTATAGTATCTACGTACACAAGCCTCTGCATCGCTGCCTTTACTACTACATCGCGCCAAAAAATATGTAATTTTTATCGCCATCGGCGGCAATACACTATACAATACGCAACGACGTCGTTATTCTTTACCGCCGAATTTCCATCATCTTTTCAACTTTTTTTCTCGCTCTCAATTTTTTTTTCGCGAGTATATATCGTTCTATTTGATCACCTGTTCGCGTCGTTCGGAGAAAAAAAGTGCTGTATACATAGACGAATTTTCTTCTTGTTTTTTGCTCGCCGTCTTTTTCGCGGTACTTTTCATTTTAACACCTTTTCTATTCTTTCCTCGATGATTCGTGTAGCTGCGTATAAAATAGCCTGAAAAAATCGTGAGCCTTTTAAACCCAAACTTGGCACGAAAAACATTATTTTTTAAAACGCAATCTTGCACGTGTTCTTTATTCGAGATTCTTTCGAAGGCGTCGTCGTCGATTCTTTTCTTTTTTACAAGAGGTCGGAAAATTTTTCAAAAAAGCTTCACCAAACAATACCGACGCGATTTATTATCAATTTTCATACAACCATGTGTGAGGTTGGTATTCTTTGCTCGTAGCAATATCAATCTTGCGGATTTTTTTATCATAGTGATGATGTAATGGCCAGATATTGCAATTGTATTCATCTAGTCTGGAGAATTCCCTGATGCGAAATTATAATTCATAATTTAGAGGGGATGCTGTACCCACCGTTGCTATGAGGATATGTCCTGTCTTCTCCCTGCAATCTCTGTTGCGTTGGTTTGCAAACCGCTTAACTTATGCAAGAAATTCCAATTCGTATTAAAACTAAAACAATTTGTTATTTTCAGGTTCCTATTTTTTGAAGTGAGTTCAACTACATAAATAAGTAGTTGAAAACATTTTTTTTTTCAGCATACCTACCTAAATAGATATACTTTCTTTTAGTAAGTTTTCTTGATGATAACTATAAATATCAATGTAAGTACATCTACATATCTCCACTCCGGATAAAGTAAGTAGGCTACGTCTCGTGTCGATAATAAACATTGATTAATTATCTGCAAATAAAAAGTTTCACGCCATGAAAATAAAAACCAAGCAATAAATTACCGAGGATAAAATAGCTAGCTCGTTAAAATCAAACTATCTATTTCGTGAATAATTTCCGCGATAATCAGATAATTAGATCGTAATGGAACCATTTTCTATAAATGAACTCAAGGGCAACACTGCGACCAAAAATTGAGATTGTATTCGCATCGAACAATTGGCTCGAAATAGACGAAATTAGCAAAGGCCAATAGATGTAATTTCGTGGCTCAATGTTGATAAAAATCATCGAACACGTATCGATTCAACTACGATAGTAAAATAAACGTGATTCGAATTATCGAATTAAAATTTATGAAGTGATGAGCTGTTGGGTATATGTTTAAAAATACTCTCATCTCTCAGGTGATAAACATTTGTGAAAAATAACGAATATAGAATTAAATATCTACGTAAAAAGGAAAACAGCGAGAAAAATAATAATTCGGAAAAACTATTCATAATTTTTTCTGGACCAAGGAACCATTTTTTTTTCAAATGAGAAATTATTTCGTTTAATTCTTCCTATGTAGGGATATTGGGACTATAAATGAGGATCAATTACGATGAAAAAAATTACTCGATGTGTCTAGGGTACTGAAAGCCATAATCCTGTATTGTGTTATAGGAAAACTCGACAGATGGGATGGGCACAGAGGGATAGAAGGATCAAGACTACATTGCATATTCAGAACACATCCCACCCTCATCATTCATGGCCGAAACCTTAGATGTATTATTATACAACTGGATATAGTATTTCTTATTTTACTCTAATTATCTTCTGTCTGACTGAGACTTTGACTCACAGTATGATATCATCCATCCGATATTTTGAAATTTTCTCAAATCAATATTACGCGATGACCATTTCAAAAAAGAAACAACCGAATTCCGCAATAACGTGAGCTGAATTGAACAAGCTATAGTAAATCTATCGTCGAAACACCTGTACCAGTGCATCTTTATCGACCGTTCATATAACGCCATATGGTTCGAATCAAAGAAATCATAAAAACAAAACTCGAACGCGGCCGTGCACGTAAAAGAAAGCCTGTATATTCCGTACCGATTTCATCGCATTTATGTACCAAATTGATGCACCAAATGGTAGTCATCGTATATGTACTTTAAATTACTGCTCGTTATAGCCATACTACGGTGTAGGATACCATAAGCAATGATTTTACGAGAGTTGCCGTCCATATCATACTTATTATATTATCTTTTCTTTTTCTTTCATTTTTCCTGTACTGAAACTCGTCGAGTGAAACGTGCGCTGAAAAATTCAACCTATCAGCTTCTCATTTGAAAAGCTTCCTCAGAGGCATGTACGCGAAATGGAAATAAAAAGGTTGCGTAAATATTTTGTCCGTCGTCGTGTTTGATGTGTTCAAATAAAAAAGAGAGGTAAGACACCTCGAAATATCACGTTACCTACTTCGATTCAATATTATGCACATAACGCAGACAAGTTTTCAAATGACCTTTTTGTATTACGAAATGCGAATATTGTAGGGTTGTATAGGGGCTCTTTATCTACATATATCTATTCTATGTCTTATTTACCTGTTCCCCTTTATCCTTTTCATTTATCATAGTGATAAAAAGTTTAGTTGCTGTATCAATATTGAATTTAGACAGACTTTCATTGATATTATTTGGTTGGGTTGGTGAAAATTGAACGTTTCAAATTGCACGTGAAAAATTGCACGTGTGGAATTGCACGTATACAATTGAACGTGTGTGATAATTGCACGCATGTGAAAATAGAACGTTTACAGCGTTCAATTATTACGTTCAACTATGTGTATTGTTCTGAAAAGACTAAAAATTAAGTTCAGGCCCTATAATTTTGGTCAGTGCACATTGAGCACCCTCTCGACCGCTTTAGGGAGTTGTCGCGAAATTCCATGAGTTCGATTTCAAAAGTAAATTTTTTATCTGCTCATAAATTCCAGAAAAAATGAAAAAAATTCAAGTAATACCGTAAATTTAACATGAGGTCGATTTCAGACGGTTTCAACATGTTCAAGGGGCCGGTAGCCATATTTCGAACGTTCAAAAGTTGATTTAGACGGTTTTTATTGTCGTCGTCGTGGTTCCTTGTCCTTTACAGGACATTGGAAATCGCATTTTTGTGGTACTCTAACAGAGTGAGGCGAATGCCTATTGCCACTGCGATTATTCTGGGGAATCGACGTTGAAATTTCAAAAATACAACCGGAGGTTCCAGTTCCAGAACGCCTTGAAACCGTCTCCAATTGACTCAGCATGTTGAAGTAAATTTTAGCTTTCCACCTTCTTTGAGTAACATTTTGCGAAAATTTCAACTTACAAAAATCCGCTGGAGGCTCCAGAACTGCTCAGAAGTCAGAACGTTTTGAAACTGTATTTTGGGTTGGTGAAAATCTCACATTATTAAATCATTTTGAGACGTTAAATTTGCCGACGTTCTATTTTCACATGCGTGCAATTATCACACACGTTCAATTGTATACGTGCAATTTCACACGTGCAATTTTCTTACGTGCAATTTCATACGTGCAATTTGCCGGTCCCCTATTTGGTTGCTGCTTCTTTTTAGCTGGGGGGGGGGGGTACTTTTTTTGTATTAAATGAATTGAATAATGTTGCAATTTCTGAAGAGATTATTAGGGTCCATTTAAGTAGGTATATTATGAAATTGAAAGCTTAATGTAGGTTTTATCTTTTCAGTCTTTTCATTTTTTTTTTGCCTGACTATTGAAATTAAGAAAGATGTGAATATACGATTCAAGTACCCACCTCCTTGTTTGATCCATCCTGCATATATCTTAAAATCTTCATTCCATTTTGGTCTCGATTCTGAAAACCATTTTTTTTTTTTTTTTTTTTTGGAAAATACTGCCTTTTAAGTTTAACTAAACAAAATATAAATATTGTTGAAAGGAACTATCCAACACTATGTGTATAAAATGTTGAACAATTGAGAACAAACTTTTGAGGCAACATTTCTTGAGAGTTAGGATAGGTGATGTGCTCGTAAGACGTGAACCTCAAAATTCGTTGAAAATCACATCTTCTTCGTAGTTTTACAATCCACTATTTCACGTTTTTGCATTATTTCCAATCCTTTGATTTGTTTCATTTTCATCGAAAAACCACAAAAGATGAAACTTACCCCCTCAGCTCCTACTCAAAAATTGAAATGTTCACCTTTCTACAAGTACATTTCAATCATTAGATTTTGGCCCATTATCTTCAAGAAAAACGTACTCTATAATAGTTTCGACCCCCCCCCTCACCACTCTATAATCCCCATAAATTTCTAAAAGTAATCCCAAACCCGTTTGTGGGTAAAACTCCGCAAAATAATGAATTTTTTTGAAAATGAAATTTTTCAAAAAAAATCCTCACACTGATTGAGATTTTTAAAAGAAATTACCATTTCTTTTTTTTGACAGAGAGAGAGGATTTTTCAACTTTAGAGGCCTCTAATAAGAGAGTAAAGGACCGAGGGAGCCTTGTCTCTTGAAAAGAGAGATATCAGAAGATAAAAAATAAGGATTTAATTATTTTCTCACTCGAGAGAACAAGTCTGGTTGGGAGGAGGGAGTATGTGCGTTTTTTGTCAAATTCGAAGCATTTTTGTTACAGATAAAATTTTGCAGAAAATGAAAATTTATTTGAATTTCTCCATATAAAAATCTATTTTATCAGATCAACCAAAATGCAAGAGGAGAATAAGTTGGCTACTTGTATACCTACCCAAAAACAACAGAACGAAACTTCGGCCGCATTTGACAGCATGTAGATAGGTAGATACTAGATATGTATAAAGGTATGTGAAAGCTAGTCCAAAATTCAAAATTTCATTCATCATTGGCATCTGGTGGCACGATAGTTGCGGCGCGTTAATTTATCAGCTTGAAATTACAACTTGTGATAATACGCACGTAAATGTCGTTAAAATACATCACCGTTTCCATATCCACATAGTTAAAATTATGATACACTGTACAGTACACATATCTGAGGTACAGATGTGAAAAATAGCTACTTGATCTTTCATAATAATATATCTACATACGTGTATTCCTATAGGTAGGTAGTAGGTAGGTAGGTATGGAAAAGTAGAAATGCAGCACAGAGCGCCTCTGCCTCAAATACCGCCATCATAGTCGGCTTAGCCGTATGCCCCCTCTCTGCACTGACACATGTATGACGAAAATATTTTTTAAAAAACATCTGTAAACAGTCACAAATCATTTTCGAAACGAGTAGCGTCGGTGCCGGTGTCGGACACGCTTCTAAACGTATCCATATTATTTCTACACGACAACGACAGCATAGCTGGCGTGTGGTTAAAGAGCTACTGAAATACGGTGATATTTTCCCTTAGCACTAGATACTTATCATTGTAGAATAGATATACACATAAACGTATACCTGTGACAATCTAGGTATACGAGTATGTAGGTAGTCGCTAATAATGGAGACATTTTTCATTACTAATTTTCGTCAAGTCCAAAAGTACATCCTTCGTCATCAAAAACACGTATACTATAATTTTTTGGTCCATTAAGTCGAGCCTTTATTAATACGAATGCGGACGCGCGTATTTACTAAACTGTTATTACCACATCCTGGCACGCTCGCCAAAGCCTCCACTTCCGGTAAGCCTTACCATACTATACACTGCGAACCGAAGCATCATCGTCGTCTATCAAGAAGACGTATTACCAGAGTAAGTACTTAGACTTGGTTTTCATTAAGTTTCTCATCTCGATTCTACCTTTTCTTCTTCGTAGACTAAATAGGTGTTTTGTTGTTTTATGGAAGAAAATTCGTGTAGTGGGAATAGAGCTTTTATTTTGACATTTGAAAGGACAGAGAAGTCCCTTCAAATATTGACAGAGGCACCCTGTTGATACTAGGCTTTTTATTTATTTATTTATTTATCCTATCTAGTTATAAGTCCAAATATACGAGAGAAAAAATCGACAGATATTTGATAGAGGACACTGTGTATAATTAGGTATAGCAGATCTGTCTCATTTGGTATAAAATGTGCGTCTACGACGAGCATATAATGTACCTTATTCGATAATACAATAGCTCATTTCTGCTTATTCAATCAGAACCATCGCCAGAATACCTAATTTTCCCATTCGTATTCCGTTAAGCGAAACGTATAGTGTACAATATTATACGATCGCAACAGCAGGTATCGCGTTTTGATTTTGTTTTACGATTTGGTAACGTTCGATTTCTCGACCATTGATTGCGTGCTCAATATAGATACATTCCTTATACGTGAAATACGAAACAGGTAGGCATAGGTATATCCAGATTTACGTACCTATATAGCCAATTTCCATACTCCATAGAGTGCTCGAAGAAGTGCCACTTGGAGGAAGACGGGGGGGTGGGGGAGATAAACCACACGAGGGTATACCTAAAACCCACACCTGTAGCGAACGATTTACGTATTTTTTGGTTCAAATTGCGCGCAGCCCAGCGCGTTAATTTTAAACCATACCACGTGATACGTAATTTGAAAAAATATATAATCGAATCTGGTCTATAAATAATTCAACGTCTCGTTTGAATTATTCGTACACCTCGACTGCTGGCGATGAAATTACATCGACTTGAACTTTTGAAATTTAGTTATAACGAATGATCCGACCAGGGCTGGCGAGCGATGAGGTGCTCCGCGCTACACCGTTCGTCGCGCCATTTAATATGTAAATTCGACTATTGAGCATATTTTACGCTCCGCTATACAAATAGTGAAACCATTCAAAAATTCGAAACCAATTAAATACCGCATTTCGAGTTACATTGTTTGCCTTACACGCAACGTGCTTATTACCGAGCGATATGCATTTGCACGAAATCGCCGAAAGATACGATACACCGTCGAGAAGGGAAATTACGACGATAATTATCTCGCGAACGCCACCAAGCCACGCCGCCACGCCGCCGCGTCGTTATCGCCACCGCAACCTGTCTCACCTATAGAAAAATTAATGGAATGAGAGGAGAGAACTCGTCGTGATATTTTGGTTTCGTGTTCGTTTTCTACCAATAAGTTACAGTTTGGTATAGCACCTTGTTCTGGTATTTGTATGGTTTTATAATATGGCTTATTGGAAAAATCAAGCAAAGAAGTCCAACTTTCGATTTCTACCAAAAATTGGAAAAAGTCTCGCTTTTTGTCAATTTTTCTGAAAAGTCTCGTTTCTTGATAAAAATCGATGAAAATTGTCGTTTTTTGGCGAAAAATTCCAAAAAATTTTATTCTTCTCAAAAAACTGCTTAAAATTTTGGTTTTTACAAAATGTTGTGCAAAAGTCACACCTTTTGGGACAAAAATATCGAAAAAGTAACACTTTTTTGTCAAGTGTCAAAAAGTCCAGATTTTTGCCAAAAATTGGAAAAATTCTTGCATATTTTACCAAAACTGCTAAAAATCTCTCTTTTATATCTACCAAAAAATTTCGAAAAATTTTCATTTGAAGAGTGATATTCCAAAACTCGCTTTGTCCATTTTCACAACTTTTCAGGAAAGAGGAAAAACAGTTTCCCTTTAAACGGGTAAATTGGCTTTTTAGGCGAGTTTAGCACTTTATTTGGGTGGATTTATGATGTAGGAGTGTAGGTATACACTTCATCCACTAAATACTGCTGAAAAAAATTTCAATAAAAATGAACAAAGCGCGTTTTGGAACATAATTTTTTTTTAAATATTCAGTGAATTGGCTATTTAGGTGAGTTCAACACCTCATTTTGGTAGGTTGATGGTGTAGGAATGTGAGTTAATACTTCATCTACCAGGTACCACTGAAAACTCAACTTTGATAAAAATGGACAAAGCGAGTTTTGGAATATCACTCTTCATTTTCTTTCATAAATTGCCAAAAAGACTGTCCAACTTTCGTTTTCTGCCAAAAATTGGAAAAAGTCCTGCTTTTTGTCAGATTTTCCAAAAAGTTTCGTTTCTTGATAAAAATTGTTTTTTGGCAAAAAATTCCAAAAAATTTCACTCTTCTCAAAAAACTGCTAAAAATCTCGTTTTTTTTCAAAAAGTTGCTCAAAAGTTGCACTTTTTGCGACAAAAATGGCGAGAAAGTAACACTTTTTTGTCAATTGTCAAAAAGTCCAGCTTCTTGCCAAAAATTAGAAAAATTTTTGCTTATTTTTACCAGAATTGTAACTAAAAAGCCTCGGTTTTTTTTCCACAAAGATGCGAAAAATTTTCATTTTCTGTCATAAAAATTGCCGCAGCTTCAGTTGCTAAAAAGTTTCGCATGCCAAAGTTTTGATCCATGTTTCATTATCAAATTTTAATTAGAATGTTTTTTTTTAAATAATTTTTTTGCCTGAAATTCAATTTTAAAGTTTTGTTTTTTTTTGTGATTTTTTCTGCACAACAATTTTTTGCTCAACGTTTTGTATTTTATTTTCTTTTTTTCATTTTTTTTCCATTATTAATAAAGTTATATTTTTTAGGGGGGGGTGGTTGTGAAATTTGGTGACATGTCAGAAAAATTTACCCATTCGCGCCCCTGTTTCCAAGTATTTCAAGATCGCCGAGTACGATTGACTGGTCCATTTCAAATAATGATCCCCTGTTCATTGAAAGACAAATTTTTCTACTCGAATATGCTGAATTTCGGTTCAGAATTAGTCATAAAATGTCATGAAAAAAAAATTGGGAATCATTTTTTGGCTGAAGTTTGAGCCAAAAAAATGGAAAATTTTCATTACAAGGGAGTATCTACTATTGTGAAAATATAAAATAGAAAAGTGGATTCTTCGCATCGACAATTCCCTCCCCCCCACACACATACATACACGCTCACAAGAAATATCTACTCGATTCGTGACAGAAAATTTAAAAAACAATCTAAATGACTTGAAAATATTGCTAGATTAACGCATTAAAATTGCTGCGAATTAACAATAGATGAAAATTTAGCAGAAATTGCAGCTGTATGAAAGCACTGTAAATCTCTATGAAATTGCTGACATTTTTCATTTTCAGTAAAAATTGGCAGAGATTTTCTCAAAAAGAGTTTCAAATATGTTAGAATGATGGGAAAACGCAAGAAAATCATTAAAATTGATAAAAAGTAGTGAAAGTTCATAATTTGTTTCATTTTTCTTGTGTTTGATTTTCAAATGATTTTACGTAAGTATTTTAAACCTATCTTCGTGCAGTCTTTCGCAAGTTTTACAAATTTCCTTAAGTAGGTACATACTTTTTGGTAACGTGAATTGATTTTTATATTGAAGTAGTTGTGTTTTTATATTAAGACGTATACATATCATTTTCACCATTTTTTTATTACAAAATTAGGTATCATACCGTTTTCATCTAATTTCACTAAAAATAATTTATCACTTTTTGGGAACTGCATTGATTTTTTTTGTAGGTAGGTAGGTAGGTAGATACCTTGTATTTTTATATAATTTCACTATTTGTATTTTTTAATACTTTTTCTTGAAATTTTTGACAAATTCCATCAATTTAATGGTAACTTATACATACAATGGGTTTGCTTCTTCTAAATTTTGTCGAGTTTCACTGAAAATTTCATCATTTTTTTGTTAGGTAGTTCGTGTTCTTAAATGAATTATTTTAAAGACGCTTTCATGCGACTTTTCCATTTTAAGTATGTACCAGCATTTCTTCAGTTTATGATAATTTTTATAGATGTTTGTCCTTGAGATGAGCATAATCCAGGACTCAGGAGGCAAATTCACATGACATTTTTTCGCTTAAGACACACTTCTCTTCAATTCTGAGTTTTCCACACTTTCAAAAAAAAAATTCTGTAATTTTCATCTTCGAAGAAAAGGGAAAAAAACCTTTCAAAATCCAACGAAAAATCCCATCAACGCGATAAACAAAAATGTACCCCACATCGACATTCCACGTACGAATGAACTGGAAAGAAAAACACCTTCGATATACACAGAAAGGAACAAATTTGTCTAGAGGAAAAAAAAAAGTTTTCACTTCAAAGGAAAATATTTCAGCAACACATTTGCCATACATGTAGGTACCTCTATCCTACAGTTGCTAGCGTGCCACTTTGCCACTTCGTACACATTGTGCGTTATTAACCGAACACATCGATTTAACAACCTCACTCGTTATTGTAATTTTTCACTTTATGACGTTGTGACAACAAAGAGTACATATAGGTTCAAAGGGCATGCCGAATGTAACCAGCAGATTTAAAAATATATGTTTTTGAAGTTCAGAAGCTGTTAATAATGACGCGTTTTTCTTCTCTTTACACATTTCTTATCTGAAAACGAAGCGCGGAATGAGGATAGGGAAAGGGAGGCGCGAGGCGGGCCTTAGAAAAATGATAAACTCCAACTGTGTCAACTTATATACTTACCGTGTGTGGTCTATTTCTTTTTGAAGAAATTTTTTCACGTTAAATTTATCTCGGTCGTCACCGTGGCACACGTAACAATACTCCTAATACCGCTTATAGTTAGTAGATTAAAGATTCCACTACGATGAGCAGCCGGGTACCGGTAAAGTTCGGTAAGTCATACTGCGAGATACTACGGTGATTCCATTAATAATTCTCTGGCCCATTACAGCGCATTAATTCGTTGTGTAGAGACAATTTCTCACTATACAGGTGCAGCTGTATTTACAAGTGAAGTGTTCGATAGCAGGCCTGGAGCCTTAGACTAGTGGATATGTTTAATGGAATGGAACAGTGATAGATTGGAATGGAATTGGGCATTAAAATATTACGTGTACTCTTGAGAAATCAAAGTTTGAGCCTCGATTTACCAACAATCAATTTTTGAACATTTCAGCTAAGCAAAGGAGATTTACGATTTCGAAGAAGTTGATTTGATTTTTGATCATTTTAAAATTATTCCAACTCTTTTCTTTCCCTCTAAAATATTTTATTTTCCATTGATATTTGATTTTGGAGCATAATTTTTGATCGAATATGAGGATATGAGCATTTGAGTAAATCAGATTCATGAAGAATTCACGATGCAAAGATAAAACAACTCAGTTCCTGTTATTTGCACTGCTTTCATCTGATAAATCACATCATAAACCACCACATTTTCACACAACTCTTTCACATAGGTTCAGAGTGGCATTCAACCCTATATTCTGCCTTGTTTTTGAAAAAGTGAAAAACTCGACCGACGCATTCAGCAAGCCGAACACGCAATATTTGCAGAATATCCCGAGGATATTTTAATTCTCGTTCAACTTTTACACGTCATATCCATTTATTCACTTATTACAATTCTATGTTTTCGCACCGTCGTCGTCTGCAATCTCGCAGTGAATTTTTCAGACAACAGGCGACCGACAACGGCGTTTTTCTCGCTTACAATACAACAGCGAGGCCGATTGTCGAAAGGGATTTGTATGCGCCAAAGCCACCAAGTTTTACGTTCGAATACGAATACATTTTCGGTATGCGCGATGCTGCATCTTTCGCATGGAAAGCCTATTCTCTGAACGCATCTCGGGGCTCGTGGCACGAGATAATTTCCTCTACGAATCAATTCGCCGGCATTAAGGCGGCTTTTCAAATTTCACCGAGTTGGTCTTCAAAATTAAATTTGTTTCACCTCTGGCGGAATTATTTTCCGGCTTATTTCTCACCACCAACGTCGCCATTGCTGTAGCCGGTAGGGATGGTAAAATTAGAAGAAAAAAACTTAAATAACGAGTTGTTTATTTTATAATATAACCAAAACTCGAACGTACTCGTAGTAGACTCTCGAGGTATACTCATTCTGGTGCTATTTTTTTACTTTTACTTTTTTAGTTATGTGGATGAGCGCGTATTTCTATGCCAGAATAACATCCAAAAGTAAGGGAAAGGGTGACAGGGGAGAAACAAATAGAAATAAAGCCTAATGGTAACAAGTTATAAGCACAAAAATACGACTACCTTTAACTCTCGGCGTCCGAGTTAATTTATACCGACGAAATTGGAATGCTTTAAATTTTTTATACACACGAAATCGTGGTACTTTCGTTTCCATAGTGACGGTGTTTCTTTTTCTTTTTAATAATAATAATGGAAAAATAACTTATAAAATAACTGCCGCGACACATACGCATTACACACGTTTGAAAGAGAGAGAGAGAGAAAAACGACGCACTATACCTACCTACGCGTAAGCCCTACTGTACCATACCATATACAATATGAGTACTTTTCAGAAACTTTAACATACATAGGTAGTAGCTAGTAGTAGGTACTATATATTCATAAATCTAAACAACTAAAAAATATTTTTTAGCCAGGTTTACGACGTACGTATATTTTTCGTGTATTTTCCCCTCTCCCTAATCTCGTCCTACTTTCGTTTTGTACCTCGGCTCTTCTTATTCGGGCAGGTATTTTTGTTTTATATGAAAAATTACTCGATAAAAAATACGCTTTTCTTGTCTCCGTGCGTTTGTAAGGTATACGAAATTATTATTTTTTCAAGCAACTTTACCCTACATACCTGGTTCTTTTTTCACGCTCCACTTGGAATTTTTTTCCTTCCAACGTTTAATGAGAATGCTAGAAAAAATACTACGTAAGAAAGACCTTTGGAAAAAGAAAACAAAAGAGTAGAATGTTCTATCAATTTGGGAGACAATACGATACGCCCAAAACTATATAACCAGAGACAGAAAGAAGAAATGGCGAAAAATTGTCTTTCGTTACCTTATCGTTAGTGTGGCAGCATTATCTTTCCATCAAAGGTTTCAGATCAATAAAATAATGAAGGGGAAAGACATCAAATTTAAATTTGAAGGAGCTACAGCGAAAGAACTTTTTTTTGCCCTAAATTGGCCAATTTTTCCTAATTTACTAAGCCTATTTAGATAAATCATTCTGAAATGCATCTTCCTTTAAACTAGTAAATTTACATAGATGAATTGGCCTTTCACTCAAATTTTGAAAAAGTACCTCCAGGAGACCCAAAAAATCTCCCCCTGAGTCTCGTATGCAAAAAATCGTGATTTTCATTTTTTAACTGTAACTAAAAGATGACCAACAATCTAAACAATTTTATGATGCATGAAAATTTTTTAATTTTTTAAAGGCCATGTTCTACCCAAAAGTAGATTTCAAGCTGGACTAACATTGGACTTGGTCTCACAGGGAAACATCTTTTTGCAAGGAAGTCGGCCAAATGCCAATCTTGCCATATCTAAGTATAATAGGTACCTTAATTTTTTTCATTTTTTTTGAATTATGGGGGTAATTTGGTGAGGTCAACATTTTTTTCAAAAAAAAAACTGGCTTTCCAATTTTTTTTTCTTTCTCAAAGCCATTGGGGAAGATTTCTAAATTAAAAAAATATGAATACCTATTATATTGGAAATTAAAAAATTCGTCGTTTAATTATTATGTTTGCTTGTTTTTTTTTTCAGAAGAAAAAACAGATGTATCAGCGGGAATGCGGATTCTTTAAGTCATAACTTTCGGTGAGTTTTCAATTATTTCATATCTTTCATTTCTCGTATGTAAGTACGAGAAATAGACTGTAGATTTTTTGTGTAGCAGATTATAGACCGATTAAGTAAGCAAACAGATTCTTTTCTTACCCCCAAACCTAACGAGAACCATTGCTTCATGTGAATACCTTTCACACTTACATCAAAATGTTCAATCAACTCAAGTTTGGGTCTAATAAAATCAGGTTTACTGGCAAGAAACTGAAGTAATCCTGTGATGAAAAAATTGGTGGACAATTTTTGATAATCTGAGATCTGACTTTAAAACCCCTCAAGAAGTCTGCTTGAGATTTGAACTTGACCGTGATGTTTGGAAAAGGTACTGTCTGAAACCCTCAAAACCTAGATTTCAGCTTCTCAAGTTGATTTTTATTTTTACTTTTGACGAATTCTTGAAAAATCAAAATTGACAATATTTTCTACGATTTGTGCTTTTTCAAAATTTATTCATTGAAAATGATGAAAATTAGTCTTGAAACTAATATCAACAACTTCGGACTACTGAATTTCAGCATTTTCAGTCATTCTGCGTGATTTTCATTTTTTTTCAGAATTAAAAAAAAATAATTTCAAAAAGTTGTGGAAATGAATTTGAGCAGCTTAAAATTAAGTACAGGGTCATCCAAAAAAAACTTTACCATTTCAAACGCACATATATAAGACAACAGTGCATTTTAGCGCCGATCTCTTGGCAGCACTGAATTTCTTGAAGAATTCCATTTTTAAAACACTCCCCACAGAGTCAGTTTGGTATAAAGGTTTGGCTGCTAGAGCGATTTTTGTACAACTTTTGAAAATCAAAAGCTTGGGTACTGAGCAAAAAGTTTTATGAAAAAGTTCAACTGTCCGCGTGGAAAGAAGCCAGAGGGACTCAAAATAAACACCCTCTCCATAAAATTTAACAAATAATGAATTGTGGTGGGGTGCTCAATAATCAGTTCAGTGCAGTAAAGTTGAACTGAAAAAAAAAGTCGAGCACAACTTGCACGATTTCAAATTCGTGATGAAACAAGAGGATCTCGACTTGATTAAAGAGCATCTTCATTTGAGCAGATGAGAAATTTTTAAATTTTGGAGAAATCAAAAATCACGCTGGAGGCTCCAAAATGGCTCGAAATTATGAAATTAAAATTTTTAGGTTGGTTTTGAACAAGCTACAGACATTTGTGCAATTTTCAAAAAATTTCTGAGAACAGAAAATTAATGATTGTTTGAAATTTTTTCCTTAATAACTTAATATCCTGGTCAAAAAAACACACTCGAGGTGTCTTCCTTGAAATAAATTCAAATCTGAATAAACCTTGTCTTTTAAACTAGGTACCTAGTCGAGAATGAGCCACAACTTGATTGCCCGAGCAAAGTGTGGGCAAAAGCTTTCAAAACTTTGTGTTTCGAGAAGTAAAAAATGGCCCTTATTTTGTCGAGCCTTCTTCAGGAGGCGTGGGTCCTGGGAAAACTGCCCCCCTCCCTCAACGGTCCTGGAAACAGCTGTGTGAATGATTATGCTGCATTTTAACTATAAAAATCACACGTTGTTCAGCTATAAAAATTTGCATGCAAAGATTGGGTAATTTTTTTTTCTTTAAATAATTCAGTTTTTAGATCTATACTTACTTGACTGATTCTTAGATTCATTCAATACGATAGAAAGAGAAAGGCTGATGTGATCTCATTGAAGGAACGTTTCAAACAAGCAGTCCTACCCCATCCTGATTCGAACTAAACCAATCTAGATCCAAAAAGCATGTTCTAAAATCACCCTAATCACCATTTTAGGGGCCCTAGATCATCATTTTCAGATTTTTGACGAATTTTTATTGACCTAAAAAAGGCACACCTACAATAGGTATACCTACAACAAAGTCATATGGAAAACACTATCTATTCAAAGTACTTAAAAATTGACTCACATGAAGCAAAGATGCAGGTATTTCAAGCTCAATAGATAACTTGATTTTCTTACGTAAAAGCACAGATACGATTAGGTAAGCATTTACATCAAAACCTGCTCACAAAATCCCAAATAAATCTGCTCGAATTCTCGTAAAATAATCTCGAAAATATTCTTTTTCCATAACAATAGCGTAAATAACGCATTACCTACACTTTAACCGTGTAGAGCTCGCGAATTGAATCTTTACAAAGGCGGTTACAATTGAAGGCAAAGGCAATCCGCTTTACAAACCATTTCAATTTTTTTACTCTCTCGCGAATAAAATAACAAAACCGGGAAAAAGGGGGGTAAAATTGAAAAAAAAAACGACATAAATCAAGTTTTCTATAAAAACCGAGCAACTCTAGCGCCATTTTCCACCACTGTCTGGCGTTAAAATAAAAAACCCCCGGTTTAATTAACATCGCCGAGAATGCTTCGCGCCGTAACAACAATAACGTAATGTACGTAAAAAAAAATTCGCGATTTGCCTCGTACATTAACCGCCGCACTCCATCGCTGTGTCTTTGAGAGAAAAAGGCAATATGAGAGAGAAAGAGAGAGAAAGGAAAAAAAACACCCAACATACGAATACATAGGAAACGATTGCTGCGGCGCAGAGAATATTTTCAAACACCTGATGCCATTTTATAAGCGCATTATCGTTACAAATGCTCTGCACAAAACGCTAATCCCACTTTCGTGTATATACGTTCTGCTCTGTCTGTGTATCTCTTTCTGAGCGAGCAGCTTGGCTTGTTCATCTAGGCTGGAGGCTGGTGTATATGCGATTCTTCCTCTACCTCTTGCTCGCTCTTGATGGTACGATTTTCGCAGAATATGAGAATAAATCCGACGTACTTCCTGCGTATTTAAGTAAAGATCGTAACGATTATAATCCTCATTTTGTTACTAGTAAATGACGGATTAAAGCCGCAAACATTTGCGAAAGCTTCATTTGTTTACATAATCTATACACACATACGCTCCAGTGGTGGCAGTGTGGCAATAACCGCATCATACGCTTGCAACGTACGTATTAAGTATTTATTTCTTTCTTTTTTTTCCTCTCTCCGGTGGAACAAATATTTAAAAAAATTTTAATTACAAGCTTTTAAAGCGTTTTGAAAATCCCTACTCGATGGTTTTATTTTTTTAAATTATTTTTTAGCCAGCACACGCGCCCGAGGATTAACGACTAAAAGCTCTTCGACGTGCTAGTGCTTACCTATGAATGTTTTACATCGGTTTTAATGCTCCCGCGATATTCGCGAACCATCGAAAATTTCCAGTCATATTATCAACTTGGCGTGAAAAATTATCGAATCCATTATAATGCTAGATATGTGTAGGTATAGGTAGGGGTAGAGGTAGGAGTACCTGGTGTACATATTTTGCTCGAGTATACGTTTAAAATAGGCAGTCAAAAGGCTACATAACCTATACGTCAGTGCTGCGGTCATTTCCGCAGAATCACACTATACTACAGACAAGTGCGAGAGGAAATATCGGACGAGCTGTCGCTAAAGCTTTAATCCACAGTAAACTGAATGTACGATAAAATACAAATTTCCAAAATCATCAATCATCATTGACGCTGCATTATTGGTTTTAGCCCATTCTCACTCGTATATGTATACCTCCGTATTAGGATTTGGAAGCATATTTTACGACTGTGTGGCGGTGTTGGCGGTACTGCATGTAGATGTACGTACTGTAGGTACGTAGTAGTACGTACCATCGTAAAATGCTATAATCACTTGACTATTATTATATGAAAATTACAATTCTTTGAAAATCGAATGTGTGTACTTTTATTGCTCGGCTTCTTTGAAGTACGCGTCGGAGAAAATTTACCGCGTACTGCTCGTCCGTGTAGGTATATCTTATTTGTAGACGTTTGTGTGCAGTTTTTCATATCTCAGGGTATATGACCCAAAAATATCTGGGGTTAGAGTTATGTGTTATTTGTTGAAAAATAAATATTCGTTAGATGTTGCCAGAGGTGAATGTCACCATAAAGAATAAAGATTCCATCTTGTGGGATGTTACTTGGACTTACTTGTTAGAAGTAGGTAACTTAATAATTATGTAGATGTTTTTAGAAATGTACATTCTATTGCAGTGTAAGATAAGCCATTTTGCCCAAATTTTGGGGAATGTTTTGTTGCCAGAGTGGATGGAGGGAGAGCCTCTCGAAGTGTCCACTTTCGATTTGAAGAGAATCACGATTTTTGGAAAGACTATGGTCTGAAACCTCCAAACCAAAATTTCAGCTTCCCAAATTGATTTTTCAATTTTTGGCGGATTTTTGAAAATTTAAAATTGATTACAATATTTTCGTCGAGTAATACTTTTTTAAAAATAGGGGTAACAGCCCAGTTTTTTACCCCCCCCCCAAGAATTTTCTAAAAAATAAGCCACCAATGTCATAAATCAATTTGAAAACCATATTAACATGTTTTGTGCTTCTTTTGGAACACAATGTCCTTGAAAAGCTGCATTTTCCATTCAATGTTCATGGTTCAGGAGACTTTGAAAAATGTAATGTGAATTTTAGTCGATTTTCTTAACAAAATTTTTAAATAGTAGATTATGCAACTAGGGAGATAATGTGATTTTCAAGAAATTTTGAGGTTTATTTCCCGAGCGAAGTGAGGGAAGTAACTCAAAATGGTTGAAGATCACATTATCTCCCTTGTTCCATAAAATATTTTACGTTTTTAAGGGAGAAAATCGCTAGTTTGTCCACGTAGCGATTAGCGAGCGGGAGATAATGTAGCGGATTATCTCCCTAGAAACGTAAAAATGAGTTTTGATTTTAAGGATGGGTCGCACTAATTTCCATCAAAATGAGTTTATGAGTACATCGCTGAATGCTACACACTGCGGTCTGTTAGATGAGCTAGTTATTTTTCATCAAAATTGTTTTCCAACAATTTTTAGGGGTGGGGGTAAAAAATAGGGAACGAATCAAGCCCAGTTTTCTTTTTTTTTACCGGGTAAAAAAATAGAAAATCCATATTAATTTTTGTTCTGAATTTTTTTACCCCTCCCTATTCTCAGAATTTTTGCTCGCTGACGATCGTTCAAAGGTGTGATATCAATTTTATTCATTTTTGGGGAAGTACTTGAATGTACAGCTCTGAACTTTTGCAAATAATATTGTCCAAAGAACACTTTCTACTGTTGATTACATCTATGTAAATAATCAGCCAAAAAAATTGAATAAATGATCGATACGCCTCTAATATAGGTTTTCTATGAAAGCAAATGAAACAAACAAAATTGAAGACTTTAAATATAGCAGTAAGTAACATGAAAACTGAAAACTGGAGCAGAAACTTTCACAGCAAATTTTTCACCACATTATATCCGCAAAAAATTTCCAAAAAATAGTTTCTTTTAAAAAACAATGTGTTCATCTGGTGGTCCAGGAATTTTAGAGTCCAAAAATGCGTGTATTATTTTTTTTTTTGTTGAAAATTTGCACAAATAATCTTTATAAATTCTCAATTTTATTCTCAATTATGTTTTCAAGCAATGGATACACTAATAATAACGGAAAGGGCACTTTTTGGCGTGATTAATTAATAATTTATTAGGAAACGTTAAATCTATGTTGTTACTATTGAAAACACAGAAAAAATGGAGGGTGGGGGGGGGGTAAAAAATTGCGAACTCGTTTTTTTTGCAAAAAATATATTTTTTTGGTGGACCTAATGAAAATAGACTTTTGACAAACACCGAATCTTGTCAACGAATGTTTTCCGATTTCAATGCGCTTTTCAGTTTTTTGCTAGCTTCATTAAGTCAGAAGAAATTTCAAGATATGTCCTGGGGGGGGGGGTAAAAATATAGGGCCGTTACCCCTAATTTAAGTAGCTTATCAAGATGGAAATTTCTAAAAAAAATTAAGTTTTAAAGCCAGATAATAAACTCCTTGTCCTCACATTAAAAAGAAAACACATTGTTTTTTTGCCTCTCAAAGTACACATTTTCAAAAGCTTTCGCCCTCGTTTTGGTCTAGCCTGTTTGTTTTAAAATTAACTTCTCAAAAAAAAAAAAAATATCATTCAAATTCTAAAATTTTAAAAACTTAAAAATAAACTCCTCCCATAAAAAAAACTCGTTTTTAAGCATCTCGAAATGAAAATTTTCAAAAGCTCTCGCAAACAAATTTCACATTTGAGACCTACAAAAATCCAAAAAAGAAATTAAAAATTTTCATAAGTCATATGAATGTACATCAATTGGAAAAATTTATATTTTTCTTCCAAATCAGCCAACAACTTTTCAGTTCGACTTCAGCCCCCTCTCAAAACCCTCAACACATCATAGCTTCTTCTTTAAAAATGGGGCCCAAGATGATATTTGCCCCGGGTCCGTATCGGCTCTCGACAACTCTAGCTGTTTCAGATCACGACTTGAACTTTGTCTTCTAACGTATTATAGGGTCGTTTGGCTTTTCAAAATGAGAAAATAAAGTACCAACAACAATAATTATTCTTCATCATTCATCATTTTTCCATCAATAATTCCGAGACTTCTTTTATCAAACAAGTCTAACAAAGGTGTCAAAAAGGAGACAAATGATTTTCACAATATGTAAGAACTTCTCCAAACGCTGAAACTTTTCGCATTCGAATCACAAATATTGAAAAAAGAATAATTAATGTCGTTTTTGGTCGTGCTCGTGTATTTTTCACGAATCAAATCTCTGGGGAAGAAAACTGCATACATCGAAGTTCGTTGCGCGGTTGGTTAATCTATAAGAGCTCTTTAGGAAAGAATTATTCGTAATTTTCATTTTCATCTGTCACTTGCTTCGTGTCATCGTCACTAAGTAATTGAAATTTCTCTCGACAGATTTAACGAAAACTGGAGTAAGGATAAGGGAGTTCATATAAGTAAATATTGAAAAAAGTGTACAAAAATTTAAACTGAAGAAAAGGGATTTCATGAGAAAATTGGGTAACTGTTGATAGACTGAGAGAAATTTGAAAAAGCAGCTTTACTCTTATAATATGACCACTCCCCTCCTTCCTCACTCTCCAACCATTATCATGAATTTCTATTCAACCTACATTTCGCATTCAGCATTTATCTCCTCATAACCTAATTACGTACATCGAAACACGTAACTTAAGCTTTTACCCCTTATGTTTACATTATATCGACCTTGCGACCCCTTCTGTCTTCGCATACAACTTTCAAAGATCACGTGCCCACCGTTTTTCTTGCTCTTGCAAATCTATACCTACATAATGAAATTTTACGATAATTTTCCATCGACCCAGCTTGGCACCGGCGGTGCACCGGGTAGAAAAAAAAATGCGCCCACTTATTTGGAGAAGGAAAAAACGCGAAACGTAGCCATTACTCGGAATAACGAACAGCCGAGCTCATTACATTAATTTGAAAGTCGTGATTCAGCGCTTTTCGAGTATAAGAGGGTCAACTCCTCGACTCTCTTTTGCTACCGCGCCGGATTGCGCGCTCTTTTTAGTTTGGCCGCTTCGCCCCTCGCCTCGCGCTGCTCTTCGTCTTCTTAGAACGTTTGATCCGTATAATTGCTCCTTTAATTTTTCCACCGAAAACACGACGATGAAGAGAACGGTTTCTAAATGCTGTATTTTTTCTCTCTTTCTATTAGTATTTCAAATCGGCTGCTGTGTTTCTCGAATCAATTTTCATTCTTTGAAGAGATTTGCTCGTATCAGGTGTGTGGATCTGAGAAGGGAACTGGAAGCGAGGAGCATTGAGATTTTTTTTCTTTTGCAGGAGTGCATCATTTTCACAAATATAATCCGAGCTTATGTATACGTATAGGAACAGGAACAGAAAATTGCACCCGCGACTACGAGCACGGATACCTCCAGAATCGAGCACCAGTAGTCGCGGTGTGTTTATATCCGCGACACAAAACGAAATTTACTATCTGGAGGATTTGCATACATTAAGCGTATACTATGTGTACTTGAGGTACGTTTGTCAAGAGGGTTCTATTACCACAGCTTGTTCACTTTACTCATACCCCTGTCTCCTGGTGTAAGAATACGACACGCGATTCGAAATGAAACGTGAGTAACTCCAAACTTGGCCCCACACGTATCAATTCATCTTTTTCTGGGAGGGAAAAAATATGAGTAGGTACCTTGGATTTGAACTGAATTTACAAAGACAGTTCATCTCGAGCTGGAAGTGTCTTATATGAAATTCAAGCAGGGTTGAGAACAGAGCATGGTCCCTGGTGCAAGGAGGTTGTTGAACTCCCAAGCCCATTGAAATTTATACTCTTCTTTTCACTAGTTTCTGTTTTCAAAATGATAAAAATTGGACTGAACTTCAGTTGCTACAATTTTTAAGCAACCAGGCATTTATTATTGAATTAAAATTTCGTTTATTCTCGTGAAACGTCACTAAATTTGTAAGTCAACATTTCAAAACCAAAGCAATATTTTTTTTTTTTTTTTTGAAATGTTAGCATAATTTTATTTGGTAATTTTTTTGTTGTTTCAAATCATTTTTGAGTATATTTTTTTCAATTTTTTTTTTCAAATTTTCAGGACATTTTCACTGAATGTGAGGTTCTGAGATATTCTGATATATTTTCACTCATTTTCGTAATTTTTTTTTCATGTTGTGAATAATTTTTTCCATTTTTTTACGACGTTTTGAACAAGTTTTCATCATTTTTAGTTATTTTTGTTTGTTTTTTCGAATCATTTTTTCAATTTTTCAGACATTTTTACAAATATTTTTTTGCCCTAATAAATAACTTGAAAATGATTCGAAATTACAACAAAAATAAACTTCCACGGTCACATGATGAGTTACACGTTAGAGAAGTGATTAACAGTTTTACTGAATTTTAAAATTATTGCTCCTTTTTAATGTTTTACCAATATATTTGACGAAGAATGTATTTCTATGACGAGTTTTTTACATAAAAAACATCAGAAATGATCAATAGTTGATTTTTTGTTCATTTTAGCGAGTTTTAAAAAAAATAGTTTTTCAACATTTTTTCACTTCCCTAAAATTTTTTTTCGGAAGTGGAAAAGTTATTGAATTTTTTACCGAATCAAGACCACGAATACATGAAAAGTTGGCAAATGACATGTAGAATACAGTGAGTGTGTAGAAAATGCACAAAAATAAAAAAATGAAAAAAATATGCAAAAGTCGATTTTCAAATTTTCTCCACAATTTGTGGACCAAATTGTACCATAATTTTACCATTGATAGAGAACTCCCCGAAGTATAAGTGGTACAAATTTCAGCTTCATCCGTGCAATAGTCTTCTCACAGCGCCCTCTCAAAGTGTCACTAATCAAATAGTGCTTTGCAATTACCCCACTCTACCTTATATTTTATCATTTTCACTCTTGTTTTCACCATTTGCTTACTATGTTGTTGGCATTTTTTCAGTGTTTTCCCCTAATTTTTAACGCATTTTGTTGAATTTTCTGACATTTTAAGTGTTTTAACACTCATTTGTTTAATATTTTTCAAACATGTTGTTGCAACATTTTATTCAATTTTTTACCGTTTTGAGTAATTTTTTATATTTTTGTGCATTTTTTTCATGACTCATTCATTTCCAAACTTTTTTTTTTCAATTTTTAAAGAATTTTTATAATGTCTTATTCAAGTTTTCGTCATTTTGAGTTATTTTAAAATACGTTTTCTGATTCGTTTTCCCACAAATTTCCTATTTTATAAGAATTTTTATCACTTTTTTCATTTTTTGAATTTTTTTGTTCATTTTTTAAAGGAATATTTTGTGTATGATTTTTTTAAATAAATTTTTCAATTATTTTTGAATTTTGCGCGGTGTTATGGTATTTTTGTGCATTTTCGTTTATTTTTCTTCAACTTCTCCATTTTACAAGTTCTTTTTGAGAGTTTTCCTGGTTATCTGAACTTGAAGCATACTGGTAATTTAACGGGACACTCTGTAATTTTTTTATGTACCATCTGAATTCAAATTCCATCCACAAATTTCATTTTTTATAGCTTAGGTACTCGGAAAGTCACGATACCTACGTTTATTTCTCCGCAGCACATTGAATATTTAAAATTGAAAGCTCCAAAGGATATGGTTCGAGGGTAGAAAGAGTAAACAGATAGGGAGGATGAGAGTACGAACGCTTTCTTTGTCGATGAAAAAAAAATCAATTTAAATACCTATATCGTAGGTACCGAGCGAACGTCACCGCCGCTTGTGCCTCAGAAAAGCTCCAACAATGCTAATCTCCATAATCTAGAATTTCCCTAAATTTAATTTCTATTGAAATGAAGTATCTTTGCGCTTGGTATCGTCTCGGAGCAGCTGTTGAAAAAAAGCTCGTCCACGTAGGTACAGATAGGTAGTGAAAAAATATTCAATTTTTTTCACTACCTTTGCGACACCATCGCAGGAAAACTTTTTAGGTAATGGTTGAGTCGAAGTCGAATCTACACACTTTTTACGCCATAGCTTTATATTAACGCGAAAAAGCCTAAACTATGGGACATATCTTCTCTTTTTCTTTTTCACTCCGTGCAAAAAAACACATACCTACACATTCACCTTCATTGCAACTTGCAAAGACACAAGGTGGGAAAAAAGAGAACATATCCTAAAATAATATATATTTCTATTAGGATCGTGATATAGTAGGTTTTTCACGTTAAAAAGAAAATGCCTGCCAACGATAAATCCAATTTAGACCGTGAGATATCGAAAACAGGTGAACGATTATTAGGAAATATTACCTGCCTTTTTGTATTTTGACTGGCGAACGGAAGGAAGCAGAGCAAGGAGGAAGGAAAAAGAGAGCCTAATGCGTACAGAGAGCCCGAAAGAAGCGGCGAGGCGAACAGGGTGCTGTTCGTAGGCGGATAAAATCATTTTAAATCCTCGGTAATGTAACATTTTGTGAAACGCGGACGAAGAAATAGAATTTAGTTAGTATTGGAATTCCGTGTAAAACGCTAGGTAATAATAAAATTTATAACTTAAACGAACGGCATTCTTATAATCCTTGGTGATTTAGTACACTCTGGCTGGGTTCTTCTTCTCTATACCTTATAGTATAACCTGCACACGCACACCGAAATGAACGAGCGATACCTCTATACTATACAACACCCAATGAAACAAACTCCAACTCTCCCGACACGAAAATATACCCACCTCTCTTTACCGGGCTCAAATCTCTGCCGCGAGACCGTTTTCCTCAAAATCAAATAAATTTCTCGTCGAACGTGTACCACCTGCCCCGTTCTCTGGGCCTGTTCGCCGCACATTTCGAACAAGAGTAATGAAAATGCCATTAAAATTAGAAATATCTTTTATCCCTCTCTCTATTTTATAAGCCAGCCAACGTTTACGAGCCAAGAAATTTTCACAAATTCTACCTCCCCTTATCCCCGGACATCCCTTTCTTTCGATATAATAAACCAACCGCGCATTGACCCAATGCTATTCTATTCCAAGTTACCTATACAAGGCACTTGTTGCTCGACGCGTGTACATATCAACTTATTTTTTTCTTCTCTGTACCTTTGATAAATACTATTAACCTCGTATCGATGAAAAATATCCTTTTTTTTCTTTTCTCCGGCGGCTATCGCGTTGAAGTAAATTTTTAGGTCAGACTTTGGGAAAACCTTCGTGATTAATGAGATTGCCGAGACTTTACCGAAACTGTAACGTTCAATCAAATCATCCCTCGTAATATGGATGGATTCTTTTTTTCCCAATCAGATAGAAAACCAAACTACACATAGGATATCAAACTTTCGATAAAAGCAAGACGAAAAATTAAGCCTATAGTTTCGACTACATGTACCTAGATATATTTTGACCTAATTCAATAAACAATTACATGCATAAATTATTCGGAAGTTTTGTCAAAAATGAGAAAGAAGAAGGGAAGAGCTCCACTGAAAAAGCATGCACTTATATCCAAGTACGTTTCTTGAAGCAGAAAACTGAGATTTTTTGGTGTAGGTATCGAGATTGCTTGCAAGGGAACCTTTGGAACTTGCATTCTTCGATTTGAATGAAACCACCCATTCACCAAATTTCAAACCCTAAAATTCATTTTTGAATTTTTGACGAATTTTTGAAAATTCAAAAAATTTAAAAAAGCTGTTTTGAAGGAGATTTTTAAACTTTTTCATGAAATATACATTTTTTCGAGCAAATTGAACCAACGAAAATAATTTTTTTCAGTTCAACTCCAAAAAATTAACAACTAGGTACTAATTTTGGACCATTCTGGAGCCCCAACAATTTTTCAATGTTCTCCATAAATTCAAAATTGCTCTGGAGGGGCCAAAAATAAAATTTAGCCCCTATAACTTTGGTTGGTATTTATTAGGCCTTCTCTCGACCGTTTCTTGAAATTCCAGAAGTGCCAGTTCAAAAGAAAATTGTCCACCAATTTCTGGAGAAAATATTAAAAACGTTGGAGGCGTCTCCAGAATGGCCCAAAACTCACTATGCTTTTAAAAAATTTATATTTCATAAAAGAATTAAAAATTGCCGTTTTAAAACAGTTTTTTAAAAATTTTTTTAGTTTTCAAAAATTCTTCAAAAATTAAAAAAATTAAGTTTAGAAATCGAAACTTTGGAATGCAAAAATTCAGTGACCCACGCTTCTTAAAAATTACCAATTTTACAAAACTGATGGAGGAAAAATGACAACTCGAAAAGCATTACCCGAGTACAAATAGGCTACAAACACAATCTGATAAAAAGTACCTACACCTACACACCTGGACCTACGAATTTGAACGAATCTACAAACTTTGTACGTCGCTTTGCTCGACCCAACAAACACACATAGTAGTAGGCTGTACCTAAATCGATTTTTAAACACTTTTTACATATTTGGCTGGGTTTTTGATACATCGTCGACATATATATGAGAGGAATTCTTGCCGGAATATGGTTTTTGTCGAGTCTCTGTGCATTGATGTACCAAAGAGCTGGTGAAAGAGAACGAGCTCTCGGAATATACGTGATATGAAAGATAGAGGCATTCGTTGCATTCCACGCGAAATGGTTAAACTTTACATTCCGAAGTTCTTCTCGCAAAACTACATCTACATAACATTTGGACACGACCCTCGCAGTCGCAGCATTTGCAGGGTATATCGTCGGTTTCAACATACGTTCTCTAACGTAGTTGTCATTCTTGGTGAATTCTAACGTTTTGCAGCGCGAAACGGGAAACTTAATTTTCTCGAGTCGAGCTTTTTTTCGTCTCTATTTTTTTGCCCCGACTGGCTGCAATCCTGGCTTCCTGGCGTGTATGTTGGAGCTTTTAGCGAAACGATGCACGATGCAGGCAGGGTGCATAGGGAGGTACGATGGTGGTCTACGTTCACTACATCGCATCGTATGTTATGGATGAAATGAATCCGCATTTTTGAAATTACTACGGTAATTTAGTCTAATATGGTATTCGCATTCTCTGATTTTACCATGTACGAGTACTACGTATTCCACACCGAAACGATTAATTCGAGAGAGGGTTGTTTAGTGGGTGTTTATTTGTACATATACAGGGTGTCCTATCAAACGTCTGTTATGCTCTGGATGATTTGAGTTTATTGCATATATCTACCTAGGTATATCTATTTTGATGGAAAAGTGGTTTTAAAATTTTAAGTGAAGATTTTTTGGCAGTGTAAAAAGTTAATCCAAGTTTTTGTTCCATCGCCTTGGAGAATTTTCATTTTTCTCTGTGAGTTGCCTGGTTTCAAATTTCACATGGAAATATTGCCACTTGTTAGCTTCATGTTACTTACGGAGTGTCATGCCCATTCAAAATCTTGTATTCCTCTAATGCTGTTTGTTCTCTGAATAAATATGTGTAAAAATGACAGTCAGAGGAGTCAATGACCTCAGGAGGCTAGACAGACAAAAAGATAGGAAACCTTAGGAAGCCATACTGACGGGTCAATGACCATAGGAGGCCAGACAGGTAGACAGGCACTCTGACAACCTCGAAAAGCCAGACATAGGCAGACAGACGACCATGAGGGTTTAGACAGATAGGTCAGTGACCTTAAGAGAACAGTCAGACGGGTCAATGACCTTAAGAGGAGAGACAGATGACCTTGGAAAGCTAGACAGAATGAGTCAATGATCTTAAGGGGCCATACAGGCAAACATAACACCTTGAAAAGCCAGACAGACGGGTCAATGACCTCAGGAGAACAGTCAAACTGGCATAAGACCTTGGAAAAGCCAAACAGACTGACTGATGACCTTAGGAAGTCATACCTGACGGGTCGATGACCTCAGGATGCCAGACAAACGACCTTGAGAGACCATGCAGGCAAAAATATACGACCTTGAAAAACTAGACAAGTACCTAGGTCAGTGACCTTGGGAGTCCATATAGACGCGCCAATGACTTTAAGAGGCTACACAGGAATACAGCAGACAAATCAATGTCTTTGAAAGGCCTGATAGACAGACAGATCACCTTGAACAGTCACACTGGCATTCAGACAATTTAAATAACCTAGCCAGATAGATGGGCAGACGACCTTGGGGAGCCATACTGACGGGTCATTGGTCAATGACCTTGGGAAACTAGCTATGTAGGCAGGCAGACGACCTTGGGAAGCGGAACAGGTGGATCAGGTGGATCAGGTTGCCAGAAATCAGTAGGTTGTATTTCCATGTCTATTTTTACAAATTTTCGTCAAGTATTTTATTGATTTTTAATTCAAAAGATTGTGGTTATCTACTGGTAATGAACGAAGAGTATCGATCACACTATTGTTTTTTAGCCTGATTTTCCTTAGAGCAAAGCAAAAATAAAACTTTTATAGCTTATCATGATTCCGGGACCAAATCCGTTTTGGTACCTCAGGAATCCATTTTCATCAATATTTTCCATGTCTGATTTTTTTTCTGTCGGAACACAAAAATTTCAACAAAATTCACTAAAATTCGGTATTTAGGCTTAGTTTGACGTACAAATTAAGGAGTTTGACTGGAGATGGCCTTGAGCCAATATTCGCAGATGATGTCCAAATTTTTGGAAGGGGGTAGCGAGGGGTGAAAAAGACCAAAAAAGTCAAACTAAAGACTAATTGATAGGAAATCAAAAGTTGTATTAAGTTACACTAGGGTGTTCCGCACCCTGGGCTGCTCCGCAGCCCCAACCCCGGCTCGCGCCTCCCCCCAAAACATTGATAATATTTCCCCTGAAAGTTCAAAATTAATTATGAATTGGCAACGATTTTCTCTATTGTAAAAATAAAAAATTCTTCGTCTCAAGGTTTTCATTTTTAGTTTTCAGTTTTATTTTTGCACTTTTTCTTGTTTTCAGTTTTCGATTCAATTTCAGTTTTTGAGTTTTTCTTTTGTTTACTTGGATGTCATTCAATTTTCTTTGTTTAAATTCACTTTAATTATTATAACTTTTTCTTGTTTTTATTTTTCATTTTCAATTTTTTGTCTTCAGTTTTATTTTCGCATTTTTTCTTGTTGTTAGTTCTTCATTCAATTTTAGTTTTTTTTTGTTTTGTTTTGATATCTTTCAATTTTCTTTGCCAATTGTTTTCACTTTTATCATCATCATCATTTCTTCTTGTTTTTATTCATCAATTTTCAACATTTATTCTTTTTCATTCCTTTTTCATATATTATTTCATTTTTTATTGGATTTATCAACTCCCATAATTTTTCTGTTATCATTTTTTATTGTTTTATTTTTCGCTCATTTTTTCATTTATTCATCATGAATTCATTTGTATTCCTTTTTAACCACATTTGTTTTAATTCACTTGAATACATTGTTCTTTGTTTTTTTTTGGGGGGGAGGCATTAATTTTTTTCTCAGGTTTTATTTTAATTTTCAAATATTTTAATTTCCTTCATTTCTTTTTTTGTTTTTCAATGATTGAGTTTGTTTATAAAGGTTTTAACTACGTTTTTGTTTTTACATTTTCTTTTCATTCAATTGTTTCCTGGTTCTGGTTTCAATTTGATCTGATTTCTTTTGTTTACATTCAGTTTTTTCAAGATTGATGCGGTTTCAATTTAGATTTTGTTCAATTCATTAATTTTTTTCTTTTCTTTTATTCCTTATGCATTCATTTTCCATTACTTTTCATTCTTTGTTTCGTGACTTTAACCTTACATTTTATTTTCGTTTTCAAATGCACATATTAATTTTCTCCGATTCTTTGTTTTTTTCTGGTTTACTCACTTTCTCAATTTATTTATGTAGGTATCTTCTTCCTTTGTTTAATTTTTTCCTCACTTCTTTCAAAAATCATAAATTTTCAGGAGAAATAGTCGGCTGTGAAGTATGAGCTGGATGTTTTGTTTACTATATTACATAATATAAAAAAAAAAAAAAATAAGAAAAATGCCTAGCAAATGAGAAATATTCGGCCATCAAATGAAAGCTCAAAGTTACAATTGTTCAAAATTATGCATTTTTAATTTTTTGGGCTCAAACCAAAAAATGTTGACTTCTAAATGTTTCATGACATATCTACGCGTCATGAGGAACATTTTAAAACAAAAATGAGGAAAATCGGTCCAGTGAGAGAGGCTCACGGGCTGGACAAAGGTTTTCAAAATTCTTTTAATATATATAGATATCCAAAATCCAGCCTCCTTCCTGTGTAAGTCGGTGATGAGAAAATAAAATCAGATTCTCGGTGGTTTTTTTTTTGAATTTTTAAATTGTATTATCAAGAGATTCAGTCTGACTTATTTATTAAAATGTAAAATGGGTTGGTATGCGTGTGAGTGCTTCTGTTTTTTGATTTTTTCTACTTCTAATATGTGACCCCGCCTGACAAAATCGACCATTTCGACAAAAAAAAGTGTCCAAAATAATGACGTTTAAAATGAATCTTAGGGGTTGGAAGATCAGATTTTTGAAAAAAAAACATTTCTTGAAATTTTGTCGAAATGGTCGATTTTGTCAGGCGGGGTCACATTTATATACTTACATTTTTCCAAATTGTAAAATAAAATCATCGCATGAATTTTAGACATATACCCAAGGCTCCCTGAAAGGGCGCCAGGGCTTCCCAAAATGTCGCAATCCAATTTTGTAAGTATGAAAATTGTGAAACATACCTTTTCGTTATTTTCTTCCCTAGTTTTACCCAGACCCAAAACACGACAGACATCTACATTGAAGGACACCCTGTATACTACAGACATTCTGCACATAGGTATACGAACATATAGGACCAGATTTGGTAAAACAGTGTTACGAGAAAGAGAGAGAACGATTGTAATTTCGAAGTTATTTACTTAATTAAAAAGTTGTTTGGCGTTTAAATGGAAACTTTATATAAAGAGTAGCTATGTTTATAAGCAAGTTTTGCAAATTTTCAGCATTTTCTCGCGTACTATATTTACATTTTGTTAATTACGACCTTATACCACTCCTACTGTGTACCATGGTGTGAAATATACGTCGCCGTAGGTTGCGTCGTCGTGTCGTTTGTAGCGAGAACGAACGTCGAGAAAATCTTTTCTGCTCGCAGATTTTTATGGCGTTAATTTCGTCGTCGTGTGTCGTTCTGTTTTGATTCTCATACATTATACGTGAAACGAAAGGGTTCGACTCTTTGGTTAGAAACGTTTTGGGAAAGGGAAATGGGAATTTTTGAAATGTCTATTGCCACCATTTGTAACGATTAAATTTCATAGGCGTAGTAGATTTTGCAACTTGTTATAGTCGTTAGCGTATTAAGTGTATAAGTCGAATACTTGATATAATTTTCAACGTGCTGTGCATCTGCGACCTGCTCCATTAATGCAGCATGCAGCTTGAAGAAAATTCAATGAAAGGTACCTATACTCTATAAGTATACTAAGTAGGTAGGTATATAAGGAAGAATATATAAGAAGGAGAAATTATGCTGATGTCGGTAGAAATCGGTATAAGAATTAAAAGATTAGTATAATGATGGAAAAAGAATCTTCAATCGAGTATTTTCATTTTCAAAAGGGGAGAAATAAAGTTTGAATTATACGAGGAGACGTTACGTTTTCAAATATCGAGTCTGTAACATCTGAATAATCGAGTGGATTTTGGTAACATCTGATACCTTCCTTGGAATTGATTACATCGCGATAAATATTCGAAGGGATCGTACTGGGGAATTATTTCAATTGGAACTTATGGATTCTTAATTGAATGTCTTGTTTGATGGAGTTTTGTCAAATCGTGTTAAGTTTGCTGTCTTAATAGAAAAATACAATTAATTTAGCTCATGAGAGTTGCATCATTTGCTATAGCTAATAGGTATGTAGATGTACATACAAACTTCTGCTCAACAAACAATTTAAAATGGAACTCGAACAAATGAAGTTTAAATTCAGTAATTTCACATTTTAAGCATCAATCTTCCACACCTGCGACGACAAGTTTGAGTATAATTTCCTCGTAAAATGTCCATTATGAAACATTATCGACACGAGAAAGGAAATTAAAATATTCTCCATGGGTTTAAATTAATATGTACGATCGATTACCGATAATTTTCTTTAGCACCAATCAATCAAACAAATCACCTTTTAAACGTCTTCCTGTCGTTTTTAAATATTCACCTGTAGTACGATGAGTAGATTGTACAAGTTTTGTATGAAATGCACGTGTGTGTTACACTGCAACACGTTATGTGTGCCCTGTGCCCTGCCTTGGCGTGTATCTTCGTGTTTCATCGCATTAGCTAAATTGTCACGTTTAACGTGTACCTAGTTTACTTATGTACGATGTCGTCTCTGTAACTGTTATAGACTAAGTATAATATTGTGAATTATTCAAAACAATACCGATGGTTGCCATTACATCTTCCGATGTATTCAATTAACCATTTTGTACCCTTCTCTGCCCCGAAATTACCTTTCAGGCTACAAATGAACATTGTTGTACGCCAGACTCGTGCAGTGTTGAGGTACCTCTGGTCCTCCGTACCTATACGATAATGTCGCTCGTTCCTCGAATTGTCTCTATTATAACACAACTGAAAAACATCTTTTAAGAAGAGTTGTTTACCCCTTTTTTTTCATAACGATTTAGTAATGTGACTCTTGTACGTAGTATTCAGACAACCATATATTATTACAACAATCTTTCCAGTCACAAAATTAAAATTAATACCAATTAGAGACGAGACGTAAATCCTTTTTTTCCCCCTACCCAACAATACATCCGACGACATGTTCTGAAGTAACATGCTTCCTTCTCTCGTGCTACGTATATTTCAGCTCTTGTAAGAAATAATAACATGAATCATGTGCACGATTCTGTAAACATGTAGTAAACGAATTACCACATTTTTCAACTTTTTACTTTACTTTGGCAAAATTTTCTTCTCTCGTATTTTTTCCATCCTTTCGTTGTACTTACTTATTGATTTGGTAAAGATAATGATTTTTTTTTTTCAAAAATATAATTATTTACTTTCAATAAAACGACATCCCTACGAGTATTTCAATTTTTCAAAATGAAATTCAAAAAATTCGGATTTTTGAGAAAAATTTGTTAAATAAGGTATCTATTCTCAAAATGATGAAAATTTCAAAGTTGTTTGAATTGGCACCAATAATGAATGGATTTTTTCAATACAAAACTATGTTATTTTTCTGAAAAAAATGTTATAACACAAATCAGTTTTTCGGTCCCTTCCTTCTCGTCTAGATTTTTTTCACTAGTAAGGAAAGTATCGCAACCTGCAGAAATAATTTTAAACCGGGCACAGCTGAATCGAAAAAAATACAAAAATACATCAACAGTCAAAATTTTAGAGGGTAAAGTGCGTTCTTCCATTCTTGGTGAATTTTTGAAAAACAAAAAGCCAAAAATGAGAAAAAAAATCAAAATGTTCTGGAGCCTCCAGAAAATTTTTGAAAGGTGGTTTTTTTTCAAAATTGTATCTAATGGAGTTGCAAAGCTAAAATTTACTTTACACCCTGGTGTCAATATGTTGATTTGATTGAAGGTAGTTTCAAGCAGTTCTGGAGCCTCCAGTCATATTTTGGAAATTCCAGATTTTTAAACTGCAATAATGAAATGACTATCCAAATCCATTTTGGAAATTTTTAGCAACCATCAATTTATTTATTTTGGGTTATAACCATACATTCTTCCTGTAATTTCATAATTTTTTGGGGGAAATTTAACTTTAAAATTTTTTTGAGATTCTATTAAGACTATTCAAAATTGTTTAAAACAGTTTCCAATCGATTCAGAGGGTTCAAAAATAGGGTACATACCAAATTTCAGATTCCCGGGTCAATTTTGTGAAATTTTGATTTTTTGACATTTTTCATCCTTTGATTCATATATATATTTTTTTTTGAATAATTGTGACCATCAAAAAAATCCAGGGAGATAAAAGAAAAAAATTGGCTCAATTTTGAAGAATCAGAGTAAGAGATTTGAATTTGGTAAAAATAAACCAAATCATGATTTTAGTGATGCACCCATCGTAATTGTCTGGAATGGACTGAGGAGGAGAAAGGGATCAAAACATTGAACAGGTGGCACAGCCCAAAAGGGAGGGAACTATCGCATTAAAAAATAATGCTACTTTGAGAACCACTGCCTCGACATTGTTTGACTGAGAGGCTCAAATTTCTTCCACCAATTTCTGCCAAAATCCAATGTTTAAGTTCACATTTTTGCTATTTTAAAAGTTGGAGGAGCAAATTTCATTTTTAAAAAAAAAAAAACTTAATCAAATACTCCAACTTTTTTGAGCATACTTACATGGAAAATAGAACGTATGAGAATCAATTACCTGTAAAAATTTGGATTCTAAAAGATTCTAAAATATTTCAAGTGTGTTTTTTCTTCTTCGAAAAAATCAACTTTCATCAAATCAGCTTCCGGGAAGTAGAAGTGTTGCTCTTGTAAATTATTTGTATCGAAAGTCTTGTAACGATAATTCACCGATACTATACATCCGATAAAGGTAGCAGAGGACAGAGGGCACAGTGGTAAAGACGACGACGACAAGTAGAAGTTGAAAAGAAACCGCGAGTATAATACTCTTATCTCCAATGTACCGAAAATGTTATTAGAAAAACATCGAATCCATATTAAAATTCATGACATGAATATGTAGGTAATACGCTTTCAGCGCATTCCGAACATTTATCATCGACAATGCGTTCTCCATGTACCGTTGTTGTAAAGGTAAAATTGTTTTTATGCATATCAGCGCGTTTCTTTTGAACCGGTGAACTGGTCTGGTATCGACACGCCTCCCACCCGCCTCTATTTAACCCGATACCATCTCAAATTTAAGCAGTTTTTTTTTCTTAGCTGCAGAAATTCAAGTCGAGATTCGAGAATTATTCGCCGGTGGAAATTTTCAACGAAAATCCGATTTTAAAAACCGTATACCTGGGTAATTATTTTACATCATCGTGTATATTTGGGGAGAATTTCGACAAATGATTTAGCTTCGAGATTTAAACGCTGGAAATTTGATATCTTTTTAGTGTTACTTATTTGAAAGCCGAGATGCGACGCTGTGAGTTATTTTTTTAATGATTTATTGGCTGAGATTTGTAAGGTTTTATGTATGGTTTCGTGTGCGTTGAAAGCTTCGAATATCTGAGGTGAAAATTGAGTAAAATGTGTAGGTGAGGAGGTGTGTTCGTGGGTGAGCAGTTTTCATGAAGAAATTTTCACTCTTATCATGTTATCACTTTTTTTTTTCTAGGTACATTTTATATTATTTGTTTTTTTGTTTGTTTGTTTGTTTATTTTTTCAAAAATAATTATGAGTGATTTTTTTTCAAGCCACTAATCTATAGTTCAATTTGTTTTTTTGTTTCAGGTGAGTACAAATTTTTGTCATGAGAGTAAGAGGACATAATGATAAGTGAGTCAATTTTTTATTATTCAAGTTTTCAATAATCTGCCAATTTTTTCTGCCCATCATATGAACTGGTTTGCAGCCCAAAGAACCTGTTCACATCTAAGTTGGATTGGTTATCTGCATTTCTTGTTGCATGTTTCATTCAGCAACCCCTATAGCATTACACCCTCCTCGGGATGATCTTGCATCCGAAAGAAAATCCTGGCTGAAAAATTAATTTCCAAGCAACGTGTTACAAAGCATGACGACCACTAACCGACTGATTTTAGTAATGGTGAAGTATTTCCTCCGTATCCCGTTTCTTTCTTTTTTCTCTTTTTTTTTTACTTCAAAACATAGTAATCCATTGGTGAGAAGTTAACGTTTTGATTACGTCGACTACATGACATCGTACACGCTTCCAAAAAGCCAACTTCTCCCCTTATAAGATGATTACATCTTGTACAATGCGACCGCAAAATCGACCACACAATTTCTTCGGCTTTAAGTTGTAACCCTATGTTTGAATTTGTCCACCATTCCGCCACCCCTCGCCTTATTCGTAATATGGAGTCACAGACACACCACTACTAAAGTTAGAAAAACCTTGTAATGGTTTAAAATGCGAATAACGCGTCCCCAAATTCAATACAAACGACTAAAGACTGTTTAAAGGTTTTCTTCGTGTCGATTGCGAGATGCGGCGGAGACGAATTTTGTGGCTAAATAATTCAGTGCAGAAAAAAAGCAGCTTTTTCCCTCCTTTGGTTAATACAAATTGCATGTTTGGCCTGTGGTATGGTAAAACCGTTCTTATTCTAAACTAGATTCGTTTTGAACGTTAGAGCCAAACGACTTTGAACCTTCAAAGGATTTAAAAGGTTAAAAGCACCGACGAATGGTTTGAAAATTGGATAAGATACAGGGTAACCAGTGCTCATGACAATGCTTTTTTCTATTCTTCGTCCGAGAGTATAAGTTTGAAAATATGATTTAGATTATTGCATGTAGGTATTCTACATAGCATATACGATGTATCGAAATTTTCAACGTATGTGTCATTTTTTTTTGTCAACGATATGAAAAAAATCTCGAATATCTTCTACGTTAATATAACGAAATATTCGATGTAATATGTATGTTTCGAGTTACACGGAAAAAAGGTATCTTTTTGAGCGAATTTTTCAGATATTTTTTGTGAAAATTCGAATGTCTCCAACAACGATGACAAAAAAAGGCTCATCTCGCTTTTTAGTTTGTCTATATAAAGCATATGGTAGTGACTTTTGAATACGTTGAAAATATCTGGAATTATTTTTATTTCGTTTAAATTTACATCCACATTTTTTCATTTCAGATTTGTCTCGTGTTCTGAATTCCTAAATTTTACTCTAAAAGAATCCCTCGCTTGTGAAAATACTTCAAATAATAGATGCGTATCTGTTTTTCCACGAAGAAAAAAAGAGAAAACATTCTGAAAATACCATCTCTTAAAAAATATCGTTTTTAACGCAAACATTTTGTAAAAATAGATTCAGAAATCGTGTAGGACATACCTAGTTCTGCGATATAGTTGCGAGTAAATCGTCAACATGAAATTACTTCATTTCCCTTTAGGGCTTTTAAAAAAGAAAAAAATCAATTAATTGATAACACTTAAAACGGTCTATTAAAAACCCCATCGTTTAAGGGAGTAAAAATATAATGAAATTAACGACCTAAAAAAAATCTTTCCTTTTCTAAACCAAAAAAAAAAATCACCGTATCTTCCAATAATATGCTTTTCATGGTTATTCTCGATGAGGTAGGCTAACAAAATACAGCAGCATGCAGCGAGAGAAAAAAATATCTACACCAAGCATACGCGTATCTCTAATTACTCGCTGACTCGTTTCGTGTTTTTTTTTCTGTGATAAAAATTTGCATTTTATTATGTCCCTACAACACTCCGTTGGTTTATTTGCGAAAAAAAATTAATTTTCGGAATTAAATTTTTCAGAGTTGCAGTTCTATTCAATGGCTGCAACGCAGAGAACACAGCGTTTTGCAATAATCAAATTAAGTTGCTTTTTTATCTCGTCGTAAATAAGGTACCACGAATATTGGGGAGAGAAACATTCGTTCATTTAAATGCTGCCACCACCGAAGAATCTTTAAAACGATATCCCGCGAGATTTCAAGAAAAAAAATTCCCCCATGTTGGCATAACGTTGCCCTTTTTGTTGATTCTGGTAGGATTTCATTGAACGTATGAAAAGAGTGTGTAGTACACAGTTTGTGAGAAATTTATCCAAGTGAGTTGTGGAGAGAAAAAAAAAGGAGAAAGAGGATGCTGAGAGGTGAGGGGTAGCTTTTGAGGTTCTCTTTCAAGAGCAGATGAATAATCGCGAAAAAAATATATTGGGGAATTTTAACCAAATTTAATGGAGACCTTTCATTTTTAGTTGAAAGTCTCTCAGAAAATGGAGGGGAGATATGGGTCTTCAAAGAAGGAAAGTGTTCATAAAAATCATGGTTTTTTTCGCTCTACCCCCTACCTAACTTATTTTATAAGAAATGAGCACTGGTCCCAAAATATAGTACATACCTACATATACTTATTTTAGATTCTGTGTTGACCTAGACCATCGCCATTGAAATTCAAGACGACGTTTTAAACGTTTAGGGTTCTTTTGAGTGGTTGAAAATTTGCAAATCGCTTATTTTTGGGTAAATTCGTGTTTTGAAACTTTTTTGTTCTGAAATATTTCACATTAATTAAGCCAAAACACGAAAGATATCATTTCTGAAACTAGGAAAATATTTTGAAACACATTGGTGTCAATTTTTTTGCTATTATTGTCCACTTATCAAAATTGAAAAAAATTGATAAGTTTTTGGCTATTTTTCTCAATTTTTTGAAATTGGCTATAATGACCAAAAAAATTGGCATCCTTGCATTCCTTGATATTTCCCCAGTTCTCGAAACGATATCATTCCATGCTTCGGCTTGATCAATGTGAAATATTTCACAAGAAAAATTTTCAAAATCCAAATTTAGGTACCCAAAAATAAGCGATTCACAAATTTTCAGATGCTCAGTAGAACCCTAAAAGTCATTTTGAAATTTGATGGCAATGGCCTAGGTCGACGCAGAATCTCAAATTTCATCTTTCGGAATTGGACCATTTTTTCCAAAATAGTTTGGGTATGAAATGGAGCGAAACAATCTCGAGTTTTTCGAAAATACCTCATGTTTCAGAACCCATATCTCCACTTCAGAGGCATCATACAAAGCTAAAAAAAAATTCGAGTAACTTTCCACTCAAAAATGAAATTTCCACTGCATTTTTTCGAAATCTTCGGATTTTTTGTTCACGATTTTCTCTAACGTCACACCATATTTTTTTCAATTTTTTCGTATTTTTCTTTTTTAAAATTTGGGAGCTAGAAGAGCATTGAGGGATCGTGTCTAAGAAGTAAAATATTAGACACATTCGAAATTCAGCAACCATAAATTAGTAGGAATAAACAGGTTAATGCACACATTTTTGTGACTTTTCATGTATTGTTTTCAGGATTGGGGAGGAGCAGAGGGCACTGAGTGATTTTATCTGAAAAAAATGAGTGAATATTCGATCTCAGCCCCCTCGAAAACTTCACAAAAGATGTGCCACACGTCACTTATTTCTTGGGGGTATTTTTTGATTGTGTTTAGGGCACTGGTGGGGAGTTCAGAGGAACCGGATCGAGAAAATATCTACTTGAGTAAATATTTGAACTAAGTGTCTTTGAATAAGTAACAATTGATGTCACTTCATTTTAGATTTTTTTTTTTTTTTTGAATTTCCATCAAAATTTTGAATTTTTGTGCACCTTCCCCTCCAGCGCTGAGATTCTATTTTGAGAATTGGTTTTCTGAAAAGAGCTGCTTAGAAACCTTTTCACATTAATTTCAATCAAATTTCCATTACCAGTCCCCCCTCGTATCCAATGCTGGACACGCTAGCGTCCATCGTCAAAATTGAATCAATTACGAGGCCAAAATTTAATATTCCTAATCTGTGTATATAACCTTCTGAGGGTCTTGGCAAGATGAATCACGACTCCTTATTCGAGTACAGAATCAAGGATATTATGCATCTACGCGGTGAAAAAGCGAATCACAGAATTAGTTCGGTTAATTCGAGAGCAGTACTCTTGGGGTACTTGATAAACATGGAAATTTGTAATACCCACATCCGGATACGAGTACATATATTTTTGTAAAACCACACTGTTCGTCGTACAATTTAAATGGTATCGTTTTAAACAGAGCCTTTCGTTCTCTCTCCAATGGATACTATGTTCATAGAGTATCGGAGCTCATATAGCACAGATATACTAAAAGTATCCTATACATATACCACGTATCATGTACTATGAGAGAAAATCCAGAGTACGCTTGTGTATTATATATTATATTCCTTTACTAGTTAATTAAGCGAAGTACGGGTCATGAGGGTAGCGTTTAGCTAATTTAACCAATTTGCTGGTCTTTCGTGGTATAACCTTGGTAGTTCCGTTGGTTTTAGCGGTCTTATGCTGCATACAGCACACGTATTGTTTATTATAGAGCCGGAGGTCAGCGCCGTGGCGCCGTATTATGAGAATTAGCTGAGGATTTCGATTTGATTTCTAGTATACCTTAACCTATACCGGTGCCAATGGTTTCTTTAACGAGATCGCGTACGTTTTTTTTTTCTGGTTGGTAGTCGCGGTACAACAACATACGTTAAAAAGTGTAGGTACGCTTGTGAAAAATGAGAGGAAAAAGCTCGTTAAAAACACCTTTATACCGCTATACTACATTGTAATTTGGCGAAATAATTAAAGCATAGAAGATAGATCTGGACTTATTCCATTTACAAGTATATTGATAAATGGGCTGGCGGCTTAGCCAACTTGTCTGTATAGAGGTACCTATAATGATATGGTAATTATTATCTTACGGTAGTAGTGATTGGTTATTGGCTGACGTTTACACGTGTTTGCACGTCGCCAATGGTATCAGATTTTTTGGCATCGAACAACTATTGGAAAAAATCGCTTTGCAGGAGATGAGCTGAAGAGGGACAGACTCGAGTAATTATCGTCGTATAGCGTATACGAAAATAGTAAATACTATAATATAGTAACTATACGAGATCGAGTAGTTTGGAATTTTGAGATGAGATGAAGAGAAGAGAAGGACGAGTACGTGATGTACATGAGGACGCATGTGTCTTATAATATGTTATGTGGAATACAAATTTGCTGCGCGCATGATTAATGGTAATTACGGTTGTACGAAGAGCGATGATTGCGTATACGATAGGCGGAGTCGTGTAGTCGGATTCAATTAAGATTAACGACTTGGTTATGTGATCGGTGCTGGCTTGTGACATTTTTCAGGCGATTTGTAAATTTAGCCGAAAATATTGACCTCTCGGGGAATATAAAAGGTCGTCCGGATTTGAGCTCCGCTTGCAGATGATGTGTGGAGTGGACTGTGCGTATGATGTGATGATGTGGTTGTACATATAATATCTACTATATGGTATATGGCACTAAGTACATAAATGTGAGTACGATTGTACGAGTATGAATAGATGTATATCTTGAGAGAGTATCTCTTTTCTCTTTGTGGTACAAACACAACTGCAACAGCGTATTATTTTTACTCGATGCAGCCCAACCGAAGGTTAAAGGGTTAATGATTTGTTGTACTGTGGCGTATGTGATTGCGTTGACCTTTTTGGACAAAGTTGAATGGGTTTGATGAAATCGTGCCGGTGCTGCTCCCCTATTGCTGGCTCATATGCAATAAAGGAGCCGAAAAATTAATGTCTTGTCGAGTATATTGTAATAAGTTACCTACCTTTCTTAATCGTGTAGATTTTTAATGTACTTATATAGGAGTATATGGATTGTTTCAAAACTATTATCAGTGTCAGTTGACCCTTTGTGAGCCCGAAGCGCAGAATATTGAAAATGAATCATTTTAAACGATTTTTTCAGAAATTAATTTATTAAAAATCTGAGGAGTGAATGAGCGCTTGAAATGGTCCAAAAAAAGGCCAGAGTTTGGCCTTCTAACAAGTTATGTAGGGTGTACCTAATTTTGCAGATGAGTTGGAATTTTTTCCTTTCAACACCTGAAGTTATCTTGGGTGAGAAAATCATTCCATGCTTTTTTTATGTTTCTTCTATCAGAAAATTTGTTCATTTTTATTCGTTCTTTTCATGATGAAGATTTTTTCGATCCCCAAAACAAACATGTAAATCATATCCTTACCTAATAAAAACAAAAAAAAAAATACCTACCTATTTAAAAAAAGTAAAAATTATAAGTTTGTGGACAATTTTTTGAAGATTTTTTATTTCTGGTTAAAACCTTTCTAAATGATTTACTTTTCTAGAAAAAGTCTTCCTCAGTATCCCAATAATAATGCATGACCACTGGGAAACTTTTAGCTTAATTTATTCGCAATAGTTTGGCTACTTAAAAATAGTAGACTTTGTTTTGTTAATTGAGAATATTCAACCCTACCTTTATTGACTATTCTCATTTTCTGACAATTATTGCAACATAATGCATACGATCATGTCGGCGTTTTTAACCAACTAGTTGCCGAATTTGTACCCCAAAATTCTTTTAACCCTCAGGCAGTTGCATGCTATTTCCGGGGCACCCTGGTTGAAAGTGCTTGTACTTACCAGAATTGACCTTTTCTGGTGCACTGTGGTTGAAAGTACCAAAATTGATTTTTTTTGGTGCACGCAGGTTGAAAATACTAAAATCACTTTTTTTGGCTCATCTGAGTATAGGTATAGTGCCTAAATGCTTACTGAAATCAAATTTAAGTTCAATTTGTCAAATTCAACTTGAATTTATTGATTTTACAATTTTTTGGTACTTTTGACCAAGGTGCACCAGAAAGCATTCAAAATTAGTGCGTTGGTACTTTCAACCAGGGTGCACCTCCAATTGGGGGAAAATCTGTCCATACGCTGAAAAAGATGTCAAAACCAGCTGGTTTATTGAGGTATTCTGAATATAGACATGAAAAAGCGCTGTTAAGAAGGCAGATTGGTGCACCAAAAAAAAAAACCTTCTAAAAAATACGCTACATGAATATTTTGTAGTGTATTTTTCTCGCATAAGGCCACACTGTCACAGTGCTTTCAAATTACATGCTACAAAACACGCCACTAACCTGTTTTTTGGCATATTCTTTCACATATGAGTTTGCTAAATAACACGCATAAATGCGGTAGTTTCCTGTGAATGTTTTAGCATAGTATAGTTGTAGAAATATTTTGCATTCATTCCATCACATATCCTTGTGGTTAGGTAAGTAGGAAAGTCGCTCTTCAACTCAGAGACCCAGGTTTGATCCCTGGCAGAGCCAAAAAAAATGTCATGAATATTGGACATTGGCAGAATTTATTGTGTATAAAAATATGCGCACTGATTAATGAGCAGAAACATATTGGCGGAAAGTGTTGCAATTCCTGCAGCATTTTTTGTCGTGTATGATCGGCAGACTTTCACCCTCTAGTTGGGTGAAAATCTGCTCTTACGTGACATAAATATGCGGCAGAAAATTTAACACTTTACACCAATGCTTTTTCTGCCCATTAATCGGCGTGTATTTTATGTATGCCTAAAAATCTGCCATTGCTCAATATTCTTGAAAAATTTTTTGGCACCAGCATGGATCAAACTCGAGTCCCCGGGTCTGTGAGTGGAATCCTTGCTACCTACTCCACCAGAGAACTTAGTAGAAGTGAATAAATATTTATATACTAAGCTAAAACACACGCGCAAAATACCACATTTACACGCGTTTTCAGCAAATACGCAAATAAATATGCTACAAAATATTTGCTTAGCGTATTTTTGTGGCTGGTTTTTTCAACACTCAAAAATATGTCACATAATAAAAAGCGTAGCGACTTTACGCAATAAAAATATGCTACGAAATATTCTTGTGGCGTTTTTATCAGCAGAAATTTTTTTCTGCTGTGCAGAAAAAGTAACAACCTAAAAAGTCGCTTCAAATTACACCCGTGAATTGAAGAGCGATTTTAAAAGCTGTAAAATCTGCTGCATAGCAGCAGTTTCAAGTCGCGTTGAAGTATAAAACACCAATTAAACTGCTCTTTACCACATATTTATTGGCAGAAGGGCAGATTTTCACCCAACTGGGCAATGGGGTCTGATCTGTTCCCTGTTTGAAATCAGACACAATTCATATGTACCTATTTGGCACTTTTGACCAATTTGCGCAACTTTTGACCGATTTGCACCTACAGAAGGGTAAAAATATTGATTTTCAAATTATGATGACCAATATGGAAATTTCTATGAACTGGTGTCATCTCCCTCTTGGTTTTGGGTAAAATTCTTTTAGTATGTGCATACAACCAAGGGAATGACCGAAAGTCAGTATCTTTTTGTACCTCTGCTTACCTTAATTCTCTGCGATCATTTGTGCTACTATGCTCAAAGTTTTGTCTAATTTTTGAAAAATACTTATCTACTAAGTTGAATTTTAATTTCTTTAAGTAATTCATTTGTTGCTCATAATATTTTTCTTGACTGTTTTTTTACGGTGGTTCTTTTTTTATAATCTGAAATAAAATTTTTAAATTTAATTTTGTTTTTCATTTTTAATAAAGGATTTGCAAACATCCAATTTTTATCCTAAAAGCTTGCTGGTGAGTTTTTCCTCATTTTTGTATTAGGTAGGTATTAATTTTCTATTATTTTATTTTTTTACTTTTATATTTTATTATTTTTACGGATCTGGTGGTGCAAATAGAAATTCTCAAGATTTTAAATTCTTAATTAATAAACTAAATTTTAAATTTTATAATTAATTTTTATTTTAATTTGATTTTATAAATTTTTATTTCCTTTGGGAAGATTAAAATTTTGAAACTTAAATTTGTGTTGATTTTTATTTTGGAATATAACAGACAATTCTGAACCTCAAACACTAAAAAATCATGTTGGTAACACACCAACACCTTCTCAAAGTACGAGATGGTTTTCTACTTCCAACTCACTCGCACACAAAATTTACCCAATTTTAGGAGTTTCAACTCCAGAAGATCTGTACATACATGTACCTACTTTTTCCATAAGGGAATATGTCATAAATACAATCATGTAAAACCATTAAACCAACTGTAATCTTCATGGGCACGAGAGCGGCACAAATCAAACGTCCATCAGTGTAGAAAATTACTCTAGGTAGGTACTGACAATTTTTGCAACTAATCGTGATTTGAAAAATCGTCAGCAATGTAGAATGCTGAAAGCTGATGGGTGAATGCTATGTAATGCATACAAAGTACCACAGCATTCAGTCAGAAACAGAACAGAACAGAAATGCCTTGGTGGTGAGTTAGCAACAAAGATCGTGCAGAAAGGGGGAGAAGCAGCGGAGGTCCATTCTCATAGGCAATTTTCTCTCGGTCGAATTTCACTTCAAAGCGTATACCATATTCAATTGACGAAGCGAAAGAGAAGAGATTTAGCAACAGTAGCGGCAGTTGTGTAATGCCACCGACGATTTAAAGACACGTTGAAATAAAGAGACGAGGAAGAGGTGTAGGGGCAACAATGGTAGCAATATCTGCTCACTTTGCGCGAGGTTGCTCAAAATGCTGTAGGTATACACTATGTGTATAGTGCACATACAGAGAGGCAGGCGTTTTTACACGGTGAAGTTTACACCATTCATTATGTCCGCTACGTCTTGTAAATGACGGTGTAGGCAAGCTACAAGAAAAATACAAGTTAAATGGTCTGTAAAGAATAATTTCACGCCTGGCGACACAAAAATCTCAGTTTGCGAGCACGTCGAAGAAAAGACGATGGACGAATAGAGATTGGCGAGGCGAAGGCGGCACAAAGCACACGCGGTAGCAGGTATTTTCGTTGTTAACCTCGACCACGCCGCCCGCCTCCGTCGCCGGCATTAAAAGGTAATTGCCGAAAAGTGGAAACTCGCAATGTCGAGCTTTTTGCGACGACAAAACGCAGTGGGCCCCGCTGCGAGCGAATTTTTTTCCACCTTTGGAAGGGTTCGATGGCGTAAAAATGTATCCGCAAGCGGATACCCATGTGTAGGTACACGTATTGTATTCGTTGACGTATAGTAAGTGTTGTTTAATGATACAAAAGCTCAGCTTAGTACGAGGTATCCGCGCAGAGAGAAGCGGAGGAGAGGTGAGCAAAAAAATAAACTCGAAACAATGGGCACAGCCGAGAGAAAGGATCGGGCTCGGGCGTTACAACGAAACGATGAAGGCGATTTTTAGATGACTAATGAAAGAATTGTTTTTTGTATAGAGAATGAGACCCCTTTTCTCATCATCGTCGTGTCTCTCGATTGCGATATAAAACGAAAGGGTTTGGTTTTTTGAGATCGATTTCTGCGTGTCTGTGTCTCTCGCCTTGCTCTGCTCACGGCTCAGCATCCACGTAGTATAAGCGTGTTTCGTACCAGAGCGTTTATAAATTACAAGGAAGTGCAAGAAGCTGAGGTGCGTAGCGGGGTGAAATAGCTCGGCGATATAATTGTTTGGCTAATCGCGCTTAATTGAGTGTACGGCTCTCTGGCAAAAGTTTCACGCCGAATTAGGATTTGCGGTGGCTTTTGTTTCAATGTGCAAACATAACCGTGGTGAGAGATTTTTTCCTCTTACACGGTACACTGTGGATGAATCTTATCGACGCGGTAATACTATACAATGTGCGGTGAAACGAAGCCCAGGGTGACACGATTTTCATATACCGATGCGGGCTCTTCACAAAAATCCTCTCTACGTTCGCGTTTTCACGTTACACAAAAGCGAAAAAATTAATCGTTCTCGCTCGTAAATCAAATACGATTAATTTATAATTACACTCCACGTAGACAGAACGAGAGAAACAGAGACGATTATGTATGTAAATCATTCACCTATATATAGAATAATGGCGAAAAAAAATGTATTAAAACTAATACTCATAATTCAAATGCAACGATTTAAAGGATGTAAAGCAATGAAAACGTGTTTTTAATATCTTCGATCTTTTTCAAACAACTTCTGCCCGTGTATCGCGCTGGAGAAATGCTGTTTATTGTAATGGCCACGCACGCTGGAGAAGTTTAAAGAATCGAGAGGAAAAAAATAACCGTCATTAATTCGAAAACACTGTAGGTAGCGAAGCTTACGCTTGTACTGAAATCAAAGAGGAAGATATCAATTAATTACGGGTACTTAGCGAACCATACGGTGCTCGAAAAGTCGACCGACGTGAAAATCAGGTCGAAGAATACGAGAGTACAAAGTCGTGTTGTAACATTTGATGATAGTTGGATATTTTTTTTTTAAATTGAGCCTATAATTTTCTGAACCAAATATCAAAAAATTTCTATTTTACCTACTCAAAAATCGAGTCATTAGACTGTTTTAAAGTCCAAAAAATGTATTTTCAAGAAGAAAAAAAATGTTAAATTTTGAGTCGTTTTGAGGCTTTCAATGAATTTTTGAATTTTTTACTGTGCGATAAATCGCATAGGTAGGTATAGGTACCTACTAAAATGCAGTACCCAGCTTATCTTTAATTCTTGAAAAAAATTTCGCACGTATTCTTCCAACCAGCCAATTTTGAAAAAAATCCAAAAATGATATCATTCTTATCCTTTTGTGTTGTTAAAATGCACAAAAATCCGTAGGTTTTTTTTTTTTAGTTTTTGTAGCAAAGGAAATTGTATCATTTCGGACAAATAACACTTTAACTCCAAGAGATGTTAAGTCAATAAATTTCAAGTATTTTCATGGGAGAAATTGGACTGAACAATCAGATTGTGATATTTGACATGAATATTTTTTTTCGAATGCAGTAATTTCCCAACATCTCAAAATCTCTTCTTCAAATCCTAAAATGAATTTTAACTTATTTTCAAAATTTCTGCGCTTTTTCTCCTTGTTAAAAATTTTATTTTATTCAGAGCAGACATTTTTTAAATTCAAATTTCTATGTAAAAATTTTATTAATGTTCAAACATTTTCTGAAAATTTTAATTTTTATCCATTTTTCTTCGAAATTTGAAATTTCAAAATAGATCGAAATTAAAAACCTCGGCATTACTTACTTCTCCCTATTTTATTCCAATTTTGTTGCAATGTAAAAAAAATTCCTTGTGAAATGTCAAAGATGTTGAAAAAATTCAGCTAATAAAATTTTACACCGAATATTTATCAACTTGGCTTTTTCTTACCGTCTGCATCTGTAAATTTCGCTTTTGGAAATCAAATACCTAAAACTTTTGGAGAAAGTTAAGGGAAATCTTCAATTTCAAAAATGAATGGCCACTTGAATTCATTTTTTATTTCAAACATCACAATTTTATTGTTCAGACCAACTCCTCTCGTGAAAATTTGTGAAATTCATTACCCATGTGGGTTACTAAGTTTTCAAAAAAAAAAGTTGCAATTTCGAAAGTGAATAAATCAGCAGATAACTGATTACTTTCTTCGACTTTTTCTCGAAAGTGAAGTATCCCAACGCCAAAAGTGGTCACGTATATACGTGCTAAAGTTGATCTGTACAGAACATAGGACACTTTTTGAAAATTTGGAATTTCTAAAATATAACTGGATGCTCCAGAACAGCTTGAAACCCCCTTCAATGGACTCAGCACGTTGAAATCAGGACAAATAAAACGAATTTCAGCTTTTCAAATTTATTGGGTAAAATTTTGTAGAGATTTCAACTTTCAAAAATCTGTTGGAGGCTTCAAAACTGCTCAAATCTATTTGAAACCGTGTCCAATTAATTCGAGAGGAGACTTTCGAAGATGGGGCCCCAGCCAAATTTCAGCTTTCGAGGTCAATTTCGTGAAATTTTGATTTTGTTCCCTCATAAAATTCATCGATGATCCAAAAATGCGTTTTTGCCACTGAAATTTTGATCACAGTGGTATATTTTTCCACCGTCTCTCGATTTAGATTTGTTCAGTTCAAAAATTAATGTTTGCTATTTTTTGCAAGTTTTCAGTCATCATTAATTGAGGTCTGGAATGAGTTGGGCTCTTTTGAGGGAGACTTTCAGCTTATCTTCACTCTTTTTTACTCTCTCATAGGTACCTATTCGTTTATTGATTGCTGCTCCCCTTATTCGGAAAAAGCATCGTTGTTCGCTGTAATGTTTTTTCTCATTTTTTCAATGTACCTACCTACAAAGCCTTTATTTCTACTCGTATATTCTATAGCACGATAGGAAAAAAGTTGTAATATAAATGTTCAATGAAAGTACTCCGCAAACTACGTATACAAATTACTGCACAGTACGTATAAGCTCGCGCAGTGTAAACGTAAAAAATTTAATATCGCGTATTTTACGAGTATTCGGTACTATAAAAACAAATTCCAGTTCGAAAATTCTCGCTGCAAAGAGTAAGTAGATATTTTATCAGATGCGAGTGCGTTATTTTACTGTGTGCTCGGTGTCGAAGTGAGTCGAGGTGAGGGCAAAGAGAACACGAAGGGTAACTAGACTACATAGAAAGAATACATGTAAGAAAGAGTTGAAAAAGTAGTTCGATGCTTTTTGTCAGATAACGCGTTTATAGATTAGTACACCAGATGTGTTCTACCGTAAACTGGTATTTTCGATTATAGATATGAATCAAAATTAACGATACAAATAACGTTTAACATTTTTTTGAATATAAAAACGTCGCCGGATTAGAAATTATTTCTGTTATATGGGCGAGCTAAGTGGTAATCTTCTTTTTTTTTTTTGGTGTGTGTGAGAGCTTGAGTACAACTTGGATTCGAGTAATACGCGTATTATGCGTTAATCGCCCTCTTCACTGAACGTACTTAGTATAAGGTGTATAATGAGTGAATGATAGATTGAAGATTTTTTTTCACTCGCTTTTCAATGGAGGTTTTTACGAACGGATTATCGCGAGGAAATTGAAAGTAAATGTAGGCAAGTGCACTGGGTGCAGCGTAGTAGAAAAGTTCGAGATTTTAGTACATAATACAAATAATTGTACAGGTATGGGAAATGTGTGAGGGAATTACGAGTTTTAAAAAGGATTAAGTTTGAATGAGAATTTGAGTGCTGTTTAGGCCTAATATTTATTTGTACTTTGGTGAAATGTAAAATTAACCGCGTATTGTTCGAGTATTTATGTGACAAGGTGCTTGAACCTTGAGCATACCTCGAGTAGGTACTTTCCTTGAAATGAATCGATATTAATATTTTATCTACAGGGAATACTTTTTAGCTAGCTCAAGTTTGTCTCTTTCTCATCTCCTCTCTAATATATAGGTAATTTTTGGATCCGAACGAAATCACAGATTGGTTCTTTTTTGAATCACTTCGTATGAAGTCAACCACACGGATGTGAACTATATTAGATACCTAAGGTATCCTATCCTATGCTGTTGTGAGAATACGCAGAACTCGGACTAGATACTTGTACAAATTACAGTAAACAGTAGCTATACCAAGCACATGCTATAATACTCATGCCATGTTCCATGGAGCTACTTCAAAAGGATACGCACGTGGTACGATTCGTTGATATGCTTCGGATGTAACCACACAATAAAATCGTGACTAAAATTATCATCACGGATGAAACTATTGGCGTATTATTAACAGCCAAAAACACTTAATACTTGCTTGTGTATATTGAATACTGAAACAAATTAAATTTACGAATTCGTATTCGGCTTATGCGAAATGTTTCTATATAGATACAGATATTATACCTATACTTTTGCACACCTTGCCAGTCACCATTACTGAAATTGGCGAATTTAGGTAGGTAGGTATTAGGTATAGGTATAAATTCACGCGCCCAAGTTTTTCCTTTCGTATATAAGTTTTAAAACTGACGAGAGTTTATTTTGAACTTAATAATAGGGCGCGTTTGTTTATCTTAGGATTTCGAATAAGGGTAATTAATCGATTGAGTTTGATGCCGAGGCACGTAATCTATTCTATATTGAATGTAAAATATTGATGATGGTGTTTGCATAGGTATATATTTTTTTTGTTTTTCAAACACGATTGACGTAGTATGAATGAAGAATTAGATGCTGCGAAATTTCAGCGTCTGAGAATAAATTAGCAGTGTTTATGAGGGAAAAAAATTGAAATTTGTATCTTTGAAAACCAATTTTGACACAAAAATAGATGCTTAAGAGGAGCTGTCGAGAGTGATAAATTTTTTTAGTTTTTGAGTCATTTACTTCGAAGGAGTCTTCTGAGCTCAGGTTCTCCGAAATTGAACTTTGAACGAAAATAAGCTAGATCGAAAGACAAGAAACATGTCCTGAAGCCACTGTAATCAAAATTTCAAATGCTAAGTTCATTTTTAAATTTCTGGCGAATTTTTGAAAATTTTAAAAATTCAGAAAAGCTGTTATCTTAGGGCGATTTTTAAACTTTTTCATGAAACACAAATTTTTTGAGAAAAGTGAACCAAAGTGAATATTTCCTTTAATTCAACATCAACAACTAGTAGTTTTGGGCTATTCTGGAATTTCCAGCGAGTTTTATCGTTTTGGAAGGGAGAATAAGGGCCAAAAATTGACTTATTGGGCGCCTTCTCGATCGTTTTAGGTGTTTAACGCAAAACTTCAGGGGTGCGAGTTCAAATGTGAATTTCTAGCCAATATAAAAATTTTAAAAAAAGTAGAAAAAATTGAATTTTCAAAAAATTTATAGAAAAAACTACTTTTAAAAATTTAATTTTTTCAACTTTTCTAAAATATTCAAGAATTTTCTAGAAATTCAGTTTCGAACTCACACTCATGGAATTTCACGAAAAAGCAACCAGAACAGTTGAGAGGATGTCCAAGAAACATTGGCCAAAGTTATGAGTACCAAAGTTCATTTTTTCCACTCTTTCAGAATAATTTGAAATTTCTGGAGAAAATTAAAAAATCAAGAAGAGTTCCAGAATGACCCAAAAGTAATGGTTATTTATTCTGTGGGAGTTCGTTTGAGGGAATTACTCTCGCACTGGTTCATTTTACTCAAAAAAAAATTATATTTCTGAAAAAATTAATTAAATTTTTAAAAATTCACCATAAATTCAAAAATTGAACTTCAGGACATGAAATTTTGGTTGTGGTGGTTTCAGGACATGACTCTTTCGAGCTAACTCGGTTTCGATCAAATCGTAATGTTACGAAGGGGCTATTTTCGTGATTGTGGATACGAGCATCATCTTTTGCTCACTTTCTGAGACCTTCTGTGCATCTCAGAAGGCGGTGAGGGGGGACGAAGCAAACGAACAAGAACTATAGTACATATATACGTCATGTGAGTATTGTGAGTTTGAAACAGACTTTTATATTTCAAACGTTCAATTATTTTTATACGAGTAACAAAATTGTTAGTTTTGTGTCAATTTTGTACTAATTCGATGACATGTACCAAACAGAAAGTTGAATTAGGGACTTTTATCGTTAGATTTTCCAGCTCGATTAGTTTTAATACCTAAACCAGGCACCTGACTCGTGATCTCATGTTATAAAAAAGATTAAATGGATAACTTGAAGTTTTGATTCAATCGTCATGAAAGCATAAGAGAATTATTTTCTTTTCAATTACTTATGTCCTTTTCATATCTAACTTTTTTGTACTTCGCGAGCAATGCTCTACTGGGATTCAACTCATCTCTTCTCGACTCTTGAATTGCAAGTACAAATTCTCAAGAACTTATCTGACAAATTAAAAATTTACCTGGTCTAGTTTGAAGTATAAAAACTTTGTTGAAACGTTGCAATGTGTTTCTAATGTTCTTAAATGAAAAGTCAAGCTGAAATATAACTTTCTATTGGATAGGTATACTGTGTTTTATATGGCAAGTAGTATTTCGCGGAATTGAAAATTTATCATTTGAAGTTTCACGTCAGAAGTTTTCCAAATTGCTACAAAAATACTACGTTCGTTGATGGCAACGTTTTTTTGACGTTTAATTCAATTTTAAAAGCATTTCTCCTTCAGAATTTTACGTATAACTTATTACTCAACAAATGTGTTTTAAAAAAAGAGAAATGAAATTGAAAATGTGCTTACCCTTGAAACTGACACACACTCGTAAGGAGACAAGGACACATTATTACGAATGTATGACTTTTCCAAATGAAACCCTTCTCTCTTGTTACCACCTTTGAACTTCATTGGCGTCTGAGTTCTGGGTTTAGTATGGTGTTTGACCATACCACACATAAAGTACCATGAAGTATTGCATGGTTTTAACCACATCCTAACTCAGCTTGAATAATATTGATTAGTACGAAATAATTTTTTCCCCTTTACTAATGATATATCATCTGGTCGTTTGGTCCGGAAGGAGGTCCACTTTTTAAAACAATATTAAAATCAATATTACTACCATTAATCAATATTCGATTGTTGGTCTTTTTCGTTCGGGTTGTTTTCCAATCTAAATTGGGTATAGTTTTAAATTGTTATGGCATTTAGGCGGATGAAAAATCGTATCACAAAGTGTAAGATTAATTCTATTTCTTTGTTTTTATTCGGTCGCTGCTAAGTAGGTCGGCGACAAGGTTACTTTTTTCTTCGATGAAAATCTTAAGAGTTGATTTATTTTCATTTGCGTGTGAGTCGAAGGGGTTTGAGTTTTTGTATTTCTGGTATGTTTTCTTAATTTTTCTACTCGGTATTCGAATAATAATTTTATCTATTAATGAATGTGAACCATGTAAGAAAATCGGTCTGACATTTTTATGTTGAATGGGAAAATATTCTGCATAGAATACCACGAGGTAAAAACTCACGTCAAAACTCATGATAATAATATGTGGGTAGGCATACCACATTTCGAAAAATATCTGGGCCCTAGTTCGGTAAAGCTAAAATATTCTCCAACGTGGTAAACCGATTATCAAGAATAAACTTGGTTGCATAAATTCTAAATGATTTCAAATTGAGTGGCATATTTTAAGCTCATATGCCATAGTTGATCCTTCATATATTAACAAGGGTTCGGATTACTTGGTCGTAATATATCATATAAGTTTACCTCGTTTATATATAATTATCGTAAAAGGTTCATAACTGCGAAAATACCAACGATCATATCTAGCTTCTGCACAAGAGGTACACACAATACCTTTTTCTTCTTTATATTGCTCAGCTCGTTGCCTAGTACGTAAAAAGGTTGCAAAGGTAAGGTATACAACATGCTTAACTCTTTCGAGACGAATTTCTGACAATCGCTATACGTAGATTATGAGAATAGGCTGGTTTTTTCAGTCGACGTTTCGTTCTACTCTGGCGTTCTCGCGTTCGTTTGTAAAAGTTTTATTATCATCGAAAGTTCACAAAATTCTAACCCTTATCTGTTGGTCTTATATCTTCGCAGGCGATTTCAGATTTCTCCCTTTGCCTTTTATTTCTTTTGTATTCGTAGTATTTATTTTTGTTTCGGCGTTTCTGCTTCTTTACTCTTTCGCTGTGTGTTTCATTAGAAAAGACTTTTTGAAAGCGACTGCAACTTGAGAGATAGTTGGCAAAAACTTGTTAGCTGAAGAAAATACCGCCAGCAAACTCGATAAGTTTTCTCGGTTACAAGAGTCGTACTCTGTAACTTATGTCGTTTTTTAACGATTTTTTTTCTCGCTCCTATCGTGACTGCATAGTATTCTTACGAGTACATACAGTGACAGATATTGCTGTACATTTGTCGTTCTACAGGTTGAGTTTGAGTCGCAAAAGCGCACGATACAAGACGAAATAGCAACGTCGACACATTCACGGCGAAACTACATAGTATTATATCGGAAATAAAAATTCAATTCGTTTACGAAACACATGTATCAGCTATTTTTCCTTTCCGTGGTATCGATATTTTAAAAATATACCGCTTAGATGGGGCTTTTTTCAGACCAAATTCGACGTGCACGTTTTATATTGTGTGGTACATTGCGGCGATGCTGCGATCGACGTTTTTCCAAAGTGATTTTTAATGCGTCGATTCGTGACCAGAAACGGTTCTCTGATTGAACCATTCAGATGGTACTGTTACGGAGATATTTTCAGTCGAAATGAATTGCAAAATTTACTTATGTTTTTATTGATATTCGTCGTGTGGTTTTTTTCAATTTTTTAACAAAAGGATGTATGTACTTTCTAGCTTGATTTTTTAAATTTTAAACTTCTGAATTATCCTTCCGGTTTATTCAGAACATTGTGCACTTGGGAGAAAAGTTAAAATTTTTTCCAGTAGTGTTTTTTTTTTTTTTTTTTTTTTAAATGTGATTCATTAAAATCATCAGGATTGGGTCAAATCAAAAAAAAAAGATTCAAATCGCGCAATTTTCGAATAATTTCAGAGGCGTGATGAAGTGATGTGTCTTGGTTGGGGGAAGAGGGTTCCCAACTTTTTTCACCAGATTCTCCCCCTCCCCTCCCCACCGATTTTTTTCAGCAAATTGGCCAGATCTGGGTCGAATAAATTTTGGAAGGGCAGTTGGAAACAAAAATGTTGAATAATTTCAAATTTCCAAAAGTGATAATTTTATGCTTGAAAATTTGAATTTTTTGAAATTGCTTTGCTCGTGTTTCCAAAATTTATCAAATAAATTTTTCTATTTTTGAAAAATTCAGTAGGTATAGGTAGTTCTCAAAACATTCAAAAATAAGAGTAAGGCCTCCAGCGAAGCGGCGGTAAAAGTTCTCAAAAATTGGGAATTCATCACTTTTTCAGGACAAAATTTTATGTTTACAAAAAGAACCAATTTTGGCAAAAGTTGAAAAATGTTATCGAATTTTCAACGGAAAATAGAAGTTTTTTTCGGTATTTTAGCAAAAATTGGGACTTTTTGGTAGTTTTGACTAAAATGAAGAGGGTTTTTGGGAAATTTCAAGTAAAACAACATTAAATACTTTTGATCTAACAGTAAGACAGGGTGTCTAACAATCATTAAAGTCATGAAAAAGCCATAAACTTTACTGGAAACACACTTAAAAATTTTTTTAAAAGCCCAAAAAATGAAAAAATTGTTCAAAAAATCAGTAAAATGAAAAACCTGAAATACTTTATTTTTGATCCTATAAAAAATGGCAACCATGTTCGACAAGTAAATAGGCTATTATAGGTTACCTATCAGGTCTTTCCGATCCAGAAGGTCAGGAAAAGTTTGTCTTTTTACCTATGGGTCCTGCTTTACAAAAAAGCTAAGAAAAAGTCCTTTTTGTCCGAAGGTCCTTCGTTTTCCCGCATTTTCAAGTAATTCTGTCATTTAATCAAAATCGAGGAAAAAATAAAAACTCAATTTTTCAGAATTTTTCATTTTTATAAACGTCAAAATAATTATGTAAATAAGTAAGTATAATTGCATACCTAAAATCGAAAATTTTTTGTTAATGAAAACCGATTGATTATTTCCATTGTTTGATGTATTTTCTTGATTATTTTTGGCAATTTTGTAAAAAATGAAAAGGGGGAGGTATCAATACATTTTTAATTTTGAAAATGTCCTTCCAAAAGGTCCTTCCAAGGTCTTTTTTTTTAGTTTTCAGATTTTGTTAGACAGCCTGCCTATTTACTGGGTTTGAGAGACACGACAATTAAACGAAAAATAGAAAGTTTGCATCCATAGTTATTTAATAAATTTTTTTTTGAAGAGGGCATTTTCATGCGGTAAAAATTTGAAAAATAAGTCATGAAAAAGGTCATGATTTTTTTGTCTAGGATTTTTGTTAGACGCCCTGTAAGAAGTCAACTTTTCTACTTTCCAACTTGTGGTTAGAGAATTTAAAACGAAAATGATCTGGCTTGAGCGAAGCTAGGTCGAAAGCTTTTGATAATCTATGATTATTCAATAAGTAAAAACCCATGGTTTTGGGTGATTCTGTGATTTTTCTAACTTTTCCTGATTCACCCAATTTATCCCAAAAATTCTTAACTTATTGCCAACATTTTTCTGTTAGGGGGGAGGGGGTTGGTGACGAGACACCTCTCTCCCCCACCCCCTGTTCGGCATGTAACGACGTAGCGAAAACAATCCTTCTAACCTTGTAACAAATATCTCCACATACAATAATGCTTTATGTAGGGACGAAATAAGATCACATGGCAACATTTGGCTCAATTATCTACATCAGACCATATGCGATAAACTAACGATAATGGTGCAATGGAGATGGCGGGTTCATCAGCCAAAAGGTTGTTATTGGCATTAAATATACAGTATGCCAATACGTGTTGACCGTCGAGTGTATAAATTCGGCATAGTTTCTGTCAGCATTAAATTGTCTCCTTTACTTAACCGAGTACTAGAAAACCAAGCATTAGATTTGTGACAACTGAACGCAAAAGGCGAGCTAGAAAGAGAAAGATCAAAAACAACGAGCACATTAGAAGAAGCGAGGTTTTATATGTACTGTATGTATCTTACAAAAAGTACCTATCTAAGTATATGCGCGACAAAGACAGAAAGAAAAGAGACGAAAAAAAAAATGAAAATGCATTTGAAGAATTCTCCCATTTACATATTCCATTTATTTTTGTGTAGTTTATATCACGCAGCCGGCAATAATACTAAGTGAATTTATAGCGGCAACTTTGCCAATGTTGGTAACATTAATGTCAAATATTAGCGTGCGTAAAATGCAAAAAAGCCGTCCGTTTCTTCATTTTTAACCGCACTTTTCTCGGATACGGGAAAACACTCTTACAGGGGAGAGTATTTCTAAATAAACTGCTCGTATTTCACATCGGTGGAAATTTTATCCGAGTTGATATATTGTTGTTAGTCATATACATACCGGTAAAGCTCTCTGTATACTCTATGCACATTTCAGTTTGTATTTCACCTTATATTCCATGTAACGTCTGTTTGAATAATTTAAATTGTATTTTGCTTAGTTTTTTTTTTTCATTTTTATTTCGTAGGTACCTACTCGTACTATTTCTGTTTCTTTTTTTCATAGTTATGCTATACAATATACCTACCTACTTATTTATATTTTCGTACTCCGGCGGTATATTTCTTTACACGCGAAGACGCTTTTTCAGTTTTGTATATCTTGACGCTTTTAAAACTTAATCTGCTTTTATTTTACGTTTACTTTTTGGCTGCTACGTCGGTGTGTGTTTATCTTTGGTCGGGAAAATGCGAAATGGTGAGCATTAAGCGCCGCACGAATATTCTTTTCGTCGTTATTACGACATGAAATTGTATATTAAAATGAATTTTTCGTCGGCTCAGTCTGTATAGTGGTATAGGTAGAGGTACGTAGACGTACGTAGGATGCGCCGCTATTGCGCGGCTAGAATGGAATTTCATTTTGTAAAGGTGTAATATTTTTAGCTGTTCTAAGATGTTATAAATGTTTTTTGACGACGACGAGTTTTAATACGCTTTTTTCCTAGTAATGGCGAATGTTTACGAGCAGAAATTACCGATAAGAGATTATGTGCCGAAAGCTTACCTATCTTTTTCGTACAGTACGGTGTTTTTCTGGGTAAAGTTGGTCTTTGAGGCATTTCTCTCTCAAAGTTTTTTGGCAAATGTACTCGTGCATGGAAATCATTTTCTCACGAGTGTGCTTCGGGAAGGGTTCGTGGCTCGTCAAGTTGCCTCAAAACGAGGTGACTGGTTTCGAATATACATTTTATTTTTGGGATTCGGTCCTTCAGCGTCTCCCTCTCGGCCAATTGGCTCATTTTCCGGGAAAAAACCGAAATTCATTTAATTGAGGTAGGAAGCTGAAATTTTATTAGTACATATCTCATTTTCGACTTCCAAAATCGATTACTAGTCATTGGTTTCAAGCCCTTCTAGAACCTCCAGAAAATTTTTAGATTTTATAATAGTTTTGAAAAAGGTGCCATAGAAGGAGGCTAAAATGAAATTCAGATTCTGCAAACTCGTATTTTACTGTCTTCGTTTGAATTGATTAATTCGATCAATTTACGTGCAAATTTTCAATATTGCTAAATTTTTGTGAAAATCAATAATTTTCTGCTTGAAAAATTTTATATCTGAACCAACGCGGTAGAAACTGATTTTGAACATTTGGGACTTAACGAATGAAAAAAAATTCACAAATATGGTAAATCCGAGTAAAATTTAATTTTGGTCTTCTTTATGACAATTTTTTCAAAACTAAGAAATCCAAAACTCCGGCAGATGCTTCAGAACTGCTCGAAATCTCCACCAATAGACTCGAAAAATTGAAAATAAGCAGGGTGTCAATGACCGGTGTTACCAGGTAGTGAAAGTAGTGAAAGTAGTGAAAAAGTAGTGATTTTCAGCAATTTTGCTTGAAAGGTAGTGAAAAATTTAAAAAAAAAAGAGAAAAATCCCATTTTCCACACATAAAAAATTTTTTACGTAGAAAAGGGCTCATTTGTCAACTTTTTTAGAACTTGAATTACACATTTTTGAAAGCTTCTGTACTTCCTTGTTCCGCTCGGGCTATTTGCTCTTCTTTCTCCGCATAAAAAACTTATTGCTATGTGGCGATGGTTTTGTAATTGAAGGGCTCAGTTCCAAGTCGACCTAAGTCCATTTTTTCCGTTTCGAGAAAAACGCAAATAACTGTTTTTCTCGCCCTTCCGCTTCAATAATAAATGATGTGATTATATGGTTGTGAAGCTTGATCTTTCTGCTTTAAAGTACCGTATTGGTTTTTTTTAAATTTTGCGTATTTTCAGCTCCAGAGCGCGTCAAAGAGTCAGAAAAAGTGGACTTAGGCCACTTTGAAATTATCTGATGTTGAAAATTTCAAAAAAAAAAACTGAAAAAATGCGTTTTTTCAAAAAAAAATCACGAATCATTAATTTAATACATTTTTGAAACAATTTCATTCAAAGCACCTTCAAATTTCGTCTATTCTGAAGAAAAAAAAATGAGTAAAATAATTGGTTTTTTTCCCCGAGCCGGCAAAACAGCGCTCCTGAGCGAAAAAAGTAACGCCAGATGTTGGGACAAGGTGGTAAAGGTGTTAACCGACCTGTACCACCACATGGCGCTGCTAACTCAAAAATGATAAAAATGGACTTAGGCTGACTTGGAACTGGGCCCTTCAATTATTACATTGATTTAAAATTGATGAAAACGTGTACATCAGTAAAAAATTACAAAGTCCAAACCGAAAATAAATTATAAATTTTAAAACAAAAACCGATCTAGGAAAAGGAGGGGCGAGGGTAAAAAAATATTTTGGAAGATGCTAATTTTTTTTTTTTGAAAGGAAGTGAAAAAATAGTGAAAAGGTAGTGATTTTCAGTCAACAAATTCCTGTAGACATCCTGATTAGGTATATAAACCAAATTTCAGCTTCCCACCACAATTTGGTCGAATGTTTTCTTTTTCTGGGAGAAAAGAACGAAAGAATTTTCGTAAATTCACTAACAATTAAAAAAATGAAATCGAGAGTCTGAAATTTGTCCTTATGTTTATAAATTTGAAGAAATTCGGTTGAAAATTACCAAAAGTAGAAATGTTTATTTTTGATAAATTGGTCATGTCCTCAACCGACGAAGAAAGAAATTGTGGGACCTAATTAATGTTTTTTTTTTAGACCACCTGTCGTTTTGGAACAATACTTTTTAAGGTGGTCCTGATTTTGAAAATTTGATTTTCTATAGTCCCACTGCCCTTTAAACTGTTGAATTTGATTAGAACATAATCCCATATTTTTTGATTTCCTTCAAGTCCAAAAAAGGTGATAGGGCTCCCTCACCTCATGCTGAAAGAAATAAAAAAAAGTTTTGAATACATTTTTATTCTCGATAGCAATTTTACAAATAATCACATTTTCAAGAGAAACGCTTTTAATGTTGGTCTCTTTTTCCCAGGAGCCCTCAAAATTTAAGAGATAAAAAAATGAAATATTACAAGAGTTATGATAAAAAATCTTCAAAAATTCCCAATTTCTCTGTCATAATTCTTCGAAATAACTTTCTTTCGAAAAAATTTCCCGTTTTCCTCAAGCAACCTTGGCCTTCCTGAGCAGAACCCCAAGATCAAAAAAGTTATAAAAATGAAATTAAAGCAATAAGTACGTAAGAAGTCAATTATCTAAATGGCCCTCTGTTAAAGGAAAAACTTCAACTCTGAAGTCCTGTGGAGGGAAGCCAACATATTGTACCAGGGGAGGTTTCTCCTTGAAAAGAGGTTATTTTGAGCAATATTCTAACATAGAATTAAAAATTGTTGAAAAAATGTTGCATTTTATTTTTTTCATTTTTTCAATGACCGATGGATCAAGAGAAGTTTTTTCTTGATTTTGAGGGGAGGGTGGGAGGTCATTCAGAAGAATTTTTACGCAGAAATCAGAATTTTCAATTTAATTTTATTATGACGCTTTTCTATTGTTGGGGGGGGGGGGATTGAAATTCTCAAAGATTTTGTTCTATTAATCCCCATCGTTTTAGGAGTCCCTAGTTGTAAAAAATTTTTCATGTGTGAGAAAAGAATACCCCAGTTCCAGTTTTTGTACACAAAAAATATTTTGGAAAAGTGAGAAGACTTCTTTTTTAGTAAGCAGGTGGTAAATTTCTGATTTTACGTCCGCACGTGATGAAAGTGAAGGCAGGAGAGAAGAAGCGAAGGTGAGAAGGGCGAAGAGGATGGATCAAATAAACAAATCCACTAGTTCAATAGAAGCCCATCATCACGAATAATGTAACCGAAAAAAAGTTTTAAAATGAAAAACGTTATGCTCGTAGTATAAAAGTAGGTATACATATAAACTTAGGTATACCTGTTCAATTTATTACTTTCATAAGAAAAACAAAACCCGGAAAAAAACTTCGGATACGAAAAAATTTCAAAATATGGTGACAAATTAGCTCTCAATATACTTTCTTATTCTCTTCAGTTGCTCTAATGTAATCAATTATTGAAATTTTTCACGGGTAGAAATGATTGAACGAGATTCGTTCCAATTCCACCATCGAAGTAATTTTTTTTCAAATCTCTAGAGGGAGTGAGAGTGGAAAATAAAAATTGGATAGTTTTTTTGTCGAAAGAGAAACTTTATTTTTTCGCGAATACCTTTAAATAATTCTAACATTTATTGGGATTTCGTAGGAGTTGAAAATTTGCATATATGGGTCCGCAAGTGGTATTCCTACCTTTCCTATAGTACACAGGCTATCATATTCATTCACCTTTTATATTTATTACACCAGTGTATATCGTATAGATACGATATGGGTATAGTGCCTACTGCCTATGCATTTATACAGCATTGAAAATGTAAATCGCTGGCGAAATAGTGGGTAAGGTACTCGTAGTACACAATACGAGCAGTACATATTTTTAATTAATTATTTCTCCGGCACAGTGGCGAGAATATAGGTTTGTAGGTATAATTAGGAGACTCTATAGCACACAGAGTAGAGAGGAACAATTCAAAAAGGGATGTGACAGCTTGGTCGATTCCCTCCATATATATTCATTAGTAATGTAAATGAAACACAGAGAGACACGTAGGTTGCTAGGTAAGGGTATGCTATACGAGTAGGCCAATTCAGTGTCATTTTTCGCGGCGGTGCGCGTTTACTTATGCAAATGGCAGCATTCTTGAGCGATGTAAATTACGAAAACGGGCAAAATAAAGCGAACGAGATTGCTTCCGCTGATTTTATTATAAAATATAAAGGTTTCGTTGGTTTTTGCGGTCTTCTTCGATACAGAAGTTGATGTTTAACTTGAGCCTCGACTTGGCTCGGCTTTGTGGTAGATGAAAATTGGCGATGTTGTCGTCGCAGTCTAGGTAGAGGTACCTGCTACCTTCTATACCTAGCTCTATAATACTTTGTGTAGCTACGTATACGGTATGTACGAATGAAAAAGAGAGACTACGACGAGACAGCGACACTCTCTCTATGCATAACTCGATGCGACGCCGACGTGTTAAATAAATTCAGAATTCGTAATGTATCGTACCGTGAATTACGTATACACGCGAATTAGTGGCACGTGAAAATTCGCCAAGTTTTATTTACTTTGGACGTGAAAATGCGGGTTGATGCGCTTTGTACACTCTTCCCTCTGTTTCTGCGTAGCGCTTCATGCGAACATAATATGAAATATTCATCTGTACGCTTTTGGTACTAATTGCGGTGTACTACGCTTTGGACTTGGAAAAAAGCAAAAAAAATACACGATTTGCGAGTTGGATTAAACGGCGCCCTGTCTGTGGAAAAATTCTGTAGAACGGGTGAAAAAAAATCTACCTATTCTGTTGTTATGTTAAAAATAACAATGTATTCGCGTTGAAACAATAGCGATTATATTGCGATATGGAACAGGTTGTGATAAAAGAGCGAAATTCTTCGGGTTTGCGAGGTACCTAGGTGCATGAAGAATAAAAAAAAAACTTTTTTTATCTGCAATCTGCAGCTGTATATTCTGGATGAAATCACGAACATTGAACCGGTGCATTACACTTTACACTCGTTAAATAAAAAGATACCTTATTGAGTTTGCAGCAATTGCAGGTACCTTTAGACTAACAAGGACCTTTTTTTTATTTTTTTTTACTGTTACATGACTTTTGATCCTATTCTTGGATATTCTCGAAGTGAGCTCGTTGAGATGATAAAAATAAAAGAAAAAAAATGAGATGAAAGATATCGAACCATGATTTTTCAAAAACTTGTGTACTTGGTTATTAAAAATTTGGTGATCATTTTTCCAAGGCGAGGTAACAGAAAAAGCCTTGAAGAGTGAAATGGTGAGATCCACAATCTCACCAAATTGGACAAAACTCAGAAGTCTTAACGGTTAATTTCGATTGAAAACCATCACATTTTTTTTTTTTTTTTGATCGGCCTCATCACCACAGCCTGAGTAATGGCTCGTTAACAAAAAAAAAAAAAGTTGTAAGATTTTGACAAAATTTAGTAGGAACTTTTATTTTGAGTTTATATAGTCACTCAAAGTCACTTATACAAAATGTGAGCTCCAAAGGTGCTCCAAGAGGGGAAATTCGGTTCCTCAAAGAGGAGACAGTTTCGAAAAAAATTATAGTTTTTTCATTCTAATCCCAACCCTACCTACTTGTCTTGGGAAAAATGGTACAGCTCAAAAAACTCTCACGCATTATGCGCGAGAAGACCGATTTTTCTTCAAATAAGTACAAATCTTTTACGAACAAATTGAGTCACTTTTTTAGAAACATTTGTATAGCAATTGATCTGTTTGCAATCGAATCGAATCATTTACGAATGATTTGATCGGTGATTAAATAAATTGATTGATTTCTTGGCGAATCACCCGCGAACGAATTGACTAAAAGTTAGTGAATCATTCGCCAACGAATCGATTCGCAGATTCATTTACTCAATTTTTGATGAATCATTCACGAACGAATTGAATAATTTTTGGTGAATCATTCGCGAACGAATCGATTCATGTACTCCATTTTTGATGAATCATTCGCGAACGAATTGAATAATTTTTTTGTGAATCATTCGCAAACGAATGGATTCGTATAGGTGGCTCGTTCGCGAAAGAATCGATTCATTTGCTCAATTTTTGATGAATCATTCACAAAAAAAATTGAATAATTTTTAATGAATCATTCGTGAACGAATTGAATGAATTTTGGCGAATCATTCGCGAACGAATTGATTCCTTTACTCAATTTTTGATGAATCATTCACAAATGAATTGAATAAATTTTGGTGAATCATTCGCGAACGAATTTAATAATTTTTGGTGAATCATTCGCGAACGAATTTAATAATTTTTGGTGAATCATTTGCGAACGAATCGATTCATGTACTCAATTTTTGATGAATCATTCGCGAACGAATTGAATAATTTTTGGTGAATCATTCACAAACGAATTGAATAATTTATTGTGATTCATTCGCGAACGAATTGAATAATTCTTGGTGAATTATTCGCGAACGAATTGAATAATTCTTGGTGAATCATTCGCGAACAAATTGAATAATTTTTTTGTGAATCATTCGCAAACGAATGGATTCGTATAGGTGGCTCGTTCGCGAACGAATCGATTCATTTACTCAATTTTTGATGAATCATTCACAAAAAAAATTGAATAATTTTTAATGAATCATTCGTGAACGAATTGAATGAATTTTGGCGAATCATTCGCGAACGAATTGATTCCTTTACTAAAGTTTTGATGAATCATTCACAAATGAATTGAATGAATTTTGGTGAATCATTCGCGAACGAATTTAATAATTTTTGGTGAATCATTCGCGAACGAATTTAATAATTTTTGGTGAATCATTCACAAACGAATTGAATAATTTATTGTGATTCATTCGCGAACGAATTGAATAATTCTTGGTGAATTATTCGCGAAAGAATTGAATAATTTTTTTGTGAATCATTCGCAAACGAATGGAGTCGTATAAGTGGCTCGTTCGCGAACGAATTGATTCATTTACTCAATTTTTGATGAATCATTTACAAAAAAAATTGAATAATTTTTAATGAATTAATCATTTGTGAACGAATTGAATGAATTTTGGCGAATCATTCGCGAACGAATTGATTCCTTTACTCAATTTTTGATGAATCATTCACAAATGAATTGAATAAATTTTAGTGAATCATTCGCGAACGAATTGATTCGTATAAGTGAATATTTTTCAACTCATGATAAGTACCCAGGTGATTTGATTTTGAAACTGCTTCAACTTTTCTGTCAAATTAAAAACATTTCTTCTGTCTATGATGAATACAAGCAAAGGATGGGACAAAAAATCCACGACAATTTGCTGTTAGCTACCTACAGTCGGTGTTATACGAAAAGCATGAAAAATACGAGTACGAGTCAAAACATAGGCTCTATACCTATCCCGTTGTTAATTTCATTTCACTTAAAAGCGCCAGAAAATCCGATTGTGAAGACTTGAAAGGCTCGCGAGAATCCTTTATGCGAATCTTAAAGATAAAAGAATTCCTTGCTATTCTAGTTTCGCAATCTTCATTTAAAGAAAACGTGTATATAAAAGGAAGGTTTTTCCTGGCTCTTCAATGAAGAAAATGGACGAGTCAAAAAGAGCTTACACACTTTTTCTGCTCTTTTTCCCTTACTCTATGGTCGTCGGCTCTATAGATATCTACGTGTACGAATGCAACCTTCCGCGTTGCAAGTTAAACTTGGAAATCTATACAATGGTTTTCAGATTAGTATCTAAATTCTTTTATTGATATGTATAATTTGATTAAAGTAAATGGCTAGAGATTGCCTTATAGTCGAGGTAGATCTACTCGTAGGAGCGGTCTTTTTTGTTATACTGCTTGAATGTATTAAAGTGTGCGAGCGTTGTATACACACTGAGAAAGAAGTCAGAAAAAGAGAAGAGGCTTTTCAAAAGAGCTTTAATCGTTAGTTGAACTCGATTCTTACTTATAAAATGGGATCCTAAAGCAGCTATTTACCGTAACAGTCCATCCACGAATATCTCTAAACTCATCGCTATATACAAAGAAACCTATCCTTTCTATCCTTTTGTCAATTTTGATTTTGGTTTCTTACCGCGTCTCTGGCTAAACGTAATGCTCTCTATCGTACCATCTTTTTCTACCCCTATGTTTTTTTTCACTCTGTGGTCTTTTATGTACCTACCGGCTACCTATGTGTGTCTGTATCTCTAATTTTTTTCATCTCTTTTTCCAGTTTATTTCGATAAACTTATCACGTATACATACGAAGCGTTAAAAGGTGAAATGCACTTTCGTAATTCAACGCGAGTAATTTTTTTCAGCAGATATGACATAATTCTGCAGATAGTTTCTGTCTGTCTGTGTCCTAAAAATGGAGCAAGTTTTTCCTGGAGGAAATTTTTCAAAATTACGACCTTTTTTGGACTAACCGAATTTAACCTTCCATAGGGATTTTTATGTCGACCTACTAGCTACCTCTTGTCCCTTCCTCTCACTTGATCTAGGATCAGATTGGTTGAAAGCATGATTATTTCACTCCAATTCTCTTTGGGTACCTACTTGTCCAATGATTTAAAGCTTTACTCATTCGTAAAACTTGTAAACTAAAGAAAAAATTAAATATTTATGTTTCAGACTTCACCAGTTCAGAAACAGAGTGCTCGTTAGACCGCAAATTATGCTCAACATTTAGATAGCTGTAAGTACCACAGATATTACATTGGAATACCTACCTATAAGCTACACATATATTTTATTAATTATCATCACGATGAGGTAATCACGAAGCATCTCGCACAGTACATCAAAGAGCTTTATATCGCACCTATCGAACCTCTCTCTGTAATAATTCAACGTGTGGCCAATTTCCAAAAGGTCGGTCCAATTAGATGGAATATCACAAAGCATAACTCGTTATCCAAGCTACATCTCGACGACGACGACGACGACATATTTCGTCGGCATTTAGCGAACAAGTTCGTACTTCTTCTCTATTGAACCAATAAGGTGACCAGGGACAGTATGACGAAAAATATAAGACTCCATATATATAAAGGAAATCCCAGCCATATACAGAACGAGGTCTACGAGTATATAGAGGATACAGACACGCTGATTTGGGTTTTAAGGATAACTGACGACTCCTAACAAACAATAATGTGTCAACGAAACCCAAATAAGAAACGTTAAGTCTCTCCAGAGCGCCATAAAATGCGACATTTATTAAACCATTTAGAAAAACCAACGGCTTACGATTCGCCTTACGTTTTGCGAGCCATTTTTACAACCTTAGCGAGTCTCTTGTTCTTTTTCCGCTCTCCACCCTTCTCTGTCATTTTGCTTTATCTTAATATTCAAACCGACGTTTTATACCCCAAGCAAACACGGTGACATCTTAACTTCCCTATGTCTGTGGCAATACCCCTATGCATTCCGACTTTAAATTAAAAATAATCTTTTATTAAAAAAATATATATAACTTTTTAGGGGCCGAGATTCCTTGCTGGATTTTTTTCCTGCGTTTGTTTTTAATTCAACATTCGTTAAATGAATATAAGTACGTCAAAAATTTATGTCCTCGATTTAAAATCACTTTGCAAAAGTGTAGGTAGGTACCTTTTGGCGTAACGTAAAATTGTACCGATTCGAGGGAGAAAGGTTCGTTAAATAAAGCTAAACATGATGATGACGACGACGACAGAGTATATCAAGGGAATACACGCCTGGTGCTTCCTTCTGGTTAGGAAAAATTCATCTACGAGTATAAGGAAAGAGAGACGCTCGCGTATTGAAATGTAAATTTACCAATTCTCAATCAACCGAGCCCGCTGTCATTTTGATAAAAACACAAACCAATTTAAGTTTTACAACGCCCGCGTACCTTATCGATTAAATTTTCTCACTCGATGGCACTCATCGACTCGTTCTTTCTCTTTTTCTCCCTCTCGTCTCTCTCTCTCTCGAAATATATACACTCAATCTCGTGGTTAAGTGGTCCGATGTAATTTTTGGGCGAAAAATTCATTCAATAAAGCCTATACTTAATTATACACCCCAATCGAAATGGCTTTATTGTCGCGAACAGCCTTTTATAGCTGCCTGCCTATATTCCACATCACGGTATCATTTTTGTGGTCTCGTTATTGATTTCGGTCATGTAAAAAGGAGCAACGACCATCGTAAAGGCAACGCTATACACGTACGATATGTGTACTCGATGCACTTCTCTCTACCCTCTAATGGAATATTCATCTGACCGAATACAGCAGCCCGAGCCCGGCGTTTCTTAAACGAGGGCTAAATGTGTAAAATTATACGTTATTCTGGGAAACTAGGTACTCGGTGTATTTTTCACGCAGTCACATAACCAAGATGGGGTAATTAATAAGAAGAGGGTAATCGAGGGTCGAACACATGGCCATAATCATCCACGATGACTAACTTTCTTCTTCATCGTCGTCCTCGTCCTCGTTATGCCTTTACTGGATCCGTCAATTTTGGGCGTATTTGCGGTAATTCATCGTGTTGGCGCACGTTCCCTTTCAAAATTATTGAAATATCGTATTTGGGGACGAAATAATCGTGTAGTTGAATGTGTACTCCTTACTCATTATTGGAAATTGTGGAAAATATGACAAATTGCTTTTTTCAAGAGATGTCCCAGAGTCAAGAGAGTAGATGATATTGGAGTTTATGAAAAATGTAGTGGAACTTTGACCAAAGGTCGAAAAGTTTTTCAAACAAGGTCGATAGTTCAATTTTCATGTTTTTGGAATCGTTAGATTTAATCATTGTCTGAGGAATTTTTGTTCAATGAAATCTGAAAGCAAAATTTTAATTGATGAATATATGAAATAGGGGTAGTAGGAAGTACTGAGAATATTTTCCCTCGAATTTGGCAAAATTTTTGAACGTGATGTTATTGGAGGTCATTAATCTCGATCCCACTTACAAAAATTTTTAGATTTTGTAAAAAAATTGAATAATACCCTTGAACCCCTTTTTGCTTTTTGCACTCTTCTATCAGTTCTATCTCATCCTGTTTGAATACATATCCATGTAGAAAACCTTTCAACATATTGTAACAATTTTTCCTTCATTTTAGGTAAATCACTTTGCACCTACACATTGACATAGGCGTCCAAAATCCTACCAACTCCAGTTACTTTCATCTACCTACCTACCTATGGCTACATATTATATAGTTCTCGGAACGAAAGATAATTTACTTAGTGGTACGTTGGGCAAAAAGCGAAACAAACTTTCAACTTCAATTTACGAATCGTATGAACGAACTTTTTGAACTTCTAACATTTAAGTTTAGAGAGTACGTGCGAATGCGAATGGACTTTACAAAGTTGACCTTTTTTTTTTAATACTCGTATACGTTGCCAAACTACTCGTAAAAAAACCTCGTCGAATTTGAAATGTCAAAGACCACATTGGTCGGAATCATATTATATTTTTGTTTTAACATTTTACTCTCCACGCAGCTACTAATACCTATAGCTTCTGCTGCAAAATGAAATCATGCACCATATAAGTATTCCTAGAAAAAGAAATTTTATCACGAATTTCACACTCGAATATTTCACGTACGAATGCTAAACCATATCTTTCAAGTTCTGGCTGAAAATAAAGTTTTTAATATTTCAAAACGACCCAATGACCCAGATTATACAGTACACAGAACACTATACTAATTTTAATAAGTTTATTTGAGAATATTTTTGAAAACCTACTTCAAAGGAGATTAGCTCGTATACGATATTCCTATGCGAAAATTTTTCCAAAGATTTATTCGCTGGGGAATGTTTTGCAGAAAAAAGTTACATTTTCTACGACTTCGCCAAAGGAATATTTTAACTCGATAATTTTTACATGAAAATTTCGTTGTCTGCGCTTCGTCGTTGGGGATGTGGATTCACGTGCATGGCTTTTTTTTAGGTACACGAAGGAAAAAATACGTCTTTTTACGCCGTATTATTATTTATTAGGAAATTACAATTTTTTACGGAATATTCTCTTGGTTGAATTTTTTTTTCGTTTGAAGGTACTAAATATATCACTTGAGACTTACAAAACAGTTTTTCGCTGTTGTAAATATTTAAAGGAATTTGTATTTCAGTTTTTTTTTTCGTACGTATATTATGTCAATCTTATTTGGATAGGTAACTATCTACTTAACTAAGTGAATATATTAAATGTGTTTTCATTGCTATTAAAAAACTCTTATGAGATGATAAATGCCTTGGTCGAGACAATGTATCTCGTCTTGGAGTCTTAATCTACCTGATGGATACGTCCCTTTGATTTAAAATTTGAACCGAAGTAGGAAGAAGAAGCATGTCTTAACCCCCCTCCCCCCTCGTGATCAAAATTTCAAATTTTTTGAGAATTTGAAAAAAAAAATCAAAAAAACTGTTTTAAGGACAAATTTGAGCTTTTTCATGAAATATTAATTTTTTTGAACAAACTGAACAAATATGAATAATTATTTTCATTCAACTCTCATACGTCAACAAATACTTGTTTTAAGCTATTCTGAAGCCTCCAGCAATCTTTTGATTTTCTCCAGAAGTTTCAAATCACTCCAGATGAAAGGCTAAAAAAATATGAACTTTGGCTCCTATAACGTATATAGATCGGTGCTTGTTGAACCTCCTTCGACCATTTTAGAATGCTCATCACGAAATTCCAGGAGTGTGAGATCAAAAGTGAATTTTTGACCAATTTTATTAAAAATACAGAAAAAGTGAAAAAAAATCAAATCAGCAAGGAAGGTATAAGATGAGTTTTTTTTGGGGGGGAATATATCGTCTGGTGCCTCTAAATGATCACTCGATCCGAAAACAATCGCAATTTGACCGTTTTAGTCCTTCGAGAACGATTTGAAAGTTCTTGGTGAAATTTGAAAACTTGCTGGAGGCTGCAAAAAGGTCGAATTGAGATTTTTTTTAGTAGGATGATCGTGAAAACACACCAGACTATATCTTGTCAAAAAAAAACGCTCATTAAATTTAAATATTTTCTTTGAAAATTTAATTTTTTCATTTTTTTGGAATTCATCCACAAATTGGTCAGAAATTCTTTTTTGAACTAGCACTTCTGAAAGTTCCCAGTAACATCTTGAAACGGTCGCGAGGGTGTCCAATGAGCACCAACCAAAGTTATAGGTTCTATAGTTTATTTTGTGTCCTTCCAGAGCGATTTCAAGTTCCTGGAGAAAATTGAAAAATTGCTGGAGGCTCCAGAATAACCGAAAACTAGAAATTGTTGATGTGTGGAAGTTGAATTGAAAAAATTATTTAAATTGGTTCTCTTTGCTCTAAAAAATTTGTATTTTATGAAAAAATTCAGAATCACCCTTGAAACAGTTTTTTAAATTTTCAAAAATTTTCCAAAAATTCAAAAATGAACTTTTGCTGTTGAAAGTTTGGTTACCAGGGTTTTAGGAAATGCTATCTTTCGATTCAATCTAGCTTCCTTCGAATTGAAGAGTTCAAAAGGTTTCATTTGTCAGCATTTATACCTACTTATTTTCAAAGTTGGGAAGCATGTTTTTGAGGATTACTCATTTTTAAAATAATGTATGTACCAACTTGACACGTCGAGAGAAGAAAAGGAAATGAGAGAACGGATTGAATGGATTTTCAACTGACCCCATCAATTACACCATCCCCATAAATCACATCCTAATCAAGAAGTTCACATAATATTGCTTGGCTCGTCATCAAAATTCATAAATTACATCTTGATTTCTTCTCTCATCGCAGATCAGTTCTTTAACCTTTTCAAAACCTATAAAAATGGCTAGAAATCCCTTACTACATACGTATTCATCTCAATCCCTAAAATATCAGCAAACCGGAAATGCAAATCGCAAAAAAAATCCACCAACAACCCATCATATTAAATTTCTGTTGACAGTTTCCTTTACCTCGGCCAACTCTTCAGTAGCGAAAAAACGAAAAGAAAAAAATTATCACATTTGGATACGTCGCGAGTAAGAAGTTATCAAGTCTGAAAATAGTATCGGCGGTGGGTTCATAAGAGTCAGACGTACAACCGCGTCATTCATTAATACTATTTCACAGGTGGTTGAGAATCTTCCGGTTTACTCAGCTCTCGGTGCAGACGACTCTAGAGAGGAAAAAAACGAAAAAAATAATAACCTGTCAGTTGATGTATAATGAAAATAAAACATTGAGGCAGGACTGCGTGCAGAGGGCTGCATGCCGCCTTGCAATACAGGGATTGTGAGTAGGTAAAGAGGCAGAGAGATGAAGGTGGGTGGGTGAAAAAAAAAGAGTTTCATACGACTCGAATTTATTTAATATTCACGCTGATGGATGAGTTCCAACAATTCCAATGCAATAGTCGTCAAATTCAACACATAAATAAGTAACATTCACCGAAGATAGACCCTTGTTTGTACACCCCTGTACCTATTATACATTCGCATACGTATAAAGTACATATATCACGGAGATTGTATGTACGCGGAGTTGGAGGTGTGACAGTGGTTATAAATCAGTTCTCACTTTCAGGTAAACTATACACTCTGTATAACACAGCTATGTTCGTGTCAGTTTCAGTTTCCAATGTTTCTGTTTTAGTTTTCAGTTACACATATATGCATTTATACATCTATATACTATACTACATACTCGGAGTAAAAGAGGTAAGGATCGAGAGAGAGAGAGAGGAGAGGCATACTCACACACGTTGTATAGACCGCAGACTGATTAACACATCGAGCCTATAAGGTTCTCCGGGGTGTACCGACCTTTTATACACAATGATCTCGTTGTTGGAAATATTTCTGGTAATTTGTAACGTTACATATATACGATCCTTTCAACTACCCTGCCCCTCGCCGGTCTCCCTAAGCTTCATCTCGATGCCCTCGTGGATACGTATATAGTATATACATACATAGATGTACTAGAATGTAATTTTAAACGCTTTCCGTAGCCTAATTAAGGGAGTAATTCGCATTATCAGTAACACGCCCCGATACCATGTTTCATTTTTCGAATAATTTCAACAAATTTACCAACCGAACTCGTACTTGGTACTGAAATTGCGCCATTTACCGCTGCAAAGAAATGGCAAATTTATCGCGTCGTATAATTTACCTACCTCGTTTGCAGCCATGTTACGTGCTTGTTTGGTTGTGTAGTGTTCGGTTAATATACAACTATGTACCCTGATTTCCGCCATTTCATACAGTCTTTCATACGTGTAGAATTTACAACTATGATCTCCTCTGGCAGCTCATATGAAACAATTGTATATACTAAAAGGTTACGAACCGTTGGCACTTTGACACGAAAAACGAATAAAATTCGATATGATTTTCTCATGTCCAAAAAAAACAAAAAAAAAACTGATAAATGGGTACCTGTATTTTTTAATTTGAAGGTGAATCTTTTGAAAAAGTGAAAATTTTTGAACAATTTTTCAGAGTTGAAAAAATTGAAGAAATTTCCTGATTTTAATAGGAAAAGATTAGAAAAAATGTTTCATAAAAACTCAAGACTCCGGAAAATTTTGAAGTTCAAAAAAATTTGAGGAAGGGGCAAAATACTGGGAAAAAGGAAGCATTACCAAAAATTGATTGATTTCGATCATGGTGCAAATTTTCATCCAGGAAGATACATTAGAGAGAGAAAAAAGACGTAATTAAAATGATGAACCGTTCAAGTTTTTTTAATTAATGTATTTTTGAAAAATTTTCAGTCCTAAATTCGGTCGTGATTCAAGTTGTTTTTTTTTGGTTTTTTTTTTTCAAATGTGTCATGCAACCTGTTAAAAGAAGCTGAAATTTCGCAAAAAATTCAAGCATTTTGAATCACAGCTTTTGTTTGTGGTATTGAAAAAAAATCCTTCAAAATCGAGTCATTTGATTATCTGAATTTTTAAAAAAGTTTCACGCTTCCTAGCTAAGTACCTATCAGAAAGGGTTAAAAATTTGCGAAAAATTCAAACATTTTAATAAAAGTGTTTTTTGAGCATTTTTGTAAAAAATTGGTGCAAAATTGGATCATAATGATTTCCCAGATAATTGAAAACATTTCTACTAATAAAATGGGTTAAAATTTTGAGAAAAATTCAAATAACTGGATCAAAGTTCAAACTTTTGTAATCTAAAATGGTCAAAAATTTTGTGAAAAAATCAAATATTTTAGTTTCTTTGGAGGGTATTTCTGAAAAAAAAATTGAGTCCAAAAATGGGTCATGATTTGATTTTTATTTTGAAAAAATGAAATGCAATCTGTGAAAATGGGTAAAAATTCCGCGAGAAAATTGAATAAGTATTTCAATAAACGTTTTCCGGGTGTTTTTAAAGAATTTTGAGCTTATAGTTGGATCGTAATTTTTTGGATTTTTGAAAAAGTATCACGCGATTTATCAAATTAGTTGAAACTTTGCGAGTGAATCAAAAATAATTTCAATCTCAACTTTGTTTGAGCACTTTTGAACAATTGGGGACTCAGAATTGAGTCAGTTTTCCGGGCAGTGATGATAATTTCCAAGTTTCAAGTAGAAATTTCAAAATAATGATCGACATTTTTTTTGATTTTTTTTCGCGAAGTTTTAATCCACTTTTTGATAGGGGACACGTGATACTTTTTCAAAAATTTCGAGAATCATCACTTGAATTTGTGCAAAAAATCTTCAAAATTGGTTTTTAAAAAATGTGATCAAAATATTTGGACTATTCGTGAAATTATTGGCCTAACACATTTCGATAGGTTGCATGACACCTTTTCAAAAAAGCAAAACTTGCATGACCCAGTTTTCAGCTCAAAATTCTTAAAAAATTCTCAAGAAAAATTCTTGTTGGGATATTTCAATTTCTCGCAAAATTTCAGGTAACCCATTTGATGAATCAGAAGGCCACGTTTTTTTCCTCGAAAATTGGAACATTCCAAAAATCCTTGGAGGCTTCAGGATGGTTCGAAACCATCACTAATTGACTCGAGAGGTCAAAAATGGAGTACAAACCAAATTTCAGCTTTTTATGCCAGTTTGATAAAATTTTGATTTTTTTTTCATGAGAAATTAGCCAAATTAAAATGTTTTAAAATTCGTCAAAAATCAAAAAAAGTGCATTTTAGCACATGATATTTTTGGTGGTGGTGCATTTTGAGGTTCTCTGTCAATTTGCCTTTGTCTAGTTCAAAAATTTTTATGCTGATTGGGTTATGTAGGTTCTATTACATATTATTGTGAAAAAAGTACGAAAAAGAAATTATAATCATATGACTAAAAGGCCTATTCAAAAAATCATTTCAGATCAATTGAATTTTTAAATATTTTCTGTTCGTTGAAAAATTAACCTGAAAGTTCATGTTTTTAAAAATTTCCTGCCTCAGAATTTAGTCTGTTGAAATTGCCACAGTGGATTATGATTTCTCCAACATGAAAATAGCTTACAAGTTTTCTAATAAAAATAATAAATTTCGGTTTTTTTTTAGCTAAAAATGTGAAAATTTTTAAAAAGAAACGGTTATGACAATACCTACCTACAAACTATTTAAAAGTGTTTCTGTCTTGTGATCCCAAACGTATCAATAAAAATTGGAAAAATATGGCCATATTAAAGCGAAGAGAAAAGAATAGTCGTAGTGCGGTAAAACAACGAGCAGGAAAATGCGACATTAAAAGCTACTTATGGTTTTTGACATCGTTACATTTTAGCGCGAAGAAAGAGCTCTCGTTTTTTTTTATCGGTGGAAAATGAATAAGTGCGAAATCAACGATGCGTATGACTGCTTACACTTTATATAAGTAAAAAGGAGAGAACTTAGGATACGGGGGTCGGGAGTGTACGTAAGAAAAGGGAACGGTGTATCTAAGGTGCATAGAAGAGAGAAGAAACAAGATCGGGTAGCGCGCGAATTTTAAAGCTCGCCTTTTACTACTCAGACAATCAAGATCTTTACTTTTTCTGATAGTCTAGTTCAAGTTACAGGCGCGTTTACTCGTTCACTTAATAAGCTTTCTATATTTCGAGCAAGATAGACGCGGCGATGAACAGAACAAGAAGTGCAGATAAAAGCAGCCAAAACCTTTAAGCGAAAAGTTTAAGGGGGATGAAAGTTCAAATATGTTTTCACTTTTCTTTTCTATAAACTGCACCGTTTAAGGATAAAAGTAATGCCTTTCATTATAGGAGACTCGTTTTTGAAGGGAATACGCCCGCCTTTGCTTTTCTTTTTTCCCTTGACGCGTATTACGAGTACGTACCTATATATGCCTTTGCCTACATCGCTCCGTGTGTATGGAGTTTTCTTACCAACAATGAACACAATAAACAAAACAAACACATACCTTCGTCCCATTGAGGCTTTTATTTTATTTACCTAATTGTCTATTTGTTTATTTGGTGCGCTTTTGTTCTTCATTTTGTGCATCGTGAGAAAAGAGAGCACATTCGGGCTTTTCTTTCCTATGTACTATACCATAGAGTTTTTCTCTATGTGCAAGAACGTACCCCCGTACCCCATCCCAATCTCTTTCTCTTGGTAGCTATGCGTTCGCTCCGAGAAATACAAACGTTATAATGTGATTTATAGTTTGAAAAATAATACTCGCAACGAATCAGTTCCCACTCGATAGAGATGCTATCGTTTTATTTGCGCTTCGACGGAATAACTTATAAATTCACTTTCTAGAGGAAAAAATTTTCCACAAAAAACGTGCGAAATGTATTATCGCGAGCTAGAGATAGTGTTTTTTTTCTTGCTTCGTGAGTTTTCCGGGTTATTGATGAGTGTGAAAATGAATACCGCGATAATGGAGACTTCATCAGCGAATGATTTGCCTGCGGGTGTGATTTTTGAGGATAAGTGAGAATGACGAATTGCTGGTTTTTACCTAAAAAGTACAAGTTTTCTTCGTTATTGATTGATATGTTACCGAAGTCGAGTAAAAAATACAGAAGTAAAGAACTAAGGGAACAGAAAAGTTACTAGCTGTGATTTGAAACAAATTCCATCCGAAAATGAAGATTTGATAATTTGCTAACCAAGTTCTCAAACAGGAAAGAATAGATACCTAGCCATATTCGTAGGATGTATTCGAGTTTTTTCGTCTTCCGGAGCTGATTATATGGCTACTTACAATACTCTTCCTATCACAATGGCCATATCAATATCTGAACTCGCTGTTTGGTCGAATTAGCATGCAAAGTAATAACCAGTCGAAAACTTAAACCGCACAAAGAATAAAAATACGAAAGCCATTAACGATTTATAAAAACCTTAACGTCTTTACGAACGGGTTAGCTCCATTATTCAAGTCGTTCAGACTGAATTTCAAAACAGATTACCTTGATTTTACATTCAAATGCCATACTAAAAGGTATCGTAATATTAGCGTAATACGATTTCCACTAAAGCTCGTTTCGCCGCATCTTTATACCGAGAGAATACTCAAGTAACTCAAATAAGAGGGTTTTTGGATAAAAAAATAATCGATCAACCACGATGAACCTCCCAATAATAACGCACACGTTGCTAATATTTTCAAAAAGATCTATATCAAAATCACAATCATTCGCACACACGACAAACGTGAGTACCTTTTTACACTCTATACATAGCATATAATAGCGAGCACTTGAAACTCCCTATATATTTTTTCAATGTCTCTGGCGACGCTCGGCGAATCTCTTGACCCACGTTTATTTGTGTGTGAGATGATCCCTCATGGTCCCTCAGACTCGCGCCCTGTCTTTTTTCATTCATAAAAACACATACATACGCAATCACACGAGGTTTTCGGCTCATCGGCTGAGATATAAAATTTACAATCTAGCTACTTTATAGCAAATTAAACGTATTTAACGATTGCACCAACAAAAACGCATTTTATGGTTTTGGCGGGCAAATTAAAACTGCGGTGCGAGACGTTCATCGACGTCGAGAACTTCAATTTGATTTCTTTTCACCCGGTAGTACGTGACATGGTTGGTTTATAGCTTCGAAGGTAATAAAAACCAACCAATCTCGGTTCTTACTAATGCAATATTTGTGCCCATGGGAAGATGTGCGCGATTTACCATTAAATCGCCATACTGTCGCGTTTCTAATCGATTTGCAGACACTGGAAGTGTGAAAAAATAGTGCTGATTTTTCTAATTCAGTAGATACTTTTTTTTTTCAGTAGAGTTGGGCGAAAAGTTTTTTTTTCAACTCCTACTCAAAGTTCGCTCTGAGTTCATTTTTTATTTGATTTCTTTCAAAAATGATCGTTGAAAGGATCGTTGGATCGGCGGTCTTTATTTACGGAGTTTGTTCAAATTGCTTTCCCGTCTATTTCCTCAGGCTAAATTTTTTAAAGAATCGCAAGAAAAAATTTTAACGAAACACTTCATTCTCTTTTTTTGAAGACTTTAACATCTCACCAAGAAAAATTTTCAAATTATCACAACAAAATTGGAATGAGATACGGGATCAGGTATCACAGGGGTTTCTAGTTACAAAAATTTTCATTTTGAAATTTCAAAATTCGGAAACATTCGGTTAAAAGCTGAAATTTTTAGAAATTTTTGAGAAAAAATATGTTTTTTTCTGGAAAAATTCCCATTTTTGATTTTAAAAAAATTTTAAAAATGCACTGAGAACAAAAATTTTAAATTTTTGAAATTTGCTGAAATTTTATTTTGCAATTGAATTTGATTTTTAAAAATGAGATGTACTTCAGCATCTCGTTTTTAATGTAAAAATTTAGAAATTATCAAATTTTCCATAGGTACAAGTGCAACTGTCTTCCAAAATGAAAATTTTTCAAAATCAAAAGCCACTGTGACATTTGACCCTGTTTTATTTCAACTTTGCTTTATTATGAAGATTTGTTCTCGCAATTTGTCGAACCATAAAAGGATATTATTATGCTGTGTTTTGGGGCATTCAAACTTTCCTTTGCAGTTCCCTTTGAGCTTCTTCAGGAAGTTAAAAGGTCACTGCTGCCTGCACCACCAGACGAACTTTTAATTCTTCTAGAAATGTGCTAAGAGTTGAGGAAAGCTCAAAAAGTTCGAGAAATTGAAATAATAGGTATTGCATTCTTAGACGAGCCATTTGGAAATTGAAATGATTTTCCTTTTTTTTCAGAGAAAAAAAAATTATAATTTTTATTAATAAAAATGAAAGGTGTTTTTTGAGGGAAGGCGCCTCACGTGGTAATTTTTCTCATAAAACGGTGCTGGTGAATGAATTTTAAAAATTGAACAAATGTGTTGAGAAAGAATCGAACTCCTTAGACAGACTCATCAATTCAGAGTTCAATTCTTTTTTTAAAAAGAAGTTTTAAAAGAGAGTTTCAAAAAGAGGTTGCCTAACCCTGCATATGAGCCAATTTCCAAGCAGACAAATATTTTTTTGGTTTCTTATTTATTTATTTTTTTATTATTATCATTTTTTTTTTCATTTTGAGCCTGGATATGCTGGTCAAAAATATGCATTTTAAGGTGTTGGCTTGGAAATTGGCTCAAATGTGAATAAACTCGTTAAACAGGTTGATCGAATAAACCATAACTCGATTTTCAGCTGTTTATATAAATTTATTTCCACACCTTCTGGAGAAAATAAAAAATTCATCGAGAAATTTAGGGAATTTGTTTAGAGGAGTCGATATTAATTTCAGGACTAATTAGTACCTACTTTTTTGTTTGCTTGTTTTTTAAAATATCTACCTAATCATAAATTGCCAAAAATGGTAAATGTTGGGTTTTCAAAAATTTGCCAAAAACTGAAAAATCAGTTTGGGCAGCTGGAATTTTAATTATTGGGGGTATTTTGACCAAATTCAATGGAGACCTTAATTTCCTCTAGGAGAACCTCCGGAGCTAAACAATTTTCTGAGTAATAATTTTCAACTCAAAATGAAAATCTTCCTTGAATTTGGTCAAAATCCTCTGATTTCCTGGAAAAATATTGCTGGAAAACTTGCTCTAAACGGAGGTATAGTTTACTTGGAAATTATTCGAAAAGCTTTTCCCTCCCCTCCCCTCCAGTGGAACAGCATGTGAAGAGGCATTACAAAAGGATATAATTTCACCACAATCTGCGACGTGTACATACAAACGAGATGAAAAAATATATCTTATTTTTGAAAACGAGCCTCGACTCACCTTACCTTATTCTCTGTGGAAAAATGCGTGTCTCTTTTCTGGCACAAAGCAATAACCTAGTTTTTCGAGAAAGAGGTTCGAATAGAATTATTTTCTTTGTGCGGATTATTTTTATGCCATCCGTTGCGGACGCTATTAAGCTTAGAGTATGATTTATACGAAATCCACAACGCGAACGTTCTCCGGGTGGTTTTTTTTTCTTACACAGCCTCTCCCCCTCCCCCCGCAATACCAACCCGATTTTAAAGGTTTATACAGACGCAGCAAAAATGGTGCTTAATTCAGCCAGCTTTTGCAGTTAGGTACCTATACTGGAATATCATAAGTGATTAATTGTTATACTAATACTCGTCTCTCAGGTCATTGGGAAGTTAGTCATAAATACATTTAATGCCTAATTAAACTCGCTATAATACGAAGGTGTAATTAATGGATAAGTGAGGCTATCTTGATGCATTTTACACAGTATGAAGTGCGAGCAACGCGCCACATTATACATATTATAATTCGGCGATTAATTGTTTCCTTTCGTTGGCGATGATATCGCAGCGTGTTTCCAATTATTTAGAGTGCTGGTTATGTAAATTTAGCAAAAGTGTTGGTAGGTGCTTTTTTTGGGGGCCGAAATTTTTGCCTTAATTAACGCGCACCCAACAACACCCAAAGCGGAGCGTATAATTTTTTTTTACTCATTCAGCCTTATCAATTAACACGTCGTTGTGAAAGAAATAAATATCGTACGTATCGCTTGCCGATCGTATATACAAAGCGATGATGCTAAATGGCAATTCGTAAGATTACCTACTTTATTTATAGTCGACAAGTTATAGGTGCTCTTCGTCTTAAGCTTGTGTACATTTTTAACGTATAATTAAATACGTTTACATATAGAAATGTGAACGTTTATTTTCTAAATAAGACACGAAATTTTGGATTCGGATCGGTAAACAAGAGGGTGGCTAAAAAATTACCGTCAACGGTTCGTGAATACGTTGCTATTCACAAAGTAAACTAAAATTATGAAAAATATGACACGTATGAAATGTTCGTAAATCATGGCAAATAAACCCGCGCTCGTTACGAGGTCGTGGAGAAATGAGGTGTAAAAATAAAAGGTCTCGAAGCGCGTGTATTTCTTAATATTAAAACTGGCTTTTTAATTTTTTTGAATGTAAGAATGTCTAAGGGGAGTTGGAACATTTGGTGCTGTAAATGCGTGCATCAGCCTACAAGTGAGCGATGAAAATTGAAAAAAAAAATCGCTGATGATAAATTTTGATAACTTGTATCGAAAATTGTTGAAAATGTGCAAAAATTGATGAAATAAAATCAGGGGAAATTGTTCTAAATTTTACCTACATAAATTGCATAAGATTTCAGAAAGTGTTCCAAAATTTACTTAAAAATGGTAAAGAATGACAAAATAGTGCAAATTTTTTTTTAATTTACGAAAAATTAACTAAAATTACACTGAAAAAAATAATTTCGAAACAGTGCACTTATCCCTCAGAATTAAGGTAATGATTGAACTAAATCTGAAAGTGTTCCAAAATTTACTTAAAAATGGTAAAGAATGACAAAATAGTGCAAATTTTTTTTTAATTTACGAAAAATTAACTAAAATTACACTGAAAAAAATAATTTCGAAACAGTTGCACAAATACACAAAAATATTGCTCCCAAGCCTATTTTGTACGTGACAAAAATTTTCAGACACGCAAATATGTCCTTCTAATGCCCTCATCGCTGTAGTGCTCTGATAGCCGAATAGGTAGGACAAGTAGTTAGGAAACGTAGGGCCCCCAGTTCGAATCCCCATGAGGTATATAGGTGACAGATTTTTCGTTAAAAGTGTTGATCATGAAAAGTTCTAAAAAATGCGAGTATAACAGTAGTGAAAATCATTATCAGATAGACTCACCCCTACCCCTTGTTTTTAATTTTTGAAAATTAAGGTATTCAGCATCCGTTTTTATAGGTACCTTGCACAAGGGATTCATTACATTGCACAATGACACGTCGCGTGTCCTTCAAATGTATGTAGTAGTGCTAGTAGGCATTGCTGCGAGAATGTAATGAATCCCTCATCGAAGATCTCACTACATTGATTCCGTCGTATCCCAAATTTCCTACGAAACGGGCATTGAATACCTTCTTTTTGAGGCACTCAGTACTGTTCATTTTTTTCAGTGTATGCAAAAATACATCACCAGCCGAAATTCAATTTTTAGTGAAGTTTTTAATATTAAATCAGCTGAATTGTTGGTGATAAAAACACCAGAATGTCAGCAAGCCCCTGAAAATATGTTGAATGGCTGGTGATTCTTTGATGAATTCTGGTGACTTCTTGGTGACAGATTCACCAGAAGTCACCAAGTTGGTTCATCGTCTTCTTTATGGCGAATCGTTGGTGAAAAAATCACCAGGATGACCTCATGACCCAAGACATTTTTTTGTCAATGTCTGGTGATCCTTGATGAATTCTGGTCACTTCTTGGTGACGGATTCACCAGAAGTCACGAGATGAGTTTTTAGATTTTTTTAAAGGTAAATTTGTGTTGGAAAAATCACCAGAATGTCCTCATAACCCTAGAATTTTTTTTGAAAGTCTGGTGACTCCTTGGTGAATTCTGGTGACTTTTTGGTGACATTCACCAGAAGTCACCAAGTGAATTTTTTTTACCTTTTTTCAGATGAATTTATGATGAAAAAATCTTCAGAATGTTTTCACAGCCCTAAAAATTGTTTTTGAAAGTCTGATGACTCCTTGGTGAATTCTGGAGACTTTTTGGTGACATTCAACAAAAGTCACCAAGTGGGTTTATCGTTTTTTTTGTTTTTTTTTGTAGCGAATTGTTGGTGAAAAAAGCACCTGATTGTCTTCACTGCGTTTGAAAATTTTTTAGAATATCTGGTGATCCTTGTTGAATTTTGGTGACTTCTTGGTGACAGATTCACCAGAAATCACCAGGTGGGTTTATCGTCTTTTTTATGGTGAATCTATGATGAAAAAATCGCCAGAATGTCCTCATGACTCTAGATATTTTTTTTTTTGAAAGTCCGATGACTCCTTGGTGAATTCTGGCGACTTTTTGTTGACATTCACCAGAAGTCACAAGTGAGTTTTTTTTACCTTTTTTCAGGTGAATTTATGATGAAAAAAACACCATAATGTCCTCATGGCCCTAGACATTTTTTTTGAAAGTCTGGTGACTTCTGGGTGACAGATTCACCAGAAGTCACCAGATGGGGTTTAAATTTAAATACCCAGAATTTCACCAAATCAACCTAAAAAACGAGTGCATTCTATTTTTGATTTCTTGAGCGGATTTGGAACAGTTTTAAACTGTCTTGAACAATCGAAGAGTTTTAACACATTTTTGAAAATTTAAAATTTTAACAAAATTCTACTCAATGAAGTTAGAAAAGTAAAATTTACTTTTTACTTCAGTTTTATTATGCTGAGTCGATCGAAGGTGGTTTCCAGGCGTTTTGGAGCCTCCAGAATTTTTTTTTTTGTAAGATTTTATGGCACTTTTTTGATAATCTGGAATTTTTAAAATATGGCTGGAGGCTCCAGAACGGATTGAAACCATCTTCAATCGACTCAAGGACGCCAAGTAGATTTTTGGGTTTTCAACTTTTTTAAATAAAATTTTGTGAATATTTCAATTTTTAAAAATCCGCTGAAGGCTCCAGAACTGCTCAGAACGATTCGAAACCATTTTCAATAGATTTTGGTGGTCAAGAATAGGTCACATACATGTACCACATTTCAGTCATATCCTAGGTCAATTTAATGAAATTTTGATTTTTTTTCAATTTTTGACCCCCAAAAACTCATCAAAATTCGAAAATACGTTTGAAGCTTGAAATTTTAATTGGTGTTTTTTTTTTGCATGCTCTCGTTCGACTTGGCTGAGTCCGTCCGGATCAAAACTTTTTTTCAGTTTGGATACCTACCTATTTACCTATTTAGAAAACTATAATAAAATTTCTCTTTTTCAAGTCTCAAAAATTCAAACCAAGTATTGGATAGAATCAGAAAATTAAAAAAGCAACAATCCTTCTCCATGCACCCACATGGAATTGAGATCTTTTCAACTCTTGGTGTGCAATATTCTTTACACTGCCTCTTTCTCTAACGTCCCTCATCTGTTGACAACAAACCTGAATTATTTATTGCACCTATTATCTTCATCTTGAGCATATGCTCTTCTAATTACTCCAGTCGTTTGCTGAATGACGTCATTAAAAGCTTTCGTCTTTCTTCTAGTTGATTGAATAAGAATACCTATGCCTAATTTCGCCATAAAGCTCGCGTTTACCGTTTACTCTGAAAACTGCAAAGCTCGGAACGGAATTATCTGTTCCTCCGGGGACACAATTACGTAATAAGCTTAAAAGATAGGTATCCATCTTTTTCACTAGGGAGGTTGCTATTTATTAAAATTTACTAAGTATTACTTTAGGCTTTCTCCCACACCCTCATCGTTTCAAACTATACGAGTCGTATACCAATTGCTCGAACATCACTATAGTATACAGACAATATACACATTCGGAATTCGAAAATAGTACATATAGTTAGAAGTCTACGTACGATAACTCTCGTTCGTAATAATTATACGCCCGAAATCGACGTAATTTAAAAACATCGTCTGTACTTAGAGAGCAGCTAACTCCGGGTAATTAATGCGTTACGTCGAAAATTCGCGTACAAAGCTCTCGCCTCTGAAAAGAAGAATGCTCTCGAGTAAATACTTTATCTTGGCGTTGAACGTTGTTCAAGAATGTGCGCACATAGATACTCTCGTACAGCAGTTGGACTAATTTGAACGTTTTTCCTAAGCTTTCTCAACAAAGCACCGAACGAACTGTGAGATCGAACTAGCGACGATTTGTAGTCTTCAGCTACGCTATTTTTTATTCCAGACATTCCGACAAGCTTGAAAAATTTACTCTTCGACAATATCGCGCGTGCTGCTGTGTATATTGGTGCTTTATTTGTTGTTGTTGCTGCTGCTAGTGCTGATGCTGTTGCAGTCGAGTATTTTGTTTCTAAAAATGTTTTAAACCGAGAGAACGATTTGTTATTAGCATAGCGACGAATTTTGAATACTAGAGATTTTTCACAGATGAAGGGAGGAGAAAAGGACTTGTTCTAATGTCAAATACATTATAGCGAGTCGAACAAATTCCTTTCACGGATAGCATGGAAGGAGTGAGGGGAGAGGAAAATGTATTTTTGCAGAAATGAAACCTACTTGATACTCATTTCTTAAAAGTTGACCATTTTTCAATTTTATTCCGAGTTGAAAGCCCAGAAAATATTTCAGCTCTGATGGTATCCCTATAAAAAGGACATTGGGAATTCCCAAAAGGGGTACTTGGGGCTAGTGCTGATGCTGTTGCAGTCGAGTATTTTGTTTCTAAAAATGTTTTAAACCGAGAGAACGATTTGTTATTAGCATAGCGACGAATTTTGAATACTAGAGATTTTTCACAGATCTGAAGGGAGGAGAAAAGGACTTGTTCTAATGTCAAATACATTATAGCGAGTCGAACAAATTCCTTTCACGGATAGCATGGAAGGAGCGAGGGGAGGGGAAAATGTATTTTTGCAGAAATAAAACCTACTTGATACTCATTTCTTAAACGTTGACCATTTTTCAATTTGATTCCGAGTTGAAAGCCCAGAAAATATTTCAGCTCTCATGGTATCCCTATAAAAAGGACATTGGGAATTCCCAAAAAGAGACATTTCTTGAAAAACACCTGCTGAGAAGTAATACCTATACATATTAGCTTGGAGGAAAAAAATAGTCACGAAAAATATTTACGCCTGTTTGGAAATAGTTATGAAAGTTAATCGCAAGAGGCTAGCACGTCCATTAATTACCGCAATTCTATATGTACAAATGTTGGCCATTGAAACACTCGGCGGCGTAGTACTTTCACCATTACAGATGCGGCTAAAAGTTTAAGGAATGCGTGCTGAACGAGCCGAACGCAATCCAAAGTAGCGAACAATATAAGATTAGTTGAAACAGGATTGTCATAAATCATGTGAAACTATTTATATTGAAACCGTGGCGGTAAGGGAGTTCAGTCAAGTATTAATAACCGTTGTTACGTTTTATTAAAGGAAGGGGAGGTTGACGGATGTGCTAGGGCTTTTTCGAGACCAATGGCTGCGCTTAACAGTGAACTTTGTTAATTACTGTTCAGTTGGCGGTTGTAAATAGATCTAACGTTATCTTTTACACATTTCGAAAAGCTCTGTCTCTTTCTCTCTCTCTCTTTCTCGAGTAGCATCCCAGTGTTGCAACTATCAGAGTTGAAGAGGTGACTGCGGAGTAAGCGGCGAAACGCGGCCGGTACTGTAACTTTTTCAATTATAAAAGATTTCAATATAAAATTTCAACTGCGAAAAGTTCATCTCTCGTTTCCAGTAGTTTTTTCATTTCGTCAAACAATGACGGATTTATATTTCATAATTAATTTCCAACTGCGAGAATTCTTCGCTCTCTTCGGCCAAGTCTATTTCGACGATGTGTTTGTGTGCGGAAAAACCTTAACCGTCGAAATCTCGATAGTATTTTCGCATTTGTTCGCTGCATTCGAGATGTATTTTCATAATCATTATTACCGGTTGTTTCAAAGAAGAATTCTGTGAAATTCAAATTCGTGAGTGATTCATCTGCCATGGAAAATTTTTGAGCTTTTCTCCAAAAAATGTTCTAAAATTAACCACTAAACTTCTTTATGGAAGAGGAAGACTCGAATGGAATTAATGGAAACCACGAGCTGTTATCTTGAGAATCCCTCTGAAGTTGTAGTGTGGAGGTGAAGAAAGGTGAATAGTAGTGCATTTTCTCAACGATTCGTGGGTTCATATTTACGAATTCTACTCTTTGATTCCGTATATGGACAAGAGTAACTACATATTTACATGTGGGCTTTTTGAAAATTTAACTGCTTTCACTCCCTGAAGTCCTCATTTTAAAAATCCCACCTCCCAATTTAGTTGGTAATAAAAAAAAATTAGGAGACTAGATAGCTCTTAAAAGTTGGGTTTTAAAGTTATTCATACAAAAATGCATACTTTTAGAATTTTCAAACTTCGTTCATTTCATTTTCTGATATTTTTCTAACTAGAGAACAAAAAGAGTACTGAGGTGTAAAATATACATATAGAGTTAAAAATCTGAAACTCGGTTCATATAAGTGCTAATGTCGGCCCTTCCCCCCCCCCCCCCCCCTTAATCGGTTTTCGCCAGTTCAGGTCAATTTGAATCTTTCTGTAAAATTAGACTTATTCTCCAGCAATTTTTAATCACTTCAGAAGGCGTGTATCTAATCAACTTTGACATCTGAAAATTTAATTCTGTCTCAAGCTCAGCTTCTAAACTGATTAGGATTCAGGTGAGCTAAAAATTGCATTTTTTTACAAAAAGTATAAAAATTCTCAATTTTAAAAAAAGTTCCAAAATTGTCGAGTTTTTTTTTGAAAAATTACCTACTTGAAACCTTGTCTTTCCCTTGAAACCAGCCTCCCTCCCCCCGAATCGATTGTCGCCATTTTTGGATTGATTTGGAGCGTCCAGCAAAGGTTCACTTTTTTCCAGGCGTTAATGTAATCAACTTCAACAGCTGAAAATTTAATCATGTCGTAAGTTCGACCTCTGAACGAATCGAAGCATGTGAATCGAAAATCTGAGGTAATGAATTTGAAAAAGTGTATTTTTTGCTACATAATTTAAAATTTTCAAATTTAAAAAAAAATCCGAAATCGTCAATTTTTTCCATAAATAGCTATTTCTCGAAACTTCGTCTCTAGATACTTCTTAAAGTTAATTCTTGTATCGATTGCCACCATTTTTGGGCCAATCCGGAGCCTCCAGCACAAGCCTGAGTTCATCCATGTGATTGAAAAACTGTGTCTTTGCTCCTTTCCCTACATCGCTCAGAAGCTGACCATTGAAGTCGACCCCGACTACACACTGACTCACTGACTCGAACTAAGAATGAAATTTGGTCGTTTGGGTCCTTCGATTTCGTACTCTTTTTTACGAGTTCTTTATCTAAAAAAATAAAATAAAAAAATTACATTCGAGATTTTTTAAATTTTATTGCCTTAAAAAAACGTAAGAAAATTCTGCGCGCGAAATTGACCGTAAAACTTTCTCTAACGATTAAATAAGAGTCCATTTTTGAAAAAAAAAAATTTAACTTTTAGATTCGAACCTGTTTTAAAAAAATTTGTAAATATGTGCCTAAATCGATCCAAAGGGTGAAAATGATGGTAAATCCGGATTTACTGATGCTGAATTTCATTTTTACCCTCCTTACTGCGTTCTTTCGAGAACTTAAGAATCTGAAAATCCACTGGCAGTGGCAGAACGGTTCGAAAACAAGACAAATCGACTGAGGAGATCCAAATTTCAGCCTTTCATGTCAATTTGATCAAATTTTAATTTTTTTGGCATAAAAAATGGCAAAAATTGAAATTTTTTTACAATTTTGAAGATGTTGATATAGGTATAATATTAATATCTTTCGAAAAAATATTCATGACGAATGGACCAAATTTAAATTTTTAAAAAATCGTGAAAAATCGAAATAAATGCATTTCAGCACCTGAAATTTTTGATGGTGATGTAAACATTTTGAGGTTCTCTCTCGATTCCTCATTATCTGATTCAAATTTTTTTGTACAGGTTAGAATACGTCCCTTGTTCAGTAGGCAAAGCTCCCAATTTTGATCCAAAATTCTAAATAATTTTTTTTAGTCAAGTACTCACACAGATCTCTTTATTAATTTCAAGACAATGAGTTTGATTAATGGCTCATTTTTTCGGTCTAGCTCCGCTGAACCCATTACTGACGCCCTTGAACTCGTTCAAAGTACCAAAAAAATAGAAATATGATGTATCAACATGTTGTTTGTTTAGTTTTCGAACATACTGCAAGTTCAAACACTCGCGTATTTATTGGAAACGATCTCTCGGTGCTCCTCCTGTTCTGTATTCTGAAAAAATAATAATACTCACCAGAAATAATATCGCATTTATTTCAAAAAAAATTAAAAAGTTTTCCACTTCATCTTTCCCTTCCCCTTGCCATACACTCGATATCAGACAGTTATTATTTATATTATTTAAATTCTCCCAGTATGTTTTGCTTATCGTAGCTTTTTTCTCATCTGAATAATAAACAACTCTCACATTTGATGGCACTATAAGAAAAGGTACCCTACTCTATAACAAGTACACACTAAGTATGTGGGTACATAACCAGTACGATTGCCAGGTAAACCAATGAGAAACATTTTATCGATGCTTAATCAGTAACCACAGGCGCGACATCGCATCAAATCTAATTTATCAAGTCAATTAATTACGCCTTGTTTACAGGCTGATAATGTCATGTTTTATGCTACGTAGCGTACTCGTAGATCTACTATATATACCTTTAGACCTACCTTGCATTAAACATCAATTAAAAAACAATCAGCAGACAGCGTACACGTAGGATGATAATGACAATAGTTATATACGAGTATGTGCTGTTGGAGAGAACTAACGAGTATCGAGTTGAATTTTTCTCATCTCCCCATGTACAGTTATAGTACCATACCTATTCGTATTCGTGTAGTATTTTATTTAATCCGTATAAATACCGATGTATAGTTTTAATTATATCGCATTTTGCTAATGAAAGCTCATCCGATTCTGTCTGAAATGGGCAACAAAAAAAAGGTCTACGGTACACCTACCTACGTTTAAAGTTGGCCGAATTAAATACCTGTGTAACAAATCGGTATCGAGCCGGATTACTCTTTTTCATTTTATATACGCGAGTACACTTCAATAGATAGGTTTTATGAAAATACACCCTGTAGCTATGCGTTCGTTCTTCCAAGTACCACCCTTAAAGCTTAATTAAAAACTAGTAAACAACTCCGCAAAACGATTATTTGAAATTAAATCTCTCTCGCGCGCCGGATAACCATCTCGGTACCGTCGGCATCAAAAGATCATCCGTTGCTCTGCTTTCCTCTTGTCCCCTTTGCCTGCAGAGTAAAGTATAGGTAGGTGGCTTCGGCAGCCAGCACAACCACTCGAAAGAGTAATTTCATATCTAGGCTGCAGCGCGCAATTAAAACCCAAATCTACAAACGTTTCATGCAACGTTTCACATACAAAATAGCTGAAAAAGAGTATACAGATATAGGCTATATACTCTTACGTCAACAAAAAGCAACCCGAGCAGTGTATTTTTATTGAAGTCTCTCTATGCAATATATTGTTTATCTTTGATCCGTTTACGCCGTATGTCTAGCACAGAAAAAACCCAGCACAAGTTCGCTCAAATATACATATAAGGGTAGATGTAAATATACAGATAAAACGCAATTGAGCTTCACAAATCGTACAAATACAAATATCATACCTACATCCGGACCCCGTCTACATACAATACCATTCTTTCTATACTCATCTCATCTCATCGTTCTCTTCAATACAACTCACTATACAGATGAGGAGGTACATAACCAGAGCATAGGAAAACGCCCAACCTAAAAAAAAAAAAGCCAGCCACTATGTTAGTTCTTTTATCGAAAAATTCGAACACGCTTTATCGTTTACATAAACAGTTCCTTTTGTAATGATTTTCATCTACCTTTTGGTTATTTTTTTTCCTGCTCGCTTTTCAATGCACTCGGAAGCGCACTGCGAATAAACCCCGGTAAATTTTAATTAAACCTTGTGTTTATTTTTCCTACTCTATTCGAGGAAATTTTCACCTCAACTGTGGGGTTTTGCTCCCTTGAAGCGTCCGTGTTCGGAAAAAAAAAGAATTCACGAACCTTCTTCGTAATTACTCGATTACCCTATTGGGGTTTCATTTTGGGTCAGATGCAGGTTAAAGTATACCTCATTTTTCACGTACGACTCGAACAGAGGAAAAAAATATAAGAAAAAATCTTAGCACGTTATTCTCGATTACCCTGCTGAACTGTTTTTTGCTCTTTCTTTGTTTCGAGGTTCGTCTTTGGGCCTATGGATGAAAAATGGTTATATCGTCCTACGAAAACTATTAAATGATGTTGATACGTTTTTAATGTCTATATGGAGTGAATAATTTTCTAATTTCAGGGCTTATCTACTTTAATTACTCTGTGTACTGCATAAGTACATACATCAGCTGTACGAATACCAAACCATATAACAGTTTGTAATTTTAATCGCGTCATTTCCCCTTCAATACGATGTACGAATTAATAAATAAAATTAGGCATAGGTTTCCGTGATACGCGCGTTCGCGTTACGTTATCGTATATTTAGACTTATCTATAACCATTGAAAGCACCTAAGCATTGAAGTACCTATACACGAAATATGAAATAATATAGGTGTATCGTTGAAACATAATGTACTCATCCGCTGAATCAATATTTTAATATTCACGATGAGATAATATTTCAACTTTAAAAGTTTTCTTATGTCAATGACAAGTATTTCACGACGTGTTGTTTGGTGATGAAATCTTCCAGAAATGATTAATTTAGGTGAGTTTTCGACATTGATGTATTTTTGAATTTTGTTAAGTAATCGTTATTCTGCTTAAGTCAATTTTATATATGGCTTTGAAAAATGAGGATGAAAATGGAAATTAATTAATTTTTTACGCGTGTGGAAGTGAAATTGAAAGTTCATTAAAAGTGGTAGGATAAGAGTGTAACTATCAGTTCAAGTGTGGTTATCTTTTGGTGTTCAATCGTCAATTGATGGAAATAGAACCAGCTAAAAGGGAAATATTATCCCAACTAGTAGAACAGTTTTTGAACCACAAAATGCTAAATCAAAAGATAATCACACAAAATTTCAGGTGCCAAAGTGCATTTTTCGATTTATGGTGAATTTTTCAAAATCTTTGAGCTTAAAAAGGGGAAAATAAAAATTTCACCAAATTGATCTAGAAAACTAAAATTTGGAATGTACTTGTACCCTATTTTCGACTTTTAAAATCAATTTTGAACGATTTAAAACCATTTTGAGTAATTCTGGAACCTTCAGCAGGTTTTTGAAAGAAGAAATTTTCACAGAATTTTACCCAATTGAATTGAAAAGGTCAACATTTATTTATACCCTAATTTTAACAAAGTGTGTAACAAAATGTCCACGTGAAAAAGCAAGACATCAGCAGCACTTTTGGCAGGAAATTTTTGAAACACTTCGCTTTATGGGGAGAAGCGAGGGAAATTCAAGATTTTACACGCCAATTTATTTCATCTCAATATTTATGGAAGGTTGGGGGGGGGGGGGGGTTTGTAAAAAATACCCATTTTAATTTTTCATGGTCGAAGCATTCTGCAAACACTTCAAGACTTTTTATGGAGGGGAAGAGAGGAGAGGGTTCAAAATTTTACCCAAAATTTTTCATTTTTCTATATACCTACTTAGTATTAACTATGGGGTTTATTTCCAATATTTTTTGGATTGGAGGGGGAGGAGAGTTGGAAATACTTTTACCACCTCATGTTTTTCATTTTTCAAATTTTTCAGCTCGTTTTGAGCCTTTTTAATGAAACTAATTTGATTGTTTTTTTCATTTTTAATCCAAGGATGAGACGAATTTTATCAAGGAGGTATCCCAAGTAAGGCAGGAAAAATTTTGGACTGTACAGAGTTAAATCGAATTGGAACGCAAAAATACACCTCCTTACAAAATTTCAGGTATTGAAATGAATTTTTCGATTTTTGTTGGATTTTTATAAATTTAAATTTTTTGAATTAAAAATTGAGAGAATAAATCAAAATTTAACTAAATTAACCTAGAATGCTGAAATCTGTTATAAACCCTGTTCTCGACCTCATAAACGGATATTAAAATGTTTTTGAACTGTTTTGACTCGTTCTGGAACCTTGAATAGAGCTCTAAGATGCTCATGGTGCTGTTGTTCATTGTCAGAGGCTACCAAAATATCGTCAAGGTACAAGTAGCAGAAGTTGAGATCCCTGAGTATTGAATGTATGAACCATTGGAATGTTGAGGCAGTGTTTTTCAAACTGAAGGACATCGCTATGAATTCGAACAAACCAAACGGTGTAATAATTGCTGTTTTGGGGATGTCATCTTTGTGTACTGGAATTTGGTGGTAGGCTCTAACTAGGTCAATTTTGGAAAATATCCTTTTTCCTGCTAGTAGAGTGTTGAAATCACAGATATATGTATAGAACTGGATATCGATCAGGAATAGTGATTTTGTTGAGGTCTCAATAATCACCTGTAGGTTGCTATATGAGTCTTTCTTTTTAGCTAGGTGTAAAGGACTGGTCTCTCTTCCTCATCTTTTAAGTAGACATGAGGAGCTTCAACATCGTCGAAGAATATATCCTCTAGGTCCAAACCTTGCAGGCACATCTGAATGATGTTAGCCAACTCTCAAAGTTGCGCTCATCCGTCAGCATCCAACTTCTGGCATTTCCAGACTCAAGCACCCTACAACATAAAACTCACGACTGTTACTCCACAGTAGAGCTGCTTGAAGCCACCTCCAATCGGCTCAGTTTGTTTGAAATTAGGGTTATAGAGTAAATTTTAGCTTTCCAACTTTGTTAAGTAAAATTCTTGGAAATTTCAACTTTCAAAAATCCGCTGGAGGCTCCAGAACTGGTCAATTTAATCGATTTGGTTGGTCGAAAATAGGGTACATACTAAACTTCATATTTCTGTCCCTTTTTGGTGAAATTTTAATTTTTTCTTCCTTTTTTAACCCCAGTTTTATTTTCAAAAATCAAAAAATACAATTTAACCCTTGAAATTTCGACAAGTAATTTATTTTTTAATACCTTTCCAATTTAGCTTTGTCCTATTCAAAAAATTTTCCACCAGTTTAGATATCTCCTCTGTAAAATTCGTCTCGACTCTCGAAAGCGTTTAAATTTTCAAATTACGTGCAAAGTTCCAGACAGGTGCTCTATTTCTAGATAGGTATCAAGTACATCATTCGATATTAATTACCATGAATATTTATACGAAGCAGTCCCTACAATCATTTCCAAGAACAATTAGGTTTGTAAAAAAAACCAACGCATTACCTGGTCAAAAAATTATCAAACTGAAAAACCTCACGCCATACTTATTGTCTGATACGCTGCACAACTATTTCGGATCTCATTATTTTTTTATGTCCGCAGCAGTAGACCAGCCAGACATTTACCTGTAATGATATGCACTTGCGGTACACGCCATTTGTAGATTAAGTTAGACTCAGCGGAGAATAATTCTCTCAAAATACGACGCCATTGGCTCAAAAAAAAAAATAGGAAAATACAACACCCACTTCAGCTGATAGATAATGTATGTAGTTTGTACTTATACAACAACAGTATAAGCTTTAACTTATAAAGCAGGTATCTATTTAAAAATTTAACGGCATTAAAAAATGATACCATTCGGGCACAGATCGTGACTTGTTAGCAAAAAGGTCGAATACCTACAAATTTTGTCTATTTTAATATTAAAAAGGTTTTGTATAGACTTAGCAAAGAGAAGCTCGTAATGGATTTAACATTGACTTAGGTACAAATTTTGATACAAGAGTTAACTTTATACGCTGATTAAGTATGAAACTCTAGACTCTACAGTAAGTTTTAAAATTCCATTGTTTTGAATGATACCAGACCCAAAACAGAAAAAATATTTTATCAAGACATCGTCTCATAAGTTTTGAATCAAGCTTGAGTAATCCCATAGAGATGCTTCTACCTATTTAAATCCAAAAAAATATTTTTTTGCTTCAAAATTTTCAGCCAAATTGTCAGTATGTTTACCAGCGATTAAATCCCACTTTACACCTCTTACGTCAAAACATCTCTTAGCTATAAACAATGATAAAATTTCATCCGATCAGACACATAGATATCATATCTATACACATTTAAAACATCTCTCAGAGTAAAAAAACCGGTATACCACGCTTTTCGGACAAATTCGCCGCCTACAATAACATTAACCCTAACCAAACCACTATAAAATCACATATTTACACCGCCACTTGTCATCATTTACACCATTACCGTGATAAAATAAAGACGTAATCTATTTACACGATAATAACATAGGAAACTCGTCTCATGCGGTGTAAATTTCATCACATGCATAATCCCTAACTTCGATATTGGCCTTCTACATGACTCACGTACTCTCTTACATCCAGCCTATTAAAACAGAACGTTAGAAATGCAACGAGATATTGGTAGTGAAATTCGCACATCAACCTGATCACTTCTACCTATCTCTTTTACGGTCCAACCGAAGTCGATAAAATGTTCTCTTATTTAAATTCGTCTAGAGTTTCATAATTTGGACATATACACTAAAAGTGGGCGAACCTCGATACACATATAACCTGTGCAGACCAAGAAATATGATAAATTGAACGAATTTACTTAATACCAGATTAGTACACAGCTAAGAGTTTTTTTTTCACTTTTAGGAGGTTGAACCATATATAAAGATAAAGCAGATGTTTTGTCCATTCTTTATATGGTGTTTTTCCGTGTTAAGTTTCTTTAATGGGTCCATTATCATACATGTTAATGCTACAGTGTTTTTTTTTCTTGTATTTTTTTAAACTCTTTTTTCCTTCATTATTATATAGAGATACGCTTTATTGTACATATATAGGGCTATGTATCGTTCATCTAAACCTAAAATTACCAAGAAGGTCGAAGCAACTTAATAAAAAGTATAATTTTACGTTTTTTTATTACACTTTAATAAATATATAATTTATACGAAGGAAAACGAAATCAAGAAAAACCAGGGGTAGGTACTGGAACTCTACATGCGGCTACTTCTAACCGTGAATCAATTTGATTATACAAATTTAATCAAGTAATTGAAGAGTAGATACAGAATTGTTCACAACATGCACTGTGAGATCTTTCTAGGGCCCGGAAAGCATGGTAATTAAAAATACTTACCGCTCAAAATGACCGAATCCAGCATGTTCGATTAATATGGAAAATAATTTTGATAAATTTTGACACGATGAGCGACGGTCGGACGGTTAATCAAAATTAAAAAATCTTCTCAGACAACTCTATAAAACAGGAGGGCACGATGTGTATACCGTAGGATGGACAATCAGTCAAAAACTTATTATGGAAATGAAAGATACCGGAACGGTCCTTTGATACGGGCTAATTATACGTAAAAACTTTATACGAGTAGGCGTTCATAATAGAAGTAGGTGTTAGAATGAAAAATGTTATCACCCAAAGGAACGAAACGAGACGAGGGCGCCCTTTAATTAAGCTGCTAGTGTAATCGCCCCTTGGCAAAATGGTAAAGTACACCGATCGCTTTATACACCACACAGTGTGCCGAAGAAATTCGACCAATTTCTTGGAAAATTTATCATGTCTAGATTCAGTCTTTATCATCTGAGTAAACTTGGTTGAAAGTTTACGTACGTACTCGGTAAGACAAATTTTCTCAATTCTTCTTGGTTTAGATTTTATTCAAAGTGTGAGGGCAAAAATCACATTTCATCAAATAATTTTTTTTTAAATCTTGGTGATTTATTCACTTTTACTTATCATTTAGGGAGGGGGGACGATGTAAAAAAATTGCAATAAACTTATTCATCAAGTTGATCCTTTCTTTTTTTTTTTTTTTTTTTGAAAAAGTGTAAAAATAATTTAAGGCGCGCTGTAAAACAAAAATCAAAAATCAATTTGAAAGGTAAATTCTGAAAAACAATAGTAAGCCATTAATAAAAAAAAAAATACAAGACTCGTTGAAGACAATGAAAATCATTCGCATAGTTTTCAACTTTGGTAACCGCTAAATCCAACTTTCAGGTTACTACTTACGAGCATCTACTCGTGCAACTTTTTGGTAAGTTGGATGCACAAATATGAAAATTTTTACTCTTTCGCAAACGCTTTTAAATACCTGGGAATTCCATCCACTCTACCAGTCTGTTTCTGTACCCAGTTCTTTTTGCTATCCTATTAATCGTAAATCATCTGAAAAACTACTTAGACTTTCGGTTTCTCTTGGATAATGGATATCTCGTGTATTTTATTAAATGCTATGGAAAAACTTCGCCAATACAGCAAAACTTTTACAAAAGTACCTACCTGCTTGCTGCTTGGTTTACCGAGCTTGATTATCACCTTGATATCCGTTCTCGTGTTTTGCTGAAATAAACCCTGGAATTTTTTCACTCGGCGAGGAAAAGTCAAAATAATCGAAAAACACTTCATTTCCGACATTTTGTTAGCGGGTATTTTTCCACAACGTATTTCCGTTCAAGGAAGTATGCATATTTTGTAAAAATTAATTCATACGAGATAATTTGAATGCGATGTGGGGATGGGGGTGGGTTTTTAAACGATGTAAATAGCATCGTAGTCGTTATCGTCGTCATGCGAACACGCAACACAACTTTTGTGTCATAAAGCTTTTTTTTTTTACCCACTTTTACGCCATGTCGTTACATACTTTTTTTTCCTCGTGTATGTGGAGTTGAGTTGGAAAAAATATGCATTTTTTTCTCTTTTGTATTTATTTAGTCTTACCATGAATACACGCACACGTAATTCCGAAATATTACGAGGTAAAAAATTTAAAATAAAACGTTCGTGTTTGCACGCGGTTGACGAATGCAATACTCTCTGGTGGAAAGTTATAATGGTTGAAAAATATATGTGTGTACCTACATGGAATATACCTATTGTACCTACCCGTGTCGAGGGTGTAGTACATATAGGTACGCGTCGACTAGGTCCCAAAAGTCAATGTATTAGCCTACACGAGGTAGGTAAGGTACCTAGTACCTACAATAAGAGGTATCTGGATGCATGTAGTTTGGAAGATTAGGTAATACTTAGTCTGCTAACTTGAGGCTGACTTACCAAAATATTCTAATCAATTTCTAATTTTTAGTCCGATTAATTTGGGGAGAAGGAGTTCTCTTCGAAAAAATGTAATAGGTAAGTAATTGACAAATGACATCCTTTAGCAAAATGAATGAAATGTTCAACGATTTAGCTAAGGATTCCATCCCCTCCACTAAATAAAAAAACTCCATTTCTGTATTCAAAACAGGCTCTTTATTTGTACCTTACTCTAACTAAGGTGTGATGAAATACTTTTTTTTTTCATTGAAGGAATTAATTAAAATTTCTAGCTTAGTTCATACTTATGATTACATTATTTGCAGTATTCTAAATCGAAAATTTTGTTTTTTTGTTTCAGGTGAGTACCTAAGTATCTTATGTGGTCACTCTGATTATTCAGAAGAGAAATTACCGAAGTTCGTAAGTTTTTAAAATTATGTGTTATAGAAACCATTTGAAATACTTAAATGGTCATTAGGATGAATCGCGAGAAAATAGTTTCGGGGATTTTTATCATTTTTATCATAATGGATATGATTTTTGGTCAAGTGGACTTAATGCTTGATCAGATATGATCATCTAGACTAAGCCTGAGCTCTATGCTGAGGTCTTCCGCAGCCTGACACCCAGCTCCGGTTTAATGTGCCTATTTGAATGCACGTCATCTAACAGGTGTTTCGAGGTCATTGGCATGTCTGTCAGGCTTCCCAAAGTTATCTTTACGGAATCTAGAAGTCATTGACCCGTCTGTTCGGCTTCTCAAGACCGTATGTTTGACTGTCGGGCTTCTCGGGTTGACTGATCTGTCTGTCTGGCTTCCCAAAGTGGTCTGTCTGATCTCTAGAGATCATTGACCCGGCTGTCCAATCCCTAGAGGTCATTGACCCGTGTGTTTAATCCGTACAAGTCATTGATCCGTATGTCCAGCTTCCCAAGGTTGTCTGTTCTGCCTTTCCGGCCTCTCAAAGTCATGTCTAGTCTCTAGAGGCCATTGACCTGCCTGTCTGGCTTCTCAAGTTCGTCTGTTCGGCCTGTGAAAGGTTATTGACCCATCTGTCTGGCTTCTCGAGGTCGTATGTCTACCTATCTGGCCTATCGCGGTCATTTACCCAACTTTCTGGTCTCACAAGGTCGTCTTTCTGTCTGGATGACCTCACGCGAGGACATATGAGGAGTTTTATATCAAAACGCACTAACGCCATTTTTCAATTTTCTGTAAATTGAGAAAAACAGTGAAAATTGAGGGAAGGGGGTGGGGTCAAATGAGGTATCAATGGAAAAAGAGGAAGTTCTCCTGAGTATCAAACAAGCTTTTGTACAATTTGCGCAGCATGTGGGAGGCGGTGGGGGGAAAACAAAAAAGTTTTGGTGCGTTTTGATCTGAAAATTTTGTTTTAGTGCGTTTTGATCTGAAAAATGATGATTCAGTGCGTTTTGATCTGAAAATTTCATTTTAGTGCGCTTTGATCTGAAAAATGTGGATTTAATGCGTTTTGATCTGAAAAATGAGGATTTAATGCGTTTTGATCTGAAAAATAAATCTTGCACACAGTTTTTCAGTTTCATTTTCCAACTCTTATAGTGATGTTAAAACCAATGAAACCACACAAATTTAAAATTTCTGAAAATAACATAAAATTGTTGAAATTATTGGTTTTTTGACTTTTTCAAACTATCATTTTAGCCATTCATACTGTGCGAATGTGGAGGGGAACATTCTGCTAGGTCAGGTAGGTGATAAAAATTGTATAGAAGTCAATTCGGATGATGTCGGAGCACCGAAATGCAGTGTTACCACACGTAGAACAAAAAATACAAAAAGTGAAGTGGAGTTAGTGCGTTTTGTTCCAAAATGGAGACAGATGAGTACGTTGATTTTGGTCTGAAAGCAAAACTTCAAGCGCCCTTTTAAGGTATAAGGAAGGCTTAATTCGTTCTAACGATGGTTACAATCGATTCCCCGTTGAATTTTACTTAAGAATCCGTATCTAACTCATTTTTTTTTTTTTTTTTTTTAATGACGTTAGTGCGTTTTGATATAAAACTCCTCATAATTATTAATCCGTATTGTAGTTCCTGCGTCAAATTCCAATTCAGGGAGGGTGTTCCCTCTTCATTAAAAGATCCCATCTCAAAAAATTGAATATTTTGAAAAAGCATCAAAAGGTACATCTATGGGAATTTTTCAGAATTTTAAATAGTAGCTCCCACTTACAGCACCGTTTTGAAATTTGAAACTTCAATTTGAAAGTTCAACTTTTAACTTTTGAAAATTTCAAAATACTTGAAAAGTTCAAAATTTAATGCCCTTTTGAACTGTGAAATCAGTTTTGATAAAAGTATCATAGCTATGGAGTAATGCGCTGCTGAAGTTGAGTACCTCGAGACAATGTGAAAATAATTGAAACCCCCCCCCTCACCCCTCGGAACCAAAATGATTGTGGGTTACTGGGTTTCTTACTTATTGGGTGGGTAGACATTGTAAAAAGAATTTGAGCGAAATCGAAGGACATGACTCAAAAACGTTGGTTGAATTGAGGTGGTAGACCCTACTAATTTTTTATACATCGAATGGAACGCATCGAGAATACAGGTTCTGAAATTTTTGCATTTTTTCACTTCGCCAATTTCAATCAGGTCCTTATATACTACCATTTTTTTCATTTTCGAGCGCAGGTTCACAAGACAATTATTTCAGATGAAGTAAAAACTGATATCTACTCGAATTCTCAGATTAGTGGGCTACTTGAAATCAATCAATATAACGTATCAATCCGTGTTTATTAGAATTACTTGAGTAAGTACATAAAAATAATTCCAAATAGACACATTCTCGTATAGGTAGTTTTGTTTATGAGATTCCCATAAATATTGGCACAGCTTCAATACAGCTACACGTTATCTTCTAAAGTATATTGTAATTCATCGTCAAATATTTCTCACTCAAATACACGATACCTTTGAAAGGCATATCACAACAGCCATTCATCCATATTTCAATTTACTTGCAACGAACTACATACTTTGAGACTAATCACATTGTGTTAAAGTTGTCTAAAAGTATTCAACTTTAGCACAAGCTTTCTTATATACGTAGCCGGATATTCATAGGAGCTATTACATCGAAGAAAAATCTTTCTCACTTTACACTGCTATAGTACGAGTACATAGGTTCATGTATATAGCAACTTGATACGAACAAAAGTTTTCTTCAATGGCATAAATACTTGTAAAAGTTTACTCATATAAGAGAATCTGACGCGCCGTGGGATTATATACAGGAAGACTTGCTTTTAAAAACTTGGCTAAAAAATATGACAAGCTCGTAAATTACAATACACCTTTTATACCTATTACCAGTACCTACCTACTTGTACTGGGACGATCCTATCTCGAGAGACTAGTTTCTCTAGCCGAGCCGTCTGGTCGGGTTCGTCGTTGTGGCCGAGAAAATAGTAATTTTTTCCCTCAAATATTTCGGTGCTAATTAATCAATAAGTCATTAAAGATTGGTATCTTTGAGTTGACTAATGCGTGTCATAAAAGTTGAGCGAAGCTTCCTTTTTGACTTAGCACCGAATAGTGAAAAAAGAATAACGACAGCGACCGGAATTCTCCAGGTCTATATTGGAGACTATAGTGAAACGGTGATTATACATTTTCGTTTGGTTCTCGTTAAAAATACAATTTAGCGCTTGGTTTTATCGTTTATGGTACATATATATGTAGCGTACACATATCGTATGCTATATACGTAATACAAAGGCCAGGATGCTATCTGATACATCTCCGTTGGCAGGCTCATTTACCACACACTCGAAATGTTCCTTCTCATTAATTAACCAGCCAAGATTGTATCGTGGATTAGCAGGCTGAGTATTAGTCAAATTCTCTCAGAGCCACGTGTGTTGCTACAGTTATTCTCCTATACCTACATATTATTTCACCATACGGGTACATGTTGGTTGTAAATTTTCCAACGTCGCGTATTACGAATACAAATTGCTTGACACCATGTTGACGTTCTGATGACGAATCACCTTTACGATTCTGGTCTTTTTTTTTGACGTTTTCTCCCATTATTAACACGACTTCTTACTTAGTTTATAATTCAATGTTGGTATTTCCACAATATTCTAGAAACAGTCTTATCCTTGTATTTTGCAAATTTGCGTCTACTCTAGATTCACAAAATTCCTGCGAAATTCATAAACTAAGATGTTGGGTATCCGAGAATACTCCGGATGAAAGTAAACACTGATACCTACAATTCTCAACATTTCACAACGAAAACAAAAAATAAACCCTGAGACGTGCCCATCGTACATCTCAGGGTATTCTTAAGTCCTTTACTGCTGTTCTAATCAACACTAGGTAGGCCTTCTATACTCCAAGAAGGACACAGCGAACAATTGCCTTATCACGTTAATTGTATTAGTGGTGTTTATAAATGAAACGTCGTCGTTCCTGCTTTCATTTTCTCTATACCTACAGCGTGTCTACTTTGGCTTTCTCAAGAGTCTCGGTTCATTGTTATATAGAGGGGCTACTCGTTACAAAAAAGCTTGATTTTTGTCTTTTGCAGGCACGTCCGCATCGTATGATATGTGTGTAGACTACTGTAGGAAAGGTGGGTTACCATTTATCAAATTATAAATTTCTCGCTGCAATAGTCATCCAATTTTTTAAATCCTACGTAGGTGGAATGAAAATCAAAATCTAGATGTGTTGGAGTGAACGGAGAGTTCTAATTTATTAATTTTTATAAATTAGAATTTGATGCCACCGCCATCGCCACTGTACGCAATGAGATGTTAAAAATGATGTTTTAATAAACGTTTGTCTATTTTAGTTGATATGAGAGCGGATTATATTGCCCTGAGGTTGATACAGATACACTTACCTACCTTTATATACTTGCGGTTCGCAAGCATCTTGACAAATTAATTATTTTTTTATCATTGTGATGTTCACGAGTAGAGATGTTGGCTTCGAGGCTTGGATTTAATTTTTCATTCGTATTTGAATGGCTAACAAATAGGGAGATGCGATTTTTTATTCATTGAATCCACTTAATCAGAAATATTGTCTAATAAACCTGCAGTTGAAAATGAAGAGAACGGTAATTGGTACCTCGTATCTGGGGAAGTGAATAAAATGTAAAAATTCTACAACCTGTATTCTTAAAAGAGAATTATTCTCATTTTGCTTAAAAAAATGATATGCCATGAACTTGTTTAAAAATTGCCCTTTGAATAGCTTATTGAATTTTTTTACATTTTTTAAAAAATTCAACAAAAATCCGAATATGAATTTTGAGATTTGAAATCTTTATTACAGAGGTTTTAGGAAATGCTGTCGATATAGCTTTGATTTCTCTCAAATCAGAGCATGTCAGTTCAAAACGATCCCCTGTAAGCTAAAAATTAACCTCGAATTTAAAATCGGAACCATAAAATACCTTTAAATCGATATACATGACGATACGTTATCATTTTTCGACCCCTGATCCCCCTCCCCATCATCCCCCTTTCAACATCCCTTCTTGTGTTTTGGAACAACAAAATATGATTTGTGTCGTTTTATTCAACTATATCTATACCTATTTAAATTGGTAAATATTTTCCAATTTATAGAATGAATTTGAATGGTAGGATTGATTCTGAAGGTGGGAGGGGGGTGAGGTTGAATGAGGGGTCTAAAATGTGATAACATATCGTCATGTATATCGTTTTCAAGGTATCAGAGTGTGCTGATTTCAAATCCGGTGTTCATATTCAATTTAAATTCAGATTTGTGGAACTATGAAGGAGAGAGAGATTTTTTAAAAGATGTCTGTTCATCGTCATAATTAATTTCACAGTGTTGAATTTATTTCTTCTGTTGGACAAAATATTCCAATTAAATTTCATGAGGTTGTTTACATTTTTCGTTTTAAAAAAATTACGATTTAAAAATTTTCCACGTTACTGTCCCAAATCTCTTATTCGTTTTATTCTAGCACCCTCATCCCCGTCCTGCTCTGAAATCAAAATGCTGAAAAATTCTCAAAGGCGACAATTTCAAACCATTTCGTGGCAGGTAAAGAAAAAAGTAGCCAACACAAGGTATAGGTAGATAGGTACCTAATTTTAAAACTGCTAACTCGTTTTTTCACATATCGATTACTATTAACGTCTTGGCTTTAATTTTCCTTATAAATTGCTGCTCGTATACCGTCGTACGTACGACGAAAGAAAGATGTTGAAACCACTTAAAAACTCGCAGAAACGTTGAATTTTTCACGCTGACCATCATAACCCATTGTATCCCCTAGAGAAATCTTTCAGTATTAAGTTTTTTTCTCTCTCTTTCTCTCTCACTTCGTCTGCCATGTTGTACACGCTTCAACCGAAGGTATAAATATAGTTGCGAACACGAATGAAGATGTTCGTTTTAAAATCAAGCTACGGTGATACCCGCTCTCTTAGCAATTCCCTCGAGATTTTTGCATCGTATTTTGCGGTTACGATTCTATAAGCTCGCAAAACTAAGGGGGTTTCGTACACAGGAAAGAAGTATTTTGTAATACAAGCTATTTTCAACGAAGCAAACCACTTTCTTTAAGACTAATGTACCCTTAGGTTATCCGCATTGTATGAAATATGTATTGCCTTGGTTTGTTGTTGTTGATGTTGGTTCGGTAATACGTTTCTAACAAATATTTTTTCGACGTCTTGTGAGCCACAGCGATGAGATTCTGTGTTCGGATTTTAAGTTACCTACCTAATCTGTTCTGTCGTTGTCGTGATTTTTGTAGTCTAGGTAAAGTAAAAGTGTATACCCAATAACCATTGTAATAATATCTATTCTGTAGGTATTTAAAAACGCGAATCTGCGAATTGCCACGGTTATTCGCAATTCAACTTATATTATACCCATCACCCCCACAAACCATGACCAATGTGACAAATAGCCAGTCGTTATCGGCGATATTCATTTCTTAACAAGAAATTCCACTTTAACATACGTCCGTCCGACTGCCTATTCATACAAGTGCAATAAGGGTCACCTATTGTCTTCTCAATAACCCTCTAATATTTCCGTTAGCTAGTTGACTCGTCTCATTAATCATTTTCGCGCGCGTTTCGGCGTTTTCGGCGGTCTCTTTTATCGAAACGTTTAAAATACTATGCTACGTAGGTACCCGAATTCGCGCCCAGTATCCTCTATCCTCTCTTTACCCTGAATCCTATTTTCCATCTCTCAAAAACGTCCAAATAATGAGCTCGCTACAACTACGACGACGACGCTGGCGACACAAATACATCTTTTCAAGCCGAAAATTTCCCAGCGTCGGGTGGAGGTTGTGGAAACGCACACGTGGTGTACTCCTCTCTCATTCTCTCGAGAGAATCGTTCATTTGTGTCTCTGTAGTTTGTACTGCAGGTTGTCATTTACAAATCGAACTCTTCGCAGGAGAAACACATTGGGTGGTAGGAGCCCTGACCGCGTGCTGTGGCGTTGATTAAATAGTAGGTAGGTACCATGCTTTTTAATACTGACGATTTCGCATATCGCTTACCTAACAAACAAGTGGGGTTTTAGGGGATTTCTTTTATGTATATCTAACTGTTATTTTTTTTAGAGGACCATTAAGTTTTGCAAAAAATTATTGCTGAAGAACTTTTTTTAAAATCATAAAATATCAGGACGGTAGCGCCTTAATCGAGGTTCACTTTGGTTTTTTATTGTTGCAATTGAGGATGGCTTTCAATTTCAAGCTTTGAGAGCCATCTCTACTTCTCTTGCAATTCAAACATTGAAATACCTACCTAGTTCTTTTTTATAAGGAAATAAATTCTCAATTTTTAAATAAAAGAACGTCTCTCCATCGCAGGTATATTTTCGAATTCGACAAAAAAAAATTGAAACATCATCATCACTGAAAGAAAAGAATCGAATCTGATCGAGCCTGAACAGTCAAAACTCTGCTCATGATTGGATTTGGTTGGATTACATTGGATACAGGGTAACATCAATGCAACTCCTATTTTGACAAACTTTGCTAAATTTTGTCCATGTTAATTTTTGCTAAATTTTGTTAATTTTTGTTAAATGCTATTAAGTTTTTCTGAATTTTCACAAATCTTGATTAATTTTGGAAAATTTTAACAATTACAAATGTGGTGAAATTTCACAAAATATTGCTAAATTTGGAAAGATTTCGCCAAAGTCTGAAAAATTTTGCTTAATTTTCACAAATATTTTTAATTTGAAAATTTGAATTGTTAAATTTTAATAAATTATGCTAAATTGTGGAAAATTTTGCTGAATTTCTAAATATTTTTTAAAACTGTTAAATTTTATTTTTAGAAATTTTTGCTAAATTTTCACAATGATCAATTTTGAAAAATGTTGAAAAATTGTACCAGATTTAGGTAGGCAAATTTTTTTGTCAGTATTTTCACCGTCTTTTTTTGACATTGATGCGTTTATTTAAGTATTTTTATGTCATAATTTGACATGCTTTAATTCATTTTTTTTCAACTTTAAAATGTTTCCCAAATTTTGCAACAATTTTCTAAAATGCTGGTAGTTTTTTTGTAATTTTTGATTAGGTATTATAATGTTTTCAAGATATTTTTATGCCATTTTAACATGCTTTAGCGAAGTATAATGCAACTTTTTGAAAATTGTACCAAATTTATTAATGAAATTTTGTAAACAATTTTCCGGAAATAATAGAAAAAACACAGTTAGGTGGTTTGTTTTCGGCTTCCTTAAAGTAAAAATTTTGATTTTTGTTACGCAATGTTTGAAGTTTTCAAGGATTTATTTACAAACAGTTTGAAAGCAAAAAACTGGTTTTGATTTTGAACATTGTTTTTTTTGATTAAGTGAGAGCTTTGAAATGTAACATTCACTTGTGAAATAAAAATGCACTGTTTTCTTTTAAATTCCTTTAAAAAATCACGTTTCATGATTTTTAGGACACCCTGTATGTTTATCTGAAATTTTAGAATTTCTATCAGTAGCTCTTGTTACAAGAAATAGAACAAATTTAAAATTGTATCGCTCTGCATGTATTTGCTTTTAAAAGTCATGTTCACTTGTTAGTCACTGTAGGGATATTTTCTTTTCAGATAAAAAACCTGTTTTTGATTTTTTGCGGATTTACTACAGAAAAATGAATGTGATACGCCACCAACGCCACTGATTCCACCAACTCTTCCAACGCCACCAAGTCTTCCGATGTCATCGATACCACCAATAACATCAATACCATCAATACCATCGATACCATCGATACCATCGATACCATCGATACCATCGATACCATCGATACCATCGATACCATCAATACCATCAATACCATCGATACCATCGATACCATCGATATCACCGATATCACCAATATCACCAATTTCACCGATATCACCGATATCACCTATAACACCGATAACAAGGATGCCCCGGATGCCCCGGATGCCAAGGATGCCACGAATGCCACGAATGCCACGAATGCCAAGGATGCCAAGGATGCCAAGGATGCCACCAGCTCCTCCGACGCCACCAACTCCTCCAACACCACCGACTCCTCTGACACCTTCAACGACAAGGCAATCAGGGTGCCTCTGGAGATGCCAATCACAGAAATTGTTTCTTATCACTTGCAGTGTGGTCTGTTATCTATTATTTTGTTATGCAATTTATTTCATTTTTGAGATATTTGCAAACTGGAATAATAAAAACGTGTGAAAACTACTCATATCCACATTATAAATATTGTAAACATCTTAATTGTCATTCAAAATAAAATCGTTGTTTCTCATAAAACATGACATCAAATATCCCTTGAGTAAAATCAAAATTACTTCTTTTTTTTTAGTTTTTCAAAAATTTATTGCAAGTGATTTTTGAAAATTTCATTTTTCTTTATTTTTTGGACTTATTGCATTTGAATTTTCCACTTTTTGAATTGCATGATCGTTTATTTAGTCATTCTATTGATTGGTGGTCATCTTTTCCACACTTTAGATTGATTTTTCCACTGCAGATCAAAGTTTTTAAATAGGTAACTCAAATTTTTTCAATTCACTTCCCAAAATTCTTTTTTATTATTTTCTGGACCATTCCAAGTTACAAAATTCAACTTTTGCTTTTGTGCTCATTTTTGGTTCAATTTTCTAATTGAAGATTTGATTTTTTCAAAGCCTTTTCAAATTTCATCTTTTCTGATTATTATTGTTTCATTCACTCTCGATTTCTTTTATTTTCCTTAATTTATTTTGACTGATTTCTCAAAATTTCAATTTTTTCATCATTTTTAGTACGTACGTTTTGTATTTTTGAAGTAGGTACCTACCTTATGTAAAACTATATCCTTAATTTTTATACTTTCAATAGATGATGAACGAATTATATATCGATAATTTGATATTGTCGATTATTCACATCGACTATACATATAGCTGATATACTACGTAGACGTATTTTATCTATAAATAGTGAATGATTAATTGTGGATTATTGCAATTGCAAGCAACTGTTCGGTCTCATGATACTCTATGATAACTTAATTCAATAAATTTGATTTATGCTTTCTCACTTCAAAGTTCAAACTTCGAAAAAATTAATGATGAAATTAATAGTAAGCAATACAATCATTCAAAATATCAACTTTGCTCTGTTCGAACAAAAAGAAACGAATCTGCACGGATACTTCATTGATGTTCCATGAACGTGGTTAGTATACGTAGACCATCTCTTGACATTTTCAAAAGTTGAAAGCTGATATGATTTTGATTCAGAAATTCAGAATTAGACAACTAAGTATATTTAGACTCTATTCCTGAATTATATGTACTCATACAGGGTGCCCAGAAATATCGAGCACCCCTAAAAAAGTTTTCTACTAAAATACTTCGGTTGGTCACAGTGAATGATAATAATGATAGCACACAATTGGTTGTTGGACTGGAGAGATAACATTCCACCAATCATATGCATCTATTCCACGTTGCCAACCTATTTTTTAATGAAAAACTTTCTTAGGGGTGCTCGATATTTCTGGGCACCCTGTAGAAATTATTATCAGCTTTTAAATAGGTAGGTACCTATATCATGTAGATCCAATAAGACATGTTTGGATGCTTACTCATACGTCTCATTAGTTGATAAAATATAGGTAAATCCTATAGAAACATGGTCTAGCAGTAAAATCAGTGCATTGGTCATGAATTTCATCTGCTTTCATATCTTTTTGAGTAGATTCGGGCAAATTTTGCCACGTTATCAACATCCGGTCCGAAGTATTCTTTGTAAATCATCCTCGTCCTTTCATTCTATTCACATTGTATTCCTACCTTTGTTTCCGATCAACAAACGCTTCCTTATCTTCTTTTCCCTTCTACCATCCATCCAAATTTTTTCTCGAGGATTTCTTATGGTTAGTCAGTTCGTTTGTGTCTGGGTTGGGTGATGTCTTGAATCTTGTGCACTCATTTCGTTCTCGCTTGTTCTCTGATGAAGTTGTGCCTATCTATAGCGTTTTATTTAGAAGCTTATTTTGTTTATCCCGAGGAAGACTTGTGCCAAATAATCTTTTCGTGTTAGTGGTGAGTATGTTAATTATAAGGATTATGTTTTAATTTGATTATTAGATATTTCAAAACATCAGGCCTATGTATCTGCGCGCATTCCGAGTATTAGTATCTAGGTAATGATGTCATTACTCAAAAATTCGTTCGTTCTCTTTTAACTCTTCAAAGTCTTGCAAGGTTCGAAGAATTTTCAAAAAATTTCACTGAAGTCTAGAAAACTCTGCTTAATTTTCACAAATGTTTGCAATTTTGGAAAATTTTTACTACTTTTGTTAAATTTTGAAAAATTAATGCTAAATTGTGGAAAATTTTGCTACTTTTTTAAAAATTTTGAAAAATTGTTAAATTTTGTTTTTTATACATTTTTGCCAAATTTTCACATTGATGAATTTTGAAAAATTTCAAACAATTTTGTTTAATTCCATCTAGTTTTGCTAAATTTTACCAGATTTAGACAGGCAAATTTTGCCAAATTTTAAGATTTTTCCCAGCTTCATTGAAATTTTACTCATTTCTTTGGTGGTTAGTTTGTATGTTTTGCATAACTTATATTTTCAACATGTTTCAATGATTGGTGTAGTTTTTACCAAATTTTTCCAAGTTTTGCAAAAATTTTGCCATTTTTTCACAATTTTTTTGATATAATGTTTTCTAAGATATTTTTATGCCACTGCAACATGCTTTAGCGAAGTATAATGCAACTTTTTGAAAATTGTACCAAATTTATTAATGAAATATTGCAAACAATTTTCCGGAAATGATAGAAAAAACACAGTTAGGTGGTGGAGAATTTTTCAATTTGTTTAAAGGGACACAAAAATTTTGCTTTTGGCTTCCTTAAAGTAAAAATTTTGATTTTTATTAGGTACGCAATGTTTGAAGTTCTTAAGGATTTATTTACAAACAGTTTGAAAGCAAAACAACTGGTTTAGAACATTGATTTTTTTTTGATTGAGTGACAGCTTTGAAATGTAACATTCACTTGTGAAATAAAAATTCACCATGTTCTTTTAAATTCCTTGAAAAAATCACGTTTCATGATTTTTAGGACACCCTTGTCAATAGGAATTGAACAATTTTTAAATTGTATCGCTCTGCATGTAACTATCCCCTTTTAAAAGTCATTTTCACTAGTCTGTCACTGTAGAAATATTTCTATTGGCATAAAAAGCCTGTTTTTGATTTTTTGCGGATTTACTGCAGAAAAACGAACGTGATACACCACCAACTCTTCCAACGCCACCAACTATTCCAATGTCACCGATGCCCCAAATGCCAGAAATGCCACGAATGCCAGAAATGCCACGAATGCCAGAAATGCCACGAATGCCAGAAATGCCACGAATGCCAGAAATGCCACGAATGCCAGAAATGCCAGAAATGCCACGAATGCCGGAAATGCCACGAATGCCAAAAATGCCACGAATGCCAGAAATGCCACGAATGCCAGAAATGTCACGAATGCCACCAACTCCTCCGACGCCTTCAACGACGAGGCAAACAGAGTGTTTTTTTAGCTGCCACTGCCAATCACTGAAATTGTTTTATATCACGTGCATGGTCTGTTTTGTGTTATCTGTTGTTTGGTTGTGCAATTGATTTTATTTTTGAGATATTTGCAAAATGGAATAATAGAAATGTGTGAAAACTACGGCATACATTATAAATATTGTAAACATCTTAATTGTCATTCAAATATAAAATTGTTTTTTCTAAAAAAAACATGACATCGGTATCTTTTGTGTAAAATCGAAATTACCTTCTCTAGCCATTAATATTTTCTAGAACACCTGTGTGTGCTACCTACAAAATGATTATATGATTATCTTTCGATTATAGAACTCAAAATAATTATAATACATATTATGTATGTAGCAGTTTATCTTATATTTTCACTTTGTCTTATCATTAGATTTTGAATATTATAAACGTTTGACATCTTTTTCTAATCCAACATTTCTAACAACAGGTGAAAAAAAATCATTTGGAGAATCGTTAAAAACATAGGACAGACTGTGATGAAATATGAAATATTTCAACATGATGTGATCACGTCACGTATACAATGTGGGTTCTTAAATATGTTATGGTTTCTTTTTTTTCTAATTTGATTCAGTGTTAATCAATTGAACGGTCATGTTTTCAATTTTATTTTTTAATTTCAATTTTTTACATGAAGTGTTTGTTTTTTTTTGTGCGTAAAATAAACGTAATGAAGACAAGTCTTCAACGCCACCAACTCCTCCGACGTCTCTGGCTCCTCGGTGATAGTAAAATTTAAATTCGCTCGAAAAAATCAAATTCACATACTTACTAAACAGATCTCTTCTATTCTTTATGTAAGGGTTCAATTTTTTGATTTAATCAGATCTGATCTTTTTCCTTGGGGATCCTCAACACCTTCTTAAAATTATTTCTAATTTGAAATTCTGACTTTCATTATCAAAAATTTAGCTTATTTCTGTCCAGCTCTATCGTAATTTTTATCATTAGGTATTTCGTAGTTTTCATTCAAATTCTTCTCAAAGTTGGGTAATTTCAGTCACATACTATTCACAGTATTTTATAAAAATCAACTTCTCACGAGGCCAGCTGACCTGGTTTTACCTTCTACGTACAAAATGTTCAGCCATTGGAAGAAGAATTGCCTTACCGGAAACTTATTTTATTTTTATTATCGTTTTCTTTTTTTTCATCAGTTTTTTTAATCGTACCATTTTTAACAAACTTAATAGATAATATCTGTTTGTTTTTTTCCGTTCACTTCTGAATTTTTAAAAAAAGCTTTGGAAACGTTTTGTTTGACGAAGTCTTTAACGAAAATTGGAGTAAAAATTGCGATTAAAAGCGCTACCTGCAGACACGCGACCCTTTATAAAATTCTATTTACTCACCTGTTCGATTATTCATATTTTCGAAAAAGGTTATTCATAATAAATTCGACGAAGGGACGAGCAGATAGTACGCTCAGGTGGGCTAGGTTGCCGAATTAATAATCAAGTACCTATCTACGCTTTACCTTAGTTAAACAAAGGCGCTAGTGTATACTATACCTACACCAGGGCAGAAAAGAGCAAGCAAAAGCAACGTGGTTGCTTCAACAGCATTGGCGTCAGCAGGCACAGCAGCATTTTACATAGGTAGGTATTATTCGTCGGTATTAAACGCGTGTTTTAATAATCGATTGTTTCTCCAAAATGAACCATAATTAACGAATGTTTTGTTGTTTCTGTGTCCGACACTCCCTCTTTATTGCTAACAAATAAATGTTCGAATCGCACCTTCTTCTCGTTCGGTTCGCATTATAACGCGAGTTGTTCGCCTTACTTACAAGTTTATTACGCTAGGAAAAAGACTCGTACACGTGCTAAGGGGGTTGCGAAATGAAATTTAACACGGCGTTATATGGTAGACCTTTACATGTATACTTTGGCGTATGTTAGGCTGAGGTTTGGGGTGTGTTTTTTTACAACCCTCTGAAGCTATTTGAAGCGAGAGGGGGTGTGCAATGGTGTGGCGTGTATAAGGCGTAATTTTTACGACGAGGTTTGGATAAAATTTACATAGAAGTAGATTTATGCGAGAGGAGTAAAATACCTCGTACTACGCTATATACACTGTACAAGGTAATTTCGTGTACGTTCAACAACTCTTCTACCTTCCTACCTGCACCAGCTACACACTATACAACATACCGGTAACGTCATTCTTAAGGCGGCTTTTGCGCGTCTTTACTTGTCAAATGTGTTTTAAACTTTATAATTAGTTTTCATTGAAACTTTAAAGCCGTCAGGTCTTCAGGTGAAGCAATAATCCGGTTAAAGTTTATAAATTTACCATTTTGGTGGTGGCCCCCATCGCTACCGCAGCCGAGAACTAATTTATTATAAATAAAATTCAACTCGAGCCTTGTAAATGTTAACAAATTAACTTTTTTATTCGACGAAGTACCTCTCTGCCTACCTACTTTATCGGAGCTATTCGACACTTTGAAATATTCTACGCTAAAAGATGCCCATACAGACGGGTATATACTGTTACACGATGTTTGGAAGATCTTTATCTCGATTCAGTAATGTATTTAGTTAGATGACCATTCTTATTTAGAACTTTTCGATAACACATAAAATCCAATAGTGAGACGCTCTGGTCCGTGCAGTATGCACGGAGACATGATGTAAAAAGGGCTTATACAGGGTGTCCTTTCACAAAAGTTTGCCGGATGTGTACCAGTTATGTTGGAAATCGGATGTGAAAATGTTAGGTAATTTATCAGTTTTGATCAAATAAATGTCAAAATGTAGATGATCCAATTGAATAAAAAAAAAAAAAAAATGTTTTTATAAAATTAAATCCAATTTGATTTAATCAGATACATTTTGATAGAGACAAATATTTTGATCAATTTTGATAAAAGTCTTCATGTAGTTTAATCAATGTTGGGAAATCTTGACATAATTTGGCCCTTGGTGATCCATTTTGGTGAAAATCTTGCCATATACCATGGTTTGATTAAAATTGATCAATTTGATAAAAAATTATGGTTTGATCAAAGTTTATCACTTTTAATATTTTTATTGGTACCGTATGATCAAAAGTGATCAATTTTGATGAAAATGTTGGCAAGGTTTGATCAAAGTTGATCGATTTTGTTGAGAATCTTGATAAAATATTTTGGATCAACTCACGTTAGAGGAATAAATCTTGATGAAATGTTTTGATCAATTTTGATGAAAGTCGGATAAAGTTCGATCAAAGTTATGTAAGTAAGTCTTGACATATGTACCTTGTTTGACCATGATGATTTATTTTGGTGAAAATCTTTGTTTAGTTTGATCGAAATTATTTTGATAAGATCGTAGTTTGATCAGAGTCGGTTAGTTGCGATAAAATTTTTGGTGGGTATGGTTTAATCAAAGGTGGCCAATTCTGATGAAAATTTCAATGAAAATATTTTGATCGATTCTAATGAAAGTTAATTGATACTTGATTGATGAAAATCTTGATAGAGTTTGATCAAAGGTGAATAGTAATCAATTTTGGCAGTTTTGATGTTTTCACTAGTAGATACTGCAGTTTTATCAAAAGTGATCAGTTTTAATTAAAATTGATGAACCTGAGCGAAATCTTGATAACTATTTTGATCAATTACGTGGTAGTTTAAAAAACGATCAATTTTGAAGAAAAATGTAGTTTGATGAGAATTGATCAATTTTGATGAAATTATTGGTACTTAGGTATAGTTTGATCATAGTTGATCAATGATAAAGAAACTTTTGACATAGTTTGATTGAAGTTAATCAATTTTGATGAAAATTTTGTGGCAGTTTAATCAAAATTATTTTGACAGAAATTTTCATTTGATCAAATTTGATCTATTTTTTAGAGTCATTTCCTATGTACATACTCGTAGTTTGATCAAAGTTGATCGATTATAATGAAAATCTTATCAAGAATTGATCAATGTCGATCAATTTTTGTGAAAATCTTGATAACATTTTTTCATTAATTTTGATAAAGTCTTGATAAAATGTTTTGATCAATTTTGATGAAAGTTTCAATACTTTTAGTTTGATCAAAAGTGATCAATTTTGATGAAAATGTTGGTGAAGTTTAATCAATATTTGGATCAACATAGATGAAATCTTGATAAAATGTCTTGATCAATTTGATGAAAGTCTTCATAGTACCGTTCTAATTTGTTAAAAAATAATCAGTTTTCTGGAAAAGTATAGTTTGATTAAAACTAATCGTTTTTGACAAGAATATTTTATGGTTTGATCAAAAGTGATCAATCATGATGAAAATCGTATCAAGGTTCGATCAAAGTTGATCAATTTTGGTAAAATCTTGATATATCTGGTATCGATTTTAAAAAAATAAATTTTGAAGTAAAGCATATAGTTTGATCAATGGTAAATTTTGTTTTGTTAGGTAAACACAGTTTGATCAAATTTGATCAATTTTGAAAAAATCGATCAATTTTGTGAAAAATTATTAGTTTTTCACAAAATTTTTGGCATAGAGTTTGACCAAAGATACCTAGCCGATTTTAATGAAAATCTTTAATGAAATGTTTTGATCAGTTTTGAAGAAAATTTCTGATAAAGTGTTTCGATCAATTGAGATGAAAGTTTAGATAGGTATAGTTTAATCAAAGGTTAATCAGATCAACTTTGATCAAAACATCGTTTCCGTGGGACACCAGCTTCCTAAAAAGCAATCAAGTAGTTATGAGCTTTAGGTAAAGTTTTCAAACCAAAAATAATCCCAATAGTTTTTTTTTACAAAAATGCTCTCTTCATAATCTTGTTAGAAGGATATTTCAGGACTTCCATATTCTCCCCAAATTGGAAATTAAAATACGTTTCCTTGTTTCTCGATTATTTATACCTACCTAAAATGTGAGTAAATAAGGTGGACGTTCGTTGGGACACCCTGTATAATTCTTTTTACTATTTTTATGTAATACAGATACCATTAACTGCACAGACGTTGTTGTTTATCGAGTAATAAGATTAAGAACGAGTATTCTTCTGGTCACGATCGCTATTTTCTTGATTTGCATTCATTTGTTTTGAAAATTCTTTGTATGGAAATTAGAAAAGAGACGCGCGATTGTTCCGGTTTTATTTTAGTATTTGTTCGGGTTTTTCTCTCTTTCCTCTCTCTCTTCCTCTTATTCGTTGGTACGTACATAAAATCGCGAGCAATGTTCACTTCTTTTTCATTACCTAGGACAGTCTTATACCTACTCGTACCTTTCGAATTGGAAATTATTTTTTGCTATGGGGCGGCGTAGCGTAGGTATAGATCGTTGTAATAAATTTTGAATCGAAATGAAAGTTCGTCTCTTTGTTTATTGATACAGGCGAGAGGAACGAAGCTGCGAACACAGAGAGACGATGAGCTAAATGTGATTTTACATTTCTCGTTGTGCAGTCTGCCAGATACACTATATTAGCTGCTAATTTAGAAAGGATCGATGATTTCCATTAACCTGTAGGCCTGTACTACGGTGTACGTAGAAGCGAAATGAAATAACACAGAGCACAATACCTCACCTGTGTTGTTCCTTTCCTCTTTCCTTTCCTATACGGATGCCATCAGCGTTGAAATACGTGTTCGAGGTGAGAGGGGTATGGCGGGGTGGTGCGTTCCTCGGTCACGATTTCATAGTCTTTACAGCTAATAAATATCGAAGTGATGAATTAACTCGATGAAGCAAATGTTACTACAATCGTTTATGCTAATTGTGAAAAGGTTTTTTTTATTTTTCATTTACCTGTGGATACGGTTTTATGATGATGGGATGATGAAGTGGGGGGGGAGATAACGTGTTCAGATGATGGTGTACCAAACCAACATACGGAATGACTTTTTGAGCTGGGGAGGGGGGTTAATGGTCATTTTATGAAGTGACTATAATTTTTTTTGAAAATTCTTTCTACATATTTGAGAGCTCATATCTCTCCTCCAGAGATATTCGAGGGTTTAAAAATTTTCTTAAAGAACTCACTGAAAATAAAGGTTTCCATGACATATTTTGGTCAAAATCTGGCGACATTTTTTCTTTCGAAAATTTCCATACATAATAGATAGGTAATAGGTAGGTACCTATAATTTTGATAACTGCTCCAATTTTCTTGACATCTCAGCATATAAATATTGAAATCTGTTCTACATATTCGTATCTACCATACATGCGGTCATTTTTTTCATCTTATTCCTGCATAAAGAGACAACAACCAGTTCGGCACACTCGGCAGCTCAGCCTTAGCCGCAGCTGCGATAATTGTCTCATTAAAGATGCGTGTTCGTATAATTAAATGGACGATTGTTAACTTATTTAAATGGCTCTAACAGGGTTTTTTCGCATTTGAGAAAAGAATGCACGCGTATATATGTACATGAGTATAAGTTTACACAGCAATCAAGCATTGTTTAAAGCTAAACCGGTTGCTTGCTGCGGACGCATGTATACCACAATTAAGCTCCTACTTGTTGCTCGAATTCTACATCGTAATATATACGAATATGCTTTTAAAACGTCTGCCTAGAAAGTGCTAGTAATTTTTCAGAGTCTATTTCTTTTTTTCGTATAATCGATTTTGTATGCATTCAGGCTGCCAAGTGGGCGTGCATATACGAATATAGCATGCGGTAATTATTACACAGAATTTAACACCGCCACCGCGTCCTATGGCAGCAACTTCGTTGATTGACAAATATCCGCCAATAAAGCGGCGAAATTGATTCACGACCAGTCACCGTGTGTGTGCTTTCTGCGTTTACAGAGCTTCGATTCGTTTCGACGATACACACGCGTAACATGCTCGCTTTCTCGGAGGTCTTTCGCTTTTCAAAATGATTTACAAGCCAAACCATGACTCGTCGTCGTACACCATTCGATTCGGATTCAAGACGTAACACAAAAAAGATACAGAGTAAAAAAAAAAACTGGTCGTCTATTAATTTTATTTTTATCGAATTATTCGACATTTTCTACAATCTTAAATTGTTTCACCGATAATATTTCTTATCGAACAATCACTTTAGAGCTCGTAGAATTAACATTTGAATGCGCGCGTGAACTTTACTCTCTCGCCACTGATCGTATATAATTTCGTTATGGTAATTATTTTGTCGTTTTTATTTTATTTTCGAATAACCTGCGTCATTGTATATACTTCGTTGCTCAAATTAGGCGATATTATCCCGATATCGATGTACCAAGACTGGTGTAGGATACGGTGATTTAGCAGTCCTCTTCTCTAAAGTCCTCCTACAATATGTAGATGCCTCACACGAGCTGCAATTTGATTATTGATACGGTTTGGAAAATCATGTGTTCTGTTGGATGGTTTTTACGACATTTTGCCAATAAAATTCTATACGGTCCGGTCCCTAATAAATTTTTTTTGCTCAATAGAGTAAAATGGGATAATTTTCACTGCATATTATTTTTATAGAAAAAATGTACGATTTGGATTATTTTTTTCAAACGTTTCAATAGATATTTTGAGTACCTACCTGCATCTGATTTTTTTTTTAGTTTTCATTATATCGTCAAAATTTATTTTCAAAAAAATTGAATTTGTGCCAAAATTTAGAAAAGTTTTAAGAGAATTTTTTAAAAATTGTTTTGAGGAAAAATTCAAAGACATGCCTATTCAATTTTTATGCTAATCTATCTAGATTGGTCTCATCCTAGTTGGCAACTTTTTCAAATTTTTTAAAGTTTCAAAAATTTGCCAATAAATTAAAAGTAGATCTTGGTACAAAAAATTCTAGTTTTGGGAATTTTATTAGAACCAGCTCTTTCGATCTAGATTGACTGACAAAATTGATCATCATCATCAAAAAATAATTCAGGGGAAGAAAACCAAAAGTTTTTGAATTTTCCTTTTCCGAAAATATGAGCTTATATTTTATTATTTAGTTTAAATTGTGGCTCTTCTAATCAAACTATGTTTTCTCTCATTGAGTCAATTTCAACTGAAGTGGTTTCAAGATCTCCATTTTGGTGACCATTGAAGGATATAGCATTTCCCGGAGACCATGGTTGACATTTTTTGAAAATTATGATTAGGCAGATGAAAAAAAATTGTCTTATCTCGATGATGGAGAACCATCGCAAAAAACTGACTTCAGATTCACATCTCAAATGTATCAACGAACACCTTAATCACAATTTTTAAGAAAAATGAAAAATTTTGAAAATACTCGAACTACCTATTTATAAAATTACCTATACCTTTCATTTGTTTGAGACAAAAATGCTTGGTTTCGAATTGAGTCAAAATTTTGGCTTGAAGTGGGAGAGAGGGGAGAATTTCTACGGTGAATTTATTGACAACGTCGGATTTTTACTGGATAATTATTAGTTTTGCTAAGGAAAATTGGCTCAAATTTTAGTTCGAAATTGAACCAACAAAAGTGTCCTGAAAAGTAAAGTTTTTATGACGTTTTTACGTATTTGTGGAGGATAGTAAAATTTTTGCGTATTTTGACATTGCAGCACCATGTATTTTTTTTAGAAACATTCCTAATTCTTTCTAAGGTTTTGAGAATTTTACATTTTTTTGCAAACATTTTCAAAAAGTTCTATTCTTTGACAACCTTTCTCAAAAAGTCCATACTGTTTCCAATTTTTTTTTCAAACGAATTTATGGTTTTCTTAGTTTTGTTTTTAAAACATGAAAAAGTGAGAATTGATTTTTATGTTTGCTGTCCTGTGTTTTTTTCAAAATCACCTAATAAAAGTTCTGTTTTTTGAAAATCATATTTTCGGGCAAAAATGCAAACAACTCTTTGTTGCTAAAGGTTACCGTTTTTCTCAAGATTTTCAGAAAGTCCCTTTTTTGATTAAATTGCCAGAAAGTTCTAATTTTAGCCAAAGTCTCTGAAAAATTTCAGCTCTTTTATCGAAACATCCAAAAAATATCAATTTTTTCTCCATTCAAAATCCTGTTTTTTTTTCAAAATTATTAAGTAATAGTAACTTATTATTTTTTTCCAAAATTTACAAAAAAAGAGAATAACGTTATATTTTTTAATCAAAATCAAGAAGTCCTGTTTTTTTGCCAAAATCACCAAAAAATATATTTTTCCGGAGTCTAGTTGAAAAAAAAACAGATGTAAAACTGTGCAGATGAAAATATTTTTTTGCCAAAATTTTCAAATAAAAGAAAAGGTTCTATTTTTTCATCAAAATCATCAAGAAGTCCTGTTTTTTTGCCAAAATCGCCAAAAAAATATATTTTTCCGGAGTCTAGTTGATAAAAAAACAGATGTGAAATTGTGCAGATAAAAATATTTTTTTGCCAAAATTTTCAAACAAAATATTTTTCCAGGATCCAGTTGAAGAAAAAAATACAGATGTGAGGTTGTGCAGTTGAAAATCTGTAAGTAAACCTTCTATGGGAGGGGGATTAGGGACCCTAAAAATGCGTATTTTTCTGCTCATGTCGAAAATGTACCGAATAATTTGTGAACTATGAACTAGAACTTACATCGCAATTAATTTCATTCAGTGACCATTTTTAGTCAATTTCTATAGTAGTATTGTAGGTACGCATCAAATATAGGGCGTGTAGATAGACATAAAGTGTGGGATACCCATTCAGAGATAGACTACGTATATTAGAATGTCGATTTCAAGGGCAATTAATAATATTATCGCTGATGCGAATCGAAACATGTGTTCGAGATAACTTCATCATTCTTTCCTCCTTTTTTTACACGCGTATGATGAAAAAGCTTCATCGCTATTTCAACAACAAAATGCAGCACAACGATGAAGGAACGTACACTCGTGCAACCACAACACAAATGTCGTGTAGCTAGAGTAATTGTTAAAAAGCAACAACATCGTGCAGTTTTCTCCCTTTTAATCTGGCAGACCTATTCAGATTCGAGTCAGAAGTGAAAAGAGCTCTAAAAGCCGCGTTGTGCTTTCATAGATTTAATATTTCGCCACAAATGTGCATCTCTCTCGTCGTCGTCGTCGTCGTCGGTTGCTCGACAATTTTCTAAATTACTTAGCCGATACGATTACGCTAGAACGAGCAGCACTATACACCGTACTCTCACTATATAACTGTAGTTGTAGTGTCCCTTCTTGGCTTATACGTCGTCGCGTTTTACCCTGGCCCTGTTTCCGAACCCATTTCAAGATTAACATTCAGGTTACTTTGATTGCTGATGTTATACTTAACGGAAATATCTCTCGAATTTGAATTATTGAATAAGTCTCCGTTTTGCTGCAGGCTTTTAGCGTGCTTATTGTGTACGAAGCTTATTAGCGTAGCAGTGCATTATAACCGCACTAATCTTCAAATGAGCTTCGACAAAGTTACAACCGTGGTGACAAAACCATGAAATTGTCACAGGCTATGATTAAGAATTTATTCGCGTAGCTTCTTAAATGGATGTTACCAAGTTGGAATAACCTCGAGATATTTCTGTGTACTTTTGAGTTGAGCGAATGCAGGCTTACGTTTTGGTACATGGGTCTAGTACTTTGGAGAAAATAGTGTCGAATGTTGAGGTAGTCCTAATTGGAATTCTTCGCGATAAAATTGATTAAATTTTATTTGAATGTTTTTTTTGGAGACATAAAATTAGGTACCTACAGAAAACTTGAGAATTTGTGATCAAATAGAAAAATACCCCAAGTGTTCTAAATCATCCCCAAACTTCACCAATCCATCTTCGTATAATGGAACACGGAACCCTCGATCTGATCGATTATAATTTTCACACCCTGTGCAATCATTTCAATGCACATCTTCGCGCTGAAAAGCAACAGATGTTAAACATTTTCGTTGATGACACAACTAATCGTTTCGATTGGATATCAAATCACACTCCTGGGAGATGAGCTACCTAGATATACACCGTCACCCTACAGTTTCCCTGCCCAGCTACACTTTAATCTAGCATTTGATCTTTTTGCTTTCCTTTGCCCTTATTAATTTACTTGATTACACGATCGCTAAAATATCACAATTTTGTTTTCCTTCTGCTTACAGATCAAATGCAAATAGTCGCCAGTAAAATAGCAGCATGATTTGGTCATGTTTTGCCTCCGTGATCGCAGTCCTGATGCTAATATCATCGAATGGAGTTACCGTTACAGCTATCGATTTTGGTAAGTTAAAGAAAACTCGTACAAAGTCGTAAATTAAAACACAGCATTGTGCTTATATATTGTGATAGCGAATCTATCGATGGCATGACACGTGAAAACCCCCAATGCAATAAATCTCCAATCCGCGTTCGCCAGCACTTGGAATTAAACTCACCCTCGTGTAAAAAATTATCATATGAATGGAAAAAGAAAAACATAATCTTACATATTGAAATCCAAATTACCGACAACTTTGGCAGCATTACGATACATACAGCCTCGCCAGGCCCTTCGGACCCTCTCGAAACGTCACTTCGAGTTCGACTAACACCCTCACACACAACATAGCGAAGTGTCGGACTTTATATCTACGTTTGAGCTTGAGTTGAGTAGATATACACGAAATACCCGAATCTGGAACTTAGCCATTGGTATGGAGTTTTTGTTATCGTTTTTGGGCGATCGGGCTACTATAGCGACGGCGGCTACACGCGCCCATGGTTTAAATCCGTTTGGTCAATATTTTTGTTTTCCTTTTCCAAATGTAAACAACGGAATGGTAAAACTTCACCCGGTTCTTTGCCTGTTTCCAGAAGAAACGGGGTGGGGAGAGGGTACGCTTTACTGGAGGAAAAAAATCCATTTATCGACTTCGTTTAAATACTTTTTATACGTAAGTACATCTGTATTTAACAAATTAACAGGCGTGATTGGCGTGAATTTACATGTAGAGGTGTCTAACAATAATCAGATTTTTTTGATTTTTTTGCCACTTAAGTGAAAATTTCTGGAAAGTTACTCTTGACGGTTCTTTAGAAGACCCTACTCCACAATTTTCCGCTATAAATGCTCGGCTGGCGAAAAATACTTTCATTTTTCAAAAAACATGTTGATTTGACTATTACAATAATGTGCCTGAATATATGTATTTTTGAACCAATATGACCGTATTGGCGTATTTTCAAAATAATATGAGAACGTTTTCAGAAAAATCAAAAATCATATTTCTACATGTTCAACTTCTTGATGGAGTAAACAGTTATCTGGGCAAAATTTCTTCATCTTATGACGTTTTATTATTTACGTTTTGATCGTTTTAAAAATTATGATAGTTCTTCGAGAAATGTTCGCCCTTTTGATTACTTAGATGAGGAAAGTTGTTCATGAATGCTCAAAAAATAAAATACGCAATTTGAGAGGCGAGGGTGCAATACTTTGAGGCTATTTCAATTCAACCACTAAACTGCTAAAAAGATTAAATTAAAAAATTAAGCTTCTGAATCACTTTAGAATCATCTAATTTTATAGGAGAGGAAAAAGTGAAATGAAGAGTTGGAAAGTCTTAAGCATTGTTTAACGACTGGAATATTGAAAAAATTATCAAATTGAAACTCTTGAATTACTCAATGTTTCTTACGAATAATTTTTTTTTGTGGGGGGGGGGGGGTAGTTACGGAGTCTTGAGCCTACACCTTTAGCAATTACAATTTTTTTTAAAGTAACATTTTGGCTTGCAAAGCCTCTTCTGGGAAAAATTAATTTGATATTTTTTTTTGATAAAATAACTAAAAATTTTTTCATCTTTTCTCTCAAAAATGTTTTTTGAAGCGAATCATTGACTGATTTAGAGTGAAATAATTGTTGGGAATTGGAAATCATTTACGTAGACATTCATCCTTTTTGAAAATTAAAACTTTTTCCATGCTATCAAGGTCAGTTTCTTGTTGAAAATTTTTGAGTTTTGAAATACCTTCGATTATTCTGTTTACGAAGGAGGTACCTATTCAATCACCTGAAAAATTGATGAATGGACAGAGAATAAAATCGAAAGAGTTTTCAAAAATGCAAATGGTCCATTTTCCATAAAAAAATAAAAATTTGATAAAATTGAGATGTGAAACCGAAATCTGATTTCAATTGGGTATCCAATTTTTGACCATTCGAATCGATTAGTGATGCCAGTGATGGTGTGAAGTCGTTCATGGATTCTAAAATTAGGTATTCAGTTTTTAAAAAATTATCATAAAAATAGTCAAAAAGAAATTCAACACATATATAAATAGGCAATTATCGTTCTTGTGATCCTTTCTTTCGATTCAGGCACATGTTTTCACAATTTGTTTCTGCTGGTCCAAATTCATATCATTTACCTAATAGATTTTTTCAAGCAACGAAAAATTCAAAAATTTGTTGGCAGTCGATTTTTGGGGTCAAAAATCAGTATAAACTGAATTTGAGTTTTTTATATTAGGAATTACCGATGCTCATAATTATATGCAGCAAATTTTCCAATTTTGTCACAATTTCCACGCCTTCTGGAGTTCTGGAGCAAATTTAAAATTCTGCAGAAATTGAAAATCGCGCTGGAGGCTCCACAATGGCCGGAATTTGTGAAATTTTGATTTGGGGGGTTAGTTTTGGACAAAATACAGCAATTCGCATGAATTTCAAAAATGTCCACACAAACGGGAAACTTTTGATTTTTTGGATTTATTAATTTTGAAAAAAGCTGGTCAAAAAGCCACTTTTGAGGTGTCACTCTCAAAATCGGGTCAAATGTGGATACACTTGTTAAACAGGTCGAGTGTAATATTCAACTCGATTTTAAGCTGCCCAACTTCATACTCACGCCGTCTGGAGCAAATTCAAAATTCTGGAGAAATTGAAAAATCGCGCTGGAGGCTCCAGAATGCCTGGAAATGGTGAAATTTGGATTTGGGTAATTAAAATTAGTTTTGGGACTTATTTTGACCATTTTTATTGATCAAGTACGTACTTTTTAAAAAAAAAGCATAAATCGCCAAAAACAGTCAATTTTGAATTTTCAAAAATTCGCCAAAAATCGAAAAATGAACTTGGCCAGCTTATAATTTGGTTTTGGGGGTTTTAGACTATGCTCTTTCCAAAAATCGCGGTCCCGTTCAAATCGCAGTGTGACACCTCAAGAGGTTCCTTTGTTAGATGGTGTATTTTTAGGCATTCTTTCGTTTTTTTTTTATTAGGTAAGGTACATTTTTCTCAGCAGTTATTTGCAGAGCTACCTTCAATTTGACAAGTAGACAACCCCTCTATCAATTATTTTTCACCAAAAATACTCCGTTATATCCAAATTCTATAGCATGGATGTCATCTCTGCAGACACCCTCCATAATCTCATCCTACATTCCAACCTATGAATCCAGTCTCCCATTACCCAACATTCAAATAGTTAGATACTCTGAACAAGACGCACGAATATAAGGACAGGGTGCGCGAAAATTCTCATTAACGCGAACGTCTTACTTAGCACAATGCGTCCTGTTAAACACAATTTAAACACCGCAGCAGCTCGGTATAGTATGTTAACGTACGAGCCTTTATATCCGTTTAGGACATTCAATTTCCGAAAAGTCAACCGTCCGCTGCCGTCAGACACGACCATATTAAAGCCTATGCGATGCTTTTTACTCGACCAAATGACCTTTGCCCTCGACCATAATTCACCATTTTATCACCATTGTGTCGCCACCTATGTCCATACCTTTATATAATTAAACAGATATGTCTATTGTTTCCACTCAGCATTATTTCCTAACCGCATTAACCGGCATTGTACCCTTTTCTTTGCATTATCTACGCGTTATTACGTGGTAAAATCGTCGTCTTTTACTCTCTCACCTGCCCTGCACAGTGTACATATCACTATAACTGTACAATTACATCGTCGTCGTCGTCGTCGCCGCATCCATTCCTCATCCACCCTGTGTGCAGCTTCTTGCAGCAAACAGCCCAATGTTTTATGGCAGTACAGCGTCGCATCGTCACACAACTTCAATCCTCTATAACATCTCGATTTGCCGAGAATAAATCGTTATACCTACATCGAATGCACAGAAACCCATAGTTTTGATTGTAAATCACCGCTCGCTCCTGTTGCGGTTTCTTTTTTTTCCACATTGTACACAATTTCAGCACTTTTCTCGCCTATCTGCGAATATTCGGCAGCAGAACACGAAAAACGAATCTATTTTCTACAGCTACACAAACGTTCACTCGTCGAGTTCCAATAAGAATTTCAAACACCTTTTTTACTTTCAATCTTTGACGTAATTGAATGGAAATTTTGTTGCGTTGCTTTGGGGTGTGTTTCCTGCTTCGAAAATTAGGAGGTTAGTGTTTTCCGGCCTCGGCCTCGTGCGGCCCTATATTTCGTTCCTCTTTTTTCCATTCGCCTCTACTAACTTTTATTTCTTATACCGAGCTGGAAACCTGCTCTGTGCTGTAACTTAATCGGTAGCACCATTTGATAAAGTTATCGTATATATACACCTCGTTATTATGCTATGTCAAAAGTTACCGCGAGGTCTTATCAGATTAAAGGGTGCGTTGACCTTATCGTGAATTATATTTCACATCAAACTACGCATTTTATGCTAAGAAATGTCGGATATTTTTTTTAAAACATCCCTTTAGCACGAACTTCAATTCTGACTTTATCTATGTTTTGTGTGTATTAAATTAGGTAGATAATGGGAGTTCTATAAGAGAAGAGGGGAATGACAGAGCCGGGGCATAGTTCACGTTAATTTAAATTACGACGAGGGATGGGCCTGTTGTAAGGATTTTTTACAGCTGCACCAAAAATCAACACTAAATCGAAGGATCATGAAAAATACATCATCCGCCAAGATTTCAGATTAATTAATTTTTGAAAATTTTTGATCAAAAAAATGAGGAAAAATCAAAATTTTACGAAATTGATTTAGAAAGTCGAAATGTACTCTATTTTGGACCTTCCCAATCAATTGGAATGTGTTTCAAACCGTTTTGAGCGGTTCTGGAACCTCCAGGAGAGTTTTGAAAGTTGTCCCAATGAAGTTGGGAAACCAAAGTTCACTTTGTACGCTAATTTCAACATTCTGAGTTGATTGGTGGTAATTTATACGTGTTGAAAATTGATTTGAACCATTTTTGTGGACTTTTTGAAAATCTGGATCTCCCAAAATGTGACTGGAGGCTCCAGAATAGCTTGAAACTTCCTGTAATCAACTCAGAATGTTAAAATTAGGGTATTAAGTTTCAGATTTCCCACTTTATGGGGTAAAATTTCGTGGAACTTTCAAAAACCTGCTGGAGCTCCAGCGTAGGTACTTGATATTTCATTGATTATGAAGCTACTTCAAGTGTGAAATATACAAAGTGGAGTTTAGAGTATTTTAGATTTTCAAAAAAATTGAGAAAATTTAAAAGAGAAAAAATAATGGGAACATCTACCTTACGGTAGGCAAAGAAAACATTTTTTATTGTTGTTGTCGTAAGATCAGGGAAAAAATAACACAGGCACATTTTAAAAACTGCTTGCAACTTGAGATCCTATAAAAATGTTTAAAACAAGAAAAGAATTCAATTAAAACTTATAATTCCGAAAAAACATACCCGGGCATTTTACTCAGCTATACTTACCATTGCGCAAATGAACAAAAAGAAAAAATCCAATTTATAAAAATAATAAAAATAACCAACCACCTCTGCCTATATTCCATTCTACACCTTGTAAAAAAAAAAATAATAAAAGGAAAAAAAATTGAAATAAATTTTAAAGTAATTTCTCTACTCGTACAATTTCGTTACCTACTACAAAAAATAAACACTAGAAAATATAATAAAAACAAATATCACTATCGCGACGAAGACACGAAAAAACAAACGAAAATCTCTCAAAAAATACCAAGCAAAAGCTGGAAATTGTGTAAGAGTATAAAAATGGCTCTCTAATAAAAACAGGGAAAAATTTATTTAAAAATTCAAACGCCACGATATTGAAAAATACTCGTACCTACCTGGGCTAGAAATTCACCCTTTTTCTTTTCAGCAGCGAAAACATTAAATTTTAATTATTCACTCCGGACCAATATCAAAAAGAAAATTCGATCATGAAATGAAACTTTCAGCGGGTAATATTAAACCTTTGCTTTTTGCGAGGTTATTTTAAAAATCCATTATATTCAAATGTGAAATGAAAGGTACCTAAAGTTTACATTTGAAGTAGTTTCTGTGTTATTCCATGAAACAGAATATAACGTTGGAAAAAATCTACATCTACGACTAGAGCTACTCTCGCAGTATATTGTACGAGTATATGACTGTATGGTAGGCACTGTGTGCTCTACGTATACAGTATATATCGTTAGTAATAAAACGTATACCGGTAGAAAAGGTGAATATTATACATTTTGAAAAGCCCTAAAGATAAACTTCAATTGTAATAAAATAATGCAGAGAGAACTGAGATGAGGGAAAAAAAGCAGCAGCGTTGAAAAAGAAAGGAAGCCAAAGGAGTATTTGCGAATAACTGTTGAGTATTTTGGAAAATAGGATGTTCGTAAATTGGATTTGGAACACAAATAAACCTCCAAAAGTATGTATTTTTTTCGTCATTGTTGGTAGGTGAACTCGTAAAGTGTAGGTCTAGGTACCTAGCTAGTACAAGGAAGAGAAAACCAACAACAACATAACGTGAAGTGTACAATTTGAAAATGTTGAGTTCAGTTGGTCGATAAATTAAAACCTGTAACGGAATGTTTTCAATTTAAAAAAATAAAAATCCTCCGATGAAGCGAATTTTTGCGCTGCGAATAATTTATTTTTCCTATTCCGACTACGCTGCTGTTTTCAGGTTTCACATTCACTAGGTAGGTAGGTTGGTAGGTAGTGCTGTAATCTTCTGATAGAATTTTTACGTTTATTTTCATTTCGTTTTTCATCGCTTCTCTGCAACGTAAATATGTAGTAGGATAGCAGTACCAATTCCGTCTAGTGTAGTCGTATTCTGCTTTTAGTTATCAACTCTGCTAATATTCGCAAGCTCCGAAGTACGTTCTCGCTTCATTCATATCTTATTCATTGAACGAACGTGTAGTACTCGAAGGTAACAAAATTGTGGTGTAAATTTTTAAAAAGACGTTTTACGAGCACCCAGTAGATATATATGTGGGAGAAGATGACGATCTTTCGTACAGTATCTACAGGATTGTACCAAAAAAAAGTTTAGATTTACATTTCAATCTTGTATTTTTGTTGAAAATTGTTCTGAGGTTGAAAAAAAATTACTCACCTAATTCGGATTTTGAAGTTTTTCTAAAAATTGAACCAGCGTTGAACCGACAATAAATCACTACCTATACTCACCAGAAATCGCCAGTCATTAATCAAAAATTTCCAAGTATTTACCAAAACTTACCAACAGTTTACTCAGAAAATAGTAATTTACCAGAAATTAAAAAATAATTACTAAAAATTACCAGTAATTAACCAAAAAACTACCAGTGACTTACCAGAAATTACCAGAAATTTTTTCAGAAATTACCAGTAATTTACCAGAAATTTTTTTCAGAAATTACCAGTAATTTACCAAAAATTACCAGTAATTTACCAGAAATTACCAGAAATTTACCAGAAATTTCCAGAAATTTACCAGAAATTTCCAGTAATTTACCAGAAATTACCAATAATTTACCAGAAATTACCAGAAATTTCCAGTAATTTACCAGTAATTACCAAAAATTTACCAGAAATTACCAGAAATTTACCAGAAATTTCCAGTAATTTACCAGAAATTACCAGAGTTGGCGCGATTCCAGGAGCTTGAGAATCGGATTCCAAATGGTGTGATTCCACAAAATTTTGAGTCCCGATTCCGCTTATCAGATTCGCCAGATATAGGAATCCGAATCCGAATCGTAATTTTCGATTCCGATTCCTTTCGCGACTCCGATTCAGATTCCACTCACGACTCATCTTAGGATCCTCTCACGACTCCAACCAGATTCCTCTCACGACTCCAGCCAGATTCCCATCACAACTCCTTAAATTTCATAAAAATGAAGCATTGAAGATGAAATGAACATTCTAACAAACATGAGTAAATAAATATAAAGGCTCGTCTGTACTGGTACCTAATTAAAAAAGCAAGAAATAAAATAAATTGAAAAATGAAAATACATTCTGTTGTTCTGTAGCTGTATTTTGTTTTTCAATGAATTCAGGAATATTACAAATAATATCTGTAAATGTAAGATAGAAATAAATTCTACTTATTCCACTGATTTTTCAATTCAGCAGTTTCACACATATTCGAAAAAATGATGCTTTTTTCATTCACATTATTTGTTGAAGAATCCCCCCTCCCCCCCCCCCCAAAAAACCAATAAATCTTTGTCAGTTTCGGAAAAACTGGAAAAAGCGAGAATTTTTGTCAAAAATCAAAATTGAATGATCGATAATTTTAGCAAAATGCAAAACTTTTTGGCAATTAAATTATTAATTGCAAAATATGACGTTCTTTATCTTTGGTAATTTTTTTGAAAATTTATCAAATTCAATTCTGTTTCTGTTCATTCATTTATCTGATTGCCAATTCTGAAATATGAGTCTTTTGAAGTAAGGACCAACCAAATTACTCACAGAAAACCATTTTATTAATGCCTAATTAATTATTAATTCATTTTGTTAACAAAATAAAAAACAGCATGAAATTGTTTACAAGTTACATTACAACAAAGATCTAAAGTTCATTGTTATTGTACATAAAATTTCTCGTAGAATCAGCTACAGCAAGTGATGGTGAGGATTAAGTGAATCACAAATTAACATTCTTTACTTTTTTTTATAAGTATTTCGTTACCATATTTTTTTTCTTGTGATTTTTTATGTAGGTAGTCATTGAATTATAAAATACATACTCATACATACTCAAGTTACAGTTATCATGAATAATTATTATGCCACATATGCTCCGCAGACCTATACAGTCCAGTACACATACAGATTTGTTGCGTTTTCTGCGTGGAAAAAAATTGAAGGATCCACCCCCCTCGAGAGGGAGCCATGCACTGTAGCTGATTCTACGAGAAATTTTATGTACAATAACAATGAACTTATGTAATTTTCCCATAGCAATGAAACCAACATCACGAAAATAACTTTATTTCAAAAATTGTGAAAATTGAGGGGGGCTGAGGGGCTCTGGAGAGGGGTAGGTGAGTGTAGCAGAAAATCGGAGATCATATTCGTGCTCAGCGGTATCGAATCATATGAAAACAACACCAACATCATCAAAATAACTATATTTCGAAAATCGTGAAAATTGAGGGGGGCTGAGGGGCTGTGGAGAGGGGTAGGTGAGTGTAGCAGAAAATCTGAGGTCATATTCGTGCTCAGCGGTATCGAATCATATGAAAACGATACCCTACTCATTGATAGTTATTTTTTTCAAAATTCCCATTTCACCCCCCACCCCCCTACGATACATTATTCCAAGTTTTCACCACGGCGCACCAAAGCAAAAATTTCTAATATAGTATATGATGTTTGGGGGCCAAAAATACATCCAAAAAACGTGTTTACAAAATTGTACCTCGCAATCTTGATTGTTAATAGGCATAAAAAAATGAAAAAAACGCCATTTTGAGGGGTAAATTTGAGGGGAGGGGGTTGAAAATTTTTGTGTGAATACCTATCAAGGATATACATAACTTCCAGAAAAATTTTCAAAATCGGTTGAAATGGGGCTGAGAAAAGTGCTACTGAAATTTCAAAAAAGGGGGCTCCGCAAAAAGGGTAGGGGGTGTGGATCTGAAATTTTTTGCGCAGAGGTTTCTCTATGGTACCCACCTTTCATGTTAAACGCTTTTGGGGACCATTTCACCCCTCTTAGGCGCCTATAGCCCTTATGTATTTTTTGGGGAACCCCCTTTTTGGAATGGTTGTGGTTCCACCCCCCTTGGGGGTAGAAAGAAAGTTGATATATCACTAGATCGGAAATTTGACGTAGATTCTTATCCGACCACCTATTTCTCGCTAAAATGCAATGCGGGGGAGAAAATTGCAAAAAACTGGTTTTGGGGGGCTTAGATCCACAATAGGGGAGAACGCACACCAGGGACGACCGGGGACTCATCGGATTCGTGTTCAGCACAAAAAAATGGACCAGTATACCAAAATTCAGCTTTCTCCCCCATTTTTCCCAATGGAATGCTATTTTTCCTGGACTATTGTGCTTTTCAATTGAATTTGGGTGATTTCGTTCATTGTGAGAGTCTAGAGAATCGTAATGAGGAGTCGTGAGAATCGTAATGAGGAGTCGTGAGAATTGTAATATCGGAGTCGCGAGAATCGAAATATCGGAGTCGCGAGAATCGAAATATCGGAGTCGCGAGAATCAAATTACCGGAATCGCGAATCATATTACATTTGCGATTCCTGCTTGAAAAGAGTCAGATTTCACATTTTTCGATTCATCTGTCAGGTGAATCGAAAATGGAATCCGATTCCGGAATCGGATTCATGCGATTCTCACGACTCCTTAAAAAAATCGGAATCGCGCCATCTCTGGAAATTACCAATTTTACCAAAAAATTCAGTAATATGTATTTCAGGTATTACCAGTAGTTTACCAGACAATTATCAGTCATTTAGTAGAAAATACCAGTAATTTATCATAAGTTATCAATAATTTACCAGCAATTTACCAAAAATTATCATTTACCAGAAATTTTTACCTAATAATTTTATAATTTGTCTGACATTTTTAGTTAGTACCTACAATGTAGGTACCTATTTTTATTTTTTAATTAAAAATTGTAGTGAATGTCTCCAAAAACAAAGATAACAAAAATCTCAAATTTAGACTTGATGGTTCACGATGCCGAGATATGTATTTCTGTTAAATTTACGGCAAAAGCCAAAAGACCGATAACATTTTTCACCAATACAACGTCGTGTAGATGAAAAGAAGAAAGATATTCATATAAAACGAACCGAAAGAAAATATGGCATTTCCATAGCGCAGAATCCATAATAAAGCTAATGATTCAAAATCAACGTGCTTCGTTGTCTTTTGAAAAACTGCTAAGGTTTATTTTAAAGGGCGAATATTTCCTGCTTTTTGTGGCATCATCTTTTCTTGCATGCGGTATATTTACATAGAACGTGTAGTCGATTCCCCTCACCCACACTCGCTCGATCCTCTTTTGTAAAACTTTCACTCACTGGCTGGCTGGCTGGCTTGATTCGAACGAAACGAAAAAATATCATTTTCGCGCCTCAAAAAGAAACCAATACCTCTATCTGCGAACCTAACTTTGCAGATTATTAACGCTTTGACGACATCGACCATATTTGAAGCAAAGGCATCTCTTATGAGAACCGTTTTGTTGACTTTATTTTGCGTACCCCTCTCATTCTCACAAAGTTCACCACCGTCGCAACATTTATATTCGTCGAGCCACCGAAAAAAAAATCCATTATTACCTTCGTCCCATGTGCACGTTGCGTATCGTATATGCTAGGGGCCGATAACCTTAAGCCCTTTTTGCCTGTAAAGCTCACGCATTGACCGAACGAACGCATTCCTCAAAGGTAGCCGGTAGCATCCCCCTAAACCATGCGGACTTACCGTTTACGTGTTTATTAAGTCGTTAAACCGAGACGCGGTAAACCAAAACATATGGTAAACAATGGAGAGCTTAATGATACAGACAACTGCGAACTAATCGATGAATTACCCGCAACCCGAATTGAAAATAAACAAACCAAGACATGAAAATGCCTAACGTTATTAACAGCTCATCTATGCGCATATTTATAACAAAACTTTACCATAAGAAGAAGATTTTTATATACGTTTGTCTTTTCTTTAACTTGGTCGCCGCAGCGCGTCTTGAAACGACCATTAAATACATAAACAAAATGATATAGGCGTAATAAGTTATACCGCCGAATGAACATTACAGATAAGTTCTTTTGAGACGTAAAGCTATTAAAAAACAAAAACTAAAAAAAAAAACTACAGTTATTTTTTAATATAGATACGTATATACGGTAGCAAAGAGGGTACCTAACTAATAAAACAGACGTCTCGTATTGGTAATTAACACGTCAACGATGAGACGAACGAATTTAGATTTCTTTTCTCCTCTTCATCTTACCTATGGTATCGTGTTGTAAGCTTTTACATAAGTTATATTGAACACAACAAATTGCTACGAGAAACTCGATTAAAAATTACGATAAGAAGTTGACGTCGTTTAGACAGCAAGTAACATCAACATAGTACAGATACCTACGTCGTGTCGTACGTCTACGTATATACGAAATACATTTTAAGTTATTGAACTTTCAAGATGTATCGCAGAGCTTCTGATAAAATAATCTTAAATTGGTTTTTTAAAATGATTGACAACGACCAACTACACGCTACCGTTAGTAATACGATAGGTATCTCTGAGACGAGTCATGGTACCTCACAGTTTCTGTAGAACCGAAGGTTCAGTTTATTAAAGATCTATAAGTAACTATAAAGCTGCAAAGAACAAAAAAATCGTTTTCATATAATGAAAAATTTTAAAAACAAACTAAATTGCTTATTTGCTTCAGTCTATTGCTCAAAGAAATAATGAAATCAATACTTTTTTCAACCTCACAGCCAGCTTGTCTGCCTCTCCACATTCTTGAAATATTCAACTACTTACGTCACACATCTTCAAAAACAACAAGTTTTTAAATCGTAAGTAGGTACGACAAAAATTAGCAGACTATTCAAAGTTGAGCTAGGTTTGGCAAAATTTCAATTGCTGAATTTTATTTTTCCAGTTTTGAAGAATTTTGATGAACTCAAATGTAACATATTCCATGAAATAAAATCAAAATTTGAAGTGTATGCTTGAACTTGGTTTTAAATTCTCTTCTCGACTTTAGGAATCGATATTGATGGTTTTCGAGTTGTTTCTCAAAGCCTATATAATAAATTCTGGATTTTTTCATTCCTAAAAAAATTCTATAAAAATGGCTCAAATGAAATTAAAATTCAAAGCCTAAAAACCCATCATGAATAATTATTTTATGATGACTATTTCTTCCAAAACTGTAAGACGGAGGCCCGAAAATAGTTTCAATCGATTGACAAGATCAAAAATATTTACTAGTGAACCTCTTGAGGTGTTCGCCTTCGATTTGAACGGAACTGCGATTTTTGGAAAGAGCATGGTATAAAACTCTCAAAACCAAATTTTCAGCTGCCCAATTTCACTTTTCGATTTTTGGCGAACGTTTGAAAATTCAAAATTGACTGTTTTTGGCGATTTATGCTTTTTTGAAAAAAAGTATGCATACCTACTTGATCAGTAAAAATGATCAAAAAAAAGTCCTAAAACTGATATTAATTCCTCAAATCCAGATTTCACGATTTTCAGCCATTTTGGAGCCTCCAGCGCGATTTTTTAATTTCTCCAGAATTTTGAATATGCTCCAGAAGGCGTGATTATGAAGTTGGGCGGCTAAAAATTGAGTTGTGTGTTATACTCGACATGTTTAACGAGTTTATCCACATTTGAGCCGATTCTAGAGGGGACACCTCAAGATGGGGTTTTGACCAAATTTTTACACAATGAAAATGGTCAAAAATCACAAATTTTCCCATGTGCGAGGAAGCTTTTGAAATTTGCGCGAATCGCTGTATTTTGTTCAGAACTAACTTCCAGAGGACGAATTTTGCACTTTCCAGCTATTCTGGAGCCTCCAGCGCGATTTTTCGATTTCTCCAGAATTTTGAATATGCTCCAGAAGGCGTGATTATGAAGTTGGGCAGCTAAAAATTGAGTTGTGTATTATACTCAACCAGTATAACGAGTTAATCCACATTTGAGCCGATCCTGGAGGGAACACCTGAAGAGTGGATTTTGACAACATTTTTACTCAAAGAAAATTGGTCAAAAATCAAAAATTTCCTGTGTGCGAGAAATTTTTTCGAAATTTGCACGAATCGTTGTATTTTGTCCAGAACTAATTTCCAGAGGGCGAATTTCGCTACTTCCAGCCACTCTGGAGCCTCCAGCGTGATTTTCAATTTCTCCAGAATTTCAAATTTGCTTCAGAAGACGTGAATATGAAGTTGGGCTGCTAAAAATCGAATTGTGTTTTATATTCGACCTGTTTAACGAGTTTATCCACGTTTGAGCGAATTTTGGGAGGGATGCCTCAAAAGTGAGATTTTGACCAAATTCGCGCAAATTTTGAAGAGGCCACTCCAAGTCCTTAACAGGGCTGCGGACAAAAGTTGACGATTCGAGAAATTTGAATTTTCTTAGTTCTCAAAAACACACAATAGCTCAGAAAATGCTGATACTTAATTTCTGGGGTAAAAATTCTCAACAATTTTTTATTGCAGTGTTGCCAATGTTTTGAAAATTTCTATTAAAAGCTACCGATTAAAAAATTATTTGTAGGTAGGTACCTGTTGAATTTTTTCTAGTCAATAGGTAAATTCATTTTGAGTAAAATGTATCAAATTTGGAATTTTAGAGGCACTATTTCTTGTTTTAATATTATCGTTGTCCCTCAGAGGGGAAAATCTATTCATTCTGGAAACCCTTGTTACGATTTTGAGGTCTGACAGTTTCCGGAATCAGAATCACCATTTTCAAAAATCTACATAATATGTAGGTAGATGGTATAAATCCTTTTCATTTTTCTCATTGATTTCACATTTTTTTCTCATTTCCGCATCATCTTGATGGTATATATTCTGTGTTTATCTGCCTTCCCAATTCCCAAAGTGCAGGTCCTGAAATGTCCTGAAACATACTCAAGTACTCGATTGGATTTTTTCTCAAATTAATTTCACTTTGTCATCCTCTGTTGCATTTTTGCATTCTGTTCTAATGATCTTCACAACTGTTTCAAATAGGTAAATAATAAATTGGACTCAACACCACAGAAAAATATTTGCATTTGGAATTTTCATGAACAGATTCGAAAAATCCTCAATTTTTGTAATATTTAAATCACTCACAAATAATGAATGGAGTATAACCTCGTCTCAAAAATACACAAATACCATAATCCCATTAATTTTCTGTTTTCAGCTCAGTGCACTGCTGCTCTTGGAATGCAAAGCGGTAAAATCAAAGATGAAGACATTTCAGCAAGTTCTTCATTCGACAGCGGTAACGTCGGACCTCAACATGGCCGGTAAGCATCTTCCTAATACCTATCTACATAATATATTAATTTTGCAACATTCAACTCCGTCGATACATCACCATGCACAACAGTACCTATATAATATTTTCATAACCACTCGTGAATTAATATCCCTTCCATAAACGTAATAATTCACCGGTTCGCTGCGGTCTACTCTCTGTTAGGAATCAACAAACCCCCTCGATAATTCAATGTTCGATGATTAAATATTAAAATAATTCCACGTCGGGTTATTAGTTCATATTTTCTCTCGAACTGTACAATAGTTTGTTAACAGTAATAACATCTCCTTTGGTCCTCTGGACCAAAAAAAGAAAAAGAGGGGGAGAAGAAAACTCCTGGATACGGAGTGGATAATATACGTATAATCCCAACGTAACCATATATTTTCAAAATGCTACCGAGTAGAAACGTTTATGTACGTCGCGTCGTCCACCATACGACAAAGTTTTCAATGTAATATATAATTTTAAATCAATAAGATACGTTTTGGAATTATGTGCGGAAAAAAATAGCTCCGAATACAAACAACCATGTTCCCAAGAAAGTTTTTCTTTTGCTAAGTTTTTATTTGCCAACTTAGTATATAATACCGATGCTCTCGTATATGTGCTATACAGCAGATAGGTACCTCTTTTTATACATGGTATCGATTTTTTATAAACATTTCAATATTTCCGTATCGACTTTATTCGATTAGAAACTGCTTCCGGAAAAGTACCAATGTTGAAATGTTTCGGTCACTTGCACATCATCTGTGAAAATTCCTCCGCTATCGTTCCCGAGCACTACCTATTTGCGGTGTCAATCACCGTAACGGTGTTTAAAGCGATGGGGTAATTTACATTAAAGGGATTACGAATTCATGGCAAAGGGTAGTAACGACTTTGAAAATGGGGGTTCGTAGTACCGTATCGTCGATTAAAATATTAAATTTCAAATGCCAAAAAAAAGCAAAGAAACGCAGGGAACTTGTTGCAGATACTTTCTTACACGTTTTACCAATCGATTCCCTCTACCTCAGTACCTACTTTTTTTTCTCGAGTGCATTGAGAGAATCGAGCAAAATAAAGTTCAATATTCGTTTTTATTTCCACCCCTTGAAAAAAAAAAAGAGCAATGGCCTTCAAAATAACGTTACGATGTTACAGAAATAAATATTTTCTTTACCTGCAATGCCTATGTGTTTGTGGCTGAATTCGATGCTACTTTCCAAAGTCCACTACCGCGTGTGTAAATGGGGAAGCTACGAGTTTCCAGATTACCAGCGAAAGAGACCGCAAACGTGAAAACAAATTTCCTTGTTCTTGGTATATTACTAAAGCCTACAATAGCATCATAAATATTAATAACAACAAAATGAAAATACAAAAGCAAAAGAAATTACCGAATTGCGGTAACATTGTGTTTTCTCTCATTCGTCTGATCTGCTCTCTCTTTTTCTTTCTTGTATCTCTTATAGCCTGCCTTTCTGCATGTTATTTTGCAAAGAGATTCTGGCTGCGACGCGGACGCTTCTTCTCCTTCTAGTTGTAATTTCAAATTTAGATTTTGATTGCAACGATTCGGGCTATACAGCACGACTGCGTTTTCTTCGCTTTCTCGGAAAAAACCATTGTCGCGAATAACTTAGGATATCTGGTACGATGAGGCGGACAAATAATTTCATTTATCAGAGCACCTCCTCGTGCCCCAACGACCATTACACGAGACGCCCTCACTTTGCAAATTAACGACGGGCGTTCGTCCGTAAAATACCTTCCGTTCGTTTGTGCTGGCTTTTTAATTAGGTTTTTGATACATCATGCAGAATGCTACAGCAGCGTGCAATTGTTACTACTTATGCTGGGAAAATACCGCCAGATGAACGTACTGTAATTAAAATAGTGCTGGTCAAATGGAACGTGAATCGGGAAAGGGTTCAGTGGCAGGGTAGGTTTTAATATTACAGAGTATTGCTGCATGAAAAACAAAATTGTTGCAGAATTTCTTCTTCCGCTGCTGGTCCAAAGCTGCGTTATTTGTGATTGTAAATATTTCGCATATTTTTTTCTCTGTTGGTGATCTCTGTCTGGATTTTTTTGATCGGATAAATTTTTGTTAATGGTTTTCCTCGTTGTAGATTTTTCTCATAATACTCGACTGGTAAAATTAAAAGAAGTTGCCAAGGAGAATGGTGTGAAAGAGGATCTGTTTACATTCCAAAAGGGGCATTCCAAGTCAATTCGACCTAGAAGTGGTAAGGGGAGGGGGTCGGCGATTTTTTTGAAATTTTTCCTGGGGAAAAACCTTCCGAAGGGATGACCAATGGCGCAAATCTCGGCCCTCTAGCCTTTTTTCAAAGGCTGCTAGGGGGTGTCAAAGTTTTCAGTGAACTTGAAATATTATCCATTTCAGCAGTGGATTACTGATAACCGCAATACCTACCAAAATGAAACTTTTTTCAATAGTTAGGGGGTTTAAAAGGATTTTTGATGATATCATAAAAATCAGTGTTGTCACTTTTTTTCGTACGAAAAATTAGCTCGAAAAGTTTCAAAACGTAGTATTCATATCGTTCCGACTCTCAAAAATTCTGAAAAAAAATATATTGTGGACAACGTTTTATGCTGACTAACATATGTATTAAAAAATTGAGATGACATTGTTTCGTAAAATCAATTTTAAAACATTGAAATTTTGAGAAAAAATGCGATTTTCTTATTTAAAACATGAAAAAAAGTTTTGATTGATGAAGTTGATAAAAAAATCAAAATTCGAAAGGATTCAAAAAATAAACGAATTTTAATTTTTTTGCTATGAGTGTAATTTTTATCAACTTTTTCATAAAATACGTCAGAAAGAGGTCAAAATAAGACAACTGAATACATTTAAACTTGTTTTGATGTTTGGAATTAAAAATTGAATTTTTTCGAATTTTGAGTTTTTTGCGATGAGTTTATTTCATCGATCGAAACTTTTCTAGCTAATTTTTTGTACCAAAAAAAGTGGCAAAACTGATTTTTATGATATCACCAAAAAGCCTTTTAAAACCCCTAACTGTTGGAAATAGTTCCATTTTGCTAGGTATTGCGGTTACAGTAATCCACTGCTGAAATGGATGATATTTCAAGTTCACTGAAAACTTTGATACCCCCTAGCAGCCTTTGAAAAAATGCTAGAAGGCCGAGATTTGCGCCATTGGTCATCTCTTCGGAAGGTCTTTCCCCAGGAAATTTTTTTAAAAAAGTCGCCAACACCACCCCCTCTTTACTTCTTGATCGAATTGACGTGTAATGACCCAGTATAACCATGCAAGAAAGCTTAAATTTAAAAATGGTCAAATTTTCAGCTTGTAGAATCGATTTAAGCCAGTTTTAAGTCATTTTAGAACTTCCAGCGTACTTATTTATTTTCTATAGGAACTCTAACTAATCAAGCAATTTTTTTTGAAATTTTTCCGATACCAAGTTAAATTGAAAGAGCAAGCAAATGTCTCCAGCCCAAAATTTTAAGCGTTGGTGTAAATTTTTTGGTTAATTTTTGAAATTTTTCAGCTCAAAAATGTGAAAAAATCAAAATTTTATCGAATTGAGCTATAAAGCTAAAATTTGGAATGAATGCTATTTTCGATCTGCCAAATCGATTGCAAACTGTTTTGGACCCTTTTTGAGTAGTTTTGAAGCATCCAGCACGTAGTTGAAACTTGGAATTTCTACAACATTTCACCAAATGAAAATTAGAAAGTTGGAATTCATCTCTACATCTTGATTTCAACACACTGAGTCGACTGATAGGTGCCAAAGGTAATAAGGCAGATTTTATGGCGTTTTTTGGAAAACTGGAATTTCTAAAAAGTCGCTAGAGGCTCCAAAACGGATTAAAACCTCACGCAGTCGACTAGGAATGTCAAAAAAGAGTATAAACCTCCAATTTTCAGCTTTTCATGTCAAACGCTGAGGAAACAGTAAATTTTTGAAATTTTCAATTAGTATGAAACCCCTAGACAAAAATATGGCTTTGAACTGGAATTCGTCGATTTTATGAAAACGGAATGTAATCAGTCAAGTGGGTCAGCAACAAACCCTAATCGCGAGAATACGTGTTAAAGTTGGTATTGACAGCTTTCATGGCATCCTTAGGGAATTTGAAGGTATCAAAAAGTCGCTGGAGGCACCAAAATGACTTGAAACTAACATCAGTTAATTCAGCATTTTAAAATTGAGGTGTAGAGTGAATTTCAGTTTTCCAATTTTATTTATTAAAATTTTGTAGAAATTTCAAATTTCAAAAATCTGCTGTAGTTTTCAGTACCTATACTGCTGAAAACGGTTCGAAACAATTTTCAGTCGATTTGGTGGGTCGAAAATGGGACACATTCCGAATTTGAGCTTTCTGGGTCAATTTGGTAACTTTCCACAAATTTGATTTTCAAAAATTCACCAAAAATCAAAAAATCCACTTCAGCGCCTGAAATTTTGGCTGGTATTATATTTTTACGTGCTCTTTTGATCCAGCTTTGTTTGCTTCAAAATATTTGTGCAAGGTGAGGTACCTCCTTTGTTAGCCCTAAAAAATGGTTCTTTGTTGCACGAGTGACCCAAATTTTCATAATTTTCTTGAGGCCTTTTTCTGCTCAGACGGTCATGGGTCATGAAAAAAATCATACAATTAGTCATGATGAACAACTTGATCCCAATTGATGGATAGAATCAAAAAGTGAACTTGGAAAAAATAGTATCACTACCTCAGGAACACATTAAAGAAAAGGCGAGAGAGGGGTACCTACTACATGGCTTGATGGAAATGGTAGTTAGTACCAAAGCGAGGTAGATCTGTGTAGGTTAGGTACAGCAGAGTAGATTTGTGAAAAACATATACACAAAGACTAAACCATTAAGATTTGTTCGGTTAGCCGAATACAGAGAAAGGAAAAGGTTGCTTATTTTCTATCCTTTTTATACGTTTAAAATGAAGTCTGCAAGTAAGTATCGGTTCAACAAAAGCTCGTCGGTGAAAAGCTGGCAGAATGGTCAGGTTAAAATAAGCAATATCTTTTTTTTTACTCTGGTCTACACTTTCCCTCGTTTTGCACGGTTTTTATTGTTTTGCTGCAAGAAGAACCGAAGCAAAGGGCGCAACAGAGAGGTCTGAAATAGCCCGAGGAATCAATAAAAGGAGAGAAAATGGAAAGTGAGAGAGCGCCCAAGGTGAACTGAACAAGAAATAAAGGTAATGGCGAAAACGGACGCGAGACGAGCAGGAAGCTTTGGCGAAGCAAGGGTAGCAAAATGCTTTCACAAAGCTTTGTAATAATGCATGGCGTTAGGCGCTAGTCGAACTTGAATAAACTGCTCCCTCGAGCTTTCCACGTTCACAGCTTACGGGTACCGCTGACGGCGGCCAACAATTTAAAGTCCCCCCCTCCCTCCCTCGACCCGATACCAGCCATCGAAACGAGTTGCAGTGGTCGTTGCCTCCTGTTCTTAAGATCGAAACGTGATATGACAAACCAAATTACTTTTTAATTTTCTCCTTTTACGTGCAATTGTGGGTACCACACATCTCGGCGCGTTAAAAGTTTTGATATCTTTTTTCGATACTCCGGCATCGCAATTTGCTTTTCTTCTAATGCTTTTGCCTTTTTTTTAATGCTCTGTACTTATTTTATGGCTGCTCCTTTGAAACTTTTTATATGTTTTTTCGTTCGCTGTTTACCGAAAGTAATTCGGACAGGGCTTACCTGTTACGTGTAAATAAGTTTAAGTTGTGTTACAAAATTCGGATACCTTAATTTGAGAGAAAAAGTATCCGACTCTTTCACGTGTATTCAATTACGTTCAAATATTACGCGTGAAAAAAAGTTTGTTAGACACCCTGTATAACGCCTGTATTTCGAATTCAAATAATAGGTATGTTCTTACTTTCATTTGCACAATAATTATAAACCCTACTGCGAAACAATACAAAGATTTTTTCATTCCTTACATTGACTTTATTCATTTGTGTGACGTTCTAGAGCTCTCGCTTTGGCCTTAATCAAATACGCTGCCAGCAATTCGTTATATTACATAGTTTTAATTCAAAAAGAATAAAAAATTTCCCTCGCAAAGGTCCCGCATTCCATCCACTTGTGACCTTTAGCTAGGTAGGTACACAAACACGTGACGATTCCAGTAAACAATACTCGTTTAAAAATTCCTTTTTGCGAATTTATCCTCTGGTTATAACACGGTTCGTTTGTGAAATTTGAAATTCGTAAATTGCCCGAAGACTGCACTCGAACGTCACCATAGACTCTTGCCAGTTGCCACCACTTGGAGGCAGCAGAATTTGTTAGGTTAGGTATGGTAGTAGTACACTCGTACATGCGGCAACAAACGGAATAAAAAATTATCAGCAAGTTTTAGACTGAACGAAGACATTAAAATGGACAGGTCTGAAATTGAGATTACTTTTAAAGAGAGCGAGATTAACTTCGACGCTGTGAGGCGCGTTATTATAGCGTAATCGTGGAACTATACCGAGCAAAGGAAGTAGTAAACAAGCCGTGAATAATTAATCATGCTTAATTAGCAAGATGTAACTTTGGAGAGTGAATTGTGCGAAACAGAATCTTCTATTATTACAGATGTAAGTATATATAGTGGGCGTTATGCGACGGTGTTTGTTTTTTTCCCTCTCACGCTACGTACATCGTCGCTCCTCTTCTGTCTCGTGTCATTCGCACAAAAAGCTCTTTCGCGTTAATTGTCGTAAACGCAACAGGAATAAAGAACGTTTTTATATTCGCATCAAGTTGGCGACCTTATCCTTTACTAACCATTTTCGTGATTTGAATTGTCGAATCGAAATTAACGTCGTTTGTTTACCGATATAAGGCAGGGTTTTTTTTATTCGAGTATACTCGTACTTGTTTAATGTTTACCAATGACGAATAACGATAAATTGTTCGGACGAGTTTGCATATTTGAAAAAGTATACGCAGACAAAAAGAACGCTTCCGAATATTTAATCATTGTCGATAAACATTCGGACAACTTTTTCTGGGGTTTTAAATTATCCAATTGTCTATTCAAAGCAGCTTTGGTGTATTTTTTCCATCCTCTAGAAAGAGGTGCTGAATGTGATAGGAGGGGTTATCCAAATAATTTGTATACCAAAGTGAATCTATTTGGGTTTAAGGTTTTTTGCCGGAAAGAGGGAGGGGGCGGAGTGTAGCAAGTTTCGGTGTCGTGAGAAAACAATTGTTATGAACAATTCTCAAAATGGAAAATTTGCGAAATCAATTTTCCTAAAAAGTTGAATAAAAGTTGTCGAAATATACTGGCTGTCAAATAAATGAATGACAAGTCGAGATATCTCAGTACCATATAAATAGAAAGGTACCCACCGCCAAGAAAAAACTTCGGGTGAGAGTGTTGCTAATTATTTGTTTATTTGAGGGAACAAGAATAAAAGAAAAATGAAAAAAAATCATTGTAAGTTAATTATTTCCAAAAATGATTTTATGGTATCTTGAAGGACGAGGGGGAGGAATAAGGTGAATTGCCAATTACCATCAGGTTTTTACACGATTTTCACTTCTTTTGCCTGCATTTTCCATCTACTTACTGAATATTTTCAATTTCCAAAATATTGTTTTTTTGCCCAATTGCCGCCACCCAGAAATTTAAATTTTTCAATTACCAACCCCTTCCCTTCCCCATTTCTGCCACACTATAAATCCTGAATTGAATTGACATTGATCATTACCTATTTTAAACATTTGGAAATTTAAAAGTCGTTTTCAAGTGGGTAGGTACCTAACTATGGTATGTACTTTGTCTTGAGCGAACTGTTGAAAAAAATTAGACTGGCTTAAAAATAATGGTCCTACAAAAGTGATAAAATTAGAAATGCACTACGTGATTATCAAATGTATATAACATATTTACACGAATGGCAGGTCATGCTCGATTTTATTCAACTTCTTGAAAACATATTTGATCTCAAAGTTACAGGTACCTAATTACAATCAAAAAATATGTATACTTACCAATAATGATGTGATTTTCGATTATTCTTAACACTTTCCCTGATTCGAGAACTGATCTACATATTACAGCAATTAATTAGATCAATGACCATCAGTCCAGATTGTTCTTGTAAAATTGACAATCGAGGACGCGGTAAAGGATTCATCAGAATATCAGCCAATTGCTGTTCGGAGCTCACATGATTAACGCTGATCATGTTTCCTCGAATTCTGTCTTGAGTAAAGAAGTACTTCCTCTGGATATGTTTTGTTCTGCTATGAAATTCTACATTCTTGGCGATTTTAATAGTGTTTTTGTTATCCACTAATAGAACTCGAACTTCGGTTAAATCGATTAACTCTCGAAACAATCTCAATATCCAGATGACTTCTTTCAATGCTTTGTTAGCAGTGATGAGTAAGGGTAAGGTGCCCTAATACCGACCACTACTCTAATTCCGGCCACCTGCCGATTTTATTCAAATGATGTTGGAATTTTTCCGAAAAAAATGTATGTATTTCTATTCCTTTTTTACAGACAAAACGAATGACATAAAAATCGCAATCCTAAAGCTAAAATTTAATTAGATAGAGCAGAAAGTTGTTTTTGAAGGGTCAAAAACTTTTTGGCGCCTCTCACATTGTGTTTTATGACTTTGGTGATTTATGTGAAATATCTTTTGAGAATAAAAAAAGACGAATTCAATAATAAATAAGAAGTTTTCAAATTTGACGAAGTTAAGTTGAAAAATTTCTCAAAAAAAATTTCTTTTGAAAAGTGCTCCAATGTCGACCACCCCATTTTTCTCCTAAATTACAAACAAATTGCATTACCTACGCCTACCTATGAGGGTGGATCTGAAAAATTTACGCAGTCTTTGATTTTGCTAAAAATTGAAATATTATGTTGAAGATTTGCAGTTGAATTGGACCCAAAAAAATTTCAGTTTTTACCTGCCCCTGCTGTGGAACGGTGGCCTCTCGAAGTAGGATCATTTTGGGGAAAAACACTTGGAATGCTCTCGAAAAAATCAGTATGTCTATAGCTATTGCTTGAATGAATGATAAAGTCATGAAAATTATTTTAATTACTCGCAAATGAATCGATTTTGTACTTCTTTTTACAAATTTATTTTTCAATTTTGCGAGTGGTCGGAATTAGGACCCAAAAATTTGAAATTCCAATTTTGAGTTGTTGAAGAAAAACGTTCGTAGAAACTTTCACAATTTATTTATGTCGATGAGCTTTTGGTATGTGGTAGGGAAGGATCAAGGTGTATTTCAAGCCATTTCCAGAATTTCTATCTCAAAACGTGTTCGTTTGGTAGCCAAAAGAAAAAATGTGGTCGACATTGGAGCACCTTACCCTTATGGTTCTCCACTTATGCAAAGTTGAAATTTTCAACCAACATTGAAAACATTTTTTTTGAATTTTTTCTGTTCTCATTTTTTATAGTTCAAACATCTGTAGCTTTTCAACTAATCAAGATAGGGAAATGCGAGTTGCGTCATTAAAGATATTTGATTTTTTTCCTTTGAAGCACACCAATAAAAATTATATGTAAAGAGAAAACCTTTTTGAGTATTTTCAAAAAAATTGTAAAAAATTATCAATTTTTGAGCGCATTTTTCGGATATTTTGTTTTGCATTGGCCTCCCTGATCAGCTCCGACAATGGTTGTCCACATGGAAAAATTCTAGACAAAATTTTCTGTTAATTGGTACAAAGTGCAAGTCTCTACCTATCATGGTTCTCGATTTATGCAAGGTTGTTTCCAACCAGCATCGAAAAAAACATTTTTAAAGCGAGTGTAACTTTGCCCTTTTCAATCCAAAAGCTATTGTAAACGTACATAGTTGTGCTCAGCATGAGTTGCCTGCTTAGCTGGTGGTAGGAGGTAGGTCACCTATGAAACACTCTGTATAGTCAAAACTTCGTGGATAAAGAAAAATGTTTTTAAATAATTTAAGTATAAATTTGAATTTTCTCAAAAAAAAAATTTCAGCGTGTTTTAAAAATTTAATTTCTAAGATAATTTTTCCGTGTGTGTAGAAAATTAAATTGACGGAAATTGAAAACGGATGCCAAATACCTACCCATTGAATATTTTTTTTGCTGTAGGGAGGACGCGTACATTCTACGTAACCACTATTCACAATAGAAAGAAAAAATCACAACCAAGATAAAAAAAATTGGATTAAGATAATAAAAAACGAACGACTTGTAATTTGGTTTTGACGACTCACCACAGCATACCAACCCTTTACAGACAGGTTAAAATAAATACTAGTATATGGAGCAGATCAGATTCCAACCAGAGTGGCCTATAAAAACAATATATAACCCCCTGCATTCGTGATGGGTACGCTAATAAATATTATTTTTATTCGGGCACAATTCGAATTCTTTATGTTTAGAAATGAAATAACGATCTATAAAACGTATAGTACGAGTAGATAACCAATGATGCTACGATAAAACGTATCCACTTCATAAATACTGCGGTCACAATTTAGATTTTTTATGACTAAAAAAGTCATACAATCGACTTATACGAGGCTTCTGTGCGCCATTGCATAAGTACCTACCTGCGATTAAAAACTACCTATCAAAAATAAATTGAAATTAATAGTCCGACGTGTAGGGGTGTTTAATAGATGCTTGAAAACGTCATCGAGGATAATTCCTTTTAATTTTTGATTCACAAGCAGTGAATATATACCTACATAAATAAGATTTTTGTAAAAAGATTTGCTATTATATTGTAGATGCATTCGCCCGATTCGATATGTTAAAAGTCACACTTGATGGTAAGATTTTACCTCTCACTTTTTTCTCATCGCACGACGTATTTATCTAATTTCTCATTAAACTTTTCGACTAAGTAAGGTTTAAATTACACAACGATCGAGGTTCTGTTGACGACTTTTTAACAACCTCTCTGCTCAAGCTTAGTATAGTAGGCGAATTCGCGCACAGGTAAAAAGTAATTACATTGCGAAGAAAATTACCGGTAACACATTTTTTCCCTTTTGGGTACCCCTCCTTCACACCTAGCCTTTTTAATGGAAGTGCCACAATCGTAAAAGTAAAACCATTAGCGTAATTTCCGCGCCCATCGTGGTTAAAATGCTCTGGCCATGTCGTTAAAGCTGCCAGTTAATGCGTCGACATATTTTGAATCGTAATTGCTCGTCACAAGTTGACGCCACACGCGATGTTTACATCGTTGTTGTTGTTGTTGTTGTTGCCAATTCGCGTACACACACGTCATTCATACATAAAAAATATCAGCCTCTGGAGGAATAAGGTACCACTACCAACCTCTTTTTTATAATTCACCGAATCAATTAGGGTACCTACCACCTTTTTCGTATTATTATACGAACGATTTGGCGAAAAAAAAATCCACCAGGAAGTCTGCAAAGGAAAAGTTTGGCAAAGGGAAACGAGGGCAGGTTTTTTCGGTATTGTCCAAAGAGCAGTTTAGCATTGAAAGTTTTACGTAATTTCTATAGTACGTGAAAGCGGATTCCTTTTCAGTGGATTATTGTGTGGGACGGATTTGTGGTCTTGGGTCTTTGTTTTTGATTGAGGGTTATACTTTATCTCATCAGGATGCGAGTTCTCCTCGGTGACGGATTACGAAAGGGATAAGTATTTCATTGTTACGATTTCCTTTTCTGTTGCAGCAGACTATAAGTTCGATGGAAATGAAAATTCTCACAAAACGATGTGTTCGAGTATTACTCTGCAAATTTTGTTTGTTCGTCAAGAGGGTGTTTTTTTGGAAATATCACAGACTGGATACATTTATTCATTTTTAAAGATTATGATTGGCTATTTTTGCATCTAAATCCACCAACGAAACCGGCAGAAAAAATTTCGAAACTGACGAAGCTAAATCAAAAGGACACGTAGAAATACTCCTTCCATCAACATTTTTAGTGGAGAAGTTCATATTTCGATTTTCAGTAAATTTTTGAAAATCTTTGGGCCAAAAATGTGAAAAAATCTAAATTTTACCAAATTGATCTAGAAAGCTTAAATTGTGGTGCATACCTACCTTATACTTTAGACCCCTCCCTCCTAAAAAAATTGATTAGAAACGGCTTCGAACTGCACTTGAGCAGTTGTGAAGCTTCCTGTAGTTTTTTGTACGAGTAATTTGAAATTTCCACAAAATTTTACCTAATGAAGTTAAATAACTAAAATTTAGGTTTTTTCATCAATTTTATTTTTAAAAAAGTTATTTTACCTACTTATCTTTTAGGTGAGTCAAACTCATCTCGAAATCCAAACCAATACATAAGAATAAGTTCTCGGAAATAAATTCACATTCCTAATCAATGTCAAACACAGACTCATAAAACATATGTATTTTTCCACGGTCACAGGTCACTGCTACCATATTTCTTACGAGTATATACCCAGCTGAATAAACGTAATATTTTCATTTCGTGTCTCTCGAACGATTTTAGAAATACGAGGTCTTCCTTTTTTTGCAGTCATTGACATACCGGATTCAATAATTTACTTAATGTAATTTGGCAAGCAAAACTGACGTAGCACGTGGTGGCAAATTTTTCATTTAGAAAATTTATGAAATTTTTTCTTCGCCTTGAAACGACTCTGGTATTTTTAGACGATCTACCATTTTGAAAATGAGTTCAGAATAGTCCAATAACTTCGACGACGAAATTCGATTCGATAGTGTAGCATATTTTTTTATAGCTAAAACTAGAAAAATAAACGACGATTTCACATTATTTTTACGTGGTTTTTAGCGAAAAAATTCTCGTTTTGGGAAATACCACGTCGTCGCGTCGTGATACCAGATGAGGTAAAATCTCGCTTAAAAAAATTACGAGAGAAACAAAACAGAAGTTTGACTTAGCAACAGCACTACATCATATTTCAGTCAACAAAAATCAAAATTTAGTATACAGTTGGCTCAAAGCGAGAAATTTCTTACACCAGCATCAACAACGCTGCTTTTAAAAATATTTCATAATAGTTTTTTCCAGCAAAGAAAAAAGAGGGAAAAAGGATCATTCAGGTGTTGAAAAAAAAAACGAAAAACGTGAAATCTGTAAATCTGTTAGGAAAAAGTTGATGGCTAGAAAATAAAAGTATTTATGAGGGAAGTTTACTCGACAAAAGTTTATTTTTCAGGTGGGAATTTCCGGCTGCGATAAAAGGAATTCCTTGTTTGCTTTTTAGCAAGAATTATCTGCTAGATTTCTAAATATTCCGCGTTTATTTCCATAACGGATATTTTCGCCTGAACGATCGTTCTGCAGCTTGCAGTGTTTTCATCGGTATTAGATTTTTAGGGAAATCGTACTTATACTCGTATCCGCAAAAACCACATTTGTACTTACAAACGCGTTGTTAATCTTTTAATACGAATTTTTCGTCAAATATTCCGCAAACACTCCGGACGAGCTACGATGCAGGGAAACTTGCCACGTGTTTTATATAAAGCGCATCTTAAGCGTTTTGTGCACATTTGAAAACGAACCGAATAAATCTGAAAGAGCTCGTGCATTTTCTACGTAGTAGGTATACGAGTACGATAAAAACATGTACCTGGAAAAACCATTATAGAAAGCTTCTCAAAAAAAAGAGCAAAAAAATTCTCGCGCAACAGTCTAGTGCGAGGTGGTTATTCGCATTAAACCTGAACATGATAAAATTGAATAACTGGCTGTATAAATAAAGCTGAAAAACTTTTCACTTGCCAAAGTTAAATTGATTCGAGCGAACATAAAGAAAGAAGACTGTGTTTTTAAAAAGAAGAGAGCCTTTTTTTTCGCTTCTTCATCGATGTCAAACTCCTTAGGGGTTAACGTAGTTGTCGATTTTTCTTTCACCATTACGATTAACTTGGTTTTCTTCTCGCAAACGATAGTGTACTGGGTTGGTCTTACTAGACGACAATTTTTACTTTCCATTTACTCGCTTTAACGGCAAACTTTGGCCTGGCAGCGTCATAAAAACCATCCGTCGTCATACGCCTTCTCCAAAAGCACTACTTTCTCAGTTTCAAGAAACCACGATGTATTACTTCTATGATTGGAATTGATTGGGCGTAATCCTAACTCGTTTGCGAGTTAGGTAATGCAAGCTATATAGAGTATAGGGTTCATGTTGGCACGTTTTTGGGAAAACGACAAATTAAAAGTGAACGTTGTTAATCGTATTTTTACAGAATACGAACCGAGAGTCATGGCGGAGCGTGGTGTCCGAAACAGGAGGCTACCCAAGAACCTAAAGAATGGCTGGAGATAAATTTACAACAAGTACATGTCATTTCATCGGTCGAGACTCAAGGAAGATTCGGTAATGGCCAGGGACAAGAGTACGCCGAAGCTTATCAACTGGAGTACTGGCGGCCTAAGCTGGGGAAATGGAAGAAATACCGTAATTATAAAGGGGAAGAGGTAAGAAATGTTATTCATGATTTATGTACCTACCTACTCGTATTCAAGTGAATGGAGCACCTTAACTTCTTGGAAAAATAAAATTGTGCTCGATTCACTCAGAAGGTTGTGAAATATGATGCAAATTTGAGCAGAGCTGTCAGTTCAGCTGGAAAAACCTAGAAACAGGAAAATGATATTAATTTACTCCTTACGTGGGGTTGAGTCTGACCAGATCTAATCATATTGGAGTTTTTGGCTGGATTTGATCTGTTCAGATCTGATGAGATTCAATGAGAGAGAATTTAATTGAATCAGAGTAGATCTGAATAGATTTGATTGGGCCTGATTGATTTGACCAGATCAGAACAAACCTGATCAGATCCAGACGTTTTCGGATGCAATTTCATCTGACCAAATCAAAGTTTTGATCGGATTAGATCTGTTAAGACGTGATCAGATCCAATACGTATCAAATACCTGATTGGATCTGACCTAATCTGAATGGACAGATCGGATCTTGATCAGAGTACATCAGATCTGACTTGGATTCGATTAGATATGACCAGACTTGATCAGATCCAATTATTTTACCCTGGTAAATGAATCTACTCTTATCAATTTTTTGTACTTTATTATGATTTTTTCCAAAAATTGAACCAGAAATTTTAGGTACATTGAAAAAAGATTGCAGACAGCATTTTTTTTTAATTGAAAAAATGTATGTAGAAATGGTAAAAAATCAAAATAGTTAGCTATAGAAAATAAAAATATAAAAATTGAAATTATCGAGTTGTGTTTGAAATATAACCAATTACTATAGTAGGTACCCACACCAGTTTTCATGAAGTATCCTGAAAAAATGACCCAAATTAATGGGTACCTACGTAGTTAGATAATAGTGACATTAGTACCTTCTTATTATTGTTTACAAAAGTAATCATTTTTTTCTCTATCTCAGGGTTTCTCAAAATGACTGTATCAAGTGATTTGAGACATTTGAGAACTTCAAAACGAAGTTCTCAGAAATTGTCTAACTAGGGACCCTTTTGAACTGACAATGTACGATTTGAACAACCGCAAGGTAGATCGAATGAGTGTATCCTAAAATTTTTATAACCAACGTTTCAGGTGCCTAAAATCATTTTTAAAAGTTTCAAGAATTTCAAAAATTTTCAAAAAGAATGAGTTTTTTTGACTGAAAAAGTTGAAATGTGTGTACGAACAGTTTGGAGCATAAAAATTTAGTGGTGCTTTTTCGTACTTGGATATCAATTCCTACTCGAATGATATTGTAATACCTACCTACCTATTTAGCTTATTTATTTTTATACCTTCTTGGAAAATCTGATCTTTGTAATTGAATTTTTGCGTTTCCGAGTGAATTACTATTTTAGTCAAATCTCATTACACTTCGTGATAAATTATCAACTTCATGGAGAGTCATTTAAGTTCATTCATTTACTGGACTTTCCTTTTTTTAAATTTAATATTTTCACAGAACAGTAAGTACGTCAATTTACGATAAAAAATACGTTTGAAAATGAGCTCCATTACGACCCTAGGATATTTTCATACCTTGACTAAAAAAAAAAAGACAGAACAGAAGGAAAGAAAGAAAGAAATGCTCGTCAAGTAATAAAAATCAACTTCGAACACCTTTCACTCGGTGAAAAATATTTAACTGCATTTGCTGGCATAAAAACCGAGTACGACAACTTAATAAATATGTAAATTTTAAGATCATTTAGTGTAATCCGATAAAATGTTTAATAACCCAAGAAAAACGCTTACCATGCGATATTTTATACAAAGTCGCTCCCTAAACGTTTCAACTTTTTCAACAACAACAGACACGAAAGGAAAGGCGAAAGGAAAGGAAAACTTCAGCAACGATAAATAATAATCTCGAGTACTTTGGCTAAGGTACTTCCTAACGTTCAATTTTTTACCTTCTAATCTTTTTCCTCTCGTCTGTTTTATTTTTTTCTGTCGCTCGAATGTTGTATATTTAACTGCGGTCTGCGGTACCTAATCCTCAAATGGCGGATTCACCTATTATTGTGCGACAATTCAAAAAGAAACCAAATTAACGTCGGATTTGTGTAAAGTTTTCCTGTATTTTACTCAAACTGCTTTAGATACTCTGTGGCGAAAAATTTCAAATCGATTGAAAGTGCAGAGAAGAAAGCGAATGGTGAAACAATTGGAAAAATCAAACTCGTAAATCCACACGACGATGGTTGCTTTTCTTTTATAAGATGCGCAAGTTTTAAGAAGATAAACAATCAAAGGATTAAGAATTTTCTCAAGCGAAATGGAATCGAATTGTAACTTTTAATATTTAATGTCGAATCGAAAGAAAAACGTTGAAACCACTTGCCAATTTAAACTTTCGCTACGACCGAAGAACGAACTTGAAGTTTGGCAAACTAAATTAGCACCAGTGGTAATAAAAAACAAATAACTGGGAGTGTCTCACCTTTAATCTTACATTTAATTTAATTATCAGCGCTCTCTCGCTAGGTATACTTACTGGCGAAACCTTTCTCGCCAATTTGTCACCTTTCGACGTATACTAATTTCATCGAGCGAAATACGCGCTTATCCGATAGCCATATCTACCATCTCATTACCAATAATAAATGAAGTGGTTACTGACCGGAAACCATTTCTTGTGGCAAAACAAAAACAACGCCAAGATTAATGATGAGCTTTTCTGCGCTGCGCTTAACATAGATACTGACATGACTCCTCCACGCACCCTTTCGCGATCCACCCTGTATACTCCAACTCGTATTACATAATACTTCGCGTGAAAAACATAAATGTATTTTGTACAAGCGTTCATTTTCACGTCATATACTCGGGTCGTTTTTCAACCCGAATAATATATGGTCTGTATTGAAATGGGGCGCGAAAAAAGATCAGATGAGTAAGTAGAGTATACCTACGTGTAGTGGTAGATGTGAAATGAAACTCAGCACAAAAAAAAAGAATCTCTAATGAAAAACTTGAACACTATAGCTATAGATTCGTCTTCTTCACAACAACTATTATCCCGAAAAAGAGCTTTTCACCTAATTAGTTTCAAGATGATTTTCCACTTACTTATGTTACACCTGGTTTCAATTTCGGTCATAAAAATGTTCTCAGTTTTTAAAATCAAGTTTTCTATATAGGTAAATATACATCGATTAAGTTCAAATTTTTTTGTGTTATTTTCTCATGGAGTGGCATAAAACTGAGGAGTGTCTCGCGAAAAAATCGAAATTTTTTTTCCACCAAGTATAAATAAGGGCCACCTTAGTATAGGTACTACGAAATTTGCCTTACATTATTTAATTCAGTATTTCTACTTTGAAATTCGTACAATTCATTCGTAAATGAAAATAGACAAAGTATCTGCTCGATTTTGGAGTTCGATTCTGAATTTTAAAACTGAATCCATTTTTCAAGGAAGATGATTAAAACACAATTCTTTCCTATCAACTTTGTAAACAATTTTAGGGGCGATTCATTCGAAAAATCAAATCAAAAACCAACTAAAAATGCAAAAATTTGCGAATTGGTTGGAAAAATTTTCAAGGGAGAGAACTGAATAGATGCAGACTAATCAAAACAAATCAAAAAGCATCCCAAACTACACCATCAGGCAAAATTTCAAATTTTGAAGTGATTTATCAACTTTTGGTAAATGACTATTTCTTATTGAAAAACATCATCAAAGTTTGATCAGATGGAAGTAGAGAGATAAAATTTGGTCTTTACTCAATTTTCAATCCATCAAATAGCACAGCCTGCATATCACTTTTGTCAACTTGAAAATGATAAATTGCAGGTGATTTGTCGGTCAAGTAGAAGTATTACTGTTAATTTTTGGTAAATTACTGGTAAATTACTGGTAAACTACTGGTAATTACTGGGTAAATTACTGGTAAATTTTTGGTAAGTTACTGGTAATTTTCTGGTAAATTACTGGTACTTTCCTGGTAAATTCCTGGTAAATTCCTGGTGAATTCCTATTTCCTGGTAATTTTTTGGTGAATTTTTGGTAATTTTCTGGTAAATTCCTGGTAATTTTTTGGCAAATTCCTGGTAATTTTCTGGCAAATTCCTGGTAATTTTCTGACAAATTCCTGGTAAATTCCTGGTAATTTTCTGGCAAATTCCTGGAAAATTCCAGGTAAATTCCTGGTAATTTTCTGGCAAATTACTGGTAATTTTCTGGAAAATTACTGGTAATTTTCTGGTAAATTACTGGTAATTTTCTGGTAAATTACTGGTAATTTTCTGGTAAATTACTGGTAATTTTCTGGTAAATTACTGGTAATTTCCTGGTAAATAACTGGTAATTTCCTGGTAAATAACTAGTAATTTTTAATGAATAACTGGTGCAAATACTGGTAATTTTTGGTAAATTACGGGTGATTCTAGGTAAATTGTGGGTATGGTAAATTACAGGTAATTTTATGGTAAATTGTAAGTGAATAATTTTTGGTGAATTGTGAGTAATTCTTTGTAAATTACGGGTAATTTTCACTTTTCAGTAAATTTTTTGGTAAATTACTGGTTAGTTTTCAGTAAATCGATGGGTAATTTTTGGGAATTTTGTGTCAATATTTCAATAAATTACTTACTGGAAATTTTTGGTTACTTGAAATTTGAAAAATACATCTGACCACTTTCTTTTTTTTTTGCATTTTGAGTAACGTTGGAGGAGGCTTTTATATCGTCAAAATATTGATTTGTACCTATGTTAATCTTTCAAAAATTGATTTCTGACATTTAAAACTTGGTTATGTAGAGTTCCTTTCAGCGAACATTACATTGAATCTTTCTCTTCTGCATCTTTATCGATCCACAGCAAGCATGTAAAAATTTTGTAACACGATCCGCTTAGTGACAATACTAAAGGGACCAGTTTAATTTCACATCACTTCGTATTTTTTGATCTCGAAAGTACAAAATGTAGAATTACCGTACGTTTCGGATTTCCATCACTGTTAAACGAAAATATATAAGGGTAGCTTCGTCATATAAGGTAGTAAGTAGTACCTCTACTAGCTACACATTAAAGTTGATCGTCTTCACCTTCACATACGATAAGTTACACGTTGCAAAAACTTATCGCCGAAAGGGATGAAAACTTTCATACATCTCTGGAGAAAGGTTCGAATTGAAAAATTAACTTGTCAAGTTTATCGAGAAATTGTTTTTCCACTCCATCCTGACGCATATGATAACATTCAACGCGAGTTTAATTCTCTATTCAAAACTTCACCGCAGCCGTTTTCCCTTTTCTAATTCGAGAACTCAAAGAGTTTTACAGCCGCTGTTAAGGAAACGAAAACGCAGTTATATACAATGTAACAAAGAATTTAATTATATTATTCATTTTGTTGTTTGCCACCAGCAACTTCTTTATGTATTATCACAGATTAGGGAAAATGCAAACCTTAATTAATCTTTTAAGAAATTCAATTACGTTTATTTGCGCAAAAACAGCTCGAAAAATCGAGTTTTGATTCGTCGTGTGTACATTTCCAATAAAAACCGCAAATTTCAGTCGACGGGTTCTTCGAAACTCACTCCCAATTTCGGTGTAAAGAATAAATTGACCTGTAATCCTTCCGTCGATCTAAGCCTATCCTGCAGTTTGTTGTTTTTCTTCTTCGTCGTCGTCACCCTATCTTGGATTTATGGCTCGAATCAAACCTACTAGTCCATTGTAGTATATACGTGATATTAACTATTCCTTCTTCGACGGTCAATGCCCATTTGCCATTCGCTATCCAAGTTTGGGTAAAATAACATGTGTTTTTATCGTTACCACTTTTGATGCCCATTTATTCAAATTTTCCCAGTGGTAAGCTGATTTTACTCTATGCGGTCCGACACTTGTGCCAGTAACTGTAAAGGGAGGATTTTATAATCTTCTGTTCGGACTGTCTGATTTTCTTATACGGAAATCCCTGAGACCATTCTAGACCACAACCACGTGGGTCTTTAACAAAATCTCAAAAGTGGGGTGTCTAATTGCATTTTTGAGTACGGATTTTCTTGCTAGAATGGAGCTTTATAAATCTCGAATGTGAAAATTTAGTAATTTTTCACCCATAAGGCGACTAGTTCGAAGATATCTTCGAAGAATCGAACAAATCACGATGCATTTGGGCCTTCGATGTCTAAACCGATAAATAAATCTACCGAATTGAGAAAAGAAAGAGCGCACGTGATAATTGGCGATACATAAACTACGTCGGTCGTCCAGTTAATTGGCGTGCAGCCAAAGTACAAGAGAAACCTCGCATTACATGCTCGGTAAATGGAATATTATTACTCGTATAAATCAAACGAGTAGAAAAATTGTCAACCTAAACACTTGTTCGGTTAATCGAGTAAACAAGAGGATCCGCATTTAACGTAAACAATAAATTAAACCATTAGCTCGTGTACGTATTTTTCATTTCGAACACTGCTGGTTGTTCGGATTGGCGTTTCGCGAATCGCAACGAGTAATTTTTCGACTTTTTCGCGTACCTATTTTAATAAGAAGTTTGCCAATTTTCTTTCTCGGAGACGTTTTCGCGACTCTGGCGTACAACTCGCGATGAATTTTAATAAAAGTCTGACAAAACTATAAGGACTGATGCGATACGATGCCGCCGTTAATCATTCGGCAAAACGAGCGTCAGTGTATTTTTCATTTTGTTTTGTTCGCGTTTATAGTACTCGTACTAGGTAGGTAGGTTATAATTACACGGTATTTTTCTGCGGATGGAAAGTTCGCTTGGCTGAATCTGCCTCTTTAATTAGTTCCCAAGTATCGACCAAACAACTTAAGCTCGCCAATTAATTGAAATGTTTGCTCGGTGCTTTGAAACCGTTCATTTTCATTTACCGATATCGAAAAGCGCTATTAAGCTGGCCTCTTCGCGTAGAGAGAAGGGAAGTACCTAAGGAGGTGAAATAGGAAAGCAACGCGAGAAAGAAAGGAAAAAACTTTTTCTTTTTCGGTTCTTCAACTCGATGAACATCGATAGAACTGTATTAAACTTGGTTCGGCGACATTTTTTACCGGCAGCTTTTGGAAAAATTGTCTTTTTTGTTAGGAGCGCTTTTAAAGCACTTCCATTCGGTTCGCTGTTTAACTTTACAGTTAATTAATCGCTTTTCTCTTCCGTTCCGCTAATATTTTCCCTCTGTTTACATTGCTTTTAATTTAATGAAACGTTATCAAAGTGTTTTATACAGAAAGTTACTAATTAAAATTATTTACCGTCTTAGTACCTACGCAATTCTACCTAAATCGTTACCTACATTTATATACGTGAAATATCTTTACCAATGATTATACCATAGTACAAATTCTATTTCACCAATCTACGTCTCTCGTCTCGTTTTGTTTTCCACATCGAATCATCTGATGTAGCATTTCAACAAAACATCCAACGTAGTAGGTACCTAACTTTCTACACAGTAAAATGAGATCGTATCGCGACATGTTCTTTTTTCTTCACAGTTCACTTTGAATACCTACGTATGGAAGTGTTCCGCACAAGATGAAACGTAGCGCGCGAAAGGATTTTCGGTGTGTTTTAGAACGCGATTTTTCGCCCAATTGTCGCTATACTAATGAATAAATACGAATAAAAAAGAAGACAAGTTGTGTAAATTTTCAACAATACACACCGAGTGGATGCGAATCTTTGGAAAAAAGAGAACGTTTCGCTGTATAACGACCATATTGCGATACTTGAATATAGCCCCTTCGTATTTCCGTATATGCAACGTATATACCATAACGTTAAACCTTTTGCATACTCAGTTTGCCGTAAAAAGCAACGGAGGTCGTTAATGAGGTCTAGTGTAGTGTATGCTATACGCAGGCTATCTTATTTTACTTGCTCGTGAAATGTATTCATTTCGTTAGCTGTTTTTTTTTTCTTCGCTGTGAGTTTTTTGCTTTCCTCACTGGTTTTAAAGCTTCACGTTTACGGATTCGCAGTATTGTTTACTTGACTCTCTATCTAGGTAACTGACTCTGGCATGCGTTTGTAGGTATGTATTATTATCTGTGCAAATACGAAAAAGGCTTTCAACAAGCATGTATAGCTGAGCTGGAAAAAAACAAAAAAAAACAAGCTGGATCGAAAGAGCATGTACCTACATTACTAAAATTCCCTGAACCAAAAGTTCAGACCCTAAGGTCCATTTTTTGGATTTTGAGTAAATTTTTGAAAATTTAAAAAATTTAAAAATACTGTTTTATAAGAGCAATTTTTCAACTGTTTCATATGTACCTATATAAATTTTTTTGCTGGGAAAAGTAAACCGATATGAAAATTTTTTCAATTCAACTCCTTTCAGACCCCAAGGTTATTTTTGAATTTTTGTCAAATTTTTGAAAATTTAAAAAATTAAAAAAAAAGCTGTCCTAAGTGCAATTTTTAACGTTTTCATGAACTATAGATTTTTTTTAGATAAAGTGAACCAATGTGATTTTAATATTCCTTCAGTTCAACTCTCACACTTCAGCACCTACGCTAGCAATTTTTGGGCTATTCATGGAGCCTCCAGCGATTTTTCAATTGTCTTTAGATAATTCAAACTGCTATGGAGGTACCAAAAATTAACTTCAGAACCTATAGATTTGGTAGGTGCTTATTGAACACCCTCTCAACCATTTCAGGTGATTACCACGAAATTCTTGGGCTGCTTGTTCAAAAGTGCATATTTGACCAATTTATAAATTTTAGACGAGTTTCCAAATTTTTCTACGGGCATTTCAGATCTCTCGGAAGGCTACGAAAGTTTCAAATTTTGATTGTTTTCGACTCGAGTGATCGTGTATACTCTTCAAACGACATCTTTCCAAAAACCCGCTCGTATACCTCGAAGATTTGATTTTTTACATTTTTTGAAAATTTACAAAATTGATCAAAAATTGTAACTTTTGAATTAGCTTTTCTGGATTTTCACGTTAACCACCTAGTGCAATCGAGAGGATGCTTAAGCAGTGCCGACAAAAATGATTTATCCGAAAGTTGATTTTTGGCTCCTCTAAGGCGATTTGAAATTTCTGGAGGAAATTACAGATGACCCAAAACGAGTAGTTGTTGATACGTCGGAGCTAATTTGAAGACATTATTCACATTGGTTCACTTTGTACAAAGAAATTAAAAATCGTCCTTCAAACGGGTTTTTATTTGATTTTTTGAATTTTCAAAAACTCTCCAAAAATCAAAAAATACAATTTTAGGAGCTGGGATTTTGTTTATGGGGGTTTTAGAACATGCTCTCTGTTTCGATCCAACTTACTTAGTTTCGTTCAAATAGGAGGGTGCAGCTTCAAAAAATTTCTTGGTAAAGCAAAACATTTTTCCTTCGTTGTTTTCTTCTCGTTAGAAGTTGAATAAAATACACTGTAAGTAGAAGTAGGTACCTATTATGCATGATACGTATCAGACGAAGTCTAAAATATTGAAAAAATCTCATCAGTTTTTACTGATTTTGAGATCTGGATGCAACTTCTAGGCTACAGTCCCCTTCCATTTAATGTACGAGTAGATACATACGATAAATTAATTATGAAAATTGTGCGTTTTTTTAAACAGAGGGGGTATTGCTTACGAAAGTATTGAAGTTGTAAAAAAAAAACTCTAAAATCCGTGCTAAAGCAAAAATTTTGAACCCAGATGCCACGTGGATATTTGGGTGAATTTGATTCAAGATTAATTTTCGAGCGAGAAACCAGCATGAATGTTTCAAATATCTTTTCCTCACCCCCGCCCCTTCACAATATTTAGGTAAGTAGGTCTCCTTTTTTTTATAAAACGATCATAAAAAAATTTATCACTTCAAGGCTCCATATTCAGAAATATTCTGTATATTGGTGACACATGATCACATGATAGGCAAGGCATCTCACCGAATTCACCTCGTTCTTTCATACCCCCTCCCATCCCCTCCCCTTCCCTCCCCTCCCCTCACAATAGAATTTTTCGGCTTCTTCGCCCCTTTTTTTGACAATAATACTCAACACACGAGCGTGAAGTGGGCCATAGCTTCGGTCAAAAATTATAAAAACTTGTTGGGGAGGAGGTGAGGTAAAATGAGAATTCTTCAAATGTTTTGTAAAAAATTGCTTTTGATGATCATTCTTTGAACATAAATTTGACGTTAACTTTATAATATTTTGGGGCAGATCTGTATTGATCATGTTTGTGTTGTTTTCGTATAGAATAAAATTCTCAGAGCATAAAATGTGAAGTCTACGTATCTCGTATTTCTCGCTGTTTTGTGAATACGTTTCTTTATTTTTTCAGTATTGAACTATGAAAATCACCTAAAAAGTTTTCATTGCCAAAAAATGAGATGGAAAACTCTATTCAGAATAAAAAGTATGAGAGAGAGGTGAAAAATTGAGAAAATTAGCACATACGAAGTAGAGAAAAAATGTCACAATTGTACCTACAGAAAAGGGGATCTCAAAGTTTCAAAAATTACGAAATTCAAAAAATAATTTTTTGAGTTTTCAATTCGAGTGTCAGGATTTTTTAACCTACTTAATTGCGATAGGGAATCGCCCATTGTGAGTTGTGACGATATTATCTACCACTCTTCCTTCCACGTGACAAATTACTCGCCAGCAACGACACGAATTTCAAAATTAAAAGCCATAAATTCTGGAAAAAAGGTTGATAATTAACGTTAAGAAACCATCATTGGATGGAAAAAGAAAGAAAATCAAAATCGAGTAATTGTAGGTTTTTATTAAACGGCCATTAAAGCACGATTTTCCATAATAATTTATACGTCGAAGAATTCGTTGGTAAAATCATAACAATAAAAAACTATCGGTAAATTTCTCCAAGTTGCGACAAAAGTGACGCTTCCTCGCCCACTTAATTGCTGGGTTTCAACGCTCTGTGTAGAGAATTTTCCCACAGCACGCGACCTCGATGACGACGAGCGGTGATTTTTCCTTCGGTGTATTATTTTCTCGTGCTTCGTTAAAATTATAAAAAATAATAAATGCTCGTTTAATTGAATATAATTATCGGTGTATATTTTTTTCAATGAATTGCGACCATGATGAATTTCAAGAAAATCTATATTCTCGTCGAATTTTCGAACAAGTTCGTAGGGTTACCTGAGCATTGCAATGGTATATCTCATAAGCCAACTACATGGCAATCGTATTAAGCACTTTTTACCAATAGTCTGTGTATTCGATAAGAAGACAACCGAATTACTCTTCTGGGATTAATGTCATGAATATTCAAAAACTATACCCTACCACGACGACGAGGCGCAGCGGTTACCTCGCTTTACATAATTCTCACACAAAACACCTCATATTGAATTCCAGCATCATTTTAATCCCTTTTAATCGCATTTTCATTATTCAAACCAACTAGCAGAGAATTTCAATGTACCGATTCCGTCTTCTTCGGCATTATTGCGCCAAAATAGAAAAATAAAGCTGAAAAATCCAACGCCACCGTCATCAGCATCGCCACCGCCGCCGCCACCGCCGAATACGACACCATAAATTATTCGTCGCTTTTCTACCTCTCCCCTCCCCCCTTCACTGTGTCTAAAAACCACGCGCGTATCCAAATACCCACACAGGGTCGGTCTCGTCGTCGGTTGCTCGAATTAACACATACCCACCGGCTACCATCTCCCCTCGGTTACGAATAACTTGTATAAATATTTAATCGAAAATCAACTACGTGCTAGTGAAATTTGCATAAAGCTACGAAAAACGCCAACCACAGATGGACTGTCTCGTATTAATGGATTAAAAATCAAGATACCAAGATTATGCCCGCGTTATATAATTTCAAAAGGCTCTCGAAATTTATATGCTTCTGTGATTTCGTATCGTACTGTTAGTGTTTTAGGTATATCGACTCGCTGTTAAGATAATCATAGCGAATGAGGGTTGATGTAGTTTAATTTTCAAACGTCTTTTGAATTCAAACAAAACATGGTAGGTACTTTGAGAATAATAATACTCGTATTACGAATTCTATGGCCAATTTATGAGTTGCATTTGAAATGGGGTATAGGATCAGTTATTTCATCTTTTGCAAAAAATATTACATACTCTGAATTTTTTCAGTCAGATTTTTCTCAATAATGAGTACGATACTTTCTTATAAGTGCCCATAGTAAGTTACACAAGCGATAAGTGGGTAGATCTCACTCCCATCCCTTGGGGAGAACTTTTGGATTGATGAGGATGGTACTTATTTTGCAGCTTCAGTGTTTTTCATGTGATGCCACCTCCTTAAATAGGTAGTTGAATGTTACCTACGAGAAAATTGTATTCTATTTTATTTTTTAATCCAAATTTCGAAAAAGTGGCACCCACAGCATCAAAAAGTTTGAAAAATTCAAAAAAATTGCGAAAAATTGTTTTAAAAAATTCTCAATTTTTACTTAAAATTCTTTCAAAGTATTTTGGGCTCGAGACAATTGAAGTACAAATAAATCAAAGGAGAGTGTTGAATTCTTCTCAAAATTTTCAAACATTTTGTGAGTGCTTTGACATCTTTAATGCTTAAATCATAATTTCGATCTTACAGAGACCCATTCGGAACTCTTTACGTTCCCCAACATTTTTAAAAACTGAGAAAAATCGCATTATTCGAGGTTTTTTTTGTAAGTATCTCTCATTAATTGGGTTGCAATGCTCCCAAGATTTGGAAGATAGGTATTTCATTCATTTTTTTGAACATTTTTCAGCAGTTCTGACTGATTCAATTCCAAAACTACGTAGATATCCATTAGAAATGAACCTTGAGAGCTAATTCTGGCCCCAAAAAAAGCCCATGAGAGGAAGGTTGTGAGCCTCAACATTTTAGAAACCTTGGGTATAAATTTGTGGATTTTTTACTGTCAAAATACAGTTGATGAAAAATTTGAATAAATGTCGATGAGTATGAATCTATTAAGATTAATTGACTGAAGGCAACACGGACATATGCGATTATACTTGCTTCAAGATGACAGGAAACCTCCTCGGAGAATATAGAATTAAACTTACATCAAAATGTTATACGTGCATATTCAAAGTGAAACCCTGGGGGAGCACGAGATATGCGTATTAAAGGTAGCTTCGTCGCTACTGCAGCCAACAGTTCATTTCATATACGCACACTGTATTCGTTTCGCATTTCGAGTAAATTAACACAGCTCGTCGAAAGAGTAGGTCTAGGTACATTTCTGGAATATCGATCACATGCATGCACAAGCACATGTAAAGCAGCATGAGCACTGAGCAGCACCCTAAGGAGAAAGATAGGGATTGGGTGCTGCTGTTTGAAGCTGAAGAAACTTACAAAGATGCGTATTCACATAAACGAGTAGGTAGGTAGACGCAGGTACTCTACCTGTGTATGTACTTGTGCATGTGGATCTCCAACCAGGCGAACGAATTCAAATTGCGTCTGAACTTGTTTTATAAAGTAGATAAACTAATAAAAATTTATTTTTTTTAACGACTTGCATACACACAAAGCCTGGCGTATAGTACAATTCATTGAACTTAGTCACGCTTAGCGCGGCGTTATTTGTTCACGCAACACCCGTTTTAATAACGTAACGATAACGCTGCCGAGGACCGAGCGGAGAGTGAGGGTTTACTCATTGTTAGAAATAACCGCACAAGTGTGTCCCTTTTTCGATTCGAAATAGCGTGCTATGTCGATATCAGAAAAGTAACATTCCACTACCCTTCGCTACACTTTTATAAATAATATTCATCCATCATCCCGAGACTCTCCTATGTATTGTAACCTACTGTATAATTATGTCAACCGTAACTTTTACTTGGGCTTTCTTTTGTTGCGAGTATTTTTTTTTCTTTTTTTCAAACTCGAATGCTTCGCTGGCTCGACGACTACGACGACGACGACGAGTATTCTCGATTTATGTGGAAATTTTATTCCGCCTGATGCGAAGGTATACAGTGTTGTAAAAGAGGTGTCTATGCCTACTGATCGAAGCAACTTTTTCCTCTTCTTTTTTTTAGTAATAAATAAGACGTTATCACGAAATGTTTCAATATTTTATGAATGTTAGATAAAACATCCATCGTCAGCTTTTCAAAGTAATTTTTTATTCTGTAAAAGAAATCTTACATGTTTATAAACGATTTCTGATTTATTCCAAAATAACAGTAGGTATTGCATTAAAACAGTGTTGTTTGTGCCTATAATTAGGGTTTCGGGACCCGTCCCCCTTTCCCCTCCTATCAAACTCTGGTGAAGTTACAGAAATTATACTCTTGTACATATAGCTCATTTTAAGTGGATGGAGAGTTTCGTTCGTTCTCAGCAGTGATCATGACTAAGAACAAAATCTTCTCTCATTATTTTGAAGCTTTGTGAACTGACCTGAGGGCAAGGGCTTTACTCAGAGAGGTTAAAGTTCGAATAAGGTAAAAGGTAGAAGTGATTGAAAGACCAAAAAATGAGTTTGATAGGACGAGATTTTTGGTCTCCAAGCTTCTAGCCTCCACGAAATTGAGGATAGTCGTAATTCTTTGGCAAAACTTCAGTTGAGGAAGAAGTCCAGTACTTTTGATTTGGATCAAGGAAAAGGAGGTAGTTATGAGAGATATTGAAATGGCTTGAAGAAGTAGACACTCAATTGATAGGTTGTTTTACCCCCAATTTTATACTGATATGAAAGATTTGCCTGATGAAATTCTTATTGATTTTGAATTTTTGTGCACTAATAAGCACCCTCCCCTCCCTTCACGTAAATTGGTAAATAACTCTTATTCAATTATCTACCCATTTTCACTTTTCTTAACATACCTACTCTTATTCATTTAGAAAAATAATAAAACATTATAATTATGTTGAAATGTGCCAAATTTCAGAAAAAGAAGAGAACTTCAGGAGGCCTAAAATTTTTGAAGGGAACGATTCTTTTGAAATGGTTTAAAAATCTAGGGGAGAAAACTGAAAATTAGGGCTGTAATAATTTCTTAATCGATTTTTGATGGAAAATGATGAAAGGAAAAATTGAAAATATTCATAAGTAGGTAATATTATTTTGAAATAAATTTTTGAATTTTTCGAAATTGAGTTCAATTTTTGGGTTCTGTGGAAAGAATTTTTATTTCGAAAATTCGTGAAAATTGAGGGGGACTGAAGGGCTCTGGAGAGGCGTAGGTGGGTGTAGCAGAAAATCTGAGGTCATATTCGTGCTCAGCAGTATCGAATCATATGAAAACGACACCAATGACATTAAAATAACTATATTTCAAAAATCGTGAAAATTGAGGGGGGTTGAGGGGCTCTGGAGAGGGGTAGGTGAGTGTAGCAGAAAATCTGAGGTCATATTCGTGCTCAGTGGTATCGAATCATATGAAAACGATACCCTACTCATTGATAGTTATTTTTTTCAAAATTGCCATTTCACCCCCCACCCCCCTACGATACATTATTCCAAGTTTTCACCACGGCGCACCAAAGCAAAAATTTCTAATATAGTATATGATGTTTGGAGGCCAAAAATACATCCAAAGAACGTGTTTACAAAATTGTACTTCGCAATCTTGATTGTTAATAGGCATAAAAAAATGGAAAAAACGCCATTTTGAGGGGTAAATATGAGGGGAGGGGGTTGAAAATTTTTGTGGGGATACCTATCAAGGATATACATAACCTCCAGAAAAATTTTCGAAATCGGTTGAAATGGGGCTGAGAAAAGTGTTACTGAAATTTCAATAAAGGGGGGTTCCGCAAAAAGGGGAGGTGGTGTGGATCTGAAATTTTTCACGGGTTAGTTTCTCGATGGTACCCACTTTCAATGCTGATATCAACCCGAACGCTCTCGGGGCACATTTCACCCCTCTTATGCGCCGATAGCCCTTTTGTGTTTTTTAGAAAAGCCCTCACATTTGAATGGTTCCTGCTCCACCCCCCTTGGGGGTAGAAGGAAAGTTGATGTATCATTAGATCGGAAATTTGACGTAGATTCTTTTATCTAACCACATATTTTTCGCTAAAATGCAATGCGGGGGAGAAAATTGCAAAAAACTGGTTTTGGGGGCTTAGATCCACAATAGGGGAGAACGCTCACCAGGGACGACCGGGGACTCATCGGATTCGTGTTCAGTACAAAAAAATGGACCAGTATACCAAAATTCAGCTTTCTACCTCACTTTTCCCAATGACCCTTTTTTTTCATCTAATTTTCCTGGACTAAAAAACATCCTAAAAAGAGTTGACGACCAAACTTTATGGAGTATTGAAGTTTTATTTTAATTTTTTCTGGAAATTTTTCGAAAAACTGGAAAATTTGAACATTTTTTTGTAAGCTGTAGAAATTCTCTGAAAGCCTCAGAATCGCTGTGCAAACTTCAGCTCTTCACTTCAATTATTATATCAAATGTTGATATTTTTTTGTGGAAATGGTCTTTTAAATTTTTAAGAATTAGCTAAAAATCTTCAAGTGCTATTCAGCACTTGAAATTTGAACTTGTGATGCTTTCAAAGATGCTCTTTAACCTGATTTTTCTTGACCCTGTCAAAAGATTTTCTGCCTATTGGAATCGCTTCTTTCTGAGAGCATTCAACAGCGCTATTTTTTTCGTGGTTGAGATTCTTCAGCTCAAATGCATCAATTTTCTTCCTTTTGTCAAAGATGTTAACTTCAATGTGAAGACTTTCTTCAACATCGTTGATTTGACCAAATTATTCTTTCTGTTTCAGGTCATTGCTGGTAACGAGAACACATATTTAGAAGCAAAACGTCATCTAGATCCTCCAATATGGGCAAGTCGGATCCGTTTTGTGCCCTACAGTTACCATCGACGAACCGTATGCATGCGAGTGGAAGTGTACGGTTGCCCATGGAGTGGTTAGTATCCCATAATTATATGTAGCTTTTCATCCACGTTTCGAGTTACTTGTATCCCATTCACGATTTTTGTGGCGTTTAAAAATCAAGAATCTTGACTTTGTGGCCTTACGCGTAAAAGATATTCAAAAAAAAATCCAACTTTCGACTTATACCAAGCTGAAGCCGACTGATCCAATTATACCACCACAATGTACGTAGTCCACGTGCAAAAAGTCTGAAAAAAAAACGCAACGTCGGCTGCCATTTGCACACACGTCTAGTTACGCGAATATGGGCTTGTAGTCCGCTTAGAAACCCTTTTCGCTTCAATCAAACTGCCACTTAAAGGCATCTCGGCTAGTCATAACAACCCACCACATAACCCTTATAGTTTATAATCGAGTAAAAACTTACAAAATGTAATATTCTCGCAATTGTGTAACTTTCGCAGACGGTATTGTAAGTTATTCGATGCCGCAAGGCGATAAACGCGGAGACTGGGAATTTTACGACGCAACTTATGATGGTTATTGGAACGAAGAACTGCAACGTGGCTTGGGACAATTGACCGATGGCAAAGTGGGCCCGGAGAATTTCAAAATGAGTTATTACGATTACGAAAAAAGTAAGCATCGAGTTTTGTGACGAATCGCATAAATGTGTAGAACAATCTTGATTCATTTTATTTTTTCCCCAGGTCAAGGATGGGTTGGCTGGAACAACGATACGAGAAACGGACAACCAGTTGAGATCAAATTCGAATTCGATCGCGTACGCGAATTCACATTTGTGCATATCTTCACCAACAATCAATTCTCCAAAGACGTACAGGTGAGTTGGCATTTTTTTTAATTATTTTTTTTTCGCTACGTAGGCAAACCTTATTCAAGGCCCCATTCACCTAGATCGAGATAACCCATCATCCCTGAGACAGAGACTGTGCTAGAATTGAAAAATGATCCTCGTCAGATCATATACTACGACAACCCCCTTAATCAATTTCACCACATTGTAAAAGTGGCACCTATATACTGTGTCTACTTACCCTCGTTGAGAAAAGAAAAAACTTTTGCACGGATCCCTTTCCTTATGTAAATTACGAGGCCTGAGATCGCTGGTACTTGGTCGTGAAAAGAAGTGCTATTTTAATCTATCCGGCGAATTCGCATTGTTAACGAAGCACGTACCATCAAAGCGCAACAAGAGGGCGGTGGAGGGGAAAGCTAAAGTGTGTAACGTATATACATAATACACGTTAAGAACACGCTATAGTATCTCTTATGTAGCATAGCTTCTGTACTCTCTCGTTAACCGGCTTCTCGTTAAAAATACACTGCAACGAGAAGGGACTGATAAGCCACGTTCCTTCGAGGGACCTTTATTAGTTTATAGTATACGAGTTATACTCTCTCTCTGTATATAGTGTATAGTGAGAGAAGTACGTATAGAGAGTACACGAATGGCTCCGTGTAAAAACACACACAGCAATGGGAAAGGGACGAGGAACGAGGGACGTTTGGCAAATACATAATACTGTACGCAGCTTTGCATCTCTCCGAGGGATTTCGACCCGAATATTACATTAATATCGCGCCGTATATCTTGGTGCCGCCGAACGCTTAATGTCGAAGCCGAATGTGTTATTAATTTCTACTTTATTCGTGCAGATTTCATCGATAGACGTATGTTTACGAAATTTACATATTCATCGTTGCCATATATTTTACTGCTTTATCGTTAATATATCGAACGTGGATTATGCTGAGTAATTTTTTTCTCTTTTTTTTACAAATCTGTATCGGCCTGAAAATACCTACTCGTATATAGTACTGTATCTCTATTCATCTTCATCTTTTCTGCTAATGAAGGTAAAAAACGTCGCGATGGCAGATTTTAAAATGGAAAAATATCAACGTTTGTTTTCCCAGGGCATTCGAGTAAAAAAAAAATGGAATAAATCCTTTGCAAAAGTTGATTCTCGAATGTATTACTTCTAAAGGGAAGACGAGCCTTATAATTTATGAACGTTTTTCTATCGTAAATGCAGCTTACGACTGCCTATTGCTGGGTTGACGTTATGTGCCTTTAGGTAGGTATCCTCAGTGATCCTCTATCCCTTCACTTGTCTTTTTCAAAATGGGACCAAAAAATCAACCTCTGAAAGAAGATGTGGGCCTAATTTTGGTCAGTTTTATTCAAACAAAAACAAACATACATTTGAATAGATCGACCACTCCTTATGACTGAAATAGAAAATGAAACAATTGAACCAAAACGAAATTCGCTCTCATCTTGGCCACACAAAAACAATGAAAAACAATTGATAATTTCGAACATGATTGATCATCATACTTTATACGAGATCAATAATCAGAAACAGGTCGATTTTTCAGGCTCGATTACTTGATCGATTTTTTAATCATGATAGATTTCTGATCTGGAGCCCTGGAGTTTTTGTCCTATATGTCTTTGTCTATTTTCAAGACTGAATTTGATCTTTCATTTTGGATATAATTGATCATATTGGATTGAAAATCGCGAATAAATAGATTTTTGATCGAAGGGTCTAGTAAGTCATTTTTCGTAAATTACTGGTAATTTTTAGCAAATTAATGGTTATTTTTTGGTAAATTACTCGTAATTTTTGGTGAATTTCTAGTAATTTTTGGTATTGAGGGTATGGTAATTTACGGGTAATTTTTTGGTAAATAACTGGTATTTTTTGGTTAATTTACTCGTAATTTTCTGGTAAACTACTGGTAATTTCCTGGTGAATTACTGGTAATTTCCTGGTGAATTACTGGTAATTTCCTGGTGAATTACTGGTAATTTCCTGGTAATTTCCTGGTGAATTACTGGTAATTTCCTGGTGAATTACTGGTAATTTCCTGGTAAATTACTGGTAGTTTCCTGGTAAATTACTGGTAGTTTCCTGGTAAATTACTGGTAATTTCCTGGTAAATTACTGGTAATTGCCTGGTAAATTCCTGGTAATTGCCTGGTAAATTCCTGGTAATTTTCTGGTAAATTACTGGTAATTTTCTGGTAAATTACTGGTAATTTTTTGGCAAATTACTGGTAATTACTGGTAAATTACTGGTAATTAGATATCATTCCTGAAGCTGGAGAAATATTTTGGAACATAGTGGTGCCAATTTTTTGATCGTTATTGCAAATTTTTTTAAAAAACGAAAAAATTTCATGAGTTTTTAGGTTACCTATTATTTTCGATCTTTTGAAATTTGCAATGATGGCCAAAAAATTGGCACCACTGCGTTCCAAAATAGTTTTCCAGCTTCAGGAATGATATCTATCAATATTTTTGCTCAATTAATGCTAATTACAGTACATATTTCCGAATGTTCAAAACTCGAATTTGTCCAAAAATAGGTACGCGGTTTTTAAATTTGCAACTGCTTAGTAAAAACCTTATAATTGGTCTTAGATTTTGACGATAATAGCATAGATCGTCACAGAATCTCAAATACTTTCATTTGGTACTGCGGCATTTTCCCCAAAATTCGAAAATTCTCTCCCTTTGAGAACCGATATCTCCCCTCTAAGGTCACTTTGTGGGCTGAAATTTTTTGTAGGTAACTTTCAACTCAGAATGAAAGTCTCTGCTGAGTTTGGTCAAAATCCGCCGACTTTTTTGTGGTGATCCACCCTAACTATAGGTTGGTAGAATGTTTAAAAAATTGTATGTTTCTATTTAACATTTCTCTTGGGAAAATTAAGAAATGACCACTAGGAGGGAAAATTGTTTTAAAAATGTCTTGCTCGCACTTTTTACGTCTACACTCACTCATCACAAATAGGTAGGTACCTATTTTTCTTTTAATAATTTCTCGAAGCATAAGTTTCTTTCTAAAAAAAAAATAATAATAAAATCATCGAACTCTGAAATCATTGTACGTACATAGATTCCTTTTTTACCTTGAGAATTTTCATTCTAATCATCAGCAACATCACGAATTATAAACCACCGTAATTACTTTCGAGAACTTCTTTTCATTCAAAGAACTTCTTATTTTAAAAATGTACACAGTTCCCTTTCCATTCTATATTGGTGTGTAATACAATTGAGGTACCTATAGAAAAAGAAATTACATAAATGACGAGTATAGTTCTCGTTCCTGAAGCAGAAGTCAAAGTTACCCCAATGCACAACCCACGCGAAACAGTACCAGTGGTCACCAATGGTAATGTATGGTAGACCAGTGGTACTTCACTGGTACCACTGGTATCGAAAATCACCACTGGTATACTAAGTGGTTTTTACCAGTCGTATATTTTCACCACTGGTACCAGTGGTATTGCTATTGGTGATACCATTGGTACCAGTGGTGAAAATATGCCACTGGTAAAAACCACTTATTATTCCACTGGTGATTTTCAACAGGGATCGCGGAGCGGAGTGGAGGTGGAGGGTAGGAGCCCCCGGAGGGTACCTGTTTTTGGACTTGCTCCGGGAGCCGGAGGTGGAGGTGGAGGCACTTACAAAAAAAACCCGGAGCCGGAGGTATTTTTTTTCAAATAGCCGGAGGGGAAGGCTCTAACCCCCCCTCCCTCCACGACCTCCGGAGGCGGAGGTGGAGGGCAGAAGCCCCCCGGAGGGTACCCTTTTTTGGCCTTGCTCTGGGAGCCGGAGCCGGTGCAAGAGGTATTTGAAATTTTTCAAGTGGAGCCGGAGGTGGAGGTGGAGGTACTTATAAAAAAGCTCCGGAGCTGGAGGTATTTTTTTTTCAAATTTGGGAGCCGGAGCTGGAGGTGGAGGCACTGACCCCCCTCCCTCCATGATCCCTGATTTTCGGTACCAGTGGGTACCAGTGAAGTATTAACTAGTCTACCATACATTACGAGTCTGGTGTCTGGTGATATTGGTATTTATCATGCTGGATATTTCCAATGTAATTAATGAGAAACAGAAAAATTTAGAAAGGGAATAAATCAAATGCATATTCACAAAGCCCCTAATCATACTTCAAGAAATTTCTTTCAAATTTAAAATTTAGGATAATAAAAAAAATTGTATGTTTTAAAGTGATTTTTTTTATGTAACACATGCGATTTTTTGTAATGAAGTAAAAAAATTACCTACCGACCTTCAAAATTTGGCCTCATATTCGAAAAATTTAATTACGTGTACACTGTACAGGCAGTTTTTATTTGGTAAAATCATCTAACTTGAAATTTTTATTAAGTCCAGAATGCTGAAAAGCGCATATAAACGCTTTAAACACATAATTACTTCAACTTCTCCAGTGGCTCAATGGGTAAGGCAGGTGACTACAGAACTAGGGGATCTGGGTTCGAATCCTCCCTCAGGCATAAAATTTTTTTTAACGTTTTAAATTTTTTTAGGAAGAATCCTTTGTGATAGGAGGGTCTGCAATGAAAAACAATACCCGGGTTGCCGTAAATATATTTTCAAAACAATTCGCAATCCAAAAAATGGTGACATTACCAATGGTGATATTACCATTGGTAACCAGTGGTAACCAGTGGAAATGTCACCAGTGGTTCTTGACGAAAGTACCAGTGGTAATATCCTTTGGTAAATACCACTGGTACTGTTTCGCGTGGGAATACACTAGGTAGCAGCGTTTAATTTCCGCATAATTTCGAATTTATTTAAAAAAAAAAAAAAAAAATAGCGGAGAAATTGAAATTTGTACGAAATACTTGAAGAAAACGACCGAAAGCATTTTTCGATACCTACCGTTCAATTTAAGTATAAAAATCAAGCACACGTTCATTGGCGAAAAATTATGCGCCGATATAGAATACGAAATAAAGAACGAATATCGATGAAAAGAATTTAGCCTAATTTTGAAACGACTGCGATATAGAACATTCTCCTTTGAAAATTTACCGTTTTTATGAGTCAATTTAGGTAGAAAATTTGACTTTGGTAATAACGTTCAATCAAGTATTACAAATTTTATCGAGTATATTCCAACGAGCAGGCTTCTTTTAACATCAAAAAGCTTGTACTCGTAGGCTACCTGCTTACGTCTTCGATAATCGTGGGAGTAATCGAAAGAGGTTTATTAAGACTAACGACGAATGTACAGGGTGGTTCAAAAATAGTACCTAACTAGGGAATCTTATTAATTTTGAACTGATATTTTTCTATTTGAACATGTAACCAAACTAAATCAAAAGATCATGTCCAAAGCTAAGTTTTCCATAATCAAATTTTGAAAAGTTAAAGTTCGTTTTTAGATTTTTGGTGAATTTTTAAAAATTATAAAAATTATAAAAAACTGTTTATGCTGATTTTTTGACTTCTTGATAATTTTTTTTCGCTCCCTCTTCCCATACTCCGAAAACTACCACCATTCTAGGGGCTCTGTGTCTAAAATAGGCTGAGTAGAAGAGATTTTACGAATTTCCATCTGTAGAAAAAAGTCACAGCAAGGCATGGACAGGGTGGGCATTCACTCAGAAAGGTAAAAGTTTCACATTACGAAAGCGCAGGTAAAGTTGCAATGAAATGCAACGAAAAGAAAACAACTATACAAAGGAAAAATATACTTAATACTCGTGGTTTAAATTCTAAATAATACGGCAAAGTAGTGCAAATATACAGTTGACTTTTACGATGAATGTTTTTTCGCGCTTGTTAGGTCGGCTTAAATTCTTTAATTAATATTTTATTGTGTTGTTTTAAAACGCGGAACAATTTTTAATTAATTTTTTCGAGTTTGCTGTAAGTTCCTCCGAATGAAAAATATAAAAGAAGAAGAAAATAACGGAGATGTTTTATATTTTGTCGGAAATAATTGAGAACGAAGCGTCTTAATATTTTGCTTCGTTTTCTCGCTCTTTCTTAAATTAAGCGTTATTTGAAATCTCAAAGCTGAATTTTAATTCTTATACGCCGCCGGTTAAACGTCAAACGAGAGGGGTTGAAGAAAGGCTAGGTACATGGGGCAGCGCTGGCTGATTTGGACACTTTACTTTTGCCTCGAATCATTTAGCTAAGATTGATGATTTTGATTATTTCTCCGGAATTTATCGCGATGTTCTCGTTTTTTTTCTTTTCCACTCATTTTTATCAAGTTTTATATTCAATGGGTTACCATACCCTTTTCTTATTGTTTTAATGCAGATTTTCTCTCTTTTTTTTAAATGAATTTTTTTCGTAGTTAATTTTATTTGCCGAGAATGGATTCAATTTTAAATTTTTCAGTCTTTAATATGTAAGCTTTTTCGCTCATTTTTCGGCTGTTTGTCTTCGGGCGTTGTTTATGTCTATAAATATCCAGTGTTTAATTTTAATATCGTCATTTTTTTCTCTCTCGAACAACGGTATTATAAGCTTCAGGGCGCGAATAGTGGAAGGATAAAAAGTTTTAAAATTCGTTTCTTTTACAACTTTTCATCGTTGATAACAAAACGAGCCTTTTTATCCGCTCAAAGTGCTATATTCGTAGAGGAAAGCTGTCGTATTGGTGAAATTTTTGCGGAAAAAATACGTCCAAATATTAAAAAATATTTTCATTAAAAAAGGAAAAACACTTCTGAGGAAACAAAACTAATCTTCTTCGGTTTATTAAAAGCGTATACCAGTGTTGTACCGAGTTATCTAAGATAAAAGCAAAATGAGAGACGATGTCGTATTTATAGTAGGTAGGTATTTTTTTTTTCTTACTCGAATAATGGAATTCATCGATGGGAAAGATAATTATGAATTTCGATACAAAGCGACGAAGAGAGTGAAAGAAAAAAAAAAGTTGAAATAGATGAAAAGATGTCGTTGCTTAACGACGACTTCACATCGATGAGTAAATTCCATAGCTTTATATTCTTTTTAATCTTCGAAATGAAATTAATTCACGATATCGAGAAGCTTTTTTCAACGAACTTGCCAAGAATTTCAAAATACACAGAAGTGTGTTCGATGAATAGAATTATATTAATTTTGAATCGAATGACGCCTCGTTTTTCTAATTAATATACTTAACCTACTCGACAAATTCAGCTTAATGAGAAGTATTTCCTCGTGGTACGTTTTTCAAATATAGATATGGATTTTTTTTCTCGCTTATTTTTGTGCATTTCTCGAGTGGGGATTCTTGTTACGTGAACTGTATCAATTTTTAACGTAAAAATTCTCTCAAAGAGTTGAAGGAAAAATATATGTATTTTAAAAAGAAACCACGAGCACGAATCTTGTGGGAGAGAAGTGATACGTGTAGGAGGTTTTTTCAAAGTGCGGTTTTTTCCACCTAAGGAGAAAGAGTCACGTAATGATGGAAGTCTAAATTCACTCGAGTGAGTGTACAAAAAAAAGTTATTTCCAAGGTTTAAATTAAATTTACAAAAAGCGAATGTTTAAATGCATATTTCTCACAGAAATGGGAATATAAGCCGTCAAGAATACATTTCCCTCGGTATACTGGGAGGCATTTTCAACCAAAAAAAAAAAAAGAATTGCAAAAGAAAAAAAAGCATGACATTAACTTACGAGGGAAAAAGAGAAAGTATTGCTTCTCGGGAATTTATTTGAGAAACGCGAAAGTGATATTTTTTTCGATTATTGAATATCTTAGCAGGTTCCCCATTATCCACGTGTGTGTGTGTGTGTAAATAGGGGAGGAAAAAAATACAAGGTGTCCCATTAAGTGGTACTCTGCAATTTTTAACTGTAATCGAGACCGTCAGGTAAGGTAACATACACTTGATACGAACGAGCAGAATATTTTTAAAAAATGAATGGTCCTTAAAGTTTAAAATATTTGTATTGTTCGTAGTATGAAGATTTTTGCCTTTTATTTTTACTAAAATTTAAAGCCAAGATAAACCGTTTTAATATAGGACACTCTGTAGATGCTGGGTAGGTAGGTACCTATTCTCTCGAATACGTGAATAGAACAAAAGGGTAAAATTAATTTACGAATGCTTCGTGCAAAAGAAATTTTCGCTGACGTAAATTAAACGATGACCCGCTAATTAGGTTTTTAGGCTTTTAGAGTGAAAACTTGTGCGGTAATTCTCGCGGGCAGCAATCGTACAACAAAATGTACTTAACTGTTGAAATTATGACACATCAATTATCCAATTTTCGCACTCGGTTAATAGAGTTATTAATCTGTTTAGTGAGTGGAAAATAACGTACGAGAAAGACGTATAGGTAAAGAGAGAGACCACCAACGATGAAAATTTCTAATACCCATGATTTGCTTTATCACCGCGTAGATATCTTCCTTTTTCACATCTAAACTGTACGGTAAAAATTTAACTAATATAAATTTACAAAAGCTGGTATAAATTTCTGCTCGTTTCTCTCTCTCTAGAGATTAACCCTAAAAAAGAACTAAGAATTTGGTAATATTTCAAAGCTAAATCTACCTTCGCATGTTTGTACGTCTACGTATACTACACCTGTAGGTATAAATCTTGTATTTCGTAAAAAGCAACAAACGATATTGTGTGCGATTGTAAGCTCAGCTATTTTTTTCTTTCTGATTACAAATCTCGAGTGCCCGTAGTCCAATTTGTTTCATTTGCCCGTGTCACTTTCAATTTTACAAGTACTTTGTATTTCGCGTGAAACGTTTTTTCTGCGTTGTTTTTTCAAATGGTGGTGATTTTTTTGCACGAATTAAACTAACTCGCCTGATTTGGCGAAATACTCGTTTCAATGAAAAGTGACAGGGTTACGAGCCACTGAGTCAGTGTGTTTTGTTGATCCTGTATAGTGTAGATAGATATATGTACTACGTAAGCTTACGTATATATATTTACGTTTTTTTTTTGTTTTGGAAATTTTCTCGTGTTATGAAATTTTAAAATTTAATTCAATTTTTATCCCGTTGCAAAATTGAATTTATACGAATAGAGTTTCGCTTCTTTTCTTTTTAAACGATAAATCATATCTAATTTACGAGTGTTTCCATAATTCATGTATGAAAATAAAACGAGATGAGTGTAATTTTTTCTTCTTATGCTAATCCCGAGAAACGGAAAAATTTTTGAATCAATTTCAGGGGCCAAAAAATTACATAAGAAGTTGATTAAGTGAAGCTTTGAAGTTGTTAGGAAAGCAAACAGCTCCAAAATACAAGCTAGGTATTGATAATCCATTTGCTTTCAATTAGCATAAAAAACATTGAAAAATAAACTTTACCAAGTTGTAGTTGTTTTTTTACACTTTTTGGTACCTATTCTACAGGCTCCCAAAATTGTATTTATTCAGAATGGTAAATATTTAGCCAGTTTGTTTTATTCATCGCCCATTTCTGTTATTTTTGGACTTTTTATACTTACATATATCTACCTCTGGGAATCTCAAAATTTTTCATCTCAACTCTTCTGGCACAATTTGATTTTAGAAAAATCGTATTCTTGATTTTGAATTTTTATATTTTGTACCTTCTCATGATAAAGAAATGGCAAAAAAATGGTGGCTATTTTTGAAGGGAAAGGAGAGGGTGCGGGGAAAGGGAATGAGGAAGAGAAATTTGAAAATCACAAACATGAAGGGAAGAAAAACAGCAAATGACTTTTCCTCCGGCAATTTAGAGGTCAATTTTTCATTCCTGGCGCAGAACCCGCTCATCGTTTCGATCGGAATATCTCGAAATACTTTTCCTAATTTTGAACGTTTAGCTTGCCATAATGCAGGAATAGCAAAAAATTATGTTTGAAGAGAGAAAAGGAAGAAGAGGAAAGGGAAGAAGGAGGAAGGGAAGAATGAACTTGTAGATCACTCTTCCAAACGTGAGTGGAAGAAGAACGAATGACTTTTTCGCTTTCTCAGGTAGGTACTCACTCGATTTGAAGTCATATGAAGTTCAATTTTTCATTCCTGGCGCAGAATCCGCTTACCTCCTTTCCAATCAAAATTTCTCGGAATAGACCTACTTTTCTTATTTTTCAACGTTTAACTACCTTGCCATAATACAGAAATAGCATAAAATAAATTATTGAAGAGGAGGAAGAGGAGAAGAGACTTGAAGATCACTTTTTCAAACGGGAGTGGAAGAAGTGCAAATGATTTTTTTTGCTTCCTTACTCGATTTGAAGCCATTATAAAGTTCATTTTTTTCACTCCTGGCGCAAAACCCGCTTACCTGTCCAATCAAAATTTCTCATCAAAACTCACAAATCATGAATCTTGCCACTTACACTGGAATAGCAAAAATATAGTAAGGGGAAGAAGAGCAAATGACCCTCCTGACCTCTTCTGTCTAGGTCCACTGTAAGGAAATTGAGAGGTCAATTTTTCATTCCTGGCGCAGAACCCGCCAAAGCACATTCCAGTCGAAATATCCCATCACAGGAGTTCAGACTCTGGTAAACTAAAACCTTCTATTTATGGTACACTTTTCTCGATTTCTAAACGTACCTTGCCCAATATACACGAATAGGAAAAACATTATTGTTGAAGGAATGAAAGAAGAACAGAAGATAGAAAAAATCTCATACGTCAAATTACCAATTCGAAGATTACCTACATTTTTGAATATAAGGGAAGAATGACAAGCAGAAGTTCACTTTTGGCCCTTCTAGAGAAATTTGAAGTTCCTGAAGAGGATTGAGTTCAACTTTTGATTTCATATCGATTGATTTCTGTTTAAAATTTTTTCTTTTTCATCTCTCTCAATCCCCTTCAGAAAATTTGACATGCTAGATTGTTGGGTCAAGGTCATTCTAGCTCAAACCCCTTCAATGTAACGTCAAACCAACTTTATAAACACTAAATTGAGACAATTTTATTTCGAAATAAGTATATCAATCAAGACGTTTTTCAAGCCCGCTAAAAAATAAAAATTATAGAAAAATGCGAAACCGACAAATAGCTGGTTTATGAAACACCCTGTACATCGTACTTGTAGGCATAAAAGAAATACGAAAAATACACTAGTCACCATGGTAGACGAAACGAACGGCGAAATTCAACGCCCGAAGATCATTATTTTACACAGCAACCAAAGTTTCCAATAAGAAAATTCCTTTTAACGAATGACTTGCAAAAATTTTTTTAATCAAGATTATTAATTTCGAAACGACGATGTTTTTTTCGCCATCGTCACTTGAACCGAGTCGTTCCGTCTATTAATTTTCGTACAGCGGAGCAGCCTTTGAAAATGGGCTCGTTTTTCGTCTTCGCCATCGCCATCACCAACTGAGGAAAGATGAGGTACGAGTACCTATCCTGGACCTCGCGATAGGGGAGACACGGTGGCAGGGTATAGAGAACTCGTATCCAAGATTAGGCAAAACGACGACGACAACGGAAAGAGAGAAATCTGATTTTCTAGTTTCGCTCGACGACGACGACGCTGCTCGCGTATTTTATTATTATCTGCAATTAATAACGCAACAAAAGGGGAAAATAGAGGAATTTTATCTAAAAGGGATGTTTATAAGGTGGTTTGAACGCGAGCAAAAGCCACCGTAGTAGTAGTCGTCGTGGTGAAAAGGTACGTGTATAGGTGCTTATAAGCGACCGCGTTCTGGCGGCGACTAATAATGGCGTAAATGTCTCTTTTCCTCTTGAATGGCTTTCCAAGTGACTTTGGCTAACCCTGCTCCCGAAAACTACCACTCCGCTCGTTTAGGTATATAGTTTCGCTTAATGTTTCCTCTTTAGTCTTTAGCAACACCCGGACCCATATCGTCGCCTCTTTACCACAACTACGAATTATTATCAAACGATAATCGTCTCGCTATCGCCGCTACAAAGTAGCTAGGCACGCGCACGAATTAAAAATTCAAACCGTTTAGAGTCGTATAATTATCTGATATAAAATTTCGATAGTCGTTAATGTGTCCGAGAATCGCTGCAGTTGTACTTAAGATTTCGGCAATCGCCATCCGCAAAAACCATAAATATGCCCGTGAGGTTTTCACCCTCACTTCCCTGCAGCAATAATACATGTAAGAAGAACTCAAGACGAGCTATAATGCCTAAGCATACTTGCATAGTTGACCCTTACACGAGTCTCTTTTTAGAGTGTTTGTCTACATAATAATAGCTTTCGTTTATGAACTCATTAATGGCTGATGTCGTTTATACGGTCGTTGCTTTAATACTACAACGACACGTTTTCTTTAATCGCAAGTGACCTTGTTGCTTCGTCGCTTCTCTGTAATTCGCCAACCTAATGTAATTTTCAATTTTCTCCAGACAATATTTTCCCAGCTAGTGCCATGTGCTCGCGAACGTACCCACAACGTACCTATACAAATATGGCGAAAAACACTTTGCAGAAGAAAAAAAAACCACTCGAATTGTATCTTTTTCCATTATAAATACATTATTTCACACGTCTATCCACTCTTTCCCCTGAGATCATCAGGCATTCGAATTTAATGAAATAAAATTACTATATATATACGTACGATATATTCCATTTACCATACTCTGGTAGCTTGTGTTGTAGCTACCCCGAACCTAACTCTTCCTGTTCTCGTTGGCTTCTCGCAGCTGCTTCAGTTTTATTATACAAACAACGCAACGTTGAAGGAAATGTCAACGTTTAATTGTTGTCACTTAATAACGAAAATTTTCCAGACAAGCTTGCTTATGTAACCTTTCAAACCGGCTTCATATTGTTATATTAATATACCTTTTCCATTAATTTCTCGTTTCATTATACGTACTCGTAGTCGTACCTACGTATGGCATTTTAATTCGCTATTGTCCATTTTAGAAAAAAAAACATACGCAGAAAAAAATACGAGTACATAAAATAAAACAGACGCGATTAACGAAAGTACCTAATATAGATATACGAAACATTAGTTATGTAGGTAGGTACCTTTTCCCCTAAAATACGATGAGTTCATCGAATCAAAATTCTTTTGAACTTGTTACATAGATACTAGCGGAATTTTTGAAACAAATTTATTTTCATGGGTAAATGCTCTATAGGTATTTTATTTTATTTTTTTTACAACGTTTACTTTGAACGGATTCCTCTCTGTAAAGATTTACTCGTGTTTTTCTACTCACACGAGAGGTGAGCCGAAAGCCTTTTTTTTATGTTTAGACTTGTTTGGTCTGGAAATACATACATATAAGTACTCTCCAATAGAGTAAATCAGAAAAATGTAGTTGAAATGTTGGTTTATTGATACCATTCGACGATAAAAGCTGTTCCAGCATTGGTAGATATTATTGGAAATTTTTTTTCGTGAAAAAAGCGAACGTAGATGCATTTTCAAATGAATTAGTTTCATGGTTGAATACCACCCAGGTACGTAGATACGTATAATATGGGAAATGGGGAAGATTTTTTTTTGAACCTGGCTTAGAACGGGGTAACAGCAGAGAGTAATTTAAAAAGTATGGAAGAGGACGTGATTTTTTTTCGTTCGTGATATTCAATCAGTTATCATAAGGGAAAAGTTCTCTCCTCCTACTCCCCTCCCCCTTCAAAAAAAAGTACATATTTCTAAATTTGAAATAATTTTTTAACTGTGCATGGGACTTTTAAAAAAAGTAGGATCTATGTACATGAAGAGAGTTCGTGACCGAAAGAAATTTGGGGCTCTTATGAACCGAAGGTAGTGTACGCGGACTAGAAAATTTTTTAAATAAAATTCTACCTTATTATGCTGCTGTATTTTTTTTCAAAAATATTTTCATTCAGGCCAGATTTAATTTAAATTTATCATGGAATTTTTACCTTTGAAAATATTATTTATCCATACGGGCAATTTGTAAAAAAAATCACTTCTGAACTGAACGCCTGAAATTTTACTGTAACAGACGTACAGTCTAAAACAGCCAAAAGGGTAGGTATCCTGTAAACATAGACTATTTTTATGGGATCTAAAATTAATTTTGAAGCTCATTATTTGAGTTGAACCATTCCCAATCCCTGCTAATACAGGCACCTCCATCTTCGTCTAAAGGTGAAAAAAAATATGATGATGTATGACATGTCAATTGTTAGGTTTTGGAAACACTGAGTCCAAATTTCAACTCAGTTTTTCAGTTTGACTTTCCCAACTTCCATATTAGAGGCATCCTTATTTGGTCTAAAAATTAAAATTAAAATGAAAATTAAAATTAAAAAAAAAAGACTGTTGAATAAAACTTCACGTTGTTTTTTATTTGATAAATTGAAAGGAAATGGAAGAACGTTGCTTCGCAACACATCATATTCCTGTAAATTAAAGATATTCAGGGATCTTTCGGAAATATCTTTCATAGAAATGATACTTAAAAAATCAGATCTAAAGATTCTTCACCACGTCAGATCAAAAAAAAAGTCAGTCAAACTAAATAAGTATTCGTAATTATCACCCTCCCCCCCCCCACAAATCAACACGCAATATTATATATGTTATTCAAAATTATGATTTTTTTTCTAATTTTGGATAAAATTCGGCTGGGAGGATAAAATCAAATGAATACTTAGGTTGAAATTCGAATTCAGCGCTCCAAAAAATCGTAACTGGTGATACGTCACACAGCTTTATAACTTTTTTTTTCAACTTTGGACCAAATTGGGGTATCAATGTTAGGAGTTGGGAGATTCAGATCAAAAAACTAACTTGATATTTGTACTTAAAATTCCCTCTTCACTCTTTTTTAAAATAAGGGGCCAATTATTCCCAATTTTTTTTTTCATTCTACGTGACGCTTTAATTTACCTTCAAATAAAGTTAATTTTTCTCGTACATCATTTACGAGTACAGACTCTTATAGGGATTATGAGAAATTTTTCAACCTTTTTTGTCAGTTGAAGAGAACAGTTTCTCAATAATCATATTTCTAAATTCATCAAAATTAGAAGGTCTCATTCCCCTGCCTTGGACTTGTAGTTTGGAAGCGAACTGAAGGTTTTCTCGTAAATGCAGGGATGCTGTAAGATTGCTTTTTAGTGGAGCAATTTGTTCAAAAATCTCTTAAATGGCAGTTCGCGTTAAAAATAATGTTAATGAATTTGCATAACCAGTTCGCCGTAAATACGAAATTCACCATGAGATCTTCTTCCTAGTTTCTCATCATCAACTTGAACTGCAATTGAAGACACATCTTCCGATTTAACTTGAATTTTTGTAGGATTCTGTTCGTTGATCTAGGTAGAATAATCATAACTTTTCCTACCACCTCCGGCGTGAAGGGGAGTGGAGGGCTTGCGAGTCATCGCTGTCAAACTTTGAATGTTTATATCTCCAAATTGACTGTATTGAAAACATATCTGCTTGTAATGCTTTTAAAGATGAAAGACAAAGGCCCAAATTCAGATGAAAGGTTCAGTTTGGAGTCTTTTATGATGTATCACTGAAAACAATTGGACAAATTGATCAATTTTTGGCGGAAAAAATCGTAAAAGGACAGTTTTTCGCATTTTTGAAGGACTTTCACTCAGGCATAAAAAATTTTCCAAGCAAATAAATATATAATATTTGTACATCTAGGAGAAGCTCCTCTGTTGGAATTCAAAAAACTCTAAATTAAACTTTCAGTGTGAAAGTTCAATTTTTCATCATCGATATGAAAGTTGAAAATTGCCAATTAAAAACTCATTTTTACTCCTTTTCAAACAAACTCATTTTAAAAATGAGATTCAGATTTCAACACCTCTGAGAGGCTCAAGGGCCCTTGGCTTTCGTCAAAGTTCAAAAAAAATTTAAAAGTCGAGTGACATATTGATTGTTACTGATTTGAATATGCTGAGTTCAAATATTGGCTTATTTTTTCGATTCGACCTCTCTGAATCCTCTCTAGGGTTTTAAAACATGTTCAAAACATTAAAAAAATTAGAAATGGTGAGATAACGTCGTGTTGATTGATTTTTCGAGAACACCGAGTTCGAATTTCTGCTCATTTTTTTAGATACGGCTCCTTAGTGTGCTTCCACTCTCTCCTTACATTCTAAAATTGCCAATAATTCACCCCACTGTCTAATTAAAAACATGAAAAATCATCAATTGAGGTGACAAATAGCTACTATAGTAACAGCACTGTCGGTGTCGTCTCGTTTCAGTACGATGGTATAGGTATTAAAAAATTGAACAAGTTGAACTTTCATTTTAAAAAAACACGATGCTTCGATATTTTAAACAGTGGAATTCCTGAGACCCTCCTCCGTTCATTCACCGCACTCATACGAAGAAAGGCACGCCGAAAAAGACAGATATGTGAACGTATACGTAGGTATACGAGAAAAAAAGTGATTTATAGGCATTTCACCCAGGCAAGGGCGCATTTTCAGCGCAATAAACGCTATGTAAATTAGCCTAAAGGTACGTTTTATACCTAGGAAAAATATGTAATGTCGAAGTACTGTGTACGATATTACAGGAATAAGAGCGAGTAGGAGAGATGGGGATAAAATGCTACATGTATTGAATAGGCGTATCGATTTTGGCGAGGCTTCTTTATTACACAGGGGGAAAGTAAGTTTGGGGCGTAAGTGCTAAAATGAGATAAACCTTGGTGTAAGCGGAAGAGGAAGCATATTTTATTTCTCACGCTTGCGGCATTTTCGGCGTTGTGTGTTGAAACCGACGATGTGACGGTCGCCGTACACTTAAGATCATGTCGTGAATACTTAAACGGTAAGATCAACAGGAGTCAATTGAATATTCGTGAGCTACAACGGTCCCGGAATCCATCCCCCCTTTGTATAGCTCTCTCTTGTTATCAGTTCCTTATTATTAATTCGACTACTCGATGAAATTTTTTTCAATCCCGGTATCGTCATCTAATCGGCTCGTTTTTTCTCGCGTTTTCCGTTGTATTATTCAATCTTAGAATAATGTTTTTTTATCGGATTTTTCTTTCTACTTGGCATTTATTACCTCTCGGAAGGATAAAAAAAAAATAGTCGGTAATTTTTTCCACGTCTCGAGTGGTATTTTGGCAAACGATACGGAACGCCGGGTAAATAGCCTCGTTTCAGGTACCTCTACGAGTGTATTTCAACGAGAGACGTGGTACGAAGAGACGTACAATTAAAAAAGCTCCGGCGTTTTTTCGGTATAAATTTGTAGCCAGCAGCGTTTGAGAAAAAGTTAGGTTTTATTGCTGCGTGAAATGAAAATTTATTCATACGTTAATGTCGACGATGAATTTTTCAACTCTCGGTATCCGCAATTTTCTCTCGTTATAACGTATAAACGTCTCGATAAAGTATTCAATAAAACGAATACTGAATGTTGACTGCGAAATAACAGCTTCCTTATTTCGCAGGCGAAATTTATATGCGAATTTTTTCCTAATGTTTAGCACATTACCACCGTGTTGGTTGCGTTTTTATGGTAATGAAAAAAGATTCGCGATTTTGTGCTCTGTTTGTCTTGTGTGAGTTTGCTGTACCTACTGGGTAAAGGAAGTGCGTGTCCGATTATTTCGTGGTTGGGTTGATGCGATTAGCAGTTTTTGGAATGTGCGTTTGGGATTTTTTGAATTCTTTTTTTTTTTCGGCAGGATATAGTCTATAGTGTGTCTGCCTTATCTCAAGTTGGATTTTTTAGAGCCTTCAGTGAGTTTTCTATTTTCTCCAGAAATTTTTCAGATCATTCTGGAGAGCCCTAAAATGAACTTTGGGACCATGAAATATTGGTTTAGCAAGTTTAGGGCAGATATTGGGTTCTAAACGGTTCACAATCAGATCCCAACACGTTCCCTTATTCCGAATCAATTTGACCAAACCTGACCAGATCCCATAATTTTTACCTGGATGGATAAAATCATATTTATCTTGAAATTATTAGGTCAGATCAATTTTGACTTATTCAATTCCCTTGATGCAATTTAATCTGAGCAGACCTAACCAGATCCACTCCCAATCATTTTTCTCTGAGTTTTTGCAAATCCTCCAAAAATAACATACTTACCTATCCATTTTTTTTTTTCATGTTCCAGGTATTCTCAAGAGCTGAGATAATGTTCAGCACAGATGATCGTCCATATATCGGTAATCCAATCACATACACTTACATGGAAGACAAAGTATTCGAAAACAGTCGAAACGTAACCATCAAATTGCACAGAAGAGTTGGTAGATTCGTAAAACTACGTTTACACTTCAGCAACCAATGGATAATGATCAGCGAAGTGATATTTGATTCAGGTGCGTTGAAAAAAAAATAGCTTACCTACCTATCTGAATAAAACACTTTGTAATTACCAAAGCAACATTTTACGCAGCTAGGTACTTATCTTTCGCGCTGTAGGATGTCGCTGCATTATTGAATTTAATTTATTTACTTTTTCTCGTACTGCCGATATTTTCCTTATTTTAGTGAGAATATTAAGGTTTTATGTGACTAGCAAATGTAATGAGATGATACAAGATTACTGAATCTATTATATGTAACGGCAATATTTTACATAAGGGTGGAATGGAATTCGTGAATTATTAATATCAGACATTTTGCCATTTTCTTGCGCTGGCATTTTTTTTCCTGCTCTTGCTAACGCTCTCTCGTGTTTGGTTAATGTTGCTCGCAATTTTATTAAAAAATTTCTTCTCTATCTGGATTTTACCGGACGACATGAAATGAACGCCGTACATTATAAGTACTTTTTTTTTCAATTTACCGGGTCCATTTTTCTTCAGCAATTTATTCGCGTATAATCGCGTTTAATTTATCTCGACGTTTATTTTCTCTTTATGTTTTACAGACGTAGCTCATGGTAATTTCACATTCGATGTGTTTCCAACTAATGAAATAACTCAGAACGATGTTAACGAAAAAGAACGCGGTTCGTTTCATCAACATCCTGAAATTCCTGGTAAAAGTACATCGAATATTTATACATTTTTTTTTTAATGATCCGTGCGTATTACAAAGTGCATTAATTTTAAATCTAAATTCGTTTGTTCTACAGTGTCTCCTGCTCAACAAGAAGATCAAGCATACATGGCTATCATCATCGGAGTTCTAATGGCGGTCATAATACTGCTAGCTTTCGCCATACTTTTAATTATAGCCAGACACAGGCAACGTAAATGTTTCGCTAGTCCTCTCACAGCCAAATCAGCTCTGGCTGAGAATCATCCTCATATCTCAGCTGGTAGCAGTTGTGGTACTTATAGTGGTAAAGATGGGACATCTTCATCATCTGGGTTAACCCACCCGCTGCAAAAAGGCGCGTCTACACATTTGGTCAATAGATTGATCAAGATAGACGATTACCAAGAGCCATATCAGGCTTTGCGGTATGCTCCTTACTACAGTTATAGTTCTGTAGTGATGGAGATGCGCGATACGCTCAATAAAACCGCCGTACATGCCGGTAAGTTGGAATTTTTTTGGTGATTTTTTTCACCCTAGGGATGTACGAGTAAAATGTTTGAATTTGGGTGCTTATTAATTTTGTGTTGTTTTTATTTGCATGCAGATTCTGCGTATGATTATGCAGTTCCAGAGACGGGTACGATGCCTTTGCTGAGTCCTGATATTCGCGATACTCCGCCATCCATATCTTCCTGTAATAACTCCATTATAGCTGATAAGGAAAGTTTATTTACCAGAAGTTATTCTTCGGATGAGAATAAAAATAAAAAGGTAAGTGATTCCATCAATATATAATGTAAAATTACCTATGTAGGTGATATTCAATTACCTACCTAAGTGGGTAGCAAATATTTGCTATCTAATCAGATCTGATTCTATGAGAAAAACAAGTTGGAAAAGCTAAAATCCTATCAGATTCAAATTATGCCATCAAAGCGCTAAACAATACCGTTTCAATCTGGAAATCCAATAAGTAACTGGAAAGACTCGAGAAAAAACTCGGTATATCACAAAGAACTGTTTCAAAAGATTCTCTTAGCAGAACAATTTGACAACCTTAAAATTTGAACATGTCTATGCACATAAATATTAAGCTCGCATCAGACACGGCCCAGACCCACCCACAGAGTTATTGAGAAAATCTTGGTGGGCCCAGATGTACAGGGGTCGGCATAAGTTAGTATTCATATTCAAAAACTGATGTGATCTTTTTAACACCCTGTTGTGTGTAATGAGTAGATGGAAGGTCTTGTAGGTAGTGCGTTGTGTTCGTGGAAGTCCCACCAACATTTTGGTAATAATAGTTTCATTCGCCGCTATGTCACTACAGAAAAAAAATCATTTTTATTTGAAAAAATTTTCGGTTGTGCAAATCGGAATACTAACTTATGCCGACCCCTGTATTTCTGAAAGAATTGTTATGCTCAAGGCCAGTAGCACAATGCAGGTTTAAACCAGAGTTGTAGGTTAACTCTGGTTTAACTAAAATGCAGTGTAGCACAATGGACGATTGAACTGTTTTTACAGTTTAAACCCGGTTTTATTCAACTCGACAATTTTTGGAGGTTAACCTAGGATTAACAAATCGGCGCGTGTTCATTGGTTGTTTCAAGTTGTGTGATTTACTGATTATTTTGCAAATGGTAACCAATAACTTCAAATAATACCAACTTTTGACAAAGACGAAGTATAATTACTTACATTGAATGACAAAAAACAAGAATAATATTGTTGAATGTAAAATCTCAAATCACATCACCACCATACTGAAAAATTTGATGACTATTGTTCAAAATTGGACATTTTACCTCAAACAAATTAATTTTTCAGTTTTTTCTGCAGCAAAAAAATTAAATCTACCTAGTCAACTATTCGTTCAAGTATATTTATTTTTTTAAATTAATTCAAAAATTAGAACTTTATTTCCAATTGTAAGATATTTCCAATCATTAAAGATATGTAATCAAAAATCACTCCAAAACATTGATATCAGTGATATCACGGACATAATCAACAATAATTGCGACAAAATTTGGTTGAATGACGCGTTAATCAAAGGATTAGTTAATCTAAACCTGAACCAATGTTGTGCAACGCTACAGAAGTTGAACCTGGTTCAAGATTTAAACTAAGTTCAGCTAAACCAAAATTTAAACCTGCATTGTGCTACTGGCTCTCAGTGTCCTGGAGTTTAAAAAAATGGGAGAAAAAAATTTGGCCAATTAATTGAGGAGCCCAAAATCAGAGCCGCTAAAATGGGATATCTCAATGGGTCGCTAAATTTTCCGTGTTCTTGGGTCTGGCCCTGGATCAGATGATCAGAGACATTCCTTTTCCCTTCCATAAGCCCTGTGCCCACGTAGCACAAGCGATGCCAAAGTTGATGGAAAAGACAAGATCTCTAATCCGTCACTTGTTGACCAATGTCGATACGTGACGAGTGAGAAGTTGATATCAAAATCGACTGTCGTCTCCCTTCATTGTTTATCTCAACAAGATCTCAACATTGGTGTCATTTTTTCAAGTGTAAAAGAGGCAAATTTTGATTGAAAATGTGCGAAATGTGCCCAAAACTCTTTTTTTGATTTAAATAAAATATTATTCTCGAAAAATTTTCACCCTAAAAAATTTTTTTGAAAGAAAAAAATTTGCCCTGGGTAAAGAGGCCACTGACGATCTTGTCAGTGCTACGCGGGTGATTTGATTGCAAATAAAATTGAATTTTTATTCAACTTTTGATTTATTTTTCGATTTTGATTTACCCTCAAAGCAGATTCCCCGATTCCTCCAAATTTATGAAGGAATTTGCTAGTTGGGAAATTTATGACTTTTTCTCCAAATCCAAAACTGAAAAACACATCCATGGTTTTTTTCTTTGGAGAAAACCCTTTGCATGTAATTTTTTTTTTTTGTTTTGAGAAGATTTTTCATCCAATTATACTTTGGACCCTCGAGAATTATTTTGACTTTTTTTTCAAATACTTGGGTAATATATCTACCTACGTTCAATAATTTTAAAAATTGAAGCCCACCTACATTTTTCTAATACTTACCTGACTCCAAAGTTGAAATAATTTCTTGGTGAAAAAATATCGAGGAAAATGAAACATCATTATTTTTATTACGCTTGTAACGAGCGCGAAAAACTTTATCCATGAAAATTCTTTAATTTCGCCAAAAATGGAAAAAGTTTCTTTTTTTACGCTTTCGTTGGTTTCTTTTTCAAAACACACAGGGAAGCCACAAAGTAAAGAAATAAATTATAAACGTAGAATATAGGTACGTTTTCTCTTTCTACGCGGTTGCAAAAAAAAGGGGGGTTTAATGCATCTTCGAGGGGTGAATTCACTAATGTACCTTCGATTTGTGGTAATGATAAATCCACTTTCATGAAACGCTTCTGTGCACTGATGCAAACGTCAAAGCAGCTAAAGAAAAAGGGGTAACAATCTCGCGCGTTATTTTCTTCCCCACCACCTTCGATACAATTAAAAACTTTTTTCGCGGGAAAAAATGAAACTTTTTATAAGAGGATTATGATAACGAAAAATTAACATTTTTTAATTGAATATTTATAGTCATTTCCGATTGAAAATCTCGCGTTGGTATAATTTGTTTCGATTTGTATGGTTAAACAAAAACAGGTTTAAGAAAACTCTACCTATTGTATTTTTATTGTTTAAAAAATTCAAAATCAATACGAGATGTAGGCGCGGTTGGCGTGAAATTCGAACGAATCCGCTTTTCCAATTTCATTGTAGAAAGTTCTCTCTTATCTATACTGAATTACAAATATCTATCGAACAGTATACACTCGAAGCGTGGGTTCTTTATACATAGGTACCTATATAAGCTCTCGGCGAGAGAAAACTCAAACGAGAAAATATTTTTGTACTTTTTTATATCCTGTTTGCGAGTAAATAAGATAAAATTTGACACTTTCTCTTTTTCTGCAACTGCAGCACACACACCTCTCGTAACAAACATGCATAGGGCTATGTTTGTAGGCAGATAATATAAGTGTAGAATAATATACGAAATTCTATTTGAAGACGAATTTGTAAAGCAAAAAAATTCCCATTCTGTTTCAGAGTTTAAATCCGCAAGAAATACTTCACGCTTTGAAAAGAAGACTGGAACACACGACCGTTCCGGAATTTCCAAGACATCGGCTACGAATGCTTTCACGCCTGGGAGAAGGCGCTTTCGGAAGGGTAAATATTTTTTCTAGCGAAAAATTACCTACACGTTGCCACTTTATTTTACCAATATACACGTTCCCGTCGTACCACAGCAGCTGTCACACCTGCGAAAAAAAATAATCATTTCCCGCGACAACAAATTCTCCTTATATACGTAATTTTCTATTCGCGTACGTACAGGGTGTTCCTTAAGTAATGAATCTTCTTAAACCGTGTAAACAGAATTATTTGCTGAAGGAGTACCTAGTTTTTATTCAAGTACTTAAATGCAGAAAATATTTCACAATTTTTTTGCCTCAACATACATGAGTTGTTCGTTTTGCTAATGAAACAATTATTCCGAGATTGCTCATTTCTCATCTCTCCAATTCCTCGAGTGTTGATAAAATGCAATTTTTAGTTTCCCTTGAACAAAAAATTGAAAAACTTGGTAAATTGACGAATTTTTCAAGAAAATTTTAACATTCTTAAAATTTTGAGACTCGTACCTAATTAGTTTATTTTTCAAATTGTCGAAAAATGTTGGGTAATCCAGCTGAGTAAATGCTTTTCTGTTTATTTTCGTGGAGGGAAAAGAGGAGAAAAAACGTAACAATAATTTCAAGAAGCAAAAATTGAAAATGTTTGCATTTCGAAAAATTTTCAGCTTTTGATTTTTGAATATTTGAATTTTCATTTTTCAATAATTTTTCATTTTTCAACATTTATTTTTACTTACTAATTTACTTACATTCTTTGCGGATCAATAATAATTTTTCAATTTTTTACTCATCTACCAAATTTGTAGGTAAAAGTCGTGAATTTCGCAACTTTAAACCAAATTGTTGGATTTTCAATTATTTTTTCAGTTGTTTTTAGTAATTTTAAAAATTTTACATGGTTCTCAATTCCCAACTTCATATTGACAATTTCTCAAATTCTATATAAGTAAATACGTTTCGTTTCAATTGACTTTTAAAAATTTTTCAGAAATCAAATTTATCACATTTTAGAGAATCTGTTCAATATCTCATAAAATATGTAGATAGGTACCTCTAGTTCAATTATCAATTAGAAAAATTGTTCAGTTTTCATCAAAATTGTTTTATTTTCAATAAAATACCTATCTCAATTTTTACTCAATTTTCAACCAACAAAACTGTTTGATTTTTCATTAAATTCCAATTTCTGATAAAGTAATTCAATATCCTACTCTCGTTCAGTTTCTGACAAAACTGTTCAGTTTTAACAACATTCCTCAGTTTTTGACAAAATTGTTCAATTTTGACACAATGATTCAATTTTTAACAAAATAAAATTCAATTTCAACAAAACTTTTTGATTTGTCAACATTAATTCATTTTTAACAAAATTATTTAATTCTTATAAAATTGTTCGATTTTTCAATCTGGACAAAATTATTCGATATTAACAAAATTTTGCAGCTTTAACAAAATTGCTCAATTTTTTGCAACATTGTGTTCATTTTTTAACACGACTAGTTACTTACCGAAATTCTTCTTTAAGCAAAACTAGGGTGTCCGCCCCCTGGGCTGCTCCGCAGCCCCAACCTCGGCTCGCGACCCTCCCCCACAAAAAAGTTGAAAATATTTCCCCTGAAAGTTCAAAATTGTTGATGAAGTGGTTTTCTCCAATGTAAAAAATCCTTCATCTCAAGGTTTCCATTTTTAGTTTCAGTTTTCAATTCAATTTCAGTTTTTCTTTATTTAGATGTCATTCAATTTTCTTTGTTTAAATTCACATTTATTATTATAATTTTTTCTTTTTTTCATGTTTTACTTTCAATTTTTTGTCTTCAGTTTTATTTTTGTACTTTTTCTTGATGTCAGTTTTTCAATCAATTTTAGTTTTTTTTTTTTTTTGATATCCTTCAATTTTTTTCTCCAATTGTTTTTATATTCATCATCATCATCATTTTTTCTTGTTTTTATTCATCAATTTTTAACATTTATTCTTCTTCATTCCATTTTCATATATCTCATTTTTTATTGGATTTATCAAATTCCCATAACTTTTCTGTTATCATTTTTTTATTGTTTTATTTTTTGTTCATTTTTTCATTTGTTCATCATGAATTCATTTTTATTCCTATTTCAACCATATTTGTTTTATCTCACTTCAATACATTTTTTTTGAGGGGGGGGCATTTTTTTCTCAGCTTTCATTTTAATTTTCAAATATTTAAATTCCCTTAATTTCTTTTTTTGTTTTTCAACGATTGAGTTTGTTTATAAAAAGTTAACTACGTTTTTGGTTTTACATTTTCTTTTCTTACAATTGATCTGATTTCTTTCCGTTTTCATTCAGTTTTTTCAAGATTGATGCGGTTTCAATTTAGATTTTGTTTAATTCATTAATTTGTTTCTTCCTTATGCATTTGTTTTCCATTACTTTTCATTCTTTGTTTCATGACTTTTACCTTACTTTTTATTTTCGTTTTAAATTTTTTCAAATGTCCATATTAATTTTCTTCATTCTTTCTGTTTTTTTTCTGGTTTACTTACTTTCTCAATTTATTTACCTATAAACTTAGAAGTACATTTACTCTCATTCTCAATTGCTATCTTTTTCCTTTGTTTCATTTTATTCAGATTTCCTCACTTCTTCAAAATCAAAAATCATGAGATTTTCAAACCAAATGAGTAGTTAGAAGGAGAAATGGTCGGCTGCAAAGTATAAGCTGGATGTTTTGTTGTATTTTGAATTTTGATGATAAGAAAAATGCCTAGCAAATGAAAAATATTCGGCCGCGAAATGAAAGCTTAAAGTTACAATTGTCCAAAATTGTGCATTTTTAATTTTTTGGGGCTAAAACTAAAAAATTTTGAATTCTAAATGTTTGATGACATATCTACGCGTCATGAGGAACATTTAAAAAAAAAATTAGCGAAATCGGTCCAGTGGGAGAGGCTCGCCGACTGGAACAACATTTTTCAAGATTCTTTTAATATATATAGATATATATGTTAGGTACCAAGTCCGAAATTGTACAATTCGGGGTTGGTACAGCCAATTTTGTACCATCTCCGAAGTGTCCGGACCAAGCGTGAATATTACTTTTTCATCGGACTTGGTTTGTACAATGCCCGGAGGGTCCGGACAAAGTGATCGACCTGGTACAATTTGTGTTGTGCAAAGTCCGAAATATAGTTTTATAATGAATGAATTCGAATTTTACATCCCTTTATTCCATAAATATTGAACCAAATTAAAGGAAATTTAAAGATGACTCTAAAATACACACCACCAGCAGAATTTTCAGGTGCTGAAATTCATTTGTTGATTTTTGGGGAAATTTTTAAAGATTCAAATATTGCTGTGCTCACTTCTCAAAAAAAAATATAAAATGATCAAATTGAGGTACTTAAGGTAAACCCGGGTGAGATGCCGCACCGGGAGAGATGCCGCACCTTCAATTTTGGTATGTTGGCAACACTGATTCGAAAATCCAACCATGTAGAAACATACCTTATACCCAACTACCTTACATGCAACAAAAATATTTTGCCGACCTAACATATTTTGGTCTGTGGAAATCCTTGAAGTTGAAAAGTGATGAAATTTTTTGAAGAATCAATTTTCATGATTTTTAAAACAAAAATTTTCGTTCAAAATACATTCTGAAAATGGTTTTTAAATAGTCCAATGGAAAGTACATTTAATATAGATTAATTTGAGCTATACAACTTTTTCAATATCAAATGATTTGTGAGATCAATTTACGAAAAAAGAAAAAGTCTCAAAATGGGAGAGATGCCGCACATGTGTGCAGGGAGAGATGGCCTATGAAAATTTCATAGTTATAATAATGCTTTTCATTTTTTAATGGAATTTTTTAAATTTAAGCTCACAAGACACATCCAACACAGAAGACTACTTCTGTGACTTCTGCTCATCTCAAATTTCAAAAAAAAAATTTCAATACATTTTCAATTATTTACATGCAAAATCCCATAAGCCATCTCACCCATACACATGGGAGAGATGGCCAAAAAAATTTTTTTTTTATTTTTCAAAAAAATCGAAAAATTATTGACCAAAAAAAAAATTGTTCAGGGCCACAGGTACAGAACCTGTACGTAGTACTTTTCACGAAGTATCAAATTTTTTGAGTCATTTTTGCCGAATTTATGACGATTCTAAGAATGGTGCGTCATCTCACCCGGGTTTACCTTACTAACTAAAATGCTGAAATTTGGTTTTTACTCTCTATTTTCAACTTCTCGAGTCGTTTGGTGGTGGTTTTGATTTTTTTGGGCGGTATTTATGCACAGGCAACTTAGGCAGCTGCGTAGGGCTGCAAATTTTCGGAGGCAGTAAATTTTGAAGCGTTTTCATCTCGATTTTTGCGATTTTTTTTATATTTCCAAATAGTATATAAGTATTTAGAGCAAAATTAAAATTTAGCATAAACCTGGATTAGCCATCGATCTTTATGACCTTTTCGATAAATTTTTTCAAAACCATTTTGTATTAGTATTAGTTCAAATCCAAAATTTTTTCAACTTTTTAAAAAATTACTGGAGAAATCTGCTATTAACTCAGAAAATTGATAATATGGTACAAACCAAATTTCAGTCTTTCACGACAATTTGTTAAAATTTTGACTTTGAAAAATCCATAAAAAAATGAATTTGGAATCTAAGTATTAGTGCATAGTTTTCAAATGAGTAAGGCACGAGAATTTCACGACTAGAGAAATTGAAAATAGAGAGTAAAAACCAAATTTCAGCATTTTAGTTAGTAAGTACCTACCTACCTACCTCAATTCGATCTTTTTATTTTTTTTTTTTGAGAAGTGAGCATAGCAATATTTGAATCTTTAAAAATTTCCCCAAAAATCAACAAATGAATTTCAGCACCTGAAAATTCTGCTGGTGGTGTGTATTTTAGAGTCATCTTTAAATTTCCTTTAATTTGGTTCAATATTTATGGAATAAAGGGATGTAAAATTCGAATTCATTCATTATAAAACTATATTTCGGACTTTGCACAACACAAATTGTACCAGGTCGAACACTTTGTCCGGACCCTCCGGGCATTGTACAAACCAAGTCCGATGAAAAAGTAATATTCACGCTTGGTCCGGACACTTCGGAGATGGTACAAAATTGGCTGTACCAACCCCGAATTGTACAATTTCGGACTTGGTACCTAACATATAGATAATTACTTAGGTAATGTATTTTTAACAAAATTTGTAAATTTTTTGGCAGTAAGTATGTATTTTTCTTTTTTAACAAATTTTTTTTGACTTTGGTGAACAAGAGAACTATGAAAATGTAAATAGGTAGATAGGTATTCCATTAGTTGTTGATGAGAAAAAGCTGCGAAGAACCTTTTCCCTCCTTCTCTGGCATCAAAAATTAATATTTTCAATTTAGCTTTGAAATTCGTGGGTCAACCTAGCAAACTCTTCTAAAGAATTTCCAATTTAACATTTCGAAAGTATCTCATCGCTTACGAAACACCCTGTACAAATATAAGTATGCGCTTTGGTAACCTCACCTTTTCCGCCGCCCATTATCCTCCTCCCTATTCAAATCACACGTTACAATGTAAAAGCCTAAAATACGCGTAAATTTATCAACTTTTACCCGACTAGGCGAAATATGACGTTGACGAGAATTAAGCGACGTACGATGTCATACGTCATTTGACAATTCCACCTCTCTCGCATTAAGGATTAATATACTACATAACGCAAAGGCCCAAGGTAACGTCGCGAACAGAAATATTTACTCGAGCTTATTAATAAATTGTCATACCAAATGTCACACTTACGCCATCGTATCGGTAAAATATGTCAACTCGGCATGTTTTTTTTTCGAAAAAAATTCAAATAAGCGAGTAATTAATACCTACTCGTAGTGGTACGAGTATGTGTATAGTGAAACGATTCGAATAATATTGTTGGATTAAACCGCACGAGACCCTCCTACTACTTAAAAAAAATGAAATGAAAAACAAAAAAGAAACGTTGATAAACGCTCTTGTTTGGAGGAAATTTCGAATTTGTACGCGTCATATTTTTTTATGATTTATTTAACGCGAGCGGATGTAGAGTGATTGTTTTTCAGCATTAACATGCTTGTAATATTCCAGCAAACGGAGGTATTTCTATTTAATGAAAAAAGTACCGAAACGAAGGCAATTTTTTTCCTTGTAATTTCTGCGGTTTGGAAAAACAAAAAAAAACTATACTCGAGTGTTACGAAACTTTTTTTCTCTCTCTCCCTCTCTGGCTTCAAATAATTCGTACAAAATTGAAAAATTCAAAAGAATAAAACTTATATGTACCTCTCGAAGTTTTCATAAAGAATAAAATACCTAAACGTACATACTCATACGACGTATGTAGCTACAGTCTACATGTGCCTCGCAATGAAAATCAAAATTCGCTGCCTTATTTCTCATCTTGTCAGTTTTGTCGTTTGATATAAAAAAATTTATTACATTACTCGAGTTCCTCGATCTCTTTATTCAATATTTTGTACAAAAAAATAATAAAAATAAAAAATAAACCCAAGGAACGATGGCAATACGGATTCTGTTCTTTAGTAAATTGGAAAAAGTTTACGTTTTCAAATGACAGACTTTCGTAGTGGACAAGTTACATCATAGACGACATATCTACTGGCATGACATTTTCAAAACGTTTTACGATAACAAATATGTACCCAAGTAGGTACCTATGTACAAAGAGAGTATTTCCCTGTACTTATAGTAGGTATTATTGCGAAATGTTTGTAAATTAAAATTATATGGAAAAATATCCTGCAGGGGTTTTTTCTCTTTAGTTACATATTGTTTTTTTTTTATGAAAATAAAATCTTAATATTCTCCTATTGAAAAAAAAAAAAAAAAAAAAAAAAAAAAATGAAGCAGACAGTTCACAAATTTTTAAACAACACAATCATTTTTTTTCACAAAAACTTAAAAATTATTAGGTACCTATGTACTAACTTTACTAAAATTTAAAATTTTTTCAATCTTTCTTTGAAAATAGAGCATTTTATGTAATCCATTTTTTAGAAAGAAAAATTCATCATTTTTGAAGATCAAAAGCAAAATTACGTATCTGAAAGTGAAATTGTATCAATATTTTGTCGAAATTCTGTTACCTGTCTCCCGTGACAATTTTTTCTGTATCAAAAAAAGTCATAATCAAAATATCAGGATTTCATAAATCAATTATCAATATCAGATTTTTTGTTTCAGTAATAAGGACATTTTTTTTCTAAAATTGTAGGGTCAAAAAATACACTTTTTCTCACTCATGTCGAAAATGGCCCTAAAATTCTATTAATAATACATTGACTACCTACTTAATGTGAGAATAAACCGAGAAAAAATTATTATGGGAGCGAGGAAAGGAAAAATGAGGCAAAAATAGTGAATAGTATCGATTTTTGACTTTCAAAAATTAGGTTTTCAAAGTCTTTTACAGTTCTTCCCAAATTTTCCAAAAAAAAAAAAAAAAAAAAAAAAAAAACAGAAAAATATAATAAATAAAAATTATTGGGCCTCAGTTTTTCTTATATTTTGAAGAGTTTTTTTTTTTTTTTTTTTTTGTTAGTAAGAATTCTAACTGTCTCTTGTCGTTTTTTCTCTAAAAACTAACCCATTCTGGGCATCAATTTGGAATTTGTATTGGATCTTGAAGGATAACTTATTTGATAAAATTGACGTTTTTCTCACCGTTTGGCCTAGCAAAGCTTCAATCGTACAATTGAATCATACTACGAGTAAATATCACGCGTTTTTTGTATGTATACCTACCTATATATTTCCAAAAAAATCTGAAAAAAATTAATTCTATTTCAAATCCTCAATCATACAAAAACAACAAAATGAAATTTTCGAAATGCTTGCCCTACTTTCTCGTCGTCCTCGAGAACATGCAAAATTGAAAACAAACAGAGTGAAAATAGGACAAACCAACATCATGTTTTTATCACAGGATGGAATTTTCAAAACAAAAAAAAATGATAAAAATTCAAATCCTTATGCAAACAACGTCTGTGAAAAAATGTAGGTTACGATAGATATAACTTGTAATATCTTATGGTGTACTGCGTAGATACTCTCAAGTGATTAAACGTCATGTCCTTGCCTTGTTTCCATTTAAAGGCAGGATTAGAGGTATTGTTCGCCTTCGCAAAAATTGTCGAAACTTGAAGTCGAGAAGTACCTAGTCTTTAGATTTTCATAGTACTCGGGTACCCATGTATTCTTAATTCAGACAGAGATTTGAGCATCAAAGTTTACACATTATTCAATCCTCAATAAAAGGCATAAAAAGTCCTCAAATCTTAAGTATTTCGACCCGATGTTATGAATCAATCCATGTACACAAATCCATGCAATATTTTTGCTAAATTTCTTCTCGAAATTGACAGCTTCTGTTATAAAAATAGCTACTGATAAAAAATAGACCTACTCTTAATTAAAATTGAGACTAAATTATTCAATTTTACAGGTTTACATCGCCGAAGCCGATGGTATTATGGAATACGGTGCTACATCCTCATTAGGAAAACGCTTAGTGGCTGTTAAATTCCTCATGCAAAATGCCAGCGAAAAAGAAAAGTAAGAATTTTGCGAATATTTTCATTTCTGCTTCGCATGCCTATAAAACCTATCCTATCTACCTAAAACCTTGAAAGCAATTTCTCTAAAATTGTGCGTTTATTTTTACCACAGAATCGATTTCCATCGCGATGTTCGAATTTTAGCCGCCTTAGAAGATGTAAATATAGCCCGAGTATTGGGTGTTTGTACCAGCGAAGAGCCACTTTGCGTAATTATGGAATACCTCGAGCACGGCGACTTGAATGAATTTCTTAAAACACACGTCGCTGCTGAAACCACACGATCTCATCCTGTAGGAGTTAAAACTCTTAGGTAGGTAGACGTTGTTTTGCTACGACATTTATACCGGTAATTAAAACCCACAAGTGTAGGAATTAGGTACTGTGTACCTTAGATACCACCGTAGCATGTCTTCTTTCTCGTATTGTACTTGTAATTACGCACCTGAATACACGCGACGACGATGTCATTTTCTTAATGGTACGTTATACTTATTTGTTGCAGTTTCAACTGTCTTTTATACATGGCAACCCAAATAGCTTCAGGAATGAGGTACTTGGAATCTTTGAATTTCGTGCATAGAGATTTAGCCACGAGGTTTGTACTCCATTTGTGGTATTTTGTTGATTAACATTGTACTACTCTTGGTACAATGTTGGTAATGCTCGGCTTTTAATTAATTTCGCGCTATGTTTACGTCGCATTTACAGGAATTGTCTAGTTGGTAAAGCATATCAAATCAAAATCTCAGATTTTGGTACAGATAACGAACTGTATACGTCGGATTATTATAAAATAGACGCGAATACTTCGTTACCCGTTAGATGGATGGCTTGGGAGTCGGTCTTTTTGGTGAGTATGAATTCTGTCTTGTAATACTATGTGTTTAAAATGTCAGGAGGATAATAGAAGTACTTATGCTTGATTATTGTTGTCTCAAGTTAAAGTGATAAGCAAGTATGCAAAATTCTAAAAAAAAAAAAAAAAAAAAAAAAAAAACTTGCCAACCTCCTCCTTCAATAATCGATTTTTTTCTAAGAAAGCTCATTGTCCATTTTAAATGTTCAAAATTTTACAAATGATGGAGATTTGATTTGATTTTTTTTTTTTCTTAAAATATATTTTTCTATCGATAAATATTTTAATTTGACTACCAAATAATAAACTTGCACTAACCAGATCTGAAATTCACTCATTTTTAATTCAATCAACAATCAATATATGCATCCAAACTCAATTTTTAATCCTTTCAATTTTATATTACAGGGCAAATATACGACAAAAAGCGACGTCTGGTCTTTCGCAGTTACCTTATGGGAGATATTAACTCTAGCCAGAGAACCTCCCTACCAAGAATTAACCGATACCGAAGTGATGCAGAATTTATCACATTTACACCACGAAAATGGTCTGTTCGTTTACCTACCAAGACCTCCATGTACCAAAGATATATTCGACCTTATGTTAGAATGCTGGAGGAAGCAAGAAGCTGAAAGACCTACCTTCAGAGAAATACATTTATTCCTACAACGAAAAAATCTAGGATATGCTCCGGTATCGTAAAAAACAAACGAATATTTACGTATCGCTGACTAAACTTTCCTCTCTCCTCACCAAGCAATATAAAATTATAAATTAGTACCAATTTTTTTGTTAATTTTTGTTAGTACCTCTATATTCTCGTATATTATGTAAAAAAAAAAACGTTACTTTTTTTAGAAGGCTGAAAACGACATTCGTTTTTTTTATCATTATTCTTTATTTAATTTTTTTTTTTTTATTGAATCGCCGTGTTTGTAATTCGATGTATGGAGAATTGCCGAACTATGTATAGAGACTCTTTATGTGATAGTTTTTTTTTCTTTTCACCTTTCCTATGTTTTAGCGAATTTCGCGACCGCGGTATAGTAATAATTTGTAAGTAATGTTATTTATTTTTAGTTATCGCTGTTATCTTCGAACTAGTCATTTGTGTTTTAATTATTTTAGCAAATATGTTATTTGTTCAACGGAAATATTGTTGCCTAGAGTTAATCATTTATGCGCAGCGATTTACCTAATTCGTCAATCAGAAAAAAATCATCCATCGAATGTGATCGTCAACGGACAAAATTTTTTTATATTTTGATAAAATATTCGACAATACGTACGAATCATTGTGAAATAATTTATTATATCGATAGCTCGTATTCTGAAATGAAGTTTTTCACTGGAAAAATTATCGCTTTTTATTTTTAGCTTCTGGTACTGCTACTTACCTATACCTTTTGTAAAAAAAATTTCTAAAACTTTCAATGACAATCTTATTAAAATAATTGTACATATTATTTATTACTAAATGTGCGAAAAAAAATCAGCGTCTTTGACACTTTGAAAACGAAAAACAATTTTTTTTTCGATTCACTTCTGTCGGCATTTTTTTTTCTTCGTTGTTTTTTTTCATTACAAAATATAGCTTAACTGTGTTTTTATGTTTGGTACCTTACCTTTTTTTTTATCTTTGTTTTTGGATCTCGAATATATCATTATGTGTTTTTAATTTTTCGATTTGAGTCAATTGTCAATGGTAAAATTGTGATATTCGTGTATAAAAATTTATTTCATTGAAGAATTTGTACTCAACCTCGCTGATAACGTTCACGAATTGATTATTTTACCACTGACTCGTCTCAAGATTATGACAATTTACTGCGTTAATGAAGCTAACATTTTCTATCATATTATGTTTTTGTTTTCGTTTTTTTTTTTTTTTTTTGCTACCATATTCGTATATGAAACTCTGTACGCGATGTAAATGACTCTACGTAGAATTTTTTTATACCTATGATTATATCTGTAATTTGTGTACTGAAAATCAGTTTTTGAATGGACCACTTGATATGGTCAATATGTTACAGCATCGATAATTTTGTACAATTTTTATGTAATATATGTTTATTAATTCTGATCTTCGTGTTGTTTGTGTAAGGTATGGGAATGAGAAAAATTGAGAATGCGGTGAGCACATTTTTAAAATACTTACATTAATTTTTCAAGGAACGTTCATTTTTATAACGGTGCACAGGAAAAATTCTTGAGTCTATTAATTATTTTAAAAGAAACGTAATCAAAACAATTCTCTGAACAGTATTGTTGTGATGAATTGATACCATCTCCGAAAGATCGTAGCACTGTATCACAATTCAAACGAGTAAGAAAAAAATCTTTTTAACATTCTCAATTGTAGTGATGCTGATTTGTAGGTAATTGTTTTTTTATGCATGTACATATCTGTATTCCGATGGTATTCCGACGCCTTAATCTAGATGAATATGCAACTCATACGACATCTACGTAGATATACGATTTTATAAAATTTGAAACAGTAGATGAATATTTTCTCAATTTTTACCAAAAACCAAGACTTCATTTGTAGGGCTAGGGACACATTTAAAATATCGAAAAAGTGCCATAGAAACTGATAAACATGAAAGAATTTGGGGGAAATTATGAAATTTGAAAAAAAAAAAGAGATTTTCAAGCAATCTTGTAAACAGAACTTATGTTTAGTAAACTTTGAAACAAAAATATGTCTTTTTTTTAGGCAGACAAGGCAAAATCAATACTTTTTAAACGTTTTGGCAAAAAAGCAGAGGTTCCTTAGCAATTTTGCCAAAAATTACGACAGAAGACTATTTTATGAAAAACTACTTCCTGAAAATTTTGGCGAAAAAACAATAAGTTACAACTTTTCGTCAACTCACCAAAGGGAATTTTTTGGCAATTTTAACAAAAATTGAATTTTTGGGCAATGTTGACAAAAAAAGGTTTGTTTGACAATTTTGGCAAAAATTTGCCCTTTTTGACAATTTTACCAAAAATGGACACTTTTTGACAATTTTGACAAAAATAGATAGTTTTTAACAATTGAGACAAAAATGTACACATCTTGACTATTTTGGCAAAAGTTGACGCTTTTTTACATTTTTTTTTCCTCAAAAAATTGACACTTCTTGACAACTTTTTCAAAAATAAACACTTTTTGATTTGGGCAAATTTGTCAAAAAACAATGCTCTTTTTGAAAATTTTGAAACAAAAAGAGAACTTATTAAACGGAGATGCGACTTTTCATTTATTGAAGTTGAACTTTGCACTTCAGAGTTTGTTTTCTACTCAAATTTTTATTGTTTTTTTTTTATGCATGAAAAAGTAATCCATCATCTGCAAAAAGAGAACTTAATAAACTGTGATGAGACTTTTCATTTCTTGAAGTTGAACTTTGTACTTCAAAGTTTGTTTCCTACTCAAATTTTTATTGTTTTTTTTTGTGCATGAAAAACTAATCCATCATCAAAAATATTTTCTAGAAATTTAACCAAAATCCCGAAATATTTTTTGTCAAATGGAATAGAACTGTCTTATTTTTGAAAAAAAGGCATTCTTTTCCACAAAATTTCAATTTTGTAATTTTTCACTAAGAAATTAACTTTTTTTTGAAAAGAAGAACATTTTTTCAAATTTTTTCCTGAATTTAATCTTGGCGAAATATTTTTTTTTTAGAATTTTCTATTCCTTGTTGTAAATCATAATTAATGATATTTTCATGAGAGGGAAGTTTCAACAAAACCTCTTTGATTCTTTTCATTAGAGGAATGAGGAATGATGCATTTTCTTCTAACTTATGTTTTCCACTTTTTTCTTGTTTCTTAGAATTATTTTTCAATTTTTTTTGCTGTGTTTGTTTTATTCTCTCAACTTTAATCTTTAATGTTTTGAAATTTCAACAAAAATCTCACGATTATTTCTAAAAATGAATTTCCAATTCGCTTCGATGTTTTTTAAATTTTTTGATTTTTGAAAAATATTTTACCTACTTCCTTTTCTAATTAATTTTTTCAAAACATTCTCTATTCTATTTGTCTTGAACTTAGATGATCGCACAACACGCAATTTTCCCACCACCACTTTTAGGAAGTAAAAAAAGTCTTACAATTTTTTGTTTTTCATTTTTTATATTGTTTCTCGAACTAAGTATAGGTTATTTTCTGAGTTTAGAATAAGAATTCCATAATTTTTCCAAAATTGTAACATTTTGATTATCCAGTCATCGTGTCAGGTCGTGATTTATTTCAAACTTGATTGCTCATAGAAACAAGAAAGCCATCTCTCTGCCCCCTTCCTTCTTCCTTCCTCCAAAACCACGTCTATTATGTTCAAAAAATTTAAGAAAAAAAAAACGATTTTTAATTGTTTCTATTAATACACACAAATAAATAAAAAAATATGTACAAAATACAAACAGAACGAATGTTAATTGCGTCCAAAACAAAAATCTTACTCGTAACATACTTAATTAACTTAGGTAAGTAAGTAATAGGCCTTATGAAACGTTTGCCTAATTTTTCATCATTTCGAAACAGAAAATACTGCTTTAAGGTGAAAAGTGAAAAATCAATATTAAAGACTAGTTAGGATTAGTCATTTACAAATTGGTTTAATGGATTAGGTATTTTTAAATAAAAGTAATACATAGTAACAATAAAAATAAATGAAACGTCAACTGGTAAAAATGTACATACATATTTCATCTATCAATTTTGAAAAAAATTCTGAAAAATCAATAACGTAAGTCGTAACGTTTAGAAATTACGTACTTATAGGTATTGTATTTTAGTTTTTAAATTATGAATATATGCTGCCTAAATAAAAATTCTACTCCAGACAAAATTTAACAGTAAAATGTACATACATTAGGAATAGGATTACTTTTGATACAAGTAAGTAGGTACATATTTTTACCTAACCTATACAATTCATACATAGGTAGGTAATTAGGTATGCTTCGTGTTATGATTAACGTGATACAAAAAATAATACCCTTTGATCACACTTGAAAAAAATGTCAAGAGATTAGGATATTGAGGAATATTAATAACCACACAAATCACAACACAAAGGGGTAAAATTCGAAATTCACGATTGAAGCTGTGCCCGGGAGCTTCGCGTTGCATAATACGACACGTGTAATAAAATTCTAACAAAAATACATCTTACATTAATTAGATTGAGCAACGCTCTATGGCCATTTAACTAAAAGTAAGAAATTAAAACTTTCTAGGTACCTATAGGTGTTGGTTCGAAATACACATAGATACCTTCTAATCATCAAACATGACAGAAGACTGCAATTTTCTTCTAGTTCAAGAAGACGCATATCCATAGTATCGTCGTTATAGTACCTTTTCTATCAATCATTTCTTTTATTTTATCAATATCTTTTCACATCACAGTTTCCAAACTTGATAATTCAACAATACGAAGGTAGGTCTGGGTAGCTAGTAGCCTAGGTAGGTATATATGAAATCAATTCTTGCTTTTCACCTTATCAACACGTTTCTTGATTTCAGTAGGATAGACGACTACGGGCGCCGGTAATAATTTATTAATTGGCATGACCGGCGTTTGTAAGAAGTTATTCATTGGTATAACAGGTGTCTGTACGAGCTTGGTGGCTGGTAAAATAGGCGGTATCACGGGTACGTTCGGTTTGATGAACTGTTTGAAATCGAATACCGGCGCTTTGACAGCGTAAGGTTTGAAATCGAATACAGTTTTGGTATCAAAAACCGATTTAGGAAATACCGGAGTATTGTGATCCGGGAAATTCATAAGCCAGGTATTTTTCTGACCTAGAGCTGGCGGTCTCATGACCCCTAACCTTAACATACTGCTTGAAAAATCTAAAAATCGTTTATTATAGCGACTTCTATCGGCGAACTTATTCTTGGCTGGTAGGAAATAATTGAGATGGTTGTTTATGGGTAACACATGAGCATTATCGCTACTACCGGTCGCGTAATTACCGTAAAACGGATCGCGATTACCTTCCTCGTGTACCTGATACTGGTGCTCTTCGCTGTGATGCGGATAATAAAATCCATTATGGGCATTATGGGCATTATGATGAGCGTTATTCAATTCTGCGGACTCGTGACTGTGACTGTGTTCGGAAAAATCGTAGTGTTGGTGTGCATCGCCGCCGCCGCCGCCGCCGCCGTAGCTTTGATGGCTCGGTACGTTCAAATGATTATCTTGGTTGTAAAAATGGTCGTGTTGGTCTTGATTTTGTAAATTTAGATGATTATCGTGGTTGTAAAAATGCTGCTGCGGTTGTTGATGATCGTCGTGCTGCTCTTGGCTGTGACTATGGTCGTTGAAATGCTCGTTCAAGACGCTCGACTCGGTGGTGTGAAAATCGTGATTTTGCTCCGCTTCGGACTTATGGTCGTTGTTTTCGTAAACCGAGTATTGTACAGGGTGTACGACAGGAACGTAGATGTGTGGTATTAAATGTAAATGTATCATGTGATTTTGCTTTTTAGCTTGTCGATCGCCCGACTGAATGGTAGGATGGAGATCGTTAGGTAAATCGTGTAGTTGCTCTTGCGAAGATGAGTCGTGTAGGCTGTTGGCTATGTGATGCAGCGATTCTGGATCCGGCAGGTCTGCCTGTGAGGGTTTGAATAATGGTCGCCAAGGGCCTGAAAAAATACAGCCATGTTATAAACGAAGTACGATACATAATCAGATGATTTTTCTAATAAAATCCTGAAAGCTCTCAGAGCCTTCCAGTGTCAACAAATCAGAACAATCTTCATCAAATTTTACAAAAACACATTTTTTGATAATTTTTCATGGCCTAGGTTTGGTGAATAACATCCCAACGAATCTCCTACATGTTGAGAGTGTTTTAATGAGGGTGAAGGACGAATTTGAAAAATATTTTTATATTTCAAGGATGGGAGAAGGGTCTGATCAACTCCGAGAAAAATTATGCTCAAGGTCTCGCAGAACTGACCGACTTGAAAACATCACTTTCAGATCATTTTGAAGCCTCCGGCGTGTTTCAATCATTCTCTAAAAAATTTTAATTGATCTTGAGACTCCAAAATGTTGTAAAAGCGGATGTTTTCAAATCGAGCGGTTATCCGGACACATCCTCAAAGAATCAGCATTTTTTTTTAAATTTACAAAATTTAAAATCTGAATAACAGTCAAGTACAGCAATTTTTCGAATGAAATTGAACAAAAAAGTACATTTTAAAAAAAAATTGAAACAACAATTTCAGAAGTTTTTATTTCTATTACTTAATTAACGAGTGCCTAAAAACTCATGTTCATAAAAAGCTTGTTTTGACTCTGCTTTTGGTATTACTTTAATACTTTGTCGTAGTTTCAATTGAAAAAAAATGTACTTGAATGTTGAATTTCAAAAGTAAAAAAATGTGTGTTTTTTTTGCTCAGTTTTATTCAGGTGTAGATAGGTATAATTTTTCAAAGAGGGTTTTGTGTTTTCAAATATGCCACTCTGAATTGAATTTTTTAAAAATGAAAAAAAAAATAGAAGCAATCTGCATGATGAAAGTATGAAATCAATGAAATCCTAAAATCATGTATGAAACTCGAATCATGTACCCTATCAGCGATCTAAGGGCATATTGATGATTCTAAATTTAACCCTCCGAGTACACTTACAATTTAGTACATCGACATGCCCCCCTGAAAAACATCATTCGCGCGTAAATTCGCGGAAACGTTTTCACGACACCTAAAAATTGACAATTTTCATACTTTCTAGGACTTGTCGGAGACGTAAGCGAACCCCCACGAAAAAAATGAACTCCACAGGGAGATTCAGCATCTCAAACTCTACCGATTGAGTGCTAAGGCTAAATTTTTAAAGTCGATTTTGGAGCTTTTAACCTGAGAAAAGTGAATTTTTAGCTAAAATGGCCCTACTTTGAGGCTACGTGGCTCAGGCCCATGATGTCGCGGGGGGCTAAAAATTTTTTGGGGTCGTTTCAACTCAAAACGAACCACATATGTGAATTTCAGAAAATTCCGAGACCTACGTTTTTTTTCGACCCACCCTAGTGTATTTATACCTTTGTGTTTTAGGTGACTCTTATTTTGAGCTTTCGCTTTTTTTGCGCTCGGACCTCCTGAAATTGTAGGATTTTGTGAGAAAATAATTCTCCATTTTTTCATTTTCTTTGAAGCCCAAAAAAGTTACACTGGAACACCCCCCTCCCTCCAAATAAAAAATTTAAAAAAGCCAATTCTTAATTCATGTGTAAATTTGTATATCTGCGTCATCGTTCTTCTAAATAATTCCCATTTCAAGAAAACCCTCTTTTCCTCCTCCTCCCCCCCGTAACGTCGGTCTTATTGTACCTATGGAGTGCCCAAAATTAAAAACATGAAAATCAAGTACTTACCTATAAAATAAATTCTAAAAATTATTTGAATAGTTCTCATTTCTGATGAGAACCTTTTAAATACTTGACCTTCTTTTCCAGAAAAAAACTCCCTCGTCTCATTTGCAATTTTAGTCTTCTTGTATAAGAACTCCAAAATGTGAAAAAAATTAGTAAAAAATTGTAGTATGGCAACAATTTTTTGAACAATTTTCACTTCTTGGCCACAATCTTTCTAAATAAGCCCCTTCAATGCCAAATTTTCAAAAAAAAATCTGAGTACAATTTTTTATTTTTGAACAATTTTTCTAATTTTGGAGTTTGTAGGAGTTCGACCTTATTTGGGAGACCGAGGAAGTTTTTTTTTCTCTCAAAAAGGGGAGAGTTATTTCGAAGAATCTTGGCACAGAGTTGGAAAATTTCCTTGGACAATGAAATTTTCAAAAAAAATCAACTTTTCTTTTGGTAAGTATCTTCTTTTTTCTTTGATTTTTCCAATTTTGGCGGACTTTATATAAGAGAACCAAAACAGCTTGAGATATCTTGGGAGAGTTTTTTTCTTGAAAAGAGGATTGTTTAAAAGAATTATGACGCAGAAACAGAACATTTCCGTCTAAATTTTGGTTTTCTTCACTTTTTCGATTTTTTTCATTACAATTATGACTTCTTGTATGACTTAATTTCTAGATGTAGGTAAGGGCCAAAATTCTCAGGATTTTTCTTTCATTAAAACCAACACCTAGAGGGAGGAAACAAAAAATTCAAAAGAATTTAAAATTGTAAAACGTGGATTCATCTCGAATGACCTTGAAAAAAAATTATACAAAAATTATAAAAAGATGGCTAAAGAGTCCTCTATTTCCAGTAGATTAAATTTGAGGGGGCGAAATTTTTCCAGGTCGTTTTGAGGTCAAGGCAACATTTAGACTGATTTCTGTCTCGTCTCATTTTCAAAAAGTAGAAAAGAATCACCAAATTTGTCATTTTTTTCTGTGGCTCATTCTCACCTGAACCGAAATTTTTAAATTTTCGACACACATATACCGACATCTTGGTCATATTCCTCTATTTTTTCGTCGCAATTCCTCGATTTTTTGTCCCTTTGTGGAATTTGAAAAAAAGAAACTCTTGGGAAAATATTTTCAACCCCCTCTGCTCTGCTATAAGAAGATTGTCTCTAGCTGATGGAAAATCTTCTTTTGAAAGATCTATAAAAATGAACATCTCCATCATTTCAATAGTTGTTTGACTCATCGAGATCTTTTTTTCTCGCAAAAAATTTCCAACATTACGATATAGGTACCGTTAAATTTACGTAAATAATCGAACACGTAGCTCTTCTTACAGCACAATTACAAAAATTACAAGAAGGTATTTACAAAAACACAGAAAAATGAACTCACCTTGCGAATTACAATCGCAATGCCCATCTTCGTGAAAATGATCGTGTTCGTTAATATGATTATGAGATTCGTAAAACGGCGTATGCTCTTGACTATCACTCTCCTCTAGAGCTCCATTTACAACCACAACGCCTTGCATCCATAATTCGCTAACCAAACATAACGTTACCTGAAACAAACACGAAAAAACATCATAACTAAGATTAAATGACCGTATTTGATCGTTTTACTAACAACCGCTTAATTAAAAATTGATTATCGTTTCGTTAATGGTCCTCGCGTCGTCGTTAATTATAAAACCTTTTCGTTTTCCAAAAAAAAAAAAAAAGACAACAACAACAGCACCGTATCATCGGAGTAAAAATTGGTAATTAAGTCGCATTTTTATTCCATACCAATGACATAATAAATTTTCTTCACATATACCGCTCGATAATAAACTTATTCATTGTCACTATCACTTTTTTTTCGCCATCATAAGTGTGTACATTTGTATCAGTAGGTATAGGTACATTTGAACAATAATATAAAACAATACTCCAGGGCGCGGTATTTTATGTAACCGGAAATAAATGCATTAATATATGCAATTGTCCAGAAACGTATCGGTGATCGTAAATTTAAAAATTTCGAAAAAGACAGCCTGGGAATCGAGACGTTTAAGTGTTTATTTAAACATTCTACCGCTTACGTGAAAGTTGCGTGGTTCAAATATTATAAGATATACCTACTTTTTTCCCTTGTACTTTTTGTAAAGGCTATAGAAGCTCCATGGTTTTATTACAAATGCACGTTCTTTTTTCATTTTTGGTGTCTGTGTAATAACTACCTTACCTATATCTACATACCTACCTACCTAACCTAAAACGATTTATGATAATCAGTGTAGTACCTACATAGTTGTGCTCTCTTTAACTAAGTATATCATATATTTGCCTTTCACTAAATAGGACCTGCGATAAAAAAGAAATTATTTACCTACTCGAGTGGCATAATATACAAACAGACAGTGGCAGATAGGTAATATATATATTGAGAAAAAACTTAATGAATAGGAAATCGTAAAAGAATTTCAAGATTGTACCCTAGAAGTATTCCAGCTTTTAAGATATGAACTATAATAAGTAGGTATGTAAGTATCTAACTATTTTCTACACCTTTAGGTCCAATTATCGTGATGATAAATGTAAACATTTGCATTTCTGAGGAAAGTTCAATAAAATATCCAGCAAGTGCGGTAATATAAAAAATAGCTCCAGAGGTACCTAGCTACCTACCTACCTAAATAACAAATGAGATTTTTTCTTTTTTTATCGACAAGGAAGTCATGTAAGATCATGTACTTTGATATCACAATGAATCTAGATAAATTACAACTCTATATTAAAACCATCAGGTATAGGTAACTAAAATTTTAAATGTCAAAGTTAATTTTTAGATTTTTGACGAATTTTTTTGAATTGAAAATAGCTACCTAGTAACTATGTACCATTTATTTCATACATTTCTAAAGCCCCCAGCAAGTTTTCAGTATTGGTTTCTGAAGAATTTTCAAATTTCTCTCATGCACTCAAAAGATCTTCAAAAATGCAAAAAAATGTTTTTTTTACAGTTTTATTGTCTATAGGTAATGACATTTTTTGATTGAAAATTTTTGTACTTGCAATACCTAAGGTATTACATGGTACATATCATGAAAAGCGCGCTCAAATACACCATCAAAACTTGGATTTGCGCCTTTGACAATTTCATCAGCTGTATTTTATAATTTTTGTGTTCAAAAAACTTGAAACACCCCATTTTGGGAACCCCTAATCCTCCCTTTTTAAAAGACTTATCGGGCTAAAATTAATGTTTTAGATTACGAGTATATCATTATACTAAAATTTCAGCGAAGTTATTCCGTAATTTTCAATGTTTTCCTAGCGACTTATACCTACCTACCAACCTACCAACCTACAGGGTGCCCAGAAATATCGAGCATCCCTAAAAAAGTTTTATACCAAAATACTTCGGTTGGTCACAGTGAATGATAATAATGATAGCACATGATTGGTTGTTGGACTGGAGAGATAACATTCCACCAATCATATGCATCTATTTCACGTTGCCAACCTATATTTTTAATGAAAAACCTTCTTAGGGGTGCTCGATATTTCTGGGCACCCTGTACATATACCTACCTCCTCACACCTATACCTATACGTTTTTAAAATCCCCCACAATCGAAGAAATGAACTTTATACGGACCTGAAATTCTGGATACCTAATTGGATATTTTGCATACTTTTTTGATTCAGTTTTGTTTGGAGCCAAAATTTTTCCGTTTCAAATTACCTATTTTTTAGACCAAAAGTCAGTAAATTAGACATCAGCTGAAAAAAAAAATCATTTCTCTTTTTTTCTCCGTTTGATCCTGCTTTTACTCAAACTTCTGCTTCCTTCGTATTCTTCATACATTTTTTCTCTGAAATTTTCCGATATTTTTATATTTCATTTGTAGATTTTTTGTCATTAATAATTTTCTAACAAAAAATTAATAATTATGCAAAAAAGTTGAGCATTTGAATAGAAATTTGTTTCTGTTGTTTGAAGGCTTTATTCGGCGGGGAAAATGAAGAATTAATAAAGAGCTATAGAGCTCCAGAAAAACACGGTGGAAAGAGGCAATTTTCCTCTAAAAATGTCGCATTTTTTGCGGATTTTTCACGAAATTTTTGAGATATTGAGATTACATATACAGAAGACGAAAAAATAATACGGCATGTTTATGTTCAGAACACTGAAAACTCACAATTCGTCTAAACGTTGTTGTTTCCAACTTCAATTTTCTAAACAAATTTGTTTTTTCGGAATCAATTTTTTTTAGAAAAATACAATTAATTTTTCAAAATTGAAGGAATTGTATTTTCTTTGTTTGTTTTTTTTTGTGAGAGGGGGATGATTTTCGAACAGGTATAACTATACATACTTTATTGCTTTTAATTTTGAGAACAGACTGAAAAAGGAAGAGATGCAATTCGTGACGTCACCGACATACGATTCATTCAGCATTCAAAGGTTTAATAAACCCAAACTGTCACGAAAATGTAATAAAAGTGAATCATAAATGTTTGTGTCTTACCAATTTTAAATTAAAATTTATTGCAAAAAATAATATTGCTGTAAAATCTGCAACTTTTGTGATTTTGTTCTGAATGCTTAAAACACGCGGAAATTCACACGGGTAAAACTATGTTCAACCCCCTCCCTCTTTTGGTCCTCCCCTTACCGCAAACATTTTTTTGTTGCTTTTTCTTTCAAGTTTGTCTTGTAACACTGAAATTCATGATCCTACAACTACATTATCAAGTGCCATTTCTCGAGTCCCCAGAACTGAAATTGTTACAATATTTCATGCTTACCCCCCCCCTTCAAAAAAATTAAGAAAATATGTACCTACAATTTATTCAGTTTTGAAAAATTATTGTTTTTTTCAACAAATTTCAAAGAAACTTTGTTTAGACAAATAAAGTTGGAAAAAACATGTTTCAAAGAAAAATTTGTAGGTTTTTAGTGTTTTGAACATTTAAAACAGGTTTCGAATTTGAATTTTTCCTGCGACGACCCATATCTTCAGAACCCTTTCAGGTACCTAACAACAATATGATAAAAAATATATTCTGACTAAAAAAAAATCCGGATCTATGATTTCATGTTGATGAATCTCATCTCAGTTACGAAGTAAGATAACTTCGAAGATCCAAAAGACCTCATTTTTGCATTTCAAAAGATGGGATAGCCTGTATACAGGCCTAATACATTTAACTAGTATGTTAAAATTATCTCTTCATCTGTTTACTTTAAAAATTATTTAAGAGTGATCACGATTTTTGGATCGCACTGTTTATTGAACTACATAAATTAAAGACAAAACAGCCGCTTAAACGTTTAAAATAGGTATCGGTAAGATTTTGATGCCATCGATGACGCATTATATTTGATCGCTTGCTCGAGAAGTTTTCGAAAAAATCAAGTAAGTATGGTATGCAGGTGAATTCGATATTTCGTCGATTCAAACTTTCGATAATTTATCAACAGTCTCGCCTTAAAAACTCACCTCATTTTAATTCTAATACGATTAAATTTCCAAAATTTTCTATGCCTACCTGTACCTTACCTAACTATTTAATCATTAGCCCAAACACCCAAAGGGTTCTAAAAGATACTCGTACATCATGACATGAAGATTGATAGATTGTTTGTTCATTTCTAAACTAGGTAGGTATGATATAACTTCATTATCATTTCATCAACGTCTTTACGTCTTTCTAACCATCAATCAGTCTTCTAGTGGGTATTTTTAGTATACATGATGAATACGATCTCTTCAATAAAATCATTGACTACTCATACATGAAGGTAGGTAGATATACATACGCAGACGTATCTGCTGAGGAGATATTTTTCAGATGCTTCGATACATCTGTCAAAATATAGGTAAAGGCTACATGCAATATCGCGTGAATTGGTCATCTGCATATCGGCGATATTTTACATAGTCTACATCGTGCATATTAGGTATAAACTATACATCTAAACTTGAACCATAATTACGACGTTTAGCCGAAAACTTCACCTTTGATTATTCCAACAAAGATGCTTTCAAAATTAGGTTAGGCAAACGCAGAGAAAGCAACGTATTCGTAGGTCTAGGTACGAGTAAGAGTAAACTAAGTCTACACGTCGAGATTCTCTTCGTACTCGTACTTATTCGATTTCGTACGATTTTCATCGCTTGAACGCCGTTATAATTGAACTTTTGATATTTCGAGTGCGCGTTAAATCATCATAATGATTACTTTGAAAAAAACAGCCAATAGGCTGGTGGTCAGAAATGATTTTAAAATCGTCGAAACCGTAACCATCTTGTAAAGTAATGTAGGTACCTTTTCCAACATACTGCCTAACTTACGTAGGTACCTATACTTGTATTTGTAGCCTACGTAGAGACCATGCACTTGTAAAAATGATAATTTGGAATTGAAAATTGAGAGAAAGAGTCGACACCTCCCACATTAAGTGAATTTACAATTATTAAGGTAAATATTTAAAAATCCGGCGTTAAATGAACATTTTGCATCAAAACGACTTGAGCAAACGTGTTACGCCGTCATTCATCTATTTATTAACATGGGAACCAAGACGTAATCATTCACATGATACACGTTTGTTTTTACAAAGCGCGAAGAAAAAAACCAAGCCGACATATAGTAGTCTGTAATATGTACTGAAAAACACACTGAAGAAAGCGAAAAGTGTAATTGCGACAATACTGTTCCTAGTATAATTACTACGTTTACCGGTTTATATACGTTCAAATTCTAGGCACCTCTACCATAGGTACGTATGTACCTCTCGTGAACGACGTTTCCCTATTTTTCTACTCTATTTTACACGTCACAAAATGCGTCAAACGATTCGTTACTTTACGTCGAGTACTTTGTACTTAGCGTACTCAAGTACGTATCGATAGAATGCGTAATAAAGTGCGCTCGTGCTCTGCGCTGTCAGAAAGAAAGATCTTCGTCGCGAAATTAGTCGTTCCGCGAAAGTTAATTGATCTCCCGCGCTTTTTGTAATTATCACGAGACTGACGCTATGGTGACGCTGGCCTGGCGGAGGTTGATGGAGGGAAATTACAAACCATCGTTTTATCATTTGGATGATGACGACGCCTCAAAGTCTCACAGATCTCTCATCAAAAGTTCTTAATCCACGTGCTCACGTGCATTCTACCTTTTAAAGCTTATCCAATTAAAAATGAAAAATACCCTTAAAAGAAAACCGACCACGTATCGACTCCATTCAAGGTGAATTTACAAAAGAAAATGCCCGAATAATGAGCACGTGTCTGTAGCTCTGTGAGATGCATACTTGGCAACCGGTCTCTCTTTACGTTAGCGTTCTCTCCTTAGGCTTTAACTAAATGAAAACCGCGATTATATTTCCAACAACTGTCCACGTCAACGAATCAACACAATGAATAAGGAAGAGTGAAGAGGTTTAAATACAATCTTGATGTCTCACTTGAACTTTAATGGCATTCTAAACGTTACAAAGAGCGCGGAACGTCGTTTGGAATATTTTACGTAGTTTTAAATGCGCGAATATGCACGCGACGTCGTCTTTGGTATGGCAGAATGCTCTTATTTATTTTTCAATAGAAAAACCATTAATAGATGCATTGTTGTTTCGATCTGTGACAAGGGAACGGAGTCCTATACGCACATGTGAACTTATTTATGGATTTATAATGAGACAACGTGTGAAATACAATCAATTCCAATCATTGGTATTGGTGCATCTCGATCTGGAACAATTTCCAATTTCAATAAATCGAAAAAAATAGCCAAAAAGCTATCAAATTTTTCGAGTTTTGAAATGCCTCATCTCTGAGGGTCTTTTCATGTATCCTCTCCAGATCCAGTGGCACTTGCGGAGATGAAACTCTATTCTCAGGGACTTATCAACTCAAAATGACTCGTCTTTTTTTTCATGATCTACCTATCTTCATATGCCTATATAAGTTCAGCCAGCTTATATTATGATTTGTTAGGATAGTCTATTTGAAGTTCCACTTTTTTGAGCTCCCTCCGCCCAAAGACATGGGATTTTATGAGAACCTAATTCATCCCTATTTCTTGATTTTCCCAAGGTTCAAAAAAAGTGGTTCTGGAAGTTTCCAAATGCTGACAAAAAAAATATGTAGGCTTAAAGAGAGCAGTTAAAAAAACTTTCATTGAAAATCGAAGGCTTCAATGTTCAACAAAATTATTTGAAATAAAACAAAAGTACTAAACTTACGAGTACCTGTTCGTTATTTTTCCTTCAGGGGTACAAAAAACAGAAAATTTTCAAAACAATGGAATCGGAAAGATATGTACAAATTTCGCAATATTCCCTCGAAAGGGGACAATTTCCCGACCCCGAAACCACCATTACATTTTTGAGATCGAATTGCAAAACCGATTCAGGAGTTCCCAAAGTAGTGAAAATTGAGCACCTCTGTTGTCACATGTTTCGGCCAATAAATCCTGACGAAACGGGAGTAGGGGGCTGGTTGTCTTCTTCAAATAACTCGTATTGGATCACTCTTGAAATATCTACCCACGACCATTCCTATTAGTGATACTCAACATTTCAGTGGTTCCCAAACTTGAACTTTTTAATTCCAAATTTCTCAAGTCACGAATTCGAACGAATATTGTCGGTAATTGAATTTTGCAAAAAATATTTCAAATAAAAAAGTTGCGGGATTTGACGACGATTTCAAAAATGTGTCATTTTTATTCTTATCATCGATAGGAGTCGTGATAAGGGGGGTGGAACGCCAAAAAACGCGATGTAGCAAAATTGCATTTGAAACTGAATTTGCATTTCTTACGAAATTATGAGTGTTTGCGAAAATTTATAAAATGACATGATTTTTGAAACCTCAAAGGGTATATTGAATTTCAAAATTTGAGGCAAAATTCAATACCAGTGCGTGACTATCTGATTTTGAACCGAGGTTTCGATTTGAAGGGCCTGTTTTTCAGGAGATCCTAAAATTGTACCCATTTTATTCCTACTTGCCTGAATGAAAAAAGAAGGGATCAACATGCCATTCTCTTTTATAAATAAGACATTAAGTATAAGAAATACAATCAATCATTTCTTCAAACTGTTTTAAAATCAAACCCGGAAACCTTCTCACATCAGTTCTATAGCTTCTGAAAACCACACAAGCTTCCCGCAAAGATGAAAAAAAAAACAATGACGCATAAAGAAAATACATATTTGCAATAAACACATATCTAAATAGGTAATAAGCCAGATATCCGTCGAATTTAATAGAACCTACACCACGATATTAGCCAATCCAATCCACATATCGAATAACCGTTACAGTATCAAAATGTGATCCGTTATCACCATCATCATCATCGTCATCATCAAACCGCAAATTCATAATACGAGTACTTAACAAATTTCACGTTAAACTACACACACACGTATGACATAAGACACGCGAAAAATATCTTAATGATGTAATCACAGATTCGTACTGGCTCTTCAGCTGCTCGAATTAAGACTCTTTATCCATCCACAAATTAACCGTGCGGTCATTTAGACATAAGTACGTACCTACAATACAATGAAATGTAGTCGGCTTTGCAGATCAAGAGGAAGAGAAGGTAGGTATATTTTATACGCCAAAATTACTCTTGGACAAGCGTTCAGCACGTTGTCGATTGTCGATTGTCAAGAAAATGAGACCCCGCAACAGTGTAATTTTATAAACAATACGAAGTTGGTATAAATTACATCTTTACTTATACGAGGATTTCTTTCTTTAAATATCTATCCGAACCTAGCACGAGCTGAAGAATTAAATTATACCTGGATTCATGGATACGTATACGTAAAGTATAGAATGGCAAGTTTCATATAAACTTTCGTAGGTACCTAATATATAATGTAGGTTTTTAAAAACCATGATTATAAGGTACGTAAACACGCGTCAAATTATCATGGGCGTATTTTTATTCTTTAAATCGATTAATCGATGACTTTTGGGTCAATCAAATTCACATCAACTTTCTCCCATCCCAGGTGCTCTTTTTTGCGACAAAAATAAACAAGAACCAGAGCGGTGCTTTTTTCAAAAAATATCAAATAGATTTTGAGGAAAAAATATACAGCTAAAAATAAATAATTTAATCATTTGATGATTTAAAAAAATTATGTGAATACTTGAGTTCAAAAAAGATTAACTGGGTTTGAAATAGACCAATTTGTTGCCACCTGAAGGAACTCTCCTTTTTGACCATTTTCCATGAAAAAATCAAAGTACGATCTAACTGAAATGAACACCTGAAATTCAATTCCTACCCTACTGGATTTTTTTGGTTTTCATCTTTTCAAAAATTACCTAATACCTATACCTATAATAGGCATAAAAAGTGTCGAAATATAAATTCAGCATTATTATAAGATTGAATTCACAGTGTACAGATATGAAGCCTTTTCGATCGATTCCGACAAAAAATTTCAAAAAATCGTTTTCTACCTGTTCAAATCCATTATTTCAATAAATTTTTCACAAACTGAAAAATAAAAAAATCCACTGGAAGCTCATCGAGCCTCTATCTACTGTAAATCTCAATTTAATCAAATCTGAACTTTCAAAAATTTTCCAAACATTGCAAAATAAAATTCAGCATCTAAAATTTGGACTTGAAGTGTACTTTTGGATGTAGGTAATAGGTTATGTAGATCTAGGTACGTAATTTCGATTTCTGATTTAAAATTCTGTAACAAAAATATTATACCTACCTACTCTTTGTAGGTATAAGTACAGCATTTTTTAATATCGATTCGAAATTCGTTATTCAAAATGGTCATTTACATTGATGAGGGATTCTCTTCCCACAGTCCCACACCCCTCGTTTTGATAAAAAAATTGAAAAAATGTCCAACTCAGGCTAATTTATGAATAAAATGTGCTGATAATCGAATAGGCTACAAATAAAGCACGCTCGCACTTTTAAAGGACAACCGTAATCCAAAATTAAGACAATATTTTTTATTCAATTTTTTTAAAATTAATTTTACGAGGACAACGATGAAATTATTATTAGATCATTCTGAAATAAAATTTAATCTTTATTATTGTTATTGTTGTTGTTTTTTTTTGTGATTCAATTATTGTCAGGTGTGTTTGAAAAACAGTCATAGTCCACATTTTCGAAGGCAAACATACATTTTTCAAAGTTTGAAACAATTATATGTAGGCAGGTATTATTTTTGTATTTTTTGATTAAGTATTTAGCAAATTTGAAGAGCAATTAACACATCGATCAAATCCAATTTTAATCTCCCAAGTTCGATGCTAGAAAGATTTTTCAGTTTATTAATTGAACACAAAACATCAAAAAGATTTAGTCAAATTTTTAACGCTCTGTTTCTCCGGAGACATAACCAAAAATATATTATTTGTAGGTACCTAACTCTCAAGGAAGCCTCTTGAACTGGCACTCTCCGAATTGAACGAAACTACTCTGGATCAAAAAACCATGTCTTAAAACCCCCATAATCAAAATTTCAGCGCCCAAAGTCCATTTTTGGATTTGTGGCAAATTTTTGAAAATTCAAAAAGGATGTTCAAAAAGGTTATTTTAAGGACAGTTTTAAGTTTTTCATGAAATTTTTTTAGAACAATCTTCAATTCAACTCCCACACATTAGCAACTGTGTGGGTACTATGTAGTTTTGAGCCATTCTAGAGCCTCCAGAGATTTTAAAATTTTCTTTAAAAAATATTCAAATCTCTTTCACCTCAAACATCCATCAAAGTTATAAGTCTTAACGTTCTATTTTGGTATCTTTCAGAGCGATTTCATATTTCTGGAAAAATTTAAAAACTCGCTGGAGGCTCCGAAAAAGTATAATTGAGAATTTTTTTCGAGTCAGGTGATGGTTTAAACACACCAGACGATATCATACCGAAGAAGCGCTCGTAGTAATACCCCTTCTTTGAAAATTTGATTTTTTCACATTTTCTGGAATTCACAAATTGATCACAAATTCACTTTTGAACTGACACTTCTGGAATTTTGCGGTAACCATCTCCACCTAAAATGGTCGAAAATGTACCCAATAAGCACTGACCAAAGTTATAGGTCCTAAAGTTCGTTGTTTGCCTTTCCAGGGTGATTTCAAGTCTTTGAAGAAAATTTAAAAATCGTTGGAGGCTTCAGAATGGTCTGAACATGGTAGTTGTTGATCTGTCGAAGTTTATAATGGAGGAATTATTCACACTGATTCACTTTGCTCCAAAAAATTACACTTAAATTTCATGAAAATGTTTAAAAATCGTCCTCAAAAAACAACGTTTATTGGATTTTTTAAATTTTCAAAAAATCGTCAAAAGCCCAAAAATGAACTTTAGCATTTAAAATTTTGTTAAGTGAGGTCTTACGACATGCTCTTTTGATCTATAGCTTGATTTAGTTCAAATCTGAGAGTGTCAGTTTAAAAGGTTCTCTTTAAAAAAAACCTCATCAATCAAGTACCCAGATAGGAACTGTCCGCTTTGAGCTTCAAAAAATCTCAGTCTCTTTTTCTGTAGATACTCGAAATATATTTAATTCTTTGAAATTGTTTTTCATCTGTCTACAATTCTACATATCTACCAGAAATATGTAATAATAAAAAATGCTACAAATTTTTTAATACTTGCTCAGAGAAAAAAAAATTTATGAAAATCGGTTTTACATTTTTCTTAATTTTATTCTCCAACTTAAAAAAATAAGTATCATGATTAAAACAATTCAAAAGTGGAGTACTCAAAATTTTTTTAATTCCTTGACATTTCATAAGCAGGTAAGTAAGACGATTACGTATGTATTATCTTCCTTCTAAATTGAATTTTTTTTGCATTTTTCATTTCAAACTTTTTTTAGCCTTAAGCATTACTCAAAAACAAAATTATATTTGAGAAATTCTCTATCTTCTGGAAGCTCTCAAAATTGTGTGGCTCTTCCTGTTGGTACCTACTACCTACTATACCTACTTAACGGGTATCTACCTATTTCTATGAAATTACTTTTGTAAATCATGTAAATAACAAAAGCTTAAATTTCAGACTTGAAAAACCAACGTGAAGCGTTCTATCATCCGCAGGATCTAACTACAGTTGCAGTCACACCTTCCCTGCAGAATAATAGGTAGTCCATTCAAAAAAGTATGATCACGTATAGTGAAAAGGAAAACTGTTTGAAAATGAACTGTACACGACTAATGTTATGTGATGTTTACATTTCCGCTAGCATGGTACCTACGTTCACGTTTTACAAGATTTTTCCAAAAAACACAACTCGCCTACTAGGTACCAAGTCCATTACCAATTAACATGGTGTCGTTGGGTGAAAACTATAACACGCGTAAGAGTACGAATATCCACAGCCAGCGGTATTGGTCGTGAGAACACCGGGCGCTTTGTTTGAATTCAATTCGAATTAACGGTATTCAATGGTATAACTGGAGCTCTTGTTATGTCCATCAAATGTACTAGGTATAGTTATGTGTGTGAGATAATACTCAAACGTCCAACACGAGCTACGCGACGGTCGCCGGTGGCCACTGGCCGTCCATCGGCAGCTGAAATTTCTCTTTTAGTAAAAAATCCATTAAGTAAGTCCATAGCTCGCGACACGAGTCTTCTTTTCCTAAGACACGAGAAAAACCGCCCATTGCTACCTTTTACAGTACGTAGTACGTACGACGTAGGTACGTGACTATCTTTTAAAGGAAAAAAGTAAAACGCCTAACAAACAGTCGAACCAAAGATCAACGATTGAAAAGCAAACAAAAAACGAATGAATTTTATTAATCGTCTTGACGCGCGTCTACAGCAGGCGAAATTTTTTCTCAAACTTCGTCAGCCTAATGTGTCAATGTTCCATTCACCTATAACGAGGATTACCGCCACTTAAACAACATTAAACGAGGTATTTAAATCACTTTCGCTGCTTCGATATAGGTACTATACACTATTAGCCAGCAATTAAACCATCTTCGACGCCCCCTTTTTTTTCACCTCAGTCTCTCTTTTTATCGCACGAATTACGTACTAATATCGATCGAAAAATAATGACATGAAATTCTTCTTAAACAAAATCAGCTACATTTATCATCGTATAAAAGTAAACATCCGAGCACGCGAACGTGAAAAATGGATTTACTTGACAGAAGAGATCTGTGTGCACTGTGCAGTATGCAATGTATGGTACCTGGGCGCCTACCACAGTTTACTCTGCCGATTGTACCTCTAATGATACTTACAGATAGAAAACATGCTTCCACGGTGTATATCGTGAACGCGATCACCATTCTAGAGGATGTGAAAAGTCGAAACCGTTAATTTTCTTTTCCGAAATGTATTTATCACTACTATTATTATTTAATGAGATTCAACTGCTGCATATCGTGTACGAACCGGAGCACGGAGCACAGTTCGTATTTTTGCGCCTAATTTGACGAAAAAAGAACCATTGTTAGATCGATCGTGACCATATTTTTCCGACGTAGGAAATTTCCAATTTCCAATCCATTATGGAGTTGAAATTTTTCCTAGGACTGCGATTTATACATCGTTTTTTTTCGGTGCGTATGTGTGTAACTTTGGGTGATTCTACATTAATTATGCAATATATCGCATGCATATAGGTAAAATCATTCTATTGAAAAAAAATCAGGCACAAATTTTGCACACCCTCGTACCCTCATTTTGCTGTAAAGGAAATTGTGATTTCAGGTTTAAAAAAAGTCATACCTATTCATCACCAAGTTGACTAAAAATGTTGAAAGAGCATGTAGACGGGTTTTGAAATTAACTAGTGAAAGTTATCTTTTGGGGGCAAAACCCTCCTGAAAAATTGTCAGATCGCTACCTAACCCGTAACCCCTCCCTAAGGGAGTGAAATTTACATTTCTGTTGAAAATTTATATCTTTGGCTTTCGCAGATTTCAACTTAATTTTCTCAAACTCGCAGGGATGTGAGACACCTCGAATTTGAACCTTTCTCAATTTTTCTCTTGAATTGCGTTAATTTGGGTACCACTGACCACCCTTTCAGGTGGCTCACTGGGCCAAAATTCATGTCCATATTAATATCAACTCAAAATACGTCATGCAATTCCGACTTCAAAAAATTAAAAATTTTCGATGTTTTACCTGTGGTTAGAGCATTCTTTCAAATTGAAAAAAATCTTACTTTGATGAAAATGAGTGGGAGAAAAACGAAAATTGTTAATTTCTCTGAAATTGCAACGTATGACGTGTGCATTTGGGACTGGATCGATGCTACCTATAGAATATTGAACTAGAAGTTGGTATAGATTGAGCCATTTCTTTCAAAAAGGTATCAATTTCTTTGACTATACACTTGCTTAATCGCTTGAATTTCAGTTACAAAACCAAACGAATTTCTTTTCCAAGTTAATTTTTGGAAGTTGACACTATGATTGTTCAATTGTGTCTTATTCATGGTTTTTGAATCGGTATATTCAAAAGACATTTTAAAGATCTCGGCGTATTTTTGGGATTTTTATAATTATGAAATGAATGAATTAAAACAAAAAATGAAATAGTACCCAGGTAATTTTGCTTTTTTAAGCTTCTGATCATTTTTAGGAAGTTTTGGTACATCAAGAATTCAAGATATTGATTTAAAAATATGAAATCAATATTTTTTTTCAACATCGATGTTTGAGCGAGATTACAATCTGTTGGGTTCACATTTTGGTTCCTTGAATCATGTAAACATGAAAAACCTTTCAAACAAGAGTTAAGATAGAGCATCAAAAAATAACTTTTTGAACGCTTATAAGAGGAATACGAGTGTATTTCAAGTAGGTAGGTATAGTATTTCAAAAAAAAAACACACATTTTTGAAAAGGATTGGAGGTTTTCTAATTTAAAAAATACTTCTATTTTCAAAGTTTACATAATTTTTCGTTTTTTTTTTGTTTTTTTTTTTTTTTTTGTAACTTCTAAAAATACTTTTTTACAAGTTTGTAGGTACGAATTGGAAAACAAAACTGTTATTACAGAAATAATTTTCAAAAAATATTCCTAAAAAATTTCAGATTTTGTAGCACACTTGAATTGAATGGGAAAATAAAAGTTTCAGAATCAGGCATTGAGAAATAATTAGGTACTGAAAACAAGAAAAAGAGAGATTTAGGTACCTATTTTGGGAAAATTAAGCCTTCGGAATGAAGATAGTATAGCTCATAGTCATAACTTTGCTCAACTCGATAATTATTAATTATTAATAGGTATATACCAGAATATGTGATTGTCTGATTGAAAATCAATTGTGGTACCCACCACCCAAGTATTGTTTTAAACCTCCGAAAACATCAAATTTCCAATGGCACGAAGTTTTCACTTTTAAATGCGTTTGGCGTTGAAATGAACGTAAAGTTATACCTAATGAATAAAAAAAATGTCGAAAAAATTGATGTGTCACTTGAAAAACCAGTAATACCTAAGTTAGTAATTTAGATACACTTTGAAATATCTCAAGGTTTTAGAAAATACCTACGTAATTCGAAGTGAATTTTTTAAAAGTGGCCGGAAATCGATGAAGTTTCGTTTTTTTGGACCCATGTTTTCAAAAAATGTTTGCTTTTGCTTCGCTCTTGCTTCGCTCGAGCAGTAATTTTACCTCCATTTTCATAAAATCATCAAATATCACGAAAGGTTTTCAGAAAATTACCTACTTCTAATTTCGATTTTTCATGTCTAAAAATCTATTGGCTACGCCAGAGTAAGTTTGGGTACTTTGATTCTATCGCTCGAAAGTGCTGTTTAATAAACGATAGCTAAGCACATTTCACGAGTAAGTATTTAAATAATAAAATGTTGAATTATTTTGTTTTTGAAAAAATTCAGCTAGCGAAGAGCGTTTTAATGTGGCTTATTCTATTGATTCTAATTTTTACGAATAGGTAAAGAAATGTTGCCTAGGTACCGGAACCTATACAGGCTTAAGGTATTAATTTTTGAATTTTTAAAATTACGAATTCATAAATATGCACAAATTTTGTATCGATAATAAGTAGCCAAAAGAGCTGCCTGAATGAATCATAATTTGAAATTACATTCTCACATTTGTTTTGACAACCAAATAGTCACGACTAAAAGAAGAAGAAGAAGTCACGATGAAAATTGTTATCCATATACGAAAAGAAAATATGAAATACCTACATAAATGAAAACAGTAGACAATGCTATAGCTACACGTAAAAAATTCAATTGCATAAAATTCACGATCAACATCTTAGTCACAAATCACGACGTTTAATTTCGTCCATATTTTTTCGCTTTCATGAGAGCCGATAAATATACACCTGCTTCGTACAATACATTATGCATTTATGAATTTAGATATCCGAGAAATAATTAAGCTCGTATCTGCTTCAAAACCGGTAACATCAATCTGCATTCTCATTTTTCAATACATACATGTAATGGCAATACATTTCTTTGAGAAGGAAAATTTTTGGGGAAATTCCATTCAAGAATATGGATATTTGAAATACCTACCTACCTACCTACCTGTTCATCAAATTTTTAACGAAATTATTTACGAACCATCAACCAGTCACCTGTGCTGACCAAATTGTTTTAATGTGTAAAACTTACTGATTTTTACAAAAATTGACTTTTGATTTTTATGCAAATTTTTTCAACTTTGAAAATCTCATCATAAAAACAATTCTTCCGAAGACGCCAAAAATCGTTCAAATTAAACTGATAAATGAATAAAATTCTTTCATCAAACAAAAGCACAAATACTTTCAATACCTAAGGTACATATAAATCAAATTTAAATTTAATGAAACGTCAAACTACATACGTATCTCAATAGGCACTTGAAATAGGCTGGTACTTATTTAAACTACCCAATCAAGCTCACCGCAGTCATAAAACATTTCTCCAAAACATCATGCAAATCTTATTTGATCACGATAAAGACGACATTTCGAAAATACACAATATATATAGGTACTCGAATATAAAGAGATATATGTACCTATAGACCTGCTCATGAATATACGTATAACCTGGAAAAATGAAAACTCAAAAGTCATTACAGGTTGACAATACCTACATACGACAATCATTTCCATACATACAACTCACTAATGGTTTTTTCATTGTCAACACGAGTTCATCCAGCAGATACGTAGGTATAGGGACCGATGTATAAAAACCACATCAATACGGTCATTATGCAAATGAAAAATATATAACAAGACAGTAGCGATTTTTTGCATAATGTTCAACCTGTAAGTAAGTAAACGTCTATGTACAATCGGAATTAATCAATCTATTTTGTAGATCCGGTGCGAGCTGGTCATTAGAAAAGGAAACGGACGATTTTACTTTTGAGATCACGGTTTACTATTAGTGACTCTGTAGTCGTAGTCCACAGGCTTGAAAAAAACCGCGTAGGGAAGAAAAAACAGGAAATTGTAATTTTGGTTGGCGAAAATATCCGTCAATAGGACGAGATCCGGATCTGTCATCGATCATTTCAAAAATGTAAATCATTTGATCACAAATTTCAAGACATTTTATCAAAAGTAGGTAGATCAATTTTTTTCGATTCCGATTTACCTACCATCGAGTGATTTTGAAAATTTCTCAATGTTGGAAAATTTTTGCTTTAGGTGGAGACGACCTCGAGTAGATACTTCATCGTATTCGATGTTCAACTTTCAGAAATGGTTTATTTCGTGAATTTCATGTTTATCCAAATTTAGAAATACATATGAATGAGATATTTTGATCCACAAGCTAATACGAGTATTTTATTTTCACACACAAATAAGGTTTTGAGAAAATACTAAACAAGCCATCAGCTATTCGCTGATTACAAGAGAATTTTTGCTGTTTTCAAATTTATTTAAAAGGATTTAATCGGAAATTCACAAAACAAAATACTAACTATAGACATCAATACGGTTCAAACTTTAAAATTTTTACACTTCCAATTTTTGTCGATTCATCAACATTTTCTTCTTTGTCGTCAAGTAACTCGTCCTCATCTACCGTTCCAGCCATTATAACATCGTAAATTTTTCGCTTATATGTATACGTTTTCTTTTTGTTGCTAGCATTGCACTGTTCTCGTAAGAATTTAAACATAGCTCCAGTATTTCCATTTTCTATATCCATTTGTTTTATTATGTCTAAGAAAGTGTTGCGCAGCTTCGTTTTTAAAGTAACATCGGTTATCTGGTTGTAATGAGACTTCAACAATTCAAACAGTGGATCGTCGTCACCTGAAAGTGGTTCTTTATGAACCACTGACAATAATTGAGTCATTATTGGCGACTTTTGGGTCTCTTCGACGTCATTTTGGAAAGTGGTTTCCAAAAATTCGAAGAACCCGGCATCAGAATTTTTTGCATATTGCTTAGCATTTTAATAATTAAAATGCTACGACGAGGTTGACGACGACGACGACGACGACGTTGACGACGACGTTGACGACTATGAAAAAGTGATTACAATAGAGTTTTTTCGCGCTTCGCGCAAAAACTCTAAAAATGCAATAATGTGACTGTATTATTTTATCGCATGCAATAAGACCTAATACCTATTTACCTACCCTACTTGAAATATTTATAAAAGAGTCAAATTACTGATGATTTCTTTTTCCTTTCCTGAAATGGTGAAAGCCAAAACCAAAAAAAAATACTATTGTAAAAAAAATTAACTTTTTAAAAGAATTCCAAAATTTTTAAAAATAAAATTCAAAAATCTTTCAACTTGAACAGAAATGGTTGTTTCATAGCTTGGCATCCACAAAACAAAATTAATTCATTTTCCAAAAATAATTGTACTTGTAAGTATAACCATTCATAATACCTACGTGAAATTAAAATTTTTCAAGTAGAAAAATTCAACTCGCTCTCCTCATTCCTCCTTTTTCTCCCATTTCAACAGACACTCAATTCAAAGTCTGAAAAATGTGTATGTAGCAGATCTGTCCTTGATTTACCTCTTCCTAAAAAAATGAGAAAATGTTATGTTACGTGTAGATTTTTACTAATTTGAGGTTGCAAACAAACGTTTACTCATTTTTTGGATTCAACCCATCAATCCTCACCTCAATTTTCACATACGAGTAATTTAATCCAGTAACAATAGCCCAGCTCAAATTTCAGGAAATCCGTCTGAAATAGACACCTAATTGGTAATCCAAATTTGGCAATACATAATTAAAATTATAAAATATGTGACGTAATAAGTAAAGCGAAAAGTATAAAAAAAATAGTTATGAGTAAAATATAAGAAAATATGAGCAAATTTCTTTCCACAGAAATGGAAAATATGTTTGGTGTCATTTTTTGGGAATTTTAGTTGATTTGAGATCTATTTTTCTCATTGAGACCTGAACTTTATTTTTTTGAAAAAAATTATGTAAGTTACACTGGAAATTTTTGGGAAAAAAAGTTCCAAATTATCAAAGCTTCTTTCAACTTTTAATTATCTTAAAAAAATAATACAAACTAAGGAGAGCCTTGATGTACCTACCAACCTTCCCTCTCCCTCTTCCATTGGGTTCAAAAGGCATACCCAAACACAGCACTAGGTACATACCTACTTACTACCTATACTTGACATAAAATTCTATTTTGGTATAATTTCCTTCCCTTGCAAATTGATAAAATTCAAATTGTGCATTCGAGCTCGTAGTTTCCAGCAAATAAATCGTTAATAATTAAAAAATTGCTATTTTTAAAATTTCAATTAAATTTTCCTTACAATTTTTCCAAGGCATAAAATTGCATTCGAAATTTCTAAAGCCTTTTCACCTCTTCTTTCAAAAATAATGAGAACTTCAAAGATGCCCAAATTCTCCCTATTGGAAAACATACTCGAAATTTTTTTTTTATTTTTAAATCAAGGTAAAATTTGAAATCCTTTATTAAATTTTCCATACGTTTGTCTCATAAGTAGGTAAGATACATATCTATCAACAGCTTCACCATTACTCGATCTATAATCTACGTAGTTAAAAGTATAGGAATCCAATTTTCAACGCTTAATAGGCATAAATACAGATGACATTTTGACATGTCACAATGGTTTGATAACAACATCGACACAATCGATATATCCGCAATAAGTAGGTAGGTATTAATAATCGCTTATTTTTTCAATGTTCAAAAATTAAGCAGTCGGCCGTAAATAATAGATAGAATGAAGTGTGAGTAATTTACATTTTTTTCCCCACATTTTCCTTTTTACTCGTCGTACATTTCCATTTCGGCAGTATAATGTTTATAGTATTTGTGTAATGATCGAGAAAAAAACGCCTGTTGATCGTCATTGTTCATCATATACCTACATTATTCGAGAGAATATTCGAACGATTCGTCAATTTTTAACACGACTTTATAGCTACCTACTGATACGTTTAGAAATTAGACTTTTCCTTTCAGCAACAATGTTTTTCTTTATTTTTTCATTTATTTATCCTATTGATTTTCTGACATACATTTCCTCCAGTGCGAGATGCCATTGATTTATAGCAAAAGGAAGGAAATAGTCATTAACCTCAAAGTCTTTGAAACGTCAATTGATTTAGCGAGAGAAATTCAATTCGGCGTCACCTTGGCAAAGAAGAAAATAATCTAAAGATATGTAGAATATTCCACGAATACCATCGATTTATGATTCATTCGACCGAAAATACTTCATCGATGATGACAAATATGTGACAGTTTCGCGCGTATTTTGAATTTATCGATCGAAAAGGTGACCGCGAAATTCACCTGTGACCTGATACTTGGAATATTACTCACGAGAACTTGAACTTGCACTTTCACTATGGCATCAATACACAAAAAATCTTTCCAAAATTGAAAATTTCTCAAATTAAAGCAAAAATAAATTTTCAAAAATGCTAAAAATACTCACGACACTATGCACCAACGAAGGAACCGGTGACGATATGAACCCCATTCCATTCGAAATAGTTATTTTCTAATCACTGAACTGTAAAGGAAAACAAAAACAAAATAGTCAATTGCGATTGCAACTGCACTTAAACTCGCAAATAAATCGAGCACTCGGATAGTAAAAAAAATTCACACCGAACACTATCGGCGGCGGCGTTTTCATATTCTCGTCCGAACATTTACCAGAACGATCAAATCAGAACCCGACGAACTTATCAACGTGCGCCTCGACTTGAGATGATAATATGCAATGCACAGTGCAACAGCGAGCTTGGCGTTGCGTCGCGACGCGGCAGCTCGTTATTAACCCACTTTTACTATCAAACGTCGACCACCAGATCTTAGCCGCGTATTAATTCGTTCCGTATATTTATGCGTGTGTCTTTTGATAAAAGAGTACCTAACATATTGGTCAAATATTGTACGTATGTGTTTTCTGCGGAGGACGCTTTCGCGTTCCATTAGAGTCGTATGTCGCTTGTGTTGTGTTGTGTGGGAAATACAGTTCCGGTTTAAATGACAATACCAATTTGACGGTGCCTGACGCGAGGTACAGTGTACTAAGTCGTTTAGCAATGTATGAGCGAGATGTTACAATTCGCTCGGGTATAGGTATCGGAGAATTTGGATTTACCTGATCCTAATAAGAAAACCGCGGGATCTTGTTGGTATTGGATAGGAGGAGATTTCCATGGATGAGAGGAAATTGTTGAGAACGTCCAAAATCAAAATTTAGATCAACTTTCAAACTTGATTTTTCAGTTACCTATGCTCGTGTACCCCTACAAGGGATCTGCCCTTCTAAATCGGGTGGGGTCGGATAAATCTATCTCTTCAAACTATGGACAAGCAAATCAAATCTTGAAGCTTGCATGACCTCCAAATTATGAAATTTTAATTTGATTTTCGGAGCTCACATCACTTCCAAATTATGAAATTTTAAATTCATTTTTGGAGTTTGCATAACCTCAAAATTACAAAAATTAAAATTCATTTTTTGAAGCTCACATGACCTCCAACTTACGAAATTATATTTTGCAGTTTTGGGAAGCCAGAGACCAGACAAGTGAACAGACAACCTTGAGAGGCCCGGCAGGCAGACGGGTCAATGACCTAAAGAGACCAGAAAGCCAAACTGGCACAAAGACAATCTCAAGAGGCCAAACGAATAGGCCAATGACCTTGAGAGGCTAGACAGATGGGCCAATGACCTTAAGGAAGCGGACAGACGAGCCAATGACCTCAAAAGATTAGACAGACAGGCGACCTTAGGAAGCCACAGAGACGGGTTAACGACCTGTAGAAGCTAGACAATCGGACAGACGACCTTGGGGAGTCATATTGACGAGTCAATGATCTTACGAATGCAAACAAACGACCGTGGAGAGCCAGACAGACGGCTCAATGATCTTAGGAATGCAGACGAACGACTTTGGGAAACCAGACAGATAGATCAACGACCTTAAGGGAGCAGACAAGCAGGCAGACAAGCTTTGGGAAACCAGACACAGGCACACAGGATTTTCAACCTTTCAATGGAACCCCAAAATACGATCTTGGGTTTTCATGATTAATGGTCTAGGTTGACGCACAATCTGATGTACAATTTTTTGGAACTGCACTATTTTTTCGAAACAGTTGGGTTTAGGTTAGAATGAAAAAAACCACGATTTTTTTTTAAACACCGCCTCTTTGAGACCATTTATTATTTTTCTTTCAGAGGTGTCTTTCGAGCTTAAAAATTTTCTGAGCTACTTTCAACTCAACGTGAAGGTGCCCACTGAATATGGTCAGAATCCTCCGACATTTTTTTTGTGATCCACCCTAAAATGCTCATGTAATCAAAATTCACAGACACTTCTCACTTATTTTTAAATTGTTGAGATAAAATTGTTATTGTTGCACTTTATGCAAAGATGAGTGAATTCACATATAGGTAGGTATGTACTTAGCCTTACCTTCCTTCCCAGAGTGCCTTAGTCCAGTCATAAGAAAATTAAGTACTTATGTACTTATATAATACCTTTTTTATTTACTATATACCTACCTATGTGTCTGTTGAATTTTAATAGGTAAGTAGAGGTACTATATGTACAGAGTGCCCAGAAATATCGAGCACCCCTAAAAAAGTTTTCTACTAAAATACTTTGGTTGGTCACAGTGAATGATAATAATGATAGCACATGATTGGTTGTTGGACTGGAGAGATAACATTCCACCAATCACATGCATCTATTTCACGTTGCCAACCTATATTTTTAATGAAAAACTTTCTTAGGGGTGCTCGATATTTCTGGGCACCCTGTATCTACCCATCAACTGATACCTACTAAGTACCATATACGCTACAATGACTTTCAAAATAGGTACCCTTCATTTGTTCGAAAATAAACATAAACGAATAATATCCAGTAATAACGGTGCTTAGTTAATGATAACCATAGTTTTGGGCAAACAATCATGAATTATGAAAATATAAATTCGCCAAATCCAAAAATTTACCTACCGATGACAAAACCGACCAACACAAACAGTTTGTGTCTCAATATGGAAAGTGTACGAGTATTTTTAGCGTCATCTGTCAGTTTCGCGAATCGTGTTTTAACATACTGGAGATCTGTGAAATTTAAATTCATAAACTCCATTAAAATTTATAAAGATGCCGAAGTGAACAAATTTTTTTGGTGTTCTTGCCTGTTAGGCGGAGTTTTCAAAACAAAAAGAATCAAACCAACGTTCAAGAAGGTATGGATTGTATGGAATATTTCATCATTCACTATTATGATCGTTTTGAACACAGTTTGTCTGTTTTGGTACGAAGATATGAATGCTAAAACACTGACAAAATTTTCTAAACCGATACTCTCTGCACTAACAGTATGCTCTTGTCAAGCGATATTCTGTCTAAATATGAATTTGATAGAACAGTATACAGATATGATGGAAAAACACATCGACGGTTTGCCATTTGATGAGCAAACAGCAAAATATCGTTATAAAATGAACAAGCTCGATATACTGGTATGGGGAAGTCCGAGTTTAATTTTTATCGCAGCGATGTTGAGTAAATACTTCTTACCAGATTTTAAAATGCTCATTGAGATATTAACGTCTCATTATCCTTTCATAAATGATTTTCAAACTTATCCCACACCAGTACTGGTGATCATTTTATTCGTTCAATTTCTAACCACCATTTCAATAAGTATTCAGGCTTTTTGCTCGTTTCAACTGTTGGAACTTTTTGTCGCCATACTGAAGCGTACGTTTGGTGCATATTTGAATCAAATCCGCATGATTTCATCATCAGCGCTGCAACAAATGGAATGTAATCACAACGAAGAGTTGCTTATTCAGCAAAATGAATCAGATGAAGGATATCGTTCACCTCGCTCATTTCTTCAGCAGAGAAAAGCTATAGAAGAAAACTTCGAAAAAGAGATGATATATTGCTCAAAGAAGGTGTGGGATTTGATAAGGTAAAATGTATGTGCATAAATTACTTTCATTAGGTATATATATCTAGTACTACCAACAAGAGAAGTATCCCATTTCCCAGTTAGGATCATTCATTGTTCTTTACGTTATTTTTTTTGTGAATTTTTGATTATTCAGTTGTGGTTTATTTTCCTAGAAAAACATCAAATTTTGATCAAAGTGAGGTAGAAAATCTGAAATTTAGGTTTATACGGAGATTTATTCATACCGGGTTAGAGCCTCCAGATGATTTTTCGATTTTTCAGATCTCTAAAAACTGTCACAAATGTACCTACCTAGCATCTTGTGATTTTTTTAAATTGATTCAGGCAGATAGTACAATTTTTTCAAAATTCTTCCACATTGGTAGGTCCAAGTCTCTGTTTTATTTACTTATAGGCAGATAGATAGTTTTTTCGATAGCTCAAAATCAGTAGTTACGAGTAGGTACTCATCTAAATTTTAGACTTCAGCAGATTACCTAGTTCATGGAGAATGAATCAAATTTGAATTTTCAAAATTCAACGTACCTAAATTTAAAAAGTGAAATTTAGTGCCCAAATTTGGCTTACAAGGGAACTACCTGAACCGGCAGAAACAAAAATGAACGAATCAAAGCTAGATCGAAAGGGGACCATCTCAGGACCCCAAATCCAAAATTTCAAGTGCTGAAGTTGATTTCTCGATTTTTGGTGAATTTTTGAAAATTGAAAAATCCAAAAAATTATCAATTAATACCAAAAATAGAAAATATTGATGAAAATTGAAATTTTCTCGGGAAGTGGTTCAGATGGCATCCCGAACTCATTTACAACTATCGAAATTCGTAAAACCTCAATTCCAGTCATTCTGGAGCCTCCAGCGATTTTTTATCATTTCTCCAGAAACTTGAAATTGCTGTGGAACGGCTAAAAATCAACTTCAGCACAAATAACTTTAACTGGAGCCTATGTGGGTTGCCTTTAACCAATTTTTGTGGTTGTCGCAAAAATCGGCGTCTGCCGGTTCAGATGTGTATTTTTGCCCACTGGAAAAAATGCCAAAATTTGAAAATGTTAAATATTCCATCTTTTGCGATGCTACCTATCCGAAATCGAGCTCCAACCTATTTTCGACGTTCCAAATTGGTAAAACCCCCATTTCGGCCATTCTGGCGCCTCCAACGATTTTTTATCATTTCTCCAGAAAATTGAAATTGCTGCAGAATGGCTAAAAATCAACTTCAGCACAAATCACATTATTTGGGGCCTATGTGGGTTGTCTTTAACCAATTTTTGCGGTTGTCGCGAAAATCGGCGTCTGCCGGTTCAAATGTGTATTTTTGACCACTGGAAATAATGCTAAAATTTGAAAAAGTTAAATATTCCATCTTTTGCGATGCTACCTATCCGAAATCGAGCTACGACCTACTTTTGACGTTCCGAATATGTAAAACCTTCCATTTCGACCATTCTGCCGGTTCAGATGTGTATTTTTACCCATTGACTTGTGCAATGATCCAATGAATAAACTGCAAAATTTGAAAATGTCAATATTCCATCTTTTGTGATGCTACCTATCCTGATTCGAACTCCAACATGTGGTTTTTTTCAAAGAAAGTACATATGTGCCTACTTGGTACAGCACATGTACAAGTCAATGGGCAAAATACACATCTGAACCGGCAGACGCCTATTTTCGTGACAACCGCAAAAATTGGTTAAAGGCAATCCACATAGGCCTCAAATAATGTGATTTGTGCTGAAGTTGATTTTTAGGCGTTCCAGAGCAATTTCAAGTTTCTGGAGAAATGATAAAAAATCGTTGGAGGCTCCAGAATGGCCGAAATGGGGGTTTTACCAATTCGGAACGTCGAAAATAGGTTGGAGCTCGATTTCGGATAGGTAGCATAGATGGAATATTTAACATTTTCAAATTTTGGCATTTTTTCCAGTGGGCAAAAATACACATCTGAACCGGCAGACGCCGATTTTTGCGACAACCACAAAAATTGGTTAAAGGCAACCCACATAGGCTCCAGTTAAAGTTATTTGTGCTGAAGTTGATTTTTGGGCGTTCCAGAGCAATTTCAAGTTTCTGGAGAAATGATAAAAAATCGCTGGAGGCGCCAGAATGGTCGAAATCGGCGTTTTACCGATTCGGAACGTCGAAAATAGGTTGGAGCTCGATTTCGGATAGGTAGCATCGCAAAAGATGGAATATTTAACATTTTCAAATTTTGGCATTTTTTCCAGTGGGCAAAAATACACATTTTAACCGGCAGACGCCGATTTTCGCGACAACCGCAAAAATTGGTTAAAGGCAACCCACATAGGCTCCAGTTAAAGTTATTTGTGCTGAAGTTGATTTTTAGCCGTTCCACAGCAATTTCAAGTTTCTGGAGAAATGATAAAAAATCGCTGGAGGCTCCAGAATGACTGGAATTGAGGTTTTACGAATTTCGATAGTTGTAAATGAGTTCGGGATGCCATCTGAACCACTTCCCGAGAAAATTTCAATTTTCATCAATATTTTCTATTTTTGGTATTAATTGATATTTTTTTGGATTTTTCAATTTTCAAAAATTCACCAAAAATCGAGAAATCAACTTCAGCACTTGAAATTTTGGATTTGGGGTCCTGAGATGGTCCCCTTTCGATCTAGCTTTGATTCGTTCATTTTTGTTTCTGCCGGTTCAGGTAGTTCCCTTGTTAGTGGGACGTTTTAAAACGATTTTTAGATTTATCTTCGGTCCAAAAATGCTGTTACTAGATGTTAAAATAGGTAGGTACCGACACGGCCACACACTGTAGAGTGTAGGTATCTACTTCTCTTGTGACTTTTTGAATGAAAAAATAATCACTTAGGCCTATATATTTCTGTTGACTACCTGAGTTGCGAAAAAGTTAATATTTTGTTCTTATTACTGTATTTAAAAAGGGCGCAGCTAAAATTACGACCAATGTTTGAAAAAATATGTACTGCAACTTACATCGGATTATATGGAATCATGATACCATTGGCTGGCCGATTGTTATGGGTAAATATAACAACCGTATTAAATTTGTCAACTATTTAGGAGAGGAGATGATTGAACTCTCACCAAATCAAAACCATATTCGTTTTTTCATAATTATTTTTTTCCACGTAGGTCATACAAAACCCTTCTGAGCTTTCTGCTAAAACAATAAATGCCAGTTTATTTTTTACTCTCAATGCGTACCTCTTTTATAAACTCTGTTGCATCGGTGCCCGAACATCGGATATGGTAACCTCAATTCCTATACGTATCTATATTGTACCTACCAAGATAATTAGTATTTTAGCTCATTTAAATGTATTTCCATAAACATTATAATAATTTTATGTTCGGTTAAAAAAAAAATTTTAATATCTTTTCAGACTGATCGAATTTCTGATGAATTTTACTTCACCCCTTGGTACATTTTTTCAAAGAAGGTTCGTAAAACTGTCCAAATCATCATCACTCAAGCACAGTACCCTCATCTTTTACGGATTCTCAAAACAATACCTATCGATATGACACTTTACTCTCAATTCCTAAATTCGTTGTATTCGAACGCCTCAATTATTCATAGTTTTTTGGATAGATCGAAATGAGTTGAAGCATTTTTGTTGGTTTTTTACCTATTACTTGATCATAACTAAGATTATAGCACTATTTGTCAGCACTTTCGAAGCACATATTCTTAAATTTTTCTTAGGTACCTACTCATTATTATTAGTATATTAGTTACCTACCTACTCATTATTATTAGTTTATGGTTACCTATACTTACTTAGTATTTTTAGTTATATTTTCCAATTGAAGGGTTTGAGGTAAAAACTAGAGTCGGCTGTATTTTTCATTTTTTGTAGAAAATACAGCTGACTCTCGTTTTTGCTCCAAGCTCTTCAATGAAGTACCTATACTCAATTAATTGTAATTGAACCGAGAAGTTCAAAGCACCCACATGATATCAAAATGTTGTTAAGAGCTAGAACACAATATTATTGCATAAGGTTAACATGGTCAAAATTCGGTAGAGGTACTCCGACATAGGTAGGTACCTACTTGGAAATTCAGGTACGATCAACTACATTTAAATTTATGAATCTGATTAAATTATTGTGAATTGATATGAAGTATTATATGTACATATATGTACTATCCACTTTTAAAATATGGAATTCCTTCTCAAGTTTTTCGGGGATCGTAATTTGGCAACTAAAGGGGACCAGGTATCAAAAAAATGGCCAATTCGTGGGTCACTCTTCGACTCTTCGTGTTTTTTGACTTGTTAACCAGCCTTACTGCAATTCATAATTGACTTATGAAGTTGAAACTTGGTTGCTGAAGTGCGGCAAGTACCACAGCTTTGCGACTACGGGTGATAGATTAGCCTTCTAATTTTGTCTTGTCAATAATTTTTTGGAGCTTGAAAGGCCAAATTACGAAATTTTAAATTAATTTTTGCAGTAAATTGCATAACCTCAAAATTACAAAAAATATAATTGATTTTTTAGAACCCGCATGGCCTCCAAATTACGAAATTTAAATTTACATTTTGCATTTCCCACTTTTAGAAATGATATCTTTGACTTTTGATGATTGATGTTTTGATATGATTAATGCGAAACACGAGTATATAAGAACACAAATTTTTCAAAACCTGAATTTACCTAAGTACCCGAAAATAAGCGATTTGCAAATTTTCTTTCTTTCAGTGGAGCGCTAAAAAAGATCTTGGGTTTTCATGGTAATTGTCTAGGTCGACGCACAACCTGAAATACAATTTTTTGGCACTGTACTATTTTTTCTAAAACAGGTTGGGTTTAGGTCAGAATGAAAAAACCTCGATTTTTTTTCAAATGCTCCCTCTTTGAGACCATATTATCTTTCTTTCAGAGGTATCTTCCAAGCTAAAAAATTTTCTGAGCAACTTTCATCTCAAAATGAAGGTGTCTACTGAATATGGTCAAAATCCTCCGACATGTTTTTTTTTTTTTTTTGTGATCCACCCTTATGCACATGTAATTAATGTTACCAGAAACTTCTCACTTTTTTTAAAATTGTTGAGAAAATTCAAAAATTGTTATTTTTGCACTCTATGCAAAGATTAGTGACATTCGTTTGACCATTCCGGGATTCTTCTGAATGCCACACATTAAAGTCCCGTGCAAAAGTTATGTACAGAACCCTGCTAAACATTTCAATAACAAAGAAAATGGTCCTAAATTATCATAAAGTGACTTTCGATGGGGGGAAAAAAATATTCCGCTCCTTTCACCATTCACTATTGCTGGAAAAAAATCTTTCTGATTTCGGACACTCGGTTTGCTATCGAATAAAATGCTACTAAGTACCTACTTATTTATTTGTCATTTAATCCTAATTTTGACCAAAATAATGAATTTGATGAAACATTTTTAAACTAACGTTCTTGTTCGAATTCGTCCTTCGTTCGTTTTCGTTTGTCTTGAAAGAAAGTGGAGTGGGGTAACAAGCGTGCCCCTGGATTACTAGTCGTTATAGGGAAAAGGATTCTGACATTTACTTCGACCAATGAAAACGCGTTTTTAATTCGCCTTACCTCCCCTACAACTACTGTTTATCAATAATCGTTGCATTTTTTACAATTCTACATAAGATATTTTCAAAAACTGTCCTTTTAAATATTAAGGTGCAATATTTTTACTTTTTCATGAGAATAATCCACGGATAATGGTATTTTATCCTACTAGTAAAATAAAGTGATTTTTGACGATTTTTGAGGTTTATTTCCCGAGCAGAGCGAGGGAAGTAATTAAAAATCGTCGAAAATCACTTTATTTCACTAGTTGAATAACATATTTTATCCAAACGTGGGAAGAAAACGCGCATTTAATCACTCGAGCGACTAGCGAGAGTGAATAAAGTAGTGTTTTATTCTACTAGTAGGATAAAGATAATGATCACCTTTTTATAGGTCTATACCTAATAGTCAGGTAACTTGAAGTCCTGTTGATGATTTGAGTGACGAAGACGAATTTGTTCAACTACTTCATGTTGGAGAATTAATCCAACGTTTTATTTACCAATAAGTAAACTGAAATTAAAGTATTGTGCAATCAAGGCTGCAAGAGTATTGAATTTTGTACTCCCAAAAAAAAAACTGCTCTTGCTCCTCGCGTTGAATCTAATCTGCTCTCAGAGTACTCCAACTCTTTTGAACATTCCATTTACTCCTACTCTTACTCTGTTCTCTCACTCTTACTCTTATACTTTCCAACTTTTTTTTGCAATTTAGGCCAAAAAACAGAGAATTTGCTCGTGGAATTACTCATTACAAGCGATTGTTAAACGAAATTTAAAAAATGAATGAAAGTACATAGGTACGTTTGAACTCTTCTTTCACTATGCACTACAATACCGGTCCACGTTGATTTCAAGGGTGCAGAAAGTGTATACACTTTCGTACATCGAGCTTAACAAAAAACGAATAAAAATTGGAGGAAGTAGCCTACCTACACCTGCCATCCTATACACCATGTGACCTTGAACAAACCGAACAGCGTGCACTGCACTAGTTTAAAAAGTATGCCTAAAGAGGTAAGGGGAACTACGACGCGTTTTTATTGGTCGGAGTAAATTTCAGATTCCCTGTCCCTAACGGCCAGTTCCAGAAACCAATTTTGAAAATTCATTTCAACGATGTAAAAATACCTTACAAACAGTTTGTGTCCAAGCATGGAAAAAGTACGAGTATTTTTCGCGTCGTCGGTTTGTTTCGCGAACCGTATTTTAACATCCTGGAGATCTGTTAAATTTAAATTCATAAACTCCATTAAAATTTATAAAGATGCCGAAGTGAATAAATTTTTTTGGTGTTCTTGCCTGTTAGGCGGAATTTTAAAAACAAAAAGAATCAAACCAACGTTCAAGAAGGTATGGATTGTATGGAATATTTCATCATTCACTATTATGATCGTTTTGAACACAGTTTGTCTGTTTTGGTACGAAGAAATTAATGGTAAAACATTGACAAAATTTTCTAAACCGGTACTCACTGCACTAACACTATGCTCTTGTCAAGCGGTATTCTATCTAAATATGGATTTGATCGAACAGTATACTGATGAGATGGAAAAACACATCGACGATATGCCATTTAATGAGCAAACAGCAAAATATCGTTATAAAATGAACAAGTTCGAAATGCTCGTATGGGGGTTTCCGAGTTTAATTTATATCGCTGCAATGTTGAGTAAATACTTTCTACCAGATTTTAAAATGCTCATTGAAATATTAACGTCTCATTATCCTTTCATAAATGATATTCAAAAGTATCCCACACCAGTACTGGTGATCATTTTATTCGTTCAATTTCTGACTACCCTTTCAGTTAGTATTCAGTTGGGTTGCTCATTTCAACTATTGGATCTTTTTGTCGCCATACTGAAGCGTACGTTTGGTGCATATTTGAATCAAATCCGCATGATTTCATCATCAGCGCTGCAACAAATGGAATCTAATCACAACGAAGAGTTGCTCATTCAGCAAAATGAATCAGATGAAGAATATCGTTCATCTGAGGCATTTTTTCAGCAGAGAAAAGCTATAGAAGAAAACTTCGAAAAAGAGATGATATATTGCTCAAAGAAAATAATGTGCGATTTAATGCGGTAATGTAGCAAGAGTAGATGAATTTTCATTATCATTATGTACCCATACGTAGGTTTACTAACAAGAGAATGTATCACAGTTCCCAATCGGCAAAAAAATGACAATGGACACAAAAAAGTCAGAAGATCATTCATTTTTCGTTGTTTTTTTTTGTGAATTTTTGATCATTTAATTGTGGTTTATTTTCCCATATCAAAATCAAAATTTGATCAAACTGAAGTAGAAATCTGAAATTTTGGTTTATACACTGAGATTTCAAACCGGTTTGAAGCCTTCAGATGATTTTTCGATTTCATAAAAAATTCAAAATAATAGGTACCTATTCAACATATTTTATAAAATTGAAATACCATATTTTGTGACTCTTTTAAAATAATTCATTTAAATAAATACTAAACATTTTTCAAAATTCTTCCATGCGAGTTACAATCTCTTTTTTATTTACTATAGGCAGTAGGCAGATAAGTAGATAGTTTTTTTGAGACCTGGAAAATTCAAAAACCCGTTGAGGGTGCCTACTATAGAATAGCTCAAAATCAGTAAAAAAAAAAGTAAGTACCAATCAATTTTGGAGGTCAAGAATGCTGATACACTTAGATTAAATTTTGGACTTGAACAGATTAGATACCCTTGTTCATGGAGAATGGATCAAATTTGAATTTTCAAGATTCACCAAAAATCGAAAAAAAAGTGAAATTTATTGCCAAAAGTTGGCCTATCTAGTGAGTCGTTTTAAAATGACTTTTCGATTTTGTGTCAGTCCAAAAATGTTGTTACTAGTTAAAATAGATACACAGACTGTATCTTCCTCTCTTATGAGTTTTTGAATGAAAAGATATGCACTTATATTTCTAATGGCTACCTATTCCAACTGAATTACCTATGTTACTCGCACGCATTTGATATAGGTAGGTACAGATGAACTTTTGAGTTGCGAAAAAATTACCTAATATTTTGTTCTTATTTCTGTGTTGAAAAAGGTCGCAGCTAAAATTACGACCAATGTTTGAAAAAATATGTACTTCAACTTACATAGGATTGTATGGGATCATGATACCACTGGCTGGCCGAGTCTTATGGGTAAGAATTCTGTCAACTCGTTAGAAAAGGATATGAGATTGCGAACTCTTACCAAATCAAATACAAAACTAGATATATATTTATAGGCTATTTGTTTTTTCATTATTATTTTTCTCCACATAGGTCATACACAACCCTGCTGAGCTTTCCGCTAAAACAATAAATGCCAGCTTACTTTTTACTCTAAATGCGTACCTATTTTATAAACTCTGTGGCATTGGTGCACAAACATCGAAATTGGTAACGTCAATTCCTATACATATCTATATTGTACCTACTAAGATATTCTAGTTCATTTAAATGTATTTCCATAAGCATATTATAATTTTATGTTCAGTTTTTAAAAAATTCTTTATCTCTTTTCAGCCTGATCGAATTTCTAATGAGTTTTACTTCACCCCTTGGTACATTTTTTCAAAGAAGGTTCGTAAAACTGTCCAAATCATCATCACTCAAGCACAGTATTCTCTTCTTTTACGGATTCTCAGAACAATACCAATCGATATGACACTTTACTCTCAATTCCTAAATTCGTTGTATTCGAACGCCTCAATTATTCATAGTTTTTTGGATAGATCGAAATGAGTTGAAGCATTTTTGTTGGTTCTTTACCTATACTTGATCATAACTAAGATTATAGCGTTATTTGTCTGCACTTTCGCGGCACATATTCTTAAATTTTACTTAGGTACCTATACTCATTATAATTTGTATATAGTTACCTATACTTACTTATTATTTTTAATCATATGTATTTTTCAATTGAAGGGTTTGAGGTAAAAACGAGACGAGAGTCAGCTGTATTTCTCTTCTTTTTTTTTTTTGTGTAAAATAGAGCTGACTCTCGTATTTACTCCAATCTCTTCAATGAAGCACTCATTTTATTGTAAAAGTAATTCAACCTAGAAGTTCGTAAAGCACCGACATGATATCAAAATGTTGACAAAAGCTAGAGCACAATATTATTGTACATACATATAAGGTTAACATGGTCAAAAGTAGGTAGAGGTACTCCGACATAGGTGCATACTTGGACATGTAGGTATGCACTTACGATGAATTATGTTTACATTTTTGAATTTGATTAAATTATTGTGAATTATTGATATGAAGTATTATTTGTTATCCACTTTTAAAAATGGAATTTCTTCTCGATTTTTTTGGGGGTCGAAATTTGTCATCTAAAGAGGACAGATATCAAACAAATGGTCAATTTATTGTAGGTCACTCTTTGTGTTTTTTGACCTGTTAACCAGTCTTACCTACTGCAATTCATAATTGACCTATGAAGTTGAAACTTGGTCGCTGAAGTGGGGCAAATACCACAGCTTTACGAGTAGGTAATAGATTTGCCTTCTAATTTTGTCTTTTCAAAAATTCATACCTACTTTTATAGAAGAAAAATGGAGGCTAATTTGAAATCAATATGCCTAGATACTTGAATTGCTGCGTATTTTATAAATTTTGTTTTGTTAAGACCTTTTCAAAATCTACTTGGCGAAATCTTATAACCGTCCCCGCATCAACTTACAATTTCTCGGTATTAGTCTTCAGGCCTAAAATGTAGGTAACTGTAAGTATACTTGGGTAAGTATCTATTTTTTTTTAATCGTGAAATTACTTTAAAATTTATCCAAAATAATTTTTGTGAAGACTTTTCAGGCCCATAATAAAATTTTCGATAGTTAAAATGAAGTTGGACCCATTTTTAACATTTTTCTCATCCCAACAGGTTTCTTTTTCGTTTAGAGGCGCAAAGAAAATATACTTAATCAATGAATCTTTTGAGCAAACTTTAAAATATTTCAATCTAAGAATTACGAAATTGGAAGGATCAAAGGGCTACCCTGAAAGTACCTACTAGAAAAGTTTTCAAAATTTTTTGGTCAGATTAAAATTTACTCTAATATTAAAATTGAGAAATTGAGAATCGTTTAAATTTTCTCCCACCAACATTTCATAATTGAACGTAAACAATTTTTGATGAAAAAAAATACCCGAACTTCTCTGCATAAGACTTATATACTTACCTACCTAACACTTATCTCCTGTGTCCTACAACCCACACTTGGAATCTACGCAGCTAGTTAATCACCAGCGTATTTTTGTTTTTCCAAGATAACGAGGGAATTATGTCATAAGCCTGGAAAATTGGAAAATTGCTTAATACAGCATTTCATTTAGCGTTATGAACGTTTTCACACCAATTGGCAAATTTTCCAAATCGATCGTACGTTTTCATAATCAAGAAAGAAAAAATACCTAGGTACTTATTGTTACGTAATCAGCTAATAACCATCATTTCCAATAGAGTAGATCAGTTAATATGTAGGTATTTACACTCAATTTTACACCTATAAGTAGACCGGTACAGCCTCTATCCACGGAGATTCATAATCGTAACACATTTCATCGTGAAATTCAGTTTTAAAAAATCACCTCGTCGTCCAAATCCCTCCTCCTTGCCCAGCTACATGAAGCGTTTAAAAAAATCCCATCGTAAATAATCTGTTCGACAAACGGTCGTAAAATTGTCGTAGCAGACGACCAGCAAATCCATCACTGGCGTTTCAAACCGTTAGTGAGAAAATGTCAAATTATGAAACCATGATTAACTAACACCCATTCGTGAGTAAGTACTCCACGTGCTGAATTTATTGTGCGAGCATTTTTCGGCGACGCGATGGATAATAAATTGATGACTGGAGACGTAGGTAGGTGTATACGGAGCGGCATCGCGAGTCGAAGAATCGCTTTCACGTTCAAAGTTTTTACTTTCTTGATACTTACACCTACCTGCCTGTATAAGTTGAAAACAAATTGTTGCCTCTTTGTTAAGAGGCAAGTTCATGGCTTCTTTGAATTGTGTATTGGGATGGTTTTATTCATTGATATTGTACCAAGCCGATAATTATCATAAATTATAGAAAGATTACTCAGTTCCTAAAAATATATTAGGCAGATAAATTATTGATAACCCGTGAAATTCGGTAGGTACGCATTTTTCCCCACCTAATTCATCATTTTTTAAGTATAAAAAAAAAGATGCTACCGATCTTTACTATACCAGAGTTATAGGTGTAGGTATATAAAAGCGATGCAAGTAAAAATTAAAAACAAATTATTTCGACCGTGAAGACTTTGCTCCATTACCTGGCAGTACCTACCAGACAAAAACATCAATTTTTCCTGACCAGATTGCGTGGCTTTTAATGAAACAAACAATGGTATCTTGGAAGGAGTAAGTATTTTTTGCAGATTGAATAAATGTACGCAGATCCATCAAGTTTTGATCTATTTTTGATCTCTATGGATGTCCAACATTGAGCGAATTCCTCGCCTCATACTAGGTCTATTATCATACACATTCGTATGTTACAAAATGATACCTTTACATACACAGTGAATAAAAGGGAAAAAACACGTTGTAAATAAAAAATCCATTCATAAATGAAAAAGAAACAAGAAAACAATACGGGTACCAGAGAAATCGCATCATTAAAAATTTATTCAGTTCACATTGCGGAATATTAAAAGTAAAAATGAATACAGAATACACACGAGCATTTTTTAATACGTGTGATTACTTTTATCGAGAAAGTCATAATTAAAACTAATCCAACACCGAATGACATTAAATGTGACAATTATTTTGCCACCGAAGACGACGACGATACGACGAGACATCATTCATAAAAATTTGATATTATCTTAGGTGTCTAATAAGTACCTAGGTAAGTTAGGTATCAGGTACATACGTATAAGTTACCTACACCTATATTTAAAATTTCGATTCGATTATGGTGCCTTTATTCGACCCAACGATGCAATAATAAAAGCGAAAACTTCATACCATCAATCACGTCTTGATTTTGAAAAATTCAGCACTTAAAATACCAACTTACATAACAGTACCGATTTTCTTTTCGATGCATACCTATATAATGGTTTCGAATTACCTAAGTACAATCTGCCTCCACCAGACACCTTTACAGTACTTTTAAACGTTTCTAAATTGTCCCCAACGTGTTATCAGTATTAATCGGCCATACACGTACAATAATAATCATAACTAACGTGAAAAGTGAAGAAGAAAAATTTCATCGACTCGAATTATAACATCTCTATAAGAATAATTGTTTAATTGCGTTTATTCCATTTGTGTGGTATACACAATAGTTGCACTATAATGTACCTAGACCTACCATTCTTATATTTCCAAGTTGATAATGAAAATACTTATGCTACACTGTGTAGTTTATACCGTTGTGAAAATTAGTTAAGCGTGAATCGAGTGTTGAGGTACTCGAGATAATAGTGGCTCGTTTAATTGCTTAATAACCTTTTAAATGCATACGGACGCGTCCGAGCGTTTTCTCGTCGTCGTGCAGTCTTTTGTACTTCTCCTTTTTTTTTCATACGGCGCGGCGATTGATTTATTAATTTAGAATGCTTTGGATGAAAAAATTTCTATTTCGAATCGTAATGTTGATAATATGACTGTGCCTCTACCTATGTATGTAATGTACGTATTTGTACTTACGGAAAAATGTTGTTCAATAGATAACTATTGAAGTGGTTGAAGTAGGTATGAAGCTATTGAAAGGCAGCACTTGCATTCGGAGATGTTGTATAGAGATGTCTTTTTGATGATTAACTCATCATTCAGATTTATGAAGAGATTAGTGGCTTGTGGCATGATTTATGTAGTCTCCCTTCCTCCCCTACCCTCCCATCCCATCAATATCCTTAATTGTATAGGTAATTGCTAACAAGGTGAAGTGGGAAGTAACGTACCAAATGTACGAGGAAAGGGCCTTTTTCAAATTTTACAGATTTTCTCAAAATTCTTACTATTAGTTGATAAAATCTTTTCTTGTAGGTATTAATTAAAATTATTTTTTTTAATCGATGGAATTACATTCCAGTAACGTGAGACCTGCGATATTTTGAAAAACTATTTTACAAAGTGACCCAAGTTAGTTTTTGTGAACGATGAGTTTGATGTTAGTTGGGGGGGGGGGCACATAAAGATCTATTGTACCCCCCCCCCCATCCTCCGGGACAGCTTTTTCTTTTAAAGGAGGAGTCCTAGGGAAAATTTCTAGCCCTTGTTCTCAAAAAAAGTGGCCCTATTTACAAAATGGCTGCCATTTTGATTGACAGGTCAGCCGAAATTGCAGATTTTGCGTTCCAACATAGGACTTGCACGAAATTTTTTAAACCGTATAAGATAGATCGAAGGAGTAGGCAAAACTTTATCATCTGTCAAAATTTCATGTGCCAAAGCGCTTTTTTCGATTTTTGGCGAATTTCTTAAAATCAAATTTGGGTCAGAAATGAGAGGAAAAATCAAAATGACACTAAATTGACGTAGAAAGCTGAAATTTGGGATATAATCTATTTTCGACCTTCCAAATCGATTGGAAACTGTTTCAAAACGTTTTGAGCAGTTCTGGAGCCTTCAGCAGATTTTTGAAACTCGAAAACTGGCACAAAATTTCATCAAATGGAGTTGGAAAGCCGAAATTCATTCTACAAACATAATTTCAATACGCTACGAAGTCGAGTGCAGGTAGATTTCAGGTCGTTTTGGAGTCTCCAGTGATTCTTTGAAAGGTTGTTTAGAGTTTTTTTGGAAAACTGAAATTTGAAACCATCATGCAGTCGACTTATTCATACCACATTGAAATTAGTTTGCGGAGTTAATTTCAGCTTGCTAACTCTATTTGATAAAATCTTGTGAAGATTTCAAGATTAAAAAATCTGAATGAGACTCCAGTAATTTTCAAAAAGTCACTGGAGATTCCAAATTGACTTGAACCCACCTGAAATCGTCTTCAGGAGATGTCAAAATTAGAGTGCAGAATAAATTTCGGCTTTTCATCTCCGTTTGATGAAATTTTGGGGAAACTTCAAGTTTCAAAAATCTAGTGGAGGCTCCAGTAATTTTCAAAAATTCGCTGGAGGCTCCAAAACAACTTTAAATCCACCTACAGTTGACTTCGTACCGTATTAAAATTAGTTTGCAGAATGAATTTTGGCTTTCCAACTCCATTTGATGAAATTTTGTGGGGATTTCGAGTTTCAAAAATCTGCTGGAGGCTCCAGAACTGCTCAAAACGGTTTGGAACAGTTTTCAATCAATTTGGAAGGTCGAAAATAGAGTTTATTCCAAATTTCAGCTTTCTACGTCAATTTGGTAAAATTTTTATTTTTTCCCCTCATTTTTAGCCTAAATTTGATTTTCAAAAATTCGCCAAAAATCGAGAAAGGCACTTTGGCACTTGAAATTTTGACAGTGATAAATTTTTGCCCACTCATTCGATCTACCTTTGTACTGTTTAAAAATCCTTACGTGCCTCTCCCCCCCCCCGACTATGTGCCTTCTTAAAGAATGACGAAGTTCCTGATTCAACATTATTTCTTTCAAATCAGGCATTTTTCATTTTTGAAGGGATTTAAAAAAATCAACTAGAGTCAAATCTGAGTTGGAGTTGAAAAAAAAATACTCGCCGATCTTCGTCTCCAACCCCACCAAAGTGAGTGATTGCAATTTTTGTTGAAAAATTCGTCTTCTTTGACATGAAAACTGCCAAAGATACTAGAGATGAAGGATCAGTGTGAGTATGGATTTCTACACTGAGAAAATAATATTGCTGCCCTGTGATTTTGCAATGCCTGTCCCGCTCATATTTCTTTAAATAGTATATGTATGCTCTCATTTTCAAACGTTTCACCAGAAACTTTAATCATTCCGCCTTGTCTTTTTTTCTCACTTTGGAAATCACAGTGAGAATAATAAATACATTTCTTAATTTTTTTTTTAAATTCACCCAATGGTCTTTTTTGTTGTTTGATTAAGCGATCTACTAATTATTGTAGTGGAAAAAAAGTGAAAATTTCATTTCTAATACTGATCGCAACATAACCTACGACAACTCAAAGAACCACATACAATTACGAGGCCATTTACCTACGCACGCGAGCAGAAAAGAAAAACAAATCTTTCACAACGAATTACGTACATGTACATCAAGATATTATACAGTTAGCGCCTCAAGATTAAGATCTCCTGAAACACTCAGTACCGACAGCAAAAGGTGAAAAGTCGTAAACTAAACCATCGTGGCATTTAAAACAATAAACATGTAATAACAGTTAACAGCAGTCCATAATGTCCACATTCAAAGCTCATTATATGATGCAACTGATATACAATCCGAACTCGTAAAAAAGAACTCTTATTGTCATTGATATGATAATGAGTCGAAATGACCGGAAAAACAATTTTACGTAATCACACCTACTACCACGAACTCTCTGAGAAGAATTAATTTTACAAAAAAAAGAGTAGGTAAAACTGTACTGTTTCGATTTGACTTTTACTTTTTTTTGAGCTCGTTTGATGAACGACGCCGTTGTTCGTTTAATTAATTTAGCACATACAACGTTGTATTTATGCACATTTCTCGTTGGTAATTAATTTTTAGAAACTGGTTTCATTTTCTGTCGTTGGGTTTACTTTTTTTGCGGAAGAAAGCAAACGAATTCACAGCGCTGCAATGACCTGATGATGGTATTCGCACGATTATAAATACGTTATACCTATTCATATTTCTCACAATTTTTTTAAGCGGTTGGTGTAATTATAATGTTGGTCTAGGCCATGATTTGGGTGTTTTAAAATTCACATTTTTTTCGTTTAATATGCGAAAAATGAGTAAGTAGTTATATTTTTTATAGAATGAAATTCGTCTAGGTAGTAAAATTCTTACCTAATAATATACTCGTAGGTACCTACTACCTAGGTAGATATTTAAATAGTCGCAGTCGTTATATGAATCGTCATAGGCTAACAAGACTTAATCACATATTCTTATTTTTAATTAATTAAATTTTCTATTTGTCGGTGTAGGTATCTCAATGCATAAAAAATGAATGTATGTATTTTCACTTCATCAATCGTGGTGCAAAGAATTGAATTCATCGTAGGTATTTATCGTCAAATCCGACATCTTTTTATCGTACTAACTACCAGGTCCCTAGCTACATCTAATTTAAATACATGTTTCTCATCTTCAATGTAATGAACTATACGATAGCTTTAGATATACCTACTATACACAACTTGGGTACACTTATTCAACGTACCTAGACCATCATTTTCAACCTTAATAGAAAGAAAATATTGTCTACCTATTACAATCAAGCGCCGTCAATCTAATTTAAAATATTTTTCGTCTTCGTTTCACTGTCACTGAAATCATGACACCTGATGATTGTCTTTTTCGTTGGCGTATATTTTTTCTAGTTTTTTATTCACAGTTACAGTATCATAACGCAACACTATTATTTATTTCAGCTGGAAAAATAGATAATGAATACATGTACATCAGCGGGCGACTGTAGTAAAATGAAATGATGTACTCCAAGTACTGGCGATATTAAAGACCACCCGGAGTGCCGGAAAAACATTCCCTTTCTAAGGAAAAATGTCTGGTTTGGTGGTTTTTGATTGTTGGTCAATAACATTCAATAATTTCGATTTTATATGTAGCGAAATGTCAAAATGAGCGTTTTGTGAACAATTATGAACACTTTCGATTGGTAAAATAAACTACAGATACCTACTTATTATCGCAGGTATTTATTTACTTATATCTGCAAAATTGCTGTGTGGTTATAACTACCGGATATTTGGATGGGAAAAAAATTTAAGAATATTACAATCCCGTCGAGTATTAAATATACTATTCGAAAATCATCTCGTATGTGTATCGACGATATGTAAGCTGGTACTTTTGATTATTATGTACGAACAGGTGTAATATGGTAGTTTATTATAAAAATTAATGTAAAAGATTATTTCATTCGAGAAAATGAAGGGATACTTGTTCCAATATCTTATTCTGATTAGCTTATGCTATATACCTATCTCAGAAATCTGATCTAATTCTTGATCGTAAACTTTCTCGATTTTATTACATACCTAGATGGTAGATATGTACGTTGTTAAATTTATCATTCTATATTTACTTGCGACATTTTTGGAATACGTTTATTAGTTAGGTAGGTCTAGGTACCTAGATCTATGCTTGATTTTTACACTTGAAGATGAGATTAAGTATTGTGGCACAGATAACAACTGCAATTCGTGTCGAATTATGATTATTCAGATTCTAAATAGGTACGTTGTCAATGGATCACTTCATAGTGTATCTACTATTCTCTTTTACATTATTATCGCATCAATAATGCTAGAAAATCGGTTTCATTTGTACTAAAGTAAGCACAATGGCGAGGAATTAGACCCAAACTAACGAGAGAATTAACAAAATGAATTGTTGGTGATCGATGCGTTATGATTCAATTCTGTGAGTAGGCCTACCAAATAGAAAATTGTGTTTCAAAGTCTCAAAGATGACTAATTGACTAAGTACATCACGTTTTAAAGGATTCTGTAGACCAACGCCAAATTTCATTTTCATTAGCGTATCATCAATGCATCAAACTGGGTTTCTAATCACTTAATCAGGTATTTCAAGTAAAAAAATGTTCATCTTTTTTTAATTGAAATTTTTTTGTTTTTTAACAAGTGGTTTTATATTGTTTTTCGATTTTTTTTTTTTTGGTACATACATGGGTACACATATGGGTACATATTTTACAAAATTCTTCCATGTTTCTTTGACATTTCAGTTGAATCTCAACTTCTCAAGATATTATTTGTGGTTAAAACAATACCTATCTATACCTTATTTTTCAATTTTATGTAATTATTTTTATTTAAAAAGATCGTGTTTGGTCTTTTTCTGAGTTTTTAATAGGTAATTTTTCGGCGTAGGTAATTGAAATTTTTTTATTTTTTTAATTTTTTTATTTGATTACTTTTTCAAACGACTGCCTATTTTAATTTTTAAGATTTAAGAAATGAGTATTTGAGTTTTTGCTGCTGATTTTTTTGCAATTTTATTTGACATCAGTATACAGAAGAATATATTTCTGCAAAGCAGAACAATCATAAAAATCTGAACTGTAAAATTTCGAAATAAAATTGGAATTTTTCTACAGATCAGATCACAAATAACAACTTGAGCTTTTGAATCAGCGTTAGAAACATCGAATTGATACACGAGTAACGACGTTTCTGAATTTGAAGTTGCATCTCAAGATATCTAATGTACATGTAGGTTAAATACCTACCTACATATCGTATATTATTCAACAAAATTCGACTTGTAAAACAGTGTATAAAATTCTTTGCATGTCATGCATTTTTCATATTTTTTTCATTTAGGTAGATACCAACTTTTGAAAATTAATCTTATTTTTGTTAATATTATTATAAGGGTAAGTTTTGTTCTCTTATTTTCGTTTTCAATTAGGTACTTTTTGCCAACGTGGAAGACAAATAGACACGAGAGTATGTATATTTTTGGTTTTTGAATGAACCATACTTATTAATTATAATTACCGTCTTACTTTCAACTACAAAGAACCAAACCCGGCCTACGATCAGGTATCAACGTCAATTCAATTCGGTTCTGCCTTCAATCCATATCGCAGGCAAATCTTCCAACACATCATTTGTTTGAGTAATCGATAAGCAACTGTACAGGAATCGAATAATGCTGATATTTTCTCATCATTTCATTGAAGATCGAAGAACTGAAATAATTTACGATCTAGTGTTCTATATTGTGAAGATTAAACGTCATGTCATAACCAGTGCCGCCGAAAAGACGGTAAGTGGAATAGTTTCCCCCACTCCCACGTTTTCCAGTGAGTCGAGGTTTTTTTTTAAGAAAAAAAAAAGAACAGAAAAGGGAAACTTTATATTTTTGTTTTTGTAGGGAAAATGCAAACTTCATTTTGAAAAGAGAATGCAACATTCTTTTTTGAAGGAAAAAAAATAAAAACTTCATTTTTGAACAGAAAATAGGTACACATAATTATTTTAATTTCGCGAGAAAAACTGAAAACTTCAGTTTTGAAAAGACAATGGAAACTTCATCGAACAAAAACTACCAGGATTTGTTTTTTTTAAAAAGCCTCTTATGAAAAACGTTCATGAAAAAAAGTTCTCCGCAGGAGAAAGAACGAAAAATAAATCCCAAAAAGGTTACAAAAAAAAGTTCTTGATTTAAATTCTCATAGTTCAAGTATTTTACCTTCCCCTAGGTACTAAATTATTGAATATTCTGGGTACATTTTTTTTATTCCAAGAAAGAAGAAAAAAATGTACCACTTTTTTAAAATTTTAATTCAGCGAGTTGAATCATACCTATAAATTTGGTTATTTTCAAAAATTTTGAAATCCCACGTATTTTTGTTCTTTTTTTTCTGGAGACCCTTGGATGGATGATGGCTAAAGGAGACCCAACTTGGGGCTTGTGTAGTGAATATCAAGAATGATTAATGAATTCAGGTCGCCAAATTATTATTTATAATATAATACTCCCTCCCCCCTCTGTTATTTTGGCCACGCTTGTAGGTTTGAACCATTACAGTATGAATTGTATGTGCCAAATTTGGCACTCTAGCACAAAACGCAAACAATTAATTTTGCAAAAAAAAGTGAAATGAAATGAAATAATGCAAATACAATCAAAATATTGTAGTTTGTACACAACATGCAAGTTGCAGCGAGTGTTTCCCCCTCCCTTACGAACATTTGCTCATTATCAATAGTCACTGTGATCTTGTGGGGGGGGGGATGATGAATGCGGAGATGTGTTTTGTGGTGTTGTTATGAGTGACTAGCTAAAGTGATAATAATTGTTTGATTCTTCACGTCTGTCAAAGATTTTACTCATTTTCTATTGTATACCGGTGATAACAATAAATTGAATTGAATTATTGATTAATAATTCTTGATTCATCATTCATATTTATAATTATTTATTACTCGTAAGAAGTAACTAAATGCTTGCTGTAAAATTGAACTAACTGAGTTGGCCTTGAACTGATCCATGGACATTCTCCATCACCGGTAAACAATAATTCATTTCAATGTAACCATTTGCTTGCTTCTACCGAAGCCACCGAAGGGTTGATAGAAAAATGATTGATCTACGTCTAGAAAACTCACAAACATTTATACTTGTTCATTATGATTTAGGTAATTCATCTCAAAACGCCGCAGATTATGTAATATACCAGCACCTAGAAGCTAAACTACCTCTGAAATTCCTGCTGTGCTGCAACTGCAATGGAGATTCAGACCTCGTCAGGTACTCGAGTGTTATTTCATCAGACTGATACGTTACCTCTTGTTTCTGCACAATTGCAGCGTAGTATACATCGGTCGTAGCTAGCTATCGCGATGTCTTCTCATTCGTGTTTTTGATTAAATAATTATCGAAAGATTAACAGACAAACCAGAAAATATTTCTGTTTTATTTAGCGAATTCAAAAACAATGCATTTATAAATACATTAAATTAAGTGAGAAAATATTTTTACATTGAAATATCAAACAATAAATTAAATCATAAAAAAGTAGCGTAAGTCTGCTATCTCCGAGTTGATTTGCGATCAGCATACTGTACAGTTGTAATTGATCTGAACAACATTCAACTTTAGAGAAACCATTTTTCCGATCATTCATTTAAGATTGAGTACTCGCTGGAAAAGCACACAAATTGAAAATTAGATCGATACATTCCATATCAATATGTTCATTAGATAGTATGATATTGAGCTTAATACTTACATTCTTTTTTGACAGGGTAGATGAAGCTTTCAATTTTATCTTGACCGAGAGAATTTTGAGCTATGCAGGTGTATGTACCCATATCATCCCAAGTGATTTGATTGATGATTAAATCTCCGTTACTCAGCACCTGCGTAATGAATTCAAATTAGTAAGTTTATCTAGAACAAACTCGTAGTTAAGTAATTAGAATGTTTCAATTAAATTATGACTTACTTTGTAGTGAGGAGATACTAGATCAGTATCAAGAACTTGGTTTTTATTGTTTAACCAGTAAATCTCTGGTTTAGGATTTCCGACAGCGGAACATTGTAAAGTGACATCTTTATCGATAACTTCTAGCATGGTTGGTCCCCATACGGTAATACGAGGGCTTTTTTGAGCATTTGGCTGACACTCGGTGCTAGCCACGCTGTCGGCTGTAACACAATGAAAGAAAATTCGAATTGGTTATTAGATCGTTGGTAAATCCCCAATTTAAATATTATGTATTATAATATCACTAATGATAATATACATCAGTTCGTACACGAATTGATACAGTTTTAGCGCACGTTTCAAGAAATCACGTGTAGTCTCAAGTCTGCGTAACACAAGTACGTACAATTAAGATACGTAATATTCCAACCGTGTTATGAATATTAATCGTTTAATTTATACGAAGATCGTGTGTGAGTCGTGATCGTCTTTGATACGCAAAAACTTGAAAAAAATTTACGTTTCAATATAAATTCTTCGTCGTCTGCAGGTATTTTAAATATCTCACCTTCGATTAAAATTGAGGTAGGTGAAGAATTCTTCGATTTGGCACCCGAAGTACCGGAACAAGAGTACATTCCTTGGTGGTGAGACGTTGCACAATCGATAACAAGACGCGATCTGACTTTACCGATAGCGGTGTTGACCACCTCGTTTTGTTCGATGATTTCAGCCTGAAAATTTAACGTTTATTAAAATTTGTTGGAGTTGATTAATGATCGTGTAGTTTTCTACGTTTAGAAGGGAGGGATCTGGAGTAGACTTTGAGGAAGGTTAGTATTTACGTCATAGCGATCTGGACGAGAAACCTGTTTTAGAATATGTACCATGTAATGTACCCTATACTACGCAGATGGAGAATTCCAGACTGAAAAGAATCCGAATTAGCTAAAGTTTTTTTATTACGTTTTCCCCATTCCCCTATCCCCTATCTTATTGTGTGTGTTTTTAAAACGTTTAAACACCTGCTTTTCTTTTGTTTTTGCAGATCTGATTTTAGAATGAAATGAAAACTGAATGAAAGTTCAATCATGTCCAAAGATTATTTTATCATATTACTCGTGCTATGTAAATGATCGAGTCTTCGTAATTTCAAATTATTTGCGAACTCAGATAAAGGTGACTTATTAGATTTATAGAAGTAAGGTCCATATTTTTAAAATTAATTTATCTAATTTTTTTTTTAAAAACAGATTAATTTAATCAAATATTTCGTAATTACCTCAGTCACTTGATTACTTCCGTGGTGCCATTTTATGCTCGGAGGTGGGCTTCCAACAGCCTCACACTCTAATTCGACTGCTGTACCGGTAGGAACTGTGAGAACTGGATCACTTCTCATACTAATATTGATCCATTCTCCTTGTAAAGGCACACGTCTATCTGCAAAAACATAATTTTCAAATTTAAAATCGTCGTCGAACATAATGAAATTTGTATTATTAAATAGCCAGTTTTTCGTTGGCATAAAGTAAGCTTATCGGTATGATTCGTGTAGTTTGTACTTAATAGTTGAAAATTGTTATCATGACGAGAAGCTTTGGTTCCCATCTGTGCCTAAATTTCTTACTACGTGATTATACGACGTAGGTACGTACGAGTAGGTATCAATTTCCTAACGAACTTTGAGCTACCGATGCCTCCTCGTGCGTTTTGCTTTCTTTTTATCAAAATTACGTAAAAATTTGAAAATCAATTTTATTGTACTTCATTATAAAGTCGGTATTTTAATAATTGATAGCTTTTATTCGGAGAAAATAGTCATTGAGATAAAAATTATACGGTTTAGATCGAAGAATTCGTTAATTATCGAAGAGACGTTCTTGGAAGAAAAAAAGAAATCTGAATCTAGCGCCATATAGACGATGATAAGGAGCTTAAAATTTTAGTACAGTTACGTCAGCTCTACACGAGTTCAGGTCATACGATAATGAACATTGAAGTTCCTGATGAATTTTTTTCTAATACAAGTAATAGAAAAACCCGCATTACCGGCGACCTGTAAACACAAGTTGACGTTGACCTTCATGTGATAAAAGTTTTTCGTGTCGCTAAAAATTTTCGCACCGATTGCGAAAAGCGTTGGAAATGCATTGAAAATTTTTATCGAGGTCAAAGCAGTTAACATCCCACTTGATACTTGATTCAAAGATTTCAACGCTATTGTGTAAAAAAGAAGGAAAGAACTTGAATCGTTGAAATTTACATCTCTCTTTCAAATAATAGGTAACAGTTGCATCCCGAAAGAGTACAAATAGGTAGGTAGGTACTAAAACCCTTTTAAAAGTCTCTACAAAACACGAATCATACAAATAGCTCAAATTTTGATAGATGTATCAACTTACTTGGAGTCCTTCCTGGAACTTTGGTCTGTAAAAAACAAAGAAAAAAGGGCAAACCCATTAATTCCGTGACATAATTAACAATCGATGAATGAGTAGGTATGCAAAAAGAGGAAGGAAACTCGTTCGGTGGAATGCGGATTGGCTAAAAAAGCAAGCATTGTTGCAATTTTTCTCTAGTAACCGAGACAGCACGTCTTAAATATGATTCGTTTAACGATTCAGACCACGCGAATTAAAATTTTATTCGATTTTCGTATTCTTATTTGTTTTTTCTCAATATCAATGATTTGTTCGATTTAATTTTTGTTTCAGAAACCAAAAATAGAGCTGATCAGTCATGAAGGGTTGCTGATTTGGATTTGTGCCAGTAAGTTGATAAAATTTCATCATCGTTTTGTCTGGTAGTGTAGTAGACGACTAAAATTAATGTTCCAGAAGTTGAATTTGTGTTGAAGTTGCATCATTCGATTACTTTTACAGCTGGCTCGGTGAGCTGGATTTTTTAGAATGTTTGCCAAATTTTTTTCAATGCTACGATTGATTAGAGGTCGGCGGCGTGATCGAATTAAAAAGGGGTCTTGCTCACGTATTTCGATAGACATGGACGAGTTTAAGTTTGTAGGGTCTGAATTGTCGTAATTTGGAAATTTAATTTTTTTCAAAATATCAATTTTTAATGCTATAATTAGGGGATTTTTCAATGAATATTACGTATATAAGAATCAGCATACAGTACACTTCAGCATTTCCAAAGGAACCTTCATGAATTCGAATTAATAAACGCGATTTTTTTTTACTCGAAAAATATCAGTGAAACTTGATGCAAAGTTTAGCTGAAGTGGTGCTACTTATGGCGAATTTAACGAAAAACTCTTAAATTAAAGATCTAATTTACCTAAATACAAATAACAAAAAATAATAATAATAGATAGGTAATAAAAATAATATAAAATAGGTAACTCACCAGTTTATAGAGATTTGTCACTACAGACGCATCAATCGCGGTGACGGCTACAAGAAGAACGAAAAGGCCACGAATAGCTTCCATTTTTCTAAAAATTATTTCAATTACAAAAAAATTACACTTTTAAAAAAAAACGACAAAAATGAAAAAAAAATACAAAACAAATAAATTAACAAAAAATGGTAATAATTTTCTAATGAATCAAAAATTGAAAAAAAATTTGTTAAGTAATTAACACTGATAGTTCAAATAATTTATATCTGCTGTAAAAAATTTTCGTATTTTCTTTTATTACTACTCGCGAAAACATGTTTAAGAAAAGACGAATTTACAATGTTGTTCCTTTAGCTTAGAAAGACGAATGAGCGTTGAAAGGTAACAACCCAGTTATACATGCTTGAAATTCCCCCTTCCTCTCTTCGTATCTAGTCTCATGTGGATGACGTAATTCAATTGTTAATTAACTAAGCTGCTAGTAAAGATGATCTTTTTTTTTCACGTTAAATTTCTTCCCCCCTTCTTTGTCTATGTCTCTCTTTCTGAAAAAAGAATACCGGATACAGATTGAATCTTGTTCCTAATAAATTATTGTAGAATTGAGAGACTAGTTTGTTGGTTATTCCAGATTTGGGCAAATCTATTTGAATGTTGATGAGCTACAAATCGACTTTTGAATTCTATATTGATAGATACAGAAAAATCGTATCGTGCTGAAAATTATTAACGTGTCTTCATTTGATTTTAATGGTTTTTTTTGTATCTCTGCAGAAAACGTGAAGTCAGCGCAGATTTTAGAATTTAAAGAAAATATAAAAAACCTTTGAGTAGGTATCTCGAAGAACCACTTGTACTTGTAGTTTTTTCCTAGAATAAAGCTATTAGTTGGCGGTACACGTTACTACCTATATTTCTTTTTTTTCTTTTTTTTTTATGAAACTGCTTTTAGTTCGCTGTCATTCGACCATTTTAATAAAGTAGTTATGGTAGTAAAAATTGACCATTGCCTTCGTTTGAGATTTACCTACTTATCTTTAGGTACGTTTACATAATTTCTAAATAAATTTCGTACTCTCTCAAAAAAATGGCGCCAGGCGAATTTTTTTATTTCAAAATATAAACTCTGATGTAATATGTATTATTAGTATAGAAAAACAGAAACATTTAGATAATTCCAAAAAGTATCGATAGGTAATTATTAACGATTGTTAAATTTTTTCACATCCGATCATCGGCTGATTTTTACACTCCATTTAATCGATATGTTTTTTTTTATCAAAATAAAGTTTAGAGTATGACCTCTCCTTTAAAGACCTCCGAGACAGCAGCCACTGCGTAGAAGTTGATGAAATAACGTTCATTTTTTTCTCTCGTGTGAGCGAACGTTCGACTATCGAAAACCAAAGTTTATACGTTGCCTGTATTAAGAAGTGAGGAAATCGTGATGTAAACTGTTTTTTTTGTTCACTGGAGCATATTAAAAATCTCCAATTTATCAGGTGGCTCAAAGATAGTCGGAAATACTCCTAAAGGAATACAATTTTGAGATGACTCGTAGAAATTTTTAAAATTTTTCAAAATTGAGGGAGTTTGCCTATTCTTTTTAGATTGTCTGTTTTTAAAAATTTGGCGTATTTTTCTTTTGATGAGGTTACGAGCAAGATGAACTTGATTACACTTCCTTTTTTGAAAATGTTTTTGGTGTGATATTCAACAACTTCCCTAAGTGAGACGGGAAAGTGAGTTTTACCTTCCAGTGGTAATAAATTTGGATCCAACAATCCATGTTTAACATTTTTTAAGCCATGATCTTTTTTGAATAAAAATTGAGATGAACTGCTCATTGATTAGGAAAACGTGAAAAATTCATTATCAATTTGGAAAATTAAGATACAAATACCTATGTAGTTGATTTTTCAACTGATCGTCATTGTTCCGTCATGCTGGGGGAGGGAGTAAAATGAGACCGAAAATGATTCTTTAAACGATGTAATCAATTTACGTGTAACTTGCTGTTATAAAAGTAGGGTCAAATTTCCAAAAATCTGCGAGGGTAAAAATATGCTTCATTTACGAACTAATTCTCTGAAAATATTTTATCCTCCCCTCTCCTAGAATCTCGAAGCTTGGAAAGGCCCTCAAATATGAGACTTTAATAGAGCCAATCTCACAGTTTGTTGGTAATCAGTAATTTATCATCCCTCCTTTCTCTCCAGCGACAAATATCAAATTTTAAAAAAATGGATATCCTTTCGTGTTTTTTTACTTAAGTTCTCTTTCATTTTTTGGAACCAAGTTCACGTTAAGATCTAACAAAATGAAAGACGAAAGGGGTGGTTACCTATTTTAATACATAGATATTTTGAAGTCACTCCAAGAATTGTGTTTGTAAACTGCATTAGGCATCTATTTTTTTTCTATTTTTACTCAAATATTTTCTAAAACGCAATTTTTGGAACTGAAATATTCATTTTTTGTGCGTTTTCTGTCCGACTTCTCCCTCTTTATTTTTAAAACACGTACTTAATCAAGTATGAAACTAGGCGTTAATAAATTTTCTTCTGAGCACTAATCCTTCAAAAAATTCTAAAAATGTGATTTTCATATTTTTAATGGACATTTTGAAGTCACTCCAGGAATTTTGCTCGTAATCTACATCAAGTCTTTTTTTTTTCTATTTTCATCAAAATTTTGAAGAAAAAAAACTTTTGGAACTGAAATTTTTATTTTCCGTGAGTTTTTCTATCGCCTTTCCTTCTCAAGGTATCTAATACCTATAGATACATGATAGAGTATTAAAAAAATCGCGAGTTTCAACTTTTTCGAGAACATTTTTTCAAAAATCCTTTTCTAAAAATTGGCCAAAACTCAATTTCCTTAATCAAAGTTATGAAGAAATACACATTTCAATTTCAAAAATTAAAATTCTTTTTGTTCTGAAGTTTCATTTTCTTCTCGTTCGCACCATAAACAATCAAACATCATGAAACACACCTTCATTTGCAAGTGATCTGGAGCCTTGTAATATGTCAAGGTCATAGGAAATTAAAATCCTTAGCTTGCTACCGTCTAGCTCTCAATATTACGTTAGTATAGGTACGAAAATTTTTAGTAGAGGCATACCCTGCAATTAACAGCTTAAAGTTTGAAAACGTCCAATACCGGTTCCAAAAACAATATCAGTTGTTAAAACTTTTTATTCTTTCTATTTTCATGCTTGATGTTTAGTTAAAGAGGAAATATCCTAATATGCTTACCTACTTGGATCTCTAAAAAAAAAATGAACTTCGTGAACTAAATTTGCTCGAAATTCTAATTTTTGATTTAAGAAATTACATACAGTACCAAAAAAATACTTGATTAGAAAAAAATTATAAAATTTGAAATATGTACCCACTTTTTTAAAAAATGAAGGTTTGGTACTTGAATTTTTAAAATTAAATTGAATTACGATAGCAATACATAATTTGTCTGAATGAATTATTAAAGTTGGCAATAACTTATTACAACTAGAGTAATATATTTAAAACAAACTTTTTCGTACTCACCAACTCTAAATCACTTGATATTCGCCACAAAATTGACGGATTTCCTCCAAAATTCCTGTAATAATGAAACTACACGTTAGTTTTTAAATTTTTTTCGCCTACACTTAGCAAATTGTTCGAAATTACTCATTAATACAACTTCTTGTCAAAAATTATAAATTCACGAGTTAAGCGACGTTGAGTTACATTATTGTTCAAGATTTACTTTTGTTATCAAATGAAAATTCAATGGAAACCGCAACGTGACGAAATTATTCACTTGATAAAATAATGATAGCTCTATGTTCATTCAATATTGAACCATAGGCCTACGTAAAATGCATTTTTCTCTCAAAAATTCACGTTAATGAGCTCTGTTTTGCGAATAAATAAATCATTACAAAAATAAAAAACAATAAAAACAAAAATAAACGAAGAAATATAACGTGAAAACTAAACAGAAAAATGTGAGAAAAAAATCAACTTTCGAATGTTAATATTTCCAAATAATTCAATCAATAATTTTCTTTTTTCAAAAAAATAAAAATTTTTATTTCAATAAAATTTATCTCACCTAAACAAAAGCTTGTTATTTGAAAAACAAAACAAATTCAAAATCAAAACACTCCACCGGATCTTTTTACACTTAACCGAACTGATCAAACGCACGCGACTGAATTAATTAGAAACAAGTTCACGAGTTGTCTTCATACTGCGTATACTCAAAAATCATATTCATATACTTATAGTTTTTAAGATCAAAGCTACCAACACCACTCCCACTAATTATTTGTAGTAAAGGCGGCTCGGTGTAACATTTTAGTGCATTTATCGACTGATAAAAAAATGTTATCTTGTTACAATAATGTACTTCGAGATTAATCTAGTCATAATTTAGCCTATAATGGTCGTTAGGAATAATTTTCCTGCATTCCAAATCCATAAATCATGAGAACCGTTGAAAATTTTTATCTTTCGAGAGTAGGTACTGATACTCGTACCTACAAAATTTAACGCTTTTTCTCGTACACGAACACCTGTCTGGGCCGGGATACGAAATTATATTGTACTTGCGGAATTGTGGATATATGAACGTGGAATCTGTCACGTAGTCAGACTCAGATATTCAAACAATTGGCACTTGAGACACTTTTTTCCCGTCAAGTAATCCCTATAAAAGTATGCGTCTTTTTGCCTTTGTGTTAAAACTTTCTACATTCGAATAGCTCGTCGTCGTCGAGATTCGAAACAAATGTTTTTGTTTTTTCTTTGAATATTCAGTGGAAATGAACGTCACTTTTTTTGCTCGCGCGTATATTCATACGAGTAAATGTTGTATGTTAATAACGAAATCTGAATACCTGATAATCATACGCCATCAAAACGGAAATATTATCACCTATAATTACTTACGTCGTGTGGCGAATTGACGTCAATTTAAGCCTATAACGATATTTCATACATAATCAAATCATTCGTAAAGGTCAATAGTTTAGGAAGTAAAAAACTATTAAAATCATTTATCGCGCGAATAATCTGCTCAAAAATAAATAATTCACAGAATTTCTTGGTAATGTGTAACTATAAGCTGTAACGTATTCAAGTGTTGGGGATGAACGAAGCTAAGCAAAACATTAGACGATTAAAATCCTCTCTTCATCGTGTGTTTTGAATGAAGTGGAAATCAAGTTCACTTATTATCGTTACTATAGAAAGCGAAAACAAAATTTCGATAAGACTTGCTAATAAAATTGGATTAAATTATCGTGCGAGTGGTATTGTTAATTGTTATCGAAAACGGAATATCAAAATAAAGTCAAAAAAATAGACACGTGAAATTAAAATGAAGAAGGGGAAGGGAAGTTACGATTGTTTTTTTTCAAAAATCCTTCATAAGCTAAAAATAAATGGACAGTTGCGAAAAGAATTTTTCAATTTTCATAATTTTTTTTTAAATATTTAATTTCATGTTGAGGAAGTATTCAAGGGGAAAGAAAGGACTATTGTTAAAGTCTGAAAATATAGACAATTTCTGGAATTTATGACTTAGTGATGAAAAAAAGAACTATAACTATTCTAATGTTTTGACATGTGAGATATGAAATCTGAATTGTTTCTTATCCCCCCTCTCTTCCTTCTAAAATTGTTAAAATACCTGAACAAAAGTTTCCAAAGATGTATTGCTTTCATTTGAATAAAAATTGTCACCGAATAAAAAAGAGAAATGGTCCATTTTCTGGAGCATTTGCGATATCAATGACAAATTATCAAGCACAGATGTTTATTTTCAAAAATCGAAAAATTCTCGATTCTTCTTCTTCTTTTTTTCCCTCAAACTGTTCATCAAAAAAATCAATTCTTTTGTGAGGGGCTGAGGGGATGGAATTTTCTCAATGCACATTTTAGCCTTTGAAAACACTTTGTTGATATTTTTAAATGTTAATAAGTTTGCAAACTATACCCACCCAGTTGAAATTTTTTTGAATGAAAATAAGCAAGGAAATCTAATCAGGGGTAGGTCATCGTATTTACTTTTGATTTTTTTTTTATTTTGATCAAAATTAGGGTTTTATGCCCTCTCTCCCCTCCCCCCTAGCGTGCTGTAACCTCACTTTGAATGTGACAAAAGATATCCATATTGCAATTTTTCATTTTTTTCAATGCTTGGCTCTCAAATTGTCTACCTATAGGTAAGGCTAGGTATTTATCGCAGGAAGTTGATCTTACATCATGAAAGTTCAGTCAAATTTTTCTAATTTTAATTAAGTACCTACGTAGGTATTTTCTTCAATACTTCGCAAACCTATTTGCTCCAAGTTCATACATTTTATTTGACATGAAATTTCATAGTTTTATGAGACACTACCCCCTTCCTCCCCCTCACTCTTGAAGATTTACAACAGAAATGATATTGGCAGAAACCGAAACCAATACGAATTTTGGTTTCGGTTCTGGTTTTGGGGTTTTAAACGTTTTGGTTTCAATTCTGCAACATTTTGGTGTTGGAACTGAAATGTTTTTGATTTTGGTTCATTTAAATTGGTTTTGATTTTCTAATTTTTTGAAAAAGTTGTGTTTTTTCATTCTTCCCTTCGCAAAATTGCAGCGCAATGAAAATAATATTTTTAGATTCCAATTCATTTTCGAAAATTTCACTCTCACTGTCACATTCACCAATCACCAATAAATGAAAAGGGAGGGCAAAATTTCATTTCCTTTTTTTTTTTTGGTTATTCAATGTTCATGACAAGTTTTACTCATTAAGTATCTGAAAGTTATCAATGGAGTTGAGGGAGTAGGTTGTGAGAGCTTTGAGAAGTAGATAAACGAGAACCAACCAATCAAAAATCAATTAGTTGAATTCCGATTATGAGGAAAAAAGATAGACCAAAACCATAAAAAATTAGTTTTGATTTGATTTTTGTTCTGGTTCATTGACAATTTTAGTAGTTTTGATTTTTATTATCTGTTAATTGGCTTCCGTAAATGGATGGATGGTTCCTGGTTATCACCCTATTGGACCATCGAAGGGAAATCATGTAAGAAATCAAGTGAAATTGAAGGACTCGACTTCTCTTGCGATTCGAGTTCGTACTTCGCTCGTAGGAAATAGGCCGAGGAAGCGATCTGCAGTGCGAACATTTCTATTCCGTATAATCCTTCCCCAACATCGCTCCTTCGCCTTCCTTCCATTACAGGTCCGTTACAGTATGAAACTCACGCGTTGAAGACTATAGTGAAATAAATTTTAATAAAATAAAATGGAATGATCTGAATGAAAAAAGTATGAAAACTTTTGCCTTGTTAATTAATGACTAGCTTCCTCGTCTCCCATACTCAAATTATGGCGGACGTTTTAATAAAAATTTATGAAATTTGGTTTCTTATCACCTATATTTTATCAATTTCAGTATTTGGTCGCGATGTTTAACTTTTGTAAAGTAAACAATACATTTTGTATTTCACAACAAATATTCGATTTGTTTAATTATAATCATACTTAATTCTCGAAACGTTGGTAAAACCATGCCACACCTATTCTTAAAAATTCTGATCAAAGTACTAGTGGAATTTTTTTCAGGTGAGGAAAGCTCATGCAATAATTGATCCTTCATTTCCTCTCATCTTATGCTGATCATATCCTGTTCGTGACTTTGGCCTATCTACGTTCACCTCATCAGAGTTTATGGCAGAGCAGAAAATAAGCATTTTGTACTACCTATACGTAAGCTTTCCCCTTAAATAAATGTTACCTGCATCGCGAGAAATGAATTGAAAATTTGAAATCCAAATTTTCACACATGAGATGTATCCTTGGCTTTTACATGTTTCTATTGATGGGTATTTGTTAGGAAGTATTGGATAGGTCTATAATCTCATTAAAATAGGGTCAGTGGAAAATTTTTCGAACAATGTATTGATAAGTTATCAAGACAACGCACGAATTCTCGAAAAAATAATCTATAAGAATACGTTGTTCGTTTTTTGAAGATCTAATCATCATGTACTGGTCCATATTCTTTTTAAATTCGATCCTATTGAAGCGTGTAAGACTGGAGAACCCAGCTCCAAAAAAATAATTTCATACCAACCATATGTAAACGAGAAGCCTTAGAACGAAGAGTGAATACCCTTGGTGCGGTTTATATTCCTTACAATGAAAAAATTTCTTATTAATTACATACAACCCGCCTTAAACTTTTTTTTTATACGTAGATAAAAAAATCAAACACGTGGAAGGCGCCTCTAACCGCAGGCAACACGTGTGGTAATACGACGATGAACTCGTGTACGGCAAAAAATTCACTTCGAAGTACAAGTAGATGAGTAATTTTCGGAGAGAAAAAAATCCAACTATTGTGCCCCGAAGATTTCAGTTTACTTAATTGTTCCGCTCGGCAGCCGAAAGATTTTTCTAATAGGTGGACCTTGCTTTGATTTTGCCATGTTATGGGTGTTCTTTCTTTTTATTTTGCCAAAATGTCACATTATACGTATACGAAAGACCGGATGAATAATTAATTTCATTTGCGAATGATGGAAAAAAATTCAACTTTCCCGCATTACAAATCTTGAGACGTTCACTCCACTCAAAACTAGTACAAACTGGACTGTATCGGATGTTCGAAGTTGTGTAATGCTGTAAAGGGCAAAGGTTTGCTTTAATGCTGGAGTCGAATAAAAGAGAAAAAAACGCAATGAAATTAATACGTAATTAAGTATTAAGATAATTTAATTTAGGTCTTGGTTAACTGACGTAGCATATTATGCATAACGTATAATACATACATATGTCGTGATTGGTGGAAAAAGAAAAAACCGCGTGTTCTAGGTACCTATCGGTATTTGCTTCCGACAGCCAATTTTTTTTCCTTTCTAGGAGAGTGTTTTCAATAAAAGGTTCACAGGGATTTTTTTTTCAAAAATTTTTCAGCACTTATATGCAGTGGTATAGGTAGCTTTAAATTTTAGAGTTTTAAAATTCCTCACCACCTGCACCCATTTTATGTAAGTACTTATTTTTTCCTCTCAATTTCTTCCAAATTCCCATCCATGATTCAATGATTCATATGCTCTAAGTCCTCAAAATCTGTCCTCTTCTAAAATTTGAACAAGTTGTTTTTTTGTTGCTTTTTAGCATGACCATTGAATTTTTTCTTTTTTATTTGAGGGAAGTTCTTTTAAGTCAGCTCCCGATAATTCCCACAAATTTGAACGTAAAAATAAAAAATTTGTTCGAAAAATGAAAAAATTCGGAAATTGTATAATAGGTACGATTATTCTTTCAAACACGAAGAGATTGAGAGCAATATCTTGTACAAAGAGCAAGAAATTTACTCATCCATGTTAATCATTTGTTCGTTCTCGAAAATCATAATTTTCACCTTCAAAATGGAGGCAAAAAAACTTGAATTTTTGACACGATTTGTTGCCCTTTCCCTCTCATTTCCTGCTCCAGGCGATTGAAAAAATTCTACAGCGAATATAATCGCTTTTTAATTATATTACCTCATATCTATGCCCATCCCCTCGCCCACAAAGAAGGGCGATCGTTTTTCATTCCTTAAAATTTAACAATCTGACAAGGCTATTACCTATAATCTAAGCCAGATACGTAAGTATCACCTTCTCGCGATTTTTTTTCGGTGAAGGTCACATTCGTTCATTCATTCACTGGACCAGTATTACAATTGGCCGTTCAGTGGCGTAAAAAAAATGCCATGTGTGGAAAAAAAATTATACAGGCACGCAAAGCGAGGAAAACCCCCATTAAGAAAACGATATCGCCTCGAGCGTAAATTTTTTTATCGAACGTTGTTACAGATATTTTATCGAGTACCTATGTAGGTAATTACGCATTGCCTAAGGTCTCTAACCAATTCATTAATTCCTTCTGGTACCTTTGAGCTACGATGAAAAACGTTTAAAAAATTCTGGCATGTAGAAAGATCGCCTGCTTTCCGTTGGCCAATTAATAATTTCATACAAATTAAATTGTAATTACATCGTTCACTGAGGTGATTCTGATTGTTACTGTGTAGTGTGTAGTCCCGTTATTGGAAAATTATTCCAGCAGGCTAGCTACCTAGTCAGTTGTAGTCACGTGTATGCGATACTCGTACGTTGACATGAAACGTGGATTGAACTGGATTTCATTTGCTAGCGTTGCAGGGCGAATTCATTCAGCATGATTCATCGACACGTTGAAAGAATTTCTAAAAAGTTTCTCAGAAGGTGGTGAATACCGAGAAGAGATCTTTTTGTAGGCGTATAGGCCGAAAAAAAATGCAAAAAAGGTACATGTGTATGACGCAATCCTACAACAATGTTGCTACCCGCGAGTAACTGGTTTGGGGTGCCATCATCTTTTCTTGTGTTGGAAGAAATATGCATCCAATTAGTGAAAGTATGTAATAGGCCTCTAACGTTCAAAAGGATGTACAAGTATGATGCAATACTCGCCCATCATTTAAGCAGAACTTAAAATACACGTGTAATGTTAACCGGAAATTTGAATCATTTATCACGGAATTTTCTCTAGGTAGAAATAGAGATACTAAAACGTATAGGTAATGAATACTAAAAAGCAAGGGAAAAAAGGTGCCATTTGAATCTGCTAATGCTATAGGGATCTACCTACATATTATGCTAGAATAAGTATGTAAGTCAAGCGATAATTAAATTGCTTTGCAATAATGACGTACTAAATCACACTACGATCACCTACTCCTCCTTGGCTTCTTTGTACACCGAATTTTTATTCAATTTTCTTAGAAGTATACTTGTTAAAACGATTTGAATTGAATATCTTTTCATCTTGTGGTACCTGTTTTAAAAAATAATATCTCTTCTTTTCTACGAAGGTTATACCTACCTCGCCATATTAATACGTTTATTATTAAATAAAATAATTGTATTCATTATTTTATTTCATTTTTTTCTACTCTTCAAATTGAAATTTAACTATAGAAATATAAGTTTGAATTTTAACCTGCCTTCATTAGGTACCCAATATACTTCTTCACAAAATACCTGACTAAAATTTAGGGGAACATTTTTAAAAATGTGTTACTCGTAGTTGTTGGTACCAACATTTGGTGGAAAATGCTATCTTTTTGGTGGTAAGTAGGTATAATATTGCAATCGAATGTGGTTTTTAAAAATTTATTCATATGTATTGGTAAAATATCATATGGCAGTAAAAACCTGCTTTATCGCATGAGAAACTCACGTGATTCGATTCATTCCCTGTAAATCCTTTGACAAATTAATGTATCATATTATAAGTTTTGTTTACCAATTATGTAGTTACTTACCTATACGTACTTATTGATTTGAAAAAAGAAAAATGTAATGTGTGTATTTAAGACTTATTTTGTAATCGTTTTTATTGCCAAGTTAATCCCATTGACATTCTGAATTTTAATGTTTCAGGAGCCAAGATTAAGAATATAGCAATCATGATGAGTAATCGTCGCGACTAAATTATGAAAAAAATTTTAGATTCGGTCGAAGATAAGATCTAACAAGAAGCATTCACGGAAAATTCCATCTGTACTTGAAAAGGGGAAAAATACATAAAAGTGAGTCCTACCTTCTAGTACGTGCGATACATCTATAGATATTCAAGTCTATTGGTAGTCATTGCGATTAAAAACTTGGTATTGGTGGTGGTGGAGATGGAGGTAGGGTACATACTTGAGTGCCCAAGAGGACAACATGGATTACGTAGAGATATGGTTCACTTCAAGTTCATACTTTTTTATGAAGAAATCGCAAATTTCTGCCCTTTGCAAATTATATGTACCCGAATAGGTAGTAAGATGTAATTTGCAATATGAGCAGGTCTATATCCCTATTCCCTATACTGATTTCATTATGATTTTGTACATGATGAGGAAAGGTCAACTTATCCTTGAAAGAAATGTTGAAAAAACAATTATCAAAGGGTGTGAATCTAGGTACCTTGTAATGGTTCAACTTGAGAAATTTTAAAACGTATGAAATTATTTATGTAGGTAGTTTGCAAAAAATAATAATTATTGATTTCCGAAAAGTGGTTACGACGTTTGAATTAAAACATCTCATAATTTTTTATCAAGTGCCTACTGCCAATTTACATATAATACAATGTAATTCAAATGGGTGGACTGCTTATTTGAATTTGAGTTTGAAATACGGAAAAGTTGAATGAAAGTGTCATTTATTGTGTTTTTCTTTTTCCAAAAAATAACACCCTCGCGACGACGTCACTGTGACTTGACATTTGTCTCAACATTGATATCTATTAGAAAGGTATTCATTTAATTTTAATCGGCGTTTCGTTAATTTGATTTAAAAATTCAATAGCACGAAAGAGAATTTTGAAGCCCACCCCCGCTTGCATTTATTACATTACGAACATTCAAAAATTACTTGTTAAAAAGAGTATACCTTACCTATTTTAATATTATTTCAATTTGTTTCGAATTTTGATGGACTTTAGTGAAAAAAAATCGTGCCTAAATAACCTCAATAAAACTCTGGAAAAATTTCAAACTCTCTGGTCACGTTTGACCCCCTCCCCCCGTATTGAGCTCAAAGTTTAAAAATTTATATATGTATTTCGAAAAAAATTGATTTTTCTCAGCTTAGCTAGGTAGTCTTATTAATTACGTACAAATGTAAATCGGTTTGATAGAGGGGAGATATGCCGGACCTGTAAGGGTTATATAGGATTAAGTATATGTGTTGGTAACACTGATCACGCGTCGCGACACAGGGCTACAAGCCCACGGAGCGGCGCTGCGGCCGATTGTTATATTGTTGAGGTACGTAGTGATCGGACGTGTCGACGCGGTATAATCTCGGTGGTGTATTATAGCCATATTGGCAAGAAAGCGTATTATATTAGTTTTAATTGTGTTTAATTATAAGTAATTAGTGTTAAGTGTAAAGTATCGTGTTGATACTAAAAACCTTCTTCAAAGGTATTTAATTGTGTTTATTCTTTTACGTCTAATACAAAGTGTCTTACACGTGACTACATTTTACTTATTGTGTGATATAATTGGTATAGCCTTTGGCCGGGGTAAGTAATATTCTCAGAGTATTCAGCTTATGCAAGTATCATCTAGTGGTACATAATATCATTATATTTACATTGGCGCCTAACGTCAAGTACTTTTTCATTTTTTGCTTATTGTCTACAGACAAATAGAGAGCCGCTAGAGCTCGTACACGCTTGCTATTTTTCTTTTTGGTGGTAAATCCGCAATAAAAGATTTAAAAAGTGGCTTTTAAATTACCTAGACATAAGTAGGAGCTTTTATTTGCATTTTCGCGTAGGTTAATTTGAGAAAATTAGCCAAGAAGAGGCGAAGCAAAAGCACTCGAATCAACGTGGTACGTGCTGCCACCGCCGCCCCGTCCAGCCGCCGATTCGGAAAACGGAGCCATTGTCGCTGCCGCAACCTCGGACGATTATACTGTCGCAGCTGCCGCTGCACGTAACGTATTTTTCACCACGAGGTGTTTTCGCGCGTTTTTAAACAGCGTGATCTACCACGTTGCGTATATATACGCATTTAATTGTACATATTATTATTTGTGACTTGTATTACTTGTAATAAAATTTATAACTACACAGTAGTGAATTTATTTTGGCGCGTATGTCAAACTTGAGATGTAGTGAGAGAAGTATAAGCCGTGTAGATTACAACGAGGTAACTCTACAAGGGGGAACTCATAGGCGCAGTCGAACACAAAGTGTTCCGAAACCGATTTCTGAAAAGCAAAATCAGAAAACTTTGGAAAAATCCGATATCGTATCAAACGAAAACATGAACGACAAATACACCTTCACTACTCGTAGCACGAATATTCCCGCCCACCCTCCCGGTGAGGACGATGATATAAAACACCTACGTAATTTATTACAAGAGTCATGGAAATATGACAATACACAAATGCAAATAATTTTTGATAATCAACGCGAATTAGCATCGCATATCGAAACAACAAAATCGGTAGCAACTGAATCGAGAAACATCGCTCAAACCGCAGCTGAAAGTGCGTCGACATCGGCGTCACACGCACTCGAAGCATGTAATCAAGCGCAAGACGCAGCTACAAACGTACAATACGTACGCCAAAAATTAGATGAACTAAATGATTGGGCAGTTAATTACTCAAACAAACACACGACATTAGATGAAAGCGCTAAAAAGAAATTTATAGAAAACGACAACAGAATGCAAAGCATTGAACAAAATGTAGCTGAACAAGTACAATTAGTGAACAATTGCACTATCAACCAAATGGCACTGACAAATACAGTATTAAAAATTCACGATTCGCTACAAGCAAATCCACACCAACGTGCGATCACAGGCGCAGACACGCGACCAACGAAGATCGACTACACAGCTATGCGTAACGCGGGCGTGTTCTTTAACGAACAGCGACGTTATTTCCCATACGAGTACATTAATGCGTTTGAAGAATACATTCTTGGATTTAATGTGACTGAATTTATGAAGGCCGCAGCCTTCCGTGCGAACATAGACACGAAAGACCAATGGGCTTTCAAAAGTATTAACTTACAAGTTCATGTATATAACGATTTACGCACGAATTTTTTAAATTTCTACTGGAATGCAAAAGCACAGCAAGATGCTGAAAACTTTTGCGATAACGCAAAATACTGCCGTTCGTTACCAGAAATCATTGGATTTATGATACGATGGTTGGAAAATTTCAAAAATTCCACTATTAGAGATGAAAAATTCATCGTTGACATGATGAGAGATAAGACACCAAAAATGTACGCATTATATGTCCAAAAACCGGACCTAACGATCGACGAATTTATTGAAATCTTAAGACAAATCTCGAAAAAAGAACATAATCCTAAACACAAGGAACTAAAATATACACCCGAAAAATTTACGACACAAAATACTAACATACCTGATTTACGCACAGCACAAAATAATCTATTGATGCAGCAACAGCAAATGCTACAACAGTTCCAATCTAGATTTACACCGGAGCAATATGCTCAATTCTACAATCAACAAATGAATCAAAGATTCAACAGACCCCAAAATCAAAATAATTGGAATCAAAATGGTCAAAGATTTCAAAGACAACAAAATAATAACCAATCAAATGGCGGCCAACGCCAACAACACAATAGATTTCAACAAGGTACACAGAGACCACCCCTACCAATACAAGGTAGGCAACAACAACCTAATACAGATACGACAGTAGCTATCTACAAACCTCCACAAGGAGGAAATCAACAACAAACATTACCAGTGAAACAAATGGAAATGGATGGCGTAATGCCAGACTACGGTCAAGAATACACCCCTGATTACGGGTATGATAACTACGGCAATTATGTCGATTTCAACAACACAAATTATGATAACAATTTGGATGATAGCTACCCAGACACAGCCTCTAATTCATCGCAGAATTACTTCGATACATCGATGACCCAAATACAAGCACCTATGACATATCCATATCCACCGGTATTTCAAGCACCCACATATTATCCCTACCCGCTAATGCAAATGCAAATGCCGACTTTCATGCCACAGGTAGATCCAAATGCGCTCGCAGCTCAACAAGCAGCACTACAAGCGCTAAATGAACAACAAGCTGCGCAGCAGCAATCATCGAATGTAACTCAAGGTACACTTACAGCGCCGGTAAACGCGCTAAACCAAACGAATGCGCAAACACAAGCGCAAATTACGATTTTACCTCCTCCGAAGAAGGAAACTGAAGAGGAGAAGAAGAAACGTTTAGAAAAAGAAAAAGCTGACAAACTTACGGGAAACAAGTAGAGCTAGGCGACGTGGAGGCTTCGTCTAGCAAAATGCTTCCTCCACCGATTATGCAAAAAAATGCATTCACAGAAGACTATATATGGATAGGCGACGGTATCGTACACTTTATAAGACGAGGAACGGTACGCAGAGCCGAACAACTACCAGAATATATAAGGGACCAGATTGACATTAGAACATTACTAAAACTAGTTTGCAAAACCAACTTTCCAAAAAATGCCAAATACATATTGTCCGCAGGACAAATTGAATTTAATCACTTTAATGCGCCTACTGAAATGGTAAAAGACAAATTACGTTTAATCGTAAACGCACTGCTAGAAAAAGGAGCGGAACGAATAATACTATTAATGCCAATAGCAAAACCACCGAAGAAAGGTGAACAAGGCACAAGCCTACATCGATACAAAGAGTATCGTAAGATGTTCCAAGAAATAGCAGACGACCACCCTAGAGTGACATTTCATAAGCAAATAGCTTACGAATTTTTACGCACTGAAACAGTCGAAAGTAACAAAAAAGGATGGTTCATTCAACCCGAAGAATCACCCAACGGAGAGGTTATGCCGATTGAGGCTACTTTTCACTATTGTCAAGCATACGACAGGTATTATCCTGACATGGCGATGTACCCCATAGTAATGGACTTATTATGCAAAATATTGCTAGATGTAGACGATTCAGGCGAAGAAATGCCCAAAACAGGTAGTCTATTGAAAGAACCAATAAGTTACGTACGAGAAAATAAATTCAGCGAGTGCTGTACACAAAAAACTCAAGACAAAATACAATTTAATCGCAACATGATGAAAACTTTGGTAGCTGTTTTAGCCCAAAAAGTAGACATAGATCCAGCTACTGGAGAATACGTGCGAAGAGAATTTCGATCACAAGAAAACGGAAAAGCCGAATTCGTAAGAATAACTTACGATCCACCTACAAAAAGTGCACAGCTTTCAAAACCCTACAACGCAGAAACGGCAATCAAGCCGAAATCAAAGAAACATATCTTAGAAGAACGAAAACAAATCGAAGATGAAGATAAAACCGACATTGAAAATGAGATAAAAACATTTGAGGTAAAATCCTTGAACATGAATGGTACTATACCACCGGACAAAATTTTACACTATGACTATTACGAATACGATTCAATACTTGGAATGAAAAAAATTAAAATAGACAATCTCGGAAATCGAGAAATTTACGAAGACAAAGCATCACAAATGAGACCAAACGATCGTCTAAACGAGGCAATTTTAATGATGCCTGACATAATGGACTTAAATGATGTACAACTATCATTTGTAGACAATTTAAAAGACGATCCATGGATCAAAATATCCAAATATGAGCCAGACGAGGATGAAGAACATCCAAATCAAATCAAAAAGATTGAATTGACATTAGAGCAAAAAGCTTTAGACATTTTAGAATTTATGAAAACAAATGAGAGTGAAGCTCGTCACGAAACAAATATACAACGACCAACAATAAACACAGAAGATTACTACTGCGCAATCCCCATATTTATAGACAATGTACCTATACCAGCTCAGCTGGACACGGGGGCATTGCCCAATGCAATGACAAAACCGGTAGTAGATTACCTAACAAGAGAGCATCCTCAATGGATCAAATACATAAAACTGGACCACCCAGTAAACTTAAAATTAGCTGATAATAAAATCATACGAGCAATGACACATATTGTAGAGGTATGTGTACGCATAGGCAACCATATGCTAACAATGCCATTTTTTATACTAGACACTGACGGATACAGCGTCATAATTGGTAGACTTTCACTAAGATACTTAGGTATAAAAATTGACTGTGAAAATGGTCAAGAACGAGCTATCTGCAACCCTAAGAATGGTATACCGTTCACAATACCTTTCCTCACAGAAGATGAACGTTTTGAACTAACACCTAGATTTGGTTATGGTAGCTTACCATTGAAAAACATGATGGTATGTCCACAAAATGTACACAGTACAGTACGAATGATAAAAAATCATACACAATACCTAGATGAAGATTGGGCTCACGAACAAGAAAAAGCCAGAGAGCTTTACAAGAAAAATATGAAAATAGACTTAAACAATCTCGTAGTTAAGGGATGGATTACTCTTGAAGAAGCAAACAATGCTTGGAAAGAACTAGAAGAATATTGTGACATTTTCAGCTTTAATGCTGGTAAATACAAGGGCGAACAAGTCCGATTCAAATTTATAAATGACATTAAAGAACCTGACTTGAAAAAATGGAGAGGAGAAAAATTCCGACCCTCACAAAAGATAATTGAATCTTTACGACGAGCTATATCAAAAATGCTGAAACTAGGCATAATTAGACCTTCAAGGTCAAACTACATGAACACCACAGCTCCAGTAATTAAAAAATCTGGAGACATACGTTTATGCTTAGACGCTGACGAATTAAACGCAGTTTTACAGAAAGTACTCACTGAACCAAGTCCGATAGAATGGATAATTTACGAGAATACAAATGACAAATATTTTTGTACTCTTGACTTTACGTCAGGATTTTGGCAACTTGTTCTACATGAAGCATCACGAAAATTTACAGCGTTCCAAGTATGTGGACAAGTATATGAGTTCTGTAGACTCCCTTACGGTTTAAAAATATCAAGTGGAGAATTCGTCCACATGATGAACCAAGTTATTCCTGACCAGAAAGGAATCACAAAATTCGTCGATGACGTGAAGGTATCTGGAGCTACATTCCAAGAAACACTAAAAAGACTACTACACGTATTCGAACGTATTCGTGAAAACGGATTAAAATTAAATCCTACAAAAACACAATTTTTTCGCGAATATGCGGAGCACTTAGGATTTGTAATATCCAAAGACGAAATTTCCAAACAAAAGGATAAAGTCACTAAATTTATGGAATTCGTGGACAAACACACAAATAAAAAAGGTAAATTTAATATCACGACAGTAAAACAATTACTACAACTAATTGGACTAACAGGTTTATATAGGAATTTTATTCCAAATTACATGCAATTATTGCGACCAATTTATAACCTGACTGTAGGTAAAAGTGCTAAAGATGGCAAAATACTGTGGGGCCCAGCCCAAGAAGAAGCTTTTGAAAAGCTGAAGACAGAATTCTGTGCAGATTTTACACTGAAGCCACCACCTCCTGACGTCGAGTTATATCTCGATACGTACGTAAGTGAAGATGCTATGAACGCAGTTCTATTTTACATCACAAATAAAGATAAAGATGACGAACAAAAGCACATATGCTTATTTGTATCGATCGCATTCGAAGCTCACCAAAAGAATTTTACACCTTTTGATAAGGATATGATGGCGCTAGTCCAAGTACTTAAACGCCTACAAATGTGGGTATTCGGACGTGTAATTCACGTAAAGAAAAACCTATTAGCCACAATAAATAAATACAGAGACATGATGCAAACGCATCGCAAAGCAGCATATTGGATTACAATGCTCAACTGCTTTGACCTACAATTTTCAATGACCAAATCAAATAGGATGCTCTATATGATGAAAGCACCTGAACTTGAAATTAAAAATTTCGAAACGATGATTTCTACTTTTGACTTAAAATTTTTGGACGAAAATGTCCCAAGACTTTTTGACAAAATGTCAAACATATCAAAATATCAACAAACTGATGAAAATTGCATTGCAATGATGAAAATAATGAAGGAATATATACCTGTGAAAAACAAAAAAGAATTAGACAAAAAGAAACGGTTACTAAACCGATACAAAATTGTAAATCAATGCAATACGAATATCGGAGAACGCACTGAATCCGACACAGACGAAGAGATTCAAGACACTGTAAAGAAAAAGGAAATTCTTATGAAAAGACTTGATGACGATACATACGTTCCCTACTTGCCAACAGAACTTTTTTACGACACAGTCGATTTTCTAAATACTGCCTATGGCCACACTAGTGCAAATAAATTAGACGCAGCATTTCGTCGCATTTATTACCATCCAAAATCACTCGATTACATTCGAGAAATCACTAATGCATGTATAATATGCAAACTCAATAAAAATTACGCTCAGCCAAAAGTGCTTGAATTCGGAAAAATAGAAGCCTACTCAATGGGAGAGGTACTCTCCGTAGACATTTATGGACCAGTTCCAGCTATACAAGGGGCACCTAGATACCTACTAGTAGCCAAAGACATTTTCACGGGCAGAAATTGGCTAAGATCGATGCCAGAAATCAAAAAAGAAAACGTTTGTCGAGAGATGAAAACAATCCTAGCATGGATAGACAATAAGGGTATTAAACCTAAGAAAGTAATCTCAGACAATGGGAAACAATTTATCAATGATGACTGGTACAACCTGCTGGAAGACAGGAATATAAAAGTGGCACACACGAATGCCTACAATCCACAATCGTCGTCGGTTGAACGAACGATGCGGATTATTGGAGACAAACTCCGGACTAAAATCAATAAATTACACGATCCCTTTACAACGCACATATGGTGGCACACATACGTTCAAGAAATTGAAGACGAAATAAATAATACACCAGGTCCATTTGGATTTAAACCAAATGAGGCCTGGGGCATCCAAGACTGTATTACAGACAAAATGCCACACAAAGGGGCCAAGTACGATTTTAAACATAAACTGATAAAGTTGTTACATAAATTAGCAAAGATTAAATTACCTTCGATGACAATCGAACAAAATCACAAAACAACATTAATCCCTGAAAAGGATGTATACTCGGATCCGGACGGCTATGCGAGAGTGACAGCTGATGGAGCCTGCTCCAAGAATGGAGACGAAGACGCCGTAGCAGGCATTGGAATTTGTTTTTCAACTGACAGTACAAAAAATATTTCACAGAAATTGGAATTTGACGGTGAATTTAGTCTATCTAATAACTATGCCGAACTAAAGGCAATTATAGTCGCACTAGAGACAATGTTAAAGAACAACTTTAAGAAAGTAAAATGCTTTTCGGACTCCAATTATGCGATCAAAGCATTAAACTATACTGTCACAAGATGGCAACAAAACAACTGGCTTAATTCTCGTAAGAAGCCAGTACACCACAAAACTTTATTTGAACGAATTTTGGAATTAGTGAAAAAATTCACAAGTGTACAGTTTATACACGTCTATGCTCGTAAAATCGAGTACACAAACGTAATCGCAGATCAATTGGCGAAAAAAGCAGTCTACACGACTGAGCACATGAAGTCCAAAGTGGAATCAATGACTCCTTCTCAAATAATTGAGAATTACATACGCGAAAGGCGCAGACTACAACGTATTGAAGAAGAATACAAATACAATAAGGAGCATCCTGATCCTACTATCTTGAAAAAAGGAGACATGGTTCTACTCACGAACCACAAACAATCCAGTAAGGACAAGTGTACTGGAGAAAAATTTTACCCTAAAAAAGTGGGTCCCTACCTAGTAATAAAACGTACAGGAATAAATTCCTATTTACTAGAGCCCACAGACGACTCAAACATCAATCGTGTAGCCAACATAAGGCAACTCACTCTTTTCCTAACTCAAAAGGAGATCGATAGAATGGAAAAAGACGATAAATTACATTCATACATTGATCAACGAAAAATGATTGACAAAATCAAAGACTTCCTAAACAAACATAAACATGATGATCAAAACTCATCAACAACTGACTCGGAAGAGGACATGCTTGAAAGAATTCAAGGTATACCACTAGCAACTGATGCGGAAAAGAAAATTTTCCACGAAGGATCAAAAATGGTCATAAAAAAACTTATTGACGTTGCTAGAGAGCAAAGACTTCAATTACGTAATAAAAAGAAATTAGAAGCGCAGCTTCAGCCCAAACAAACACAAAATGAGGAAAAAGAAAGTACTCAAGACAAAAATTCGACAGACGAATCAACTGGGGCACAAAAAGCTCGAAAGCTACGCAAAAAATTATACAAAAAGCGTAAACAAGAAAAATCAGACAATGAAGCTAAAAAAGCTGAAATAAAAAAGAAAAAGCGAGTAAAACTTGCAGCGAATTTTACGAATCAGACTCCTAAGACTGACGACGAATTAAAAAACAAAGAGGTGAAAAACCCTACCAAAAAGGAAATAAAATTACCCACAACTACTCAAAATCCAGGGACACAAAATCCCCAACCATCCACAAGTGGAATCAAATTACGTCGATCAGAACGCATGGCCGCTTACAGGCAAAGAATGGGCCCTACAAAGACTAAAAAACTTAAGAAAACACTAAACGTCATAGACGTAGATGCTATCGACGTAATTGATTACACTGATGGAGAATACATCAACTATTTTGCACCAGATCCTTGTGAGCTAATCAAGGATGAAACTGAAATCTCCTCTGACGAATCTGAGCTTGACAATAGCAGCGACGACGGTCAATCGATCATAATGTCGCTAACAGACGACGATGACGTAGATCAGTTAAAAACTGAACAAGAAAAAGTATACGACGCATCGTCAGACAGTAGCTCTGAATCAGACTCAAAAGACAAGACCGAGAAACACAGCAAAAATACAGAGCTGAAGAAAATTTCAATCCTAAAACGTCCTTCACAACAGGAAATAGAAAACATGATCAAAAGAGATCTCGACTTTGAACCCACAGAGGTTTACGATAAGGCTAATGAAGCTGAAAAACACAAAATCAAGCAAAAATTCATTGAAAATTACTCAAACTTATCAAAAAAGATGAGACCAAAATTAAACATATGCGTAAGCAAGATCGTAGGTGACGCTTCAGTAAAAAAATACATAAGAGATCAAGTACAACTTGAAAAACTAAAGAAAAAAGAAAATCACGAAAAATTACGCCAAGACATGGCGGAAAGACGAGAAAAACGAATTACATTGGAAAAAGCTAAGAAAAAGCTTAATGACCTACGAAAAAATGACGCTACGTAAAAAGTTTCGGAAAAATCGCGAAATTTCGACTAAATAGGTAACATACCTACCTAACAAAAATATGCATAAAAAATTTTCTAGACAATTTTCATTTACTCCTGAATATAGCACACATCCAACGCCGCTGGAATTTTTCAATTCGGATGAAAATTCGCGAAGTTAATTTTTCCCTTAAAATAAGGTAAATTCCCTTCGAGGGAAAAAGGGAAAAATAACTTCAAGTGAAATTTAGACAAACGAAAGTATTTCGAACGTTTTTTCGTGAATAATCGAAATCGACGTATTTTTCAAAGAAATTAACCTACGTGTGATACAAAGTATCGAAAATTGTACACCTATTGATCTCACGCGAATTTACGACGTAACGCGAATAATCAACCTATCTTTCGTGATAAAATTTTGTGACAGTTTTATACAAATTCGTACAACGAAAATCGAAATGGCAATCCACAGCTTTACCCTAGAAGTTCGTCAAAGACGACAGGAGGCGACGATCAACATCGATTACATCAGTGATTTTGGAGACGCGAACAGACTTATACGAATTTCAACCTTTTTAAACTGGATGCACAGACTTCAAATCTTCAACGAACCGGAAATTGCCAGCAACGACAGATATGTGATCACGGTAACTCGAGTCGCAAGACGTGGAGATAAAATAAGAACGACGGTGAAAATAAATGGACAAATACGTAAACGACCATCGATACCGATAGCCACGTTCAGAGAAATTTCAGGAGTTTTTGGAATCCGACGACCTTAAATAAGACTTAAAATTTACCTATGAAGAAAAAATCTTCAACTTCGAGTCGAAGACTTAACATATTGCGACACAGTCGCTACTTTCAAAATTTTTTTTTTTTTTGGCCAAAAAGCTCAAATTACGATTACATAAATAGACTAGAGTTTATTTTGACTAGAATTAAGTTTGTAAAATTTATTTCGAATAAAAATTGCCTGTGACAAACAAATGACTTGTCTACTCATTAGGTAAAAACTTAAAACTAAAAAACAAATAACAAGCTAAAAACAGGTAAATAAATTTATTTCAACAAGAAGAAAACCGAATTTGAGAAATTCGCATCAAGACTACAAGTTCGATATGTAAGTATTAGGTACAAAATAGGTAAGTAATGCCTACGTGACTGAATGATTAAATTCAAATACTCAAAACGATTTTCGTGTAGCGAATACCTAAAACTGATTTCTCCAAAATTTTGAAACACATTTCGAACCAAAATTGAATTTTTAATATTGCGACAAGCATCACTTTTTGATTCGAAGTCAAAATTTTTCCAAAACCAACGAATAAACAGAAGTAGACGAGTTTATTTCGGAGAATTCATCGAACACGATGAAAGCGACATTTGGCAACATAGCCAACACAAACCGATTCGATCGAGCTGATTGTATCAGCCGATTACATGACTAGATTTTTTCACATAAAACAACAAGTTTTTATTAAAATTACATAACAAAGGAAAAATATTCTTATACTAAAAGATGCACAGAGTCATTAGGAACATTTCTATCGAAACAGAATTGTGAAATATTAATTAGCAACTGAAATATGACGTAAAATTAATCGAAATAGAGCATAGCTCGACACGTTTGCAATTGGACAGCAAAAATTCTTAGAACTTATCGTAGTTACCACTACATACACATCACTTACACGATCGGTTCGCAACCAGCCGCCCGACCGGCGCCGTTTTCGCCAACCGAACGCTACGAACGTAGAAGAAGTAGGTAGGTGGGGGACTCAGATAAGCCGATACAACCGGCTGCATCGAGCGACACGCCGTACTTTACGAACATTATTGTTCTGTTCTCCGTTCGGGTATGTGCTTGCTCGTGTACTTTTGCTAATTTCTGCTCTTTTAAGTTGAAAGTTTTTATAAAACGTGTCTCTTTTGACGTGTAATTGTGCGAATTACTTCGCGAACTGCCTTTTACTGTGATTTATCGAAAAATCCAAACATTTTTCACGACTTTGTGCGAAAGGATTTCGGAATCCAAAGTGCGCTCGGTAGTGAGACGTGCGATTCAAGTCACGATCATACTTTTGTGTAAAGTGCGATTTATTTCATACTCTTGAGCTCGAAAGCTCAATTTCTAAACGCGAGTGCGAATGTCGGAAGGTGAGAAAGTCTACGAATTTCCACCGATCGAAAAACGGCTCGCGGACATAGACCCACAGTGGAAAGTGTCGACGAATCCGAACGTTGACGAATCCGAAGTGCTAGCGACGCAAAATCGCGACTTTTGTGCATATCATACACAACGATTCGGACTTGCCACCAAACCTGGTGATTGGATCAGAGTAGCGAGAAAAATCGTGAAAGAGGCCAAACCTGGACCAGACGAGCCAACTTCAAGTACGAAAAGTACAAATAACGACAAAGACGGTGAGTGTAAATAATAACACATATTTACTCTGCTTTTTAATGCATGACTTTATTTACGTAAAATCGAAACATCCGTGAACAAGTGCCGAATTTATCGCGTATTTTTTCGTTTCATTTTTGCTTCACAGATGTCGGCGCTTCCAGCATTAACGTGCGAAAAATGCCACCTCGTAATCTTCAAACCGGCGATCACGGCAGACCTAAAGGAAGCCGCCACCGTACTCGCAACAAGTGATTGCAAACACGTATTCCACGCAGCATGCGTAAGAGACATGTGTACCGAGGCAAGCGCCAACGGACAACAAATGGTCCTCTGCCCACGTGATCAGTGTAACATGACACTTTACGCCTCACAATTTCATTTAATGCAGACAACGCTACAAGCGCTAGATTTACGTGCGCTGGCAAACTCGACGGTGGAAATTGAAGCTCAATTCTGGCAGGATAGTCACGCCACTAGTGAGCAACAAATTGCGCAAACCCAAGCCTTAGTAGCGAAACTACAGGCAGAACTTACGAGTACAAAAACTCAACTCGCTAAGACTAAAAGTCTTTACCAATTAGCTTTATCTAAAGCTAATGAGAGGCGATCACGATCAAGATCGACTACACCAGCGAGAAACGCTGACGACGCATCCATTATTCTCAGCACAGCTGCGAACGTATTATCAGTTCAATCTGACAACACAAACCAACCTGGTACATCAACATCGTCACCAGCGTCCTACGCAGCTGCAGCCGCAATCCAACCGGACTTCGAAAATATTCAACGTCCGATACACGAATACAGACCACCGCTAAAAAGTACACAAGGTCAAAAATTGCCAACAGGCAATATACAGAAGAGTTTTGCTCCAAACCCAGCAATAAGAGGCCGAGCTCCAACTCCAACTTACAATTCACAACAACAGATGTTACAACATCAAATGCCGCCGCCACAACTACCAAGGGGAGTATCCCCCGGCAACATTCGAATGTCGAAAGCAAATCAACAACGTGCCGCAGCAGCACAGCAGCAAATGGCACCAAATGCCAACGTAAATCTGGCAGCAGCCAGACCTGACCAGGTACCTCCTCACGTTTCGGTGATGGACCAGGTACCACAATACGACGATCAAGGCAAATTGATACCACCTGCGCTACACGTGCATACAACTGAGAAACGTAGCATTTACCGCACACAACAGACAAAAAGTCGAAGCAAACTAGAACGTGATCGAAAAGGACCTTTCGCACAGACGAAACGAGAACACGATCGATTTTTTCGACGATATGCGATAAAAGCAACGACGTTATATCCATTCTTTCCACTGCAATTTTACCCGTGTCGATACACACTCCTCGCGACGTTCCACAACCAAGCCGCGAACGGCGTATACACTGCAATTGCAGCTCAAGACGTCCTAATGATGGGGGATGGATATATTTGGGGAATGATCCAATATATGCTTCGACTTCGACAAAATATGCTACAAGCATTACACCCAGGACTCTACCGACGTGATTTGAGCATTGTCGACCTGATCGACTGCCTAACTAAGTTAAAAAACTTACCACCTCGAGTCATGTACTCAACTGGAAACTGGGACATGTTCAATGGCATGTCACCGGCGACTTTCCGCGAACATTATGCGGAACTATTAAGACTAATGCGAAAGTATAAGGTTAGAGAAATCTACCTTATGCCACTAATGTATTTCCCCGACCAGAATGAACAGCTGGTAGCAGCTTATACGAAAGTTTTCACGGACTCCTGGTCGAGAACCTACAACGGTATCGTAGAGATAATGGGACCTGAAAACTTTTTCGGCAACATGCGACCAAATATGGACGACTTTGGACCCTGGTTTGAACCAGAGGTCTATCACGATTACGTATTCGCAATCCGCGACGATCTTATCATGCCGCCGAAAGATCCAAAAGAGCGAGAACGTGAAGAGAACGAAGGGGAAGAAGACGCCTTCCAATATTACGACGATGATACTTCTTCGGAATACTCGCAATTGTCTCAACATTTCGTTCAACAGGACGATGAATTTCCGGAAAAACAAGCCGAATTACAATTCGAAAGTCCAGGAACGGATTACATACCGATTGGTCAGCAACAAGCTGGAGCTAACGACAATACACTCGTAAACGCTGGACTTAGTCAAGCCAACTTAGAGCAATTCAACGCTCAACAAGCGCAACAAGCGCAACAACACGTTGAAATGGAAGGTATCGAAACCACACCGGAAACGGTACAAAAGATGGTTGATGTACCTGGAGGACAACAAATGATGAACATTTCGACTACCAGATTCAATCAAGCTTGCGACGAATTGAATCAAACTATTCAGCAACATGCTCCTGAAACGAAACAAATGCAACCATTTGGAAACAATCAAGTTGCAAAACACCAAGGGCTACCCCCAACGATTGATAAACCAGCTTTCACCATTGTAAGAGATGGAAAAACTGAGTACACTGGACACAGCCCAAATACACCTGAAAAAATGGAAGAAGGAGTGGAAACGACTGTTCAACCAGGAACGGTTCCATTTTCCGAATACCCCTCAACATCAAACCCTGGTACGCCACAGGCGCCGATAAACACGACGCAAGGATCCACAGGACCATCGCCGAATAAGTCGCAAAATGCAGCAAACTTCCTTACTAGTACGCCGAAACCTCAACGCCAACAAGGCGAAGCGAATAGCAACAAAGATAGCGCAAACGCTACAATCAACCACGAAGATGCTGACATGCCAGAGAGCTAATACGATACAATCGTAAACACGACGTAGACACAGTCTAATACATAAAATCTGGTGAAAAGTAACAACTACGTACGACTCAGAAAAGATAGAAATTTTGGCCATTTTTGAAATACAATTTCAACATCCAAATTCTAGGTACCTATCCGAATAAAAGTAGGTACTGATAAATTCAAAAAAGGTTTGAACCTAGGGACCAATTTCACCAGAATTTTCATGAAAAGATCTTCCACTCGAAGTCTTATTCATCTTTCGTAGTTTTGAACTTTGTTTAATTTTCCAAAATCGAGTGGACTAACGTAAAATTGCAAAAAATGAGTCGAAATTACTTTTTAACCTCATCGCGCAGCGATATCAAATTGACATTTTATAAAAATTACCCACAGGGTATCTTATTAATCAACTTTCTCAACAGCAATCGTCGAAGTATCATCGTAGTCGCCACTGACTTGGCATCATCGCAACCAAGGCGAGGTAACATTCCGCCAACGTTTTCAACGTCGTTATCTGTATTCGAAGAAGTCAACTTTAACATCCGACGATAATCATCTGTATTTTGGTTCGATATATTCCGCTACGTTGCATTTTTCGATTGATATATTTTGTGCTGATTGTTATAATTTGATTACATGTAATTTTATTCGGTCACAGACTGATTAATTTTTGTTTATCTATAATTTTGTTTTCGAAAGGACTGATTAGAGTTAGTTTTATTCTGTAAGTGTTGTCACGATGCGTATTTTTGGACAGTTTAAGATTTGTATTCTCGACGCATCGATACAGTCCTATTTTCTATTGTATTTTGTAAACTTTTTGTAAATTTTTAGAAGTTCTAAGTTTTTTGTAATTTTTTCACACTCGAGTTTCGACACGACTCACTACCACAGGTAGACGACAAGTACCTTCAACTTTGATGCACAGCATCCAACTTTCGGTTCGCTTCTTCGACTTTGTCTCGTCTATCCTTTTCGATTTGGGAGTTTGAAAAAATTAGTAGAATAGGGAAAAAGTCTTTATTTTTGTATTCTGTCGCGAGATAGTTCATACTTACCCAATGTTTTCAACTTCGCGTATTCTGTCCTTATTCGTTGCTCGTATCTTCGGATGCGATAGCGGATGGTGCAGGGTCGCGAAGGGGAGCTTCGGGGGTATTGCTACGCGCACAGTGGGCTAAATTTGGATTTACTCTGCCTCGAATTTCCCGCAGTGGAACACCACGAGGGGCAGAGACTGCTCCCACAGGGACCAGCCTTACAGCTTCGACATATCTTTCTCTCTCTGATCCGTGCTTTCCACGACTGGTTATACTCATTGAGTAAAGCCACGAAGGGGCATATGATAGAGGGGAGATATGCCGGACCTGTAAGGGTTATATAGGATTAAGTATATGTGTTGGTAACACTGATCACGCGTCGCGACACAGGGCTACAAGCCCACGGAGCGGCGCTGCGGCCGATTGTTATATTGTTGAGGTACGTAGTGATCGGACGTGTCGACGCGGTATAATCTCGGTGGTGTATTATAGCCATATTGGCAAGAAAGCGTATTATATTAGTTTTAATTGTGTTTAATTATAAGTAATTAGTGTTAAGTGTAAAGTATCGTGTTGATACTAAAAACCTTCTTCAAAGGTATTTAATTGTGTTTATTCTTTTACGTCTAATACAAAGTGTCTTACACGTGACTACATTTTACTTATTGTGTGATATAATTGGTATAGCCTTTGGCCGGGGTAAGTAATATTCTCAGAGTATTCAGCTTATGCAAGTATCATCTAGTGGTACATAATATCATTATATTTACAGGTTGTTCAATTCCAATTTTAACATCTTTAGAAAATGATTAGGTACAATAATTGTCATATTTTTAAGAAAAATAAACCAAATGTTTTGGGAACTCCTGCATGTGGTAAAAATGAACTTTGAAATTTTTCAATGGTCTAAAAGCCATCATATTATGTAAGTATTAAAGTTGTTAAAAAATCACCTAAACTAAAAAAAAAATATTTAAAAAAAGTTGAAACAATTGAAAAATTTTTAAATATATTGAAAACTTTGAGCTTGAGCCGTTAAAAGTCAAACGTTGACCAAATTTTTTAAAAATTTTCCCGAATATTATTGGGGTCATTTGACCACAATGTTTTACTAGGGTCCATCAAAATTCGAAAAAAGTTGAGAAATGACCCATCTAAAATCGATTTTTGAAGCATAAAATTGAATTTCATCTTTATTAACTGGATGTTTCGTTTTCAAAAATCAGTGGCTTAGCCATAGGAGAGAAGGGAGAGGGGGAAGTTCAACTGATGAAAATTAAAAATAAAACGTACAAAAATGAGAGTTTTTTAATTTGTGGGGGCCATTTTTTTGAAAAATTACCCTCAATCAATCGTTTAACCTTCATTTTTATAAAATAAAATTGCACAAATATAAAGCGCTGTGAAAGATTTTCAAAAAATCACTGAAAATTTCCACTATTTATAGGTACCTATCTCTATCTACCTAAAAATCTTGTTCTGTTGTTTCCTCGGGAAAATGTTAGTTCCACTACAAAAATAACCCGACTTTGAGGATCTCAGGCTCAGCACCTTCTGAGGCTAGGAGACTTAAAATTTGTTTTGGTTGTCTCCGGTTCGTGCAAACTTAATTTCCAATTTTTGTCAAAATCCAGGATATGCTTTTGCTTAATCTATGCAGCTCATTTTGGTCATTCAAGGGACCCAAAATACCCCCTTTTTTGTAAAATTTTCAAATTTAACACAACCAATGCCAAAAATTGAAAAATGAACTTTGACAAATTGAGAAATGTTCATAACAAAACCAGGAAGCATAAAATGTTTTTTTTTACGAAGGAAAGGGAAGGGGGAGTAAAAATGCTATTGCCTATAACTCTGTTTTCAACAAAAAAAAAAATAGGTGTGATCAATAGTGTCAAAAATTAGTTGAAAATTAGTTTTCAAAGAATCATGCATTTTCAAATTTAAAAAAAGTATTGACAGTTTAGAGGCTGACCCCTTCCCCTCCCCTGCAGGTTCCTGATACGAATGAATTGGCATAATAGGTATGTTTTCGGACAGATATCTCGAAAATACTGGGACAATTCGAATTAATACGTAAAATCAATTTTGAATGTTATGTTGTTCTTGGAGAAATTAAGAAGTGGGTATGCAAAATGCTTCTCATGTTACCTCATTAATTTGGTAAATTTCCATCTTCATCAAAATTGAAGAAAAAAAATTGAAAAAGTTTATCAAACAAGCAGAATTTCTTGTTATTTGTATTCCAAGTTTTCAACTATTTGGCAGTAGAGTAGTGATGTGTGGGCTTAATCACTTTAATGATATTTCCTCTTTGCTTTGAGATGGATACCAAAATCGAAAATTAAGACCAATGATAATTGATTGTAAGAAAGTTCTGTGACTTTTGTTGGGAAATTTTTGTTCGTATGCATATTTTTTATATAACAAGTTCGGAACTGGTTGCTAATCAATGAACTGTATGAACTGGTTTAAAAACGCATGACTCATAAAAAAGTAGGTATCGTAATTTGTACAAATTGCCCACTTTATTAGAATATGCCTCCTCTCCATTTTGATGTTTCGAGGAAGAATACTTACCTACCTATTTTGTCTTTAGCCCTACTACCCTGGCCTGATTTTTTTCAGTCCCTCGAGTACCTAAAAATCAAAAATTTTATTGATGCATGCGAGGGACTAACTGAACATATCAGATACTTGTTGCCTAGGTACCTACTAGAGCTTACGGAAAGACTACCTGTAGGTACACTTATTAAGAAATGTATTCGAAAAAAAAAAGTTTCCATGCCTATATTTTGTCTTTTAGAAACCTAATAAGCCCTAATACGAAGAACTCATAATCCATGATTATCCATTTATCCTACTACCACTTTTCAAAGCTCTTCACATTTCGCACGTGTGATATTCGTTATCTATCGTAAGAGAGAATAAGGCGTTACGGTATGTAATGTAACACGATGTGGCGTTAAAGTGCCTCAAGATGGATCAGGTAACCCCGTCCATACCCTTGGGGATCTCTATATAGATCAAACGACGGACACGTGTACCTAAAAAATGATTCATACCCGGTCATTCAGCAATTTGAATTGTGACTTTAATTTTGTCCTAATACTACCGAAGGTGTGAAAAAGAAAAACCACGAGTACTTGAGGGATTTATGCGGTGAAATTTTTTTATCGAGTTGGTAGATTCTCGTAATGTATACGATTGAGGATCATCAATCAATACGATAAGTTTTGCGATACTTTTCTGATGCAAGAATGAGTTTAAATGTGAGTTTTTTTTCTGTGTGTTTCTTGAAAAGTAAAATTCATCTAAAATGATTTATTATTTAGAGAAGTGTAGGTGTTGATTGATTGAATTTGCGACGCAACCGCGACGTCGTGTCACAGAATAAAAAAAAAATAACATTTCGGGATACAAATGTAAATTATAAATTTATACCTATAAAGAGTCGCGTATACGAAAAAATTTATTGAAAATTTAATTTTTATTCCCAACTTTCGTAATGGTTTGAAAAGTAAAACCACTTTCGTGTTCGAGACATTAAAAAGTATTGAATTGAACTTTAGACTGGGAAGTGCGTGTGTCGTGTTGCAGGTAGGTAAGTAGGAGGTAGATAGACTGGGAGGTGGGTAGAGGTATAGGCATTAAGTTGATATTCGATCTTGGTAGAACGTGCGTTTGAAATGTTAATTACGAATTTTCTCTCAATGGAAATGCGTGGGGGATTTCGAAACAGGAAAAAAGATATAAAATTTGCGAGTTGAATATAACTAAGTAAATGTTGGCGGACTTTGACTTAATTAGCTGATGTGTTTTGAGAACATTTTCACGAAGAATAAACGCCTTGGTGCTAAGAAATTGATAAAGAGACCGTGTGAAATTTTTTTATCACATGGTATCTACACCGAAGATGTGATATTTTAGCCCAGTGAACAACCTTTAATGAAACGTAGCAATTTAGTCATTCGGCTATTCGTAGCTTTCTGATGCTTTGTAATGCAACAATTGAATTTTTAGGGGGGCGGTTAATTATTTGATTTACCATGTTCGAGTGTGTATTTAAAAACATTTACTCGCGAAAACCAAGTTGTAAATATAAATATTGAGAAGCGCGAATTACGAGGTGTAGTGAAGATAAGAGCGCATTACTACGATAATTTTTTTAATGAATTTCGAGATCAAGTTGTAAAAAAAATTGATAATACCGACAGCTAGTTATCGATTGCACGTTTATACACTAATTAAATAACCTCATTAAAAGATTAATTGAAATGTGCAAATCGTACAAAAGTGTACTTTTTAAGTAGGTAGGTGTAGTGCATATCTCGGTAAAAAGTAAATAAACTTAACACCAGCTGAATAGCTGAATGTGTATGAGTAATTATGATTCAGTTTAGATTGTCTACACACTCTACAACACCCATTTTTCAACGTTACGTGTACCGTGGTTGTGCCAATGTTCATTTTATCATTGGCCGGAAACTAAATGCTGGTTATCAAAATGTTCAATATGTGTAATGAGAATCTTTGAAATAATTTCGTCATGGTTGTACAAACGCATATGATCTCTTTTTCAAGGTTCATTACTCTCCAACAGCCTAAAAATGATAAATTTTGATTATTACTTATTTGAACCGATGATGTATTTGAACTAATGCTCTTATCGCAGTGCATTCACTTCTTTAAGTGTTGAAACGATTCGTAACTACTGCGATTAGGTATTCTTACCGAAATTTTCTTAGGAAAAATATTATTACGAGACAGCGATTTTTAAAAATTTAATTTTCGTGGCCCGAAAAATAATTACGAGGTGTTGAGCAACGCTGGCGTCATTTTAGAGATAACGATGAGTGTAAATACATAGATGATTTGTCAACTGATACTGAAATTGAAAAGTTCCCACAGTTACTTCTGATAAAACGAATAAAAATTGGATGCACGAATTCTTTTAACATGAAAATCGATTTTCAAGAAAAACTTGAAGAGTCTAGAATAGAATGTATGATGATCTCAAGTCCAAATTTTGCAGCTGGAAAAATTGGTGTTTGGAGAATTTTTCGGAATAAAAAAAATGTCTAGGGCAGTGGTGAAAGTATAATAATGCTACATTATATTGACCTCTTTGGAACACCTCAAACCCTCCTTCCCCCCCCATTTTCTTGGATTCCACCGAGTCCACAGTGATTTTAAAATGACCAAAAATTAACCTGGGGACTCAGAAAAATTTTTGTCTTTTTCATTCGCTATTTCAATAAAAATTTCACAGCTGTTTTCAGCTGCGAAGAATTCGTGCCTTTTTTAAATAAAAGATGTAAAATGTGTAGGTATAAAAAATAGAAAATTGGAAATTGAGAAAAATTTGAAATCCCCAATTACAAAATTGTTTAGCCATACTCTATGTCTTTTTTTCCTTTTTTGAAACTGTGGCAAACTAAAGACTCTTCCTTATGTTTTATTCGTGAAAATAAAAACTTTACAGAGCTAATTACCTATCTATCTACTGTGGAAGAAAACACAACCGACCAATTTGTAAATATTTTTTTCAGGTGTGTGAATACGCAGGGAAAAAATAAAATTTTTCATTTTAGGTAAATCTGTAAAAACCCAAACAGAATTTGAAAAAATGTTTAAAAAAGGACTTTTTTTCGTTCTTTTACAATTAATCATTTTTTTTATTTTTTTTTTTTTTTGGTAGTTGTTGAGAAATAAGGCATAGGAATTCTCATTTTTTTTCACATTTTCTCCCCCCCCCTCCACCCCACTGGCGCCGATCGTATTCTTCAAACTAGGAAATACTTCACCTTTTTTCTGCCCAGAAATTGTTCTCTGATTTTTTGTCGAATTTTCACTTCCTCTTAGTCCTATCTGTCCTCCTTTTTCCTAACTGGACCGTCTCTACTTTTTTTTAGAAGTCTCATCATCTGTTTGGACGTTGTTCAAGATTCCTCCCAATATTGTATCTCTCATTTTCAATTTTTTTTTTCTGTGAGAAAACAAATTTCAACATATTATCATATTATATTTTTTTCCAATTCAAGTTGAAGTGTTGTCATCAAACCTTTAAAACTGAACTACAATTTCTAGGATTTTTAAATCTTTATTATTAAGTATCTTTCCAGTACTACAACTTTTTTTTTTGTTCCAAAGTTATTTTGGGGAAACAAATACTTACTCTGGATAAAAAGAGAACTTTGAACTAATGCCTCATAATTTAAAATATGCGTTTTTTCCATATTTTTATACCGAGGTTATAATTTTAAAAGGAAATAATAATTTTTGAGCTTCAGTTTCCTTTTAAAGGTGAATTTTTATTTGAAATAGGCAACAGGTAAGTATTATCTAAAAATACATTCCATTAAATTCCTCTCAAAATTATCCTCGGAAAATTTCTACCTGAAAGAAATACTGTAACTTCTGACATTCACCTTTTTAAACGAATAAGTAAATAAAAATATTTATAATCACGATCTAAATAGTATCAATCGCATTCAAAGAAAACATCGAGATAGGTACTTGATACCTACCTATCTTGTAATATTGTGCTTTTTTTGCAACCAGCCAAATTAATCGCCTACGTAATTCGCGTTTTTATCAGTATTCTGAAGCTATACTTTTTCAGAATAATTATATTGAAAATACAAAAGTCTAAAATATGTTGATAATTTGATGGTAAAGTAAATCGAATAAAATTGTAGGAATATTTTTAAAAATAGAACTGACGCATATCTATTCAACATTTGTTAAGAAAAAACGGTCTTATGTAAAAGCAGTCTACAAAATCTCAAAAAGAAAATACATATGATATCTGTGTGTATGTAATATTGTACTATTAGGTACATAAGGTTCCTTGTTCTCTCAATGAATTGATTTTTTTGTTATCAACAGTATAGTTTGTTCTTTTTATCAATGAGTTCTAAGTGGACTTGAACAAATTAATAAATGTACTCAGTACTGTCAATACAGTCGATAGTAGTCATTAAATAAATATCGTATAGAATCCGTGAATTTTCAAACTACGCATTTACAATTAAATTTGATGGGAAAAAAATTAAAAAATCACTTTCATGTTGAGTGAGTAAGCCATCATGTCGGAATACTATTCGTTATCGAAGTTTACTCAGAATTGATACTCGCCTTATAGCTTACTTTTTGTTTTCTGATAGGTATGCTATAATTATGTGATAGCTACCAATTTTAACCATCACTGAATTACCATAGGTAATTGTGCAGCGAGTGATTCAACTTGAAATTTTGTTTCGATAGTGTGCCTCTACGAGTATATCTAATTTTAAATCATAAAATGCGTACAACTTATTGAGTATATCATTAGTTGATTAGACGTAGACGGATTCTTAATTAAATTTCATTTTTCATCGTTTTCTACGTGAAAAATGAGATAAATGTAGAACACGTTGCTCGATTTGTAAGATAGTAGTTGCTGTACTGTACTGAAATAATCATCACAGCGATTATATTTTCTTATGAACGTGAGTTTTTTTTGTAGAGGTGCCTTTTTGAATTATCTAGGTATACAAATCTTTCAAACAGCTTAATATGTTGAAAATGAAAGTGCGTTAGTAAGGGAAAAGTAAGGGGGGTGTATTTCGTCCATGAACATTCGTAATTGAAGAAAGAGTGATTGAAAATCGACAAAGTCTTCAAATGTCATAAATTTAAATTCAAGTTGATGAAAAAAAATTAGGCATCCAAAATTTTGAAATTAAAGACACCTTCTTCCTTCTCTTCTCATATGTATGTACAACAGAGATGAGTCATAAGCAATTTTTAGAAAAGCAAAGTAGTGAAAATTACGGCTGTAAATCTCGATGTTTCCAAAAAAAAAAAAATTGGAAATCTTTTAATAAAAACTTTCTTTTTGTTTTTTGATTTGAGGATTAATCATGTCATCTCTTATGGAAGGAAGCTGCCTCTTTTCGGTTTGGTCCTCATATAACTGACATCGACACATAGAAAGAATTTTATTAAAAAATTTTAATCTTTCTCACGATTATTTTAGCTTCAGATCATTAAAAAAAATCTTCAGAATCGCCATATTTTTTCGAAATGAAGTACGGGGGATGACCAGGGATGATCCCGAGGGTCCAAATCCAAAAAAAAAAAAAAAAATAGATAGGTATTTGAACTTGACGATCTTACCATACTTTAATTTTTTCAAATTTCATTCGAAATTATGGGTGCTGAAGCCCGGCTGAAGGAGAATTAAGAGATCAACATCCAAAAAATAAATGAGTATTCGAACTCAATGCACTCGAAAATCAAACCCAACAAATCACGTTTTATTGGTAGTTATTTTTTCCATGTTTTATGACACTGGCGAAGTTGCGGAAGAGGGAGGGATCAGAAAAGTTGAATTAAAAAAATGCGTCAACATTCAAATTTGAAACTTTAAAATTAATACTTAATATAATAAATACGTCCTCTGACTGAATTTTTTCAAAATCTTGATCAAAATTAAACGCGTGTGCCCTTCAGATATGTCAAGGTGCCATTTTTAAAATTAATGAATTGTTTGAAAAAAGTGTAAAAAAGGCTTTCGCTGTAACTTTTGCAAATTTTAAAATTATACCTTTCAAGTTTTGTACTTATACATTGCGTGACAAGTAGAGATTTCACCTTGAAAGTTTATTTTTGATCTCAAATTTTTTGAACATGCACCTACCTAATTCAAGTTCCCATTTTATTCAAAAGCCAGCAGATTCGTTTCAAGCCCAACCAACCTTGAAAATACGAGCTTTCAGAATTCGTTACGGAGGCTCACCCCTTACTCCGTGATGGTGGTTATTTCATCAGATCATCGAGAGGAACTCACAAAAAAAAAATGTCGAGTAAAAAACTTCAGACCATTGCTAATTTGATAGGGGATGACCATATTTCACTTCATTAAAACAGAAACAATAATTTGGAAGCAAAATGAGCAGAATGAAAAGAGATTACTTTAGGTATGTTTTTCAAATGTCCTCAAAACTTTATTTTATAAATTTGCCTATGCATTGCTTTAGAACTCAAACACCCACTCGCCTTTCCTCCAAATTGTCCTAACTGAATTGAGTTTTTCCATTGCTCTTAAATTTTATAAATTTTTATCCATCCTCTGAACCGTAATTAAAATTATGTTAGAATAAATGCGGAGTAAGTATTTCTAATTTTCGTAATTAAATGAAATCTAAACGTTCCACCTTTTCATCTTTATTCGCATTTCGTGAATTAAGACCATTGCTGTATACCTGCGCTTCCCTTTCGAAAAACTTTCTGAAAATGATGTCCTTATCCCTGACCCAATTTCATTTGAATGCAACCTACTGTGGGTGTTTATTTCATACTGAAAGTACTTTTCATCATACGTTTTAAAAATATTTTGAAAAAGAATTAAGTTACGATTTTTTTTCACCTATACAATAATATCTGAAAGAGTTGCGTGTACCTAAATTAGATAATTACATATTATCTACTTGAGTATATTGTCTCTATCTATAAATATCAATAATCTTCGATCTTGGTTTATCTTGTAAATGCTATAATTGGTCAAAAAATTTCTTTTTGAAATGATAAGCTTGCCGGCGAGAGATAATAACGCCTGGTTTTCGTGTTTGAATTTACTTATTACACACACGTACTAACTTGTACGTCAAAAAAAGGTCAATTTTAATTTTAAAATTCATTATTTATTTCCGAAAAATCGGTATCAAAAAAACTGCTTCGATCAGGCGATATGATTGTGTAATATGTTTGAACTATGATTATACGAAATATAGAGCATGCAAATTAAGCATAAATTCGTATAGATTATGAAAATACGATGAAGATGTAAAACACGAACGAACTGGATATATGTAGGTATTTTATTTAAAGAAACGATCGAATTTTTACGAGTATCAATTAAAAGGTGGGTAGGTACCTATTCGTTTCATTTTAAAACCTATAAGGAAAAATGATTTGAAATCGATTAATGTCTTATAATTCTTCGAAACCCACGCCAGCCAATTTCGAAATATTGAAATTAATCGTACCAAGGCTCATTTATACAGGTGTTAATTTAAGTGGAAACGAAAATTGGTCTAAAATTGTGTAACGATTTACACCGATTTACAGATAAAGAATAGGTAGGTACCTAATTCAATAATCGAACCGAGATGTCAAAATGATAAGCTTCCGGTGGAATACTCTCGTAAGATGATGTAATTTGAAATCGTGCTCGTACACGTACTGTACAATTTTATTTTGGTGGACGTTTCTCATACGTGGGCGATTTGGTCACAAATTTCGAAATTTTCGAAAATGACAACGTTTTCAGTTCCACGATGTTTTCAAAAAAGGTCGACGTTTGTGTCTTTAGGCTGTGATGGATTAACGTTCCATGTCGTGTTATATTCATTCAAAAAGGATATGTTTTCCTAGGGATATTTGAAATTTGGTTCGGTTCGCGTACGAAGTTTTCACTTATTTTATTTTTTATTTCGATTGAAAATGTAATTGAATTTGAAAAAAAAAAACCGACATAAAAAATTCCATAATTTCATATCTCTGTCTCCTTGTGATATGTCAAATGTCTGGAAACGCATCGATTTCCATTTGCAATAATAATACATTCATGAATTTTAAAACCAGACACTCGATTCAAATTCTACATAAAATTATTTCCTCGGTACGTGTGATAAATTTGTAAAGAAGAAAAATACCATTTATTTATTATAATCGTATTCTTATGTAAATTGTTGCAACAAGTAACACCTAATCGTTCTACCGATATTGACACGCGAAGTAAAACTGACCCTCCTACTGCCCCCTGTATAGAATATGCTTATACGGAGAATCGAGGAACAAATGTCTAAGATAAACGCGCACGATTAGGCCTATTTGAGATTATTATGGAGAAATGTACATTTTTAGTGTTTTTATTTGGAAAGGCACATGTCAATTTTTTAATTATATTTTAATGAATAGACTAGCCTTGTTAAATTAATAAAATCGTGAATGCGATAACATTTATGAATCAAACAGTCTTTACATGCGTTATTAAAGTTGCATATTCGAATCGTACGAATTGACTTGAAGGAATACCCAGTTGAGGAAAAATTATGACCAATTTTGATTTAAAAGCTACATATTATTTGATTTTCGAAAAATCTGATAATATTCATTCGAAAAAATAATTACTTATTTCAATAAAAATTGCCTCCCTAAAAGTTTTTAGATGTGTAGAATTGTGTATAAGAATAGTGTCCGATTTTTATTTCGATTATTCTTTTCCTTTTCTTTTCATCTTGAAAAATTAACGAAAGAGAACATTTAAAAAAATTTGAAAAATACGTAAATATGAAAAAGATTAGATCCTTTGATCAGAAATTTCAACTAGAAATAAATTTCAAAACTGTGAGTAATAAACCTGGTTTAAATGGGCTGTCTATTAATCACCTATCACGATCAAGTATTTTTTTTTAATTTAAAAAATAAATAAATTAAAAATTAAAAAATTTAACATGAAAATGAATTTTAAAAAATTAAAAAAAAAATAAGCTACATTGATTTCACGTAAGTAAGCTTAATATTGTTTTAAATTTCGAATAAAAAAATTGCAAGCAAAAAAATAAATAAATAAAATTACCTGGTCTGTGATCCTTAACGACGACTGCCTGGAAAAAATTTACCCGACTCGCAACACACAATGATCCAGGAAAGGGAATGCACAAGAGGTAGAACCTAGAAGCGGTATTTATCGGCTTTTGTTAACTAGCGACCTGCTGATTTGAGTCGGCGCATGTGGTGTCATTATTAAAATTTATTGTTTTTTTCAAAAACTATTATAGCGCCTTGGTAATTTCTTTTGCGTTTTTCAACTTATTGATACATATCTACCACTGCTCGAATTTAATAACTTAATTCCCCTAGATATAATTGAACTTGAATAATTGCGCTTGTTGCGTACGTTCATAAATTAATCGCATTTCATCGACGAGAATGTATTTTAACTAAAAATAAGTCCATCTGAGACGATAAATAAATTTTTGATATATTTGTCTGGACATTTGAGGTATTTATGGCGTCATTCTTGGAATGTAATTCATTAGGTAGCTCGCCATTGTATTAGTTTTTTCTTTTTAATTGCAAATGAACGAGTTTTATTTTTTTTATTAAAAGAGGTGTTATTGGACAGTCTTGATTCTTTGCAAAAGGGCAGGAATGGAGAGATATCTTCGGCTAGGATTTTTATTCATCCGTGTTCATATCCGGTTGAATTTTTTCTATACTGCTGTAATATGAACGATTTAAATAATTATAATGATTAGAAATAGGTAGCCTATGTGTCTGTTTAGTATAGGCTTCTACGAGTGTATTTGATGAATTTTTATTTTATGGGTACCTACTACCTACTCCATAGTTTTTTTTCACAATTTCGTGCAAATTACGTATTTTTTAAAAAGATTTTAATTTTATAGATTTTTTGAAATGTCAATTTTTTGATCATAATTTACCAGAAAATAAGTGAAAATAGACCTTTCAAAGTTAAGTGGTGCGGGACATGTATGTTTTTCAGCATAATAATGTTGTGCACTAAAAATAAGCTATAGGTGAGATAAGGGCGATTAAGTGTTGTAAAAATTGCAGATTCATAAAATTTAATTTCTTCAGCTGAGGTTTCCAAATTATTTTTGGTGAAACATCTAATTGAGATTCCAAACGAGTTTTAATTGGAATTTGGAACCGAGGAAGGGGTACGTGTACCTATGTAGTTGATTTTCAACTTCTTTAGAATTTCATTTGCGTTGAACAAGAGAACTTCTCGAGAATGTCCGCCTTTAGATTTGAAGGGGACGGCGATTTTCGGAAGGATCATGGTCTAGAACCCTCGCAACCAAAATTTCATCTGCCTAAATTAATTTTTCAATTTTTCGCCAATTTTCAAAAATTCAAAATTGACTATTTTTAGCGAATTATGCCTTTTTTAAAAAAATGTATGCCTACTTATTCATTAAAAATAATGAAAATTGGTCCAGAAACTAATTTCAACTTCTACAACCGAATTTCACAATCTGGCGCTTTCAACGTGATTTTAGATTTGCCCAGAATTTTAAAATTTCTCCAGAAGACGTGGAAATGGATTTGGCAGCTGAAAATCGGGTTGTAACTTATCCTAAAACTGTTTAAAAGATTCATCCATATTTGAGCCGATTTACGAGAGGACACCTCAAGCGCATTTTTTTGACCAAACTATTTCTGACGAAAAAAATTCAGAAAATCAGAACTTTTATACCTTATTTGCAGGGAAATCTTTTGAAATTTGCAGAAATGGCTGTTTCTTGTCTAAAACTAACTTCTAGAATCCCAATTTCCCACTTTCAAGCTATTCTGGAGCCTCCAACACGAGTTTCAATTTCTCTGGAATTTTACAATTTCTCTAGAAAATATGGTTCAGAACTGGCAGACGTCGCGATTTTAAAAAAAGTGGTATGTAATCAGTCAAGTGGGTCACCAACAAGCACTACACGCAAGCATTTGTGCTAAAGTTAATTTGGACCCATTCTGGTCATTTTTTGAAAAACTGGAATTCCTAAAATGCTGCTGGAGCCTTCAAAACGGGTTGAAACCACCACCAGTCGACTCAGCACGTTGCAACCAGGGTACAGCGTGAATTTTAGCTTTCCATCTTCGTTTTGTGAAATTTATTGAAAATTTCGAGTATTCCAAAAATTTGCTTGAGGCTCTAGAAGTGCTTAAAGCGGCTAGAAACAGTTTCCAATCGATTTGGCGAGTCTTAAATGAGATATATTCCAAATTTCAGCTTTCTAGGTTACTTATTTGGTAAAATTTTTCTCCATTTTGGGCTCAAACTTGATTTTTCAAAACTCATCAAAAGTCGAAAAATGTACTTTAGTCCCTGAAATTTTGGCTGGTGGTACATATATTTTTGTACAGCTTTTTTGATCTAGCTTTGTTCGGTTCAATTTTTCTCTGCGAGTTGAGATAAGTAGGTATCTCCCTCGTAAGTAAATATACATTTTTTTAAAAAAGCATAATTCGTCAAAAATGGTCAATTTTGAATTTTTAAAAATTTGCCAAAAATCGAAAAATTAATTTAGGCTGCTGAAATTATGGTTGTGAGGGTTTCATGCCATGCTCTTTCCTTCTCTACCCAAAAACAGGGCCATTCGTGGACGCTCCCTCCCTCAACTAGCAAGTTATCAATTTTCTCCAGAAATGTCAAATTGTTCTGATACTTGGAAGGATATTCAACTTGACTTGAGCTTCTACAACTTTGATTAGTGAAGTTGTGTGTCATAGGTTGCGTTAAAATTTTTCGAAATGTTTAATTTCTTATCGGAAATTTATACTTTTAGTGTTGAAAATGAAAATTTTTGTAAGCAAAAGTTCAACTCATCATTCTGTTTACTAATTACATTCAAACTTTACCGGTAGGTACATATTTTACTTCAGTTATCAGTGCCTTGGTATTGGGAACCAGATAGTCTAGACATGAATTAAGTATACAGATAGGCTTAATTATCTAGTACCTTTGGAAACCGATGCTTCGGTTCCTTTTCCTCTCTTTTCACTATCAGTACTGGATTGGTGAAAAAAACACGTGATATTTCTCAACTTCCCGAATGGAAAAAAAATGAGTAGAATATTGTAAGATCAAAAGTCACAAATATTTCAAAATGTATAATAAATGACTGCAGGGGTTCAAGGAAGCACCCATCACTTTAATAACTAACCCAACATTTAATCATAACTTTTTCAAAATTTTTCAATTTTTTCGCAATTTTTATCATTTTTTTAGCCATTAAATTTGTACGATATGATAAAGACCGACTTACGTATAGTAAAATAAAACCATTGTTGTGAATTATTATTCAAAAATGGGGCAATCGTTTCAATGACGCATTTGAAAACACTCTCGTAGAATAGAAACTTGATTCGCCGAAAAGTTAATGACATCATACAAATTAAAAATAAAATACGTATACATTGTGTAGTTTGTTTCAAACACGCCACTGTCATTCATTGGGTCTCTAATCGCTACATACGATCAACTCAAAGTCTACTCATCTTGAACGAAATTTGCGTATTTTTAATTATTATGGGTCGTTAATTCTTTGAATGAATCAGGCTGAAATTTCTCGTGATTTTTGACGATCACTGTGTAAGCATCGTCTTGTGAGACTGTGTTAGCCACGACATATTACGCAAGTGGTACACGTATTAGGTAATTAATGTAATAAAAGTATAACCTCAATTAGTATGGGTTCAACTGTCGAAAGTTTCATTCTACTCGTAGAAGATAACGAGGTGAAGCTTTAAATTGAAGTTTTCATCGGTTACTTGGGAAATCCACAGTTTGGGTTTCATGACTCCGTAATCAAATAAAACTTTTTGGTCTCTTGAAGTTAAAATTTTTTTTATCCTAGAAATATCTTTCCCGAACATTTTTTGGAGATTTCTTGTTACCTATATGATTTCATTAGCGTCTTTCTGTATGATATTGTAATCTACATAATCGTATAAGACGTAGATTTCTTGAACATGGCGTCTTAAGTGTCTTTTATATGCCTCATTTATTTGTTCGTTTTTTTATCTGATAGTATTGCGTAATTTACAGTCGTAACGGATCTGATAAATAATTGTTGTAAAATAAAATCAGAGGGTTTTACCTTTAATTATTCATTTCTTTTTTTTAATGACGTGTATATTTCGAGGATGATGGACCAGAACAGAAACCTTTAGAAATTCTAGACATACCTATTCTGATTAATAAATGAGTTATCAGGTTGTAAATTACAGGAAGTGAAAATATTACTCGCAAGTTTTTCGAAATGAAGAAATTTGGGTTATTTATTTCACTTCATGAAATAGGAATAGGTAAAAAATAAACTTATTTTTATCGAGTAAAGATATTCCAAGCAAACTAAAAAAAAATTCTATACGAAACCTCACAATGGTTTTCCTCTTACGAATTTCATAGGTACCAGACAACCTTGATGTAAGTGATTTTAGAAAGAAAACCAAAATAGGTAACCATTTTGTTTATTTTAATGTAGGTATTGTGCTTCATCTTTAGAAAAATATCATAATTTTTTACGTCTGAAAAAAAGAGGGTTATGTAAAAAAATCTCGAGTCGAGATTGGAAAGCTCTCGTTAATTTTAACAAATAACCAAAAAAATACCTTAAAATATAAATCCAAAACGAACGCTTACGTATTTTTTTTTGCAAAAAATATGTAGAATTTGCTTTCGGGACAGAATCATTGACTATTTGTAATCAGGTAACGTGATACTTGAATTTACCTAAGTGAGGTTATATTTCACGAATAATTGACGTTTAAAAATACGTTGTACTGATGGTGTGATTTTTTTGTATGAGAAAGAAATAATATTTAAAAGGTTGCAGCGATGGTGGTTTTTTTTATTTTTAGATCGAGTAAGGTGATATAATAAAATTATTTTCCTTCGTAATGTATAACGTAATAATGTCACTTGAAGAAATCCTGGAAATGGGTTGATTATTTGCCAGCAATTTGTGGTGAGTAATGCTATAGACGAAGTAGTGAGAAAAGTTTCTGGTTCAAGGTGAGAAGTTGAATGATTGGCCTCGAGTTTGGACGAAATTTTTTTTCGTTTTCTGTATCTGATCTGCTTGGTTAAAATTTACTGTATCCTGGGGCAAATGATAAAGTGTGGGTGAGGAAAGGAAAGAGGATGAAGGGATTTGGGAAAGGTTTCCTGGTCTAGTAGCTTCCTAGCTTCTTTTTTAAAATGATAGGCCGTAAGTAATCGGATCAGGGTATCGAAATATTTCAAATGGATTCGTGTTGTGAAGAATAACGTTGAATTTTTTTTTTTTTTTGAATACTATTTTTCAAAGGTTATCCACCTATGACTTCTGTAAGTATTTAAAAATAAAAAATACATCATTACGAGATTTTCTGAGAACGTACATTAAGCAATATTTTCTTCTTCATTCGACAGGCTTTAATTTGTATTTATTTTATGATTGTAATCACGTGATATAGGCTTTTAAACCTAAAATAAAATCGGTTTAGGCGATAATACATAGACATAAATTAGTAGTTTTGATACATTGAACTAGAATATCTTCTTTAATTATTGACGTAAGTTGAGCACGGCACGTTTCATAAACGAATGTTCTCTTATCAGTATTTCAAAATTTTTATTACACTTCTTAAATAAGGTCTAGAAGATCACGTATTATCCAGCTAGCTATGCACTCACATTAGTAGAAGGCGTAGCTAATGAAGTTGAAATAAACGAAATCTAATTACCTACTTTAATGAAAAGTCAGTAGATATGAATAGGTAGGTAAGGTATATCAAAGCTTTTTTTTGTAACCGGAGACTTTGGACAACGAAGAAAATTGATGGAACCAAGTTCCATGCGTTCAAATAAAAATTAATGAAGGCATAACTCACTTCGTATCAGGAGACTACTGATAAACTCTGTTCAAATACAAAGCAACTTTATCGTCTTCCAAGTATTAAGTGTTGTCTAATCAGCCTCGTGCCGGATGCTACACTCCAACATTTACTTTCAGATAATGAGTACAATATGGTTATTATATTTAGCTTTTACCCCCTAATTAATGAGTTATGAAGAATTCCATTTGAATTTAACACACAATTTAATTTTTTTGAGAAACATTGCTTTAAGAAATTTTTTTTGAATAAAAACACTGAAATTATGGCGATTAAAAAGATATGCTCTGTTGTTTATTGATTTACAAATTGAAAGTTTACAAATACTCCTTTTATTGGAAATTATTTGCTTGAATTAGAAATTGGTAAAATAAAAAACATATTTTGATTTTTTTCAATAGTATTCGACTGTTGAAAATACCATTAATGTTACAATTCTTATTTCCTGATAGGTAATTGGCAGGTACTTTGATAAGAAGTACGTCATACCTAATGATTTTCAAAAAAAGAAAGAAAGAATGAATGAAAAAAGATTTTAGTTATTTTTTTTGCACATCTACGTTACATATTGATATTTTAAAGCAGATAGAACAAAAAAATAATGTTAATAATTCGAAGACACTCGATACTTATCTAATTATAAACAATTTCTCAATTGGAAAGTACCTCATACAGTGAATAATAAAATCAGAAAACTTCATTTAGGTATATTGTTTCAAATTGATTGGGAGTTTTGAGATAGGATACCTACAGTATTTTATCTGAAGATAAAATTTCGAATTAGGTGTTTCTTTAGCTTAATTTTATTTTTGATGAAAAAATTACATGTTATTTTATTAATGTGAATAATTTTTGAAATAAACATCAAATTAGCCCACATAAAATTTAATCTAACCATATAAAATTACATTTGAACCTTTCGTCATTTTTCACGGTTGAATTTTTACTAATCAGACTCATTTTATTGGATTTAATAGAACAAATTGTAATCATTTTTTAAAATTTGATTTCATTAAAAAATTTTTGTCAATTATTATTTTTAATTTTTATAAATGATAATTACTACCTATTCGTTTATCAATTTCTGTATCTGCAGTTTTCATTTTTAGAATCTATAATCAGCAATGTGGCATTATGGCTGTAGAAATTAAATTGAGCAACAAAAAAAATATTTGAGCAAAACATAACTACCCATTTATCTTTTGCAATTTTTACTTTTTAAAAAAAGTAAAGGTCTTTCGAATACGCCAACTGTAGGTAAAACAAGTTTCTTTCAATTTCAATTTCACAAAAATAATTTAAAAAAAAAAAAAATTAGAACAAAACCGAAATTATTATTGATTATTCTTGTTGAATCTTCGGGTGCTTTAGAAATCTTGAATAAAGACGCTAATTAATATAAAAACAGTAGAGTGTTCTGAAAATAAAAAACCTACCTAGTACCTGCTTGAAAAATTCCTACTAGAACAAAAATAAAAGTAAAAATGAAAATAAGCAGTACTGTTTCGCATTATAAATTTCTACAGTCTTTGTGGCATTTTTATATTAGGTATGATAAATGCCGTTCTTCCTCCCTCCACCTCCCCATCTTTAACTGAAAAGGGTTGATGACGATTCTAAATCACCAATGCAGCTGTAAAAATCAAAAAGCAAGCTTCATTTAAAATTATAAAACGATTTTACTATCCGATTCTTTGAAATACTCGTCAATGTATGATAAGCATTCAAACAACTTTAGCCTGGTATGTTTTTCACGTGAATATGGTTGTTTTGTTTCAATGATTACATAACGGATTTTTTGAATTGATTCTCTGCATAATGCATCACTTGCTTTAAAAAAGAAAAATGATGGTTGCATTTTTTCTGGTACATAGTACATTTATTGGTAATGAAATGCAGAAATATTGTTCAATAGACCGATGATGAATTTTTTTACTAGTTTTCTTTGGATGAAGGTAAACAAGGAAAATGAGTTGCAATTCTATTATTTTTTGATTGAGTAAATACATAAAATAAGACTTCTGTGAAGTAATATAAAATACCTATAACATACTAAGTGAATAATAATGCAATGTACGAGTAATTCTACTTTACAAGTTCATTATTTGAGATATATCAAATATTTATTTTAATGCATAATAACGAATAGAAATATTAATTTTGAGCAAGTATTTATCTGAATTGTGTGATATGTATTTTGAAAAATGAATTTAAATTCACATAAAAAATTAATCAATTAATTTTGTAGGTCTATTATTGTTCTTGTTGATCGATCTATCATTGAAATTTGAAATGAAAAGTAAAACGAACCGATGTTCTAGTTTTCTTAGCGCTTTTGCGGGAAGGAAATGAACTATCATAATAACATATCTTGTAGAAGATCATTCAACTGAAAATATTATTTTTGCATTCGCCGAAACAAGCGGATGATCAAAATTATGAGAAATCGCGAATTAAAGTACCTAACAAAACAGTGACAAATTAGGTACTTATTCATCTACTTGATATGGAACCTACATTGAAAAAGCTACAGAACATTCAAATGAAATAAATCTTGAGTCAATCTTGCAAAATTAAAAAAAAAAAAAAAAAAAAACTGTTTTTAGGGAAAATTAAAACAGAAAAGAGGGCTTTAAATTTTCAAAAATATTCAACTTTCAAGTTCTTTTGTCAAATAATTTTATTCTTCGTATCTATTATTTTGTGTGGAATATAACGTTGCTTCATAAGTTCATAAATTGAAAATGAAAAATAATGCCTATGTAGATGAATTATTTGATTCATTATACTCGTAAGAAGGGAAAAAAATAACTACCTAATGAAATAATAGATAATTATGATTAGCTGCCTAGGTATTTGTTTCATTTCCAATAATACGTACCTACTAAAAAAAAAGAATAAAGAAATGACATTTGAAATGAGCTGACTAATTTTTTTTGAGAAATTCATTATTCTGATCTCGAAGAAAGTGGACATTGTCAAAAATGAAAGATTATTAAAATAATTTTTGGAATTCTGAAATCATTTTTTCAATGTTGCAGTTCCTATGAAACGTATGCGAGACAAACTAGCATTATTTTGGAATTTCTTCGGGTTTTAGAAGTACCTACCTATGCTGGTCAGTCTTCAACAATTTAAAAGAAAAATACGAATCTTTTTTCTCCTCGAATTCTTTGCATAGGCAACATCATGTTCACCCAATGCTTTCTGTAGGAAGGAAATGAAAATGTTAGGTACATGGTTTTTCATGTACATAATACTTACTTATGAAAAGGGAATTTGGTTCTCTGAAGTACATAAAAGTTAGATAATTACTCTTGCTACTATTAGATATTTTGGACTGTTTTTCACCTCACACCTGGTATTTTAAAAAATTTCAAATTTTTTCTGAAACACCTGTTTATATGTAGGTACATGTTAATTTCTATTTTATCGGAGGTTCTGTCTACTTGCAGAATTTGACTACTAAAGTTTTATATTTATTTCTTTGCAGAGCTATGTACATTGGTCCAATCTCGAGGAAGCTTTGTTGCGTTTTCTGGCTGCACGTCATGGAATACATGTACCTATTTGTACTCGCAACGATCGGTTCATCTTTTTCCCATTTTTCAAGGATTGTCCACAAGAAACAAATTAATATCCACCGTCCACCGATTGAGCTGGAAATTTTCATCTTTATTTTTACGTACTGTCTGTCATGTATTACCAACCTAGTGTGGTAGGTACAAAAAAATTCGAAATTTATTCTGAATGGCAATTAAATAAGGAATGTTTATAACCCGTAAAAATTGTTTTAACCAAATAGGAGAAACATGAAAAAAAAATTGAAAATGTTTTACGCTCTGAGGCATTTCAGGTGCTTATTAGATTGAGTTCAATTTTTTTATGTTTAACAAATTTTTTGAAATTGAAAAAAAAGAACAGGCATTTGATTACGTTTTAGCAAATTTGAATTTGCATAGTGTTTTAGACTACTGTAATCGTCTAGTTGCTGTTTCGAAATGTTCTGGAGCTTCTAGCATATTTTCGGATTTTGTTAGTTTTCTTTTTAAAAAATCATTCTTGGTAAAATAAATAATGGATTGGTACTGATAGACCGAAGGGATTACCAAAACGATTATTCTAAGTTGACAGATGCTGGATTATATTTAGCCCCCTTATAGAATTTTCTAAAAACTTGACTTGATGGATGCTTTGGAAGGCTTAAAAACTACCCCTCATCAAGTTGAAAGGTCAAAATAGTGTATGAACCAAATTCTACCTTTGTACCGCGACTCGATCTAATTTTGATCTTTTTGTAGAGAAATGAGCCAAATTCAAATTTTTAAAAATCCTTCAAAAAATTGAAAACAGAAATAAAATGAAACTCGTCAATTTTTATTTTCTTTTACACAAACAAGAAAAATTTTACTAGGTACTTGTTAATTCCGATTGAGCTGAAATTTTGCTCACTGAAAGAACATGTTACCCAAACCTCAGGATTAAATTTTGGGCTGATTTTTCGATTTTTGGCAAATTTTTGAAAATGGCAGAAAAGGGTTCGCTAATATGTACCTATATTTATTTCTGCAAAAAAAAAAAAAAAATTATAAATTTAATCCTGTCATAAGTTCGACATTTCAAATCGATTGGGGCATTTTAATCTCAAATCCGAAGCAACGGGTTGAAATGTGTATTTTTTATGTTCCAAAGTCGACAAGTTTAGCTGGAGGCTCCAGATCTGCCCGAAAATGGTGCTGGTGCTTATCAGTTATAGATTCGGGGGACGATTTCGCAGACTTGTTTGAAAATGATGCAAATCGATTTGGAGGGTGGATCTTTGAAGGTAGTGGCAGTTTTGGATAATTTGTTGCGAAAATTAACGATAGGTACCTACCTATTGGAATTTTTTTCAAATTTGAGATGTTCAACTTGTAAAAAAAATACGCTTTTCAACTCGTTACCTCGGATTGTCGAAATTATGATGGTACATATTAAATTACTCTTAGTTCTGTTGTCAAGATTGATTACAACGCCTTCTGGGGCGATTTAAAATTGCTGAAGAAAAGTCCGTGGCGATCAATTCAATCAATTTTTAAAATTTTCATCTTTATATTTTACTCTTTTTGTAAAAAAATTAATAAATACTCAATCATTTTCGAAATTCGGTTCTGTGACGGTCTGGGTGACGACGTACTCTTTCTGTGAATCAAATTTCACCTCAATCTGAGTTTTCGGGTGTGTTCCATTCTTCTGTTTTCGTTTCAGTCAGTTGAAAATGATATCCAAAATTAGAACTGTTGACAGTACTGCATGCCTAGTTGCTTACTCAAGTTGTAAGATCTACGATCTTTTATGACCCAAAAGCTAAATAATACTTCCAGTCCATGTATAAGCTAAATGCATATTTGATATTTTCACTTTCAGATCTGCAGCGTGCGACAACCGCCATCACCCATCAACAGAATAAAAATATATTATAAATAAACCACGCGTCTTCTATCCCTGACCTACATGCTCTGATGACCAGTGACGAAACCGCGAAGCAAAATTTTGCGCCAAGGTGTACCGAAAATGCTAATTTCCTGTCGTCATCGGAAATACGCGAACATACGAGAGTAGGTACAGTAAGTATACGGAACAACAAAACGCCGTCTGTGAAGCTTATCTATGGCGCTGCTATGTTTTGCGTTATATCCCAGTCGTAACACTGCGGCTTAGTTGAGTGTTGTATTGTTGTGTATGTGTCGCCGAATTCGAGTTTTTTCAATACTTTCAATCGTTTTTTTTTCGAATTTTCCGATAAAGTTTTCCCGGTGTTAATTTCATTTTAACTTCGCAGTGATACCTTAAAGTGTCGAGCAAGAGTGGTGCGTCTTGGTGATCGATAAAATAACGTATCTCGTAACCGTATCAATATCGTGTACCGCTGTTCCGCACGTGAGAACCAGACCATCGGCAATTTGGCGATTTACGAACCTGTAAATATTTGTCGCGTGTTTACCTGCATGTTGGGTAAGTTCTGATATGATTTTACCTATTTATCGAATGAATAATTCTTCACCCCGGCGATAAGCTTTGGCGTGGTAAACATACTGTGGAAAAAAATCAATACTTTATTGATCTTGCACAGCTGTGTTGTTTCTACTTGACTGTATGTCTGCCTCTCTACATATGTACTTTGCAGAGACGATAAAATTCAGTACATGTGCTTTTTAGTCATAGTCAAGTAGTGTTTTTGCTGACTTAGGTATCTTACCTATCTTGTCTGTATTTTCAATTTTGACACTTTCGTATCGTTGGCTGGGTGCATCAATTTACCAAATAATTAATATTGTTACCTAGTGCTAGTGATAATTTACTCGTACGTTGACGTTGATGATACAGATGTGATCGTTGTTTATTGCATAACGTGTTATATGGTGATCATATTCGACAAATACGAGCACAGTTTACTCGTCACAGATGTGTTAATTAATTTCAATACATACCAATACTTTCCTATACGTCTGAATGAGATGAGCATAGGAGTTTACTCGCTAGGTATGTATTTGAATTGCTATACATATTTATTTTTGCTGCGTATGACGTTAATTTTTATGGATTCTATGCTATGTAAATATGATACTGGATCTGAAGACTGTTCCGCGTCTATTATGCTAACCCCTTAAGACGCGGAGAAACTTAGAAGAGCTTCCTCATACTTTCAGGTATATTGCCAAGGCCAATGTTCGTGAACTTTTTTCAACCCTGTTTCTTTAATTGGAAAAAAACGTTTGTATGTTGGTTTTTGAGATCCTCTATCCCCCTGCACCCCTTAAGAAAAAATGGATAATACCCTACATATAATAACGAAGATTGAACTATAATTGAAGAAGTTAGTAAAAGATCCCATACCCCTCACTGATTTAAAATAGAGGTAAAAATGCTCATCTTTATCAGAGCAGATAGAGATATTAGTAGCCCTGCGTACGATTCGGTAGAGGGTCTTTATTTTAAAAATTGGCCTTTGAATGACCGTTTCACTCAGATCGTTTTTTTCTTATTTTGTTAAAGAATTTAATTTTTTTTTTAAATACAATTTTTAAATTTTTTACAGTAAGTTCATTTTTTTGAAAACCTATGTATTTTTCCAACTTTCCTACATTCTTAAAAACATTTTTATTTTTGTTTTAGTTTTTAAAATTTTCCCAATTTTTTTGTTTAGTTTCAACTTTTTCTATTTTCATTTTTTTTGTGTGTTTTGAAAAATCTGATTACTTCAAGTTTTTTTTAAAAAAATATTTTCAACTTTATTTGAAAAATTGTCTACTTTCAGATGTATTTTATTTTTCGAGTTTCTCTTTCCTTTCAATTTTTTGAACTTTTTTCTAGCATATCTAAGTATTTGAATAATTTTGGAAAATTGACAAATTCTGCAACATTTAGGTAAAATTTTTTTGAGATAAGTAAGTTGTCAAGTATGTAGGTATTCCTGTTTTTGTTAACAGTTCTTCAAGTTTTTTTCAAATCACCACTTTTGAATTTTTCGATCTGTTTTGAAGTTATTTGAATCAAGCTGTTTCAATTCCCAAACGTTTCATGGTTTTACCTAATATTATTCATTTCAGGCGAGGTTTTTTTTTGGGGGGGGGAAGGCGTGATTTTGCACAAAATTCTAACAATTATTCCAGTTTCGCGTACAATTGTAGCACTTGTACCTATAACGTAAATGAATTTATAGAAGGATCTGTTTTGGCCTTTGGGGGATGAATTGTTTGATAATTTCTTATCACCTTTGTCAAATTTTTTTTCTAGCCAATTTGAAAATGTTGGAAAGTTTTGAAATGCTCGAGTAAATGTCGGTATTTGATGTCGATTTCTGTCATCTCACTTTTGAAAATATTTCAATTTCGTTTTCTGAAAATGTTTCAAAGAAATATTTTATAAGCCTTTGCAAAATATTCGACATTTCAATCTCGTATCTTGCGAGAAAAATATCTCAGCTTTTCAGTTTTCTATTGATTTCATGTACCAGCACTTTGAAGTTTACTTCCACTTCCTTGTTTTTATTTATTTTTTCGCGTTTACGAAGAAATTGATTACTTACTTAGGAAAATTGTTAGCAAGTTGATAGAAACAACGAAATTTATTTGTTTTGGTTTTTTGCTCTCTCAAGATACTACTGACAACAAACATTTTCAAGGGAAATAACGTTTCTCTTTATTTGAGTACATTTCCGCCAAATGCATGTTGAGAAAATGGACATAGGTCAAGTTGTGCTGAGAGAATCAAATTTTCTAAAGTGAAGAATCTTGTATAAGACTCGTAAATGGACTTTATTGGATTGTCATAATTAATCCCATGAAAGTTTCTTTGAACTACCAACTACTCACCTATAATTTCTGTAATCGCAAATTTATACTCCCGGCAGGTCTGGATTTTCTTCATTTCCTTGGAGAGTAATTTTACAGTTCGACAAAGGTCAGTTATACCCTTGGATGTTTCTTTCGATGTATTTGCAACCAGTGTATACGATTTATTGTTACGTGACCGTTACACTCGACTGAATTCAATTCCAGGGAGATAGTATTTTTTTACCCCTCCCCTTCGTTTCATCTTTCTCCTTTTCCTTGAAGATTTGATCGAATAAAAACGATGAAGCTTTTAATTTTTTTTTTAAATGTGTGGTAATGTAGGAAAACTTCTATGTATTATAAAATTGAAAAACAGAAAAAATTGTACCTACATATTTTGAATTTGAAAATTGAGGATTACGAGCGAAGTTCTGTTATTCTCATTTTTTACTGCTTCAATAATTTTTCACAGGAATTCAATATAATAAATTTCAATCTCACAAATCGAAGAACAATAAAAGCTTCGAGTAAATTAACGTTTCTAGAAAAATTAATTTAAAAAACTTAACCAATATACCTAGGTATTTTTTAATTATTTCTTTACATTTTAGTACATCGATATCATTTCTTTTAAGAGAACATAGTTTTTAATAATTTTCAACCTCCTCTGTAGAAATTTTTCAAATTTTTAATATTTTATTATTTTGAGATTTTTGTTAACTTTTTATTTTTTTTTTCGAGGAAATTTTGTCCAGAGGCAAAAGTGTTTTTCAATTTGGGAAGGTTGGAATTATTTTTCAAACCGTGTGTGTAGGCTTACCGGAAATTCCGGATAATAAAATTTTTTCAAGAATTCCTTCCCATGATTATCAACAACTTCAAATGACAGAAGCACTCTGAAAAACATGTGTATCAGCTAATCAGCGTTTGATAGGTGAATTTCTGTTTCAGCTTCTGATTCTGTGTATCTTGAGATTCTATCTCTCTGCTATCATTTTCAGGATGTGATTCATTTTATATTTAAAGGATCTAAAACTTGGGTTATTACGTCATCATTCTCAAAATTTTCGTTAATAAGCTATGATGTAAGTGTTGGAAAATATGTGCTGGCGTTTTATTGGCCCCCTTCCTCTCTGTTTTCATCTACATCTAGATACACCATTCACTCATCTGATGATAAAAATTTTTAATGAATAGTCCACCAGTTAAAAAATGTTCGTCATTAAACCTCGTATTTTAGCAATATAATTTCTTTTTCAAGATCATCGTGGCAGTGGTCAAGGTCAGGGCATTTGCTCGACATGTAGATAAATTTTCTAATCAAATGTTTCTTTCGAGTGGAGCTAATCAAAGATCGAGAACATTGGTGACTTGAACAATTTTTCACGATCGTTAATAGAATCACTGGGGTGTTTAATTTGGCTACCTATTACCTACATTTTAAACCAATTATACTATTAGTTGGTAGTTCGTTGAATTATTCAGAAATTTTTCCTTATTTGATAATTAAAAAGCTATTAATGGATTTGTGTCTGGAGGTGTGATTTCTGTTCGCGCCATTGTTTCGATAAATAAGTCGAATATTTTCTTGAAAAATTGTGTATCTGCGGTAATTACTTATCTATTTCCCAGATACGAGTAAGTTTATATACAGGACATATTGGTATAAATTTGCTCTAAATTATCAGCTCATGTTTCAATAGAATTTACATGATGTCTATATATGCTGAATAGGGATAGTAAAACAGATAAAAAGAATACGTTATCTGCAAAGTAATAAATCTTAAAAAGTTTTTACAATGCTAAGGTAGAGGTAATGGGTATCTGTACAGTGTACAGTGTGTTTTGTCGAAGTGATTCATGTGAATTAGTTCATGTCGTGGTATTCTCGACGATCGACCACATTTTATGTACATATTGTCGTGTTTGAAAAGCAACATCGCGATCTTGGAAAATCATATTATTGCGGTTTAACCCGCGCTGGCTGGTGCCAGAGAGCAAAGGTACATAATTCGCGCATTGCGACGAGGGAAATTTGGAAAGTACACCGGAAATAAAGCTACCTTGTGTTTTGAAATTCTTGGCACAACTTTAAAGAAGCACGTTTTTTTTTTTATACATATATAAATGGACGTAGGTACGGACTTTATTTTAATAATCGCGTGTTTCGTACTGTATAAGAGTATGTAATACGTATATACGATCAATTTTTGACGTTTTGCAGCTGCTCTGCTCGTATATGTGTGAATTTTATACAAGCGAAAATACTTGCATGTTTAGGTATGTGTAGTTATGCGCGCGTGCTGTTCAACGACGTCGTTATTTTAAAAACATTTGCACTTACGTTCAACGTTGTGTGGTTTTGTTTTCAATTTAGGTCAGCGTTTGGTCGTAATGTCGGTATTAATTGGTATGGTTGATATTCAATCGAGGTGAAGATTTTTTAAAGGTGTTTTTTGTTGACAAAATTCCTCTTTGAGCAGGTTCGAAGACTCAAAGGATTCAAAAATTGATCTTGGTTTTGAAAAGTGTAATTAGAAAGAGGTCACTGGAGAGCGAAGACGATTTTTTGGGTGAGAGAATAAGAAAGAGTAGAAGAAAGGTCAGGGTTTGGAGTTCATGAATTTGAAATCAAGTTTTCTTCAATTATTTTATAATTATATTGAGAAATCAGACCTGATTAGCTCTATGTATAGTTGCTGACCAATGAGGTAGAGTTGGCCCCTGAAGTGGGGAGGGTCAAATTTGAAAATTTCAGAAAGGTCATTTTTTATAGGGGCATAATATGGTCCCAAATGGATGAAAAGGATCCCAAAATCATACCATTGGTCAGTACCTGTATTGTGATCAACATATCCAAATTTCAGCTTCCTAGGTCATCCCAACTTCTTTTAAGGCCGGGTTTTCAATCGTTCAGATAAGAATTTAACCACCAACCTTGAAAAGAGTGGGGATGACCTAGGAAGCTGAGATTGAAATAGGAGCACTGACCAATGGTATGACTTTGGACCCTTTTCATCCATTTGGGACCATAATTATTATGCCCCTGTAAAAAATGACCTTTCTGTAATTTTCAAATTTGACCCTCCCCACTCCCGGGGTCAACTATAGGTCCCAAAAGAAACCTGTTCCCTAAGTTTGACTTTATTTGATCAATTAGAACAGGTTCCAAATCCCAAGTCATAAAATGTAAAACTATTAAAATAACGTCAATTTGAGGGGTCGTGGCGCCACCCCCCTTGGAGTCAGGTATTTGGTCGATAGCTCATTTGATAGATATTTGAGAGAAGATTAAATTATTACTGAGCTTATTTTACTCAAAAGTTGATATTTTAGAAGTTTTTGACGAAACATTGATTTTGGGGAGCTTATTTGATCCATTGTGGAGAGGTTAGCTCCAGGGGTAGGAGCGGAGGTTTTAGTATGTTGTTCACTACACCACCCTAGACAATGTTCACCAAAAAAACTTTTGGTCACAATTATGTCTGGGTCAAATCGTATTTTGAGTTAGGAAGTCACCGTGAGGAGGGAGGATGATTCAAAAAATGAATAGCTGTTTGAAAAGTTTGAACTCGATTGGCTGAGAATCGACATTAAAAAATTAAGTACCTACCTACTATCTATAATTATGTGATTTTCCCACTCAGTATATGCTCAAAAACTTCTGGCAAATCCCAGAGGAACCTTCAATTTTTCGATTGGATTGCCAACATTTTTTGTGAGCTATAACTTGTACTTACTTGAATGTTTAAAAAGAATAAAATTATTGATCTAGTGAACGAGTGGTCCTCTCTTTATGTAATTTTTTGAAAATCGTCCCTTATCTTCAATTTATGATGTGAAATAAAAAAGGACGAGAGAGAAAAGGTTTCTCAAGTTTGACGAATTGAGAATGTGCCGTCGTTGAAAAAAAAAACCAACGATATACTTACCTGGAAAATTTCAAATCCATTTCTAGGGTAACCTTTCACTGAATAATATAATAAAGGCTCAGATTAAAGTCGTCCTTGGAAAATTTATGTTGCGGTTCTTGTTGGTGTTTTTTTTTTTTTGAAAAAATCACATTTTTCCAAGGTCAATTTACATATTTTTAATGGCACCTTTTCCTTTACAATCTTTCATAATAAAATAAATTTATTATGATCCTCTACCTCTATTGATCGCCTCATCCATATCTTATGATATCGATAGTTGTGATGTTTTGAAATCTTGCATAAAGAATTACGTACCAACTTATTGTTCAATGCATTTAACATGGGAAAAAATTACTTCAACCTTCAATTAGGTATGTACATGTAGATACGAAACAAAACAAGGAAAATTTCAAAAAATCTCATTTTAATTTCACGTCATTTATTGCACTCTAGTAGCTCGGTGAATGAATGGTAATGAAAGTAGGTATTAAAATTTGCCAGTGTCGATTTATTGGCAGCTAAATATGGAATCGCGTGCAAGAAAGAAAAATTTAAAAGCTTCTAAATTTATTAGCGTACAAAGTGTTATAAATATGTATTCGTTGTTTTGATCGTTAACGAAAGGGAAACGCAATTCGCATTTCGAATTTGTTGATCTGATTTGTTATTTTAATTATTTGTGAGAATTTTTTCAAGATGTAGTATCTTCTCGCTCGTTATTTTTTTTTATGATTTTCTTTTGTACGAAATACAGCGAATAGTAAATTCGCTTGAATTAAAAATGGTTGTAAACAGAAGCGGTAGAAATAAAATTATTTTTATCTCTGGAAGTGAATTTTATTCCTTTTATTGTAATTTTTTTTAAAAAGGAAAATAATTATGTTGAAAACGGTTTGTTTTGTAAATTCAAAGCGTGATATTACCTAAGATAAATCTCATGATTTTATAAAGACAAACATTACTTACAAAGTTTTTTATACGAAGAGTCAACTAATTAAAATAGAAGTGGAATTATTATTTCAGAAATTGTTCATCTGCTCAAAATTGAACTAAATTGCGCTGTAAATTTACTCGAATTTTTCTTTTATAAAATTGGAACGTAAAAGCCTACTTTTATTTGCACGTATACGTGTTTTACATACTTCAGTATCGAAAGAAAAATGAAAATATTTATGTTACGACGCAAATGAAGGAATATAATTCGTTTTATTTCTCGTTTAGTCAATTTTTTTTCATGACCTGCGTTGAAAAAGTTTCCAGCTGAAAAAATGAAAAAGCTTTTTCATCGTCTTAAGTACCTACCAACTGCCTACTTTTTTTCTTCTGGGTTGAGTTTGGTTTACCTATAGGAAACCAACGCTAATTTCTGACGTCAGTGAATGAAAAAATTGACTTTTTTTCTCATATGAATGATGTAAAATTTTATTTATTGAAACCTCAATTTTAGGCTGAAATTTTTCTAAAAGGGGAACTTTTGATAGACTCTGTTATGTAGCTTGGATTTGAATCTTTGATAGATGAAAAGGATTTATCAACCTCCCTCCAGTATCGGCGTTCTGGCTGCTGAAGTGAATTTTAAATTTTTAGCGAATTTTTGAAAATGTTTGCAGAAATGTTGGAGAAAAAATTTTAGGAATATGAAGTTTTGAGTTTCCAGTTATACTTAGGGATTGTAATCAAATTCAAAGCTGAGAGTTGGATCTCTGGTGTTTTTTGATTTACTGATCTGACTTGAAATTTACGACAATTTTTTCCACCAATTCAGCATTCAGCTCCCTGAGTTTTTCCATTTTCCTCCTCGGATAAATTTTTCGATACGAGTCGGAAGCGAAATATTGGCTCCTGCAAAAAATTACGAGACGATGAAAGTTCGTCTCCTCCCTTCTTTTCTGCAAAAAGAAACTTTTTTAAAGACGATGTTTAATGAATAAAATTTTACTCTGTTGACTTAGGTAGGTATATATGAGAAAGCACGTACTATTAAAGTCGTATCGCAAATCATACCAAACCAAAGTTTTTGAGCACTTTATGAGAAAAATAATCTTATGGATTCAGTGTTGGGAAAGTTTTCTTTATTTTGAAAATGTTCTGTAGACATCATAAATACAAGACTTTCTATGTACATTGCTTCTTGCTTAACCCTCGATGAATTCTCTTAGATAGGTAAGGTACCTACTTTTATAGTTTGTATAAGTGGTGGTGGATCGATATGAATGTCTTTTCGAGTAAGTATACTTTCATACTTTGGTAAAATGGTGTAGTTTTCTCGAAGAATATCCAATTTCTCAAGTCCATTCTCTAAGGAGACATGATTTTCTAGTTTTATGAATGTATATGAGTGTCTTTTGAGAAAAGGCACGGATGAAACTTGAAAATTTTTTTACAGGGTCGTATTAAAATAAATACTGTGAAATAGGTAGCTTACTCTTATAAATTAGTTACGGATTTGTATTCCAAGTTTTAACAGAATTAATTTTTTCACTGACCCAGATACCTACGTGTAAATAAGTTGGAATCCGTATCAAAAAGTATACGATGCGATGACAGGAAATGTAAATGAACAAACGGATATATGGCAGTTCAGTTATACGTAGTATGTACGAGTATTATTGATGATCAATCGTGATCCTGTGGTATATATCGACGAGTGAAATTTTTGGCGAGAGGTGAATAACCATATACGAATCCCGGCAGTATTCGCCCTAATCATAATTTCAACCCGACCGATTCGTCGAATTATGCAACCGAGTGATGAGTTTATTTTAAAAATGTGTTTTGGATGGAGGCCATCTCATTCGCGAACATAACGAAATTCTGACAGTAACATTTTTCTTCCTGAGACGTCTTAATTGTTTGATACGGTAGCAGCTCTCTTCGATGATCGATGATCGAGACGATGGAATTTCAACTTGCGAATTTCAAATTCTCTTTTTGATAATTTATCAAAGGTAATTGGTTCGATGGGATTGTGTTAAGGTCGTTGCGGATTCGCGAATGTTTCGCAAGTTGGTCAAGGTGTTGAAAATATGCAAACTTATCTGCCCATACTTGGTCAGTTTTCTAAATATTTGATTTGCATTTAAGAAACATCAATTAAATACTCGTAGGTACCTATTACTTACCTTTGTACTGTATCTGAGCAAATAAAAACACTTGAGACGTTGAATCTTTCTCCTGGAGACATGTTGAAAATGCCTTCTCATTCTCCTACTCAAAATTTGTGTTTCCCAGTTGAAAAATTGTAGAAAAATGTCACAAATTGTGTAAAAATAGTAATTCGAAAATTTTCCTCAAAAACGGGTCAATTGAAATGGTCGCTGATCTGCACTAAAATGAGCTGACAATGAGCATTTTTCATGTTATTTTAAAAAAAATATATTAACCTAAAGTTTGAGATCTCTACACTGTGAGGGATTTCTCCCCTCTCCAGGGGGAAAAAGAAACAGCTGATTTCTCTATTTTGAAAAATGAAGGTTCAGTGAAAAAAATTTCAAAAGTATTTCGTGTTTTTCAAAAAAGAATTTGAAAATTATGAGTATATCGTGCTGAAAATCCCAGTTTCAGACTATAAATACCAACTAGTACTTTGCTCCGATAATTTTTCTGAATTTAGCAATGGGAGTGGTGGAGATTCGCTAAATGGTTTAGCAAATGTCAGTATTTGGTCAATATATCATTTTTCGATCTAGAAAATGCAGTACTTACATAAAATTTTGAGATTCAGCTTAAAATATTTAATTTTAGACGTCATTGATTGGAACTCTACAGGATTTTTTCAAATTTTCAAAACTCTAACAAAATTTTAGAAATTTATTTTTGATTATTGGACGTTAATTTTAGCAATTCATTCTTTTTTTCCCAAGTTCTTAGAAATCAAACATCCAAAATGATCAAAAACTGCCACCATTCGACTCGAGAAGTCAAAAATAGTTGAGGTTGAAATCAATAGTCTCCTTTCTATTTTTAAGTATTGTTTCGTTTTTTTTCTTCAAATTTCAGGCTAAAATATTTTTATTTGTCTCCTTTGTGAGTGAACAATTTATAGGAAAAAATTAAATTCCTAAACCACAGAAAGATATCTATGCATTTCATTTCTCCATAAATTGAATAGAAGAGGTTATGGGATATTGAAAATTTGATGAAGAAAGCTCAAGGGTGCATATTTTTGGCTCGCGCCTTACACTTTACTTCTTTCCCATCTCCTTTACGAATCAAGACTCTTGATATACTTCTCCTTTCATTTGTTTTTTTAAAAAGCTTTGATTTTTTTCTCGGTTCTGTGGCTTATCGTTAAATTTTCAAAGCTTTTGATATTCGAATTCTTACAAGTTGAACTCTGAAAAGGTAGGTAGTTATAATACTCGTAAGTATTATAAAAAGAAGCATTTTGAAGGGTTGAAAAGCCGAGATGAATTTCTCAAAAAAAAAAAAAAATCAATTCAAATAATATGTTGGTGAATTATATAATAATCAAAAAATGAAAAAAGAACTTTTCAGGTCGATAAAAGCACGTAGTAGGTACAACCTCTTACAAAATTGAAACTTTACCAAAAAAATCTAGATTCATCTAACCACTTCCTCTGTAAGTTCATAAAGAAACAAGGATTAAGATTTCGCTTATCTTGAAACTGCGTATTTGTGAAGAAAAAAAATGTTCTAAGAAAATAGCAACGTACTCTTTAGTATTACTTAATGGTTTATTTCGTGGTAAATTTTGAAAAAGTCACAACACCGAAGAATTATCTTCTCGATAACGAACTAAAAGTAATCCACAAAAACGTACTTACAATTATTATTCGTGGAGGTAATTTTTTTCTCGTATTTCGTCGCAATAAAATGAAATAAAAATTAACGACTAGCTCATACATTCTGTAGAGAACAAGAAGTACCTACCTAAAGTTAAGATGGGTATGGGTAACGTATTGACCGTGTGAGTTTGATTCAAAACCAAGGTATCGTGAGTATTCTCGTAAATTTTGAGCCATCGGTTCTGCAATTTATACTCGTGAAATAGATTAGCGGTATTAAAAAGCTATAACCTTTAAGCCTTTAAGGTATTTATGAGTTCTACGACCGCTCGATAATAAAATACAATTGACCGCAACGACTACTACTACGACGACGATGATTCAAATATACTTACCGGGTCCATATTACAATAAGCAGTAGTTACTATTGTAATTGGGATATGGTTTACCAGAGAAGCATAGAGATAATTAAAAATGCTGCGATACATTAAGGATGCTCGAGCTCGAGTAATGTATCTATAGCAGAGCAGAGTAGGTGTGTTTTGATTAAATATTTACGTGAAAATTCACGCTTGCCAAGCGCATCGTGCATCGCTTCCGATGTCGTTATCATACAGTCGAGAAGTTTTTGGCTTTAACCCATCGACCATAAATTTTCCTATGGTTTATTAAGCGAATGGTGAAATTAATTTTGCGATAAATTTCGTCAACTTGACTTCGAGGTACCAAAACGTTGGTGCTTGGTTTTAAAAAATCCTGCAGTGATTGGAAATTCTGATACCATAATAATCTGCTTGAAAGAAATTACATTTAGATGACTCAATCAAATTGTAAAATTCATTTTCATAACTAATAGGTACTCTTATGTCATTTCCATTTTAAGACGATGAGTGAAGAGGGAGGAGGTTGTTTCTGAAATAATTTTCAGTGGATAGAGTTTTTTCTCTGAGATTGCTCATTTTTTTATTCAGCTTGTTTTGAAAGATTGAGCGAATTTTTGAAGTGTAAAATATGTATTAGTCTGGTGTTTGGTTTTTAAAAATCCTGCAGTGCTTGGAAATTCTGATACCATAATAATCTGCTTGAAATAAATTACATTTAGATAACTCAATCAAATTGTAAAATTCATTTTCATAACTAATAGGTACTCTTATGTCATTTCCATTTTAAGACGATGAGTGAAGAGGGAGGAGGTTGTTTCCGAAATAATTTTCAATGGATAGAGTTTTTTCTCTGAGGTTGCTCATTTTTTTATTCAGCTTGTTTTGAAGAATTGAGCGAATTTTTGAAGTGTAAAATATGTATTAGTCTGGAGAGTTTTCCATTCAAAAATATTTTCCCAACATTTTGCGTCGAGAAGGAGGAAGAGGGAGGTACAAATTTACAAAAATAAATACACTTTTGAGTGAAAAAAACTGAGGTCAGCTTGAAGCTGATTTTTTTTGTTTTCAAAAATTCTTTGAAGAGGACGCAAATGGAATCCATGCCCTTTAGATTTGAATTACTCGTTCTCTTGAAATCTTCTGCTGATTTAATCAGATTTTTCCAACATCCTGTTCGTTTTTTTCAACGTCAGTTTTTTATAATTACGAACATATTTTGAAAATTTCCTGAGTTTTTTTTTCAATAAAACTCCTACGAAGAGGTAAAAAAACAGCCATTTGAAAAATTCCCTATCGATGTTGTGAAAAGATGAAAACGTTTAATTTCGTGAAAATAAATTCATTATTTTTCAACTGCATCACCAGACTGTGAGAGAAAATATTTCAATGTTTTGGTGTAATGTGTATACAGTTGTTACGAGACACAGACACCAGATGCAAATCTGCACATCATCAAATTCAACACGAATACAAATTGAAGTACATACGTTCGTATACTAATCGTAATCTAAAATCTAAATTGATTTAGACGATCTAGCATGAGATTCTCGCATTTAAAAATTTGCGAAGACCGAGTCTAACGAACTCTGTGGATTTTTAAAACCTTTATAGAAACTTGAAATCCGTTTTTCCGTCTATGTTTACTTTTTTATCAAATGGCCATTTTCTAAAATGCAAAGTACTTCTTCAGACGTGAATGTAAACAAACGCGAGAAAGCTACGTGTTCAACGTTCGATAAACATTAAAACCATCCATCGTTGTCGGTAAATTACGAGACAGATAATATCTCTATACGCGTTTGGCTCTTCCTCTTACTTACAATGAAGATGCTTAATAGGCGATTGTTCGCGAGTAAAAACAAACGTCAAAGCTGAAAGCTCTCCAAGTTATTTTGTAACACGTATATTTGAACAATTTCCTACAATGTCATCGGTCTCATAGAGTTGATGACGACGACGACAACAACAACGATGCATAAAAACACATCGTGTGGTTTTTATAGCATTGTCGGAAGATATACGAGATTTTTTCCCTATACCTACATACGTACATATAAACTGCCGGTATATAAAATTTTCTCCTTGGCTGATTACATAGTCATTTATGTTTTTTACCTGCCATTATCACGAATTTCATGATCAGCTGTGTAATGAACCCGGTTGCAAATCTGGTTAAGTTTATGGTCTGATTTGGCTTCAGGTCTAGGTACCACTACCTATATGTTCGAAATTATTGTGTAATTGCTACATACTCGTAGTCTGGGGTACTTCATAAGATCATACGTACGTACATCATCGAAAACGTCATAAGCCGGCAAAATACTCGTAGTTGCATGTGTAGTTGAATAATTACGCGATAATAAACCGGTATTAAGTTACCATTTATGTTGCTGAATTTGCAATCAGTGTATGAACTATGAAGAAGACCGGTGCACTGGTGCAGTGTGAGGTATTTTCTTAGGTATTCAGCGTTGACAGGAATTATGAGTATTTTAATTTTTTGTTGACGTATGCTCGCATTCAATAGCTCGGTGACTTTGAAAGATTCCCCGTAAATAACTGTACTTAGTTCTTATGTGTATTTTGTTTCGTGATTAGAAAATACTATGTATGGTTGCTTCATAGATAAAGAAGACTCGATAACGTTTTTCACTTAGGTTGGTACTTCCAGGTTTTTTTCTGCGTTATCTGTCTTATTTATTCTGTATTTTTCCAGTAATAAGTAGGTAATAAAAAGAATAGGGAACAGATATGATTTTTGGAAACCTATGGTATGAATTATTGAGTATATGTACTTAGTTAATAGTGGTCTTATTCTTTTTCTCATTAAACCATTTGTTGTTATTTAAGTCGCTTTTATTTCATTTTTTTTAAATTATAATTTTAAGTAAACTGCAGAACAATGACGTCATCATTTAGAAAAAATGAACTTACTTTCAATTTTTATTAAAAAAAATTATTGAAAAAATCAAAAATTGTACTAGAAATACATTACGTATACAAAGCTAAAATTTTTGAAAAAAATAAATAAATAGGGTAAGTACTTTGTTGTTGCTGAAAAAAAGCTTGAAAACTGTAGATATTTGAAAAAATAACAAAACCTGTAAATAATGTTTTGAAAGTATTTTAAACGGAAAAAAGCATTGTTAAAAAATTAATTACCAAGATGTCTGCTGTTGAAATTTCTAAATGCGAATCAAAAATCGAAAAAATGAAAAAAGCGACCTTCCAAAAATTCTAAAAAATTCAAAACCAGGTAAAAAAATGAAATTGGAAATTTTGAAAAATTAGTTCATCTGCAATATTTAAAGAATTTTGCCTTTATTGGAAATGTACGAGTATAATTTTCTGGGCTACTTTCTGAGTGTTTTAAAACCCACTTCTGCTTGAGTAATTCCACAGGCATTTCTAGACCCATTTTTGGAGGGGGAGGGAGGGATATGAAAATTGGTGCAAATTTTATTAATTTCAATTTAGGTACCTATAAAAATTATTTCGTCAGTTTCCTTTGAAACTTTGAAAGTACCTATTGATGTTTGATCACAAAACATAGTTCCAACTGGTGTAGTTCTCTAATTGAATTTTTTGAAATTTTTTCAAAAAAGCATCTTGTCGAAGAAGTAGATTACGACGTGATGGGGATAAGAGAATGGGAAAAGGGGAAGGCATTGATTGGTAGTTCCGAGACCTTATTCCTTCACTTTTTCCAAGTTATGGAAGGAAAAATGAGGAAAACATCGTAAATATGTACCTACTCTAGGAAATGTATGTAACTTACCTACTTATTTGGAGTGACTTTTTTTTCAATCTGACTTTAAATTATCAATTCATTATTTTCTCTTCTTTATGGAATTTTGAAAAGATTCTATTGTTTTTCCCACGTGGCTGATTGAATATTTTTTTTCTAAAAATATCTTTGTACCTAAGATGGAAAAATACATATGAAAATTTTTGAAAAAAACGATTTTTTTCTCTTTATAAATTAGTTGTTGATGAATTAATTTGCATTTTTTTTAGAACAATTAGGTACTTATCTATGTACGTTGAAAAAGTATATGATAGCATAATTGATAATAATTTCATTAAAGACGCTCATAAAAAGTTGGAAAATTTGAAAAACGCAAAATTGAGGTGGTAAAAATATTTTCAACTTTCTCCTCTTCTCCCCCTCCCCATGACAGAAAAAATATTGAAAAATTCCATAACACTAGAGAAGTGAAAAATGTTAATGTAAAATTTTGACGCCTCTCCTCCTTCTCCAAAAAAATTAAGTGTTAGCAAAACCTTTCGCCCTTGAAAAACTCCTTCTTTCCGAAAAACTCTTGGAATGTCCAAAGTCATTGAAAAGACCAAAAATTGACGTGTAAAATGTTGAACCTCCCTCCCCCCTTTCTCCTAAAGAAGTCGTAAAATGTTCAAAAATTGTCCTCCTAAAGCTCTACTTTTGTATTTTGAAATTTTGTCGAACACCTTATCAAATTTGAACTATTCAATCAAAAATGTACGTTGAAGACATGTAAATCCCTATTTTAGTTGCAAGATGAATTTGGCGATTCAGTAGCTAAAGTTCTTCTCAAACTTTTTACTTTGAAAACAACTAAAATGAGTTTTCTTGTTAACTTTTCGAAAAAAGTCAATTTTTTTCATTGGAAGACCAAACACTCTTATTTTTTGAAAAGTTGAAATTATGATCGAATCCCCTCCTCCCCACCTCACAATGTACTAAATGAATTTATAAAAATTGGTCCGGACATTCTGGAAAATTCAACTATATTATACATATCCAGGGTGTCTACCAGGTCGCTATAGCGTTAAAAGTCGCGAAAAGTCGCGATTTTGAAAATAGGGCGCTAAAGTCGCTAAAAGGTCGCGATTTTCGCTAAAAATACCAAAAAGTCGCTATAAATCGTCCAAACTTCAAATTTTAAAAACTTTTCGTATTATTATTCAATGTTAATGCTACTGCCAAATTAGCATTTTAAATAATCATAAAAATTCAAAATTTCAAAAGCTTTCGCCCTCGCTTCGCTCGGGCATATTATTTCGTTTTCTTTGGCCAAACGTTGAGTCTTGATGATAGAAAAATTGACTTCTCACATTAAAAATGATATTTTTTCACTTCTGGAGAATTGTGAATTTTCGTGTTACCAGTGCTTTTGCCCTCAGTTGGCTCGGTTCGTACGGGCCATGTAGGTGTATTTTTAGAAATATGTACCTATTGTAATATTTTGGAAATTATTGTTAGATTGCTGGAGGAGCAGGACCGACGAGAGTTACCTAGGACTCGCTCATTCTGGAGGGTCCGACAATAAAGAAAGGGCCCGTGATGGAAGAAAAACGTGTTTTTTTACTTTTCAAAAGTCAAATTTTCAAAAGCTTTTGCCCTCGCTTCGCTCGGGCTTGTTTTCTTTTCTTTTTACACATCGAAATTTCTGAAAAAATATCATTCAACTTTCAAAGTTTTGAAGTGAAAGAATGAACTTCTCGCTTAAACAAAAAGAAAAATTAGTGGTTGAAATGACTAGAAAAAGAACAATCGAAGAAATTGAAATTTTAGAACTGAAGAAAGTTAAGTAGATGGAAAAGGAAAAAGAAAAGCTCGAAAATTTGGATGACTATTTATGTCACATGGAAACTATTGAAAGTTGTCCAAACCTCCCCCCTCCCACCACCCAATAAGTGCAAATTTTATTGGAACCCAATTTTTTTCGTTAGAAAATGGGGGGGGGGTACTGAAAAAAAGTCGCGAAAAAAGGTTCTTCATAAATTTCTTTTCATGTTACATGGGAACTATTGAAAAATCCCATTTTTTTTGTTGAAAAATTGGGTGTGGGAACTGTTGAAAAAAACATTTTTACGTTGGAAATTTTTTTTTGGGGGGGGGGGTACTTTTAACTGAAAAAAGTCGCTAAAAGTCGCGAAAAAAAGTCGCTAAAAGTCGCGAAAAGTCGCTATTTTTGAGAATTAAATTTTGGTAGACACCATGATATCTCTGTGAATTACCATCTCAATTAATTTATAAAAATCGCGAATCCCCTCAAGCAATAAAATGCCACATCTCGTTATAAGACTCGAGAAAAGTCCTAAGGGAAGTTTAACTTCCCCTCTGGTAAAATCTTTTTTTTTCTGGCAATTTATATTTTGTATTTATGACCGCTCCCATAAAGTTCCTCCTATTATCATTCTTTTTCCATGGAACATTTGTTCAATTCAAGATCCATAACGTAATTACATTTTGAGATATAAATAAACATCGCAGAGACTAACTGTGTGAAGGGTATCCTGTTCTGAAAATGTTGTAGTAAGTAAAGTAAGTATACAACTTACAAGTTGAATAAATTTACGAGTAGGGATGCACTGTGTGGAGGCACCTTTAGCTACCTCGCATAGGTATAGTTAGGTAAGGTACCCACTCTTAGAGTGCACGAGTATAAAAGAGGGAAAATATAGTTGGTTTGATAATTTTGCCTGCAGAAAACTGGCCATTAAACGTAGTAATTTACAAACCATTATAAGCACTAAAGTTGAATTACTTTTAAAGCTCTTGTTCTTTTTGACGTAATGGAAGAAGAAAATGCACCATTTGTGGGGTTTAAAAATGCCAAGTCGAGCGTTTCTCGAAGCTTTCCACCTCTTTTTTTTTCGTTTTCCATTCTAATCTCGTGCCTTTATAAAGATGAGACTGCCGGTTGTCAAGAAACGTATTAAGTACGAGATGAAAAGCTATAGATGTGTTTTTACGAAGGGTTGTATAGCTTTCGATGGCCTGGCGAAGATAACGTTGCTGCAAATCAATATCGAATCGTGGGGTTGATGAATTTCTCTGTTACAAAGCCGCACGTGTATAAGTTCAGAGAGTTGATAAAAAGACAACCAAAAAAAGTACACATATAACAAGTGAATGGGACATATTTGCTGTGAATATGGTTACTCGGTTAGTAGGTAGGTATCAATGGGTGCATGAAGGGTTGTAATTCAATAAGAGAGGCTGCGTTGGGGTTATTTTGAACGTCGCTTGGGCAATTGTTCGACAAGTCAACAGTTGGTTAGTAATGGTCTCGTTGCGGGATGCAAATCAATGAGTTCGAAGTGACGATGGCTGAGAATAAAGAATGATACCTACTTTGGAAAATATTAAGAACGTCGATGTGTTCATTTGCAAAAATAGGAAATTAAGAGGAAAGATGATGGTGATTTCGTAGGAATCACGAAAGAAAATCATCGTCATGGTTCATGGTTAGAAAATAAAAATTTGAATATACAATAGAATCTTATGCCAATAATCGTCCTCTTTTTTAAAAATGGAAAGTCGTAAAAATATCTGGTATCCATATTGCACAAAATATGCAAAGCTCGATTTACGTCGTCGAAACAGGTTGACCTTCGAAACGATGTGTCATCAGACACCATGTGTATTTTCGTATCTTATCGGCCTTTCGACTGAAAAAATCGATCAAACTCGTGTAAACTTTCTAATCTGATATTTAAAATTTAAAACAACACCTCTTTATAATTACACTAGTAAATGAACATCCGCAAGTACAGCTGAAGTAAACTCACTTTGTTTATCTAGATACTTCAATGATTATCTAACCTTCAACTTGAATTAAATAGTAACTTGGCAATGTAACGCATTTTTCGGTAAACGCATCGTCATCCTATATGTACCTCTACCTTCCTAGGCAGGCCCACATAATTCATTATTGTTTTATCATACACATCGTATTATTTACTTAACAATTGTCAAAAAAAAAAAGTCGTCTTTTAAAAATATTCCGTTATTTGGTGTAAAAAATTCGATTGTTTATTTACGTCTGCTTCTGTCTAGGTACCTACTTGAGCATTGTTATTCCGATAGGCATGACGTAGTGGTGCATCATCTCCCCTGATCCCAATTATAAACCTAGCCAAAGTTGAACCATGTTATTTAAGGCCTAGGTACATTTTCGAATTGACGTACGAGTACAAATTAACTCATTACAATTATATATAATAACGCATTTAAACGTCCCAAACACTCGTTGTGCACAACTCTGTGTGCTGTGTACAGTTAGACAGACGACGACCGACGAAGACGCCGCAAGAATACACAACTTGCACTTTGGCATGGCATTTCGCGGTGAATGTACCTACCTGTACGTGTGCAAGTACGTGTTGATCGCCTTCCGTTGCGGCCGACTAATGCGAAAGTAATTTTTTTTAAATGAACATCCGCAATCGTTTGCAAGATTTGTGTTTCTTATTAGAACCGTATTGTTTGAAATCGTGTCTGAGTAAGATTTTTAATGAAATCGTATCGTGATATTTTGTAATTTATCGCAATCGAATACGTACTGTTTGGTTCGAAAATTGATTTTGTACGATTGTACATGTTTGTTTAGGTTTTTGAAAGGTAGAAAATGCAATTTGGAATGATTAAACTTGCACCTTTCACTTTTAAATCTCATCAAATATTTGGACAAGTACTTGACAGAGGAATATTCCAACCGGAAAGGAAATTTTGATCTGGATGTTACGAAATTGAAAAATAATTTCTAAATACTCGTATACCTTCTGGAAAAATGTTACTTCTTATTTAGTGAATTTTTGGAAAATTTTTGAAAATTAATATGTACATCCACATTTCATGCAAAATAATGAACATTTTTTCAGATTGAGATGGAAATACGAAATTTGGTTTATATCCTCTTTTCGACTTCCCAAGTCAAACGGTCGCAGGTTTTTGCTATTCGGGAGCTTCCAGCTGCTTTTTTGATTTTCCACTTTTTGAAAAATTCCACGAAAAAGGTCCTGAATAAAATTTAGTCTCGACAACTTTGGATTACTTAATCATTCTCGTGATTTTTTTCAGTGTTTTTCCATTGAATTAAAATTTATCTTTCACGAAATAGGGCATCCAGTAAATTATATTTTCCAAAAAAAAAAAAAAACGCCATTGACTCCAGAACTATTTAATCATCTAAGTCTAAAATAATATGAAAGCAAAAATTAAGCTTTCTGCCTCAGTTTGATCATGTTTCTTTTTTTCTTTCTTCTTTTTTTTGCGGAAAAAACGTCAATTTTGAATGTTTAAAATCTTTTAAAAATCGAAAAATCAAAATCAACTCCTAAAATTTTGTGATAGGTGCTTGTTCAATTTTTTTTAATGCCATCTATGATTTTGTCTATTGGTCTTGGGAAGGCGACTGAATGTGTCTATGGCATGAAAGAGGCGAAGGAAAATGAGGTTTCTAGACGGTTTCAAAATGTACTGGAAATCATTTCAGTATCAGAAGTGTTTCAAATCGTTTCAAAATATGGTTTCAACTTTGTTTTAAAACTATAGTTTCACGTTCGTAAATAAGGTCTGACTTTTTTCGGTCATTGACCCATCTGTTTGAGTTTTTAAGGTTACTGACTTACCTGTCCAGGTTCCCAAGGTCATCTGTCTGCCCGTCTATCCTCTTAAGGTCATTGACCCATCAATATTTACGGTTTCCCAAGGTTGTTTATCTGCATTAAGGTCATTGGCCCTGTGGCGGGACTCTCAAGGTCATTGACTTACTTGCCTAGCATTCCAAGGTCGCGTATTTGCCTGTCTGCCTGGTCTCTTGAGGTCACTGGCTTACCTGTCCAGCCTCTCCCAGTCTCCAAAGGTGAGAAAAGCTGCAGTTTTGAAACAGTTTCAAGGCGGTTTCAGAACGAGCAATTAGAAACCATTTCAACACCCGAAGCGTTTCAAATCGTTTCAATACCGCAGCTTTTTTCTTCTGTGGAACAGTTTCATTCTCTTATGGTCAAAATTACCAAAAAATTTCTTAGAATGAATAGGTACCTAATAAATAAAATTGTCTCTTTTTTGCCAAAAACTTCATAAAAGTCTGGTTTCTCGCCAAAAATGGCTAAAAATTGCCTTTAGCTTTTTTTGAAAAAAAAATTTAAAAAAAAACAACAGAAACAGTAGATTGTTTTTTTGCAAATAAAAGTCATAAAACGGTTAGTTTTTTGTTAAAAATTGACAAAAAGTCTCGCTTTGAGAAAAAAACGAAAGTTTCAAAAAATCTTACTCTTTACAAAAATTACTAATGTCTAGATCTTCATTAATAGGGTTTAATTGGTTCGTTATTTCAAAGTTTTTTGTTATTTTGATGATTTTTTTTCTGCATTAAAATGTTTTGCTCACGTTTTGTAACTTTTTTTGGTTACTTTTTCGATTTTTTGTAATTACTATAGTTACTTTTTTTGTGAAAAAAATCTAGTAGTTACGAGCCCTCAATAATCAGTTTATATCTCAGAAAGCACATTTCTGGTCACATATATACCATACAATAATATTTAGAGTCTCGATTTTGACATAAGGATAGCAATGTTTTTGAGAGCCTAATTTTTTAAAAGAGATTCCCAAAAAATTACGAAATACATAATTATGAGATTGGGTGCATTGCACGATTATAATTCTGGGCATCTTCTTTCGTGGGTCATATCTCGACTATCGAAATTTTAAGTATTTTTTGGGCCACAATTTCTGTATTCGTTGTGCATAAAAGTCCTTAATTTGAGTCTCTAATGGAAACTTTTTCTTCTAAAAAATATTGTTTTTTTTCTTGGTAATTGTAAAGATTGAAACGTCGCGTTGTCATCCACTTTTGGTATGCTTGAGTTTCGCCCTCAGAATTTTGGATATAGCATCTCTTCCCTCTTCCTTCACCTTGTCGTAAGTAATGGAAAGATATTCATATTCTTACATATAGGTATGAATGAACACTGAGCAGTATGCTTGTGTAGATATTAGCATATGAGTGTGCCATTTCGCTTCGGTCAATGAAAAAAAAAACTTCTTTTATTTGCTTTAGTACTCGTATTCTATTAATGCGAGAAGAAAAAAATTCCTTAGCCCGCATGTGCATGAGTATTAGGTAGCTGGATATATATTATAGGTACTTTTGTGAAAGGATTATTTGTCTTGAAAATATTTCAAATGAATGAGACACGTTTACGAAGTCAGAAAATCTGTATGAAAAGATTGCTGCTCTTCTGTGCAACGCAACGTGCAAACTTGGTGAATTTGTGAAAAAAGTTACCTGTCAAGTGACAAAGTTTGAGAGAACTTTGGCTCCGACTCCGACTGTACCAACTACATACCATCTGACTCCGAGTCGAAGATAACATTAGTTGTATGTGTAAATGAATGATATGTGTCTCTGGTTCTACCTCTGTGACTGTGAGTATAGTTGAAATGGAAATGATATAAACGTGTAGTTTGATTCAGTGTATGCTACGAAGACCGGAGATGGAAAAGATGTCGGCATCGGTGTTCATTTAAAAACCTTGGAAAGGAATATTTTAAGATGTCGCCACCCTTCTGTGGCACGGGTTTCTAATTTTATAAACGTTGTAACGAACCTTTAGCTGATTCTATTAGTACGGATACTTTAGCCTGTGTATACTACGTATAAATATTCGACGAGTTAATACTCGGCGCATAAGGAGACACTTTAGCATGTTTTCAAAACATTATTGGTAGTTTTAAATCAAAATAATGATACTCGAAAGGGTATACCCGAATTATGTAGTGGTGGAAAATTCGGATGAACTCGTAAAGGCGGAATATTTAACTTGGATGTGCACTGAAGCTTATACCATACCCTGTGTTTTTTCTCTCTTTTTTTTTGAAAAACGTAATCTCCCCTATAGCTTTTTCTTAATCGATTCGTGTTCTTGTTGTGTTTCAGAATGAAAACGCGCAAATGTTGCAACATACAAACGGATACAGAATGAATAAGATTTATGAAGCAAGGCTAAGGCGACACTTTAGAATTACGCGGCGACATTTAGTGCTGGTGGGTTAAAATTTCGCGAATTGAATGTGCGCGATGTCGGATTAATCGTACGTATATATTTTACATGCACAATGTTGTCGTATATGGTGCCATCGCCGATCGAAGATAAACCTCCGGTCGCGCCGGTCGTTTCGAATAAAAATACTCTTCGATTAGTGCTGGAAAATCACGTAAATAGAAATGGTAACGTAACGATGGCCAGTATCCCGAATGGAAACGTCAGCGCTCATAAAAAAATCATCAAGAATAGTAGTATGACATCGGCGGAGAGTAGCAATAGTAGCTTGAATAGCAGTACTGATATACCAAGCGTTCACGGATCCACCCCTAGTGTCGAGAAATCTAAAACCAAAATGACTAATGGTAGTGTGAAGCAGACCACTTTGAAAAGGTAAGCGATAGTGATACTTACTTGCATTTTAAACCTATGTTCCTACACTTATATATAGTTTACCTAGTCTCGACAAGTTTCTTCAAGGTAATATGGCAAATATTGATCAAAATTGCCAATAATATTGATCGTGTCTCTCCAATTATTGTAATATGGGATCTCAGAGACTTTTGATTAAGATTCGGTACTACACCTTGTGCCTCCAAATTTAATCTTAAAATACTGAATTCGAGCAAATTGGGTTGATAATATGGCTCCAGCTTCAATTTGAGATAGTCATAATACCATCAGGAAGAAAAAATTCAAATGTTTATAAAAATAATGAAAATGGGCTTCTACAGCCATAAAATACCTAGATCACACTAAAAAATGTTGACTTTTCAAGGGGAGCTTATTGTACGTAGGTAATACAGAACTCAATTCAGCGTCTTTTTAAACCTGTTGATTGACGTGTCACACTGTTGAGCCATTTGTCTGCTTTTTGGAGGAGAAGGGAGGGTGTTGAACTGTTGAAGGCTTTGAAGTTGACCCCCTGAGGTCATATTAGTATTTTGCGCCTACAAAAATATGTATTACATGCATCAGTTTGCTTGTTTTTTAAAATTTTGATCCAAAATAGATTGGTTCTTCTTAATTTTTTGAGTTTTTGATTTTTTTCCCTTGAAGGTGTTAGTTAAACTTTTTTTAATCTCCAAGGTAATTTCTCTCCCTATCTTCCTTACAAAAAGGGCTCATACTCGGTTACTTTTCGTTACTTCTTCAAAGTTTTTGTTACTGAAGGTAGTTTTTTTTTTTTTTTTTACAAATTTTCAGACATTATTTTTTTTATACATTTTGATATGTTGTCAAAGTCTCGCTTTCTGTCAAAAATATAAAAAAAATCTCTTTTTGTGATAATTTACAAAAAGTCTCAATTTCTTCATTAGATACTTTTTTCCATAAATTACTACAAAATCTCTCATTTTTCCAGAAATTGCTAAAAGTTCACTTTTTTGCCAGTAGGTATATATAGTTCTAAAAAATTCCTGCTTTTTACTGAAATTGTCAAAATCTTGCTTTTTGTCAGAAATTAACAAAAAAAATGGCAAAAATTTTCGTTTTTTGTAAAAAGTTCCAAGAAGTCCATCTTTTTTCCAAAAGTTTGTCAAAGTCTCGCTTTTTTGATAAAAAAATCTAATTTTTGCTATTCCAAAACTCGCTTTGTCCATTTTCACAACTTTTCAGGAGAGAGGAAAAACAGTTTCCCTTTAAACGGGTAAATTGGCTTTTTAGGCGAGCTTAGCACTTTATTTGGGTGGATTTATGATGTAGAAGTGTATAGAACTTTTCATCCACTAAATACTGCTGAAAAAATTTCAATAAAAATGGACAAAGCGCGTTTTGGAACATTATTTTTTTTTAAATTTTTAGTGAATTGGCTATTTAGGTGAGTTTAACACCTCATTTTGGTAGGTTGATGATGTAGGAATGTGAGTTAATGTTAATACTTCATCTACCAGGTACCACTGAAAATCCAACTTTGATAAAAATGGACAAAGCGAGTTTTGGAATATCACTCTTCAATTACTATAAAGTGTCACATTTATCTCAAGAATTACTTACTCAGAGGTCTCTCCTTTTTACCCAAAACTGTCATTTTTTATCAATAATTTCCAAAAATTCCTGAAGTTTTGCTTTTCAATTGCAAAAGATGGCCAAAAGTGCTTGCTTCTTCAAAAATTGTCAGAATTTTCGCTTTTTACCAAGATATAGCTGAAAATAGTCGTTTTTTGCAAAAAATTCCAAAACGTCACACTTTTTTATAGAAATCAACCAAAATTTCGTTTTTTGACAAAAATTGAGAAAAAGTGTAATTTTTTGCCAATAAGTAATACCAAAGAAGTACATACTTCTTTTTTGTCAAAAATTGACAAAAATAGTCGCTTTTCAGCAAAGTTGGAAAATTAATTTCATTTTTTACATTAGAATGTTTTGGTTACGTTGATCACTGTTTTGGTTACTTCTTCAGGCTTTTGGGTTTCTAACTTACTTTTTCTTGGAAATAATTGTGGGGTTCCATGGAAAAGGGGCCTTGGTCATTTTTTATCATTTTTTTTTATTTTTACAATTTTGAATACATTTGAAATTTTTTTTCATTAATTTCACCGTTTCAGTGATATTAATTTAAGTGTTCTTCCATGAGAAAAAAAACGAATTGGAAAATATTTGCTGCTGGAAAAAATTTCAAGTCTATTTGAACATGTAAAAATCAGTAAAAACAGAAAATGACTAAGGCCCATTTTCCATTTAACCCCTTAATTGTGTACGAGCCCTGCAAAAAAAGCTCCATCACCCAGTCGAAAAAATATCAAAAAATTGTTACAAAACTTTTCAAACTCTCAATTTCTGCTTCAGAATTTTTTTGATTTCTCCATTTTTTAGAGGAAAAGCTTTCTCGGACCTACCAACAACGTTAGAAAAAGTATTTTTGAGGAATACATTTTTTTTTCTGAGAAAATTTTTGAAGTGTCAATAAAACTAACCTACTCGCACATGATGAGTCTAACGCTCATCAGCCCAGACTCTCATTTAAAAAACAAAACAAAAAAAAACATGCAAAATCTGTATTTCTTTATTAGCTACTTTCTCAGCATTCTTTGTAATACTATGGAATCTACGAATATAATATGACGATGACTCAATAGGTAGGTAGTACATACAACTTTACCACCCACTGTTTCGCGTTTGTAAACGTTTTGTTTGGATGTTATCCAAAGTAATTATGTTTCGATGGGTTGTTACAACCTGTTGTTATAAATTCTATCGATGATGTAAAAATTATGAAAAGTCGATTTTAATAATCGATACGGTCTTAATTACGTCTTAATCATTATTATGAGACCGTCTGCTTAGAGTTAACATCTTGATGGAAAATTTGCGTGACCAAAGGGAGGAAAAAAATATCGAAAAAATTTCCATCTCGGTCACGAAATTTTTTTCTCTAAAAATTAGATGTTCGATATTCGTGTGTCTGTACATACCCTAACTTTGTACCTATACGTTCTTAAGGTGATGTCCTCGCGCATTGTAATTTCACGCTATAAATAATTCAAGGTATAGTTTACATCACGAGCCTATTTCAATAACCGATTTGTACGACTCCCGAACGTGTACTCGTTCGGTGAGCAGGGCTGTACTGCATTTTGTAGTGCGGACGCATCGTAGGCTCGAAGCCAGAAATTACGTTGGCCAAAACGGCCAAATATATTGTAATATAATGAGATTTAGATTGAGATGAACACATCGTGTATCGCGATGTTTTGTAAAGCGCCCACTCGTATTTTTATTCGTCTATGATGCTGCGCCGATCTGCAACAGCACCTACAATTAGGATTACTGGCGTTTTCTCGTGCAACCTGCTCGATGAATGGTTGCTGGATAGTGTATAAATTTACTTTGTACAAATCCGGTTCCTTGATTGAGATTTTTGTTTGGAAAACGTACTTCGAGACCTAATATAAATCAGCGCTCGAGATGGTGAAATGGGTAAAATATTGGATGAAAGTATTAAACTCTTGGGCTCCATATGGTAATCTGAATCATACGGATATAGTCTAAAAAAATTCAACTTGTGACTACGAAGTTCGATAATTTTGTGTTTCGGGCCGAATCATATCCCCGAGCGTATCAAAGTTGATTTATTTCTCTTTTATTCGAAAAATAAGGGTTGAAAAATGATTTGTGTACGTAGGTATAGTTTGAAGTTTTTAGACACTATAGAATACAATTGCCTATACACTCTGTATGTTTATATTGCAATAGAAATTGAATTCTCCAAGTGAGAAAATAACATTTAGAAAATCGAACCAAGTTGTCAGGAGGGATTACCTGTATTTTCATTTTTACCTTCATACATAATATTATGAATCTTTTATTTTCGTGTCAGTCTTTACGATTTATGGATAATATGCTGAGTATCCAAATAACGTGAGCTTAAAAAATCGGATTTTCTCCCCCTTCCATTTCACAAAACATCGAATATCGAGGGTTGATTAAATATAGACATTTGAACTTTTCATTTCATTATTCGTTCGCTGAAATAGAAATTAAACGATTCGTTTTTTCTTGATTGAGAAATATGGATTTTATAAAAGAGCAGGGACTGTTTTTTTCCTTTTACTCAGCATTCTCGTATGTAAAGTTTGTTTTTCTGTTAGAGATATGTAGGTATCTATTCTTCCCATTTTCTGTGTTCTTAGATCGAATTTACTGATAGAAATGCTCTCAGTTTTTCGTGATGGACAAGGGCACGACCAAATCTAAAAATTAACTAAAATACGTAGGTATTTGAATCGTGCTTTAAAAATTATCAAGGTTGTGGGAAAGAAAAAAATAATCATTGAAGCATGGAATTTTTTTAATTTAGTGCAATTTTTTCAGATTTGTATAATTATCATGTCTGAAACATTTTTTGGAGCTTGGGCCATTGAAAATCGAGTCATTTTTTTCTAAGAAATTCGACGTTCTGCTTTTTAACCTTTGAAATTCAAGATTTGTGGATGAGTGAATTTCTTTTGATTTCTCCTTCCTTTCGATTAAAAATCTGAAATATCGAATCGTATGGTTGATGAAAAAAATATACCTATAATAGCTTAAGTATATGTCTTTCAATTGTATATTTTATCGTTAGAAATTCATCGTTTAATTCCTCGAATATTCCAAAGATGTACAACTTTTTTCTCTAATAACAGATTAACAATAACTGCCAAGAATGCAAGTGAATAAATCTTACTTGGAAATCTCACAAGTTGGGTATTTTTATCATTTATTTACAAACTAATATGTTCACAATGTTAAGCAGAAGATATCTAATGTGAATTGTTTTCAGTGTGTTGAGTTGAATATTTAAAGAAAAGATTAGAAAATTCGTCATACTCGTACCTACATATATTGACCTCCGTAATTTGAAATTTGAATTGACGTTAGTGAGTTACTGATTCTGATTTGAAAGGTTCTTCTCTCCACCCCCTTCTCTCATCAATCCCACAACTCTAACACCTCTGAAGTAATTCATTTTCAAACAGATTATAATTTCGATGTTGTTTTTGAAAATTGTAAAAAATCGAAACAAGATATGATCTTGAAAAGGGATGAGCTCTCCAAGTGAGGAATAAAACTGTGTTTATATTTTCGGAAAATTACTATGAAATTTTTAGATTTGAGCTTGAAAATATCTTCACATTATGTTTAGGTAAATGATGCATTTTTTCAAGAGAATAGCTGAATAATTTTTGTTGCAATTTCTAATACTTATGCAAAAAAATTCTACCTACCAACGCCAAAAGTTTTAAAGAAATTTTTTAATTTTTTGTCGTTTTTCTCTTTTTTGAAAACTTTTCGTATTTCCTACAAAAAAATTGAAATTTTTTCTAAGCGATTTTCTTAAAATTTCAAAAAGTATTCGATTTCATACGATTTTTTCCAGAAGCTCTTTGACATAGCTTATTCTCCTTGAAAGGATATAAGGTATTTTTTAAGATTTTTTTTTTCTATGAAAATCTACAAATTTAAGAATAGAAGCAAAAATTTATTGAAAAATTTAGGTAGAAAAAATAAATAAGAGCCACCCTAATAACGAGGATTTTTTTTATTCATAATGTAGAATGAAACTCTGGTGAAAAGGAATGTCATAATTAGAACAGAAACGAGAACGTTGTAGACCACATTAAAGAGAAGTTCTCATATTACACACATTTGATCTCGTATAACAAAACTTGATAGAGAGAAGTGCATACTCACTTACAAATGCGAAAAAATCCATCGTGTGATTTACATATTTACATTATGCATAAATTACATTGTGTGATACTGTGGTAGGTATCTTGTAAAATGCTTGAAGGAATCAGATCTTTATACTCTTACAATATGTACTTTATTTTTGTACATACGTAAATACATACAAAATTATTCTTACCTTTGTGGTATTCAAGGTTGTACGCAAACGCATATCCAGAGGAAAGAAGTTGAAAAAGATTCGATTTTCCTAAAAAAAAAAAATAATAAACACTCAATTTTTAAAATTAATATTTTTATTTGAGTGTAAAAATTTAAATTAATTTTTGAATTTTGAGATTTCCTGTTCCCCAAAAGTTTGTAAAACAGGTAGATACTCTTTCCAGACATTTTCACTTGACGGTTACAAGGGAATAATTCTTGATGCGGGTGCATATAGCTTTGACAAAAATTGGACTTTTACAGCTCTGGTTCATCTCATCTGGTTCTTCTGGTTTTTTTGATTTTTCTAGAACTTTCGGTTCTTCTGGATCTTTTGGTTCCTATGGTACTTTTGCTTTCCCTGGTGCTTCTGTTACGTACTTCAGAATCTTCTTATTCTCTTCTATAGTTCGTCTGAGTTCCTCTGTTCTTTTTGTTTGGTTCTTCTGGTACCTACTTTTGGTTCCTTCGATGTTTCTGGTCTTTCTGGTTCTTTTAGTTCTTTTGACTTTTCTAGTTCTTCTGGTACATTTACTTTTGATTCTTCTGGTTTCCCCAATACCTGTTAATAGTTCTTCTGAATTCCTCTATTCTTTTGGTACTTTTGGTTTTTCTGTTATTTGATTCTTTTGGCTCCTCTGTCAAGTTTAGCCCCTGCGGTTCTTCTAGTTCTTTTAATTTTTTTAATTCTTCTGGTTTTTCTGGTCTTTTGAGTGTATTTACAATTCCTCTGGTTCTTCAGTTTTATTGAAAATTACCCATTTTCAAACTTCAAAAAATTCAAAAACTCTCCAAAAATTGAAAAATTAATGCAAAGCACTGGTATGTGATTGGTATTGGAACTTTAAAATATGTTCAGTTCTTTCTACAAATTCGTAGCAAAATAAACCATAGGTATCCCGTCGATAAAGAGAGGTACGAATACGAAATGATTTTCATTTGATCTATGTAACTATTTGCATTGGTTGAGGGGAACAATGTTTGCATATTACTTTCATCCTCCTTCGTGTGCTTTTTTTCGAGGGGAAACAATAAATCAAGTGTAGAATTTTCTCGTACATGTGCTCGAGCACAGACGAGCTTATTAATTGACGAAATGATAAATAACGAATCTTGTTGGGAATAAATTAAACTCTCGCGTGGTACTGAACGGTTCAACTTTTCCATCTCATCGAATTGATTAATTCGACGCGGAATTAAAATGTTTCGGAAATGAATACCTAGACTATGTATTAAACTTGAAAACAATCTCGTTATGATTACGAAATTAACCCTGTTATAACTGAAACTGACATAGGTAGGTAGGTTGGTGCGTAGATTTACAGCATAAGTGTAGGCTTAGGTAATTTGTACAAGTACGAGTATAACGTTGATAGGTAATTGGATACATTTATTCTCGCGAGAGTGAATCGTACTCTACGGTTGGAAAGCTTTTGAAAATTCAAAAAACAAATTTCCTGTTACAATTTTGCACATTTCCTCGCAGTAATTAAATAAGATTTCAGGCGTACCTCGCCAGTGCCATCGGGGAGTAGGTTTGTATAGTCTAGGTACTGCTACGTACATATAATTCAGATAAATTGTCCATTGTATTATTTTGTTAGTATATGGTACAATAATAAAGCCATATCCAGAGTTCGCGTTACACCCACATTCATTTGAAATAGGTTGACCATTCATTAGTATACGCAGATATCGTGTGGTACTTATGACTTGGCATGTATAGTATGTTAAGTAGCGAGCAGAGAAAAGCCTCGAGAGTGGACATTTTTCACTATTAAGATGAATAGGTAGACGTAACCAATTAGACGTAATTGTTTACATCAATAATGAATTCGCAATTTATTGTAAAATATTACAAATAAAGTGTCACGTTTGAAAAAATACTGCATCGAGAATTAACCCATTTAAATTAATATTTTTCACTCGCTACTAGAAGAAAAAAAAGCAATGTAGAAAAGAAAATACCATACCTACTGAGTGGCAAAAAGGGGTTGGATGGATTTTTTTTCGTCAAAAGTAAATACTTTGAGCTCACAAAATTGATAAAATAGGTGTCTCCAGTATATGTCTTTGTCATCAGAACCTGTACACATTCACATTGCATGAGTATATGTATAGGTATACAGCCACTATCCATCTTATGATCTATCCACATTGTATGTACTTACAATCGAGCCATTTAGAATCCAGATAATTCTATTATTTAGCCAGTGATTCTTAAAATCGTCGCATCACGCGAATGTTTATATTATTATTTTCACGTGTACAGGAAACGTCGCCGTCGTATCGCGTTATTAATGTATTTTACGATGGGCGTTCTCGACATGAAAATTTTCCAGGTGAGAGGAAACGCCAGCCAGGCACGATGATGCCCGCGGTTTGAGAAAATAACAGCTGATCGTGTTCAAACACGTGCGAAAAAAACGTGTGCCGCCGGTCAATGAATACCGGCAATATAAAAAACTAAACGTAAAAGTTTCTTCACTGGAGTATTTTTTTGGGTGCTTTCGATCGATATAATAAAGACAGCGAAGCTAGATTAACACGTCAAATGAATAGGTAAGGTACAGAAGGGTAAAAGGAGAGGAGGGAGGGGGCGACAGCGCTGAAAAATGTAGACACCCGTTAGCTATTATTCGATACTTTCATTTTTTTTGAAAACTTTATACTTCCGGTTTATTTGAGGGAAATTTTCTACGTTTTTATTCATTTTTTTTGTTTATTTTTTATAATCGTATCGAGTTCTTATGGTTTTTTTGTTCTTATCGATTAACTTTCCAGCGTTATAGAATTGTGAATAATTGATGTCGAATTTCGGCATAATACGAGTATTTTTCATTTTCATAAGCGAAGTACCTACTCGAAGTCTCGAATGAAAAAGAATCGAACGTGAATGAATAAATAAATCTCCATGGCTCTTTCAATATTTAAAACTGGAAGATATTCTATCGAAATTTGCCTTATTTTTTTCTTCTCAAATTCGTGTATTAGATTTTCACTTGTTCGTGATACTGATGCAAACCTATTTACTAAACAGAACTAACAGAAGGTAGCTCAACGCTGAAAAGAAAACTGAAATTGACACTTGACAGATAACTACGTCAGATGAAATGCTGGTGTTTTTTTGACGCAATTGAGGAAATTTTCAAATCGTGGAAATGTTTTGTTTTGTTTTTTCACAACAATTTGTGTAGTGAAATGCGTTGAAAAGCTTGTGTTATGTTTATTTACTCGTAGATATTTGATTTCTTTTTTGCAATTGATCGATTTTTCAAGGAAGAGAGATAAACTGAGCGTCAAAATTCATATGTCTATTTGATGAACGGAAGTATGAAGATTCACTATAAAATTTAAACATAGGGAATGTTTGAATTTCATGTTCGTTGAAATAAAACATCACCATTTCCAAGCATGACAATGAGGGGGGGGAGGAGACAAGATATTTAGTCGATATAATGATCGAAAGACCTTTTCCTGAAACCTTTGTAACCAATCAAAAAATTTTTTTTGAATTTTTGAAAATTTATAAAAGCGGCTGATGAAACAGTTTTATATGTACCTACTCGTATTTGTCTCGTGCAATAAAAACACATTTTAAAAAAAAAAGTAATATTGGTGTATCATCCCTCGCATTGAGACTACACCCAATTTGTTTTCATAGCAATAGAGTCACACAGGGTATCGAAGTAGCCTTTAAAATGTGTAAAAATAATATATGAAAACGGTTGAAGATGAATAAAGATTGATAAAACATTGCAAAAATTGAGAAAAAATTCTACAAAAAATTCCTCATCGATTTTCGAGCATTTTTGATGTTTTTTTTCGTTTTTGCGAACTGACAAAATTGTGCAAAAATTTGTGAAAATGCCTTTAAAATGTGTAAAAATACATGAAAACGGTTAAAGGTGAATAAAAGTTGATGAAACATTGTAAAAAATGAGGAAAAATTCAGCAAAAAATCCTTCGAATTTCGAGCAATTTTAGTAGTTTTTTTTTATCGTTTTTTGCGAACTTCTATTCAATTTTGCTGAAAATTCATCGATTTTTTTTTGTAATTTTCAGCGATTTTTATGCTGATATAGCCTTTATTACTTTTTATGTAATTTTTGCAAGATTCTATGTGATATTTCCAAAATGCAATTTCAAACAGGTAGTTGAAAAGCTTCATGAGATTGATAAGGAGTCGAAATTTTTGCAAATCAACCATCCACCAATCTTCAAGTTGCTTGTAAAGGGCTAAAAAAGGTTTTGTATTGTGATATCAATGAGTCGAAGAGATTCAGAAGCTCAAATCACCCCTTTTTAGGGAGCTGGGATTCTATTTTTTGTAATTTTTGGGTACTATAGTACCCAAAAATTACAAAAAATTACGTTTTTTTTTCTTCTAAAAATGGACCTACTTTTCGGATCTTTGGCTAGCAGTCCTTGTATGGCCAGGGGAATTCAAATTTTATTATTTAACTTTTTTATCAATTTTCGTAAAAATCTAGGATATAACTCCCATGTTGTGGTTATTTTTTAAATTTTCAATAATTTCTAAATAGTGGAAAAATTTTAGAAGTGTAAAAAATTAGGTAATTTGAAAGGCAAACATTAAAACAAAAAAGTGGAAATTTTCAGCTAAAAATAAAACAGCACCTTCAAAACATTCGCCATTTTTCATATTGCATGCTTCGATGCTTTGAAAAAAATTATTGGAGACACCTTCTTCCGTTAAAAGGGCTCACTTCGAGAAGAATAATATTGCTTTGGGCTAACACACTAACTTCTGCCCAGTTTTTTCTCACAATTTATCAGAACTTTTTTAAATCTACGTTTTTAGACCTGTACAATCGTGATGATTGTTCAAAAAATATTCGCCACTGAAGATGACCAGAAGGATGGAAGGTGGAAGACAGAAGGGTTTCATTTCTATAATTTTTCAAGAAATTTTTAGGTGAAGAAAAATTTGTAGTTTCGACGCACACGTAGGTACTTTTGAGCCCCATTCACTGTGAATTTTTTGTTGTAGGTATACCAGACCTAGTCACCATTATAAAAGTGAATCGTTGACAGTAATTTTTACGAGTGTTTTCATTACCTCCTTTTCCCTTTAATAAAGTAATATTGCTTGATCGCTATTTAGTGAGATAATTTAAGAAAATTTTAAGAATATGCTCCGGAACCCCTTTTTATAGCCATCTGAATTTCACAAGGATAACATTCGAGTGTACTTTTCCAAAACAAACATATCTACCTGGACTCAACATACAAAGTCCAATTCGAAATACGATACCTCGTCGTAGACCAGCAGAGTACGCGCGCCGAACTATAAGTATGATAATGGTGTGGAAGACCAATCGATAAAACACATCCCTCTTAACAAGAGAAACCGAGCGAGGGCTGAAATAAAACGTAAAATTCACTTTTTCCCCTTTTTCGAATCTCGTCTCCCAAAAGTCGACAGCGACGCGGCGGCATTTTGATCGCACCGTCGCTCGTCAGTTCTTCTTTCCCAGTCCCAGCCAAGCCCAAATTACGTACACCAACCCTCTCCTCCTTTCCATCTCCTGCAACAACAAGCGACTAGAACATTTGGCCGATTCATCAACGTCGTTTTCGGTGGTATTAGTTCTCTCTGGTCTGTTATGGGAACAGCTGTTGTAGGTGATTTTTTCGCGACAAGGTCGCAAACGATTTTAAGGGCGGGGGTTCGTTTGGCCTATCGAAGCGTAAATATAGGTGCGGGTCTTTGTCAAGGTCGCTATTTTCTTCGATTTTTCTTATTTTCCGAGTCGTTTTTCAAAAAGCTCTTTGCCGTCGATTTTCCATGCTTTGATGACCGAATACTTACTTAAGACACCAGCGGTCACGGTTCAGTTACAGCAATCAAGCTGGATGTTCTAAGATAATACCTATGTACTTTATAAGATGATTTTTCATGTGTGATTTTATATATTTTAACGCACTACAACTACAGATGAAGAGCTAATAGAGCTACGGTAGAAGAACCGATCAACGGAACAGGATGTTGATCGATACACCTATAGTGCAACTCGCGTTTGCAACATCTACCAAGTGGTATCAGTTTACCTGTTATGGTCTAATAACAATAATAAATCCTTTAATTATACCGTGTTATTAGAAGGTCATCCTTTTTCATTTTTTTTTTTTTTTGTGTAATTATAACTGTTAATATGGGTGAAAAAGTGAAAAAAATCTCGAGCTCGAGCCGTGTTTGTTGAATGATTTGCAAAGTAGCCATCTAGCCATACACGAAACGCGCGAGACCGAAGCTAAGAATAAATGATTTTTCACGCGTTCTGATGATTTTGATAGCTCTGTGAGTCTGTATTATGCTGTGCACCTGCGAGTTTCAATTTTACTTTTCGCCGCAATCGTATACATATAATGTATAATATGATAATAACCTGGTATTATTTTGTTTCACAAAAACGTACTTACTGTATTCGCATGTATCTAGCTACTTGTGGTACATGAAGTAACGTAAGCGTGTAATTTTTCAATTTCGTATTCATAAAGTGCTGATTTATTGCAGTGCAAATCTCATGAGAGCTCTAACATGTGTCTGAGCAGAAAGGGAACCCGTAGTTTTATTCCAATAGCTTGAAATCTCTCCGAATCCATCTATCAGAATATAAGCTTTCACGAAAGTCTTGCACCCCAAACTTTTCAATTCGCATCCATTAGCAGTAGCATTGCAAAAAAAAAATTGAAGTTAAAAATTTTTAGGTTTGGGTCATTCCACGTCAATTTGACCAAGAAGTGGTAAGGGGGACGACGATTTTTTTGAAATTTTTCCTGTGCAAAGACCTTTTGATGGGATGTCCAATGGCGCAAATCGCAGCTCTGTAGCCCTTTTTTAAAGACTGCTAGGGAGTGTCAAAGTTTTCAGTGATCTTGAAATATCATCAATTTTAGCAGTGGATTACTCGATAACCGCGATACCTACTAAAATGAAACATTTTCCAATAGTTAGTGTTTTTGAAAGGCTTTTTGGTGATATCATAAAAATCAGTGTTGCCACTTTTTTTTGTACGAAAAATTAGCTCGAAAAGTTTCAAAACGTAGTTTTCATATCGTTCCGACTCTCAAAAATTCTGAAAAAAATATATTATAGACAACTTTTCATGCTGAACAGCATATTAAAAAATTGGGATGGCATTATGTCGTAAAGTCGATTTAGAAAAATTGAAAGTTTGCGAAAAAACCCGATTTCTTGATTTAAAGCAAGAAAAAAAGTTTTGACAGGTAAAGTTCACCCATTTGACCACTATTTTTACGTATCCGTTGAAAAAGTTGAAAAAACCCCTTCACTCAATAAAATAAACTCATCACAAAAAATCAAAATTCAAAAAAATTCAATTTTCAATTCTAAAAATCAAAAAAAGTTGAGATTTATTCAGTTGTCTTATTTTGACCTCTTTCTGACGTATTTCATGAAAAAGTTGATAAAAATCACACTCACAGTAAAAAAATTGAAATTCGTTTATTTTTTGAATTTTGATTTTTTTGTGAAGAATTTATTGTTTATTTTTGTTTTGCACTTTTCAAAATTTCCAGCGTAGATATGAAAAAAATGAGAAAATGTGAACAAATTTTGTTTGAAAATAATATGCATCCTTGCATGTGACAATCTACAAAAGTTCATAAATTTTTCATCATCCCTCCCTCCCCCCGCCTCCTTCTTTCCTAAAAAAAAAACAGAATATTGGAGTTTAAGGTATGGTCCAATTTCCAATTATTTTGAAAAAATTAGCGTGAGGTCAATACAACAAAAAAAAATTCATTCATTTAGCATTTTACGACCATTTAACATTATGGAGTCCATTGGAAGAATCATAACAAAATGCAATCTACATACCAACTCCTTAAGGTGAAAGAAAACTATGTAAAAACTGCGACGAGACGTTCCAGCGCAAAAATACACCACTGTGCTATACGTACTCGTAGTTGGGTAATTTGGCGAGCTATTTAGATATCGATTTTTGATACGAAATGCACCCGACGTCGTCGTATAATAATTCAGGGTTATGTGTTTCGCGACTGCTGATTCACCCACCGCGAATAAAGCCTGTTTACGCCAATTTTTCTCCTTTTCCAGTCGATTCTTCGAAACCCTACGATTTTGATTAGCTAATTTTAGCCGCAGAATTGCAAAGAGGGGTCAAATGAATTCAATTAGTAATCGTATTATGTCTGAAAATAAGGGGAAATTCGCCAATGTGTTAAATGTTTCTCGATTAACTCGCTTCATGTGGCAACTATATACAGAGTTAAACGTGTATAAGGAAGGTACACAAAGCGTCAATTAATAAGGATAAAAAAGTAAAAGACAGTTTGAAAGGTTGTATCAATCTTCAGTGCTTTGGCTTGATGGCTGAAACGCATTAATAAAAGTAATACCTGCGTAGGTACCTTTGCTGTACATTTCGAAATGAAGTGGAAAAAGTTTACTCATCGAGAATGGCTTTTGTTCGAGCTCGTCGTCACGTTTCGAGGTTTCATCGTATTACATAACTGTATTATTCTTCGTATTGTGTGTACTCACGATAGAACTCGTTTTTTTTTTCCTTTTTTTTTTCAAAAACATAATATCCGGCTTCATTCCAGAGTAAAGAAAAACCAAAACGTAATATTGAAAAAGTATAGGGTATTAATCCGTATTAAATTTCTTCATCATATTGCGACGTATATAGGTACTCATACGCGTGTAACATTTTTTTGATAAAATTTTTAAATGTTTTCTGAATTTGAAATTAAATAGTCCAATGGGTTACATAGACTCAGAATTCGTCAAAGTGATCGATATAATCGCAGGTAATTAACGACAATTATACAAATTCCATTGTTACGTTGCCTGGTACGAATTAAGCATAGTTGGAAAAAAAATGTCCGGCTTAAGGAAATAATTAACGTAGGTTTCTCAACAATCGTTGAAATTGGTCTTGAAATGTAAATAACCTAAATAGATGCTCGCTTGCCTATTAGTCACAAGTCAAACGAGCAATTAATTACGACACGTTTACGATCGAGAAACCAATAATGAGAATTTTTGAGTCCTTTTTCTTCCGTAATACGTGTGTACTGTTTTGAGCCATCGTCTCGTATTAAAGTTATAGCTTCGATTTATGTTCAGCATGAAAGTTTATTTTCAATCGATTGATAATCAGCGTCTGGGGTTTCTCATCATTTCAAAATTGTATCTCCTTCTAATACATATTTACATATTTGTACTTTCAAAAGCTCATAATTGTAATCGAGGACTTACGTTAGATCAAATAAATTAGATCGCGAAGATTGACCATTGTGTACTTGAGGTCCTATTTGGGGACAATGTTCCTTCTATAGAGAGAACTAATTCTTTGAAAACAAGTGATAAAATAACTATTGAGAAGGCTATTGTTTTGAATTTCTTGGAATCTAATATAGCATAATTATTTCCCTAATTGCTGTTTCGAAGTAGATATCTCATTTTACTGAAAAACTTTGAGACTTGGTATGCAAAAATTGAAAGAATATTCAAAAATGCACTTTCATGTAAAATCTCAGGTGCTGAATTCATTTTTCAAGCGTTTGAAAATTTTTGAAAATTCAGATTGGTCTCAAAATAAATTACGAGCATGTAAAAAAATTGATTTAACCAAAATAGAAAGCTGAAATTTTGGTTTAAATATGTATTTTTAGTATCTTCAAAAATTTTCGACAGTTTCAGGGCTGTACGAAGTTTTGAGTACATTATTGAGATTCCAATTTTGTAAAATGTTGTAAAAAGGACCCTATACTAAAATTTACTTTTGGCCCTTATGCAGCAGTTTGAAATTCCTGGAGAAGATTGAAATGTTGTCTTCCAAAGGATTTTATGTCTGAAATTATTATTTAAGAAGTTCTTATGATTGAGAGATTTTCATTTTATCAGACTTTTTCCTTCTAAACTAGAATTAGATCAGGGTTAACGTGGCATGATGAAACTGGAAAATGAATTGCCAAATTCCAGTTCTTTTATACAATAGCGTACCTACCTCATTTTCAACCCCTTTCTCTAGGTAGAAAATATAAAAGAACTTTTGTGAACGACACCTACATCATATTTTTCAAAATGAAATATTCGACAGGTGGAAAAGTAGGTAGGCTACCTAGTACCTACTCGACAAATAATAGGATTCCTATTCTTGAAGGATCCTCATTTCACTCGAACATCTCATATCCTATATTGATTGACTTGTTGAAAGAAAGAAGGTAATAAGAAGTTGAAGTAGGTTGATGAAACTGAAATCGAAATATTTTTCTGTTTTTCGCGGTGGAAGTATTTTGAGGAATTTCAACATGAAACGAACTTTTTTATAAAAAAATTTGTTCATACGTAGATATTTCAAGCTCGAATGAATTTTTTATAATATGTGTAAAAGGGTATCTACAATATTTCAAATTCAATACTATTCGATGTATGAGCGCAAAAATTCTCTTTTATTGCTACTGCGGTTCTAAAAAGGCAGTCCCACTAGTCGCATTTAATCCTAAATATGCGCATAAAATGTGCTCAGCTGGTCTCGCACGTGGCAGGAAAATGCAGTGTACCGTGCTCAATTTTCGAAAGAAGTTGTATTTTTCAAACTGTGAAATGCAAAATTTTAGAACTGATCCTAGTATGATACTCATGTGTCTATTTTTTAGGATGATTTCTCGAATAACTGGGTAGTTTTTTTAAAGGGTTGTTTTTTGTGTCGGAATCCTAATTTTTTCAATGTTTGTTCTGTGTTTATTACTTTTTACCTTGCATCGAGTTGATTACATGCTTACAGTAAAATTTTAGTTTTATGTAAATCTGCGAATTTTGATTTTTAGCTAACAAAAGAACCTTCCGGTGAACGAAATCAAGCTAGATCAAAGGAGCATGTCCTAGAACCCCCGTAACCAAAATTTCAAGTCCTAAAGTTATTGTTTAGATTTTTTGCGAATTTTCAAACATTTTAAAAATTCAAAAAATCTTTCATACGAGTGATTTTTTGGGGTTTTTATGAAAAATATTTTTTTTGTGCCTCCTCTCGACCATTTTAGGTGGTTCCTGCAAAATTCAATAGTGCCAGTTCAAAAGTGAATTTTTGACCAAGTTGTTGAATTCAAGCACTCGTAAATTTGGTCCCTCCAGAAGGGTTTTAAATATCTGGAGAAAAGTTAAAAATTACTGGAGGCTCTAGAATGGCCCAAAACTAGAAGTTGTTGATGTGTGAGAATTGAGTTGAAAGGATAATTCAAATTGGTTCACTTTGCTCATAAAATTTATACTCATTGAAAAAAGTTCTAAAAATTTCTCTTGAAACAGATTTTTAATTTTTTTTTTAGTTTTCAAAAATTTGCCAAAAATCCAAAAATGAACTTCAGGGCGTGAAATTTTGTTTGCGGAGGTTTTAGAGCGTGGTAATGTTTCCCAGTGAAATCAATAAATATAAAAAATCAACTAGTTTTGTTTCAGTTGAAAAAAAAAATTGAAAATAGGGAAAGATGAATTTAAAAGTATGTAGTTATTAAAGAGAAGAAATAGGAGTGAAAACTTCCAAAAATAGAAAGTAATGTTAAACATTGTAGATAATTTCAAGCTTCGTAGAGCCTTCGATACTGAACTTCAACATTGTGCCTTCAATCCTAAGGAGTCGGCAAGCCTTCGTGCACTGCTTCGGTTTCGGCTACCTCAGTGACAATACACATCGGCATGCAGTATGTACTGAATCTTTATCCCCTCATCCCCCCTCTCAAAAAATTGCAAATGATTCTTCAAAATTAATCCTGATGAATTTAATAATTCTTCAAAGGCTTTCAAGAAATGTGTCATTACTCTCATATCTAATCAGTCCATGTACATACTATCTTGATGGGAAAATTGCAACAAAAAAATCTGAAAAATTATCAAAGTTGGTGGCTTGAAAAATAGTTTAAAGTTGAAATTGAAAAATTCAGCACTCTTGAAAGGTTCATTAGTTTTTTCAAATTTTACGTAAAGTATCCTACTAGTTTTGTTCTTTTTTTTTTGATTTGTTGACCTGATAAAAATAATCAAATAACGATTATTTTTCCATAGCAACAGCATCTACGGTTCCTGATTATATGAAGATTGTTGGGATTAATTGATAATCATACTCAAAGTTGGGTAATTATAGTTGATTTCCCCAACACCAAATCAAAAAGTTATTTGCACTCGCTTTTTTTTTTTTTTTTTTTCAAAAAAACAACTCCACACAATGGATTGTTTTTAAAAATACGCCATAATTTTTCATCATGAGAAAAATGATCCATCCAGTTCGTATGTATTTTTATTAGGTACTCTGTGAAAGTATAGTTAGACTTGAAATGATAGTTCCCAGCTGTTTATGTCATTTATTTAACTACGCACGTCGTTAATGTTTCTAGATATCTGTTTATTCCACTTCGTCATTACCATTACCTACCCTATCAATTTCTGCCCCCAATAAATTTCAAACAAAAACAAAAAATTCTATAATAATTCCAAAAATAAATCAACGTCCAACGTATTCCATTACTCATATGACTACAGGTAATGGCTTCAAGTTAGAATATCATAATCGTACGAGAAAGAAAAATAAATGTCATAGTAACTACAGTACAACGTTAAATAAAAGTATACAAAACTTGATTTGTTGCGTTTTTATTAAGGAAGAAAAAAAACTGAAAGCGGTGCATGTGTATGTAACTTGCATATCATTGTAGAGTAAATTTTATTGCAAATACGCATTTATATTACTTTTATTTATTGCTCAATTCCTCTTTTGTCGGAACTATTGTACCCAACCATACCCATACCCACACGAAGTGCCTGTGTGAGTAAAACGCGTATTTATGTGTTATTAAAATTGCATATGCATATATCATGCAGGCGAATTGAACTGCAGGCTTTTCATAGAGAGAAAATTACTTTCACGTTGTAGCCCTTTAGAAAAAACCTCCCAGCTTTGTAAATTTTAATTGAAATCTTCCCGTTGGACTTTTCAAGAGGTCATACAAGTTCACGTGAAACTGTAAAAAAAAATTCAAGTCGATGGAGAATTTATGTGCATGGAGTTACGAGAGGTGTTTTGTACTGTAAATAACATAATCATGGCGATGGCGTTCGGGGCGTTCGGGGCGATCGTCATTTATCATGGGGTAATTTCGGGTGCATAAAAGTTGCCAAAATTAATGAAACTGTTTACTTAAATAAACAAGGTAAAGGTTAAAACCTACTCGAAAATTTTATCGGTTATAAATGCATACGTAATATTTCGTCAACGTCGACACGGTTCGTATCATTTAAATGAATGAATTTTGCCAACGCAAGCAAGATTGTTTATTGTAATTGATGAGGTAGTTTACGTCGTCGAGGTGTGTTTTTAAAAGTATTGTGCAATTTTTATTTTTAGTCGATTCAGCATCTGCGGTCGTCGTTATTCAGACTGCAATGCCAAAAAGGATACTGAAAAAATAATCAACTCGGGTTTGGTAATTGGTAAAGGGGAAAAAAGAGTGAAGAATCTTAAATTCATGAGATTTTCTCTTACCTAGAGAGCAAAACTCCTTTGAGATGAAGAAAACGAGAAATTCATTATTTAAAAATACAAGCTGCGAATGTATCTGCTGTAGGTAGGTACCTACGTGAAATTAACGAAATTACTGCTCCAAAGATTCCTGACAATATCAAACAAAAAACTTTCAAAATTGACGTATTTTAAAATTTTGTAAAAATTAAAGGTCTTAGAGCCTTTTATACCTACTTTATGTTCTTCATACCTGTATTTTTTTTACCCCAAAATTATATTTTACGATCCTACGAAAAGTTGATAATTCGCGTAGTAGTTCACGTTAATTAGACAGCTTAAAAAGGTCTTCGGTATAATGCCACGTTCTTCTATATCCTTTCCGAGTACCCTTGGCTTAGGTGAAAATTATTTCACCTTAGATAATTCACGGTTGAATAAAAATCTCGCGTCATAGTTTTCCTTGACCTTAGAAAATCCCCTTCGCGAAATGTGTAGGTAGGTAGCATTTTATCGTCAGAACGGAAATTACCAGATATAGATACAGTGTATCTCCCTTAGGTGGTAAACCGAGACCGAAAAATCATTTTTCTTCATAAACAACAATGTATATTTTTTTTTACCGACATAAATGAGAAATAATTCGGTTCGTTATTGAAAAATATTACTCGATTGTTATGACGTCGAGATGATGTTTTGGTCGTAAAAAAACACCAACTTTTGGGTAGATTTTTCTCTACGTGAAATTTCAAAATTATAACAATTTTATGGTAATTTTAATATTCGTTAAATATAGCTTCGCTTTTGGGTGCCGTAAAATGTAGTTGAATTTTGCCAACAATGCTACAATAGGAATTTCTTGAAAAAAAATATCAATTATACTGTTTAGAAGTAAATTACTCTATTTCCAATTCACCACGGTTCGTTAATAAACACGTGTTCAAATTCATAAAATAAGCTCGATACTGTTCCGTATTTAATTACGAATTAATTATGGAATGGCACTTTAAAATAGAAAAAAAAATGTTTACCGAAAATAACTACTCGGTGATTTATTATTCATCTATTTGCGTGCACATAATGGAAACATCGACCTAGTTTTTTTCCTATTTCAATGTACCACAACAAGTAATAAAACATGTTGTTTTGCTTTTTTCCAGGGTATCATTCGGAAGTTCAAAAGGCTCAATGGTGGAGACGCTAATTTACGAAACCCCTGTTCAAGAAGAACCCGAACCTACCCCTTCTCAAAAATCAAATTCCGATAAAAGCGACGATACAGATTCATATTCGACGTAAGTATTCGATTTCGAATATGCTAACATGAGTATAACATGCGATGAAATATTCGAAGAGAATTTTTTGAAATATTTATATAGGCCATATTTCTATAGAAACGAAACTGAATGTGTGCAATTAGAGGACTTCTCAGTGACTGGGGTTTCGTGAAAATACGACTTGATTGTCATGTCAAGTGCTCGTGTGAGTTGTTTACGATGAAAAACGAAAGGAATTTAGAAAAAAGTTTATTCTTTTACGGTAGGGCTTTTGTGTCTTCATTTTTTTTTGTGAGATTAGTACCTACTCAAAGAGAACTATACTTTTGTAGAACAGGAATGGATGAGTTCAAAATTCAAATTAGCTTTTTAAATCGACTACCTTTGGGGTCATTCTCATATTCCTTGTCAAATCACCGGGCATTTTTCACTTGGAGTCGACGATTTAAAAAAATATATTTTTTATGTGATTAGACCTCGATGAGAGATGACGAATGGAGGTATCCGCAGTTCTCAAAGTGTATTTGTGAGGGAGATAGAGGTGCTCAAAGTTTTGAGGAAAATAAAATTACCCCAAGTACAACTTTTTATACCGATTAACATATAAAGTAATTGGGACGATGTTTTTTTGTAATCTCAATTTTAAAAATTCTAAAGATTACCTACCAGAAAATACTAGTACAACTTATTTCTGATTCTAAAAAGAACGCTGCCCCTAAGTGCAAAAAGCTCGGCGATTTGGAATAACTGAGAATATAAATGAATGAACGAAAGAAATTGATAATTTCGTCATACTACGTAATCTTATACTTGAATACATCTTCGATTACCAGTGTAAAACAAAATCTGCCTGAACTTGATATAATCCTTTTTGCGTCTCAATTTTCACACTTAATTAAATCAAATTTATATCTTGGGAATTTATCTTGCACGTGTAACCGTAACCCACCCTTAAATATTGCTAAAGAAAGTGTTGGTACTTTTATAAACAACCACGCCTTTCTTTGAGCTAGTCAGCAAGTCCCTCAATGGTAATAAATTTTCATGTGTAGGTACCTGTAATAAATTTGAATTGTTTAAAGTCATATTTAAGAGCAATACGAGAACATTTTTTTCCTGCTTTAGATATTTTAATTTGTAGCTTTCCAAAAAAAAAAAAAAAAAAAAAAAAAAAAAGGTGTTATGTTAATTTGGGATATTTTTCAATAGTAAATCTACCTGCGAATCAATTTGATTACGAAATTAATCCAGGTGTGGTGATTTTTTCTCAGTTTTGACGAAGGTGTGGTCAATTTAATTGTTCGTGTTTCCGCGCGAACCGCGAATCGTTCGAAATTGTTTTTCATTATTCATCCATTACGATTGTTTACAATTTTTCAAATAGGCAGGTCTACGTGATAAATTCTTGGCTGTTAGATTCATTTTGAAAATTCTCATTCAAGTTCATTTAATCTATTGTTTATTCAATAATTGTTTGATACATTTTTCCTTATTATCAGTTTTATTTTTAGTAAAAATTCCAAATGTTTCTAAATTCTCAGCGTAGATTTTTCTTTTTCAATTTTCAACTGGCGTATGGAATGGTAGAAGATAAACATAAGATATTAAAAGAGAAACAGTGAGTACATAATGAAATAAAATTTAACTTATTGAGGTGTTTTTCCAATAATAAGTTTTGAAAATTTATAAGATGAGGATGACCGAACGAACAATGAAGTCTACCAGTTGATATTGATAGTGCAATGAATCAAAGTAATAGACTGTTTCAACTCTTTTTTCCTTGTTACATAATTCATCTTATGGCTTTAGAAATTTATTTGGCATAAGTATTTATTACTGTACAATTCGAATAATCAGGCCTGAAGCTCGAAAACGTGAAAAAGTGAAGAACTCGAATAAAATGAAAAAAGTTGACCAACGAAACCTCCAAGCTTCTAAGCTCACCTACTTTCTCAGTTTTAGTTCAATATTACCTGTTGTTCCGCTAGGAGCGCTATCGAACACGAGAATTTATTTCACGTAATACGCACCTACAGTTCGAACACATCACTAGAATATAAAACAATCTCTTTTTCCATCAAATCCAGGTCATGGAACGTGGAATACTGAAAATAATCTAAATTTGTATTCGGTTATTTACATTCGCGGCTTTGATTCGTGTAGTGATTATTTAGTTGATGTGAATTTAGTTTAAAATTTTCGAAATTGGGTAGTTGAATTGTGTCAAGTGTCGCGTAATATTTGCTTCGCCAAATATTATAACCGAGCTGTTTAAATTACCTATCCAATGGTGTGTTGATATCTTCGATGTAATCAAAAAGGGTTGATTAGATTCGAGATCATAAAGTGTCGATTGGGTGAGTTACCTTTTAAAGTTCGATTAATAATCTTTCATAAAAATAATTAATCCTTACTCTCGAGTGATATATGAGTGAGAAAATGTTGCCATTAAATATGCCTTCTGTGTAGGTTCATTTATTACAAGTGTTTGCATTCTGCTGCTACGTGTTTCTAAAGGCGTTGCATTCTCTATGCACTTGCGATGTTTGCTTTTGATGCATATTGCATTATTATGCAATTTGTTTATTCGCCTGCTTATCTGTGTTAGAAATTAATGGAATTCCTGAGCTTTTCTTCTGCTCCCCTTTCATCTGGTACGTGCAATTTGTAACGCTGATATCGAATTTACTTCATCGTTCGTGTTACATACTTGAGGTGTTTCGTTTACCTTATTCTTCGTGTAATGAATTTTCAAAGTAATTTCCAATCACACTGAAATATTCTGCAAGAAATTCATTCATTCGTATCGAATATTTGGATAGCAATAACGTCGAATCTGCTCTATATAATTTGAATAGGTAGAGAGGTACTGTAAATATGTAACATAGGGATACGTTAATTGCTCGTAAATAAGGAAGAATTAATTATATACGCCTCCTGAAATACCACCGCGTTGTTTTTTTTTCACTGTGTGGACATTCATTCGGTAGCATCGAAAGTTGTACATAGACAATGTTAATATTAAAATAACCTTGACCATTGCTTAACGATGATGTCATTCGTACCGATGTAATTGACTCTTTTGACCGAAAATTGCACGAGATTCCTATTTACCGTATGCAAGTTGTTATAATTAGGTATCTACTTCATTTGGTTCACTGTCACCACTCACCAAAGTATCACCGTATGGTAGTTTGGCTTAAACGTGGTGGAAAAATTGTTCAAAATTTAGTACAGTAGCCTTGAAAAGTAATGCAATTTTAGGAACCTCTCTGGTTACTTTTTTGATGCAGTGTTGGCAATTTCATGGACGAATTTTTATGATAGTTTTTTTTTCTTTTTGGTTTAATACGACGAATTTCATTTGCACGCACCCAAGATCGCCTCTTTTCGCTCGAAATTAACTGCAGTGGGATACCTACTTAGTTGTAGGAGTGAAAATGATAAAGATCCGTGAACGTAGTAATAGGAAGGAAAGGAACCAGTTCGAATTTTTCGAGCGGAATAACGAGCCTGTCAAGTATCGAGTAACATGTGCGCAAGCACGATATTTAAATCGCAAATCCAGCTTGATTTATTCGACTTGGATGACTTCATCGTTGAAAAAAGTATACTCAATGTTACATGGAAATGAAAACAGTTTTGTATCAATGACGTAACATGGTTCATGTAATTTTCGATTAAACCATTATATTCCATTAGGACTGGGGCGTCTTAAAAATATAAATTTTAAAAATAACTCGCACTCTTGCCAAATATCATCGCATATTTAATGCAAAGATTTTTTCACCAAGTGTGCCCAACTGCCTTATGTTACAGTTTACGTACCCAAGGTTGTTATAAATCGTGCAAAATTAGGTCTTCTCTGTTCTGGTGTGTTTACTGTGTAACTTTTGCCCCATTTCAAGATGTAACTTTTTTCATTCTTCTGCGAGCTATGAGCAATGAGCACCTACAGATGCGATGAAACGTATAATTAAAAGTGGCCAAATATTGGTATGCTAATGTTCTCCAGTCATCGAATAATACCTTATGGTGTTTTCGACAAATTTATACCTCTGTTTATGAACGATGTACTGTTGCTAATGAAGTAACGAAAGTTGACTCTGAGCCGAATATTTTAGCATATTCGAATCTCGATATTTATACCTGCTGCAGATGTAGCGAAATTTATTCAGTTGTGTGATTTTGAAACGTACTGTTGTCAGCTTTGACATTTTCGATGTTTACTTTGAAAAATTACCTACTCAACACGAAGAGTAAAAAGTCACAAAGTAGCACAACATGCCACAGTGTACGATACGCAACCGAATATGGATGCGAATATAACCTTCCGTGGCTTGGTGTAGACTCTGTGTGTAGAATATACGCACGTTAACGACAATGACCCAATGAGATGCTTCATAGTAGTACGTTTGAAATATTAAAATGATGAATACCTATTACTAGTGTCAATAATGTGACCTGCTGGACTTGGAAATTGGTTAAGATTCAGGTGTAGGTAATCAAATCATGGGTTCAGAGAGGCCAAAGTGAAAAGGTTTTTGTTGGTGAAGATATCGTTTCTTTTTTACGAGCTACTATGACGATTAATAAGATTTTAATTGATTAGAAATTTTGAATTTATGTAGAAGTTGTGTCACAACTGTCTGAGAAATGTAGATTGGGCAGCAAACTAGCAAATGAAAAGAGAAATTGTTTCGAGATGATTTTTTTGGCCAATTTAAAATTCAAATTTTTTCATCCCATCTTCACTCATGAAAAAGGTAAAAAAAAACTCGATTAGTTGAGGGCTCGCATAAGGATCTATTGCAACCTCCTACGGATCCTCTGGGACAACTTTTTTCTCAAAGGGGGAGTCCTAAGAAACATTCCTTTCCTAGCCCTTGCCACTGTCCTCAAAAAAAGTGGCCCTACTTACAAAATAGTGGCCATTTTGATTTACAGGTCAGCCGAAATCGCAGATTTTGCGTTCCAACATCTTTTTCGATTTTTGGTGAATTTTTGAAAATCAAATTTAGGCCAAAAATGAGGGGAAAAATCAAAATCTTACCAAATTGACCTAGAAAGCTGAAATTTGGGATATACCCTATTTTCGACTTGCCAAATCCATTGGAAACTGTTTAAGATCATTAGAGTAGTTCTGGAGCCTCCAGCAGATTTTTGAGACTTGAAATTTCTACAAAATTTTATCAAATGGAGGTGGAAAGACGAAATTCATTCTGCAAACTAATTTCAATATGCTACGAAGTCGACTACAGGTGAATTTCAAGTCGTTTTAGAGTCTCCAGTAACTTTTTGAAAATTACTGGAGCCTCCAGTAAATTTCTGAAACTTGAAAATTTCACTAAATTTTATCAAATTGACTTGAGATGAAAAAGGGAAATTTACTCTGCATTTCAATTTTAGCACTCTCTGAAGACGACTTCAGGTGGGTTCAAGTCATTTTGGAGCCTCCAGCGGCTTTTTGAAAATTCCTGGAGTCTCCAGAAGATTTTTGAAACTTGAAATTTGAAAAAAATTACACTTCAATTTTTCAAATCTTGAAGTAACAAAAGCTTTCAACTTTGGTAAGTATTCATCATAAAGAAATTGAATTTTCAATGCGAATGCAAAATTAATTAATCAAGTCTTATCAGACTTTTGAGGACTTGAACCTTTCGAAAAAAAGTGACCGATGGGGAAGTGGCTCTGACGATCGAATCCAAAAAACTTAGAAGTGTAAATATTTGAAGTCTTTGGATTTGAACCACCTCGAATTGGTCAGAATAGGTATGCTGCACCTTATTTTCATTTTCATGTTTTTCCCTGTAGTGAATAGGAGGGGGAGGACGAGGAGTGGTGTGGTGGAGACTTTTGGTGGCCGTATCCTAAAAATATTTCGATATTCGTACTTGGTAACCAAAAAAGCAACTGAAGGCAGTGCCTTCAAATTAAATAACAATCGATAAATCACTTCACTTTTAATTATGTTTCTTGATGAATTTTGATCGAAATTGGAAGTCCTATGCCTTGTAAGAGTGTTGAACTCCATTTTGAAATAAGGTTACGAAGGATCTCCTTCGTATTTTTTAGCCTTTGAATATTTTGTATTCATTATGAAAAATTGAACTTTCACCTTGAAATGAGCTTTTCAAATTTTAATAACTGATTTTGAATCTTCTATAATTATTCATCTTCTCCGAAAATCGAAGGACAGACTTGCTCCAGTCTCGAGGTTAAGCCTTCAAAAGTCATTTTCCAATCCCTTACAGGGTGAGGAGTTTGCTAAAACCTACAATTGAAGGAGACTCTTCGTAAAAAAATTTTTAGTTCGAGTTGATTAGGAATGAGGGTAGAAATTTGATTCTCCGAGAATATACTGATAGACTTTGTTTCATTAAAATCTGGCTTGTAATCTAAAAGTTGAAAAGCAATTGAATTTTAGGAAAAAAGTTACCTGCGTTTTATCACGCAAAGTCACGTTTTTTAAACAGATCCAGGGAAAATGCGTGATTTAATTTTTTTAAATCTTCTTTTAAAAGTTGATTGTAGTAATTTTGAAAAGCGAATGAAATCTGTACCTGTTCCTATTTTTGAACATTTGCAACTTTATTTTTTCAAAATACTCAGCTCGCTTATTGTATTTTCTGTGTTGTTTTTTCCCCCAATGCATTTGTTATATTTTGCTGGAAAATTGATTACTGTGCCATAATAGTTTGAACCTTTAAATCCAGAAAATTTGTAAAATTTTGGCACCACCATAAACTTATGGAACTTGAAAGGGTACCAATAACTGGATCGTTTAAAAATTTAACGACTTGATCACCAGTCCATGTATCCCAATCAATTAGTGAACAATTTTCTTGTATACGAAACTGCTACGATTTCTAAGAAGTACAAGTTACGTAATTAATATTTTACCAAGCGATGTTAAAATATAAAATTTCAAACTTTTTGCTCGTAAAAATGAAGCAGACATGATGAATTAGCCTATAGCCGTGACGTTTGGTAAACATATGAAGCAATTATAACGAAATTTTTCCATATGAATTTTACCACTTTCTGAGTCCGTGCGTTTCACACGCGTTGTAATTGTTTTTTTTTTTCGAATTTTTCATTCTCAAGTTTTAAAAAAATTACCATCGGGCGAGTCTCGTAAGATGCGTTAAAAAAGCATAAAATGTGTAATTATTTTCGCATTTAACGCTCGACGATATTTGCTCATTGAGTATTGTGCATAAGTCGCACTTGGCTGTAGAGGGTTTACATATGTGTGTAGAAGAGGCCTCTGGCAAATTTCACCGTGTGGTTGTATGTCTACGTATAGCACATATTCTAACATGTGTGTAGGAAAATATAGGTTGAAGTTTTTAAAGAGCATTAATTTATTCGTTATTTGATGTACCAACGAGTACAAGGGCAATTAACTTCTTTTTTTTGATATCGAGCCTGCGTTAAGTGCTAAAATTAACGTCAACTTGAATTTTTCATTGTTAAAGTAAACAAAGTTATCTGCACGGTTTCAATGTGATTTTGAAATTCATCGAGCCGTTCGTAAGTTTGGTGCTTAGTGGTTTAATCGGTTCGTTGTTTAATTGTGTTCTCGGTGTCAAAGTTTTTTTTTTACATTTTGCGACTTTGAAAACGTGAAAATGATAATGTTAGAATTTTTTTCACTATTTATTTAATAATTTTTTTGTGCAATGTTTCGAGTTGTTTGTTAAAATGTGATTTTTGTTTTCGTTTGTTTACAGATGTGAGGGGGTTAAAGTACCGTCGAGTAAAGTTCGAGTGAGTTTTTTCGAATCGACAGAAAAAAAGTACGTGTTATCGGCGCCGGACAGTATTACCAATTCCGAAGATCTTGTAATTTATGAACAACTCGTTATGTCTAGTCCTTCGCAAATGAATAATACAACTGTACATAGTTACGGTAGACAAGAAAGGTGAGTCTGAATAATATTATTTATAACACCTTATCGATATTTTTTCGTAATTTGTCTATTTTTAAAGTCATTCGACTATTCAATTTTTCTTTTAAAGAGAGGATTAATTAAGTATTTCGGAAAATAGGTGAATAAAATTTTGTGATGATTTTTCAACATCTCTCGTTCAGTTTCGTCCCTTTTTGGAGGAGTTAGAAATGATATGTGGGCTCTTTGGTTTGTTCAAAATCCTAGTCCTAGCCTTTGTATAGCCTTTGAAAAAGGGTTTCAAACACAACTAAAGTGACGTAATATTCGACCATTTAGATGAAAACATTCATTTCATTCGATATGCAAAATTGCAAACCTACTTTTTATACTATCTACAAATCCTCTTTTAGCAGTACCACAAACTGACCTTTTGTGTATCAGATTTATATCGTCTCAAGTATTTCACAATATGGGGTTTGAAAATAGCCTTTTCTGTATCAACTTACAAAATATTCCATCTATTTCCTTGGAAAAATTTCATCACCTAAGAGCACCCAAATCTTATAACCAGTTTCTTAAGTTTAATTTTTTTCACAAAAGATCACTTCTTCGAATAATATTTAAGCGAAAAAAATGAAAGAAGATTGTAAAAGAAAAGCGGTAACGTAACAACGACCATTACGCCAACCAACCCCTCTTATATGCAAATCGCTCTCAAACGTTAGGGTATAGGGTACAATATCGACGTACAATTGTGCAGAATGCAGAATGTACTCGCCGTTGTGGCTGCAGTATCGAGAGAGGTCGACTCGTAAATGCATTTAAAGCGCCCCTTCTTTCGATATTTATCCTCGTAGTGAGCGTTTATTCCATGTGCCTTAGCAGTAAACTCGTACACGACATCAAAAAGAGGAGAATTGCATCGGCGGTGATAAAATACGAGATAGGGCTGTCATATAAATCGACCTATCTCTGATATAAATTTCATTCACTTGAACCACGTATCTCTTTGATGAATTTGCTTTGCATAAGTAATGTTAACAAAGTGGCGCCCTCATATCAGACGTGTTATGTGTGATGGAAAAAAAATTTGAAAATACGAGATACGAAGGTTCCTAATTTTGGGATCAGTTTTCTATGTTGTGTAGTTTATAGGTAATCTTTATTTTGGTATTCGTGGCACGTTTAGTTCAAAATGTACGAGCTCTCGTCGATACAATTGCAATCTTCATTCTTGTATTGTACATTCAACAGAACGATGACCGTAATGAACTGTCTGTAATTAGTATTTTTTTTTATCGCGGAACCCGTTATGAGCGGTTCGTCTGTATACATTGTGTATTTTGCTGATTTCATCATTTGAAATCTGCGACGCTGTTGGTACGACGACGGTGACGTGTATCGACGCTCAGGTCATCTTCTGTCGTAGTTTAAAATGGTATTTTTCTTAATGATGGCAGAAGCGACAGTAGGTCCAAAAAATGTAAAAAAAAATGAAATTTAGGGTGAATCTACGTGAAAATACGTTTTTGAAATATTTTTTAAGTGGTCAGTCTTCATTTTTAAAGCTGTTTTTATTCAAACTGCCAAAAAATGATAAATTTTTATCGTTTTCCTGCACCTTTTGACTATTTTGATAATTCGATTTTGAAAAATCCAGTGCTAGATTTGTGCTGAGGGTCTCGAAATGTCCCTACTATACACCTTTCACGATAATTTTGGCCAAATTTCCAGAATTCATTTTTTGTTATTTACTCGAATTGAATAGTCCTCAACATTCAAGGACGTTCATCTGCGTAACAGTTCATCCTACACTGAAAGAAATGATTTTCAAAACACTGTATTCAATCCCGAAATTGATGCAATGGTTACTGCACAGTACAGTAATTTTCAAATTACCTCATTTTGATGTAATGATTACATAGTTCAAATCAGAGAATGCATCAAATAATGGAATGAGTACATCGGCAGGATGGATTTATTGCATCACTTTTGAAAATTCAATTCTATGTTCTCATTACATTTCTTTGGAGACTCAGTCCTGCAGACATGGTATTCAGAACATCATTTGGTGGGTAATAGTTACATCGTATAGTAAGCAATGATTACATTCCTTAAACATGGCTGAGAACCATGTAGTGATTTACTGAATACAGTAAACGATGTACTGAGTACATCGTCAGTGGAAAACATTCCCAAACAGTGAAAAATTTATAAATACTTCGAGGGCCTGAATTAAACATTCTACTCGCGGCCATGTTGTTAAGTGCAGGCAGTTAGAACGAGAGGTCGCAGGTTCGAATCCCGGTTAGGTAGGAAAATTTTCGTAGGGATATTAGGTCTTGAAAAATTCGGTGCAGTGAAAAACATATAAATGTGCGGAGAGAAACTTGAAATTGATAAAAAAAAAAAAAAAAAAAATACCTAACCCCACTTTTTAAAATTTAAATACTGTTGAATAAAAACGATGGAATGGTTACTGCACTTCTGTGTAATAGTTACTTCTCTAAATGTGTACTGATTAATGCGTTTCATTCCTATACCAAAATTACCGCGTTTTAATGCACTGAGTGCATCGTTTTAATGTAACGATTACTGTTTATTTCTTTCAGTGTACGTACATGAAAAATAATAAAAAGTTTTTTTGTTGCAAATTTCATGTAGAGTATTTTTGTTCATGACCAGTGTCCTCGTAGAAGCCAAATTTTTGGAGAAAAGAGCGAAAAATCTGTTTTTGTAAAACTTACTCTCCCTGATTGCCCAAGGACGGAGTAAACGTTCTTCGAAAAATTGAACGAAAATAAACAGTTTCACAAAAAAATTGGAATTCGAGCTGATTTTTCTTTCAACACGTTTCAAGTTTTACCTCATTCGTAAAATTATGGTTTTTCATGTCTTCCTATATAGAAATGCAATCACGATCGACACCACGAATTAATGTATATACGAATTTCACTGAAGTGAAAAATTGGAAAAAAGACCTTTTCGCTCGGTCGTGCCAGCGCCATTGCATCGTGCTTTAAATTGAGTCTGCGGTGGATATTTTTACATGTACCTCCATATCTTTACTTTGCGGTAATATCTTGTCTATTAAAATTTGTTTACTTGAGCGTAATAATGTGTACAGTGTACACGTCGCAGTATTCGAATCTACCTACGCATATCAAACATAAATTTGAAAAAGCTCGTCGTCCGATAGAAAAATGGCGCTAGTTTTCAGCGGTGAAAAAATCGAGATGCTTTCCAAACTAAACGTACTGGTATGTAGGTATTCTTTTGGCATTATGTAATCAACTGAGCATAACTAACGTGTCGAGTGATTTTTTTCAAAGCAGGGACCATCGTCCTGGCGTCATTTTCGTCGAGTTCGCGTGTTACCGATTCAATTATTATAATTATATTTTTTTCACTTTTCGAGAACGCGTGTCGATTCGCATTTCTCTCGCCATATAGCCAAACGAGGAAGGAAAAAAGCACTATTGACGCCGATTTGGTACCTTACACCTCAATAATTTTCATCTCGTTACCGCAATTTATAAAAAAAATTGTCAAAGTGAGGGAGAAGGTGAAACTATAGCGAGAATTATTTGCTGTTAAAGCATGGAACTGATGTACGAGTAAACGATTCGTAATTTCTTCCTCGAGTGCACGTACAGCACTTAAATTTGTCAGTTATGAAAATTTTCGTTTTTTCAAACTGATAAGAAATTTTTCCATCGCATTGGCGTATATTTACTTAACGCGAATATGGTATTAACACTTTCATTAAATACTTATAAAACAAGCCACAGGCATGAGATAATATCGTCGAAAACACATCTTATGTTTTCTGTTATAAATTGAAGTTCTGTGAAAAACAAAAAAAGAAGAAAAATCGCGTTATTATTATTAAGCTTAACAATTTATCAACTGTTTGTTTTGTGTGTTTTTTTTTTGCCTCTGTGTACGCAGTTCTTTCGCAGAAGTGGAGAGTTGAATAATAGGCTTAAAGTTACCAACGTTTATAGAAGAATAGAACATTTAAAATTAACTCAAATCTCATGTCTTTTTGTTTGTCCTTACTTTGTGCTATCATATTTACCAGGTTTTATTTACCATTGTACGCCTACAGACAGGGTGATGCGAAAAGAACGTATGAAGTGTTTTTTCAAGCTTCTAAAAAATTCAGAAGTATATTTTGATTTTTTTTTTAATCTTAAAATGGTAGAATTACGAGGTAAAAATTGAGCTCAAATCCACAGAATATTCAACAGGTGGTAAAAGTAGTGAACAGTAATTTTAAAAATGAATGGCGAACAAAATAGTGAATTCAATCAAATTTTAGTAAATTTTCAAGGAGGAAAAATGTTGAAAAAATCCAACTATTGTGATCAGTATTTGTCTCCAATTTTTCGGTGACTTTGGGCGTAGATTTCTCTCAAGTGATATTTTTCCACTATGATTATTTATTGAATTTTCAATTTCGTTCTTGTGGAGCTGATCGAATACTCGTAAAAAATATTTTTTGAAAACTTTTTTCATTCAATGCTGGCAAATGATTTTGTCACGTTTTAAAAATAATCTATTCGTTTTTACATACGCATTTTTTCCAATAATAGAACGATTGAAGTTTGAATTTTCATTTTTACGATGCTTAGTATACCGACATCGAGCCATTGTGATACAGAATAATTGATTTACTGCCATAATTACAACGATCGATCAAGATAGAAAACCATTTCACGTGTAAAGAAACATACTACGACTTTCATTCACAGACTTAATAGCGAACGATTCAAAATGTTTGTATATAGCTTTTGAAATTCTTGTTATACCGCCAAAATATCGTGGTGTTTGAATTTCTGGAATTTTTTCGATTCTGATCGCTGACTGGCGGTCATTACCTACGTACTAGTATACTGCATATTTAGGAACGTGTTTGTGTAAATGCGAATTTATGACGCACACAATCATTTACCCGAAACCAGAGGTAATTAGGGAGCGTTAGTTTGAAATAAAATTGGTAGAGTTCATCGTTCTTGGTTTGAAAATTTTTTTGCATTTTTCATCGACGAAATACAAAAACGTCTACACTAAAGTGTTGATAGATTGCTTCAAATAAGTGTTCGAATTAATTTTTTGTTCTGTTGGAGTAATACGTGCGAGTACATAAGTACAAAACATGACGTATTAAAAGTTTATAAATTGACATTCTGGTGTCCTAATGGCCTACGCAAGATTACTACTGTAGGCCAATTTGTAACCTCGCTCTTGACATTGTTTTCTCTAGCAAACGTTACAAAAACATGTCGAGATATTGGTCCAAATTATGTGTACCTTCCTTTCCTACGTCATTTACTGTTACTCATTCATCCTGCTTGTTCTTATTGTACAGATTGAAAAATTACTGCAGTTTTCATTTCGGTTCGGTAAACCTATTTTAATTAACTGGAAACGCGATTAATTTTTCATCTTTCGTGATACGAGATCGTAATAATGTCTGCATCACGCGTCGTTGATTTTATTGTATGTACTTTAGACGTGTATTATTGTAGGTATATAAAAGTGCGTATGGTGGACGCGTGTATCACGTGTTATTTTCTGGTGTGAAGATGAAAATAGTCTGTGATTGGATTGGCAATATGATAGGAACATACCTACCTACTTCTTTTTGTATGGAATTTTGGAATAATCGTAGAGTTCGTCAAACTTTCATTGTAATACGAGTAGTGTAGTTATTTGATTTGTCATCTGAGTTTTGGCAAATAAATGAACATAGTTGTATCTTTTCATAGAATACGTCAATCGTTCGAATATACGAACTATATGATTCGTCACAGATGGAGTATTCCTGGAACCGAAATTACATTTTATTTATGGCTTATGGCACTTTTGTGTATAAATATCAACCGTATGTGAATTATTATGCCTTATATTTTTTGTGAGTAAGTGATGAAATACAGTTCTATACTCAAAACTTGATTCGAAGAACATCCCACAAATTATAAGGAATTGATTACAATCATATGCAGCCTATCACGAGTATTTTTGTAGCAGCCGAAGAGAGCCATATTGCTATGCTGTAAAAAAGAAAAAAAATAATATATTAGAGTGTACTGTTTATCGTTTGCTGTATACAAATGCATCCCAACCGACGTATCTATACCGCTATTTCCTACGTATAATATGTATAATATTTTATCGGCGTTAATGTATTTGTGAATGAAAAAAAATACTGTATAATCGATTATTCTATATTTAAAATAGCCCCGAGAGTTGGCGTTACAGTAAATGGAATTATTGATGGTGTACCAGCGCTTAGTCGTCAGTTTTTACCCCTTGTGTCCGCCAGTCCTGTCGTGTCAGCGTCAGTCAGTTGATATTAGGTTTAGGCCACGTTGTGTGGATATGGTACAAATTTTTCCTCACCCTTGCGAATGAATTTCTATTTTTTTTTTTCAACTAGATGATTTCAGCCTTGAGCCTGATTTTGTGAAATGATTTATTATAGTTTTTTTCTTCTCGAATTTGAAATAATTAGTTGGCGAAAATGGACAACTCGAGGTGAAAATTTTTTTACTGTGTTAATACGAATGAGCAGTGGAGAAATGTGATTCATTTATGTAGAAGGCCTGTAGTTATTTCGTTTACAATTACGTTCAATTCTCGTGAAATATCGAAACTTTCGTGCAAAAATTTTCAAAATCTGTTTCTACCAGTTCGAATCTAAAATTTTTTCAAAGTGACGCTTTTTTTGGAAAAAGGGGAAAAAGGATTGAAAAATTTTCGTTTTCAATCGCGTTTACATAGCAAGTTGAAACTCATTTTGTCCCACATTTTCAACCTCCAGAAATTGATTAAAAATCTTTTCAGATGTTTTGGAGCCTTTTGCTGAATTTATGAAGAAAAAAAAATCATAACAATGTAAATAAAGATTTGAACCGGCTGAAACCATTTTTGAAAAATTGTGTTCAAGTTGATTGAAACGCCCATAAAAACGTCAATGCATGCAATTTTATTTTGGCCCTTTTTGGTGGCAAATTTTTCAAAACTGGAAAATTCAGAAATCTACTGGAGGCTCCACGATGACTCGAAACCCTTACCAAATGACTAAAGAGATCAAAAATGGAATATGAACTGAATTTCAGATTTTAAAATTGACGCATTCATCGACGAGCAAATTTTTATTTTTTCGAAAAAATTGTTGAAAAAAATTTTGGGTTTTAACCGTCAAAAATGGATTTTGAAAATGTTTGCATAAATTGATCAAAAGGATCACAAAGCAGTATACTACCTATTTGTGTTCATACAGGCAGCAAGTTATCTAACGGTTTTGCTAATCCTGCAAGTCCCGTTTTTCTTCTGCTTAAAAATTTTTTCTGGTCAAACTTTGAATTTTCTAATTTATGTTCCCTCTTTGTAGAATTTTGCGGAAAAAAGTAATTGCAAAGTTCCTAATTTTCCAATATTTTAGAACTTGCCAGTTGATGCTAGGAAGAAAAAAAATAATGCTCGTACTCCTACCGGTGCGAAGAGGGGGGAGGGGGTACCATTGTTGGAAAATTTTTGGTCTAGAGCATCGAAATAAGTTTTTTTATTATTTATCTAAAAAAATGCAATTCTGTTTTTTCAAAAAATGACTTAAACAGATGAAAAAAATTTCACAAAATTTTTAGTCATTTTCCACATTGCTAAAATGGGATTTTTAAAAAACAAATGCGTTGGAAAAGTTCGAAAATTTAGAAAATGAAACATTGAACTGATAAGACGAATTTTTGGCACCCTCTCGCCGTACCCCCTCCCCCTTCGGAAAAGTCTTGAACTATCCTGTTAAGGAAAACAAGCGAAAAATTTGCGCGTAAAATTTTAACCGACCTATGGCCCTAAAATGAAAATCCAAAAACTTGTTAGAGGCTCAATGAATGAGTCAAACCCATCACCATTCGATTGGGAAGGTTGAAAATAAAGTACAAATAAGTCTAAGCAAATTTCCGCACTTTGCTTCAATTTGATGAAATTTCAATTTTTTCGTAGCCATACAGAATCGGACAGAGATTTTTCAAAAATTCAATAAAAAATCTAGAATAATGCATTTCAGCTCCTGAAAATTAGCTTGATTGTAAAATTCAACCTTTAAATTGGCAGATCGCTGCTTTGAGCCGTTCTAACACATCCGTGGATTTTTGGATTTTCTAGCCAATCCAAATAACACTTTTTAATTTCTTAGAGCACAAATTTTCAAGCACATTTTTTTTAGTCAAATTTCCAAGCGTTTACATACCTACATTTTGAAAAATGGAAAATTCCAAAATCTATTGGAGGCGACAGAATGGCTTAAAACCATCACTAATAGATTCGAAAGGTCATAATAGGGCATGAAACTGAATCGTTTACCACCCAAAAAAGGATTTTAAAAATTTGTGCATGTATTGATCGATGGGTTGCAAAGACTATACCATTCAGATGTAAAAATTTAGTTTGATTTTTTTCATGGCAATCTTTCCCAAATTTCAGCAATTTTCCTCAGTTTGATGAAATTTTGATTTTTTTTAAAATTAGAAAATAAGCGAAATTTTATTTTTCAAAAATTAGTCGAAAAAATTGAGAAATAGAAACTCAGCAACTGTTTGATTGTAAAGTTCTCTCTTCAAATTTATTGGTTACTGATTTCAGCCGTTCTCTGAGGCTTCCATAGGATTTTTGGATTTTCAAGTTTTCAAAAAAGCCCCCGAAATGGGCTCTAAACGAATACTAGGTATTTGATTCATTGAAGGTCACATTTTCAAAATATGTACATCTATCATACTTCTTTTTTTAAAAAAAAAATAATATACAATCCAAAAATCTGCTAAGAGTTTCAAAATGACCTAAAATTGCATCTCTCGACTCAAAATATTGTTAAAAATTTCGACTTTCTGCTTCAATTTGATAATTTCAATACGACATGGTCAAATTAGAAATTTCATAAATTCCCTAAAAATCAAATAAAGGTATTCAGCTTTTAAATTATTCATGTACGCGACGATTGTATGTAAAATGGAGCTACATCGGTATGTTCATAACTCCATACTAGATGCTCGGTGCATAGTTCATACGAAGACCGAAGTGCTATAAATCAAATTGAAAAATTTCTCGTGCAAATTAACGTTGACCTGTAAGAGACAAGGTACAAATACAATAAAAATGTATGCAGTGGAGGCGGCCCTAATTTCAACGTTGTCGACGATATGGCGAATATTTCGCGAGCAGTTCGCCATAAAGATTTTGTAAAGTGCATGCTGCAAACTGTAGTCTACGTACTGTACAGTGTACATGTATCTTAATAATAATAACGGAGCTACGTCTTGAACCGAAAGATGACGTTGTACTTATAAAGTTGGGAAATTTTTTATATATTTTTTCTCGTCTTTACGAATGCATAACGCGAACTGAAAATAAAAACTACGGTATGAAATTCTGTATACGTGATGTACCGTCTGAATGCTTCGTCATATAAAACACAGGCGTATAATATGTATACAAACACAACCCATGCAGATACTTACATATGTAGGTACTTTTTTCGTACATGTCGAGATGGTAATCGCATTCTGGCGGCAAAAATACCAGATCGGTGTAATCTGTGGCCTAAACGTAATCATCGGAAGCGTACCTACTATTATTTGAAGGAGAGATTTAACCCGATGCTATAGCCAAATAACCGGAGTTTTAACCGTAAGACCCATGTCGATGCCATACCGATGCTGTATTACGAGTATTATATGATAGTGTTGTAAGGTTTTATGTACTGGTAGTCGTACATAACAATCAACCGTGGCAAATGGATTACCTAGTCGTTGTATATTATAGTAGATGGAGTAATGAAAAAATAAATCACTTCGAGCTCGAGGCTGCGTGTATTTTGAGAAAGTGCCTATTTAAATGGAAAAATAACATCGCGAAAAGATTTTCCGACAGTCTAGTGTGGTTTTCTTAAGGTGTATTTATATGGAATTTAGGTCTTGCAGGATACCACTACGATGTGTACCGCTTACCGCACCTAACCTAACCAGATGACGCGTGTTAGATTCACGTATTTTAATAAGCCAACGCCCTATATTGTAACCTGTGTTCATTTTCCGTAAAAGCTGCGAGAGAAAAATCAAAAGTATAGAAATTTTCATCAAAAAATCATATCTTTAAATTTTTATCAATTTTTTCAATTTTGAGAACCATCTATTGGAAAACAAGTTAAAATCCATATTAATGCTGAATCCAACAGTTTGGTAAAAATCAATTCATTGTCTCGTTTTCGACGTACCGAAGGTGGCATAAAATTTTAATATTTTACAGCGCCCACAATATCGATAAAATTGCAATAAAAATTCCCGCCATTTCTATCTTAAATAATATGGAAATATTAGAAAGGTCGTCGAGCAGTTTTTAAAACAATAAATCACTCGAATCGTGTTTATGATTATCTGTTACAAAGAGCGCCACAAACCAGCCAACCCTCCCCCCTCCTCTGATCCTTACGCACATAAAAACGAAAGAAAAAATAAGCATAACGTAATTAGGTACCAAAAAAATTTTCAACTCTAAACGAGAACATTACGTGACCCCCATAACCCACGCGGTGGCGACGGCGATATTTTCGTACATTGTACACAATACACATGCACTGATTTCCACGAATGATTAGAAACTGAGCGTCAAAGGAAAGTCTAATTTAGTGGGTGAGCGAAGCGACGTATTCAGGGTGAAGGGAAGCTCGTTTCAGAATGAAAATTTCCACCATTAACGACATGTGTACGAATATAAATGCATACGTACGTACGAAGTACATGCCACGTACGTACACAATTCTCATAGTGTGACATGGTGGCTATATTCCAAAAAGGCCAATGTCGATATGTTTCCCAAACCCAAAACTGTAAAGAGGTGAGGGGGTTTCAAGGCAGGAGCAGGGACAAGAGGGAAAAAATTAGACGTATGGATTATGCACGTACTACTCTTTCATCCACATTTTATTCGTATATTTATACTCGTATATTAAAGAAATTGCGACGATGACGTGAAATACGTGTAAGTTTATAACCGAACGATTATACGACGATGACGGCGTCGAACCCGCGACGACGTCGTAGTCGTCGGACTTGAAGAAATAGACGAACTAGCGAGTCAAAGGCGCTGTGCGGGCCGCAGCAGACGGGAGCCCTAGCTAGAGGAGAGCTTTCGAATGGCACATTTCAATTATATCAACGGTTGTAAAAGTTTCATTGTAGCGTTATGGTTGTATAACGCGTTTTCATTCAAGGATAACAAAGTTTTAATCGTTTTGTTTACCGATATAACGTGCTGGCCGAGGTGTGCACCGCGCACAGACGATGTTCGGTGCAGTACGATAATTTACACAAGTCGATAGGATGCTCGCTTCGTTCGTGTTGTCGAAAAATTAATTTTTTTCGTGCTATTTTTAAGTCAACGATGTACTCGTTGTAAAGGAAAAGTACAAGAAATTGAGGATCGACGAAGATAATTTTGGCACAGATAGAGGAGAGAGAAGTTTGATGTTCACCTAATTTATTCATTAAACAGAAAATTCTAAAAACTCAATTTTAATTGTGTTTTGAATTACCAACTCGCGTTCAACTTTTGCTTAAAGTTATTCGAAGTGTTTAAATTTTTTTTACTAGATACATTAGGGTGGATCGTAAAAAAAAAATGTCGGAGGATTTTGATCAAATCAAGTGGAAACCATCATTTGAGTTGAAAGTCGCTCGAAAAAATTTCAGCTCCGAAAGTTCCCCTTGATGGGTATTTACATGGGTCCTCAAAGGGGAGACATTTTTGAAAAAATTGTGGCTTTTTCGTTCTAGCTCCTAACCAACCTGTTTTGAGAAAAATGATCTACTTTCAAAAGATGTACATACATATATGGTATTTGAGATTTTGCTTTGAAAATCAAAGAGCATTTTTAAGGTTTTAACTGAGCAATTATTAAAAATTTTCAAATAAGTCAGAAGTAATGATTTTGCCTCCTCGTCCTGTTTTTTTGAGAGAATAAGAAAACAGGATTGAAAATGGGTAAGGAAATGAAGAAAAACAGAAAAAACACATCATTTGAAGGTGAAAAAAATTCGGCAAACTTCACAAAAAAATGGGAATAAAAATCTCAAATTGAAAAATTGAAGTTGATGATTAAAAATTTGATTTTTTTTAGTTTGTTTAGTTCAACTTATTCGAAGGTTACTTTTCTGAACATTCAATCCAGAAAAAAGTGTGTAAAAAATTGAAAATATTTTTAGCCTTCAACTTGTTCATTTCTTACTATTTTGATTTTTTTATAATGATGAAAGTAGTGTGACTGTGATTTGAAAAATTGAGGTTCATTTCAGCACCCTCCTATGATTTTTCTTTCGTTCTAATCCTTAATCCAAAACATGTATACTTAACCATTTTTAATTCAAAAAATCGCATTTTGTAACATTATGTGTAGGTATGTCTAGTTTTCCCTTCTGAGTCGTAGAATGATTTTTTTAAATGCTGAGTAGATTCTTTCTAACAATGTCGTAATTTTTCGCAGAGAGAAAAGAGGAGCCTGTTTACAGTATTCAACCTTTAGAATCTTCATTCAAAACTTCATTTTTTGTGTTTTATTCGAATTGACATTTTCAATAAATTTTAATTTATTTGTGAACATAACCGCCTGCATTTACTGTAGAAATATCAAAAATCAAGAAACTTGATCAAAATTTTAAAATTTCTACTTGAAGAGAGATTTTAATGGAGTAGTTTTACTCCTCAATGTTTAATGAATTTTATTGAGACAATTTCTGAAGTTGATGGGTAAAAATGAAAAATTTAAAAGTACCCAGTGTTTCTTGATTTGTTTGTCAAAACTGAAAATTAAGAAAATAGTAATTTTTCAGGTAGAAAAACAGAACAATCTTATTCAATTCAATTTTTTTTTTGTCTTGATTTGCTATTATAACTCAGTGACGAATTTAATGCAGGGTATAGAGAAGAGGAAGATTATTGTATCTTTATTTGGAGAATCAACAGTTCTCTCTCTTTTTTCTTGTTTATTTTGTTTTTGTTTTTGGATTCTTATTTTTTAAGCCCGACTTGAGTAGACAAAACCTGCGTAATGATAAATTAAGTTTTGAATTAATTCATTAAAGTCAACTAATCCACATTGTAATTTTTGTTTTGTTTCAGGTGAGTTCAAATTTTCGTTCAAAGAGTAATAAGTATAATAATATGCATCCACGTACTTATACGAATAAGTAGGGTAAGTTGTTTTATGCTTTTGGAATTGAGCTAATTGATGCAGGTTGTTTGAACTGAAAGTACCTAGCAGATAATGAAACTACCGATAGTTATGGAAACATAATCATTTATTCAAAATTCAGTTTAAAAAAATAGCAGAAAATAGAAAAATATCTTGGATTACTACTGAAAAAGAATTGAAAAAAAAAATTTATTTTTTTAAAAAAGTTGCAACTTTTCGATAGGATTTTTGGTAACTTTGCAGTCTAAATGGTGTTGTTTGTTAGAATGATTAAAATTTATACGCATTCCAAAGTTTTTCTGGAATTTGTGTCTCGACTTCAATATTGGTGGAGTGGGGGGGGGTCCAGAAATGTGCATAATTGAATTCGAGTCATTTTGTATTTCTTTTCAAATTACCAATAATAGTGGTTTGGCCATTCTGATGTTGGAATTCAAAAATATAGACAAATTGAATCTGGTGTAATGAACTTTTGGGAAAAGTCAGAGCTCCAAAACTATAAACCAAATCCCACGTGTATTTTTTTGTCGCATGTGATGGTTTGCATTGCAAATTTACTTGGACTGAATACCAACTGCCATTTTGTAGTTCAGAATGTGACTGATAACGGAGGAAAAATTCCTTCTGCGAACTCCTCTTCTCTCATCATCAAAAGTGCCACGTGAACTTGAAAATTCTTCTACTTCGTTTTAATGTATTTGAAATCAAATTTCGTTCAAATTTGAAAATCGAATATTGGATTTTGTTGAGGATGATTCTGTGCACCTTTTGCCTGTCTTCAAAGTTGAAGGAGTAAAATTATCTTACCAGCTTTCTTTTCAAAGACGAAAACAGAATTTCAAAACTTCAATAGCTTTTCGACATTTCAAAGAATGAAAAAAATGGTGGAACGTCTTTTGTTGAAAACTTATTTTCCTGTCAGATCTATTAATTATTTTTACGATAGTTACAAAATTTCTTTTTTAATAAAAAATATTTGGCGAAAAAAATTCGAAAAAATTGAAGAATTGATTATCTAATGGATGTTTTCTGATTCCGAGTAAAAAATATTCCCAATAAGTATATTTTTCACATCTTCAAAATTTGAGGAACTATTACAATTCGGAATTTTTGTCTTCATTGACTCGTTTATGACCAATGACCATAATTGAATTCGATTCGACGTGTTCAAATAAACTACGTGGTATTGAACAATGATAAATGTTTAGGAGGGACCCCGAAAAAAAAAACATCGTAGGCTGTGAAAAAATATAGGTCGGTACCGGAACGTTAAATTGCACCAATTAAATTCTGGAAACGAACGTTTATTACTCGTTAAATTAAGTACACGTACGATTGCACACACACGTAATTTAAATCAGTTAAATACGTACCGATTATTGGGTTCTTGGTGTTTCCTGCGCATATACCGGTCGAATTAATTAGCGATTTTTTCGTGTACACATATTCGTCATCTCGTCTCATGAAGTACCTACTTATTACATCGTACGAGTAAAATCGAGTGAACTTGATATTCGAATAATCGAGTTTGTGTAACCGAATAAGAGTGTGGTGTACAGGAAAGTGAAGCAGAAGAGCCATGGAACGAGTACTGCGGTATATGTATGTACGTACAATTGAAAGATGCCAACGGTTTGATAATAATATGTGCTGGTTTTCTTCTTTGAAGTACATACGTACAAGTCAGCAATGATGGCGATGAAGGGGAATGTCAAGTGGTTCAACTTGTTGCCGAATCTGATGACTCGAATTTAGTCAGGCAGGATATATAGAAGCAGGGAACTTGAAAGGTCGTTGTGATACTTTTTCCTGCTAGGCTGCTACTGGTTGATGTTCGTGTTTTCGTATACATTTCGTGCATCGGTATTGTTTTACCCTTCGTGTGTGTGTTGCTGGTGATGGTTTACTGGCTAGGAAATTACGCGGTGGTTCGAAATATAAATAGAAATGTATCGGATGGTTTTATGTACTCGTACATGTTGTACCTACTCGTAGATGTACCTAACTACCTAACCTACTGCTGTATAACGAGATGAATTATTATGTCAATCGTCTGTAACATGTAGAACATGGAAAGTACAAGTTGCAAACGAATGAGAGAAAGAAGAGAAAAAAATGACGGAAAAAAGTCGATGGTCGTAGATAAACTATAGAAAAGCATGGTTAAAAGAGAGAATAACACGAGGCTGGTGTAAGAGAAAGGGCACGGACGTTACGCGAAATTAAACTTATTCGATGCTCATTTAAAAATAGTGAATCAGCTGCTACGTTAACCTTAATTACATATTTTTCTATACGCCCAAAAAAACCTATTCCGGTCACCTGTGATGGCACACAACAACGTGCCCAACACTAAATGCAATTGTAAGCACGGGAAATACACAGCCCGTCGACAAATTATCTTTCTTTTTTTTTCCACCACACGTACAATATAACTCGAGATGATTCGTGTAGTATAGAGACAAGAAGAGATGGGGAAGTAATTATGATTCGAACGAATCATTCGGTTGGGTTTTCTCGAAGAAAAATGTGTTTATTTGCAACCATACGTTATTTTTTTGCGGTTTACTATTCGAGAGTTAGTGTCTGGCGTTTAGACCAACCTCGAAATGATAGTAAAAGTTGATCGTGTTGATTAGGTCTATTTTGAGAGGTATTTTTACGACGACGATGACGATGATGCCAGATGCCAATATAACAATAGCGCAATAAGGTATGTGCGAAGATGAGAAAGATGATAATGATGCTAAGCCGAGCAGCTTCGCAGATTAATGATACGCCCGCGAACAGCGTCGAGTGGACCGAAAACTCGCAAGTTTAAGGATGTTTATAAAATTTTTCGATGATTTATTACCATGGCGTATACGTAGTTGTCTGAGCGACTTGAAATGTAAACGATGTCGAGGTTTTGAAAGGGGTCTGCGAAAACTTTGTGTATGCTTTTTAGATGAAAGTTGTGCGTAGGAAAAAAACACATGTAGGGGGTTCGGATTTTATTTCGACCTCGAACGCAGATATACTGAACGAAGAAGCAGATTTATAGACGTCATTGGAGTTTATGGATCGGTTTTGGAATTGGTATCGATGTATTTTACATTGACGATGTGGAAATTGACTAATGAATTGTGAAATAATGTGTAAGGATCTACTTAACGTCGCAAATGTGGTAAAAATAGAATCGAATCAGAGTTCGAGATTTAAAAGAACAGTACCATTTTATAGTTTACAGTGATCCCAAGTGTAGATTTTTTGTATGTGAAGATGATAGAGCATTTTTATCTTATAAAAAAATATTTTAAAATGTCCAAAAAATTGAAGAGTTGTACTAAAACGGAGGTAACCAAAATTTTAGGATTTTGGCGACTTTCTGATAATTTAATAAATTCAAAAAAGCTTCTTTAAGGACAATTTCGAATTTTGTGACTTTCTTGAAGTATAAATTTTTGACCAAAGTGAATCAATGTGAATAATTTCTTTTATTCAACTCCCATACGTCAACAGCTCTATTTTTGAGACATTCTGGAGCCTCCAGCAATTTTTAAATTTTCTCCAGAAATTTTAAAGTGTTCTGAAGGAGCCTAAAATAGTTATTGGCACCTATAACCGGTGATTTCCACTTGCGCTTTTCCTTCAATTTTTTTTGACCAGATGCGCTTTTCCAAGCCTGCTTCTTTAAATACCACTTGCGCTTCTTAAAAACCAATTTCAGGGGTTCTCAAAGTTTGGAAATTTTGCTAGTACGAGTATGTTTGTGCAAAGTCGTTCTTTTATGGCGTTGATATTGGATTACTGTGCGGAAGGTACGCAGATCAATTGAGACCTCCTGCAGAAAATTTTTTCAATTTTTTTTTTAATTTCTATTTTTTCAGAGTTGATTTTTTGCAAAAAATATAATTTAATTTGTGTTTTTTTTTGTTTTTGAAAATGAATAATGAATTTTTATGCAAAATTTACGAAACCATAGCGGTCTTCCCTTGGTGAGTCCAGATGAAGGATTACCATTACCGTGTATGTAGACAGAAAAAAAATGCGCCCCTTGGTGAGTTCAGACGGAGGATTACCATTACTGTGTATGTAGACAGTACCTACGAGAGTATATTTTAAAAAAATGCTCCCATTGGTGAGTTCAGACGAAGGATTACCATTACCGTGTATGTAGACAGTACCTACGAGAGTACATTTAAAAAAATGCTCCCCTTGGTGAGATCAGACGGATTAGGTATGTTAGGTACGTAATAAAAATAATTCGTTCGTTCGTTCATCAGTTTGTATCTTTCAATTCTTTCAATTTTGGGAACACATTCGGAATTTTAAACAACCGAAAAGCGCAAGTGGGTAAAAATTAATGCTTCTACTGAAAAGCGCAACTGACCAAAAAAAAATCGAAAAAATAGGGGGAAAAGCGCAACTGGTATAGAGCCCCTATAACTTCGATGATGCTTATTGGTCACCCTGTTGATTGCTTCACATATCTAAACGTGTGGAAATTCCAGAAAAAATTGAAAAAAACGATTTTTCAAACAACCCCAATTCGACCTGTTTGGAGCCTCCAGCGAGTTTTTCGAAAAAATCGCACTGAACAGCTCTTTTTAATTTTCAAAAATTTGCTAAAAATCCAAAAATGAACCTTGGTTTTTGAAAGTTGGGTCACTGGAGTTTTAGGGCATACTCTTTCAGTCTAGCTTGGTTTCGTTCAAATCGAAGAATGCGAGTCCAAAAAATTACCTTCATACCTTTTACCTTCATTATGTTGTTTGGAAGTGTTTTTCGATGAAAAAATTGAATAGCACATCGAAAAAAGTCTTTGAATAAACAAACACTTCGCCTCCCCTCCTTGAAATACAAAAAATTTCTGAAAAATATACTTACCTTACTCGGTGGGGAAAAAATGAAAAATGAATCGCTTTCTCTAAAAGGAAAATCTTGTCCCATTCTTCAATATGTTTTGAGTCTCTCCTCGCTAATTCTTTTGAGCTGCATTTTAATTCGTTTCAAAATACGATAGCGCTTATTTTTACATCGCTAGGACGGTAATTTAATGCTACAAATTGCCGCTAATCATATTACCTTCGCATCGATGTGCTCGTCGTAATTATTATACCATCGATAGGTATATTATACTGAATAAATAAGCCGGAAAAAAATCAGCGCACGAGCTAGGTATTAATTATCAAACAAAATACGAGTTTTTAATCAGTTTAAAAGCTCGAAACGCTATGTGTAAAAAACGTCGTGATTGTCGAGCTTTTTTACGACAGGGGAAAACAGAACATGGTTGTATGCACGAAGGTATACGTATAGACGTAAACCTGTACTCTACTCCTCATCACCTCACATAACGTAATATTATCGACAAAACTATCCGCGGTGGTACATTTTTTAATGGGCAATTGGTTCACGAACACGAAAAAGGACACCCTAGGGTGGTTTATTTCGCAAGTTTTACTCGCACGTAATTCACATGTAGCAGTACCTTCACAAAGTGTCCTTTTTCTTTGTAAAATTCGGACACTACGTGACGTTTTATGTACGATATAGGTAGTTGTGGTGTGGTCAAGTTTTAGGTTTTAGGTATGTGGAGAAAGGATTGTGTTGCTGGTTCTCACTTCTCCCCCGTAGCTGAAAGAGGGTAAAAGGGGCTTTGAGGTGGTGCTGGTGTTGTTGGTGGTGGATTTCTTGACATCTGTGGTCGTCTTGCCGACAGAGATAAACGTATTATCACCCTTTTTCCGTTGTTTTCGTCGTTAGGGTACATGAGGTGGCGGTGAGGTGGATGTGGCTGGACAGAGATACGACCAATATAGGCTATACATTAATAGAACGGATTAGCATATTAGAGGGATGATTATTTTTCCACTATGGTATTATTTTGGACCAGAAACTTAGTATAGTGCTGATACATACAAAGACAAACACCCTGAATTTGTTTGCCAAGATTGTGAGATGATAATGATACGATGAAACGTGCTTTTCACGAATCTACGCCCAACGGTCGAAAAGTGTGTATTGTCGATTGAGACGAAAACCTGAATGTGGACTACTCAAAGAAGCAATTTATTCCTTCAATATTGAGTTTTCCTGAGACGTGTTCGATTTAATTTGGAATTTCAAGAGGCTGAATTTATAGCATTTTTTAATATCATTTTTGGAAGAGCTTTTTGTACTATGTACTTAAACAACCATCTCTAAAATTGAAAGGGCGTTTAGCATTAAAATTTCAATAACCATTTCAAATTCTCCAATTTTTGATAACTTGATCCGTCGTCGTCCTTTTCTTCAGTTTTTTGTGTTTGAATTTGAAGAGCATTGAGACATTTTCAAAAATGTTGGGAAAAAAATTATGTTTTTATGTCGATTCAAGAACCAAAATCATTTCGTGAGGTTAGAGGGGGGGGGGGTTGAATTCTCCAAAATTTTGTAAATCAGTTTTGCTTTTATTTTTGAACATTTTCAATTAGTACCTATCAAATCAATTCCTATTTGACTTTTTTAGTCTCTAGGTAACTGAATAGGGGGTTGTGTGCTCCAAAATTGTTGAAAATTATCCCAATTCAAAAATCGTTGATTTATGAACAGAAATAAATACTCTAGTTCGATGCAATGAAGTGCAAATTTTTCAATTTTTCTGGGACATTTCAACATTCTCCTTTCCCCTGCAACTCATTGTCCGTCCCACATACCCTTACTGTCTCCAGATCATCTATTTGAATTTTTTACTCAGAAAAATTATCGTATTAAGCGAATTTCCACTGTTTTTAAAATTTCTTCTGCGTATAAATCCCTTTGGATGGGCCTCATGAGGTCTGTAAATTATTCTCTGATGGTTAGCCTTTCATTTATTTTTCAGTTTTGGGGTCAAAGAAATCAGTGTGATGCCGAAATGACCAAAAATTATAGGACTCGTACCAGTTTATTTTTTTAAAATTTTCAAAAATTCAATTTTTCCAGATCTCTGCGCTACTTTTTGAAGAAAACAGGAAAAAAGGTTGAAAATGTCAACAGTTGATAATCTGTGAAAGTACATGTCGTTGCTCTATTAGGAAAAGGTCGTAACTACATGAAAGTTGATTTCTCAGAAAACGCATTTTAATTTTTAAAGAGCATTCTATCAAGTACACTTGATAGTTTTAGATGAGGTAAGAGAACATTTGGTTATTGCAATCATTTTCCTGCTAATTTTCAAAATAAACATCCTGGTAGCACTGATTTTTCATTTTTTTATTTGAGGAACTCTGAACTGAAAAAAGTAAAATTCAACAAAGGAACTTTCACCTTAAGTCAAGCTTTTTTCATCAAAAGCCCATAAGAAATACACAGGAACGATATCCTTAAGGTGATGAGGTTGATTTTCTGCAATTTGTCAGTGAAATGACGTGAAATTATTTGTTTATAATGACTTTTCTTACCAACAAATTACAAAAATTGAAAGAAATAGGTTCAATCTGAGAAAAAATATCATTTAGAACCTTTTCATTGTAACGGTTTTGAAAACGTGTGTTTAAAACTATTTGTTTTCGGCTATTACGAGAACAAAAAACATCGAAATTCAATTTCAAGTTTTGCATCATGTAGAGGACAAAATTCTCTTTCCAATGATACCACTATCTCATTTTTTATAAAAATTGTAGTTACGACCTTTTCCTAATAAAGCAACGATGTACTCTTTTTTATTCTCTTCCAATTGGCCAATCTGCGTTTTCAACGTTTATGGTTACAAAGCTCTGCCTTTTACTAGAATGGTCGGTCTCACTTTTTGCCAAAAATGCATGTTAACAGATCCTGACCTTTTTTTTTCAAAATTTCCCAGTCTTGAATTTTGCAAAAAATTTACAAAAAATCTCGCTTTCTTCCCAAAAGTTAGTACCTAAAAATTTCGCTTTTTTATTAAAAACTACATATCAAAAAGTATCACTTTTTTTGCCAATTATTTCCATAAAGTCCTACTTTTTGCAAAAATTGTTGAAGTCATGCATTTTGCTAATTTATTGTCAAAAGTTCCCACTTTTTTGTAGAATTAACAATTTTCGTTTTTTGTCAAAAATTGCTAAGAAGCCCTCCTTTGTGGTAATAATTATTGACAATGTCAAACTCTGGTTTTCTTCCAAAAATAGTGAAAATTCTCGCGTTTTGCCCAAATTTCCAAAAAGTCTGGGTTTTGGCCTAAAATTGCTAAAAATTAAAAACTGCTTAAAGTCCTTTTTTTTGCTGAAATTGTCAAAAAATCTCAATTTTTGTCAGAAATTGCGAGGATTTTATAAATTAAGTTGCGAAAAAATCTCGCTCTTTTTATAGATTTAACTGAAAACAAAAAGTTTTGGTTTTTTGCTAATTTTTTCCCCATGTTGTGGTACTTTTTTTGGTCAATTATTGATTACTTCTTCTAGCCTTTTTAGTCGACGGGGGGGGGGGTCTGTCAGGATTTCAAAAATTGAAGTTTTTCATAATGAAAAGCTAACTTTCAGGGAAAAAATGAGGGTTTCTAAAGAAATGAATGGAAATGAAAATGTGGACAATTTTTTGAACAATCGAGGGAAATAATTCATCATTTTAGAAGCTTTGTTTTCGAATTTCGAGCAAAATTTGAAAAGTTCAAGTTTATCAGATTCTTTTTCTTTAAGAAAGGCGTCTTAAAGAATTTGAATAAATCTTCTGGGATCGCCGAAGAATATAATAATCTATTTACTTAGGTATCATTCTTCAAAATTTGTGAACCGAAAAATCACATTCGGTATGTAATGTACATATAATTGTTGGGTGTATGGATGTCAAGGGACGTGAAAATTTACCAGAGTCTTCTAAGTTTGTGGGCCAACTTCCGCAGGTTATAAATTTCAACATTTGAGCTGAGGACCAATTCGCCTCGGTCCCCCCCCCCTCCCCCAGGTCTCTTCAATTTCCAAATTGGGTGAATTCTGAAAAAAAAACACCTGAATTTTGCATCGTTCTTCGGTCAGCTTTGTTTTGGATATAGGTTAAGAAGGAAACGCTCCCTTTGATACGTTTACGCAAACCCTCTCCCTCCCCCCTCGCCCACCAATCACATATTGCGATAATTTGGCGCGTGAATTTGAACTTACGAAATCGTCGATGTGGTTGGCGCGATTCGGATTCGCTTCGCAACGTGCGATATTATTTTTAGGTGAAAATAGCGCCAACGAGTCGTTGCTCGAATTGCTGAAGAGATGAACGATTCTCGTCTTGGTGAAGAAGCGGCTGCGTTTTTGCCGCTTGCCGGTATTTACGGCGGTACAAATACAATGGTGGGAGGTCTATGTACACGAACACCGCCTTGTAGTAGTTGGTAAATTGTAGGCCAACAAAATCGATAGTAAAGCGCGGAGTGTGAAAGACTTGGTCGTCGTTTGAAAAGTTCGCTCGTATTCTTTGGCCGACTACGACGACGTCGGCGACGATATTTACGTTCGACTTGGAACGATCGTCGGGGTGTTTTATCGTGTATAAGGTGTGTTTGGGTTGTGCTTTTTTTTGCGGCTCTCTCATGTCGAAACCCGGTCAAATTCGCGAGTGCCCGGCTCGATAGGTTTATTTGTTTTCTCATTTCGAGTTCGAAGATGAAAAAAAAGTAAAAGGTGTCGAATTTTTACACGTTTTTTGAGAGATAATTCGCGTATTCGAGTGCGTGGGAGGCGATTAACGCCGATGAATTTTTTCCTAAGCGACGTTAAACGATCGCGAGTGCAGTAAAAAATGCCGAGTATGTCTACGTCTCACGGCGGAGTTTTATATTACGTCGTTAAAGTACCCAAACGTCAATACAGTCCGGACCGTACGCCTTCGAGTTTATTCTTAGATGAAAAAGCGGTCACGTCGACGCCGATATCGGCTTATCAGTGTCAAAAATTTGACGACGAGTAAGTTGCCCATTTTATCCAATTTATTGCGGAGGAATGCGAGAAGATTATACGTATTGTGTAACAATTGCCGAGTGACTGATATGATCCTTTCTACCCCTTTCACCATCCTGGTAGCTTTGGCTCTTGGTGTGTTATCACATGGATACCTATTACCTATACCTATACCTATACAGGCTTTTGTCCTAACGTAAGAATCGTAATCGGATATTAGGATATTGTTGAAAGGTTTCTTTATTTATACAATTGGATGCATTGCAATTAGTATTACACATGTATGTACAATTGCTCTTGTATAATGTGTAACTCGCATACATATTATGTACGTGCATAGTTAAATACGAGCCCAAATTTACGTAATGACCGATATAAAGGGCGTAAACAGAGTAAACTTAGCGAGAAAGAGGAAGCTGCGATGACATTCTGGGTGCGGTGCATGTTCGTAATTTTATCTACTGCGATTCTTACGACGACGACGACGACGGAATAAAATATCCAATTTTTTAAATACCATACACGTTAGTAGGTAGTTAGGTAGGTAGATAGGTAGGTACTACCTACTTAGAGTACCTACCCACCAACTGTTTTACAACTGCTTCAATTATGTAGAACGTGATAATGTTATTTACAACCACGTCTTCAGCTGAAATTCCTCGAGAACCCCAAAGTACGAGTATTAAAGTGATGAACGAATTAAAGGGTTCGAATGTACGAGAGTTGGGCTAGAGAATGGTAGATATGTCTGTAATGAGTATTTTTGTTACGTCGAACGTGTAAATATTTTCGCTGTACGTAGTATTTTTTTTTTCTAAATGTGTCATACGTCGCAGCTCGCAGCTCGATGTCGTCGAAAGAATTATGTTTATGAAGTATGTGCTATGTACTGTACCTCTACGTACGTGATTGCAGTTGAAAAGAAAATTACTTCTTCGAGTATGCGAGTTTTATGTAGTTCAGTTTTTTTTTTGACTTTCTTTATCGTAAATTAGAATGCTAGTTATTGCTAGTTTTCAATTCGTTAGGGCGAGTGCATTGGATTGTAACAAATAATAGATTTCTTTGGGATGAGATGAGATGAGATGCGTGGAATTTTTTCAGGTAAGATATATGCAAGACTCGTGAGTTGTTTTCAATTAGCCAGGAGAAGAGGTGTCTTTGCAGATTTGTAAACAGATTAAAATTGTTTTTTTTTTCAATTGTTTGAAAGATGCTGATAAAAAATGAATAATTTATTTCGGTTTTTATGAATCATTTCTAGAATCTTGTTTTCTGTTTGATATCATTTTAGATTTTCTGAGACAGATCGTAATTTTTCATCATATTCAATTTTAGAGAATTGAGATTTTTATGGAAGAATGTTGATTATATTTCAGAATGTCTGTAAGGGTGGATTGCAAACAAATGAAAAAATGCCGGAGGATTAAGACCGAATTCCGAGAAGACCTTCATTTTGAGTTGAAAGTACCTCAGAAAAAAATTTACCACAGGATTTGCTCCTTGAGGGGAGATATGGGTCCTCAAAGATGAGGCATTTTCGAAAAAATCGTGGTTTTTTTGCACTCAACCTTTTTAGGGGAAATGGCCCAGTTCCAGAACATAGTATTATGTATTTGAGATTGTATATCGATCTAGGTTATTGACATCAAAATCCAAGACCATTTGTAGGGTTCTATTCAGTGGTTGAAAATTTGCAAATTGCTTATTTTTGGATAAATTCGTGTTTTGGGAATATTTTCTTTTCATATATTGAACATCACAGCCAAAAACTGATCAAATTTTTTCAAGTTTTTGAAATAAATCCTATGTCTGACAAAGTGGTGCTGAAAATCGTAGAACCTTTGAAAAAAAAAATGTTGGCTTGGAAATTGTGCTCTAATTTCTGTTGAGAACCTTCCAAGTGTACATTTTCCATTATAACTAATTACTTCATCGTGCAATGAGAAAAATCGAATTTTATGCTGAAAAAATAGGTTGTAAGAAAAATATGCCTGCACTTATCGAGATATTATTAATGAATATGAAGCGTTCTCAAATCTTGAGAACGGTTAAAGTGAAGATGAGGGGAGGGGGGGTTGAAATTTTCAAGAGAAAGAAGGTCGATTTTAAAAACACTGCTGATCAAGGTCCTGCAGAAATTCTGAAAAGGTTCTGCAAAAATTCAGAATTTTGTAGAGTGGAGCTGAAAATCGAAGAATTGTCCAAAAAGTTCTGTCGGGCCCAAAAGTGCTGCATTTTTCATAGAAAATTCCCTGAAAAATTATTTTTTCCAATTTATTGTTCAAATTAGAAGAAAATCGAGTTTTCATCACAAGTGTTCTCAAATCTCTGGAGTATATGAGTGGCGAGGAGTAATTTGAAAATTTTCAATTTTAGGGTCAAATTCCGAAAAATGGAAATATTCTATTAAAGAAATCAAAAATTTTGACTCCGAAAGATGCGTCCAAACCTCCAATTTTTGAAAAAGTATTTTTAAATGGGCAGAGGGAAGAAGAAAGGTGAAATGTGAAAAGCTTAAGATCTTGCATATAAATTTTAAAAACCTCCTGCAATAGTTCTGCGTTCTGATTTGAAACATGCTGCAATATTCAACTCTTCCCCTCCCTCTCTGAACCCAAATGGAAAGTAATTTTTCACTCCTGTCAAGATAAAAAATTGATAATTTTGACAATTATGTTTCTCTGTACCTCCTTATCCCCTCTTCCATAGAAACACCAAGATTAATATTCGTATCAAACACCTCTTTCGTTTAATCGTGAAAATTTCTTGCAATAATTCCAAGAAGTAAATTTTTTGCTTGAAAATACTCGTAAGTGTATTTTTACGACTGTTTGAGTTATTAAATGCGCACGTAATGAAGGTAATTCGAACCATTGGAGGCACGTGTCTGTCAAAGTGGCGAAAAAGATAGTACATAGTAACTTTTTCTATGATTTTCAACTGGGTTTCCATTTTATTTAAGCGAGAAATTTATGGCTGGCGAAATGTAGGTATTACTCAGGTTTTTTTCTGAGGGCCCAAATGAAATTTTTGAAAATATCAAAAAATAGCCATAAAACTAAAATAAAGTAAAAACAACTTTTGTAGTATGCTCCCAAAAAAGGCCTGGTATTACCTGTTTTTGAAAAAACTCTCAACATGGTTCGAAATGGAAACTGAAGAAAATTTGGATTGTAAGGGAGAAGGAGAATATGAACGGGAAATAAAATTGATTTTTTTTTCGTCATCGGTTACTGGGCTTATTCTAGAGAGACGATAAGAGAAAAGGATTTATAGGGAGATAATGAGAGTTTTTTTTTTTTTTTTTTTTTTTTTTTTGAGAACCAGCAAGATTTTATTTGAAAGAAAAATAGGAAGTTGATCTGCCAAAAATTTCGTGATATAGTAGTCTAAAGATGTGAAGGATTACTTATCATTTTTAAAGATTTATATTGAGCTGTAATTCCCAGACGTGAAGATTCCACTATAGAAAATATTCAAGTACAATGTACACACTCGTACATATTTTGATGACGAATTTTCGACAGTTCTTCTTTGATCGTTCTATTGGCTCTGCTATTGAAAGGCGTCAGTTGGTCGTCATCGTGATACAAGCCATCAAAAATTTTTATAGTGTTGCTCAGTATGAGTGCCATTCGCTAGATAGCTGGTTGGCTGACTCTCAAATATGCTTTCATTGAGTTAATTTGAGTTTTTTGAAAATTTCCGGAACGAATGATATTTATTGCCGGCTTATTCCTCCCTCTTGCTCTCAATTTTTTAAGCATTAGCGAAGGTCAAAGATTCTTAAATTCTATAATCCTCATCCTCTTGTAGGAAATTCTGCGAAGATTAATTTTGATTTTGGAGAAGGCAAGGGAATAGTAAAAAGGATATCGTTCAAAATATTCTTCGGGGATCCTTGAAGCTTTAAACAGATCGTGGAACCAAACAGGGCAATGAGATCGAAGTATGCAGCAGAGATACAGAATAATAACGTAGATTTTCTTTAAAATATTTCTTGTCGCTTTTCTCTCATCAATTTCAGGTGTCCTTCTTATTGAAAAATCTCACGAATAGTGAACGTCTTCATTTAACGTTAGGCTTACTTTCCCACTCGCTATTTAATTCGCAACATTTCGATTATTACATCGGAAGAATGATGGATATATTTTAACACGTGGAGTACATCTGAATATTGGTACGTAGACGTACCTACCTGGTTGTTTTTTCCTGTCAAGTGTGATATCGAAGAAGAGACACGTTATTCGAATTATCTGCGGCTGTATGGGTGGGTTAGGTAGTGAATTCTAGACCGGGGGGACTTATACTCGTGTACTTGAAGTCGCTTACGTCCTTGTTAGACATGCAGGGGCATCTTTTTGTTGCACTTCTCCATCATACCCTACCTGTCATTATGGCACATACAATTGCCAATTGGTGTAATTGTATAGAGCAAAAGAGCTATTAAATACGCGTGGGTACTGGGTAGGTAGGTACTTCGGCGACCCGATCCAATCCAGTACCTGTCTACTATAGCTATCGATTTAAACTCACGTACACCTTTCGTAACGGTTGAAATGTGCGAAAATCTGCAGCAATTCATCGTTGCTGAACCGAGGTATGCGGTTACGTGGAAAAGAGAAAAAAAGACGTTTCGACAACGAGACTAATCGATTGAGCTGTATAATGGTCAAGGTGATAAAGGCAAAAAAAAACCATAATAATAAAATGACGCGTATCAGCTCAGATCCAGCGTACTTACGCTGAAGATCATCGTATTCTTTACCTATTTGCCAAGAAGACGGAAAAATCGCTCCGCTCGATGGTCAGACCGAAGCGCTGGAGAATCATTCATATGCACAGAATACGGAGCACAGACTAACAGAGGTATTCCCAGTGGTACGACGAGTAGACTAGTAGACCGTATTAAATATGGAAAATTGTTCGCGGTTCGGTAACTTCACAATGATGATGGTAATCCATCTCTCGGGACGGATGTTGAGTTTACTGAAGTTTGGCGAACGTTTTTTTATTATACTAGGTATTTTTTGACGTTATCGTGTCCTTATCCTATACGGTGAGAACGATCAGGAGAAAGTGAGGGGGAATTTTCCCTACGGTTGTTAATCGTTATAGTTGATCCTTGCAAATCCTCCCCCCTCCCCCTACCTTCCTTCTAATATCGAGATACCATCGATGTTGGCCTCGTCCAACGAGAACGATTTTCAAACGTTTAACAATGCCAATGGTAATAATTCGTTTTTTGATTTGATAAATGATGAGCATACAGGGTGTCCTACGAGAGACAGTGATTTTTAAAATTTCATAATCTGCTTTTCGGAAAATTGATAAAAATTGATACCCTTTAAATTTTTCGTACAAAATTGCCTTCGTGAAGTTACTTGGTTCTGTACTAATTACACCTGAATTCGTAAGAAAGTAGTATAGCAAACATTTTATAGGAACGCCCTGCATTAATAGCGTTGAAATTAATTACGAAGTGAACTCGTGGCGAAGTTCGTAGACCTACTGAACGCCTGAATGATACGCTATTCGAAGTTTGAAGTGCGAGAAGCTACATTAGCGAATAGCGAAAATTAGCTTTATTGTTTTTCAAATGACAGATCAAGTGGTATGGAGAGGTTTTTTTCTTCTTTTTTTTTTTGTTCGAGTTCGAAATGGCGAGATTCGTTGTTGATGAGGTTCTATAAGAGCTCTTTTCTTATCGATTATTATTTCTATAGGTGCGGTGAGTCTTGTAGATATTTGCTGAGAGTGTAATGAAAGGGAGAAATTCCCTCTGAACTGATTGCTTTTCTTTCGTAATAAAATTTTTTTACGAGGCTCCTTATGTACTACGGCTACGTAATGAGAAGCAATTTACGTGAGGATTTTATCGTGGCAATTTCAACGTTGAAAAAAATAAAAAATGAATTGGATGCGAGTGGAATTTTTTATGCACTTTGGTTATTGCTTGGAGGTTTTTGCGTGAGAAATGAATTTTGCAGATTTAAGAGTTCCTTAAATTTATATTTTATAGACTGCACTTCTTAAACCCTACAAATTTTTTTGTTTGGTTTCATTCGGATTCTTGGAGTCGTAATTCAGCTTGATGGTCAACTCAAATTCGTCGTTATAAATTCGATATTTTCTAGGCTGAGGATCACACTTTTTGTCATCAATTTGAGTTAATTTCAAAAAAAAAATTATAATTTTCAAAAAAAACTACGTACACGTTTTTGAAGAAAATGTTTCATAAGACTGAATACCCATTAAGGCACCAGGGCTCTCAATTTCAATCTAAACTCAAAATATAATCAAGTGAACTGGCATATTGCGTTCGAATACCTGCAGCTTTTCAACCGCCATCGCCACCTCCAGCTCTTATTTTGAAATTTTGAATATCTATACCCTTCAGTGCTGGCCTCCCAAGCGCTTGCTTTTTTCAAAATGCAATCCTAAGAAGACACTGACAAGGAAGGTGGACGAGAAAATATCACAAGAGCATCCAATGATATCCCACCGAATCAAATTTCGAGCCCTGAATTTCATTTTTCGAATTTTTGTGGAATTTTTGAATATTCAATCTCTGAAAAAAATCAAATAAATCTCATCTAATTGAGACAGGTTGTTTCAATGTGGCTCATCCGAATCAATTGGTGGTGGTTTCGAGCTGTTCTGGAGCCTCCTTCGAATTTTGAGATTTCCCTGTTTTGAGAAAATTATCACAAGAAGGGTCAAAATAAAATTCAGCATCTATAGTCTTTGGTATTTCGTATTCATGACTGTCAATCGATTTGGACATAAATGCAATTTTTTCTGCCGTTATAGAGGAGGGGGGAGAGGACGAGTAAGTTGAAATTTATTCATGCCCTATTTTTGACTTACGAGATCGGTCAGGTAATCCTTTTGAGCTATTCTGATGTCTTCAGCGAATTTGTGGAATTTTCAGTTCCCGAAAAAAAAATTGAATAGGCAACCTTACTCCATAGATTTTAATCAGTGGAGGCGTTTTTTGAAAATATGTGCCTAAATTGATCGAAAAGGTAGCAAAGATGGTGAGTCCGAATTCATAGAAGCTGAATTCCAGTTTTGCCTTTTTTTGTGGTAATTTTTATAAAATTGAATTTCCAAAAATTCATCAAAAATCAGAAAACGATACTCAAATGTCCAAAAATTTGATCTGTTGATGTATTTTTGGAAGCTCCGTGGTATCTCTGTTCAGCCTAAATTTTTTCTTCTGAAATGAGATATTTCCCTTATGATAATAAGTCTATTCAAGACAGGGTTTGAAAAATTTTGGTGGTGTTTTCGTTGATGTGACAAAAAATTAATGAAAAAACTTACCAAGAATTATTTTTTGTTGCTTTTTTTCAATTCGCACATACTTATTTGTACCTAATTTGGAATCGTTTCTTTTTACAAGAAAATTTGTAATTCTCTTCAAATCATGGAAATTGTTGATAATTTGTTATGCGCAGGTGTAATACGACAAGTATAAACATTAATTGGCAATGAAGTGTATACATTGATAGGGTAGAATCATGTAGACAGCTGATCGTCTGTTTCAGATTATCCCATTTGCACTGAACCTTCTTCCTTTCACTTCAACGGTCATAAAACCGAGTAGAGGGGAAAAATGACTATGGGAAAATTGTAATAAAATGTAACTGACATATGAGATTTGGGTTATTGAGCGAAGGAGGGTGGTATGTGTTGTGTAGTTACTTGGTTTTGTTGAAAAGAAAATTATGTTTTTGTTCGTGTTCAACTCTGGTGCTCGAGAAGAGAATACGTGTTGGTGTAACGGACTCGAGAACAGGTGTTTGCGATGTAATTAAAAAGCTACGTGAAGTTTTTTTCGAAAGAGAGAAATGAGAGTGAGGGAGAAAGAATCGAAAAGTACATAAAGCGGTAACGGTTAAAGGTACGAGTATCGAATTTTGGCATAAAGAGGGAATTTTTTCGTATTTATATAACATATTTCCGGTTTATACGAATATTGATTTTTATACAGGCGGGTACCTAATTCGATTACGTAACAGTAACTAAATTGAACTGATCTTGAAGTAGGTCGAATAAAACACACACGAGCTAAATGTGAAAGATAATGATGTAATGAAAAAATAGAAGAATGCAGGGTGTAAAAAAAAGCACGTACGATTTTATTCAGAGTCAAGAGTATCGTAGTAGATGAGAAGTACTTAGATTATATCTTTTTGAAATGATTCGTCGAACTCGAATTCTTCGTATGCACGGAGTTACTTCTTGGTTCATTGTTGAGAGTTATTTCGGGTGTATTAGTAAGTATATAGACTGAATTGATATCTTGGTTTATTCGATGCACATTTGCTGTAAAACGTGGTCGTGCACGAATTTCTTTTCATGTGCGAGTAATAATGAATGTGGTATTGTGTGTGAGAGAAGGTATTTGATGTACCTCGTGCTTATGAATACTGCATCCAAGTTTTATACACGGTTTATTATCATACCGATGGTCCGGAGAATGAAGTATAGTGGGCTAAATTATCCAGTTAATTGTGGTTTAATTCTCGATATATTCGGGTATCTGATATACTGAAACGTTTCAGAAACAGTATGAATAAAAACCAACTCCTTTTGCGAAAGTTTGAAAACCATGTAGAGGAATGAGACTGACTTTGATTAGAAAGTGTTATACTGTTTGAAAAAAGGAATTCCCTCTTCCCAGTAGACTACTCTCTGCGATCTTCTGTTTCTTCGCTACAGTAATCAAAATCGGCTTAAATTTAATTACAGTATTATGTGGTTTGTACGCGGCTCGTATTCTTAGGGTGGCAATTTTTCTTGATTTTCTCGACCCCCTCTCTACTGCACCGCATCTGCAGCATCTGCTATATCGTGTCGTTGTTTCCAACGGGACTGCTCTCCTCACCGACGCGACGCACCCCATCGTCCAGTATTTTCTCCTTAAAACTTCGAAGCTTCCGATAATTAACGTCGAGAAATGAATTATTTTCGCAGTTAATAAATTGGTATCGTGGCTGAGCACGATTTTCCCTAAAAGCTTTTACGCAGACGAACGAGATATTGCCTGGAAATGGAAGAAATTAATGCGCGTAGTTGAATTAACGAGCTTACGATTTATGCATTTTGTAAAAGTTGAAAATGCTTTTTAAAAATTATTAATTGTCGTAATTATCGACGATGAGTATTTCTTCATTCTTGGGGAGTTACGTTTATTACCGTAGATTATACTTGTGGCTTGCTGGGTGCTTTGAGAATGAGTTTTTGGTTATAGATTGGAATAAGAAGGGTGTAAAATTGCGTTTTAACATAATGAATTGAAATTACCTTATTTACTAAATTTTACGATGGTCATTTATAAGAATTACCCGTCAATGATGGTAATTACCGAAATTAAAATGCGTGTTGGTAAAGTCCCCTACAGAAATTGTTAGCTATACTTACCTATGAAAGAAGTGTGGTTTCATATTTCGAATTTCGATGAAGTATGTAATAATAATTGGAAGTTGCAGTGTTCACATGATTCGTATCCTTGAATTACCATTATTATCAGTTATTCAATCACCGATAATAAATAAATTATTAAAAATAGGTAATTACCACAAATTTCCAAAAGATGGGTAAAAACTTGAATTTTAAAAAATGGGTAATTATTACTGTCCAATTACTGTAAACTACTTACCGTAAATTATCAAAAAATGGGTAATTACCACAAATTACTAAAAAGGGGTGATCAATTACTGTAATTTTCAAAAAAAAGGTAAATACTGTAAATTACTGAAAATGGGTAATTACCGTTACTTAAAAAAAGTAGGTAATTGTTCAAGTCGCCAAAAAAAATAAGGTAATTACCACAAATTACCAAAAAATGGGTAAATACTGTAAATTACTTAAAATAGGTAATTATTGTAAATCACCAAGAATGGGTAATCGCTGTAAATTACTGAAGATGGATAATTATCGTTCATTTACTAGAAATAGATAACTGTGCAAATTACTAAAAACGGGTAATTACCACAAATTACCAAAAAAATTGGTAATTACTATAAATTCTTAAAAATCAGTAATTACCACAGATATTGAGCAGTTACATGGTAATTGAAAATACTATAAATAAAGAAAGGTAATTAGTAATTACAGTAAATTATCAAAATTGGTAAAAATTTCAAATTACCAAAAATTAGTAAAAATGGTAAATTACCAAAAGTTGATAAAAGTGGTAAATTACCAAAAATTGGTAAAAATATAAAATGACTAAAAATTGAAAAAATAGTAAATTACCTAAAATTGATAAAAATTGGTAAAAATTGTAAATCATCAAAAAGTGGTAAATTATTAAAAAGTGGTAAAACCGATAATTACCAAATCAGGGGTTTCCAGCCAATCATCGATTGGCTTTTGGCTATCAGCTTTTAGCTTATTGATTTTCATTAGCTTAAATAAAGCTGGCTATTGGCTGGCAAAATTTCATTGGCTGGCGATTGGCTGGCTTTTGGCTTACGAATACAAAAATACATGAGACCCCCTCAAAATACTCGTTATGACGCGTAGACGATTGTTGAACAGGACAATTTCATTTCTGTGGTGTCAGTGAGCGTAAGACGTAAGTCGCGTCATCGCGTGTGAAAAAAAAATAAAATATGAGAAAAAATTGAAAAAAGAGAAGAAGAAAATTTTAAAAAATTGAAAAATTTGAAAATCACTTCCAAAAGTTCCAAATTCATTGGTTTTTGGCTATTAGCTATTGGCTGGCAATTTTTCATTAAGCTAGCTTTTGGCTATTGGCTTAAATACCATTGGCTTGCATTAGCTATTGGCTTTTGGCTTTTAGCTATTGGCTGGCTGGAAATTCCTGCGGAAAAAATTAATAAAAGTTGTACCTAAATTACCTAAAATTGGTAAAAATTGTAAATTACCAAAAACTGATAAAAATTTGTAAATTACCAAAAATTGGCAAAAATGGCAAATTACCAAAAATTTGCAAACATGGTAAATTACCAAAAATCACCAAAAATTAGTAAAAATTTTAAATTATCAAAAATTGGTAAAAATCGTAAATTACCAAAAATTGGTAAAAATTGTAAATTACCAAAAAGTGGTAAAAATGCTAATTATCAAAAATTGGTAAAAATCGTAAATTACCAAAAATTGGTAAAAATTGTAAATTACCAAAAAGTGGTAAAAATGCTAATTACCTAAAATTGGTAAAAATTGTAAATTACCTAAAATTAATAAAGATTGTAAATTACCAAAAAGTGGTAAAAATGGTAATTACAAAAAATTGATAAAAGTTGTAAATTACCTAAAATTGGTAAAAAATTGTAAATTACCAAAAATTGGTAAAAATTGTAAATTACTAAAAACTGATAAAAATTGTAAATTACCAAAAATTTGTAAAATTACAATTCGTCAAACAATATGGTATTTACTCTAAAGTCTAAAGTGCAAAAATTCTCAGTAATTCCCGGAGTAATTACGACAAATCTCCGAAAATCTTGGTAATCACCCGTGATTGTAGTTTTATCGAGTAATTACTCTAATTTACTGTAGTTTGGTGTGCGAGTACATAATTTTACCACCAATTACTTTACAATACGCAAATTTCTAATCAACTCTTATCATTTTCTTATTGTTTACAGTACCGACAGTGGTTGGGACAATCCATTTCGACCTGATGGTGACCTATCCAAAGAAGCTGACGAAATAGTCGAACTGATTAAAGAAGGCAAACCAATAACGCCGACGCAGAATAACCCATCGTCCAAGTTATTACACGATGACCACGACGGCAACGCGACCATTTCCGATAAACAAAACTTAGCCTCAAGTCCAAAAGGATCAAAAGTGAACGGTTCAGCCAAGCTGGAAAATTCTGTAGTTACTGGAATCGAGGTGCAGCACGGTACGACAGCGACGCCAGCCGATGGCACGCAAGTCGAACACGTAGTCATTAAGAAAAAACCAAAAAAATGTTGCGTGGTACAGTGAATAAATGTGAAAAAAATTGGGTGTACCTTGTACCTCTATGCTATAGCTCTATATTGTTATACACGATCATATCGAGATGGAAAACGAAAAAACTTCATCAGAGACGAATTTCAGACGACGTTTTTCTTTTTAATTAAAAAAAAATTTACGAACAAAAATTTTTTCAAGGATAAATTACGTACATAGCTAATTTAAGAGAGCAATTTTTTACGCGTGTGCGAGTGTGTTTGTGTCTGCAAATCGGGTATTCATTCAATAACAATAACATACGTTACCATACTGTGTCATTTTATTTATTTCTTTTTTCAGACGCCAACGGCGATTCGCAAATTGTACCCCCCTTCTAAGCGCCTCTTCTTATAATTTTCTTCTTTTTTCTCTCTCTTTCTTTATTTCTTTTTTTTTTTGAGTTTGTTTTTCGTTTTTGTAAGTCTGATACAATTTAATTGTTTGGTGCAGTTCCTATATGAGTGATATGTAAATGAGCGTGTTTATTATTTATTTATTATTTTTTTTCTCTATCTGTATTTTTCTTTCTCTGTCTTTTTTCTCTATCGTTACTACAACAAAAGTACAATTGTAAATTTCGTTGTATATTTTCCTTTTTTGTTTGCGCCGCACGACAAATGAGTTATGAAAATTGATACGATTCGAGTTGTTATTTATTTATTTATTTTTGCTGGAAATGAATCCAAGATTTAGTTGGCTGAATTTGAGCCAAATATGGGGAATTTTTTGAAGGGAGGGTGGAGATTTTCGATTACGTATGTCACAAAGTATCTTGATCAGGAATTAGGAATTTCGGCCGGAATTTCGTTTTATCATTGTATCATAATTGTTTTCTAATTTTTTGTATTCTATTGTATTTTTGATTTTATATTCATTTTATTTATTTTTTTTTTCTATTGTGACGGATTAATTTATACGAATATTTTGCCTATTCGTCGAATATACATAAACGTGTGTATATTTTTACATATTTGTAAATGTAGGATACAGCGTTATTACTACTGTGTGATTTGTATGTGATTAGTACGAATTTTGTGTGTTGTGTGAAACGGATGTGTAAAGGTTGAGACGATGCGACGTGTAATTTTATTCTTAGGAGATTATGCTGGGCAAATTGTATCGAGTGAAATAAAGATAGTGGTTTAATTGATCTTCTTGATGTCTGGGAGTAATTAGGCGGATGAATTTTTAGAATTATTTCGGGAGAGAGATGAGTTCGAAAATGGAATTGCAATTTTTGAAAGAAAAAAATCAGTTCGATGCTCATTTTGAAAATGGAGAAATTGCTCAAAATGAGTTTCTCAATTTCCAAAAAGAAATTCAAACGAGGAATTGAAAATTATGGATTATGTGAACGAAGTCGAAACCATAAGTTAATTGTCTAAAAATATTTCAGGTGTTAAGGGCCCAATTTTTTTGGAAAAATTCTATTGAAAAGCTCACGTAAAATCAATTTTATTCAAAAGTTGAAAAATACTAATTTTTCATTTAAAAAATGATACGGTGATGAATTTTGTTCTAAAATGAAGTGGGCATCTCAAAAATTCCATTTGATCAGGAAACTATTTTTGAGCAAATAATTTCATCATTGTAATACAACCAGTATTGATTGGCTTTGAATTTTTTTTGGGAAAATCATCATTCAATTCTTCACTTAACCCTCTCTTATATGCAGTTTTTAAAAATTCTTCCTTCGAATGACTCCCAGACCTGGATACGAAGCCTGATTGGTGGGTTAATCGAGACGAAACTATGTACAACGTGCCTTAAATTACATATTAAAATTAAGCAGCATTTTTTGGCAAATTATTTTTTTTGGAAGTTAATAAATCTCTTAGCAGAACATAACGAGAAATTAATTCGCGATTTTACTACTACTCGTCTATTTTGTCGGCGAAGAAAAAGAGAACACAGAAAACGTTATAAAATAATAAAGAAAATTACCTACGCACAAGTTTTTAATTTTTCTTCTTTTTTTTTTTTTTGATGAGAGCGAGTCGAGCTTGAAATTTTATGAGGCATTGTACCGAAACGGTGTAAATTTTAAAGGTCGTTACTACGCTCGATGTTATTTTTAATTTCGCATTTATGGAAGCACTTTTCATTGATTTTACTCCCTCTATGTTTCTCTGTTTTTCTAAATGTCATCAAAATAACGTCCTTTTTATATTTTTACACGATTTTTATGTATTTGAAGCCTTGATGGTCCACCTTGGTTTATACACGATCGCTTATTATTTCGTACAAGTTGCTTTGACATTTTTTCCCAAATTCGTTTGAAATGAAGACGTTTTGTATTTTATTTTTTGGAAACATTTTATAATGTATAATTTTGAATTTTGTATCGTGAATTGTGCCAATATGCATTTCAAATGCTTATGCAGCTATTTTATGTATACGTAGTTTCGAAAGATTGTCTTCCAAATGCATCAGCTATATTATGTTTTTTTTTTGCTGTTGTTGTACCATTAATCCAGTTATGTTTGAACGGATCACGAAAGATGAATTTAAAAAAAAAATAGTTTTCTAAGTGGCACCTCTACTAACAGTATCGTGTATCTTATGTGTTATCGTCTTTCTCTCTATACATACTATTTATACTGTAAAATGTACCTACTCCTACCTACGAAGGATAAATATCTATGCATCGTGTGGCCTCATATAATCTACGTATCTTATATGTTTAGAAAATTAGCAGTATTTTTAAAAAATATATATTTTCCCGAAGCCCCAGTTATAACATTTGTTTGGCTTTTCTAGTCAGTTTTAATACGAATGAGACACGTACGTCGTATAGGTGTTTATCTATTCCAAACGCCCCAAGTACACCAATTTTTTTACTTTTTTTTTTTTTTGTTGATCATGAGGCAGCTTAATGTGCATGTTCATTCACATCACGATGTATATTTTTCTCAAACGAATATTGTATATTTATTGAGTAGTATGTACTCATGTAGAGTTATGTTAGTACATTCCCCTTGTTTTTTTTTTTTTTTAATGTGAGGTGAACATGGCCAGAGAAGTAGATATTTTCGATCGCAATAAAGTTTTTGGAATTTTTTCCTGTTGTGAGACGAATTGCAAAACATGTTTTTCCGTCATATTTCGTGTAATAGATCGAATTTGTCTTATTTTGTAAGTTTGTAAATATTATACATGTCATTAAATTTTCAATATCATAGTTTTCACGGTGTCGTTTGTTTTTGCTTTGGGGGTGGTTTTTGATGCTGATTTAGCCGGGTTTTGAAATGTGCTTTTTAGCTTGTTTGTAAATTCAAAATCTCTCTTGAAGTCTGTGTTTAAGTCTTTACTAAACTTTTAAAATTTTATACCATCAAAAAAAAAAAATTGTGAAAATGTTTAATGAAACTTGACCTTAAAAAAACTCCCATTTATATTTTCGCGATATCTTCGTCGAATTGGAAACGATTGTTTTTTGGAGCAAAATTTTTCAATTTCTTCTATGATACCTACACCTACACCTACATACCTACTTATTTTTATTTTCTGTTTTGAAATTTTCAGATAAAAAATTGTCGAATCAGAGAATTTTAAAAAATTTTAGGGCATTTAATTTTCCATCTTCTCCTCAGTTTGTCTCAAGATACTCATGCTTCGTCGAATACGATTTGAGTACTTAAGTTAGTTCAATTTTTTTTTTATTCAAAACATTCTCGAAATAAGACGATTCAATTTTTGGAGGCAATACAATTTTTAATTTGAACTTTCAAAAAAAGAGCAACCCTTTCATAAACACCCAGCAAATGTTTATAAATTAATTGACTAGGTAACAACGTTTGAAAGGGTTTGACTCCTCTTTTTGATATTTTGTGAACCTGTAGACGATGTTTGAAAAATGCGAAAGATTATCTAGGAGAATCACTTATCAAGGATAGTCAAGGAAAATCGTTTTATCTACCAATGGACTGAACATATTTGATAGAAGTTTGATTCAACTTGCGTAAAAAGCTGAAGTATCCACTTCGTAGTCCTAGTCTTCACCTTTGGAATCAATTGAAAGCGGTTTTGATCGGAATTCAAATTTCGATCAATTCGATGACGTAGTATAGCCCGTAGGTAAGTAAAGAAACAAAATTTATGCTTTATTCGACACATAAATAATTGGCAACAAACAATTTTTTGAAATTTATTTCGTTATTAACAATTGAACTAACATTCATATGTGAATAGGTCACCTCGGAATTGAAAAATTATTGTAGGTAATTTTGAAAAAAAAAGTGTAATAGCACCTTACCTAGCAGATCGTGAATTTCATCAAATTTTCGCGTTTTTATGTGCAAAAATTTCAATCAATCTGCCAGCTAAGCATCATAAAGTCCCGTTAGTACCGTATCTAGCTTTTCCGATCATCTTTTTTTTTTTTTTTTTTTTTTTTTGGAACTTCATCATTTTCGTGCCTATAATATCATGTTCGAAATAATTTTCACCGCATTCGTAGCAACTTTAGTGAGTATCTGAGTAATACATACATAGTGTTATATTTCTTGAATAAAAATAAAAATTTTTTATCTGTTTTAAATATTTTTTGTTTAGATAGTTCAAACAAATGGTGAGTAAAATTACCGATTACAAATTTAAATACCTACATAATAGTAAAAGTAAAATTGTGAAGTCATATAATATATGTACCTACCAAAGAGCAGGTAGTGATCGCCTTTTTTGGTTTCACTGTAAGTACATAAGTATGTACTTACTACTTACGTAGGTAGGTACATATTTTTAAAAAAATGTTTTATATGTAGGTACTGGTATGTTCCAAAAGTTCATCTTTAGTTAATCTCATCATTAAAAATCTAAAAATCTTTTTTTCTTCTTTTTTTTTGACAGTTTTACAAAAAAAAATGGGTTTACTATGTATGTAGATATCCTTATACAAGTATGTTTGAAAAATATGACATTTGATACCTATTTAATATCTTGTCTGTTTCTATCACATTACTTGCAGATTGTGCACAGGCTCCGGCATGTCCAAAACTTATAAAAACTTGCGAAAGAGGCAAAATTTCATTTTATTTATACAAAGAGTAATACATAAGTACCTAATACATCTACTACAACACTGCTTCTCGTAGCTCAAAATTTTCCTTAGGTAATTTTAATACATTTCTCCCTTTATAGATTATCGCAGCCACCCGAAGAGCTGATATTGGGCGACGCGAATTCAATAAAAAATGCTCCATTTATACCAAAAGCTAATTTCAAAATTTTAATACACGGTTACACCGGATCTAGAGACGGCTCACCTGCAATGGTGAATCTTCGACGTGGTAATTTTATCAAATTTCAATTTTTCTGCCCCGGGAATCTATATATTAAAATTATGACCGGATTCTTGTGACAGCGAGATCTCAGGAACGGCTGAACCGATTTTGATCGACGAAGTCTCAAAAAAAAGCTTTTGACCCGTAGATGTGCAGGTTTTGATCAAAAGTTCAAAAAGTTGCGCCGTAAAGCTCAAAAAAGCTCAATAATTGATTTTTGTCCATACGTAGCGCATTCGACGTATACACAGTAGTACGTATATTATACCTTGAAAGAGCATCTAAAAAAGTCAAATGTTGAAGAAAAAAGTTCACAAAAAAGTTGTGCCTTAAAGCTCAAAAAAGCTCAATAATTGATTTTTGTCTGTACGTAGCCAACTTGAGGTATACAGAGAAGTACGTATATTATACCTTGAAAGAGCATCAAAAGAAGTCAAATGTCGAAGAAAAAAGTTCATAAAAAAGTTGCGCCATAAAGCTCAAAAAAGCTCAATAATTGATTTTAGCCTATACGTAGTGCATTCGACATATAGAGAAATATGTATATTATATTTTGATCGACGAAGTCTCAAAAAAAAGCTTTTAACCCGTAGATGTGCAGGTTTTAATCAAAAGTTCAAAAAGTTGCGCCGTAATGCTCAAAAAAGCTCAATAATTGATTTTTGTCTATACGTAGCGCATTCGACGTATACACAGTAGTACGTATATTATACCTTGAAAGAGCATCTAAAAAAGTCAAATGTTGAAGAAAAAAGTTCACAAAAAAGTTGTGCCTTAAAGCTGAAAAAAGCTCAATAATTGATTTTAGCCTATACGTAGTGCATTCGACATATAGAGAAATATGTATATTATATTTTGATCGACGAAGTCTCAAAAAAAAGCTTTTAACCCGTAGATGTGCAGGTTTTAATCAAAAGTTCAAAAAGTTGCGCCGTAATGCTCAAAAAAGCTCAATAATTGATTTTTGTCTATACGTAGCGCATTCGACGTATACACAGTAGTACGTATATTATACCTTGAAAGAGCATCTAAAAAAGTCAAATGTTGAAGAAAAAAGTTCACAAAAAAGTTGTGCCTTAAAGCTGAAAAAAGCTCAATAATTGATTTTAGCCTATACGTAGTAAATTCGACATATATAGAGAAATATGTATATTATACCTTGAAAGAGCATCGAAAGAAGTCCAATGTCAAAAAAAAAGTTTACAAAAAAGTTGTGCCATAAAGCTCAAAAAAGCTCAATAATTGATTTTAGCCTATATGTAGCCATATGTCACATATTCACAGTAGTACGTATATTATACCTTGAAAGAGCATCTAAAAAAGTCAAATGTTGAAGAAAAAAGTTCACAAAAAATTTGTGCTTTAAAACTCAAAAAAAGCTCAATATCTATATATTAATAGCAAGGTGTTTTTTTTGTGATCGTTCGTTTGGAAGAACCGCCGAACCGATTTTGTTCGACGATGTCTCAAAAAAAAGCTTTTGACCCGTAGATGTGCAGGTTTTGGTCAAAAGTTCAAAAAGTTTTGAAAAAAGCTTTCAAAAGATTCAAAAAGCTCGAAAATTGATACAGTATAAACAAGCGTGACGATGTATACGCGAAAGTACGTATGGTCCACCTAGAAAGTGCTTGCCAAAAAATACATTTTGACCATATTTGTCAAGTTTTATAAAAAGCTTAAAGCTCGAAAAAGTTGAAAAAGCTTTGTACATGACGTAAACAATTAGAATTATTCTTCAATACCCCATAAACATTTTAAATTACGTAAGAGGTCCACCCAGAAAGTGCTTGCCAAAAACTACTTTTTGGCCATATTCGTAAAGTTTTGAAAAAAGCTTAAAGCTCAAAAAAGCTCAAATGTCACATTTTCCTTATATTATATTGTGTAATATGTCGATTGATATGTTTTCGAGGTCGTAGAGTTCGAATCTGGAGTCAGTTTTTTGGTGGGGTTGTGGTATCAAAACTTTGGAAAGTTCTGATAAAAGCTTTGAAAAGCTTCAAAAAGCTCAAAAAGTTCAAGGCAGTATAAATGACTGTGTCGATGTATACGCGCAAGTACGTATAGTGTACCTAGAAAGAGCTTGCCAAAAAATGTTTTTTGACCATATTTGTAGAATTTTGGAAAAAGTTCAAAGCTCAAAAAAGTTCAAAAAACGTTATACATGACATAAACAATTAGAATTTCTCAGTACCCAATAACTATTTTAATGTATGTATGGCCTACCTAGAATGTGCTTGCCAAAAATACTTTTTGACCATATTCGTAAAGTTTTGAAAAAAGCTTAAAGTTCAAAAAAGCTCAAATGTCAAATGTTTCTTATATTATTGTGTGATATGTCGATTGATATGTTTTCGAGGTCGTAGAGTTCGAATCTGGAGTTATTTTTTTGGTGAGGTTGTGGGGTGAGTCATGGAGGAGCTTAAAGCTTTAAAAAGTTCAAAAAGCGTCATACTTCATAAGAACAATTAAAATTCTCCAGTGTCCAATGAATATTTTAAGTATGTATAGTCTCCCTAAAAGGAGCTCCCCAAAAAATACTTTTTGACCATATTCGCAAAATTCTGAAGGAAGCTTAAAGCTGAAAAAAGTTCAAAAAGCTTCAGATATGATGTAAAAATTAGAATACTCCAGTGCCCAATGAATATTTTAAAGTATGTATAGTCTACCTATATCGAGCTTGCCAAAAAATACTTTTTGACCATATTCGTGAAATTTTGAAGAAAGCTTAAAGCTGAAAATTTTTTAGAAAGCTTCAGATATGACATAAAAAATTAGTATTCTCCAGTACCGAACCAATATTTAGAGTACTCATAGTCTGCTTAGAAAAAGCTTGCCATAAAATACATTTTGACACATTCGCAGTTTTGAAGAAAGCTTAAATGAAATCCTAAAGCTTAAAAAACATGAAAAAGCTTCATACAATCAGTATTCTCTACTACTCAATAATATTTTAATTTGAAAATAGCTTTTAAACTTTAGTTGTGATGGTTTTTATCAAAAGTTGAAAAGTTTCTGAAGGGAGCTTTAAAAAGTTTTTAAATAGCTCAAAACAGAAAAACAACGGTGTTGATGTACACATGAAAAAGTGCTATTTTTAGCACCTTGGGTATCAAAATTAATCCTGGAACCATGGTTCCATTTTTTTGAGTTCTGGAGTGGTTATATCTAGCATCTCACTTTTTCATCAACTTATGCAAGTTTCAGACTATTTGGGAAAATCTCTACTGTTATATGTAGGAGTTTAGATTTTTCAACTGAGGGGTTGAATTTTTTTGTGAGTCCTTAACAAAATTAGAATCACGTTTTAAGGAAATTCCTAATTGGATTTTTGACTCGGAAATCTTGGAATATTTCTAAAATTGTGTTAAGTAAGTATTTTATTGAAGTATTCTCCAGTACCGAACCAATATTTAGAGTACCCATAGTCTGCTTAGAAAAAGCTTGCCATAAAATACATTTTGACACATTCGCAGTTTTGAAGAAAGCTTAAAAAAGTTCCAGGTCAAAGTTAAGTGAAACTTTGAAATTTTCAGTTATGTGGTATTAGATCCAATCCGATGTGTTAGTTTCATTTCAACTGTAGGAAAAAAAACAAGTATTTTTGGAATTTTTCAGCAAATTCTGCTTAAAAAGTGATAAGTAGGTAGCCTAATTCGCAATTTTGCCTAAAACTTGAAATTTTTGCCAACTTTAAATGAAACCATGACTTTTCAGGCAATTGTTATAAGAAAGCTGATACTTTTTTTCAATTTTTGTAGAAAAGTAGGACATTATTTTAATGAATGATAAAGCGATGACAGAGTGATGCTTTTCAGGATATTTTAGAGAACAATTTACGCTTTGGGTTATTTTTGATGAAAAAGTAAGAATTATTGGAATTTTTGCTTTGAAACAATTTTTTTTTCTGTCAATTATTAAAACAGCCATAAACTTTCACAATTTCCGGCAAAAAGCAACAATAGCAATGTTAGCAAAAAGCAAGACTTTTTGGGAATTATAGGCGAAAAAAGATACTTTCAAAATTTTCAAAATGAACAATTCACGTCTAGAAGAGGAGCGCAGTATGCGCGAAAAACGGGTTATCTAGTACTCCTAAATTTTCATGCTTACATAATTACATCGTTTTTGTACTTGAATTTTCATTCAATACAGAGTACCTAAAGGTGCAGAATAAATTCAATATACTGGTGGTAGATTGGGGACCATTGGCTGTCGATGGATGTTATTTCGAGACAGCTTTTCCTTCGGTACCACTTGTAGGAAAATGTTGCACGGATTTAGTCAATTCTATATTGCAGAATCGACCAGAAATAACTGCAGATCAATTTCATTGCATTGGTTGGAGTATGGGAGCTCATATTTGTGCTCGATTTGGAGTTCATTTCAGACCGAGAATTATACCTCGAATTACAGGTAAGTAAATACTTAGTTAGGTACTTACCTATGCTTAGGTATGCATCTAAATTCAACTTGTGTCGGGTGGAAACGGCCTAGTTCCCAAAGAAAGTAGGCAGGTAGGTAATTTGAATTTCCAAAAACCGAAAACATTTGATAAGTTATTAGGGTATTTTTCTAGATTTTTGGGAATTGGCAATTGTGACCAAAAAATAAGACCTTTAATGCAAAAAAACTTTTTTTCATTATTTTTCCCATGAACCCGAATTTGAACCAAATTTGTCAATTTTTTCTATGCTAAATAATTAATTTTACCAAAGAAATTGAATTGAATGATTTTGGGAACTACTTAATCCCCCCCGGCCAATCCAAGCGGTTAAAATTTATTTCTAGGCTGATATAAGGATTTATAAAAACGTTTGAAAAATCGCACAGGTACATAGAAGAAGAAGCTATTATTAGTTTTTACTAGGTATCAATTCTTTGACCCTTTTTTTTATATATATAGGATTAGATCCAGCTTTACCGAACTTTGAATTGCCTTACACCGAATCGGATAACATATTGAATAAAAATCATGCCAAATTCGTTGATGTTATTCATTCAAATATAGATGTACTTGGAGTATTAGTCTCGAATGCTCATTACGATATTTACGCCAACAATGGAACTTCACAGCCTGGATGCGATATAAGTAAGTTACCAGAATTGAAATCCTTATGTGTGAGGGCGCATACGGAAAGGGACCTAACGACCAAAAAAAAAAAAAAACAGAGTTCCTACAACAGTTTCAGAGAACTTTTTTTCTTTTTTTTTTGGTCGTTAGGTCCCTTTCCGTATGCGCCCTCACATATAGGTACTTCATTTTTAATTTCAATTACATTACATTACTTACCTGATAGGACTACGTATATATATATAAGGTATTTTCAATTGATTTTCTATTTTTTTTGTACGTACCTATATAGATGACTTAATATCCTGCAGTCATCGTCGATCGGTAGAGATCCTCGCCGAATCTATAAACTCGAAAGTAAAATTTATAGCTAGAAAGTGCGAAAACAATGCATATTACCTTAAAAACAGGAGCTGCGACGACGGTGATTCAATAAAACACATAGAAGTGGGCGAATATTGTAAACCTCCGGTTAACAAAGGGTAAGTAAAAATTAGAATTGAATGAGAGTTTCGTTAATTTGAAATCAAAATTGATTAATTTTGATTTCCTTTACTTCCTTGAAGGGATATTGGAACTTATTACCTTCAGACTAATGACCATCCACCTTATGCCATACCTTGTGGAAAGACAGCCCCTTGAGCCTTGGATGTTTGACTTCAGTAAAGAATCCAGCCTGAAAAATTTTATAACCCAGAATACAAATCTGCAACATTTGAAATGTGTTATTCTTTCTTTGTAGATACTGATACATTAGGTACCTACCTATTTTGATAAATATTGCTAAGACATTTTAATTTGTTTTGTTTTTAAAATGTTTATAAAAATTCCATTCGAATCGAATAAATGCATGTTGTTTTTCGAGTTTGCTGAGGCTGCCACTTTCGACATAAATTGAAAAAAGTACTAAAGAATTTTCTTTTAAAAGAATGGCCCAAATCTTGGCCATTTAATTTGTTATCAATTTGTGTAATTTTTGAACTATTTTGGAAAATTTAACCCCGAAGTGAAATTATTTTGATACCTGCCCTAGTCATGGGTCTCATACCTGTCTGGTAAAAAAAATTGGTGAATTTGGTGACTACCTAAGAGGTTGAAAGGTTCCCTTTTCAAAACTTCATGTTCACGTTTCAAAAAAAAAAACAGAAAAGCTAACAAAAAACAAACCAGCCAGCCTAAGTATGCCCTGTGGGGGTTCTTTGTTGAAAAATTTTCAATTCCATGACATTTTTCATGAGAAATTGAATTCAAGGTAGGTACACGTGCGTTTTAAACTTTTAAAAAAAATATATGTTACCCAATGAGAGCAATTCAATGCCAGTAAATTAGGTAGGTACTTACCTCGCAATTTTTCGAAACGTTTGTATCATAAATTGTGATCGTATTTTCACATCATTTTTCACTTTGTAAGTACGAAATTCAAACACAGTACCAGCTAATCATACATGATGATTGTGATACCTACATATATTGGCAATAAATTTCTCAAACAGTCATTCAGAGCTCATTATGTGGCTAGCAAATTCTCTCTTTTTTGTTCAACGTAGACCATGCACCTGTGCAGATTGTTTTTCAAGTAAGATCCTTACTGCGAGATGGTGCTCACTGTTAGAACTGTTCTCCATGTATTTATTGCATTCTTGGTGAGTAATGGATAACTAATGAATAATGACGTAATGAGTAGTTTTTGAAGAAAATATTTGAAAATTTCAATTTATTTCAGGTTATTGAAGTTGAAAAATCTAGTGAGTAAAACGATTAATCAGCAAATGAGTACATTTTTAAAAAATAAAATAAGATAAAATTCAGCTGAGCTCAATAAAAATTTCAACAAACATAATACAAGTAATAAAGTTTCTTATTTGCTTAAATGACTTAATATGGTTCGATCCTATGACGTAATTTGCAGATTGTGAATGTCCCAAACCCATTAGTACTTGCGAACGAGGCAAAATTTCATTTTATTTATACAAAGAGTAGGTACCTATTAGGTATGCTTTAATGTATGTACATTTTTCTTATTTTCTTACAATTAAAAAAAAAATTATGTTAGGTTGTCAAAGCCGTACGAAGAGTTAATACTGTACGATGAAAATTCAATAAAAAATGCCACATTTATACAAAAAGCAGATTTCAAAATTTTAATACACGGTTATACCGGATCTAAAGACCGTCCACAAGCAATGGTAGATCTTCGTAATGGTAATTTTATTGTACTCTGTGATATTCCTGATGCTCTAAAACTCGCTGCTTAATAGCAATCAGTATACATTTTTATTCATTAACCCGTAGGTACTTTACTTATATGTAGGTATTATTTTCTGCATTTTCGTTGAAATAGAATACCTCAAACTGCAGAAAAAATTCAACATAGTGGTGGTAGATTGGGGACCAATGGCTGTCCTTGGATGTTATTTTGACACTGCTTTTCACTGCATGTCACTTATAGGAAGATGTGTGGCAGAGATGATTAATTCTATACTTCAATACAAACCAGAAATCACTGTAGATCAATTTCACGTCATTGGTTGGAGCATGGGAGCTCAGGTTTGCGCTCGATTTGGAGTCCATTTCAGACCAAAAATTGTTCCTCGAATTACTGGTAAGCATGTTGGTACCATAGTACATACCTATCTATGTAATACCAATAAGGTAGGTGATTATTGTAGAAGAAAAATTGGAACAATCTTCCTCATTAAAAATGAGAATTAGTTTAAATACCTAGTACCTAATTACCTATCTTGAAAGTGTTGAAAAACCATTCAAAACCTATCGAGCTAGGTAGTTGTCCAAAATTGCTTAATACGGTGAAATCATAGAATTTAGTCACAATTGGCGCCTACCCTACCTACTTAATTAATTTGAAATAACTATATCGTACCTATATAGGTAGTTAGGTATATACGTATAATAGATAAGAAAAAAAATCAAAGAATAATAACGTTTATTGTCATAACGTCGTTTTATTTTTATTTTATTTTTTTTATAGGATTGGATCCAGCGTTTCCAAAATTTGAATGGCCTTTTACAGTAGGCCATAATATATTGAATAGGCATCATGCAAAGTTTGTTGATGTACTTCATTCAAATATTGGAATATCCGGAGTCTATTTTTCGAACGCCCATTACGATATTTACCTCAATAAAGGGACATTCCAACCTGGATGTGGTGGTGAGTACGTTTTCACTTCCACATTGCTAGATCTGCATCATTGAAATTAAAATATCGATTACACTTTGAATCGTAGTCTGCAAATTAGTACATACAATGCAATTTCAATTTTCGATATTTTTGTGTCTATAGAGGACTTAAATTGTAGTCATCGTCGAGCGACTGAGGTTTTTGCCGAATCCATCAATTCAAAAGTAAAATTTATGGCTAGAAAATGCGATCACAATTCGTATTATGTTACCTTCAGAAAGTGTGATGGGGATTCAAAAAAATACATAGAAGTAGGAGAATATTGCAAACCACCAGTAGATGAAAAGTATGCCAGGATTTATTTTGAATTACGATTTTGTTCGTACAAAATTTACTATAAGCCTACTAATTTGTTTTGTTTTATTGGTTGGCAGAGACACAGGTACTTATTATCTCAAGACCAACCACCAGTCACCATTTGCGATACCTATACCTCCTGAGAATATGAATCTTTGAGCCTCAAATAAATTACATTACCCTATGTAGAGTAACTTTCTATTCAACTAGGTACATATACCTACATAATTTAAAATACAAGTAAGTATTTTGTTACAATTCCGTAAATTAATGAGATAGGTACATAAATGTACTTTATACCTACTACATTGTTTCTATTTTTTTATTCTTTATTCAATTTTGAATGTTTAAAAAATGTAGGCAGCTCGTAATATTATTTTTTCAAATTTTTGCAAACCTGTCGTAGGTATGCATTTTATTTGAATTTAATAGTAAAAATGCTAACTTTCTATTTTGCTTCACTTTTTTATTGGATCCTCAGAGGATCAAAATTAAATTTTATGGTCATAAAAATTCGAAACGTGGTTTTAGAAATTTAGATGCAGGGAAATTTGACTCCTCCTCTTTTCGACATTTTGTGCATCTAACTACCTACATGTGGATGATGTTTGAAAGATACGAAAGGATTGTCTTGGAAAATCACTATCAGGGAAAGTCAAGGAAATCATTTTTCCAAAGGACTAGATGACTCAACTTGCGTAAAAAGCTAAAGTAGTTATCCACTTTATAGTTAGTCCTAGTGTAGTCATTATCTCTCGAATCGATTGGATAAGGATTTAAGTCGATGTGGATTCTTCAAAAAAAAAAAAAAAAAAAATTATACGTAAATGTTATACATTGAAATCGGAATTCACATTTCGATCAATTCAATCACAATTTTTCGAATCCCTACGTACTTAGGTACGGATTTTATGAAATTTTTGAGATTCGGAAAATTCAAAAATTGCTGAAAGCTCTCTAATAAATCGCTTGAAATCGCTTAAAATCGATTGGTGAGATTGAAACTTAATAGTACGTAACAGTCACATAGTACAGCTCATATAGGTAAGTAAAAAGATAAAATTTACGCTTTTTGCGTCAAATAATTCGCGACAAACCATTTTTTCAAATTTATTTCATTTTTAACAATTGAACTAACATTCAAATGTGCAATTTAGAATTTAGATGAATAAGTAAGTACCTATCTGAATCTATTAATCTGCTTTCAAATACCGTACGTTCGAAAGGTCACCTTGGAATTCAAAATTTTCGTAATTTCGATTAAAAACATGTAAAAGTACCAGTCAGATCGTAAATTGTATCAAATTTTTGCGTTTATATGTGTTCAAACAATTTACCAGCTAAGCATGCTTAATATATAAATGCACAATAAATAATTATGCAAAATTCGTTAGGTATTTACCGTATCTAGCTTTTCCGATAATCTTTTTTTTTCTCCCTCATTCTTGTGAAGACGTACGGGATATCATGTTCAAAATAATTTTCACCAAATTGTAGCAATTTAATTTTAATGAGTATCGTAGCAATGCATTATTATATTCCTTAAATGAAAAGAAAATTGTTGAACGATCGTTATAGGTAAATATTTTTTGTTCAGCTTGTTGAAAAATATGGTGAGAAAAATTACTGATTATACCCGCCTGTATTTATTAAATAAAAAATTTTATCTAAAAAATTCCATTTTTCGAATGATTGTTTTTAAAAACGTCATTATTTATACTTGATTGCCATTTCAGATTTCATTGAATTTCAAAAACCCGAAAACATTTGATATAAGTCAGGTAGGTACTGGCTATTTTTATAGATTTGTTTTTGGAATTAGGTAGCAATAGTGACAAAAAAAATTAGCATCGTGGCAATCTAAAATACTTCCTCAAGTTCACTGATGTTTTGGCATTATTAATGCGAAGTAGACACTCGTATTTGAGAAAAAAATTTCAAAACACGAATTTACCCAAAAATAAGTGATTTGAAATTTTCAACTGTTCGGTAGAATCCTAGAAGTGGTCTTGGATTGTGAAGGCAATGACCTAAGTCAACGCAGAGTCTCAAATAATATGCACGATTTTTTTCAAAAATACCTACCTTCTCTTTGAGGACCCATATCTTCTCTTCAGAGGTACCACTGGAGCTAAAAACAATTTCTGCGAAACTTCCTACTCGAAATAAAATTTCTGTGATCCTCATCATTTTCAGCTAGTATCTCGTCAAACGTTTATCCTACCTACTAAAAATTTGATGGGACTTGGGCGATTTGGCCTTGTCCTCGGATTTTAAAACTGACTAGCGGAAGTTATTCCTTATGGTCAAAAATCCCCGTGATGAAATTTTCAGATCGCCAAATCACATATAATCCCTTCAAAAGGGGTGAAATTGCAATTTCAGTTTTAAATTTCCTAGTTTGACATATTGTCAACCAAAATTTTTCAAACTTGCAAGGATGTTAGACGCTATTAAGAGTTATTCATGGAAATTTAAAAAAAAATCAAGCATATCTTCTGGGCAAAACATGCATTCTTAGCTTTTAAACGGTACTTTGAAACTTCCCAGCCTGGATGTAATGTAGGTACCTACCTAAGTGAGTTGGTTTGGTACTGAGAATCGACCACCTTATGCTCTATTTTCAATTTCAATTTCATTACCTACCCGATAAAACTCAGTATATAAGGTGTTTGGAATTGATTTTTTACTGTTCTTGTAGGTATGTTGCTGACGTATCGTGAGATCATCGTCGAGCGACAGAATTAATGTTTGCCTTGCCGAATCTACGAGTATATTATATAAATTCAAAAGTAAAATTTATGACTAGAAAGTGTGAACTCAATTTATATTGGGTAGGTACCTACCTTAATTTCAGGAAATCCAACGGCTAGTTAACGAAGAGTACCTAAGTAAAAATTATAGAATTGAATTTGGAATTAAAATTAATATAATTTTGCTTTAGGTACTTTACTTCCTTGAAGAGGTAAGTATTGAAAAAAAAATGAGCCAGCCAGCCTAGGTAAGAACTTTGAAATTATAATTTGATGAAAAATTCTAAACTCCATCACATTTTTCATAGAGAACTGAATTCAACGAGGTACCTATACTATACGAACACGTGCGCTGTGAATTAAAAAAAAATATAATGACACATGTTACCCAATGAGAACAATTCAATGTCAAAAAATCAGGTACCTATCTGGCAATTTTTCGAAATTTTCGTTTTTCGGAACGGAAAATAGAGTTATTGAAATCATAAATTTGTGTAATTTTTAACTTTTTAAGTACGAAATTCAAACAAAGTACCAGTTGGTCATACACGATGATGCGATACCTACATGAACTGCAATTTTTCAATCAGTGATTCAGAGCTCATTATAATATGACTGGTAAATTCACTTTTTTTTTTGTTCAACGTAGACCATGCCCCTTTGCAGATTGCTTTTCAAGGGAGATCCTTACCGCGAGATGATGCTTAGATTAATTTCCCTTGTATTTATTGTAATATTGGTGAGTGAAGGATAATTAATGAGTAGGTAGGTAATTTTTGAAGAAATTATTGAAAATTTCATTTTTTTCAGGTTATAGAAGTTGAAAAATCTAGTGAGTAAAATAATTAATCATCAAATACCTAAATACCTATTTTTTTAATGCAAGGGAATTCTATTTGTCGCAGTTCAATGAAAAATTTAAAAAAACATTTTACGAATAATAAACTTTATAATTTGTTTAAATGATTTAATTTGGTTCTTGTGACGTAATTTGCAGATTGTGAAAGTCCAAAATGTCCAAAACCCATTACTACCTGCGAACGAGGCAAAATTTCATTTTATTTATTCAAAGAGTAGGTACCTATACCTATTAGGAATGTACGTAGGTATTAACGATATCGGATATTTTTCTTACAGCTTAAAAAAATATATTATTTTAGGTTATTAGAACCGTACGAAGAGTTGATACTATACGATGAAAATTCAATAAAAAATGCCCCATTTATACCAAAAGCAGATTTCAAAATTTTAATCCACGGTTATACCGGATCTAAAGACCGTCCACAAGCAATGGTGGATCTTCGTAATGGTAATTTTACTCACTGACATTTCTATAAACTATAAACACTAAAACTCGCTGCAATGTACTTACCTATATTTGCATTTTCGTAAAAAAATATAGAATATCTCAAACTGCAGAAAAAATTCAACATAGTGGTGGTAGATTGGGGACCAATGGCTGTCGATGGATGTTATTTTGACACCGCTTTTCATTGCATATCACTTGTAGGAGGATGTTTGGCAGAGTTGGTTAATTCTATACTTCACTACAGACCAGAAATAACTGTAGATCAATTTCACGTCATTGGTTGGAGCATGGGAGCTCAAGTTTGCGCTCGATTTGGAGGTCATTTTTGGCCGAAAATTGTTCCTCGAATTACTGGTAAATATACGTTGCCTAGCCTATCTAAGAAATACCAAGGAGGTATCTGTAGAAAGAACAATTAGAACTAGGTACCTGTCTTTCTCTTTGAGAATGAGAATTTGATAAGCCCATTAAAAGTCTATCTAGGTTGTTGTCATAAATTACTTAAAATTGTTATAGAATTTAGTCACAATTGGAGCCCACTTAATTAATTTGAACATAGATAAAAAAATCCATTTCTTTATTTTTAAAAATTCTTTTTTACAGGTTTGGACCCAGCGCTCCCAAAATTCGAATGGCCTTACACAGCACCGCATAATATATTGAATAGACGCCATGCAAAGTTTGTTGATGTACTTCATTCAAATATGGGAATATGCGGAGTCTATTTTTCGGACGCCCATTACGACATATACCTCAATAAAGGGACATTCCAACCTGGATGTGGTGGTGAGTATGTTTTTACTTCTACACTGCTAGATCTGCGTCGTTGAAATTAAAATATCAAATTGCACATTGAAAAGTCTACAAATTACAATATAATTTTCATATTTTTTTTTGTGTATAGACAACATATCGTGTAGCCATGCTCGAGCGACTGAGGCTTTTACCGAATCTATCAATTCAAAAGTAAAATTTATGGCTAGAAAGTGCGATACCAATTCGTATTATGTTACCTTCAGAAGCTGTAACGGAGATTCAAAAAAATACATAGAAGTAGGAGAATATTGCAAACCACCAGCAGATGAAAAGTATGTCAGGACGATTTATTTTGAATTACGATTTTGTTTCGCATGAGAATTGATAAGCCTATAGGTACTAATGGGTTCTGTTTTATTGGTTGGCAGAGACACAGGTACTTATTTTCTCAAGACCAACGACCAGTCACCACTTGTGAAACCTATAGCCATCTGAGAATACGAATCATTGAGCGTCGAATAAATTCCATCACCTGTAGAGTAATTTTTATTCAAAAGAAAGTTTTTTGTTACAATTCAACACAAATAATTAAATATGCTTCAATTTTTTTAAATTCGGTTTTCAGTTTTAAATGTACATACCTATTACCTACCTATAACAAAAATGAAAGCAGCTTGCAATATTATTTTTTTAATGACTCAACTTGCTTAAAAAGCTGAAGTATCCTCTTCATAGTCATAGTCTCCACTCCTCGAATCAATTGAACGCGATTTTGAGTAGATGTGGACTTTTCAAAAAAAACAAAAAAAAATGATATGCAAATGTTAAAAACCGAAACCGGAATTCACATTTTGATCAATTCAATCACAGTTTTTCGAATCCTTAGATACATATTTAGGGTTATTTTATGAAATTTTTTGAGATTCGAAAAATTCAAAAATTGCAGAAGGCTCCTTAACATAAATACTTAGCTTAAAACCGCCACAAATCGATTAGTGAAATTGAAACTTTGCAGTAGCTACCTATCTGTGACATTGTACAGCTCATAGGTAAGTAAAGAGATAAAATTTTTACGCTTTTTGCGTCAAATAATACGCGACAAACAATTTTTTAAAATTTATTTCTTCTAACAATTGAACCAACATTTCGATGTGAAATTTATATGAATAGGTAGGTATCTAAATTTATTAATTTGCATTCCAAATACGTTCAAAAAGTCACCTTGAAATTGACAAATTTTCGAGATTTCGAAAAAAAAAATATAATATTACCTTCCAGATCGTAAATTTTATTACATTTTCGCGTTTATAATGTAAAAAATTCTAACAATCTACCAGCTGAGCATATATAAATGCACAATAAATATGCGAAAATCTATCGTAAACGGTCTCATAAAGCTCCGTTAGGTATTGTATCTGGCTTTTCCGATCATCTTTTTTTTTTTGGTACTTCCTCATTCTCGTGTTTGTGCGAGATATCATGTTCAGAATAATTTTCACCGCATTTGTAGCAATTTTAGTGAGTATCTGAGCAATGCATAATATTGTAATGTACTTAAGTATATCTTAAATAAAAAGGAAATTTTTTAATTCGTTGAAAATATTAATTTTTGTTTAGATTGTTGAAAAATATGGTGAGTAAAATTACCGATAGGTACCTATATCTATTAAATAAACAACTTATTAAAAATGAACACTTTTTATCTATGAATTTAAAATTGTTTTCAAAAACATCATTATATTTACTTGATCGCGATTTCAGATTTCATTGTACTTTGGTAGGTAGGTAGGTAGGTAGGTATGTAGATAGATAGATAAGTAAGTAAGTAGGCATCATATTTTGAAAACGTGTTTTATAGGTACTCGCATGTCCCAATGTTCATCTTCAGTTAATATCATCATCAAAATGCAAATTTTGCATTTTTTTTTTTTTAAACAAAAACACTTGACTAATAAAATTACATATTTCTATCGCATTGTTTGCAGATTGTGCACAAGCCCAAGAATGTCCAAAACCTATCAATACATGCGAAAGGGGCAAAATTTCATTTTATTTATACAAAGAGTAATGTCTACTATACTCCTACCTATGGTGTACATTGTACAACCCTGCTCTTCGTAGCTGAAAATTTTCCTACATAATTTTAATACATTTCCCCCTTTATAGATTATCGCAGCCTCCCGAAGAGCTGATATTGGACGATGCAAATTCAATAAAAAATGCTCCATTTATACCAAAAGCTGATTTCAAAATTATAATACACGGTTACACCGGATCTAAAGACGGTCCACCAGCAATAGTGGCTCTTCGAAATGGTAATTTTATCAAAATTCAGTTTTGCTGCCCTCGTAAATATTCTTAAATTTTTATGATTACATAATTATTGGTTTTCGCACTTGAATTTTCATTCAATGTAGAGTACCTAAAGCTGCAGAATAAATTCAATTTACTGGTGGTGGATTGGGGCCCATTGGCTGTCGATGGATGTTATCTCGAGACAGCTTTTCCTTCGGTACCACTGGTAGGAAAATGTTGCTCGGACTTCGTCAATTCTATACTGCAGAATAGACCAGAAATAACTGTAGATCAATTTCATTTCATTGGTTGGAGTATGGGAGCTCATGTTTGTGCTCGATTTGCAGTTCATTTCAGACCGAAAATTGTACCTCGAATTACTGGTAAGTAGGTACCTACCTATGTATACAAATCCAACCTGTTTTGGGAAAAGATTATTTTTTTTCAGAATTTTTATAGGCAGCTAGAAGCAATTTTCAGTATTCACGAAGTTATACCTTCCTATTTTTTGACTTATAGATTTTTTTTTTTTACAGGATTAGATCCAGCGTTCCCGAAATTTGAATGGCCTTTCACCGAATGGGATAACATATTGAATAAAAATCATGCTAAATTCGTTGATGTTATTCATTCGAATATAGGTTTATACGGAGTATTCGTCTCAGATGCTCATTACGATATTTACGCCAACGCACGGTGGAACTTTCCAGCCCGGATGCAATATAAGTGAGTTTCTAAGAATCGAACACATAATTTTCTATTTCTAATTTCAATTAGATACCTGCATTACCTACACGATAGCACTAACGAGTATATAAAGTATTTGAAATTGATTTTTTTTTTTTTTACTTTTATTTGTATGTAGCTGACGTATCTTGTAGTCATCGTCGAGCGACAGAGATGTTTGCCGAATCTATAAATTCGAAAGTAAAATTTATAGCTAGAAAGTGCGAAAACAATGTATATTACCTTAGCTTAAGGAGCTGCGACGGAGATTCAAAAAAACACATAGAAGTGGGTGAATATTGTAAACCTCCAGTGAACGAAGAGTAAGTAAAAATTAGAATTCAATGAGAGTTTCGTTAATTTGAAATCAAAATTAATTAATTTGTTTTACTTCATTTCCTTGAAGAGATATTGGCACTTATTACGTTCAGACTAATGACCATCCACCTTATGCCATAGCTTCTGGAAATCCAGTCCCTTGAGCCTTGGAGGATGTTTACTTCAGTAAAGAATCCAGCCTAAAATTTTTTTAAACTCGGAATACAAATCTGCAACATTTGAAATGCGTCATTTCTTTCTTTCATTTTCGTTTTTTTTTTGTAGATACCTTAGGTAATGTTAATGAAAATTCAATTCGAATCGAATAAATATATGTTATTTACCTACTGTGTTTGATGCCATGAATTGAAAAAAGTACGTTTTTGAAGAACATTTTTTTTTTTTTTTTAAATGTTCCAAATTTTTGGCCATTCAATTTGTAACCAATTTATGAATTTTTGATCTATTATGGAAAATTTAACCACGCAAGATCCTCAAAATTTCTTTCCACGTGGCTGAAATTATTTTGGAACCTACCCCAGCTATGGGCCTCATACTCTGGTAAAAAAAAAAAAAAGTAAAAATGAATACCTACCTACGTGGTTGAAAGATTCCTTTTTCAAAGTTTCATGCACACGTACTTACCTATCAAAAAGAAACAAAAAAAAAAAACAAAAAAAAAACAGTCAGCCGAGGTACTTTGGGGTTAATTTGACGAAAAATCCAGGGGCACGCTCGTGTCCCACCCCGCCCTCTCCCGAGAGAAACACAAAACGAAAACGAACTGATTCTAAATTCTATGATATTTTTCACAGAAAACTTAATTCAATGTAGATACACGTGCGTTGTGAACATTTTAAAAAAATATATACGTATATGCTACCCAATGAGAACAATTCAACGCTAAAAAATCAGGTACCTGCCTTGGAATTTTTCGAAATTTTCGTTTTTCGAAATGGAAAATAGAGATATTGGAATCATAAATTGCGATCGTATTTTCACATCATTTATAACTGTGTAAGTACGAAATTCAAACAGATTACAGCTGATCATACACGGTGATGCGATGCCTATATGAACTGCAATTTTTCAGACAGTGATTCAGAGCTCCACGTGTGGTTTACAAATCCTTTTTTTCATTTTCAACATAGACCACGCACCTGTGCATCTGTGCATATTGTTTTTCAAGTGAAATCGTTACTGCGAGATGGTGCTTAGAACTGTTTCTTTTGTATTTATTGCAATCTTGGTGAGTAGGTAATAGATAATTATAATGGGTAATTGTTGAAGAAATTATTGAAAATTTTAATTTTTTTTCAGGTTATTGAAGTTGAAAAATCTAGTGAGTAAAATAATATAATCGATCGACAAATAAATAAGTACCTACCTATTTTTTTTTATTAAAGAAAATTGTATTTGGCTTGGTTCAATGAAAATTTTAACAAAAATTTTACAAATAATAAACTTTCTTATTAGTTCAAGTACATAAATGATTTAATATGTAATTCCTATGACGTAATTTGCAGATTGTGAATGTCCAAAACCCATTACTACTTGCGAACGAGGCAAAATTTCATTTTATTTATACAAAGAGTAGGTACCAATTAGATATGTAGGTATTAATATGTACCTAGGTATAAAGTATTTTTCTTACAGTTAAAAAAAAAAAAAAAATATGTTAGGTTGTTAGAACCGTATGAAGAGTTAATACTGTACGATGAAAATTCAATAAAAAATGCCACATTTATACAAAAAGCAGACTTCAAAATTTTAATTCACGGTTACACCGGATCTAAGGACCGTCCACCGGCAATAGTAGATCTTCGTAATGGTAATTTTACTCTCTGATATTCCTATATAGTATGCTCTAAAACTCGTTGCTTATAATAGCAATCAGCATACCTACATTTTTATTCATTAATCCGCACTATTTATTTGAATTTTCGTTAAAATATAGAATACCTCAAACTGCAGAAAAAATTCAACATACTAGTGGTAGATTGGGGACCAATGGCTGTCGATGGATGCTATTTTGATACCGCTTTTCATTGCATATCACTTGTAGGAAGATGTGTGGCAGAGATGGTTAATTCCATACTTCAATACAGACCAGAAATAACTGTAGACCAATTTCACGTCATTGGTTGGAGTATGGGAGCTCAAGTTTGCGCTCGATTTGGCATCCATTTCAGACCAAAAATTGTTCCTCGAATTACTGGTAAGCATGTTGGTACCATAGTACCTATCTATGTAATACCAATAAGGTAGGTAATAATTGTAGAAGAAAAATTGGAACTATCTTCCTCATTAAAAATGAAAATTTGATTAGATATTTTGAATGTGTTGAAAAACAATTCAAAATATCGGTATTGAGATTGTGGTCATAAATTGCTTATAAAATGGTGAAATTATAGAATTTAGTCACGAAGATAAAAAAAATCAAAGAATAACCAAGTTTATTTTTATAATCTAGTTTTCATTTTTTTTTTTTACAGGTTTGGATCCAGCGTTTCCTAAATTCTTTTGGCCTTTTACAGTAGGCCATAATATATTGAATAGGAATCATGCAAAGTTTGTTGATGTACTTCATTCAAATATGGGAGTATTCGGAGTCTATTTTTCGAACGCCCATTACGATATTTATCTCAATAAAGGGACATTCCAACCTGGATGTGGTGGTGAGTACCTACTTATGTTTTTACATCCTCATCGCTAATCTGCGTCGTTGAAATTAAAATATTAATTGTAATGTATACCTACCTATACTTTGAATATTCTACAAATATACAATTTTCGATATTTTTGTGTCCAGAGGACACATCATGTAGTCATCGTCGAGCGACTGAGGTTTTTTCCGAATCTATCAATTCAAAAGTAAAATTTATGGCTAGAAAGTGCGATCACAATTCGTATTATGTTACCTTCAGAAAGTGTGATGGAGATTCAAAAAGATACATAGAAGTAGGAGAATATTGCAAACCACCAGTAGATGAAAAGTATGCCAGGATTTATTTTCAATTATCACAATTTTGTTTCACATGAAAATTAATAGGTACGCCTACTAATTGGTTTTGTTTTATTGGTTGACAGAGACACAGGTACGTATTATCTCAAGACTAACCACCAGTCACCATATGCGATACCTATTCCTCCTGAGAATATGGACCATTGAGCCTCAAATAAATTACATTATCTAAGTAGAATAATTTTTTATTCAATTACATAATTCAAAATAAAGTGTTTTGTTACGATTCCACAAATTAATTAGATACTTTACGAATTGTTTCAATTTTTTCAAATTCTTTCTTCAATTTTTAATGCATAAAAATGTTGGCAACTCGTAATTATTATTTTTTTCAAAATTTTGTAAATCTGTCTTTATTTTATTTGAATTATTGCTGATATTAGATACAAAATTTATCACTTTATGACATTTTCATAATTGAATTCGAATATGGGTGGGCATACGTTGTGTCAATGTTGACTTTTTAACCCGATATCACGCGTTTAGCGTCAACAAAGTGTGTTAAAATTTTCGAAATTTCCGTAATTTTGAAAAAAAAAAAGAAAAGAAACACCTATTGAAATCACAGGCAAATGTTGATCGTATTTTCGCAGTTGCGTGTGTTTGCTGGCACCTAAGCATACATATGGATGTACGAGAAGTAAAGTACAAATAGGTAGTGATATTAGAGCTTCATATGTGGCTAACAGAGTCATCATTTGCTCCACACATTAAAACTGATGAGGTGCAGGTACCTTTTGAGTGAGATTGTACCTATCCATAATGGAGATCATGTTCAACATAATTTTCTCAATATTCGTCGCAATATCGGTGAGTATAATAGTGCAGTACTTACATACCTACCTAATTAATGCGTTTTGAAGTAGGTAGGTATTCGAAAAAAAATTAATTATTTGAAAATATTTGTTTTGTTGTTTAGGTTGTTGATAAATATGGTGAGTATTTATTTACTTATGATTATTAATCATGAAGTAAAATATCATTCAATTCGGAAAATTAAAATTTTCAATTAAAACTTGAAATGATGAATTAAAAATGTATTGTTTTTTCTCCTCCAGAAATTTTGTAACTTTATTGTCATTTCAAATTTTAATATTACTCGTATTTTGGAAAGTACCAACTACCTAGTTATTACTCAATTAAGATCATTTTTATTGCGTGATTTGCAGGTGGTCAGGCGAGTAAATGCCCTAATCCCATTAATACTTGTGAAAGAGGCAAAATTTCATTTTACTTATACAAAGAGTAATGTCTACTCGTATCTCTGCACTACTGACAACCACGTGAATTTTTTCTTGATCTTGATACATTTTCACCTTATGTTCAAATTTTGTTTCCTTAGATTATCAGAGCCATACGTGGAGTTGATACTGGGTGATGAAAACTCAATAAAAAATGCTCCATTTATACCAAAAGCCGATTTCAAATTTTTAATTCACGGTTATACCGGATCTAAAGATCGTCCACCAGCAATGGTTTATGTTCGTAATGGTAGGTAATATTGTGTAATTTCATTCATGTAGGTATGTACTATACATTGCGCTCCCATACGCGCAGATTCAATCCATAAGTATACATGTAAGTACTCATCGTAATGAAGATTCACAGATTTTTATTTTTACTTAATGAATTTGGTCTTCCCTTCTTCATTAAAATACAGAATATCTAAAGCTGAAAAAATTCAACATTCTGGTAGTGGATTGGGGACAATTGGCTATGGACGGATGTTACTTCGATACTGCTTTTCCCTGTATTTCACTTATAGGGAGATGTTGCGCTGAGATGGTTAATTTTATACTCCAACACAGACCAGAAATAACCGTAGATCAATTTCACGTCGTTGGTTGGAGCATGGGAGCTCAAGTCAGCGCTCGATTCGGAGTCCATTTCAGACCAAAAATTGTTCCTCGAATTACCGGTAAGTAGCTGGTACCTTTCTATGTAATGTGTGGGGGGGGGTGGTTTTGTGTATTCCTCATTTGGGAACAAAAATTTTCCATGTTCATTTCGTTGTTATTAAAAGCATTTGTTCAAAATAACATTTTTGAGTGAAAATGATTTAAAAAATTGAATGAGTAGGTACAATTGAATGATCTCGTTCTTTTTATTTATTTATTTATTTATTTATTTATTTATTTATTTGCAGGTTTAGATCCCGCGTTTCCAAAATTCTTTTGGCCTTTCACAGTAGCCCATAATATACTAAATAGACACCATGCTAAATTTGTTGATGTCATTCATTCAAATATGGGACAGTATGGAGTATATTTCTCAGACGCTCATTATGATATTTATGTTAATAAAGGGACATCTCAGCCTGGATGTGATGGTGAGTACATTATAGTAGGTGGTAGGTACATACAAGTTAGTACCTACCTACCAATATTTCATTTCTACATCCGTGTACACATGTACCTACATGTGGTTCTGCGGATTTGAATAATTAATTTGTTTATTGTATTTCGATTGTTATAATAAATTTCATCATTTTGTTTGCAGGGGATGTGTCCTGCAGTCATCGTCGGGCGACAGAGATGTTTGCCGAATCCATCAACTCGAAAGTAAAATTTATTGCTAGAAAGTGCGATCACAATTCGTATTTCGTTACATTCAGGAGCTGCGATGGAAATTCAAAAAAACGCATAGAAGTGGGCGAATATTGTAAGCCACCAGTCGATGAAAAGTAAGTTTGCATTCGGATTGAGTTGAATCGCAGTTTCGTTCATTTTCAATCAAAATGAATACCATTTTTTAATTTAAATTTCTTCTTTGAAGGGACACAGGTACTTATCATCTTCAGACCAATGACCATCCTCCTTATGCGATTCCTCCCAAGTGAGATAGGTGTCTACAATTGAATTGAAGTGAACTGAACGATGAACGTTTAATAAAAATGAACTGAACGATGAACATTTAATTTAAATTAAGTACCTACTTTAAACTTTGAAGTCATGTTTTCATTCGCCAGATTTATTTGTAGGCCTATTTCAATTTTCGCAGGTAGATAAATAAAATGAAAATGAGAACCGATATAGAGTTTTTTTGTTCGTGGGTACATTTTTGTAGATGTGAAATGATCCTAAAATGCAGTAGGTATTCAAGTGTTTTTCCGTTTTCCTGGCAACAAATTTCTGCTGAATTGTCTGAAATCAAAATATAAGTGTGTAAAATAAAAAAATTGAAAAAAAAACGAAAACAAAAAAATTTCAGATTTTTAGTCCAGCAGATTCTGAATTGTACATATATTATGTAACACAGTGAATGTGAGCAGAACACTACATACTCTTGGTCGTCGAGTTCACGACTTCACGAGTGGGTAAACGCATAAAGGTACTATGTACTACCACTACCTACTACATAGGTAAGTACATTAAAAACTGCAACTTTCATGTATTGATAAAAATCAACAAATTTTGGAAATTATTGCTAAAACAATGCACTTTTTGTATTTTTTTGAAAAGCGAGACTTTTTAGTTTTTTTGCATTTTTTTAAGGTACCTAAATGATGTAAATGGTAATTGCCTAATTATTGGTAAAAGAAAAGAAAAGGATAACACTTCTTGTTAATTTTTGGCAGTTTTTTTTGGTAAAAAAAAAAATTGCTAAGAACGGTGAAAGAAAAAGCCAACATTTTTATTTTTTGGAAATTTAATTTTTAGAAAAAAACTAAAAAGTAAAACTTTTTGGAATTTTTTCATTTTTTGCAAGAAACTATAACCATTTTGGTTTTGTCCCTCGATAATGTATTACTTCGTATACTTCGTATAATCATTAATCAAGGGTTTTGTCCATGCGATTCGTTATTCGTTCAACCATCCAATGCACTTCTACAGTTTTTTCTATAAACCATCGTCTCTTTCAAACCTGGCGTTGTAGTTTCGCCTTGATTCCTTCTGCACCACTACCACACTACCACTCATGCTTTCTGACATGCGCTTCGGCGGTAAGTTTCAGTTTCACAACAAACCCCTTTTTAATATCATCCCTTCGTCGTTTATTGTAAGTTGGTACGTTATTGTTTTTCGTCGACGTTGATTAAAAAAATGCGTACCACTTACAAAAATGCATTCCTAACAATTAAAATATGTTTAATTAATCCACCGTAATAATTAAAATTTTCGAACCTTGCCGGCATTCGAACGGTCCAAACATGTTTCCGGACTTCTCCGAAGTAGGCAAATATTTTCATGAAATGTTTCGGTTTCGATGGGACGAATACAGGTAGGTTTGATAACACGTTACCGTACGTTGAAATGTCATAGTGAAATTCAAATTTAAAATGCAAAATTCGTCTGTTGAAAATTTCCGTTAGTTTGAAATTCGAACGTGATTTCGATCGTTTGATTTGAGAGGAACCGTTACAAAATTTTTACAATAGATGAGAATTTTTTCGATCAAGATTACCGGTGTGTTTTATGGTGTTAAAATTTTGAAGTGAAATTTATCGTGTTATTTGTAAATTGTGATGTATCGTAGGTAGATGATTTTATAAAATTTGCAAATATTTTCCAGGAGAAGTGGTTCGATATTAGTGGTGAATCCGACCAAGAGAAGAAAAAAGGTAAATTATCCAGATTATCGGCGTTCGATTATTTCGTAAAATGAAACATGAAACGATAGAAAGATTAATATGTGATTTTCCAGTTCGCCGACGAAGAAGGGCTGATCTATAAGCCACTAGATTTCGAAATATTTAGTACAATATCGACGTTTGGCATGTTCGAAATATCTCGTCTGGCTGTGTTTGAAAAATTACTACGTCGAGTTAGTTACCTTCATCTACATCTGCAATGTATAGCTGATTCCGGTACAGAAACTTCGTTAGCACTAGAGGATATACAGAATAGAACCGAACAATCCGATGTTTCTGAATTATCTAAGGTAAACGTTCGTTTTCTCATCTACATTATTACTCGATAGACTTGTATATCTAATTAGAACCGTTATCGCAGGTCGTCAAAATTGGTATAAGAAGTATATTCGAATTGATCAAAGGCAGTAAAACCGAGTATCCGGATTTATGCGTCAGAGCAGTTACTTCTCTGTTTACCATTTTAGAAGGGTTGCGTTTAGAAGCTCTATGCGACGAACCATCTGATATCGTTGGTACGTATCCTTATCACGGATGAATTAGTGAATAGTAAGTTGCGAATTGTGATTCGTGATTAATATTTGTTGTGTTTCAGGCGATATATTCAATGTATTATTGAACGTAGTAGACGAGTGCCTTAATGAAGAGATCGTCGAACGTAGCCCAGACGTACAACGTTTGATTGAAATATCATCAGCATGTCTTCTCAGCTTTGCCATAATTCGAGGAGACACTGGCAAAATGTTGAGGGCCATAAGTGCCATATTAATATCTAAATATTCTCTGTCTCATTCTATGGTTGTAAGTATTCGAGTAATGTTTCACGATATTCGTTATCCTACAAAGAGAATCTTACGTTTGTGTTTTTCTATAGCTTCCAAACGCTGTTATCGAATTACAAAAAAGTGTCCAAAGCGTTATCACCGGCAAACTAAAGCATCCGAATTGGTTCACTCATGGAGTATTGAAATCGTCTTGTATTTCTTCGTTTCTTTTGTTATTTACCGCAGGTTATTATCAATTTCAATTTCGTCTACTTTGATCTGCGTCAGTGTTTTCATTTTTATGATGTTTTGTTTTGCAGATGACTCTAAATTATCGCTTAAGATTAAAAATTTAGCTTGCGATGGTTATTATTTGTATATATACACGTCGTATGGTCTGTACAAAATCGGCACCGGTTACAATGGTACTATTCCTAGAAATGTCTATGCTCATAATCCAGCGTTCTTCGGTCAAGATAATGGATGGATCTTCTATATGAAAGTAAATCACGTTACTATTTACTATATTCGATGTTGAAAGAATACGTAGGTACTAATTACTATTGAAAATTGTTTAATGTGTTTCTAGAATTCGTTATATTTTATGTTGATGAAGCAAAAGGGCAGTAACGAGCTTTATCTGGTTAATGAGAATAATCTAGAGTTACAGCAGATGATTCGAATCGATTCGAATGTCTCTATTTTTACCAAAGGATTAGTGTTCGTTGATGGAGATTATTTATGTTCCTTGTGTTCTCCAAAAGAGGTACTGTAAATGAAGTTTTGCGTATAGTAATATCATTTTCTCGAAAAAAGAATTGCGAAATTAGTTCGCGAAGATTTTGATTCATTATTTAAAAAGAATTATGTCCATTGAAGAAGCTAAAACCAAATCAGTTTTCGAACTAGTTATCCAAAATTAATAATTGTGTTGAAAATTGAAATGAAACATTTGTATAAGTTCTCAATACGATGTAGTTGAAAGGAACAATACAGCAAATTTCAATAAAAATTAATTTCTAGGGTGAAAATTTTATAAAAATTTCCCCATTGGAAGTTCAATTTTGGAAACAATGCTTTTGGAGCATGAACACTACTCACGCTGATATGAAAGATATAAAAACCCATTAATAAAATTAAAACGTTTTATAGAGGAAACTGTACACTACGTTTTGAATATTAACGATTTAAACAGAAGAAACGCATTATACGAAATAACTCGTTCATTTTCATTTTACAGGACGAGTTAGTCATTCGATCAATGGAAATAGTCGAAAACAACTTGACACTTATACAGGAAGAGTTACGATTTCAATTATCGGAAAAGTATTTCAAATTGTTCGGTTCATCGTGTGGGAGTGAAGAAAAATTATTATCTAGTCGTTGCGTCGGCGTAAACGAAGAACTGATTTCGTTCGCTTCTGGCAAAGAGTTCTCTTTACTTCAAACATCCGATGGAAAGGTACACTGCTGAATTTCCATTTTTAGTAAAAAATTTCACGCGAAGAAATCATACCATTTTTTTTCTGTTTCTAGGTGTTATATAATAGTAAATTAGGCAATCAAAATCTACGAGCGCCCGGTACCCGTAGTAATCAATGCTGGGTGGAATTAATTTGTCCAAAAATGTCGACCGTCAAGCAATGCGTAATTGGAAACGACGGCTCGATCGGATTATTAGTTTATAACGACGGATCTGTTTACTTCATCGGATTCGCTAGACGAGGCGAAGACGGAGAAAATGGTAGGATGTATTAAAATCGTGTTTCGTTCTAAAATACGACACGTTTGCGTTGTTTTTAATATCTGTGTGTGAATTCTGCCGGTTGAAAAGGCGCTGTACGCAGACAATGTAATCAAATTAAACCTCGTAAAATGACACGTATGGATGGAAAGAACGTTGTGTACGCGGCGTGCAATCACGGTTCAACGGCTTTAGTTACCGATAAAGGAGAGCTTTTTATGTTCGGAAAAGACGCTATTCATTGTGACCCTGGAACTGGTAATTATTTTCTACGTGTTGTTTTCTAGTGTGTATTAGAGTGATGCTGAATGACTGTTGTTGTATTTTGTCGCCATTTTACAGGCTATGTTTCTGACCTGAAACATGTACGTGTACGATCTGTCGCTTTGGGAAAAGTTCACGTTGTTGTGTTGACCGATAAAGGACATGTTTACACTTTTGGCTATAATGGTAGAGGACAGTGTGGAAGATTCTCTTCGTCCGAGGGTAAATAAATGTTTTCCGACTCGCTCGAATCTTCTGTGTATTTTTTTCCCTCTCGAATGAAATAAATTTCAACCGCTGAAAATTTATCACAAGACATTTTGAAACCTTTTTTCTATTCCCAGATCACAATCGATTAATTTATTCTATTTTAATTTTTAGGTCCAGGTCGTAGCGAAGCATATATGGAAGTTTACGTAGACGATGACGAAAACAGCGCCTCATCTGACGACACTTACTCTGACGTCATTTGTTTAAAAGGCACTCATATTTTCAAGCAAGATAAATGCATGATATGTCCAATTTGTCACCAGTGTACCGGCTACGGAGCTGGTTGCTTAGCGAGTAATGAAGGAGATCGCGAACCCGGCGAGTAAGTGTCGATTGTACTTGTTTCCCTCCCTGAACCCTATTTTAATTTCCGTTTCATTTAAAGGGAATGTGGCTGTGGCGATGGTGATTCCGGTTGCGCCAAGTGCTGTATTTGTAAAATTTGTGCTTTCGAAGAAGATCCCGATCAAGAGTTAGATGACGAAAATGAACCCGATGATATTATCAGGATTAATTTATTCGGAGCTGTTTACGGTAAACTGACTTAATTTCCTTGCAATCAGATTTGTATCCAGCGATTTTAACGCGGTCGGTTTATTTTACAGAACGAAACGATCGAAAAGTTCGAGCCGAGTTGTTTAAAAAAGACGAAGAACCGGTAGCTGGTCCCTCAGGTGAAGGTCGTATTAAAAGTAAGTTGAATTCATAATATCTATCGAAGAATCTATTTGCTAAAAAACGTGAAAAAATTACTTCTACAGGTGTCGAAATGATAAACAATTCAAACGGAGGTAAAGATTCAATGAGCATGGTGTACCTTCTTCCTGCCAAAGTTCATTTTCGCACAACTGCTCCCGCCGTACAAATCGCTGCTGGTTTATATCACACTGGTAATCATCTCAAGTATTCTGTACCCTTCTTATTCGCAATAAATTAACAAGATTTTCTCCACAGTCGTTTTAATGGAAAATGGCGAAGTGTACACCTTTGGAAGTAACACCTCTGGTCAATTAGGTATCAACGACGAAAACCATATTGGCCCAGTGAAAGCAAATTTACCCCCTGTCGTAGTAGAAATTGCTGCCGGATCGAATCATACTGTTGCTTTAACCGCTACCGGAGAAGTTTTCACATTTGGAAATAATTCCGTACGTTGAACTAAAATTTCCAGCCCTTAAATAATTATTATTCATCGTAATTTTGGTAATTTTACAGAAAAATCAACTTGGCCGGAATTGCGTTACGTTTATTCAAACTGAAGGACTGCTGTGGCACAGTACACCTCAACTTATTCCTAATATTGGATCTCAATATGCTCAAAAAGTTACCGGAATCGGTGCCTCGGGTGATATGACGTATTTGAAGATCAGTGAGAGTTTACTTAGTCGGTCGACGTTGAATAATTCCAAATTTGTTGCCGATAAAAATAATATTCGTTAGTATTATTTTTCCACGATTGGTTAAATATTTGATTGAATCAATTGAAATGTACATATAATATGGTTTTTATCCATAGTCATGTTACCAGTCGACGTCGAAAACGACGAGCAAAAAACATTCGAATGTGTGGTAATTGAAAAGAAGAGCGGTAATTTCAGAAATTTCGCCAATGTCGATCAAGTGAACTTCAACAATGCAGCGGTTTGTTACGATTCGCTTTATAATGTGCTGTGGTGGTGGGTACTTTTTCTTTTAAAATTATTTTCATACCCAAATACCATGCTAATAATACGAAATATTTTCAGTATACACGAAAACGAGCCATCCAGCGTAGAAAAGGGTCCAATAGCCAAATGTTACAATGTCGTAGCCAGCGACGTACATGAGGACTTTTGCTCTCCTAATATTCTCGACTGCGAATTGGCCGTACCAGTGGTTACCATGCATACAATCCCTTGCTATCAAGCAGCCATCCATGTTCTAGCATGTTTGGATATGTTAGCTCAAGCTAGATCTCGTAAAGATTCGTTTAAATCGTTATTCATGGAACAGAAACGAGTCATTAATACAAAATCGTTACGTAAAGAGGATTTTATCGCTGTGAATAGGTTTCAAGGTGGGTGAATTCATTTTTCAAGATGAGAAATTTGACTGGAATTGTTCTAATGCACTTATTGTTTGTGTTATTGTCAGGTTTGGGCAATTCTTGGACGTATAATGCTCATAATGCGGTGGAAGCTATTCGATTTTCCTGTGATACCGATGTTCTATTAGGAGGAATTGGGTTGTATGGAGGTAGAGGACATTATCACGTGAGATTAAAGGTAATTTTTTCTCAACCGACTGAGTAATCATAATTTTAAAATCAAAATCAGTATTCAATTTTTTAGTAAATAATGTGTTTTGAATGAACCGATTTAATCTAAATTTTTTAATGTTTTCCAGTTGCTGGATATTGGCTACGAAAGTGATCCTGAACCGAAAGATGGTCAAGTTATAATCAGCACAGATGAAATTGTGTACGAATGTTCCCTTAAGCAAACCTACCCTTTTATGTTCGAAGAACCGGTTTTATTACAAGTAATTTAATTTTTATTCAACTGTCGCCGTGGATATTATGTTTACTTTTTTTAAAAAAAACTACTTATAAATTTTTTTTTTTTTAGGCTAATCGATGGTATATCATATGGGCTCAAATTAAAGGCTCGCCTAGTGATTGCGGTAGTTCCGGGTTACCTTACCTAGTCACTGATGACGAGTATGGAATCATTTTGAAAATAAATTTCATTTTGTTTTAGTTTTCGTACTTGTTCTAATTTTTTTTCTTTTCGTATAGGGTTGTTTTTCATTTCAAATCGAGTCTATTATCAAATAATGGGACCAACGTATCATCTGGACAAATTCCTCAATTATTCTACAAAGTCCTGTTACCAGAATTTTACGTAGTAACAAATCTAGAGAATCCACCACCCGCTGTGATTCATATACTTTCTCGAAAATTTTCCCACACCGTTACAGAGGTTGGTTATCGACCACTAATACCTTTTTTGTTTCGAAAAAGCATTTCAATAGTATGTTTTTTCTCAACAGGACGGTTTCAAGTCGTTGATTAATTTATTATCGTGGTGTTGGGAAGAATTCAAGATGAAATATTCGGAGATTTCAAATCTGAGATATTCACCTTCGCTGTTAGAAGTAATCAGACAATTTGACAAGTTGGTTTACATAAATCAAGCTTGTCAGCATTTAATTAGAGCATTTATATTCGAAATGTATCCGGATGGTTGTAAGTGTTTTAGAGTTTGATTGGTGGAGATGTATAAATTTGTGGTATTTTAATACGTAATATTTTATGCAGGTCGGGTTAAAGAAAGAAGATCTAGAATGAGTTATGTTATGGCCGAGTTAATCGGAGATGTTAGAGAATTATTGCAAAATATATTATCAGACCCTTTTCTATTCGAACATTTTATACCGAAGAAAATCGAAGGTGAAATATTCATTCTGAAAATTTATTGCGTAAAATCAAAGTGAATCATTAATTAAAAAATTTTTTTTTTGCAGATGGAAGTTGCAATATTTTTTATAAATTGGTGAAACATATAATTAAAGAATGTAGCAGTACTTTCGTTGCCTGTTTTTACGTATTTTATCCAACGCCAACTCAAAAATGGATCTATCTTAGTTACTTACTAAGCTTTGAACCGGTTAGTTGTATTTAAAAAAAAAATTCATTTGAAAAATATTTAAATCGACTACCTAGTACCTATATGATTTTTATTTCCAGGAAAATAAATTCGAACACGATTTTCTAATCACAGCGACATTGTCAGCGTTATGTGCATCGAATATTTGTTTGAAATTGATATTTCCTATTCTCCTCGGAGGATTCGATCCTAATCAACTATTCCAGGAGAATAAAAATACAAATCTCGCTTCAAATTTTTATAATTATAATCCAATCTTAGCTGAAGTTATGATGAAACGAACTGAAGTAAGTGAATTATTCACTCGAGTCATGAATCTAATTTATTTTATTAATTTGGATCGTATTCACAGGGTGAAATCATGATAGATATTTCGTCTTGGTTGTATGTGATGGGTAAACTTTTGGAAATGGCGTCGAAACCGGTCGAAGAAGCTTTACATGGAGTTAAAAATTATCATCATTCAAAAATAGCTTTAAATAGTTGTCAAATTCTTTCGAAGTTAGTCGCAGAATTGTCAGCTGATGCGATGGGTATCAATGTAAGTATTCTGGTAAGTTGTATGTACGACCAGTTTATTATTGCTTGGGGGGGGGGTTGAAGTTTAAGTATCAGTGTAATTCAAAAAACTTGATATTTGTTTAATTTGAAAATTTTTTCCATCGCAGGATGAAGTTCAAAGACGCAAAGATCAAATGCTCCATACCACTCCAATTCGTTTCCGAAGAGTGAACGCAAACAGATCCTGGAATACTGGAAATGGTTCCCCCGATGCCATCTGTTTCACTGTCGATAAACCTGGAGTAGTTATTGTCGGTGTCGCAGCTTTTGGTGGCAGTGGCAATTACGATTATGAAATCGAATTATTAGATGAGGTACGTAAATTGAGAGAAAAATCAGGGTAGAAAAAAATTTCAACGATCAATTATTATTATTATTATTCTCAGGTGGCAGCCAAGGGCAAAAATAATTCGGATTACAATCTGAGTAATCCGCAAGCTAATTGGAGATGTATAGCTTTATCACGTGGATCTTTCGGTTCATCAGATTACAGTGGCAAAGATATGGTGGAATTAAATTTCGAATATCCCACTGCTGTTCAGGTAAAATTGAATAAGATTGTATTTTGATGCATCTCAAACTGAAAAAAAATTTACTGATTGCAATTCTCTGTCGATAGGAAAACACAAAATACATCATTAAACTGAGATTGAGAGGTAATCGAACCAATAATGGTGAATTAGGCCAAGCTGTTGTCACTGGACCGGACGATACAGTTTTTAATTTCATCAGCACCGAAATCAGTTTTAACGGAACATCGGTTTCAAGAGGCCAACTTCCATATATTATTTATTACAGGTTGGTGGCTAAGTTTTTTTTTGTATTTTTGACGTCTCACTATATCTAAATCGCATCATATTTCTATGATTTCATTCCAGATATCCTCAAAGAACCACTCAAGAACTACGACAAAAGAAATTTGTCGAAAATCAAGCCCACGAAGCGATTGTGACAATATCGAATCGAATTTTTTCCGAAATCACGAGTATTCTCACATTAGCCAACGAATCACCCGACTATAAAGAAGTTGTTGATATTTTAGTCGGTGCTCCGATCATCACAGCGTTGTTACCCCTCCTAGTTACTCATCTATCTCCGTTAGTCGCCACTAACGCCAAAGTATGAAATCTAATAATTTAACCTTAATTCTTAATCAAATATTTTTATCGATCCATTTATGGTTTCAGATTGCTTGCCACGTGTTGAAACTGATCGAAGAATTGTTACCATTAGTTTGCCAAATTAATAAAAAAATTATCGCTAACACGAAAGAATCGACGTCAGGTGCAGAAAGCTCGTCGACTATTAATTTCGCGTCGAATTTCGTTACCACCTCGCCTCATTATTCGTTGGTTGAAAGCGATCATCCGTATAAACGAGCTACCGTCAGCAAATACATGTAATTATAAAGTATTACTTTACCGGAATTGAATTTTTGGTCGAATTTTCCTCGTGAGAAGAAAACTATTGCGAGCAGTTCTGATTGGGATATTTTTTGTTGAAAAAATGGAAATTTATGCTGTACATATTATTCATTTTCATTTGAAATCAGTTTGATTTTCTTAGACTCTTCTATGATTCCCCCTTTCCTTTATTATCCACAGAATTCAAAATTGACTGCTGAATATTTTCTGGAATTATTTTGCCAATTTATTCAAGTAATCAAATTCTAAATGAATTAGAATTTTAATATTTAAAAAAAATTACTAATGAAAGAAAATTTGGCCACATTTGTTTTTTATATCTACGTGTTATTTAAGTTGAGATGTTCTAATTTTGTTATCAATAATTTTTCAGTGTCAAGTTCCCAGAAAGTGTACTATGGCTTAGTTTGGAATTCGATCCACGTTGCGGTACCGCTCAAGAAGAAGATGTATTAAAAATCTACGTACCTGATTTCTCATCTAAAGATCATAATAATAAAACCCGCAAAGTATATCGTCCATTGCCTCGAACATACGGCAATGATAAGCACGCCTGGCCTGGCACAGCTATAATCCTGCCAGGTACTCGTTTATATTTTTTCACATCCAAATTTCCTTCAAGAAATCCTACAATTTGATTTTTATCCAGGTAACGAAGTGATTTTCTCGTTGGAAAGTGCCTCAAAATACTTATCTCGCGATAGAGGCACAACTTTCGGCTTCAGGTGTCTAGTTATCGGTTTCGAAATGGTGAATATTGACGGTATACCTCGCCTAGAATTAGAACTGACTAGTCTGGCTTGTCGATGCGCATCGTACTTGATCAAGAAGAATTTCGTCTGTTCTGGTACGAAATACCTTCTCATATTAAAATATTGGAAATTTCATCGACCAAAAGATACCTATTAACACTGAAACGTTTACTTCTTACAGACGATAATACAGATGCGATTAATCTAGAATTAGCTGAAGCCGAATACGGTGCTCATTGTAGTGTACTGAATCGTGGCATAGACTTGTACCGAAAAGGCATCTTCGAGTACGATAAGTCATCGTCGTTTACCAGGTAAATAAGCACGATTTTCCATACCCTTGTAGTTTATATAATACACTTGCTTTATTTAAAGACAAATCTGCTGTATATTCTGGCGTATTATCATTTACACTCGAATGCGTATGATTGTCATTTTACCTACTAATAGCAAATATTCTAGAGAACTTTGAACTTTCTAATTGTCGAAAATATACGCTTATGACTACTTTATATTCTTGTTCAAAGCATCCAGCTTTCTATTATTCGGAAATAAAGTTGAAACGTATTTCGACGTCAATAGCATAAGTTAATAAACTTACCTAACTTAAGTTTCACTCGTGCTGATTTTATATTTATTGTTATTGATATAACGTGATTATTCTCGAATTTACTATTCTCGCGTCTCGTAAGTATCGATTTTTCGGTTCGCGATCTAATTGCTCAACGGTGTCTTGTCTTTTATGGTGAAGGTTATACTCGTTTTCTCACACTTGAGTGAATTTTTCAATTAATTCTTTATTTTTATTTTTTTTGTAGCTATTGATCAGAATTTTTATTTCGCGATCAAAAAATTGACCACGGTTCGTAAACGGATATCGCAGCGGTCATATTTTGAGATGATTTGTTTTTATATTGATATGTTTGAAGATTTAGAATTATGTGTGTTTAAAAGGATTTTTTTATCGAAGGGAAATCGACCTCTTCGAGTTATTGATTTTGTTTTGTTTTATTTTATTATTATTTTTATTATTTTTTTACTTCTTGATTTTTTGTGTTTCTGCTTTCAATTTTTGTTTTATTTTCATTTTCTTTCATCATTCTGTATTATTTTTAAATTTATTTTTATGTTTGTTTTTCATCAGAAGCGATCATTATGATTTTTTATTACGAATTCAGCTGTGTTTTTTCTCGAACTGTGGATCGTCTGAGTGCTATTTTGCCACTTTGATCTGATAAATACCGTAATATCCCTCCCCATTCTTGCTGAAAATTTTTCCAAAAAAGTATTCTTTTTTTTCTCTAAAAATTGCCCAAAAGTCCTGCTTTTTTACTTTGAAAAAATTACCCAAAAGTCTCACTTTTAACCGAAAATTTAACCAAAAAAAGTCTCACATTTTCAACAAAAATTTCAATGTATTTTATTTTCTCGAAGTTGTCAAAAATTCTAGATTTTTTGCAAACAATTCTAAAAAGTTTTACTTTTTCCAAAATCTTGGAAATTCTTGCTTTTTTGCAATTGAAAAGTCTCGCTTTTTAAATCTAAATTTACCAAAAATCATAACATGGAATTTTTTTTTCAAAAATATCCATTATCCTTGCTTAAGTACCTACCAATTTGTCAGAAATTGCCAAAAAATTATCACTTTTCAAGCTATTTTGGTTACCAAAGTTACCCTTTTTTTGTTGAAAAAATTGGTTACAAGCCCTGATCTTGATGTTTTTGTAAATTTATCAGATATTTCAAGACTAATGTCAGAGGATTTGGAGAAATATCGAGAAATAATATTTTAAATTAAAATTTTATAATCCTTTTCGGGACTTGATATTTTTTGGGATTTTTTTCATACCGGCTTTGCAAATTGTACGTGCATTGTGAATTTTTTATTTCACCTTTGCGATTATTTAGACATAAATTGTCAAGTTGTCTGCTCAAAGTAGGTAGGCATTTACAGATGAACTGACCCAAATTCTATCCATTAAAAGAGAAGACCAGTGTAATAAAAAATTCAGGCTCCTGGAATACTTCACCCTTATCTCTAGACCAATGAAAACTGTACGCACATTTTTTTGTATTTTTAAAAGAAAAACGAGCTTTAAGGTATCTTGCCCACAAATGCCATATTTTTTTTAGCGTAGATGTATTTTGTTTTTTTCTTCCACGGGTTTATTTATTTTTCATTTTTTTTTTTTTTTTTTTTATCATTTCAACTCGGTATTTTATTTTTTTTAATGAAATTTTTTCTCTAATGAAAATGGAATCGGAGGTGGAAAAGAGTGAATGAAGATTAAAATACGCTAGAAAACTGAGGTTACCAAAGGTTTGATATTTTACGAATTCCTTAGACATTCTGTACGTGTGCTTTTTTTCCCTATATAGTGAGTTTATGTTTCCATATTGAAATGACATGGGGAATTTTTTTCTTTACGCTGAGTTCACCGTTAGGATGATTATGAATTTTAATGTTTTTTCCCCGAATGTAGGGAAAAGGTAGCATACTACATCGAGTATATTTTTCCAAATGAGTTCATATGGTTGAACTTGGAAACGCGATTTGGTTAAATTCATACACGATTTTGTGTTATTGTGTAGGTATGTATACCTATGTACCTACCAAAGTTACGTTTGCCGTGCCATGATAATTCGCAGAAAAATATTACGTATGTGTAGGTAGATGCAGATACAGGTAGACGAGCAGGGTAGTGGGTACGTGTCGAATTGTTGGTTTTATTTAACCAGAATAATGCTGCAAATTGTACACCGTGTACGACAGATTATGAATTTTTTATCGTTGTTTGTTCAAATACCTACGTAAATTGTACATTGTTGGCTCTGTAATCTCGGACTAATCGTACCAAGTACATGAAAAAGTAATCGTTGCTCAAGTTGACTCGGATTATTTGTAGAGTATTTCAACTACACATCTACGAGTACTTTAAGCGAACTGAAATCGTCGAACGATGTTAATAATAGTTAATGAATCGCAACATTGAGTTAAAACCGTGAAAGATATTCGATTGAGGAAAAGAGAGAAGAAAAATCAGCCTCGAAAATAATATAAAATGAGGTACTTGGAATTCTATTCAAAAAGCTATAGACACATTTACAATCCTGCAGGAGTTCTTTTTAAAAATCGAAATGTCAAATTTATATAAAAGTTTCAAATACGAGTTGTTTAATTGTACAGGCGTGTAACTGATTGAAAAATAATTATATTTGAGTCTCCATCGGCGCAGCAAGACCCTATAAACCTCGTTTAATGCTCGCCTCTATACTTCCTATCAAAATTTACTGAGATTTCCAAAGGGTATTGTTTCCATTGTACATGCCATCGAATCGATTGTGTATTTTTACCAAAACCTACTCTCGTATCTTGTACAGATTAAAATATAGCCTGAGATATTCTTCTACGTCCAAGAATAGCACACAGATAGAAATCTACTCGTATGTGAAATATGGTATCGAAACTAGTCTATTTTTAACGATTAAAATAATTATGGAAATGGTTATTCTACTCTCGTAATAAATGGCAGTCAATTTATTGCGAAAAAATCGTCCGGGTAAAAAAAGCACGAAATTTTCCAAGTATTGTTGTTCTGTCATGTGGAAGTTCTTTTAACGAATGGATTATCATTGATGAATATATAACGTTTAATATTTCTCGACGTATGTTTGTATTATCTGCGAGCTGAATTTTTATTCCTATCTCGCAGTCTGTTTCTTTTTTTATGTAGCAGACTACCAGTAGGAAAGATGAAATTGACGAAGGCGAATTCGCCAAGATTTTTTTGCCGTTTTGTGTAAACGCGGAAAAAACAGAACGGGAATGCGTTTATTAAAATTTTCTCGTTTTCGTATGCCAACTTATAACTCGTCGTATTTTTACCACATCCCCCTCCTTTCGTCAGGGCTGCTTTCGTTTATCCGTTTTTAATTTATTTCTAACCAAAGTATATTACAATTTTTTGGGCGCCGTTTCTCAAATAATCATTACCTGATATTTTATTATACATAAGTATTTTTTCATTTTGCATACGTTTTTATTTTCATTTTTTTTGAAAACTGAGTTGGGGCTTTTGGAAGATTGCTTTCGAGAAATCAGTGACTGTATCAAAAGACACAAATTCCTGTCATGAGAAAGCTCCTCATATCGCTCTATCTCCCTAGAAAATAACTCACGTTGTAATGTGAATTTTTTCGAATTTGTACTAAATGGGATACTAAGGGGGTGTTTGAAGAAACCTTATTTTTCCAATTAGAATTTTATTGATGCAAAAATTGCGTAGTGTGATTGATGGAGGAGGGGCTGACAGTTTTTGCTTGTTCCAAAAATGTGAGATAATTGCATTGATGGTGCTTCGACTGCTTTTGCTGTGGGCTGAGGTCGATGAACTATGAAACGAGTCGGAATTTTGTCTCTAATAATATTTTTAAATAGTGTTGGTAGGCAGGTCGGTCTAGGTATACATTCCAAAGTCTCAGAAATACATATGACCCCCCCCCCCCACAAAATGTTGCCAAATCCGAGTCGATTACGAGTTTTTTTCTAATTATAAAATCTCTGGATAAAAACACAAGTTCAAACTGTCGCCTACCAATTTTGAAAAATTTTAGGATGTTTTTTTGGAAAACTGGAATTTCTAAAATGCTATTGGAGGCTCCAGAGCAGCCTGAAGGCACTTTCAGTCGACTCAGAATAGTGAAATTAGGTTAAAGATTAACTTTTCAACTTCGTTTCGTAAAATTTTATGGAAATTTCAACTTCCAAAAACCTGCTGGAAGAGAACTGCTCATAACGGATCGAACCCGTTTCCAATCGATTCGGCTGGTCAAAAATAGGGTGTACACCAATTTTGAGCTTTTTAAGTTGATTATAATTTTTTGGATTTTTGGTTCAAACATGATTTTGAAAAATTCTTCAAAAATTTTAAAATGCACTTTGGCTCCAGCAATTTTGGAGAATGATATATCTTTGCCTGCTTTTTCGATCTAGCTTAGTCCGGTTTAAAAACTTTTGAGCCAGTTGGGATGCATCCCTCGCTCGTGAGTTTTTATCCAAAATGTCAAATCTGACTGTTCTGCTTGACCTGATGCTTATAATTTTTTAATCGGACTTGGAAATTTTTCATTTAAGGTATCCTTTTCTTTCTAAATTTTCATTTTTTTTGTGTGTGATAAAAATTTGAAAGAAAAAAATATTTAAAAAGTGTTGAACCTTTTTTTACTATTTTAAAATCGTACGCGAAGGGACACGTATGCTTGATTTTTCGACATGAATTGAATTCAATTTCACATCAAATCATGTACTTACTGTTTACCTTTCCCTTCCCTGATTTCTCTTCTGAAACAATATTTATTATCAAATCAACTTTTAAAAAAATATTTGGGTTCAATGCTCATTATTCTCAAACTTGTGGAGGTATCCTAAACAGAGACTTCTCGACAGAAAACAGGGGAAGAGTATGAAAATTAAATGGATCAACTATGGAGGTCCCGATTTTTCTCTGGAAATCGTAAGATACTTTTTCTGTCGAAAGAAAATGGTCAGAATGGGGGGGGGGAAGGGTGAGGAAGACGATACTCCATTTTTGGATCTTCCGAATCGACTGATGATAGTTTCAAGGTGCATCGATAAACTCTCATTTATGTGCTATTTGCAAACTACAAAATTGTTTGATGGTGGTTTCGAAACATTCTAGAGTCTTCGGCAGGTTTTTTGATTTTCCAATTTTGGAAAAATTGCAATAAAAGGAGCCAAAATTAAATTCAGCTCGCGGGTATAAATTCGGATTCATTATTTTTCTGTGCTCTTTTGATCTGTATTTGAGTGGGGTACAAATTTTCCAAAGGACAGAAAAATCCAAAAATTGATCGAAGCCTACAGAATTTCTCAAAGGGACCACAAATCATTTCCGCTGAAAGGGTTAATTTTTCGATTTTTGGCAAATTTTTGAAAATCCAAAAATGGAGATTTTCCGACGGTTTTTCTTTTTTAAATATGTTTTTCCAGCAAAAATAATGCAAATCAATTCTGAAGCTGTGAATATTGACTCCCTAACATCCGAATCACACAATTTTTTCATCAATTTTAGAACCACAAGCGTGATTTTTGATTTTTCCAAAATTTTTGAATTTATCCAGAAGGTGTAAAAATTAATCTAGGATGCTAAAAATCGAGTTGTGATTCATTTTTGACTTGTTTAATTCAACTATTTTGTTCGCAATTGTGGCAGTTCTGAAGTGAACGCCTTGAAAGTATTTTTTGATCAGGATATTTCTGAGAAAAAAAATTCCAAGAATCAACAATTTTCTGTTTGAAGAAAAATAATTGTGAAAATCGGCGCGAATGATTGTATCCTCCTTAAAACCAACTTTCTAGATCCATGTTTCACCCTTTCCGGTCACTCTAGAGCCTTCAGCGGGGTTTCTGATTTGTCTCCAGGATTTTTGAATTTTTTCAGCAGCGACAAAAATTGTATTATGGGCAACTAAAAATCAAATTGTGGCTTATTTTCGACCTGCTAAACAATTTGTTTTACAATTGAGCCGAGTGGTTTGTTGAGAGCTACTTTTGATTAGGTACTTATTCGTATTTTTTTTTACCGGGTTATGGTCAATGAAACAAGGTGTCCACCTGAAAATCGTCTCAGTGTGAATAAACTCGTTTAATAGATCAAAAATTAGCCATAACTCGATTTTTAGCTGCCCAATTTCAATGGTTCTTGCATCATTGGATAGAGATCATCGACTATAGCCTAACCCCAAATATTTAACTGCTAAAGTTGATATTCCGATTTTTCGATTTTAACTTAGCAGTTCTGAAAAATTGAGCCAAAATTTCCATGGTCCATGGACAGCTGAAATATCAACTTCAGCAGCTGAAAATCTGAGGTTAGGCTATGCTCGATGTCCTCTATCCAATGGTGCAAGAATCATTGAAATCGGCGGTTATCACCTGGGACACCTCCCTTCTGGAGAAATTCAAAGTTTCTGGAAAAATCAAATTGACAGAAATGTGAAAATTTGGTGGTGGGAGGTTGATATTATAGCTCCAGAACTAATTTAAATTACTTTTACTAAGAAAAAAACATTAAAAAAACTCAAATTTCAAAAAAAAATTATTTTTATACTTTTAATAATTTATAAAAAATTATAAATCAAATCGGGCTAAAAATTTTGCTTACAGAGGTTTCAGTTTTAGATCATACTCTTTCCAAAAAGTGCATTTTCCTTCAAATCGGAAGTGGACACCTCGAATATTCCCTAGTTGGATTTTTAAAGAAAAAACTGATCATTTTTTGTATTTTTCTTCAAACACTTTGTAGGTCTAATCAAATTTGGACACCTTAAACAACAATCCTTTTGGATTGTCGAATAAAAGTACACCAATCAGAAATCCGTATATTCGTACAAATTCATAGTAATAAACAATGACGACGAAGCAACGCTATTTTATTCAAAACGATTATCTTAGTTATGAAAAAGCGAACAAATAACGCCATAATTTTTGTATACAATTTTCCAAGCATTAGGTACATAAACAGGTGTAAAAATATACCACGTCGTAACACGGTAAAAAAAAAAATCAAAAATAAATAAAATAAAAGCAAAACGAGACAAAACTGATTTCGAAAAAACTTACAAGATTAAAAATAAAATACCAATAATAAAAACTTGTTCATTAAATTACCTATATTTATATAATAAAATTTTAGACCAGAGAGATCATTTGGTATAAGGAACGTGTAAAAAGGTGAACCAAAAAAAAAAAAAAAAAAATTGAAAATTCACCGGAATTGCATATTTTTTCCCTACGTCTGCACTCTGCATTCATGTAGTAGGAAGTATTAAAAAAATGCAATTTTCAACGAGTCGATTTTAATTGGTGAGTTTTCGGAAGAAAAGGAAAGGGAAGTGGGGAGGGAACAGTCTATGCTGAATAGGTAACTCGTTCTCCTAGCGTTCTTTATTTTTCACATCTTTTACACCGATAATACCACTCGCTCAAAGGGGCATTTTTTTTTAGTTTTCAAATTTCACATCCACGAGGTTCATTCGTTTCTCGTCTTTTGAAATTTCATTTTAATTCAATTTCGATTACAAAATTCGCGACGAGGGCAGTAAAAAATCGCGACGATATTAAAATACAACGTCGTTATAAATATGTCCTCCAAAAAGCTTTGGAAATTTATTTTTATAAATCACTAGTGAGCAGATTTCTTCGATATCCGGCGTTTCTGCTTCGACTTCGATACTCTACAGGTTCATACCTGGTGGTGACTCGTTCGGTGGCGATTCGACTAGTGCATTCTTGAAGGGGTTCGGTGCATTCGACGATGACTTGGAGTTCGGTTTCTTTGTACAGTCTACGATCCGGGGTCACTATGGATCTTTGACGACTAGTCGATGGTTCTTCGTAGCAGGGCGATCGTTGCTGGAAAGTTTGATCGACTGGTTCGTGCAGAGGAGACGATTGAGATACGTTCATCCATCTGGATCGTCGTTCTCTGAACCAGTACGCGTAAAAAAATAGCATCAGGATTATTACAGCGACCGCGACCATAGCGAAGCTTATCAATATGAAAGCTGCGTGGGCCTGTTCTTCGCAGTAGCCTGTTTTGAAATCTTTCAACCTCATGTACTGGGCGTCCGTTTTACACGACATTATTTCGTCTAACAGTATGTTAGGTCTGACTTTATCGATCGGGTAGTTTTGGGAATACATTACCACGTCCGATATCCAATGATCGACCGATTCGCAGTCGCATATTTTATTAAAATATATCCAATCTAGTTTCGGTGTAAAGCTGCCTATGTCGAATAACAGGCTGGACTTTTGCACATCCGAAATCGTATTGTTTTCGAATATGAATTCTTGACGACCAGATATATCGGATATCTCCCTTTCGACGGTGATCCCTATGAAGGCGCCTTGTTCGACGGCGTGAAATACATTATCGTCTATGAAAGCCGGACCTCGTAAACGAGCCACGAAAGCTTCGCCTTCTAAATGCGATATGTAGCAGTTCTGTATGTGGAATGTTTGAGGACCATTGATACGAAATGCCGAGCTTCGGATACGATTAAACACAACGCCGTTAATCAGGAATTCCGTCTTAATTGAGATATCGGTAAGGGTTCGACTGGGTAAAATGGCGTTGACCCGGCCGCCAATTATATTCATTCGGTCCAAGGTGAACTTCTTGAAAGCTTGGTTTTCCACATTGATAAAGTCGCAATTTCGAAACGTGATCGATTTACTGCCGGCCAGACTAGAGAACGCGTACGATTTGATGTTTTCGAAACGTACCTGGGTGAAAACCATCGTATCTATTCTACCTCGAAACGTGTAATTGGGTAGTTCTAGGCTGGAGTTCTCGATACCGATGTCGATACCGTTGTAAGGATATGTCTCGTATATGGCACTATCGTTCCAACTGAACGAGTGTTCTTCTAACGATATATTACGTACGTTTACGACGTTGATACGTAACAGACTTCGTAAATCTTCGAACGATTTACGTCTGATCAACAAAACGTCGCAATCTTTTACCAGCACCGAACTTGTCATCGGTAGTAATTGATTCACGCTGTTCCTCGAGATTTCCAAGTTCTGTAAATATACGTATACAATCGGGTGTAAATAAAATGTCAATATTGCCAAATACGTATACGCTTTAATGAATATCGTACATATATTAATTAACGACTACCTAATTGATAGATGTATTGCTATTTGTATATTGCATCAACCGAACGTGAGCACGATATTGTGATTTTTTTCAAAGTCGAATTTCCTCCATCGAGCAGTTGGAGAAATATTAGGTAGGTAATATTTTCAAGACAAAGTATCGCGAGCTATTCTTTTCATTTTGTACGCTTCAAAGGACAAACATTTTCAATTATAACATTTACAAGGGCTCGTAAAAGAGATATCAAGCTAAAGGGACTCGCACTTGTCAAAGCAGTTTGCTCAAAGAAGGGCGATGCTTCAAAATTCACGATTCCTATTCTTCAGATTTTACAGCTCGTTCCTTTCATATTTCACTACTGATTATAAGAAAATAAGTGGATCTATACTGAAATCCACGTGGTTCAAAAAATCCAAAAAATGTCATATATTTGTAAGTAGAGATCGAAATACCTATGTAAAAAAATTTGAGTCATTAGTCTGATAATTTTGGAAGTACGTAAGCAGGACTATACAGAAAAAAACTTTTAATTTGAAAAATTCACAAGGGAAAACTCATTCCATTCTTCAAAAAGCTTCTAATAATTCGTCGTATTAATAATGCCAAAACATCGAAAGATATCGTTTCCGAAATTGAGGAAATATTTTGGAACGCAATGACGCTATTTTTTTGGTCATTGTTGTCAGTCAATTTCAAAAAAATAGAAAAAAAATATAATACTTAAATTTTTGGCTATTTTTTGTGTTTTATTTATTTATTTTTTTTTATTTTTCGAAATGGTAATAATGACTAAAAACTGGGTTCCGAAATATTTCCTCAGTAGCAGAAACACGATTTTACTCAAAAACAAGCTATTTGAAAATTTTCAACCGCTCAGTGGAGCCCAAAAAGTGGTCTTGGATTTTGATAGCAATGACCTATCTCAATGCAGAATCTCAAATACTCTTTTGGAACTTAACCACATTTTTCCAAAACAAGTTGGGTGGTGGCAAGAGCGAAGAAACCCCGATTTTTTCAAAAATGCCCCCTCTTTGAGGACTTGTATTTCCCCTCTAGCCAGGGACCCGTATTGATTCAGAACAGGTAGATCTAGGTAGATACCTTGATTTTTTTCAAGTTAAGGGGGTAGTTGGAAATTTTAATTCGCTTAAAAGAAGGTGAAATCTTCTTTCAAAACGAAATAACAGGACAAACACGTGTAAGTTTCTGAAGAAATGTGCAATTCCCCCCTTCCCATTTTCCCCTCCTATTAATGTCAAATTTGATCATTTTTTTTCGTATACCATTCAAATGAAATAAACTTCAACTTGATTATCAAAATTTTGAGAAAAACTACCTAATACGAATTTTTGAATATTGATGATTTTTTTTCATTTTTTGGAGCAGGACATGAAAATATCATAATTTTTTAACATTCATTCACGTCAAACGGTCCTCTTTCAAAAAATATTTCGTTTTTTCATTTCAATTTTGTAGCTATTAAAATGAATTGCAATTTCATCACGTGATATTATTTTTCAATTTTTTTAAATTAAAAAACAACATTTTTTGATTATTTATTTTTGTTTTACTTTTTGTTGGTAATTTTTTTGGAAAAAAGTGGGAGGAAGGGGTTTAGTAGTCTATTTTCAAAAATTTTCGCAGTTTCATTCAATTGAAAATTTCCTCCTCATTGGGAAAAAAACGTAAGTTTTTTCTGTGAGTATTTTTTCGATTTCATTTTTACCTTTTGTTAGTATTTTTTAAAAGTGGGGAGTTGTGGGGAGCTTTAAAATATTAATTTTTAAACACATCACACCAGTGGCCTTTTCTCAAAAACTTTCACCTCCTTCATTTCGTTTTCTGGGGTGTAAATTTCAAAAAAAAAATTAATTTTGAAAGCAAAAAATTAAAAAAAAATTGTTTACGCATACTTTGTTTTGCTTGGTCAGTTTTTTTAGACGAAGGAGGGGAAGAACTAGAAGTTCGAAAATGTTGATTTTCAAACACATCTCGTCAGGTTTTTTTGAACCATTTTCCACTCCGTTATTTCAATTTTATTATGGGATTTTATTAATTTCATCACGTGATATTTTATATTTTTTTTTTGAGGAGTGGGTACAGGAAAAAAGGTTTTCAACTTGTCGTGATGTTTTTTCAACATTTACTATCCATTCCAATTTATTTTCTTGTTCTGAAATGTCTGTCATTTTATCACGAAATATTTTTAAAAATTTTTAAATTGAAAAAAAAGTATATAGCTACTTAATACATACATACATATATTTTTTGTTCACTTTTCGTTGCTTTTGGGGGGGGGGACAGAGAGATCACACTCCAGATGATCTTTTTCACAATTTTTTGCCCTTCCATTTCATTCAAAAAAGCTCTACATTTTCAAGTTTTTTTTTCTGAGAATTTTTTTGTATTTTTCAATTTTTTATCGGTGTTTTTGGAAAGGAGGAAAAGAGAGTAGTTTGAAATATGAACCTTCAAACAAATTAGGTACTATTGTTTGTTCTTCCTTTATCATTCCATTTCAGTCTTTTTTCAGTGGGGAGGAGAAGGAGGAAGAGTATATGAGCTCTTTCTCGAAATTTCTCGTACCTTGATTTCAATTCTTTTAAAAAATTTTATGGTAGGTTCCAAACCTAAAAATTCTCAGTTAAACTAGTGCAAAGGCTTTGAAAAATTATATTTCTAGAATTATTCCTTTTTACGATCAACTTGAATTTTATTGGTTTCCTCATCCTTTCAACTACAAAAATTGAGTAAAATTTTCTTATGAACATTCGATTTTTTTTGCTAATCAAAAGTATAAGGATTTTTTTTGTTCTTTCTATTTTTATTTTTAAAATCTGAAATCAATCATACTTCATTCTTAAAAAAATTTCAGATAAAAACCAAATCAAATTTTTGATAAAAAAAAAAATCATCCCATAAAACTTTACATAACGATAGTGGAAACAAAAGCTTCCAAAACGAATTTCTTTCATTAAAAGTCACCCCTGAAACTCTCAAAGCTAAGATTTACAAGTCGAAGATTAACATTTAACAATATTAGTTACTGTTTAACATAAAATGGGTACGAGGAAATTAGTTTAATACAAAATTTTCAAACTGACATACAGCTTTCAAAAAGTTATTACAAGAGAAGTTCATATTAATAAGTACAAGCGACGCAACAACGTTGAAAGTTTTCAAGTGACTAATATGGTTTATTTACTTATCCTTATACCATCGTGTTATCAGCTCACAGAGTCCTCTCGTTGCTTACCTACCATATCGAATCGATGCAAAAATTTTATCTATCAAGTCAATGACCTTTTCTCTCATTCTTTCAGTCAAGTTGTCAATTCGTTATATGACGTCTTTGGTGCTGCAGATTTTTTCTCCAGACTTATATTCGCGTACATATGTGTACATTCGAGAAAGTATGTGTTCTTATACTCTCTCCAGGGACACTTCAAAGGACCGACTTTATTTTTATACAACATTTTCCACGTATACTCGTGTGCACACCAAACGAATATTGTATAAGAGTAAACCCAGTAGTAACAACAATAAATAACAAACGAATCAACTCGGAATTCATTTACTCAAAAAAAAAAAACTCCATAAGGATGAGGTATTTTGGGTTAAAATATTGAGTATAAAGAAGAACTCGTATTCGCAATTCGTGTGCGGTTTAGATGACGATAATTGCTGAAAATCGGTCTTTTTAATGACGTCAAGTTCGAATATAGGAAGAATTCTTCATTTCGAAAGCGGAATTTAAAAAAGATACGATGGTGCTGGTCGTTTATCACAGTTAAGCAATATTTTTAGTCGAATAGCTCGATAACAGGTATTTGATAATGTCACGTGCTTCTGGTAAATGTACGTTTCAGGGCGAGAGTGAGACAGAGGGAAAAAACGTACACTCTGAGGTAATTTTCAACATAGGAAAAATATTCGCTGAAGGGGTTTAAATGTTTACTTAGCACTTAGCACTTATTCTACTCCGGTGTATGTTCGCATTAGTGGTATACCTACCTACCTATTTGGTTTCGTATGCGTGTGACATACTCGACTCTTAATGCCGTACACTGCGAAGAACAGAATGAGAGGAGAAAAAAAAAGCAGCACCTTGTGTATTTATTTACTGTGTAGAGAGTGAAACGTATAGTGTGTGGATAATTATCCGATGCCTTGGTCTTTTATATATCCACTAATGAACCAGCCACAAAGTACTAAGAAAATTACTACAACGACACGTGTAAAAATACTATACGACCATTGTTCTTCTCGCAAACACGGCGCGAAATTTTTGATAACTTGGAGCTGCAGCAAATTTGCTTCCTCTATTTTAAAGAAAATATAATCAAAAGTGGCGTTTTCTACATTCGAGGGTATTCCTTGACGCTTCTCGAAAAGCAGCAAACGTTTACGTTTACGTAATATACAAATGAACTCGTACGTACCAAATTATATTCGTTTACACTGGCAAATAAAATTCGATCGCATTTACAAGGGTTCACTTTAACCATACACATCAAAGAAATTCTTCGTAAATGCCGCAACGTAAACAAATATACTGTCGATCTGGTGTAGGCTAAAGTATAAAACCTCGAAAGCCTATGTGTTTCTTTTCCCGTTGTATTTATTAATTTATCTCCCCCTCACCCTAACCCTTTCCGTTCAAAGGCACCATCGTCACCGTCGTCAAGTTCTACGTGGGTGAAAAATTTCCTCAAACATGTTGGCGTAAATAGGTAAACAGTTAATTTAGGATAAAGTATTCGCTATTAAATGAGCAAATGCGTTTCTTTTCACAGTTCCAAATCGTTGACTTCGTTTGGAAATATTACCTTCGAGGTTTTTTTCACTCTTCATTGATAAAGCATTGAAAGAAAATGAAGAAAAAAAGGAAAACTCGCTGTGAATTTTTATATTCCAAAAGTTGTTCTCAAACGTTGGTTTTTATTTTCAATTTATATCATCTTTCTCTCGTTCTTTAATATAATTTTTTTTTCGTGTTCAATTTTTTTTGCTCTTTTTTTTTACCTAGGTACTCGTAAAAAATTATGAATTTTTCAACCGGCATTTAATTTCTTTCGAGTACGATTTATTAATGATTTTTTTCCCCTTCGTTTTCGATAATGTAGTCGCAGCAAAAGGGTTCTTATTTGCTAGAGTTTTTCATTTCGATTACATTGTCGAGATAGGGAGAAAAAATTACGTGAATTTTTTTCTCACTTTTAATCTTGGGTTTGAGAGTCATTAAGTAGGATCAAAATTTGAACGAGATTTTTTTTTGGAAAGTTTGCAGTTGTTTGAAAGTCACCTCAAATGAGTTTTTGAAAATTTAATTCTCGACTTTTTAATCGAGTAAATTTTTTTACGAAAATTTTTCCAGTGCACTTCGTTTAAGGAGATTATTCGTCAAATTAGTAAAGTTCGTTATCAAGTCTGGCAATTTTTTTTCTTAATTTTTTCAATTAGGCTTCACGTGGAAAGTCTAACTACGAGATGCTGTTGAGAAAAAAAAATTAGTCATTGTTATTATCAGATGAACAGCCGACATTTTTTTTAGATTTTTTTTAATGATCTGTACCTAGGTATAAAAAAATGCATTTATATTTTGTAATCCTAAAATATTGCACCAATTTGTTGAAAAATTTCAACGTTTTATCCAAAAATGTTTGCATTTAAAAATTTTAAAAAATAGATACTTTACAAAAAAATGTTAAGGAAATGGGTTTCATATTAATATTTTTGATCAGTGAGATCGTTTGATGCAAAAACTTCCCTCCTCCTCTGAACAGGACTGCATTTTCAGGAAATTTTTGTGCCATTTCTTCCTCTATTATTTCAAAAAAAATTCTGAACCCAAATTTAGTAAATTTTCAAAAATTGAAAACTGACTAAATTCACCGACATTACATAAAAAAATTCTATTTATTCTGCAAAAATGACAAAAATTGGTTTTAAAACTGATATCAACTCTCCGAATAAAATATCACCATTTCTGGACAATCTAGATTCTCCAAAAATCAAATTGTGGCGTATTCTCGACTTGTTCGAAGAGTTTATTCACATTTTCAGACGATTTCCAAGTAAACGTCTTCCTCTACTTTTTGTGAGCAGTAGTTTCCAGTTATCATTGAAAATATGCTGGTAAAAAAAATACAGACTCGAAGTGTCCATTTGGAAATAGAACCAAATTTTTAGCTGCTCAAATTAATTTCTGCGCCTTCTGGAAAAAATTTTAATTTTTTGGAAAATCAAAAATCTCGATGGAAGCTCCAAAATGGCTCAAACCGATGAAATTCTGATGGGGAGAGGTGGTTTTAGGTAAGATACGGCCATTCGTGCAAATTTTTAAAATTTACTTACGAACATAATATGTTTGATTTTTTTAAAATGTGAATAAACTCAGTAAATGGGTCGGGACTAAGCCACAGCTCGTTTTTGGCTGCCTAAAATGATTTCCATGCCTTCTGGAGAAATTTAAAATCATGCTGGAGGCTTGAGAATGTCTCGAACTATTAAAATTCATATGAGGAGGGGGGGGGTTGAATTTGTGCAAATTTTTGAAATTTCCCTTCGGACAGAAAATTTTTGATTTTTCAAATTTTCCCCTCCTTTTTCGTGATATTTTTTCAAAAAATCTGAAAACCACAACTCAATTGATTTGTGAGTCCGAAATTCTTTAGAAACGCTCAAAAAACATTTTTATCGAAATGTTTGAAGTTCTCACAATATTTGAATCCATTGGAGGTCCAACTTCGTGTTTTTCAAATTACAATTGCTGATTTTCACTTTTTTTTATTCATTCTCTTTGAAATCCTGCTGTAAATAGGTTTGCTCTAAATTCAACTATAGTCTCAAGATATGATCATTCTAAACTTCTGTAGGTAACATTTGTTGATGATTTTCATTTTGAAACACGTTCACCACCTTTTAAAACTTACTTTTTAACACGATTTTCGTAAGAAAAAAACAAGTAGAAAATTTTTGAACGAATCTAAATTTTTCTAGATAAAACCTAAATCATTGAAATTTTACCAATACTCAATTACACAAATAAATCTTTACGCAAGCCATCCATCACCTAACACAACTTTAAAATTTTTTTCACCCCATAAAGTCATATTTTTCAAGCGTTAAGATATTTTGTTTATATTCGTAAAAGCTAAGTTTACATCTCACACCCGTCATAATGAAGAATGATCGCCCCGAGGATTCTTTCAGCACGAAATATTGTAACTTATCTGTAAATAAGCGCATCTTTCAGTCTTGGAAACCCATAAAACAAAACTTATTTGGTAAAAAAAAAAGAAGTAAAATATGAATATTTATATCCGGTACAAAATCATCGCTACGGTGACATAAAAAGGCAAGGCAAAAATTTCATTCATGAAACTCGTGACATCGAAACTTTCGTGCTTGCAAAATTTTTAATGAAGATTTTATACACGAGAATGGGAGGTATACTAGTTAGAAAAGAGCATGAAAGTATAGGTACTGTATATAAATAACGTGAGCAAACCATTCGATCGATAAATTTACCGAGATGGTTAGAAAAAAATTCCACCAGGGAGGTAGTTTTCGCAAAACAAATTTTATCAATGACCTTGTTAGTGTTACAAACATTAATGTAAATCAATCGAACGTACACGTTGACAAAAGCTCATGCCAAATTAACACACATGCTTTTACACGCGAAAAAAGATGGCGATAAGATAAAAGGCTATCATGGAAAAAAGCACACCAACAGTAAGTAACAGGCGAGAGAAAAAAAAAGAAGGCTACGTATCGTAAATTTTCAATTAAAAACGAAACGTGTAACTTGGAAAAGTTGTAGAAAGAATTCTGTAAGACAAACCTCGAACAAGGATAATTGAATTAGCGCCCAGACACGAACGCAGTCCGATAAAATCCTTTCATTTCGGCAATTAGGTTAGCTATAGTTGGATCTGCTCATACGTAAACACTTTTTTTTGTAACATTTAAAAATTAACTAGAGAAAAAGGTATCGTATATGTTCGATATATTCCCTCGAGTAAAGGTAATCTTTCAATTCGCGATGTACAGATACACGTTGAGGTTTTTGGTCGAATTTTCTCTCGCGTCATTATTATGAAACAGCAAACTTGTATTTGATTGAGTGTAATGTTCAACTTTTCGAGGTACGAGTATATTATCGAGTTTATTTCTTCGGAAAACGAACCAAACGCGTTCAAAGTCATAGAAAGACCAGTTTTGAAGCCTCAAAGTGCATGCTACGGTTTTCGATGAAAATCCAGATGCATTCTTTGAAATTTTTGTTGCAGAGTGGGGAAGGGGCTGAAAAGTTTTGAAAAATATTTTAAGTTTGTAAAATAGATATTCACACAAATTGCACAATCACTCAAATTCACCAATGAAGTGTTTTATTGGGTTAAAATATTGAAAGAAATTTAAATTACTACCAAAATTAATCTTGAGTATTTTTGAAGAATTTTAAGGCCAAAATTGATTCAATTTTTGTAATGTCATGTGACGTTGCGACCCATTAAAATGAGTTGCGAGAAGAGAAAATGTTGTGTTGTATAATCGAATACTTTGTAATCCAGTTATGTATTTTGATAGGTTGCATTGATACCTACTTTTTCATAACCATTCAAAAAAATTATCTGCTCAATTTTCTACTCAATTTTTTTTCAAAAATGCTTAAAAAAATTTTTAACAAAAATTTTCAATTTTTTCTCTCAAAATTTTGAACTGTTTTGATTGGTCTAATCGCACTTTTTTAAAAATCCCTACAATCAATGTGATTATGGGTTGCCAATTTACTCATTAGCTAAACAGTCAACACTCAAATCCAGGGTGTCTAGCAGGTACTGCAAGTACTGTAAAAGTACTGCATTGAAATCCTCGGTACTGCAAGTACTGCAAAGTACTGCATTTTGCCTGAGAAGTACTGTATTTTTTCTCAGAATCATTGATTTAAAATTTTTTAAAAACCTCAAAATGAATTAATTGGTGAAAATTTAAAAAAAAAATGTTCATTTTGTACCTCAAAAGATGGCAACACTTGTTAAATTAATACTTGTAAAAATTTTATTTTTATCGACAAATTCCAACCGATTCAAAAATATTTTTTTCTGGGGGGGGGGGGGTGTAAGCCGGATAAAAAAAGTACTGCATTTCTTCGGAGAAATTTTGTTAGACACCCTGAAATCACTGAACACTATTTACAACACAACTCTTCAACTGACAGCTGGAGCCCTCATACACTTAATATATCAGGAAGCATCTGAAATCCTCCCCTCTATACAATCAAAACTCATCCTTTCAAAATTTTTCATTCACCTTAAAACTGTTGACAGCTCCCTCTCACCATAGACTCGAAAATTGATCCCAATCTTCCATATGCTTATGATTTGTCGTCGTCGTCGTGGTTCCTTGTCCTTTACAGGACATTGGAAATCGCATTTTTGTGGTACCCTAACAGGGCGAGGCGAATGCCTATTGCCACTATGATTATTCTGGGGAATCGACGTTCCATAAAACCTCTTCCATTCTAAACTCCATTCAGCTATATCCTCTTCCACCATTCTATCCAGAAAATCCTATAAAAACTAAGAATAATATTCTCTCATTTGATACATCATTGCTAGAACACACTCAACTAAGTACTTAAATCATCAATAACTTTATTGCTCAGTATAATGATTTCATTTTATTTTACACCAATGGGTCGAAATCTGTGGATCGCTGTGGTTGTTTGGTCGTTCGTGATTGCGAGGTTTCGCGATTTCCACTTCCGTGCTTGTTCAGTATTCTTTCATGTGAACTATATGCTATCCTTACATCTTTAAACATGGCAACTTGAGAGCAGACTCAACAAAGTTGCGATCTTCACTAATTCACTAAATTCCATCTCTCAACTAAGCTCTACATAAATCGAAGCAACATCCAATTGCCTCAGAAATCTCATCTCTCCAATATGACATGGATGTTGGCATAGCCTGGATTCCAGTCCACTCAGGAATTTTGGGAAATGAAACAGCAGACTTAGCAGCAAAGCAGTCACTAAGAATTTCACCTATACAAGAAATACCGGGTTCCAATGTCTGATGTGATGGAAGCCATATGTTCACAGTTAATTCCCAGCCAAAGCCACACCATCAACATTCAAGATTTACCCAGGAAGTAGGCCATTACCTTATGCCGTGTACGTACAGGCCATACCCTCCTCACCCACTCTCATCTGTTCAAAAAAGAACCCCCCCCCCCAATATGCTCTACATGCGAAGTCCAACTTACTATCTCCCACATCTTACTCACCTCACCTGTCAAGATCATACCAATTTAAGAAACCCACTCAACTTCCCTAAAACTCTACCTGAAATAGCTCATAACCCTTTAGTCTTACTCTCCTTTCTCCAAAAATCCAACCTCCTTCCATTAATGTAACAGTATAAAATGACCCGTGCCTCTAGTCTTGTAGCTGTACACAGCACAGTGACCAACTAACAGGTAGGTAATAACCCAACTGTGGCCTCAAAATTGTTCAGAAATGCCCAAAAAACGTTTTGAGAAAAAATTGATGACTTTTCCCCGAAATTTTAACACATTTTGATAGGTTGCATAACGTTTTTTCAAAAATCTCAAAAATCATGACTCAATTTTGGGCTTAAAATTCTTCAAAAATGCTCAAGATGAATTTCGATAGAAATATTTTTATTTTCTTTTTAAAACTTTGACCCATTTTGATAGGTCTAATGGCACTTTTTTTTAAATAATAAAAATCATTACTCAAATCTGTGCTCAAAATTATTCAGAAATGCTCAAAAAACATTTTCATTGTAAATTCTGCAAAAATGATTAAAATAAAGCTTGGTAGAAATAGTTATTTGAATTTCATTTGTAATTTTATTCCATTTTTCCTTCGAGTCATTATAAAACGTGTGGGTTTTAGATCCCCCCTTTTTGTGAAAAAGCAAAAATTTCAAGCAATCCTTTTCTGACATTTTAGAAGACCAATATCTACAAGATGCCAAATAAATTTTTTGTGCTCCGAAAAAGTCAGAAAACTAAATATTTTTTGTTATTTTTGGAATTTTATCAACAAACAAATGTTTACTTTTCACTCGTCGAAATCTCCAGCTGATTTTTAATACCAAAAAACAACTTCAGATAAAAAAAAACTATCTAGAGGTTTCTTTTTCGAGAGACATTTCCGCGTAGTCATTTCCATTTTTAATCGTTCACAGCGTTATATTCCAAATCAACACTGAATCAATCGAATCAACTTACTCCCAACGAATCTCCATCTACATATAACCCTCAACTGAGTGTCAATTACAATTAAAAATTCAATGAAATTCACCAATAAGTGATACAGTTAATTCACCGAAATTGAAACCAACACACACAAGATGACTGACAAAACATCGAAAAATCAAAGTAGCCCGCATTTTAACCCAATATTAAATTGTTATTGTAGTTCCCCTCGTGACGATGAAAAACTTCTCTACCAAAAAAAAAAAAAATCACGCCATATAAACCGGTAAATGGGCACCATTGGTCAAATGCTGAAGTGAAAACCGGAAGGGAAAAACTTTGAAAAAGAATTTTGGCACAAGGCCATCGTTGGATTATACGACAGGAACATCTCACACCTCAACTCGACTCGAGTACGAATGCTTATAAACCTAGTAGCGAATGTGGATGCGGAATTTATCACACAACGATGAAAGAAAACTTTTATGGCAAAATATGTAACGAAAAAAAAAGGGCGAACTTTTTCAACAACCTATATTCCAAGAAGGTAATTTTCAATGGCATTGTAGGAAACCTGGCGTATAATATTCATAATAATGGAAGTTACACGCAACGTCGTCGTCGTCGTCGTCGCCGGGTAATATGTACCAAAAGCGTTATGTCATTTGTATAGTAATTTACTACGTGTGATACCTTGTAAATCATACCTTTATAGAAGTATTTAATCAGGGTAAAAAAAAAAACTTTCGCCTTTTCTAACGACATCCGAGTTCATGGCGATTAATCAACGCCACCTCCGCCTCCGCGTTCATTATGGTGAAAAGCCGAAAACGCCAGTAAACCCTTGCTCGGCCAGTGGCGGTTTTGTTAGCACTAATCATAAACCATGAAAATGTAAATACCTCAATCTGATTAATATCGTAACTACAATCCGACATCAGCATTTCTATGGGGTGACTATATGTATACCTAGTTCATTTTTTTGAAATTTCTATACTCAGGGTAGGTAGGTGTAGGTACGTACGTATAAAATAAACAAAATGTTACCAAGTGGTTCGCAGCCAGTACGAGAGACCCCTGGAAACAAAAAAATTGCTCATTTCCTTTCAGAATTAATTCCACACGCTGTGCTATAGTGTGTTCTTTCCCTTACGAGTATATACTCTATGGTCTATGGCATTAAGGCTAATAACTTGAAAACTCGTGGAAAAAAAGCAAAAACGACCGCGAATTGTTGATTACGGTGGTTATACGTCTATCCACCCATTTCGTGTCAACCGTTAATTGCACGTGTTTAACTTTCTCATTTATTATCGGCTCTATTTTAAACTGTCACAGGGGTAACTCGGTGTAACAAAACAAACTCCCGGAATATTATATGCTCGTTATTAATCAAAGCAACTACGCGTCATTATAGTGGAGCGCAAAAAATATCATGTTTTCAAGGAATATACAGTATAGAAAGAGGTAGAGATGGGTATATAGAGAAACGAAAACTACACCATTTTGCCCAAAAACATACCTACTATACCTATCTAGACACATATAGTTTGTATTATCTTACATTTTGTACCGATTTTCCGCATACAAACAAGTCGAACCTCCGGATACCATATCATTTTAAATGGCAAACGCATATTACATATAGGATAGGTACCCATGCTAGTGATTAATGTGAAGATAATGTCCTCTTTCTCACTCCCTCGCGTGAATCGTCTTTTGTATGAGTAACAACGTTTCGTTTGGGCGCGATTTTTCCAATGTAATTGTTACCGCGAAAGGGTTCAAGCTGGAAATTTCCACTTTTTGGGGTGAAATAATGGATAGAAACGAGTATCAACTTTGCCTATATACCAAAAAGCAATGTATTCGCTCGAGTTGAAATATGAATTTTACTAGCCCTTTTGTTATTTTATAATTTTACGATTAATGATTAGTACATCGTGTTTGTCGTCAAAAATCAACAATTTTTAAGGGAAACTTGTGTAGCTCTAGCTACAAACTATGTACCTGCTTTTAATTTAAGTACGTTTTACATGCAGAATTGCAGGGTGCAGAAAAAACAGAAGTTTTTTGAAAATGTTTCGAAATAGGAAAGTGCAAAATAAGAAATTCAGAAATCAGCACTTACTGCTTCAATTTTATGAAAATTGAGGGTTCATTGTAAAGTTCAGGAGGCTCTTTAAGTATTAAAAAATATGCAAGTTAAAATCCCAAATTAGGACTCCTGAAAATCCAGCAAACCTTGTGTCACAAAATTTTTGAAATTTTCTGGAAATTTTGGGAGCTTTTCGTAGAATTTGCGATTTTTTATTTTTTTTTCAAAATTTGACAAAATTGTCGAAGTGGGAGGCAAATTATTCCTGGCTGTATAGGTCTACCAATTTTTCTAAAATTTACTTTATAGGTTCCTTCTGCTGAGTGGTTTGGAAAATCATATTCATTTTTCTCTCCTTCTTTTATCAGAAGTTAAAACTTGAATAATTTTCGAAGGCATCGACTTCAATTCCGAAAACCAAAATAAAAAATAGCCTTCCCAGAGTGGTTAGATTTTGACACTTGTCACTGTTGTTAAAATTTTAGACCTCTGACCCTTTCAGTGAGGCTCGAATTTAGTTTTGGAACTAAAATCAGTGACTTCAAAAACCCAGATGTTGATTCCCAGATCCCATTTTTTGAAATTTTTACCTCCCTCATAGAGAGGCTGATTTTGATTCATAACTGAGATTTGGACTCACAATAATGTATTTTTTGAAATTTTAGATTTCAAATTTCCACCTTTTGAAAGAATAAGTCTAATTTTGATTTCGAGGATCAAAGTCTTTAGAATCGGAATCAACACCTTCAAAAGTTGTAATTTGATACCTACATTGCATTTTTTTCTCGAAATTTCGAGGTTCAACTGACCACTTTTTCTGGGGGGTATGGGGTGGGGGTGGGAGGTTGATGCAATGATTTTTAGAATCAGATTTGGCACCTTCGAAAACCTATGCTTTGATTGCCACATCACGTGTTGAATGATTCAACATTTTTTCATCCCCTTCCCTTCTATAGGGGTCAATTTTTTCAAAAATACTCAGAAAAATGCAAAATGTAGGTACGAGTGTCGAGTATAATGAAATGACCTAAAAATGCAAACTCAAGAGTACCATTCTGCGGAGAGTTTTTTTATCAGCACCGAATGGTTTTCAGTTGTAACCTCAAATTCCTCCAAAATTTCAATCCGACATATTGCATTTCCCCTTTCCCTTCAAAAAATTGGCCAAATTGTGAAAAAAATTAAGTGGTACTTCTCAAGTTTTTGATTACGTTAATTCTGAAGTTCAGCTTATTTTTTTGGTAGGTAGTATCTCCTACAGGGTCCCACAATAAAGTCTTCAAATTTCAAAAAAATTGAAAAGTTTGTGCAACCTATGATTTTCTGGGTACTCAAAGGTGCTGATTTTAAATTTTTGCTAAATTTTTTTATAAATAGGAGCTTATCAAGCCTTACAATAAGTTTCTACATTTCAAAAAATTGAAAAAATTCATGTGACGTATGGTTTGTTGGATATTTAAAGGTGTTGGTTTCGAATTTCAACTTATTTTTTTAATAGGAGATTCTTAAACCTCTCAATAAGCCAGCATTTTTTTTTAAAAATTATGTGATCTGTGGTTTGTTGAATATTTTGAGTTGTTGATTCTGAATTTTAGCTCAATTTTTCCATACAAGCCTTCTGAGGCACTTGATACTCATAAGCTCTAAATTTAATAACATTGAAAAGGTCATGTGGCTTATACTTATTTTTTTGGTTTGCAAAGGTGTTTATTTTCGAGCCTGTAATGGAGAGAAGAGGGGGACAGGGTTAAAGAAAATTGGAAGTCCTAAAACGTTAGAAATGGTGTTCATTTTTGTAGTAGAACTGAATGTACCAATCTAAAATTAAAATAAATCAAAAATTTGGAAGGCAGACGAGGAAGGGGATGCTCATAAAATTTATAATCCGAAGTATACTTAGGTGTGGGATTTTTTTCCAGAATTTTCTCAAATTTTTCGACAGAATGTTTTTCAAATACTGCAATAGTACCCTCTCTTCCTTTGAAAAATTCCTCTTTCCCAAAGCATTGGCCTCTATTAATATTGTATACATTTTTGAAATAAGTTTAAGTCCAACGTGAAGTATTTAATAATGCTGCTCAATTTTTTCCTATTTTTAAAATCATATTTCAAGTTGAAAATATGGGAAACCGAATTTTTGCGAGAAAACTCAGGATTTTATTAGCATTTTTTTGCATTGCAGAATTTAGTCTTTTTTCACATTTCAACGATAAAATCAAAATAAATAATTATTTTTCATCAATTTTTAACAATTTTAAAAAACCACTTTGGTACCTAAACCTACCCATTTAATGATTTTTACGTCTGTAAAATATTTTTTTTTTCGAATTCTAAAATTTAATTTAGTTATTATTTTGCACCTGTTTTGATAGTTTGACAACAGTTTTTTAGACTTTCATTATTTTCAATATCTTTTAAATAGTTTTATACACATTAAAAAAATTTCTCGCCTTTTGAACTGATAATTTCGGAACCTCTTCCCAAATTTATGCACATTTGCGAATAAATATGTACGAAGGGACATGAAGATACCCAAACAAAATGCTAATAATAAAATTTGTATTCTCTCTAGGTTTTTCCTCTCTTTTTTTTGTTGCATATTTCATGTCATGTCTTAACATACAAATTTTTTTATCGCATGATATGACTTCAAATGTCATCTACCTCCGTCATTTCATATTCTCGCATGATTATACCGAATACGAACATATTAGGTCTAGGTATATTTTTTTAAATACTCGCGAGCTCCTTTATGAACCTACAATATAACGCAAAAACATTAGTATTTTTAAAAATGAGTTTTATGTTGATTTTTTCGAAAGTTTCGCCATTGCTTCTCTTTTTTTTTCGCTCGCTAGAAATTCATCAAGAAAAAAAAAGGCTCGGTAGTAAATTTAATTTCACTCGTATACATTAATCAAAACCTCAATTTGAAAATGAAAACTAGACGTACTGAAAAACCTTAATTTTAATCCAGCTTTTAACCAAATTACTCGTACCTATTTACGTTTGTGTTGTACGAGTAGGAATTATCGAGGGAACCAGATAGAAAAATAATTTGAATTCACGCGTTTACCTTTAGGCATGTGAAAAGAATTCCGCCACAGCTTGGCAAACTAGAAAAGAATTTACGTTTAATTACGATGACGTGAAAATATATACGAGTATAACAGTTGTGTGGAGAAAGTCGAGGTGAATATTACTTTTTGAGTCGTCCTGTTTTGATAACACCTTGGTGAATTTATAAGGGTGTCGCGTTGAACAACACACGCGGCAGCGAAATGTAAACAATAATGGGTCTCTTAATGAAGGCATAACTCCCTCGGTATTACCGTATAAATGTAAAATATAAACATGCGAGGATACTTTGCATTTTCTGTAGACTGCGAACACTGGCCCCAACCAGCTTCCGAGCGAAGGTGATAAATTACGACATTTTAACTTGTCTCATGTATAAGTACTTTGCATTTTCGGTGTAAAGCTCATCGCCAACTTCATTTAATATTACACGTGTATGTTCTATACGTGCATGAAAGAGACCAAAAAAAAAAAAAAAAATTACGAGACAAAAGGAAAAAATAACATTTGACGATGAAATTCGATCGTATTTTCAACACTATAATGCACATCGTGTATACGAAGATAATGTAATCCCGTGTATTGAGCAAATAGCAATGCTTGATTTAAACTTGGTAGGTATTCAAAAAGCAGGTTGAGATATTTGTGAAATTTTAATACGTTGGCAAAATAAAAACGCAACGTTTTCGAATATCAACTGCTCTATTTATTTGTAGATATTTTTTACTCTTGCATTTTTGATACCGTGCTCTCAATTCCGTTGTTTTTTTTTCTTTCGCTCGCGTTCGATTGTATATGCATAGCATCTATTTCGCAGGCTGAAGTAGATTTTTTGTTTGTTTGTTATTCTCCAGTATATGGTAAGGTACGAGTAGGTATACTAAGAGCAGTATCTATAGGCGAGATTATGTTTAAAAATTAATGCTACTCTGTGTCGGCTGTCACGTAAAAATACCAACCTGATTAGGGTACTTGCATATACACGATATCTTTCCAATATTATCACATTGACAGGCATCCGAGTCGCAAAGTGTTTTCATTGCTAAGCACAGCCGGCAAAACCACCAAAATGCCATCAAAGTTAACAGTATATTGTACATATCACACCATGGTGGTGTGGGTTTGATAATTAGCATCGTATCGGTCAAGTGTCACCAGAGCTAATGTGCATTATTTCACGCCGATACATGTAAGCCTCCTCATGTTGTACAAGCGTTCTTTGCTCATCATTTTGTTGCTTCTAGATAAATTAGCAATTAGTCGATTGATATCTACTGCGGTGTGTGTAATAGGTAGGTATCTGCAACAAAAACAATACATTCCAGATTAGGTATGTACCTACTATTGGAAGTGTTTATGAAGGGTGTGTTTTTGTTTTGGGTTGAGGGTATTTTAATATAAGAGAAGAGGGCAGGGGAACTGAAAATCATGATTCGTCTGCGTTTTCATCATTTCTCTACCAGCAGAGGAGGTGATTCAACTCGCAGATATTTTTTTTTACATGGCATGAAAAAATATCGTAAGAGCATCCCCCAAAAAAAATACAGAATCAGATCAAATTTCAGGTCCTAAATATAATTTTTCAGATTTTTGGCAAATTTTTGAAAATTTAAATTTGGTCTAATGGACATGTAAAACTCAAACTTCGGAAAAACTAAGGTACATTATCTAGAAAGCTGAAATGTGGTTTTTGCCCTATTTTTGACCTCTCGAATTTGATTGGTGGAGGTTTCGAATCGCTGTGGAGTGTGGAGCCTTCAACGGATGTTTAGATTTTTTGGTCTTGGAAAAATTTATATATTAAGTAGGTACAAGTAAGCCTAGGTAGACAGGACCAAAATAAAACTATCCTGAATAGGTCGTTTTTTTTTAAATCACCAAAAAATTTTTGAAGTTGTGTACGTGTCATAATTTGAATTCAAAAAAATAATGCTCATTGCAAAAAGGTCATTAACTTTTTGTGTTTTTTCCTTCAAATCATTTAATCAAATAAATTGTTACTTTGACTTTTCAAACTGTATGCTCGTAAAATTTGGTGAATTTTGTGTTGAATGGTCTGATACCAAAACAAACCATTGTTAGTCTTAGGTCTTTGGATTTGGCTTTTTTTTTAAATGGGGCTTTTCTGTAGACATTCCTGCTCTGAACCGAAATCAGACTTTTGAAAATCCAACAAAGCATAAGTCACGTGACTCGTTCAATTTTATTAAATTTTAAAGCTGATTCTGGGATCCTAAAAACTCATACTTAGATATCAAAAAAAAAAAAAAAAACAAGTTCAGAGTGTCTAGCAGCAAGAAAATAGTACAGAAATTCATTCGAAAAGCAAGAAAATTTCCAAAAAATTCACATAAAAAATCTCTGAAAAATTGAAGTTATCCCACTAATTTTTAAAAATGTTGAGATCAGAATAATCGAATCCTCTCATTAAAATTGATGTTGTCCTACTTTTCAAATTACAAATTTTCGAAAGCTTTTGCCCTCGCTTCGCTCGGGCTGTTCAAGATCTGATGCTATTTTCAAAAATTTTGATAATTCAAAAATTAAATTGGAAAATTCCAGAAATTCTCGTAATACCCAAACCATCTGAAAAGTGCGAATTTTTCATTTTTTCTGAACAGAACCACTAACTTTTTAAAATTTTTGATACTATTGTGCTCCGGTGAAAATGTAAAATAAAACATACAAAATGGTTGTTTTTTTTTGGACTACTTTTTTCGAAAAATTTTCGCCCTCGCGAATAATTATTCGTCATTATGAAGGATTTTCGAAAAATTACCTAAAATGTCGATTTTTTATTTCTAAAAATCTGGTTTGGTTTTCCCCCTCCCCAAATAACATGGCTTCGATCCATAAACTTTTGAGAAAAAAATGTTTTGGGAGGGGGGTAGCGAAGATCATTTATGCGTACTCGTAAATATGAGGAGGGGTACGAAATTTCATATTTGAAAGCAACAAAACAGCACGAAGAAGGCAAGATGAAAGCGAGAAATTTGCTTTTTTGGTTTCAGTAGACACTCTGAAGTTGAAATTTGAAATTAGCACTTCTGAAAACCTATAAAAATCGGGTAACACGAATTTTTTCATTTTTTCAATTAAAATTTTTAATTTAGGGCTGCTTGGTGGGTTTAAGAGGCTTCTATAAGAAAAGAAAGTTGAAACTCGAAATCAGCACCTCTGAAAACCAAACAAACTGTGTCACACAATTTTTGAATTTTTTTGAAATTTTTGGGGCTTATTTTGAGATTTGGGAGACTCATATTAAAAATAGGGCGTCGAAATTCAAAATACATGCCCTCGAAAACAGGCAAACAATGCCAAATGAGATTTAATTTATCAAAATCCATCAAAAAGTTCAGGGTTGAACTAAGTAACTTTGGTGAAAACTCAATTTTCAAGTGTGTTTCAAATCTGGGGAAATCATTCAAAAATTTGAAGAAAATACTACAGATACATGTTATAATCAAAATAATTTTCTTAAAAAGATCTCTGTTTTAGATTCACAAGACCCCCCCACATTTTTTTGAATTTTGATAGAGCCTAATAAAAAAGGTCATGGTCAAACGACTTCAATAATGTGTTTAAAAAATTTCAAATTTTCTGGTCAACGTCTGATCTTCCTCCCCATCACTCCCATCTTGAGCTCAAAGCTTCAAAAAAAATTGAAAATTCTCTACTCAGAGGTACCTACTACCTATGTCAAAAAATTACTTTTTTTTCTCGGATGATTTATTGATGGTTCACTGTTTGTTAGAAAGGTAAAACAGTCTTTCAGTCAGTTGTTCAGTTCTCATTTCACTTTCTTAAATGACCTTTTAATTAGAAATGAGAAATTATCAGCGTTATTTCTGGAATATTGTCTTAGACTAAGTTCTTTTTATTTACATTCTCGATTTGAATTCTTACACAGGATGTGTGGAAATCCAGTTACCAAAAATGTGAATTTTTTTGAAAAAGTTCAAAATCCTAAAAAGATAACGAAGAAAATGCCTATAGAACTGAAATTTAAAAAGTTTTCAACGTTGAACTCTGCAGATGAATCATTTTTTCGATTTTTTTTTTGTCAACTTTGAGCAGTGATAAAATTTCAAATTTCATACCTGAGTAAAAATTTGTCATAACAATATGGTTCACATTTTTGACCATTTTGCAAAATTTCCCATTCAAAATTAAGAGGGTTCTGTATTATTTAGGATCCTCATATATTTTACGAACGTGAAAACACGCGAAATTTTCGACCTCTTTGATATGGTATTGTTGCAAAAGCATGTACCTACAAAACCTCTCATCCGATTAAAAATTTACCCACCTTATGGGTCAGTAAAAGCAAGAAATTAATTAAAACGTGAAAGATTACGTGTACGCGTCGGTTTTAATCCAAAAATCCTAATTCACTGTGGCGTTCTATTCATGTGGTGTATACAGTTTGTAGGCACTGTGTTGTACGAGTAGATACTACGCACCAAACATCTGTTGATTCGGGAAAGCCATTAACAACCTCGATAGAATCCTCATTTTGAATCACATACTATACTATACGAGTGTATACCTAGTATGTATTTACAATATAATCGAGGCATACGACCGACGACCGAAGTAAACTATACATATAAAGGTAAAGAGGGAAAAAATATAGAAAACTCGTGTCCTTACACGGCTGACAGAAAATACTGGTAATACGTCGACCTTTCACGGCGTATTAATTACGTAATTACGTTACACGAGGTACAATATATACCTAGAAAAGTACCTTCTACGTTGGTTATACGAACCAAATTAGATAGATGTACCAATATTGAACATTTTGTTTACTCGATCTGTCATGTAAACAGGGAACAATTGATCGTCTGCGTGTATAAGACCAACGACGCGTATCCGAACTATACTATAGCGAATTTGCAAATAAACAGACGATTTAACAAAACGTCCGGACTTTGCGGGCTAAAGGAAAGCTGAAACTTTCTCAAATATTAAATTTGAAATTCTGCTTCTAAAGCCCTTTTATACTCGAACTGGCGCTAAGCTAGGTCTAAAACTGTAACGTAAAATTTATTCGAAGCGCGTTGTTTGGCTTAAGACGCGAACCTATATATTCAACACATAACCGCGCAAAAGTTAACCACGTGGTTCGGGTTCAGGTCAACTTTCAACGTCTTAATTCCGCAATATAAATGTTTAATTTCACCCGATACCAAAGTCAAACCATGCTGGAAAATTTTTCACGCTTATCCTTTATAATTAATCATAATTAAAACAGATTCGATTTACATAGCTCTCAATCGATTCGAAAGGAAATTCTAAAAGCATGCTCTCTTTATATGTATATTTATAACCGTTCATCGTAGGTACTTATCGTTAGCCCTTTTTATAGCAGGCACTAACTCTAAGTATAGTATACCATCCCAAAAATACACAAAAATACTATAGGAAGGTAGGTAGGTAATACAAAGCAGGTTAAAACAATCAATGAATTTTTAGGTAAACATTTAAATCAAAAAGCGTTTGTATTTGATGTAATTTGTTTCACTTGTACTTACACAATCGACACGACCATTATTCATTTCCCTATTTTGAGATACCCTTACTACAGTTTGGAATTTAGTTCGCATTCCGACCAGTATTAAGGTGAATTGGCCAACTTTTAAAATGACGAGCGCAAATTAAATCGTTTGACGCTTGAATTAGAAAGAGCGGATTATAAGGATTGTGTTTTCATTTAATTACTTCGAATACAAAGGACATATGCGAAGTTGCGAACCTTGTTCAAGATAACGAAAAACTAGCTACCGTATTTTACTATTCTCGCAGCCTCATTTACACTTCTCGTGTAGTACATAATTTTAATGAAAAAGCGTCTCTTTTTATTTAACGCGAAAATTTCGTCGGCGAATTGGTTGAATTAAAGGGGTCTGGAAAACAGGCAGATGGTAAAGCTTATTTTGATGGGCAGTTTTGTTTTTAATAGGTTTGAAATTTTAAATGGAGTACAGAATACAGAAAAATTAGGTTAAACGAGAAGAGAACAATTTGGACTGGATTGACTCGCGATAATCCCCCCAAAAAATCTTATTTTTACCAATTTCATAATGGGTGGAGTTCTCAAAGTTGAGAAAAAAATGATAATTTTTATAAAAATGTCGTGAATTTTGCTAGTCGCGAATATTACCAGATTTTGATTCAAAAACCAAAAAATGGTGGGTGATTTTTCAACTTTTTTTGATTTTTGATGGAGCCTAGCGAAATATTATACCTAGCCAAATTAGGTACCTCAATAAGATGTTAGAAAAATTCCAAATTTTTTGGTCAACGTTTGACCCCCCCCTCGGTTTGAGCTCAAAGTTTTAAGAATTCTAAAAAATTCAAATGTTTAAATTTTTTCAACTTTCTTTTTAGTTTGGATGGTCTCTTGATGTCTTTAGTACTCGCATATGATCGTTTTTAGGTCATCAAAAAAGTTCAAAATTCACTTTTGTCAAGATCAAGTTTTTTTAAAAATATGCCTAAGTAATTATTTTGTAATTATCTCCTCAAGACAACTCTGACCCTAGTTCGGTTCTTGTTATGCAAAATACAGGGTGTTCCGAAACCGGTGTGAAATGGTTTACTTGGTGGTACAGCAACTAAAATCACATACGTGTAGGTTGGGTTGCTAACACAAAAAATTGAAGGAAAAAGCGATGAGCTGATTTGTGTTGATTTGATTTTTAAAGATTGTACGATTCTGTAAAAGTACATATTATCTACTGATGAAGAATACCTAGTACTTAAATAAAATAATTCATTGAATACGATTGTGCCATATGTATTGTAGAATTTTTAATGGAGCATATAAGAAAGTCTATTTCAAGCTATGGATGATAAGATTTTAAAAGCTCTCATTAAGAACCTTCAATTTTGATGACATTTTTAAAAGTTTGAAATTAGACAATTACCCAGCATTTGACATTTTAAAATTTTTTATGTTCAAAATTAAAAGCGTTAGAGCGTTTTGAAAATTTTAATCAATCATAACGTGATAAATTGATAAATATTGCTCTTTGAAAATAATTTTTTGTGCAGAGCATTCAAAGTTCTACGAAATGCGTTGTATGTATTTGAATGATTTTCCTCAACTCGAAATTAAAAGTGCTTGAATTTTTGAAATAAGTACAAGAAATTCAAAATTTGAATTTGACACTTTTGAATTTTTAAAATGCTCTGGCACTTTCTGCAGTTTTGGGTTTACAGGGGGTGGGGCGGAAAGGGGAGGGGGTACCTATTCCAATCGGCACAAACATTTTTTAAGCGGACGTACGGAAATATATAGTGGACCCCAAAATACACCACCAGCCAAAATGTCGATTACCAGAATTGATTTTTCGATTTTTGGCGAATTTAAAAAAAATTCAAATTCAGGCTAAAAATGGGGGGAAAATCAAAATTTTACCAAATTGACGTAGAAAGCTGAAATTTGGTTTGTACCCTATTTTCAACCTCCCGAGTCGATTGGTGACGGTTTCAAACCGTTTTGAAACCTCCAGCGACTTTTAGTATTCTCCAGTTTTTGAAATAACTCTGTAAAGGGGGGTGAAAGTGAAATTCAACACCTTTAAACATGAATTCATCTATTTTGTGACCCTCTCGATCAATTTAGGTGCATATTTTCAAAATATTTTTGTGCCAGTTCAAATTCAAAATTTTCTCCAGCAATTATTTTTGAAAAAAAAAAATAATAAAATGAAAAAATCATCGTTTATCCCGAACACATGAACGAAAAATCTGAAATTCGGTTTAAACCCCATTTTTTACCTCTATAGTGTCGATTGACGATGATTTTGAACCGTTCTAAAGCCTTCAATTGATTTTCATTTTTTCATTTTTTTTTTTTTTCAAAAATAGGTAATTGCCAGAAAAATTTTGAAATTGAACATGCTCAAAAATATTTTGAAAACATGCTTCTAAATTGATCAAATGAGTCAGATTAAAGAATGGATAAGAATGTGACCATTTCTAACCCATTAAGCAAATTAAAAATCTTTTCTTTTTTGACATTTCGAAGCAAATTCTTGCAAAAATTCATTCTCGAGAGTTCACGTTCATCCATAGGAAGTAAGAGTAGACACCTAACTGCATCGAATTTGAAAAAAAGAAAAATATTTTCCTCTTTCGTCGTCGAATAAACGAACAAAAACAGAGCGATGAGGAAAAAAAACCTGAAAATTACCTACCATCGACAGGTAAAATACGAATACCATTAAAAAGGATGAACCTGATACGTCTCGATACTTTGGGTAAAAAGCATGTAGACAAAATGGCATCTCGAATTTGCGCATATTTTCGAAATTGTTTTCAAAGCTAAAGGCTTAGCGAATCGACTGGCGATAAAATTCTATCCTAATCCATTTTCTCTACCTATAAGACGCGAGGACGAGCGGAGGAGGCAAAAAAAATAGCTATTTTCGTTCTATTATAAAAAGCAGGTATATTCAAGAATCGTTCAAGTAGGTAGACTATACACAGAAAGGCTTATTCTGTTCAGCGAAACGGAGTCGATCTGAAGATAAAAACTTGGCGAAAAGTAGAGCAGCAGACGCGACGGCGGATTTAAAATATTCTCGCTTAGAAATTATACTTGATTATACCTTCATTTCTGGTTATAATGCGACTAAATTTAAAGGCTCTTTTTCTTTTTACAAATTGAAATTTATAATTCCGGTAATTTAAAAATGTTGGTAGCTCGTTATCTTTAGAATATTTCGTTAAATCCATTTAAAGTATGCTTCATTGTTTAAACGTTAAAGGCCAAGCGTAAAGTTTAGAAACGAGTCCCTTTTGTTCTGACTGTGATCGCACGATTTCTGTTTTAATTGCTGGAGCTTTTTCATTAAAGCGATGTACTTTTTAAGCTTCATGTAAATTAAGCAAAAGAAACTTCTCTAAATTAAAATAAGGCGGGGCGTTTTATACCGTAAATGTGGAGACGTAAGTATACCTATAAGTATTAAGTTTGGCCCAGTTGTTGGAAAAAATTCACCTTTTCCTGGCCAAAAATTCCACCAACACGTAACTGGTTTTCTCTTATGTACGAGAAGTTTTTCCGCGAAGGCGAAAGTGAGTCTGAAGGAAAAACACGACCGCTGTGCCTTTCATTTACCGTAAATACGAGTAGAAGATAATAATCTAGGTATTCCGTTCGTTGCTGCGAAACGTGCTCTTCTTGTTCTGCTTCCATCGCAAATTTGTTCCGCCTTCTCTGTGTGCAATGTTCGGTGGAAAACTAACTTGTTTTTTCCTCGCTCATTACTGTATTTTATACTCTTTCAAGGGCATATGGAAAGAAAATGGCGACTAGACTAGATGATAAAAATCATCTCCAGTAGCAAATTTGCCTCGTTGGGGGTTTTTTCATTTTGATTTAACTGATAAGACGTATTTTAAAAGAAGATACATTGAGTTGAAATTTGCTGACCAAAATGATTCTTCGTTTTGCTATAAAAATGGAATTGCGAGTAATTTCCACGTACTGGGGTCACCTCTTGATGTTTTGCTTCGGTAAGGTATCCGCTGCTGAGGCTCGACTTGTATTAATCTAATTTTTTATTAGTCGATTGTTGAGTAATAACGATAGCTAGTTTTACGTTTTTTTATTCGTTCTTCGTTGGTTGATTTGATACGGTGATCTGTTGCACGTTGTTGCGTATTGTTCGCCAACAATACGTACGTTTCGATAAGAATCGAGCCTTGTGAATTAGATGACGTCATAATGAAAGAATTACCTATTTAACGAGTGACAATCTTCGTGCATAATTAACATATTTGGTAGAGACTGAAAAACCACAGCTAAAGATGTTGAAAATTCAGAATTTTTTGACACTTTTTTAAAGCCACCTTGTATACATATTATTTTAGGGTGAAAAAAAATGTCTAAGGAGTTTGAATTCAGTATAGAAACATTTTATTTGAAGTTAAAAGTCGCTCAGAAAATTTTTTAGCTCCAGAGGTGCTCCTTGAGGGGAGATATGGGTTCTCAAAGAGGAGTCATTTTCGAAAAAAAACTTGATTTTTCTGCTCTAGGCAGTTCCAAAAGATAGTAGGTATGTATTTGAGATTCCAAGTCGACCTAGACCATTGCTTTAAAAATTCAAGGCCACTTTTAGGGTTCTACCAAGTGGTTGAAAATTTTCAAAATCGTTTATTTTTTAGTTAAATTCGTGTTTTGAAAAGTTTTTTCTCTCAAATATTTCGCGTTAATTATGCTAAAAAGGAAATCTTTTTCAACGCAGTGGTTTCAATTTTTCGATCATAATTCTCCATTTTGAAAAATCGAGAAAAATAGCAAGAAACTTTGTACATACCTACTCATCAATTTTTTTCGAATTTTTGAAATTGGTAATGACTAATGACTAAAAAATTGGCACCACTGCATTCCAAAACATTTCCCCAATTTCAGCATTTTGTAAATTTGAAAAAGGGTTAACATTTTTTCATTTCAAAAATCGTTTAAAAAAGATTCAAAAATTCCTACGCTTGAAATCAAGAGAAGAAGGGAAGAGGGACTTTATCACAACGAAAACACATACACTCGTAGTATTAGATCATTCGCATTTACAAAACGATAAACTTATTTAAAAATCCAGTACCACGGAGGAGGCGACTCGAAGAGAAAAATTATCAACTGCAGTCGAATTAACCCTGGGGGAACTTGTTGAAGCCTCTCGAACTTTTTTTCGCACTCGACTCTTATCGTCGGTAAGTCTCGTTGCTCTCGCTTTGATACGTAATTCACACCTTGGCGCATTATCTTGTCTAACTTCTTGTAAAGATTTCTTTTCAAATGCCGACTTTAAAAACTCCTCGGTTACTTGGCGAAAATTTACGTTTGTAAGTTTCGCTGTAGTCTTTTTTGCTTCTTCTTTTTGCTTTTTCAACGAGCTAAACGAGCGTAAAAGCATTTCGAATAAGGCAAATCTCGGACGCAAAAACGTCTCTTTCCGTAGCCAACAAACGATGAAACCTTTTTTTCCTCTTTTGTGTTGTACAAGCTCGCGAAAAAAATCATTTGTAAAAAAAAAAAAAAATAGAGAGAGAAAAGATTGCGAATACAAAGTTTAAATATCTTTTGTAAGCGTAATAATGAAGTTTAAAGTTTTTAAACTTTAATAAACACGATGACGAGAGTACGAGCGAAAAAAAAGAGAAGGATTTCCAAAAAAAGAGCAGAAAATCAAGCCTTAAAGTGTTGAAGAAGAAAAAACTGAATATTTTATTGATTAATGATTCGAGCAAAGTTGCTTCTAAAATGAATGATTAATCCTCAGAGGCACTTTAATTATTTTCGCTATTTAAACTTTCCCGCTTGTCTTTTAACAGCGACATCATTAAGTAGTAAAAATTTAAGAAAAAATCTCCGCAAGGTCTTTAACTTGTATACCCCTTTGCCTTCTCTTCTTCCCATCCTGCCCCTGCTAATATTTCAATTCCACAACGAGTGCTGTCCATGTCCTTTCGTCATATACGTCGATCTGCGAAACCCATAGCAGCGAGTTATGAGAAAAATACCACATAAAGAATTTATTACCGTGCTTTTAATTGATTTGTGACATATTTCGCTGATTTGTGACGATAACGACCATTTTACCATTAGAAAGAACGCTCGTGCTAAAAATCCATATTGGCAACTTGGCAGCGTCCATTTCAAGTACGAAAATAACCTCGTCATAATGACCCACCAATTAAGCTTTTCGCTGCCATAACACGCTGGGCTATTAATCTCGTATCGAGAATTTTTTCTACTCGAAAAATAAAATTACGTATACCCTCCTCATCTTACGTAAAAAAAAATCAAATTTTTCGTTCGAACCGTTTTGACTAAATAATGAACGAGTATTTTGAACAATTTTATTCGATTGAAAATACCAGTTTCGCTTGTTTTTTCTCTCTCTTTTGAAGTCGTCTGGCGGCAGGAAAAAGTAATAAAAAAAGGCTTTTAGAATTAATTCACGAGCAGCTGAACAAATTTTACGAAAGTCACTTTAAAATTTAAAATTTCATAGACTTCTATTTTCGCATTCATTAGTTTTGTTTAAGTTATACATGAAAAAAAAAGTAAAAAAAAAACATCTCTATGATTACACGTTTAAAGGGGTCGAACGAGCTGTAACGAAGTTTTTTTTCTCTCTCGCTCTTTCTTTATTTACTTATTTATTTTGCTGTAAGAACAAAGATAAACACATCTTTAAGCATTATTTTCGAGATAAAATCGTTACTCACGTGTTTACCTACTCGCGATGAATAAGAACACAACGAGGAAAAAAATTACTGCAGTTGGAAATTAATATTTTAGTACTTCCAACAACGAGTAAATACATCGAGGGCATTTATCCGACCAAAACACCGATAAATTTACCTACTTGATGTGAAATGAAAATTTTCAAGGTGGGTTCGTCGGAGTTGGTGATTTTTTTCCCTATTTCAAAGTGGTGGATAGTTTTCGCAATGTTGATTCATTTCATTTACAAATTTATTTTACTCGAGACTTAGTTTTTGAAATTTGAATGAAAATCAAAATGAATAATTTAAACCATTCAAGTTGTTATAAGAATAACTCGACTTGGGTAAGAAAATTTTGGAGAAAAAATGTCATCGAATTAAAACTTTAAACGAGTGAATTACATTATGAATTTTTAATGATTTCATTGATTTTTTTAACATGGAAATTGTCCGAAATTGGCCTGACCTTGATCCATGATCCGTGTTAACTACTGCCCCTTCAAATGCCCAGATAGGCATCTCGTTCATTTGATTCCGAGCTCTTCACATAGTTATAGAAAAATCTCAAGAATAAAGGAACACCATAGTACCCTTACTAGATGCCATAATTAAAAAAAAAAATTACTGCACTTTGACATATCTTGCTTTTTGAAGAATCTAAAACAACGTACGATGTACGTGATGTGGAATTCATTTACATCACAGACCCCTAGAACTGTTCTTATTTTAATCTCATGTACTAAAACCACTAAAAAATTATACCCGCCATTAATTTGAAAATTAGAAACCCCCTTTCGTCCTCCACCACCGCTCGATAATCCAGTAAAATACGTAATTACCGTCAAAGCCGAGAATTAAACGCGTAGGTACTGCGAGAAAAAAATTGGAAAAAACTAAAATCACGCGTTTAAAAATTTCGTCACGCAGCAACAATTTCCAAGTCATTTGTACGGTAAGAAAAATGTCCATTGGGGGCATAGGCGTTGCTAGTAAAAAAAAAAAAGGGAAGAAAAGAACGAATAAAACCATCGCTATAAAATTTTAAAACACCGCATTATAACTTTGATATGAACTGAAAACGACAAAGCACCACCATAAACATTTCACTGGGCGCTTTCTGGCACATACATCGCACACACATGCACAGTAATAAAATACTCTGCTCGTACCTATACCAAAGTTACAACACAAAGCGAACCAAAGCTTCGCAAAAAGGAGCTAAACTTGAGGATAAATTTCAAAAGTAATTCGTTGGTAATCGGAAAAGGTATGGTTATTTTTTTTTCTCGTACCCCTCTCTCGTGTGGCTGCATATAGCACACGTTCGTATTGGAAAACCACATACACAGAATAGCAAGGTACGAACTGTAGAAACTAGGAACCCTTTCGTATATGGAAATGTTTTGTCGTTTGCTGGTTGTGAAAAAAGCAGGGGCAATATACCCTTTTCTCAGACATTATAACACGTTGGCTGGTTGGTGGTTGGTTACTCGGTCGGACGGTCTGTCGGTAGTGTTGGCGGTGTGACCGATATTAATAATCTGAACCTTTTTATAGCTGGAAATTAGTATAGTTGAAAATTCAAAAACACCATGTTTCGGGTTATACTATGTAGGTACTTTGAATAGTTTCATTTGCATAAACCGCCGCCGTACGACGCAGTCGTCGTCGCGAACAAAGTGATTAAAACTTAGTCATGTTGAATGGCTGTGTATTGCGGTTCATAATAAAAACCTCGAGTATACACTTGGCGAATGAATAATAGGTACGCCATCAAAACTCCAAAATTGTAAAATGATTCGACTCGACTTGGACTGATATGCTTCTTTAACGATATATCATTTGCAGGGAAACTTCCTTATCGACCTCCTCTCTCACAACTGTCGTTACAGTTTTCAGATGGTTTTGTACAGAGTGTCTAGGGGATCTGAATGAAAATTTGAATAAGTATGAAAATTTGAATAAGTGTAACGAATGTGGAGGACCCAGTGATCACTGTCAAAAATTCAGTTGAGAATAAGTTGCCTTCCTCAAAAATTGAAAGGGCAAACGTTATTTATGGAAAGACGCAGGAAGGTGCATAAGGAGTGGGTAGTACTTCACAAAATGAGCGAAATTTCCCAAAATAACCTTTTGCTGGACTCACAAATTGAAGAAGGAAGCTGCAAGTAGATTTGAAGAAAAAGACATATGTGCCTACCAACACCAAAAATTCCCAGTATGTACATACTTATTTGCCAAAAAATTACCCAAAATTCACTCCAAAAATTACTAGTTATTTTCCTACCAAAGTAATTTTCCAAAAATTATACCTTACCAATTACTTACTAAAAATTATAAGTTTTTTAACATGAAGTGACCAGAAATTTTCCCCAAAAAATCACCAGTAATTTACCTAAAAATTACCACAAACATACCACAGAATTACCGGTAATTTACCAGAAAATTACCAGTAATTTACCAGGAAACGATCAGTAATTTATCAGAAAATTACCAGTAATTAACCAGGAAACTACCAGTAATTTACCAGAAAATTACCAGTAATTTACCAGAAAATTACCAGTAATTAACCAGAAAATTACCAGAAATTCAACAGAAAATTACCAGTAATTTACCAGAAAATTACCAGTAATTTACCAGAAATTACCAGTAGTTTACCAAAAAATTACCAGTAGTTTACCAGAAAATTACCAGAAATTACCAGTAATTTACCAGAAAATTACCAGTAGTTTACCAGAAAATTACCAGTAATTTACCAAAAAATTATTAGAAAATTACTAGTTTACCTGAAAATGACTGAATTTGCCAAAGAATTACGGGTAACTTATTCACTCAAAAATGACCAGTAATTTACCAGAAAATGACCTGTAATTTGTCAGAAAATTATTTGTAATTTACCTGAAAATGACCGAATTTTCCAAAGAATTACAGGTAACTAATTCACTTAAAAATGACCAGTGATTTACCAAAAATTACCTATAATTTATCTTAAAAAAATACCTACTACATAGTTATTTACCAAAAATTACCAGAAAATTACCTTAAATATAAATGTATTTACCTACCAAAAAATTTACCAGCAATTCAACAGAGTTAACAGCAATTTGCTAGAATTATAAAGCTCCTTTTGAAAAAACACATTTTTCTAAGTAGGTACTAGAAAATCTTGTTGTTTTTGTTTTGTTTCTCTTCTTTTTTTTTGTAGAATCCTTTTCTAGTTTGTCTTAAAAATATTTTTGAAATCATTGAGAAGAAAAAAAAATTTTTGATTGAAAAAATGATAGAAATTCGTTTTTAAAATATTTCGTCTTTTGTATAAATAGGTAAGTAGGTACCAGAAAGCTTAACTCGATCGGAATTCTTATAGATTTTGGCTATCTTATGAAATGACCTATTAATCTACTGTCTGGTAATATTGATAAAATCGATAAATTATTCAAACGTTTACAAATGCGTATTAGGTACATATATATTTACAAATTATTCCATTAGTCGCCCCCCCTCTTCGATAGCCTGTCATTCACACAAATATTTTGTAGAAAGAAAAAAAAGGAGTTTCTTTCTACAGAAACCACTTTTTGAACAGAAAATTAATAGGAAGGTAGGTTTTATAATATTCGAATTTATTTCTTTTTTTAACCGTGTAAAAACGTAAATCAAAAATCACCTACCTAACTCACTTGAAAGGATTTAAAATAAATTTAAAATAATTAAATTCGGCAAAGTAAATACATAAATAGACCACTTTCAAATCCTGATTGCCAAAATTTTTCAAAAAAGGAAATAACGCAGAAAGTGAAATATATTTCACCAGGTCACCAAAATGAAACCCTCTTAGACTCTTTGAAAATAATTTAATCAATTTTCGATAATGGAAAATTCCAATTATTTATTTTTCAAAGGCTTAAAAATCACTTTAGTATTTGAAAAAAAAATTGAAATTCGTTTTAATTAAAATATCGAGCTGATTTTTTTCACTCGCTCTCACCTTTTCAGGATTTTCAAAAATAATAATAATAAACGTAAATAAATACTCACTCGAAGGTAAACAAAAGATTGAAAAATATTCGCTTCGCCTCTATCGCGTTAAAAAAATTATTTACGAGACAGCAACGAATACACACTGAGAAATAAGTGATTCGAATATTCAGCTTGTAAGAGTAGGCACCTAGTTAAAAAAGTGTAAAGCTGTTAAATTCTGGTCTGTATTTAAAATACACTTACAGATGTGAAACGCGGAGAGAGGAAGATAAAGACGTACTTAATCAATGGGAGAAAGATTTTCATAACGCGCGAGGCGCGAACAATATAAACTGAATACATAATTCACAATTTCTTAAACTAGGAGTATAAAATGTAAAAAGGGTATTTTTACGACGTACACATAAAATACAAACAGATTAACTAACCGCATACCACGAATCTGAAAAACACCGTAATTACGTAGCCATAAGTGCGAGTAAATTTGAATAAGAATGAAACAGCGGGTGAAGATTTTGTATTTCGTACCTAAGTATACGAGTGTTTCCGAGAAATTCAACTTAACGGAGGATATTTTTGGTTAAAATGATGGTGAAATCGAACGAGCTTCTAGCTGGGCTATTGCGAAACAAGAATATTTTTCGAATTCATAAAATCATCGGTTGACAGTGAAAAGTACCTACATTACAGTTTAGGGAAATATTTTGTTATGCTTTTGAACCATACGTGTATGTGTATGTACATAAAGAGCAAACGTATCTCTAACTCGAAAAAATACCCAAAAAAGAAAGATACCTATCGAACCTGTGCTTTCGTATGTAGGAATATCTGTGTCAGAATATACTAAATTGTATAAGGAAACCAACGGTGTTCAATAATTTTATTCTTGCTTCGATGATTTTTACCAACAATGCGTGAAATTATTCAATTTATTTCTTCGTTGGAAATTTTACGTATTACGTTTTTCGCATAGACTTGTATAAGGTAAGGTACACTATACCTAAAGGTATCTTTTGCCTGGATACTTTTTACTCAAATGAAATGAATACCCATCCATCTTTTTCATATACTCGTATGTAGGTAACTTATTGTTAGTCTATACGCTCGTCATCCTAACAAAATATGGCCATTTTTTCTCAGTTCCAATAATTGCTCATCGATGAACCCTCTGGAGTTAAAATTTCAAACGAAATGTTTACTTACTCGATGATTAAGCAATTTACTAAAACCAAGATATAGATAAGATGAAATTTTATCTCACCGGAAATTAACCATACATACCTTACGTGTAATACAAATAAAACCTCGTTTAAAGCTTCGCTCTCGTCTAATTGAATAATTTGCAATATGTGTACCATGCTGTATATTTTATAGGTACGTTTATTTTATCAGCTGACTAGCAAAAAAAAAAAAAAAAACAAAAATGGTAACGTGTACAATATTTATCTTTATGACGATATTACGTGTTTATTTTAAGCTACGTCTTTCAATGAGTATATTTGAAACCAACATTTCACAGACTGATATCGTAACCTATAAATTTTTTATGTCAGGGGATTAAATTTTCTATTCGAGTTCGAAGCTGCTTACACGTGTACCTACATTATTAGTTCTTTTCGGAAATGAAATATTCATTATCTAGTTTTCCCACACTGGTTTGTATAGAACTAGTGGTGAAAGGAGGAGAGGGGAGAGGATTGTGGAAAATTTCAACAAAGATGTGTTCCCACACCAAAAACCTATTGATGTGATTTTTTTTTTGGTACCTATTCTTATTTTAAAAAGGCACAGAAAACATAATTTTTTCGAATACCTGCTCGCAATTTTTTGAAAATTGGATGACAAAGTCGTTCAAGGGCTGAAAAGAATTATTTATGTAAAACAAAAATTCAGTCAAATTTTTACTCAACCTTTTCTGTTTAAAAATCTCCTCTAATCTAATGCAATTGTTTCCTAGCTTTAGAAAAATCACTTTCTATTTCTGAAAATTTCTCAACTGAAGACTTATGTTTTTCTGTACTCCTAAACTTTTTCACTAAAAAAAAATCAAAATCTTCTCGATTTTCAAACCAAAGTTTTGTCCAGTTTTTTATATCTAATAGAAAATTATACAACTACTATAATTGGAAATTCATGTTGCCTGCGAATCTCAATTTTTCATCGTGTTTTCTAATCCAAACTGAAAGTTTATTCAATTTTTCCATCTAAAAATGAAATTTTACTCAATTTTATCGATTGAAAATGAAATTTTTTTCAATTGTTCGCTATAAAACGAGTACGTATGCAATATTTTTCAACCTATTTCAAAACCCTAATTTTTTGAATTCGAATTGGAAACTCGTTTTTTCTGTGAGCCTTGTTTTTACTCTAAAAACTCTATTTTTAAAATTTTTCTTGCACAAATTCAATTTTTTCAAATCTATGTGAGTTTTTACTGAATTTTTCTCCTCAAACTGATTAATGTGCAATTTTTTTGAATTTCTTAAAAATAAAGTAATCACCATATTCAGACCTTTCTCGACCAAAACTTCACCTTTCTCTAATGCCTCGATTTTTTTTAAAATTCATTTTTCCGAATCAAGTTGAAAATTTATTTAGTTTTTTTTACTTAATAACCTCAATTTTTCCTCTAAAAATTCATAATTAAATTAATTTTTTCAGCTACTCCAAAAAAAAATTGAAATTTGATCAAATTTTCGTAAAAAAATGACTAGAAGTTTTGAAAATTTTTGAATTGAAAACTCATTTTTCTTATGAACTTCAATTTCCACTCCAATAAAATACGATGTTTTCAATTTTCTTACTCAAAAGAAAGTGATCACAATTTTTAGAAATTTTCTGGCCAGAACCTCGTTTATTTTCTCGTGTCTCTCAATATTTTCTTGGTAATCCATTTTTGGCTTATTTTTCTAAACTCAAATCAAAATTTCTCTTAATTTTTCGGTTAAAATGAACATTTTTCTGGCGTTCTTTCCATTTTCTGCAGTTCTCTCTCACTTCTCCAATTTCCGGAGAAAATAATCATTCTAGAAAATTGTTCGACAACAAATCTATCAGGTTGGTATTTCTGCAAACCTTGAACTTCGTACGTATTACAATGAATTTAATTTTTTACCTTTTTTCCCCTACTCGACTGGAATTTTATTAATTTTTCCAGCTCAGAATAGAACCATTTATCTCATTTTTCAATTCTAAATCAAATTTTCTTAGATTTTCTAAACTCCACGTGCAATTTTTTTCGAATTTTTCGGAAGCAAGTCATCGTAATTTTTGGAAATGATAATTTTTTGTTTCACTGAACATCCGTTCAAAATTTCCCACTCGAAATATTAAAAATTTTTCCAACTTTGTGACTCAACGATGATAATGTACGTAATTTTAATAAGTAATACGATCCTTCTAAAGCTTGTGCAAAACTCACCGCTTCACGCAGTTAATGTTTCTCAAACGCCTTACAAAATACCTTCTTCCCCTTCTTCCCACTCCTTGGAAATTCTTGCAATTGATGAAAAAAATATTCGAAATATACAAAAAGGTAGGAGGAGGTTGGCGAGGTGCTAAGTTGATGTAATATTAAAATTCATACCGTTTCATTTTGATTTTATTATTTGGTAGAAATTATTTTAAATTTAATTTAACGCCAGCAACGTCGAGTCGTCGGTGCTGTAAATTAATTTTCTTTCCATTGAAAATGATAAATTTGATTTTTCTTCTCGTTTTTGTCGCGAATCGCGTTGTAAAAAAAACGCTGATGGAATAATTTAAAAAGGCGAATGCTCTTCGGACATTTACCACGTTGATGTTTAAAGCTTTGGTATGGAGCTTTTTCTTGTTTTTTTTTTTTTATGTTTTTTTTTCCATATTATTTCCTTCTTGAAGATTTCTATTCAAATTCGTTATGTTGTAAAATTCGTCGTCGTCTGAGACGAACACTCGTATACTTATATACGCGAAGGCGAACAAACAATTCGTCAGATTTCAACACAGAATAACTGGCGGGCACGTCACACAGTGTGCTATACGTATAATCATGCATCTACGGCTAGGTTTTACCCCTAGCTTCAGGCTCCGGGGCCTTATAGGAGAATAACAGTTGGAAACGAAACCAAGAAAACTAATTCGGTAAAAATGCGCTGTCGTTTACAAGCTCGCTATAGCATTTAAGTAAAACTACGACAAGCGTTAAATTACTATTCAGTTTATGGTGGCACGCGGAAAACTATACACTCGCGCACGCCTCGCGCGCCAAACAGCGGATAGGATATGCAGATTTGAAAATTCTTTAAACGACCCTTTCAACTGCTGGCTGGCGAAATTACTCCCGAAGAACACAGACGAGTAAGGACGTAGAATAGAGAGATAATTTAACCTTCGTCGAGTGCTCAATCGAGGGTTATAGGAAGGAGAAAGGAAAAAAAAAAAAACCTCTACGACTTAATTTACTTACGCAGGCTGTGGCTTAAAAACGTGCGAATTGTATATTCGGGTAAATTTCCTTCGACCGGCACCGTGTAATCGAAAAACTATTAATTTATGATTTTATGGGCGAAAATTTATTCGCATTTGGCGGATTGAGCTTTTTATTGCCTAATCAAATTTACCAAATCCGGTTTATATTGCTTTTTCGCCAGCTTCCTCCCACCTCTCAACACCCCCTCTTGCATCCAGCGATACGATACGATTGCGAACCGAACCCCCAATGTTGGGCAAACTTTAATCTGTTATGAAACGTAAATATCGTAGCGTTTCTTGGCGCGGCCATTGTGGCTAATCTTTTTCGACATTAATGGCCTTTATTTTCCTCAATACCTTAGAAATATTGCACGTTCGCGACGACGACTGGCAGTTTTTAAAACTCGCTCGGTGCGAATTCAATTGGCCCCTATTGCACGTTTTAGATTTTCTATATCGTATTCGTCGTATATACTCGTAGTATGTACCTACTGTAGTTGTTGTAGTCGTAGTTTTTCCATTTCTTTTATTTTCTCGTTTTTAAGACGGCGCGTGTGTGTCGGACGATTACCCCCAGCAGCCGATGTTCTATGCACAATACAGGGTGTTTCATAAGTCAAGGGTCCCCTTCAATACTGCCGATAGGCATCTCATCTCAAATACAATGGTGTGAGTTTTCGTCCCACCCTCGAAATTTCAAACAAACGTAGATATGTTTTTCTAAAACGAAAAAAAAGTATATTTAATGTAATGTGCTTTTTTATCATTTTTAATTCTCAGAGAGAACGCTCATTCTTTTTGTTTGGTTTTGTCTTTTTTCCATGAGGGGAGGGGGGGTGAAGAATTTTTGAAGATTTTGATAGATATTTAGATATAAAATTATTACCAAAATTGTAGAGAAAGAAGGTTTTGATGGTGTAAAAATTGACAAAATACAGAAGAAATGAAACAATAGAAGAGGCACTAAAAAATATTAAAAATTCTGGAAAATTCCTGCATTAAAAATTCATTCGCCTCCCTAATTCTTTGTTACATACGAAAAATGAAAAATGCGATAAAAATAGCAACATTGATTTGATGTGGATATCTGAAATATACATATTTCTCAATTTTTAAGAATAGATAGAGGGATAGATCCCCATGAAATACTGTGCTCAAGGTCCTGCAGAAATTGTGAAAAATCTAAATCTCCTGCGAAAAAAGTCATGCATTCGAAAAAATGACGCTAAAAATATAAAAATCTAAAAAAATCTCTTCATTAAGAAGTTGTTGAAAATTGAGTTCTAATCAAATCGTTTCCAGCAAAAAAGTAGATTTTATTTTACGATACAAATGGCAACACTGATTTGGTGGTTATCTGTAGTTATCTGAAAAGTATATTTTTTTTCGAACATTGAGACTACATTTTCGAGATAGGGTGTGGAGAATGTAAATTGGAGAGGGGGGAGAGGAAGGAAATCTGAGACTGGGCTTAAAGCTCCTGCACAAGTGGGGCTAAAAATAGAAGAAATGCTGAAAAATTCATGCATTTTTTAAATCGAAAATTCGCACAAAAAATTGAGAAACCGTTTCAATGGTTAAGATTCTATTCTTAAAGTAGGGAGGGATCCAAGAAACACTGCTTTTGCTTCAAAAGTTGTGGAAATTTTGAAAAGGTTTTAAAAACGTAAAATTTTCTACCCACATCAAAAAATTGAGAAAAAATTGTCATAATTTTCAGTTGGAACATCAGGTGAAAAATAACGTTTCAAGTTTTCCACCAAATCGTAAAATTCATGAAATTTGTGGGGTAGGTAGGTACCTACCTATTTCTTCAAATTTTGAGATTTTTGTCGAATTTTAGGATTTTTAAAAATAACATAACTTGAGAGCGCCACTTTGAGCAAATCCCAAATTTTAGGCATTTTTTCCCAACATTTTGAAGTTGAAAAGTGAAAAAAATCCGAATTATTTTTATCGAATTTTCAACTACTTTTTTGCGAGAGTTGAAATTTTTCTTACTGCTGAATAATTTGATTCTGGAACATTACTTATACTGAACTGAAGATGATGCAGGATTCATGAAACACCCTATACCTACAGACAGAATACGCTATTGCTCGAGTAAATATCATCTCGCTGGACGCCACATCGTCCAATAATGTGTATAAACAAAACTCTCGACAATTTAGAAACCTCTTCGATCTCCTTATAGCATCCAACATCACCATCATTATTATCATCATCATCATCATCATCATCATCAACTCGAACAAACTTTTATTTATATACACGAATTCTTCGCTGACTATTGTAGAAAAGTTTATTATAGGAAAAAATTAAGAAATTAATTTTAGCCGCAAAACTCTACCAAATGTTGACACATTTTGACGTAAAAATAAGCCTAAATCCAAACTCCCTTCGTAGCTAGCCGGCAACTTTTCTCGAAAAGTTCAACTTTTATTTCCGCTCTACCGATATCATCTAGAAAAATTGCTAACAAAATGTCATATTTAATTTGCGCTCGAATGATATACGATATGGGTATTTTCGTCTTTTGTTCTTCCGTATACTAGATACTTTCATCGTCCTGTGTAATAAATGAAATACCAAACTTGTATTAACCGTCACGAGTGAGTTTTAATGTAAAGTCCACTTTTTAAAAAGTCCCCCAGCAACAAGTTTTTCTTTCCCTCTACGCTAATTGATTACATACTCGTATATATTGCCCGTGAAATGAGTATCCGCGTGTGCGATGATTAAACGAATCACCGGCATCGTTTAAAATCTCTCCTCATACTACACTAACTTGTCGTCGTATGACTCGTGAAATTGAAAAATAACCTCAAATTCATTTTCAGCGCGTTCGAAAACCTTTAATTCGATATACATGACGTATTTTTATCGCTTGTCGTGTTCAAATTCTCTCGTTCCGCGTATCAACCTCTCCCTCCCCTCCACTTCACCACTCATTTATGGGGTAATTTTTCTTACTTTATCGTTCCCGCAACACTGGGCAAGATTTTTCAACTCGATAACTTGAAATCATCTGTATGATAGATTCGTTTATTTTTTTATTCTTTATTGAAAAAATCGAATTTGTAAAATTTTGCCAGAAAGGAGGTTTCAAAAAAGAAGGAAAAATCACGAGTATTGATTTAATCATCTTTTGAGGCGGTTTGAAATTTAATTTAATTTTTTTGTCATTTTTATGGTCTTGTCTTTTCCCTCCTCTCCCCAGGCTGAAATTCAAAAATAGGTAGGTTTCTATTTATCAAAAAACCAAGCTTCATTCTTCAAATTCTTCGCAATAATTTCTAGATCATATTGGTAGGATATGTTTTCCCCTCCCTTCCACATCACTCCTCTCCCTTCCCAATCCCTTCCCATCTCGAAAAATTATTCAATTTTGAATTTTGACCAAAAAGATTTGTGAATGGAGGGCTCAATCCCCCCCCCCTCAATCTTTTTTCTCAAAACGCATAAAGTATTCCAGCACAACATTTCAGTTGATTAAGCTTTTAGTTATTTCTACAACATTGTATTTTTTTTTCAAATTTGAGAGGTCATGAAATCCACAGAAAAAGTTTCAGTTGTTCCACTAAAGAGTTTAAGTTTTAGCAAATTTCTCAAAATTGAAATTTTCAACGGTGATTTTGCAAAAAAAAAAAAAAAGAAACGAAAGAAAAAATCAAGAAACAAAAAAAACAGAAAATGAACCAACATTTTGTATATAAGTTTTTTCAAGTCGTTTTAATTTCTTTCAGAATTTTAGGATCTTTTTTCAAACTGGTATTTTTGGAATTTCACTCAAAATTTTCACATTTTTCTTCCTAAAAAAAAATTGCTCTTTGAAAATTGATAAACCCCTTCCCCTATCAAATTTTTCAAATGACGTTTAAAATATTTTATAATATTGTATTGAATCAAGAAACTGATAATCACATCAAATTTCAGTCTTTCACGTGATTAAAAAAAATTATGATTCCGAAACTTGATAGGTACCTACAACAATAAGATAGTTCCTCTCTTCTTCTCAATATTTTCTCTCTCCTTTCCTTGTTTTCCTTTCCGAACGAGTAAATATTAACTTATGAAAGTTTCGATTACTAGAATCAAAGTTGATTGAAGTTCTCCCCCCCCCACCTCTCCACTATTGCTGTAAAATTATTTAGGATATAATTCGTTGTTAAAATTCAACGCAACACTTTCTCGTTATGTTACGTACCTAACTATATAAAATTAAAAGAGTATGCGTTATGCAAATGAGCTGGCTTCTAAATGGCCTAGGTAATGTTGAAAGAGCTCTTCATCAGTTCGAGATTCGTTTCATTAAATTTACCTGTTCGCCTCCCTGTGTTTCGTTTTAATTAATGTTAAATTGATTACTCGCGAATTAATTTTATTGTACGAGATGTAACAGAAACTCGACGAGTAAAATCCAAAACAGTGGAAAAACTTTTTAAATTATGTTGACGATTGAATTATTTCACTATTTTGTATTATTTTTTTTTGAGGAAAAAAAAATAAAAACGAAAACGAGCGAGTCCATTATTGATAAACTTACGTATCGTGGAAAATCATTAGATTTTCTTTCGTTATTCATCATTTCCTGGGTATTTCTATACTTTTTTTTATTTTTATAAAACGAACATCGCACATAAATTTCGACTTTCAGTGCCTTTGAAATTTTTTAGTTTTCGAGATTTTTTTATTTGGTACGTTTGCTCGTTTTAATTTAATCGTATTTCGCTTAATTTAACGTTTCGTTTTATGTTTTTCTTCGGATTTGCCGAAATGGCTTTTCTTTGGCTAAGTTTTTTTTTATCCAAGTAAACGAGAATAAAGGTACGTAATTTTTTCTCTTTCACATTTGGCAATTTGGAAAAAATAAAAAAGGGGCAAAAATGCATTAAGCTCTTTTGTATTAAGGTACGACGCGGTGTACTTTAATTTAAAATAATTTATTCATTCGCGTATTTTTTTCTGGCTAGAAAAATTACCCACTGAAAAGCTTCTCTCACCGGTGCTTCGTTGAAAAAGCTACAATAAATTCCATCGAATTAGTAAAAATGTATCCGGCGATTTATCACTGTTTAGTGAGAATTTTGCCATTTTAGCCCGGCCACCATATCGATTAAACAATTTTCACGAGATGAAAGAAAATTTCTCTAAAACATTATCAGGTGTTTGGTCTGCCGCTGAGATAAGGTAAATTCTTTTCTCGCCTTATAATGGATTTTTTTCACTTTGTTGAAAGCTGATAGTGTACTTAAGTATTACGCCCACTTTCCTAAGTCGACGTCTCAGTTAAAATGTCCAATTAGATAAGAAAAGCTGTCTCAGTTATTTTACGCTAGTGGGCCATTGTCAAGGTTTTTTAATAGATTGTTATGGGCTTTTTTAATTGCCTGCTCCGGTTTCAGTGTTCGAGACTGTAAAACAGCCTTATTACTGGTAATGTAGAAGACCCTTTTTTTTTCAACTTTCGGATTAGTTGTTTTTTTTCTCACTCTCCCAAAATGTTTTATTAGTTTGATTTTCTTGTCAGTTTTAGTTTTTCTTTTTGAAAAATTGTTTGCTTCGTAAGCTCGAGTTGTATATTTTTAGAGATTAGTCATAATTTTTCAATTGAATTTTTATGACTCTCGACTCGTGGAAAAATTCGCGAAGTAATTGAGAAACGCATCGTTAACATAATAACCAATCGAATTAACATAAACATGAGGAAAATTACTAGTACAAATAAAATGTACTCGTTATAATTATGGCAAACGAATCGTCACATGATACGAATAACGGATTCTTTTTCTTTCAATTTTTACTTACCAAATCAAAATTAAAACGTAATTTTTAATACAACTGGTTTCCTAAGAAAATCTTGCTCAACACATGTATAACTTATTTAAAACGAAAAAATTTGATTTATTTGAGAAAAAAATTGGTAAAAAAAAATTAATACAGGCTCGCGAATATATCAACGATGGTCACACCTTAATATTTTTTATTTATTTAAATAATTAATCGAAAAATTCGTTTACGACATCGTCACTTTAACAACACTAGGAAATGAACAGTACTCGATGGTTGAAACTCGAAGACTTACCGTGCTTTATCTATTTTCCTCGCTTTCGGTCTTCGGTACCGGCATTCGGTCCAGTGTTACCAGAGTGTTCGAACGTGAAACTCGCTTCTTACCGGTAAATCACTGTATCAGCTTTGTTCGTCGAAAGGGTGGAGGACGTTCGCGGGGTTTTTATTTGATTTTAATTTCGGTAATAAAATTATTTAATTATTTTCAATGGTGGGTCCGAATAGAGGGTTTTTAAATGATTTTATAAGACGATGGTCATTGTAAATGGAGATAGAGTTAATTAAGAAATGGTATCGGTGTATTTTTTTGTAAGCTCGTTGAGATCGATCGACGTGAAGGTAAACAATTTTTCATTTTATTGTGTTTTTTTTTTGTTTATGAAATCTGATTGGTTGAATTTATCTTATTTGAAGTACGTGTTTTTTAATTTGCTTGTAAGAATTCTAATTAGATTATAATTTATGCTGCATAAATTGTATTTAGTTGCAATTTTTAGGGAGGGGGTGCTTCATCTACCTACTTAACAACTCAACGTGATTCTGCGCGGGTACCTATAGTTCCTTTTATAAATTGGGTAGGCAATTTATATAACTGCTTATTTCACACAAGTTGTGAATTGATATTGTTGATTTTTTAATGCAGTTTTATTAGTTTATTGTTAATTTTATTTATTCATATTTTCCCAGCAAAGTCAAACAAACAGTACGAAAATAATAATTATTAAAAAAAAATTGGTTGAAATTGAAATAAAGTTCTATAATTTTTTTAGGCGAGCGTACCTTGATCTCTTCATTGTCAAGATTAGGCAAACATTCACACACGAGCTATAGAGGATTGGTTACCATGCAGATGAAAATATAAAGTCGAATACTTTGAAGGGGGGGGGATTGCAGTCTGTGTTAAGATGGCTCATTTTGAACCCAATGTAGGAAGAAGAGGAGGGAGGTGGGGGCCACCAAAATAATACTAATGTCGATTTTGACACCAAAACGTAAATACATATTTTGAGAAGAGAGGGTGTGCTCCAAATTTTTTTTAAAGTTGAAATTTGCTTAAAACAAATTTTTTTGTAATATGTACAATTTATAGGGATGCTTCAATTATGTTGAGTGCATGAGGATTGATACTGTATAAGGATGGATTTGGAGGGAAGAGGCATTTGTGGTTCAATGCCCTCAAAATGTCTAAAATTGGAATTTCACTCATTCTGGCACGTTTTGTCATCGCATAAACTTCTACGATCACCCTATAAAATCAGAAAATATATGAAAAACAAATCTCGAGAGAGTATTTTGATCTACAGGAATTCATTTGAGGATTTAATAGTCTCAAAATGTTCAAAAACTATGAAGTTTGTCTAACGAAAGAATTTTTTGTGACTAAAAAAGTCGAAATAAATAATTTTGAGACAGTTAGGGCATAACAGGCCTGCGATAAGTTCGAGGGAGGAGGCTGAAAATAAAGATGTGTATTAAATATTTTCAAAATTACGAAATAGATTTTTTTGGATTGTATACTTAAGTTAGTTACATAGAATTGATATTTTGATTTTATTCGGAGCATGAGGCGTTTGTAGTAGGTAGTTTTTATCAACAGAGAGGGAGGGCAAATGTACAAAAAAAAAGTGAAATCAGCATTTCAATTTTTTTTGGACATTTTGCCTCCGCAATGACTCCGTTATTTTTTGACTCCCAAGTCAGAAAATAGTGGCGTAGCCAAGGGGGAAAATTTGAAAATTGAAAAAAAAACGTACAAAATAGGTGTTTTTTTGTTTTTTGAACCAGTTTTTCGAAAAATTTTCCCCCTCACTTCGCATTGAATAGTAGTTTCCTCGAATTTTGATTTTTCATACCTAAAAATCTGATTTTCTCCCTGCTTGGCAAAATTCTGGCCACACCAGAGGTAGAAAGAAAATTCCAGAGAATAATTTAAGTGTAATAGGGGAGGGGAAGGGGTGAGACTGGCTTTATGATTCTCAAAGTTTCTCAAAACAGTGAAAATTAGTCTGATTAAAATTTTGTTTTGCAAAAAATGTGATTGAGTTATCGGCAGAATTGGAGCATGTGGGATCTACGGTGAGTGGGAAGGTAAGGGGGGAGGCTCTATGCTCCAGAATTTGAACAATCCACGTCGAATTTTTCAGCTTAAAAACTAGGTATCGTGTAGAAGTGAATCTCAGAGAATAATTTTAATCCAGGGTTCAACACTTTGATGGCATTTTACCCTTTCTCTCTATAGCTTTATTCAAATATGTACCTCATGCCCCGAATATGACCAAAGTATCTATTTTAATGATCAATTTTTTAAAGTTTTGCAAATTTTCATAGATTTCAAAAATTATAAGTGGCATAACCCCCTCCCCCTCCCCCTCCGTACTCACTTTTTCTTTGGCCCAAAATTATTCTTCGAAGTTCACTTATATTCGTGATCAATTTCTAGTTTTTGATCTGAAAAACGTCAATTGGATGTCAAAATGGCCTGAAATGAAAAGAACATTGATTTTCAAAATACAAGGGACATTTTAGCCTCCTGTCCTACAGTTCGTCTCAACATCATTATACCCCGAATGTAATTCAAGAGTTATGAAGAGGGGAGGTAGATGGATTTGAGCTACAGAAATTATAAAAAATTTAAAAATTTACTCAATTCGACAATCTTTTTGAACAAATTTCTTGAATAATTTTTTGAGACCTTTTTTAAAATTATACGTATATATTTTTTATTCCCCCCTCTCAAAAAAAGATTGTAGATAATAATAATTTTGAAACTAGACAGCTAAGCAAAGCTTAGCTGCAAAGTGTGCGTAGCTAGCTGCCTTTTCTACAGCTATAACCGCTATTACATAGCTAAGTAGTGCATGCCTCTAATTTTTCAGAATTCTCATTATCTTCATAAGATATTACATACAATAATTGAACAACTCTATTCCAAAGTGGGATGGATTTTTCAAAGTAAATTTTTCTACAAGTGATTGTTCTATGTCCAAAGAAAGGAAAGGTGCACCGACCTTTGGAAACAGAACAAATTTCAGTATCAAAAACTTTATTTTTGGAGGAAAAAATGACTTAACCCACTTTGAAATAGAGCTCTTCAATTATTCATATCATTTTCAAGTTCACATTATCTACAACTTATAGAACTTTTAATCAATTTTTGGAATTCTCAGTGTCTCTAAATGTCAAATTTTCATATTTTTTTTTAGAATTTCCATTGTCTTCAAATTTATAAAATTTCAAACCAATTTTCAGAATTTGCCTTTGATTCTAAAATTATTAAATCATATAAAATATGTTAAGAATTCGCATTGCCTCTAAATAACACGAAAAAAATATGGGTAATTTTTACAAAAAATGTTGACCACATATTTAGCACAATAACCAGATCCCATACAAAAATACATAATATAAGTACGATAAAATTTGTTTTGAAAATCAGCAATTTTCAACTGTTCAGTTACAATAATAATTTTTACTGTAATCTTATAGTAAAAATCATCATTTTAATAAATTTTGCTATAACATTAGTAAAAATCATTTTGTTTTAATAATTTTTACTAAAGCATGATAATAAAAATTACATTAACCAAGTTGTGTAAAAATTACTCATTTTAAAGTAATTTTTATATCATAAAAAGTAAAAATTACCCATCTCAAGGTAATTTTTACTGTACTTACGGCGCTATAGGTATAGTAAAAAGTATTTGAATAAGTGAAATGAAAATTCATTTAGCAAAATGATATCATCATACTCGTATTTCATAACTTTGTTTTTATAAATCAAAATGAGGGGGCTACAGGGTTCAAAATTCGTTTTTTTTTGCACCAGCATCATGTACTCACTCCACAGCATTTACCTATCCAATATTTCCAACGAAAAATCCGTCACCTATACCTACCTACCTGATGGGGATTCGAACCTGGGACCCTACAATTCCTATTCCTACCTACATGCCCTAACCATTCGACTACGAGTTGACATGGTGGGTTAGGGCATTAAAAGAATATATTTGTTGGGTAAACGCCCCACCAAACCACTCCCACTTGGAACATACAGCTAACAGATGAGCGGTGTAACAGGGTACAATGAGACAGCTGATTTGAAAAGCGGAGATGGAATAGACTGGGGGTATAGCAGGGTACAATGAGCGGCAGGTGTTTTGCAAGTCCCCTTTTCCCTTTTTTAGGATTTAATGCATTAAAATAATGAACTAAAATTGCAATTACTCAGCAATTACCCATCCGAATTGAATGAAAAATAATCTATTCCCTCCGCCTTAATGATTCTCAAATGGTGTCCAATAGGTACAAAAAACGGTTGGATAGTTTAAGAGAACATTCGTGTATAATGAAATTTCATTTCTCAAAGCGAAACCAATAGTGTGCTACGCACACTAAAAAGAATAAAATCACATTTATCCAAGGCAAAAAACTGCATACAAATTACGACCTTGTTCTCTCTCACCCTCTTTACTTTTGGTAAACCAACACAGCAAACTTTACATTTCTTATAGCAGAAGAAACAGGCATCAGCACAAAACTCTTCAAATACCATCTCATCTTCAGCTGATTCTTTTTCGATTTTTCACATATCTCCAACGACCTCCTTTCTCATTAAAACATTTTTTTCCCTATCGCATCATTTGCTGTCCTGTCTACGTGAAAATTTGAGACGAAAAAAAAAACCACTTCAAAGGACACCTCTTTGAGTTTCTAGACAACCACAACGACGAATATGAATTTTAAAAACAGTTCGTGACTTTTTAATGCAATCGTATCATCTGAAAACCACTTTATGAATGAGGTTATATTCAAGCAACTAATTGCAGTATCCCTTTTTTTCTCTGTTCCAGTTAAAATTTCGGTATAGGGAGCAAAGAAGCACTTAACTTTTCTTCTTTTTTTTTCATACCAACTCCAAAACCCATCTGTAACCTATCTATAGATGATTATATTTCGCGGTGAAAAGAACGCGAATCAGAGAGTAAGGGAGCAAAATACACTTATAACTTTCCAAACATCTCTCATTTTTAGTTGCTTGGTTGGGAAATCGTTTACCTATACTATTGAAAATGCTTTCAGTGTAATCGGTTTGTTGGTTGTCTTGTTATGCATTCAATGCATCGATATTGTAGAGTATGCAAGGTGAAAAGCATTGCTTTTTATTTAACCACTACGTATAGACCTAGCTATTTGGAAATAAGGTGGGTGTATTTTCTGTAATTGAACAATTTATACCCTTCAATAAATCGTCTGTGAACGGTCGGCAATCGGTCTTTGGTACGAAATCATATAGGCGCGCTTTTGCGGCCAAATGGCTAGCGAGGTAAAATTTCATTAATTTTTCACGCTATTCAGCGGCATAATACAAATATCCCAAGCCAACTACATCGTATATCTTTGCCAAATAAGTTACAAGTCGAAATAAATATATATTTTGTTGGGAAAAACGGCAGCAAAAAAAAACTCATCCGAGGAATAACCGTAGGTAAAGGTATACACAATGAAGAATGAACGTTTAAATATTTTTCATTCGATGGGTAGGTACATAGAATGTGTATGAGAGAAGAATATTTTTATGATTTTTTTTACCCTTCGCTTCTTTGCGAGGATTGGTACGGAATGTGCTGGGAGTTATTAGAAAAAAAAAGGCAACATTTTTCCCCTTTTGGTTGTTTACTTGATTATATTACTTACATCATTTGCCAAATAACTTTCAACATTAAAAAAGTATGTTTTCATCAAAATAACGTAAACTGGTAGTTTTTTGATGTTCGGTGCGTGCAAAATGGCCGATATAACATGAATGACGAAACTTAATAAGAATCTTTTGCTTTTGCCGGAAACGTGTTGCCGCCTTTTTACATTAATCGAGTACTGTTAAACAGAGATTACATTTTAACGCTATTACTTCGCAGAGCATTAAGATGCAAATCTTCTATATACAGCGCCATGCCATGCTATGTACCATACCAAGCCATGCCAGAAACCTAAATCTAAAACTCTTTTAAGTACTCGTGTCAAACGAAACACAAATTTGCTTTTGGTACTTACCTACTTTCGTGTGGAAAGACAAGGAAAGGGCAGGGGATGCATTTTTTTAACTGCAAGTGAGATTATAACGACGGTAGTATAACTGTTTTTAATGTGATCTCGATCATTTTAATTTTTTGTCTGAATTTTCAAACGAAAAAAATTTTCCATAATTGAAATTTTCTCCTTTAAAAAAAATCCAAGGATAAAATTTTCTCTCGAATGAATTTGACGAGTAAATTTTTAGCTGAAAATTATCCATCTCAATGAATTGTAAATTTTGTTAATACAAAATTGAACGTTTTATAACCTCGCTTTTCAGTTTGGAAAAATTCATCCCCGGCCTAATGCTTTTCAAACGAAGATTTTGTTCGAAAAAAAATACCTATTGTAATGCACGCTTCATCGCTTTAATGAAGTTTTCAAATATCCCGAACACAAAAGCAGAATTCTCGTCTTGCTCGACAGAATGGGCTTTTTGGAAAGAACGTGATCGGTAATTACAACTCTTACAAGACGTTCAACAACAAAAATTCTGTTTTCTTTGTAAACTTGGGAATTTCAATGGGTAATAAACGACGATACGCGGGGTGCTTTGACACAATTTGAAAAATTTTAACTTTCAAGTATCAACACTACGAAACAATTTTGAGCGGTGGAACGAGACAGTGGATGGGATGGGAGAAGCGTGAGCAGCAGAAACGAAAAAGTAACAGCGTTACGATACCTCACTAATTAGAAATCTACAAAGTTAAAAGCTGCCGGAAACTTTGTACTTGTCGTCAAAGAACGCGCTTTTTGCAAAAAACCAATTTAAACTAACAAATTTGCGAAATACACACTGCGTTTGCATACAAAAGATAAAAGTGATTACTTTAGGATTTCGCCGCGATAGCGAAGCGAGATTGAATAAACTTTCTTCATAATGTATGCTAGATATTGGTGTACTGTAGTATGTAGTCAATGTCAATATGTAGAGGTACATACATACGAACTTAGGAACCTTACCTAGAAACCTTCCATGTTATTTATAAATATACGCACGTTACATAGGTATACAAAACAGGTGTATTATAAGGAAATGAAAGCTCAAATGCTTACCTTTTTTCCTGTTTCTAAAAAAATATCTCGTCAAGTTGCAAATTTCGAAATTCGCGACTGAAAAACAAAAACGAGTCGAACACCGTCGGGAAATCTAATATGCCATTGTAGGTGTTTCTGTTCTTCTTGTTCAAAAATAGCATTCCAAATAAGCTCATTTGGATGGAGAACCTTGTTTTTCCCCTTGTTTTTTAACCCAGTTTATTCTATTGACAGATAGTAGGTAGGTATGTTTTTTCACTGTGCCTGTAGCATGTGCGTTTCAAGGGTTCAAATGTACCTAACTGACATCTAGTTTCTTTTAAATTGCCTAATTAAAAACAAAAGGAGATACTATTGTTAAATATATTTTTTTTTTAAAATCAAGGATGAATAATATTCTGACTGATAGTAAGTAGGTAAAGTACCCCATATTGTGCAGTATCAAGAATTTTTTGGACTCCTTCAAAATAATTAGGTCGTTTTGAAAACAACAAATTTAAATCTAACCTATGTACTTTTGTTAAAATTAAAATTTATCTACATACTTGTCTCGTATAAACTTTTTTTCAAAAGTTGGAAAACAAATTTTGGGCTACTCGAGTACTCGACTTTAAATTTTGAAAAAATAGGTACGAGTGATTCAACAAAAAAAAAAAAAAAAAACGGTGTCAATTGGCCATTGTCAACTTGCAGGAGTCGAACAAAATAAATTACTTTCTTAAGCGACATTCACTTTACAAATTCCAATTTCATATAGTTAAATATTTTGGATTTTTGCGAATGTAAAATTCGACTCGAATTCTCTGGAACTGTAGGCTTTCGGGCACTGATCAAATTTACCAGTTTTTCAGGATAAAATTTTTTTGCAAGCTTTAGATCGGCTGAAAATACTACTTATTGTGAAATTTGTTTCTGGGAGACGAATTTTGTGTATGAAACAATTTTTCTCACCAGGTAGAAAAACAAATTGTCATACCATCATTTCCATTACCTATGTATAAAATTTGACTCCAAAAATCACATTTTGTCCGGCTAGAATTTCCTAGAGTGATGATTTTATGGAAATCAAATTTTCAGCATCACTGATTATTTTTTGCACATAGGTTTTAGGTACGAGAGAAATTCAAAAATTATGGGGAAAAATTGTATAGGTAGGTACTCATTGGAAACTTTAAAAAGATTGAAAATGATGTAGGTATGTAAGTAGTTGAATTAGGGTTTCAGGCGTCGATGTCAGACTTGAAACAAATTTTCGCAGATTTCAAGAACTACTTTTATGCCTAAGCACTTTAAAAAGTTTCTTAATTCGTCATCAACATTTCATTACTTTTCCTAGCGATTGCTATCTAAAATAATTTTTAGATTTATAGTATTACCTAGGTCATGTGTTTCATATCGTTTTAATTGTCGAATTTGCGGTGCATGCACTAGCTGTCTTGCTTTGGCCAAGTACTGTCAACTAACAATACTGGCAACTCTGTTGAAAAATGAAGTTTAATCCTCCTAGCAGCCTGGTACAGGGTGCCCAGAAATATTGGGTACCCGAAAGAAAGTTTTTTTATTAAAAATATAGGTTGGCGACGTGAAATAGGTGCATATGATTGGTGGAATGTTATCTCTCCAGTCCAACAACCAATCATGTGCTATCATTATTAATATTCACTGTGACCAACCTAAAAGTATTTAGCAGAAAACTTTTTTAGGGGTACTTGATATTTCTGGGCACCCTGTATGTAACTAAATCCTAGGTGGTACACTTTATTGCAAATTTACAAATTTCTTTTATCACACTAAGTGTCTTGAGGTCCCAATGGATTTGATCACTGCGAACATACTTGGATGCACAGGTGACTTTACACAGCCATTTATTCTGGCATCGCAGTATTTTTTCAATGTTACTTTTTTTAGCTGTTCCCCAGAAGGGTGCTCTGTAGATCCAAATTGGTTTAATGATTGTTTTATAAATGAACAGCTTATCGTCGCCTTAGTTGCAAAAACTTGTATCTTCAACTCCGAGATCACACCTAGTGTAAACCGTTCTTTTTGCACTGTAGCGCTCCCTATTGGACTTTGATGCTCAACTAAAAGATAGGTCACAGAGGGGGACCACCCTCTCTTACCTACCTTTTAGTTCAGCATTCAAGTCCAATAGGGAGCGCTACAGTGCAAAAAGAACGGTTTACACAAGGTGTGATTTCAGAGTTGGAGATACAAGTTTTTGCAACTAAGGCGACGTTATTCTGAACTTCTGAAGCGACATTTTCTTACTCAGTAGCCATGACATATTACACAGCTTTAGGTTGACTTCATCTTATTTCTTTTCAATATGGGTTCTCCATCTCCAAGTAAGTTTTCTGTCCAGCTGCTTACTGCATACCAAGGTACAGAGCTGTGTGACTTAAATGATCCCAAAACTGGAACTAATTAAATCCCAATTCAAATCCAAACCCAAAACCAATCCCAAAACCAAAATCATAAGTATTTTTCTTGATCCCAAAACCAAAAAATCCTGGAACCGATATAATTTTGAACTCAAAACAATCCTGGAACTGAAACAATATCGTTTTGATTTTGGGATTTCAATTTTTGCGTTTTTCCCGTGATTTTATTTTGATAAATTGTCATTTTACATCATTTATCATTATTCATTCAGATTATAATAAAAATTACTCGATGAGTTAAGCAAAATAGGTATGCATTTGAAACATTAAACCAATTAAACCCAGAACCAAAACAATTTTTTCAATCCCTAAACAAATCCCGAAATGAATAAATTTAAATCTCAAAACCGAAATCCAATCGCAAAATTGTTTTGGTCCCACAGCTCTGCAAGGTACTTTGCACTTGGTTTTTCTGGTATTATTTGTCCATTTAGAAATACGGGCATGTAATTGATGTTTCAATTAGAAAATATTACATGTTCAGATTTGCCATTGCTGATTTTCACATACCGTCTTTCCATCCATGCCACGAGTGAATCATGTCATCAATGGCACTTTGCAGTCTTTCTGTATCTGTACCTACAGTCAGATCAGATTGTGTGGCAACTAAAGCAGTGTCATCTGTGAATCATTTGTTGGCAAGTCAGAAATGTATAACACATTTTCTGAAATACATATTAAAAAGAAACATTGGTTTTTCATAAAAGGTTTGCTCACGAGGGTCTCCCCATGTTTTAGTTTTAAAAATGGACTAAGTACATTATTTGTGATGAATCATGAGGTGGGGAGGGGATTCCTTCCTCTCCTGAATGCTCAAAAGTGGGGAAAAGTCAAAGTTCAATTTTTTTCTAACGATATGGTTTTTTTTTGGTGGTCAAATTTCCCTAGAAGTCTTGTGGATTGCCAAAATTGCAAAAAATCTCAAATTTCCAAGAAAAATTTGTTCATTTTTAGAATTACCTATGACTGGTTCTTGTATTATGTCAGTCTTGTTTTTTTGCCGAAATTTTAGAAAACAAATTTTTTCATTATTCAATCTGATACATTCTCTAATTTTTGAAAAAAAAAGAAGGCGCTCTACCAAAATAGCCCAAAAACATGGTAAAATCTAAAAAAAAAAAATCAAAGTAATGGAAAAATGATGAAATTTTGTTTTTAATGCTAAATGCTTGTCAATTGTCAACTTTACTTCAAATTCCATAACGAACAAAAAAAAAAAAAAAAAAAAAACTAGACAGCTGCGCCAAGCGCAGCTGTAACAGTGTGCGTAGCCTCTTTAGTTAGAAAAGCACAACCCGATTTTGAAAAAAAAGCACAACAAAATTTCAAAAAAAGGCGCAACTTCGAAAAAAGCACAACGCGACTTCAAAATGAGCACAATGCGATTTTGAAAAAAAAGCACAACATGCGATTTTGAAAAAAAAGCACAACACAATTTTGAAAAAAAGTACCATAAATTTAGAACGAGATTTTAAGAACGCAACCGTGATTTAAATAAAAGCACATCGCGAATTTGAAAAAAGGCACATCGCGAATTTGAAAAAAGGCACAACGCGATTTTTAAAAAAAGCACAACGCGATTTTAGAAAGAAAAGCACAACGTGATTTTGAAAAAAAAGCACAACGCGATATTGAAAAAAAGCACAACATGATTTTCAAAAAAAGCTCAACGCAATTTTCAAAAAAAGCACAACACAATTTCGGAAAAAAAGCACAACCTGATTTCAAAAAAAAGCACAACGCGATTCTGAAAAAAAAGCACAACGCGATTCTGAAAAAAAGCACAACGCGGATTATGGAAAAAAAGCACAACGTGATTTAGAAAAAATTGTACAACGCGTTTTTGAAAATAAAGCACAACACGATTTAGGAAAGAAAATCACAACGCGATGTTTAAAAAAAAGCACAACGCAAACTTTGAAAAAAAGCACAACGCAAATTTTGGAAGAAAAGGACACGATTTCAAAAAAAGCACAAAGCGAACTTCAAACAAAAAGCACAACGCAATTTTGGAAAAAAAAGCACAACGTGATTCTGAAAAAAAGCACAACGCAATTTTTAAAAAAAAAGCATAACACGATTTTGGAAGAAAAGCACAACGCAATTTCAGAAAGAAAAGCACAACGCGATTTTCAAAGAAAAAGCACAACGCAAATTTTGGAAAAAAAAGCACAACGCAATTCAGAAAAAAATGCACAACTCGTTTTTGAAAATAAAGCACAACGCGATTCCGAAAAAAAGCACAACACGATTTAGGAAAGAAAAGCACAACGCGGTTCAGAAAAAAAGCACAATTTTGAAAAATAGCACAATGCGATGTTTAAAAAAAAGCACAACGCAAACTTTGAAACGAAAGCACAACGCAAATTTTGGAAAAAAAACGACGCGGTTTTTTAAAAAAAAGCACAACGCGACTTCGTAAAAAAAAAGCACAACACCATTATGGAAAAAAGAACAACCCAATTTCGAAAAAATGCACAACGGAAGCTTCGAAAAAACGCACAATGCGAATTTTAGAAAAAAAAGCACAACGCAATTTTGAAAAAAAGCACAACCCGATCTCAAAAAAAAGCACGATGGAAGCTTCAAAAAAAAGCACAACGCGAATTTTAGAAAAAAAAGCACAACGCAATTTTGAAAAAAAAAACAACGCGATTTTGAAAAAAAAAGCACAACGCGACTTTGTAAAAAAAAAGCACAATGCGATTTCGGAAAAAAGCACAACGCGATTTTTTAAAAAAGTACAACGGACGCTTCAAAAAAAAGCACAACGCAAATTTAAAAAAAAAAAGCACAGCGCATTTTTTAAAAAAAAAACACAACGCGATTTCCGAGAAAAGCACAACGTGATTTTGGAAAGAAAAGCACAACGCGATTTTAAAACAAAAAGCACAACGCGATTTCGGGAAAAAAGGACAACACAGTTTTGGAGAAAACGCAGTTTTTTTAAAAAAAAGCACAACGCGACTTTGTAAGAAAAAGCACAACATAATTTTGGAATAAAGCACAACGCGAATTTTTGAAAAAAAGCACAGCACGAATTTGAAAAAAAGCACCACACGATTTTGAAAAAAGCACAACGCGATTTTAAAAAAAGCACAACGCGATTTTAAAAACAGCACTACGCAAATTTGCAAAAAAAAGCACAGCGCGAATTTGCGAAAAAGCACTACACAATTTTGAAAAAAAGCCAAAAGCGGAATTTTGAAAATGAAAACCCGATTTCGAAAAAAAAGCACAACACGATTGCGAAAAAAGCACAACAAGCACAACGCGAATTTGAAAAAAGCACAACTTGAATTTGAAAAAAAGCACAACGCAATTTTGAAAAAAAGCACTACACGATTTTGAAAAAAAGCACAATGCAATTTCAAAAATGAAAACGCGATTTTGAAAAAAAAGCACAACACAATTTTGAAAAAAAAACAACGCAATTTTGAAAAAAAGCACAACGCAATTTTGAAAAAAGCACTACACGATTTTGAAAAAAAATCACAATGCAATTTCAAAAATGAAAACGCGATTTCGAAAAAAAAGCACAACATGATTTTGAAAAAAAGCACCACACGACGCGATTTCAAAAAAAAGCACAACGCAATTTTGAAAAAAAAAACAAAAAAAACAACGTGATTTCGAAAAAAAACGCGACGCAATTTTGAAAAAAGCACTACACGATTTTGAAAAAAAGCACAATGCAATTTCAAAAATGAAAACGCGATTTCAAAAAAAAAGCACAACATGATTTTGAAAAAAAGCATCACACGATTTTGAAAAAAAAGCACTACACGATCTTGAAAAAAAGCACAACGCGAATTTGAAAAAAAGCACAACGTGATTTCAAAAAAAAAACAATTCGGAAAAAAAAGCACAACGCGATTCCAAAAAAAAGCACGAACGCGATTTAAAAAAAAAACACGACGCGATTTTAAAAAAAGCACAACACGATTTTGAAAAAAAAGCACAACGTGATTCCGAATACACTATGCTATTCTAAAAGCTCCAGAGCACAACGCGATATATCACGAAAGCATAATGCAACTCCAAAAGTACTGAGTGAGTGAGACAACCTCTTAGGAGCACAGCAAAATTACAAATGACTGGTGGGGTTTGATTTAGAAAGGATAACCACCTGCTTTCAGCATCTAGGTACTGAACAAGTGTAAATGAAACACCTGCAGGTGTTCTAAAATGGTGGGTTTTGATTTAGAAAGGGTAACCACCTGCTTTCGGCATGTAGGTACTGAATGTGTGTAAATGAAACACCTGCAGGTGTTCTAAAATGGTGGGTTTTGATTCAGAAAGGGTAACCACCTGCTTTCGGTGAAATATAACACCACAGGGGGTCGGCTTCCCTTTGATAAAAATTTGAAAACTGAACAATAGAAAAGATTTTAGAACCCCTGTGGTGTTACATAAATTTCAAAATTAAAACCGATGTCGGCTTCACGTTTGATAAAATATAACACCACAGGGGGTCGGCTTCCCTTTGATAAAAATTTGAAAACTGAACAATAGAAAAGATTTTAGAGCCCCTGTGGTGTTACATAAATTTCGAAATTAAAACCGATGTCGGCTTCACGTTTGATAAATATAACACCACAGGGGGTCGGCTTCCCTTTGATAAAAATAATTTCGAAATTTATCTGACATCGGCTTTGCTTTTGTCGGCTTCGCGCTTTTGATATGGCCTTTTTCCCCTTTTTATTCTTTTTTTGGCACAAATTTTCGTAATTAATTGCAATTACTCAAGAAGCTAATTGAGTAATTGCAATTATAATTACGGCGTTGAATACCTCATGTCAAGCCGCATCTACGTAAAGAAATTTCAAAAAAAATCGGCCCATCCATCTAAGAGAACATTCGTTCCAAAGAATTTTTCCAGTTTCAGAACGAAACCAATAGTGTGCTACGCACACTAAAAAGTAGATACCTAATAAAAGGAATGACTCATTCCATAAATTGAAGAAGGTAATGGACAACAAAATTATTGAAACTTGTGGCTAATTTTAAAACTTGATCATTCAGCTCTATCGATTTTGATTTTTTTTAAATGTATTATCTGCGAAGTTTTTCTTTTCTATCCAGGTACATCATCGAATTCCTTCGTTATTGTTAATGTTAATTATTGTTGAAAATTGAAAAGTTACCTCAGCTTATTTTAAGGACTTTTGCGTCATACTGTAGAGTAAAACCAAGCATGGTAGTTATTTGTGGAAAATTTCCATAAACTTTTACTCGGGCTTTACAAAACCTTTTTTTATCCGACTACAACGCTACTTACCTAGTACCTACCTGGTTTTGAAAATTTTTCCTTAATAATACTTGGTTTAATGAAAATACTTGTCTACCTGCAATGGTATGATAAAAATATACCTACGTTTTACCTGTGTGTGTTCCTATAGTGTTTACTATGTACATACATATCTATTTAGGTACCTATCTAATTTCTCGATTTCGAGTACTTATGCCAATGTACCTAGACCTACGCTTTTCTGCAATTTTTAACGATTATCGTAAAGTCAGACAATTACACATGATCGCCTTTTAGTATTGATATGCGAATGGAGAATAAATAATACGGTTAGTTAAATTTTAACGTTGGCAATTATTGTATTTTGGGGGAGTAAATAAGGTCGTTTACATTTTCACCGAGCGTGCCTTTTGTGCTAAATTTACCAAATTATCTAAGCACGGATGAAGCCGAACGTGGCAGCTCGACGGTGCCTCTGATTATTAAATCTGACTATTGATTAATGTTGGTAGGTACCGATAGTTGAGACTTTGATGTGAGTATGTTCCAGAGCTTGGGGCGTATTTTTTCAGAGCATAGGTGTGTAATTTTGATGGGTTGGATACATACCTACTGTATACGTATAGCTTAAGTATACTGTTCTTTGAATCCAAAACATTACATACCTAGAAACTTCATGGATCAAATTTGGGGAATTTTTTTCTCTTTTGAGACGTCAGTTCTTTGTGTTTATTTTTTGCTAAAAATATTACTCGTATACAATGAACGCAGTTGAATTCTTTTTACCTTTTTATCGTAAAAATTTCTACCTTACGATACGAATAATTAAGAACGGAAGATAAACTACCGTTTAAAGTTACAGTCGAAATGCATCGAATTCCTTGCTAAAATAAATTTATTCACAACATGGTATGGTACGAACAAGTGAATTATAAATTAATTGAAATACTTCTAACTTTAATATAAACTTGCACTAAATTTTATCTTTAGAACACTAATTAGTCAAACAACTGAAACTGGAATTAATAATTCAAAGAAAAACTAAATGATTTTTATGTACAAATTAAATTACTATTTTCATTAAGAATAATTGAAATTTCTACTGCATCTTTCTCTCGCATTTTTATGGTTAATTTAACAAAAAAAAAAAAATTCATAAATTAAAATCTCGTCTTTTTTCACGTTAATTGTACACGCCATGGCACTTTTAAAACTTTATGTAAAACACGAATATCTAACCTGGATTTTATCGATGATAAAGGGAGTTGCACATTTTAAAGCTAAATTGCTTTTTTAAGCTTTACATTTTACCGGCGAAATTTCCGTTTCTTATTTTTAATATTGAAAACAAATGACAAAGGAAATACCTCACGACGTTTTTTTCTTGCTTAAAATGGAATTTCATTTAGCATTTCGAATGATTCCTTTTTCTCATTTTACTTGGAATGAATTTTAATTTACTTTGTCGATGACCTTGTACTGTAGAAGATGAATTTTTTGGTACCCACTGAGTGAAATTTTTACTTCGTTGGTGTGGTTTTACGATTACTCAACTTATCTCGTTGTTTAACTGGTTTTGCGCCAGGAGCAGGTGCTTTAGTGGTGTTCAGCTTATTATTGTTTGCGTCCTTTTTGACTCGAGGTAGCCGAAATGGTGATTCAGATCGGAGACTTGGCATCGACGCGGGAGATGATTTTGATGACGAGGACTGTGATCGTTTTTGATCTTCTGATGGTTTGAATTTGGTTTTATCAGATTTCGGTGTCGAATTACGCGATGTGTCCTTTTTATTCGAATCGGGAGTTTTTTTATGTTTTTGTTTCGATGAAATTTCCGGTGTTTGGGGTGTTTTCTCTTTAGTAGCGGGGGTTTTCAGCTTGCTACTGGATGGTGGCGTGAAGTTTTTATCGTTTTTTGATGCCTTTGGTTGAGTCTTTTGTTTGCAAGCAGCACCCAGTTGTTGTTCGATGTAGATGGCGCCAGCTTTTAGAGTTGGAGAAGTGGATTTTGGAGTTGATTGAGGAGTAGATTGGGTCTTGGGGGTGATCTTGATTGATGGTTTGATAGGTGAGCTTTTTGTCTGTTTGGGTGGAGTTGGTTTTTGTGGACGGATTGAGTTTTCATGGACTGCTTGTTGGGTGTTCAATTTCCTTTTTTTGAGTGGTTTAATGCCTGGAAAAATACCGAGAAAATTTCTATTGTAAATTGCACTGTTTTAAAAACGTTTAAAAAATTCGAATGAAAATATTTATTGAAATCTTGAGAACTGGATCAGTAGCTTTCATAAAATGATTGGAAGTCTGAAATTTTCAGCACGCTTATTCAAGTCTGCTCAGACATTAACGAGACCTCTATTTTTTCATGATTAAATACATACCTAAATAAATAAATAAAATGAATAAACATCATACCTTATTAATTATCTTAACCTTACCTGACACTGATGAAAACGAAGATTCACTAGACGATGGCGACGATAAAACCAAATCTCGCTTCAATAACTCCAACGTATTAGTTTTATTCTTTTTGGATTTCTTCTTCTTTTTTTTCTTAGGAGCTTTATTCGTCTCAATAGAATCATCGTTGGATTCCGTTACCAAAACTGGAAGACCTGCCTGCAAATTCTTCTTCGAATCTTTACTAGAACTCGGCGCCTTACTTTGCAAACTTTTCGTAACTGTTGGTTGAATTTCGATATCTTTTTGTTCTGCAAAAGTCGTACAAGAAGTTACGAGTATTTTGAAAAATTACCAACAGCAAGACATGAAAATAAATATAGACGTAAAGACGGGTAACAGAGCTGCGGCTGAGATCAAGATACCATACTTGGAGTTTTTAAAAAGAACTACGAGTACATTGCAGGAAAAGCTTTACCATTTATTTTCATTATTTTACAGTTCGCTGATTTGACAGCGCCCTTCGCATCTGTTTGTGCAACAAAACTTTATAAAAAAAAATTTTCAAGGCGCCCACTTTTTTTTTCAACAACATTTCTGTTCCTATTCGTTCGACAAGAGAAGTGACTCGTTTAAAAGAAAGTTTTCTTATTTTTTGTAATTAATGAAACACGAACCTGGCGACGACAGTGCACACGAAGAAGTTGAGGAAGAAAGCGAAGGCAGAGTGAAATCCAGTATGGCTAGAACACTTTTCGTGGATTTTTTCGATTCGTCTGAATCATCGATTTCAGGCACTGCTGGAGTCTCTTTCGATGGACATAGTTCTGGTAATTTACCACAGTTCAGTTTATGCCAAAATTGTAAAGGATCTACTGCATCTTCGTCTCGACCATTCGACTTGTTCGAGGATGTGTGAAAATTATGGTTGAAATTAAAGTTTTTACTGGCCAGGTATTGATCGATTTCATCGTCAGCGAAAATTGGTGCTCGATCTGTAATAGTAATGATCACATCGTGGGTTGCCAATTTGATTAAATTTTGAGTTTTTAGATTTCAATGAAGAAGACCAAGTTACCAAAAATTGTCGCTGTGTTGGACCCACATTGATTCGGATTCTGGCATTGAGCTCTCTGCATAGAATTGGGAAGTGGCAAGGTTAATAAATCATTGAACGTGTCACTCTGTAAAAATTGATTGGTTTTCATAATATCGAAATTCTGATTATAAATACAATCTTCGTTGTCCATCATAGCTGAGGCGTCTGCAATTAGTACGAAAGAAGGTGGTTTTCCTCGTTGATAAATTTTATTGAAAAAAAAAAAGTTTCAAGCCTACATTATACTTACTTAAAATATCCTCGTAAATTTCAATATCTTCGAGACTTGTTCCTAAATCGTCAAAAGCCACATTGTGGGTAAAAATATCATCTAATGGGCTATCTTCGGACAAGTTCGGCTGTTCGTTGATTTGTAGCTCGCTTTCTAAAAATTATTTTCATGTATTGAGGAAAACATTGATCAAAGTTATCGGAAGGGAAATTTTCGCAATGGAAAATACCCCCAGACATGTAAAAACATTAACTTTTATTAACCGTCGATCGAATTTCTGGCAAAGCTGTGTCGATTTCTTCGCAAATACGTAATAAATTTTCATACACTTGATTAGTACCATTTGGAACACTGTTCTGAGAACAAACCGAAGAAAAACTACCTGTAAAAAATTCACCACACACGAAATAATTATTCACCGCAAATATACACGAGTAGATATTTATGTAGGTGTACAAAAGCTAGGGTTTAATGCAGGTACCATAAAAGAGACGCGTATATGAACATTAATTAGTTTTCGTACCTTTCCATAATTCATTAGCGGATTCTTGTTGCCAACCATCTGTACGAGATTTTTGCAGTAAACTTTTTTCAAATGAATTGGCTCCGATTGATTGATTCATATTTTACGAGTTTTTAATATTAATACTCCTCTGACACGTATAATGGCTTTTCAATGCTAAAACTTTCGCTGAAAAAATTACCGTTTTTATTTTACAGTTACAATTTTTAAAATATGGAACATTTTATATCTGACTTTTTTATATTATCGTTCATGTTGCGATGAGAGAAAATGAAAACCACACGACGACCGGGGGAAACCCAAGTTTTAAAATATTCGTTTTTCAATTCCCATCAGAGATACGTCGTACCGATTGCAAAGTTGAATATATTTTTTTAGATTTTCTTTTATTTTTACTTATTACCATTAACTGAAATATTTCACTTCCTCGGCGATGTTTTAATAGTATTTATTTAGGTCATGAATGAATTTACCTATTCGTTTTTTTCTCTCTCCAAAGCGTCGCCGACGGAAAAGTTTTTAATAAAATTCACCGATGGGATTGCTGGTAGAATTTTTTTCACAAATTTTCGCACTACACAATGATATCTTTGAATTGATGATTTAAGAATTTTAACAAATTTTTCAAGTGTGATTTTACATTTTACTATAGTGATTAGTGATCAAAAACTGAAATGAGTGAGTTGGTAAACAAACGGTTTTGTTAAATTAAAGTTTTATCAATCGTACGAGTTTGTGAACCATTTATTTTCTTAAATTGCGTAACCATTCTCCTTTCGGTTCGCGATGGTTCACGAAAAAATATCCTGCAGCAAATTAACCTTTATTTTATTTATTTTTTTTTCAGGTATCGACGAATCCATGCGAACGGAGCGGAATTCCACATTCAGAGTGATATTAATAGGTAAGTCACAAGTTGGATTTTAAACGATTTACTCGTACCTACGAGTATTTAAGGTACCTATGATATTGAGGTACCTATTTAGTATAATTCAATTTTTAATTGAGCAATGTTTCAAAAAATGGAGTATGGGACTTATTTTTGTTTTGTTTTCTAGTTCCCCTGAAACATGAAAAAAATACTCATTTGTAAAATGGCCCCTGTACCCCTCCCCTTTATCAAATGATTTTTATCATGAATTTTTGAGTACCTATAACACCATGATGGGTACCTAATTTGCGAGTAAAATATAATCGAGTCACGACCATGAAAAATGTTGAAAGAATGATCGAAATAAGAGTAGCAGAAAAATACGACGAAAAGTTGAAAAAATTGCATGAAAATGACTGATAATGTCATTTCTTAAAGCTTGCAAAGTTTTTTTTTAATTACTTGAAATTGCATAATTATTAAAAAATTTACAAAACATTCACAATTGATACGTAGTATGGTGACTTCTTGATGAAAGATTCCCCAAGCAGTAACCTTATGTGATCAATTTTGATGCTGATGACTCTTGGTGAATCAGTCACCAAGAAGTCATCAAAACTTAGCCTACCAAAATTCTGTAGAATGTTGCGAACACTTTTCAAAAAATTATTGAAATATTGCAACGAATCTCAAACCAACAAAATTAGCATTATGAAAATCATTATAAGTAAAATTATCTAAAAGTTAATCAAAGTTGCATACAATTTTGCAAAAATAATTCTTAACAGATATAAATAGAAGGTTGACAACATTGACACAGAAATTTTTAAAAATTAAGCAGGTACCAAAAAAATGACAAAATGGTACCAAAATTCTGAAAATATTGCATCAATTCCTCAAGATGAAAACAAAGTTGTTCTTCAGATAATCAATTAAATGTACATGAAAATAGTTGGAAATCAAGAAACAGTAGTTTATAAAATGATTACGTTTCAGAAATTTTGAAAATCTATCAATTTGCTGCATGAATAAAAAGTTTAAAATGAAGGAAAAATTAATAAAATATTGCAATAAAATAAACGAAATAGGTACGAATAAAATTTTCCCATTTTTTCAGAAATAGTATTGCAATAATTGCTCAAAAAAATTCAAGTGCTGTAAAAAATTCACAATTACATAAATAGGTAGGTATTGAAAAATTTTCCAAGATTTACAGGATACCAGAAAAATTGTTTCAAAAATTGTCGAAAATTATGCAAAAAATTATAAAACATCTGATTAAAATGGAATACAAAATTGTAAAAATTGTGTAAAATTATTTAAAAAATAAAATGTTCCAAAGATTGCAAAAAAAAAGAACAAAGTTTCTTTAAATGATCATAAATCAGTAAAATTGTCATAAAAATAATTAAAAATCGAGGATGAGTTTAACTTGAAAATAAATCTGTAAAATGATGCAAGAATATTACTTATTTGAAATTTGTGAGAATCAGATACATACTTATTCTGAATTAAAAGTAACTAGAGATTTCAAATATGCTATGGTGTAGGGGAGGGAGAAGAGGAGTGAATTTATTCTCAAATTTCTATTTTAAAAATTTAATATCCAACATGTCACTTACCAATTATGTTAGGTTTTTCTGTATTTTGACCGTATTTTTTGAGAATAAGGAGGGGTCGTTTAGCTTCAGAAAGATAGAATTGACAAAATAATCCACTATATTCTAGCTCAACGCTTTCAAATCAATAACAATCAATATGTCACATCTTTTTCTGAATTTTCTTGAATTTATTTGCTCATCGAGGGCTTTTGTGTCCCTGAGGAGTGTCAAGATCCCATTTTGAACAATAATTTGTTTAAAATGAAATAAAAAAGGATTTTCTCTGAGATTTTTCCAACCTTTTAAATTTCAGTTTTCAACTTTTATATCCATCTGATAGAGTTGAGCTTTCATTTTGCAAGTTCATGCAGTTTTGATGATTTCAAATTTTAATTTATGATATCTCGCAATCAGATTGTTTCCAAGTTCAAACAAGCTTGAGAATTATTAGCTTGAAAAGTTTGGAAACATTATTCCTTCTTCTGTATTTACGGCAAACTGGTTAGGCAATTCTATTAACACGTAAGAATTTCAATTCATTTTTAGGAGAAAATTAGGGTACTTTGTTTTTCATGCGAAGTGAAGGGAAAGACGGAGCATTGGCATGTAGAAGTCGAAATGACCCGGAATAAATCCCACCCCCTCCCCCTGGATAATTTTTACTCCTGAATTTCATCTCAAAATTTAAAAAATCTGACTCTCCTTGAAGAAATGTTTTAATGAATATCAATGAGGAAGATGATAAATATCTATTTCAAAAAAAATCAGCAATGGTTACTTGTGATGTATCTGATACCCATCGGTTTTCGGGGGGGGGGGGGGTGATGGGAGGGGGAATTTCCAATTTTTCTCATCATTTTACACATTTTACTTATTAGGTCATCAAATTAAGGTCATGCATAACATGTCTGGCATAAATCTTAAAATACTCCTAGCTATTGTGCCAGGAGGAGATAAAATTGTACCAAATATACTAGGTGAGGAAATCTTGGAATGAAAAGTCGATCGGTGTCAATCGAATATGTGGTTACAGAATTGAATCTTCTGTTCGTCGTTTGTGAATACGTAGGTACGTTTCGATGCCAAATTATAATATAAAATCTGGTAATTCGTTGAAGCGTGCAATACACTTGAATGAACAATATTCGGCTGATGGACGATTTAAAATTGTATCGTGTTTTAATTCGATTAATATGTACGAGATGGTTGGGTAAATAGTAAATACCTACCTCTGATATGTGGGTGTTTCCGCCTTTATAGTCGCGGTTTGGGGTGTTGAGATTACGAATACCGCACCGACGAATGAATCGATTCCAAATGATGTAATCAGTTCAAATACGTACATCAAGTTAGGTATTATACGAAATTATAGGCATCTTATGTACCTACGAGTGTATTTCAGAAATAAGAAAAAAAGGAAAATCTTACGATGATCTGTGCGAGGTAAAAAGAATGTTGAAACTTTTGGTCGACGAGTTAGTATACTTGGTGGAGGAATTCGTCTCCGGGTTTTATATTAAAATACGCGTCGAATAAATGCGAAAAATTTCAAATTAATTGTCGCGTTGTTGATCAAAACCACAGTAATGACCTTTTTTTCCCTATAATTTTGCAGCGTCGTTATTATCGTTCGGATGCGATAAAATCGTCGAAACGTGGTCTACCGGGTGGCCGTTAATGGGGGAATGAAGGTAGTTGCAGGCTGTGTTTTTCAGCTCTCTCTACATAGGTATACCTACAACGCTATGCTATGCTATGCTACGTAATGTCGGCGTTCAATTTGAACGCGGCTTTTCTTACCTTGTTCGAAAAATATAGCAGGAAAAAAATCCGGCATCGCGGAACGTTCTTATAGTGCTCTACCCTCGTCCCATATCCGTGTACATTCCGGCGTTTTTCTAACGACTTTTCTCATCATTCACTAGGTACCCGGGATCCGAGTTAATCTTGCTTCTCATTTTTTATAAGGTTGTAGTTTTTGTTCTGAAGAGCGCCGAATTGAATGTTTTATGATGAGTATGTCAAGTATTTTATAAGAATCTACGTGAGGTTTTTTCCCAGCTTCACTCTCTGCTCCCTTCGTCATCATTTTTATGCTTTTTTTGGCCGGGGCGCGAGGCGCTAGGCGTTCTTGATTTAATGAAATACGACTGTTCGCCAAACAGAAGCAGCTAATGGGATGTAAATTGCTTTCCTGATACGTGCGAATAATATTTGCTTTTAGAAAACGAATACCTATACACAACCAAGGTAGGAAAATTGAAAAATCACACCTGTAGAGTCTCGAGTAGCTAACTCTCTCTCTACCTCTATGCTATTGCCTTGTGAAATGGATTTTCACTCGCGCTTTTTACCCTCTTCTCTGATGCGAATTGATTTGATGGTAGGTACCTACCTATTTCTTTTTTTTCACCTATGTTTTTCTGACTCTCAGAAATGTTTTGCGTTCGTTTTGTAGTTATGAATTAATACTTCTTCCCATCATAAACTAAAACCATCACTTATTGTGAAAAAATTACAAATTACGACGTAGTTAGTTATTAAAATTCATTCGCGTTTTTGTAAATCGAGAAGGATTTCTTGTTCTAATCGAATCGTCTCGAATATAAAAAGTCTTAACAGGGTTTTTCTTCTCTTTCAAATTAAATATTAAGTATCATATTTTATACAGAGATGTTTTAAAGCCACAGCTACAACACGCTAATGTACCAACACCAGATGCTCCTCGGTAATAAATATTATTAAGCATTTCTCGTCCGCAGCCGCGTGTATTTTTTTCCATCTTCCATTCAAAGAATTTTGGTGGAAATTTTTTCACATTTTTTTCCTCCTTAGACAATGCGGTTTTAATGTAAGTCAAGATGTTTTTTTTTGGCCTCTGAATTTATTAAGCTTTAAGTGAAGTCTCCATTGTCAGAAAATTTGCATTAAGTACCTATCTATTGGTGTGTGTATCAGGTTTTTATGAATGAAAGTAGCTAGATGAGTGTGGTGAACAATACAAAAGACTGAGAAGTTGAGAGAAGAAAGAATGATTTTTCTGTACCTACTTATAATTTGAAAAATGATTAATTTTTGAAATTTTAGATTAACAATTTTCATAGATCATCTGTTTTGTGATCACATTTCAAGATTTTCAGCTAATCACAGAATAGTATGTATTTACCATTTTTTTTTTTTTTTTGCAAGTCAGTGTCATTCCAGAGGAAAATGATTCGATAATTCGGTCATTCTGGTCCAGTCAGAGCTTTTATCTGACCATTGTCATAGTCAGTGTCGCTTCTACTCTGCAGGAGATTGCGTACATCATATTTGTTTACTTACTTTTAATTTTTATTAATTCTTACCATTTTTAGCCAAATTTTTGTAAAAAATGATGGCTATTGCGGTAGGCCCAACTTTGAATAAAAAGGTCGGGGGTCAAAAATTTTGATAGTTCTCGACGTTTTGAGCTTAAACTATTAGACGATTCCCGGTGTGTCAAGATATTTATAAGTTTCAGCAGGATGGCAATTTTTACATTTTATGACTGGGAACCTGTTCTAATTATTCAAATGAAGTCAAACTTGGGGAATAGGGTTCTTTTGGGAGCTACAGTTGACCTCTGGAGTGGGGAGGGTCAAAGTTGAAAATTACAGAAAGGTCTTTTTTTTGGAGGAGCATAATATGACTCCAAACAGATGAAAATGGTTCAAAATCATACCATTGGTCAGTACTATCACTGTGATCAACATATCCAAATTTCAGCTTCCTAGGTCATCCCCACCATGTTTAAGGTGGGAAAAACCACATTCGACCCCAATTTTTGACCCCCTCACCCCTAAAATTGATCTAGAAGGTCCAACTTTTCAGCATACAATGAGAGGGTGCCCCATAAGTGATTATTGCAGGTTTCAACGTTTCAACTCTATTTGACCTCTCTCCAGGGTCAAAAAAGTGGATTTTTGGTCTATTTTACGTGTTTTTCAATTTTTCAGACAGCCTATAGCCCCTCCAAATTGACATAGAGGGTCCAAATTTTCACAGTACAATGGGAGGGTGTACCCAAAGTGCCTTTTGCATGTTTCAATCTTCCAACCCCATTTTTACAGAAAGGTCATTTTCTTGGAGGGTCATAATATGACCCCAAATGGACGAAAAGGATCCAAAATCATACCACTGGTCAGTACCTCTATTGTGATCAACATATCCAAATTTCAGCTTCCTAGGTCATCCCCACCCTATCTAAGTTGGGAAAACCACATTTGACCTCTATTTTTGACCCCTTCACCCCTAAAATTGATCTAGGGGGTCCAAATTTTCAGCATAAAATGGGAAGGTGCCCCATAAGTACTTATTGCAGGTTTCAACCTTCCAACCCTATTTGACCTCTCTTCAGGGTCAAAAAAGTGGATTTTTTTTGCTATTTTACGTGTTTTTCAATTTTTTAGATAGCCTACAGCCCCTCCAAATTGACCTAGAGAGTCCAAATTTTCACAGTACATTGGGAGGATGTATCCAAAGTGCCTTTTGCAGGTTTCAACCTTCCAACCATATTTGACCTCTCTCCAAGGTCAAAAAAGTGGATTTTTTTGCTATTTTACACATTTTCCAATTTTTTAGACAGCCTGTAGCCCCTCCAAATAATTGATTTAGAAGGCTCAAGTTTTCACAGTACAATGGGAGAATGTACCCGAAGTGCCTTTTGCCGTTTTCAACCTTCCAACACCATTTGACCTGTTTCAGGGTCAAGAGGTCAAGACAGGTTTGTTACCATATTTTTGGAAGGTGGAAGAAGAGAGTTGGGCGAAGCCCTAGGGGGTGCAGGCGGGACTTCAAACACAGGCGAAGCACAGGAGCGAAGCGAGGGTGCGAGTGGTTCAAGAGCCCTTGTTTCTGGCACAAAAATTTGGCTCTTACGTAGCGGCAGACTGCTACGACTTTTACCGACTTTGCCGTGAAACGGAAAAGTAAGGTATTGTATTTGTCATGATGGTTGAGGATTTGGGTGGGGGTGGGTTATCTTGACGTTTTGGAGTGTGCTGATCACGATAAGACATATGGCGCAAAACGAGATAAGTTTATATATATATTTATTTATATATTTATTTATATATAGCCGCATACAGGTAAACTCATAACGTTTTGTATAAACAGCAATCTCAAGACCCCTCTGTAACTTCGTTGCTGTGCATACGCTCGACGCGTCACCCCATAGGCCTGATAGTACTCGATGTTAGGCCGCGTTATATTCGTTAACTTGATTTTTGGGTCACCTGTGGAAAGGTATTTCATTGCCAAAACATCAATTTTTCAGAAAAGCTTTTTTTTAAAAGTCTCATACGTCTCTGTTTTTCGCAAATGCTTTTTTAACAAAGCATCCTACAAAAAAATAACCAGCTCTGAGCAGAAAGGAAATTTAATTCTCTACAATTTCCTTCAAGGCATTTTTTTCCTAGGATGCATACTTTTCCCATAAAATCAATGTTTAGATTGAAAAACACGAAAATTCGGACCTGTATAATCAACTTCAAATTGAAATTGAGCAGTCAAAAATTCATTTTAGACGATTTTTGACCACGCCATGTGAAAGAGGAGACCTTCAACCACCAGAATCACCAAACAGAACGTAAAAAATGAATAAAATTATTCTTGGCAATAAGCACCTTTTTCTCATGTCCTCATACCTATTAATTAGGCTATGTACTCATTTGAAAATTGAGTCAAAAGAGAAAGTGTATAAACGGCAATCTCACGTCCCTGCTCAAACTTTGCCAGTAGACTCCCCACACCTTGTAGATTCATATGGCACCTCATCGAAAAGTCACGTCCTAAAAAGGTTACGAGTTTGTCAAAACGTTATGAGTTTGCTGGTTAATCTAGAAAAAAGTTACGAGTTTACCCCCTAGAATATTTATATATTTATTTATATATCAATTTATGTATAAATTTGTGTCACGCTGAACTCAAAAGCTCCGAACTTTAAGTCGAAACTGACGATGGCAAAATATTGCTTTGATACTGAACTAGAGAAATTTTTAATTTGGTCGAAATCGGTTCAGCCGTTTACGAGATATGAACGTTTAAGTGTGTTTCAACGTTATGGATAAGCAGAAATTTGTGTAAACCCTTATATCTCGCAAACGACTCACCTCCAACAAACAGATGGGGTGGGTAGGGTGTGTAAGTTGCAGATTGGTACGCCGAAGGTCGGGTGTTCGAATCCCGCGCGAGTCAAGAGGAGAAAATTTTTTGTTGATTTTTTTGTTAATTTTTTTGTTAATTTCATCAGTCCAAAATTTTTTTGCCATAAAAAATCAAAATTTTTCAAAAATTTCTAGTGTAATTTTTGTTTTAACAAAAACCATTAAGTTTTTGGTAAATAGCCAGTAAATTTTGATAATTTTTTTTTTTTTTTGTTAATTAATAGTAATTTTTAGTAAATAAAATGATAAGTTATTTTTGGTGAATTACTCGTAATTAAAGTTGGTCGAAAATTTTGGTAAATTGCTTGGGTAATTTTTGGTAAATTGGTAAAAACCTTTGACAGTAAATTACTGGGGTGATTAAAATTCGGTAAAAAATTGGTAAATTAGTGAGGAAATGTCTCGTAAATTACTGAGGTGAATGTTGGTAAATTGCTGGGGTAATTTTTGGTAAAATGGAAAATTGGTAAATTAGTGGGTAATGTCTGGTAAATTACTGAGGTAAATGTTAGTAAATTGCTGGGGTAATTTTTGGTAAATTCGTAAATTTTGGTAAAGTCGTAAATTTTGGTAAATTAATAAATTTGAGTAAATTCGTAAATTTTGGTAAATTCGTAAATTTTGGTAAATCGGTAAATTTTGGTAAATTGGTAAATTTTAAGCCTGGGACAGACGATCCAATATATTTGACAAACCAGGTTTGTCAAATTGACATCGTTGATAAAATTTATCAACATATAATCAACATATATTTGGTTGCATCAGTTGCATGGAAAGTCAAATATATTAGATCATGTAAACGCTCTGATAATCTAAGTTTTTTTTTCCAAATTTTCAACGTTTTGTTGATCGATGACACCAATTCTGAAAATAGAAATTATTTATATTTTCAGAATTGTTGTCATCGATCAACAAAACTTTGAAAATTTGGAAAAAAACTTAGATTATTAGAGCGTTTACATGATCTAACATATTTGACTTTCCATGCAACCAAATATATGTTGATAAATTTTATCAATTTGACAAACCTGGTTTGTCAAATATATTGGATCGTCTGTCCCAGGCTTTAGTAAATTGGTAAATTTTGGTAAATTGGTAAATTTTGGTAAAATGGTAAATTTTGGTATTTTGATAAATTCGTAAATTTTAGTAAATTGGTAAATTTTGGTAAATTGGTAAATTTTGGTAAATCGGTAAATTTTGGTAAATTGGTAAATTTTGGTAAATTGATAAATTTTGGTAAATTGGTAAATTTTGGTAAATTGGTGAATTTTGGTAAATTGGTAAATGTTGGTAATTTGGTAAATTTCAGTAAATAGCTAAATTTCAATTCTGGATAAAAATTAAGCCATTAAAAACCTCTAAATTTTGGTAAATCGGTAAATTTAGGTAAATTGGTAAATTTTGGTAAATAGGTAAATTTTGGTAAATCGGTAAATTTTGGTAAATAGGTGAATTTTGGTAAATTGGTAAATTTTGGTAAATCAGTAAATTTTGGTAAATCGGTAAATTTTGGTAAATTGGTAAATTTTGGTAAATTGGTAAATTGGTAAATTTCGGTAAATAGGTAAATTTTGGTAAATAGGTAAATTTCAGTAAATAGGTAAATTTCGGTAAATAGGTAAATTGGTAAATTTTGGTAAATTGGTAAATTTTGGTAAATAGCTAAATTTTGGTAAATTGGTAAATTTTGGTAATAATTTTGTTTTTTGTCAACAATTTTCCTGATGTATTATTCCACTTGTAATATGACGGTTACGTCTTCATGAGTACGCTAATTTTTATTTGAAAATCAATTTCATAAAAGTGTAATATGATGGCTACTTATGATTGACTATTTTATTTTGTCGATGTTTTCGACTTTTCGTATTCATTAAATCGGTAAATTTGGGTACTTCCGCGCATTTTGAAAAATTGGTAAATTTTTAAGTAATGTCTGGTAAATTACTGAGATAAATGTTGGTAAATTACTGGTGTATATTTAGAGCAAAGTCGGTTGATCTTGCGAACTGCGCAAGATGTTTTTTAAAAATTGTTTATGTTTTATTGTCATTTTCAGTTTTATTTCACTGATCATTAATTATTTTTTTGGTAAGATGGAATGAATGACTCTAAAAAATTTATTCGCAAGATATCCCTTGAACCAACCCCTTCGATGCTATTTTGAAAAACTGTAACTTTTCAGGAAATTCATCATTTTCAAACAAAACAAACTAGCATGATCTTCATCCCCTGAGCGGATATGGTTTCATCACTGTTTACCTACCAAACATTACACATTGAAAATTATTTTCATAAAAGCAAAAAAAGAATCATTTTTGGTGAATTTTACAACATTTTTAAAACATTATGGCAAAAATGATTTTGAAAATCTAAATTTTTGAAAAAAAAGAGTTCCTCCCCCCCCCTATAAAAAGCCAACTGATGTTCTGGTTCATTCCTAATGTATGAAAATTTTAGAAATTTATCCTCCAAATACTTCCGCACGTTAAAAGGTTAATACATATATTTCTATCCTTGCCCCGTTAACCCCACACCACGTTCTCTATCATAGTTTAATAATAATGCACATGTAACGTAATTTTCGCACCATCCTGTTCGTTCGAAAATATATACGAGTATGAAAAGCAAGGTAGAAAGGAAAAAGCGAAGAATACGAGGTTACAATATGCAAGAAAAGATGTCAGAAAAGGCTATTGTCCACAGCTGTTGTTCCGCAAAGCCGTTGTCTCGCTAATGAACCTCTCTGCACGATGCAATATGCGTCCCCATTTTGCCGAAATACCTCCCCTTATTCCACCAATCCGCCGATATTTTCTTCCCAACTGCTTTGTATATTTTAAAAGAACCCCCTCAACAAAAAAAAAAGAACACCAAATGACCAACAACCATTTCACAATTTTTTTGTTCCTCTCGTTTCGGCTCCCTCTGCCTTTCTATACATTATCCAGCATATACTATACACCCATTCGCATCCGATCCGATTTATGGTCTCGGAATGTTTCCGCTATGGTTGCGAATCGTAATTTTTTCCCTTTTTCACAAAGAAATCTAGATTTGCGCGATAAACTTGAATATTATATTAGCTTTCTTGCCGTCTCGCTCGCGCTCGTTTCTGCAGATTTACCGCGATGATAAGCTTTACCGCTCGCCTTTGATAGCAGCAACCGTTGCCGTTCTTTGGCGGCACGTCCAGACGTCGACGCTAAATTTAACCGAAAAATGTATTTTTAAGCTTCGAAAATCTTCGCTGATTCTTATTAAAAGAAGCCCAGATTAGCGAGATACTCGTTCGTATAGTCGAATGTTGCGCTGGTTTTTTCACCCACTTGTTTGAAAACCATATGGATTTTAAGGGAGGATTAACTCGCCGTAATGAGGTCAAAATTTATTGCTCGGAGTTCGAACAAAAATCGACTACGGTTTTTAAATCTACAGGAAGACCTTTTCAGCCACAGTCTGTGGAAAAAAACCTAAAGAATAAATCAGAAAATTTTCAAGCTCATGTTTTTATTATTTTTGTTCATTTGTTTTTTACTACCTACATATTAACTACAAAAAAATCACAATTTTTAAAACCTAATAGTCGGGGAGCCCACTTAAGGATAAATTGCACCCCCCCCCCGTCGATCCTCCGGGGCAACTTTTTTCTTTGAGAGGGTGTCCTAAGGAACATTTTTCTAGCCTTTGTACTCAAAAAAAAAGTGGCCCTACTTACAAAATGGTGGCCATCTTGGTTGACAGGTAAGCCGCCCATGTAAAAAAATACTATTAGTTTTGAAAAATACTAGTAGTTTTTTCAAAAAAACTATCAGTTTTTCCGAATTTATTAGTAGTTTGGAATATTTACTACTAGAATGCAATATTACGAATACTATTCCACTATTAGTTAATGAAAATACCAGTAATTTTGGAAACTGACTACAAGTATCTTTACTTCATTACTAGTGCTTCACTACTAGTTTATGTTTGAATGGCATTGAGTTGCTTGAATCATTGATCGAATTTTGACACTAATAAGATCGCATCATTTATAAGAAAAAGCATTGCTGCTCTCTCTGATAAACTACCTACTAGTATTTTCAAATACTAATAGTAAAATAGTAAATAGTATGCCATTTCAATACTCTTAGATAAAGTATCGAGCGGTTTCTTTATAAGGCAAATTCTTAAGAAATTGATTCTATCATCTATATGATGATGTAAAACTGAAAAAGTAATTTTACATAACAGGGGGAGGTAAGTGGCTCTTTACCGCCCGCTGCGCGGGCGATAAACGCCACTTTCCTCCGCCCCAGTCATGTAAAATCGCGTACACACCACGGGAGCTAATAAAGAATGCCTCAAAGCACATGTGTAACGCCCTCGCCTTCGGCTCGGGCATTAATTACATGCGCTCTGAGGCATTCTTTATTTTACCTCCCTTGATGTGTAATATACTATTTTGGAGCTGAGGGGGTGAGAATGAGTGCATCACGGATGTGTGCTACTGAAATCATGAAAACAGCATCACATAGAAAAGAATTACAATACAATGTCTCACACTATTAGTAAATTTTAAAAACTTGTAGTAATTTCGTCACTTTTACTACTAGTGATTTATTTTTACCAATAGTAAAAAACTATTTGTAATCATGAATTTACTAGTGGTAAAAATGACGAAATCACTACTAGTGATTTTTTGTACTAGTAGTATTTTTTTACATGGGCGAAATCGCAGATTTTGCGTTCCAACATAGGACTTGCACAAAATTTTTCAAACTGTACAAAGGTAGATCGAAAGATCAAGTAAAAATTTATCACCTGCCAAAATTTCAAGTGCTAAAGTGCGTTTTTAGATTTTTGGTGAATTTTTGAAAATCTTTAGGCCAAAAATGAGGAAAAAAAATCAAAATTTTACCAAATTGACACACCCTATTTTCGACACGACAAATCGATTGGAAACTGTTTAAAACCGTTTTGAGCAGTTCTGGAGCCTCCAGCAGATTTTTGAAACTCGAAATTCTCACAAAATTTCACCAAAATGGAGTTGCAAAGCTGAAATTTATTCTGCAAACTAATTTCAATGCGCTACGAAGTACTGCAGGCGAATTTCAAGTCGTTTGTAGCCTCCGGCGACTTTTTGATAATTCCTGGAGCCTCCATCGGATTTTTGAATTTTTAAATTTTCACAAAATTTCATCAAATGGCGATGGAAAGCTGAAATTTACTCTATTTACACTCCAATTTTACCATCCTCTAAAGACGACTTCAAGTGGGTTTAAATCATTTTGGAGCCTCCAGCGACTTTTTGAAAATTACTGGAACCTCCAATGGATTTTTGAAACTTGAAATTCCCGGTTTTGAATGATTTTGAAGCTTCCAGCTATACTTTTTGGAAATTTCAATTTTCCAAAAAACACCACATGACCTCTCAAAAAGTCGCTGGAGGATCCAAAACGACTTGAAATCCACCAGCAGTTGACTTCTTAGCGTATTTAAATTAGTTTGCAGAGTAAATTTCGGCAATCCAACTCCATTTGATGAAATTTTGTGGGAATTTCGAGTTTCAAAAATCTGCTGGAGGCTCCAGAACTGCTCAAAACGGTTTGAAACAGTTTCCAATCGATTTTTCGTGTCGAAAATAGGGTGTCTGCCAAATGTCAGCTTTCTTGGTCAATTTGGTAAAATTTTGATTTTTTCCCTCATTTTTGGCCTAAATTTGATTTTCAAAAATTCACCAAAAATCGAAAAACGCACTTTAGCACTTGAAATGTTGACAGGTGATGAATTTTTGCTTGATCTTTCGATCTACCTTTGTAAAGTTTGAAAAATTTCGTGCAAGTCCTATGTTGGAACGCAAAATTTGCGATTTCGGCTGACCTGTCAATCAAAATGGCCGCAATTTTGTAAGTAGGGCCACTTTGTTTTGAATACAAGGGCTAGAAATGTTCCTTAGGACTCCCCCTTTAAGAAAAAAGTTGCCCTGGAGGATCGACTGGGGGGGGGTGCCACTTATCCTTAAGTGGGCTCCCCAACTACAATTTTCATGTTCGATATCGTTGCAAAAAATTAAAGTTTATCAATGGAAATTCAACGAGAATACAGTAGTAAAGCAATTAACTGAATTTCATCGAAAACCAACGACCTTTATAACCTAACACGCAATCCACCTTCGATACCTTACCAGTAGAATGGCAAAAGACGAAGCAACTTGAAGAGTTTTTCCGCGTATAGCATTAAGTAGTCGTCGTAAAATTCAAAGGGGAAGCATATGTGCTTGTAAACACCTGCTACCTTCCGTAGTTTAATTTTATTTCGTAGGAACGAATACCTAAATGATAAAAGCCGAGCCGAAAATACGTACGAGGAAGCGTAATGCACGTGGTAGTAGGTACTTTTTACTCTATCGATGTAGAGAATTTGCAGAAGGAAAAACCTGAAAACGTTTATCAATAAAGTGTTCCTAGGTCGTTACATGTTTGAATTAATTATATGTTCGATGGTAATGGAATCGAAGATTAAAAATTGAGGTCATGTTTGGAGAGCTTGAGTGGGAAAGAGAAAGTCTTGAAATGAAGCAAATTTTCGGGGGGGGGGTGATTTTATTTTCTATACATCGTGATACCTAAAACAGTTGAGAGAGTGCCCATAAGTTGATTTCTAGGTTCTCCAGAGTGATTAAGAAATTTCTTGACGGTTCAAAACTAGTATTTGTTGATGTATACGAGTAGGTGTTGAATTGAAGGAATTGAGTACATACAGTATTTACATTGGTTCATTTTTCTCAAAAAAAAAAATGAAAAAGTTGAAAAATTGTTCTTAAAACAGTTTTTTTCCAATTTTTTTTCATTTACCTATATTGTAGAGTACCAGTTTGAAAAGTTCTGTTGTTGCGAGTAGTTACATCAATAGATTTCCTTTCAAAAATTTTCAAAAAAAGTTGAGATTTTTTTTAAATTTCAAGTTTAATATGCCAGGTTTAACCCTCGATTTTTTCGAAAACGTTGATTTTATTTTCTCATTTACCTTTTCGGACGAATATTTGGAAATTTTGTTCGTAAGCTAATTCCAGGACGTAAATAGGTTAATGGGTACTAGATTCCAATTAAAATTGCATTAACCGAATTTCGAGTTTTTCATTTGTACTCGGTATTCTGCAATTGCACTGCAATGACACTACAACGAAGAGAGCGAGATGTGTTTTAAATGTACACTACACAAAGCTTTATCTCGAATAAGAATAATTTATAAGTGTAAAATTTATCTGATTCAAAGTTTCTTTTTACGCGAATACGTTACACGTCCAGTGCACACTGCACAACCCGCGTGTACAGTTTGGTATTACGTATGTAGAATGACTTTTTGCATCGAAATTGACAGCAAAGCGTAAAAACAAAGAAAGGGTCGCATCAGCATTTGTTTATACGGTACAAATATAAAGTGAAGAGCTCTCCTCGAATCATTTATTATTCACGTTTCACGTATTTTTTGTGCCGCTATTAGAGAGCGCACCGAACACCGTTCAGCGTCCTTTGGTCATCTGTAGCCTCTTTTGACCATTACCATCAGATATAAGCTTTTGTCGAATTCCGAAATTATTTCGCGTTTAGAGTTTTTGTTGTGTTTCCCATTTCTACTGCTTCGAATCTCTTTGGTTAGATAGAGAGTTGTTGTATTCGACGATATTGTAATTTACCGACTACAAAATGAGACCGACCCGCGTAAAATTATTTTTCGCCTGAGATTTAATATAACCTTTTATATAATATAGGTTATCTTGGAATAAGTTTGGCTTTTTTTTGCTCGTTTTTTGCTAGAGGTAGATATTCCATATTCCCTTCTGTCTGTTTCCGCATCGTGATGCGTTTTGTATACTTGGACAAAAGCTCAGAAGTAATTAAGCGTCTGAAAACTCGAATAGGTTCCGATTTACGTTAATTTCTCGGTCTGTAGATTTTTGCATAATTTAGTAGTTTAAAAGTTTTATATCGACTTGGGATCTGCGTGAATTTAACGACAATGCTTCGACTGCTACTGGAATTTCGTCTGATAAGTTTTTCCTTTGCCTTTGGGTTGCGTTACGATATCACGCGATGAGATGAGTCAAAAGTTTAGGATACTTCTTGGATGCCATCAAATTAGCTCCTTAATGCAACCATCGTATGAATTATTAACTTTAAGGTAGGTAACTGTTCTGTTTACGAATTCTCAAATTTTATTTCTTAATAATTTTTAGCATCATGAAATTCAAGGAAGCTATTCGAATCCTATTTTGTGTTTTTTTGTTCATTTCTCATATTCCTAAAACTTGCTAGAGCCTGAAGGCTACAGAATGACTTATAAGTGTTGTTGTTTTTTCAATTAGAGAGGTTTCTTACTGGCTCGTTTTGTTGAGAAAATATTATTAATTTCCTGAAAAAAGTTACAGTTTTTCAAAATAGTATCGGAGAGATTGGTTGAAGGGATATTTTGTGAGAATTTTTTTTTAGAGTCATTCATCCCCCTTACCAAAAAAATAATTCATGTTCAAAATAAAATGAAGAATGAAAATGAAAACTCAAAATGACAATAAAACATAAAAAATTGTAAGAATTAATAAAAATTAAAAGTAAAAAAAAAATGAAAAACAAAAAATGATTAGTGAAATAAAGCGAAGAAAATAAATAATAAAAATAAGAAACAAAATGAAAGAATGGAGTAATTTTTTATACGTAGAAATGAAACCGAGATGAAAACAGAAGCTAAGAACCCCCCACCCCACCCCTAAAAAACGTGTCAAATAGGTTTAGAAGGTTGAAACCTATAAAAGGCACTCAAGTGGCACCGTCCCATTGTATGCTGGACATTGGGGCTCCTTGGGTCAATTTTAAGAGTGAGGTGGGGGTCAAAATCAGGTTTTTTCTCCTTAAATGGGATGAAGACGGCCTAGCAATCTGAAATTTTACTATAGCGGTGCTCATCAATGTTATGAATTTGGACCCTTTTCATAATTTGAGGCCAAATTATGCTTCTCCAAAAAATGACCTTTCTGTAATTTTCAATTTTGACCCTCCCGATTGCAAGGGTCAACTCTAGCTCCCAAGAGACCCCCATTCCCTAAGTTTGACTTTATTTGATCGATTAGAACAGGTCCAAGATCATAAAATGTAAAAATCACTATTGTGCTGAAACTTAAATAATAGATATATAAATTTCTGGCCTTCCCCAAATAGCTCCATTTTTTGCAAAAGTTTGGCTAAAAACAAACACGGAAAATCGAAAGACCTCAAAATGAAAACCCCCAAAAAAAACATGATTTTCACGACTTTGAAATGAAAACTAAAAATTCTCTACCTAAACGAAATCGAACATGAAAAAACAAAAATGTGGAGAAATAACTACATGAAATTCTAGAAACGAAATCAACTTTGAAAAAATTTAACCGAGATGCAAAAATTGAAAACTAAAAACATTCCTAACCTAAAATCAAAAGCAAGAAAAACTACGAAAATTTGAAATTTGAAACCAAAAATAATAATTTATAAAAAAGTTGGAAGCAAAAAACAAAAAGTATTGTCTTGAAAATGGGAACGGAAACTAGGACCCCCCCCCAAAAAAAAGAAACAAGAAAAATTCAAAACAATCGCTGAAAATTAAAAGACCTTAAAATTTAAAAAAAAAAATAGATAGCATCCTCACAACATCGAAGAGAAAACAAAACATTCTACAAACGAAATCGATCTTGAAAAATTGAGTCGAAAAAGGAAAATAAGGAACTGAAATCGAATCTAAACCAAAACCAAGAAAAATTGCAAAAATGAAACCGAAAAGCAAAACCTTCAAAACAAAAACAGAAATCGAAAATCAAAAAATTAATGAAAATGATAATGAAAATTGATAATAAAATTATCTCAAACTTCAAGACTGAACCAATTAATATTTTTCACAGCATCGAAAAAAAAAACAAAAATTTTGAAAAACGAAATCAAATATGAAAAAAGAAAATCGAAAAATGAAAAAAAACGCTTTTCTCACTTCCAAGTGGATTTAATATGATGAAATATCACAAAAAAAAAAACAAAAAAAAAATGTTGAAAAACTTTCTTTGGAATTTTCAATGCAAACGTTAAAAATTCAAAATATCGGTAGAAAAGCTGACGGTTCAAATCAGGGGTCCGTAACTTTTCCTATCATCTTTTGAGGTCTTTCTTCAACTTTCCATCAAATCTTTCCTCCAATTTTTTCGAAAAAAGTCAAGGACGACCCACCCTATAATACGACCCCATCAAGCGACAGCATAAGCCAGGTGTTGGGTCCGCGGTGCAGTCCAAGGAGGAGCCATCCAGTAGGTATATTTTGATACTAAAAAATGACAAAATTTCTATACTAAAAAATATACCTACTTTTCACCCAAAACTCTTTTCATTTTTCACTATCAATTCGCTGCAGTTTCACACAAACTCCCATAAGTATGGCAGGCGTTTGACGAACAGTCTGCTGTGAATTGGTATCTGGGGCGCGGTAATACCCATCAGCGACATTGAGAATATTGAAAATCGCTGCACGGAAATGCTTTTACTGGTACGTTTCGTGCGAAGTTGCGTGAAAAAAAGTACGACAGTTCATCGAGTACGCGTCGTCGTCGTCCAACTTTACTGACGCGTAAATAACTTGGATAAAGTTTGTAATTTCTGGTTGTCAGTGAAATAATTAATGCCTGTTTTCTATCAACAGTCATAAACATTTGGTAAAGAGAAAACACAACGATGACGACGACGGAAACGCGCGAGGAGTGGTAAAGCTTGTTGATAGATTTGAAAATTTATTACCAAGTTTGCTTTTTAGTACACCGGGCTGTGTAGGAGAAGGTGGCTGCGCTTGGTAAAAATATTGAGGAAATTTCACGTCAGCGAGTATGGTACCCGGGACCCAGTAATGGGGGTGAAAAATCGCTTAAAAAGTACGCCGTCGAGATAAAGCTACGGTGGGGCCGGGGAATGAGGAGTTCTGAGGGCACTGGGGAAGTGCAAAACGCCGGTACCAAATTAAGAAACCAAATGGACTCGAGTATAATGCGCATTCCAGTAACGGAAATGTAACCAAAAGAAATAGGGTCGGCGAAAAGATGAAAGCAGAATCGTTCCTTTAATGCTTCGAATGTTTCCCTTCATGCAATTAAAAGCAGTTTAAAATGTTTTTAAGGCCAGCAGTTCTTTAGCATTGGTAAAGCTACTTCCTAATTAATAGCGAAAGTATTTGCTGTGAAAGTTTCCACTTTGGTAGAGCCTGGAAAAAATTTTTTTTACGGTGCGTAAAACAATGATTACCCAGACACGAGGCGTACCGTACGGTACGGTATAGTCGACGAGAAATTAAAGAGACCTCGTCTCGTCTATCGAACAAAATGAGCATTGGGTGAGGGGAAAAATGCGAGAAAAAAAACGAAGATGCCGTTATTTAAAATAAATCAGCTTTTTACGTTTATAAGTAAACTTTTTTAACAACTTTTATGCTACGTGAAACGCGTAATGCGAGGAAATTCTTTGGGTAAAGCTTTCTCTCCGACACCCTGTTCGGATTCGAATTTTAAATGAGCTTCTATGTGGCTGGTTTGTGTTTCGTTTTTATTGTCGCAGTTAGTCGCCGAAATATTTCACATTTACATTTATGACATTTTTTATCTGGCACGTATTCCTGTAGGTAGCATCGTCCTCATCCACGACGAATATGCTCTGGTTACACCGGTGCTAGCAGCGAGCGTCGTGTAACTGCAAACCATCTCGTATTCTCCTCCTATACTTAGGTATACACTAACGTATCGTACACATAAAGCTCGATAATTTATTACCAACTTTTTGCCTATTTCATCAGGCGATTTAAACTTCGAACTTTTCAATTTATTACCTACGTCTTAAAAACGGATAAATATAAATGGTCAAATGTAAAATCGAGCTCGCATTTTCAAGCTTAGCCATTTTTTTCCTCTCACAACCAGACCCCTGCCGGCTACCACAGCCACACGTACGTTGTACGACTGTACGTATATCTATCTCGACGTACCCTTCGACACCCCACACCTTTGCAACGTGCTGCCGGATACGATGTTATCTACATAAAAAACAAATAACCGTTCGATTCGGTTTCACAGATTTTAGTAAATTGTAATTGCGTCCCTGTACCTTATCAGATGGAACTTTGCAACGATATTTCAACTCGTACAGCTTTTGGACTCTGTGTTCACGTTTGAGGTTAGCGATTACGGAAATTTACTGCCCCATGTTGCGGCTAAATGAAATTTCCTACTTTAATCTTATCTCAAATTTTACATCTGTTCAGGCAAAAAATATATATACTCACTCTTCTTTAGATAGCTCCTTCGTATATGTAGTATAGGCTGCTTTTCGTGTATACTACATACGTATAATCAAGTATACGTATAGGCTAGACATTTATATCCTTGCTTCGAACGTACATAGAACCTTTCTAGAGAAAAGGATACAATTTCAGGCAAGTTTCGAAGCTTTTGTGCAAAAAATCATACTGGTATCTTTCGGCCTTATCAGTTACTCTTACAACTTATTTGCTGATTTTGCTGCTTAAGTATAAGTTGGACCCAATTAGTTTGATATTTTCAGATTATGGTGAAATTTTTGACATGAATTCTTTCCTCCTCAATTAATCTATAGTTACAAAGAACCAAATGATCATCATTACGTATGTATCATCAGTGTAGATAAAAAAAACCAACTTCCTGGATTTTGACAAAAATTAACGAGGAAGTTTGTTTATTCTGAGTGAGAATTGACTAAAAAAATTTAGAGCATCTTAGCAGCTATGGAGCTAAACTAGAGGGATTCAAATAAAGGTCATTTTTGAAAGAAAAGTGCTTGTTTGCTGCTTTTAAGCGGAGTAGCTGTCACCTAACAAGTACCTGGGCCATACTTCTAGATGCGATTCAAAATTTTGAGCTACATATTTTGACCCGTTGATTTTCAAATTTAATGCCATTTTTAATCCTCTACTACCGGTTTTACGAAAGGTAGATCGCGAAAATTACTATACCTATTTATAAATATGTTACGCTCTTAAAACGTTGAAATGCTTCATCAAAAGTCATTTCATAATTTCTTGAATGGAAAGTCAAATTTCGATTTTGAGAAAAACTTTGGAGCTGAAAAAATTGATCAAGAGGAGAGGGGAGTGAAATTTTTACCAGGTCGTTTTAACTTCCTGACCCTACTTCTGTGCTACCCCTCTCCCGTTTACTTGGCTCTGAAAAAAGTGCACTGCGATAACTCGAATTTCCTCTTAAATTGGAATTCTTACGTGTTAATAAAATTGCCTAACCAGTTTGCCGTAAATATGGATCACTTACTCCTCATTAATGCAAACTAAAAATTACTGAGTCTACTCAAGTCTGCCGATTTCGCTCATAAATTTTTTACGTGAAGTCTTTAACCAGTCATCATTTTTATCCCAACCCTCGGGGGGAGGGGGGTGAGCTTAGTAATCTTTACTGATTTGTGAAGGGGGTGAAAACGGTGAAAATTCAAAATTTGACTATAATGATGTGTGATATGTCGAAATGTATGTTTTTGAAGTCGCAGAATACGAATTTGACATTATTTTTTTCGTAGGGGTGAATAATGGGGGATGAAGGGGGTGAAAAATTCAAAATTTGACCATAAATATGTGTGATATGTCGAAATGTATGTTTTTGAGGGTGTAGATCACGAATCTGACAATACTTTTTTCGTAGGGATGAATGGTGGGGGATGAAGGGGGTGAAAACGGTGAAAAATTCAAAATTTGACCATAATGATCTGCATGTGATATGTCAAAATGTACGTTTTCGAAGGTGAAGGAAGGGTGAAGGGTGGGGGATGTAGAATTTTATGTTGGGGAGCCGTCAAAGTCCCAGTAAGAAAAAATTTGTAAAATTTTAACAAAATTCACTATGATTTTTCACTACAATTGACTGTGGAGGTCGTTGGGTCACTTTCGGTCAAAAATGGCAATTGACATCTTGAAATACACTATCTCAAGTATTACTAGCCACCGGAATTTCCCGTGCATGTACGTGAGAAAATTTTTTCTATTCCAATTTATGCAGCCAATTAGGCATAAAACGGAGTTTTAAGATGAATTTTATCTCTATAATCACTTTATAAAAACTACATAAAATCCAGTAAATTGATGAAAAGAACTTACTTTCAGTTGAATTATTTATACTTGGTACATTTCGACATATCACACATCATTATAGTCAAATTTTGAATTTTTCACCGTTTTCACCCCCTTCATCCCCCACCATTCATCCCTACGAAAAAAGTATTGTCAGATTCGTGATCTACACCCTCAAAAACATACATTTCGACATATCACACATCATTATTGTCAAATTTTGAATTTTTCACCCCCTTCACCTCCTCACCCCTCACCCCTACAAAAAAAATATTGTCAAATTCGTATTCTGCGACCCCAAAAACATAAGGGAGGATATTATTGTATCATTGTTTTAGGATTCATTGTAAGTTTTTGAATTATAGGCGTTTTGAGGGTGCTCACAGCCCACTGTGCGTTGGCGAATTTTTGAAAATGGCTGAAATAGCCTATTTGGTAACTGACTAGGTTTTCCTAAAAATGGTAAACCACGATATAAAAATCTGAAATTTGGTTTGGGTGCAAAAATCGACCTCCCAAATCAATTGCGACCATTTTCAAAACGATCTAAACCATTCAGTAGAAAATGGGGTTTCTCCAGCACAGTGGAATCGCTCCGGCCCTGAATCGCTCCAAAGGACCCTGTAATCAACTCCGGCAGTTTAAATTTCAATTCTATTATGAGTTCGATATTCTCAATGCGAATCTGAGGTGACGAGTTCACACATGTATGTTTTTTTTACAAGTGGAATATTCCATAATTTAAAAAAATTCCAATATCTCGTATTTCTGCAGAAAAGTGTCTAAAACTTCGCCTGTACCCTAAAATCTACCCCCCGATTCGATTGCAATAATTTTCAAGATGATCTGGAACCTCCAGCAGAAATTAGTTTTTCTCCAGCGCACTGAAATTGCTCCAGAAAGCACTGTAATTAAATTTCGGCTGCTGAAAATTTAGTTCTGAGGCGTGGAAGCATAAACTTTCAGTGAGCCTAATTTTAGCCAAATGGGAGGTGAAGAGTCAAGTTGACGGGGTTCCCTTGTAAGTTATGGTGGTTGTTTGAAGCCATGTAATGAGGGAGGGGGAGAGAATAATCTCAGTTTGTCGAAAAAATATCGTGATTTTTCTGACAAATAAAAGTTTGAATTTTTAGAAAATTTATAATTCAAAAAATAAAACAACACCAATTTTGATGTGAGGAATTGATTTTTTTTAACTCAATTTTTCGAATTTGATCAATGGTTTCTCTAAATTCTAATTTTGTAGAAGAAAATCAAAAGATTCAAAATTCAAAATATTTGTAATTTAAAAAAATAAAGCATCAATTTTGGTGTGAAATATTTGTTTTTCTGATCTCAGAATTTATTAAGATGTCCACTGAATTTGATCAAAATCCTCCAACATTTTTTCTTTCTTTCTCGATCCACCCTATTAAACACCTCGTTTATCTAATGCAGAAAATACTGAGAAATTTTCACATTATAAAACAGCGACTGTTACGAGAGTAAAAAGTGCAATCCGGCAAACAAAACCTACCCTAACAATGAGCTAAAAAATAGTCACTGATAACAATGCGCGCACCTACCATACGAAATTTTATCTCACAAAACTACCTCCGCATATAGTTAGTGCTAAGGGTTTAATTCACACGTATACTTTATTAAATACACATACACAATGAATAACAGTACAATTAAACAAGCAGACTTCACTGTGTATAGTATCTATTTAGATTTTTTTGAGGAAAAATAGGTATCCGGTGAAACCTTTAAATAAACTAACGTATATACGAAGGCGAGAGAGAAAATTCGCAGTCGCACAATGCTAAAAGCCATTCAAATGCAAATTCAAAAATAATTCGTTTCTAAAAGCAAATAATTGTTCCACATTTTCGCGACTTTATCTCGGTACACATTCATTATTCTTATTTCGCTGGTACACGAGGAAATGAAGCGCGTTTTCTCATTACCGGAGAGCTAATATGTAAATTGAAATTTGCAAATGTAAAACCTACTAAATGTTAAACAGTATGTTCGGCATGACACACCCGTGCGTTTTGGCGCTTTGTATACGACGAATTATAGAAAGCACGCGATTTCGCACTTTATTATAATATACAATCTGCGACAAGTGACATGCTTATAGTACAAGGTGGCTTTTCGCTCAATCTCTCCTCGCACCTACTTACTCTTCGAGTGTATAGCATGTAGTTGTACCTACATCCTACAATCCTACATTTTACACTCGAGCTGGTGCGCTTTGCTGAGCTGCATCAAACACGACGATATGTTGGGAAATTTCATCGTGTCCTTGTCGTCGTCGTCGTCCTCGGTCGTATGGTATACGAAGGACGAACCTTATAGCTTATCAGATTTCGATACGGTGAGCAATGTTGACGAAGAGCAGGGCTAGGTACGCGTATATCGTACTCGTACGCCGGAGATTTTACACGATTTGGACCGCGTAATAAGGATACTGGTACGCGACGAAGCTGTTGGCTGAAAAAGCAATTTAGCTTTGCACGGGTACACGCGTTTTGACCGCAAAAGAACTCGTCAAATAGTTGAGCTTTCTCCTTATGTAAGTATCTGTAAGTTCACGCAGTGAGAGAGGGGGGGAGAGAGAGAGAGTTGAATTCGCGTACAACAAAAATAAACGTCTTCAAGTTAACTAATAAATTTTCATAGCTCGGATTATCCCCCGACGTTGGGTGCTTTGTTTTAACGAAGTAATTTACTTTTCACTCGGAAATAACGTGCGACGACGATGGCACTCGGAGGAGAAAGAGGGAAAAAGCAAATCGCATTATATTAAACTTCGAAAATCTATTCGACCTTTTAGAAATGAATGTGATTGCTAGCGTAAACTCGGCGACGTTGATAAAGGCTTTGTGCTAAATGTTTGCCGCTCTCTGAAATATCCTCGTCCTCGGCACAAGTGCCACAAACCCAACCAATGACGTCTTCTCTCCGCTACCGCTGCGGCGGTATACGAGTATTACTATTATATGATTATTAAAAGAACCAAGAACGCCATTTAACACGCGTAAATTTCTACCAATACCGAATAGCTTACTTACTACTTAGGTATACCTACGTCGAGTTTTTAAATTACCTGTACCCTCTACCCTCTTCTTCCTACACCTATCCGAAGCCAGATCGGTTGGCTTGAGGGAAAAAAACGCGAAACGAGTGGAAAAAACTACGAATATTAAATACTTACTGGAAAGAGGAAAATTCTATCATCGTTTTTTCGCCATAATTAAATGCAAAAGAATTGAATAAGCGTCCCGTTAAATGTTAATTTATAAAGGCCATGTAAAGCGAGGGGAGCTTTTTCACTCGTAAACTTAAAACGTTGATAAGAAATACCGAGCTACTGGTACCCTACCTTACCTATAGCTACGTTCGAAATGTACTACGAAGGCATATAGCTTTTGCTGTTACCGGAAAGGATTTCATTTTCAGTACGCTCCATTAGTTTTGTACCTTTTTAGTCGGTCTTCTTTGCAGTTTGCAGGACGAGTAACTTCATCGTTTCGCTTGTGTCTAAGGAGGGACTTTCGTTCGTGGCTGAATTTTTGGCAGTATTTTCTCTCTTCGAAGTGTTCTCACTTTTCATGCAATATGTTCGTTCGCTTAACGTATGGAAATTTTTGATGAATATTATGGCGACGATGTTGCGCGAGGAGAGTTATTAAAGACGGCAATTTTGACGAGGTGATTTTTGCCATCTCGTTCGATCTCATTACCTAGCCCAAATTCTGACTCCATTTGCTTTCAAACTCGGCTGTTTTTTCTCTGGATAAAATGATCCTCGTATTTACGGCAAACTAGTTATGCAATTTTATTAACACTTTTCGCCATCCACCCTTCGTAAGTGATGAATTTTTGCTGATTTGTTTGAAAGTGGTCATTTTCGACTACATTGAGGTCGCCAAGTTTGGATCCGACGTCAGTTTTTCATACAAAATCACATTTTTCGTAAAAATGCAGATTTTTCACAAAATATGAGATTTACATTTCACAAACCGACACTCAATTTGGATGTCATTTTTGCGCTCAGCGACCTTGAATTAGTCTGAAAACGTTACAAAAATTGAAATTTTTGAGAAGGATTTTTTGGCTCATTTTTGAGTCTTAAAATGGACAATTTACAGCAGAAAAAAGCGAAAACTCCTAAGCCCAAATTTCGACTTCATGCACTTACAAATTCAGATTTTTTATTTTTTTTCTCTGAAAAAATGCTCGTATTTACGGCGAACTGGTTATGCAATGATTTGTAAAAATTGAATAGTGTGGAGGTAGATTCTGCACATTTGTGCACATGCAATAAACCTCGTACATAAGCTCATCAAATGAGCTTCACCTAGCTTCATTGAGCTTCGTGAGTACCTGGCGATTCACCGCCTTAGTACCTACTTTTCGGTTACAAACAAATAGGACGAACATTTACGGAACACACATGTACCTTAGTAAATAAAACTCCTTCGATTATTCATTAATACAATGTTTATTCGTTGAATATCGCATGATTATGAATAATCTACTCAAGCTAATTATACTGAGCCTGTACAGTCTTACATAAATGAGAGATAGCCAGCATTCTAAATGCCTTAAGGAGTGCTTGAGCACATCACCACAGGGAATGGGAACAATAAACAGATGCGGGAAGGTCCATCTACGTTACTCTTTCGAAAGAGATTTGAAATAAGGATGAACTTGAAGTTTTATGTAATAACCAAGCACCCAAGTGCAGTTGACAATCTCAATCAGCATAACTGGAACTCAATCTATTTCGAAATAGATCACTTGATCATTGCTTCACCAGGTCATATTTCGAAATATGACTGGACTTACGCAACTAGTTTGGATAACTATATGTGAGGGCGAATGGGAAAAGGGACCTCCCGACCAAAAGTAAAATTTTACGGGGGGGGGGGAGGTTTAAAGTTTTGCGTTATTTCCTCTGTTATTTTGTAAGATTATGTATGGCTATTTGAACTTCGAAGGTTCTACATACTACTAAACATTCACGCACGTCCTCCAACAAGCTCTACTGGCCAAATTATGCACTTCAAAGTTGATAGATTGAGTATATTCAAGGTTTTTAGTATTTCATTTTTAATAAAAATCTGATTTGCGGCTGATTTTGGCGATGTTTTTCTGTTCTTTCGTGTTATTCATGTTAATTTCACAATAAAATTAGTTGTATATCATTAGAAAGCCGCTTCTCACAACACTCCCGGTGGCTACGTGTGTACAGAGGCGGCTCGTCACGCTAGAGGTCGTGGGTTCGAGTCCCGCAGACGGCAAAAATTTTTTATATTTTTTTTCACGTATTTCTTTTAAAAGTAATGAGTTTTTGTAAAATTTTAATTTTTTACGCATTTTTACATTTTTTTTCGAATTTTTTGCGTCATTTTTCTACTTTTGTAAGTAATAAATTTATACATGCCTCGCTTAAAAGTAGAAAAATTCGATGAAATGATGAAAATTGAGGCCTGTTGAGGATTCCACTCGATTTTTAAAGAGTCCCCAAGAAAATTTAGCGAAGAAAACAGAAATTGATTTTTTGGTCGGGAGGTCCCTTTTCCCATTCGCCCTCACATATTTACGCAAATATGAGAATAGGTGCAAGCCTATCTCATCTCTGGAACGCAGATGTACCAATGTTATCTCACTGGGAGTCACCAAATCACTAATGTTTGGCTTGTTGCTCTCACAACTTGTTGGTCATGAGAGAACTAACTCACCAGATGGCGGTTTTATGTAATTAATCCGCCAGATCGCGTATTTATGGAACTAAAATGAGTTGTAGCTGAATGCAGAACGATTTTCTCTCACATGAGTGACAGAAAATACTGCAATTCCTACCATTACAATAGGTGGGTACCTACCAGAGTCCTGCATGGTATAGTTGAAAGTTATCTGCGTTAGTTGCGCGTCGAGGGCGGATAGCTATAGTTAGTAGTCATCCTAACGGCAGGTTATAACCGCACCGGCCGGCGCGATTAATATTTGTAACTCAGATAACGTAACCATTGACTAACTTGTAGTTAAAATAACTACCTACACTACCTGCGATTATACTGCGTTCTTATCGGAAAAATAACGTTTGCTTCTTTCTTATCTGTTTAATGAGTCACCAAAATGTATTGATGAGACATCAACAGAACCGAAGCTGACTTACCGCTGCATCGGCAGGTAGTTATAGTTAGTTATTTGTCGGTTGCGCGCGCCGACAAAACTAACTACAGTTTGTAATGTGTAGTTGAATTAGCCGATAGCTCCGGCGGTTATTCGGCTATTTTAACTATACCGTGCAGGACTCTGGTACCTATGTTGATATGTAGATTACCAGATACTCATTTTGATGTCTAACTAAATGTGATATTTTAGTAACTAAGAATGTGACTTCGTTTGCCTGCAAAACTGCAATAGACAATTTTTTTGTAGTGAAACCACATTTTTGATTCTTCTCCTCTCCCCCCCCCCTATAGTTAGAACAACTTTATCCCCCCCCCCAAAAAAAAACTATAAAAATTTAACATTTGGTAGATTGTTAAAATTATCATACGAAGCCAAAATCATTTTTGTACCTAATATTTCTCAATTTGAAATAATTTATTCTCGCAGGGTTCACACTCATTTTTTTCAAGAAAAAGTACTCAAGTAACCGAAAAAGCTTGAAAAATTTACCATTGAAAAGTAACTAAAAAAGTGACAAAACATTGGAAAAATTGGATTTTTGGGTGATTTTTAAAAATTTTCAAAAACTGTTTGAGAGCGATTTTGAAAATTTTACATAAAATATACACTTTTTTGAGCAAAGTGAATTGTGAATAATTCCTTCAATTCAACTCCCACGCATCAACAAGGGTCAACTGCACTAGTTTCGGACCATTCTGGAGCCTACAGCGAGTTTTCAAACTCCAAAAATTTCAAAAATCACTCTGGAAAAAACAAAAATAAACTTTTGCACTTGTAAAGTTCGGTTTAGCTTATCTTGGAATCCTCAGAGACGTGTCAGTTCAAAAATAAATTTTTAACCAATTTTGTGAATTTTAGAAAAAGTAATGAAAATCAAATTTTCAAAATGAATAACCCCTGGAATTTTGTAGTGACCACCTAAAACCGGTGAGTCATGTGATCGTATAGACTCATCAGACGACATCTTGTCGAAAAACCCGCTCGTTGTATGTGTTTTGCTTTTTCTGGAATTTACAAATTACCTAATCAAAAATTCACTTTTGAACTGTTGATCCTTGAATTTCGTGATGATCACCTAAAACAGTCGAGAGGGTCCACTGAACACTGACCGCGGAACTTTATGAGCTCTAAAGTTCATTCTTAGCCTCTACAGAGCAATTTGAAATTTTTGTAAAAATTTGAAAAGTTGCTAGGAGCTCCAGAATGGACCAAAAATGGTAGTTGTCGATGGACCAGTAGCTGAATTTAAGAAATCATAGTTCAAAAAATCATCGTTAGAATAGCTTTTTTGAAAATTTGAAATTTTCAAAAATTCGCCAAAAATCAAAATGAACTTTAGAACCCGAAATTTTGGTTTAGGAAGTTTTAAGACATGCTCTTTCGATCTAGTTTGATTTTGTTCAAGTCGGAGAATGTGCCAGTTCAAAAATTTCCTTTGTATTTTTCATTTTCAAACTACATAGTTAGGTACGTATATCATTCCTTAACACACAGTCAAGTTACATGCGCAGGCAAATTTATCGTCAAAGAATCAACAAGACTAAAACTAAAAGCCCCAAAAACTTCCCTTTCTTTGTGTAAATGGCATCGACGATCATTACGATTTGGCACATTTGTCCGCCTGCAATGAACACCATTTAGGCAATAAAACAAACTCGTCTATTTTACACTGCTACGAGGTTGTAAGTCAAGAAACCGCGTTGCACTTCGGTGTAAAATCTTCAACCATGAACGATATCCAGTCACAATATAATTATCAAGTGAAACATCAAAGAACGCTTAACTTGGTACTTTAAAAGTTATAATGTCAATAAATATTCACGAACGCGACAGTCTGCATTACGGTTAAATTAAGGAAAAGTTGACTGGAAAGCTTAAGCCGAATAAACAACATTGCAACGCTTTGATAGCGTCTCGGCGGCCAAGTTTTGCGTAAATTTTCACAAAAGAAGCTTAGCTTTTCAACGAAACCGGATCGAGATAATATTTGTCAGATAGTTAGGTTCAATTTAATTGATTTACATGAGAAATATTGTTAGTAAAGAGAAAAAGACGGTGCTACTTAGTCGTTCTTTAACTAGGTTGTAACAATTTATTATCGAGGATAAGAGTTCTGTAAGGACTCGAGGGATGATGTGAAACGATGACTGGTATCTAGGGATACCACAAGATGTAGGTATACTTGGCAATGAAAAAAGTTTTGAGAGCAATTTTTTCTTTGGTAATATTCTAACTTGAGAACTTTTTTGAGAATGCATTCGTACATCATTTGAGAGCGAGCGATCAAAAAATTTGTGATTCTTAAAGCATTTAAATCTATCCACTCAAACGTAGAAACACAAACAAAATTGACACCAGAAAAATCTTTCCGAAATGTCTTTTAAAAATACCAACCAACCGCTCAAAAAATCCAAACACAAACATACCTATTTTTGTAAACCTACCTACTTTTGTTTACAAAAAAATCAATCTGCCACCGAACTACGAGTATCAACCTTATTCACCTTACAACGTCAAAAACAAACCATGCCACATATACGTATACATAGGTATAAATACCTACTAGAAATCGTAGCAGACTTCTCAAAAGAAATAAATAACAAAACACCTTTAAAACTTGTGTACTAGAATACACGAAGTACGAAATCGACTCGTTCAATCGAAAGCTACGTACGTTGCTTTGTTTCTTCAAAGATCAACTTTCTATGAATTTGACAGCTTAAGGCGGCGACGTGTTTAAGATATAAAGTCTTGCTTGACTAAATAAGTATTGTACTAACGACGCCGGTGTAAACGTTCGTTAAGCTTCATTTCTCCTCTATACACATTTACCCGGGCTAAAGTATACACTCCTGCGATGGGATTAGCTTTTCTCGCACACTCAAACAGAGACAGACGTCGAATTAACCGATTCCGCCAGCGAATATTGATAAATGCAAATCCGACAATGTCTAATTATAGCAATTCTTTTCTCTATCACACGGGGAATTAACTATACGGTACGGTGTTTTCGATTATCGCAACCTGCAATATTCTATGAGATAAAATAAAGCTGCTCGTCGAGTTACTATGGCCCCTTCCTGGTATTAATTAGGCTACTTATTAAACATTACTTTGGAATCGTTTCGTACGTACGCGTCGAGATGTTTTTTTGAAGGGGTGTTATTTCACGCTGATGTTTCGCTCGGAATCTACTCGTTCATCTTATGATAAGAGGGGTTGTAGAAAAGATTGCAATTCAATTCCTAAAGAATCTGTCTGAAATGGAAGCTTTTTCCTTCTTCAATTCGCAAAGTATAGACGGAAACTCGTCTGATCGAATTGTGCTTACTTTTGAATGTACTCGTATTGTTTATCCTTGTGGTCAAACTCTCGACTGTTCTAGGCGGTCATCATGAAATAATGAGGTTTCACAATAGAAAAGTTACCCATTGCAGTTTTGCAGTCAAAAATTGAACAAAAATTTGGATTTTGAAATATCCCTTTACAATTTGGATGATGATTTCTAATATTTTTTTATAACATTACTCTTTCTTTCAGTTTCAACTTGAAACTTTTCATAGAAATCTATAAAACGATAGTCCGGCGTATGACAATAGGAGTAATTGCACCCCCCCCGCCGATCCTCCGGGACAACTTTTTTCTTAAAGAGGACACCCTAAGGAACATTTAAAGCAAACTTGCCTAAAAAAAAGTTGGCCTTACTTACAAAATGGCGGCCATTTTGATTGACAGGTCAGCCAAAATCGCAAATTTCACGTTTCAACATAGGACTTGCACGAAATTTTTCAAACTTTACAAAGGTAGATCGAAAGATCATGCAAAAATTCATCACCTGTCAAAATTTCAAGTGCTAAAGTGCGTTTTTCGATTTTTGGTGAATTTTTGAAAATCAAATTTAGGCCAAAAATGAGGGAAAAAAATCAAAGTTTTACCAAATTGACCAAGAAAGCTGACATTTGGCACACACCCTATTTTCGACACGACAAATCGATTGGAAACTGTTTCAGACCGTTTTGAGCAGTTCTGGAGCCTCCAGCAGATTTTTGAAACTCGAAATTCCCACAAAATTGCATCAAACTGGAGTTGTAAAGCTGAAATTTATTCTAAAAACTAATTTCAATACGCTACGAAGTACTGCAGGTAAATTTCAAGTCGTTTTGGAGCCTCCAGCGACTTTTTTGGAAATAACCGGAGCCTCCAGTAGATTTTTGAAACTTGAAATTTCCCCAAAATTTCATCAAACTGTGACGGAGAGTCGAAATTCATTCTGCAAACTAATTTCAATAAGCTACGAAGTTGACTGCTGGTGGATTTCAATTTGTTTTGAAGCCTTAAGCGACTTTTTGAAAGGTTATATGGCATTTTTTTGAAAAATTGAAATTTCCTAAAAGTAGCTGGAAGCTTCAAAACCATTTGAAACCACCATGTAGTCTGCGAATTAAATTTCAGCTTGCCAACTCCATTTGATAAATTAATGTTGGGGAAATTTCAAGTTTCAAAAATGCACTGGAGGCTCCAGTAATTTTCAAAAAAGTCGCTGAAGGCTCTAAAATGGCTTGAACCCACCTGAAGTCGTCTTCAGAGGGTGTTAAAATTAGAGTGTAGAGTAAATTTCAGCTTTCCATCTCCATTTGATGAAATTTTGTGAAAATTTAAAGTTTCAAAAATCTGCTGGAGGCTCCAGTAATTTTCAAAAAAGTCGCTGGAGGCTCCAAAACAAATTGAAATCCACTAGCAGTCAACTTCGTAGCTTATTGAAATTAGTTTGCAGAATAAATTTCGACTCTCCGTCTCAGTTTGATGAAATTTTGGAGAAATTTCAAGTTTCAAGAATCTACTGGAGGCTCTGGTTATTTTCAAAAAAGTCGCTGGAGGCTCCAAAACGACTTGAAATTTACCTGCAGTACTTCGTAGCGTATTGAAATTAGTTTTTAGAATAAATTTCAGCTTTACAACTCCAGTTTGATGCAATTTTATGGGAATTTCGAGTTTCAAAAATCTGCTGGAGGCTCCAGAACTGCTCAAAACGGGTTGAAACCGTTTCCAATCGATTTGGCATGTCGAAAATAGGGTATATCCCAAATTTCAGCTTTCTTGGTCAATTTGGTAAAATTTTGATTTTTTCCCTCATTTTTGGCCTTTTGATTTTCAAAAATTCACCAAAAATCGAAAAACGCACTTTAGCACTTGAAATTTTGACAGGTGATGAATTTTTGCATGATCTTTCGATCTACCTTTGTAAAGTTTGAAAAATTTCGTGCAAGTCCTATGTTGAAACGCGAAATTTGCGATTTTGGCTGACCTGTCAATCAAAATGGCCGCCATTTTGTAAGTAAGGCCAACTTTTTTTTAGGCAATTTTGCTTTAAAATGTTCCTTATGGTGTCTGTCCCCTTTAAGAAAAAAGTTGTCGCGGAGGATCGGCTGGGGGGGGGGTGCATTTACTCCTATTGCCATATGCCGGACTATTACTAAAATACCACATTTAGACATCGAAATAAGTATCTAATAATGTATTAACATAGGTACCCACCTATACGATTTTTACAAATCATGTTCCATCAACGATAACAATCTTTACGCAGAGCACATCATTCTAAAAAGAACTCCAATTTACGTCGGGGTAAAAAAAAAATAGATAAAAATAAAGGTAATAACACGAGCAACACCAAAGCAAAACTTCGATTACTCACCAATCTCAATAATTTATGAAACAAGGCAGTATATACGGCAATTCTCTAGTGACTGTTATTTCGCATGTGAAAGGAGTTTATAAAATAAAATGAACTAAAGAGCGAGAGAGAGAAAGAAAAAATAACAAATATTTTGCAATTTATTTCAGGACCTAACAAGTGACTGAAAATGTAAATAGTATCGCGTACGTTTTTCAGTTTCTCTCTAAAGGGTTTCTTTTTTTTTTTCTAGCACTGATATAAACTCTCTCTCTTCTTTATCCCACAATCTTTCGATATTCATATTTTTTTTACGAGCTTTTCACTTCTTTAGTGTTTTACATTTTAGCGTAAAAAATATATTAAATGAGAAGCAACTCTGTAAATATCGTAAATGCATCGTTACATAGTTTTTATTTTATTTTTCTCTCCTTCTGCGAGTAGGTATTTTTCGGCATGTGGCGTTTCGCTACTTTTTTTTTATTGTGTGCAGTATGTACTTTTGCTTTCACGAAAGGTTATAAAGAAAGAATACGAACGTAATTTTGCAAATGTAATGATGCAAATGAGATATAGAATTTACTTTGCGCGAATGAGTAGGTACGTCTACGTACGTAGGTAGGTACTAATTTAATGGAATATATTGGAACTTTTAGATAAGTAACAAAAGGTAGATGCCACCAACTTTCCAACACAATAACGCAATTAAAGAATCGAAAACGCCGTTTATGACTAAAGGGTCACATTCTATTGTATTTCGGTACTCTGCCGCCATTGCATAGTGCATCTGGCGAGGGTATGATTTGATAAAGCACCAAGACGAATTTACTTAACCATTAAGAAAGTGCGGGATGATATTATTGATGTTTCGCTTTCTTTATAGGAAATTGGCGTTGCACTTTGAAAAGCATTGTGTTTTCCCCGGTTCGGTTAAAATGTGTCTGGAAAACAGCGCATCGTCGAGCGTCGTTTAGCAAAAACCCTGACACAGCTGTGCTTATGTACACAGATATCTCTCTCTGTCTTGTATACTTATTCGTGAACGTATATGGTATATAGCCAATGGCAAATACCATATACGTTTTTCCAGTGTATTTGAACGTATTAAGAAACACGTATACAGGGTGTCCTAGCTGAAATTGATGCCTTGCTAACGAGAACGTAGGCAACCTGGATTGAAGGGATGTATGCATGTTTGCCTAACTTTCAAATTGCAGAAGTGGATGAATAGTTGTGAAAATATTTTTCCTTTTTTTCCTGTTTGATATTCACGCATAACTTCAACATAAGTTGCCTGTGTCCTTAATAGATGGTTGTCAACTTGAGATGAGACACCCTGTATATACTTATTTACCAAACTCTGAAGCTCATAAGATGCTAAACGACTGTACAAAATGACTCGGCAATATTTTACAGACTCGCGCTAAATTTTTGACGAATGTGACCCAAAAAAATACTACATACCTCTTGGATGGACTCGCTCATATGTGTACAACCTATCATAGGTAGACATTTTCCACCATATAACGAAATATCAAAACACGACAACGTCGCGCTAATGTAAGTGGCTCATTTTTGCCAACAAAGCCATAGGGTAAATTTTCGCCATTGACTGGTATTCGTTGGTATTACTCTGCATGCGAGTTGTATAAGTGTGGAACGATGTTTAGGTAAGTGGCAGGTTTATTCGTTTTTTCCCCCTGTACAATAGCTATATCTTGGGTAACAGTAATAAGCTTTCTTACCAGCCAAAGAATAAATATAGCGATGAGGTAGGTTGGTTTTTTTTCGCTCTCACTCTTCGCTGTTATTTTTTTTCTGCAACGTAATCATTAATCATACGGCAATACACGAAGCATTTGAACGTCGAAACGAGTCTTCTCATAAAGACGAAATTTCTTTTCGAATCATCCATTAAGAGAAAATGAAAATTTCGAAACGACTAAATTTCCTCGTCCAATATCAACCGCAAGATTGTTTTTTACGACAACTATTTAACGACAGGTCTCCTTTACGAAGACGTCGTTCCAGATGTTTCGAAGAAAGGGAAAGCGGAAAAAAAGGAAAGCCTTTTGGCTGAAATACAACTTTTTAAAGCATTCGTGGTATTTTTTGAAAGTACAAGAGCTATACTACCTATAAGTATATAGAAAATACGCTGAGGTAGCCTTACGTATTTATTTCCTTATCGGAAGAATTAATTTATAAAAAAATCGTAATTTTTAAACGAGATTAGCCCGGTTTAATGAAAATTCTAAGCCGTATTTCAGTATAACTTTTCACTTGTACACGTTGAAATTGTTCGTGAATAAAAACTGTTCAAATGGAAGAAAAATAAGAAAGATTAAGGTGACGGTGACGTGACGTTGCTTCTTGCTCGTTGTATCCTACGTGTACGTATACAGAATGGAGTACCTCCTCATCGGTGTATTTTTTTCATGGATTACAAAGTTTTTAACCAAGCCTTATGTACCTAACCAACCCCGTCTTCTTTTGCGTACTACTTTGGTGTTGTAATCCTTAAATTCGCTCGTTCAGCTCGTCTTTCAAGTACTTAGTCCTCTTTATTGTTTTTGAACGAAAATTTTTCAACTTTCGATGGGGCAGAAATTATTTTCTATTTTTTTTTTTTTATTTTTTTTTAGAAAAGTGAAATTTTTATTCGAGCGAAGGATATGATGACGAATGGAGGAGTTTCTTTTGTTGTTGTTGTTGTTGTTGTTGTTTACCGTACCTGATTCAAATATGAAGAATTAAAACATTTTGAGGGGGGAGGGGGGTGTTTTTCAAAATTCTTTGTCAGCTACACATTTCAATAAAATTGAAAAGTATATAATTATTTACAAAAAAATTCAAATGAGTTTTCAACAATATCATACAGACCAAGGCTAAGAAAAGCAAGGCTGATGATTTATTTGTAGAGAAGGTGAGACAATGCTTTTCCTGGATCAAAAAGTTTGGCAAAAACTACATTGCCAACTAATTTTTATCTAAAAAAGCTTTCTTACTGTCATGTCATCGTGATCTGAAATATTCAGCATTCTAGCTTAATTTGATACAAATTTTGTCGTTTCAGCATAACTTGATCAAATTTTGATTTTTTTTCCATGTAATGTTAGCCAAATTCAATTTTCAAAATTCACCAAAAGAAGTATTCGTCAGAATACAAATTTGACCTCATGGTATATTTTTTAAGTTTCTTCGATTTTTCTTTGTCCTTCCGGGTAAAAAGATTGGATCTGATTTGGTTTAAACCGATCTTATGCGATCAAAACTCAGATCTGAATCTGATTAGATTGGATAAGATCTTGTTGGATCCGGAGATTGTACGGATCAGATCAGATCTAATCAGATTCCTTCTATTAGATCAGATAAGATCTGAAAATATCAAATAGGTTCAACAAAAGTTTTGATCTGATCAGACCGGGTCTGATCTAATGAAATTTATGGACTGTCCGGATCTGATCAAAAGCCAGATCTGATCAATTTGGACTCAGAGAATGATCGCACGTGATCTCCATAGGATCTAATCGGATTTCGGATCTGATTTTCTAATTCCCCCAATTAGATCGGATTAGGTCTATACAGATGTAATCCGATCAGAATTTCAATTTGATCGTGTCCGATCACATCAAGTTAGTATTTAGGGAATGATCGGATGTGACTTAATCTAATCAGATCTGATCAGCCCCTCCCAATTGGATTTGATCAAGCAGATACAGATTCAATCCTATCAAAATTTCAATCTGATTAGACCGACCAGATCAAGTTATGTTAAGGGAATGATCGGATGTGCGACTTAATCTGATCACATTTATCTGTACGGATCTAATCTCATTAAAATTTCAATCTGATCAGATCTGGTCAGATTAAGTTATGTTTAAAGGGAATGATCGAATGTGACCTAATCTAATCAGATATGATCAGGTTATTCCCATAGGATGTGACCAGATGTAGTCAGATCAAGTTATGTTCAGGATGATTGTACATATGTGACTCAATCTATGCAATCAGATCTGATTAGCCTTCCTCCCCAATTGGATCTGATCCCACAGATACAAATTTAATCCGATCAAAATTTCAATCTGATCAGATCAGGTCAGATTGAGTTATATTTAGAGAGTGATCAAATCTGAACAGGTTTTCCCTGAATTGGATCTAATCAGGTCCATACAGATCTGATCAAGTTTTTCTTATCGGATCTTGATCAGATCAGGTCAGATTGAGTTATATTTAGGGAGTGATCAGATGTGAGTTGATATCTGATCAGATAGGGTCAGATCGAGTTATGTTCATGAAATGATCGGATGTGACTTGGTTTGATCAGATCTGAACAGGTTTTCCCCGAATTGGACCTAATCAGGTCGATACAGATCTGATCAAGTTTTTCTTATCGGATCTAATTAGGTCTATGCAGATCTTATATGATCAGATGTGATCACATCAATGTACCTACGAGTATTTAGGGAATGGTTGGTTGTTACTAAATGTGATCAGATCTGATCAAGTTTCCTTCCATTGGATGTAGGTAAGAAATCAGATATTCAAATCGAACCGGATCTGGTCAAATTGAATTGGATTCAGGGAATGATCCAATATGATCTAAACTAATTAGATCCAATCAAGATTCTTCTGTTGGATGAACCATGAACCTGTACCTATAAAGATCCAATCCGATAAAAATTTGTAATCTGGTAAGATCGGATCAGATCAAATTAAATTTAGGGAATGTTTGGATATAAATCTTATCTGATCTAATCAGGTTTCCCCCATGTCATGTCGTTTGATTAGGTCAGGTCTGTGGTCGTAATTTTGATCAGATTAGATCATACTTATTACATAGAACTTGGGAATGTCCACTGTCCAGGTATGATTTAATTTATCTGATCAGAGCCGATCATTTTTCTTTGGCATGTTAAATAATGAAAATTTGGGTACACTTACCTACTCTGAAAAAAAATCATAACCTTCAGATATTCTTCTGAATTCCATTCTTCATTTTCACAATTTTTTCGCCCTCGAAATTGTCGAAATTTTCGCTCGAATGAAAACTGACAACGAGAAAATCTACCTTCGTGCTATTTTCAATCGTCACGTCGTCGTGAGTACCGAATTCATGGCCTATTAAAAGAAACATATTACGTTAAAACCCGCTACAATGGTGCATTCACGTGAAATACTTGAGACTGGAACAGCAGACGATGAGACCGGGAGGGGAGAGGAAAGGAAGAATATAGCCAATGCTGCCTCAAAAATAGGCACGTACGCATCAACTATTTAAAATATTTGTGCTCAACTTGGCGTATATGATTTGAAAAACGGGGGAAAAAATTTTTCTTTTCATTTCCAAGTCCACATGGTGGAAGTTTTTATTGAACGCAGTCGAAATGAGCCGTGACCTGAAAATTCTTTCTTAATTTTCCTTTATGTATTTTCGTCGTTTTCTCTCTCTTTTTAAAATATCTCCAGATGGCGTATAAAAACAGTCTCTTGACACTTTTTGATAATGTCTACGTGCCTAAAATAATATCTTTTTTCTTAGTTAAACGAGTATATTTTGTATTTCAGCCCGTTTGCATACTTAAAAACCACGTGCAAGCGGCGCGTTTGTACAGTCACTACGCTGCGCCGGCGAACGTTGTTAAGATAATATTTACATGGTGAAAAATTTATAGTGCTCAAAAATTTGCTTTACCAGAAAGCAATGCGGTGTTAGCGTTCATCTTATAATTCTCATTTTAAAAGCTCGCATTTTCTATAATTTACGACGCTCAGCCTGAAATTTGCGAGTTTTTTTTCTTCACCCAAGTACCTTCTTTATTCCTTATCTTTTGCTTCATTAGGTGCTGGATTTCCCCTCTTGTACTTGGATTTCTTTAAGTTGAAAGCATTTTTTCCTCGCTCCCCTAACTATATCTGTACGTCTTAGACTTTATTTATTAAAAACGATTATTTTGGAAAAAATTAATATTTTTTGGAGGGTGATACGTAGGTAATTTTGGAGTATTTTTTGATATCTGTCTGATTTTTTTTTGTTCACGTTTGGTATTTGCTATTTTCTTCTCGAATGTACATTTTTGTACGTAGTATATATTGTAGTTTAAGTATACAGAAAATGTTACATTAAAACAATGAAAGATTTATTGCCTCTTTACATTAAACTAGTCGTTTTTTAAAAAAGATTTATGATACATCTACTTCCACCCTCTATGACTGCTTGCTTATCTACCTATCTTATAATTTACTAGTGCTTTTTCTGGTCTGTTTAGTTTGCAACTTATATCTCCTCGAGCGACGTAAATGCGCGAGTTTTTAGATACTCTTATGATTTTTCTTCGTGTTTTTTCCCATTCCCTCACTCCTAAAAACAAAATACGAATCTATCAAGCCTGAATAGTAGAACAGCCAGAGAGCCTATAGGCTATGTAATTTTATCGTTTGACTATGCTGTATACATAGACTTTCAAGGCGGATTGAGTTTTTAATTAAAAATTTTTTCAACATTTTCACCACGTAAAACATTAAACTATATCAAAATTGCTAGGTGAAAAAAAACACGCGTACGCAGTTTCAAACTTTATCATCAAAAAGTTTTCATTTGCTATTACCATTTTAATGATTTGATGTACGCTATTTGACCATTATGTGACACTTTGACGCGTTATTTAAATGGTTAAATAGGCTTGCGAATTTTTTCAGCTTTGTATGAAAATTGCCTCGGCTGGAAAACTTGGAAAATTACTTAGAGCAAAATTACAAATGTACCTAAATTGCGAGTTTGAGAATAATGAAATTGTGTACAGCGATGTTGCATTTTTGTTTGGTGGAAATGTTCTCAACGTGTTTCGAAGGGAGATTGTTTTAAGCAAATTTGTTTTCAAGGGAGGAAAATGTCTTTGGATGAGACAATGAGTGAGGAGATGGGAGAAATGGAGAAGAAAATAAACGTAGGTTGCAGAAAAATAGGTGGTATTAGTTGAATGACTCATGAAGTGAGTAAAATGGGAGGTATGGTATGAGAAGAATGGGATAAAGAGTGTTCAAATTTCATTTAGGTAATCAGCACTTTGGCTTTTGGTTAGGTTTAGAAATGAGATTGTCAGTAAAAGGTTACTCAGATATGTACATAAACATGACAATATAGTGAACTATCGAATGAAAATGCTATTTTGAATCCAGGAATGAGAGACTCAAGAGAGGTACCCAACCGCTTGAAAAATTTTTGGACCAACAAAATAAAAATTGAAAGAGCACCAAAAATTACACAATCAAGAAAAATTTCAGATGCTGACATCATATTTATCAATATTTGTGAAATTTTGAATATTCAGAGGCCCATTTCCTATGAATAAAATTGAAATTTCATAAAATTTAGGGGGAAGATTTAAATTTGCTTTATATTATTTTGAGCTGTTCTGAAGCCTCCAGCAAATTTTTGGATTTTCCGGCTTTAGGGAAATTCCCACAAAAAAGATCAACATGAAATTAAGCATTTACAAATTCAAATGAAGCGTTTTTTGAACTCTTTTGATCGATTTAACCTAATTGACTTTTGGAGCCCTCATAAATGTAGCCTCCAAATTATGAAATTTCAATTTGCATTTTGGAGCTTTGGGAAGCCAAACGAGCGCACAATACGACCTTGAGAGGACTGGCAGGGGAACAGATGACATTGAGAAGCCAGATCGATGCGTCAATGATCTTAAAAGGCTAGACAGGAAGAGAGATAGTCTTGAGAAGCTTAGCAGACGGGTCAATGACTATAATAGGATAGAAAGGCATACAGTCGACCTTGAGAAACCGGTTTGATGGGTCATTGACCTTCAGAGGCCAGACAGGCAGATGATCTTGGGAAGCCAGACAGACGAGTCAATGACCTTGAGAGGCTATACAGGAAGATAGACAGTCTTGAGAAGCCAAGCAGACGGGTCCATGACTATAATAGGGTAGAAAGGCAGACAGTCGACCTTGAGAAACCGGTTTGATGGGTCAGTGACCTTCAGAGGTCACACAGACAGATGATCTTGGAAAGCCAGACAGACGAGTCAATGACCTTGAGAGGTCAGACAGCCAGACAAACAGCTTTAGAACGCCATTCTAATGGGTCAATGACCTCGGGAATCCAGATACACGCGTCAGTGATCATAAGAGATCAGTCAGACACACCGACAGATGACCTTGGAAAGCTAGACAAGTACCTAGGTCAGTGACCCGAAGAAGGCAGACAATCGAGCCAATGACCTCAAGAGGCCAGACAGACAGAAGACAGACAGACAGACAGATGATCTTGGTAAGGATAGATAGATGGGCCAATGACCTTAAGAGACCAGACAGACAGAAAGACGGGTAGGTAGACGACCTTGGGAAGCTAGACAGGTGTAGATCAGTAAATTTGAGAGTCCAAGCACACAGAGGCCTGACGGGCAAGGTGACTTTAGGTGGCCAGAGAACCTTAAGAGGGCAAACAGGTTGTTCTAAGGTGAGGGGGAAGACATTTATGTATTTGTAGATGATGAATTTCATTCAAGTCTTTTCTGGGGAATTTTTCCGCACCTACATTAGGTCTAATTGTGAAATTCTAAAATCTGTTGGGAGCTTCAAAACTGCATTGAACCATCACCAATTGATATTGCTGGTCAAATATGACACATAATCCACATTATTCAGCTATTCAACGTAGGTACCTACTTATTTGTTAAAAGAAATTTTCATTTATTGTTTCAAAAATTTTCAAAAATAAAAATTGCTTGAAGAAAATTTTGAATTTAAGTAGGCAAGAAACGAATTTTAAATATTAATGTGAAAAATGATCTCTTTTCAATGGAATTTTTTTCCAAATTGAAAAACTCGTCATAACTTCCATAATGATCAGATTTAAAAACTCAAAAATAGGGTACAAATCAAATTTCAATCTTTCACCCCCTTGATCAAATTTTGAGTGTTTTGTAAACAGATGCCAAAAATTTCTCAAAAATTTGCCAAAAATGGAAAATCCAACCTCACCGTTTGAAATTTGACCTGCTGGTTTATTTTTGAAAACTTTTTCAATTTCTCTTTTCCTAGTCTAAAAACGTTTCTGCTGGTTGAGATACCTCTATAGGTACCTACCTAAAGTAATCACACCAACGATTCATCGAAATAAGAGTACCTACGTAGTACGTACGTACAGCTACTTACATATTTTTTATTCTTTCCAAAAAGTTCTCGAAATTGAAAATCATATATTCGAGGATTTATCGAGGAGGAAAAAAACCAAACGAATAAATAAGGAAACAATATCAATAATACAAAAGAAATCACTTGGTGAGAAAACACGGTGCATCAAAAAATAATACCTTAATAAAAGTGACAAACGGATCGAGTATCATTCTAAACATTATAGATTATAAGTAGGAAACGGTATATCCTATAGTGCGCGTTATTTGTATGATAAGGGATAATCGTGATTTATGGAGTTTAAAGAAAATCTGGGAAAAATAACGGAGCTTTATCCTTTTCGGTTTACCTATAAAATATTTCGTCCATTAATCTATTGCATAGACCTTAAAACGTGTAGGTGGACGGGCTCTCGTATACTACGCTATACGTATTCGTATCGCGGTGATATTTTTCCCATTATGAAGATTTATAAAGGCTGTGTTTTGCGAACAAATCATTTTCCGGTGAGTATTAGGCGTCAAAAATGAAACGGTTAATTTTCGCGCGAATTTCTATTCATAGAGTGAATTTATAACTGGGCTCGTTACAAACCTTACTATATAGGCCTAGATCTGTCTGCGTAGTGTACGCCCCCATCATCGTATCCTCGACAATCGCAATTCCGCGTAGGTCAAAAGCATACCGCAAAACACTTAAGATGAAATATGGTTGTCCATTTGTTGGCCTTTTCAATGTCATCTATTAAGAAGACGAATAAATGGCCGAGTCTTATTATCAGGTGTGAAAATACATGCATAGTATACTCGTAAAAGCTCAGCTTAAGAGAAAGACGAAAAGGGATTCTCTCGTCGTTTCCATTAAAGTAGGATTTTCAACCGAAATGCTGTCGGCGTTTCTCGCTATTTTCATATAACTATACACGTGGAAGGGAAAACAATTTAAAGATGTTATTAAACGAAGAAGTATCGTGATTTATGGCATATGATGAATTTTACGTTAGAGAAAAAAAAAGTAACACCGGCGCATCAGGCTTTACATTGAAATAAGTTAAAGGGGACGAGTTATAAGCATAAAATTGTACCTACCTATCCAAAGCATAAAAACTTATAACTCATTTTTTATTATATAATAATTAAAACTTATTTTTTAGAGCGTAAAAAAAATATAGCATATACTTTTTTTCTTTAATAATTAAAAGGGTTTTGCATATAAAAATGTTTTTTAAACAACCTGTGTTCGTAATAACAATGGTACAATGCGCACTCGAACCGTCTATGCAAAGAGATGGAATATTAAAAAAGAATGTCGGTCCGTTGCTCGTGAATACGGTGATAAAAAATTAAACTTTATAAAATCAGATTTGCGGGCCCCCATCGTCGTATCTGTAACAAAGTGTTTTCTTACTTTAAGAAACGGCGAGAATATTTTTCAACGAATAATTTATGAAGATAAAAGAGCGTTATTTCTAAAAACTAAATTAATGTTTGGCGAATTTTTCAAATTAACGTAATATAAAGCAGCAACAACGTGACTCTCTGTTTTAATCTAGCGACTACCTAGTTTTTTCGTCTTTTTTCCCCCTTCGTCTTGGTCTCTTTATTTCAAAAACTCGATCGCAATTATTTTCCTTTTTTTTGTTCATTACGTAGTATGGGATAAGTTTTTATTAAGTTGCGAAAAAGACACTGATTTGAGGGAATTATTTTTGCACGAATTTCATCTTATTGTTGATTAGTTTGTGTTTTTGGTGTGATTTATAAATTAGAAAAAAATGACGATAAAATTTTTTGACTATTTTTTCATTGTCAAGTTATTTTGTGATTTCAGTAACATTTTTTTATATAACTACATTATAACTCGTGCAAAAAAGGTCAAGAAAGGACTTTTAATTCAAAAAATTTTCTTCTCACAAAATCGTTTGAAAATCGTCTCGAAATGGAAACCCCTTCCAAAAATCGTGAATCCACTTGGAGATTGAAAAACCTCCCGAAAATTATGAAGAAATCTACCATGTCACTCAGAAATAGATCCTGACAACGAGCATCAAAGGTGACTCAAAAATCGACAGAAAGTTCATTTTAAATTAAGAACTTTGATTCAAAATAGCCAAATTTTTCAGAAAAACGCCCAAGAATTCCAATAAAAACGTTCGGAAACAGATTTAAACGTTGAGTCAGTGCTGTAAAAAGTATGGAAATCGATTCAAAATTCAAAAAATACTAATTTTATAAAATTGTTAAAAAATTGTTTTCAAAATCAAAAATTATTTTGAAAAAGTTGCCTTGGAAATACGTAGATTCAAAATACTTAGAAAAGTCTTCTCAAAATTGCCTAGACATCTAACAGGTACTTAGTGAAGGTAGTGAAGTATTGAAAAAGTTGTGAATTTAGTAAAAAAAAAAAAAAAAGGTTGTGAAAAAATTTTAAAAATTCAGTAATGCGTGTACCTATTTGTATTTTTTTTATAATTTTGATTGAAATTAAAAAATATTTTATTCGTATGTCAATTTTTTTAAAACTTCTCCTGTAAAAAATTTGACTTCATTAATTTATTTTGTGTTGGAGGAGGGGGGGGGGCGAGTGGAGAACTTTTTGGAAATTTAGCTTAAAAAAGCTAAGTAAGTACATTAAATTAAAAAATTGAGTGATTTTTTTTAAATGAAGAGTGATATTCCAAAACTCGCTTTGTCCATTTTCACAACTATTCAGGAAAGAGGAAAAACAGTTTCCATTTAAACGGGTAAATAGGCTTTTCAGGGGAGTTTAGCACTTTATTTGGGTGGATTTATGATGTAGGAGTGTAGGTATACACTTCATCCACTAAATACTGCTGAAAAAAATTTCAATAAAAATGGACAAATCACATTTTGGAACATTATTTTTTTTTTTAATTTTTAGTGAATTGGCTATTTAGGTGAGTTTATCACCTCATTTTGGTAGGTTGATGATGTAGAAATGTGAGTTAATACTTCATCTACCAGGTACCGCCGAAACCCCAACTTTGATAAAAATGGACAAAGCGAGTTTTGGAATATCACTCTTCAAATCGTTAGATATCATGAATAATTCAACTTCTTGTAATTTTCAATTATTATGGGGGGGGGGGTCAATTTGACAAATTTTATGACACTTTCTGCAGTTTTGTCAAATCATGATTCAATTTTGAGAATTTCCAATTAATTCTTGGTATTTTTCAATAATCTAAGAAGTCTGTGCCCGTTTTCTCAAATTTTAGCCGTTTTCTGATGGTCTATCAATTTTTGATATTTTTGAGTGATTTTTAACAATCAATCTTACAATTTTTATGATACTTTATTTGTGAATATTCATTTCTGGCTCTTTACTAAACGTCGAGATCGTCACAATTTTTAATTTGTCCTTCGACCGTTATTATTTCATACATCTGTTGATTGATCAATTATTTTAAACTAACTAATCCACCTTAATTTTTCTTTGTTTCAGGTGAGTACAAATTTCCTTCCAAAAATGATAGAATAAGAACTCTTGTATGAGAATACGTAAGTTATTTTACAATATATTTGTGAGAAAAGTTACGTAAGTCATGTGTCCTTTCATTTTCAATGGCAAATCTAAAAAAAATTCTAAAATCGCGGAATTTGAACATCAACTGAAATAATTGTCCATCAGGTTTGAATTGAGGTTATCTGATTTTCCGAACACGAATTTGGAAACAATAGATAAAATTTCAAGTTCACAAACGATTTTAAATTGTATTTTTTTTTTTTTTTTTTTTGACATTTTTTTATACTGGGCGTGTATAATTGCCAGGATTTTTACGCCCAGTTTCGAGGGGTTAGTCTAGATTTGGTTTGAAAGATTGATTTCTTTGATGTATTTGAGAATGTTTTCCATCTGTTTGATGTTGTCAGGAATTGTAGGGTTGAGGTCTGAAATGTTTAAGGATTGGCGTTTTGTTTTGAGGGAGGGGCAGTAGAATAGAAGGTGTTGAGTGGAGATTATTTCAGAATTACAGAATTGACAGGTGGGTTTAGGAGCTTTGGTGTACAAATGGCTGTGGGTTAATTTGGTATGACCAATTCGGAGGCGGGTGATTATAATTTCTTCTGATCTGTTTAGGTGACTAAGGTGCTTCCAAGGGAGGATTGATTTTTTGTGGGTAAATAGTTTGTGATTTGTTTTTGAGTTCCATAGGTTTTGCCAATTGGAGTTTTGGATGATTTTTAGAATGTTAATAACATCATCATGGGTCACAGAGAAAATTTTAGAGGGGGTAACAGCTGATTTAGCTGATTCATCTACTGCTTGATTTCCTTCAATGCCTACATGACTTGGGACAAACATAAATTTGATAATTTTGTCAGTAGTCTGAAGTTTATAGATGATTTGATGGATCTTATGGACTAGTTGATGTTCAGAAAATTTGTTTTGAATTGATAAAAGAGCAGAGAGTGAGTCTGACTGAATCAGGAATTTTTTGTTAGGGCTTTTTGAAGTAGAGATCTTTTGTAGGCAATGGAGTATATCAGAAACTTCTAAATTGAAAATTGAAGAATATTTATGAGCTGTGAAGTTGGTAATTTTACCATCAATAGAAAAAGCATAGCCTGCATATTCAAACTCATTTTTAGAACCATCTGTGAAGCATAAAATAAATTCATGATATTCTGCTATGATCTCAGTATATTTTTCTTTGATGAAACCAGATGGGTACTCATTTTTTTTGTATTGGGATAAGGATAGATTGAATTCTGGTAAAATTAATTCCCAGGGAGGAAATTTATTGTACTCGGAAGTGAGGTCTAATAGGTTTACATGGTAATTTCCTAAAGAATTTTGGAGAATACAGGAGTGATTTTCAGAATGGTTTGAAATATTTTGAATTTGTTTTTTGATTAAAGTTCTAACTGGGTTTGTTGGATTTGTTGTTGCTGATACAATGAATTTATTAGTAATATAGAAATTCCTGAAGTTTGGAGGGGGTTCACTAGCTTCACAGTAGATGCTGTCTATAGGAGAGGATGGTAATGCTCCAATACATAGGCGTAAGGCAGCATTTTGTATTACTTTAAGGATTGGTAGGTTTTTATCTGATGCACTGATATAGGCTGGACAGCCATATTCTATTTTGCTTCTAATTAGAGATCTATATAACTGAAGTAAAAAGGATCTTGAAGGGTTATATTTTGGATTTTTAATCACTTTCAATAGATTTAGGGTTTTCATTAAGTTCTGTTTAATGGATAAAAAGTGAGGTGTCCATTTGAGCTTGCAATCGAAAATCAATCCAAGGAATTTTGTATTTGATTTGAATTCAAGTTTTTTACCTTTGAGGGTTAGGGAAGGAAGTTCAATTTTGTTTTTTCTAGAAAAAAGAATGCAATGGGTTTTAGACTGTGAGAATGAGAGACCATTTGAATCTGCCCATTCTTGAATTTTATCAAGGGTTTCTTGGATAAAGAGCTGTGCTATTTGTAAGTCTTTGAAACATAGGGAGATGTTCATATCATCTGCAAATAATCTTAGTGACATTGGTTGAATTTTTAAAAAATCAAACTTGGGTCAAAAATGGAAAAAATCAAAATTTTAGCAAATAGACCAAGAAAGCTGAAAAATTGTGCGTATGCCTAGTTTTCGGCCCTCTAAATCGATTGGAAACGGTTTCGAACCATTTTGAGTGGTAGCTGTGGAGCGCCCTAACAGATTTTTGAAAATTGGAACTTCCACAACATTTTAGCTAATCAAGTTTTTGAAATGAGATATACTTAATGCCCCACTTTTAAAATGCTGAGTCAATTGGAGGTGGTTTCAGGCTGTTCTGGATGAGAATTTCAATATCGGACAAAATTAAGACATGAGAATTTTTAATTTTTCGAAAAAAAAGACAAACAATAATTTTTAAAGAAAAGAATAAAAAACAAAAATTGTTTTCAGAAGCATCAAAAGCGCGAAGATACCTATTTTTAAACGTTTGGTATAAAAAAAAATGAAAATAAAATAAAAGTCCTTCAACAAAACTGAAACAAGCGGAAAAAAATATATTCAAAAAGTGTGGAAAGTTTTAAAAAACATTTTCATCTGGCAAAGTTATAATATACCTATTCAACAACTTTTTTTTTTATTTAATAAACCATTTTTCAATATTTGCCAATTCCAAACGAATTTCAAGAAATAAAAAAAATCAGTCAAGTTTTGAAAAATGAAATAATTTTTAAAATATTCAAAAATCCAGCAATTTTTTAATGGGTATCAGAAGAAAATTGAAAGAACGAGAAAGACATCATTAAAACAATAAAAAAAAATTAAAAAACAAACAAAAATACAAAATATTTGTAGGTATTTCAAATATCATAAAAATTTGACTACTGACTAGGAAGATAACTCTACATATTTTGCATGAATTTTTTCTGATATACCTTGGCAAAAAAAAGAAGAAAAAAAAATAGATGAAAACTAAAAAGAAATTAATTATACTTGGTTCGTTGAAAAGTTGGTAAAAAAAAATGAAAATGTAGAAAAATACGAAAATCAAAAATGCATTTTAAAATTTCACCAATGATCAAAAAAATGGAATAGGCATCTAAAAAATAAAAGTATTGAAAGTTGAAATCATAATTTTTATACTTTTTGTTGAAGTGATTTGTAGTATAAAAATTACCGAAATAAATATCTTTGGAATGTAATTTTTGTCATGATGATAGCACTATTTCGTGAATAAGATTTTCGAATTTCCTTTTATGTAGAAGGATTTATTTTTCAAAAAGCTCGAAAGCATAAGTATCCATGGTTTCAAAGTTTGTCTCTTCTGATAAAACTTCCTTCATCCCCCTCCAAAAAAAAAACTACCTACGTAATTACCTACCCTACTTCGAAAATAAATTAAGAAACTCTAAAATAAATTCCAATGTGAAAAACGAGCTGTAAACTCACACAAAAATTCACCAAATTGTTTACGATAAACATGCTAGATTTGTTGAGAAAAATATCGCCTGAAATTCCCATCGTATACCTAATCCGACATGAAAATCTAGTTATACTCAGTATCGTCGGTTGATTTATCGTACACAATAAAGATTATTCTATACATATATTTCAAGATTTAATACATAATATATGAAATGGAAAACTTTAAATTAGCATTTGCAGAGCTGTAAAATTTTTCAATAATATCGGCGTACCTATTTCGGATAGTCGGGTATAAGAAGTGCCCATTTAATTTCATATCGTCTGAAAAATATTACATTAAAATAGCACGAAACGTAACTATACGTATGGATACCTACTTACCTAAGTATAATAAAACGGGTGAAAATTTCGTATTAAAGTAATGATACGTTACGCTTTTGTATGTATTTTTAGTATAGTGTATTATATCAAATTTGAATCGTCGTTTATTACAAATGCATTAGGAATATTGAACTTATTCGTCCGTTAAGTGCCAGTTTTCTTTCCATGTAGCCAACTTATACGCCGTAATTCACTATTTTCTTCACAATTGTCCATCTTGCTCCGGTGTGTGTGTGTGTGATTAAGTGATACTGCGAACTTTGCCATTTTGGGGAAATATTATATGCAGGGTTCGTGGATATTTTTGCCTTATATCTCGCTATACTGTGGTAGTTAATCAAAAAATCTGCAGCACTCCTCGTAAACACTCGTATCACCATCTCAGCATCTTCGGGGTTCAAACGGTTGCGTTATTTTCAACGTACGGGGCGTCGTCGTCGTCATCGTCGTGAAAGTAATCTTATGTAGATTACCGTATTTATATACGATTAGGGGGGCGAAAAGAACATCGCAGGGAGAGAAAAGAAAGGTGACCTAACGTCTACTCGAGAACATGATACGTTCGGTATTCTGTAAATAGAGATTATCATATTTTAAAACGATATACTACACGAGAATACGTCACTTACCCGAAATCATATTTACTCGCAGCCGAACAAACGTAAACAGTTATTACTTTCCAGTCGGCGCACGTATTGTAACATCTTCATATCCAGCCGATGGGCTACTACTTTACAAAAGGGATAAGTAATTGGCATTCAAGGCCGAATACACGATAAGTATAATAACGCATCCAGCTCACTAGAAGAACTTCTTTTTTCTTTGAGCGTGACGGCTTCAGTACTTTGTATTCGAAACGGGTTGCTGGTCTCGACTCTCGACTGTATGTACCATGTGAGATGTGTTGTGTAGTATTCAGATATGAACCATCTTGTGATTCTCTATCTATTTGGTCTGACTTCTGGGGTGTATTCTTGTATACGTCGTCGAGTTTAGCTTTATCTTTTATTCCCTTCCTTCAGGCTAATCGCCAATTTTGGACGATCAAAGTGCAATTTTTACTCATAAAGGAGGGGCTATTTTTCAACAAATTGACAGGAGAAACCCCCCTTTCAATTGTTAAGGCAGTTTAAAATTGAAATATCGTAATGTTCTAGTGATGATTACCAAAACTGTGGTTAATGTGGTAGGTATACTTGTACTTAGTATATGTACGTCTGTGTACAGAAGAATTTTGGTAAAGATTAAGTGGATACGATGACATTTTTTGAATGGCCAGTGATCATCTGTGCACTTCGTGCATGACAAAATTGGGTCTCTGAATGTAATCGTAATTGAAATGCTGCCAGAAATCTATTATTTTGGTATGATAAGTAATTATTGAATTTTTAAAATCAAATCATACAACTCCATTAGGACCCTCAATCCGTCGGAGCAGCTGAAATGTTGTTGGGGGGAGGGGAGGGGAGGGGAAAGGAGGATTATCCTATAGGTTTATGAAAAAATTAATTAAAATTGGTGTCTAGTCTGAGTATCGCGTAGAAAGCAACGGGAAACGTTGATTGTACGCCATGCCCTGCAAAGAATATACGACTCTACAACGACGACATTACAGCAACCCAAAATACACAGCTGTAAGTTGGTTTGCCATACCTTTAAAAATGAAGAAGCAATGTTACAGGTTACAAGCCACTATCTTCCCAGTGGATGCTGTTTTCAAGAGTTTATGTTATCAAAACATTCCAAAAGTACTTATTTTGAAATTTATGAAATTAATATAAAAATGGTTCAAAACTGAGAAAAAGTTGATTAAGTGCCAAAATTAATTCAACAATTTTTTAAAATGAGAAAAATCAACAGAAAGTTGAGAAAATGTTATAAAATTGAGTAAGTAAATGGGTAATTCTCAGAAAAAAGGTCAATTCTGATGTGCATAATTTTGAAAAATAAAAATCATTTTTTTGGAAAATTTCAAATGGGAATCATTTGTATAGGTGTCCCAGATCCCTGTTCTAGTGTTGGCCTCAATTCAATCCCCCCCACTGTGGACCCCGGCCCCCCTAAAACAGCGATAATTAGGATTCGACCCTCATCGATGTGTAATATGTCGATTGATATGTTTTCGAGGTCGTAGAATTCGAATCTGGAGTTATTTTTTATGTAGAGGTGGAGGGGGAGGCGTGGGGAGGGGGAAAATGTCAAATTTTGCTTATATATTGTGTAATATGTCAATTTATGTTTTTCAGGCCGCAAAGTTCGAATCTGGACTTATTTTTATGGTAGGGGTATAGGTGAGGTGTGGGGAGGGAGAAAATGTCAAATTTTGCTTGTTTTATCGTGTAATATGTCGACTAGCGCGATACAAGTACAGCTGTCTGAAATTTGGCCAAGTTGAAGGACAAATGGGCGCTGGACAAGCCGAAGGACAATCTCAACGTTTTTTCGTTTCTAGCCTTACCTACTGGACATTATTCGATTTTTAACACGTAATAAATGTGTACTTATCATGTAGAATAACTTCCCTTTCTCAATTATCGTTTTTGGCGGGTTCATCAGGGTAAATAAAAAGGCAAGCCGAAGGACACCAATTTTGCGAAATATCATATTTTCAGAGGCAAGTACGATCATAACGAGCCATTGCGTAGGTTATGAGAATAACATTGCGGGGTAACATTTTTATGAAGACAGTGAACCAGTGCAGCCACTCACCAGAAAAAAATATTGGATTGGGAAGCTACCAAAAATAATTGAAAATTGCTCTAAAATTTGTGCAAAAAGTGTGTGACAGTTTTCAAATGTAAAATGTCAGCTTCCTATGGACTTATTCCAATTGCAATTTGCACAATAATGGACCTTCTTGTTCTATGATAATGAGAACGTGCCAATTTTTCCCCAAAAAATGAAGTTCATGACACTTTATAACATTCATTTTCAAAAACATGGTGTGTGACAGCCAAGTCGAAGGACATTTGGGGTATAAAATCGAATGTACACCAATGAGAGGAGGGGCTAAAAATTTCAATACCATACGTGAAATGTGTGGGGGATGATCCTTGAATGGACCAAAAAAAAAAAAAAAAATTCATGCTAAAACCTTTGGGAAATTTGCCATGTACACAATTTTTACCTTTTTCTGAGAATTACCCAAATATTGGTAAAATTGACTTACTAGTCCTGTCAATTGAGAAGAAAGTAATGAAAATAATGCCAAAAATAATCCAAAAATGGTTGAAAATTAGTAAAGTAAACGAAAAAAAAGTATATTATCAAAATTGCATCACATAGCTGTAATGCAAAATAAAAACGAGGGGTTCCATGGAAAAGGGGCCTTGGTCAATTTTTTTTGTTTTTCTGATCTTCACAATTCTGAATAATTATATTAATTTAAAATTATTTTTCTCATTGATTCCACCATATTCAGTGATATTGAAGTGTTCTTCCATGAAAAAAGACGAATTGGAAAATCCAAAATGTTTGCTTATAGAAAAAAATCTTAAGTCAATTTGAACTTGTAAAAATCAGTAAAAAAAATCGATCAAGGCCCCTTTTCCATAAAGTCCCTCAAACGAATTGACGTTTGAAAAAATTCGCAAAAAACTGTGACGGTAGGGGATGTGCCCACAGCTTCCACCTAAAGGGAAGATGTGTTCCCGCGGAGTGGCAGCACTGACTAAGTAGTGCACTCTGTCGGATTAGTTCGAGTATAGCCACTCCGCCGTTAGAGACGTTACAAACGTTAAGTATTTTTTCACTGGTGTTCCGGTACGGATGCATTTCAGAGCTTCCACTTGCAATCGTCATTGCAAGTGTCTTTTTATAATGATTAGTGTGTCTTTTTGTAATATATCGATTCGGTTTTATATCAGAGATTTATACAATAAAGCTGAACACTTTCATTTGCGGTCTACGATCATTTATGCGGTGTTTCGTCACCTTTGCTGTTCGATGTACTTTCGTAAGGTCATCAGTAGAGTTTGGGTTCCCTGGGCTTAACTATATGCTGAATAGCACTGGGCTCTCCCTCTGTAAACCAAGGAGTGTCCCAGCTATCACATATTTGGCGCCCTAAACGTGGTAAACTGTACCCAGGGCTTTTCAAGTGCACTTTTTGTGTCACAAATTAGGGCAAAGTCACGAGGTATCGCGACCTCTAGCCTAACCTCTAGCCTAACCGCTATTACTGCTCTCGAGAGAGGCAAACTGTACCTAGTACAGGCGGAATCGTGTATTCCAACCAGAGTTTTTTACTTATCAGAGTTCTTACAAACCCCAGAATTCCGGTCAAAATTGGTCAACCAGGCGACCACATCGTGTCAATCAGTCAACTAGGCGACTGCAACGTTCGTTAAAAAGGTACGTGAGAGTTTATTTCTCGAAAGAATCGCGAAAAAGTGCCGAAAAATCGCGTCATTAGAGCTTTCGTTCCAAGTTCGACAAGCTTTGGTTTGGAAAAACCGAGCACAGTGGAACAAGCTCGTACCAAAGTTCAAGGTCAAGCGTTGAAAGCTCGTTGCAAGCTTGTACCACGTTACGTACCTAACAGAGACAATACAAAGCTTCGACATGCCGATGCGGTTACCGGAATATTTATCAGAGGAATTTTTGGATCACTTACCTGATCGAATGCGACGATTATTTGAGATGACGGCTGATCGAAATTCTCCGAATCCTGGAATTGACAATGCACGTAGATCCAGCTTCCCATTGGTCAGTCAGGATGCACGTGTTACCGAATTGAGACCTGAAATAAATAACAGAGATTACGATAGCGATGGTTTCCAAAATCAGAGTAATACAAACCATGAAAGCTGTAAAAATCAAAATACTCACAATCAGCAGTTACGACGTTCGAGTAGAAATGCTGCAAAAAATGCTGATATTCAACGCCGGAATCAATTGGGAATTCAAGCCACGCCGAAAATCAAGCCTAAAATGAAGGATCGAAAATTATTGCGCAGATTGCACGAGAATATTTTAGATCAGAGAAGAGAATGGCGCAGTGCTGAAATAAAAATTGATTCGATCGAGTATCAAGAAGCACTCGAAGAAGGCGATTTATTTTTCCTGAATAATGATCAAGATGAGATCGACGCAAGCGGTGCTGATGAAGCGAAAGCTGGAAACGGTGCACAACCGTCAGGTGAAGAAATCCCTGAGGCGTCGATTTTACACTATGAACCTGATTATGAACTTGAAGGTGAACTTTCCCGGTCGGATAAGTACATGAAAAATATAGCAGAGTCCAAAATGGCTCAAATTTGCAATTTTGATCCGGTAAATTTCGATAAGAAAATAGAAATAAAAATTGAAAAAAGGCCAGAAGAATTGTTTCCGAAAACTTTAACAGAGGAGGAACTAATTTTCCATAAATGGGCCTATTCATCTGCTGATAATCACGATAGCAACGATAAAGTTATTGCTCAACGAGTCATTGATTCTGAAAAAGCCATCTCAAAAACCAGAGAGGATGTAGGTAACCTATATCTTGAGCTGCGTGCTCAAATGGCGATTATGAAATCAGAGTTGAAAAGAGAAAATGATAAAAAAATCGAAAATTTGAAATCAGAGATGAAAGCAATTTTTAAAGCTTACAAAGAAACCACCGATAGAGTACTCACATCTCACGTCCTCATTATGAATAAAATGAAGGAAAGAAATATGTACCAAGGTGGCCTATTATATCAGATGCAATTACAACATGTTGAGTTTATTGAAAATATGGAAGAAGAACGTGCTGCTTATTTTGAATGGAAAGAACACGTGGATGGATTTATCGAAAATCTCCATGAACCGGATGAACCACCCTACCAGCCCCCGGTCGTGCCACCAGTTGTGCACAACGTGAATAATAATATCGTTGGTAACACTGCCAGTCGCAGCGGTGCAAATACCAGTAAAGGAGCGGGTCTCTTCCGAGGAAGGAGGGACTCAAATGATCGATCCAGATCCCCCGCCCCCTCCAGGGGCAACTCGAATTTGAACAATAATAACTTCGATAACAACAGACATCGCACTCCGAGTAACGGTAACCGAAATAGATCGTCATCGAGAGATTCTAGATCCCGTAGATCGCGTTCGCGAAGTAACACACCGCGACGCGACAGCCGAGGTAGCAGCGATCGACGCGAAAGCAGAGACAGCCGCGATAGGCGAGACGGTAACGGTAGCAGTAATCATAGTGATCGTCGTGATCGACGCGACAGCTACAACAGTCGCGATTGCGATAACAGAGATGATCGAAATAATCGTAGTGGCGATGATCGAAGAAATAGCGATTATAATAACAACAGTAATCGCAATTACAATGCCAATAACAACAGTGGCAACAGAGATGATCGAAATAGTCGACGAAACGATGATCGAGAGCCTGAAATTGATCCAAGATGGCTTCAGGCTGAGCGTGAGCAGCAAAACCACCCCCCAGAGCGTAGGCTGAATTATCGAATCCAGTTTGGCGGTACCAATACCAACATTAGGCCTGATAGATTGCGCGAATTTGGTGTTAGTTATTCAGAAGAAAATAAGTACCAAGTTTACAACTTCATTCACCGCTTCGAGAGACGTATGCAGCCATATCGGGTATCTCAAAGTCAATATTGCGATGCTCTGATGGTGCTTATCGATGATAAGCTGATACATATGGCACCCTGGAAAGATCTTCAGGAAAACAGCACTGATTATTATCAACTCAGAAAGGATTTCATTGATTGCGCTTGGAGTCCACAGAGGCAGAATGAAGCAAGAAATCACTTCAGGAATATGTCAGTGTGCAAAACGTCATCCACCACTCAGTGCTCTGAGTTAATGATTTGGTTGAAAGTTCTGAAAACCACCAATTCGCCATTCGAAGACATAATAATGATGATTTATTACAAGCTAACATCCAGTCTCAGACCTCGCTTTACTGAGATTGAACTTCAAGATATCAACATTTTTGAGAAAAGGCTGAACGCGATGACTCGAGTGGAGGAGTTTGCCCAGAGACCAGCTGAACCTGAAAGACCTACTCAGGCTCGAAACACTCAACAGAGGTCTGAAAATCGTCGAGCGAGTTTTGGTGGCAATGATAGGCGCTCTAATTCGTACAATTCTCGCAACAACAACAGTGAGAGCAAAAATGAGCGCACAACTGATCAGCAGAAAAAATCGTATGACAAGTATAGAAACCAGTCCAAATCAGAGACGATGAAAACTGGTCAGAAAGAGAAGAAAGATGAGCCTAGGTATAAAAAGTCTAACAAAGAAAATGCTCATCAAGTGAATTCAGTCACAGGAAAAGAAGAAACGCAATCAGAGACTGAAGTTTCAGACGAACAGACCCCCCCTACATCACCAGAGGGGTCCATCGACTCAACAGGTATGCCGTTGGGAAACGAGTAGCTGACGCGTGCAATTTAGCACAAGTGGAGAATTTCCATGAGCTACCGCAAGATGAATTTGAGTTAATTGGAGACTCACTCGCTGTATTTTTAGCGAATGTAATACCACGACGAAGGCCTGAAATTTCTCAGCCTTACCTCAAAGAACAACTCAACATCAGTGACCTGTTAAAAGCTGCCAAAGCTGCCAACTTTACGAAAAAAAAAGCTATTGTATCGTTGGCTCAATACGAGCTGAACTACTCTGACATGAGTTCACAAGCTATGAAGAATTATGCATCGCAAATATTAGAGATGTTAAAGAAGAAAGGCTTCACGAAAATTATTCTATTGTTTCCACTGGTTAAGCCAAAAGTTGCTGCAAGTAATCCAGTATCTCTGGATAGATACTTCGCGTACAGAAGAGCTTTGGAGTCACTGGAAGATGATATTGTCTCATTTTGGTGGACACCTGCTGCTGTATTTTTGGACTTAAAAAGAGACCAGCAAAATCAAGCTATGCGTCAGTTCAGAGTGGATGAACACTACAACATGATACCAGTGATGCACAAATTCCATTTAAGTAAGAAAAATGGTAGATACTATCCGAGATTTGCACGCAAAACAGAGTTGATTCAGGAAATGGATAAAATGTACAATTATGATTGGCATAAAAAGACACCTCCTGAAATCATCACTGATCAAGATGGCGCTGAAACTCAGGAGAGCAGAGAAGTCGTAACAGAAGAAGATGGGCTGCAATACGAAATTATCAGAAAAAAGACCCTGATAGAGAAGAAAAAAGCAGAGAATCCTAAAAACATTGAAAAAGAAGTTGCTGATGCTGTTAAAAAAATAGAGAAGCTCAAAAAATTCATCAAACCTCAGACACTCCACAAGCTACTCAACAAGATAGGAATCCCCTCCCCTCCTGGTGAGGAACGAAACTTATCAGAGACGCAAGAAACACCTGTAGGCCCTGCTGGGGCATCAGAGACGATTAAAATTAATGTTAATCACGTAAATGGGGCAACGCATATCCCCGAAGACGCGCAGGGTGCGCAACCGACTCTCGAAAGTTCGTTGAACTCGCTCAGAACACCTGTTACGCCGAAACCACCGCTGCGCAGAGAAGAAATTGAAGCACGAGTCAGAGAACAGATTCTCAGAGAAAAAGATAAATTCGATACATGTGTGGTGCCACTGACGGTAAATGGCACCGCCTATCCGGCGCAACTCGACACGGGTGCCACTCCCAACGTAGTATCAGAGGAAACAGCCAACATCCTACTCAGAGACCACTATGACAATGTTGAGTATATCATGCTGAAAAGACCTATAGTATGTAACTTGGCAGATGATTCAAAAGTAGAGTCATATCGTTATGTCATAGTGCTGAAGCTCAAATTTGGAGATTGCGAGCTCAAAATCCCATTTTACATCTTGAAGGGATGCAATCAGATATTCATTATTGGCACAAAAACAATGAAAGTGCTTGGAATTAAACCTGATGTGGAAAATCAACAAGCTACCTGCTGCCCTCCAGGAGAGGAGAAAACAGAGACGTTGAAATTTATGTCAGAGCAGGAGTACAGAGAAAAAATTACACTCAGGCGGATCAGAGTAAAGAAAAAGAATGTTGAGCAAATTGATCGTATCTCGAAAAAAGCCAACACTGCAGATAAATACCAGGCAGAAGAGCCTGAGGATGTTGATGATGGACCAGAGATATTTTTGGAAACACTGCGAGCAGATTTGGAGCAAGCTGTTAATGAAGAAACCATTACGAAGAAACAGGCAAAAAAAGCTTTTGACATACTTAAAGAGTTTGCCTGTATATTCAGCAAGTACCCAGGAAAATGGGTAGGACCACCTATGAAGCTGAGATTTAAAGATCCTAAAAATATCAAGAGATTTCACGGTCCTAAGTACACTCCTTCGAATAAGCAGATGCCACTTGTGAGAGAAGCTCTCAGAGTGATGGTTGCAAAAAAGATCGTTGAACCTTCCAGTTCACCATACATCAATGCATTGGTGGTCAATATCAAGAAAAATGGCGACGTGAGATTATGCCTCAATCCTATGGAATTAAATCCAATACTCGAAAATGACTACAATGAGGCTGGATTGCTTGATAGAATTATAACAACAGATGGACGTGCCAAAATTTACTGCTGCCTGGATTTTGTGGCAGGATTTTGGCAGATGGTGTTACATGAAGCATGTAGAAAGTATTGTGCTTTCATTGTTGACGGGGAAGTCCATCAATTTATCAGAGTGCCATATGGATTGAAGGTGTCGTCTGCATTGTTTGTGAAAATGATGAACACAATTATGCCGGCAAAAAAAGGCAGAACTAAGTACGTCGACGATGTGCTACTTAAAGCTGCAACTTTCGAAGAGATGATGGAACTACTTGTTGACACACTCAAGATTATCAGAGATAATGGACTTAGGCTTAATCCAAGGAAGTCAAAGTTTTTCAAGAGTAAAATAAACCATCTGGGATTCCAGCTCCAGCCTGGCAGAATATTGAAGCAGAATAAAAAACTCGAAAAGCTTGATCAATTCAAAGCCAAGCACACCAACAAGAAAGGTGAATTCAAACTCAAAAATGAAAAAGATGTTATGGCATTTTTGGGAATTGTTGGATTTTATAAGCGCTTTATAGCTGATTACCAGCAGTTAGCAGTGCCACTTTATGAAGTCATACGGAAAGAAAACTTCAAGTGGAGAGAAGAGCAGCAGAATGCATTAGAGAAGTTGGAAACTGAGTACCGGAAGAAGTTTGAGCTGGCATCTCCGATCGAGGGGCAAGATTTTTATCTTGAGACCAGTTTTACACATGATGCCATGAATGCTGTAGTGTACCAAAAAGGAGAAGATGGCACAGATCATGTAATTTTATTTGTGAGCAACACATTTAAAGACCATCAGAAGAGGTACACTATAATAGAGAAAGAAATGTATTCACTAGCAAATGCACTAAAAAAACTTGAAATGTGGCTACATGGTTACAAAGTGCACATCAGAAAAGATATCATGTCAATTGTGCACAGATTTAATACTTTGGCTCAAATACACCGCAAAGCAGCAGCATGGATTACCCATTTTAATTGCCATGATTTGGTTTATGATTTGCCAAAAAGAGTTGGTAAATGGTGGGAAATGCAGGCACCTGAGCTGACCCTATATGAAACGAACTGGACCAGAATGGTGCCACTTGGTGTTGTTTACAAAGACCTAGTAAAAGAACAGTTGGTAGACTGTCTGAAGAGGCTGGACTTGTACCAAAACAGAGATGAAAATTGGTCCAAGGTCATACGAAGACTTCAAGCTGAAGAACTGGACATGACTTCAAAGCAGAGAAAAGCGAAGAGACAGCTCGAGAAAAAATATGTCATTTTGGAAGAAGAAGAAGGTGTCAGAGTACTTCATCGAATCAGAGAAGATGGCTCAAAAGTGCCATGTATGCCAGATGAGCTGTACAAAGATACCATAATGTACCTACATGAGGAATACGGCCATGTAGGAGCTGCCAAAATCGATGCTATTTTTCGACGCATGTACTATTCGCCAAATGTACCAAAATCTGCCAAATTGGCCACAAGCGAATGCCTCGATTGTAAACATAACAAGAACTTTGGGCAGAAAAAGAAGCTAGAGTATGCTCAAATTGAAGCTTATGGCATAGCAGATGTACTATCAGCTGACTTGATTGGACAAATTGCTAACAAGGCCAGTGATCCAAAATACATGTTAGTTGTGAAATGTGTATTCACTGCCAAAGTATGGCTGAAAACCCTGATTGTGGCTACCAAAGAAGAGGTTTCTAAAGCTATGAAAGAGATCCTCGAAGAAATCAAGAAACTGGGGCACAAAGTGCGTAAAGTCATTACTGATAATGGTACTCAATTTGTGAGTGATGCTTGGAATGACCTACTCAAATCCTATGGTGTGAAAATTGGCCACACTACTAAATATAATCCACAATCAAGCCTAGTGGAAAGAACAATGAGAATAATTGGTGATAGACTGAGAGTCAAGATAAATCAGTCAGCAGAGAACTTCGATTACACCCACCATGGCTGGCACAAGTATGCCAAACAAGTGGAAAATGAGATTAATAATACGCCAATGGAGTTCGGAGTAAAGCCAAATGAAGCTTGGGGAATCAGAGATGATTTAGCTCAGGATTTGCCAGTGCCAAGTGTTGGCATAAATGCCAAATTCGAGTTGAGAAAGTTACGAGAAGAGCAACGTGCCAACAATGTTCCATCGATAACAACTGAAGAAGCTCTAAAAGTAAAAATGGACCCCAAAAAGCTCATTGTTGATAAGAAAGGATTTGTATGGGTAGCAGTAGACGGTGCTTGTTCTCAAAATGGCACTGATGAAGCAATTGCGGGTATCGGAATCAGTTGGACACCCAGTGGAGATTTCAATATTTCCGAACGAGTCGTGCACCCTGATTATAAAAATTCCAACAATTTGGCTGAAATCATTGCGTTGATCAGAGCGATGGAAATTGCCTTAAAAAATGAAGTAGAGAAGCTTAAAGTATTTTCCGATTCCAACTATCTAGTTACTGCGGTAAACCACAATTCGAAAAGGTGGATCGAAAATAACTGGAAGAATTCGAACAAAAAACCAGTTCATCATAAAGCAGCTTTCCAGCAGGTCATTGAACTGTCTAGAAAATTCAAGGAGTTCGAGTTAAGACATGTCAGAGCGAGAAAATATGATCATAATAATTTCGTAGCAGACAAGTTGGCTAGAAAAGCAGTCTATACTCAAGAAGTCATTGATGAAAATATTGACAATATGACTGACCAACAGGCGTTGGTGAATTTTATTCGCGAAAAAAGAATGCAGCAGAGAATAAATAACGAAGTCGCATTCAATAAGCTACATGGGCCCCCCACTATTTTTGAAAATGGTGAATTGGTCATGTTAACATCTCATCGCTTGTCATCATATGAAAAAGGTTTGTCCAAAAAGCTATTTCAAAAACGCTATGGTCCTTATACGGTAGAACAGCACGTTGGTAGCAATTGTTACATGGTCAAAAATGTGGCTGACCCTACTGACGAGCAAATTGTCAACACTCGCCAAATGACGTCATATCTTAACAAAAACCAGCTGGAGGAGTTGAAGAATGATTTGAAGCAGAAATCCAAATTCGATAACAGAGACTTGGTGGAAAAAATCAGAGATTATTCAAAGCAGAAAACCATCGAGCAAACAGAGAAGTTGGAAGAGGAAAGCGAGGATGAGGAGGAGGTCGACGACCCCAAGGATCCAGAGTATTTGCCCAGAGGTTCGCGAAAACAACCTGAAAAAACCCTGGAAAAAATTCGCCAAACTTGCCAATCAGAGATGCCTAAAAAAGAGATTTCAAAGCATGATGCAGCGTTCCGAGAAATAAAGAAGAGATTACGCAGAAAGCTCCCCCCCTCCGAAGAGCGAAAGCTCGAAGATTGCCTCGAACGAACATTTCCTGATAAGAAAATGTACAGGGAGAGGAGAGAGGTGGCGCGGGAGAGGTACGAAACGCGTTCTAAAGCTAAGCAGGTACCTACTAATCTCGAAAGTTCGAACTTGCATACTCGAAATGCACCGGATGACCTTGGAAATCAGAGAAATAGAAAGCGGAAAAAGACCTTGAATTTCATACAGCTTGAAATGCTTGATGATTTTGAGAGAGCATATTTTGTTCAGGCTTTCAATTGTTATCGTTTTAAAGATGAAGTAAACGAGTTTTGAAGCTTTGAAAACTTTCAAGGCCAACTACTTTTATGTAGACCAGTGTAATTATATTCTAACATCCGAGTGCAGTGTTAGAGATAAGATTGTAAATTAGATAACTGTAGCTACGTAAAAGTTTATCTCTAAAAACGCCATTTTGTGCAAACTTATCTATTGCCAGAACTTTTGATGCACAACAGTTAGAACTTTCATTCATCAACTTGAAAGCATAGTGAATAGATCAATTTGTATTACGGTATTGCGTTTAGCTCATAATTAGTGGTATATTTCGTTTTAATAAGTTTTAAATCAGAGAAAATGAAAATGTTGGTTAATTTGTTACATTGTTGATTTATTTATGAAAAATTGCACTCGGAGCAAATTTTTTATGGTTAATTTATGACGAATTTATTTTTAGTGTAATTTTAGACTAATTTTTAGTTGACTTAGTTTTAGTATCATTTTATTGTAAATACTTGGTATCATCAAACAGAGAAACTGAAAAACCTTGTGAGCGAATTCCGGAAATCAGAGAAACTTAAAATACATTCGAGCAATGTTCAAGAAAGGTGCGAGAAATTTTCCAGTCGCAGAAAAAACAGAGAAAATGCGGCAAAAGTTCGTGGAAAAATTCAGTTCCGGCCAGCTGTCTGGGAAAATAGCATCATCCCAGCTGTCAGTGGGAATAACAGCGTAAACATTCCCAGCTGTGGGTGAACATAGCGACGTGTGGCTAGCTGTCAGTGACAGTAACGTGGCTCTAATAAGAAACTACACGAGAGCAGAGTTCGCGAAAACAATTTAATTAACGGAGTACTTACTTTAGCAGAGATGACTTAAAGCAGTTTCCAGCTCCAGTATCGTCTAACTCCAACTTGACGAAAATATCAGCTTGCTGATAACAGAGAAAAATGAAAATTAGTTCGAGTATTGAGAAAGAATCAAGCTCAACGTGAATTCAACGTACCTGTTATTATTCTCGAGTACTGGAGCCTTGTTTTGGAATTTTCAATCATCTCTATTAATGGTTTTCAATCATCTCTGATAGCTTCGCGTGTAATTCCGGATTTCGGTTTATTTTTGAAATTATGTGTTGTTTTTCTGCTATTTATGTAAATATTTATTGTTTGTGAATTTTTGTAGCACTTAGCGACTAAGATGTGAATGTAATTAATTTATTTTCGGAAATTGTTCGCATCTAAGGTAATTTTAAGTCGCTGGTGCCGTGAAAAATAGCAGAGACGTTTTAAAAATCAGCAGTTGGAGGCTGAAATTGGATTCCGATGGACCCAGCCAGTTTAACATCTGGAAGCTGCGGGTTCATATGAAGCGGGGCAGATGGGCCCTCCCATCCGTTGTCCGTTGGCCAGTTTTTTGGCTTCAATGTTCCAGCATCTCCGATGTCCACGCTGTTCAATGGAAGCGGGGCATATGTGACGGTAGGGGATGTGCCCACAGCTTCCACCTAAAGGGAAGATGTGTTCCCGCGGAGTGGCAGCACTGACTAAGTAGTGCACTCTGTCGGATTAGTTCGAGTATAGCCACTCCGCCGTTAGAGACGTTACAAACGTTAAGTATTTTTTCACTGGTGTTCCGGTACGGATGCATTTCAGAGCTTCCACTTGCAATCGTCATTGCAAGTGTCTTTTTATAATGATTAGTGTGTCTTTTTGTAATATATCGATTCGGTTTTATATCAGAGATTTATACAATAAAGCTGAACACTTTCATTTGCGGTCTACGATCATTTATGCGGTGTTTCGTCACCTTTGCTGTTTGATGTACTTTCGTAAGGTCATCAGTAGAGTTTGGGTTCCCTGGGCTTAACTATATGCTGAATAGCACTGGGCTCTCCCTCTGTAAACCAAGGAGTGTCCCAGCTATCACAAAACCTGCTATAAAAAATTGTTTAAAATTATGGAAAATTGGCAGAGTAATATCAAAGTACATTCAACATTCAAATTTAACACACCCTTGACTTGAAAAAAAATGAACCACCCAGAAAATAATTAAAGTTGATGTAAAGATCTTAAAAAAATTGAAAATACATAATTTACCTATTGAACAATTTCTTCAAAATTTAGCGAATTAAAAATAATAATTCCAAACTTTTTAAAAATTCTACAAAATTTTCGTCAATTTTTGTAGGTATCACTTTCCTTTATTTTTTGTCGATTTTCGAATATTTTCTCTATTCATTTTGAAAAGTTTTTACGATATTTCATCAACTTCTTTTTCATTTCAGATTAACTTTCTGTAAATTTGGTATCATACTTTTCATAAATTTTTTGAAATTTTTATCGACAAATTGAAGATGATTCGTTCACGAATGATTTGATCAGAGAAGAAACCGAAAATTCGATCGTGAATAAATGAATCGCCATCAGTTTAAGTTGGATGAAAGATGAGGTACCTACAGGTATACTATTAAATTTGACATCACAAATTTAAAAAAATGGAGTTGATGAATCATTCAACAAAAATTTTGAATTATTCGTTCACGAATGATTCGCTCATTTGAGAAAAATCGTTCGCGAACGAATGAAACACGAAAGAAAATCACGAAACTTAACAGTTCTTAACTAGGGAACTATTCTTAACCCTACCATAAAAAATTGGATTCAATTCGTTCGCGAACGATTTGCTCAGAATAGACGAATCACTCGGGAACATTGAATTTCTGCTACATAAATCAAATCCCTTGATGGAGAACGTGCTAAAATTTGACTTTTTCAAACCATGAATAAATATTAAAGGTGTGTTTTTGTGAGTGATTAACAAATTCGACTTCAATTGGAGTTTTATGCGAAACACAAATTAGATTCATAAAATGGTGTTTTGAGAATTCGGAAAAATGATTTGAAGCGTCTTTGATAAGACAAATTTCCAAAACAGATAAACGCTTGATAAAGAGTAAAACTCCAGTTTTTTCTCTCGTGTACAAAATTCAATTCAACGGAAACCACTCGACTATTATTTTCTTTTCAGACGGACTAGAATCTCGGTTCATATTTCACATCGATGAGATATATTCTTGATAAGTCTCGAAATGTCGCCTTAAGTAGACTAATTGGTGTCGCATTTTCAAAATAAAGCATTCTCAAACTTATCAATTTTTGTTCGTCCCAAACAACCTCTACGTATTTTCTATTTCATAAAGCTGAAACTTTTCTTACGGCATTTGAAAACCCTTTGACATGAATAACTACGCCTTATGCCTCTCACTTATGGCGTAATTTTCTAATATCCTCTAAATATACTTAAAAGTGGAGAAAAAGTGCTTTAAAACATTACCTAAGGTTGAAAGTATTTTTTTCTCTCGTGTCCCAAAATTCCAACGTTTGAGCTATACGCTGCGAAAGTGTCATGAATAATTTATCCTTTTTTAACTACCAAATGTTCAATTAATGGAAGTTTATGCTTTAGATGAAAGTTGGCAAATTATATAGATTTGTTTAGTGGGTAAAAAAAGAGTGTACTCTCTTATTAGTTTTTTAGCCGGTTTAAATTTATTAAAACTTTGAGTAATTTTAAACAACCGTAAATTTTTAACGGATTGATGGTTCAGGATGTTAACTGCGAGATTGTCGGGTTTTTATAAGTTGCAATTTTATTAGATCGGAGAAAAGCTTTGAAAAAAAAATGCAAATTCAGCCTTCAAACTAGGTAGTTATGTATGTATAGATAGGTTCTCGAATAATAATTCGATATGTATGAAACATTATACCTACCTACTGACTTATTTGCTCATTATTCTTCGGTTGAAAAATGATTCGCAAATGTAAGGCCTATTTGTACAAACAAACTCGGTCTCTTTATAGTAAAGCAAAATACTAAGTATTTACGAAACTCGCACTCAGCTGGAACAAAAGCACCGAAGACTTAATATAACATCATTCCACCTCGAGCTTTCGTACCAAAGTAATATGCAACTCATTAAATGAACAACTTTCTTATATAATGCCGTTTAATACGACCAGTATGGTAATATTATTGTAACAGACCATACGTATAAGTTCTCATAAAAAAGTAATTTCGTTCGAGAACACTTGAGGCTTCTTATAGTGGCTCGTATTTTCAAACAGTATAGAGGGTAGGTAGTACACGTACGTAGTCTGCGAAATTTATTAATTTACTTTTTTCAATGTAACGAAAGTTTAATACTACATAGAGAGAGGTAGTCCGAAAACAAGCTTAAATTACGTGTACCATTCATTCGGAATATTTTCAAGCCATATACCTAGTTACGTGAAAATATCTCAGCTGCGTTAATCATTTAGAAAATTTTCACGAGCTTTTTCATCTTTTTTCCGACATATTCTATTCGTTTATTTACGTTCAAATCAAAATTATATACTCATGTAAGTACAAACGTAGGTAGGTACCTAGTGTTTCTATTGATCACGTTTCTAAAGGTTTCAAGTTACTGTTTTTATATAAATTGGGAAAAAAATCAGCGTAGTAAGTACTTGTAATTCAAATCCGGGTACTTTTTGTTTTAATTTTCAATAAATTTCAACTCGCGAGAAAAAACAAAATTGCTAAGCTTTAACAAAAATAATGAAAAGAAGTGGCTGGAAACTGGAAAGGAGGTGGTATCTAGTTACGATAGTTTCATTCAACCCGTGTGCGAATACCTACCTACCTTCCTTAAAATAAAAAAGATTATTAAAAATTTTCCTAATAGACGAGAGTAAGCGACGAGTTGAAATTTTAAAAGCATCTCGCTAATCCTAAATTACTAATTTACAATTCAAATTCTCATTCTTCAAACTACAAACTTCTAGTAACCTTTTTACATAAGATTTCGTGGTCGTAATAATAACACATTAACAAACACAATGACTTTATTAATGGAAATTTTCAGTTTTTCAAAATGCAGTCTTTGTATTGTTGTTGTTGTTGTTGTTGTTTTTTTCACTTAGGTAACAGTAACATCCGAGAAGTAAACCCTACATCTCATGAGTTTAAAAAATACTGCGTCTCATTTACTTAAAACATTAAATTTTGAAAAATTGGAATTTTTACCTCCCAGTCTCTAAAGTTCTCATCTTGGATGGTTAAATAATTATGTATTTTTTATTTTTGCCATAGATAGGCATTTTGGAAAAAACGTGGTATCAAAAGTTGAAAATTTTTTTTAAAAAATGGAATAGGTACCTAAATCGAAGTGGGTGGAATTTTTTAAAACATTTCTCATTTCTGGATCAAAATTCTTCTAAATAATTCTCTTATTGAAAAAAAAAATTCTCGATCTTATGAGCAATATTCGTCTCTCTGTATGGAGCTCCCTCTCCCCTCATAGGAAAATAGCAAACAAAAATTTAAAAATTTTACATTTCGGCTCTAAACTCTTCTAAGTAATCTCCTTCGCTTTTTTTTCAGGAACAACTCTCTCAATTTCTACTCTCTCCAAAAACAAATTTAAAAAATTGAAATAAGTAATTGGTGATTTTTTTCAAAAAAATTAACCTCTGAGTCAGAATTTTTCTGAATACGTGACCCCTTCTTTTAGAAGAATCTTTTTTTGGTATTCCAGTGACTGTGGTTTAGTGTTTCAAAATTGGTCAACTATATAACTTGAAAAATGGATTATTGCGGGTCATAATACTTTTCTGATAAAAATGGACCAAATCCATTAGAACGTAAAAACTTCAATTTTTTTCGATTTTTTCAAGTTTTGAGAGGGGCTTGAAGTTTTACTATCTAAGTTCGTAATTTTTGATAGAGACACTGTCAAAACTATAAAAAATTTATTTTTTAATGGAAATAGAACAAATCCAAGGGTTTGAATATAAACTCATAAAAAATGTTATTTTAATGGATTTTTCTTATTTTTTGAGAACTTGGAAGGGGGAAGAGAGAGTTTATACCGACATGACCTTATATTGGTACTGAAATTTTCCGAGATAGTTTATCATAAAAAAGAACAACATTGTTAACCGAGGTGAGGAAATAACATTTGAGTCAAAAGCAGAAAAAAATCGAAAAAAATTTCGACAAAAGTGTTCTCTTGTGGAAAACTTTTTCTCGTAAGTTGGGAACATTAATAATTTAGTGATCAATTGGGAAAATCTGCATGGGCAGTTGTTTACTACTCTGGTTTTAATCAAAATTACCCTAAAACATTGATTTTACTGACGTCATCACTATAAATCACACATTTCAAGAGTTTGGAGTTTTTTTTTGAAGGAGGGGGGAGTGAATTAGAGTTTTTTTTCTTAAAAAAAGGTTCTAAAAATACATTTTTCCATTTAAAAAAGATTCCTGGTAGTTGGAATGTGACTTAAGAAGAACATTCTTGGAATTGCAGCTGCCCAAACACACATATTGGGCTCCTCAAAAAATATTTTTTTCTCTTTTATTGGTACCAAAACTGAACTTGGAATTTTTTTCAAAAGTGATCAGAAAATGTGTTTTTGCGAGATAATATTATGTGGTTATTTTATTTTTTATCAATTACTGCAATTTTTGGACTATTTCTAAAAAATTAAATCCTTGTGAAAACTTTAATTTTTCGTTTGGGCAGGTGATTTTTTTTTTGAGAAATTGCCTTATGGTTCCCATATTATGCTTTAATAAAAAAATTGAGTGAAATCGATGTCTTGTCTACCTGTGGGATCAGGCGGTTCCTTTGCTAAATAGGTTGCTATTTTTTGAAGTCGCATTCCCATAGAGTTGTTAATTTTTTTTTGTAAAAATACAAAACTTTTTACATAGTACCAATTATTAGTACCTATACTTGCTATAGCTGGTTAAGAATAATAATTGGGAAAAATTCTCATCACAAAAGTTATTTCGCGAATAAATGCAATTTTATGGTTTGACCAACACAGTATTAGAGAATCTGTCAATTGCACAATATTATTAAATGGATGAGCGATTATGTTAAAAAATATTATCAGTTTTTGTGCAGCTCATTGTCAGGTATTTATTCATGCAGACTAATTAAAGTTTGATCCAATTATCAAGTTCGTTAGCGTTTCCGAATGTAACATTAATACAACGACAGTTTGCTCGAATGATTAATTCTTTAAATTTTTAGAAAAGAAAGAAGTAAAAAATATTATTTCTGCGAGTAGCAGAGCGAAAATGAGTAGAACATGGGGAATTTTTGCGGTGTAGGTATGCGCGTGTGAATCTTGAGAAATTTTTTTTCGTAGGTACTCTTTCTTACACTTGGTTTATTTAAATAAACTCGCTTTTCTAGTTGAACACTTTTTCTTAAGTCTACCTTCTCGAAGGTATATATAGTTATTAAAAAGCTCGCCGGTAAAGTTTTTAAATAATAAATCAAAACAGAAGTGGTTTTGCCAGCTACACATTTTTTAGGTATCATTTACAATTTAATAAGAATGCTTTGAATAGTTTAAAGCTTATGCTAATGTGAGGGTGAAAAGTTGTCGGTGTGAACTTTATAATCAAAAGTTTTTGATTCTAAAACAACTTTTAAACATTCAACGGTTGTAATACACTTTTCTTGGGTACGATTTCAATAAAAGCTCGTAGGCTGCTAGCTTGTTGAAGTATTTAGAGACACGACGGCGTAGCAGGTAGAGGTAGGTAGGTACCTGCTACCTATACAAAGAGGCGAATATCATCTTACACATTTCATATTATCGGTAATGAATAAGACGATAAATGAAAACAACTACAATACGTGATTATTTTTGCAATTTTGCTCGTTCTCGCGCATCCAGTCTCATCGTTTTTAGCTGAATAACGAGGGATGTTTGGATTTCTTAAAATGCCAACCACGTAACGATATAGCGAGGATACCTTGACTTTGGGAAATTTGTACGATTTTTATTTTTATAGCATCTCGTGTATATCTACATTAGGTATAAGAAAAGGAAACAAAGTGGTTAGAAAAATTGACTTAATAATAAACGCGGATCCAGTAGCAGATATAAAAGAGAGGCAATGATCTATCGCGTTTTTTCGGGGCCATTGTTAGCTCGTTTAGTAAAAGTTACTTTTTAACAAGTCGAATAAAAAAAAATCTAAGTGATTTAATCGTCGTATTTTAAAAACGAGGAAATCGTGCTCTGTGCCATTGAACACGTCTTGAAAATGGCCAAAAAATACGCTTTCTTTAAAACGATATCTTTAATAAACGTTATTTTAAATGTTTTTTTAACTCTCTCGTTTCTCGCGATGAAGGTAAGTAGATAGAGAATAGAGGGAAACGGTATGAAAGAAATAATCTAGTTTACAAGGGTTTCGAGTTACCTACTTATTATTTTCGCTGCATTAACTCCAAAAATCTCTTCGATAATACGAACACGAGTTTGCGTTTTACCAAATTAATTGTAAACGAAAGAATTACCTACTAAAAGTGTACGGTCATTCATCGTTTTGTTTCATTTACTGCAGCAGCGCAGCAGCAGCAGCAAGAGAAAATAACACGAAAATTCATTCAAAGGCGACGTATAGGTATATTTTTAGATAGATTTTTTTGGCTTTTATTGCAATCTCTTGTATACAAAATGCAACCGTGTGCGGTGTGTTGGATTTTTGGAACTTGGAAATGTGTCAAAAATGACGCCGATTCCAGCATTTTTGGCGGCATATTCGTCTGTTCTCCAGTTGCGGATTGTAGTGTGATGTTTTTTTTCTCTCATTTTCATTCTACATATGGTCTAGGCGTAACTGAAACAACGTACTGGGTACTTTATTTAGCATAATGAAATACGACGACAGTTTTGTGTAGTTCGAATGCAATCAGGAAATGAATTTTTGATCAAAGGCTGTGATGCAACGGTCTGCGTATCTGAAATTGACGTTTATTAATAGTTTTTACAAATCGTCTAGCCTATATATGATCTCTTGGATGTTTAGGTAACGTAAATTAACGCCGAGTGCATTTCGAGTATTTGCATATCACGTGTCATTTTTATGCAATATGCACTTTGTATGGAATATCATGGTGTGGAAATTGGAACATGTGTATCTCATTCTGTTTAGAGGTTTGTGGTTAATTCTCAACTGGTCTGTTTGGTTATCAAGGGGCAAACAAAATAGAAAACATTGCATCGTGTGTACATTTACAAATACCTATGATACTTACCTATCTTGAAATCACTGTTGTTGTTGATGTACTTTTAATCCATTTGTGGTTTCTTTCATTCTCAAGTTGGAAAAAAAATCCTACGAGTGCAAGAGAATAGGTACCTATTGATCAACTTTTTGATATGTGTGCTTGTCAGAAATGCAATTTATGTAATTTTTTTTTCAAAAGCAGTGGCCCCTTCACGTTCAAAGATTGACGATCTGTTCTTTAAAGCGTCAGCGAATTGCAAAGAGGTGGAGAGTGAAGAGATTTTCACCAAATTCAAATCTGTTTTGAGAAAAATTACCTGGTTTCAAAATATTATGTAGGTATAGTATTTGAGAGTATGCGTCGACCTGCACCCAGTCATTGATATCAAAATCCTACTGGCACAAAAATTTTTGAACTGGATAAAGACGAATCGATAAAGGACCCCAAAATATACCAGCAGAGCCAAAATTTCAAGTGCTGAAATTCATTTTCCGATTTTGGAAAAATTGTTAAAACTGTTCGGTCCAAAAATGAAAAAAAATCAAAATCTCACAAAATATATATCTACCTATTAAATCTGAAATTTAGTCTGTGTGTTATTTTCGACTTTCCGAGTGGATTGGTGATAGTTTTGAGCTGTTTTAGAGGCTCCAGTGAAATCTTGGATCCTTTAGTTTTCGAAAAAACGTTGTAGGATGAAATTCAGCATCTAACACGTCGGATTTATACCATCTTTGTGATCATTGTCTATTTCAATCGATTTAGGCTCATATTTTTAAAATATTTTCGTGGCAGTTCAGAACAAAAATTTTCTTTAGTGATTATTTTTGAAAAAATGGAAAAATCAAATGAACCAGCACAAAAAGATGTTGAAAATGTGTGTCTAAATCAATCAAATGGGTCACGATGAACCTGAGTTTATACGTGCTGAATTTTATTTGCGCCCTACTTATATCTTACCTACCTACAGAATTTCTTCAAAAACTGGAGATTCTTAAAATCCACCGGAGGCTCCAGAACGGTTCAAAAGCATTTTTCAACCTACTCGAAAGCTCTAAAATAGGATACGAACCAAATTTTAGTTTTCTAGGTAAATTTGGTAAGAATTTAATTTTTTTCCATTTTCGGCCCTAATTTGAATTTTTACAAAATACTTGTTTATTACTTTCGTTCCGAAAGTTGAAAAATTCTTTGGCTCGAATGTTCTCTTAGAGGAATGGGCCGATTTTTTTGAATCTTTCGTAGGTAGGTGAGGCATAACTTGAGGGAGGGAATGTCGTAATTATAATTGCAATTACTCAATTAGCTTCTCGAGTAATTGCAATTAATTACGAAAATTTGTACCAAAAAAAGAATAAAAAAGGGAAAAGGGCCATATCAAAAGGGAAGCCGACAAAAGCGAAGCCGACTTTAAATTTTCAAAATTGAACAATTTATGTAACTCCACAGGGGTGATTTTTCGGAAATTAAACAATGGGAAATGTTCTTACAACCCCATGCGGTGTTACATAAATTTGGAAATTTAACTGACTGTCTGCGCCGCTTTTGATACCTTTCTCATTGTTCAATTTTGAAAATTTAAAGTCTGCTTCGCTTTTGTCGGCTTCCCTTTTGATATGGCCTTTCCCTTTGTGTTCGCTTATCTGCCGGTTTTTATTGAATTGAGCGAACACAACGGGTGGTAAAAATTTAATTTTGAAGAGCATGTTGCGGCTCCAAGTGGAGCTAAACTTTAAATTTTCAAAATTGAACAATGAGAAAGGTATCAAAAGGGAAGCCGACATCGATTTTAAAATGTAACACTGCAGGCGTCCTAAAATATTCTTATCTACAGTGTTATCTTTCCCATTGTTCAATTTTAGACTAGACGCCGAAAGCAGGTGGTTACCCTTTCGGAATCAAAACCCACCAGTCATTTGTGAAACACCTGCAGGTGTTTCATTTACACACGTAGATGCTGAAAGCAGGTGGTTACCCTTTCAGAATCAAAACCTCCAGTCATTTGTGATTTTGCTGTGCTCCCAAGAGGTTCTCTCACTCTCTCAGTACTGCAGTGCTTATGCTTTCCTGATATATCGCGTTGTGCTCCGGAGCTTTCAGAATAGCATAGCATAGTGTATTCGGAATCGCGTTGTGCTTTTTTTTTCAAAATCGAGTTGTTTTTTTTAAAAATCACGTTGTGCTTTTTTTCAAAGTTCACGTTGCGCTTCTTTTTTAAAATCGCGTTGTGCTTTTTTTAAAAAATCGCGTTGTGCTTTTTTTTCGAAATCTAGTGCTTTTCAATTCCTAAAATTTGCATTGTGTTTTTTTTGAAGTTCGTGTTGTGCTTCTTTTTCTGAAATTGCGTGGTGCTTTTTTTCGAAAACGCGTTGTGCTTTTTTTCGAAAACGCGTTGTGCTTTTTTTCTAAAATTCGTGTTGTTTTTTCATTTCGAAGTTCGCGTTGTGCTTTTTTTCCAAAATCGCGTTGTGCTTTTTTTTTGAAATTGTATGGTGCTTTTTTTCGAAATCGCGTTGTGATTCTTTTTGAAGTTCACGTTGTGCTTTTTTTTCAAAATCGCGTTGTGCTTTTTTTTTTAAATCTCGTGTTTTTTTTTTCAAAATCGCGTTATGCTTTTTATCCAAAATGGTGTGGTGCTTTTTTTCAAAATTTTGTTGTGCCTTGATTTTTGAAGTTCGCGTTGTGCTTTTTTTTCAAAGTTCGCGTTGCGCTTTTTTTTAAAAATCACGTTGTGCTTTTTTTCCAAAATTCGCGTTATGCTTTTTTTCCAAAATAGAGTTGTGCTTTTTTTTAAATCATCATTGCGTTCTGCTTTCAAAATCCCAATTGCTTTTTTCCAAAGTTGCTTTGTGCTTTTTTTGAAAATCGTATTGTGCTTTTTTTCTCGAAATCACGTTGTGCGTTTTTTTTAAAATCATGATTGCGTTCTGCTTTCAAAATCCCAATCGCTTTTTTTCAAAGTTGCATTGTGCTTTTTTTGAAAATCGTGATGTGCTTTTTTTTCATAATCGTATTGTGATTTGTTTTTAAAATCATGATTAAATCATGATTGCGTTCTGCTTTCAAAATTCCAATCGTTTTTTTCGTATTTTGATTTTTTTCGGAATCTTGTTCTATTTTTGAAATTTGCGTTGTGATTTTTTTCTAAATCGCATTGTGCTTATTATTTTGAAGTCGCATTGTGCTTTTTTCGAAGTTGCGCCTTTTTTTGAAATTTTGTTATGCTTCTTTTCCAAAATTGTGTTGCGCTTTCCAAACTAAAGAAGCTACGCACACTGTTACAGCTGCGCCAGGCGCAGCTGTCTAGTTTTTTTTAAAAATGGAAATCGAATTTTCAACTTTGCAAAATTTGTTTCTTTATTCACTAGGTAATAATTTGGAAACCTTTTCAAATGATAAAAAAAATTTAATGGATGTTTCAGTATACGTGTTTTATTGCTCACATTTTTTTCTTTAACGTTCTTAAATAATATTGTATGTTTTTCATTGCTAATCTGATAGTTTTGTTACTCACCTTGGAAAAAACACTGCATTAACCTAATTTAGTTTTAAATTACATTAATTCAGTGTTTTTTCCGAAGGAGGATAACAAAACTATGGACAAGATGAGTTGAGTTTTATTAATAAATATGTAGCTTCATTCATATTTTCCACTTGGTTTCCACTGTACATATATTATTCATGTGTTTCATTTACTTTCTTTATGTTGTTACATTATGTAGAACATCATCTTTAGGTACTTTCTACCAAACAGATTCCATCAGGTGAAAAATTCATAGGTATAGTTCTGTTCATACGGCTTTTTGTATTTTGTGTTCCATCTGTGATTGGCGCGGGAATGTAAAATTGAACTAGTGATCGTTATTAGGTCTATCCAGTTATTTGAAGATCGATTTCGTCAGATCATGCTTCATGAAATTGATCAATATTACTCCTCTTACGTAATTTGTAGTTGCTTCATTCATGTAATTCAACAAGAGCTGCGGGAGCTTGCGCGATATTAAAGATTAAGTAGGCATTGTTTCTTTTTTTGTTCCGTGTCTGTACCATATTCTTCGAATCCCTTAAATTTTTTTCTTCATTAAAGTACCTACATATTGCCGACTTTTAAGCATTGAAATATCTTGATTTATCCACTTCAGAATCGAATTGGAGTTGATGGTGTCGGTACATACCTAGTTGGTAACAAATCACGATAAAAAATTCATTCAAGTCTTCGTATGATTTGTGCTCCAGTTCAATGTCACACCAATGACTTGTTTGTTTACTTGTATCGGAGTGTTTCATGGCAAAATGTGGAAAATGTACTTTAATTTTTCCTTTGAATTTGCTGTGGTTGTTATTATTTTGAGTGGGGGATGTCTCGGTTCCCTTTGCTCGTATATATTGTAATGCAGGTACTTATAGATGTTTTCTTATCGTTTGGTGGTGTGGTTTAATTTAAATGCATTTCAAATCAAATTAGATACGTCAGAGAAATTACACATCTTCCCATGCTGCTAGTTCTATAGGTGGATGGCATTTTAGATATGCGTAGGTTTAATTTACCAAGTACTTACCTAAGCAAATAGGTAGTTGAATGTGTTCATGTATTCACAACACAGATTTTCATGACATAGTTACTGATCTCATTTAATATTAAGACTGAGAATAATTAATCTCCTGAAAACTCGTTCCTTCGTTCGACACGATAAGTTATCGAATATTGAAATTTTTGAAATGATTTTAATCTCTTGATCCAACGTAGTAGCCTACTCCAATCAATGAATATTTGATCTACGAGTATCTTGATAAAAATGAAAAAATGTTTCAAATAATTTACAAAAAATACCTAGGTACCTAGCTAGTTGATTTTATGATTTTTATAATATTGCGGGCATGTGTTTATGCATATCAACAACCATTCATCGTCTCGACAATTTTATGAAAGAATATCAATTAGAAATTTTATTTTTTTACAAATTTGCTTTTCACGACTTTTTTCTTTTTCTTACTTAAAATGCCAAGTACCCACTTCTACTCTTGATTTTCAGCAAAAACGCGAAAAAAATCAAAATTTCACCAAAATTGACCTAGAACGCTAAAATTTTGAAAAGTGTAATATTTTTGACTCCCTAAATCGATTGTAAATGGTTTCGAACCGTTTCAAGAAGTTCTGAATCCTTCATAAAATTTTTGAAATTTGGAATTTCCATAAAATTTTACTGCAATGAAGTTGTGAAGTTGAAATTCACTTTAAACTTCAATTTAAGACGCTATATGAGTCAGTTGGAGGTGGTTTCAAGTCATTCTAGAGCTTCCAGAAATATTGGGAGGTTCCAGATTTTTAAAAAGTATCATAAAAACTGCTCAAATCAACTTTAGCACGTATAAATACGAACGTGATCTCAGCATGTTTAAATTAAGGTGTCAAGTGAATTTTAGCTTTCCCACTTCACTGGGTAGAATTTTATTTCCTGTCGATTCGAGAGGTCGAAAATAGGCTGGATATTCTAGTTCAATTTTTCGGGGGATTTTGATTTTTTCACATTTTTTGCACAAAGATTTTCAAAAATTCATATCGGCACCAAAAATTTTGGGTGATGTATTTTTGCCTGATCTTTTGAGTTAGGATCTACCTAGTACAATAATTTTCCTGCTGGTTTGGATTCTCTCTTTGCAAGAAATTTTTCATTTTTTAAAAATCAATTTATGTAGGTAAAACTTTGCATACCTATCTACATAAATAGGGAAGTCATTCGCAATAATTTGAATTAATAAGTTCGATTTTCTTGATGATTTGTTCTTCCTTCCTTATTTTCGTAGATATGTATTTATCAGAGAGCATGAGTTGGTTAATGAAGCATCAAAAAAATTAATTAATTAAACCAATTAATTTTCTGAATAATAAACTTAGAAATAGTTAATTCGAGTAGTTACTTACCTGAAATCAATCCTTCATTCTCATTACCCACTATAATTATAGTGCTGAAAAATCGATAAGGCATTTTTTGTTAAATTGGTTTACCGAAATAATTCCAAGAATTCGGACATTTTAAATTGCACGCGAAATGTTGAAATTTTTTCAAAATTAAAGGAAAGTTGTAAAAATATTTCAGATGGTATCGTAAAAAGAATTAACATATCGGGTTACATACAATCCCTTCGGCCATTCCACAGGTCTCTAATTTAGAAATTTTCTTCGCATTAATCATGAAATGCTCCGGCAGGTGGTCCTTCCTCCCCTCTTCTTAACACGTCCATTGGTAACACACGAGATACGATCATTTTTCCCCATACTTTGGTATATCATTTAAAACTAAGTAGGTATATGTGGGGTACCTACCTATTGATCAAAAATCAACTTTACTTTCTATTTAATGAGTTAATTTACATAGCGTAGGTAATTTTTCTGCGGACCGTAGAAAATTTAGAATTTTACATGAAAGTACCTTAGGGTAGGTAATTTTAACCCTCGTCAATTTATTAAAAATTCATTTTTTTGATACCTACCTAGTACGTACCTACGTTTTGCAAATGCATAAATAAAATATATAAATCGAAAATCACGCTAATCGAAGCGAGAATACGTCACGTTTGTCGAATCGATGTGATTTAATTCTTTCTTCTTCTAATTCAATGAATAAATTTCGGAGAGAAAATCGTGTAAATGACAGTAAGATTACACAGAATAACGTATTTATCTCGAAAATGTGGATTACATTCGTCGAATAGCGAAATACGCGAGAAAAAATGAGAAAATATCCCATTATAGAAAAATATACTACGAGCGAATTAGTTTTTTCTCTCTCTATTTTTTTTTTGCAATTGCGATTTTGACGTGAAATCTCAAACGAGGACATATTAATTTAGTTGAAAAAGGAAAAAAATAGTGTTTTGTAACCGAAGATATAAAGAGAATAAAGTTTCAGCGTGATTTTAATATGCATTCGGTCATCGTATGCACATGTGCCATATCTACGTGAATGATTGCGAAACGCAATTGACCGGAAGTTATAAGGACTTTGGGGTGTGATGAATTGAAGCAAAATATGGCGTCTTGGGTGATGCTCGATAACAGTCGGAGTAGTTGTATCGAGAAGATACATGTTTTGACAGTTATCGAAGAAACGAGTTGAAAAAGTGAGCGAGAAATTTACATTATGAACGGGCGAATATGGGGTAAAAAGAGACGTAGAAAATTTTGCGGGTTTTCGAATAAGAAAACGCTGAGAAAAAATTATGGTGATTGAGTAGTTGGTGGAAATGTCATTTACATAAAATGTCACACACACCCTTTGTTTTATGTCCGAATAAAAAATATTTTAAAAGGGTGTTTTTTTTTGCATACATGTGCTGTTGTAGTCACGAAATGTAGTATATACTTTCGTTTGTATAATAAATACGGTGTTAACTACCAGTGTCGTGGCGAAATAACTCGATAAATTGTAAAAGAATAAAACCTACAAGAGCGAAAATTCAAACAAAAGTTCAATTTGTATTTCAAAAGTCACGTATTGTACCTACGAAAAAAAATCATCTGCATGTCGGAGGATAGAAAAGCAATGTGCGAGATATAGCCAGGTCAAAATTCACTTCCGTGTATACTTTTAAGGGTAAAGTAGCAACATAAATATCCGGGTATTTATACGGTTTACTAATGCTCCAATTTCGAGGAAAAACGATACTCACTTTGGATTTGTGTTTTTCTCGAATAGTTGCGAGAAGTGGCTATTTTACGTAGAATGTTGAAATTATCTACCATCCAATACGTGGTAGGTTTAGATAGGTACTTTACTATCTTAGTCATTGATTTCGCAAACTTTTGACATGGATACGTTTTTTGAGTTGGGAGTCTGTGCAAAATTTTTATAAGTTGAAAAACCCCCTTCACTCGATGAAATGAACTCATAGCTAACAAAAAAATCAAAATTCGAAAAAATTCAAGTTTCAATTTCAAACATAAAAAAAAGTTTAAATTTATTCAGTTGTCTTATCTTGACCTCTTTATGACGTACAAAAAAATTGATAAAAATCACACTCATAGCAACAAAATTAAAATTCGTCCATTTTTTAAATTTTTTCGAATTTTGATTTTTTTGTGATGAGTTTATTTCATCGAGTGAAGTAGTTTTTTCAACTTTTTCAGCAAATACGTAAAAATAGGGGTCAAATGTGTCAACTTCCCCAGTCAAAACTTTTTTTCATGTTTTAAATCAAAAAATCACATTTTTTTTCAAACTTTCAATTTTTTTAAATCGACTTTACGAAATAATTCCATCCCAATTTTCAATTTTTTTTATATGTTACTTAGCATAAAAACATGTCCATACTTAATATATTTTTTTCAGAATTTTTGAGAGTCGGAACGATATGAAAACTACGTTTTGAAACTTTTCGAGCTAATTTTTCGTACGAAAAAAAGTGGCAACACTGATTTTTATGATACCACCAAAAAACCTTTCAAAACCCCTAACTATTGGAAAAAATTCCATTTTGATAGGTATCGCGGTTATCGAATAATCCACTGCTGAAATGGATTAACTATATTTCAAGTTTCTTGAATAATTTGACACTCCCTAGCAGCTTTTAAAAAAGGGCCAGAGGGCTGCGATTAGCGCCATTGGTCATCCTTTCGAGAGGCCTTCGCACAGGAAAGATTTCAAAAAAATCGCCTCCCCCCCCCTTACCACTGTTTGGACAAATTGACGTGGAATGCCTCCTATAGGTAATAACTTGAAAAAAAATTACTAAAGAAGGAGGGTCATTATGGCCATTTTCGTGCCCCTCGTTACTTCGAGACTTGAATGGCCTTTTCTTATAGGGGATGGTCCTTATTATTATTATCGGGTGATATTTTCCCAGGGGAACCCATAGGGGGGCTGTGGGGTGGCCCCAAAGTCGAAAATTTCAAAAATTTTTAGAACCACTGCTCGAAAATGTAAAAAATTAAAAGTAGCGAATATATATTGCTTTAAGGGTAAGCAATGCAGCACGTAACGCTTTTTTCATTTTTGACCTTTTTGGGGGTTGTGGTGGGGGTATTTCTATTTTTGAAAATTTTGGAACCCCCTTTTTTGACCCTTCCCGTCGAGCCCCGCTAATGCCCTTTTCATGGTTTATTGCTACTAGTAGTAAGTTCAATTGATATCATTTGCAACCCCCTCAACAACTTGGCTCATATCGAAAAATTCAATTTTTGACTTTTTTTTGAGGTCCACATTTTTGGGAAACCATGAAAAGCTATCGAGGTCCGGTTTGCGGCAAAGATGTTGCATTTTACTTCTTAATCGACTGGCATGCTTAAATTTTTATTTCAAGTCAATTTTTGACTTCATCTTTACAGATCACTTTCAGGGGTGGCGAACTTTGAGAACCCCTGAAAAAAGTTCTAAAGTCAATTTTTTCAAACTTTGACCTGAAATGGTCTTAAATACATGTGTTTAACCAATACAATATGCGAATGCGATACTTTCATTCAATTTAGTCATTTTGGCTGATTTTATCAAAAAAAATAGCGATTTAACAACAGGCATAGCATTATCGAAGTAGTGATTTAACAACAGGCATAGCATTACCGGCAATAATGCTATGCCTGTTGTTAAATCACAACTCTTTTTTGATAAAACGCTGCTTTTTTTGGATAAAATCAGCCAAAATGACTAAATTGAATGAAAGTATCGCATTTTCAAACTTTTGTTTTGGGCCGCACCCTACTGGAGACCAAAGGTATTTCGGTTTTTATTTTAATTACCATCGACCGTTTCAAGACTCACTCAATTTTTTGGCATCCCCCTCCACCAATGTGACCCTTCTTCTTTCGCCCCAAAATTGGGGTTTCCAGAAGTTATTTGATTGCAAAATTATGTCACTGGCAGTAGGTATATCGCTTTTTTTGGTGGTGCCGTGACACAAAAAACACATTTTTGAGTTTTTTTTTTTAATTTTTGAAGAAGACCCACCTCGAGAAAAAATGTGAAAACAAATACCAATTTATAGTACTTCCCATGCAGATATGTTTTTGAAAGAAGTAAAATTTTGTGTACCAGCACTAGGTCCGGAGATACGGTGGTTTCAAATTGTCATTTGTCAATATCTCCCCCCTCCCATGGGTCAAAAAATTTTGAAAAAATTTACGTTGCTGGACTCATGTCTCCTCAATACATATATTTTGGGTGAATTAAAAAATGTTTATTCAAAACTCGTTGAAATATGTTTTTTCCCCTGAGAAGAAAATTGTTTTCCCGCCATTAGAGGCAAAGGAAAATTCATTTTTTCCTACCCCAATATTCATTTTCTGATTTTTCGACCAACTTTTCACTTCTATGATCAAAATTTGATTTCAATTTGGGGCTTTCGTACTAACTTGCTCTTTCAGTTTTGGAGATAGTCAGCACGTCCATTTTGTAATTTTTGCTACTCAGCTTCTGGTTCCCAACTTCACGAATAAAAATTAAAATCATAAAAAACTGACTTTTTCCCCTTTTTCTTCAAATTAAAAGATGAAAAAAAATTGAATATCGAGAGATCAGATTATAAAATGAAACTGGAGTTCTATACCAAAAATAAATTTTATTGTTTGCTTTAAAACCAAAATGTTAGCGTAAGTATTTTCCTTATTTTTTTTTATCTTCACTTCAGCTTTGCATGTCGACTTCACTTCAATCAAATTCATTAATCATTTTTCGCTTCCGTACGCACTCCGGATCGATACACTAAACTGATCCTTTGATGAACTTTATTCATCCAGTTCACTATAAAAAAAAACTACCATCTGCTCAATAAATTAACGAAAATTCAAACAAGTGTTAAATTTGTATTTTTAAAAATCACATTTACGTATAAAAAAAAAATAAATCAAGACGAAAAATCGTAATAAAAGGAAAAAGAAACGCATTAATCATATATAGTATAAGAAAGGGACACGGGGGAGGAAGGAAATTCGTAAAATCGAAATACTATACATATTCACATACGCTACTAAAACTATAATATAAATTTTATCACAGATTCACGATTCAGTTCGAGAATTTCCGAGATCTTTGTTACTCGTAATTTGATTTTTGAGCGGTGGCGTGACGGGTAAAGGTCGGCCACTGACGACACTGACGTTACTCAGCTCCGAATAAATGGGAATTTTCGCATCCCTCGGGTCTTCGTAATCAGCCAAAGTAATATTTTCGCCTCGGTCACGTAGTTGTACTTGAGACGACTTTGACGGGCCGCACTGATCGTATGGCAGTTCGTAATACGCATACGATTGCCTATCTGTCGGCTCCATATAATCCGAAATGGAAGGTCTGGTCGTCGACAACGTCGACAATGGCGACAATTTCAGCGACGAATTGGAAAATGATGAAGTGGTAAACGATTGAGGCGATAATTTGTCCGGCGAAGGCGCCCTCGTGCCTTTGTGCGCTAATGTCTTAAACGATCGATCATACCGTCGCACTCGCTGTTTGCCGGGTTTTATCACGTCGTATACGTTACCCATTAAATCTTCATCTATGGCGAAATTCATGTCGACGAATTCCTCTCCTAATACGTTATTATTGCAGTTCTCTTCGACTTTAATCAAATCGTACAAATGTTCTATCATATTGCGAGCTTCGCCGTAGTTCTCCGGATCGTCTAATTTTTCGCGCAGATTTTGCAGCAACTCTTGAGTCAATTCTTCGGGTAACGTTTGAGTGGCTTTATCTTCGCAAACGTACGTTTCTTCTAAATCACCCGCGCTGCTGAGTAATTTTTGAGGCCATATTTCCGTATACTCGTGAATGGATACTCGAGTTATAGAGCTGGCTGAAGTAGCTCTGGTCATACCGTGAGACGAAGACATTAATCGCGATACAAACGACGATAGACTACAACCGATAGACGAGGTAAAAAAGCAACTAGATACTTGGTAACCTTTCCTATTAAACCACATGAAAAGGCTTAATAATATCATGACGAATACTCCTCCTAAAGCTGCAGCCATCAGAGTAGTGATCAGTTTACGTTCTTCGTCTAGTTTATTCTCGTTAATGATACCCACAGCTTTGATAATATTAGGGTTTTGATTATTAACGATAGGAGACTCGTTATCTACGCAAACAATGGTTTCCTGAGCATTGCAAACAAATTCGCTGAAATTTGCCACCCTCATGAAGCCTTCGGGATGTTTGAAACATTTGGAAAAAACCGTATTCAACGTGCAATAGCTTTCGTTGTATAAAGACTCGATCAACAGGTCGCTACCGCCGATCGAACTTTTCATCCAGGATCCTAAATCACATCGGCAAGCTCGAATGAAAATATTTTCGCCGACTTGAAAAGGCGCCATCTCGTTGATATCGAATTTCAACGAGTTATATTTCAATTTTTCTAAAATATTACCGACGAAATGAAATTCAGCTTGTTGTTTGGTGAGCTCGTCGCTATATGGCACGTTAATAGCTTCGTTCTCTAAATTACGTAAAGTATTATTTTCGATGATAGCTTTTCTCCAATCTTTTAACGTGATGCCGCGCTCTTCTACGTGTTCGAAAACGTTGTTGAGAAAATGAACGCTGTACATTGTGGACATGTTGAAAGCTTCTTTTTCCACCGTTTCCACTCTGCAACATAGAGAATTCATTTTTTTAAGTACTCTGTGCGAAATGGTGCGACCATTTTTAATACCGGTATGGTATGCGTTTCGCGTACCATCTATGTTTACCTAATGTGTAGGTGTATATTGAAAAATGTTTGATGTGTGAAATTCAAAAAATACGCAGTAGGTAGGTAGGTAGGCAATGGAAAGAGTTTATAGCTACGAGATGGAGGTGTTTCCGGTGTATTATGTCGTTTTGCTTTAATGTTGAATTTTTAGTATAGGCTTTTTTCAAGCGTTAGTTTTATTGTAAATAAATTACTAAATGAATCGCCAGTGTTATCGTCAAAATGAGCTTTTCGGTTGGAAAATTTTTCATAAGCTTGGGTAATGGAATTTTGATTGTGATTTTTTTGAGGGGAAAAAAATTTAAAAACTTCAATAATATTTTAATTTTTTTTACGAAACTGGTATTTTCTGAGAACTTTAAGCATGAGTTATTACTTTTTTCTGGATTTTTATTCTCTTCTCTCTCTTTTTTCCTCAGCCTCTTTCGCTGATTGTTCTTTCAGAAGTCACAAAACATCATCACACTTTTTCGAATCACTTGTGCTTAGTTTATCTATAAGTGAGCTTTTTCACAGTTTACTTATTTAGCATTGAATCCGTTTTTTTTCAGTTTAAAGAAATTTTTAATCCAAAGAAAATGAATTGTGGTAAAGGAATTTTAAATCAAAATTGCAGGACTTCTGAGCCAAAATCTGAATTTTCTGGGTATTTTTTCAATTTTTAGCACCACATCAAATACATACTTTTCCAAAAGAAACCTCATAATTATGGATTTTTCTATTTCGTCAACTTTCAATTTGAAATCCTTCGGGAAAAATTACATTAGGAAATTGCAATTTCAACAATTATTGTTTTCAAATTTAGAAAAAATTTAATTTTGATTTTTCAGTTGAAATGGGATTTCTCTGTTAATTAAAAATGTAAATATTACCTGAGTATTGATTGATTTTTTTTTAAAATTTAAATTGCCTGCCAATTCAAATTTTTATGCATTATTTTCATCTTGTTGAATTCAATTTTTCGTTTAAAACAAATTTAATAGGTACCAAAACCAATATTTTTATTAATAGGTAAGTTTTGTATACAGAATTTTTAAAAACACGATCTTGGTATTTCATTTCAATTTCAAAAATCTTCAGAAATTTTTTTTAAAAAAGCCCACCAAACTCTTAGAAAACTTTAACACTATACCCTACTTACCAATTCATGAAATTGGAGTAGGTAAGTATCGCACAAAGTAAAGCAGTTTTACAAAACAAAAATTTATACTTTTTGAAAATTTTTATTCTGGAATCTTTCAGTTGTGCATAAATCTTGATGCTCATTCCAATCCCCTCCTTCACCCCCAACCCTATTGAATGGATTTTGGTAAGCATTAGTCGCTGGAATTCTTATGATTTTTTTTTTTCAAAGTCGGAAAGTTGGACATGTTTATGATACTTTTCTTCACATAGTTACATTCGTGGTTGTTTTTGTTTTTTTTTTTTTTGAAAAAAAATATAGAAATTAGGAAAGTATTTAAAATAAATTTTTCAAGAAAAGTGCTATTCATATGAGATTTTTTATGCTGAAGTTCTAATTTAATTCAGGGTGTCTAACAAAATTTCAAAATGAAAAAATAGGACTTTTATAGGACTTTTAGCAGGACTTTCAGCGGGTCATTTTTCCAGCATTACTGTGGAATTTTGTAATGTATTGGGGGGGGGGGGTCAAAATATATATTCAAGTTTTTAGCGACAGGAATTTTAGCGGGACTTTTAACAGGACAGTTTTTGAACACTTGGTATTTTTCAAGAGGGGGAGGCATGCAGTGGGCGAGGCAAAACTTGACATTCCAAATTTTTCGCTTATCCAATGTCTTCAAACATCCCAAGATTATTTTCAAGCAAGCGTACGTCGAAAAGGTAATTTTATCATTACAATTTTTGATGTATTTAGGTTCTTGTCAATGTAAAGAAATTTGGTGAATAAAAAACTTGTTTGAAACTAACAAATTTTTAAAAAATGTAAAAAAATTAATGGAAAATTTGGAAAAAAGCACAAATTTTTCGAATGTTTTGCTTCAAAATTTTGAAATTTAAATTATGATTTTTTTTGAAAATTTAAAAGTGGAAAAGAAAAGCTAACGGGCCCGAGCGAAGCGAGGGCAAAAGCTTTAGAAATTCAGTATTTTGAGAGGTATAAAAACGATGTTTTTTTGAGTGATAAGTTACCTATATTTTGCTACAAAATCTTAAAATTTAAAAATGATGATTCAACACCCCAATTCAACAAAAAGAAAAGAAAAGCAAACAAACCCGAGTGAAGCAAGGCTCAAAGTTTTCAAAAATTCATGTTTTGCTGAGAAGTAAAAAGAAATTGGTAATTTGGTAAAGAAGGAGGAGTTTATCTTTCTGATTCAAACTTTGAACATTTCTTGAATTTGAACAATAATTTACACATTGGGAAAAGTAAAAGCAAATAGCCCGAGCGAAGCGAGGGCAGAAGCTCTCAAAAATGTGTGATTCAAGTTTTACAAAAGTCGACAAATCAGCTCTTTTCTACAAGTTCAAAATTCCGGAAAGAAAGTGGGAAAAATTGAAAATTTGAAAAACTCATATTGGAAAAAATAGGACTTTTGGATAAAATTGTTGAAAAATAGGACACTAAAAGGACAAAAAGGTGTCATAGGCAAATAAAAGGACTTTTATAGGATATATAGGATAAATAGGAGTGTTAGACACCCTGTAATTTCTTATGTGACCCTCGAATAAAATTCTTAAGATGCCAAAGAGTTCAAGTTTTTTTTTTTTGCCCAACAGAAAAATACTACATATTTCAGAGTTTATCGAGATCAAGTAGCACGTTGCTCTTCTAATTTTGATGTTATGGGCAAGAAATTAAAGTGAAAAAAATGTTCACTCGCTGTGCTTCTTTTTGAGATTTTTTCATTTAATATGCGATCACGACTCCTTCAGATTTGATATTAGGCCAAAAAATTCAAATCGGATCGTCTTCAGACTCAATTTCCATCCTCATAATTTCAAATTGTTTGATAGGTTACATTTTTTTGAAAAATTGTTGCTCCTTCACTTTTCACGATATAGGCAACTTGTTCATCTAACGTGTGGTTTTTTTTACTGCAAAACAGTAGAAAATCCACTGAATTGGTCAGTCGAAATGATTACAAACACTGTTTCACATTTAGAGAGTACCTCATTTTTTTTACATAGGCGATGTTCAGATTTAATTCAACCTTGCCCCGGTTTGTTTTACCATAAATGAATTTTCCCCTCAATTTTTAGTTGGAAGTTTGTGATAAAATTCAGCTATGACGATCTATGATGAGAAATGAGAAAGAGAACAAGAAACCTGTTTCATGATTCAAAACTCTACATTTATCATAATTTTGTATGAGAATCTGTTCTATTGGTTGAATTTATGGGAGGAATTCCTCAAAAAATGAAAAGAATAAAATCACTATCATGTTTGAAGCTTTATTTTCTATAAGATACCTAACCTTACTTGAAGCGAATTTAATTTTAAACAAATGTAAAATTATTTTGCACATGAAGTTTTGAGAAATATTTCATTGTGAGATCATTGAACATTTGAAGAGGCTCGAAAGAGATACCAAATTTATGACCCAAATTATTCATTTTCTTAAAATTCTGAATAAATAAAGATGAAATAAAGTAGATTGTAAGGCACGAAAAATAAAACTCAGATCTCATGAAAATATAAAATAATATCACATCTCTCATTAAAACCTCTTTTTTTTCAACGTGAAGAATCATTAGACCTATCGATACCCATATTTGGTGATTTTTTTCAATCTTTTGTTACGATATTTATTTCCTATTTTATAACCCAAAATAGCGTACTACCGAAGAGAAAAAAGGTCTAAATTGAAAAGGCACAAGCTTTTAAAAACGTGGGAGAGTTCCTGGACTAAATTATGTGCAATAGTATTTCGTCGTTTCTGTTGAAGCTACACAATTTTAAAGGGCAACTCACCGGTTTCGTTCACATTTCGTATTTAGTGTAAGGGGTTCATAAATTTGAAAGTAGGTATCTCTCTGATTCTGTAAATATTTCTTGACTGATATTGCATTTTATGGGTGTTTTTGAAAAGGAAAAAAGAAGATCGAAAAACTGAGTATCCTACTTTAACTTATGTACTCGTCTGACTTTCAATACCTACGTGATTTTTTTAGGAGGGGGAATAAAGGATGTCGAAACAATGAACTCATCTTTAGTTCTTTTGGATGTGGGTTTATTTATGGCAAGAAAAAAGTACCTTTGGAGAAACTTGGCCTACTTTATTTCATCGTAATTGATTTTAGAAAATATACCTCGTCCTCGAGTCGACATTTTTTCAAAGGCTTGATTGGAAAATTCGCCTATAAAAATCTAAAAATCTCGAATATTGATGTCCGTCCATTATGTACGATAAAGCCATCGCTTACCTACTGGCCCCACCTCTCAATTTTATTTAGTAACTTCCTACGTTACCTAAGCTTACGACAAATAAAAATAATTGAATTTTAAAACCACATTTCGAACCTACTATGTTACAGATTGCCAACCACGAACGGTTTGATGGATTCATTTGCGATAGAAGAAATGGCCAAATCATTCTCCACAAATACCAGGTAAGCGGTTTATAATTATATTTTTACCGAGTCGTGTAATAACATAACTATTTCCTCAATTTATATAACGATTTTGGTAAATTGCCACGATTTGGAGGAATCGTGCGTCTCGACCTAAGATTTCAATAGGGTCATCCGCATAGATTCTATACGATGCACCCAAGTTTAAGTTATCGTATGGAAAATCATCGGACGAAGGCGACGGTGAGCAAAAGGAAATCCATTCTAAAATATTAGAATATTTTTCTCCATCTCCAGCCACACAGACGCATAATATAAGGAACGTATAAAAAGTGTCATATTGTAAGGAAAATGTACGACGTTTATATTCTACCGGGTGCAGAGTGTGTGCATCGTATCGTATCGTTACACATGGGGAGAATTGTGTATAAACCGCATTACTTGTCAGGCTCACTCGGTACTATACCGGACTGGAAATTGTATTTGATGTATATACGTGACTGGAGTCTAACGGTGGAAAAACACGCGCTCTCGAGTTGGCAATTGTTCTCCGCGTACAGATATTTTGGGGAGAAAATGGAGAAGTAGGTAGGTACGCGAACGCAGACACGGTTTATATTAAAAACGTTCGCTAATAAAACTCACTTAGAATTGTAAAAGGTGAAATTTGTCACAGCCGAATGTATGGCACCGGTGGATATCCGACAAATATTCACATCCGCGAATTGCAGACTCGTTAAAAGGCTCCGGTCGCTAAATGCTCCGCTAGATATTACATCCAAAGTGGTGTTTTCAATTTGTACCGAGTAGATTTCCAGCGCTGAAAATGCGTTCTTCTTCACCACCTTAACGTCGCAGTTAAGTAGTTTGATGATGGCAGCCGGTGATGAGAACATGTTTTCCGGCAAGTGCGGTAATGATGTTTTTCCAATGATTATCTGTAATAATTACTCGTCATTAGTTAGGTACCTACGAGTAAGTGAGTATATGTGACCCGCTCTGACAAAACCGACCGTTTCGACAAAAAAAAGTGTCCAAAATAATGGTGTTTAAAATGAGTTTTAAGGGTTGAAAGATCAGATTTTTGAGAAAAAAACATTTTTTGAAATTTTGTCGAAATGGTCGGTTTTGTCAGAGCGGGTCACATATAGCGAGTTTGTTCGAGGAATTGAAAGAGAAGTAATACATAGGATTGATGATTAACTTACTTTGGTCGAATACCCATGATGTGATGTAACTTTCTCGGAATTTTGAGAAAATGAATTCTCGGCGAAAAGAGCAGTTTTGACATCTTTCACGTTAGCCTCGCTAATCCAGGCGATTGCCTCGCGATGGTATATTAAACTGTTGCATTTTGTGATGGATACAGCTACAGGGCCACGACTCAGGTAAAACGCTTTCGATTCTATTTCTACTCGGTTGCAGTCTTTAATCTCGAGAAAAAATTGAGGTACGACTAAATTGGAAAATGCGTCTTTCTTTATGATCAGATTGTCTACATTTCGAAAAGTAACTTTTTGTAGGTAATTCAATTTGGAAAACGATCTGGCTTCTAGAATTACTGTCGCAGCTTCCGATATCTCGAATTCGTACGCTTCCGGTGGCATAAACGTCGCATTGATGATGGTTTCCTGTAACACAAGAAAATATCGTATTGGTTTAGATTTGGTTAATTTAGTTCAGGTTTGGTTGGGTTGGATTGGATAAATATTTTAAAACAAAATATTTTGGATGCAATATGAATTTAATGCCACTTATTAAAAGGTTGGACTCGGTTCGGACTTGAAATTACAATTTGACTGACAAAGGGACCCTTAAAGTCCGTCAAATTCAATCAAGTCACGTTACTCACATGAGCACCTTCATAATTCGTGAACCCCAATCGAGCTACGTAAAATTTGGCTCGCTGAAAGAACATGTCATACAGACTCTAGAACCATATTTTCAGCAGCCGAAGTTGATTTTTCAATTTTTGGCGAATTTTAGAAAATGCCAAAAATAGTCTATAATGGCATATTCATTTTCTATAACAAAAAAAAAATCGACCCGATCTGCAGCTTCTGAAAAAAGTTGACTCAGAGCACGTACTTGGTTACTTTTTAAGTACATAACTAAATTACTCAGTTACTAAAAGTTAGTTTTGGTTATTAAAATTTGTTTTCGTGGTATCTAACAAATTTTTTTTTTCAAAATCACTTTTTCACTACTTTTTTCACTACCTACATTTTTTGTGAGTGTTGCAGAAAATCTGACGTCATATTCGTACTCAGCGGTATCGAATCGTAAGAAAACGACACCAAAATCATCGATGTACCTAAGTTTATTTTTAAAATATCAAAAATTGAGGTGGGGGCTGAGAGCTCCGGAGGGGCTCTGTGAGTGTAAAACAAAATCGGACGTAATATTCGTGCTCAGCAGTATCGAATCATAAGAAAACGACACCCTACTCATTGATATTCATGTTTCCCAAAATTCTCATTTCACTCCCCCCCCCCTTTAAGACACATTTTTCCAACTTTTCAGCGCGGCGCACCTAGGCAAAAATTTTGAAAAAAGTACATGATGTTTGGGGGTCAATATTACGTTCAAAAAACATGTTTCTAAAATTGTACCTTGCAATCGAATCTTGATTCTTAAGGGCATAAAAAATTGGAAAAAACACCATTTTGAGGGGTAAATATGAGGAGAGGGGACATCCTGAAAAATTTTCAAAATCGGTTGAAATGGGGCTGAGAAAACTGAGAAAAGTGTTATTGAAGTGCCAAAAAAGGGGAGGGGGTGTTTATCTGAAATTTTTCACGCGGAAGTTTCCCAATGGTATCCACTTTCCATGCTAATATCAACTCGAACGCTTTCGGGGACCATTTCACCCCTCTTATGCGCTTATAGTCTCTATGTATTTTTCAGAAAACCCCCTTTCACATACAAGGAAAGTTAATACATCGTCGTTAGATCGGAAATTTGACGTAGATTTTTTTATTTAACCACACATTTTTCGCTAAAATGCAATGCGGAGGAGAAAATGGCGAAAAACTGAAATTGGGGGAGGTCCCACCCCCCTTTAAGGGGGTTCCGGACCCCGTAGGGGCGGGGACTTTTAGTATGTTGTTGAGGGGACCACTGTGAACAATATCTGAGAAAGATCTGTTTGATATTCAATTTTCCTGTAAAAATTTCTTTAATGACTGAACTATTAGAACTTGATTTAAAAAAAATAAATTTCCATCCTTTATTTTGAAAAAGAAAAGAAAACAAGCCCGAGCGAAGCGAGGGCAAAAGCTTTCGAAAATTGATGTTTCAAAAAGTAAAAATTTGTGTTTTTAAAATCCTGAAATTGTTTAATAAAGAAAATTCGCATAAATAAAATCCTTTGAAAATGAGTAAAAAAAAGATAATTTGGATGAAAATGATTTTTTTTGTTTAAAAAACGAAAAAAAAAATACAAAAAAGTGACTTTTTTGGAAGAAAAGTGACCAATATAGTGACTTTTTGATGAAAAAAGTGACCAAGTCACTATAAAAGTGACCCGCTACGATGCCTGTTTGAAGGTTTTTGTTGCACGTTTGAATTTTTTCACTACCTAAATTTTTGAAAAAATTCACTACTTTCACTGCCTGTTTGATATCTTGTTTTTCGACGTTTCAAACACTTACATAATTTGTTCATATGTACAATGCCCTCCAGCTATTGTTAAAATTGTCCAAGTCCCGATTTCTGCCACAAATACCAAAAAAAATTCATCGCTCGAGATTTGAAGTACCCAACTTTTCCCCTGTCTTTCTTATAGCAATGACTAGAAATCGTTATCTTGCCAAAAAGTCTTGATTTTTTTGTATATAGAAATTTCCCAATAGTCTCGTTCGAAAAAAAGTTTTGCTTTATAAATTTATTGTCAGAAACTCCTGCTTTTTGCCAAAATTGTCAGTCTTGTTTTTTGTCAAAAATTATCCATTACTTTCAAAAATTGACAAAAAATTTGGTTTTTTCAGCAGAATTGCTAAAAATACTTAATCTTCGTAATTAGAAAAAAAAATTGCAAACATTTTTGCTTTTTTTCAAAAATTGTCTAAAAATCAAAAATCTGGGTTTTTACCAAAAATAAATAAAAACCGCAAGGAAGCCTCGCTTTTTGAAAAAAGTTGCCAAGAAGTATACCTACCCAATTTTTTGCAAGTAGATTCATCAATTTTTTATTTCTTAGGAAGTTTAGTAGACCGCTTATCCTACTAATCCTGCTTTCACTGATGAGTTCTATGAGTCTTGTAGTTGTTCTGTTTTTTATCCAAATACCTACCCTATTTTTATTTTTCATTTTATTTTTTAAAAAACATTCGAAAAGTACTATCATAAAAGCAAAGAACTTCTTTTTTGATATTTTGAATTGAAAATTTTTCAAAAATATTGTTCCTCGATTCCCTATTTTTTTGTGTGATTTTTGAAGAAGTAAGGAATTTGTATTTTTTTTTCTTTTTTTTTTAGAACAACTCACGTTGAAAAAGTATGATCATAATTTCATTAAAAAAGTGCTCAAAATAAGGTCATCACGTCTGGGAAAAAATTCGCTCTCCCTCGTCCAAAATTTTCGACGCCAAAAATCTCATTATTTTCTTGGGTATAAAAATTGAAAAACACGATGCAGACTCGCAGAGGATAGTTTTTTAGGGTAGGGGAGATTACTTTTGAAAGAAGAAGTGCCAATGTGGAATTTTATGAGTGCTGCACTTTTGCAGCTAGGTGCCTACTTCTCAGGTTTGAAGCTCTTACCAAAGCCCAAATGGTCCATGACCTTTCGCAAGGTCTAATTCGTGAATTCTGTAATTTCATGAAAATCTTAAAATTGAATCTAGAGGTACTAAAACACTTGAAAAAAAATTCTGCTTTTATTATAAAATCGAGCCTAACCCAATTTATGTAATACAAAGAATTTTATTTTGAAAAAAAAAAAGAAAGAAAACCTCTTTACCTAACTTATTTAATATCGTTTATCGTCGAACCTTTCGACACGAATTGGAAATTAATAAAAAGTAAAATACGTTTAACCAAATTACGCCTCGGTATTTTCATCATATTATAAAATCGGAATAATTAAATTTGAAAACTTTGCGGGTTCCTTTTGTTGATAGAGAAATTGAGAAAGGAGTAGTTAATATTTTATACGCTTTACGTATACGTGTACTACGTAGATATATCGTACATTTCTCGTCCTTTACCAACATGAAGAACGCTAGTAAAACGGCTAAAAAGCGCAAATCAAATATTTCTCGGCTTTAGTCGAATGTAAAATCGTCGAGTAAACTCGAACGGCGGTAAAAGTTTTTACCATAAACACAAATACATAGTACATCAGTTATCAGGCGGTATTGCGGCGGCAACTTATCCTACATGTATAACTTTTTGTATGTAATATTTTTTGGAAAACTTTGCCACAAAAGTGGCGCCCGTTGGCAAGTTGTAAAAATGAATATGCATACGAATAATATGTAATATACGTGCGCGAGAGAAGAAAGCGCGGTACGAGATTTTTGCCATTTAATGCGTATGTATTCTTCTCATCTCATCGAGTCTGGAGTCAGCATCGAATCGATATACACCGCATAACACAATGTCATCAACGTGGAAGCCCTATAAAGCGATTTTCTTATGGCTCATTTTTCACATTTATGTTAATAGTTGTGCCATAAATGAAACGAGCTACTCGACGAAATGTACTTCCTATTTTGGATTGGTTGCCCCTTTGCTAACTCGCTCTGTTTTACATACGGGCCGCAGCTCAGTCGTCGATGGATGGAGATGGCGCTGCGCTGGCGGATTTCGAATATTTCCGCTAAATTCTATCGTCGCGTCGACAAAAATCGTCACCCTTTCGTTTAATATTGAAAAAAAGTCGACGAAAATGAAAGTGCCCTTTTTTGATCCACTCGATGATTCTTACCGAGATGCTAACTGCGTTTCTGTGTCGTTTAAAGGATCATCGGTGCCATAAAAACAGCGAAAATTACCAATAAGTCTATATACACAGATGGATTTCAGAAACCAAAAAGTACGATGACTCTAAAATTGAAGGGAACCTTTGTCAAAAGTCGAAACATATTAGATTTGCTGCACTTGAAAATCAATAGATAATTTTTTTAAAAAAAGGTTGCCGAGAAACAGGAAAGAAAACTTGGGAATTTTGGTTTATACATTATTTTTTAAAGAATATGAGGTGAAATAAGCCGCAAGGAGTGATTTTAAATTGCTGAAGAAAAGTCAACAGATCTCGTACTCAATTCTTTTCAAAAAAAAAGTTTGAAAAAGTTACAAAAAAAATTAAAAAACCTGAGAAAAACAAAACCAAAAAAAAAATCAGAACACAATTAAATTGAAATGTTTTGGTTTTCAAATTTTTAAAAGTTGGACTAAATATTTTGAAATTTTTTGATAAAAAAGCAAGACTTTCCCTCAGTTTTTGGCAACAGAGTGAGAATTTTTGCAGTTTATTCTGGCAAAAAGCAAAGCAATTCATTTAGGCAAAAAAAGTGAAACTTCATGGAATGTTTTGAAAAATAACTACGAGTAGATCAGGCGACGCGGTAGCGTTGCCACCCCGCCCTCCCACGGTTTCAAACGCGTCATGAAACGCGTTACCGTAGGCGGCGCAACGCCAGACGGAGTTATATTCTCAAATCATTTCATAATGTTAGCCCAGAATATTTCCAACGCAATTTTCTCAAAAACTATGCGTTTATTCAAAAAACGCATAGATACTTTTTTTCTTATTTTTCAAAGACCTTTCAGAATGTATAAGAATAATTTTTGTACGATAAACATTCGCAAAGTTTCAAGTAGCCAGTTTTTTGTCATTTTGGTAAAATTCTTCTTCAAGTTCCACTCAAAGTTAGAAGGATTGGCCGAACCAATTTTGATGAAATTTGGAATATAGCTTCGATTTGTCAACCATTACTGACTAAAAGCAAAAAATTGTAAATTTTTTGAAAATTGACCCTGCACCCCCCCTTTTTGGGCCCCAAAAATTTTCAAAATTGACCCAAAATATCAAAAGGCACTTCTCCACCACAAACTTGATGTTCATGCAAAAATTGAGCTTTGTAGTCCAATTACATGAAGCTTGAGTGGAGTCTAAAGATGCTGAAAAATGACAAATTTTGAAAAAACGAGCAGTATATTTATCCAAAGTACAATCAAACCAAAGCTGGGATAGATGTACGTACATCAAAAGGCACATCTACGATGTTGAAAGTACATTTGAACAAAATTTCAGCGTGATTTGTGCCCTATTCGAAGCTGTAGCTTTTCTTAATGAAGTAGTTTAATTATACTCAAAAAATGGCCAAAAATCCATTTTTTAAGAAAAGCTGCAGCTTGGAATAAAGTTTCAATCACGTTGAAATTATGTTCACATATACTTCAAACACCACGGAAGTGCCTTTTAATATTTTCAAATTGATATGAGCTTTCATTTATGCGCAATAATAATTATTATTGCACATAAACGTTCAATATCAAAATGTCCGTTAAATTTAAAGCACAACACGTGTTGGCGTTACAACGTGAGCGTTGTATGCAGTTGAAATGCGCCGTTATCTAAGCAGCTCAAGTGGCTGCTTGGTTTAAGCTTCCGCTCGCCACGCAGTAGACTCCGATTCGAACCCCATCAGAATCAAAATTTTTTTTCAATTTTTAATTTTGTAAGCTGATTTTTTCAATATGATTTTTATTTAATATGTTCAATTTTTAAAAATAAATTGTAAAAAAACGTTGTTTTTCACTTCCGAAAGTACAAATTTTCTTTTGCGCTTGTTTTTTTTTTTTTTTTTAAAGTAAACATGGAAAAAATTTCATTACGCAAATTTATTTAAAACAAACAAGATACATTTTTTCACCTGAAAAAACATGTTTTTTTTTTTTACTTCTTGAAATGACGTTTTGCTTTACTTTGTTCAGGTTTGTTTGGTTTTCATTAAAAAGTTGACATTTAAATTCCAAAATTTTGAACCCAAAAAATGGAACCTGAAAAACGCATTGTTTTTCACCTCTTGAATTTTTGAACGTTTTTTCACTCGCATCACTCAGCTATTTTTTCTATCCTTTTCCTAAACTAAAAAATTCCATTTTGAAACTTCAAAAAATTCAAAAAGGAAAATAATAATTTTTTTAATAGGTATTTTCATCAATTATTGGTAAACTTGTCATTTCATCTCTCATTTCATTTTAGAGATTTATATTCGCTATTTGTCATTTTATTTGACAAAATTGAAAGTCTTTTTTTAACTGATCGGCGAATTTTTGGTCAACCCCTTCCCCCATCACTCTTGAAAACCCACTGTTTTTATTCCAGTCAGTTTAATGACAAATGTCCAGTAATCTGTCCACTCTCTGCATGCTCCTGCCACCAATGCTATTTTCATTAATTAAATTAAACACTTCATCACAATAATATAGAAAAAAAGTACTGATATCCTCCAAAAAAACTCTTCAAAAAAGAATTACACCCCGCCCTCTCCACGATTCCTAATGAACCTACTCCATGAACAAAAATTAAAAATTTCAGTAAGAAAATGTTATGATATCATGGTGGAATCCGCCCCTAAGAAAAACAACCTACCACTTCACCATTTATTGTATAAGACAATCTATGAAACAGCTAATGAGCCAATTAAAATTTGGGCGGACAGATCCCTCAAATAAGTTTAGTAATCTAACTTGACTCGGAGTGTGGAAGATTTGTCAGCCCCCAAATTTTTGGCTCATTAGCTGTTTCATAGATTGTCTTATACAATAAATGGTGAAGTGGTAGGTTGTTTTTCTTAGGGGCGGATTCCACCATGATATCATAACATTTTCTTACTGAAATTTTTAATTTTTGTTCATGGAGTAGGTTCATTAGGAATCGTGGAGAGGGCGGGGTGTAATTCTTTTTTGAAGAGTTTTTTTGGAGGATAGTTATTTTGTAAAAAAAAAAAAAAAAAAAAACGCCTGAACTTTTGACAAGAAGAAAGACTTTTAACAATTTCAGCAAAAAGTAGAATTGAAGCATGTATTTTCAAAACGCACTAAGTCCAAAAAAATATAGATAAGAAATTCATGGTACTTAGTACAATTTGGAAACGTAGAAATGGCCCAAATTGGCATGTTGTAGCCAAGACCCGTGGGCACAACATATCAAAAAATCAGCCATTTTGGGTTGCAACTTTATACTAGATGGCCTTGCAACCTCAGAATCTTTGAAAATGGACTTAGTGCGTTTTGGAAACACATGCTTCAATTATTTGGGAATTGCTCAGAAAGTACATACTAAATACCTAATACGTTTTGACACTTTCTAGGAGAAAACGAGACTTTTGGATAATGTTAAGGAAAAAAGTGAAAATCTTCAGCAATTATGGGGGAGGGAGGAGGGGGGAGGCCGACTCAAGTGAATATGCCTTGTAAAAACAGATCTTCATGCACTTAAATAGCACAAAAAATACAATTTGTTGGCTCTTTCCAAAGGATGAGTCCCAATAATGCCATTTTTTGGGCATAGGAATTTTATCGACTCGACCGCTCTTGGGGGTGCTCTAAAAAAAGGGATCAAAATTACGAATATAGAGAACAGTTATTCTTTTTTTGATCACAACTTTGAGATCCCCTGGAGGCCAAAAAAATGGTCATTTTGGGTCAACTAACCACGGATTTGTATTTGCAGGGACATTTATTACATGTATAACATTTTAAGAGAGGTCGAGTCGATAAATACCTGGACCCAAAAAATGACCTTATCGGGACTCCTCCTATATGGGTTTCCCTCATCTGCGCTGCATTGATTTATGGAAATGTCCCAAATACGAATCCGTGCTTAGTTGACCCAAAATGACCATTTTTTGGCCTCCAGGGGTTCCCAAAGTTGTGAATTTAGAACCCTTTTTTTAGAGCACCCATTTTAGGCACCCCTAAAAAGGATGTTTATCCATATTTTTTCAAAATATGTAAATAAAATTGAAGAATTTACATTTAAAACACACTAACAAGTGCTCGATAATTTTTCATTTGATTTTTCCTGTAACTATCAAAATTGAGCTATTTTAGGTCAAAGTCTGAGATTTTAAGTACATACTTAGGTACTCTTTGAAAAAAACGTTAAAATCACGTTTTCACGATTTCAATGAAGTATAATCTCAGAATTTGACCCAAAATAGCTCAATTTTGATAGTTACAGGAAAAATCAAATGAAAAATTATCGAGCACTTGCTAGTGCATTTTAAATGTAAATTCTTCAATTTTATTTATTTTGAAAAAATAGTAAATTTTAAGTTGATTTTTGAGCTCAAAAAAATTGAAAAAATTTAGGGTTATAGCCCTCATGAATACCTCGTCTACTTTCACGTTTCAAGTCAATTGGTTTAATATAGCTGGAGACAGCTAAATCCCTGAAAATCGAATTTAGGAAGTCTCCCTCCCCCCCCCTCCGAATGACGGTACAAAAACCGTTTGTGTACTGCTCAAAAATAATTGTTCTGTGGTTCTATAGATAAAAAATAACATTTCGAATCAAAATCTGATTCAAGGGCGGTTTCACCGTACGTGTTTAGGCTGTTTACTGGGTCAAAATTCTCATATTTTCTCAACAAATTTGAATCTGCGAAATCACCTCTGAAAGCTTGTTTATGATAAAATAATACCAACGTCTGTTTTATTGACAATTAAACACTTGGCATCTTCATCACCTTCGAGCCCTCCCTGTTTCCTCGTATGACGCATTTAACGAAGAAAAATCCGTTATGAATCGAGACATAGCTGATGAAAAACCTACACACATTCGCATAAGAAAACTTGGAGTGTAATTAATTATACGAAAAAAGTAATGGAAAGACTTCCTGCAGCATCTCGCATTCGCAGTCCATTTCGGCGTTTCGTATAATATAAAACGAGTGTCGTCGCGTGACGTCGATTATTATTATAAAATGAATCGAGAGAGTGTTTAAAACCTTATAACCACCACCAGCGAACATTACGCTTCGGTAATGATACTCGGATGGTAAATTTCCTTCAATTAATCACTTTTTCGATAAATATTAAAGACTGAAAAAAAAATGTACGAAACTCTCACGCAATCACCACCCTGAGTAACTTTTCAGAACTCGGTATAATAATTAGTTAATTGAGTTTAATTGCACAACAACAGTAGGTAGGTAGGTAAGTATAGCTATAGGGGTACTTCATCGTATAGTCTATCGAGCTAAATACATCACGAGTCATTATACTTTTACGCCCTTTATCGCGTAACGGGCTGGAATCGAAATTAAAGGCTAAGATGAAAAACGACTAGTTCGTGAAAGTGTAATTGTACCGTTGGAATTCGGACGATGAGCCTCGCCCGACTCGCCGAACGCCGAATTTCGCTTTTTCGCTGGCATCGTCTTCGAAAAGGGCGAATAACAATGGCTTTAAGGAAAACTGAAAGAACTTTCGACCGTTTCAAATTGGTTAGAACAAGTGTACAGTGTACGAGGAAAGGGGGATCGAGGATGCTTCTTACGCGTTCACCGAGTACATTGTTTCTTCGGCCAACATTGCCTTTGCTAGCTCATCCCCCGATGTGGTGGAGCGCACGAGAGGCAACCACGTGAGATTAATTATTTCTTAGCTAAGAATTTCAACTGTAATTATGTAATCATTTTTATAGCTAGTAATCAAAATAAACATTGCGGTAGAGAATACTACCGTTGTGTACCATCTTTCCTCTATCATTTAACCGTCTAGATGAGCCAAGAGTATTTTTTATTCATTAAAAAAGATTTTTTTTTCCTCAACGAGATGTCGAAACGACGAATCGTTCCTACAGATGCGAATTGTTGTAGGGAACGAAATGATTAAACTCCATCTACATTCAGAATAAATTATAAGTTTGATCAAAGTGTTTAATTTTTTTTCTCTTTCTTTTTGTAACTCATTAGCATGTTTAAAAAGTAACAATTTTCCGTATAAAAAACTAAATTAAAAATTTTATTATCGGCTTGGAAAATGAAAACGATTCTGAAATGAATAAGAAAGCAGCAAACAAGCTGCTACCTACCTACTTAAAAATGTTGAATTTTTTTGTTGAGAAAAATTTACAATATTTTCAATCTTCCTAGAACCTTTTTGCTTTTTTTTCTTAAAATATTATGTAACTGTTTGGTTAAATTTTCGATGAGGAAAAATTCCTCACTTTTTGTTGTTCAAACAAAATTCGAGTCGAGGGTCCAAAAAGGATGCCATATTCTTTAAATTAAAATGATCCTCGGGTCATTTAGACGTAATCATTTCACGACTACGTATAAATGTTGATAAACGGTACTTGATTCGACGTCAACCATAAGCCTGTAAAAAGTAGCATAGCTTTTAACGGGCTGTAAATCGCGTTATTAAAATTTAAGTCAAAAATTATCCGTATAAACAAGGTAATCTCGTATTTGCGCAAAAAGCCTCCATTAAAAATGAACCATAAAAAATACGATAGTTTTTCCGCCAAATTACTACATTAGGTTTTTTTTTGATAACATTCGAGCAATTTTTAACGTTTTTTTTGACCATTTTACGGGTGCTGGTCTCACGTACCTATTCCATCTATTACTCTTTTTTTTCCTGGTTTAATGGACCAACGACATGTTTTCATAGCCATTTTAAAGCTAGTGGGTCTATGTGCAATAAAAAGGAAAAAAACTCGAACATGTGATTTTTTTGAAGAGAGTTTTCAATCTTGACCATTTATACTCCTATACAACGAAAGGGTGTAAATTTGAAAAATTATCTCATTTGAGGGTCTGTATAGGTAGGTAAATGTATTCGACGAAATGAGTTTGTATCATTTTTCAGTCCAGGGATTATCCGGATCGTGACGCTTAAAAACGCGATAATATCGAATTTTCTAAATGAATTGTAAACATTGACACCTTTTGAACAGATAAATGATTTACGTCGAATTAAATTATTCTATCGTGAAGTGAATACAATTAAAATACAGACTCGTTATGTTTGAAAAACGATCTGCCGCGTGTTGCTTTATTTGTGACAAGCTCAATTAGTTATTCGAAGCGTTTCGTTGGCTCGGTTCTGCCTATTTCGAGAAAACAATGTTCACTTTTAAAGATGTCCGTTCCAGTTGAACAGATATCTCAAATTTTTTGCTCATTAACAAGAGATGCCTACCTATCCGAGCAAAAAAAGCAGCAGTGAGGCAATTTTGTGATTTTTTCTCCACTACGTTTGGAGAAATTCGTACTTTTATTCGAAACGTCGTCTTTAAAATGAAATACCCATTGATGAAAAATTTACCCCGAGAAACGAATAAGTTTTATATAACTTACGAGGGAAAATTTCGCGTGCTATTGCTTTTTATTCTGCTATCCTGAGTTCCAAGCACATTTCACGTCGTTCAAATAATTTGATATCTATGATGTCGTGAAAATTTTTTCATCTCAGTATTTTAAACGTCCATCATCGTCGATATGATGTGAAATTTTCCGGTACAAAGAAACATTTTTCTAAGTAGCTATTTTTTTATAAAGAAATTTTTTTATTTCTCTTTTTTTTCTCAAATTTTGGAAATATTTCGTTCAATTCATTTGATTTGAAATATTTTCTACATGATTTAATGCTGATACGTATCTTGACGAATTTATTTAATCAAGTACGGTTCTAATTTTTTTTCTTTGCTCAATTATTTTGTCGATTAGGTATTTTTTATCAAAAAAGTTCAACCTTGTACTGTTCTAACTACCTACTGATATGCGAAAAATTATCTGGTGTGACTCATGCCAATTTTTAATGAACAAATACGATGCATGAAGTAATAGATAGACATGCAATAATGTAGAAACGTAGATTATTGTCAATTTTTATCTACAATGATTCACCCAGAAGTTTTTCTTTCATTTGATCTCGAATCATCAACAGACAAATCTTTGTGAAAAAGGTTGAGATTCTCTGTTCGCAAAAAGTATAGCTGTAATTGTAAAATACATAACTTATCATGAAATACAAAAAGGTGCGATTGGGTTACTGCAATGTTGATCATATTTTTGCTACCACCTCATTTTGGGGTACTAGAGAAAATATTAAGTAAAATAAAGCAAACAAATTGAAAAATCAGAAATGGATGTTGTTTCTTTCAAATTTGTTTTGTTCTTTTGAAAAAATACAGCAAAAATGAAGTAAGCAAATCAGTAATTTATTTTAAGATAAATCTGTTTCCTCCAAATTTGGATGTTTTTATTAGTTCTTTGTTGTTGTTGTTGTTGTTGAAAAATGGGGTGAATTTTTTTCCACGTCTTGAATGACCAAACCATTTTTAGGCATTTTTAATGCAGAAGATACACGAAAAAATGAAAAAATTGATAGAGCCTTTTTAATTACACAATGAGAATTTTCGGAATTTGATCTTAAACTTTATACAATGGTAGATGGGTAATTCTCAAAAAAAAGATCAATTTTGATGAGCATAATTTTTGAAAAACAAAAATCATTTTTTTGGAATTTCAAGTGGGAATCATTTTTGTATGGGTGTCCCAGATCCCTTTTCTAGTGTTGGCCTCAATTCAATCCCCCCTGTCGGCCCTGACCCCCCGTGTTTTCGAGGTCGTAGAATTCGAATCTGGAGTTATTTTTTATGTAGAGGTGGAGGGTGAGGCGTGGGGAGGGGAAAAATGTCAAATTTTGCTTATATCGTATTATCGTGTGATATGTCGATTTATGTTTTTCAGGCCGCAGAGTTCGAATCTGGACTTATTTTTTGGTAGGGGCAGAAGTGAGGCGTGGGGAGGGAGAAAATGTCAAATTTTGCTTGTATTATTATCCTGTAATATGTCGACTAGCGCGATAAAAGTACAGCTGTCTGAAATTTGGCCAAGTCGAAGGACAAATGGGCGCTGGACAAGCCGAAGGACAATGTCAACGTTTTTTCGTTTCTAGCCTTACTTACTGGACATTATTCGATTTTTATCACGTAATAAATGTGTACTTATCATGTAGAATAACTTCCCTTTCTCAATTATCGTTTTTGGCGGGTTCATCAGGGTAAATAAAAAGGCAAGCCGAAGGACACCGATTTTTCTAAAATATCAAATTTTCAAAAATAAGTACATACGATCAGAACGAGCCATTGCGTAGGTTTTGAGAATAACATTGCGGGGTAATATTTCTATGAGAACAGTGAACCAGTGCATCCACTCACCAGAAAAAAATGTTGGATTGGGAAGCTACCAAAAATAATTTAAAATTGCTCTAAAATTTTCGCAAAAAATGTGTGACAGTTTTCAAATGTGAAATGTGAGCTTCCTATGGACTTATCGCAATTGCAATTTGCACAATAATGGACCTTCGTGTTCTATGATAATGAGAATGTGTAAATTTTTCCCCCAAAAAAATGAAGTTCATGACACTTTATAACATTCATTTTCAAAAACATGGAGTGTGACAGCCAAGTCGAAGGACATTTGGGGTATAAAATCGAATGTACACCAATGAAAGGAGGGGCTAAAAATCTCAATACCATATGTGAAATGTGTGAGGGATGATCCTTGAATGGACCAAAAAAAAAAAATTCATGCTAAAACCTTTGAGAAATTTGCCAGGTACACGATTTTTACCTTTTTTTGAGAATTACCCAGATACCAATAAAAAATTGAAAATTGAGTTATCTTAAAGATTTTATGTTGACAAATATATTACTAAAATTTGTCTTTAGGAAGTTTGATATTGATCTGGGTCGTTGGTACATATAAACTTTCATCATAAAATGAAAATTCATTCCGATTCAAAAATATCACATTTTCACTAAAGATTGATTTTTAAATTTCCAAAAATTCGCAACACATTCTTCTAATTTTTTTTTAAAAGAATTTTTAAAAAGTTGAATTCTAAACCATCGTATTTTCTTTTTTTAATTTTTTATTTTTCATTTCCTTAATTCAACTTCAATAATCCAAGTAAGTAAGGGGAAAACCGTTTTGATCTTTTAAAGGGAGGGGGTCAGGCATGATATGTAAGACTATCCTGTTTTTGTGAATTTTGATCAGTCCAGCAATAACAAGGTGTACAACAAAACTCCCAGACAAAAAAAATCATGACCTTTTTCATGACCTATTTTTCACATTTTTACCGCATGAAAATATCCCCTCCTCCTCCTCCTCCTCCTCCTCCTCCTCCTCCTCCTCCCCAAAAAAAATAATTCAAATAACTTGAAACTGCGAGGAAATTTTTTTTAATTTGTAGGCAAGCAGGTATTTCGGTTTTTTCATTTTTCTGATTTTTTGAATAAATTTTTGATTTTTGTTTGAAAAAATTCAAGGATGTTTCGAGCAAAGTTCATGACTTTTTCATGACTTTCATGACCATTAGACACCCTGAATAAGATACCTATATTTTTTTCAGATTTAAGTATTTTAGAATTAGATAATATAATGAATACTTGCATCCATTTTTTTCTGATTTTTTGGTAATTTTTTGTTCGTCGTTGTTTTGTGAAAAATGTTTAATATCGTAGCATAATTTTGAGTTTATTTTTCACCATGTTCAATGGTTTTTTTTTTTTTTGACAATTTTGACAAACATTTCTTTATTAGATCTAAGTAATAGATAGATGTGGGCCACACCAATGAATGCGTTGTATAGATACCCTGAAACACCCTGATTTGGAGCTTGATAAGACTTCATCATGTGAAACGAGACACAAGAGATGAATTCTTCCTCTTGATATTCTGTTTTACTTTATGCAAAGTGAACGAGCTCATTAAAATTGTTTCATTTATTTCGAAAGTATTTAAAAATTATATACTGGGACAATATACTTGCATAAAAAAATTAAATTACTGCTTAATAGTACTTGACCCATCTTTTTCAGCTGTAACGATGTTTACGCAAAATATACACTCGACGAATGAGGTGCAAAATCCCCGTTAAGAATATATAGTATACTCTTATAAGTCGCAAAATGAGACCATCTTATGTTCATATACTACAGTGATATGTTATACTGGGTACCACCGTACAAAAAGGACTTACAAGCGGTAAGAGTAGCAAATGACGGTACTTGCGTGCAAAACCATGTACAAAGTATTCGTTTCGAGTAGCGGTATAATAACACTATAAGGTTCTTGCACGACTTTTAATTTGAACAAGCTGTCGTAAATTACAAAGCGAATAACGCCAGCAGAACCTCATAGCGCGAGGGCTCCCCGTACGTGTATGGGAAATTTTCTACTCCATACAACATTTTCATTATTTTTATATTTAGGTCAGAGATGGGGCGATTCTTTGATTTTGAGAATTAGATTTGCGATTCAGCGATCAGCAATACAATCTGAGCTCAAAAACGTTGGAAAAAGTACAGCACTTCAGAGTGATCAATTTTTGAAATTTTTGGGCTTACGCTTATTTGGTAATCTGCATCTGAAAAGGCCTTTTGAAAGTTGAAATTGAGTAGGTACTTTACAAAAGTCTTGGAAAAAATGCAAAAATTGTCATTCAAAATTTTCTACAAAATGACAGATTGTTTGAAACGAAAGAAAAACTTGAGAACTTTGAAAGGATCGCGAATCATAGGAAGAATCGAGTAATCGCGATTCTGAATCGTCCCATCTCTGATTTAGGTGCCCAGAGGTATTTGTACCTAGCACCAAAGTGTGGTGGAAATGTCCTCGAATCTCTAAAAAATTTATACTGCTATGAAAACGCGTTAAAATTAAAATACCTGCGAGAATTTTTTTCTGTCGAGCCATCGAAAAAGAAACAAGAAGGTATACTAAAAAAAAAAGCCGAATCAAGCGTTAAAACGTAATAAAACTATCATTTCGAGGCTGTATTGTGTAAGTGTACGCGTCAATGTGCGTTGCTATATTACATTACATCGTATACCATACTTAAGTTAACCCTTAGACATTATACGCCTTTTTAATATTGTTTTCGTATGCCTTTCTTTTACCATTTTCTAGTCGTTTATTTTAGCTACCTCTCGCTGCTTTTCTTCGCTACACACCCATTATTTGATACGTTTTGTTTTATTATCGAGAGTTCCATGCTCCATTACAAGATTTTCCTTTTCTCTCTACTACAAATTAAATCATTTTAATTCGCCGCCTTACGTACCGATCCGAGCAGAAATTGAGGTATTTTTTCGTTACAGTGGTTCGTAAATGTACCGTGACCGTGGTGCTTAAGAAAATTGCGCTTTTAATACGTTAGACGTTACAATAGCTGGTGAGATTCGAAAAAGAAAGAAACATTGAAAAATTGCGCCAAATTGTCGTTAAATTCATTTTCTGGGTCATTATGCCTTATGTGAGATGATTTTTTAAGCGAAATTGATGCAAATTATTTACGTTGAAATTTTGGATTGTTTGCTGGAGAAAATTCCAGTTCGAATGTCAGGTTTTGAAACGAAGTAGTTCGATCGTTTTTGGTTGAATTGTAGATGAAAGAACTCTTCTGAGGGATACAATGAAAACGTTCTTTCAGTTTTCACAAAAATCTCTTAAAAAGGCCCTAACAGAAATCAGTGCCTTTGAACGTAGAATAATCATTTAGGAGATTTTTTCGATCAATTTCGGCACCGAAATTTCAAAACTTATTTTTAGTGGTTAAAACTCGAATTTTTATGATGATTTTCAAAAAAATTGGAAAACCTTTCAATTTGAAGAAATCTCTGGAACTGCTCGGAAATAACTCCCAATCAATTCGAATGACAAGGTCAAAAACTCAAAAGTAGAGCATATGTAAAATCTAGTTCCAGCTTTTATCATAAATTCAATCAAATTTTGATTTTTTTCGTGGAAAAAATGGGCAAAAATTCCCAAAAATAAAAAAATGAAATTCATCACCCGAAATTTTTCCTCTGTTGTATTTTTGGAATATCTCTTTCGATTTTCCTGCGTTTAATTCAAGAATGATTTTAAATTTGATGCTCACCTGGAACAAAAAAAATCAAAAACAAATGATCATTAGATATAGTCTATTGATAATTAAGTATCTCAAAGAAAATAACTAACTGCATGGGAATGGGGAAAATAATTTGGAAAAAGTTGCATTAATTTTGAAAACCTGAATTTTTTTCAAAAAATGATTCATTTTGGGCTCATTTTGCTGTCATGGTGGAAAAAAAATTGAAAATAAAAATAATTTTTATGGCAAACGCACTTCAAATTGAGTAATTAAGTGTTGCATAGCCATTGAATGGAAGGCTCTTGAAAGAATCTTCTTCAATCAGTTACAACCAGAAAAAAAATTAAGCTTTCTAAATAAAAATGGGTATTAAATACTCAAAATTAAAACCACACACACAGTGAAAAACCAGACTCAGCTGTAAGGTTTCGTTATTTGTAAAAGTTGAAAAAGCACGGTCGAAACAACCGAGAAATATGCAGTCGGCAACAGAAACAAATACCTAGTTAGAAACGTGTTTTATTATCCGCTATTCAAAGCAGATACTTTGCAACTACATCGATGCTATCATTTCTAAAGATGAAAAAAAGTTTTCTTTTAAAATTTTACCGCGTGTGCGTTCAGGGAGAGTTCTTCTTTAGCTTTAATATCGTCTTTGAATACGGGTTTTCAACGCCCAAAAACCCCATACACGAAAAGTCTTTTGTATGTATATGGAGAGTTGCAGAAAAATAGAGAGAGAAGAAATTATTACGTCAAAAAAAACACTAAAAAAGAAATTTTTTGACGAAATACGCGTACGAAAAAAAAATACATACACGTTTCTGGAGTTTATAGTAAATTTATACCTTGCGAGAGTCGAGAGAGCTTAGTTAAAAATAATCACATCGCGTCGGGGGATAATTCGCTAAAAATTGTACGTCACGTCACCAAATGTGTTTGTGTTTTTTTCCCTACTCGGGTACTTTGTCAAGTGCATATAGTGAGAAAAAACAAAAGATACATGGAGAAAAAAAGACCACTAGGGAAAGAAGACGAACACATGGGAGAATTAAAATCGAAAACGCAATGGTTAGCTGAATAATACGAAAAGTAATGTTCTCATTGTGGATAAGAACACAGCAGATTTATACCATCTAATTTGGCTTCCGTTCAACGCATTCTTTTTTCCTTTTCGAATATTGTACATGAGCCAGACAGACGCGGAATCATCCTCTAGAACTCGTGTGTGCTCTGTACAACTCTGTGGTACGTGTGTGATCAAATGTACCGTGGATGTGGATGTGGCTCTCTCAGCAATTTACATTATTCTGGCAAGTTATGGATACTTGTTCTTCGCCTTTGCGAGCTCCTCGTGTGATGTAGTTTCTCGATCGTACATTTTAGAAATAATTAAATTCGGAAGTTACACCCGAACGAGTGTTTTTATGTCACGGTTATTACAACGAGGTTAAATACGAATGCACTGGAGTGATTATACGATGTGGTTGATGTGCAGCAAGATGAATCTCGCGTAAAAAAAAAGCTCCGATGTAAAATTTTTGAAAGTGATGATGGTCCGGTAATGAAGATGGATACGATTTGATGAAAAGAAAAATAGAACATCAGAAATGAAATTTGTTACAAAAATTGAAATAAAAGTTGCAGGAAATGATAATAAACTATTCGTATCGAATGATTGGAGAATAGGTCAATGACCTGAGATCCGACATCTGTTGAAGGCACATGCAAGTTCAGGGTGTCAAAATTTGATGATTGAAAAATTATCAGTTTCGTATTTTTAAAAGGATTTAGCCTTCTTTGTTTGGAATGGAGAAAATACATACTCTCGTTTCAAAAATCCATGTCAAGTGATTTGCATTTAAAATATTTTTCCTGATTTTCAAAATTATAATTTTTTTTTTTGATTCTAAAGCAAATTTTCAATGTACCTATGCGCATCAATAATCTTGTATGTAGTAACTTGTTTTTTTTTGGGGGGGGGGATTTATTTTTTTTTGTGATCTTATGAATTTTTTCGAAGTTTATTTCATTTCTAACAAACTAATTTTCTAATTGGAATCTCGACATCCTTAAGAAACACAAAAAACCCCCCCTCATTTTGAAAAAATTTCAATTCAAAAGTGATGTGACATATTACTTAATTGTTGGTAATTTTACAACATTGAACTCAAATACAAGCTTGTTTTATGGATCAATTGAGCCCCTCCCCCCATCAGAGCACTTGAACATGGTCGAAATACCCAACAATTTAAAGTGGCATGCGACGACGTGACGTGTTGAATTTTCGAGAGGTGCAAATTCAAAATATCCTCATTCATACGATTTAACCACTCCGTGCTTCGCTAGTTACACTTTTTTTCAAATTCCGAGCTTGTACCTGCTCAATTTTTTCCAAAAAAAAGCAACTTTAATCACCAAAAAAGCTTGAAAACTCGATCGAGACTTTAGCAATTTTAGCAAAGAACAGGACTAGTTTGCACTCGTATTGTCAAAATAGTGATATTTTTTCACAATTTTTGTCGAAAAGGTTGGACTATTTTGCAATTTTTTGATTAAAAAAACGAGAATTTTTGGAAATAGGCAGCAATAAAGTAAGAATTTTTCAATCTCCTCCACCCCCCCCCCCCAAAAAAAACAATTTTTGGCTAGGAATTTTTTGGAAAAAATATCAATTATTGGCAAAAAAGAGATTTTTGCCCTTTTTTAGACAAAAGACAAAACTTTTTGCTATTGTTGACAAAACAGAAAGCAAAACTTTGACAGTAATTTTGACAAAAAAATGGCTAGTTTTTTTGGCTAGAATTTCAAGACTTCAATAATTTTATTAAAAAGAAGAGATTCTGGAGAATTACTTTTTGGAATTTTTTTGCGAAGGAGCGACGATTTTTGGTAAGAAACTAAATAATTGGCATTTTGAGAAAATGGATTTTTTTATATTTTTAGCAGAAAGCGAGACTTTGACAATTGTAGTAAAAGCAGTGTAGCTGGAAATGAGCAAATTATTTGTTTTGAAACTAAAACGTTAAAAAAGTAACCATAAAAATTACTTTTAGAAAATTTAGTACCTAAGTAACCGATCACGAGCCCTGCAAAATTGCTGGCTAAAGTGAAGAACGACTGAATTCTTGAGCACCTTTGGCGTTTTTAATATACGTACGAAAAAGATACTCCAATTATTTTTTTCCTTTTACAGTGGAACGATACTTACTTAATTAAAAGAAAACAGTCGGAAATGAATTTATACTCTCTCCCTTCATCCCTCTCCTTCCATTTTTCAAATCAATTTTGGAAATTTCCCATTTTTTTCTCAACTTATTTTTATAAGAATTAAAATTTTTCGGATTTTTTCCAAAACGATAACAAATTGAAGGGAAAATCCAAATCTCATGCTGAACGTCATGCTTTACTCCTGCTTTTCATGTTCTCCTGCTTGTTGAACAAACACCTTTTCATAGTTGTTTGCACCATCCCTATTCAAAAATGTTTTTGATTTTTGATTTGAAATATCGATAACAATTGAAAATTTTAAAATAAAATACTCTTATAGGCTATCGAGCCATTTTTTTCAAATAATTTTAGATCCTTGATAAGTATACCTACCACAGGAGGCGTTTATAATTTCGACTCAAATATCCACTACCTATTTTAAACAAAAATGTCAAAACCATAAAACATCCTACCTACTCCAAAACTACGAACATTTTCCTAATCATTAAAAGAATTTAACTTGGCGAAACAACTTCAGTCATCAAGTACACCTCGATAATTATATCTACCATAGACGACGAAAAGAATGACAAAAATTTCTTCTAATTCAGTCATAAATCTTCATTGTAAGCCCCTCTGCGTTAGTTTCTTATCCACTTTAATACCAGCAGCTCTTCGCACCCTACTAAAAATCTCATATACCTACTCGTACAGCTCGACCAGCAGCAAAAGCGAATGACTATAAAACTTATTCAACCCTTATACGCCTGCCTTGCGGAACCATAAGACTTTTAAACCGAATACGAGAAGACAAGGCTTAAAAAATATCCGAAAATATTTCCACCGGTGAAATATTTACTCACTTGTATATATACATCCCAAGTTTAATTATCATTTAAAAGCATACTTTCCACCGCGAACTTGGAAGTAATTAAAAAACACCCCCGAAAAAAGTGAAACTGTTATCTTTTATTCTTTTTAATTACGATTTTTTTTTATTTGTTTTATAAAAGAAACGAGCGCGAAAAGAAAACGAAAGGTATACTTTTTTTTCACTTCTTTGCTTCTAATAAAGAAAGCGTTATTTGTCGATAGCGAAGTTTTTAATTTAAAATGGTGCTTTGTAATAAAAATTATGACAGGGAGGATGTAAACAAAAGACGGTCAAATCGATGATCCCGTAGCAAAGGGAGAAAAAAAATCGCTTTTATTATTATTTGTTGAATATTAAACTATACCTACGCTTCCTCTACAGAGACAGACGTAGGTATCGAATTTAATGAGAAGTTTTCATTATTCGATGCAAAGTAGATGGGTATTCGGTACCTACGTTGGATTTTTTTATTCGTGCATCAAAATATTTCCACCGGTGTGTGAATTTTTTTAGTCGAATCGATAAAGTTTGGTTTGCGGATTAAATTTTCCATATCTTTGTACTGTAAATAAAACGTAAATAGATTTAAAGAGTGAATCATTTTCAAATATTATATACGAATAAATAGAGAGAAGAAATAACAGGAAATCAATGTTCGATAGCCTTGAATTTGAACATTACGTCGGCATAGCGAGTCTGGCTGTTCTGGACACATAACTACGCGATTATGCTACATCTGTCAGAATGTAATATAATAATGAAGATAAATTTACGACTAAAAGGTATCCATAGGTACTTCTATATAGGCAAATACTGGAATAATCATTCGGCTGAATTTTACGCCATATCGTAGACTGATCGAAACTACAATGATGGATTTTTATCTCAGCCTATATCCTATAAATCTCATTACCTATACGTTTTATTTATTCGGCCATTTACTCGTGAAACGAATCCTACATTTCCACATTTACAACGACACCTTTTTTCTCTCACCTTTTGGACATCACACTAGACATTACCGCCGAAAAAAAAAAGATAAATAGAGAGCAGAATAGGACGAAAAAGAAGACCCAAAACACCATCATCGTCGAAAAACGAAAAACAAATAATTTACAAATTAAACGAAAACTCTGATTGTTATTGGAAACTAATGCTAGCGTTCTTTAGGATTGATGAAGGGGGGTAAAGGGAGTGAAAAAAACGAGTAACTTTTGTCAGCGAGCCAAATGGCCAAAGTAATACAGACACACATACAGGAAATAGGAGAGGAAACCTAAAGCTTTTTTGTTAACTTCGAAACATAGTTCGCTATCGCTAACAGTTTATTAGGTTTAACGTTAGCGGGCGATTATTCGTAAACTGCTGCTTCTTATGACTTTCCATCGGTGACCCTTTTCATCTGATTATATCGTCGAATAAAAAATTACACCTTTTTAAAAACTATCGTATACTGTGTCTGTATACATTTTGAAAAAAGGCTAAAAGACTCGATGCACAAGCTACGTATACAGACACAGAGGTGTAGAGGTACCGTAGGTAGGTAATAGGTATTTGTCACATCGAAATAGTCGATTTTTCCCCATTCTTTGCCTTACTGTGTAAGCGAGAAGAGAAAGAAGATGGGTTTGAAATGCAGCCAAAATCAGATTCCCTCCATTAGATTAAATTTAATTAATGATGGCGGTTATTTGTGACGCGTTTTCGTATACTATGCTTAAATGTATGAATCGAATACAAAGTAAAGGTAACCGAATGCACCGCCACTCCTACTCTTTATGAGCAATTTGCTCCGCATTTATGCCAAAATTACGTAACACCTTGGTTCGATGCATTATTAACCTTCTGTACTTGCGTTTATATTGCTAGTTTATCCGACAATATCGCCTTACTTGTTATTACTACACGAGTGTATACATATACCGCAGCGTGTAACAGGTTCGCAAATCTATTGCCCCCTTAAGTAGTCGTTTGAACTGAAAAATATACTGCTTTGCTCTTAGCGACGTTTAAAATGGGTATACACACTAGAATAGAGTTGGTGTTGTTTTTCGAAAGGATTTTTCGATAAATTTTTTAATGCATGTTTTATCTGTCATGTGTCTCGAGTTTCTCAACGTCTGCGTCGTCTCTGAAATTTCACAGGACATTCCTCGAAAGAATAAATTATCAAAATAACAGTAATTAAAATGGGGGGGAGAGGTCAACATTTTTTATTTAAAAAAAAAAAACAATATTTTTGCATCATTAATTACCTTCCCCCACAAGGTACTAATTTCTTCGTTTTCAAAGATTATACCAGTATACCTGTTAGGCTAATGAGGAAAAGTTTTCAGCTGACACCCTCCAATTTGAAAAAAAAAAACAAGCTATGATCGAAAAAGCATGTCCTAAAACCTCTGTAACCAAAATTTTAGATGCTGAAATTCATGTTGGATTTTTGGTGGATTATTGAAAATTTAAAAAATTTAAAACACTTTTCTATGACAGTTTTTGAAAATTCTCCTTTTCAACCCCCCCCCCCTCCCCACGCCTCTTACGAACATTACTAGTTTTAGGACATTGTGTAGCTTCCAGCGAATTTCCAACTTTTTTCAGATACTCGAATTTTTCTAAAGGTGCTAAAAATGACTCCGATTGATTCTTATTAGGCATCCTCTAGATCGTTCCAAGTGGTTACTGGCAAATTTCCGGAGCGCCAATTCAAAAGTAAAATAATTGTGAACAAATCAAAAATTCCAGAAAAAATGAGTGAAATTGATTTTTCAAAAAAGGCACCTCACGTGCAATTTTTTCGTTGAGATATCGTCAGGTGTGTCTAAATAACCGATCGGTTTGAAAACAGTTGTTTTTCGGGCATTTTGAAGGTTTCAGTGCGATTTTAATTTTATCCAGAAATTTTAAATTACTCAGAAGGCTCCAAAATTATTCAAAAATGGATGTTTTCAAATCAAGAAGGCACAGCAGACAATATCGTGAAAAAACACTCATAGAATGCTGTTTTTGAAAATTTGATCTTTTAAAGATTTTTCCCTGAAATTTTGAATTTGTCAAAAATTTACTCCAGAAACATTATGAGAATCTGCCTAAAATGCTTGAGAGGATGCCCAATAAGCAGCCATGAAAATTAAATTTGCTGAAGTTAATTTTTGACCTTTTCAGAGCAATTTGAATTTTTTGGAGAAAATTTAAAATTTACTGGAAGTATTAGAATGCATTAAAAAAACAAATAATTATTTACATTGCTTCATTCTATTTGGAAAAATATGCCTAAATTAGTTTTAAAATTCTCATAAAAATAGGTTTTTTTAATTTTAAAATTTTTGAAAAACCAAAAAATAAACGCCAAGAGCTAACATTTTGATTACATCATTCGATCAAGTTCAGTTTCGTTCAAATTGGAGGGTGTCTGGTCAAAGCATTCCCTTCTGAGGAAATATAACGTCAAAAAGAAGGATACAAAAGGCACGTCATGGGTCTTTCAATGCATTTTGCAAACATTTGAAAACAACTCAAAATATATGTACTTTTTTTGAAAGTGCTGAACTGAATTTCAAAGGCTTTCTTGAGCCAAAAACTGAAACTTGGCTCCCCAGAAGCGCTTGATTTCTTACATAAGTATTGTAGGTACTTTTCATTTCAATATTTTAGCCCCCTTCCCGATGGCGGTCAAGTTATACTTTGGAAAGTGAATTATTATCAGATTTAGACTTGAGAGTTGATGTTTCAAAAATCTAGATTTTATTAGGTCCATCTAGGTACCAAATAGATTTTTCAAATATTTGGACCGAACTATTTTTCGTCATGAAGCCCATCTTTGATTTTTAGGTCAAATAGTTTTCAAAATCAGAATCAGTGTCTTTTTGGAAACATAATTTTACGTCAATATCATTTTTTTCTACAGTTTTGAATTTTTTACAATTTTTTCATTCCTCGCTTCAAAGGGTCAATTTTTCGAAAACACTTTTGAAAAAAAATGCAAAATCTGGCGATTACTTTTTTCGATAGTTTCGAATTTTTTTCTTTTTTCTTTTTTGTTTTAAAGGGCTAATTTTTAGAATATGCTTTTAAAAATACAAAATTACCTGTGACGAAAAATTGTCACAATCTTGAAGTCAAATTTTCACCTCAATCTTTGACTTAGAATTTAACGTTTGCCTCATAACTAAAATTTAATACATTTGACGACTGCATAGTACCCTTCTAGCTTCCCCTCACCCACCCCACGCTCCATTTTGAAAATTAATGTACCCATTTTTTACGCTATTGTATTCAAACGCTCCGCGCCCTTATCCAGTTCCTAACTTCTGATAACATAGAGCTCTGGGGAAGACACTGAGGAGAGAATGTTGTCTATGTGAATTTATTTATGGTCGCCCAAGAATGAAAAGAAGATCTAAACTTTTTTGAACTAATTTTTTCGTATACCATTTTACACGCCTAGAAATAAAATTGGAGCAGGGAGTCGACTCTATTTACTTATTTGGTTATACCCTTTTCCTATTTATGGAGGAACTTTATTTTTTATTCGTGATAGGTGGATATTCTTACATTAGAACGAACGTATCTTAGCAAGGAAACAAGTAATTTATACATTTCTTCCGTCTATAGTCTACAAACTTCCTTCGTACTTACAATGCGAATATCGATAATATGGTAAACAATAGGACATTCTCGTATCATTGTTCAATAACGCGTATACAACTTAATTACAAAACCTTACACAATAAAAACTCGTATCGCGAATTTATCATCGAGTTACCGTTTCCTGCGCTTGCTGTTGATAAAAAAAAAAATCCTCGTATACGCAAAAAGAAAAGAATTAAATTTCTTCAACCCGTCATTCTGGATTTTGATTAAATTCACGACGTTGCTGTACAAAACAGAAAAGAAAAAAGGAGTCGAAAGGAATATAAGAAGAAAAAAAAAGACGAGGAGATTTTATAATAAAGTGAAAATTGGAATTCGTCAAAATCACGAGTAAAAGTACGAATAGAAAAATCAAAGTTGAAATATTTACTCGTAAATAAAATTCGAACAAGCAAAAGACGCGGAAACATTACTCAACAATACATACAACTTTTTTCATTATTGGGTGTAAAAAGGAAAAAAGTTTTTAACGACAATGGTACGAGTAAGACGGATGTCAAAATTCCACACATCAGACACCAGATACATAAAAGTTTTGCCACTATCGTTCTTCTGGGTTTTATTATATTTCGTAATTCGGTTACATAGGTGTTTTACATAGCGTAGAAAAATAAAACCTTCGATTTTAATTTCTTTTCAACAACGTATTTGAAATTTTTTAAAGCGAATGTCAGTGTCAGGTTTTTATTGTCAAGAAGCTTTTCTTGTTCGGTTAAATGGAAAATTTTTCATCATCTTGTTCACATTTTGGTAGATGAGAAATTTTGCTGATTGTGTATTTTTTTTAGCGATGCCATATCGGATTATATTTTTTGAAGGTTCAAAAGTGTTGACATATTAATAATGTTTCAAACTATACCTACTAATTAATTAGATCATTAAACCTAAAGTTGAAGATAAGGTAAGGACCCAAGGGGGAAAGTGTGATCTATAAAAATTATAGGTCAATTCAGGGAAAATCGAACAACTTCACAATGGGATGAATCATTGGAAAAAAAAAAGGGGGGGACCTCTGGCAATTACTCTATAAGAATTATCCCCAGAGTGAGTGAATACGATAAAACTCTCGTGACTCTAAGAACATTGGCAATGAAACTTTCAAAGAGCATTGATTCTCGAGCCAGAAAAAAAAGCTAAGAAAACGAGCTAAAAAGTTGGCATATCGCACGTTTATCGTTCGGTCGACTGGTTCCATCTGCGACTGGAAATTTATCAGCCATTTCGTCTAGAACGCGTAACAGAATTACTAGACACTTACTACACGAATCGTGGTAGTAAAAGATCAACCCTTGGAATTGTCGAGGAGAAAAAAAACAGCCCCTGGCGAGATGTTTGGTGTAATGCAGAGAACGAACAAGTATGACAGAAAAACGAGAGAAATTAACGGTTCTATTAGAGTTTTGCGAAATGCACATTCTAAATTTTGCAGTTGTAGGTAATCGAGGGCTTTATGGCGATGTTGTAGTAATAAGTTAAGGGATTAGAGAAAACCCATCTCAATTAAACTTTTCGACTAATGGTCAGAAAAGAAAACTAATTTTAAATCACGACTAGCTCTTCGGAGCCATCTCGTTGTTGACGTAATAACTTTCGTCCACTCTACCTAGACCTACCTATATATATGTGCATTATTCGCACAACCTCGTAAAATATCAGGTGCTAACGATTCAACATTCTCACCATTGCTGTTGTAAGTATTCCCTCCCCTGGCCAGCGAATAAGATACACACGTAGCTCTTGGCACGAGTTTTAGTACATCGGTGTACATGATGAAACTGGGGGCCCAAGCTGTGGAGAGTTCAATATGCAGACGTACGTGTAGGTAAAGGTGTTCGTCGTTATTGTTTCAATTTGAAATTAAATGGGTTTTTAGCCGTTTTAACGATGGCTCGTTGCAAATAAAATTTAATTTTAAAAACCCTAATAAACATTAATCGCGTACCCCTTTTTTGTATAAAAGCATTTTGCAAGCTGCTGGTTGTGTACAAGAAAAGCCATGGCTGTTTAAAAAATTTTCATTTTGTATCGCCGACTGTAAAATGGTTTCGAAATTAGCAACACCATACAAGGCGAATACGAGCATAACCCAAGGTACCTACACTTGGGGAAAGGAAATTTCGCAAAGGCGCTGACGCGGTGGTAATTTTATTAGATTCGAGTTTTCAAAAAGGTCTTTTTAGGATACATACGCGCGCCAAAACACACCATGTTCGAATTCATTTTCATTAAACCAATTCCAATTCGAATCCCTAACATGCGCCAGATGTTCGAAATGAAGCCGGCAATCGTACCCACTTATTTGATTATTTCAATCAGTTTGGTAATTAATAATCGCATCTTAGAGAGTTTCGTTGCTGGATATGTTTATATTATAAATATACAGCGTATGGTGCCAACCGAGATACCTCTATAGATATTCTTCCTCGGAGTAATACGGATTCCATGTCTCGACTAATAGGAAGCAGCTTTATAAAACAGTGCTGAGAAAGAAGACTTTTAGGCTCAAATATGTACATGTTTATACGTCGTATAAACGATCTGCGATGGAATTTTTCTACTTGAAACTTACTTACGCAAATGTCGGCGTGAATAATGATCCAATGATAGCGAGACGCGTGTTAATGGTAGGAAATTTCTCGAATATTTCGTTTACTTCATTCATAACCAAAATCTAAATTTATTAGCGTTACTTCTGAATGTTTTTTGTGGTTTGAATTAAACGTGTGAGTCAGATAGGTCGATGTTCTTCCAATTGTTGGAGATTAAGGCGGATTCTTAAATCCTGCTTATTCAAGTCTAGTGAAAACGTTTTCAGAAATTTTTTCCCTCCATTACTTCACTACAAAAATCGGTTGATAGAATCACTGAGTGGATGCAGATATGGAAAATTGCTGTGAATTGTGGGAAATCAGTACATGTTGACTTCTCTCTACGTACCCACCCCCACTTGCCAATCAGTATTAATGATGCAACTGTGTCCTACTCCAACTCTACAAAGTAGGGTATGCACTTAGATTTGAGACTGGATTGAAGCCAACACATTCGCGCAAAAAAACTGCAAATGAAAGAGAAAATGTGGGGATTATACTGGCTCATGGAGCTGAAATCAAGGATAAGTCTTGGGAATAAACACCCTTTAGCTACAGAGGCAAGCTTGAGCGTGTAATTCAAGTGTGCATTTATTAACATTACACGTCAAGAACCAGGGGACCGCCAGTAATTGGCCAAGTTAACAGATCATGCAAGGCATCTGTTGGCAGAATCAAAAAGCTAAAACTAGTTTGAGTGTCTATTAGTGGTCTGCGCGGGTCGGGCAAGCCCGCGGGCTTACCCGACCCAGCCTGAGTACTCGAGCAAAAAGCCCGACCCGACCCGACAATAATTTTTCAACACTTCCGATAAATTTTGTTGCAACGTTGGCGTGATGCGACGAGATGGTTTTCCCAACAATAGGCATTGTTGTGACGTGAACATAGTGCTACACTTCTTTATTTACGAGTACTTACAGCGCATGCGTTGAGTACCAGTTACGTACTGAAACCCAAGCCCGAGAAAGCCCGACAAGCCCGGCCTGGCCCGACCCAACCTGACCTGACCCGACTTTTATCAGGCTCGGCCCGCGGGCTTTTGGACAGGCCCATGCAGACCACTAGTGTCTACAGAGGTCAACACTGAGGAGCTCAGGGTCTCTAAACAACCTGGCTAGCTCCAAGGTGCTTGTGTAGATGTCACTAGTAAGCAAGTGGGAAACTACTAGTGAAAGCTCAAAAATAAATGTCCATGAGGTACATAATCAACACAACAGAGGCAACACCAACATAAAGGATGTTAGCCCAAATACCCAATTTGGCATATAAGGGTATGAGTTGATTTGTATATGAGAGGTAGTATGACTTGATGGTGATATCTGGTTATAGTCAAACCAATCTGGCTTTATGGTATTGCTGTCTGAGGCTGTGCCTCAAAATTAAATATTTTGATAATTCTAAGGTGCTGGAATATATTTATATAAACAATGGCTGGAGCGTACTGGGAGGAACAAAATGTCGATCTCCACAAGGATCTTAAAATCAGTTATGTCACAGAGGAAATCTGCAGGCACGCCACACGGCATGAGATTAGACTTCACAATCAATGTAACCCCAGTGCCATCCAACTTGTGGACAATTCGTCAATTCTAACAATTTGTACGTGTGGTTGAAGAGATTTAAGCTACATACCCGACCTTCCAGCAAAAAGAATTGTGTGATTAATTAAGCAGTTGTGCAATGGTGGAATCGTCGTTGGGATGCTGTCAGCCTGACCTTGTGATTTAGTGAAAAACGCTGATGAATGCCCAATATGGCAGGGATTGAGAGATTTGAAAAAAAAATTTGAAAATGACCAAAACTTGATGAAATGCCTTCAAATTTATGAGAAATATTGCAAAAGTCATCTAAATTATTAAAACTTGATTATTTTATTAATTCTCAAAATTGTATTAGAATTTGTCAAACTAAATTTTCTACAGCTTTTGAAAATTAAACATAAATTGATGAAAAATCAGCACAATTTGAGCTAACTTTACGAAAATACTCGTAGCTTAATTTTTCTTCAAATGCTAACCTCAAGACTCCGGTCAAGAGGCAGAATAAATTAATCTGTTGAAGTATGAAATATCTCGTTATTCAAGTAGAATATTGCTCTGAAAAGTTACAAAAAATTAGCAAAGTAGGTATTATTAAAATCGAATAAAATTAAATTTGGCAAAAATATCTCAGAAAAATTGTAAAATTGACATGAAAATAGCTAAAGATTACCTTAAAATTAATCAAATTCAAATACATAAATCAACGTTAAAATTTGTCAAAATGTCATAAAAAAATTTAAAATTACCAAAAAAAGATAAAATAATTATGTATCTCAGCATTTGAGCTAAATATTGTGAAAATTGTGTGGTCACAAAAAATTACCACTATCATGATATCATCAAAGTGGAACAAAATTTGGCAAGAATTTCATGAAGTTGGTTCTTATAATAAAACCTGTAAAATAGGAAAGAAAAATGACAGAAAATTACCGAAAATTGATTAAATTTCGGCTAATTTGGCAGAAATTGCTTGAGACATCATTTAAAATTGATAAAAGTAAGGTATCTGAAAATTTGAGTAAATAAAATATTGCAAAAATTATAAGCATATCGTCAAAAGTGGCAAGAAATGATTCGTGAACGCAATTTAATTATTATGGAAAACAATAAGCTACAGATCACAGCTATGAAAGTTAATTACGCTCATGCGTCACTTTTTTAAAAATGATTCAAATCATGAGTAAAATTACAAAATTTTTGATTCTAATCGTGATTTCAATCGAATCATTATTTTGATCACATTTCGAAAACCCCGACTCAATCAGATTTAATTTATCTGCGATACATACATTCAAGAAATCATTTTAGGTACATTAACCTTTCAAAATCAATACCTATAAAATATCTAGCATGTAACTTTGCTCCTTCAATTTCAGGGTAGGCAACTCAGCTTATACTACCTTCCCAAATACCACTCTGTACGTTTCTGAAAATTTTAAATTTTGTAAGGATTTTTTGGGATTCAGTTTCAAATAAATTTTCAACCAAAACACGATTCGTGTGTGTTAATTGAAGAAACATGGGTTTGAACGATGAAGATTGAGAAAAACATTACCTATGAAAATACAGTAAAAAAAACTAAGGTGTATTTTCAAAGATTGGCAACTTTTTGATAATCTTGGTCCAATTTTACGCGAATATATTATTCTGCAAACAATTCCTCGTGAAAAGGAAATACCCACATTCGGTAAAGAAACACCCATAGTAGGTACCTATACCTACTTAAGACTACCTACATATATTCAAAGAGTACCTACGTTCGCGTATTGTAAATACGTTATCATATTTCGTTTTACTTACGCCAAAAAGACTTCATATTTTGGTGAAATATTTCACGGAAATTATATAATACCTACCTCACTTCAGACACTTTATTTAATGTGGGAAAATGTTCGATACAACAACGCAGGTAAAAACGATAAGCATATATAAAAAATAAGTTGAAAGCACACCGCGTGTAGTGTATAGGTAGGTATTGAATACTATACCATCGATATACTTTTGGTATTAGAATCCGCTTATAGATAACCGCCAAGTATGACTTCAATTCATGTATAGAAAACTTTTCAATATTTCATCACTTCTGCCAAAAATACCAAATCTTATTATACGGTCGACTTGTTTCCTTTTGAAAAATTCATATTGAAATTTTTGAAACAACTACAAACGACTACACAAGCGAAAAATTTGTATTGAGGGAAAACTTGAGATTCGTGTGTAGAATTTTCCACCCTGATACTTACATGTCGATTTGTCGATAGCTCCCCTTCACCTTCCTATATTCTTTCAATGGAATTTCTTCTGAATAGGTTTGTAATGGAAGTTCAATTATATTATTAGAATTTTTTTAAGTACAAAAGTCGTCGGTATAGGTACAGGATAATTTTAGAAGATTTAATTTCCGATCAAACGAATGTCACTTCGAGACACGTTAAAAGAAATCAATTTTATCAAATTGTTTTACATTGTTTACGAGCAAACTGTTGAGCTGGCTGGAAGTATTATTCATGGGCACCGTTGCAGAAACTAAAATGTCGTGTCCCGTTGTTAGCGGAACCTCGTTTTTGTCTCACGATACAGCCGACTGAATATTTAATATGGAAATGGTTATTGTTGCTAGATAAAATGGTAGCAAAGGGAAATTACGTCCGATCAAAGGTTAAAAAGTAATTTTGTGATTGATTCTTAATCTGCGGAACACATTTTAATGCACAGGGCTCATTTTAATGACGAATATATTTATGTAACCAATTCATTTGCAGAAACATCGAAGGATATTATTTCTGAGACTAATACTGCCTCAAATTTTTGAACCGGGCACAGCTAGATCGAAAGGGCATACAAAAATGTATCACCGGTCAAAATTTCAGATGCTAAAGTGCATTTCTCGATTTTTGGTGAATTTTTGAAAATCAATTTTGAGTCAAAAATGGGGAAAAATCAAAATTTCATCAAATTGACTTGGAATGCTAAAATTTGGTATAACTTTTATTTTTGACCCCCATTAATTGATTGGAACTGGTTTTGACCCGTTTTGAGCTATTCTGAAACCTCCATCATTCTGATTTTTGGAAATTGAAATTTTCTCAAAATTTCACCAGATGAAGTTGGATAGCTGAAGTTACTCTATCAGCTTATTTACCTTAAGTTCAACATACTGAGTCGACTGAAGCTAATTTGAAGCCGTTTTGGAGCTGTTTTTAGAAAACTGGAATTTTCAAAATGTCGCTGGAGGCGCCAGAACGGTCTGGAACCAACTTCAAAACAGAGTAAATTTTTTCTTTCCAACATTCATTTTGTAAAATTTTGTAGGAATTTCAACTTTCAACATTTTTTTGGAGGCTTCAGGACTGCACAAGATGTTTTGAAACCACTTCCAATCGATTCGAGAAGAGAGCTGAATTTCAGTTGAAGTTCAAAATCAGGAAGGGCGAGGCTAAAGGTTAAAACTTTCACGGATATTCTTTTTCGCCAAAACCTACGTGTAAAAAATAAATCAAATTGAGCATAGGTAGGTAATTAGGTTTCTATCTTTTTCCTATACGATAAAAAAAGTAAACAAAAAAATCACTCTGGTCATTGCCCTTTCTATCTTTTTCCTATACGATAAAAAAAGTAAACAAAAAAATCACTCTGGTCATTGCCCTAACAGTATCGTAGTAGATAAAGTTATACAATTATAAGAAAGTTATCATATTAATCGGAAATTTGTACGAACGAGGTCGACTTCGGTACAATTCGAATGATTAATAACGGAAATGGGATGTTTTGTGCCCAGGCAAGGCTCACAGGCCGGAGCACACAGTAAAAACTTCTCTTGTAATGATAAATAATGATAATAAGTTTTATTAGTCTGTGTGGTTAAACAGTGTGTATGTAAGTCGTAAGTATATGCAATGCAGAGAGTGTTGTACCGGTAGGGGATGCGCCCGCAGCTTCCACCTAGAGGGAAGTTGTGTTCCTGTCGGAGTGGCAGCACTGCTTACGAGTAGTGCACTCTGTCGAAGTAGTTCGAGATGCGCCACTCCGAGCTTCGAGCTTTGAAAGCTCGCTAGGTATATTTTCACTGGTGCTAGCGTAAGGTAGCAAGTTCAGAGCTTCCGCTTGTAGTCGATACTACAAGTGTATTTTATTTAATAATGTGTAGTGTATTTTATTATAAATCTTCGCGTGTGTTATACCAGAGAAGTGAATAAAATATTACGAACATTTAGCGGTCTTATGATCATTTATGAGGTGTCTCAACATCAATGCAATTTGATATCTTTCGCAAGGATATCGGGCAAGTTTAGGTTCCCTGGGCTTATTATATGCACGCTGGTCTTGCGGAGGTCTCCCTCAAAGTAAAGACCTCCCAAACCACCACATATTTGGCGCCCAAGCGTGGTTCTCTAACCCAGGGCTTTTCAAAATTGCATTTATTGCAATATTTAGGCGCAAGCAGAGACATTTTAGTCGAAAACGAGGCACACCGCGTGTTCTCAAGCCTAGCCTACAATTGCGCTCGTAAGACGCAAATTGCAATTTATTGCAACGGAAACTTGTTTTCCATTTGAGGTTTTACCTCACAGAGACGATTCGAAGAAATCGCGAATTTTTTTTATCGTTTATTCGGAAAAATTTCGGTCCAATTTGGTCAACGAGGCGACCAACCAGTCAACCAGGCGACTGCAACAATCAACCAACGGTCAACTTGGCGACCGCAACGTTCATCAGAACAGGTACGTGAGTTTTTATTCTCGAAAAAATCGCGAAAAAGTGTCGAAAATCGCGTAATAAATAGAGCTTTCATACCAAGTTCGACAAGCTTTGGTTTGGAAAAACCGAGCACAGTTGAACAAGTTCGACACGAAAGCTCAAGGTCAAGCGCCGAACGTTGTAAAAGCTTGTACCACGTACCTGAAACAGAGAAGTTACAAAGTTCGATAATGGCTACGAATAATTTGGAATATTTATCGGATGAATTTCTTGAATTATTACCTGAACGGATGCGACGATTATATGAGATGACGGCTGAAAATAATTCTCCAAATCCTGGAATTGACAATTCGCGACGATCCAGTTTTCCATCGATTAATCTGGATACACGTGTGACAAAATTGCGACCTGGAATCAGAGAATACGACAGTGACGGCGTAAATCAGAGATGTGTAAATGAAAATCAGAGATGTTTAAATGAAAATCAGAATAACAGTAAAAAGCAGCTGAGACGTTCGACCAGAAATGCTGCGAAAGATGCTGATTTTCGACGCCGTGAACAATTAGGAATTCAAAAAACACCTAAATCGAAGCCACCTAAAATTAGAGATCGAAAATTATTGCGCAGTTTGCACGAGAACATTTTGGATCAGAGAAGGGAATGGCGAAGTGCTGAAATTCGGATCGATTCCCAGGAATATCAGGAAGCACTCGAAGATGGTGATTTGGATTTTTTAAAAACTGACTTAGACGAAATAGATGCGAATGGTGCCGACGAAGCTATAGCTGGAAGCAGTGCACTGATGTCAGGATTCGAAAATCCTGATGCATCGATAAACCAAATTGAACTGGAGTATGAACTCGAAGATGAAATAAACCGATCAGAGAGATGTTTAAAAAATATTGCTGAATCCAAAATGGCCCAAATTTGCAGTTTTGATCCTGTGAATTTTGAGAAGAAAATTGATTTGAAAATTGAGAAAAAGCCTGATGAGCAATATCCAGCACCATTATCTCAGGACGAGTTAATTTTTCGAAAATGGGCCTATGCTGCATCTGATAATCACGATAAAAATGAAGACACCATTAGTAGTCGAGTAGTTGACTCTGAAAAGGCGATTTCAAGAACCAGAGAGGATGTAGGTCACTTATATCTAGAGCTACGTGCTCAAATGGCCAGAATGAAATCAGATCTCAAAAAAGATCACGAGAAGAGGATCAATGACCTAAGATCAGAGATGAGAACAATCTTCAGAGCCTACAGGGAAACTACTGATCGAGTACTCACCTCTCACGTGCTCATTATAAACAAAATGAAAGAGAGAAATATGTACATGAGTAATTTAATGCATCAGATTCAAATGCAGTACTTAGAAGATCAAGAAAATATGCAGATCGAAAGAGCCGAGTATTTATCATGGAAAGATCACGTTGACGGTTTCATAGCAGAGCTTCATGATCCAGAAGAACCACCCTACCAGCCCCCTGTTGTGCCGACAGTTGTGCACAACGTAAACAGTAGCAATGCCGATAACACTGCCAGTCGCAGCAGTGTAAATCCAGGCAAAGGCGCAGATCTTTTCCGAGGAAGGAGAGGATCTAGAGATCGATCAAGGTCCCCTGCCCCCTACAGGGGCAACACCGATAACGACAGCCGCAGTAACGAGAGATGTGGCAACAATGGTAGCAGTAACAATAGCTATCAAACGCATGATAACAGACCTAATCGCGATAGATCATCGTCAAGAGAATCACGATCAAACAGAGATGATAGAAACAACGATCGAGACCATCGAAATGATCGAGATAGCAGAGATTACCGAAACAACGATCGAGATAACAGAGATAATAGAAACAACGATCGAGGCAGCCGTGATCGACAAGACAGCAGAAATGATCGAGATAACAGAGATGATCGAAATAGCGATCGAAGCAGTGATTATAACAACAACAATCGTAACAGCTTCGACGGCAGCAGTAATAGCAGTAACTATAATCGCGACAACAGAGATGATCGACGAGATGATCGACGCGATGATCGAGCGAATGATCGACACGGAAACGACGACGATCAAGAAGCGCAGATTGATCCTAGATGGATTCAGGCTGAACGCGAGCAGCAAAACAACCCCCCAGAACGTAAACTGAATTATAGAATCAGATTTGGGAATTCAAATTTCAACATAAGACCAGACAGATTGCGTGAATTTGGGGTAAGATATTCGGAAGATAATAAGTACCAAGTTTACAACTTCTTGCACCGATTTGAAAGACGTATGCAGCCATACCAAGTATCCCAAAGCCAGTATTGCGATGCCCTAATGGTCCTGATTGATGATAAGCTGATTCATATGGCACCTTGGAAAGATTTGCAAGAAAACAATACTGATTATTATCAATTGAGAAAAGATTTCATCGATTGTGCTTGGGGTCCTCAGAGACAAAATGAGGCTAGAAACCATTTCAGAAATATGCCAGTGTGTAAAACATCTTCAACCACACAATGTTCAGAATTGATGATATGGCTGAAAGTGCTCAAAACGACAAATTCACCATTCGAAGATATCATTATGATGATATACTATAAAATGACACCCAGCCTCAGACCTCGCTTCACTGAGATTGAATTGCAAGATATCAACGTTTTCGAGAAAAGACTGAGTGGAATGACTCGTGTTGAAGAATTTGCTCAGAGACCTCCTGAACCAGAAAGGCCTGCTACTCAGACTCGAAATACACAACAAAGATCAGAGAATCGTCGATCCAGTTTTGGTGGCACTGATAGGCGCTCCAGTTCCTATACAGCTCGGAATAATACCAATGAAAACAAAAGTGAGCGCACAACTGACAGGTATAAAAAGCCAACCTACGATAAAAATAAAAGTCAGCCCAAATCAGAGACTACCAAAAGCTACCAAAAAGACAGAAAAGATGAATCTAAGTATAAAAAACCGAAGGAAAAGACACATGGTGTTAATCAAATGAGTAAGGAAGAAACACCATCAGAGAATGAAAGCTCAGAGGAGCAACAGTCCCCCCTACCTCACCTGAGGGATCAATTGATTCAGCAGGATTGCCGTCGGGAAACGAGTAGCTGACGCGTGCAAATTAGCACAAGTGGAGCAATTCCATGAGCTACCACAAGAAGAGTTTGAACTCATTGGAGATTCACTCGCCGTATTTTTAGCAAATATAATACCACGACGAAGGCCTGAAATCACTCAGCCTTATCTCAAAGAACAGATCAACATCAGCGATCTGAAAACAGCCATCAGAGCAGCCACCTTTACGAAGAAAAAAGCCATTATATCACTGGCTCAATATGAACTGAACTACTCAGACATGGCTTCGAGTGTTGTGAAAAATTATGCGAAGCAAATTCTGGACAATTTAAAGCAGAAAGGATTTGAAAAAAATCATTTTGCTGTTCCCACTGGTAAAGCCAAAAACTTCTGCAAGTAATCCAGTATCAATGGACAAGTATTTTGCCTACAGAAGAGCGCTAGAGTCACTGGAAGACGATGTTGTGTCATTTTGGTGGTCTCCTGCTGCCTTATTTTTGGACTTGAAAAGAGACTCACAAGATCGATATAAGCGTCAATTTCGAGTTGATAAAGATTACAACATGATGCCAGTGATGCATAAATTCCATTTAAGCAGAAAAAATGGCAGATATTATCCCAGATTTGCACGCAAAACAGAGTTGTTCCAAGAGATGGATAAAATGTACAATTACGATTGGCATCAGAAGAAACCTCCTGAGAATGGCACTGAGCAACATGGCACTCAGACTGAAGAGAGTAGAGAAGTTATAACTGAGGAAGATGGCTTGCAATATGAAGTAATAAAGAAGAGAATTCCGATCGAAAAGAAGAACTCAGACATTCCTAAAAACATCGAAAAGGAAGTCACTGATGCTGTAAAGAAAATAGAGAAGTTAAAAAAGTTCATGAAACCTCAAGCGCTCCAAAAGCTACTCAACAAGATAGGAATCCCCTCCCCCCATGAGGAGGAACGAAACTTATCAGAGACGTTGCAAACACCTGTTAAATCCGCTGGGGCATCAGAGAAGTTAAAAATAACAGTCAATCACGTGACTGGGGCAACCCCTAAGCCCCCCAACACAACACGTATATCTCAAAATTCAACACATGTGCCTCAAAACACAACTCAGAGTGCACAACCGACAGCAGGAACTTCGTTGAATTTAATCCAGCAACCTCTTACACCTAAACCACCGCTGCGCAGACAGGAAATTGAGGCTCGAGTCAGAGAGCAAATCCTCAGAGAAAAAGATAAATTTGACACGTGTGTAGTGCCACTTACGATAGATGGCACCACTTATCCAGCGCAGCTCGATACAGGGGCAACTCCTAATGTCATATCAGAAGAAACTGCAAACACCCTGCTCAGAGATCACTATGATAGCATTCAATATATCATGCTGAAAAAACCTATTGTGTGCTGTTTAGCTGACGATTCAAAGGTAGAAACATACAGATATGTGATTGTGCCAAAACTCAAATTTGGAGATTGCGAGCTCAAAATTCCATTTTATATTATGAAAGGGTGTAACCAGACTTTTATAATTGGTACCAAAACCATGAAGGTACTTGGAATTAAGACTGATGTGGAAAACAAAAGAGCCACATGCTGCCCTCCAGGCCAAGAGAAGATTGAAACACTCAACTTTATGACCGAGGAAGAGTACAAGAAGAAGATTACACTCAGACGAATCAGAGTAAAGAAAAAGAGCGTTGAGCAAATTGATCACATATCCAAAAGAGCAAACACAGCAGATAAGTACCAGGAAATGGAGCCTGAAGATGTGGACGATGGTCCAGAGATATTTTTGGAAACACTGAAATCGGATTTGGAGCAAGCTGTAAAGGAAGAAACCATTACGAAGAAACAGGCTAAAAAAGCATTTGACATACTCAAAGAGTTCGCCTGTGTGTTCAGTAAATATCCTGGAAAATGGACAGGACCGCCGATGAAATTGAGATTCAAGGATCCCAAAAATATAAAAAGATTCCATGGCCCTAAGTACACTCCATCTAATAAACAGATGCCACTTGTGAGAGAAGCTCTCAGAGTGATGATAGCCAAAAAGATCGTTGAACCTTCGACCTCACCTTACATCAATGCTCTAGTAGCAAATATCAAGGGTACCGTCACAAAATCTAACTACCTTGTACCGTCACAAAATCTAACTACTTTGTAATTTAATATTTTTTTTTTCAAAACCACCAGGAAATACCACTAAATGATTTCACAAATAAGAATTTTGGCGATTTACTCAATTTTGAGGAAAATACTCAGGTAGTTAGATACTGTGATGCTAACCATTGGTACGCGTCACAATATCTAACTACCTTTTTTTTTTTTTTCGCTGAAAATACTCAGGTAGTTAGATACTGTGATGCATACGCGTCACAATATCTAACTACCTTTTTTTTTTTTCGCTGAAAATACTCAGGTAGTTAGATACTGTGATGCATACGCGTCACAATATCTAACTACCTTTTTTTTTTTCGCTGTAAATCGCGGGAGGATGTGTGCGGTGGTTCTCCACTACGACGAGGGACATTCTCGTGATGTTAAGAATGCCAAATCAACGAATCAATCCATTTTATTTTGAAAAATTATGAAAAAATATGCAGGTATGTGTTGTATGAATTCATGTTTTACTTCCTTTTTTTTATTTCAATACCAAGAAAAAATATACTCAAGAAAAAAGATGCCTGTTCAATTTTTCAAACCAAAAAAAAATATTATTCACAGTAATTTTGCCATTACATATAAATCTGTCTTGTAGTATTCAAATTTCAAATTATTCTTTTCCTGTGTTTATTTTATTTTTATAATAATCAACCATTTACAGGGTGTTCCAGAATAACCTTTCACATTTGTTTTTTTTATTACTCTGAGAGAAAAATGTTTACAAAAATTCTTTTACAACCAAAATGAAGTAGAAATATGCCGTTTTTAGACCGTATATTTGAGTTTTCATTAAAAATGAAGTTTTAAAAATTTTTCCATCGAGATATTTTCCTTCATTTTTGACACATTCAACCGAACATTTTTTCAAATTATTGAACACTTCTCTTCCAATCAGTTGCGACTCATGAACCTAGAAGCTGTTTCAGAGTCCTAGATTTATCTCGATACACTTTTGACTTGGAATAACTCCATAAAAAAAATCGCAGGCTGAAAAGTCAGGGGATCAAGGTGGCCATTAAATTTCTGGTTCAACACGTCGACCATAACAAAATTATTTGATGACTGAAGTGCTCACGCGCTAAACATATGTGTACATCCCTGGTAGTTCCAACATGTTGGAAGGAAGTAAGTAACTCTATTACGTCGCGTCTGTCTTTTAGTTCGGAACAAGAAACTCGTTTAACATTTTGCCTTACCCCTCACTGTTACTGTTTCATTAAACACACATGGTCCCACTATACCGAATTTAGCCACGCCCAACCAAACAGTCAACTTGGCGGAGGTTTAGATGTTTCTCAAGTATTATCAACTGATTCTTTGTACACTAGAAGCGCACATTCCAATTATTCACTTCACCATTTAGATAAAAATGAGCTTCGTTACTGATGAATAAGGAGTAAAGAGTTACAGGAACCTTTATTTTTAAAAAAGGCCTTCACAGTAAAAGCACACTGTACAGCCATCTACTTCTCCAGGGCAAAAAATAACTATTGAAACATAATTCGGCATGCTTTGGCTACCTAGAACCGCCTTTACCATTCCCCTAGCTCCACTTGAACACAGATCAGTGGTTACCAAAATGTGAAAGGTTATTCTGGAACACCCTGTATATTTGACAACCTATGGTACAAAAAATTTTAATTTTATACCTGCAAATTTTTTCATAATTTTTCAAAATAAAATGGATCGATTTGTTGATTTGGCATTCTTAACATCACGAGAATGTTCCTCGTCGTAGTGGAGAACCACCACACACATCCTCCCGCGATTTACAGCGAAAAAAAAAAGGTAGTTAGATATTGTGACGCGTATGCATCACAGTATCTAACTATGTACCTGAGTATTTTCAGCGAAAAAAAAAAGGTAGTTAGATATTGTGACGCGTATGCATCACAGTATCTAACTACCTGAGTATTTTCAGCGAAAAAAAAAAAGGTAGTTAGATATTGTGACGCGTATGCATCACAGTATCTAACTACCTGAGTATTTTCAGCGAAAAAAAAAAAGGTAGTTAGATATTGTGACGCGTACTAGTGGTTAGCATCACAGTATCTAACTACCTGAGTATTTTCCTCAAAATTGAGGGAACCGCAAAAATTCTGTTCCCTCGCCACATTTCTGGCAATTTTGCAATATTTTCAAAAAAAAAATTGCAAAAATTGCGGGTAGTTAGATTCTGTTATATTACCAATATCAAGAAAAATGGTGAGGTGAGATTGTGCTTGAATCCTATGGAACTGAACCCTATACTCGAGAATGACTATAACGAAGCTCCACTGCTCGATAGAATTATAACAACAGATGGACGTGCCAAAATGTACTGTTGCCTCGATTTTGTGGCAGGATTTTGGCAGATGGTGCTACATGAAGCATATAGGAAGTATTGTGCTTTCATAGTAGATGGAGAAGTCCACCAGTTTATAAGGGTGCCATATGGATTGAAAGTGTCATCTGCATTATTTGTGAAAATGATAAATACCATTATGAAAGCAAAAAAAGGCAGAACGAAGTATGTAGACGATGTGCTACTCAAGGCAATGACTTTCGAAGAGATGATGGAATTACTAGTTGACACACTGAAAATAATCAGAGATAATGGACTTAGGCTCAATCCAAGAAAATCAAAGTTTTTCAAGAAAAGTATCAACCATCTTGGTTTTCAACTCCAGCCTGGCGCAATTTTGAAGCAGAATAAAAAGCTCCAAAAGCTTGATGAATTCAAAAAGAAGCACACCAACAAGAAAGGTGAATTCAAACTCAAAAATGAAAAAGAAGTTATGGCATTTTTGGGAATTGTTGGATTCTACAAGCGCTTCATCGCAGACTATCAGCAGCTAGCAGTGCCACTTTATGAAGTGACTCGAAAAGAAAACTTCAAGTGGGGTGAAGAGCAGCAAAATGCATTAGAGATGTTGGAAACTGAGTATCGTAAAGAATTCAAATTAGCCACTCCCATTGATGGTGCAGATTTCTACTTAGAAACGAGTTTTACCCAAGATGCCATGAATGCGGTGGCATACCAGAAAGACAAAGATGGCGTAGATCACGTTGTGCTGTTTGTGAGCAACACATTTAAAGAGCACCAAAAGAAGTATACAATAATAGAGAAAGAGATGTACTCGCTTGCGAATGCATTAAAAAAACTCGAAATGTGGCTTCATGGATATACTGTGCACGTCAGAAAGGACATAATGTCAGTTGTGCACCGATTTAACACCTTGGCTCAAATACATCGCAAAGCAGCGGCGTGGATAACGCATTTTAACTGTCACAATCTTGTCTATGACCTGCCAAAAAGAGTTGGAAAATGGTGGGATAGACAGGCACCTGAATTGACCTTATACAGCACGAATTGGACTCATATGGTGCCACTTGGCGTTGTTTACAAAGATTTGGTTAAAGAGCAGTTGATTGATTGTCTTAAGAGGCTGGACTTGTACCAAAACAGAGATGAAAATTGGTCAAAAGTCATTCGGAGACTTCAAGCAGACGAGATTGACATGACTTCTAAGCAGAGAAAAGCGAAGAAACAGCTCGAGAAAAAATATGTCATTTTGGAAGAAGAAGAAGGTGTCAAAATATTGCATCGAATCAGAGAAGATGGATCAAAAGTGCCATGCATGCCTGATGAGTTGTACAAAGATACCATAATGTACCTACATGAAGAGTATGGTCATGTGGGAGCTGCCAAGATTGACTCAATATTTCGACGCATGTATTATTCGCCAAATGTGCCAAAATCTGCCAAATTGGCCACAAGCGAATGCCTCGATTGCAAACACAATAAGAACTTTGGGCAGAAAAAGAAGCTAGAGTATGCTCAAATTGAGTCTTATGGCATAGCAGATGTCTTGTCAGCTGATTTAATTGGCCAGATCGCAAACAAAGCCAAGGACCCAAAATACATGCTAGTAGTAAAGTGTGTATTCACTGCCAAAGTGTGGCTCAAAACCCTGATTGTGGCTACCAAAGAAGAGGTCTCAAAAGCGATGAAAGAGATACTCGAAGAAATAAAGAAACTGGGGCACAAAGTGCGCAAAGTGATCACTGATAATGGCACTCAGTTTGTAAGTGATACCTGGAATGATTTACTCAAATCCTATGGTGTGAAAATTGGCCACACCACTAAGTATAATCCACAATCAAGCTTAGTGGAAAGAACAATGAGAATAATCGGCGATAGGCTGAGAGTAAAAATCAACCAATCAGCAGAGGACTTCGATTATACTCATCATGGCTGGCACAAATATGCCAAACAGGTGGAAAATGAAATAAATAATACACCTACAGAGTTCGGAGTGAAGCCAAATGAAGTTTGGGGAATTCCTGATAACTTGGCTCAAGATTTGCCAGTGCCTAATACTGGAATAAATGCCAAATTCGAATTGAGTAAATTACGAGAAGAGCAACGTGCCAATAATGTTCCATCAAGAACATCAGAAGAAGCTCTAAAACTCAAAATGGACCCAAAAAAGCTCATTGTTGACAAGAAAGGATTTATCTGGGTAGCTGTAGACGGAGCCTGTTCCCAAAATGGTACAGATGAAGCAATAGCGGGTATCGGAATCAGTTGGACACCTAGTGGAGACTTCAATGTTTCGGAAAGAGTTGTGCACCCAGAATATAAAAATTCGAATAATTTGGCAGAAATCATTGCACTGATAAAAGCGATGGAAATTGCCCTAAATAACCAGATAGAGAAGCTCAAAGTATTTTTGGATTCCAACTACTTGGTCACTGCAGTAAATCACAATTCAAAGAGATGGGTAGAAAATAACTGGAAAAATACCAACAAAAAACCAGTTCATCACAAAGCAGCATTCCAGCAGGTCATTGAACTGATAGAGGGGAGATATGCCGGACCTGTAAGGGTTATATAGGATTAAGTATATGTGTTGGTAACACTGATCACGCGTCGCGACACAGGGCTACAAGCCCACGGAGCGGCGCTGCGGCCGATTGTTATATTGTTGAGGTACGTAGTGATCGGACGTGTCGACGCGATATAATCTCGGTGGTGTATTATAGCCATAATTGGCAAGAAAGCGTATTATATTAGTTTTAATTGTGTTTAATTATAAGTAATTAGTGTTAAGTGTAAAGTATCGTTCAAAGGTATTTAATTGTGTTTATTCTTTTACGTTTAATACATAGTGTCTTACACGTGACTACATTTTACTTATTGTGTGATATAATTGATATAGCCTTTTGCCGGGGTAAGTAATATTCTCAGAGTATTCAGCTTATGCAAGTATCATCTAGTGGTACTTAATATCATTATATTTACATTGGCGCCCAACGTCAAGTACTTTTTCATTTTTTGCTTATTGTCTACAGACAAATAGAGAGCCGCTAGAGCTCGTACACGCTTGCTATTTTTCTTTTTGGTGGTAAATCCGCAAATAAAAGATTAAAAAGTGGCTTTATTAATAATCTAGACATAAGTAGGAGCTTTTATTTGCATTTTCGCGTAGGTTAATTTGAGAAAATTAGCCAAGAAGAGGCGAAGCAAAAGCACTCGAATCAACGTGGTACGTGCTGCCACCGCCGCCCCGTCCAGCCGCCGAATCGGAAAACGGAGCCGTTGTCGCTGCCGCAACCTCGGACGATTATACTGTCGCAGCTGCCGCTGCACCTAACGTATTTTACAACACGAGGTGTTTTCGCGCGTTTTTAAACAGCGTGATCTACCACGTTGCGTATATATACGCATTTAATTATACATATTATTATTTGTGACTTGTATTACTTGTAATAAAATTTATAACTACACAGTAGTGAATTTATTTTGGCGCGTATGTCAAACTTGAGACGTAGTGAGAGAAGTATAAGCCGTGTAGATTACAACGAGGTAACTCTACAAGGGGGAACTCATAGGCGCAGTCGAACACAAAGTGTTCCGAAACCAATTTCTGAAAAGCAAAATCAGAAAACTTTGGAAAAATCCGATATCGTATCAAACGAAAACATGAACGACAAATACACCTTCACTCCTCGTAGCACGAATATTCCCGCCCACCCTCCCGGTGAGGACGATGATATAAAACACCTACGTAATTTATTACAAGAGTCATGGAAATATGACAATACACAAATGCAAACAATTTTTGATAATCAACGCGAATTAGCATCGCATATCGAAACAACAAAATCGGTAGCAACTGAAGCGAGAAACATCGCTCAAACCGCAGCTGAAAGTGCGTCGACATCGGCATCACACGCACTCGAAGCTTGCAATCAAGCGCAAGACGCAGCTACAAACGTACAATACGTACGCCAAAAATTAGATGAACTGAACGATTGGGCAATTAATTATTCAAACAAATATACGACATTAGACAAAAGCGCTAAAAAGAAATTTATAGAAAACGACAACAGAATGCAAAGCATCGAACAAAATGTAGCTGAACAAGTACAATTAGTGAACAATTGCACTATCAACCAAATGGCACTTACAAATACAGTATTAAAAATTCACGATTCGCTACAAGCAAATCCACACCAACGTGCGATCACAGGCGCAGACACGCGACCAACGAAGATCGACTACACAGCTATGCGTAACGCTGGCGTGTTCTTTAACGAACAGCGACGTTATTTCCCATACGAATACATTAATGCGTTTGAAGAATACATTCTTGGATTTAATGTGACTGAATTTATGAAGGCCGCAGCCTTCCGTGCGAACATAGACACGAAAGACCAATGGGCTTTCAAAAGTATTAACTTACAAGTTCATGTATATAATGATTTACGCACGAATTTTTTAAATTTCTACTGGAATGCGAAAGCACAGCAAGATGCTGAAAACTTTTGCGATGACGCAAAATACTGCCGTTCGTTACCAGAAATCATTGGATTTATGATACGATGGTTGGAAAATTTCAAAAATTCCACTATTAGAGATGAAAAATTCATCGTTGACATGATGAGAGATAAGACACCAAAAATGTACGCATTATATGTCCAAAAACCGGACCTAACGATCGACGAATTTATTGAAATCTTAAGACAAATCTCGAAAAAAGAACATAATCCCAAACACAAGGAACTAAAATATACACCCGAAAAATTTACGACACAAAATACTAACATACATGATTTACGCACAGCACAAAATAATCTATTGATGCAGCAACAGCAAATGCTACAACAGTTCCAATCTAGATTCACACCGGAGCAATATGCTCAATTCTACAATCAACAAATGAATCAAAGATTCAACAGACCTCAAAATCAAAATAATTGGAATCAAAATGGTCAAAGATTTCAAAGACAACAAAATAATAACCAAGCAAATGGCGGCCAACGCCAACAACACAATAGATTTCAACAAGGTACACAGAGACCACCCCTACCAATACAAGGTAGGCAACAACAACCTAATACAGATACGACAGTAGCTATCTACAAACCTCCACAAGGAGGAAATCAACAACAAACATTACCAGTGAAACAAATGGAAATGGATGGCGTAATGCCAGACTACGGTCAAGAATACACCCCCGATTACGGGTATGATAACTACGGCAATTATGTCGATTTCAACAACACAAATTATGATAACAATTTGGATGATAGCTACCCAGACACAGCTTCTAATTCATCGCAGAATTATTTCGATACATCGATGACTCAAACACAAGCACCTATGACATATCCATATCCACCGGTATTTCAAGCACCCACATATTATCCCTACCCGCTAATGCAAATGCAAATGCCGACTTTCATGCCACAGGTAGATCCAAATGCGCTCGCAGCTCAACAAGCAGCACTACAAGCGCTAAATGAACAACAAGCTGCGCAGCAGCAATCATCGAATGTAACTCAAGGTACACTCACAGCGCCGGTAAACGCGCTAAACCAAACGAATACGCAAACACAAGCGCAAATTACGATTTTACCTCCTCCGAAGAAGGAAACTGAAGAGGAGAAGAAGAAACGTTTAGAAAAAGAAAAAGCTGACAAACTTACGGGAAACAAGTAGAGCTAGGCGACGCGGAGGCTTCGTCTAGCAAAAAGCTTCCTCCACCGATTATGCAAAAAAATGCATTCACAGAAGACTATATATGGATAGGCGACGGTATCGTACACTTTATAAGACGAGGAACGGTACGCAGAGCCGAACAACTACCAGAATATATAAGGGACCAGATTGACATTAGAACATTACTAAAACTAGTTTGCAAAACCAACTTTCCAAAAAATGCCAAATACATACTGTCCGCAGGACAAATTGAATTTAATCACTTTAATGCGCCTACGGAAATGGTAAAAGACAAATTACGTTTAATCGTAAATGCACTGCTAGAAAAAGGAGCGGAACGAATAATACTATTAATGCCAATAGCAAAACCACCGAAGAAAGGTGAACAAGGCACGAGCCTACATCGATACAAAGAGTATCGTAAGATGTTCCAAGAAATAGCAGACGACCACCCTAGAGTGACATTTCATAAGCAAATAGCTTACGAATTCTTACGCACTGAAACAGTCGAAAGTAACAAAAAAGGATGGTTCATTCAACCCGAAGAATCACCCAACGGAGAGGTTATGCCAATTGAGGCTACTTTTCACTATTGTCAAGCATACGACAGGTATTATCCTGACATGGCGATGTACCCCATAGTAATGGACTTATTATGCAAAATATTGCTAGATATAGACGATTCAGGCGAAGAAATGCCCAAAACAGGTAGTCTATTGAAAGAACCAATAAGCTACGTACGAGAAAATAAATTCAGCGAATGCTGTACACAAAAAACTCAAGACAAAATACAACTTAATCGCAACATGATGAAAACTTTGGTAGCTGTTTTAGCCCAAAAAGTAGACATAGATCCAGCTACTGGAGAATACATGCGAAGAGAATTTCGATCACAAGAAAACGGAAAAGCCGAATTCGTAAGAATAATTTACGATCCACCTACAAAAAGTGCACAGCTTTCAAAACCTTATAATACAGAAACGGCAATGAAGCCGAAATCAAAGAAACATATCTTAGAAGAACGAAAACAAATCGAAGATGACGATAAAACTGACATTGAAAATGAAATAAAAACATTTGAGGTAAAATCCTTGAACATGAATGGTACTATACCACCGGACAAAATTGTACACTATGACTATTACGAATATGATTCGATACTTGGAATGAAAAAAATTAAAATAGACAACCTCGGAAATCGAGAAATTTACGAAGACAAAGCATCACAAATGAGACCAAATGATCGTCTAAACGAGGCAATTTTAATGATGCCTGACATAATGGACTTAAATGATGTACAACTATCATTTGTAGACAATTTAAAAGACGATCCATGGATCAAAATATCCAAATATGAGCCAAACGAGGATGAAGAACATCCAAATCAAATCAAAAAGATTGAATTGACATTAGAGCAAAAAGCTTTAGACATTTTAGAATTTATGAAAACAAATGAGAGTGAAGCTCGTCACGAAACAAATTTACAACGACCAACAATAAACACAGAAGATTACTACTGCGCAATCCCCATATTTATAGACAATGTACCTATACCAGCTCAGTTGGACACGGGGGCATTGCCCAATGCAATGACAAAACCGGTAGTAGATTACCTAACAAGAGAGCATCCTCAATGGATCAAATACATAAAACTGGACCACCCAGTAAACTTAAAATTAGCTGATAATAAAATCATACGAGCAATGACACATATTGTAGAGGTATGTGTACGCATAGGCAACCATATGCTAACAATGCCATTTTTTATACTAGACACTGACGGATACAGCGTCATAATTGGTAGACTTTCACTAAGATACTTAGGTATAAAAATTGACTGTGAAAATGGTCAAGAACGAGCTATCTGCAACCCTAAGAATGGTATACCGTTCACAATACCTTTCCTCACAGAAGATGAACGTTTTGAACTAACACCTAGATTTGGTTATGGTAGCTTACCATTGAAAGCCATGATGGTATGTCCACAAAATGTACATAGTACAGTACGAATGATAAAAAATCATACACAATACCTAGATGAAGATTGGGCTCACGAACAAGAAAAAGCCAGAGAGCTTTACAAGAAAAACATGAAAATAGACTTAAACAATCTCGTAGTTAAGGGATGGATTACTCTTGAAGAAGCAAACAATGCTTGGAAAGAACTAGAAGAATATTGTGACATTTTCAGCTTCAATGCTGGTAAATACAAGGGCGAACAAGTCCGATTCAAATTTATAAATGACATTAAAGAACCTGACTTGAAAAAATGGAGAGGAGAAAAATTCCGACCCTCACAAAAGATAATTGAACCTTTACAACGAGCAATATCAAAAATGCTGAAATTAGGCATAATAAGACCTTCAAGGTCAAACTACATAAACACCACAGCCCCAGTAATTAAAAAATCCGGAGACATACGTTTATGCCTAGATGCTGACGAATTAAACGCAGTCTTACAGAAAGTACTTACTGAACCAAGTCCGATAGAATGGATAATTTACGAGAACACAAGTGACAAATATTTTTGTACTCTTGACTTTACGTCAGGATTTTGGCAACTTGTTCTACATGAAGCTTCACGAAAATTCACAGCGTTCCAAGTATGTGGACAAGTTTACGAGTTTTGCAGACTCCCTTACGGTTTAAAAATATCAAGTGGAGAATTCGTCCACATGATGAACCAAGTTATTCCTGACCAAAAAGGAATTACAAAATTCGTCGATGACGTGAAGGTATCTGGAGCTACATTCCAAGAAACACTAAAAAGGCTACTACACGTATTCGAACGCATTCGCGAAAATGGATTAAAATTAAATCCCACAAAAACACAATTTTTTCGCGAATATGCGGAGCACTTAGGATTTGTAATATCCAAAGACGAAATTTCCAAACAAAAGGATAAAGTTACCAAATTTATGGAATTCGTGGACAAACACACAAATAAAAAAGGTAAATTTAATATCACGACAGTAAAACAATTACTACAACTAATTGGACTTACAGGTCTTTACAGGAATTTTATTCCAAATTACATGCAATTATTGCGACCAATTTATAACTTGACTGTAGGTAAAAGTGCTAAAGATGGCAAAATACTGTGGGGCCCAGCCCAAGAAGAAGCTTTTGAAAAGCTGAAGACAGAATTCTGTGCAGATTTTACACTGAAGCCACCACCTCCTGACGTCGAGTTATATCTCGATACGTACGTAAGTGAAGATGCTATGAACGCAGTTCTATTTTACATTACAAATAAAGACAAAGATGACGAACAAAAGCACATATGCTTATTTGTATCGATCGCATTCGAAGCTCACCAAAAGAATTTTACTCCTTTTGATAAGGATATGATGGCGTTAGTCCAAGTACTTAAACGCCTACAAATGTGGGTATTCGGACGTGTAATTCACGTAAAGAAAAACCTATTAGCCACAATAAACAAATATAGAGACATGATGCAAACGCATCGCAAAGCAGCATATTGGATTACAATGCTGAACTGCTTTGACCTACAATTTTCAATGACCAAATCAAATAGGATGCTCTATATGATGAGAGCACCTGAACTTGAAATTAAAAATTTCGAAACGATGATTTCTACTTTTGACTTAAAATTTTTGGACGAAAATGTCCCAAGACTTTTTGACAAAATGTCAAACATATCTAAATATCAACAAACTGATGAAAATTGCATCGCAATGATGAAAATAATGAAGGAATATATACCTGTGAAAAACAAAAAAGAATTAGACAAAAAGAAACGGTTACTAAACCGATACAAAATTGTAAATCAATGCAATACGAATATCGGAGAACGTAATGAATCCGACACAGATGAAGAGATTCAAGACACTGTTAAGAAAAAAGAAATTCTGATGAAAAGACTAGAAGACGATACATACGTTCCCTACTTGCCAACCGAACTTTTTTACGACACAGTCGATTTCCTACATACTGCCTATGGCCACACTAGTGCAAATAAATTAGACGCAGCATTTCGTCGCATTTATTACCATCCAAAATCACTCGATTACATTCGAGAAATCACTAATGCATGTATAATATGCAAACTCAATAAAAATTACGCTCAGCCAAAAGTGCTTGAATTCGGAAAAATAGAAGCCTACTCAATGGGAGAGGTACTCTCTGTAGACATTTATGGACCAGTTCCAGCTATACAAGGGGCACCTAGATACCTACTAGTAGCCAAAGACATTTTCACGGGCAGAAATTGGCTAAGATCGATGCCAGAAATCAAAAAAGAAAACGTTTGTCGAGAGATGAAAACAATCCTAGAATGGATAGACAAAAAGGGTATTAAACCTAAGAAAGTAATCTCAGACAATGGGAAACAATTTATCAATGACGACTGGTACAACCTGCTGGAAGACAGGAATATAAAAGTGGCACACACGAATGCCTACAATCCACAATCGTCGTCGGTTGAACGAACGATGCGGATTATTGGAGACAAACTCCGGACTAAAATCAATAAATTACACGATCCCTTTACAACGCACATATGGTGGCACACATACGTTCAAGAAATTGAAGACGAAATTAATAACACACCAGGTTCTTTTGGATTTAAACCTAATGAGGCCTGGGGCATACAAGACTGTATTACTGACAAAATGCCACACAAAGGGGCCAAGTACGATTTTAAACAAAAACTGATAAAGTTGTTACATAAGTTAGCAAAGATTAAACTACCTTCGATGACAATCGAACAAAATCACAAAACAACATTAATCCCTGAAAAGGATGTATACTCGGATCCGGACGGCTATGCGAGAGTAACAGCTGATGGAGCCTGTTCCAAGAATGGAGACGAAGACGCCGTAGCAGGCATTGGAATTTGTTTTTCAACTGACAGTACAAAAAATATTTCACAGAAATTGGAATTTGACGGTGAATTTAGTCTATCTAATAACTATGCCGAACTAAAGGCAATTATAGTCGCACTAGAGACAATGTTAAAGAACAACTTTAAGAAAGTAAAATGCTTTTCGGACTCCAATTATGCGATCAAAGCATTAAACTATACTGTCACAAGATGGCAACAAAACAACTGGCTTAATTCTAGTAAGAAGCCAGTACACCACAAAAATTTATTTGAACGAATTCTAGAATTAGTGAAAAAATTCACAAGTGTACAGTTTATACACGTATATGCTCGTAAAATCGAGTACACAAACGTAATCGCAGATCAATTGGCGAAAAAAGCAGTCTACACGACTGAACACATGAAATCCAAAGTGGAATCAATGACTCCTTCTCAAATAATTGAGAATTACATACGCGAAAGGCGCAGACTACAACGTATTGAAGAAGAATACAAATACAATAAGGAGCATCCTGATCCCACTATCTTGAAAAAAGGAGACATGGTTCTACTCACGAACCACAAACAATCCAGTAAGGACAAGTGTACTGGAGAAAAATTTTACCCTAAAAAAGTGGGTCCCTACCTAGTAATAAAACGTACAGGAATAAATTCCTATTTACTAGAGCCCACAGACGACTCAAACATCAATCGTGTAGCCAACATAAGGCAACTCACGCTTTTCCTAACTCAAAAGGAGATCGACAGAATGGAAAAGGATGACAAATTACATTCATACATTGATCAACGAAAAATGATTGATAAAATCAAAGACTTCCTAAACAAACATAAACATGATGATCAAAAATCATCAACAACTGACTCGGAAGAGGACATGCTTGAAAGAATTCAAGGTATACCACTAGCAACTGATGCGGAAAAGAAAATTTTCCACGAAGGATCAAAAATGGTCATAAAAAAACTTATTGACGTTGCTAGAGAGCAAAGACTTCAATTACGTAATAAAAAGAAATTAGAAGCGCAGCTTCAGCCCAAACAAACACAAAATGAGAAAAAAGAAAGTACTCAGGACAAAAATTCGACAGACGAATCAACTGGGGCACAAAAAGCTCGAAAGCTACGCAAAAAATTATACAAAAAGCGTAAACAAGAAAAATCAGACAATGAAGCTAAAAAAGCTGAAATTAAAAAGAAAAAGCGAGTAAAACTTGCAGCGAATTTTACGAATCAGCCACCTAAGACTGACGACAAATTAAAAAACAAAGAGGTAAAAAACCCTACCAAAAAGGAAATAAAATTACCCACAACTACTCAAAATCCAGGGACACAAAATCCCCAACCATCCACAAGTGGAATCAAATTACGTCGATCAGAACGCATGGCCGCTTACAGGCAAAGAATGGGCCCTACAAAGCCTAAAAAACTTAAGAAAACACTAAATGTCATAGACGTAGATGCTATCGACGTAATTGACTACACTGATGGAGAATACATCAACTATTTTGCACCAGATCCTTGTGAGCTAATCAAGGATGAAACTGAAATCTCCTATGACGAATCTGAGCTTGACAATAGCAGCGACGACGGTCAATCGATCATAATATCGCTAACAGACGACGATGACGTAGATCAGTTAAAAACTGAACAAGAAAAAGTATACGACGCATCGTCAGACAGTAGCTCTGAATCAGACTCAAAAGACGAGACCAAAAAACACAGCAAAAATGCGGAGCTGAAGAAAATTTCAATCTTAAAACGTCCTTCACAACAGGAAATAGAAAACATGATCAAAAGAGATCTCGACTTTGAACCCACAGAGGTCTACGATAAGGCTAATGAAGCTGAAAAACACAAAATCAAACAAAAATTCATTGAAAATTACTCAAACTTATCAAAAAAGATGAGACCAAAATTAAACATATGCGTAAGCAAGATCGTAGGTGACGCTTCAGTAAAAAAATACATAAGAGATCAAGTACAACTTGAAAAACTAAAGAAAAAAGAAAATCACGAAAAATTACGCCAAGACATGGCGGAAAGACGAGAAAAACGAATGACATTGGAAAAAGCTAAGAAAAAGCTTAATGACCTACGAAAAAATGACGCTACGTAAAAAGTTTCGGAAAAATCGCGAAATTTCGACTAAATAGGTAACATACCTACCTAACAAAAATATGCATAAAAAATTTTCTAGACAATTTTCATTTACTCCTGAATATAGTACACATCCAACGCCGTTGGAATTTTTCAAATCGGATGAAAATTCGCGAAGTTAATTTTTCCCTCAAAATAAGGTAAATTCCCTTCGAGGGAAAAAGGGAAAAATAACTTCAAGTGAAATTTAGACAAACGAAAGTATTTCGAACGTTTTTTCGTGAATAATCGAAATCGACGTATTTTTCAAAGAAATTAACCTACGTGTGATACAAAGTATCGAAAATTGTACACCGAGTGATCTCACGCGAATTTGCGACGTAACGCGAGTATTCAACCTATCTTTCGTAATAAAATTTCGTGACAGTTTTATACAAATTCGTACAACGAAAATCGAAATGGCAATCCACAGCTTTACCCTAGAAGTCCGTCAAAGACGACAGGAGGCGACGATCAACATCGATTACATCAGTGATTTTGGAGACGCGAACAGACTTATACGAATTGCAACGTTTTTAAACTGGATGCAAAGACTTCGAATCTTCAACGAACCGGAAATCGCCAGCAACGACGGATATGTCATCACGGTAACTCGAGTCGCAAGACGTGGAGACAAAATAAGAACGACGGTGAAAATAAATGGACAAATACGTAAACGACCATCGATACCGATAGCCACGTTCAGAGAAATTTCAGGAGTTTTTGGAATACGACGACCTTAAGTAAGACTTAAAATGTACCTACGAAGAAAAAATCTTCAATATCGAGTCGAAGACTTAACATAATGCGACACAGTCGCTACTTTCGAAGATTTTCAGCCAAAAGGCTTAATTTACAATTAAGATTGACTAGAAATAGAACTAGAATTAAGAGTGTAAAATATTCGAATAAAAATTCTCCACGACGTTAAAATGACTAGACTTTTATTTAGGTAAAACTTAAAAATAATTAACAAGCAAAAAACAGGTAAATAAATTTATTTCAACAAGAAGAAAACCGAATTTGAGAAATTCGCATCAAGACTACAAGTTCGATACGTAAGTATTAGATACAACATAGGTAAGTAATACCTACGTAACTGAATAATTAAATTCAAATACTCAAAACTATTTTCGCGTAGCGAATACCTAAAACTGACTTTTCAAAAATTTTGAAACACATTTCGAACCAAAATTGAATTTTAATATTGCGACAGGCATCACTTTTTGATTCGAAGTCAAAATTTTTCCAAAACCAACGAATAAACAGAAGTAGACAAGTTCACTTCGGAGAATTCATCGAACACGATGAAAGCGACATTTGGCAACATAGCCAACACAAACCGATTCGATCGAGCTGATTGTATCAGCCGATTACATGACTAGATTTTTTTCACATAAAACAACAAGTTTTTATTAAAATTACATAACAAAGGAAAAATATTCTTATACTAAAAGATGCACAGATTTATTAGGAACATTTCTATCGAAACAGAATTTTGAAATATTAATTAGCAAATGAAATATGACGTAAAATTAATCGAAATCGAGCATAGCTTGACACGTTTGCAATTGGACAGCAGAAATTCCTAGAACTTATCGTAGTTACCACTACAAACACATCACTTACACGATCGGTTCGCAACCAGCCGCCCGACCGGCGCCGTTTTCGCCAACCGAACGCTACGAACGTAGAAGAAGTAGGTAGGTGGGGGACTCAGATAAGCCGATACAACCGGCTGCATCGAGCGACACGCCGTACTTTACGAATATTATTGTTCTGTTCTCCGTTCGGGTATGTGCTTGCTCGCGTACTTTTGCGAATTTCTGCCTTTTTAAACTAAAAGTTTTTCATAAAACGTGTCTCTTTTGACGTGTAATTGTGCGAATTATTTCGCGAACTGCTTTTTCCTGTGATTTATCGAAAAATCCAAACATTTTTCGCGACTTTGTGCGAAAGGATTTCGGAATCCAAAGTGCGCTCGGTAGTGAGACGTGCGATTCAAGTCACGATCATACTTTTGTGTAAAGTGCGATTTATTTTATACTCTTAAGCTCGAAAGCTTAATTTCTAATCGCGAGTGCGAATGTCGGAAGGTGAGAAAGTATACGAATTTCCACCGATCGAAAAACGGCTCGCGGACATAGACCCACAGTGGAAAGTGTCGACGAATCCGAACGTTGACGAATCCGAAGTGCTAGCGACGCAAAATCGCGACTTTTGTGCATATCACACACAACGATTCGGACTTGCCACCAAACCTGGTGATTGGATCAGAGTAGCGAGAAAAATCGTGAAAGAGGCCAAAACTGGACCAAACGAGCCAACTTCAAGTACGAAAAGTACAAATAACGACGAAGACGATGTCGGCGCTTCCAGCATTAACGTGCGAAAAATGCCACCTCGTAATCTTCAAACCGGCGATCACGGCAGACCTAAAGGAAGCCGCCACCGTACTCGCAACAAGTGATTGCAAACACGTATTCCACGCAGCATGCGTAAGAGACATGTGTACCGAGGCAAGCGCCAACGGACAACAAATGGTCCTCTGCCCACGTGATCAGTGTAACATGACACTTTACGCCTCACAATTTCATTTAATGCAGACAACGCTACAAGCGCTAGATTTACGTGCGCTGGCAAACTCGACGGTGGAAATTGAAGCTCAATTCTGGCAGGATAGTCACGCCACTAGTGAGCAACAAATTGCGCAAACCCAAGCCTTAGTAGCGAAACTACAGGCAGAACTTACGAGTACGAAAACTCAACTCGCTAAGACTAAAAGTCTTTACCAATTAGCTTTATCTAAAGCAAATGAAAGGCGATCACGATCAAGATCGACTACACCAGCGAGAAACGCTGACGATGCATCCGTTATTCTCAGCACAGCTGCAAACGTATTATCAGTTCAATCTGACAACACAAACCAACCTGGTACATCAACATCGACACCGGCGTCCTACGCAGCTGCAGCCGCAATCCAACCGGACTTCGAAAATATTCAACGTCCGATACATGAATACAGACCACCGCTAAAAAGTACACAAGGTCAAAAATTGCCAACAGGCAATATTCAGAAGAGCTTCGCACCAAACCCAGCGATAAGAGGCCGAGCTCCGACTCCAACGTACAATTCACAACAACAGATGTTACAACATCAAATGCCGCCGCCACGACTACCAAGAGGAGTATCTCCCGGCAACATTCGAATGACGAAAGCAAATCAACAACGTGCCGCAGCAGCACAGCAGCAAATGGCACCAAATGCCAACGTAAATCTGGCAGCAGCCAGACCTGACCAGGTACCTCCTCACGTTTCGGTGATGGATCAGGTACCACAATACGACGATCAAGGCAAATTGATACCACCTGCGCTACACGTACCTACAACTGAAAAACGTAGCATTTACCGCACACAACAGACAAAAAGTCGAAGCAAACTAGAACGTGAACGTAAAGGACCTTTCGCACAGACGAAACGAGAACACGATCGATTTTTTCGACGATATGCGATAAAAGCAACGACGTTATATCCATTCTTTCCACTGCAATTTTACCCGTGTCGATACACACTCCTCGCGACGTTCCACAACCAAGCCGCGAACGGCGTATACACTGCAGTTGCAGCTCAAGACGTCCTAATGATGGGAGATGGATATATTTGGGGAATGATCCAATATATGCTTCGACTTAGACAAAATATGCTACAAGCATTACACCCAGGACTCTACCGACGTGATTTGAGCATTGTCGACCTGATCGACTGCCTAACTAAGTTAAAAAACTTACCACCTCGAGTCATGTACTCAATTGGAAACTGGGACATGTTCAATGGCATGTCACCGACGACTTTCCGCGAACATTATGCGGAACTATTAAGACTAATGCGAAAATATAAGGTTAGAGAAATCTACCTTATGCCACTAATGTATTTTCCCGACCAAAATGAACAGCTGGTAGCAGCTTATACGAAAGTCTTCACGGATTCCTGGTCGAGAACCTACAACGGTATCGTAGAGATAATGGGACCTGAAAACTTTTTCGGCAACATGCGACCAAACATGGACGATTTTGGACCCTGGTTTGAACCAGAGGTCTATCACGATTACGTATTTGCAATCCGCGACGATCTTATCATGCCGCCGAAAGATCCGAAAGAGCGAGAACGTGAAGAGAACGAAGGGGAAGAAGACGCCTTCCAATATTACGACGATGATACTTCTTCGGAATACTCGCAATCGTCTCAACATTTCGTTCAACAGGACGATGAATTTCCGGAAAAACAAGCCGAATTACAATTCGAAAGTCCAGGAACGGATTACATACCGATTGGTCAGCAACAAGCTGGAGCTAACGACAATACACTCGTAAACGCGGGACTTAGTCAAGCCAACTTAGAGCAATTCAACGCTCAACAAGCGCAACAAGCGCAACAACACGTTGAAATGGAAGGTATCGAAACCACACCGGAAACGGTACAAAAGATGGTTGATGTACCTGGAGGACAACAAATGATGAACATTTCGACTACCAGATTCAATCAAGCTTGCGACGAATTGAATCAAACTATTCAGCAACATGCTCCTGAAACAAAACAAATGCAACCATTTGGAAATAATCAAGTTGCAAAACACCAAGGGCTACCCCCAACGATCGATAAACCAGCTTTCACCATTGTAAGAGATGGAAAAACTGAGTACACTGGACACAGTCCAAAAACACCTGAAAAAATGGAGGAAGGAGTGGAAACGACTGTTCAACCAGGAACGGTTCCATTTTCCGAATACCCTTCAACATCAAACCCTGGTACGCCACAGGCGCCGATAAACACGACGCAAGGATCCACAGGACCATCGCCGAATAAGTCGCAAAATGCAGCAAACTTCCTTACTAGTACGCCGAAATCTCAACGCCAACAAGGTGAAGCGAATAGCAACAAAGAAAGCGCAAACGCTACAATCAACCACGAAGATGCTGACATGCCAGAGAGCTAATACGATACAATCGTAAACACGACTTAGACACAGTCTAATACATAAAATCTGGTGAAAAATAACAACTACGTACGACTCAGAAAAGATAGAAATTTTGGCCATTTTTGAAATAATAATTTCAACTTCCAAATTGTAGGTACCTATCCGAAAAAAGTAGGTACTGATAAATTCAAAAAAGGTTTGAACCTAGGGACCAATTTCACCAGAATTTTCATTAAAAAATTTTCCACTCGAAGTCTTATTTTATTTTCGTAGTTTTGAACTTTGTTTAATTTTCCAAAATCGAGTGGACTAACGTAAAATTGCAAAAAATGAGTCGAAATTACTTTTTAACATAATCACGCAGCGATGTCAAATTGACATTTCATAAAAATTACCCACAGGGTACCTTATTAATCAACTTTCTCAACAGCAATCGTCGAGATATCATCGTAGTCGTCACTGACTTGGCATCATCGTAACCAAGGCGAGGTAACATTCCGCCAACGTTTTCAACGTCGTTATCTGTATTCGAAGAAGTCAACTTTAACATCCGACGATAATCATCTGTATTTTGGTTCGATATATTCCGCTACGTTGCATTTTTTTCGATTGATATTATTGTGATGGTTGTTATAATTTGATTACATGTAATTTTATTCGGTCACAGACTGATTAATTTTTGTTTTTCTATAATTTTGTTTTCGAAAGAACTGATTAGATTTAGTTTTATTTTGTAAGATTTGACAAATGGTTTTACGATGCGTATTTTTGGACAGTTGTTTTATTTTTAAGATTTGTATTCTCGACGCATCGATACAGTCCTATTTCCTATTGTATTTTGTAAACTTTGGTAAATGTTTAGAAGTTCTAAGTTTTTCGTAATTTTTTCATACTCGACACGACATACTACCATAGGTAGACGACAAGTACCTTCAACTTTGATGCACAGCATCCAACTTTCGGTTCGCTAGTCTAATTTTTGTCTCGTCTATCCATTTTGATTCGGGAGTTTGAAAAAATTATTAGGTTAGGGAAAATGTCTGTCTTTTTGATTTCTGTCGCTAGATAGTACATACTTACCCGATGTTTTCAACTTCGTGTATTCTGTCCTTATTCGTTGCTCGTATCTTCGGATGCGACAGCGGGTGGTGCAGGGTCGCGAAGGGGAGCTTCGGGGGTATTGCTACGTGCACAGTGGGCTAAAATTGGATTTACTCTGCCTCGAATTTCCCGCAGTGGAACACCACGAGGGGCAGAGACTGCTCCCACAGGGACCAGCCTTACAGCTTCGACATATCTTTCTCTCTCTGATCCGTGCTTTCCACGACTGGTTATACTCATTGAGTAAAGCCACGAAGGGGCATATGATAGAGGGGAGATATGCCGGACCTGTAAGGGTTATATAGGATTAAGTATATGTGTTGGTAACACTGATCACGCGTCGCGACACAGGGCTACAAGCCCACGGAGCGGCGCTGCGGCCGATTGTTATATTGTTGAGGTACGTAGTGATCGGACGTGTCGACGCGATATAATCTCGGTGGTGTATTATAGCCATAATTGGCAAGAAAGCGTATTATATTAGTTTTAATTGTGTTTAATTATAAGTAATTAGTGTTAAGTGTAAAGTATCGTTCAAAGGTATTTAATTGTGTTTATTCTTTTACGTTTAATACATAGTGTCTTACACGTGACTACATTTTACTTATTGTGTGATATAATTGATATAGCCTTTTGCCGGGGTAAGTAATATTCTCAGAGTATTCAGCTTATGCAGTATCATCAAGTGGTACATAATATCATTATATTTACAGAACTCTCTAAAAAATTCAAGGAGTTCGAATTGAGACATGTAAGGGCGAGAAAATACGATCATAATAATTTCGTAGCTGACAAATTGGCCAGAAAGGCTGTATATACCCAAGAAGTGGTTGATGAGAACATTGAAAATATGACCCAGCAGCAGGCTTTAGTGAATTTCATTCGCGAAAAAAGAATGCAGCAGAGAATAAATAATGAGGTCGCTTTCAATAAATTACATGGGCCCCCTACCATTTTTGAAAATGGTGAATTGGTCATGTTAACTTCTCATCGTCTGTCTTCATATGAAAAAGGACTTTCAAAAAAGCTATTTCAAAAACGCTATGGTCCATATACAGTCGAACAGCATGTAGGTAGCAATTGTTACATGGTCAAAAATGTAGCTGACCCTACCGACGAGCAGATTGTTAACACGCGCCAAATGACGTCATACCTCAATAAAAACCAGTTGGAAGAGCTCAAAAATGACCTAAAGCAGAGATCAAAATTCGACAACAGAGATTTGGTGGAAAAAATTAGAGATTTTTCGAAGAAAAAAACCACAAATCAGAATGCTGAAATGGAAGAAGAAGATACTGATGAGGAGGAGGTCGATGACCCTAGAGATCCGGAATATTTACCAAGAGGTTCGCGAAAACAGCCTGAAAAAACCCTGGAAAAAATTCGCCAAAATTGCCAAGCAGAGAGACCTAAAAGAGATGTTACGAAACACGATGCAGAGTTCCGCGAAATAAAAAAGAGATTACGAAAAAAGCTCCCCCCCCTCCTAGAGAAAAAGCTCGAAGATTGTCTCAAACAAACGTTTCCGGACGAAGATGAGTACAAAGAGAAGAGGGAAGCGGCGCGGGAGAGATATGAAACGCGTTCGAGAACGAAGCAGGTACCTACCAACGCTGAAAGCTTGAGCTTACGAGATAAAAATGCACCAGACGGCCATGATAATCCTTGTAACAAAAAGAAGCGAAAAAAGACCGTGAATTTTATTCACTTAGAGATGTTGGAAAGTTTTGAACGTGCATATTTTGTGAAAGCTTTCACAAGGTATTCATCCAAGGCCAAATTAAGTGAGAAATGAGCTTTTGTTGCGTTCAAGGCCAACTACTTTTAGCATATATGTAATTTAGGATATTTCTATCTCCGAGTGCAACATTTTTTTGATAAGATTACAATTGAGATAATTTAGGTACATTTAATCTAGATAATTCGCCATTTTGTAAGAACTCACCTATTGTTACGGAACTTTCGATGCACAACCGTTATGAGCCTGGTAATCATTCGTTGTATTGATGCTGTACTGTGCAGTGCGCTATTTGTTCGTCGTTCTTTAGCAGCAGAGAAGTTGAAAAACTTTCGTGTAATTTTTTCGTGAGTAACTATAGAATTTTTCGTAATTTTTTCGTCGTAAGTTTTCTGAAATTAAGAAGCAGAATATGAGTAAGTTTGTAAATTAAAATTACAGTATAATTAAGCAGATTAGACGTGAGAATAGGTACTCACCTCGTGTTCGTCGTTTGAATTTATTTTTCAACAGAGATGGTAAAGATTTGTCCGGTATGTACCAAAGAGATGACTTACGGTGAACCTCTCGCCAAAACTTTAAGCTGTGAGCACCTGTATCATCGAGAGTGTTTCGTTTCGATGATGATGACGGTGGAAAAGAGCGGCGTGATCCCGATATGTATGACCGAAGGTTGCTTCCACCAACTCCATTCGAAAGAGTGGACCAAATTTAGCATCCTGGCACCGGTACATGCCATAGAGGAGAAAATGGCTGGTTTGGTGATCGAAAAAGGTTCCGAGAACCTAGAAATAACTGCACCGGTGGTCATCTCTTCCGACGACGAAGCCGAAAAAGAATCAACGTGGAAGCGAGCCAAGCCCCAGATGATGCTGAATGGTGAGGTCTCAATTACCTTGGTACCTGCGAAGCCGAAACCTGCACAATTAAAATCAAAGAAGAAAGTCAGTTTCGCTGCTGAATTAAAAATGGTGGAAAAGAAAACGGCGACGAAACTTCGGCTGGCAAGAAAAAAGAGATGTGTTAAAATAGCGAAGAAAAACGTACCTGATTCAGCTGTGAAGTTCGATCCAGCAAAGCAATATGGCGATAAGTGCACCGTCGTATTGCCAAAACTCGAGCCATCGGCGCCAGTCAAACTCGATAGGTCCAGCTTTCGAATCCCAAAGCTGAATAAAACGAACATCGAAGCTTCCAGTGGCGATAATCAGCAGTCCAGTTCTCCATTGGCTGAAACAGAAAAGAACAAAACGAGTTTAGAGACGATTAAAAATCGAGCAGAGATGCTGAAAAGGCTGATGCGAGAAAAGGAAGTACTTACCGAGGATCTTAAGAAGACCCAGCTTCAGCGTGAAAAGCCAATCGAAAAACCCCAGCATCCGGTTGTACAGGAGACTGGACCGCAGCCAGCAGCTCAACAGCGCCAAAGTGAACCAAGCCGCGACCCTCAGCATCCGACTCAGTCCATAGCTGGTCCATCTCCGGCGCAACGAGTGAGAGAGAAACGCGATCGTCGACATCAGGATACGAGAGATGAAGAAGCGCCGATCAGTCAGGTCTTGGATCTCCGCCCATGGTCTGTTCCAAACCGGAAGTACGAAAAGACCATCAAAACAGTTGCAGCTCCGGTTACCAAGGTCTACCTACCTGTGAACATTCATAACAAAACCAAATTAATTTTCCAAGAGAAGTTAAAAAGAAATTGGAGAATTCACGAAGACGACGTAAGGTTTATGAAGTATCAATACTATATTGGCCCGGTACAGGTATACAGATTCAAGGACACCGGAGAAATGGTGTTCGGGTTGAATGGATTTTGGTTATTAGGCGACGGCCTCAGCCACGGGGTGGTACGTGACAATGTATACCTCGAAACAGACGTCAGAAGAGCGGTAACACATTCGCGATTCTCGGGCACGACGATACCTGCTGGATACTTAGAGTCCACCATTAGAGAGATGAAAAGGGTACCGCGGTGGATGATTATGGCGATTGGCCAGGATGACGTAGCCCGGCGGACACTCGTTTCATGTCGAGAAGGAATAAAAGCGCTCCTGAGAACGATCGAAAAGAGAGGAGTCGAAAAATTGATTATTCTACCTATAGCGACGTACAAGGGCTGCAGTTCTAAAAGGAGAAAGGTGAACGAGTTTCTTCGATATGACGCGAACCATTATTATAAAGGCGCCATTTACTACGTACGAGATGCAGAATCGATTGTGGCAAGATGTCCACCCAAGGGTGCCATTCGAGGAGCTCAATTTTTGTGTGAAGAGCAGCATTTCGAGCTGACGCTCAGTTTGTTAAAATTAACCAACGAAGTCAGAAGCAGTTGTCGATAAAAAGAGAGGTCGAGAAAGAGGGATTTATGGATATATTTTTGTTTATAGTTGTTATTGTTTACAATTTAATTTATTGACTTGTTTAGAACAGGCGAATTATCTATTTCTTTAATTTTTATGTGTTGTTGCACTCGGAATAAATTATTTTTTATGGTTACTTGTGACTAGAGTATTTATTTGACTTTTTGTAAATGTGTGTAAAATTTTTTTTCCAAGAGAGGTTGAAAAAATTCGCATGAGTGTGTGTTGAGGAATTTTGAACGAGTAATTATTTTCACGAAAAATAGAGAAGTTCAAGATTCAAGTTCGATAAAGGGTCGAGAAAGGCGTGAGAAGGTTTCCAGTTGCAAAAAAAAAAAAAAAAAATGAGAGAAATCGCAACTTTCGAACTTGAAAAAATTTGCAACCGGCCAGCTGTCAGTGTACATAGACAGATGTCCCTAGCTGTCCGTGGGAATAGCCAAACGTTCCCAGCTGTGTGTGGGGATAGCAACGAGCGACCAGCTGTCCGTGACGATAACGCGGAACCAACGCAACACAACACGAGAGAAAACAAACACAACACGATCCAAAGCTAACGAGATCATTGAGTACGCGTAAACAGAGATGTAAAAACGAGGTACTTACTTCAGCAGAGATGAGATAAACAAGATGCCAGCTCCAGTCCCAAATAAACGACTTGAAAAAACCTCCAGATCGGAAAAAAGCACCAATTTACTGACAACAGAGAAAATAGAAAAGATCAATGGTGAAATCGATCAGAAAATAAAACGAAAAACCAACTCACCTGCGTCACGAAATGCTGGACAGTACAGTAAAGTACTTGATGGGCTCCGGAAAAACTGGACCAAGCTAGAAAGAAGAGAAACAAGTCACCTAATGTTACTGGATGTAATTTGTTCATCGCCGTTGTAAATCCACAACAAGGAATCAATGTAGAAAAGGAGAAAAAACTTACTATTTGCCATACGGTGGAATGACAACTTCACCGATTATGAGTAGGATTTGAGAACGGGAAACCTCTGGAACGTGACCGGAGCTGGTACAGGAACCTGGAACAGAAATAAATAGAGCTTGGCAATAGTCAACAAACGCTCAATTTTGGAAAATTTAGCAGAGAAGTTAGAAACTTACCTTGGCGTTGAGCTGAGTCAAAAATAGTCATCTCCGTCTGGTTCCGGTGAATTTATTTCGACGCCGATCGAATCCGGGAAAGTTGCTGCTGGAAAAGAAGAGTATCATCATTAGCTTAACATCTACAAATACGATATGGAACGCGTAATTAATTAAAAAGTACCTGTTAATTGCTCCAGAAGAAGAGTTCATTGACCTTGTGTTGGTAAACAAGCTGTTGGCACGAGTTGCGCAAAATTTTGGCCTCATGTCGAACCAGTTGACACACACCTCAACGTTTTTTTTTTATTATTTGTACACATTTTTCTGCTGTTTATGTAAATATTTCGTGTTTGTGAATTTTGTAGCACCTTAGCGACTAAGTTTTAACCTGTTTTAGTACTTAGATGACAAATTGTTTGCACCTAAGGTAATTTTAAGTCGCTAGTGCCGTGAAAGTTCAGCAGAGATGTTTCAAAATTGGAAATTTGACTTAGCGGAAGTCATGGATGGATGCCGAAGAACCTAGCTATTCAACATCTTGGAAGCTGCGGGTTCATAGAAGCGGGGCAGAGGGGCCCTACCGTCCGTTGTCCGATTGGCCAAGTTTTGGCTTCAATGATCCAGCATCTCCGATGTCCACGCTGTTCAATGGAAGCGGGGCATATGTACCGGTAGGGGATGCGCCCGCAGCTTCCACCTAGAGGGAAGTTGTGTTCCTGTCGGAGTGGCAGCACTGCTTACGAGTAGTGCACTCTGTCGAAGTAGTTCGAGATGCGCCACTCCGAGCTTCGAGCTTTGAAAGCTCGCTAGGTATATTTTCACTGGTGCTAGCGTAAGGTAGCAAGTTCAGAGCTTCCGCTTGTAGTCGATACTACAAGTGTATTTTATTTAATAATGTGTAGTGTATTTTATTATAAATCTTCGCGTGTGTTATACCAGAGAAGTGAATAAAATATTACGAACATTTAGCGGTCTTATGATCATTTATGAGGTGTCTCAACATCAATGCAATTTGATATCTTTCGCAAGGATATCGGGCAAGTTTAGGTTCCCTGGGCTTATTATATGCACGCTGGTCTTGCGGAGGTCTCCCTCAAAGTAAAGACCTCCCAAACCACCACAGTGTCTATATTACCACCACATATATACGAATTGGTATAGCAAGCCGCGAGACGACCAAGTACACCGTAAAACATTTGGAAACATGTGGGAGTAATCTTTCATGTTGAATGTAAATACGAAGGAAACGGTGCACACAAAGGCACAGTGGCACACCATAACCAACCTAGGGGTCATAGAATCTAGGAAATTATGCCGTATTACTTACTCGACCTAATGTTAAACGAATCAAGAAATCCGTCGATCGAGAAATAAACGATTCAATTCGTCGAAAATGTTTTAAAAGATTTACTCCGTTTAAATTAGGTAGCTCTGTAGAAGATGAGACGTGTGCACGATGATGATTTTGTAAATAAAACGTACACCCTGTGTATACGGGATAAAGGTGCTTGGCTTCCTTTTTTTTTTCAACCCTACCTCTTCCTTTACTTTTATTTTTTCTTCGCAGCGAATTCTATACAGCGAGGCTATAAAATTAACTCGACACAAAGATCCTTTATCAACATTAATTCGAGTGATTTACCTCGAATATATAGAGAGTTATTTGCTTTCTTTTTAGCAAACTTTCTCTTGTTATGTTGAATGTTTTCCGCATTATTTTCCTTTAAGAGCACTTTTAAAAGATTGCTAATCTAATCAAAGAGTGAATTTTTTTTTCAATCCGGGTGCAAATGTACTGTAAAATAAGACGAAGACTCGCGTTCGTTCGCAGCAATAATTTTTCTCGCTGCTATTCGTCGTTTACATATTGATAATTATTCATCTAATGCGCGGATGCTGGATGCTGTATGCGAATAGAGGTAATATATGGTATATTATACGAATATACCCCCCCCCCCGCCGGTGTCCCGCCTAGCTACCTTAACATATTTTCAGATTTTCGCGCCTTTCAAAAGGAATAGGAAAAGTCGTTGAAAAGGATTTTTGTGCGAGGCAAATTCACGCTTAAAGTATTATCGAGTTTTTGCATAAAGGAAACTTTATATTGTTGAATATGAGTCTCGAGTAAAAAGGATGAAAGCTGAGGAAAGAAGTGAAGTGACAATGATGAATTGAAAACCTGCGTACTATTTGTTCGCTTTTCATAAAGCGTATAGCAATTTTTCATAGTAAATTTAATAATTACCAGAACAAATTGCTCCACTGATAATGTACTTGGATTGGAAGTATGTGCATCCATATACAAGTAATATGCTCATACGAACAGGACCAGGACCAGAATAATGTAGAGGCAAAGAAGAAGCCAACTGCTTGGAGTTCAAATAACCAAGGATCAAAATGTATAAACAGAAATTGAATTCAATTTCTGCGGGAAAATGTGACTAATAAGTAGGTATACTTGATGACTAAAAAATCTCAAAAAGTAATCCAAAAGTAATCTAGAAATCCTTTTTTAAAAGACCCGGAATAGAATTCAGGATTCAGGGATTCCATGTTCTTAAAATAAATCATATTCATAATACTTGTCTCGATTTGAGGTTTTTCTGTTAAATCTTCGCCTGGCTAGTGGAGGGGAGGGTTTGCTTCATGTAACGGGGAAATGGGCTTCTTGAAATTTGAATAATGTTTAAATTACTGGGTAGTGATCTTTGATAACTGGTAATTTTCGATAAATTTTTTGTGATTTTTAATTGGTAGGTAACAAATTGTAATTTTTTGGTAAATACTCTACTTTGAGTAAATGACGTAAATTTTTTTGGTAAAAAATTAAATCGAATTATGTACTTACAAGTAATTTTTGGTAAATTACTCCATTTTGGGTAAATTACGTAAATTTTTTTGGTAAAAAATTGAATTAAATTACTGGTAATTACTGGTAAATTACTGGTAGATAATTTTTGATAAATTACCAGTCATTTTTGGTAAGTAAATTACTCGTAATTTTTGATAAATTACTCGTAATTTCTGGTAAATTACTCGTAATTTTTGGTAAATTACCCGTAATTTTTGGTAAATTACTCGTAATTTTGGTAAATTACCCGTAATTTTGGTAAATTACTCCATTTTGGGCAAATTCCGTAAATTTTTTTGGTAAAAAATTGAATTAAATTACTGGTAATTACTGGTAAATTACTGGTAGATAATTTTTGATAAATTACCAGTCATTTTTAGTAAGTAAATTACTTGTGATTTTTGGTAATTAACACGTAATTTCTGCTAAATTACTCGTAATTTTTGATAAAATGCATTTGGTAAATTACCGGTCATTTTTGGTGAAATACTGTCAATTTTTTTCAAGTTTTTTGTCTGACTTAAAACTTGAAAAAAGTTGTGACAAATTCTTAATATTTTACCAAGCTTTTAAAAATTTTTATCCACATATTTCTAATGCTCAGAATGTAGTCAATTTTACCATCGTTTGTCGAACTTTCAAGTACGAAAAAATTGGGGAAAATTTTGATCATATCGTTTTGTTATTGTTTAATTTTTACCTAATGGCGTGGATACATTTCATTTTGAATAATTAGTGAGCATAAAGGCACTTGCAATAAAAATTTCGCACCAAAATAAAATTTGTGGTCAATTATATTCAAAACTCGTATGCAATTTAATGATTTTTAATTAACATAAAAATTCCGCCATGTCGAGATTTCAATCACAACAGAGCATTTTCCTTTTTAAAAAAACACCTATGCAATAAGTTACTTACTATATTATACGTACGAAACGTCGGAGAAATTTCGCATACTTTATTCGTCCCAGACGCCGAAATGATACATCTTATTATTTTCCCCCTTTTCGCATAATAATAGAAATCGTTTCTAATTTGAATAAATACGATAAAATACGTAGCATAGGTAGCAATGAAAAGTCACGAGAAAATATTCGTCGGAGTCGGAATACGTTTGCGAAAATTAGAGAATATAAAACGGCACTATTTTGGTAAAATGCTATCGCCTCCTTCAAACGTATATAACTTTTATTAAACGTTTAATACGGTATTGCCAGAGAGCACCAAGATCTAAAATCTCTATTCGAAACGAGAATACGTAGTTTCCATATACGATATGCATCAATATATACTCACTACGAGAGTCGTTTTCATTTTTATCGTACACACATACAATATAAAAAAAAAAGCTCAGAAAGAGGCAATAATTTGTCACATCTTGTATCCAGGGTCGCGGGTTACATAAGAAAGAAAAAGGCAAGCTGTATAAGAAGGACAGGCAAAGGGGCGAAAACGTGTTAAATTGTCGTCGTCTTCGTATCCAACGTAACGCTACAGCTTCAGATGTACCCAAAAAGGAGTATACCATTTCGAGATAAGTAACTCTCCGAAGAATCGCGTATCAGTGAAATTGGTACTTACGAAAAGCGTACGAGTCCCCTGAGGGCCACGCGGGAGGGGAATTGTTAAATAAATTTTATCAGCGCCAATTAACCGAGTTAGAAATTTAGCTCAAAGAGGTATCGAGACAATTACATTATTCGTGATTATTCTACCTACGTAAAATTTTCAACCTGCTAGCTTTTTCCGAAAAGCTAGCTAACTAATTTTTGTTGCTTTTGACGAGTTGATTTAAAGTGTACGCTAGTGTTGCGGTAGTAAAACGAATGCTGAAAAATTAACGTGTTTTAATTGGCTAAACGTGTTTAAAATTTTATAGCCATCAGGCTACCTACCAAACTTTTTCGAATTAAATTGAATTGTACGGTATGTACAATGGCAGATTGTAAAATATAGGGTAAATATGGTTCTGTACAAAACTATGATATCGAATGAAAATTTTAAATAGGTAACATGAGAAAATTTGGTGGCGTTAACTTCGCATTTCGTTTCTCTTTCGTTTACCTACACTACGTCGAATGAACCTCAAAAGTGGGACAAATGTCCTCAAAAAATCACCTTGAGTATTGATGTAGGTAATATTGATTATTAAAATCATGGATTTAAAAAAAATTAAAAATTACGATTCTTTAGTCCCCTTCTCCCAAAATAGATTCAAACAAATGTAGGTGGATTGGAAATCAACTTGATAGTTGAAAATTTATTCAAACCATTTCTAAATCATTATTTTTCTCATTTTTGACGTCGAACAAGTAAGAGCTTAAATCGACAGTTTTGTTGACCTTGAAATAGGTACGTACCTTCTGCTACAGCCACAATCTACCAAGATTGATTTAACCGATATTATTTTGGCATGTGTGTTAAATGGGGACCTTATGCTAATTTATCAGATTTATTTTTTAAATTATGTAGATGTACGCTATGAGATGGTTGTCAATCCACTAATCGACAGTTTATTTTGTTTTTTTCGTTTCAGGTGAGCATACATCTTTATCATGAGAGTGAGAGAACATCATAATAAGTAAGTCAATCGTTCATGGTTTATGTAAGAATCAGTATATCGTTGATTCACAAACTAGGTAAAATATAATCACTCGAGTATTCGCCATTCCCCTAACTCCCTAAAAAGTAACTGCAATGCCATGTAATGGCACTCCAATGCCACAATTCCAAAATCATACCTCAATTTTAAGTACAAACATCACGATCAGAGAAGACAGAGAGGTGGAGTTTTAGCTCTGGATGAAGACAACTTTTTAGATTTAGTCACATGATCACAATGTAGGGGCAGGAGCTAATTAATGCAACGTTTTGCAAGAATTTTCAACAGATTTGTTGGAGTTATTCAATTTCTTATGCCCTAACTTTTTCCGAATTTTATTTGCTGTATGTTGCATTTTCTAGTAATTGCTGAATAACTGGTTTTGAATCATTAAACTACTTTCAAAAACTGATTTGTCAAAATTGCTCCGACTTTTCTCACTCTTGTATATTTGTTTTAAATTTTTTTGCCTGTCTCTTTTCAGCCTTAAATCAAGTTTTTTCTCCATTTCGAATTTTTGAATATCTCTTAACAACTGGTTGCAAACCACTAAATCAGTTTCAATTTTTTTTTCATGTTTTACAACCTTTGTTTTAATCACTGAACCAGTTTAAAAATTGTTCACCCAGAATTACTTGACTTTCCAAGTTCTGCAATTTTTGGTTCAAGTTTTACCGACTTTTCTTAAGAAAAGTGGAGTACTGTATTTGTTGCGATGGTGGAAGTTGGGTCGGGGAGTGACTTTTCTTTACGTTTTGAGGGTCTGGGATCACGATACGACCATTCCCGAAAATTCAGGTTTCCTTATATAAGGTTTATATTGTCTTAGAGTACATTGCGAGATCCGACATATACACAGGCATTGCGAGATCCGACCCAAAAAATTTCGAAAAATGCTAAAAACTCAAATAATAACCCTACAACTTCGTTCGAACGCACGTTGTAGTGTGTAAACAGTGCCTTTCTATGCATTGCCGCCATCAATTTCGCGATCCGCATAAACCGAGATCCACCAACGACCTAAACCTGATTTGGGGGTGGATCTCGCAAGATGCGTCGTTTATCTATTTTCAAAAATTGTACGAGTATATAAGTATATGAATAGTAGGCAAAACGAGATCCGGCTGAAAATGTGTGTACAGGGTCCCCCGGATCTCACGAGTACCATGGCATATGAGAGAACTTGCGAGATCCGGCAAAAGGATCTCAGGATCTCGCAATGCCCGATTTTATATAAAACGGATCTCGTAATGTATGGTTTTTACATGTATATATAAATATTCTAGGGGGTAAACTCGTAACTTTTTTCTAGATTAACCAGCAAACTCATAACGTTTTGACAAACTCGTAACCTTTTTAGGACGTGACTTTTCGATGAGGTGCCATATGAATCTACAAGGTGTGGGGAGTCTACTGGCAAAGTTTGAGCAGGGACGTGAGATTGCTGTTTATACAATTTCACTTTTGACTCAATTTTCAAAAGAGTACATAGCCCAATTAACAGGTATGAGGATATGAGGAAAAGGTTTTTATTGCCAAGAATCATTTTTTACGTTTTTTACGTTCTTTTTGGTGATTTTGGTGGTTGAAGATGTCCTCTTTCACATGGCGTGGTCAAAAATCGTCTAAAATAACTTTTTGACTGCTGAATTTTAATTTTAAGTTGATTATACAGGTCCAAATTTTCGTGTTTTTCAATCTAAACATTGATTTTATGGGAAAAGTATGCATCCTAGGAAAAAAATGCCATGAAGGAAATTGTAGAGAATTAAATTTCCTTTCTGCTCAGAGCTGGTTATTTTTCTGTAGGATGCTTTGTTAAAAAAGCATTTGCGAAAAACATAGACGTATGAGACTTTTAAAAAAAAGCTTTTCTGAAAAATTGATGTTTTGACAATGAAATACCTTTCCACAGGTGACCCAAAAATCAAGTTAACGAATATAACGCGGCCTAACATCGAGTACTATCAGGCCTATGGGGTGACGCGTCGAGCGTATGCACAGCAACGAAGTTACAGAGGGGTCTTGAGATTGCTGTTTATACAAAACGTTATGAGTTTACCTGTATGCGGCTATATATATATATATATACTAGGGGGCTACGCCCCCTGGCCGCTTCGTGGCCCAACCCCCATACTCGTTCCTCGGGCTTCGCCCTCGGAACTCGCTTTTGGGGGCTGCGCCCCCAAACCCCCCTTCGCTCACTCTCAGAAGAGGTTTGCCCCCAAGTACCTTTCCTTAAGAACTTGGGATTTGAAATGCCATTGTGGAATCATTTCATTCGTTTTCACACCACTTTCAACGACTTTCAGCACTCTGAACAATTTTTTTCAACCTCCAATACTTTTAATGAATTTTCATTTTTCAAGCAACAATTTTTAAAAATTTTAGGTACAAATGGACAGTCAGACAGACGATTTGAATTACCTTATAAAAAAATGATAGATGATAGATGCAAAAACAAAGCACCGAAGACAGACGGATTAACATTAACAATAATATCTGTTGACAATTTCACGCTTCATCGATTCGATTTCGATTTGCAAAAATCATAATCATAATCCTCGCATTGCATTGCATGAATTCCGTTGTTGGAGGAGTGGTAGATTTTTATGCGCGCGCATGTCGGGTGATCCTGTCTGGAATAACAACGACATGGCATCGCGTTGTCCGGTACATTTACGTTGGTGGTTGTGTGTATGCTTGTGTGGGTGTATAAGTACACGCATCGTCTCAACGGTTTTTTGTTTTAAGATGCCATAAAAAACGATCAAAATCGCACGATCTCAGCAACTTTTTGCTAATCTGTTTTCACCATTTTACAGAGCATGAGATTTCGAACATTTCCCTCGTTCACAGTACCCATCTAGCATATTTAGTTTTCGAGATAATTTAATTCAAATTAATTCAAATTTGGATTCAATATAGCTCAAAAACTAAAAACCCCAGAGGGATAATGTAATCGAGGTAAATGTTCAGGATTTAATGCTCTTTAAAATGAGATATTAACCGCCTTTCTAGCTTTTTTCGTTCTTGATAAATTTGAGAATAATTTAAAAAACGGCAAAAACAGCCCATTTCAACTCAAAATTTGGGCCCTTTAATTCCAAAAATTTTGCCCTCGCGTATTTTTCCTATATTCTGGAGAAGTTAAGCTGTCGATTAAAAAAAAAATTAGCTCTCTAGGTGCCATAGATCGGGCTGGGAATTTTTTGGGTATTTTTTGGGTATTTATTTTTCTTGCAGCTTTATAGTATAGATATAAGTTTTTTTTGGTTTTTTCGATATAACTCAAAAGCTGTAAACTTTTGGATCGTGGTGATAATTTTGGTTTGTAGGGACGGTAAAGGCCTAGTTGTATGCAAAGTTTCATCAAAATTGGTTCAGCCGTTTTCTAGATATTGAATTTTGAAAAATTGTGAAAAAAAAGTTTAAAGTTCAATAACCTCAAAAACTTTGAACTTTTGGAGCATGATGGTTATGTCAAAAAATCGGGCTTGTAACCTAGTTATAAGATTATAAATTTCATCAAAATCGGTTCAGCCGTTCCTGAGAAATTTCATTTTTAATGAATTTTGTGCAAAGTCACCCCGCAAATTTTGTCGCTCGATAAACGCTGAAGCTGCGAACTTTTGAAACATGCTGATGATGACAAAATGTTAGGCAAGTATCCAACGGGTGAAAATTTAAATTTCATCAAAATCGGTTAAGCTGTTCTTGAGTAATTAATTTTTAAAGTTGATGATTTTTTCAATGTGCCATTTTACCAAATAAAATTATCGATTTTCGTATTATTTCGAAATTCGAATATTCGCAGATGAATTTTTGGAAATTCGAGTTCGACAAAAAATCGAGGATATTTTTATTGATACAATGTACGTTTAAACGATACGTTTATCGATCAATTTCACGAAAATAGAAATGAAAATTTATCGAATTTCTTATTTCAAATAGGTAGTCAACATGTATACCTTTTAAAATTGCATTTTGGAAAAGTACAACGGTGGGCCTGGGGCGAAGGAGCTGGCTTGGTGAGCGGGTGGTACACGGTTCAAATCGTACCCCAGGAACAAATTTTTTTAAAAATTTTTTTAACGATTTTTGACAGAAAATGTTGGAATTTATCGATTTTTTTATTTCGAATGTACGCGGATCAATTTTGGACTCGATAATTACTCGATATATTCGCGAATAATTAACCAAAAATTAATTAAATGGATTTTTGACAGAAAATGTTGAAATTTATCGATTTTCTTATTTCGAATGTAACGCGGATCAATTTTGGACTCAATATCACTAAAAATAAATTGAATAAATCGAGTCGTTCGCGAATGATTCACGAAAAATAATTGAATGAAAAGTTCAATTCGTTCGCGAATGTCACTTATACGAATCGATTCGTTCGCGAATGATTCACAAAAAAAATTCAATCCATTCGTGAATGATTCGCCAAAAAAACTTCAATCCGTTCGTGAATGATTCACCAAAAATTGAGTAAATGAATCGATTCATTCAAGAACGAGTCACTCATACCAATCGATTTGTTCGCGAACGAGTCATTTATACGAATAAATTCGTTCGCGAACGAGTCACTTACACGAATCGATTCGTTCGCGAATAATTTAGTAACTATTAATTTACTCGTTCGCGAATGATTCACCTAAAAATCACTCAATTTGTTTACTAAATTGCCAATTGTTCGTAAATGATTCGATTCGATTGTAAACAGAACAGAAACAGATCAATTGCTGTAAAAATGTTTCAAAACTAGTGAATCAATTCGTTCGTAATAAATTTTTATTCAAAGAAAAGTCGGTCTTCTCACGCTAAATGCGTGAGTGTTTTTTTTCTTATCCTGAATTTTTGAGTGAAAATTATTCTGCAAGAATTTTTCAATTTTTTCATGTTCTACAATTTTTGTTTGCAACCGCTGAACCAGTTTGAAAAATTGTTCTACCAGAATCACTCAATTATTAATTTCCAGCAATTTCTGCGTCAATTTTTTTCTCTCCTAACAACTGGTTGCAAGACGCTAAACATGTTGCAAAAAATTTTCTGCCAGAATATTTCAACTTTTATATGGATAATTTTATGATTCTCGATGATTATTAAATAAAATCCAAATTTTATTTCCCCTTTCTGCCAACATCTCTAATAGTGAATTTGACCACTCCACCGAAGTTTCAAGGGCACGCCATTTGAAACATTCTGAGACTCTTTGCTACTAAATTCTCAACAGACTTTGGCCAAAAAATTCAAAATAAGGATAACTTTTCAGCCATTTCATTTTTTAATCTTATCACTTTTTAACTGTATCCTAGTTTTAAAAAATAGCACGAACCCTGAATTCTTTCGAACAAAGACTATAGGATTAAATAACAAAAAAAATGTGCCAGAAACGTCAAATTTCTTATCAATAGTATGTATTCGACCTTCGAGACGCTGTAAAATACTAAATCCGGAAAAATAGCAATGTATTAAAATTCGTTTCGTACATCTGAGTGGAAAAAAATCACATCACACCCTGGGAGGATGTAGTCTGAACTATAAGCAGGAAACGGTCTTGCATAATCCAGGGTACCATTATAAATTCCCTAATCTGCAAGTAGGGTATGTTTAGTAGAAACAATACCCGTACTTAGTTTAAAATCTGATGTACACTGTACACTCCTTAGCGCACAATTCGGCGGAAAATAAAAAGCAATTCTATGTTATCTGTGCATTGTCTTTATTCGCGTTCGCTATCTTATCAGCAACACTAAATATAAAAACAATGATAATATTCGTGTAAAAAGTAATACACACGCGATACTCGAAAATACAAATACGTGCGGTAAATAAAGCTCGTCGGATGTAGTTTTTAGTACGTTTACACACCTTTTATAGTAGTGCACACTCTTCATCTTACTTCCTATACGACAACGCGAAGCATTTTGGTCGGATGAAAAAAAATTTGCGCCAATAAGCTGAAGCTAGGTCGAGTTGTCGTGTTCAAATTAACGACGTATAAGAAAATCCACTCTATGTCTGTGGCAGTAACGACCGCGTATAATTTTTCATTAACAAATACGTACAACTTGGAAGCTTTTACAACGTCGTTATCTCTATCAACCCTTCTCTCGTCCTGTGGTTCGAGAAATTCGCTCGTTTAAAGCGAAAATTCATCACGAGATATCTACGCTGGTCGCATTAAAATTTTACGCAAAGCTTTTGGCCCGGGCTCGTTTGATAGAATCGTGCACTTATAAAAAAAATTTTCCATCGCGATGAGTTTCTTTAGATACGAGTACCTCAACCTAACCAGCTCAACAATATGGTAACTTTTATAAAACACGGATATTCTTTCACATCTCTGAGAAGAAGGGAAAAAAAGTGAAAGAAAAAATCTTCTTGGTCGGCTGCTGAAAACCATCAACACGACAAAACTAATTAAATAACGACCACCAGAAGGGTGTAAATTTAATTACTACACAACAAATCGCATGCTCAACGCTGTCGTTCACGTTGTAACTACTAAAAAGTGTTGCTTGTCCGGCCAAAGGCCTCCAGAGAAACGGTATCCTTTTTAGCAAATTGCTTTCTACTATTACACACTCGTGCCGAAGAAATTTTTAATTAAAATTGTTCTTCGATCTGTACAACCAAAGGTCGAATCTTACCTATGCTTTCGATTACAATGGAAAGTGAAAATTTTCATCTCGTTTTACAAACTTAATTAAAAGATGATTCGAAATCTACACGGCGCAAATTTTATGCCACGAATTTACAATAGGTACATTATATTGTACTAACGAAGGATATATCCCTTCTGGCAACTAAAATTTTGGGCCGATGCTGAAGGAAATTGGAAAAGCATTTGAAAGTGAATTATCAAGTAAAATTTCAGGTACCTACTACCTAGATCGGGACTAAATTCATTTTCAAGTTTGACGGGTCTCATAAAGAACATTCAAATTTTATTACCTGTCTAACTAAGTGAGGTAAGAAACTAAAATTTGGCTCTAATTAGAATGAAATTTCAGCATCAATCAACTTCTTGGAATTTATATGCTAATCAGTAGTAATCATTCAGAAGATCAAAAAATGTGTGGGGTAAATGTAAAATTTTTAAAAATTTTCCAAAATTTGAAAAATGAAATTCAGCTTATGAATTTTTTACTCGAGAGGTAATAACCCCAAATTTCAGATGCCAAGGTTCATTTTTTGATGAATTTTTGAGAGTATCAAATTTGGGCTAAAAATAGGAAGAAATCAAGATTTTACTAAATTGACTTAGAAAGCTGAAGTTTGGTATTTTATGCCATTTTCGACCCTGTGAATCGATTGAAAACGAGTTTGAACTATTTTGAACATTTCTAAAGCCTCCAGCAGATTTATGAAAGTTGAAATTCCAGTTTCGAAGGTAAAATTTACTTTCTACCCTAATTTCAGCTTGCTGAGTCAATTAGAGGTGGTTTCAAGTCGTTTTGGAGCCTCTAGCCATATTTTAAAAATTCCAGATTTTCAAAAGATGCCATAAAAACCGTTCAAATCAACTGAAATTCAGTTTACTATGTCCAATTTTTGGAATTCCTAGTCAACTGAAGATGGTTTTAAATGTTTTTGGAGCCTCCAGCGACTTTTTGAAAACCATTTTTTTGTTTTAAACAAGTTTTTTTTTCAACTCTAATTTCCTAAAAAAACATGGTAAGTATATTTGAAAAACTGAATCCAAAACAAATGAATTTGTGTTAAAAACGTGTTTAAAACACATGAGAATCCAGCAGTTTAAAACCCACTCCCACTTAAACAGACTTGAAGAAATCATTATAACCAGACTGAGAATTGGCCACACAAAAATCACACATAACCACCTCTATGAAAAGGCCTCAAAACCCACATGTCAATTCTGCCTCTCAGAACTTATATCTGTCCAACACTTACTATTTCAATGTCCCTCCTTACATCAGCACAGACTGTCCCTACAAATAGATGAAAGATCCCTATTCATACCAGACGACCCTTCCGAAATTAAAAAATTCTTAGACCTAATTAAAAAACTTGACCTTACCAACTCGATTTAAATCTAATACGACGGGTGTAATAATCAAGTAATTACAAACACCCAAAAAAAAAAAAAAAAAAAAAAAGTATTTTCTTCCAAAAAATGCAAGTTTTATATTTTATAAAAAATCGTATAAATCTTGGTATTAATTTGAAAAAGAATTCAAATAGTTACCATGTAATAGTTGTCCTTATCTAGAAATTTTGCTTTTTTATGCTTCAATTCCCAAAGTTTTTGAATTGTTATACGAAAATCATTCTAAATTTTTCTGGTTTTCTTCTTAGTCCAAAAAAAGTTGAAAAAATCCAAAATTTAAAAATTGCTTTCAGAAATTCTCAATCAGTTACGCATCAGAATCCTTCAAAATGTTCTTCTTTGTGGAAAGTACATACATACCCCCTCTAGTTCTCAAATGTAACTTCCAATGTTGAAAAAAAAACAAAACAAATGAAATTTTGTTTAAATTATATTTTTTTTGTGCTGAAATTTTTCAAGTAAAACCCATTTTTTAAAAGAAAAAACCTCTCCAGTCTTTCAAAAAATAAGAACAAAATTCTCAAGTTTGTAAAAAAATGCAATAAAATAGAATTTTCAAATTTTTAAAAATTATTTTTTAAAAAACATGTATTTGGTGCAAAAATTTTTTTTTTGATTTTATGAACTTGAGGGAGGCTCCTTTTTCAGCTTTAAAGTGACATCTTATCCCGAAATGAAAACAAGTTTGAACACGATTTTACAAGACTCACAAAGGTACGAACAGAACCTATCCATTGGCACAACTCGAGCGTAGTTAGAAAAATTAAAAATAACGAAGCGTGACAGCCTCCCGACGAAAAATCGTGGGAAACCAACCCTTTTACATAGAGCTCATCAATACGCTTACACATATGTTTGGAAGCATCGTAACGTATATTTTACACTCGTGGTGTTGTTTTCAAATAAAAATCCTATCCTTTGTTATAAGTGATTTGAATGACGTAATACGTTTCAATAATACGTTTACCATCATTTTAAATAGCTACGTAGACCAATAAAACTTCAGATTCTCCAGTTGAGATACCTATCTAATTACCTAAGCTGAAGAAGAGACAAATTAGGTTCCTACCTATACCTATACATAGCTAATTACGTCCATTTTATGATTAAGACTCGTGAGGTATAAAATGATTCAGTGTTTACGAGCGAAAATGTTTATTATTTTTTCAAAATAAGGTTACAAACCATAACAATTTGTAATGATAAACGAAACATATAAATACAACGAATTTATCAGCGAGTACTCGCGATTTCATACTTTTTGCGGTACCCTACCTACACAGTAGCCTATTTATGTTATTTCGATAAGAGGAAGTTTTCAAGAAAGAATGAATCAGCTAAGATTTTCTACAAACGACGATTTTTTTTTTCAAAACCTATACAAGTCTAAGACATTGGTTTGGTACCATACAAGAGCAAAGTGCAAACTGTAAACGGAATCTCGCTGAATGCACACAGCATATTATTGTACTGCATAGTGCTGAGCATTGATAAAATGCATTCGGTTGTGTTCTCTAAACATTTCTTTTATACCTGACAGACGTTTCTTGTACGATTTTATTACCCGTATGTCTTTGTTGTCGTGTATCTTCTCTATGGTCTGTTGATTTATACACCAAGGAGCGGTTTTCAGTAGGGATTAATTCCTACGCACGCAGTTGTAATATTTCGTGTAGGGTGTACTAAAAAAAAAAAAAAAGGCTATACGAGTGTATCACTGGTGAGATTTTTTTCCCTTCTTAGATACGAACGTACATAATGTGGCAAGTGGCCCAGTCGTAGTGAGAATTAAATGGTAAGCCGAACCAGCCTAAAGTGTCAATTAGTGGCTTCTAGAATGTAAAGAAAGCTTTTATCTAATCTATACTTTGAGTCATTAATCATTATGCCAAGTACAATGAGAATGCGACTTTATTTAAGTTGCTGTGCAATTTCAATCGTATACTGCGGCGAATTTTCGACTGATTAATTTGAACACTTCGAGATGTTAAAGCTGTTCGTCAAATTCACCGATTGCTATACTAGAACGAGATTTAGGTTTTTTGGTTTTGGTTGGCGTTTTCAGGTTTATAAATTGACTAATTGAAATGTAGATAGGTCGTCGTCGTCGTCGTTTCCTTATAAGCGGTAGGCCTATTGGCCTGTCTGCTGCGGTGTGGAACCTGTTGAGGATGAGCCTGAGGTATCCGTGAGTTTCCTCTTTGGTCTCCCTCTGCTTCTCTTCCCCGTTGGTGTATATTGGAGGACCTGTTTTGGTGATCTTGTTTCCTCCATCCTTTTGACATGATTTCTCCAATCTTTCCTATACTGTTTTATCTTCTTCATGACTGGCTTCACTCCGAGATCTGCTGTTATTTTCTCGGATGGGACTCTGTCTCTGAGAGTCACCCCTGCCGTTCTCCTCATGAACTTCATCTCTGCTGCCGTTATTCTTCTTTTATCAGATGTAGATAGGTGTTATTTATTTTATAGCTTACTTAGGAATATTTTTTCAAGGAATTATAAAGCCAGAAGTCTACTAAATTTTAGTCAGGGGCCAAAACGTTCTATTTTGAAAATCCAACTCGCGTTCAATTCGGAGCTGGACTTCCAAGAAGTTTTCTCCTAACAAAAGATTTTTTAAAAATGACATTTTTATGCTTGGATTTGAACAAAACCAAGCCAAATCGAAAAATCAAAATCATCTCCTACTTCCCCCCCCCACTCCCATGCTGTAAGATTTCAGCAATTTGAAATTTCTGGAGGAATTTGGCAACTTGTTGGAGGCACCTGCAAAAAGATAAAATTTCGATTGTTTTCGAATGGAGTGATCTTGCATGATAAACTAACCGATATCTTGCCGAAAAAATCAATAGTTATAGGTATGTACCTATCTTCTTTAAAAATTTGTTTTTTTTTACTCTTTTTCTGGAATCTACGAATTGGTCAAAAATTCACTTTTGAACTTGCATCCCCAGAATTTCGCGGTAACTACCTAAAATTATCGAGACTCGAAAGGGTTTCCAATAATCAGCACCAATCAAGGTTATATGCCCTAAAAGTTGATTTTTGGGTCTCCCAGAGCGATTTGAAATCTCTGGAGAAAATTAAAAAGTTGCTGGAGGCTCCAAAATGGTTCAAAACTGGTAGATTTTGATGGATAGAATTATTCACATTTTTTGAACCAATTTGCTCAAAAACATGTATAAGTATTCCATGAAAAAGTTTAAAAATCGTCCTTAAAATAGCGTTTATTAATTTTTTTTAATTTTTGAAAATTTACCAAAAATCCGAAAATGAACTTTAGGACCTGACATTTTGGTGATAGGAGGCTTTAGACTACGCTCTTTTCATCTAATCGGAGAGAGCTAGATCAAAAGGTTCCCTTGTAAGAAATTTTAAATTGAATCAATAATTTGTTGATACTGTTTCAATAAATCAACTCGTCATTTGAAATTTCAATCATAAATTTTGCCTCAAAAAATTTATAAAAAATGGAAGGGTGAATAAAGAGGCACATGGGCCTCTAAAGTGACCCTGAATTAACTTCAATGCGAAGTGTCCTGAATTGCACCACTTCCCTCCCCCCTCCCTCTCAAAAAGAAGGTTTATGAGAGAAAGTAGCCAGTATACATGTAGAGGAAATACCTAAAATGGGGCATTCTAGACTCGAGATTTTATGAGAACTGAAAATATTAACAAATTTCGTTTCTGAAACTATCTTTCCAATTCTTGAGAGAAGATTCGTTCAAAATAATTGACTAATATTGCATCACTTTTCACAAGCTTCAATGTTATCTTCTATTTTAACAAATTCTTATTTAAATTTGTCCTTAATTTAGCCATCTGCTTGGATCATTTCAAAAGCAGAGTTACCAAAACGGTACGCTTTGAGAATAGAACTGGTTGGGTGAGGGGGGAGGGTGTATTTCGACGTATTAATTATAGTCATCTGCGTAGATCATGAAAACGTTTCCTTTTGAACATTGCGAAATTACTTTGGTCAAGTGGCAGCATCAGGTATGCGAACCATATGTACGTACGTATTGTTCAAGCTTTTAGAAACAAAGCGAGATGTACTTATTCAATCAATTAAGGAAGCCAATTGGTCGTTTAAATAGAAACACGTAAGAAGTCTGGCGTATGTATCTGTACTTGAACCGGCTAAGAATTCTGTCACGTACACGAACATAAAGCTGAAACTATAAGAAGCTGATACGATTGACCACCACATACAAATACCTACAATCTACATAGCCATTTTACATGCATAATTTGTACGTAGGTAGGTAGGTATTGTAAATGTACCATAGACAACAAAAGAAAGGGTTGCTAGACGTATATTTTTTAAAACAACTATCCAGACATCGTATAAGAACATGGAAACAGCTGATTCGTCAAGATAGAAACACATTGCTGAAGGATGCTTACCTGTTGCACGGATGAAAAGCTGCAATTGATGTTAATTCTTTTCTCGCCGAAAGCGGTGCAATTACAAGTGGACGTACTGCAGATGGGCGGTGGCGGAATTTGCAAACCGTGTACATGGCACCTGTTGAAGGACCCAAACGATAATACCAATAATGGTAACAACGTGATGGTCAAAAGATAACGCATTATTAAAACAAAGAACCATCGTTAGGTTTCGCGCATCGTACACTTTTTTTCACACTAGCACCAAAAAACACCACCGAACAAGAACAACTACTAGAAGAACGCCAAGAAACAGAATTTCATATCGAGCTTTTGAAAACTTCACTTTTCACGAAAGAGACGACGATTGCACTGTCGCAGACGCAGGATGACCACACTATCCTGAATATTGTATCGCGCAATACGAACCAGTCGACTTCGACACCTGATTAACCACTGTTAGTAAACTGGTTCTCCGGTTCTCGATGATGCTCGATCCGAAGTGTAAAACTGGATCGTCGCGGAAGACGCGATAAAAACTACGCATACGATACCACCTCGCGCCGTACGACGTTCAACTTCAACTCTACGTGTGTTACTCTCCGAACGAAGTACTAATTTCAACGTCTATGTGCATCTCGACTAGTAGGTACCCCTTCCATTACTTTTTCTTCGCCTGTATGTGTAAAATGTACATACAGTTCTACGAATTATACTGTAGGAAATTTAGTGTATTAGTATTACTCGGTCGCGGTAATTATGCTCTTCCGCTAATGAGAAGCGGCCAAGATGAAAACATACTAGACTGACGATGTGTTTTGCTGTTTACTCGATACTCGGGGTTGGTAAATATACGACCACGCGATATCTGCATCGCTTATTACTCACTTGGCAATCGTTTTTAGAAAAATTTACAAAGCCAGGGTCAATGATATACACGTATGAGACTTATCTGTAGCGTGCAAATTTCAGTTTAATTAACGAACACCGATGATAACGAAAACGTTTGGGATTACGAATCAATAATTATTCTTCGTCGTTTGATACGTATTTACCTAGCGTATTGCGAAATTTCTAATAATAGGTAGGTACCTATCTCTCTAATGACGAATTTTTATGCTTTACAAACTTACAAATGAGTATTTCCATTTGCCACGAAAAAAACTCGAATTTCGACTGAGGGGCCAACAGAGTGAATAAAAAAATTAAAATCTGAAAATCACTTTATATAATAAAGTTGACCCCCCCCTCCCTCCCTTCGTTGATTACTGCAATTTTCAAGTTGAACTGAAGCTTCAAGCAAATGTTCACTTTTCTATAGCAATTTAAAATCACTCCTTGCTGAAGGCATTTTAATCAACTTGGCCAGTTTTTTTACAAGTTCGACGTTCTGAATCGATTAGGGCAGGTGAATCGCAAATCTCAAGTATGAAAAAAAAATCCGAAACCGTCAATGAGAGAAGTCGTGGTAATTTATTTTGGAATTCAACTTGAAGGGACATATACAGCAGAAGTTTCGAGTAATTTGTTGCAAAAATTTACAATTTTGCAATTTTTTAAGAAATTTTTAATTTTGGTACTAAAAAAATACGCTTTTCAACCCCTCTCCTCGGATTTGTGATTCACCCACCCTAATCGATTTAAAATGTCAAACTTATGATAAGAGTAAATTTTCAGCTTCTGAATTTGATTACAAAGCCTTCTGAAGCGATTTGAAATGATTAGAGTTGAGTCATACTTTTGCTGGAGGTTCAAAACCGACTCGAAAATGCTATTGATTTGAGTGGTGATGAACTTCTTTAGTGCATGAACTGATTTTCAGTTTGCTATCTGAATAGGTAGGTATACTGTTTTTGTAACATTAACATATCAAAAGGGTATTTTTACTTTTTTCAAAAATTCGCCAAAAATTGAAAAAATCAACTTCGGCAGCTCAATATTTGGTTCTGAAGTCTGGGTCACATGCTCTTTCATTGACCCGAATTTCAGTTCAATATCAGAGTTGACGAGTTGTATTTTAGAATGGTGTCAATTTTATGGCATAGGTAATTAATTGCTAATTTTAAGAACTCGAAGAAAAAGTGATAGGCCAAGTTTTTAACAATTACCTACCTTCTTCTGAATGATTTTTTCAAAAATTGTTTTCTATTCAGGGACCCATATCTCCTTCAAAAGCACCTTTGGAGCTGAAATTCTTCTAAGTGGCTGTCGACTCAAAATTAAAGTTTACTCAATTTATAATTAATCATAAACATTGAAATTTGGTATATATCTATGTAATTCTCCATTCGAGTTATCAGAAAAACATTCAAAGAAGATTCGAAATCTTTTTAAAATTTTCAAAAATATACTTACAAGGGAGATGCCACAGGTGACATGCACCGATTTCAATGATTCTTGCACCATTGGATAGAGGACATCGAACATAGTCTACACCACACAATTTTCAGCGGCTGAAGTTGATATTTCAGCCTTCCAGGACAACTTTTCGATTTTCACATGGCAATAAACACCCAAAAAAAAAAAAAATTAAAAATTGGCCAAGAATAGTCGGCGCAGGTCGCATACCGAAACCTTCAATATTATTTGGGAATTTCAATACATATGATAATGACTAGCCCACGGTGAAATGTTCAGCTGCTAAAGTTGATATTTCAGCATTTCAGGGCAATTTTTCGATTTTTTCAAAATTGGAATGTGAAAATCGAAAAATTGCCGTGGATGGCTGAAATATCAACTTCAGCAGCTGAAAATTTGGGGTTAGGCTATGTTCGATGTCCTCTATCCAAAGATGGAAGAATCGTTGAAATCGGTGAATGTCACCTGGGGCACCTCCCTTGTTAGCTAGTACCTACCTTGAGTTAATTCAGTGATGATGGAAAAAGCTCTTGAGGCTTGTTTAAAAACCCGTAGAAAAAAATCAAGCAATTACATTTTCAATTTTCTGAAGAAATTTCATCTAAATACTCATCTTATTTTACGAATTACAATGAAAATTCAATACCCCTAGGTCAAAGGAATGGAGATAAATCTAAAAATCTTCAAAGTTGTGTCATTTTTGGGAAAAAGAAGTTTTTTACAATTTTACTCCATGCAACGGAAATAACGCCCTCTTCTCTTGATATAGGTAAGTATGTATAGGTATTTTGAATTTTTGCACCTCTCTGATGCAAAAAGTTCTAAATCTGAGACCTCTTTTAGAATGAGAACTGAGAAGCAAAAGTTAAGGCTTTTGATAGAGATCGTAAAAATTCAAGTTTTTCTGGTTCAAAAAGATGAGATAACTCTTTTTTGACTTCAGAGTAAAAAATTTGTCCACCGATTCCAACTTCGTACATAGGTACATATGTGAGGGAAAATAACCCTGATCTAGTCTCAAAGCAGACAAGTTTTCAGATTTAAGATTTTTTTCAGTTTTTATCCTGAATTTTATAAGGATTAATACCTATCTGAAAATTAGTATTTGCTTTCCATTTTTTTTATTCAAAATTATTACTACTATTTCATTCGTAGAGTTACAACTTGAGAAGGATGGTCTCCCGAAGACTTTCATTTTGAGATGAAAATCGCATAGAAATTCCATGTTTTGTGCGTAACCTACATGTCTTTAGAAAATACGCAATCAGAGCCTTCAAATGAGGAGACGTTATCGAAAAAACAGCCTGCACAGTCTGCTTTCGAAAATAATGATCCAGTTCCAAAAGATTGCATTTGCGTGCATTCCTTATCTAGGTATTTACTGCACATTTCCCGTACCTATACATCCTCTTTTGGATTTGGTGTATTCGAATAACGTTTTAGTGTTTAGATACCTACTTCCACGAGCACAAAAAATATTTGCTTTTGGTTCCGAGCAGTCGAGACAACTAAAGCCCGCGTCCCTTGAAGGTCTTCTATTTGGTTTGCAGAGCTCAGTTTCAACCGGTGGACATCATTCTCCTAACATTGATGAGATAAAAAAGTGGCATTGAAAAATAACAATTAACAACAAAAACACTTTGTTTGAATACCTACCTATAGGTATTTTGAAACGTGTAAAATGAAACTCAGGATGAAGACACGACACCAAATTAAACGTATATTTGTTTAGTTCATCGGTGAGGGTGATGAGATAATTGTTGAAAAATCTTTATACGAGTAAAAGGACGCGACTTTTCACAAATGTTGATTCTGTTGAAGTTTATCGGTTCAATGTAGGAAATTAGTGTACATATGCTAGGTAACGGTATCTATGCGGAGATTATGCATAGTGATAACATCTCCTAACGTTATCGAGCTGGTAGCCTTTTCTTGTGATACAATGTTGGTCCAGTTTTAGACTTTTTACACGGAACACATCTATTGTTAAAAATCACTCGCGTCAGTTTATCAATGGCTTGTCACCAGGTATTGCTGATGACAAATTGGTGGCAATATTGTTCTTGGAAAATACCCACCTGGTGTAGACAAATACTATAGCGTGGTCTAGACATACACTTGAGCGCCACGAGCTCGGTTTATTCATTAAACTTGCAGGACGGTGGCGTATCTGTCACACCAGGAGGAGAGCGATAATTGACTATGAGAGGCGTGAGATGTGAGATGAGAGCAGATTTCAACTGATTGTAAGAATGATTAGTGCGAATATGTCTATTTAAATTAGCACAGTCCAACTAGGAAGAAATTGAAGTATCTAAGTCGCGAATAAATTTCAAAACTTAAGTTATCAAAGCTACATAGCTACATATAATTTTTTATTGCTCGGAAATTTAACAGATGAGTATTACTTGTAGGTACACTTGGGTACATATCTAAATTAATTATTCATGTTCACAGATCATCCACAGCTATTATTCTCTTTACGAATTACTCCGTCGAAAATAGTTAATGAGCAGTAAAAACGCGAACTAAAAATTTACCTAAAACTGGAAAATAGTTAGTATAATCATAAAATAATACTCATTCGTGAATCCAAGAAAGAAGATGATCGAAATCCATCCTAGCTGTAGAATAGGTAATTAAAGATCTTATCAAAACTAACGGATCCACACTTCGATGACTCAGCTCTCTGAATTTACATAAACCTCTGATTTCCGGTTTACTCTTTTATCGTACGTACATATGTGTTAGTCCCAAGTTGCGAGAGATTTAATAGTTTTATTTGGGGATTTTAAAACTGAAAAAAGAAACCAGTTCAGAAATGGCGCGTAAATATTTCGAACAAAGTTGACTCTTCTTCGCGTGTGTAGTTTTGTGTAGTCCTATCTTTTTCTCTATACCTACCTACCAATATCTAGGTACAAATCCTTACATCTATTAGGTTATAAACAACGAATCGTAAATTCGTGTATAAATCCAAGTCTGAGGTCAATGAAAAGGAATACACGAATTCAGTCTATTATAGTTTATGGGTTCGTAAACTACATTTTATTATGCTCGCCTTGACCTGAAGTATAGGTAATGTAATCTAATATGTTTTTTGAAAATTGAAGTGAAGGGAGCTATCTCAATTAACAGGAAAATTTTGGTCTAATCGCAGTACAGAGAGAAATTGACTGAGTACATGGTTATTTAATAACCTGACTGAATTTTTATTTAGGTACGTCAGCTCTTTTCTAGACTTTTTGAATCTATTAGCACGGCAGGTTTGATTTGAACTATTTTAAGGGCTCCAGCAATTTTTTTTATTCATTTTCAAACTTTTCAAAAAATTTATAAGAATTGAATTTGAGCTGGAATTAAAAAAAAGATTGGAAAAATCGAGTCAGTACCATCGCCATGATAGATAAAGATAAAAATAATCTCAACAATAAACATGATTATGATAAGTTGCCTATCTTGTGAATAAAAGGGGTGTTCTTCGCAACACTAAAAATTTATACTTACTTTTTTTGAAAAATTGACCTACCACAGAGAAAAAAATAAAAATGACCCATTTTTAAAAACTGAAAGGACAAACTTCTGGCTCAAAATTTTCAAATTTGAGGTGCCCTCTATTCAAAATAAAGAAAAACATTGTTTTAACGCGTAGAGTAAGTACATTTTTTTTCAAGAAAATTTGTATTCAAGATATTTCCAGCACCAAACTGCCAAAACAAAATCGAAAAATAAAAATGTAATTATTTGAATAAATTTTTTTAAAAATGAGTATTTAAGTAAGGTATTATTTTGGAATTTGATTTTTTTGCTAGAGTGTTCAACAAGAGATTTTGAAATTGAAACTTACAAGAGAATGTGTCAAAGTGCCTGCCTTAGATTTGACGGGATCGTGATCTTTTGGAAAGAGTATAACCTGAAAATCCCCTTAATCAAATTTCTGCGCTCCAAATTGATCATTCGATTGGTAATTTTTTTGAAATCAAAAATTGATCGCTTTCGGAAATTTATGCTTTTTTTTAATACATAGGTACTTAAAAGAAAAAAATGAATATCAAATAATGTGTCGAATGAGAATACAAAAACCTCATTTTTGAAAAAATTGTGGGTCACGTGAATTCTGCATCTTGTAGCCGGTACCATAGGGTAATCTATTCAGTAAAAATAATTGACATTCTTTCAAACCCCATTTCACTATTTAAGCGATTCCGGAGCCTCCAGCACAATTTTCGATTTCTCCAGAAGTCTTTGAAATTGAGTCGTGACCGTTTAAGCCAATTTCCAGACGAGCACCTCGACTGTGATTTTTTTATTTTTCAAAATTGTTTCTTTAAAATTAATTTATACTTACTTATACTATACTGATCATAAAAACACACTCTCTGGATGTCCAAATTATTTCGTTAAGCCGGTCGAGAATAAGCCATAACTGGTTTTTTAGCTGCCAAAATTAATTTTTGCACCTTCTGGAAAATTTCAAAAATTCCTGAGAAATCTAAAATCACGCTGCAGGCTCTATAATGGCTTAAAATTGTGAAATTCGGTTTGAGGAGTAGGTATAGATCAATATTGTTTTAGGACTAATTTTCATCATTTTTTATCAAAATATGAAAGAATGGTCAATTATTTTAGATTTTCAAAAATTCTTTAAAAATCAATTTGAGCAGCTGGAAGTTTGATTGATAGTGGGAGTTTCAGGGCAGCTAGATAGCATTCAAATCACAGACCGATACCTCGAGATATATTCTCATGTTAGATGTAAGAACGAGACAGCAATGTTCATTTTTTGTTTTTTCCCTACTTCTCCATGTAATTGAAGGAAGATTTAAATTTTAGATCCCTCAAAAAATAAAACACAAGTTTTCTGTGGATAAAAGCTATAATTAATTATTCCAAAATTAAATACAGATAAGCACATATTAACTGCTCTATTTGGGTTAGGTATAACCTACCTTCATACAAAATGAAAATACGGTAATAAAAAGCTGTTTAGCAATAAACACTTGAAATATTCATGTATCATTCGTATTCCCTTTAAAAATAATACTTAACTACCCACCTACATTATAACTTGAATATAAATTATGATTAGGTCAATGGTGCATCAACCAGTAAAAAAGAAATAATGTGTATTAGTCCAAATACAAAAATTTAAATTATGAAAAACCAGAATGAGAAGTTTGATTTAAAATTAAATTAAAATATGTACTTTTGAAAAAATTGTAGAAAAAAATTAGGTAAGAAAAAACTTTTTACGAAAATTTAAAAACAAATATTTGAACATTTGATAAAATATTCTTACGCAGATACCTTTGTAAATATTGTTCAGAAACATCAGCTCTTTCATCCGTCAATTTCTTCACGAGAAATATACCCGTCATTATTTTTATCCACAAGGTTGATCTTCCGAACCAACTCATCTTTCGAAACATCGACAAATTTTTTTGAAAGCCAGTTGAAAGCTTCAATCTCGTTAAGTAATCCATCTTCATCCTGGTCAGCTTGTTGCATAATTGTCTCCGGAGTCATTTCAGGCTCGAGGTTTGTTTCATTGAACGTTCTACCAGTGCTAATAAGATTTCCTAATGTGAGTTTCAAACATCCTTTTTGGCAATGTCCTTGTCTACAATCTCCATCGCAGTTACACCCGAATATATTGCAGCTTCCACTGCGGGGGCAATACGGAGTTGGTCTGGTGCAATCGTAACATAGTGATTTATAATTATCACTCGAAGAACCATCGGAGTTACATATAGGGACAATGCGAAAATAACAGCATTCTCCCATCACAGAAATTATAAAATGAGTTTGTAAAATGACAAATAACGAAAATAATACTTTGTAAGAGCACATTTTGAAACGTGAAAATGAAACTCTCGAAATAGGTAGTAGGTACCTTCAAATATTATACCGAATTAAAAATGTGTATTCAAGCTACGAATGTTGAAATTGTGATAAAAATTTGTCTTTTATACCTTAATGAAGTAGGGAAGGGCATAATGTTCTGGAGTGACGATCGCATGAATATTATTAATTCTGTGAAACAGTATAAATATTTCATGCGCTGATAAGGACTTCCACTTACCCAGATATATGATTTATCATTTTTAAATCTATTTTTATAAAATTATATTGCCCATCGAACTATTTATGCAGAGTAGATAGCGGAGTGAAGAGGAATAGGCGATGATGATATCAATGAGGACTTTCAAACATTTTATCTAGGTGTTTGAATAGCATGGGGAACGGTTTTAGAAATTGAAATTGATAGAATCTCTGCCAAAAATGAATCTAAAGCAGAGCTGGAATTTTTTGAGTTGAGCTTTCACTATACAGCTCTGTCACCATTCATATAGGCATAGGTATCATACACCGCAGAAAAGACATATTTACTTACCTACTTACTTGGTATTTCAAGATAGCCAAGTTTTTTACTCGATTATTATGGTAAATTTTTCCATAGTCTGTTAGTCAATTTTTTTTGTTCAGAATTCTAAATTCATTAGTTTTGAGTATAGAATTTGGTTTTCAAAATGAACTTTCGAAAGAAAATAGGCAAATAAAAATATGTCGCAATATCTAGCATAGCTCAGTAGGTAGGTACCGAGTGCCTAGACCTATTCTTTGATATGAATACGAGTACGTATTTCTGAGCTGTGTTTCAAACAAATATCTACACAAGCGTTGAAAAATATCGCAAATAATTTGAATTTTTTCGTTGTTCTCGACGGCTCGACGTAGCTATAAGAAAGAATAGGTAGCACAATACAGCGAAAAAATATGAAAAATCCTTTGCAGAGAAACGAATCGCCATTTAGCTGTACCATAATAATATAAAATAAAGTTTCGTCGCCGTGTATTTGAAGACGATGTGTGTAACGTAGTATAACAAAATGAAAATACTTTTTATTGTCGAAAAAATCTTCTCGGTATTGGGTTCCATCAAAGAAAGAAACTATATTCGAACAAAAAATAGCATCGAGACCAAGATTTGGCCTTTCGCGTCGGCAATATGTCATAAAGTGACTTAGATTTCCAACTTTGGCTCATTATCAAAGTTGGCCAAAAAAAAAAAAAATCACCGAACTAACGCGATCTGATTGGAAGGGAGTAAATTATTGTTACTCTTTTATCGAAATAAAGTTGAAAAAGTTGTTGGTCTTTGAAGTTTGAAAAGTTTTAATCGAATTTACCAAATATATCGGAAGAGAAATATTAATAAAGTTTTTCTTTTCGTGGATTTTTTCCATGTGCTTCTTCATGTGTGGCTATTCAATTAAAGGTGAGGCGGTAGTTAATTATGGGCAGGTAAAATTTTATATGAGTCGAGTGATTTAGAAAATCGCGTGGTTTTCGAGGATTTTATTAGGTACCTATATAAACTGGACGTTGTAGGTATTTTCTCTGACGAACCTCTTTCCCGAACTAATAGATAATATTTCATTGCAAAGGCACGAAATTTCAAAAGGGAAAAAATAGGTACTACCATTTAAATCAGATTCGTGCTTTTTAAAATGAAAATTTCAAAAGTCCACATTGAAAATATCGATGGTTTTAAAAAAGAACATCTACTTAACCAAGAATCTCAGCAAGTCGTTCAAATCAGGTCGGCTTAGGAAAAAATATGGAGTTTTCGATTAATTAATCCAAGCATCAAGAAAAGATATTTTAAGCAAATAAAATGCTTGAAAAATAAATTAGGTAAGGATTGAAATGATTTTATTTTTAATTAAATTCGAATAGATATTTCAGGTAGGCTAAGGATGTAATAAATTTTGACAATAAATGAGCAAATATACTTGATATAAAGTAAAGTATAGGTACCTAGGAATCTGGAAATGTAATTTTCCCAATATTTACCATCAGTCGTCATCAATTTCTTGAAGAGATATATACCCATCTGCGTTCTTATCCAAGATCTCAAGTTTGGACACTAGTTCCACTTTTGTTGCATTCTTACCATGAATTTTGGAAACCCAATTGAAGGCTTCATTCATATCGAGTAAACCATCTCCATCTTTATCCGCTTGTTGCATGATCGTGGCGAGAGTAAACATTGGTTTGGGCCGCATCACATCAACTGCCACCGTCGCGTTATTATCATTTCGGGCATTCAGTTGTTCTTGGTTAGAATAATCGCATCCATATGCACATCTCCCTGTTCGTCGGCATCCTCCACCGCAATTGCATCCGAATATGTTGCACCAATCGTAAGAACAAAATTGAGGAGTCCACATTGCTATGCAGTCAAGACAATAAGGCTGCGCTATATAACCAGAATAAACTCCATCAGGCTTACAAAGTTGGATCCAATAACCTGGGCAGCACTCTCCGGACACTGATTTGAAAATATTACACCATTGAAAAATGACGAACAATGAGAATAAAACTTTGTGCGAATACATTTCGAAAAGTGTGGTACTAAACTTTCGACTGACAGACACAAAATATGCACTATGTAGGTATGTACATACAAAGTAAGTAACTGCAATGAAGTACTTACACGAATTACTTTAGAAGAACGGAAATGAACTTCGTATTTACTCCCCCCCCCCAACTACTCGCACTGGTTTATTAGCATAGGTAGTTCTTTGTAAAAGTACTTATGTACTTGACCTTTGAGTTTATTTTATCAATTAGGTAAGTACCTATCTATTTTCATGATTTCATAGGCATCAAAATTTTTTCATTAAACTGCTGAAATGTTTGTTATCTCTGGTTCCTCTCATGTATATACTGTATGTAGTGGAAGTGAACAAATCATAGCATCAGACAAATTATAACTTAAAATTTCCAATCGACTGAATAAATTAATCGAATTGGCTTGCGATCTTGAAAAATTACTACGAGTAGAACTAGATTGTGACTTTTAGTTTTGCTCTTCTGTTCATTTTCAGTACCTAAGTATTTCAAGTCTTGATTTTTTCGCTGCTATAGTTTGTTCACTTAAGACAACATCCAGTACATTTCCTTCCCCTTCCGCCATTCCTTTCCATAGCCCACAGTCATTCAATCTACGGTTTTACTAATTTCTTACTAGAGCACCGCGAGACTATATAGATCGAGAAAAAAAACACACCCTGGATTTTAAGAAAATGAATAAGAAAGTTTATCAAGATACAAATATTTTGAGCAAGTTCAGTTTTAGAAAAGTTAACGCTGGATTGGTTCTCGGCAGATTGAAATGGCTAAATTAACACTTTTTTCGCGATCGTTTAGATGAAAATATTAAATTTAGGTAGGTAATCATTTTTGCAATAATTTTTGTGAAGGTGAAGGTGATTGAAAAAATTCGAAATTGGGTAGTTTGAGTGATGAGTGCGGAAATCGAAATAATTCAATTTGCGTAGTAAGTCGAACAAGAAGAAAACACATTTTAATTACCTAGATAAAAAAAAATTGAAAAAGAAGCATAGAAGGTTTGAATAATTTTATTGAAAATTAAATTATAGATTGTGGAAAATTAATATGCTAGGTATGCAATTATAAATTAAAGTTTTTATGTAATAGGTACCTAACCGAAAGCAGGTATTATTTTTACAACATTTACCTTCACTCGTCATCAATTTCTTGAAGAGATATGTACCCATCTGCATTCTTATCCAAGACCTCAAGTTTGGATACTAATTCTTCTTTTGTTGCATTCTTACCATGAATTATGGAAACCCAATTGAAAGCTTCATTCATATCGAGTAAACCATCTCGATCTTTATCCGCTTGTTGCATGATCGTGGCGAGAGTAAACATAGGTTTAGGATACACTACTTTAGCCGTCGCGTTAATATCATTTCGAGCATTCAGTTGTTCTTGATTTTGATATTCGCATCCACTTACACATCTACCTGTTCTGCATCCTCCACTGCAATTGCATCCGAATACGTTGCACCAATCGTAAGAACAAAATTGAGGGGTCCACAGTGCTGTGCAATCGAGACAATAAGGCTGCGCTATATAACCAGAATAAACTTGATCAGGCTTACAAAGTTGGATCCAATAACCTGGGCAGCACTCTCCGGACACTGATTTGATAATATTACACCATTGAAAAATGGCGATGAATAATGAAATTGAGACTTTTTTCGAATACATTTCGAAAAGCGCGGTACTAAACTTTCGGTTGCCAAACCCAAAATACTGAGTAGGTATCTGCACAAATAAATACACCCAGCAACGAAGTACGAATGATGGTCATAGCGTGATAATAAAACTCAATGTATTTATTTATCTTTTATCTACTCAGAATCAATTATTTTTTGAGGCAGGGCAACTGATTCATGGAACGTTCTTAGATACTCATATGTTGATACCTAGACCTAATTTGAGTTCTACTGATAAATGAAATTAGTTTTGTTCATCTCAATCCCAACAAAGATACTTACTGAACCAGATTTGAAATTCGACGATAAAGAAAGCTCCTAAGTACGAGTACATAAATGTGTTTATCTAAGTAATCTACTTTTTATGAAATCGTTTTAGAGGACTAAAAGTAGGTAGAATAAAACTCCCGTCAATGGTTCAGACAGGCTTATAAACACAACCCTGCCTGTTTTTAAGGGAATGAAGGATGACAGATACCTACAGCATCAGTAATACTACATAAATATAGCAAGATTTTTTTCCCCAAAAAAAAAACTTCTTTAAGGGTTTTTGGCTCATATTTCAGTATGGTTAAGAAATTATTTTTCTGAGTAGTCCATGATTTCTTTTTCAATTTATTCTACAAGTACTTAATTGAAACTTACAGGGTAGTGAAAAAATATTTGCTATCCAAATGAAAGTAAAATGGAGTCCTACAGAGTTCGCACTGAGGTATGTTAAAAGTGATCCTCAAAACTCATAGTAGTAGGAATATGATCTGAAAAGAAGATTCTTAGAGTTGTAGCTGTCTAATTATAAATTTTGAGATTTTAGAGCATACCTATCTTTGAAAAATTTTAGCTAAAAAAAAATAGGTACCCGTTTTGATCTAAATACTTATGTATGTACAAAGAATTAGGCCTACCTACGGAGTATACATATACCTCTGCCAATCGTACATTCTGAGACTTTGCGGTGTTTTTTTTTTTTTTTTTATTAGATTCGGGTCAACAAAAAACTATTATACTGTCCTCAATTACATGTATATTAGGATCAAACCCATGAATATGATAATAATTGAAAATGTAATCAGAAACGATGAATGCAAAAAAAGAAACGTGGTTTTTCGAGACTAAAAACCCATCGTGCAGTTGTTTTTTAAATTTAGGCAATTTTTGAATTAAGTAGGTAGTAGGTACCTATTTAAAAATATTCAAAACAAAAATTTTAAAAATACCAATTTTTCATTTGAATAGTTGAGGGGATAACTTAGCAACATTTTTTCACTGCAAAAATATCGTGAGTGTAAAATTTCTAACGCAGCATTTACCTAGCAACCTACTTACATGCAAAAATTAGTGAAAAAAGATCAAGTGTACAAAACAGGTACCATATCACCTGATTATATCATCATTCATCGTTTAATAACTCAAGCATTTTCTAATGTTTTAATATATCTAGTAATATTCTAAGGTTCATGTCTCAAAAAAAATTTGGCACGTCAATGCTTTTAAAATGGAACATTTCTCTAAACTTCCTCATAAATATATGTAGAAACACACTTTGAAGATTGTGAATGGAGTATGTAGGTACGCGTAACTTGTATCTGGGGTGATTTTCAAAAAATCAAACAAGCAAAACAAAAAAGGCTAAATACAATAGGTAGCTTCAATCAAAAATATGATATTATGTACAAGCCTGCGAATACTTATCTACCCACTACTTCGCAAAGTTGCTGGAATTCAAGATCTTGATGTCTATTTCACAATTACCTACTTGGTGCCTATGGCTAGTTAGGGTACTTGGTGACCAAAAATTTAAACAAGAAAACTTTCTGATGAAAAAAACGATACGCAGTTCGCAGGTTTCGTATTTTTTAATGTATTTACATAGATCATGTTAGGATAATATAATTTAATTTATCAGAAGCTATTCATAATAATTAACTTCACGGGGTAAAGTACATATATTAAATATTCCAAATAAGAATAAAGAAAATAAATAATCATGGTAAAATGTGCGCCTATACACAAGCTTGGCCAATGGTATTTTATTTTATAATACTCGTATAAGTACCTACCTGGTTATAGAATACGAAATAAATTACTTAAGTAGGTAGGTATCTATCTAATATCGCTCTCTTTACCCATCAATTTCTGAACGAGAAAGAAACCCATCTTTATTCTTATCCAAAAGCTTCAATTTTAAGATGATGTCAACTTTCGGTGATTTGTTCCGTTTTGAAACCCATTTGAACGCTTCATCCATATTCAGCAATCCATCGCCATCTTTATCAGCCTCTTGTATAATTGTATCCAGAGTGAACATGGGTTGGGGGAGTGCTCCTGCATTATTCGTATGGTTGGTAGAAGTTCCATTTTGAGCCAGATTACCCGAACATGTTGAACACGGTAAGCTACATACTCCGTCTCTGCATTCTCCATCGCAATTGCATGCGAATACGTTGCATATACCATAAGAAGAACAATGCTGCCAAGGCCCGGCTCTCGTACAGTCGAGACAAAAATCATATCCATGATATCCGGAATAGCATTGATCGCGTTTGCAGAGTGGAATTGCATAAGATGGACAGCATATTCCGGATACCGAAATAAAAAAATGACTTTCGAAAACGAGTAACAACGAAACTAATAGTGTGCAGAAATGCATTTTGAAAATGATATATTAGTAAGTTGAACAAACGTGGTACACTCGTCCACTCGACACTAAAGAAATGCTAACTAAACTGGCGAAGATGATGGAATGATTGCAGAAATGTAAATTCTTAGTTAGGAAGTGGAGGAAAGCAAACACTCGTATCTAATATCTTAGTCTTATCAGTAACGATTCTTGGCTAAAAGATAAAATAATGTCATTTTCCTGTGTTTATTCCATTTTTAATTAATGAGCTGTACCCAGTTTCCGTATTATACACGTGTATCCGGCATCGATATTGCGAACTTCGAACTTCTTTTTCATGAAATTACAATTTCATTCAACATGGAGCACGTTGCATATTTCGTCGGTTTCCAATACAAGGGTGATATGTCCATTTTTTTCGTTTCTGAGGTTTTTAACGTTTCAGGTACGGTTATAGTAGGTCTTTGAGTAGGTACTCATCAAAAAACAAAAAGTTGGTTTGTCACGAACCACTTTTTTTTGTTTTTTTGATGAATACCTACTTGAAGACCTACTATAACCGTACCCGAAATGTTGAAAACATGAGAAAAAACGATGGACATATCACCCTTGTATTGGAAACCGACGATTTGATGAAAATCATGAAAATATTGTTCAAAGTTTATTTTTACAAGTAAAATCGAATCAGGATGAGTACAGGTAGGTTTATTTTGCACAGAAGAAAAGCAACAAAAAGTTGAATTATTATAAATAAATAACCTTAACACTTCAATTGGGCAGGTATCTGAAGACGTATAGGCGGGTATTATAACTACGGACATACATATTAACTCTGTGATCGAAAAATACATTCAAAAATAGGTTTTATTTTACCCATCAATTTCTTGACGAGATATAAGCCCATCGTAATTTACATCCAATAAACGAAGCTGCGAAATTATTGCATCCTTTGGTACGAAATAATGAACTTCCGAAATCCATTTAAATGCTTCCATCATACTGAGCATTCCATCTCCATCTTTATCCCCTTGTTCTATAATGGTATTAAGAGTGAATAAGGGTTTTTGATGTAAGTTGGTACCATTTTGAGCCTCATGATAGCACGGAGCACATGGATGATTGCATCTTCCGTATCTGCATCCACCATCGCAATTGCATCCGAAAATATTACAATAACTGTGAGAGCAGAATTGAGGAAACCACATTTCTGTACAGTCGAGACAAAACGGTTTCACGTATCTGGACTTTACTCCGTCTGGTTTGCAAAGATTGATCTCGTAGTTCGGGCAGCATTCTCCAGAAACCGATATTATGAAAAAGTGCGCAAATATGATGAATAGAATGACTTTACACGAATACATTTTCAACGAAAGAACGTTAATTCGAGACACAGAACGACGAAAGATAGGTACAACACAAATAATAGGTTTGATCTTCGTTCTTCTTATAATATGTGTGACTTTCGTGTTTAGTATCTTGAACCTTGAGTTATCAGTTCAATTTGGGTAGTAGGTAGGTATTTGAAATTCGTGGAAATATTTTAGATGATTTTAGCGACTCATTAATACTTTTGTAGTTGACTAAAAGTACCTACTTTTGACTATCTTTTACAATATTTCTTTGACTTTGATCTCTACTTCTCGTTAAGCCTTTTTATTTTTAATTTATCAGTTCCGTCAAACACTCCAAATATAGGTACAAAACTACAAAAATAGATAAATGCTTATCTCGTTATGTTATTGACAGATAATTCGAATAATTATTTTCACGGGAAACCAATAGGTATACTTAACCTAGTTAACAAGACGAGGAAACGTGCCTATTCTAAATTAAAATTTCTTATATTTGATCCTAGGTACCTACCTACCTACTTATAATGATTGATCATTTCAATAATTTTTTTTTGTTTCCGCAGCGATTCGAATGAACATTCGTTTTTAATGGATTTCATCAATTACAAGAATGATACCAGTGGAGGACGATTGGCAAGATGGTTACAACCTGATTCGTTCGTCGATGTGAGCAAATGCGAAATGATTTTCCCGAGGACCAAAATCAAATGTGGCTGGCCCACTACGTTGGCTATTGTGACAAGAGATCAATATGGCGATATTGTCGAAATACCCGATTTGAAGGTAAGGCTGAATAGCTTAACAATCCAAGGTAACTGCACAAAAGTTAAACCATTTGGGCAGAAGTTTTCTTTATTTTTAAAATTTCTGGGGAAAAAATAAATTACTGTTTGAAGGGACTCAACATGGTTGTTGGTTAGTCCCTCTCCTCTGAAAAGAGAATTAAGAAGTTCAATCCCCCTACTAGGAAATCACCTGACAGGTATGCACCGGTTCTAGCACGATCAGTCTCAACCCCAAGTCAGATTGAAAGTCGAGAATATCCAAAAACCCCCTGTACTTATTTAAAATTGTTAGTTTCAACAATTATTTTTGGATTTTTAGCGAATTCAAGAAAAACTTGTAGGTACAAATAATTTTAAAAAGTCAGAAAATTTGATTTTGAAAATTTTAATGTCCTTTGCTTGGTTTTGAGAAAAAATAGTTTTCTGTCTTTGATTAGATATTTCAGTTCGAAAATACCTACTTACTTACCCAATTTTTCTCAAAAAGAAACTTTTACCTATTGTAAAGCAATAAGCTGACGACTAAAAAATAGGTAAAACGAAATAATTTTCAATTTTACCAAACGAATCGATTTCGAAATAACAACAAAAAGAAGAAAAAAATCACTGTACGTAATCCTTTCCTCATACAAAATGCACATATTCCACACAAACGTAAAACGTGCAACGAAAATTGCAATATCAGCTGTTCGCAGACAGTAAAAATAATACGAGATACCCTGTACGTACATATACATATGCATAAACGTTTACATAAGAACAAACATAGCAAAAAATAAAAACAAACTCTGTCGTATTGAAAAATTTGTTTGCAAAAATATATTCATTTTAATACAGACGAAAAAAAAACACCATGACGTCAAAACTAATCTCATTCAATGGTACAGATGGTGAGATAGTTTTTGACTTTTTTTTATCTGGTTAACCCGGTATAAAGGTACAAGGTTTATTTGGAATTCTGTTTCATTGTGAAATTTTGTCAATGGAGGAATACAGAGTAACGTGGGTGGGTCTGGGTAGTGTACTGTATTTGATAACGTGAAAAACTAGCCTCGAGGAAAACGTCTGGAATAAAATTTTTAGTATTTTTCACATCATTTTAGTAGGTCTCGTATCATCATACGTGGGTAGGTTTAGGTACAGGCTGAAGTGTAAAATGTAAGGTTCACCTGCTGCTAAACATTCAACCTCTGTGTTTTCCTTATATATATATACAACAATGAGAGAATGGAACGTAGGTACTGCATATATAGCCTACGAATGTACGTATGTAGTTCAATTCCTCTAAGCCAGCTGCGTATAGTGACTCACAGAGTCCTATGCCATATATTGTTTTTCCATGGCTAAGAGTTTTATCGAGCAGAAAAAACAAAACAAGGTAAAATATGTCTAATATATGTATGTACGTATCTCGTCATTGTATATACTGTGATATGTGTTGTGTACCTACCTTCCTACCTATACTTAGCTACTACGAAATTCCACTTCCAGCATGAGAATTTTCACGAATGAAAAGAAGTTGCAAAATTCGCTGTGTCGTTGGCGGCGCTGGCGTGCGTGTTTTTCCAAACATATTCCCTCATAAGTCTTAACAAGCATGCCAATTGGCAATTTTATTTTAACGAAGCATACATATGACATAGGCCGCGTTCGCGTTGAATTCGCGAAAGGCTTGTTATTTTTAACGAAAAATAAACGCATGAAGCTTATCAGAAAGTTTCGCGTTCTGAGAAGATTACACAACATGAATAGAATTTGCTTAGAATGTGGATGTACAGATCCCAAAGGAACTAAAGCCAAGTCTTGTCATTTGATGGTACAGATTTCGCTTACAATCTAGATACATAATTTTGTATGGAAATTAGCTCGAATGAGAATGATTTTTCTGGAATTTCAAGTAAAAAATTTTATTCCTCGGGTGACTAAAGTTCAGAAGGAGTGTCTATCGGAAAAATTTTATCATCGATCGTGTATTATGTTTCCTTTATCACAGGGGAAATTTACTGGTAAATTATGTTGGATGATGGAGTTATACCAGATACACGTACATGTTCCCATTCCAGTATATGAGATAATTTGATTGTTCTTCGAATTAAATAATATTCATCGATTACAAATTTGTAACTATCTCACATTTGCGTTAGTGTACCTATCTGTGCCTATAGTTTTAAATATCTACATAATATAAAATACTAATTATCAGAGGAAGTTGATTTGTTCCGTATTACGTATTTCTTATTATCAATTATTCACATCGATAAAAGGAAATGAATGATTTCATTTGATACGACTGAGGGCATACTTGGTGAAATACGCAAGTGTGTATATTGCTAGAAAAACATATCCAAAACACAAATAAATATCTACTTACCTACCCAAATACATATACATTTAGATATGAAATAAAATAACTTTGGTAAAAATATCTCAAAAATGCAAAAATTTTCATTTTTTAGGTATCTGATGGTATTTTTGCAATGAGTGCCAAACTTGTAATTTTTTCTCTCGAAAATGAAAAAAAATGCCAGTCCAATTTTTTGATGTTATTCTACATAAAAAGGACTAAAACTGAGAATTTTCTCAGAATTTTTACTCGTGGACATCATGGTTAAGTATATTTAAATTATAAGTTTTTAAATCGAACACTGATTTTGGCATCATTCTTCGATTACCCTCTCAAAGTATGTACTACCATTTGAAAAAAAATCAAAATTCTATATCACGTACAACCGGAGCAATTTGCAACTTGAATTATCCATTTTCGGTCATTTTGAAAAACTTTGCAGCTTCACAGCTCCCGTCAAAAAAAATCGAAAAAATGTCCGGTTAGTGTCATTCGTCATCGTTTGATGACCTCTACACATGATCTGATTTTGAAAATGATCAAAGACCCCCTCGTGCAAAAATGGCATAGAATGACCCTACGTTATTATGTGTAATCAATATAGGTGTTAATAATTGTACAAAATACGTAAAAAATTGCTCTCAGTAATATTTTATTGAAATACAAAAATCTCTTTAAAGTTCAATTTATTCGTGTCGTGTAAAATGAAGTAAAATTTTTCTAAAATTCATAGGTATGAAATTGTCTGTGTACAAAAATTATTAAAAATACCGTAATAAAAAATTTTATAAAATGTTACAAAAATTACAAAAAACAATAACAAAAATTTTACACAATCAACCATAATAAATTCGCGAAATCGGCTCGAAAAATATTCAAAGTGACGGAACATTGGTGAAATGTTGCTAAAATTTATGATTGAGATTGCTTGAAATGGTCAAAAAGTCCATTGAATGGAACTGAAAATTTTTGAAGAGGGTAAAATATTATCAAAATTGTATGAAATGATGGCAAATTTTTCAAAAATTTGCGAAAAATGAGATCGATTTGCTTGAAAAAGACTGAAAATTGAATAAAAATCTATAACATCTCCAATCTAAAAAAAATTCAACAACATTTTTCAAAATGAGTTTGAAATGTTGAAAAAGTTCCTTATTGCAAAAAAATGTGATTAGTGTTGCATATTATTTCATCTCTTCTGACAATGTAAAAATTATATCAATTTTCGTTTTTTCAATAATTGATTAAGTATAAATAGTAAGTTTTTCCATATATTTTTTCGGTTTAATTTTCTTAGGTACCCAATTTACCAAATTTTATCAATTTTAATTTTTTAATTTTCTTGAAGAAAATTTTAAATTTTCAGATTTCAAACTTTCTTCTAAATTTTTTGCTGATGAATTTTTTCAATTTTTAATTCTTCCTCCAAAAATTGTTTGAAAATTTTATGATTGTTTTTTTTTTCAAAATAGAGTATTAGAAAAACGTTCCAATTTTTAAAAAACCTCAAAATACGTCTCAAATTCTTTGAGAAAAATTTTGAAAACAAAACAATACTCACAGAAAATTAAAATTATAACTATACCCAGTCTGCTGAATAATTTTCAAAAATTTTCCAAGAATTAAAGAATAACTCAAGGAGATGAGATTGTAGTGAGGGTTTTTGACCACACCTTTTCCATCAATGAAACTCAAATTGAAATTCGAAATTGACACCAGAGCAGTCGAGAAGGGTGAAAGAGGGTAATTTTCGCCCCACCCTATGACAATTTTTCTGTGAATTGATTGTTCGTCATACAGGGGTTCAAAATTACGTTTACCCCAGGCCCATTTTTTCTCTCGACGGATCTTTCGAACAGTACTTTGAATGGTCCTTTTAATTTCCAGTATAAAGTTGAATATTTTTAACGATGGAAACATTTTTACAGGTCAAAGTTATGTGTATCCCTCAACAAAAAGAAATCGTCGCCGTTGAGTCGAAATCCAAAGACCATTCAGATAAACCAGATCTGTCCATACCTTACAAAACCACAATCGTCAATAAAGTCCGATACTCAGCTATGACCTTCATGAAGGTAAGAATCAAGAGCTTTTCTCCCTACATAAAATCATCGTCTCATTTGAACGACGCAGCATCCCTTATAATGTACTTAATCCTTTCGTTTATACAGGAGTTTGCTGACTATAGTTTCGAAGAATTACGTTATTACACACCAACGATAACTTTGGAAAATGAACATCTGCATGTCCAGTCGAACCATAACGGTATCCATACAGCAAATTGGACACCGGCTGGTATCGGTGTGTACTCAATTCATGTCACAATTGACGGCTATCCGATGAAAAAGCTGGTAAGTGCCTTATGTATAGATTATACTCGAGCAGTGAAATATTATACCCTACCAATCTGCGAAGTTAATTTACTGTATAGTACATACATAGACACGATGTACCTACTATACGTGGATAGATATATCTATACCCCTGCTTAGCTGATGCTTCATCTCTCATCTTGCCTTTTTTTTTTTTTACGATACGATGTGTTTTTTCTTTTTTTAATTTACTTTCGCTTGGTACCTACGCGATAAACTACATGAGAGGGTGGTAAATGAACGATGAAGGATAAACGAAAACAAATTGTTAAACAAAGTCGTACTGAAATTGTTCGTAACATAAAAGCGTATGCTATGCCAAAAGCTTGGAAAAAAACACGAACCGAGTAAAGAATACACGTAGGGAGAAAGCAAGTTGAAAAGTAAAGAGACACAATACACGTCTAACTTGGAGGGTGAAGTAGGCCTAGCTACCTAGCCATAAAAAACAAGCAAAACAAACAGCCTTGACAAAAAACGAAGAAAGAAAACAGCGAACGTTTCAACAGCCAAATAAATTGACAAATGACGACCTTATACCTAGTTAAATGCTAGAAAAAGTGATTGATAAGAGTTTGTTATTTTTAGGTGGTAAATTAATAAGACAGCGAGACAATTCCATCCACCTACGCTGTGTAGTTCGCTATTTTCCAAAATTATGGCATACTTAATTAAGTTTACTTAGAAAACTTTCAACTAGTTACCTGAGACAATATACTTACATACCTACTCCAAGTGTGTGTTTATAAACTGTATCCAACCGGCAACCACTTTTAAATACCTACGTCATTCAGTCGATCGAAAGAAAAGTTCTGTTTTCAAATTGCAATGTTTGTGTGGAGCGATTCGTCGAAATAAATACATACAAATTCATTCATACGATCGTGTGAAAAATACATAGAAAAATTTACCGCTAATGCGAGCTAAAATTTTATCGTGTTTCCTGTTTTCACATATGTTGCCTTTGTCATAAACGCCAGAAAATTTACATAGTGAAAACAATATCCGTGTATTGGGAATAAAGACGTACGAGTCTATAATTCATATTTGAAACGATGATGGAAAAAAGCCGACTCCATTCGTTACTGTGTATTGTTTTCCATTTCTTTACCCTTTCTACGAGTTCTTTGAAATTATTAGTATGCGATATTGTGTGACGATCAAGTTATTCAGATTATTCTATGTAGGTAGGCTAGGTACCTATAGCCTACATACTGCAGTACTTGAGTACTTATGTGTGTATAAGGTGGTAGTGTTTCGATTCAATTAAATTTTATTTAGAATTAATTTTTATTTCAAATGTAATTGGTATTCTTTTATGTATGAATACGTACGAGGTCAAGGATTATTATCTGTTGTATTTTTTTTACGACTCAATTTCTTTTTTTTTTTTTGCAAAAAAATACCATATAAATGTTTTACATTTCTTTTTATGGGCTATTATATTGCGATGGCGGTGCGTTTATGTTGAGAGAAACCGATGAAATATCGGATTTATTTCGATGAATGACTTGCAATGACTTATAGAATTTTTTCTGCCAATATTTGGCCTATTTTTTCTTTTTCTTTTTTTTGTCATACTTCAATACACACATACACATAGTATAGGCTATGTAGGTAACTAGCTACTCACCTACCAACCTACCGAGTTGAATTACGAACGAGCTTAGAGTTTAGATTTTTGTATTTGGAGAAAATTACATATCGTCGAGATACAATCAAAGCCACGAACTTAAATCCGAATCGAAGCTCGGTACTGGAATAAGGAATATTTTCATTTGATGGAATGCGCATTGTGCTGTGTGCAATGTGCACCTATGATTTTTTCTTCTATCAATTTTGTTGCTTTTGTGGCAGTTCGAGCGAATGAAAATTTTGCACTGGAGTAAGCTTCAACTATTTTCATTGGCATTTTCCTTCTTCTGCATACATCAGAACGTGTATACGATTGGGGCTCCAATCCTCCCTCCCTCCCCCCAGGTTTTGAGATCATCTTAGAACTTGAATCTGGATCTTGTTCAATGTTTTATTACAGCATCAGGTGACCATCACTCCACCCCTCCACTGTATTCACTAGTTCCCACTTGGAAATTTATATTTTTGAGGCTGAAAATTTCAATTTGTAGGGCTTCTTTAATCCATTTCAATTTTTAAGAACAAATTCTAAGTTGCTGTAAATGGCTCTTAATAAATAAATAAAAATTTTTTTTCAAGATCAAGGAAATTCATCGAAAAATTACCGTATTTTTTATGGAACAAAACAAAAAATATCATCATCGCTATTTTTCAGTTCAGGACAGCACAAAACTAAACTCTTTTTAATGTTTGAAAATTTGCAAAAAAAAATAAATAAATTTTTGAAACCAGAACTTCAAGTTTTAGAATAGAAGTGAAAATTGTCGTGACTCGACAGACATATTTTAAATATTTTTCTTATCTAATAATGCTACAGATAGGTAAAAACTAAAAAGCTTTTTGAAATCAGCGTACATTTTGAAAAAAATGAGTTTGATATTTTTTACCCCCATACGCAATTTTTACCCTTCCTCCCATTTTTTGCTGTGTTTTCAATTGTAACAACATGATCCAACGTTTCCTAAAACATTCAAATTCTTTCCCAAAAATGAACTAAAATTCTAAAAATTGGGGGGGGGGGATAAAAAATTGGAGAACAAAAATTGATATGGATTCCCTAATTTTTTTACCCGGTAAAAAATATAAAACTGGGCTCAAATCCTTCCCTATTTTTTTTATCCCCCTCCCCATTAAAAATTGTTAGCAAACAATTTTGATGAAAAATAAAATAGCTCGTCATCTAATAGACCAGAGAGTGTAGAATTCAGCGATGTTGATGGAAATTAGCGCGTCCAATAATTAAAATCAAAACACGCTTTTTTAAAATTTTGTTAAGAAAATCGACTAAAATTCACATCATTTTTTTCGTAGTTTCCTGAACCATGAACATCGAATGGAAAATGCAGCTTTTCAATGGCATTGTGTTACAAAAGAAGCACAAAACATGTTAATATGGTTTTCAAATCAATTCATGACTTTGGTTGCTTATTTTTCAGAAAATTATTTGGGGGGGGGGGGGGTAAAAACCCTAGAGTGGGTGAAAAAACTGGGTCTTTACCCCTACGTTGTCTTAAAATACATAGAAAAAAATCACTACAAAATTCCAAATTTTGGAGAGAAAAAAATACAGTTTTGAAAGCAATGTAAAAATGATTGCTCTTTTTTGTATTCACTGTAGAATTTTATTCCATTTCGATAGATCACAAGTACCTACACCTATTTTATTTCAAATGACTTCTGACTGATTTGAAGTTTTTGGGGTGAGTCACCGCCTAACCGGCTTGTAAAAGTGATCATTATAAAAATGAATTCAGCGCTCTCAAAAATCTGGATTTTGATAATACTAAATTATTGTATGTAATTTTTGAAACTTTGCAGAGATTTTGGGATCGAATGGTTATTGGTTACAAAAATTAAATCAACGTCTTCGAACCCTTCCTTTCCCCTCCACCAATGTTTAATATAGAAAAACAAAATTACCTACTCGTATTTTAATAGATGAAGAATTCAATTTTTTCGGCTTCGAAATTTTAGAATTTGAAATACTGGACATCTAAAAATCACCTGAACAAAATTTCAAAAAGTATGGGAAAAATTTCCAATTTTTAAAACTTATAAACTCTCATCGTGGGAGGGGGAGGGGAAAGAGAGGCATTGAAGTAGACATTTTTTGTATGGGAAACTAATCACCCTAATATCAACTTGATAGATATCGAGATTTAAATCATCTTGAGAAATTTTTTTTTGATTTATTATAGAATTCTATGTTGGTTTAGAAAAAAAATAATCACTTGATTCATCATTTTCTGTTTATTACCTACTTCTATTTTCATCGCTTTTGACTTTCTTGAACATTCAATTAAAAATTAGAAAATAGTTTGGTACCTACCTAGGTACTATTTTTAAATATTGTTGGCATCTACTATCTATCTGCTACCTTACGATTTAGTATTATTTTGATCATGTTGTTGGTTTTTGAAATATTCTTCTCAGTTCAGTCCATGAATAACAATAAGAGGTACCTACCTAAGTATAAAATCACGATCTCGCGTGTATTCTTGCAAAATAAATAGGTAGGTAACTGAAAATGCACATCTTGCGATGAAATTATTTATAATTTCCATACTAGGTAGGCAGATAATAATACCCCTATTTCTGACAACTGCTGTGCAAAATGCTGAATGAGGCACCCAGAATCATTATAACAATATAATATACAATATCTCGCAATTCACTTGTTACTCAGATACCTATCGTGTATTGTACCTTTACGAGATGAACTAGTAGCCACACGAATCATAATACTAGTAGCTATCTTTGAGTGGTTGAACGAGAGAGGTCATCTAGGACCGGTTCATCGAGTTCAGAATACGAGAGCGTCGTCGATCGGTCACAATTGTAAATCAAATTTATCTACTCGACAAACGTTTTAAAATAAAACCCCTTCGGCTGGTTGGTTTTACAGAAATACATGGTACCTTACCTACCTCTCGTAGTTATCGTTACCTACACTCATGTGAATATCCAACTGCATGTATAGGATGTATAGGTACCTATAATAAGCACTAATTGGATTGGGAAATGGGGGAAGGGATCCACTCTACACGAGTTAGTATAAATAATATAATTTTACGATTGTAGGATTTAAAAGTAGAAGTGAAAGATACACCTCATGGGCTATCTCCACCGCTGTATAGTAAATCGTCGTGTATAGTTTACGAAGAGAAAAAACTGCGATTTGGTAAACAGTACAGCGCTGGCCTACGTATTCGTGCCCAGCCATCATTACAATGTGAACCTGTAGGATTCGTCGAGCCTGGTGGAATTGTTACGTATATAGACGAAGTAAGCTATGCATAATTTCAATCAGTATATTATTCACCTGTCAGATTCGGATAAATGATGAAAAATCTACGTATTTTTTTGTACCTACAGGTCGAAAATGAGGACGGTGTTTGGGTGAAATTGATTCACGAATGTATTACAATGTATTGCAAGCAACTGTACCCAGAAGGATGGTGTCTGAAATATCATAAACATTACGATTTCGAGTTATTACAAACTGTGGTTAATCAAACTAACGCCAACTTGCCCGAAAAAATAACAATGTACGTAGCCTTTTCTCTTCTTCAGGCTTTTATCAGTCCATGTTTACGAGAAATGTTTCAAAAACATATCGTATTATCGGATAAAAAAATGCATTCGACATTTTACAAACATAGTACATACCTACGTACCAGTACTGTACATAAAAAACATACCTACCTATCATAGGTTTCACGTTACTCGTCGCGAATGGGAAAATAACGCTGGTTTGAAGCGAATGAAATTGACAGATTTTCATAGAATTGTTTTTTTGTTTGACAGAAATAACGATATAAAGGTTTATCGAGTAGTGAAGTGCGGCGTATCGGGTCACAATATTCGAGCGTATCCTAGTCTCAAAGCTCCCACCGTCGGCATGATATTCTCTGATCAGAGTGTCACTTCAGATGAACAAGTAAGCAACCCAACGTACACCGCAGATAACCTCGAGGTATAGGTTTAAAAAGATTGATTTTTCGTCTCCTTTTTCTCATCCCTCGAGTATACTAAAAGACTTTGGAAAATTTTCGCCGGCTTTTGAAAGAGAGAAAACGTCGGAATTTTTTTCCGCCGACGAATTTTTCAAACGAAACGTGACCTAACAAGGGAGGTGCCCCAGGTGACATGCACCGATTTGAATGATTCTTGCACCATTGGATAGAGGACATCGAACATAGTCTACCACGAAATTTTCAGCTGCTGAAGTTAATATTTCGATTTTTCAGAGCAATTTTTCGATTTTCACATAGCAATTTTGAAAAATTGGCCAAAAATAGTCGGCGGAGGTCGCATACCGAAACCTTTAATATTATTTGAGTATCTCAATACATATGATGAGACTAGCCCACGGTGAAATTTTCAGCTGCTGAAGTTAATATTTGAGCCCTCCAGGGCGATTTTTTGATTTTCACGTTGCAATTTTGACAAATTGGCCAAAAATAAGCGGCGGAGGTCGCATACCGAAACCTTCAATATTATTTGGGCATTTCAATACATATGATGACACTAGCCCACGGTGAAATTTTCAGCTGCTGAAGTTGATATTTGAGCCATCCAGGGCGATTTTTTGATTTTCACATTGCAATTTTGACAAATTGGCCAAAAATAAGCGGCGGAGGTCGCATACCGAAACCTTCAATATTATTTGGGCATTTCAATACATATGATGACACTAGCCCACGGTGAAATTTTCAGCTGCTGAAGTTGATATTTCAGCCCTCCTGGGCAATTTTTCTACTTCTCAAAATTGCCATGCAAAAATAGAAAAATGCCCTGGAAGGCTCAAATATGAACTTCAGCAGTTGAAATTTTCACCGTGGGCTAGTCTCATCATATGTATTGAAATGCCCAAATAATATTGAAGGTTTCGGTATGCGACCTCCGCCGACTATTTTTGGCCAATTTGTCAAAATTGCAATGTGAAAATCAAAAAATCGCCCTGGAAGGGTCAAATATCAACTTCAGCAGCTGAAATTTTCACCGTGGGCTAGTCTCATCATATGTATTGAGATACCCAAATAATATTAAAGGTTTCGGTATACGACCTCCGCCGCTTATTTTTGGCCAATTTGTCAAAATTGCAATGTGAAAATCAAAAAATCGCCCTGGAGGGCTCAAATATTAACTTCAGCAGCTGAAAATTTCACCGTGGGCTAGTCTCATCATATGTATTGAAATGACCAAATAATATTGAAGGTTTCAGTATGCGACCTCCGCCGACTATTTTTGACCAATTTCTCAAAATTGCCATGCGAAAATAGAAAAATCGCCCTGGAGGGCTCAAATATGAACTTCAGCAGCTGAAATTTTCACCGTGGGCTAGTCTCATCATATGTATTGAGATACCCAAATAATATTAATGGTTTCGGTATGCGACCTCCGCCGACTATTTTTGGCCAATTTGTCAAAATTGCAATGTGAAAATCAAAAAATCGCCCTGGAGGGCTCAAATATTAACTTCAGCAGCTGAAAATTTCACCGTGGGCTAGTCTCATCATATGTATTGAAATGACCAAATAATATTGAAGGTTTCGGTATACGACCTCCGCCGCTTATTTTTGGCCAATTTGTCAAAATTGCAATGTGAAAATCAAAAAATCGCCCTGGAGGGCTCAAATATTAACTTCAGCAGCTGAAAATTTCACCGTGGGCTAGTCTCATCATATGTATTGAAATGACCAAATAATATTGAAGGTTTCAGTATGCGACCTCCGCCGACTATTTTTGACCAATTTCTCAAAATTGCCATGCGAAAATAGAAAAATCGCCCTGGAGGGCTCAAATATGAACTTCAGCAGCTGAAATTTTCACCGTGGGCTAGTCTCATCATATGTATTGAGATACCCAAATAATATTAATGGTTTCGGTATGCGACCTCCGCCGACTATTTTTGGCCAATTTGTCAAAATTGCAATGTGAAAATCAAAAAATCGCCCTGGAGGGCTCAAATATTAACTTCAGCAGCTGAAAATTTCACCGTGGGCTAGTCTCATCATATGTATTGAAATGACCAAATAATATTGAAGGTTTCAGTATGCGACCTCCGCCGACTATTTTTGACCAATTTCTCAAAATTGCCATGCGAAAATAGAAAAATCGCCCTGGAGGGCTCAAATATGAACTTCAGCAGCTGAAATTTTCACCGTGGGCTAGTCTCATCATATGTATTGAGATACCCAAATAATATTAATGGTTTCGGTATGCGACCTCCGCCGACTATTTTTGGCCAATTTTTCAAAATTGCTATGTGAAAATCGAAAAATTGCTCTGAAAAATCGAAATATTAACTTCAGCAGCTGAAAATTTCGTGGTAGACTATGTTCGATGTCCTCTATCCAATGGTGCAAGTATCATTCAAATCGGTGCATGTCACCTGGGGCACCTCCCTTGTAAGTTGTTTACCTGCTTGGTTGTGTTTGTTAAGTTGAGAAATTCTCTGAACGAGATCAAACCGCAACATTTACAAATACAATGTTTCATGTTGCAGATTTATAACAAAGAAGGAATGTGGATTAAGCTGGATAAAGAAGCTATGAAGAGATTCGACTTGAAACAATACGACAGCGTTTGGTCCCTGGCTGTGGATAAATCGCAGATTGTATACTTGAGAAGTGATTTTAGTATAAATAAAGGCGAGTATAGTAATTATTTTCGTCTCTCGTGGATAAATTAAAAAATACGAATACGAGTATAGATACCTTATGTATGAGAGAGTCTGGCGTGTTATTTGAGACATCAGTTCAAGGTGATTCTCGTTTCACTTATTTATAAATTGTCTCGTGTTCGTAAGAATCTTTTAATCGAGATAAATTGAAATTTTAGAATTTTTCAGGTGTTAAATTAAATAGTAAGTTATATTCGTTACCTATTTCAAAGACTGTCTTTAATAGGTTCGGAGGTAGGAAAAATCAAATTACGAATACCTTTACGCTTTTGATCAAGTATACACACGTGTATCTAATTTATTAAAGAAGCATGTCTCTGAATTGCGCTCTCTCTTGCAAAATGAAAAAAGACCCACAAGTAGGGAATTAGAGATCTAAAAAAGTAGATGACGCTAAAAGTTACCCATTCGTTCAGAAAGTCTGCGTCAGAGAGCGCAACTCGTTTCAAGTAATCTCTCGTGCTTATTTATTGTTTAATTTATTTCTTGAAATTGAAAAAAATATATGTAAGTAGGTATTTTAGAAAAACGAATGAGAAAAGTCAGCCTTAAAAAATGTCTCTGTTTTACCAGCTCAACATTCCCTCTTCCCAAAATGCCTATTCGTATTTAAACAGTACTTACCCAAGTTCCGAAATTTTTCAAAATTAAATTTTAAAAATAGGTAGGTACCTATTCTTTAGGTTGTTAAAGATCATTTGGCTTTTTGCAACCCTACCTCTATCTTTTTTTTTGATCTGACCAGTCCCGAAAACATCTCATTGAAGAGAGAAAATTTAGAATTTCAATAATCCAACGCCATTTTTTTTTTGCTGGAAAATGATAGAGATGAACAGGAGTTCAACATAATATAGTCTTTTTGGAAATCCCTTTATACAAACAAACAATTCTAAGATGATTTTTTGCATGAAAAGGTTTTTATGAAGAGCTGCATACCTCTTACTCCAAAAACCATAGTTACCTCATCATTATAAAGATATCTTTATTTACCTACCTATTTAAACGATTAAAATGAATATTCGATTACCTTGGTTTTAATTTAAATTTGTTCTGACGTAGATATGTTCTTAAAAGCGCTAAAATGGGATGAAATATCATCTAAAGTAACTGGAACTGAAGTGGTGGACAGCTCTTCGACCAGCAGCGACGACAGTGATAATGATCATAATCATAATCCTGTCAGTTCTGAGGAATCTCAACACATTTGTCTTCAAACTTCAAAGGATACTGGTGAGTAAGAGTAAATCCTTGCTAGAAATATCGACATCTTTGGGCTAGGTGCTTATAAATATTCGTAGATAACCCAAGTGAAGTAAAATTATCACGATTTTTTTTCTCACATGTATTTATGTATTTTTACAGGTTCTTTCCATCAAAAAAAGAAGGGACCAAAGTAAGTTTAATGGTTTATTCGATATCTGCAAAAAAAATAATAATAATAATAAAATTTTAAAAAAGTAGATAACCTAAACACATATCAATTTAATTTATTTAAAATTCTTCATTTTGTATTCTGCGTTGTTTCAGATCTGACAGAAATGTCTCCATATCGCCCAGGAACATTCAGAATATTACAAATATCCACGACGATGAATCGACGCATGAACGGAGTGGTAACCAAAACCTCAATTTAACAGCGAGTGTTCCACCCACGCCCAAGAAAAAGAGACTAGGAGAACATGTGCCTAAAATTACTACTTCTTTAGGTAATTACTTATCAATTTATACCTATAATTGTGAAATGTAGGTTTAGAAAGGAGGATTTTGATTAAATATCGCGTGTTATGTTTTTTATAAATTCTACAGCTCGAATGACGAGTACTTCAGATTTAGCAGATTCGGAATCTAGTCCAAGTAGCAGAGCTAATACTCCACAATTTGGCTCGTTTGTAGGTTAGTATATTTCCACTTTCATAAGGAAGAGATGAGGGGGCGTTACTGGCTTCGAATCTTAAATACATAAATTAATACAAAATGATATTGTCTTGGCGCAGATAAATTTGACAAAACACCAGAAATTTCGGTATTTCGAATATCTTCAATGAGCGATAGCAGTGGCGCCGTTAGTACGTCATCTGGAGGATACCAAGCTTCCATCGATACTTCTAGCGACAGTGTGATGATGTTTGCTTCTAAAATTTCATTCGAGGTAATTTATCCCAATTTAAAAAAAAAATCAATCCATATTGTTTTGTTGAAATAAGCTCGCATCGCCACAAATAAAACATAATTCTGATCGTAGGAGAAACTACCAGTGGTACAGACAGGAACTCAAACATCGCCCAAAATCCTACCCAAAGTAGCCATAAACATGAAACCCGACCTCAGCATGATCAAAGCCCAAGAAGCGACAATATCATTCAACTGTACAACCACCAGCACTCTTGCTGGCCCTTGTAAATCAACCGAAGTAGAAATTACAGACGACTCGAACAAGAAATTAGAACCCGATCGTATCTCCAGGTCCTCTGATGACTACTCTTACGAAGGAATGGATTCCGACGACGATTTACCCAGTGGTATAGACGACGCTAGCAGCGACGAAGATCAGAACGAAAGCATCATTGAATCTCCTTTAATGGAAAAATCCAAACCGGAAACAGAAGAGATCAAAACAGGAGTCGAAACTGCAACTGCAGTCCCTTCGACTTCTCAGCAAGAAGCTCACGATAAAAATACAGAAGCGACGAATACATCACGTTTTAATTTTGTTCACGGGTTTGATAATAAAAGTGCAGATGTTGATGAGATTGCCGAAGCTATCGAGTGGGAGAAGTATTATTGTATCAAGGATTCCAAGTAAGTCTGAGGGGATGTTTTGCATTTTGGTGTAGGTAATATTTTACTCAAATAGTACGGGGAGATATAAATGTGGTGTTTTTTGACACAGAATCAAGTATAAAACTGGTATTCGTCCTTCGGTTGCGGAGTCGGTTAGAGCAGTATTTGCAGCGTTTCTGTGGCATGAAGGATTAGCCCATGATGCGATGACTTGCGCCTCGTATCTTAAATTTTATCCACAGCTGATGAGAAAAGATATTAATACGGTTGTAAGACGAGAACATAATAGGTAATTCAATTTAATTTTCAAGATATTTATGTGTAGATTAATTGCTTGCTTCAGTTACAGTTCAGCGCCCTTCAACTTGTGAAATAAGAAGCTCAAGCAATGCGTTAACAAGGGTGTAACAAGGTTTGCCTATTTCCTACTTGAAGGAACGGAAACATTGTACTGAAAAAATCGACAAAAATCGACCAGATTTTTTTTCAAAATGTTCCAAGGAAATACTAAATTTCGTTTCTTTGTTCAAAAAAAAAAAAAAAAAAAAAAAAAAAAAACAGTATTAGTCTGATTAATTTTGAAGCGATTTTGAAAAATTACTTCTAATTCTAATCACATTTTTATTTTTTTTTAATTTTTTTGAAAATTTATTCGAACCCATTTTTTTAAAAACCTTTTTAATTATCTAATACCTACTTATAATGTTGCATAAATCAGATTGCAGTTTGAAGGGTTTTATTCCTTACTTAAAGTTATGAACCTTCTGCCACCATAAGAATTAAATTTGGTGAGGTTGAGGTGGCAGAATTCATATTTTATTTCAAAAATTTAAATTAAAAAATCAAAACCAAGTACCTACGATTTCGTATGTATTAATTCAGAATTATGTTTTTGGCATAGAATGACTGCTTCTTCAAATCTCAAATTGGTACCTAAACTTGCACTACTGTCAAAACCCCTAATTTCGGACACTTTTTCACGTTTTTCGAAAAAGGCTTTAAAACGAGCGATTCAACTTGGTGTTTATCTTCACATTCTCATAGAATGTCATCGTGTGAATCGTTTTTGAACATCAATTTATAAATTTTACGTGATTTTGTTTATTTAATTTGAATCCGAAAAGTGTCCGAAATTAGGTCCAAGGTACCCTAACTTCGGACACTTTTTCTTTAACGTGGGAACTCGAAAATTTTAGTTGAAAAAGAAATTATTTACCTCTGAAAAACAACTCCTTCAAAATCAGCTCGAACCATGATGTGAAATGTAGAGAAAAACGATTTTTCAAGGAAATGTTCAGCACTCTCATTATCCACTTTCTCATTAGAAAAATAAGTTGGTAACATTGAACAATTTCTTATCAAACTCCTTGTTGACGATTTTACGACTCCGACTTTTACTTTTCAGAATGGTTTTTAGGAAAATGAGTGAAATAATAGTACAATATCTTCATCAAAACTGAAAACACTTGAAAAAATACCGTCGAACTCGAAAAATACACATTTGCAAGTGCATCAGTGTTACCCTTCCAAACTCGGTAAAGCGTTAACCAAAGTGTCCGAAATAATGATCCGTTTCGCGACTTTTTCAGTTTTTAGGATTTAAATAATAGAAACAAAACGTGAAATTTGATAAATGAATTTTATTTTTAATTACCAGTGACTTCTTGATATTTTAGAGCGATTTTCGTGGTTATGAAAGCATTTGGATAGACTCTGTGAATAACTTTTTCCCCACACTTTACATGAAGCACTTTGTAAAGTCCATTTTAATGGCTAAATAAATAGTGTAAAATGAAAATTCTTATATCAAGGAGATTGTCCGTGATCTAAACTAATAGAAGAAGTGTTCACTTTTACTTGTACCCTTGGTTCTTATCAATAAAAGAGCAAAAACACTGAGTGTCCGAAATTACGTACCCTGTCCGAAATTATATGGGTGTGATTTATCGGCACGACAGAAAAAGGCGTTTTCACGACGAGAAAAGGGCATTTTAACGACAAAAAAGGACATTGCACGGGAAAATAATCATTTCACGACGAAAAAAGTTTTCAAACGACGGTAAATGAATTTGAACGACGATGTAAGATATTGCCCGACAGAATAATTTATTGCACGTCTATATAATATATTCAACGACAAAATGTGCACGACAAAAAAATGTAGAAATGAACGACAAAAAAAATGCAAGTTTATGGGAAAACGAACGACATGAAAAATTATAAACAGCACGTCACAAAAAATTAAAAATAAAAAGTTCGTCTACTAAACCAGCAGTGCTTTTTTCGATTTCGCTGGCCTTCCATGAAGAACGAAGTATGAGCAAGTGTTCAGATCAATCACGTAGAGAACTGTATAGTGTATGTACCTGGGTAATTCTCTAAAAAAAAAGGGTCAATTTTGATATTATGCGGGGTAACATTTCTATGAGAACAGTCAACCAGTGCTGCCACTTACCAGAAAAAAATGTTAGATTGGGAAGCTAGCAAAAATAATTAAAAATTGCTCTAAAATTGGCGCAAAAAGTGTGTGACAGTTTTCAAATGTGAAATGTGAACTTCCTATAGACTTATTGCAATTGCAATTTGCACAATACGAGTAATATACCTTTGTGTTCTATGATAATGAGAATGTGTCAATTTTTTTCCAAAAAAATGAAGTTCATGACACTTAATAACATTTATTTTTAAAAACATGGCGTGTGACAGCCAAGTCCAAGAACATTTGGGGTATAAAATTGAATGTACACCAATGAAAGGAGGAGCTAAAAATCTCAATACCAAATGTGAAATGTGTGGGGAGGATGATCATTCAATGGACCAAAAAAAAGAAAAATTCATGCTAAAATCTCTGAGAAATTTGCCACGTACACGAATTTTACCTTTTTTTGAGAATTACCCACCTATACCTAAATGTACTATCACTTTTACTGATAAGGACGCGACAAGGTGGAAAGTTTCACAAACGTTCTCTACTCTCGTAAATTCATGTTTACAAGTTGTTTTTTTTTTCAAAAAGAGTAAATTTTTCGAATTTTTTTTTTTGGCGGGCAATAATTTATTTTCCCGGGCAATTACTTTTTAGGCGGGCAATAATTTATTTGGATGTGGATTAGATTTCTTTCGCCGTTTGTATGAAATCAAATTGTCGTTCGTATTACCTAACTTGTCGTGCTGAACTGTCGTTAAAAATCGTCGTTGAAATAGCCTATTTTGTCGTTCAAATGGTCTGTCGTTCGAATCACTTTTTCTGTCGTGCCGATATATATTTCCCAAATTATATAGGGGTTTTGACAGTACTGTTATGACGTTTGTTTTGCTGCATAATTGATTGGAAGGCGATGAACTGTTGAGAGAAAAGCTATACATTGTATAAAAAAAACGTGTGTTTTTCTGTGATATCGTAATGGTCAAAATTATGAATATTTTTTCAGCAATAGAAATAAAGATGTCACGTTAAGATATTCAGTAGAAGTAGGACTGATCGGTAATGACCACCATTTAATCAAACCATCAACCATGAAAAGTTTACCATCGGCCACGAATGATTCGCCCCATAAAACAAACACTGATAGTGGATCAGAATTTATCGGCGGTGAAAAAAATGAAAATACCTCATCACCTTTAGCTTTAGAATGCTTAGTGTTACTTTGGAACGAAGTATCCAACACGTGCTTCCAAGTAATTACCCTCAAACATTTATTTTTCAAAAAGAAGTTACCTGGATAGGTATTAATTAATTTTACACGCTCGGTTTCTTTCAGTTATTCTCCAAAAACTACCAACAAGCTGCCACTTGTCGATCAAACGATGAAAAAGATCTACTCAAAGAATCAACCATAAGTTCAAACTCAGCCGAATCAGACGATAACAAAAAATGTGTTTATAAATTGCCAATCAACTTTTACAAACGTTTCGGTACCGAAGAAATTTGCGAATTATGCAATGGAAAATATCCTTCTCCCGTCACCTATCATATGAAAAGTACTCATAAGGGTTGCGGTAAAGCCAGCATCTCAAAAGGATACTCAGCAGAAGGAAAATATACGAGTAAAGTGAAAGGCACCTGTGGCGAAGGTGGGATCAAAGGGACCCCTTCGTATGTACTTTGTGAAGCTTGTCGCGAACGTCACATGCAATATAGGAAATTCAAGTCTTCGATGTTTCAACGTTATCCGATCCATGAGGATGGATATTCTGGTAAAAATACCTACTTATACCTACTTATACCTACGGTATAAATCTTAAAACTGATATCAGTTTAAATGTTTGCAAATTTTTGTGTCTATTTCTATAGGGCAATTGCCGATGCATTTAATAATGAAAGAGAACGCTTTATTTGCCTTGGACTTATCGAGCACGAGTAATAAATTCTTACCAATGGTTTCAACTATGCCTAAGCTAAAAACATTCGGATGCTTGGCGGCATTTGGAATCGATGGCGATGTTATACCCAATGAAATCAATTCTTTTGCCGTCGAGACTCGTAGACGTGTACGAATCAAAAGTGATTCAGGAGACCCAAACGCCGATGACGATACAGTGAATATTACGAAAAATTTCCATCGTTCTATGTCAATGATTGGTAACTCGTGGATGTCGAACGAAGATGAAAATAATCCGCCTCCATCGATCGCTAATAAAAGATACAGTGCCTTGTGTGATTTAGAAAGTGAGTATTCTCAATATTAATTTTTTTCGTATGCAGATTAGCTGATGAGCTGTAGAATGTGAGACATTATTGATGATTTTTTTCTATAGGTGGTAATTTATCTGCAATGTGCCAACCTTCGTCGAGACTGCAATCAGTTCTTAAAGATTTAAGGAGCAGTACGTCTGATAATGGAACCCAGACAGAAAGACCTATTCTGGCGTTCTTAAGAGAATGTCACAATTTACGGTGTTTACGGACAACTATGAAAAGTGTGATGCAAAAAGCAATATTTAAAAATTACGGATTACGAGTACGATAATACGATTAATTTCTATCATCATAATGCCAAATATCATATTTTTTAACTGAATCTGATCATTTTTTTTTTTTTTGCTCAGGCTATGGACTGGCTGCTGCGAACAGTAACGATGCCTATTGCCTTACACGATATAATGTGGTGGTTTGTATCGTCATTTTCAGTGCCTTTGACTGAAGATAATGATTATGAAAATGATAACGAATGGAAAGATGAATTTGTGAGTACCTATATTTCGTACCTAATTAGAATTTGGTCACAATATTTTATAGAATAGATGAGACGTAGGTAGCTATTTTATTCGTGAATGATTTTTGTTTACAATTTAGGACTTGACTCGAATTTGTGAGCATCCGTTAGTTGATATGGCATTAGCTGGAGAATGTAGACAACAAATACCTGCCTCATTTCATACCCTCCTGCAAACGATTTCTGACTTAATGATGATTTTTCCGATCGGATCTCCTCTACAACAGATGGCCATTAAGTGCTGGGGATTCCAATTTACTCATTCAGATTACAACTTTTTGCACAGGTTTGTCTATCAATCGTTTTTATTGGACGTTTTAAAATCCACCTACATTTTAAAATTTCCTGTTGGGACTTGTTTCAGGAGTAAACTATTCGTAAACATAAGTAAAATTTTATCTCGGAGTGAAAATGATGAAGAACCTGATCCAAGTAGTACGAGCTTATACGAGAGTCATCTTTCTGTAATGGCCCAAGTGAGTGACTTGAATTGTGGTGTTAACTTAACTAGGTACCTACACAGATGGAAAACATATCACAATTTTTTCAGTATAGTCGAAGAAAAAATGAAAAATGAAATTGCTGAAACAGTATCTCCTGACTTGAAAAAAAAATAACGTTCCCAGTTCAAAAGTGAATTTTTGACCAATTTTTTAGAAAAAGATGACACATAAAATGGTCGAGAGTACGCTAAACGTTTATTTTTGGCTCTTCCAGGGCGATTTGAAATTATGGCTCAAAACTTTCCATAATAATTTAGCCAGGAGTGAAATCAAAATCTCAACATTTCTGGCACATATTTAAAGTAAAAAGTGTATTTTAAAAAAAAGTCATAATTCCTAATTTATTATGAACTTATCTATTTGAAATTCGATTTAAAAAATTGTATTACAAAATAACTAGGTACCAGTAAATCAATTAAATTTTAATCAACTCTGCTGATTTTTTTTCTATTTTTGGTATTTTTTTTCAAGTTTAAAAATCGGAAATTTCTAAAAAAAAGTTGGAAATTTTTGGAATAAATTGTTGCTTTTGATTGATAAAGTTGTCATCCTTTGCCTATTTCCATCTAGATACTTACGAGTATATGTATTTTATAAAATGGTGACGTTATAATTGGAGGGAAATGGGTGTTTTTTCAGTTCAGAATTTTCTGAGATTTTTATTTTTTGTAAAATTGGAAAGAAAATGGAACAACGATCTTTTTTTTGAATTACTTGAAAACGAAAAAATAAAAAAATTTGCTCCTCAAATAATTTCTTGTCTTCTGATGAAATTTCAAAAACTCATCTCTGCTCTAAAAGAACCTTACGTTGTCTTCAAAATAAAACTTAAAAAATAACATTGATAATTTATGTACATACATATGTATGTATTTTATAGAATGGTCATTACATTCAAGTTCTCCGAGACATCACAGCTTTCGTCTCAATAACCGTATCGAGTCAATCGCAACAAATAGCGAATTTGATCGATAACTCGACTGAAACTTATTGGGAATCTGGAGAAGAAGATCGACGTAAAATGAAAACTATAGTGATAAACTGTCCTCCAGAGGTTGATCCGAGAGTTGTTTACGTGCATGTTGATAATACAAGAGATCCTAATGTAAGCTCTTTAAAATTTTACCTATCTCACTTTTCCCCCCGTGACTTTCCCCTTCCTTCAGAACTCTTCGGACAAATTTACTAATTTGAGAATTTGCTTGAAAATTATAGCATAAGGTACTCAGCATTATGATTCTGACCGGAATGTACGCGGATTTCCCTCATAAACTGAAGACAATCAATTTAGATCCGGATTATTGCGGTTGGGTTACCACTTTTATTCCTGGTAAGGCTCATTATCAGTATGTAATTAGGTATCTAGATTTATCGTATTTGAACTTATACTTATCATCATTTTTCTTCGCAGAACCCCATCAACGTATGATTCGTATCGATTGTAAAGGTGATCACATATTGCGTATTAGACAAATCAAAGTTACGGGCGAAATTGAAGGAGAATCGCCGAAAATTCTTCAACAGCCTTCTCCTTTTGTATTACAACAACGGCAATGCGAGTCAGAAACATTAAAAGTGTTTCGTTTGATCATTTTCCAAGTAAATAAATCACTTTTTTTCTTGAACAATAACGTTGACCTTTAAATCCACAGAGGTAATAATATGTATTTTTATTTATCTATAATTTTCAGGTTTTTGGAGAATTGATCGAAACTAGTCAATCAGAAATTCGAACCGCTGAGCAACGTGAAAGCAGCGACTTGAAAGAGCACATGGTAGGCATTCTTTTCAGTAGAAGAAAATTGAACAATTTACAAAAACAAGTAAGTAATCGATTTCGTATGCCTAAACTGTAGGACATTAGGTAGGTAGGCTTTTTTCAGCCTCTAACAAAAAATTGAAATTTTTATCTCAGGTATGCAACCACATCGTACAAGCCATCAAAAAAGAAACATGTATCATCAAAGAAGCATGGGAAAAGTACGCAGACGCGAGTATATCGTCCAATTTCGAATTCCACGGCGATATAGCTGATTCGTATTGCTTTGAGATGCTTTGCATGGTATCTGCATTGAGTGGAAGTGACGTTGGAAGATCGTATTTGGCTCAACAATATCATTTAATTAGCGATTTATTGACATTACTTCACGCTGGCACAGCTAGACTTCAAAGACAGGTACCTATGTCGTTGCCTACTGAATTAGGACCTTAACGATTTTGAGACGAAATTGTCATCCCTATGTTAATTTTTTGAATTTTATAGGTGGTGTTGCTTTTGAGACGAGTGTTACCGGAAGTAAGTCCCAAGACGCTGGCTTTGATAACAGATGTGAGGTCGTTGCCACCTGCGGATTTCCACGTTTTGGCCGGAACAGTGACGTCATCATTTGATATTAATAAGTAAGCAGCTTTTTAGAAAACATTTCTTTTTTTTTTTAATGAGCTGGAGAGTGAATTTTTTTGTAAATCCAATATTAATTACATGGAGATTTTTTATCAACTTGAAACATTTTTAAAATACAGGAAAAATATCAAAAAATAAGAAACTCGAAAAATTTTGAAAAAAGTTGAATATAGAAATAAAAAGATTAATTCTCAATAATATGTTTTTTTAAATCTAAACTTCAAAACGTATCCATGATTTAAATCTGTATTTGTCTTCAGCTTATCTTCTATTGCTTCATTACTTTTATACGTTTATTTACCCAATTATTTTTTGTTTGTTCAAAAGACGTAGCATATTAGACATATTTTTAGCAGTGATAGCCAAAATACTCTCAATTCAAGTAAAAGCGAAAAATAATGGAAATGGCAAAGGAGTCAAAACGGTAACAATCACAGATCATCTCCAACCTTTGAGCGAAGATCCTCACAGATGGTACTTGAAAGGAACTGTTACCAAAGAATTAGCTAGTGAAATTGATGGTCTTCTGAAAGATATGGCATCGGTAAAATGAAACCTTCACTTATCCCTCTTATCATATTTATCAAAAGTAGGCCTGTTGTGCAATTTGTTATAACTTTTTTTGAAAATTTCAGGGTCGAATATCTGAAGCTTGGCAAACGACAGCAAAATCCGCCATCGCTGAAAATTTGTTGAATTTAGCCAATTTATGCAAAATCGCCACAGATCGCAATGAATGTTTGAAATACGCTACGTTTTGGATTGGTCTATCATCCTTATGTGGAGTAGACAAAGATCACGTCGAGAAATTATCGTCTGCTAACTGGAAAAGTGAAAAAGACGGAGGAAACGTTCCTAGAGTAAGAAAATGATAATATTCTGAACAGTTTTTATGTCAGGTTGGTACTCAGACTGCATCATGCTGAACGAATTTTTCAAATTTCACAGCCACTTTGCAGCAATCACGACGATGGAAAAACGCTGGCAATTATTCAGTGCAATATTTGCGAACTTTTATGTCTCGAATGTGATCGATTCCTTCATCTGAGTCGAAAAAGTAGTGATCACGAACGAAAAGTAAGCATACATTTTTTCAATAAGTACCTCTTTGAAATTTTTCTCAATTTTATCATTGGTTAATTTGTCTCAAGGTGTGTAAAGAAGAAGAAGAGGCTATTAAAGTAGACGTACACGAGGGCTGTGGTCGAATCAAGCTTTTCTGGCTGTTGGCATTAGTAGACTCGAATACATTCAAAGGAGTGGTAGAATTTCGCGAAAATTCCAGATTAACGGGAACTTATAACAGGGTTGGAATTAGAAACGAAATGTGTCGTTTTTGTGGTCGTGCAACCAATAATCTCTCTGATGATGGAATTTGCTACGATGAAGAGTGTCAGGTACTTTAATTTTAGCTCGAATGAATAACGAATCTAGTGAATGTGTTGCATTGTACGAATCGCCTGCAATCTGTTGAACAGCAACATGCCACGAATGCGTGTATCAACATTCACTCTTGCGGACATATTTGCGGCGGTATCAAAGGTGAAGACGTGTGTTTGCCATGTTTGCACGGATGCTCATCTTCGAATTCTAATCTTAAACAAGATGCTGATGATATGTGCATGATTTGCTTTACCGAAGCCTTATCAGCTGCTCCTTCGATTCAGGTAAATTCCTCAAACTCTTGAACTGACTGTGCATAGCAATTTGTTTTGTTCAATAGATGCACCTACCTACCTACCTATATGCATATCTAGCAGTCGAATTTTTTTGGAGGAGACGTTTATTTTTTTTCATTTTTCGATTTTCCGGGAGTAAAAATTAATTCAATTGTAGGTATCAAAATTATTCCAAAAAACTTTAAGAATTTCAAAAAATAAGTATCAAAACATAGAGAGGCAACTCCCAACAATTTTTTACGTGTCAATAGAAAAAATGCCTACGTAAAGACAATCAAAAAAATATAGTCCAAGCTCCGATTATACTTATCTATGTACTGTAATATTTCAAATTTTAATTTAAAATATTTCCAGCTCGATTGCGGACACGTGTTTCATTATCACTGTTGCGAAAACGCTTTGTTGAAACGTTGGCCAGGACCTCGGATCACGTTTAATTTTCAACAATGTCCTATTTGTAAAGTAGGTCTTAAATAACGATTGTTTTTTTGTTTTTTTTTTTTTTTGAAACTGATATTAACTAAGTCTAATACGGATCAATTTATTTAAACTCTTTCGTCTTTTATAGAGATCAATATTCCACGATTCGGTGAAAACACTACTCTCTCCAATTTGGGATTTGATGAAAGATGTGCGTAAGAAAGCTTTGATGAGATTAGAATACGAAGGATGTCCCAGTAACTACGAAGATCCAGCGGCCTATGCAATGGAAAAATACGCTTATTACGTTTGTTTCAAGTGCAAAAAGGTATTAAATTTGAGTCCACTTACGACAATAAATTCTCAACGACGATTAATTCAACTCCTCTTCTTAAATGTAGGCATATTACGGCGGAGAAGCTCGATGCGAAGCTGAAGTAGATAATTCAGATTTCAATCCCGAGGAATTGATTTGCGGAGGATGTAGTGACATTTCGGGGGCTCGAGTATGCCCCAAACATGGCACCGATTTTCTCGAATACAAATGCAGATATTGTTGTTCAGTAGCTGTGTACTTTTGTTTCGGTACAACTCATTTTTGTAACGCTTGCCACGAAGATTTTCAAAACGTCATAACTCTTTTACCGTCCCAGTTACCAAGTTGTCCTGCAGGTACCTATATCAGAATCTTGTAATTTTAGAGTAGTGTTCATGGCGATTAAAATAAAGTTTACTATAATTTTTTTTTGTTTCTAGGTCCTAAAGGAACATCGTTGAATGTAGAGGATTGTCCCTTACACATAGAACATCCTCCAACCGGAGAAGAATTCGCTCTCGGTTGTGGTGTTTGTCGTACTGGAAGGAATTTTTAAATTGACTGGTATATCTAATTTACCTACCTATACTTATTTCTTTACACGGTATTTTTATACAATCGTTTGATATTTATAAATATTTTGAAACGTTTTTCCTACCTACCTACTTAATATTTTATATGAACGTAATAAGGATTACTCGTCTTGGCAATTTTTTTTCAAGTAGTGAAATGAGAATATTTTTATTGGTTTTTATCAACGCTTTTTTAAAAGCTTTGAATACGTGATTTTTTTCAATCTAGTCGAAGAATTTTTATTGTTTTTTATGTTTTTCTTTTTATTTTATTTTATTTTTTTTGCTCAAATTATATACTCAAAATGTAAATAATCTACATACGTACTGTACTTATAAATTATTATACAGGGTGTTCCAGAATAACCTTTCACATTTTGGTGAGCACTGATCTGCGTTCAAATGGTGTTAGGGGAATGGTAAAAGCGGTTCCAGGTAGCCAACACATGCCGAATTATGTTTCAGTATTAATTTTTTACCATGGAGAAGTGGACGGCTGTGCAGCGCGCTTTTATTGTAAAGGCCTTTTTCAAAAATAATGACTCTTACATTAGTGCAATTCGTGCCTTCCGCAAACATTTTAAACTTACCGGTAAAAGTGAAGTGCCATCGAGGCCAACAGTGAAATTATGGGTAAAAAACTTCGAGAAAACCGCTCATGCTTGTAAAAATAAGCCTACAGGTCGGAAAAGATCAGTAAGAACGCCAGAAACAACGGACCGAGTAAGGCATTCAGTACAGACTACCCCTACCACTTCAATACGTAAACGAGCGTTAAATTTAAAAATCAAACCAACTTCTCTGCAACGAATTTTATCTGAAGACCTCAGTTTCCATCCATATAAGATTTTAATCATTCAAAAGTTACAAAAAACTGATTTTGTGAGAAGAAAATCATTTGCCGAGGATATGCTTACAAGAATTGATACTGGTGAGATTCCATTGAACTCGTTACTCTTTACTGATGAAGCTCATTTTTATCTAAACGGTGATGTGAATAAACAAAATATGCGCTACTGGTCGACAGAGAATCCGATGATAATACACGAGAAACCTCTACACTCCGCTAAGTTGACTGTTTGGATGGGCGTGGCTAAATTCGGTATAGTGGGACCGTATGTGTTTGATGAAACGGTGAACGGTGAGAGGTATCGCAAAATGTTAAACGAGTTTCTCATTCCTGAATTGAAACGCAGACACAAGTATAGAGTTACTTGGTTCCAACAGGATGGCGCTACCTGTCATTCCGCAACGGACACGATTTCTTTATTGCGTGAGCATTTTGGTCATCGAATAATTTCGCTGAACACAGAAATTTCATGGCCACCTCGATCCCCTGATTTTTCAGCATGTGATTTTTTTTTATGGGGTTACCTCAAGTCAAAAGTATATCAAGATGATCCTAGGACTCTGAAACAGCTCCTAGATAATATTATTCGTGAATCAAGACTGATTAGAAGAGAAATGCTCAACAAAGTGTTCAATAATTTTAAAAAACGTTTGGTCGATTGTGTCAAAAATGATGGAAAACATCTTGGTGGAATAATTTTTAAAACTTAATTTATAATGAAAACTCAAATATATGGTCTAAAAACGGCACATTTCTACTTCATTTTGGTTATAAAAAAATTTCCGTAACCATTTTTCTCTCAGAGCTACTAATAAAACAAAAGTGAAAGGTTATTCTGGAACACCCTGTAGTTTAATATACATGATCTCTTGTTATCACTTATTGCGTTTTTAATCAAGATTATAATGGTGATGTTTCAATAAAATTATTACGCCGTGCGCCCCCTTGAATGATTTTCATTTTTTTTTCAGCGTCAAAAATGAAACATAACTGAAAAAATGTTACACTAGGTACATCACACATAGGTATCTATATTTCTATGGCCACATAGTACAGATGAGCTTTTACCATTTAGTAATTGATTGTATTAATATAATTGATTTAGAGACGAGTAGATTTTTCTTCTTTTCATATTTCCCCGAAGAAGTCAACATGCTATAGGGATTGTACGAATAATGAATTAATGTTTACTTTACCTGTCAACGATATTTTGATATAGCTGTTTCGATTCGTTAATATTTTCGTCATCTTCCGTCTGGACGAATAGGGAACTGGTATGGTGAATGTTTAGCATAATGACCACCTGTGATGGTATGAATAAAAAAGTGAAAATGCTCAACGGGCACAATGAGTTTAATTCGTTATTGTGTGATGTACCTCTACCGACCTAAGTGTAATTCGGTGTGCACTATTGCTTGTCATCATTATCGAGAAATTGAAACAAGTTTGAATGTATTTTATTAATATGTTTACCTGTTGGCTGTTGGTTATAGTTACATGTTAATGATGAATATTGAAATCAAAAAAATGGGACTGTTGAATGAAAAAGTACCAAAGAATGTGATAAAATCGAGAAATTTTTGATAGGCTTCCATTCTTAGTTAAATTAAAACTCAAATAAAGCACATAGGTATTTTCAAAATCATTTTGTGTCAGTTCAAATTAAAAATCTTCTCCAGCAATCATGTAGGTACCTACTTTATTTTTGAAAAAAAGTAAAATATTTATTGTTTGCAAAAAAAGCTGAAATTTCCGCTGGAGGCTCCAGAACGGTTTTAAACCATCACTAATCAACTTGAGAAGTGGAAAATAAAGAATACATTAAATCAAATTATAGCTTTTAATGTCAATTTAATTACATTTTGATTTTTTCTTAAGAAATGGGCCAAATTTTAATTTTTTTAAATGCCAAAAATCGAAAAATTCATTTCATTATCTAGGTGAGATTTTTGCTCGTGGTGTATTTTGGGTTTGAGATCCTCTTTCGATTCTTCTGTGTCTGGACTTGATAGAGTGAGATCAGGCATGATTGATATAGATGGTTATTATCATAATTCCTACCTACGTGATTGAGTCAAGAAATATTCCCTAAGGTAGTGAATTTACGCCTCGCCAGGTTAGCTCAAAATATCGGAGAGGTTTCAGTCATGCAGCTCATTCTTCACAGAAATAATCTCTAATTACCAATAAAACTCATATTAATTACACTAAAGTGATAATATGTTTATTGTTAATCAGAAATAATGAAATCAAATACATATTAAAATGGGTATAAAGATCAAAGAGTATAGAATAACTATAGAGTTATTTTATAATAGGTACATGCACAAGCTTATACCATACGACACGCGTTAGTTAATTACAGAGGATGGGTAATTAAGTACCCTAGAAATTGCATGCAATTTCGGAAATAGTGGTGAAGTTACTCACCAAGGCTCACATAATGTCCGCTTCTACTGTCTCTTTCAGGGTGGCTCACTAATACTAGGCCGGTCGACAGCAATGTATTACACGAGGTACCTATTCTTCTAGGATAATCATCGATGGCCAGCATAATCGGATGATTTCCGGTGTGAACGCGATTAATTATGTATACGATAATGTAAATCACGAAAACGAGAAACATATTAACCACTAAAAGTGGGCGAAGATTGAATAAAAGGGATGAACGCCCTATAGAGGACTTCATCTACTCGTATCTACATAAGTACACTTTTTGACCAAGAACCACTCTTCGCGACGAGCTTTGTTCAAGTTCAACTTGATTAAAATACATCTAGTTTGGCTCGCGTCCGTGTTGCTCTATTTATACTATTTTTGGGTGCATCGGATGCGTTCTATGCGTTTGCTGCGCGCGATTACGTTATAGCTACGTAGTAGGAGTAGCACAGTAGTAGGAGTTAACACATTACCGAACTTGCAGTTTAAGGGAGTTATTTTATTCATCATCTCTATGGTGATGATTAATTTAGTCATCGCTTAGGCGATGAAGGCATATTTCCTCATATCATATGCCCTTCCGGGGGTTGACCCCTACAGCAGGTCACGGGGGGAAGCACGGATCACGAAAAATAAGAGGAAAAATATGCCGTAACCCCGCTTTCCCCTCCCTTCCAAGACAAGGGAGGCTCCACCACCCTGCCCCTCCGTACTTTGCTGCGTTGATCTGCAGACTATTTTGAGGTGACAGGTTTTCAAGAGATGGGTCGGAGGGTGGGATTTTTGAAGTGGAAAAGTTGTTAATATGCTCCTGACTACTAAAGGTGTCTATAATTTTTTGAAGTCAATAATGAGGGATCGTTTACTCAAATTTATAACCAATCAACAGGATCGAAAGATGGTAATGTGTTTTACAGAAAATTCTAAAATTTTTTGAGTTCCGAAATGGCCCTTCTCTTTTTGTTATGTAGCCAAATGTATCCTAAATGCCTTAATGGGTATGAACTGAAGGTTTTCCTTATAACTGGATAGAATAAATACGCGAAGTATGTGCTCTGCCAACGAGAGTGGTTCTTGGTCATTAAGTAGCATTATGTTAATTTGGCCTATAAATTTATGAAGATTTCCTATTCCTTGCAAATATGACGGCGACGAAAAGCTAGCTTCTTTTATGGAAAGTTTTACAATTGTCATATTGCAGATTTTAAATTTTAATTCCCTAATTTTTGTTCAGATGTGACGACCAAAAGTATAAAGTTGAAAAAGTTCGAAAGCTAAGAAAAGTTGATTAATGTCACTTTGTGTTCTAGTTTGTACATTATGCGGCCCTATCTTTCCGAAAGTGCATACAGTTTCGAAAATTTTGCTTAATTCTACCGTTTTTGCGTAATTCTAAGATTAATTTTAAAGGCATACTATATGTATATGGCATGAAAATAAATGCATAGAAACATGAATCTAACATTGTAGAGAACATAGAATAAATGTAAAAAGTAATATAAAAAATTGCGTAAAGTTTCATGGAGAAAAGAAAAAATTTTGCTTAACTCTAGGATTTTGCTTAATTCTATTGTTTTGCGTAATTCTAAGATATTCGTCTAATTCTACAGGGATAATATATGTGCATGGCATAAAACTATATGTATAAAAGTAGACACATGATGCAGGATTTGAATATGAATGCATATAAAAGACAAATATTGTAAAGAATGCAAAAATATGAACTATTGAATAATGTTGGTTTGTGAAAATTTCTGTTGAAGAAGTAGTGGTATTGTATGATGAGAAGTTGTAGTTGTTTAGTCACCGACAGTATCATTATCAATGAATCTCAGCTTTTTTCGAGTCAAACATCTCTCAAAGTCGTCAATTAGCATAGGATCATTACTCTGGACTGCGTTGTTTTTGAGTCATAATAATTCTGTGGGGAAGCAAACTATTAGTATGTTTTTCAAAAAATACTTACTTGTTGGAGTTTGTCTATAGATGAGAGTCTGAAACGTTAGTAATGTTCTACTTTTATATTTAAATCTAGGGTTAAATATAGTTAATTAATAAGTATATAGAAAATACAATTTTACAACAGCGATCCAATCCCAGAGGTCCAGAGCTCTACTGGTTTTGGCCTGACAAATTGGTCTCTTTCTCAGCCTCCTCCTTCTTTATCTCATCATCTCGTGATGGTGTTCGATGATCATTTAGAGATGACCTGGAATCAGAAGCAAACATACGAGCCGCGCGGTCGCGTGGCACATTAACTGGCGGCATGCTGGTTTTTTCCACCTGCTCTATAGCTTCTTCTACCATACGCACGATGGGATCGGTGCGTCGTCTTACATTTCGAACTAAGCTTTCCTCCTCCTCGCGTTTACGACGTTCTACACGACGTGGTTTACCTTTCTTTCCGAGATTATTTGCATTCTTTTCGGTGGAAATTTGTACACTTTGCACCACTAGATCTGTTCTGCTTGAACAAGAAGAGGTAGAGGGGGTGGAAAGGATTGTAGTTTGGGATAATTTAGTAGATGAAGTCGTGGTAGGAGGAGGATCTATTTTAACAGGGGTCAAGCAAATTCTGGGAATTCGGAGGTCCAATGGTAGTAGTGGAAGAATATTATTTGGAGGGATTTCAACATCAGGTGTAGGGGGTCTGGGAGATTGGCTTGTAGAGTGTCTGGGAAGTACGTCTGGGATAAGCTCATTTCTGAGGGCTAGAAGTACGTTGGCATATTGGTTGGAGGGGTAGAATGGGCCATATTGGTCGATTCCTGCCCTATCTGTATGAAATTCTTCGAAAATATGTGGAATTCTAGTTATTCTAGCTCCAAGAGTTCTTTCCCAATCGTAATTTAAAGCTCTGTTAATTTCTGAAAATTGTTCCTGGTTGACTTTCTTGTGCGGGATGAGTGGAAGGATTATGAGTTCTTGCACTTTTAGTTTTTTGAATAATAGAATAATAGCTTGGAATATATTGAAGAATTGTCCGTATGACGTACCTCTTTGTATGTCAAAATTCCCAATTGACATCATAATTCGTTTTGGGAGTTTTAAGAACGTTTCGAGATATAAGAGTAATTCAGAAGCTAGAAGGTCTCTACGGTACATTTCTATGTCAACCAGGTTTTCATAGGGTTTAGATACACTTAAGTATCTTGCGATACCATCAGCGTGTCCATCCCCCATAATTAGGATATTATAGGCCAAAAATACGATGATATAAGCATCGTCCAAAATTTCGTATCCTGCTGCCGTAAAGCCATGCGGGTACGAATTAATGGGATAGAAAGGTTCTATTTCAGCTGAATCGGAGCCGAACCGGGCTCTATAATTTTTATGAAAAAGGCGCTTGTCAGCAGAAGTGCCCTTTTTTGGCTTTGGGGGGAAAATTTTGGATCGTAGTGTCGTAGGAGCTACGCGATCCGAAGTCGTACTAATGCCGGAACCTGAGGCTCTAGAGCTGTCTGACGAAGTGGAAGGTGTTCCAACTACGTCTACATATTTGAGTTGAGAGATTATGGGCTGGGTTAATGAACCAGCGTGTACAGTTTGTTGTCGAGGAGTGACAATCGTTGGAATTGGGGTCTCTACAGGCTCTGGTCTTTGAATCAGTGCAGAATCACAAGAAGCTTGTGGTTTTGCGAAAGAAGATTGTGCTGAGTTTTGAAATTGTCGCCACAGTGGTGGGGGAGATGTAAACTGCGGTACATCGGAATTTGAAGTCGAAGATTGTGGCATGACGGATGCAGTTTGAGAAGAAGAAGGTTGAGGATTGTTTGAGGAATTTATTCTCGGACGTATATTCGAAAATAGATTGCCTATCTGATGATCTAGGAGCAAGTTGTATCGAGTCATTAAATTGAAGTGTTCTCGTCGATACTCCTCTAGCTGATTTTTTAGTTCAATATTCTCGTTAATCATCACCATCTCGATACGTGTGATGTAATCTTGTTGTGATGCGAGTTGATTTACGAGAGACTGGACTCTAGAGTCAGTGTTGAGTACTTGGAATATTCGTAAGGATTGATCCACAAAGAAAGAATCAGATCCTAAGATCATTTGCTTACATGACGGATGAGGACAGGGGACACATTGTGCACCTTGTTCTGTTCTAGTAGTGGAATTTATATACAAGCGATATAGGCATCCAAAATGAAAAAGGTGCCTACATGCTGTTATGTAGATATCGTCATGAATTGCCCTTGCACATGGTCCGGGCAGTGCTAAAGATAGCTTGCACTGGTCGCAAATAATCTCGCAATACGACATGATTTCTAGGGAAAAAATCGAACTGTGGTGTTGAAAGAATTGAAGGCGGTTCAGGGAAATATTCGAAGATTCGAATGAATTTTTGGAAAGATGGCCGAAAACTCTATTTGAAAAATTCAAGAATTAATTGAAGGAGGTTCGATACAAAATTATAATCACGCTGAATGATTCGATTGAAACGAAAGATTGTCAACAAGGAGTTGACAATATTGATCGAATAGTTGATCAGGTGAAATTGTGTTCAAAATCTGGATTTTTGAGGAAAAGATTGTAAAAAATAATAAGACTGAATATTTTGGTGCAAAGATACAAATAATCACTCGCAAATTCGATGCAAAAGATCCAACTAACTTACTTAAATATAAGCCAGCTAGATCAAGTTGAGATATAAAGCAAACTCGGATCGAATAGGTAAAGTAAAGTCAAAACTTACCACAGCTAAGTCGAGAGGTGTCGTGTGGATCCCAGCACTACATATAATGAGGTGAGATTCGAGAAAAGGTAGCACCTTTATTTCAGTTTTCTATCTTTTTGGATGATACAGCTAGATGAAAAAAATCGTCCCCACCTCCAAATCCATAAAATTTTGGTGCGTATATGATTGTAAGAACACTTGTGTGTGAGAAGTAGATAAGAAGGCGAGGTAATTATCAAAAAATAAAATAATCGAATATAAGAGAGAAAAATATGAGTGACAAGTATCGCCGTCTGTTGAAGTTTTTATGGCTTTTGACTATTTTATCGAATGGTTTCTCTGGATGTGGTAGCGCTTCGTCTGGACTTCATTCTAAGTTTCTATGAACTGAATTTTCCGAAAAAAGCTGACTATACAAAAAAATCAAGATTGCCAGACGAATAAAATGCATGGAATTTTGCACATCGTTCAGTTTTCAAAGTAGCGAATTCGTAGAGATCGCTATGAATCGTCGAAGTAATGCAGGCTTATCGCTTGCACTGTAGACGATTATTTCATCTATAATGCTGCCGGTGTTGCTCGAATTTTTGTACCTTACTTGATATCTTAACGAGGTACTAACTTATTTGACGTTTTTATGAGCAGCTAGCAATCCTATTTACTCGCGCCGTTGACCAAAATTGTCTTCTGTGCTGCGCTGGGAACCATGCGGTTATCAATTTTTAGAGAAGATCGTTCTGGTTTTATTAGGGGACATGGTACAGTATCCTATAGTGGCATGATATTTACATATTGTGGCGTATACTGAAACAATAAACACACTGTGTAGAATATTACGTAAGGGCATTTACTGTTGTTGGGCAGTAAATGCTGTGTGCGAGAGATTTTTAATTAAGGTTACATATATGTACAGCTTATATTATACCTACGATTACGAGTCGAAGATTTTAATAGGAAAAGGAAAAAAAAAAAAAAATGATTTCTGGGTTGAGTGGAAGTAGGTATATTGTAAGGTGTGTTTGAACAAGGGTGTACTATATGGATAAGTTTAGGAGAAATATCATTCTATAACATACCAGGACCTAGATCTAGGTATGTTTGCGAGTATTTGAATTCGTATTTTATGAAAAGAAGATAGGTATATGGGCTATTGCGAAGAGAATTATTTCATGGAATACTCGTGAATCGTATTTAATTTACTTGATAAGCGTATTCTTTTCCCAAGTCATCGGGAAGCAAATCGCGGACCAATCTGTGTACATGTTTATTTGGGTTCGTTTGCGTATTCTTCTCCAGCTGTCATATGCGGGTGTCTGCGCTCTGTGTTGACGAGATGTAGTAGGGTCAATGTCACACTCGCTGACCGTTTTGGAGTAACAAACTCGGGGTGTGAAGATGCGTTGTTGATGTTTGTGTATGTAAACGACACAGTTGGGTTCCGGGTTCGTCTACCTGCTACGTATCCGTGGTGTATTTTACCAAGGGCTAGAACTACGATTAACATAAAAAGGAATCGGTTATTGTGTGTATTTGTGATAATGAAATCAAGTGATTTTTACATTTACGTTAAAAGAGCAGTATAGCTTGAAAGTACGTCAGGACATAGGATAGGGTATTTAGCGTATCTCCAAGCGATGTAAGATAGTATTTTACTTAGTGTCCAAATTACGAGTTCAAAACATCGATCTTGGTAAATGTCTTAGAATACTTACTTATAGATAAGGTACCGAGGACAAAAAATGAATTAATGATCGAATATAATTTTGAATTTAGAGGAAAAGAAAATGTTTTCACTTGGAAATGCACGAGGACATATGATAAGGTATTTTTTGGTGTACTTCCAAGCAATTTTAGATTGTAATTTTCTATCTGTAAAAGTATACATACCACAATAGGATAGTAGAAAGGGTTATAAGACTCAAAAAAAAAATATTTACACTGACTTATCCTTAATGCTTTGCTTGTTGGGTGTATGTTGTAATTAAGAAATGTCACAGGACATAGATCTTGTGATCTTGCGCATTTTTAATTGCAATGATTAACTATTGGTGAGATTATTTTTCATCTCTTGAGTTTTTGTTATGGCTGAAAAGTGTATCAGGACATATGATCTTGGGGTTTTTGTACACTTTTCAGTCTTAATGAGTGGTTGTTGTTGAGGTCGAAAGATGTAGCAGGACATATGATAGGGGAATTTTTGTACATCTTTCAATTCACAACGATAAAGTGGTGGATTTTCTGCAAAGCATTAGGTTTTCCATGGTTGGTTTCCTTCATCGTCTGATTTTTCATCAGGAACCATCTCATAAAAACGAGCAATAGGCTCTTGATCGCTATCAGATACGTAATTTAGGAATTTTGTCTCGAGCTGTTTTTTCCAGTGTGTCACTGGTTTCGTCCGTAATCTAGCGAGAACTCGTTCAGATCGTGTCCTAGTTGGTAATGAGGTAGGCCTTTGAGCACTTGCCCCTGCCCTAGGAACGTTTGAAGTTTCGCTAGGTTGCGATTCTGGAATTACAGAGTCAGGTGGGGTGTCCAATGGGTTTTGAGCATTGGAGAGGTCATTATCAGGTGAATTTTGGAGCGTCATAGGAGCATCCAAAAATATTTCATCGTCAGAATCTTGGCTATCCTGACTGTCTTGGCTATCATCGATTGTCGAAATAGTCTCTTGAGATGAAGATTCAATTGCCCTATTCTTACGTGGACGACCTCTTGCTCTTTTTATTACGCTGGGGGGTTCATCCTGTGCCCCTGAAGTAGAGGGTTGGGATTGCGAAAGAATTGAGTCTTGAGACGCATGTGTTGTAGCTTGCGCCTTTTCAGGTCGTTTATTTCGTGCTTCAGCACGTTTTTCACGAGCTGATTTTGCTACTTCTTGTAAGACCACTTGAGACGCTTTTCGAAAGTCTTTCTTACTGATTACAATTTCAGTGTCATCTTCTTGATCTGAATCGAGGTATAGTTCATCATCTTCACTGTCGATTTCAGATTCATTTCGATAGTCAGTAAGAAATTCTTTGATTCTTTGCTCTAATGAGCGAGAGTCAATGCTAGATTTAAGGCAAACTTCGCTTCTCAACTTTTCTAAGTTCTCTTTTGTAATAAAAAGAGTCAATTGGCGAATGTTTGCTACTCTGTTAATTTCATCGTCATCAGTTGGTTCCAAAAGATAGCAGTTATGGCCATTTCTTTGGACAACGATGTATGGTCCAGTTTTCTTTTCATATAATTTGCCGGAAGTTTGTTTGGCGAAAGATGATTGTTTGTGATTGGCCATTAAAACCCAATCTCCTTTCTTAAAGAATGTTGGGTCGGGGTGACTTTTATTGAAGGCGTACTCTTCTTCTATTTTCTTCAGCCTTCTTTTTTCTCGAATAAAAGTCTCAACTAATTGACGGGGGGTCATTTCATTTATCTTTTGGTTGTCTTGCTCGATAGTATAGACAGCCTTTTTAGCTAATGAATCAGCGATGATGTTGGTAAACTCATGTTTTCTTGCAAAAACATGGATGAATTCGACTTTTTCGAACTCTTTACGAAGTTCGAGAATTTCCTTGAATAGATGTTCATGGTGAACTGGTTTATTCCGGGAATTTTTCCAGTTGTTGGTTTGCCATAATGAGCAGGTATTGTTGAGCGCTTTTATTGCGTAATTCGAGTCACTCAATAATTTTACTTTTTGGATATCATTTTCTTTAAGTACTTGCAAAGCGGTACGGATTGCAATTAATTCAGCAAGATTATTCGAAATTGGGTATTGAGTGCTCGTTATACGTTCTGAAATATTTAAAATTGAGTCTGGCGCAAAACAAATACCTATTCCAGCAATTGCATTCGCGTCACCGTTTTTTGAACAGGCTCCATCCGCTGTAACACGGACGTAACCATCTGTGTCAAATATCAAGTCAATATCGGGATTTAACGTTTCCTCGAGACATTTTTCAGTCGAGACAGATGGAATTTCGCGTTTGATCATTTTCTCATGAATTTTGATGAGTTCTTTCCTGAAGTTGAACTTTACACACGTCTGGGGTATTTGTAATCCAATAACATCTGCGATGCCCCAGGCTTCATTGGGTTTAAATCCAAATGAAGTTGGTGTATTGTTCAATTCATCCTCAATTTCAGAGATAATATCTTGCCATCCAAGATGTGAACGGTAAGGATTGTGGTTCTTATTAATTTTTACTCGTAGTTTGTCTCCAATCCAGCGCATCGTCCTTTCCACGGATGAAGATTGTGGATTGTATGTACTGGTGTGAGCCGCTTGTATTTGGTGTTCTTCGAGTAAATTGTACCAGGAACTGGAGATGAATTGTGAGCCATTGTCTGTTATTATTTTCTTGATGTTTACCTTGTGGCTTTCAATATCAAAAATCACCGTAGCCATTTGTTGGCAGACTGATTTTTTCTTGATATTGTATAATGTTCGTAGCCACGTCCGGTTCGTGAAAACATCTTTTGTGACCAAGAGGTATTTTGGGTCATTTTTCATTGCAGGTAAAGGTCCAAGCAAATCGACTGATAGAACATCTCCGAGTGCGTATGCTTCAATGTGTGCATATTCAATAGTCTTATGATTTGCGTAGTTCTTATTGACCTTACAGACAATACATACGTTGCAAATTTCGCGAATATACGCCAATGAATTGTTGTGATAAAATATCCTGCGAAATATTACGTCAAGTTTGGTAGATCCTACATGGCCATATACGCAATGTAGGTAATCAACAGTGTCATAGAAAAGCTCATTAGGCAGGCAGGGCACTTTTGAACCGTTTTCTAATTTTTTCATGAGAATTTTCTCCCCTCTGACATTTTTGAATATTTCAAATTTCGAAAGTTTGTTTTTCTGAGCATCTCTTTGCTTTTTATTATTCGCCGGGATACTTTCCTCAAGAATTTCAATGAGTTTTTTACACGTCGTGTCTGTCTGTTGATATGACGAGATGTTTCTGAGACGTTTATGAAGTTCAGGAATATTTTCAGCAAGAAATTTGACTTCCAGGGGTGCAATTCCTGTCTCAAATTCTTGTGAGTGAGGTTCCAATGGCTCAGTTTGAGGTTCAAATGGTTCCAGCTCTGTTGGATCTGAGTCATCCGGAATTTCAACATTGTGAACTTCTAATTCAGGTGCCTTTATTTTATAAAGGGCCTTGTTTGAAAAATTCATATCATAAATAATATCGTAACAATTTAGAACGGTTACCCAGTGAGCCGCCTTTCGGTGGGTTTGAGCAATTTCTCGAAATCGGTTGATTATTGGTAAAAGGTTAGATCTGACATGGACTCGTCGACCATGTAGCCACATTTGTAATTTTTGAACACATTTTACCAAACACATAATTTCTCGGTCAAATAAGGTGAAGTTTTTCTGGTGCTCTTTAAATGCTATCGAGATGAACATGATGATTCGTTTGTCATTCTCGACCATATAAAATAGTACTCCGTTCATCGAGTCATCAGAGAGTTGGGTGTCCAAGAACAGATCACCTTCCTTTGGAGCTTGTTGTAGTTTGAAGTCCTTCTTGAATTCAGCTTTCAAGGTCTCAAAGGCTTTTTGTTGTTTTTCTGTCCATTCGACAGGTACATCACCTTTCGTAAGATGGTAAATGGGGTTTACAATTTGGGAATATTCAGGAATAAAATCCCTGTAGAGGCCGGTATTGCCAACTAAAGCCAAAATGTCGTTCTTTTTGGATAGAGAGAATTTTCCTCGTTTAGTGTGTTTCTTTTCAAATTCCTCTAGTTTTCTAATTTTTTCACTTTGTTTTCCAATTCCTTTATCTGAAATTACGAAACCAAGATGATCAGCGCAATTTTTGAAAAATTGAGTTTTTGTTGGATTTAGCTTCAGACCGTGCTCTCTTATGAGGTGAAAGACTTTTTCAAGTCTTTTGATAGTTTCCTCAAAAGTTGTTCCTGATATTTTTATGTCGTCGACGTATTTTGTAATTCCGTCCTCATTTTCAATGACTTGATTAATCATGTGTACGAACTCACCTGATGAGATTTTGAGCCCATAAGGTAGCCTGGTGAATTCGTACACTTGCCCTTCAACTTGAAAAGCAGTAAATTTACGTGATTCCAAATCAAGTTCAAGTTGCCAAAAGCCTGCGGTGAAGTCGAGGGTGCAAAAGAACTTGTCGCCAGCATTGTCATAGAGCATGCTTGCGATTGTATTTGGCTCAGTTAAGACATTGACTAGGAATTTATTGAGTTCGTCAGCGTCGAGACATAAGCGAATATCTCCATTTTTCTTAACTACAGGTGCTAAGGTGTTAATATAGCATGAGTGTGAATACTCGATGATACCGAGAGCGAGCATTTTAGTTATTGCTTTGCGTAAAGCAGGCAATAATTTTTTGCTAGGTCGAAATTTTTCCCCTCTCCATGGTTGCAGGTGTGTGTTTCCTTCTTGAAACGTGAATTTAACCTGCTCTCTTGTGTATTTACCAGGGTTGAGGTCAAAAATATCGGCAAAGTGCTGCAGTCTATCGAATCCTCGGATCGCTTGTTGTAATGTAATTGATCCATTTTCAAGAGCCATATTCAGATCAGCCCGTAGGTTTTCTTTAAAAGTACGTTGAGCCAATCTACGCTCTTCATGAATTTCTTGCTCAATGATCGTATAGTGAGTGTCAGACATATCTTCGGAAAATGTTTCATATTCTTGTTCGTTAGTAACCAACGAGAATACCGTCAATGCACTTTGAAATTCATCAGTGTGCATGAATGGTATTGTGAATCTTTCACAAAATTCTGGTCTACATTTTACGAGTCGTTTGGGGACATTCAATTTCATTTTTAAGTAATCCATTGTAATTCTGCCCAAAATAAATGTCTGACCTGGTGCGTCAATGATGTAAAATGGCACCTTTATCATTTCGTTTCCAAGTATCATTTGAAGTTCAATGATATGTGTCGCAGATGGAATTAGCGAATTATTGGCCAATCTGAGTTGGACTTGTTTTTTGAGTTTGATGAATTTCACCCAATTTGGAGCCTCTTCAAGGAATGTTTTGACCATTAAACGAGAGAGCACATTGGGAAGTGCCCCTGTATCAAGTTGTAACGCAACCTTTCTTGCGCCAATGGTGACTGGTATGACACACGCAGGGTCATTAGTTTTTTGAGTCACAAGTTGAGAGGAAGTTGTTGGGTCAGGCTCCTCGTTCTTGAGAGAAGTGTTGTCTATCGCATCAATGAACTTGATATTTTGTTTTTTCTTCATTTTATGGAAACGTTGTTCATTGATTTTTGCGACTAATATTTCACCCAAACTCATAGCTGTTGGTGAATCTGATAGAATTGCAGGGTCGTTATAGAGATTGCGAATCGCGTTCTTAATTTTTCTTTCTGGTTTGAGTCTATTGCCTAAATCTGTGATTTTGAGCGTTAAAATTTGATAAATTGGAGCTTCTGTTGTGTTTTCATTGGTGTCACTTCCCAAGTATTCTACTTCTGCTTGAGTGGGAAGTGTCGCCATTCTTTCTTTGAATGATTCGATTCGTGCTATCTCTGAGATGAGTAAATTGCGGACGTCGCGGTATTCCGTGATTGAAGGGAAATATCGTTTTATTGCGGAGACATAGTGAAATTTTTGTTCTATTGGCAGTAATTCTTTGCGTGCACCAACTCTGGGTCTGGTGTATTGTTTACCCTGACTATGAATAATTTCTGTTTCCAAAAAGCTCATAGCTGGCATACGTAAGAATTTTATCTTAGGATTGTTGGCTACACGTACATATATGTTCTTGAAGTCGACATAACGAGACAATTTTATATCATATTCATCTGGTGTGCGTGGTTTTACCAGAGGGAATAATAGAATTATGCTCTGTGCACCCTTGTCAAGTAATAAGTCGGTTATGTTGTGTAGCTGTTTTTCAATGATGTGATACGGTTTGCGCGAAAAATTGAATTCTAACTGACCTGCAGAGACTATAAAGTGAGATTTTTTCGGGAAATTAGCCCTCTGTAACCTACGGTGTAATTCTTCGAGGGCTAATTGATCGCGTAAATAGTCAGGTAAATGGTTTGATAACGTTACTTCGCCGCGTGCTATATAATGGCTCAACCCATCACCAACCCAAATATATTTTTCCAAAATTAATTCTGAGGGGGCTGTGAAGGCACTAGGAGTTGCCCCTCGGCTACCTAGTGGCTTTCGTTTCCCGAAGCAGAGCTTTCATCATCATCGGAGGGAGAGGTTGTCATTAATTGCAAGGCAGCAGTAATCGTTTGCAAATCTAACTCTTCCGGCGCATCTGCGAAGATTGTGTTCAACATGTTGCATGTCGCCACCTGATCATTTAAATCTTCTGGGGGTGGTTGGTTTACAACATATTCATCCAAATCTTGATCAAATTCTACTGCTTGTACGGCAGCCGCGGGTGTGTTAGATTGAGTTTTTGGTCTAAATCTGTTAATTGTCAAATTGCCATTTTTATCGATACCAAATGGCTTGGGTGTTGGATTTGAAGTAGTCGTATTTGGGTTTTTTACTTGATTGGGGTTTTGAAGTATCGTTTTCTGTTCTGGCTTATCCTTCGGAGGATAAGTCGTTGCAGGAAGATTCGACGAAGTTGGTGGTGAGAACGTAAATGGTTTTTCATTTTGAACTGGCTGGCGATTGTTGGTGAAATTTTCATTAAAATTTTTCGGAATCCCCTTCTGCGAGATGAGATTATAAATTGCCAGTAACTGCTCATTTGAAGGTGTGCCCTTATTAGTGTATCGCGAATTATTTACAGGCGCGGGTACGGGAGGGTCATCAAATTTACGTCTATAATTTCGTTGAAACCTAACAGGTACTTCATTTTCAGGATCGTATTGAATTCTAGCCAAATTGGACAATTTTTCAAGAAAATCATCCATAGACTGTCCCTCTTCCATTAGTCTAGTCTGGTAATTTTCTGGAGCTTTCCCTATCAGGATGTCGATAATTTCATCCTCACTTCTATGGCGATGATTTCGAAGTGATTTCGCCCATCTGGCCATTTTATTCGCCATATCTTTGAGGTCTTCCGCAGAGTTGAACTCATATCTGCAAGCTTTCATTGCTTCATTTTGAGCTCTGCGATCCCAGTAGAAGTCCAGAAATTTATTTTTCAATTCGCGGTAATTTCGTACGTTTCGTACAGTCTCAAGAAATGATTTACGAGTTTTTGTATTAATCACCCCTTTAAATGCCAGAATCTTATGTCTTTCAGCTACATTTGTTTCCGAAAAATACGCATCAAATTCGTCTAAGAATTCATGCGGAAAGTGCAGTTGGTCGTCTGTGAAAGTAATACCTGCACTTTTTATAGATCCTGCATCAATCGCAAGAGATTTAACTTTTGAGCCACTTGCCGAGGGAGTATATTGGATTTTCTCTTTGATGTTATTAATTTCTTCGACAATTTGAGCACAACCTTCGTCACGCTTTTTAGTTTCTTGACAAATTTTGTCAATTGTTTCAGAAATTCGTTGCAAGTCCAAAGTATTCCCTTTCGTGGCATTATTTGTTTCGATCAGAGCAACGCGAGTAGATTTTAATTTCTCTTTCAACTCATCAACCCAGGTTCCTGCTTCTTTTAGGTTGTTATGAGCTTGCGTCGCGAGATCAGCAAGCTTAGAGTTGACATAAATTCCAATTCCCTTTGCCTCGCATGCTACCTTTGTGGCATTTTGAATTTTATCTTTTTGATTTTCAAAATTCTTTTTCACTTCGGTATCAATTTTTTCATTCCAGTCCCAAGTTTTTTGAAAAATTGCAAATACTTGCTCGTTGGTAGTATCTTTAAAAAGTTCTGGTTCAAAGGGGCGAGAGTACTGTTGGGTACCTATCCCTTCGTCACTTGGGGTTTGTAAGTCACTCATATCCTCATATACATGCTCTTTAGCATATGCCTGAGAATGATCACTAAAGACGGAGTGAGTGGAATTTTGGCTATTTTCCTGTTCCATTTCACTGATGTTATTTAAAACCGATTTCCGATCACGTTTACGAAATTCGAAAAATTTACAAGGTTTTCTACTCACCCTACTGCGTGTGTTCAAAGCTGGAGGAGTGTTCATAGAATCACGAAATACTAAGTGTGAACGAAAGTCCAACGCGAAAGTCTAACTTGTTCAAAAGTCACACAGAGAATAGTTGAACTGATCAAATAGCTTGAGTTTATATAGTGTTTTTGGATGCCTATTTTGACAAAAAAGAGAAGTGGAAATCTGGAGGTTTGGTGGGAACTTCATTGTAGTCCTTTTCCCACAAAAGATCGTGAGAATTAAGCTCTATGTGCTTTCTCACGCTAAATTTTCTCGCTTTGGGTTATAAAAGTCTATTTCAAGCTCATTTTTCTCATTTTTGGATGAAATTTATAGCTCTGATGCATTTAGCTACTTGATTTATATTGGATCATCCCTATTTTTGACCAATAAATCCGTCAAGATGTTGTATTTTTGTCAGAAATAGTAGCAATTAATGTCTGGTATCTGCAATTTATGGTAGCAAGAATATTGTAAATGTGTAAGTTGGCTGAATTGTAAGAAACATAAATCTGTCAGAAAACAATCAAAAATATGAATTAATTGCACAAAAAATGGATCTGACTATTTAACTATTGTTAGTATGTGATTTCTATTTGGTTCTATTTGTAAGTATAGAAAAATAAAGACTGACAGAATCAATAAATTTGAGAAGTTAATTGGATTATTTTAAGGGTTGTTAGTATATGTGTAAGCATAGAACAATGAAGCTGACAGATTAATGGCTAGATTTATTGAATTTTGGAAAAATTACTCGGAGTATTTGTCTATTGTTAGTATGTACACATGCATAGAACAATCAGGCTGACAGATTAATGATTGAATTAATAGATTTTGAAAAATGAATCGGAGCATTTAGCTACTGTATTTATGTCTGTTTTCGTTTTCTTATACTTGTAGGTATAAGAATAATAAAAATGTCAGAAAAATATTGAATGGTAATAAATTGTAAAAAACTGTCAAAATGTCAAGCAGAATATTTGAATTATTGCATGTTAATATTCTCCAGTCTCCTATGTGATCAGTATAGAAAAGCAAAAAATATTAAAACGTTAATTCAATTAATTATATGGCTATTAGTATGGTTAGTTTTTACATGCGAGAAAATAAAGGTAGCCTTTATGTATCTATGCTGTATACAGTAGTCGTTTACGTATTCGTTGCCGGGCATCTATATGCTCCAGCAACCAGGTGTAATAAAGTAGTTGAATCTAGACGTTTTTATTATATCCAAAAAATAGGTAAGAAAAAATGTAATCAAATGATGACATTTTTATTATATCAAAAAGGTGTTCTCAGGTATCCGAGAAGATTCTGTATGTTTTGGTTAAATAGGTGTAATAAAGTGACCAAATAGTGATAGTTTTTATTGCTAAAGCAATAAATGTCAACGCCTTGAACGAAAGATGTTCGAGTCTCTTGCTTATTAATTTTTATGACTATCTACTGGCGCTATGATTTCGTGAGAATATTTCGGCTCGGAGATTTTAAACAAAGAATTCTATTCAAAAGTAAAGGCTCTGTAAGGCCATGGCACGTGTATGCGGCTATATGAGCTGGATACAAAGAAGATTCTCTATAGGTATGATATCTATGCATTTTATATGGAAAAAGATCGCGCTCTTTTCTACTGAGAACTTAGATATTTTTTATCCTATGATTTTTAAAAAGTTTCCTCGGAGATTTCGAGTCTTTGCAACGATCTTTTTGGGCTAGATTTTCGAAATTTTGAACTTACAGAGATTCAAAATAGAGTGAGCAGATAGATACTTTTTTACATAAAACGTAGCCAGTGTGGAATTCGATCAAATGACCCAAATCATGCAGGCTATTTGATCATTTTCTCACTGGTAACTTGAGAAGATTTTTACAGAAAGAAAATCAACGAACTATTTATAATCTGAACTTATTCCATTTTTCTACAGATTTTCATCTGTAAAAAGGAAGAAATAAATTCGTTTCTAGGTACCTACTTGAATAAAATGAGCTAGACTGCTTATTTTACCTATACACCAAGCTGTTAAAATGTTACTAGGTACATAGAATAACTAGATTAAAGTGGCCAAAAAATTTTCATCAAAATTATGACATTTTGATGAGTTTAAAACTGGTTGGCCTCACTCAAGTTGTCATTGTACTCCATATGGGAGGAATGAGTTTGAGTGAATTTCTTCTCAACCTAACTATACTGACGTTTTCGGAATTTTGAACACTTTTGCTATGAGCATAAAAAGATCAAAGTTTTATGCTTTGCTTTTTTGTGGGTAATTTTGCACTTTTCTGCCAAGTTGTCAGATTTTCATCTTCGAACTTGGCAAAAAATAGCAATTTTGCCCTGATTTTAGGTCCGAATTCGTCAGATGGCTAATCTGTTCCATTTGGAACAAAATTAGCCTTGGAAGAATTTTTTTTCTTATTTGTGTTGTATTTTCAGATTTTCGTCATCGTAACTTTCATAGAAATGTCCGAAAATACACCACAAATGTGTTAGTTAGGTCCAGAAACAAGTAAATTGATTTTAAAAATATTTAAACTATTTCGATTCGGACTTGTACTGTTACGAATCGCGAGTCAAATGGTCTTATCTAGAATTTTTTTTTTTTTTTTCTAGTCCCTATTCTAAATTTTTGCACACAAAGGTGTTTGAAAAAATTTGTTCTATCGTTTATATAGACGTTTTTCAAGTTTTTATGTTATTTATGGAAATTTTTAGGTTGCTATTTCTCAAGGTTAGACCCACATGATGGTAGAGTATCCACTTTAGGAGACAAACTTACCAATCGCTCATGGGGAGTACCATGATTCTCTGTGGGTAAAATATCCTTCATGAGAGTCTTATGAGAGTAGCAATTTTTTAGAATTTTAATTTGAGACTTTTCAAAAGTACACAATGAATGAGGTATCACCATTCTATTGTGATTCTCGAGATGACTATCACCCATGAGACTAGTCAGATTTTGCATCTTGCTCATTGGGGGAAGCCCTCTCGATTGGCACAATATAGCTGCGATCCTTTACTCATTACGTGAGACAGAGACTAGCAATTTTTATAAAGCCAAAGTTTTATTTAGATGAAACTTTGGTGATAATTTCGAGATTAATGTTCTCAGAAAATACACAGTAACCAGGGTACCACAATTCTACTGTGATTCTCAAGATAATTGTCTCCCTTGAGGCTAGTCAGGTTTTACACCTTGCTCATGAGGAGTTTTTTCTCAATTGGCACAATATAGCTGCAATACCCTACCCACCATGTAAGTCAGAGATTAATTTTTTACAAAGCCAAAATTTTACGTAGATTTTATTTTGGTTATTGTTTTATGAATGATATTCTTTAGAAACACACAGTGACCAGGGCACCGCGATTCTACCATGATTCTTGAGATAATTATCTCCCTCGAGACTAGTCAGGTTTTACACCTTGCTCAGCAGGGAGTTTTTTCTCGGTTGGCATGATATAGCCGCGGAACCCTACCCACCATGTAGGTCAGTGAGTAGTAACCACTTTCGTTTTTTAAAAGAATTTATTATTTTGACTCGGACTTGTATTTTTACAAATCATGAATCGAAAAGTATTTTAGAATCTTTTCCTGCCCCTATTCGCAATTTATGCACGAAAGAGTGTTTGGAAAAATTCATTTTATGTACATAGAAATATACTACATTATTTTAGCATTGTGTTAGTAAGCATTATGTACTGAAACTTTTCTCACTAAAATATGAGCTATCATTTTACCTAAAGACCTATCTACGAGACTTCGAGGCAAAAAAACGTATTTTTAGTGGAGTACAAGAGTTTAAAAAAAATCAAAACGAAAAAAAAATCAAAAATTTTGGAAGGTTATAATTTAGATTAATTCAAAACGTAATTTTTAGTTTGAATAATGCTCATTTTTCAAGAGCTTTTTGAATTCAAGAAAGTTCAAAAATTAATTTTTTAAGATACAGTGGCCTTTGAGTTCAAAGGTCAAAGGCTTATCATTGAAACGTAATTTTTTAGCTTGAATTATGCTCGTTTTTCGAGCTTTTTGGATTCAAGAAAGGTCAAAATTTAATTTTTGTAAGACACTGTGGCCTTTGAGATTCAAAGGTCAAAGGCTTATCCTTGAAACGTAATTTTTGGCTTGAATTATGCTCGTTTTTCGAGCTTTTTGGATTCAAGAAAGATCAAAATTTAATTTTTGGTAAATTTAAATTTTTTAGTTTATGAGTTTTCGAAGATACATGGCATGTATGAATTTTTTCTAGAGAGGTTCATCCACGTCAGGCGCCAGACTAAGTGATTTAGTCAATTTTGACATGCAACATATCTTGGAAAATCATGTTTTTTCACTCGAATTGTGTTCTTTAAGAGAACCATTTGAAATTCGAGTTTGACAGAACTTGAAAAAAAAAATCGAAAAGTTTGAAAATTTTGAAACATTTAAATTTTTAAGGGTGGGTTTTTTAGTAAGTCGGACTGAAAATTTTGCAATTTTCGGAAGAATTACGCGGAAGTTAGGCGCCAATATGATAGAGTGAGATCAGGCATGATTGATATAGATGGTTATTATCATAATTCCTACCTACGTGATTGAGTCAAGAAATATTCCCTAAGGTAGTGAATTTACGCCTCGCCAGGTTAGCTCAAAATATCGGAGAGGTTTCAGTCATGCAGCTCATTCTTCACAGAAATAATCTCTAATTACCAATAAAACTCATATTAATTACACTAAAGTGATAATATGTTTATTGTTAATCAGAAATAATGAAATCAAATACATATTAAAATGGGTATAAAGATCAAAGAGTATAGAATAACTATAGAGTTATTTTATAATAGGTACATGCACAAGCTTATACCATACGACACGCGTTAGTTAATTACAGAGGATGGGTAATTAAGTACCCTAGAAATTGCATGCAATTTCGGAAATAGTGGTGAAGTTACTCACCAAGGCTCACATAATGTCCGCTTCTACTGTCTCTTTCAGGGTGGCTCACTAATACTAGGCCGGTCGACAGCAATGTATTACACGAGGTACCTATTCTTCTAGGATAATCATCGATGGCCAGCATAATCGGATGATTTCCGGTGTGAACGCGATTAATTATGTATACGATAATGTAAATCACGAAAACGAGAAACATATTAACCACTAAAAGTGGGCGAAGATTGAATAAAAGGGATGAACGCCCTATAGAGGACTTCATCTACTCGTATCTACATAAGTACACTTTTTGACCAAGAACCACTCTTCGCGACGAGCTTTGTTCAAGTTCAACTTGATTAAAATACATCTAGTTTGGCTCGCGTCCGTGTTGCTCTATTTATACTATTTTTGGGTGCATCGGATGCGTTCTATGCGTTTGCTGCGCGCGATTACGTTATAGCTACGTAGTAGGAGTAGCACAGTAGTAGGAGTTAACACATTACCGAACTTGCAGTTTAAGGGAGTTATTTTATTCATCATCTCTATGGTGATGATTAATTTAGTCATCGCTTAGGCGATGAAGGCATATTTCCTCATATCAGACTAAAATTTTTGTGCAGGTTGGGATACTTCTTTTGTAACTAGTACCTACCTGATAGATGATTTAAAGAAAAATAAAATTGAAAAATGCAGCTCAAAATATGGGAATCTTAGATTGAGGAGAAAATGAAAAATAAATCCAGAAAAACAAACTAAATTGAGGAGAAAATAAAATTTAAGTCCAGAAGAATGAATTGAAATTCGAAAAAAATAACATTGAAATATAAAAAAAAAATAATCAAATTGGAGAAAAATTTCAATTAAGTAAATTGGAGAAAAAATGAAAATCAAAGAAGAGCAAAAATCAAAACGAAAATCAAAATGTGAAAAAATTACTTGGACTAAATTAAATTCAGGAATAAATAAAATTTTGTGATGAAAAGCAAATGAAATTTGAATTAAGGGGAAGTGAAAATAAAATTGGATTACCTACGAAATTAGTTGAAAAATTGTGTTGAATTACAGTAAAAATGATTTTAGATTTTTCATTTACGTACTTACTACCTATACCTGATATGATTATCAAATATGTACCTACAAGTGATTAACAATATTTCAATCAGTTTGAATCATGTTGAAAAATTCAAAGATGTTTTTCTTATTGTAGAAAATTGAGTTTTATGTGCCTGCTAGGGTACTACCGATTGGTAAACAAACCTTTAGGCTCGTCTACAAACAATACGCGAATGAATTCATTAAACTGATATCCACATTGAAAAATATTGAATCATAATCGTCAGAAATCAATAAATAACTTGATTATAGGTGATTGATGTGAATATAGAGGGACTAGGTACGCCTACCTATATTTTGCATTTAATTGATTTTTAATCTTCAATAACCAAAAATTTTTCATTCAACTTTTTTCAATTTGTAAAAAAAAAAATCAACCCTGAGAAATTGTAAAAAAAAATGCATACTTATTGTATAAAATCGAGAATCCAGTAAGTATAAAAGATAAAATAAAAATATTCCTCTCTGACAGGATAAAATATTTTAGTGGCATTTCCTGTGTGCAGTTACGGTACCATGCTGTCTGCTCTGGGAAATCTCTGTTCGACACGTTAAGGAGTGGTATTCGGTGGATGACTTGCCCAGTTTTATTTTTGACAGTAAAGAGAACGGTACTTGGCCACATGTCTACGACTGATCGAAGCCCGGAGGGGAAAGGGTTTGTTAAAGGCATCACAATAAGGCCACTACACTGTACGGACGAGCAGAGTGATTTTGGTGATTCGATATAGCACGTTTGTATGCCTGTATCTTGGTGCAAGATGCTTAGTCTCTCGGTGTAACTATTTCGAGTGTTTATTTTATACAGAAATTATTACTATAGAGGATTCTCCAGCATAATATACGAACCCCATGTCATGTGCACCGTTCACCATGGCATGGCACGGTCTTATCAAAACATCCCTTTGAATACAAAATTCAGAAAGTTTCATCCCTCCCCCCCCCCGTCCTAACTTGGATATTCTCACGTAGATATTAGGTAATCTATTAGCACAAAAGAGGTGAATTTTTTGAAAAAATTCGATATAAAAAAGTTTTATAAGCATGTATATTATATATTGTTTAAAATTGAAAGGAAATCCATCAGTCGCACGCTCAATAAAATAGCAGGGAATATCGATTCCATTTGCATGAGAAAAAAATAACAAAATAAATGTCACACCGTGAAATTCACCGAAAATAAAAGCGAGACTAAATTTTATACCTACCTATCATAATTTTTTTAACGTAAAAAATGAGTACCTAATTCTAAAAAGTTTCTAGTAGCTACCCATTCAAAAAGCAAAAAATGCAATTGAGATAAAATTAAATGGTTGATAAATTTTCAAAAAAATGTTATGATAATCTCTTAAATTTTGAAATGTGATTTCCAGCACAAATTTTTAACTTAACTCGAATAGGTACCTCATTATAATTATTTTTTTTTCATTTTGTTACTTTTTTGTGACATAAAAATATAAAATTTTGAAATCGAGATGGATAATTCGGATTCTAAAAAGGTCAGAATTTCCTTGGTAGGTACCTACGTAGGTAATCAAAACCTCGATGCATTAAGTGCTTGGACCTAAATAAGGTTATAGTTCGGTTTTCTGAACAGAACTATAAAAAAAAATGGGTGAAAAAAAATGAAATTTTTTCAGTGACAATGAGTGTGTTCTTGTATTAGGGATGATTTCGTACCTAAAAGCTCACTAGAGCTCTTCGCTGTGTCCTATAAAAAACTCACAAAATAAAAAAAATGGGACATACCTACATAGACTCTGATTAAAACTTCAAGCTCATTGATTTTTGGCCGAAATTACAAAATACTGAATGTTCCACCCGAAAAGAAATGAAAACAAACAATGAAACAAGGCACAACCAACAACAAACGTTTCCATAACACCCTCAACCACACGTTCAGCACACATAGTTATAAAAAAAAAAGCGATACAAGATAACAGCATTGCAAAATTACCGTAATATCGTCACTGTTAAAAGAGATGTTGAAAGTTCAAAAATTAAATCCGACGAAGGATTTCGCTGGACCGGATAGGAAGAAACTCGGTATAAGGTAGGTAGAAAAATTACAATATATAACTAGTGAGGCGAAGGGCCGAAAAAGAAATTTAAGAAACAATGTGTGAGGTCGTTAATTCTTAACACTTTATGCTATGTGTTGACTTGTCTGATTTTTGACGCGTATCCGCATTTAGCCACAGAATAGACAAGGGGGTGGTTCTGTTGGTAATCTGTCATGTGTCTTTTAGTTTTCTGCGGAGTGTGGATAGATTCCGAAATGAATGGTGAAAAAGAGACCTCAGAGTAATTCGTTACGGTTGTCGTTTTTAAGCGAACCTTTTATCAAGGCGTTATTTGATTTTTAATTTGACTATTATGTCTTATGTCGCAGTAAATTTTACCAACATCTTTATGATTTAAATTATCCTCAAAATGAAGCAATCAACTTACGTCCATTTTTTAATTTTTTATGACAGGTACTAGAACTCGAGGTGTCCGAATTATTTGGGATCTGGAACCATGTCGAAGTAGAGAGATGCAGCACCAAATTGAAAGTTAAATTTTCTTTGAAATACCGCACCATAAGTACCGTCGAACTTAAGAATTTGAAGACTTGAATTGAGAGAGACAAAATTCCAATTTTTATGAAAATTTTATGGCATTACTATAGATACTTACCTTCTGGAATTTTCAATTTGAAAATTTCTTATGAAAAACAAAACAATAAAATTCATCCAAAATAAAATAACAAATTCGGCGCATCTATTTGTAAAACATCGCTTTTCTTTTACTATGTGTACATAAAATTGAGTGTGGAAAAGGCACTTTGAAGCCCGTTGTTGTTATCTTTAGGGGTGAAATAATTCGTAATAGAAAGGGCTGCTTAGGGGGCCGAGAAAGAGAAACTTTCACCGTGGCAGCATTCGGTATACTATCGTCATAGCTGTTGTGGTGTCGAGTTAAAACCTAAATAAACGAATTTGCCATCTCAAATAAATACTTAATTGATATGCAAATATGGTACTTTTTAAAATCGATTAGGGGTGCGTTCGCATCCCTGGCTACGGCTCAATCGCGATAGTTTATTATACAACAATCGAAGCCGTCCAACGGTTTTATCAGTTAAGGCTTAAAATAACATATTGCGGGTTACACAGTCTACCCTTTCGACGACGACGACGCGATGCATTTTGTTAAAATCGCCTCCGGCGAACGTGTCTTAATTAAAGTGTTAATCGAAAACACGATAGATAGATATTTGCAAAAAATCGCATCTAGTTTTATCACCTTGCAGCACGCATAGCCTGAATAAATCCCGCCTTGCTGCAGAGTGCTGCACCTTACACGATGTATTCGAAAGGAATAAAATTATGCTGGTATTGCTGGTGAACGTCGAGAGAGAATACCAAGTTCATCATAATATTATACTCAATTTAATCCTGTATCCTATTAATACGTTCTCTATTTGTCAATATGAAAACCAACAACTGATTTTTCGGAGTTTGACAACAATAGGGCAGCGCTGCCGGTGGTCCTTGTTAGTTTTCGCATTCCTATCACGCGTATTATATCTTTGAGCCGCTACATAAGGCATTTTTATGAATATTTACCCCAAAAATAAACTAGGTACTATTCGACTACGAATTCCGATAATACTTCGCAAAATTTTTTTAAGCCTATTACGTAAAACATTTTAACAAATACTTTATACAATTGTAAGATATTATGCAGTAGTTCTCTGGCTAGACCTACTACCTACCTGTTGTTACATGGGTATTTTCTAAAACGTTCGGATACCATCAGGTGAATTTTCTGAATTTGCTGTCCTATATATTGACAGATCTATCCAAATACATACCTACCAACAGTCAAATGGTAATGAGACGTTGGAAAGCTCGCAAATGATGAATATTACCATCGAAATATAGATGAGGCTGATTGCCACCATTGATGCCACTAAAAGAATTGTGTATTTATTTTGTCTAAGAATAAGAGGAGTGCGAAGTATAAATTATTCTTCAATTTGTGCACCAAATAGGTAAAAAGCGAACGATGTAACTGGCACAAATTCTTCACACTAGTCATGTCATAACCAAACGAAAAAAAATTATTTACGAGTTTTTTTCTCAAAAAAAAATACTGCCTACCTATACTAGGTATGTATATTCTTACGTAAGTATGCTACATCTTGGATGAGGTTATGTTCTTATTTGGAACTCATGAATCTCTCTGTCCGATTAATGGTTAGTTTATTTTTATTGGATCTTTTTTCGTTGTTTTCTAAATCGTAACTCAGCAGACTAATCAGACTGAAGGTGAAGAGGGTTGGCACCTGGTTTTTCTGCACCATGAAACAAAACTGTTTGTTTGGGAAATTCGTCTAATTTATTTTTAAATACTCGCAATTGAAATAGGTAGGTAACTACTACATTACATCGTATATTTTGGTGGATATACCTACTTTTTCATAATTCTCAAACGATTTTTAAGTCATTGAATGGATACTTACGAAAGTAAATGGGTACCTACGAGGTTATTCATATTTACTGATCTATATATCTATTCGATAAAAATGTTGGAAGATTTTTGACCAAATTCATCGGAGACCTTTATTTTGAGTTAGGAGTCATTTAGAAAAAATTTGAGTTCCGGAGATACCTCTGGAATGGAGATATGAGTGCTCAAAGAAAAGGGAGGATTTTCGAAAAACTCATGGTTTTTATTCCATTTTTAGGATTCCACCGAGCAATTGAAAGTTTGCAAATTGTTTATTTTTGAATGAATTTGTGTTTTGAAATTTTTTTCTTCCCCAATATTTCGCATTAATTAAGCCAAAACATCAAAATACTTATAGAGGAGAAGGTACAAATATGGACCCCCTCTAGCTTTTTGGCTTTAAAGGGTAGAAAAAATTATCAAATTTGTTTTTCGAATATACCATTCGAAAGGCCAAAGACTCTAGTATATTGTGTAAAAAAAATTTTTTTTTTGGTTGAAAACTCACGGAGAAATTTGAATTTTACAAAAGTGACATAAATTGGTACAAATATGGACTCGGGTACAAATATGGACCCCCTAAAAAAATGTCTAAAAATTGCAGAAAATGATGCGAAAATATATTTAAAGACGTTTTTTAACTTGAGTATATGAAAAAAACATCGAATGCATGACAATAAACATCAAATACATGAAAAAAATCGAAATTAATAAAAATCGATTTTCATAAGAAAAAACCGAACTTTCTGGATTTTACTAATTTTACTTCTAAAATGGCCCGTACTATACTTTCTTCGTCCCATTTCCGTCTTTTAGGACTTCTCTTATTTGTTGATTGCTTTTTTCTCAGCATTCTAGGAAAAATTATATGAAAAAATTTAGGGGTCCATATTTATACCAACGTAAAAAAACTTGTCAGTTTATGAAAAATGGAAAAAAATACGAAAATCGAGTAAAGTAATGACAAGTATGAAAGCATATTCTGAAAGTATACACTGAGAGCTACTTATTTCGCTAATAATTTTTTTTTTGAACGTTATTGGAAGTACATCAATTATTAAAAGAAAACAGAGTAAAATTTTCCAATGGCAACAAAAAATCACGAAAAAAAAATCAAATGCTGATTGCAGACACAGAATTTTGCATCGATCCAAAATATGTAACTAGATCGTCAGTACTACACTACTAGAACAATTTTCAGTGCAGACCGTGACCGCAGCGCTAGTAGTATTCTCTAAACAGAGGGGGGTCCATATTTGTACCTGGGTCCATAATTGTACCTTCTCCTCTATTATTTCTTAACCTAGGGGAATGTTTTGGAATGCAGTGGTCCCATTTTTTGGTCATTAATATCAATTTCAAAAAATCGATAAAATTTGATTCATTTTTGGCTACCTATTTTTCTAGGTTTGCTGAAATAATGATAAAAAAATTGGCATCCCTGCGTTTCAAAATACTTCTTCAGATTCAGAAATGATATCTTTCGATCTTTTGGCTTCATTAATACGATAGTTTGAGAAGAAAAAATTTTCAAAACACGAGTTTACCGAAAAATAAACAATTTGCAAACTATTAACTGTCCTATAAAACCCAAAAAGTGGCCTTGGATTTTGATGGCAATCACCTAGGTCTAGGTAGACGCAGAGCATGAAGTGCCATCTTTTGGAACTCAGTCATTTTTTCCAAAACAGGTTGGGTATAGAGAACGAAAAAACGACGATTTTTGAAAAAAAATTTCCTCACCGAGGATCCATAATATGTTCTTTCCAGGGGCACCTCCAAAGCTATTTTTTTTCTGGGAGGCTTTCAACTCAAAATGAAAGTCCCTGCTGAATTTATTCAAAATCCTCCGATTTTTTTTTCGTGATCTAGGTACCCTAATTTATCTGTTTGCATATTTTTTTGATGAAATTATCTTGCACTTTTCTCTCCTTTTATCTTTTTTCAAGAAATTTTCTTCGCTTTACCATAGCAAAAATGAAACTGGAACAAGTTCTACGTATGTATTACTTAAGTATCAGAGGAGGTTTACTACTCATCTCGTCTGATTAAGCCTAATTTCGGCGTAAGTGGGGCAAATTATATTTTTTAGACGCACAATATTTTCGTAAATGTTCCTCAAAATCACGAAATGTGTGATCGGCAGTCATAATAAAATTATGCATTCTAAAAATATTCTTTCTAGGTCATATTTTAAGTGCCACTCCTGTTTAAAAGGGACTTTCAACATTACTGAAGAAGTATGTATGCACCTGAACCTATTTTTTAAACCCATATGGTTTTCAAAAAAATGCCCCAAAATCTCAAAATCTATGAGTGGGCAGCTACAATTATACCTATGATCATTTAAATCTCAAAAAAAGCAATCTTTTACAAAAAATTCTTTGCTTTCCTGGTTATATGTAAGTACCTAGGAAAAAAATCTCATAGGTACAACGTAAGTAGGTACTAGGTACATATAATAGATATAATATGTCCTTTATGGTACCTATACCTGCTACCTGCCTATATGTTTGAAACGATTACAGAAATGATTTTAAACACATTACTCGTACTTAATGACTTGATACCTAATTTAAGAAAACACTTATAATGTCAAAAAAAGGAAAGGGAAGGAAAAGAAAGGAAAGGACCATATGATAGGTTCTTTAGTACACAAATGATACGATCGGCGCAATTCACACTTTACCTACCTATTTGATCTGATTCCAAACAAAACAAAAAGTAGACGTCTCCTTGTCCATTTTTAAATGTTTTGGCAACACCAAGTAATTTAAGTAATTTTCGAGGAACAAAAAATTCTTTATAAGTAATAGATTCTTTTGATTTTGAACGAGCAAAAAAACAAAAATATTTTCGTAAAATTGAACTTCAACGTTATAGCAATTCAAAATTTATACTGCAGGAATGGAAATTTCATGAGTAGTATTTTTTCAAGCCAGTGAGTAGATACGATATTGTACGAGAAACCCATTTCATGAATGAAATGTGTATTTTTTTTTTCAAACATCGATGTGGTCATCATTCATTATAACGATTAATGTGGTTTAAAATAATATTTTCTTTGGTGACGGGGATTTTGTTATTTTTAACGTGGAAACGTTTACGTTTTTCGGCGAAAGTTGTAGTAAGTATCTGAGTACAATATTTACAAGAGAAAATGATACAGGTACGATTTAATCGACTCGTTTATCGTTTAACCCCTTCCCATACCCCATACATTAAAGTAATTATTACTTATAATTACGAGAAATATGTACTTTTTCAGGCCAAAGAACTTATTCGAAGTTAAAATAACGTGCAAAAAAGAAAAAAAGGCAAAAGAACCCATGTATCTATGTACAGATATACTCCTCATCGTGTTAAATAATCTGCGGCAGTCTGAAGTCTATATACACAACAAAAGCTTCGCATTATCCGGGATTAAAATGGCGGTTCGTATTCCTCCCTCAAACACAACAAACGCATCTTTTCACGGCCAATCGCCACCCAATTTGTTCTTTAACCCATGACAAAGAGCCCCCGTCTCTTAAGCGGCTACAAGGCATCTGTCAGCAAACCACATACAACGGAAACCAATTTACCGTATAAATAACATAGGCTGGCTTTTGCTAATTGAGTAGAAGAAAAACAACGCTAGGCTATGGCTACGGTTTTTTCCTATATATGTGTAAGAGGGTGCATTTCCTTGAAGGGGATGTTCTTCACAGGCACATTTGATCAAGAGTATACGAGACGTGTACTGTGGTCTGTGGTGCAATGTTTTTCACAGGCGAAAAGTCGAGGAAAATGGAACGTCGTCGGTCGTTGGTTGGCACTGGTGACGGTAATGATTTGATCGTAATTTAGCCGCAGCTAAAATGCACCAACGAATAACGCCCAATGTAATTTCAAGCGGTGCGCCTGTGCGCCCAAGGTACCGCCCTGAAGTACTCTTGTCTATAAAGCATTTTCCCGTGTAACCCCCTTGGAAAAAGTATTTTCTCAGTAAACAATGAACTCCATTAATTAAAAGGGAAACGATGTGAAGAGTTTTCGTTATAGTCGTTTGAAAATATCTATGGGCTAAATCGCCTTCGACAACGACAGCAAGACGTAAAGAAGTATAATAATACTTTTCATTGATTTCTTCCTTCTTTCGTTTTGCTAATGCTCTTTTCGTACTTATACCTACCTACTAGGTACTGTCTATATCGCATACTTATTACAGTTTTCCTGCTTCTTCTCCTTTTTTTCTCCAATTTTTATTATTGTTGTTTTGATCTGATCTTTAATATTTTCATCGTAATCGTTATTGAAGAAGACGACGACTACTGGTTTACCTATAGCCTACATCAATAGATGGGCTGTTTATGGTGAATTTATTTTTATCAATGTGGGTGGCTATTGTTTGGGAGATTTTGATACCATTCTTTTCTTTCTATGAATCCCCACATCATGCTGTAAAATGTTTTTTTTTTTCTCATCGGTATATGTTTTAAGAAAGTGGCGATTTTTTAATGCGTGGAAAATGACAAATGGTAGAAATAATGTTCGGTACCTAATTACCTATATACTCGTGCATCACTAGCCGAAATTTCTACGGTGCTGAATACGATGCATTTTTAGATTTTCGAAGGGTCTTTAAAAATCAAATTTGGCTCAAAAATACAAAAGATTAAAATTCCACCAAATTTATCACTCCCGCCCTCCCGAAATCGACTGGAACTGTTTCGAACCGTTTTGAGCCATACTTTCGCGTGTTAAGATTTATACCTACTTATGGACAATTTAATTTTCGTATTTATGACACTTTTTGAAAATTAGAAATTGCAAAAATACATATCTATTACCTACTGAGGCTTCAAAACAGGTTAAGACCATCTCCAATCAACTCAGCATATTAAAATTAGGAAATGAAGTAAATTTTAGTTTTTCAACTTTTTGGAGTGAAATTTTGTGATCTGCTGGAGGCTTCAGAATGGCTCAAAACCATCACCAATCAATTTGAAAGATTGCCAAAAATGGAAAAATGAAATAAATTTACAACTTGAAATTCTTCCTGCCCTCTCCTCCTCCTCCCTCTATTCCCTCATAAATATTCACCAGGAATCTGATTAAGTACGTACAAAATGAACAAAACAGTATTTAAGATCCCATAAATAATTCTACGAGTATTTAAAAGTACATACCTATGTAAATACCTACCTATTTCAGCTTTACATAAAGTTCAGATCATGTCTGAAGTCGTACATTTCTTCATTTCTGAAACACAGTCAAGACAAAGTTCCCACTAAAGTATAGATAGGTACATACATACATGAATCATGTTCCACCTGTATTTTGAAATTTGGGAATAGGTACATATTTTTAAGACCGACTTTCTGGCACAGAAATAAGGTGCTGAGCCCTAAATACTAGGGCGGGTCGAAAAAAAACGTAGGTCTCAGAATTTTCTGAAATTCACATATGTGGTTCCTTTTGAGTTGAAACCACCCCAAAAAAATTTTTAGCCCCCCGCGGCACCACGTGGCTCAGCCTCATGGTGCCGCGGGGGGCTAAAAAATTTTTTGGGGTGGTTTCAACTCAAAAGGAACCACATATGTGAATTTCAGAAAATTCTGAGACCTACGTTTTTTTCGACCCGCCCTACTAAATACGCCAGGTGCCCAATAACGCCAACAGCTAATATCTCGAAAACTAAAAGTCATACCAGGCTATAACACATACTCAAGTATTCTATAAATAAAAACAACGTGACCAGCGAAATCTTGTGATTTTCAAAGTGGAAATCCAAAAATTTTGCATTCAAAGTTTTTCATTGGTGGTGCAGTGCAAATATCAAAAACGTAATTTTGAAAATAGATGAAGGAAAAAATATTTTTGGCAAGTTCATCAGCTTTCTAATGAATATTTGTACCTTTTTCTACATATTAAGCTCATAGACGATCCATTTTACGCATTTTTTATGCTAACATTTTTCTTCAAAGTTGAACATAGTGGTGTCCTAACAACGCCAACGTAATTTTTTCAATTTTTTTTCAAAAATGTCAAAAAGTTGTAGAGGTGATTAATCAGTAATAATTACCTATTTCAATATTATTGATTTTCAATACATTTTTTTGTATTCTTACAATTTATTTTTTTGTTTTTGAAATTTGAAAATGCATTTTTATGGGGGTTAAAATTTACTTTTGCGGATAATTTTGGTGGTAGGGTATATACATTTTTCATCGTAGATTTCAATAATTGCGTTAAAAATTGATTTTATCGCAAAATTTTAGATTTAAAATTGAAATCACTTTTTCAAAATTTGAAAATGCATTTTGATTGGGGTTAAAATTCACTTTTGCGGATAATTTTGGTGGTAGGGTATACATTTTTCATCATAGATTTCAATAACTTCATTCAAAATTGGTTTTATCGCAAAATTTTATATTTAAAATTAAAAAAAAATTTTGCATTTCTTTCACTTTTTTGAAATTTGAAAATGCATTTTGATTGGGGTTAAAATTTACTTTTGCGGATAATTTTGGTGGTAGGTAATTTTGGTGGTAAGGTAAACATTTTTTATTGTAGATTTCAATAATTGCACTCAAAATTGGTTACATTGCCAAATTCTACATTTAAAATTTAAAAAAAAAAAAGTTGGCGTTGTTAGGCACCCAGTTCCTAATAACGCCAAAATGGTGATCTCACTTTGAACTGTTATAGCTCGAAGGAAAAAGATTATAAGAAATCAAACATTCACTCAAAATATACCTTCATGTATCCTTTATCACCTACACTACACGAATCAGAATAGGAATAAGTTTAATTGTGACTGAGTAATTCCAATTTTTCGAGTGCATGGTCATTAGAATTCCATTTATGTATAGGTACTTATATGTAGGTACTTACCCCTTCAAAGCAACGACATCACTAACACAAGTTTTTAATCAGCTCTTAACTTCATCATGCCGCTCAAGTTTGCAATACGAAGTATGAAAATCCAGACTTGAAAATTAAATCAAGGCTAGATTAAAACGCAAAAGTTGAAGTTGATGTTTTGTTTACTCTCGACCAAAACTCAAGTTACAAAGTAGGCTAAAGGTGTATCTTCTGGTTCGGGTATTCCAAAGGCATTATGCACAATTCATTGAATTTTTGTAAATCTTCACGGGACGTGGAATCTGCATTCATTTAAATGATTGTTTGACATAGGTAGTTTAGTATTTTAGGACACCGGTGGTATCCTTTTTTCGTCTAGATGCTCACGTACAGTTCGTATTTTTTTTCACTAACAGAATTGAACTCATAAACTGAATGAATGAAAAGTGGTGTAGTAGATAATTAAAAATTGAGTATTTTTTTCAATTGAAGAGGGGATGAAAACCACCTGTCTGCAACTGATTATGAAAAATTCTTTCATGAAATTTTATAAACAGTAAGTACCTATAGCTTATGGTACGTAGATGTACATATGAGGAGAAACGCTCTAAAGTCTGAATAGACTTTGTATGTAATTTAAGCAGCAAGCACCAGTCATTTCTTTCATGAACACCATATACACAGAATCCAATAATGATTGACTTGTGAAAACTGATACATCCACTCAATAAGCCACCATCGATCATTCCATCTTTTCTGGCTAATCTTTCAATACCACATCTGCACGCAGCGTCAAGTCTTTCACCCTCTCCCATTGTCTCTACTCTAGCAAATCAACACGTTAGGTTAAGTATGAAATTACCAGAATTAGGTACCTATGAAAAATGAACTTGCACAATGCACATACAAAATATCCATGCTCTTTTGTTGTATACTCACTTATTATTACCTACCTATGATAGAAGTATACAAATGATCTACTCATTTCTTATTTTGAATATCGAGGCAGCATTATTAGTATCTACCTCAACGTTTCCATGCAACCGAGTCAAAATACGCGTATTTTCTCAGCTTTATTTGAACCGGGCGTTGACAAGATGCACACCATGTAGCCCTGTCAAACTCACGAGCCACTGAAAAATATGGGATTAAAACAACCCTTCGCGTTAAGCGCGAAGCCCTCCTACATATTATACCTAAATATTTACCTATTAACACGTTGTTGTAATTTATCGTCGATTATTTTCAATGATTTTTCGATCAAATTACTGAGCTCAAGACTTTATGGATTTACTACTTTATTATTTTTTCTCCCAAATTTTACAGTGTTTGTTCATTTTTTTAACTTTTTAAAATTAGATTCCTACTTACAAATTGTGATCACTTCAAAAAAATAAAAGTAGATTTCAGATCACTTTTTCATTCATACAGGTAAGCAATAGGCATGTATATGTAAATTTTTTACGACAAGACGTAGGTCTAGGTACCTAATCAATTGTGTGATGAAGAAATAGCCTCCACTGTGGAAAATTGGTTAAATAGATTGAATTTTATAACCGTTTACCAGACCACATAAACATTCGTCAAAACGTTTATGTATAGTACTTGGTGGGTATTAGTTTGTGAATATACTCAATTTATATTCACCTATATACAAACGAATAATTATCCAGAACTCCGGCAGTACCTACGTCGAGGAGAAAAATTTAATAGTCAAATTAAAACATTTAGGTAGCTTTGTTATAATCGAAATGTGAAGAAAAAAATCCATTAAAATGTTTAACTCGATAGCAGATTAGGGCATTGGATTATGTAAAAACAATAACCTAAATAAACGCACACGTTCACGCACTCAGTATTTTTCTTGCATGTGTTTACATTAGAATGGTAATAACTTCACTAGGTATGCGTATTACATAGGTAGGTATATTTGAAAAGCCAACGTACTATGATCCCTTTCTGTACCTATGTATATCTGTATTGGAAATTAAACCACCCATCTAATTTACAGGGTGCCCAGAAATATCGAGTACCCCTACGAAAGTTTTTCATTAAAAATATAGGTTGGCAACGTGAAATAGATGCATATGATTGGTGGGATATTATCTCTCCAGTCCAACAACCAATCATGTGCTATCATTATTATCATTCACTGTGACCAACCAAAGTATTTTAGTAGAAAATTTTTTAAGAGTACTCGATATTTCTGGGCACTCTGTAGTTAAATAGTTAGGTAGGGTAGGTAGTAGGTACCTACTTTCAATATTCACTTATTTTGTAAGAAGGTAGACGTAAAACTGCGTACCTGAGAAGTAAGTACCTAAGTAATTTTTAGGTATTAAACCAAAGAAAAAATTATTCAAAAAGCAAATCATTATTATGAAATTACCAAAAAAACACACTAGTTCTAAAGATCTAAAAAAATAACCCTGAAATGATGAGCTACATTTTTATCTTTCAAAATGCCAATCTGGCGGTTTTCCCTCGGCTAAAATCTTAACAAAATTCTATGTAATAGCACTCTTGGGATTCAGAAACTCGTACTTCGTTCAGGGATCATCAAAGAAGTCTTTCCCTTCTGCTAAAATATCTTCTGCCGGCACTGCCGAAGGTTGGTAAGGTAGGTGCCTAATTAACAGTATTTTCGCAAAATCTCCCAGCTACACGCGAAGATTTCCAGAATTTCGTCTTGAAATCTTAAAAAAGCAAGAGGATGAAAATAGACGAATCGCCAGATGTGTTGTTTCACAGAGTTTGCCAAACCACGTCTCGCTTCCCTACAACTTTCTGCTTCAACTTTACAGATTTAAAAAAAAAAAGTTTCTCCATTGTTGAGGAAACCTATCGTATAAAAAATTTCCCCCTAAAAATAAGAAAATAACCTACAGCGAATCGTCTTCTTGTATCAAAAAGCTGCTTGATTTCACAAACCGATATTGTACGCTTCGTCGAGCACCCCATTTTACAAAATTTCATCAAATGCTTTAGTAACCATTAATGAGTATACCTACCTATCTCATTTTCGAATTGAACCACAGCAGCGCTTTATAGCTTTTATAGACTTACAGTTATGAAAATTTTACATATCTTTTCCACAATTTTGTCGAGATATGAAAAGTTTTCGACTAAGGTTTGTTTCAATTTTTGAATTTCTCGAATTTATATAGACGAAGTTTATAACCAACTTTTTGCAGCCAAATGTTCGACGAGACGAGATTGTATAATGATGTTGCTTGAATAAATATTAGTTTAGGTTAACTCGATCTCGATGGTTCGGGTAACATATGGATGAGGAAAAAAGGAATACCTGAGCAATGATAGCACCCATTTCTGGTCTTGATAACTTATCACTTACTTATTCGTATAACTAGGCACTTTTTGTATAATCTCGAGCCGCATTTATCTACTTCGTGTGTATTTGGTATATCAATGAAATCGTGATGTAGGTATGAATAGGTATGTAAAGGGTAGGAGATGAGTCATCCTAAACCTTTTATACGTAGATAATTGGTTAAATACGAGTATTCTAGGTTTTTCCCGGGTTCTTCAGGTACCTAGCAAAGTACGCGAGTATACGAATAACGAGAGTAGGCTATTTTGGGAGATGAGAAATGAGAATGAATTAGATATTCGTGATAGTTGGAGATTATTTTTAAGCCTTTGCTATTAATTAGGTGTTGTCTCAATTTTCTCCTTTTTTACAGCACAGTGTCCAAAACTTTCATAAAGGAATATTCTATCCTCCTCAAAAAATTATATACCTATACCTACTAAATGTACAAGTCCCAAAGGAACCACAAAATTTGATCTAAAGTGGCAAACTACAATTCGTAGAGAGCCGCAACTGCTGTTTAAGCCCACAATCCACCATAACACCTTTCTGGGGTTATATGCCTTAGCTAGAATTCCCAACCCCCGAACCTCTTCAAATATCCATGATTGGAACCAACACTGAATGATACAAAACTAAATAATTTCCTTACAGAAATCACTCTAAAAAATCATCATAAAAGTAGAAGGCGAAAATTATCAAACTAATTTGAATACCCATGCATAATTTTGTCCCATTTTCCAATTCAATGAACAATTTTTTCCAAACTTAGATACTATTTATAAATTTTGGACATTTTTTGAAAAATTTCTGGCTTGCCTTCGTCATACTTAATTTTTAATTTCTTCCAAATTTTCAAAACATTCATAAAAATAAACTTTCTCTACTATACACAGTCTATTATAAACTCTTATTCGCATCCTATTCCTCTTTTTCAAACTGACATCTCCTCCCATCACTTCTTTCAAAAAACGATGACCTATTCTCAAATCATCATATTTCTCCTTTTTCCCTGTTAATGAATTCAAAGTGGGAGAAAAGCTCGCAGGAAATACCGAAAATTCAGTATAGTTCAGAGCTACCTAATCACAGCTTTGATTCCTTTAGCCTACTTAGAATTTTCATCATTCAACAAACTGAATTTAAATCCCACATCGAAAATTAAAAAACACAATTTCCGATTTAAATACTTCGCGAATACATTTTCCTGTCTCAAAGTTTCCATAACGGAAACTGCGAAGCCGCACACGTATACTAAGTAATAACACCAGCCCACTCATTTTCCATAACTTTATATCACCTTTGATGTCATTCCAATAAAATACGAAGTACCTACCTAATGACAGACTTATTGCTCGGTTGACGACGTCCTTTCAGAAATTCAAAGCATAAAAGCGGATTTGTATTTACAAGTAAATGGTAATTAATTACACTCTCGGCTTCGATACAATGTAACCAAATGGAAGTGTTTATTTTTATTCGGCGATAGTGAACGTAAATTTCTCCCCGTTTGAAAGTGTGCCTTTTTAAATGCAAAAACACATTCGTCGAAAGACTAGTATAATTTGTTTATTGCTTTCTGAGTAGAAATCGTCATAAAGGTACCTACCTACTTAGTCGTTGTAGTATGGTAGGCATGTAAAAAAAAAAATAATAATAATTATGGTAATACAAATAATAACATTATAAACAAATTATTTATGTAGAGCATATCGAAATGGAATACATATTTGAAAAAATATAATACAACTTAATTACGTAAAAATACACAATCGGAATGAAAAAGTCGTATGTACGGTGTAGCGAGATGTCATATTCAGCATCAATTTTTAAAAATATGTACGTAGTAGGTAAATTATAACACAATCAAAGTAGGTACTTAGAATGAATTTTTAATTTTCCCAACAAAATTTGCATCAGAAGGTAGAACTTTATTTTTACTTTTAATGTGACATTTAACTAATTTATGCCAATCTATGACTATGAGAAATAAAATCGTTTGGTGTAAAAAAATCGAATAATTTTTGGAACTGGACCTTTGAATATTTGGACTTAGGCCTACGAATTAAACAGAGTTTTGAAATTCAAAGAGTATAGGTTATTTATTAATACGTTAATGAAACAAGGAATGATTCGGAACCAAAATTTAACTTCCCATCCTCAAAAAAAAACTTAAAAATATCTAGTAAGGTAAATAATTCGAAAACAGTCGTACAAAATTCAATCCGATTTCACGAAAATTATAAGAAAGACTAGACAGCAGTGAAAAAATTTTCCAATTAGGAAAATATTCACCAAAGAAAAATTACACAAATAAACACATTTCGTCTTGTTATGGCAATTAACATGTTTTTGTTTTTTTTTCAAATTTGAAAATTGATTCAGATCAGGTGTAAGTAGATACCTACCTACTTATTTTAAGAAAAAAAAAAAAAAAAAAACATGAAATAGCTGCCAACAATTTAGAAAAAATACGATATTTTTACATGCGATAATTTACAAAAATGAATAGGTACAATGTTGGTAGATAATATTCTATAGAATCTTCACGTTTGTTTTTTTAGATTTTCTTTCCCTCTTTTATTTTTTATTTTTTTAGACGAATAAAAAAATGTACCTATGTAGGTAGGTCTAGGTACGTAATTTTTTACACGATTCAAAAATTCTACTAGAGTAGGCTCTTACGTATCTACTTACTAACAATTACTTAAGAATTTTATTGATGGTAAAAAAATAAGCTAAAAAAATCCCTGGAGGCTCTAAAATGACTTAAAGATGATTATAGCCTACTTACTCTAATCTGATGTTATCTCAACAGAAAAATTCGCTAATGGTAGGTAGGCAAGTATGTCATTTTTAGAGTTTTTGATATGTATTTTTAATTTTTTTTTGGATTTCTGAACTAACACATCTGGAATTTTGTGATCACCATGCACTAAACAGTATGGTATAAAAAAGGGAGGAAAAATAAAAAATTATCCATAAAAAAAGCGAATGCTGTTCTTAAAAAAATGGGGAAAATTCATCAGTACTTGACCAACCCATCTTGATGTTCTTGGTAATATGTTGGCACATTTCTAAATCCAAGCTGACAATTTGGATTAGTCAGAGTAGAATCATACAAATCAGTATTCGATATAGGAGAGTCATTGGTATACCACACAGGATGTCTATGAGTACTGACAGGTGATCCACCGAGGAATTGATGCTGATTTGAGGATGATATAGGTATCAGGTCCTCCGTGCTGTATTGTGAACAATGATATGGATACGTACCAGCGTGTCCAGCACGAGGAACATAATTTTGACTAGAGATCACTAAATTGTCCATAGTAAAACCAACATCAGTTATGCTATCTAAGGTAGGTTTGACATCTTGATGATGGTGATGATGATGGTACCTGGAATTCGCACAGCTACTCGTATTAGGTTCCTTCTTAGGTTTAGTTGCGAGTTTTTGTTCACTGAGTATCTTATCTTCGATTTTCTTTAGCTGTACTTGGTGTTGTTGGTGTTGCTGTTGTTGTTGTCTTTTGAGAGCGTCTTCTTTCTCTCGGACGACATCTTTTTTCTTAAATCTTCTCCTACGTCTGAGGTAAGAGCCATTATCAAACATATTGTACGAGTCTGGATCCAGCGTCCAGTAGCTACCTTTGCCTGGTTTCTTATCATCACGAGGGATTTTGACAAAACATTCGTTTAAACTGAGGTTATGACGAATGGAGTTCTGCCAGCCTTGTTTGTTTTCTCTGTAGTAAGGGAATCGTTCCATGATGAATTGGTAGATACCATTGAGGGTTACTTTCTTTTCGGGTGCATTCTGTATGGCCATTGCTATAAGCGCTATGTACGAGTATGGTGGCTTGACCATGTCTTTGCCACCATTGACATGCAGTTGTTGCTGGGGATAGGCGCATCCGTGGTAACTATATCGAGAGTATTGTTCGTAAGGGTTGTACCCGGCAGTAGACATACTTCCTGAGTAGGAATTTCCGCTGTGACGATAGTAACTGGCTTGTTCGCCGAAAAGCGTGTGCATTATTCGAGGGTGCGAAAAAGTAGTATTCCAATACCTAGGTGTAGAGGAGGAAAAGTGCAGTCAGTCCGCACTGTATATGTATACAAATTCAACAGTTTACACCACCGAGCGAAAAAAACACAGCGACGAAGACGCGACAAAAAAAGGGGAGGTGATTTTTTATCATTTTTTTCACTCTCTTTCTCGTTCTCGTTTTTGGTACCAAAAACACGATAATCTCCCCGCATCCTATCTGCCGAAACCTATTAACGGGTGCTGATAGGCTTTAGTCGAGTCCGGAAAAACGAAACATTATCACAATATTTAGAATGGAAACATCGATGAAAGGGATCCGCGCACTGAATTCCCGATAAAAAGTGAACATCTTATTATGACACACAACATAGGTCGTTTACACAAAGATTAAGTAAAAACAAACCGGGGACTGAATGTGTTCTGAAACAACAGAAACGGTGGCCGTTTTCGAATTAGCGATCTAACCTAACGTCAACAAATAAACTGAAAGCGCGTGCGAAGGGATCCGGGTACATGGTTAACCCAGTATACCACCTTTTTTTGACGACCAAAATCTAAAATATACCAGTCTCATTGGTGCGTTTCAAACACGCCTGATGGTAATAATCGGCCAACCGCGAACAGCTATGCGGCAGCTTTAGCTCGAAAACGCCCAATTTCAAGTGCCTTTGTCACGCCTTTGTCAGGGTTTCCGAAACAAAATTGGGCGATAAGGGTTTTCATTCATTATACCCGGCCGAATAATACCGTAGTACGCAGCTATGGACACAAAAAAGAAGCAGAGAGGAAAAAAGAGCGAAAGAAATAAGAACTTATCGAGGTGTCAAAACGAAATTGAGCTCTCGTTCGTCGCCCCGGGGTTAAAACAACAAAACGCCACCGCGATTAGGCGGTTATGAAAATTAAAAGTTTCGGATCAGTCGTTCTCAAAATGCGGACCGAGTTTCTTAATCGCGAATTAAACCGATCCTGCGATCGACATAACTTTCACCCATGTTTTAATTCTGCCTGCGTTGAAGGTAAGTCATTATTTTTGCATTTTGCTTCTTTCTGTATTTTACGTGGATACTTGGTACACGGTTTTTTGGGCTTTTAGATAAAATACTCGAGTGTGACGCGATGATAATTTAAATTTCAAAATTAGATTCGTACCTGCGGGTTTTTTCGTAGTTTTTTTCATTAGAAGTGGGGTAGTTTTTTTTCGGCGTTTTCATTCAGTTTTTGGTACGAGTCTTCGTTTTGAACATTGATCTGTATTTATTGTACAAATAAGTTTAGGTATGGAAAATTTTTTCAGTCCTCAAGAGAAACTTGAAAAAAGTAAAATTAAGTGATCGTTATCCTGAAAAACAATTCTTTTCAGTAGGTAAGCTTATCCATGGATTGGCATATAGGTACAGGTACCTTTGTCTGTTTACCACACTGTAAAACATGAAAAATTTCTTGCTATACCTACCTACTTACCTCTATTAATTTACACCTTATTTACTCATCAATTTTTGTTTTCTGTTTAAATAAAACGTACACAACCATGAACCAATTGATTGTAGGGTATAAGATTAAGTTGATAAAAATGTAACCTAAAATTTTCCGATACACATTCAATGTTTGATAAGTTGTAGTTTCAAAGTAATGCCCTTTTAAAATAATAGGATAATAGGAAGAGGGATAGGCCACACATCATGCAGCTTTCATATTCGCTAATGTTCAGCTTCAATTCGGATTTCGTTTCTAAATCGATAATTTGCTTCGGATGTTTTTTCGAGTTGAAAGTTGAAATTTGGACGAATTTTACTGTGGGGGAATATGTTTTAATATTTTAGCATAATTATTATGAATTTTTTGCCACAAAGAAAATTTTTTCAGAAAATTTTCATCAATTTCAGAGAAGTAACCTTTTCTCTCTCTTACTTCGGTTCTCTCAAACTTAGAAAAATAAATTGCTTTCCTTGGAAATTTTTTTTATTGTGATGAATATACTTATGTTCATTACTTTCCTGGCAACGTGCCTCCAAAATATTGAAAAATGGGAAAAATCCTTATTTCAGAGAAGAGGCACTTTCTTTCTCTTTCTCTTCGGTTTTCTCAAACTTTGTCAAAATCAAATTGCTTTCCTTCGAAAATTTTTTTATTATGATGAATATGCTCATTTCATTCCTAGAAACGTGGCCTCCAGAATATTGAAAAATGGGGGGAAAATTTAATTTGTGTAAACTAGGCAATTTTCTAAAAAATCAGAAAAAAGTAAAATGTAACCGTAGAAGTGGCATAAATTTTGCTTCAAATTCAGAAAAATTTCCTTCTTTGACATTCATGCAGAAAATTACTACTCCAGTCTTGAATGTGAAATAAATTCTAAAATCACACAAATTGTTGAAGTTTAATTGAAACTCACTCAAGTGCAGAAATTTGGTAAGCCCTTTGCAAAAAAAAACACTAAAATTTTGTGATAAGTATCGAATCATTCACTAGGAACCGTGTAAACAATCCTCAGCTTTGCCTATAAAAAAAATTGAAGGAGCTAGAGTAATGTTTTCATTTTCAAACAGACAGTGAATCTACCTACTTATATATTTTTTCAAAATAGAAAATCGAGCTTTGTAATATGTACTTATCTACTTACTTGATAGTACACAAATTCCTAGGTACCTAAATCATTTAAAAATAAAATAAATTTTCGTTCCATCTCAATCTTGGTAAAAAGCAAAAAGTTTATATCTTATTGCACGTTTTAACCAGAGGAATTGAGTCACCAGTGGTACGATTATTTTTTTGCACGTCTTTTAGAAACATAGAATTTTGTAAGTCTCTTTAGATTCAAATTTAATTTACAACTCAAGCTCTTTACTGCAGACCCAAGGTCTTAAATTCAAACCTGGAGATGAAATTTTTTAATTTTGATATGTAGCATAGTGTGTACATAGCTAAGCAGTTGCCACCTCAATATAACTTTTCATTTGGAAAAAAAAAAAAAATAACTCAGAAGACAGCTCACGTGTTTCCGTATAGTCAGCATTTTCCTTCTCCTCCTCTTTAAACTTCATAAATTCAAAACATCAATCCACAGCATCTTGAAAATTAAGGAATCGAAATTTAACTACATTCCTGATGACTAAAATAAAATTTTAAAATTCATTTAATCAAAAAATCAAACTAACGAGCTTAATGCAATGAGCCTTTTTACCTTTTCAATGTACCTACCTACTGAACGTAAAAATCTCTGAAAGTAGGTACATTTAATACGAGTAAGATCATAATGAAAATAATAAATCAGACACTTAAATTTCATAGACATTTTGAGCAAAAATAATTATAATAAATAACGCATAAGAAAATGTTAGAATCTGAGATGGTAAGAAGAAAAAAAAATGTATGAAATTATCGATTCGAAAATTTAGCGAAAAAAATGAACGATCCTATTTTACCACCCACCTGAAAAACATTGATACCTAATTTCAACAAAAATGAATTTGGATGATTAAAATGATTAGGTACCTATCTAGGAAAGTGCCATTTTGATTAGAAAATTTCATTTTTGAGCCTTTTTCTAAATATCTGACTTTGTTTTCAATGAATCTACTAAAAACAAAGAAAATTGCTCTTTTAGTGAGTAAGTGATTGTAGGTATGTGTAAAAATTAATATTTGATATTTCTACTTCATAATTAATTATTACCAATACCTATAATAATCATGAGAACTCTAGAAAAGAAAATCAACTCAGAGCCACACTATTTTTGATCAAATCAATCAGAAATTTAGCGTTCGGGTCCTCAGATTTTTAAAACCTGAAAATATGCACCAAAATGCCATCTCTGATTCAAATTCATTCAACCTCTTCAAAAGTAATGAAAAATGCCCAAAACTCCCATTCGCCTGCAGTAGGTAGGTTATAGGTAAAAAAAATCAAACACCGTGAAAATCAAGCCGTTGACATGCTTATTTCACACGTCACCTTCACGTCAGAAAATTTCCACTCGATCAAAACATATCCCTCGAACCAGGCATTTTCGAAACTGGTTTCCCTATCCCTGCGAATGATATTGCGATAGAAATAAAATTTGAAAAAAAAAGTATTTTATTTATCGAGTGGGCGCGTGTACAATAGCAAAGAAAAACACTTGAAAATCCCTGCTTATACATAAATGGAAACCACACATATTCAACGAATGAAAAAGTATCTACGCGTGTATTGCAAAATCATCTCCCTAGTTAGAGAGATTATTTCATAGCCTTTTGAAAGTGTCGACTCGAACAAGGCGTTTTGTTGAATGAATTCGACGTTTTTGACCATCTGGAAAGGCTCTTTGCTTGTATTTTTTTCTCGTTCTCTGTAGTCATTTTCCTAGCATCGAAACGTTTTGTGAAATGAATAGGGATTGATACTTACCTACATTATAATTTAAGTGGCATTATGATATTAATATTATTTGTAGGCTTCACATTGAAATCTTTTTCTGATACTTTTTTTTTTTCATTCAGTGTTATCCTCATTATAGAAAAATATAGGTACCTATCATTTCCAAATTGAAATGAAATTGTTTCAGTTTTACATTTGTCTACTTTTATCGCTAAATTATTATCTCTTCTATTTTAATGACGCTGCATGCTTCATACAGGTATGAATCGGTTAATAAACACAGGTACGTGTACCTACAGTATGTAGATTCACAGATTAGAGATCAAATAACAGATATTATTTAAATCATTACCCATACGTTAAATATGCACGTTTCGGTGGCTAAATTGTGGCCTTTATGGGAGTATTGTTTTGTCAATCACGACGACATCGACATTATAATGTAGGAAGCTGGTGCCATACGAAACCTTGATTATAACGAAGTTTGCATTCGGTTCCCATCAGATTAACGTGTTATTTTCAAGTTCAAATACTATGAAAAAATTACTGCAATATTTTTTACCATTTTTCTTTCTATTGAAAAATGTTTTCTCTGCAAAAGAACCAGTAAGTTAGACAATAACACTATATTTTATTTTAAAAACTGAAACCAATGATTTTTCCAGGCATACATATTAACTTTGGATACGCTGCAAAGTTGCAAAGGGCCGAATTCAAAAGAGTATCTGAGCTTAGATCACCTGACAATATTTCCGAATCATACAGCTCTGGGATACATGGAAATAATGGAAGATATTCCGAGCACTGCAACGGTAAGCAACTTACAATTAAACAGAAAATACCTACCTACTCAATAGTTCCATCCATATCACTGTAATACGTGTGGAACCGTATACCTACCTATCTCCTATTTAATCTTGTGCATTTGGTTCGTGTTCGTTGATTTTTAGATTAATTTTCAAGCATTCTCTCAGAATAACAATGGAACTTGGATAGAAAGTCCTCTTTCGGTCGAAAATCTAGATTTATGTCGATTTATCGAGAAGGATATGTGGTTTGTACCCATAGGCAGATTGATTTTGAATATACCGGAGCGTTGTCCAATACGTAAGGTGAGGAAAAGAAATAGAAAATTCCGCGATGTTGTTAAAGAGAAATGTAAAATATTACGATTTATTTCAGGGACGTTTACGTTTTAAAAGTGTTGTGATTCATAAACGAACCAAAGGAATTGTACCAGCAGGTTGTCTCAGAGCCAAACTTAGGATTGTGGATAAAGAAAAACTATTGTGTTGCTTAGAGACAGTGACCAAAATTGTAGAGTATTCAAGAAGAAACGAATTTGTGTGTGCGCCGCTCTGAGAATTCTATCAATACTACTGTATCATACCTACATTGTTTATTATCTCATAATTATTGTTGAACAAATTAAACTGATTTACCTACTGTCTACTTCTTGCACATAAGTAGTCTAATTATTTTGCATTTTAAGTAGCTAGCTACGTTTTGATAAAAGGATCACTCAACTCCAAAAAATGAAAGAGATAGGCAACCGTTTGAGCAAAAATTCACATATTTTGCCTACTCTTAATAAACAGGATATTTCAATTCTGAACTACTCAAAGATTTCGATGAAGAATTCTCCCAAGAAGTCGTAGTACACATGGTCGAATCGTTTCAAGTCAAGTTGGAGGTGACCGAATTTAACAAAAAAAAGAAAACATTTAAACACAATACATGAAAACTTTTATTTAAAAGAAATATAATTAAGAATGGCAAACAAAATAACACAAAAATATTAACACAATGAAGGACAAAAAAAAATATGAGGAAAAACGAAATTAAATTTGGTGTAATCTAACTGACGCTCTGCATTCATTCGCGATTCCAAAACGCAATAGCTTTTTGAAAATTGGTTTTATTACTCGTATTTACAAAATTTTCTTTCTTAGTCTTCGTTGTACCTGTAGGTGTAGATAACTGTTCAAACATCTTTAACCGTTCCGCCGTTTTAATCTTGGCTGTATCGGAAAATTTGGAAATTTTATTAGAATTTAAATTTCTATTTAATAAATTATTTTTACCGTTAATAGATTTAGAATTATTAGTACAATCGTCACTCGGCACAACGCTACAACTATATTTACTTTTAATAGCATTATCTAATTTCAGCGATGAACGATCAGAACTCAAATTATTATTTTGAGAACTTGATTCTACTGCTGAAGATTTTAAAAGTGAAGTCTTAATTTTATTTGCATCACTCGAGGAACTAATAGCATCAGTTTTTAATTTACTTATACCGTTGTAAGAATTTTTCGACGAAGAATCGTCATTATTACAACGCAATCGCGATGCTTGACCATTGTTCATAGGAGGTAGTTCAGAACTATAGGTTTCTTTGAATACAACGGATTTATGTAAACTCTTAGGTGGATTTTCTAATTTAAATTGTTTACTAGGTTTATTTTCATTTGTTATATTGCTTGTATTAATTGGTTCTGTGATTGGTTCATCGTACGTAGTTGATTCGCTCGTTGTGTTGCAATTATCGTCGATTTCGTAATTTTTCAATTCGTCGCTATTATTCCTAGAAACGATTTCATTTTTTGCACCATTTTCGTTATCGACAACAAACGCCGCATCTTCTCCTAGGCTGGACATTCTCGATGAATATGCGCCGGATAAACTGACTCTAGGGCTGCTTGACGAACTTGAACTAGTAGTATTGGAACTTCGTCGTGATAAGTTTGTCATGCGTCCTAGGGCACGGATGGCGTTTCCAGTTTTCTGTTTTTACAAGCAAAAATAAGCGAAAGCCACACGTATGTTAGTTTCAAACAAAAACATAGCATTAGGTAGGTATAGGTACGATGAAAAATTATGGGGAAAAAATGTAAACAAAATGAATCATAGAAATCTATCATTGGAAAAATTCATAGGAATGGGTATTTCTTTTTTTTTTCCTTTTTTTTCTAAATGATACTTTTATGCAAAACTTTCAAATCAAAATAACACAACAATCGTTTTAAATATAACATTGTTATTCTCAATCAGCGGTTAATATTCTATTGAAACAAACCAAAACATTTTCAAACAAGCATCACGATGTCTTACCTGCCATTTACGTCTAATTATGAATTTCTTCAGTTTATCTGTACACAATTTCACGCAACTCATTGTTTTATCATGCTGAGCTAACCATTTATGATGCAGGCACTGCTTGGCGGTTAATCGTTTTCTGCGAATATGAAAAATTGCAATGTTACATTATTAATGACGGTGTTGTGTTGTTAATGAGTTTCTAATTAAACGAGTCGATTTTTCAAGAAATTACTCACTCTTTCCTTTTAAGTAATAAAGATGAAATGAAATCTCTGGCGTCGTCTGATATAGCGTCGAATGCTTCATCATCAAAATCGAAATCAGCTCGGGTAATATTTGCAAAAGTTTCTGCGTCGTTTTCACCCATGAAAGGAGATAATCCCGATAATCTTTGAAAATAGAAAGAAAGACAATAATTCAGTTATAAGATATGAATATGATACGTACTCTCCGAGTATGGAGCGGATTAAAATAATTCAATAGCAATACATATTTTGTACTTATTATTTTTTCGTTGACAAACTAAATTGAATTAGTTTTCAACAGAACAATCCTTTTTAACATTTATATAAATTTTCTGCAATTAATAAAAAATTACTTCGGTTTTGACTTTTGAATATCATTACAGATACTGCCTGCAATAATACAGAATACAACTTGTTTAACATCAATGATGAATTTCCATTTCTCACCTTTCTCTCCCATCAAACAAATTTCACCAGACCTTATCTTGTCAGCTCACAGGGGTTTGGTAAATTTTGAATTTTTTGAATTTTGCCCTACATTTGATTTTCATTAGTTCTTCAAAAATCGAAAAATGCACTTTAGTATACCTAAAATTTTAGCATGGTGATGTATTTTTACATGATCTTTCAATCTAGATTCATCTGGTTCAAAAATGTTTGCCGAAGTCCTACCTACAATTAATATGTTAAAAACTAGCGATTTCAGCTGATCTGTCAATCAAAATGGTCGCCATTTTGTTAGTAAGGCCTAAGCCCAACGTGTTTTTTTTTGCAAATTTGCTGTAAAATGTTCTTTAAGATGCCCTCTTTGGCTCTTTTAGTAAAGAATTGTCCTAGAAGATTTTCTCCATACCATACGTCATTCATGCCAAACTTTATCAATAATAAATAAATGAATGAAAATGAACGAATAGACGAAAACTAATTTTAAAAAATTACAAGTTCAGACTTCATCAGAGCTATGAGAAATAAAGATTGAAAAAAAAAAATCATAAATTCAAACGTTCAAAAATCAATTTAACCCCCTGAAGGCCCCAACGGGCCAAACACCGAACCCGCATTTACAAAATTGAAAATAATGAAAATATTCCACAATCCACATTTCCACCATGTTTCCACCCCATCCCCCTGCGAGGTGATAAAATAAAATTAAAAAAAACATCGCTGACGTCAAAGTGACGTCACAGCCATTTTTTGTTTTTGTTTGTGTTTTACAGTAGCATTAGCAATTAGCATTGTCATTTGTCAGTTTGTCTTGTCACATTTGTCATACATTTTGAGTTTGAGTTTGACTTTTGTCATTTGATTTTGAAATGAAGTAAGATAAAGATAAAGTAATCAAATATAATATGTATCTCCGCGTTTCTTTTGTTTCAACTTTCAAATAAATAATTTTTCGGATTTCGCGAAGTTATCGGTGTGCTACGCTTATTCGAAATTTCGGAAGTGCAGTTCGTTATCACTTTACTCTGCTGATAAATTCATAAAATATTTCTGTCAAAATATTATACCATACCAACACGTTTCAAACCAAATAACACGGGAAGGAAGAAAATGAGTACATATTTACAAGCTCGAAGTCGAAACTGTTTTTTATCATTCACGTATCATTTTCTGGTAGCGTACAATTTATTATTGAACAACGATGTGATATCTTTCGTTTGATAAACCACGTGCAGAAAGATACCTGAATGGTATTTTCCTCACATATAAATCTGACAATTCAATTGCAATTGCCCGAAGCTAGCACGCAGAAGCATTTCTATACATCTAACAGAAAATCGGTTGCCAAGAGCTTTGAAAAATGACAACGATAGACGATACTTACAACACGTAACATATAACACCGACAGACCACATATCGGTCTCCGTTCCAATTGGCTCGTAGTTGATGATCTCCGGTGGTATGAATTCCGGCGTACCGAATAATACTCTGACTGGAGTATCAGGTGAGATTTTTTGAGCTAATCCGAAGTCTATTAATTTAATTTGATGCGATATTCTCGAAACACACATTATGTTTTCAGGCTACGAAAATAAACCAAGTTGATGAGAAGATTACTCGAGATACTCGAAGAATAAACATTGGTATTCCTTACCTTTAGATCAAGATGGACAACATTATTCTTATGAATGTACGCTACACCTTCGCAGATTTGTTTCATAAATAAAATGCAATCGCGTTCCGTCAGTGTAAAGTCATCAGCTACAACTCTTTCGAATAATTCACCACCGCTGATACTGGAAGGAATTCAAAAAGGTACGTTGTTACTAGTAAGAAATAAGAATTATTATAGCCAGTGGCATTATCCTGATATATTACTACTTACTATTCGGTAACCATCATCATTTCTTTCACATTCTCGTAAGCAGCCATTAGTTGCAATAGTTTAGGGTGTTTCAGTTGATTCATAATGGTTATTTCTTCTCGTACTTTTTCTTTATCTTTGGATTTAATGCATCGGACGAACTTGGCCGCGTAATAGTTTCCAAATTCTTTATCGCGTACTTTATGCACTATACCGTATCGACCTTTGCCAAGCTCTTCTAATACTTCGTAATGGTCTTTGAATGTTTCTCCATTTTGTATGTACACTCGTTTCGGTTCAATTGGCGAGCAAATATCTGTTAATAATAATTCGAGCGTAATTAATATTTACGTAAATTTTCACTATCAATTAGTAGTGTAGCTGTTTTAAAATTACCTGCGTGAGTGATATAAGTAGGAATGGATTCCATACTGGGGTTGCTTAAACCGTGCTTGTTTTCAGCTCGAATTCGAAAGATGTAAGATTCGCCGGGGATTAAACCTCGTATCGTGCAGAATAACGAATGGCAACTAGAATTACAAAAATATTTTGTAAAGTAGAACTTTAACACGTGGTGAATGAGTTCGTTTCTAAATTTTCATTACTTTTCCATGACTTTTCTCCACGATGAATTTAAATACGAACGCATTTCTATCGTGTAACCGGTTATGATACTGCCACCGTCGTATGGAGGACTTTGCCAAGTAACCGTTGCGCATCTATCTCCTGCTACTGAATTTGGTTGACCTTTTGGAGCATCTGGTGATCCTGCGAATTGAAACAAACGTAAATTTAATCCATTTTTTTTTCATGAACAATAGAAAAGCGATGAATGTACTAACCTTCGACAGCCAAAGACGTGGTATGGGTATCGTTTCCTTGGACGTTTTCGGCACAAATCTCATATTTACCTCCATCGTCGGCAGTTACTCGTTCGATTTTCAATACCGAAGACCCATTTTCAGTATTTATTGAGATTCGTTTGTCAGGCAGTAATTGTCGTCCCTGGAAGTTGATCGAATGATTATTGATTTGATAACCTATTAATGTAAATTTTTACCTATCTATAATATTGATACTTACAGCTTTTATCCATCTAAGCGATGGTTCCGGATCTCCGGCATATGTGACTTTTAACGAAACCGTATCACCTCGTAAAGCTATCATATCAATTGGACCTTCGGTTACAATGGCAGGAGTGAAATGACCATTGCAGGGGAGAATGGATTTACAATTAAATGGCGATTTATCAATGAACGGTTGTTCCTCTTGAACTGCCAATTGACCTGTCGATGTAGCATCTCCGTAGCAATTATAAACTTCACATTTATACGATCCGGAGTCAGCTAAAAATACGTCGTTCAGTCTCAAACTAAATTCTCCGTTATTATGATCGATGTATTGGAAATCATCGCAGTTTGGTAACTTTTCACCATTCTTGTACCACGTAATTTGCATCGGAAGTTCACCTAAAATAATCATTTACGAAAATATGATAAATATTTTAGAAAGTCTCGTGCCGAGAATTTTATTTTCAGTGAACGGATTAACTATTATTATACAAAGTCACTGATCTCGTTTCCGTTAGTAGGTAGCCTATTCGGTAATACGAATTACTAACCTTGTAATTTAATTTTAAATTCAAATGGGTTCCCTTCAATTGTGGAAGATCGCGGTGGTAAACCGGTAACGAAAACTGGTGGCTGAAGATCCATGTTATTGTTGTTATAGTCATCGAGTACTATCAACTCGGCGGAACATCTAGTTAATCCGGAGTTATTCTCGGTTATACAGGTGTATACGCCTGAGTCATCGGTCGTCAAGTTATCAAATTGTAAACGAGCCGAAGTTTTATCACAATGCGGAGTTATGTTTTGGGTGGTTTTTAGAGATTCGCCGTTTCTGTAACAGACCAATAATGAATTATGATTAATTTTAGACCACGATGAAGCTACCTAAACCAATCAGTGCCGCCGAAAAAAATTTAAATATATCACGTACTTATACCAAGAGGTCGACGTAGACGAAGACGCATCCGGTACATTACACGAAATTGTGCATTTACCGCCAACATTGGCAACTTTACCAATGGTATGACGACTGAAAGAACCATCCGATGTGCGCGTCCTCGTACCATTAGTTTGTCTATTTCGATGATCTGCAAATAAAACGAATTATTTACTCCTCGGGTTGTAAATACCGATACCACAAAACTCTTGCATTGAAAAACTTACTCATAATATCTAATCGAGCGGTGGCTTCGCATCGTCCTACTTCATTTTCAACAACTATCCGATAAAGACCTTCGTCTTCGGCGGTAATGTTAGCTATTTCCAGTATCCTGAGATCGTCTCGTTCTTGTATCGAAATACGAGAAGTTGGAGTGATAACTGTGTCATTTTTGTCCCACGTTGTCGTCGGTTCCGGATGACCACTGAGAGCACATTGGAATCGTACCGTCTGCCCGAGTTCAGCTATTTTGTTATGAGGCACTGCATAAAATTTTGGAGCTGTTCTTCTACGGAACCGGTGGCCAATTCGGAGAGCTGATGCGTCTGCAAATTGAAATTGAAGATGATTAGATTGGTTGATTGAAAAGATGCGAGGTGCTATTTTCTGTATTGGTTTCTGTATACCGTCTGCAGGTGAAGTAGTTCGCGATGAATCTTTCGGTATCGATAATGGTGTCGATCCTCTTGATCTGCTGACGCCGGATGGCCTGTTCAATTGTCTGCTGAGTAAGTTCTCTTTTTCTTCAGGGACTAAACAAGAATTTGTTGTTAAGTTCGTATTATTTTTGGTCCATGAAAGATTTGAACTACATATTTTTAGGTATGCAGGTTTTTTTTCTAGTTTTGATATTTTGTTATAGGAAGGTTTTGATCGTTTTGAATTTTTTTTTTTTTTCTTGAATTCCCTGGTCAATTCTCTGAAATAAAAATTAAATTTTGTCCCCTTTCCCCTTGCTTCTAAAAAAAAAGATGAATGATTGACAGAAATTAGGACGAATAAAAATGGTTTAGGTACGAAAATCGTAATTTGTATTTTTATCTCGTCGGGTCTATCCCCCCCCCCCCGCTCGATTCATTCACAAAGTTGTTCATTTGACGAGTGAAATTGTAAGTAGTGCACGTACCATCGACGATTAAACACGCTGTAGTTGTTGCATTTCCAAGATTATTATTGGCTATGCAACTGTATCGACCTTCATCTTCCGGATAAACGTGTTTGATGATCAGCTTAGCGACACTTCCGTTTTCAATGGCTTCGAAGTCGTTTCCAAGTGGTATCAACTGTAATTTAAAAATCCACGATGAAACAGAATGTTTACGCTGGAGTTAAAACGCCTACAATTTGGAAAAATTGGGCATCCGAAGATGATCTTTGTTGAAGAAACAGGAGATGGATTTCATATTTTGACACTCTCAGTGGATACCAAACATGGGATCGAGTTGAAGAAGATGAAGAAGACTTTTCGTGACTTGTGAAAAAATTAAAATAACAATAAAACATACGGATCTTACCCTTCCGTTTTTATACCATCGAAAATCAACATTGGAGGTATCGCCTTCGGTATGAATTTCACATTCGAAAGTAGCCGAGTCACCGTCGCAGCATTTGATGTCGGATAGGTGTTTCTTTATTTTAGGTATTTTTTCCACTTGACTGTACGAAAGATGAAATAGATATTAGGAAAAAAACGAGTTGGAGTAAATAATACTATTTACGTGAATTAAATATCTTTACGTCGGACATTACCTATATTTCATAGTTTCGTTTGGCATTCCAGCTTCGGTCTCTGTATCGGCGAGTAAATCTGGTTACGACGAAATTTATGGTTTGTAATTATTGACATTACGAGAGTGCAGCCCTTAAGCTAATAATACAAACCTTTGGAGTAAACTTGTAACGAAACTAAGGCTTTAGTTTCGCCATGCTCGTTGCTGGCTGTCACCGTGTATGCTCCTGTATGATCGAATCTAGCTCGTGGTATCTCTAATTGGTAGTATGAACCGGCGGAGGATAACTTGAAGTCGTCGCAGTCTCGATAATATTCAAGCTGTAAAAAGTACAGTACATATTACCTATGTTTGATTGTTTGTATGTCTATGTATACGAAAACTTCATTAGAACATTGATATCTTATGGTAGAGGAAATACAGTCGCGTTTGCGTATTAATTCGCTGTCGTGGAAAAAACAAAACCAAGGTTGGACGCCATAACTATGACGGACAAGTGACAAGTGTCCATTCTTGTTTCGTATATAAATGTAAACATAATATGTACGTTAAGTATACGATCGTTGAATCGATGATTAATCATTGCGCCAATAAGCATAGTTGAAATTTCCCTCGTTTGTGTGGCTTTTGAATTTATTTTAGAGGAAAAGTTTTAAATAAAGGCTTTTTTGGGGAGGAGAGGTCAAACAAAGCCGAAAAAGTGAATTTATGTAATACCATCAGTGTCTTTGGTAAGCAGCGAAGTACAAGTGTCATACAGAGTGGTTTTAATAAATTTCGCGGTGGTTGAAATTTGAAAATCACGTGAAAATCGTGTTATAAATGGCATAAAAAATATTTTTAAAGTTGTAAAAATAACTGAAAATAACGTAAAATTAATTTTGAAGAACGAAAAATTTGTTAAATACTTATCAGTAAAATTGTTTAAAATTTTTTATGCACCACTCAAACTTTTTTTGAATTGAATTGAAAATTTTTAAATGCCATAAAGTGGGTAAAACAGCATAAAAGTTTCTAAATAAATCTATTAAAATGATTGAAATATCCTTAAAATTGTCTGAAATTGTGGAAATTTCAAAAAAAAAATTAGGCATATGGTATAAGTTATTGGTGTTTTTGGAAACCCTGAATGCGAATTTAGCCTCAGTTTTTTGATTGTGCCACTTCATCCAAGGCTCCTAGCTCTAGGTTCAAAATTAAAGCGAATGGTACCAGTATAGTGCGACTCGTGATTGAAATTGTTTTCAAGGACGCCGAATATATTGTGATCATAGTTTTTTTTTTTGTCCTCATCTTTATATGTACCTCCTTTTTTTTTTCAAAGTTTGACCAATGAGATAAGTGCTATGCATGAGTGTAGAAATCGCATTCCCTGAGTCTTCCATCACAACCGAAGAGAGATTGAGATAAAGAGCATGTGTCTGACGTGGCTGTTCGCGGAGTTCCCGTATTATTAATGTACTCAAATACATACATACATGATTAGTATGTTAATTAGGACCACTTTCGTTACAAACATTTAATGAAAAAACGACCTTTATTCGCGATTTAATTAAACTAAGCCTGATTTTCAGCTTATCTTTCGCAGACTAGTTTGCGTATTTTGACGTAAGGCAACATCGAGAAGCTCGATTAAAACGATGAATCATCTTTCATAAATGAAAAGACACGGGCTAGTAAAATTAGGTCAAAGGATACCGGCGGGATTTTCGCGCTCGCGCGTCAATAATAATGAATGACTAACGATGAATGAATTCATTGAGAAAAATAAAAAAGTAATACAAATAACTGCGTGTGGATTCGTTTATAATATGTATAACGTCAAGCGATCAGCTTTCTGTGGATACGAATGTATGTATGTACAATGCCAAAAGTTAATTATTATGATTAAGCGAATATCCGTGGAGCGATAATAATATGCTACATTTCTTTTTTTGTGCAAGACATAAAGTAAGAAAGAGAAGAAAGTCAAGGGAAATGAAATAATTGTTGACGTACGTATGTATAAGAAAGACAATTGAATATGTTTTTATGTAGATAGGTAGGGTACCTACATGTTCGTAGATATTATTCAACTCGCGCTTAATCGATTTACTAACGTGTGTATGAAATGAAAGCGTATATAAAGACATTTTGTACGTACCAAATATTATTTTATCTATCCATAATTGACGTGTAGGGTATGCACGCCGTCAATGTTATGAAAACAATCGCCTGTGGTGGTACTGGTGGTGATACGAAGCTAATGCAAAGTGTCGAGAAAAATTACGTATATTCGTAAATACATGGGTATACTATGGTTATCGATAATGATTACGCTTGTCTAGCCCGATGTAATGATTTATCGATGCGTTTATGACGATGATGTTTTGTTTATTATGTGAAAATTCTCGAACCGAAGTAAATTAAGTTAATAAACAGGAAAATTTATTATGTTGACGACGCGAAGTTAGAAGGAAGAGAAGCGGAATTATACCCAAGATTTCTTCATAGTTCATACCAAATTTAGAAGACCGGAAGTTGCTCGAAATTTTCCATTAGAAATGCAGTGGCTGAAATTGCGAAGCAACTTACGACTCCTTCCCTTTAAACTTTTGGACTGCATCGCTTCGATGTTATCAATTAAATTTTTCTCAAATTAATCTCATCGATCTCGATTACACTATCGCTCTAAATATCCCATCCACGAGTAGGTCAAATTTAAAATTCTCCCTTTCTTTTTCCTCGCCCCAACTTCTACTCATATTTCAGAATTTCGGATGGTAATTTTTATTTTATTGAGAATGCAGTTTTCTCATGTTTACAACGCTTAAAAATGTTGAACCAAAAATTTAAAAATTCATTTTTTTGAAATATTGTTTTAAATAGAAAAATTCTGATTTAGTGGTAAGAAAAATGTGAAAAAGCTCATCTTCCCCAATCTTGAAAGTGCATTTTATGAGAGGAAAGGCAGTTGCCCAATGGGGGTTGGTCGTTTTTCAACTTTTTTCAAAATTTGCTGCGCCGGCTTGAGCTAAAAGGTTGAAAATTTTCAATTGTTTAAATTTTTTTAAAAACTTTTTTTCAGTTTAGGTGATCTTTTGACATTTTTAATGCTTGCATATAATCACTTTTATTATTCGTTTTTTCCTTTATAGTCGGAGGGAGGGGTGTACTGCGCCTATCCTCCCCCATCGATCCTCCGGGACAACTTTTTTCTAAAAAGAGGGGGTCCTAAGGAACATTTGAAGGGTTCAATTCCAAGTCGGCCTAAGTCCATTTTTTCCGTTTCGAGAAAAACACAAATAAGTGTTTTTCTCGCCCTTCCGCTTCAATAATAAATGATGTGATTATATGGTTGTGAAGCTTGATCTTTCTGCTTTAAAGTACCGTATTGGTATTTTTTTAATTTTGCGTATTTTCAGCTCCAGAGCGCGTCAAACAGTCACAAAAAGTGGACTTAGGCCCATTTGGAATTATCTGATGTTAAAAATTTCGAAAAAGAGCTGAAAAACGCGTTTTTTCAAAAAAAAATTCACGAATCATTAATTTAATACATTTCTGAAACAATTTCATTTGAAGCACCTTCAAATTTCGTCTCTCGAAAATCGTTGAAAAACTTGAAAAAAAATCTGATGCTACGCATCACAAACTTTCCGAACATTCTTCTGTTAAGAACTAAGCGAAATAATTGTAAAAATGTAAAATCGTAATATCGTAAAAATGAGAAACACCCGCCATCTCCATGGCGATGCGGCGTATTCATAAAATAATCACTTTAAAATAAAGCGTAACTAATTCGGACCGCGCCGCGCCTTATGCGTTTCTACTGCAGGTGAACTAAAAGGAGACAAAACATGTGTGATGTTTACCACGTAAAGACTAAGCCTTAACAAATGTTGGAGTTGCCTATACGTTCCTTTTTTCGCATTTAAAGGCTCATAAAATTTTTTCTATGGCACTTACGAACTCCAAATTCTTACTGTGCTGTCTTTACCATGCTTCCGACCACCTCTACAAATTTGAATGAGATATCATAATTAGGTCGCTTTTTATCGCGTGTACAGACATTTTTTGACACATACATACATACATACATACATACATACATACATCAATACATACATACATACATACATACATCATCTCAAAATTGCTCAAAACAAACTTGTGTGAAGTCAAATTTCAAAAACGAGTGTAAATTCCAAAGTTCATTTTCCGGCCGAAAACAATACTTTCCTATACATCGCTTCGCGCTGTTCGGAAAGTAAAAACCGGCACAACCGCACTTGTATACAAATACTCTTAAAAAATGTATGATTTAGGCCACTTTGGAATAATCAGCTGTTTTTTTGAGCCGGCAAAACAGCGCTCCTGAGCGAAAAAAGTAACGCCAGGTGTTCGGGCAAGGTGATAAAGGTGTTAACCGACCTGTACCACCAGATGGCGCTGCTAACTCAAAAATGATAAAAATGGACTTAGGCCGACTTGGAATTGAACCCTTCATTTCTAGCCCTTATAGATCGAAAGAGCGGACAAAAATTGATCAACTATCAAAATTTCAAGTGCTAAAGTGCTTTTTTCGATTTTTGGTGAATTTTTGAAAATCAAATTTAGGCCAAAAATAAGGGAAAAAATCAAAATTTTACCAAATTGACCTAAAAAGCTGAAATTTGGGATATGCCCTATTTTCGACCTGCCAAATCGTTTGGAAACTATTTCAAACCGTTTTGAGCGGTTCTGGAATCTCCAGCAAATTTTTTAAACTTGAAATTCCCACATTTCATCAAAGGGAGTTGGAAAGCTGAAATTCATTCTGCAAACTAATTTCAATACGCTACAAAGTCGACTACAGGTGGGGAGCATAAGGACCTACTGCACCCTCTCCCCCTCCGCCAATCCGCCGGGAGAACTTTTTTCTTAAAGATTTCGGAGCTTCCGGCGACTTTTTTTGAAAATTACTGGGACCTCCAGTACATTTTTGAAACTTGAAATTTCCCCGAAATTTACTCTGCGCTCCAATTTTAACGCCGTCTGAAGACGACTTCAGGTGAGTTCTAGTCATTCTGGAGTCTCCAGTAGATTTTTAAAACTTAAATTACCTCAAAATTTCATCAACAGGTTTCATGGCATTTTTTGGAAAATTGAAATTTCCAAAAAGTAGCTGGAAGCTTCATGAAACCACCGTGCAGTCGACTTTATATATCGTATTGAAATGAGAGGCGTTTCGCGATATGGGCCCTTGTGGTGATTCGATTGTTTTTTTTTTATTGGCCATTCCGACTTTCTTTTTCACGAGAAATCGAATGGTGCAATCAGATTTCGCCTATCTCATCAACTTCTCGTTTTAAAAATTATTTGAACATGAATACTCAAAAGCTCACATTTTTGAGAAATCAAAAACAAAGTTTTTTGTTTGTTTTTGATTTTTAAAAAAAAGAAAAGAAAAATGTCGATGGAAAAATTATTTTATTGTTGTTACCTAGTATGTAAAATTTCATGGCGAATCCGAATTTCTCGGTATTTTTTTGCAGGGTAGTCAACGTTGGGTAAATTCGGCTGTTCACCGCAAGGTCCCTTTTCTAAATTACGAATATCAGGCGATGATGAACGAATTTCGTCAAAATTTCCCATCCAACCTATGCGCAAGACAACACTGCACCCGAAAATCGAAAAATCGAAGCGATTCGATGTTTTCTCTCCTGAAAAAATTGAAGTACGAGTATTACCACAAGGGACCTTATCGCAAAACCCCTCTCAAATTAGTTTGTGGAGTTAATTTCGGCTTTCCGATTTCATTTGATGAAATATTGTGAAAATTTCAAGTTTCAAGAATCTGCTGGAGACTCCAGTAATTTTCAAAAAGTGGCTGGAGGCTCCAAAATGACTTGAATTCACCTGAAGTCGTCTTCAAAGGGTGTTAATATTGGAGTGCAGAGTAAATTTCGACTTTCCATCTCCATTTGATGAAATTTTGAGAGAATTTCAAGTTTCGAAAATCTATTGGAGGCTCCAGTAATTTTCAAAAAGTCGCCGGAAGCTCCAAAACGGCTTGAATCCATCTGCAGTCGGGACTCCTTCTTTAAGAAAAAGTTCTCCCGGAGGATCGACGGAGGAGGCAGTAGATCCTTATGCCCCCCCCCCCCCGACTATTAAAATATAATCAATTATTTTGTAATCATCTCCTTGAGGTGGTGAAATTAGAATTTGATTAACTACTCAAAATGAAGGCCTCTGCTGAATTTTCTCAACATTTCTCCCCCGATTTTGTTCGCTTCTCATTCAATTATTTTATATTCTGAAAGTCATTTCTTGACTTTTTTCAAAAATGTTTTTGAGGTTTTTCAGGCATTTTTACTAAATGTTCATAATACATATAAGACGCCTAATTTGAGTGTTGGAAATCGAAGTAGTAAAATTATTTCTCCAAGGATGCAATACTTGTAACGTCAGTTTCTTCTGTGATGAAGTTATGAATGAAAAAAATCGATCTCTTCCTAAATTTTTGAAAAATATGAATAAATAATACTCTTATTTTCACATAAAAAATGAACACAAAAAAACCAAAATCTTTTCTGACTTGACGTTATTCATCAAGAACCCTTCAATCAGATTGAAATACATATTTGCACGATTTCTTATGTCTTTATCAATGATTCGTTTTTATGACTAATGTGACGAAGAGCTAGTTTAAATGATCTCGAATGTTTATCTTTGATCGCAGATCTAAATCCGTTTTTGTAGTAGATGATGGATCTGAATCTCTAAAAATTGAATCAACCGATCCAGATTCAGTTTTTACCTGGATCTGCTCTACCCTGCCCTGCCTTATCGTGAAGTTTGAACTTCATCGTACAATAATTTCACCGCAAACTCGACCGTGACCTCTGTATGTGGTACCGGTTCAAAAAAAAACTATTTTTATGTAATTTTAATCGCCTTGGATGGTAAATAAATGGGGATCTGTTGAACCTCATAATTTAGGGGCAGAACTGCATATTTTCTTGAAATTTCGTATTCTACGCTCTCATGGAAAATTTAAGGTGATCCCTGTCTCAGAAAATTTTATTCAGTGTCGATTTTATACTCCAACTTCTGCATTTTGTATCATATTATTGCACTTTTTTTTGTAATTGAGCCACTCTCCATCAGCTTCAAATAAATGTAATATGTATCAATAGCATAGAAATTAGTGCGGACATGTGCTAATCCCCTTAATGCGTTTACGCTACGCGTACACATAAAAATTCTCACACATTCTGGAAGTATTTCGCTTGCGTATGTTGACTAATTGCGGATCGGCCGACGAGAAGTGACGCATATGCCATTATGGTGGATTTACACGTCAGCGCGTCATCATCACAAACGAAAAATTTGCTCACCTTTGCCGGTAGGTACCTGTTTTCAACCAAGTGACCGGATGAAGATAAGACCCATTGCAGCGTCGTCGACGTCGTCGTCATGAGCGACAGTGACCACTGACCAGGTAAAAGCGGATACTGGACACTGGTCGAGGGAGCCAATTGGTGTACTGGATGGCGCGGAGAATACTCGGCTCATCGGCTGTCAAGCATGCGGATGCTTCTTCCGCGATTACGGCCGTAAATTATTAATCAGCGAATTGCGTGACAGAATTCCAGAAGCGTTAAACGGTATGGTCACGTCGATGTTGTAAAATACGTAGACTTATATGGGTATGGGGAGTTACGGTAGACGGAGAGTTCTCGGCAAGGACGAGCTTCTTTTAGCTCGACCAAGTACAGGTTCAACATTTAATAATTATGTTACGTGTACCAGCGTATCTTTCTTTCTATGTGGATTGTAGTACTCGCTATAAAGTTATACTTCGGATGAAATTTTATCGTCCTTGTCCCTAACGCTGTCGTATGGTTTATTTACATGCCGCGTTCTCCTTCTCGCTGCTGGAAAAGATTCGTGGGAAAATCTCGTACTCGTAGTACGCGAAGCTACGCTGATGAAGATGAGCATCTCATCTACCGTAGATGAAATTCATACTGGTAGACTGAGTCATCTATCGGATACGCTGTTCGACGAGTTATCACGATTGGTGCAGTTTGATTGACAATTTACAAATGTATCCTATCGTTTCAACGACCTTTCATCTTTCAATGATTGGGCATTTTTTAAACCATCTAGACATACGTGATTTAAAAATGGTGCTGAAACACGTGTCCGAAAAGGCGTATACATGTCTGTGTACATGTAGGTACATTACATGTAATACAGATGTATGATTTGGACTCTGAGAAGTGATACACTACGTCGTATATATTTTACTCCATAATAAGCTGCCTTATTGGTACCTACGATTGCATAATCTCGAGACTGTCTTGAGTAACCCAGCTATAGCTAATATTCCAAAAATGTCGTGGCTCGTCGACGATCGTGCATCATTTTGCAACACCTCTCTTGTCTGTCTGCCATACCGACCACACATCTGACTAAAATCAAATTACAACTCTACACCAAAATGGTCTTCGTATACTTAATAATACGAAACCACGACTTAACCACACCACACAATACAAATGTACACGCGAGAACAATATTTATACACATTGCTCTGTATATATTTTACGTCTCATTAAAAAAAAAGAAAAAAAATAGGTATACATTTATAAAATGCCGATACGATTTACTAGTATACTGGTTGGATATATTTTCAGTCTTCTGTGCGACGAAGAGTATGTTTAAAAACGTCCTTCGTTTCCGTATCTATATTAAAATCAAGTAGAATGCCATATTTGGATAAAATAATTTCGTTTTAATCCGCTAACATCAAAGTTCTTTTTCTTGTATGTCTCTGTCCTGTTACCTGGTTAGATAATAATAATGGAGATGGATTTTCATGAGTTGTACGTTGACGAATATGAATATTAAATTGTCTGCTGGTACGTTCGATTTGTAGGAGACTAGATACTGGCCAAGATAAAGGGAGCATGTCAAGGTACCTTATACCTATAGTTACCTATGGTTATTTGTAACCCATGCTATTGTGATTTAGAAAAAGGTAATTGAGTTTGAATGTACGCAGGCCAAGACACCTGGGGTCGTCGAGTTGTATGTTTGCGAATTGAAACTGAGATATGATAAGATATTCTCTGATTTCCGGTGTCACGACCGATTAATCGTATAGTGAGTGTGCTATTTTGAAACTATGTGTCTATATTATTAACTTTCGTGGGCTTAGAGTTCTCTCATAATTTTTGTTTTTTTCTTCATTTCATTGTTGAGGTTTTCTGAAGCAATTTTATTATACGAGTTATTCAACTTATTTGAAGTTATGCTTTTGGGGAAATCTAAAATCGCGCTGAAAGCTTCAGAACAACTGCTTATGGTGTAAAATTCAACTGGAGGGAGTTAATATGTGTAGGGTCATTCCACGTCAATTCGACCAAGAAGTGGTAAGAGGGGTCGGCGATTTTTTTGAAATTTTTCCTGTGGAAAGACCTTTTGAAGGGATGACTAATGGTGCAAATCGCAGCCCTCTGGCTCTTTTTTAAAGGCTGCTAGGGGGTGTCAAAGTTTTCAGTGAACTTGAAATATCATCCATTTCAGCAGTGGGTTACTCGATAACCGCGATACCTACCAAAATGGAGTTTTTTCCAATAGTTAGTGGCTTTGAAAAGCGTTTTGGTGATACCATAAAAATCAGTGTTACCACTTTTTTTCGTGCAAAAAATTAGCTTGAAAAGTTTCAAAACGTTGTTTTCATATCGTTTCGACTCTCAAAAGTGCTGAAAAAAAATATATTATGGACAACTTTTCATGCTGAACTGCATATTAAAAAATTGGGATGGCGTCATTTCGTAAAGTCGGTTTAAAAAACCTGAAAGTTTGCGAAAAAATGCGATTTTTTGATTTAAAACTTGCAAAAAAGTTTTGATTGGTGAAGTCATTTGACCTGTATTTTTACGTATCCGTTGAAAATGTTGAAAAAACCCTTTCACTCGATGAAATAAACTCATCACAAAAAAATCAAAATTCAATTTTCAAATTCCAAACATCGAAAAAAGTTTGAATACTCAGTTGTTTTATTTTGACCTCTTTACGTATTTCATGAAACAGTTGATGAAAATTACACTTATAGCAAAAAAATTGAAATTCGTTTACTGAGTGAATTGAAAAAATGAACGAATTTCATTTTTTCCCTAAAAATTACCCAAAAGTCACACCTTTTGTGTTTTAAAAAATGTCAAAAAGCCTCACTTTTCAACTAAGAATTTGGCCAAAAAAAAGGTCTCCTACTTTCTACAAAGATTCCAAAAAAGTACAATTTTTTTGCCAAAAATTGTCTTAAGGTCTTGCTATTGTCAAAATTCTCGCTTTTTAGCAATATTGAAAAGTCTCTCTAAAAAATGCAATTTTTTTCCAATAATTCCCAAAAATTGTCAATATTTTGTTTTTTAATTTTTTTTTTCAAAAAGTATCCAAAAACTTTGCATAGGTAGAGGTATTCGCAAGAAGTTGTCGAAAATTGTCATTTTTTGCTAATAACTCCCAAAAAGATCTCCTTTTTGTTAAAATGGTTGAAGTCGTGATTTTTGCCAAAAATTATAATTAGAAATTTTTGCTTTTTAACTAAATTTTTGAAAATATGTAGTCATTTTTTGCAAAAAATTCCGAAGTGTTGCTTTTTTTTAAATGGGTACCTACTTAATTGTCCAAAAGTTTCGCTTTTTGACAGAAATAGTCAGAAAACCATTCCTTGAAAATCAGAACATATCAATTCCTAATGTTCTACTTTTCCTACTTTAAAATGTTTTGCTCGCATTTTGTCACTTTTTTGGTTACCGAAGTTACTTTTTTCTTTGGAAAAAATTGAGTACGAGCCCTGTCTTTGTCTCTTCTCACCTCTTTTTTCTCTGTACCTCCGCTCCTAGGCACTTGAATAGGTAATTGTTTGAATTTTATAAAATTTTTGAAACATTGCATTACAAAAATATCTTCTGATGATGGCATGATCGAAAATTTGAACAAATCAGAGGTAAAATTTTTCATGAATTTTTTCATCTTTGGCACACGCGGGGAGTGAGAGTCTAGATTTTGATGGCCCTGTTTCTCTCTTTTTTGTGTATCTTTGCAAATACTACACTCCTCGACCATTGTGTTCATATAGGAAACTTATTGCTATTACGTGGTCTATTGAGTTGAAAAAAGTCATTCGTCTCCCCCTCTTCTTTTCTCCCCTTTCCCTCCACTGTGTCATATTCATAAATACGTCGAACTGTTTAGTTTACGAAAATTGAATAATTTTTTAACGCACCATTCACATCTTTCCCACGAATCAATCATCGACTTTCTATGAATCATTTTCCAAAAATATTCTAAATGGCTGGTATGATGTTTTCTTCCATGATTAATCCTCACGTGTTGCTGGTGAAATTGCTAATTTTCAGGGGTAAGTGATTCACAAATTGTAAAATATCGTACATCCAGAAAATAGTTTGATTGGTAAGCCCATCACATGTGGAAGTCGTTCACGAATGATTCATGTAATCTATGACTCAAAATTTTGACTTCCTGAGGAAGAAAGAAAAGTTCATCTAACTGAATTTAAGGTCTGTCTTTCTGATAAATACGAGAGTACTTATACTTAATATACAATTTTTACTGTTCAAATTTTTATTCTGCGATAGCGATACATATTTTGAATAAACACATACGAAGGCTTCTCACGTATGGTTTGCTAATTAAGGTGGTTGAGATTTTAATGAAAGTTGTGGTCGAGAGCCAAGACGAACCCACTCCAACTTTTTTTAATCGACGAATTTTGATAAGTCTAATATTCTGTACCATTGATAATTCTTCGTTTATCCGAAGCCCTTCAGTCCCTTCTTCATATGTGGTGTAAAAATGGCAACAATGTATAGGCCTAATACTATTTATCTCAACTATTATCTACCTGTAGTGTAAGTCGTTTAGATAGGTATTAGGTATAAATTATTCGTAAATTGACTACTTACGTAGTACGTACTTACAACGATTGAATGAGACTGAGAGGGGAAGAAACGAAAAGTAAAAATCGTGATACTATGGTAAAAGACACGAGTGAATTTGCTATGTGAAAGAATCACCTGTACATAATGCTACATATTCGTATTATATGCAGAGGGTCTGTATATGTGGTGTGGTGAAGTATCTATCTAGTAGATAGTTCTTTTTTCTAACGAGCACGCCGAAGGATATATGTAGTATTAGATACGCTTACCGTGCATGTAATACCGTGATCATCAATCACAAAAGCTCAACTATCGCGAGTTGTCTGTAGTACCTGAGTATAACTATGCTATTGTGTCTATTGAAAGTTATAATACATAGGTAATGTGTATTTACTCAATTTCAATATGGTAGCTGCGAACTGCGAATGTGTCAGAAAGCATACTCGTGTATTCAAAGGTCAATATTCTGCTAGCGTCATATTTGATGAGTTTCTTTTATCGAAAACATGTACACGTTGAAGTGATTATTTTACTCTCAAATAACAAAAATGAAAAAATGTAGTCTTTGAATTTGCAATTGTTACGGTTAAAAAGTAGGTCTAGCTGTCAAACATAGGTATTTTTAATTTATTATGAAATTGCGTAAGAAACGTTTCTGGTTAATAACTCGCCACCGTGTTGGGTTTGTGGAATACCATACGTAGATTATGGGCTTGGGGTGTGGGGGAAGATGATGGTAACTTAAGTTTTGTTTTTTGTGTTTACGGCTTGTCACGACTAATTTTTTTCATAACTAAAATAAGTACGTCGGTACTTGGTACCAAGCCTAGATGTATTTAAGTTGACCATTTTTGGACGTTTACAAGTTTCTTAGTATGACAATGAAAAAATATAAATTATTATGAGATTTTTTTATACAAAAGTAGGTAAAATCCACGATTTCGACGAATAGATGACGCGGATAGGTCGGATGTGTTTCATGACCATTTTTAGTGGCGAGGTATTGTGATATGGAGTCGTACAAGTGCTCAGTTTCTGTGAAATCACCTACTCAGTGATGTTCGTTGAATTCATAATTAAACTAAATCAAAGGTGATTGACGGATGCCGCCTTCTTAAGAATAAGAGATAAAGATACCATTATTTGTACGACAGTTAATTAATAATTATTACGATTTGATTCAAAATTTTCTGAAAATAATTCGCGACTAGATCTAATCTAATTAATTTCTGAGAAAATCGCCATTCGAGATTGAAGATTATGAGTTAACCATGAGCAGAACTCTTGCGGAAAAATTGGTTCTATTTACCTACCAGATGAATATAAGTTTTGCGGACAGAAAGCAAGACGAGTCACTTTTTAAGCAATTTTTAAAGCTGAGAAAGTTGAGTTTGGAGCTGTAGGTATTGAGTGTTTATAAAAGTACCTAATGAGGTTTTTTTTCGAGAAACTTGTGGGAAAATTCTGTAGAATTCGTAAATATAACCCAATTACATAATTTCATAATATTCATGAGAAATCGATTGAGTATAATCTAATCACTAGAATTTTCTGATTGCAATTTTTCAAAAAATTCTTCCATCAGATTTGAAAATAATTTTGACGTTTCATCCTATCGTGTCACAAGGGATAAAAAAATTTACAAATACTCATACCCTAACATGATTGATGTTATAATATGATATTGAGCTTTCATAATGTTCGTATGTTCACCGACTTTCTCCCCATATAGAGAAAAACTTCATTAACACGACATTATTACAGCATTATAAGAGATATTATTGCGAATTCAAACATTCAAAATTCTCGGCGAATTAGGATATTATTTCAATTTGGCCATTTGCCGGTCATAGTATGTCAGTCGCAGGTAATAAACCTAAGTTGTACTCGTAGATGGTCAGAGCAGGTGATGAATAAGGCACAGATTAATTGACAGTGACGCCTGTCAAATAATATGAAGACTTGAAGTAGAAATAGAAAAATTTGATTAGGGGTTTTATTTACGGTCACAAGGGCAGCGAGTAGTTTATAAAGGTCGAATTGTCAATTTCACGTTTAATTATTTCATTGAAGATACAATAGCTTGGTATGTGTAGTGGAGTACACGATGTTAGTAGCGAGTACGTGTGTGGTATTTTGTATATGTTTACGTATAGAATTGCTGCGTAATTAATGTTTATCAAAGTGATCAGATGATCATGATCGTGATTATAGTAGATAGGATCAATTTAATATTATTGTTATACGTTTGGTTTCTCATTTTATTAAGTTTTGCAACTTTTTTTTTCAATTTTTTCATTTCTAGGTATTTTTAGAAAACCGTTTTTTCAAAGTGTAACAAAAATTGATCATAAATGACCATTTTAAAGAAGAAGCATTTGAAAACTAAAATGGAAGAGTCAATTCATTCAGTCACAAATCTTACTCGTTTTTAAACCACAGCATACGAATACATAGAGTGATTTTTCATCACATGAAATTTTATTTACTATCGTACTGAAATTAAAATCACGTAAGCCCCAATTTTGGCATGAATTAGGAAAATGGTATTCTTGGGGGCCCCAATTTTTCAAAAACATGTCAGTGGTAAAATGTCGATGAATGCACGTTTTTTCTCTATTGTCAAGAGTAGTTCTCACAAAAATATTCGTAGGGTTGTAACTGTAGCCTGATCGCACATTTTGAAATTTTAGAACAATTTTTTTTTCAAAATTTAAACCGAAAAAATTACTTTTTTTTGCTTATGTTGAGAGTGGCCCAAAAACGTATCGAAAGCAGAAATGTGACTTAAAACGAGAATTTTTGTGATTGCAGCTACCCAATTACACATTTCGAGACTTTTGAAAGCATTTTTTGAAAAAAATTGAAAGCCCCCCGCCCTCCCCCCCCACCAAAAAAAAACCTTTTTCTCATTCATGTTGACTGCTGATCGAAAGAACCGGTAAAAATTTATCACCTGTCAAAATTTCAACTGCTAAAGTGCCTTTTTCGATTTTTGGTGAATTTTTAAAAATCAAAGTTAGACCAAAAATGAGAAAAAAATTAAAATTTTACCAAATTGACCGAGAAAACGGAAATTTGGGATATACTCTATTTTCGACTTGCCAAATCGATTGGAAACTGTTTCAACCCGTTCTAAGCAGTTCTAGAGCCTCCAGTAGATTTTTAAAACTTGAAATTCCCACAAAATTTCATCAAATGGAGTTTTAAAGGCGAAATTTATTCTGCAAACTAATTTCAATATGCTACGAAGTCGACAGCAGGAGAGTTTCAAGTCGTTTTGGAGCCTCCAGTGACTTTTTGAGAATTACTGGACATTCCAGTAGATTTTTAAAACTTGAAATTTCCTCAAAATTTCATCAAATGAAGATGGAAAGCCAAAATTCACGTCGCACAGTACGCTACGTGCTAAAGTTAATTATTCGGACCAATTTTCTGGCATTTTTTTAAACTGAAGTTTCCAAAAGGCACTGGAGGCTCTAGAACTGCTCAAAACGGGTTAAAACAGTTTCCAATCGACTTAGCAAGTCGGAAATAGGGTACGAGATCGCAAATTTCATTGTTCTATGGTCAATTTAGTAAATTTTGATTTTTTCCTTCATTTTTGGTCTAAATTTGATTTTCAAAAATTCACCAAATATCGAAAAAGGCACTTTATCATCAGCCCTTGAAATTTTCATAGGTAGGTGATAAATTTTTGCCTGCTCTTTCGATCTACATTTGTATGTAGTATGTACTTTCTGCTTAAAAATTTCTTGCAAGTCGTATGTTGTAACACAAAATCTGCGATTTCGGCTGTCCTGCCAATCAAAATGGAAGCCATTTTGTAAGTAGGGCCACTTTTTTTTTTTGAGAACAAGGGCTAGAAATGTTCCGTAGGACTCCCCCTCTGAGAAAGAAATTGTCCCGGAGTATGGGAGGTGAGGGGGGGTGCAGTATATTCTTATGCGGGCTCCGACTAATATTTTAGAGATTTTTAAGGAGTTTTTTTTTGAAAAATTTGAGCTCAAAATGTTTTAGTGCTTAGCATATGAGCAGGAAAAAAGATTACCTGAGCTGTAGCAGCTCATTGGCACATTTTATGATCGTAGGATTTTTCGGAAGAATCGACCCCCCCCCCCCTTCAAAAAACCTTTCATCTTACAGTTTTCCAGGATATTTGATCTTAAAACTTTCCTCAGATAGGAGATTTCATTTACATTTTTACTTTCTCGTAAATTTTAGAATTTTTCGTGAAATTTTGATTTATTTTGCAAATTTTTAATGATGTTAAGGTTCTTTAGGTAGGTATATCAATTTCATTCATTTTCAGTAAGTTTTTGAAAATTATGCCGATATTTCGTGCAGTTCATGCATAATTTGCAAAGTTTTTAGCAGTCCAATTCTAAATACGTTCAAACATTTTTCCAAGGTAAATTTTTGAATTTATGTAGTTTTTTCATTATTGCTTTCAGATGATATTGTGTCAAATTTTTAATCAAGTCTGATACCTAGTTGCGTTAATTTTGAAAATTTTCTCTTCATTTTTCGGTAATTTTATGGAAATTAATGGCAACTTGTGCTGTATTTTTTCAAGTTTCAGCACCAAGTATTTTATAATTTTTTTACATTTACCTACTACTGTATTCCGGAATATTTTTGATATTTTAAACCAACTTCCTGTTTGAATTGAATACATATTATTAAATGATATAAAATATACTATACAGTTCGTTATCTCAAACTGAATTGTTTCGTGTTAACGTATAATGATACTCGTATTTCCTATTGTGTAAATCTTCATTATCAAATTCTACACTGACTCAGAGTCAGATTACTCGAAATTTGGATTGCTTCCGGCTGCATCATAGTGAGATGACTCGTCACTTCGGAAAAGGGGGAAATTCTGATTATTCTTCCAAATTCAGCTATATCTGGTTTTGCTACAAAATTGCAATTCAGTCGAGAAAAAAGAAGTAAAAAACAATTACAAAGCAACCTTCTCGATTGAAGATACATAAATAATGGATCAGTTATTTTGTATATGCGCGCGAATGTGAACACAGTTACCGTGTATATAGATTAGTATATGGTAATTATGTTAACAATATAAAATAATGTCACGCCGATAATATATGTTACATGTCACACAAATCGAATGTAAAGAGGGAGATGGATGTCGCTTATGACCCGTATTTATTGTAGGTATAAAGATACATATAGTAGTATGCTGCTGATGCATAGGTATTAGGTACTCGTATACCTGTGCGGGTACTTGGAACGAGCTCGAGGAGTAATGCAGACAATTAGCTAGATAGATGTATGTTACAGATGAATGGTTACGTCGAAGAATAGGCTTCTCTTTGTCTATCAAGATTGAATGTCTAAACGCTCAACATGTCAGAATGTCACCTAGACCGCTCGTCGGCTTGATTCTCGGTAGCTGTATCGTACAATACGAGTTTAATGAGGAGTCGTCTTAAATCCTCGGCGTGTTCTTTGGCTTGGCTCTTGGTTTCTTTTGGTATCTGGTTAAGTAGCGAGGATCCGGTTTCATGGATACTCTGTCATTGTCTTGTTTTTGGTTGCGAGTGTAATACTGATGGGAATATCGAGGAGAATAATAATATACATTTATAACCTATCGAATTATGGATATTTATGTACTTATATTTGATACCGCGGTAGATTTTTTTACTGAAGAATATGAGAATAATTTTCACTTTGAAATAAAGAACTTGAGACGGTGCGCATGGAAGAAAATATTCCAATTTTTCTTACAGATTTATAAAAACATCATTATCGGTATCGGTTTCATTCATGTTTACCTCCGTTTTTATATCCCGCCTTTATAAAGTCTACCTAAAGATTTCACGTAGGTACCTACTTAGGTTGTTGATCGTCAATAATACCCATCGAAAAAAATCTCTTGAGCGGCGTAGATCATAAATTGAATTTACGTACACTCCTCGAAATTAAAATAGGTACCTAAATACTGTAGCTTAATGGGATACGAACCAACTTACAAACATAACACGATAAGCATAAAACGTTTTTTTTATATCATACAAACACACCCACATCTAGCTAAAAATTATCCTAAAAATTATTAGATTGCTTTTTTCAATTAACCGAACTCTGGGTGTGGAAAAACGTGGCCAAAAAAATTATCCGTCGTGGAAACTCGTACCACTTGCGGGAGTTTCCTAATCGAATAAAGAATCCCCGTTATTATTGAGGCGATAATGTCCGCAAATAAATACGTATATTATAAAAATAGTGTATTAATGAGGTTTTATAAGGGTCATGGCCGCGTAACGTAAGTATAATTAGTCAGTTCGTTTGTGAAAAGAGAGGAAAAAAACGGTTATTGTGTAGATTCATCAGTTCGATGTGGTTGTAATTTGTGCATTAATATACATTTATACGACTGGAAAGCACGCGCGGGCGCACTCCGCACACCAGACTCATATTGTCGAAACAATAAAGAAATTATGTACATTTGTTATAGTAATTTTTCATGTCTGTAAATAGCTCGATGGTGATTATGCGACATTTAAACGTAACGGTGCAATAAATACAACTACATACGACAATAAGAATATGCCTGGCTGCCATTGAATTAGATTTTTCAATTTACGTATTAGTGTGATTTTTATAAACCGAAGAAGCGATTATTGAACTCGAGGTTATAAAGTGGTTTGAATGATGGTTAAGGGGGGTTCCATTTTGATATGTCTGCGAATATTTTACTAGAAATTAGGTTTTTCAGAAGGTAATGTCTGTGAGTGGTGAGTACTTATTTGAAGAGATGAATGTGTGGGTAACCTTTGCTCTAGTCTTCATGATGCATTTTATCTAAATAGAGTAGGTGAATTTAATTGGTAATTTTTCAACCTACTTGACGGATAACGTTAACGTGACGTAATGTTATCTTTTTACAGGAGTGTGTTTATTTTTAGAATAACGTCAGCGACTGTGGGCTAATTCATAAGGTTCCAGGGTATTCGTATTTATTTTCGGTTCACCCCTATGTGATATTCTCTATAATTGTTTGTTTTGGTTTAGCGTATTTTTGCTGAGAATCACTTTAGCATTGGGGTGTATTTAACCTCTTGACTGGTATCCTATTTATTTTTCTAATTCTTCGTTCTTATAGTCATATGAATTGTGAATTACGACGAAAGCATAGCGAAATTGATTGAATATTGATTAATGATTTATTAATTGAATTACTTTTGGGCACTCGAGAAAACTGATACATTGAATTCCCACGAACCTGACATTATAATCACAAAATTATGAAAAATTGTTCCTTAGGTATTCAAGAACTTATATTTCGGAAACTGAAATTTTTTTGAATTCATTTCTAATTTTAAGATGGGAAAAGCTATTTTCTTCTTTTCCTTTTCGTAAAAAAAATCCCAAGTGATTAGGAGTCTATACTGGAACATTAGTATTTTAACGCGATTGTATGACAATGCATGACATAATAAAACGCGACAAATTCAGAAAATCGCGCTGGAGACTCCAAAAACGGTCCGAAACAGCGAAATTTGGCATGGGGGGGGTGATTATGAACTTGATACCTACAGCGATTTCAAACATTTCCACGCGAACAGAAAACTTTCGATTTTTTGGATTTTTTTATTGTGAAAAAACTGCCCAACTTCATATTCACGCCTTCTGGAGCAAATTCAAAGTTCTGAAGAAATTGAAGAATCGCGCTGGAGGCTCCAAAATGATTGGAAATGGTGAAATTTGGATTTTGGGAATTTATATCAGTTGTAGGACTTATTTTGATCATTTTTACTGATCGAGTACGTACTTTTTTTTTAAAAAAGTATAAATCACCAAAAACAGTCAATTTTGAATTTTCAAACGTTCGCCAAAAATCGAAAAATGAAGTTGGACAGCTGAAAATTTGGTTTTGGGGGTTTTAGACCATGCTCTTTCCAAAAATCGCGGTCCTGTTCTAATCGGAGGGTGACACCTCAATAAGTTCCCTTGTATTAAAAATGATAAATTTTTCAAAAATTTATGAATTTTTAGGCAAAAGGAAACTGATTACTAAAATGTTTATCTCAATGTGAAAATATCCTCTCAAAATTTCTGTGAAGTAACGTTAATCCCCCTCCTCCTTTATTTTCCAAAGAATGGGGCGAGTGACAAATATTTTTCAAGCCATGAATTAGAACGCCAAAAAAATGAGTTGAAAATTTCTTCATTTCGTTTGATTGTTCTACTTATCAAGTTTTTTTTTTTTTTTTTTTTTTTTTTTTAGAAATTTCAGATGGTCAACCAACTTGAAGCTTTGTAGGTTATATTTTCGAGTAGAGATGGCTGAAATGTTTTGAAATGATTCCCTTCTTACAAAAGAAAAGGGCATAGTAAGACAAAGTTGAATAATTTTGATATCTTTGGTTTTAGAGGCTCTTTGGTAGTGCTCATTTTTTTTTTAGAAAAATTAGCTTTTGCAGGAATTTTCTCCATCTGTGGTCAAAATTTGAACACTGGCTCGGATTTTTAAACTTTTTGTGAATGGTATCTATAGGTTCTTCAAAATGATCAAAATCTACTGGAAGCTCCAGAACTGCTCAAAACAGCTTGAAACAATTTTTAAGTCAATTTGGCGAGTCATTCATTGAGTATATACCAAATTTCAGCTTCGGAAGTTGATTTGATGAAATTCTGAATTTTGTTTCAATATTTCTGTCTTTGTTTCATGACACATTTTGAAGCGGTTGAGCCCAATTTTGAAAAAAAAAACCAACTGAAAGCTTCAAATTTTGCAAACACGCGTTTCTCCTGAAGGTCCTAGTACAGAAAATTGTAAGAAAAATCAATATTTATTGTGATACTGGGACACATTACGTTTATACTCGTATTTTGCCACATCAGAAAAAGTACATAAATTTTGCAGCAAGACACATTTTACGTATACCTACCAGCTACCTATATGTATTTTAGAACATTTATTGTTAGGAATAGACGACCGAATTTGCCTAAACCGTGATTCAAAAATTGCCTCGAAGCTGTCTCAAATTCTTTGTTATTTCTGAATATCAAGTTTCAAAAAATTGTGATGTGTGGTTTGAAATTTGTAATACAAAAATTTAGATTGTCAAGCAATCGCTTACTCGTAGTTGAATTTTGTACATTTTTTCAAGCATAAGTAACGCATTAGCATGTTATTGTCATGCCCAAGGTTGAATAAATTTCGGCGAAATAAGTATATCTACTTGAGTGTGCTGGTTGTACATACTTATTACTTATACAAAATACCAAAATGTTTCAATTATTCTATTAAGCTTTTCTAACGTATTTATTTGAAGAAAACTGGAAAATTCATTTTGGAAGTGCTATTTTGTTTTAAAAAATTTCTGATCATTGGGAATGAAATAGATAAATAGGTATAGTAAATCATCACTAACGTTCATGAATGATGGAATTTTTAAAAAATGACTAATTTAAGCTTGAAAATTATTTCAAATTTTGGCATACTCTCAAAAATAACTCGCCTCTAGGTTCTGCTAGTTGAGAACGTCGAAAAACTCAATGTACAAGGAAATTTTTTGTGAAAGGTTTGAATAAATTTAAATATGTACTTACATTTCTCGTGAGATAGACAAAAAATTTCGCTGCAAAAAAAGTATATGTGCAGAATAACGATCAACAAGTTGCTTTTTTTGCATCTCAGTTCATTAGTAATGTATTTATGTATTTATTGAGTTGCCCCGTCGCAAATTAGCAATGTATGTTTTGGTATCAAATTACATGCGTTTCATCAAAAATGGCGACAATTTTTTTAGTGGATATTTTCGAAAAATGTTTAATTATGTGACGAGATGAGCGGAAAGAGTCCCATATGCTTTTATAAAGAAATTTAAAGAATTCGATGCAGTATAATTTAAGGAAATTTCCCAGACATTATTCTAGTTCTCACAATTTTCAGCTATTCAAATGAAAACTGAAGCAACTTTATTTTTAAAACACATCAATTAAATCTCGACGAGTTAATCGATAATTAACAACTTTACTGTTTATTTTATGTTGATTCTTTGAATTCATCAGATTACGTAGCTGATGATCTGCGTGTTTTCCATCGTTTTTTTCGTGGAATTGAATTGAATTCCATCAGATTACTGACCTCTCCTAACTAAGAACTCAAATGATAATAAACATGAATTGTCAGCCTGACAATTAGGTAATACGATAATGTGTGCGATTCCTTCGATTTTTGAACATACGTTATGTAGTATTTGTTTTGAATTTTTGTTTTATAGTTATTATTTTTTTCATCAACTAATCTCCTTCCCCCCCTCCTCCCCGATAATTAGTTCTTCGACATAATCATCTCCTACGAGGTATACATTTTTGTAATTTTTTCGTCTATAGAAACTACATACATATTACCAAGTGGCAGACGTGACTCACAGAAATTTATTAAAATTTGTACGGAATAAAAATAAAATAGGAAATGTGATTCTTACATTTTTATGGCACAATTAGTAGAACAATTCGTCACCGTTGAAATTTCCGATCACGTCGTGGAATACATTAAAACTTGCCACAAACGCGAACCTTATCACCTCGTAATTATAATGAAAAATTCACTCTTAAAAAATTCACTCGAATACTCAACATCACCTCGCGCAAATACAACGTAAACGTTTCTTGGTAAAATTTAAGTAAAGTAGGTATCTCGCGAAATATTCGTATACGAGAACAAAAAATAAACACGAACGTTTCAAAATTGATGAAAACCCGAACGACAATACTGGCGTAATAGTTGAAAAACGTCGACGAAAAATTGTGAAAAAAATCGTATAAAATTTCACCGAACACTTGTGCCTAATTGGTCTATACGAAATGGTAAAGACTACCTAAAACACGTGCGTTTTCGAACTGACTGTTCAGGGTTCGCGGTGGCGGTGTTTGACTTTGACGGGGAACTCTCGAGTACTTGTTACTGCTTGTGAAATGAAAACATCTCGCGATCAGTGTTGCTTTTTATGAAACGCGACACCTAATGTACAGCTCTGTTCCAACACTTCCATCATTAGCATCAATATTATTATTATCATTCGCGCAGATATTTATTTACACATTATTTTTCGTTATTTTTAATGGGTTATTTAGAAAATATGGCTGGTTTTGAATATTGAGTATTCTAGGAAAGAGTGAGTCATGCTTTAAACTTTGATGCGCCACAACTCTTAAACCATTATTCTATGGTACCATTCTGTATAGAATTTCATCCTCTTTCCAATGGTACTAAATTTTTTGAAATCCTAAAAATTCTTCACGGAGAAATTCACGATTTTAGAGCTGAAAAAGGTTGTGAAAAGGCCACATGAGATTCATTTTGAATAAAATTGAGTCAAATTAATTTTTGGCGACACCGTGATGTTGAAAATTTTATGTCTCACACAATGATACCAAAATCATAAAAATTCAGCGCTCCAATTTTCCCCAAAATTACAATTTGAAAAATGTTGCTTGATTTAGGTCACTGTTTTGTAGTCTTTTTAGAGGTTGCAGTCGTGAGATCCCGACGCACTCGACGAAGTAGTCAGAAAATGCGATAAATACGAGGTTTACATAATGTTTGGGGAGAGGTGTGTACAGAGGGGTGGAAGAGAACTTTGATTTATGAACGAGACGGCGAGAAATTTGATTGATCAAGTTATACCTGCGAGTTGTTAAGACGACTATAAGGAAGTATAAACAGTGAAATTGCAATTAAAGATAAAATATCAACCCAATGTAATTTTATCAGCATTTTTACGAATTGAACATAAAATTATTTTTTTATTTTTTATCTTCTGGAAAAAAATTACGATTATAGAGTCACTATTATTTTACGTCATTGTATGTAGAATGACTAATAATTATACATGTACAGAAGTTTTATACGTTCGAATGAAATAGGTGCAGAAGAGATTGTAAACGATACCACGAGCCTCGAGGCGATCGAATAAATTTGGTCAATTTTTATCTATGTAGATAGCTTTATACATCACACAATGGCAAGTGAATCGAAGCTTGAGAATTTGAACAACGTAATTTGAAGGCAAATTCGTGATTTATTTATCAACTTACACACATTGTTTTGGTTTTTTGTAGTACGCGAGTTCGCGCGAATTTGATCGATTAATACTGCGCAATTCGAATCCAATCGATTTGTAAAATTTGTATACCGTGCTGGCTAATTTAAGTAGCTGGTGTATGATAAACGATGGCGCTTTTTAAATTGCACCAGTTTCATACCAACTAAGGTATATAATTGTTAGGCATTCACTTATACGATAATTATAAGTGCGAGAGAAGCCAGCGCCACCGGATTTTACGTAATTGATAAATTGAACGAGAACTCATCGTAAGATGTGTTGTAAGACTAAAAGATGTAATAAACGTAATGCGTTTCCATGTGTGGGTAATTGCTTTCGAATGAGTTTAACAGGTTGAAAGTACTGTTTATTTCGTTCTTTTTTTTTGTCGGCTCATGGAGTGTTTATAATTTGTTCTAAATTATTGACATAAAATAAATGTAACAAGGTGATAAAAAATATAACTAATGTATTTTAAGCTTTCGTATTCATCTGTACGGCTAATTGGTCTCAATTCTGAAAATTCTCTTTTTCGAGTTCATTTAATTTTTCTCTCTCTCTCTCTCGACTCAAAACTTGAATTTGAATATTGGACGTAATTGCAAGTTTCTACAGTACGATTCTTTCCCACCTTTTGATTAATTTTGAAGAAAAATCCATTTTTCAGATGGCTAAGTATTCGAAGCTAATATTTTTAAGTAGGGATAATTAATCAAGAAAAGCGCTATTTATTAGAATAGGGGGAAAGGAAGGGGGGTTCAATTCGTGGTTTTCATTCAAAAAATTCTGAAAAAATGAATTTGATTGGTTGAGTTTTTTGAGATATTTTGAAGAAATGCAATCAGTTTATCAAAAAATAAATCTTCACGTCTGAAGTATAGGTGCATATCTCAAGAATTTGCGGGCAAAAAGCTTGCGAATGTTGGATTGAAGAAAGTAAAAATTTCGCGGTATTGACGGTTTTGAAAAATTGCATTCAACAAGCCATTGAATTTGAGAAAATATTAATTTACCTATCTCGCCTCATGCGTAATAATTCTTCTCCTTTTAATTATGTACTTATTTCCTGAAAATTTTGCGTTGAAGTTATTGAAATTATTTGATTATAAGATATCGCGCACTTCGCACTGTATTAATTTAAAAGTAGGCTAAGTGCTCGAAAATCATCAAAAATAAGATGAGAAGATGAAATTTAAAAAATTCGCATTAAATTACTGTCATGAAAATTGTTTGAATAGCAAAGTTTATGGTGGATCGTTTTTCACATTTTTTCAACCAGCGATTTTTTGTGTGGGAGCACGGGTGTGCCCCCCCCCCCCCCGAAGAAAAGTTCAATAATATTGAAAAATTGCTATAAAAACTAAAAAAAATGAAAGAATTTTTAAAAAAATTGAAAATAAATAAAATTTGGTAACTTTTTCAACAAATTTTGAATTTTTTCAAGTCAAAATATATCCAAATACAAAATCTGTCAAAGTTGTCACATTGAAATTGATGAATTGTGGGATTTATGGAACATTATTACTTGAAAAGCAAAAAAAAGTGATCAAAATTTTTTATTTCAAAAAAGTTCAACATTTTTTTAAGCAATAAAAGAATAATTTAGAAGAGCTTGTCTCCCCATATTATATCAACAATAAAGAATTTTTGACTTTTTTCTTAAAACACAGTGGTGAGGGGGGAGTATGAAAATTAGGGTTGCGTCTCCCCCCTCCCCCTGGAAGGAAATACAAAAAAGTCTGGCCCTATGTACTATGTCGGTTTGTGATTTAATTGAATAATACTGATTTCTTATTAAACTTTTTTTACTTTCGTTTTTCGATTTTTAACCTCCTGAACGCTGGAATTAAAAAAAAATTGGTTACTTTTTTGTTATATGTATTTTTCACTGCTGAAAGTTACTAAAGTTCCTTTTTTTTTAGAAGAATTTGGCTGCAATGCCTGATGTAATGAGAAAGCTACATTTTTTCTGTAAATTTCATTATGTAAGTCTTTCCGCTCTGAAATTCGACGAGGACGAAATTCAATTGCATGTTTTCTTAACTTTTCATCTGCGAGAATCAATTTTATAAAAAAATTGAAAAAAAGTAGAAATTGTTGACAAAATAAATGTGCAGTTTGCATAATAGACCAAAGCATGCTGTTGAAAATTCCCACCCTCTTCTCTGCTGATTGTTTCCTTCAGCTCTCCTGCGTTTGCATAAAACCTAAGTTTAAATTATTTGTACCTCTTATTTTGAAATTTTAGGCATCTTCTCGTATTGAATTTTACCAACCACTGTAACTAAACATCAAAATACTACTACATACAAAGCGCCTTCTGTTTCGTTGTTATACACGGTTAGACAGTTAATTCGATAATTTCGGACATAATACCACACATCGCGAAATACGTAATAATCCAGCATCGAGTATCTTCCTGCAAAACGTGTCCTATAGTTGCGCCTGCAATCGCAAATTAGTATCAATTTACAATTCACGCATTTGACACCGCGTTGTTACACTTCCCACCTATAGCCGAACGATACACGTACATACAATAATCCAATTCGCAACTTGTGGTTTAGTCCTCCATAAAAGGTAACAAAATTTGAAATATACTTTGAAAAACAGTACGTTAATGTTGGCATGGCTCGTAAATACAGACTACAATAAGTACCTACTCTGCCTACCTAACTATGGCCGAAGCTGATGAGCAAAAAAGGAAATTATGTATACTGTTTATGTCGCTGCCACGGAACGGTATCGGATTTCAATTGAATTCGCCGAAGCTGTGAGATTTTTCACATTCTTGACGATATCGTCGCCGTATATGAGTTCGGAGGTATGCGAGACGAGATTAATGAGGGATGGAGGTGGGTTTGGAGACAATCGCCAAGATATTTTCGGTCGGTAAACGCGATTGGAAAAATACGACTATTGGGTATAAATCACGAAGGCGCCTTTTTTAATCATTTCGAGGATAAACACAAACAACCCAAGGAATAGAAGGAAATATTGTGATAGAATAAGTATTCGTGATACGTAGTACGTGCGAATACAACCGAGGAAACAAATCATTCGATAAAATGGTAAATAATAATAAAAACAAGAGCATAATTAGCGTCCACCGTCCACGTTCGATTCAACTTATACGCAACTTTTCCTCTTTAGGAATCAAGTGTGCATACATACGTAAATGCAGTGTAAACAAATAACGCGTAAGTCTGTGAAATTCTTCAGACTGTTTTGATATATGTAATTGTGGCTGTGGGGTACACGTTTTCGTCATTTTTGAGATGCGTAATTGACCTATAGAATCTCTCGTACTCGTATTTACACTGAGGGAGAAAGAAGAAAAATTGATGCAACATTTTACTTTATTTTAAAGGAAAAAACATTCAAGCTGGCAAGGTACATACCTCTTGCGTTGCCAGTCTTCGATTTGAACGGGACCGCGATTTTTCGAAAGAGCATGGTCTAGAGAACCTCCAAAACCAAATTTTCAGCTGCCCGACTTCATTTTTCGATTTTTGGCGAACGTTTGAAAATTCATAAATTATTACTGTTTTTGGTGTTTAATGTATTTTGTAATAAAAAATACATACTTCATACTTGATCTGTAAAAATGATCAAAAGAAGTCCTAAAACTGATATTAATTTTATAAATCCAAATTTTACCATTTCCAGCCATTCTGGAGCCTCCAGCGCGATTGTTCAATTTCTCCAGAATTTTGAATTCGCTCCAGAGGGTGTGAATATGAAGTTGGACAGCTAAAAATCGAGTTGTGTGTTATACTCGACTTGTTTAACGAGTTTATCAACATTTGAGCCGATTTTGGGGCTGACATCTCAAGAGTGATTCAGAATTCTAGAGAATTTGGAAAATCACGCTGGAGGCTCCAGAATGGCGGGAAATGGTGAAATTTGGATTTGGGAAATTAACCATTTTTACTGATCAAGTACGTACTTTCAAACGTTCGCCAAAAATCTAAAAATAAAGTTGTGTAGCTGAAAATTTGGTTTTGGGGGTTCTAGACCACGCTCTTTCCAAAAATCGCAGTCGCGTTCAAATCGGAGAATTTGGCTCAAAAAATTACAGTTCAAAAAAATTTGCAATCATTTTGATTTTCGAAATTTTTATGAAATAATTTTTCGAGAAACTTATGGTTGCTTTTCTTAATGCAGCGAAAGCTGTGACCTGCAATAAATATTTGAATTTGAATTTGAATTTGATCTAATTTTTATGACAATTTTAATTTACATCCAAAGAATCATTTTTATTAATGGATTCGTGATTTTTTTTCAGGAGGAACCAACTTATTGCGAAGACAGTGAAAATGTGTTTTGAAAATCGACAAAATAGAGGTAAAATGCACTAGTACATACTTTAAATTTTTTTCTATTTTGTTTGTGTCCTTGAAAGTCTTGGATGGCTGACAACTGTTAATTTTTTTTCAAATGTTGCTGCTGCAAAATTAAACGCGAGGTGGAGTTAGTAGCCTAGGTGCCCCTTTGAATTGTAAATTTATTAAAAAAATTGATTTAAAATGAAATTTTTCAAACCTAACGACAAAAAAAATGTAAGAAAAACTTTTTATTGAAATGGGCACGAGCCAAGATGGGGCCACGAAATGGACTAGGGCAGTAAATGGCTATTTGTCTCTGTCTCTTCCTAATGTGAAAGTAGTGAACGTTGTAACTTAATTTTTGCATAAAAAGTTTTTGACTTCGTTGAAAGTCGGTAACAAACAACCCTGTAATGTTCGAAAACGTTGTATAATATAAGATAAGAATATTTGAATCCTCGCCCTTTGTACTCCTATTCTTTCATTTTCAATTTTTTCAAGTTTTGTATTCGTTTTGTTTGAAAAAGGACCATGTGGAAGTACTCCATGGATACTTTTTCGGCGCAAAACAAAATTACCTACTTGTTTTTGTCGCAGACAGTCACATTCTTACAAATATGGAATCAGAACTCCGAGAATCGTGCTGTCACAATATAAATGTAATTCGATGAGACAAGACTCGGGGCTGGCGCCATATTAAGGATAAAATAAAGACAACCGATTTGAGTATCTCTAAACGTGACATGATAGGTTAGGTACTCGTACATTGTTGATAGAAAAAAAAACAATGCTAATGCATTAATAACAAAATTGATGAATATGGTCTCCCATTTCTAAACAATTGTATTGTTTCAACATTTTATAGAAAAATTTTCAATTTTTTCCAAACTGTATGTCTTTCCTTTCCCTTCAATTTTCAAGACATGCAACTTCTTTATCAGAATTTTTTTGTGCTGGTACTTTGTCAAGTTCAAATTTTCAGTTAAAAATCCTTCACATCCTGGACAAGTGGACACCTTCTGTAATTTATTGCACAACGGGGGTTTTGGGTGGTGATTATGGAATTTTCAAGAATAAAAAATAATCTGGCAAAAAACTTCGAGATAAAATTTTAAATAATTATTTTCAAAATGGTGAAATGGTGAATTAAATGTGGGGAGGAATATCTATATAATTTTGACCCTGTTTTCCTTCATCTGATAAATAGCTTTGTTCCTATGTTATAAAAGGAGGAATGGTGCAATTTTCGGAGAAAATTCCCATTTACCTGTAGGTACTGATGTATCATGATTTATGAGCTATTACCTAAGTGTAAGTTCTTAGATGTGTCATTGACTTCATAACACATCATCGTTTATTTTCACTGTTCGAAAAATAGCTTATGTTCCTTATATGCCAATAACTGCATGCTTCTAAGAAAACTTGCGTTGTCTTTCTCGCATCACGATGTGCATTGAAATTCGATAAGGATTTTAGGTACCTATCTTCTTAACGAGAAATTTCACGTGTCGAAACATTCATACAATTCATTACGATCGTGATAAAACGTCTCGAGGTTTTATCAATTAGTCGAAACCGAACACTCTTGGAATACTCAAATAGGCATAGAAATTTCGATTTCTCTTGCCTCCTTTCCCCACAAATTCACAGTACCCTATGTACATGATTTGTGTATGGTGAAAAAGGGTTAGAGAAAAGATCCGGGAAGGTGATAATTTGACAAATCCATCAACGATAAAAGCATAGTCTGGGCGAAATATTGTTAAGTAATAAGTCGTATACCTGGATGAGGTGTTTAGGTATACCCCATGGCCGACTATTTTATGAACGTTTATTGGCTGAATCTCGAAGCCTTGCAGGCTGCAGCTCCGGCGGCATAGACCGCAATAATGAAAAAGATTAATGACCATCTTTTATCGCGCACGTTTTTTAGTCGTAAATGGTGAAGTTGGTTTGAACAAGTGGCGCCAAACGGCTCTATGCATGCTTCCAGTATTAGTAAATATCGAAGTTTTGTAAATAGGTAAATAGATATCGATGCTGGAATCGTGTTAAAAGTATGAAAATCGAATATACGTGTCGTAAGATTGGTGTGTGATTTTTTTTCTCTTTTGCCATTTTTTTAAAAGTCGCGACTCAGATTGCGAAGTTTTTCAATTAGTTGACTTACTTTTAATCGATCTCGAAGCCAGGTTACGTGTGGTTTTGGATCACCGATGATTTCACATTCGATAATGACATGATCTCCTTCGTGAGCTTTACAAGAACGAGGTTTAACGAGGAATTTAGGTTCTTTGGAGTATCTGTCGCGGTTTCGAAAAAATAAGTGATGATAAGATAAATTTGTATGATAGAAACGTGGTTTGCTGTAATGCAACTTACAATTCGTCAGGTGTTTGAGAATTCGAATCAGATGGTTCGCTGTGTTTCGAAAACACTTCTATTCTGGTGTTTGTCTCAGCACTTCCTATAGCATTCGTTGCGGTACAGGTGTAAATACCCGAATCTTGAGGTTTAACGTTAGCTATCGTTAATTCGGTTCTGCCATCGTGATCCAATGTTACGATTATCCGACGACTGGGTCTTAAACGGATACCATTCTTTTGCCTGCAAGAACAATGTGTGAAAATTAGACGAATACGTAGAATTAATACGAGGTTATCGAGATTTGTAATCGATATGCGTCTTGTACCAAGTAATTCCCACTGATGGATAAGCTTGTACTAAAGCTTTGATGCGTAGCTGTGTATCTTCAACTGTGGAATATACCATATCCAATTTCTCAATGAATTTCGGCTCAATATAGGTTCGTATTCCCTTGTCGACCAGTAAGTCGCATTTACAGGAAACAGATCCGCTATCGTTGGAGGCTGTAATCATGTAGGTTCCACTGTGTTCGGGCATTGATCTACAAATTTCCAAAGATTGGAAACCATCGGCTTCTTCGTAAATTGAGTAGTGTTCTGAATGTTCAAAAATTAAAACGAGATGAAGTAATTTTTTTCTTGATCGAACAGTCTTAAAATTTGATCAACTTACGATCCTCGTGTAAACTTTGTCCATCTTTGAACCAAGCAATTTTTGGTTTTGGATATCCGATGACTTGACAAGTCAATCGAACAGGATAGGTCATTTCTACACGTCGATTTCGTAATCTCATCGTAAACTGCGGGGTCAAGTCGATTTTTCCATCACAGCCTTCTCTTATTCTGAAACAAGACGTACAAACAAATATTCGTGTGTTTGCCTTGATTCAAAACATCGCTCTAAAAATCCACTACGATGTACGAAGAATAGTATAACTTACACTACGTAAAGATAAATCATCTAGTTACCTATTTAGACGATTGTGTGTTGCTACAATTTTCGGATCATCCACAACCATTAAACGTACAAATGTACAAATTCTTCCATATTTATTGAAAGCCTCGCAAACGTAACGACCAGAATCATTTTCTTGCACATTGTCAAGTTTTAAAAGACATCGTCCATTTTCATACGTCATCTTGCGAGTATCGGTTTCTTCCAGTTGAACGCCATCTCGATGCCATTCGATTTGTGTACCAGTTTCATTTTTTACCTGGAATCGTTAGAATTATCGAGGGTGGATTTTGATTAATTGATACGTATTACGAGATGTATTGCATACCTTGCATTCCAGTTCAATCGAAGAGTCGTCAAGAACTTTGAGTTGACCTGGTAGAACTTTTTCGAATTCGGGAAAGGTGACAAAATCTTCGACTAAAATTGGACTCGAGGTGACTGCTGGCTCACCCCAGCCATATTGATTTCTAGCTGTTACTCTGAAATTGTATTTTTTGCCCGTTTCCAAGTTAAATGCTTCGAAGGTGTTGGAAGGAGTCATACCAAGCTACATGAAATGGAAATATTTGTAGTTGCGATCGGGAAGAAAATTATTTTATATATTTTGTTTACTAACTTCGGTCCATTTTGCTCCTCCGTCTTCTCCAGTGAGCCAGCATTCGACTCGATACGCAAGTATTGGAGCACCTCCACAGTGTTTTGGTTTTGGCCATGTTAATGTTAGCCAATTTTTGCCACAGTCTAACACATAAGGTTCGCTTGGAATGGAACCTGGTACTTCTGCAAATAATCCAAGACATCGGTTAGAATGCTTTTTCAAAAATGAAGAAAAAATTTTAATTAGTTTGGAATTAATTTTAATTTTGATAAACTGCGAATGTGAAAGATTGGTATGTGTTTGAGTGGGTTAGGTGTTATTTATGTCTGATGATTCACCTAGTTTCTAACATGAAATAACATTGAATTATTTCGTAGAATTCTTCTTTTAAAAACATTTTTTTGAAAACCGAAATTGTGAAAAAAATCGTAAACAAAACTGTAGAAAAATCAGATCAAAAAAGTACCTTGATGATCGATCAGATAATGAAGGAAATCGGATGAAATGCCATCCTGCGTTTGCCATACTTTACGCACAGACTGCAAATAGTTTTCGTCATTCATAATATTTAAAACGGAACGTAAAAAGAGAAAAAAAATTGAAAAATACGCGACACAATTTGCACTATTTACATGATTCCTATACGAAGAATATCAAATAATCTGGGACATTTTTGTAACTCGCGCCAACGTCGGAAGCGTACCACTACTACATTGACAATCGTCTCCAATTTTTGTAATATTTCAGTACGTTGCCGTTCTGAAAATAACTTCTCAACTATTATGTTGTTCTTACAAGTTGCAAACATTCTATTTAAACGTGTACAATTTTATATTAAGCAGCGAATAACCTGTAATAGACGGGATTCCATTTTTGACTCAGCCGCCCTTGCTGTGATTTGGCAGCTGTGGCCGTAGGCGTTGCGGACCATTTGTTTTGATCGATTCGAAATCCGAAATTTTTGACGGTGTTAATTAGATCCAAATGAAAGAGGTGGTCGACTTGGGCGGTAGATTGATGAATTCTGTGGTGACTTTATGTAAGGTTGAAAGGTGTGTGATGGTGATGGAGTTGTGAAGCATGCAGGAATTTGCATAGTTTAAAAATGTTTAAAAAATGTCTGTTTTATAATTCGTTGTTTTTGTTTTTGTTTTCATGAATTAATCGAATGATTTCTAAAAATGTTTGGAATTTCCCCAAGAATAAATACATTTTCTAAAAGTATTTTTCTTCATTTTACTATTATTTTTTTTTCAACACAGGTGTTTCAGAATCATCAAGCTTACTTTCAGCCCTGAAACTAAGTAGGTATATTATGCTTTCTAAACTCATAAAAAATAGTATCGCATGTATTTTTTTCCTTCTTTGCCAAAGAATATTCCCTGAAGGAATCGAATTTAAAAAAACAAGAATTCGTTTAGTTTTTCTGATTCAATGTATGCCCAACTTTTTGCCTAAAATTTCAAAAAATGGGGCCAGTACATATGATTGAAAAAAAATGTTTGTCTAATGAGAAAATTCAGTTTAAAAAAATGTTTGAACCCATTTATATTATATAAATGGCTAAAAATATCTGACAAACTTAATTCAGTGAAGAATTGTTGAAAATTCATATAGATAGCAGAAAATTAACAGAGAAATTTGACCCTGATGAAACTACAAACAATGAATTCCTATTCAGTTGTTTTCTCTGAATCTGCCTTCCGTCCCAAAAAATTCGTTGAATCATCAAAAGTACATAAGTACAGAAAATTAATAATTTTGAATTTTGCGATAAATGATTTTTTTAAAGATTTTTTGTAAAGATAAGTATAGGTTGATTTATTTTGAATGATTTGTTTTATTTTTAGCTAGATCCAATTTTCCTGCTAATTTATTTAATTTTCCACCATTTTATTTACTAAATTAAAATTATTGACTCCTACTGCAAAGGCATCTAATTGATGATATTAAATTCCACCATTTTATTTATAAAGTAAAATTATTGACTCCTACTGCAGAGGCATCTAATTGATGAAATTAAAGCGATTCAAATTCTAAATGAGGTACATACGGGATGCCAGCTTTGGTAAAAATGGATATCTATAGTCTACTCTATATCAACTAAACTGAAAATTTCATGAATATGCGCAGGCGAAAAATTCACACAAAAATTAGTCACGTGAAGGTCTAAAAAGCACAAACTAGAACGTAGCCGGCGACATAGCGAATAAAATAATTTATTTGGTAACTATATAAATTTGACAAAGAAAAAAATATTAAATGCTCGTACAGTAATAAATCAACTCTTATTGCCTAATAAAACGATATTTGGGTATAAATTGATGGAAAAAATTTAATCCTGAGATAAGTATACAAATCTTAAGCTTAGAGGTAATTATCATAAAAAAAATAAGCACGAGAATGTATCAGTCTAATTTTTAACGAACGCATGTGTTCTTGTAACCGATTTGATCCGAATTTTAACAACTTACTGTGCCCATATTGCGATGACCTATCGGATTCAAAAGTGGTGGAAAATTCACGCCTGTATGTAGGGATTGGCGTTAATGATCTGGAACGTTGGTTAACCTAAAAAAAAATGCCGAATAAGATACCGTACATTTTTATAAGTTTAAAAGGAGCTTCTCAAATTCAAATTTCTTACTCGTAATGTGAAAAATGCTCGATCTGTTCCATATTCATTTTTAGCGATGATAAAATAAGTGCCAGAATCTGATAGTTGAGCTCGTTTTAAAATTAAGCGTGTGTAATCGTTGACAGTCTCCTTCATTGTTCTATGCGTTTCTGTGATATCGGTGAGCCCTTTCATCCAAATTACTGCAAATGAGAAATAGTTGAAATAAGGGTAAATAACCATGATATTTAATTCTAAATGCATTGATCGTTATGTTTACCTTTGGGTCGCGGATCTCCAGATAAACGAAATGAAACTGATACATCAGAGCCTGTATTGACAGATAGAATAGTTTCGGGTCTAGATATAAACATAGGTGGTTTTCCACCCCTTATACCGCTCGTCCTAATGACAAATACGTTTGTGATAACATTGACCGCTCCATATTTATTGTAGGCTTTGCAGCTGTATTTTCCTGCTTCGTTATAAGATACGTCAGTTATGAGAAGAGTGTGAAGACCAAAATCTTCGATGTATCTGTATCTATTCAAATTCTTTGGTAAGGATTGATCTTCCCTTAGCCATTCTACGTCTGGTTTGGGTGTCCCTGTGGAAAAATGTAATTCAATTCGTATGTGAATTGGAAATGGAGGTAACTGGTAGTGTTTGGTAGTATTAAATGAATACCTTCAACTTCGGCATGTAAAGCTAAAGTGGCTCCAACAGGAACCATATTATCTGCACACAGACGTTTGAATGTTGGTAATATGTCCCATCCTGTGAACCTTGATTCACTGATTACATGACTTTTATCTGAAATTAGGTGATGATTAATTTTGTTGAGGACGAAATAAAGACAAAATTTTAAAAAACCATAATGACGTACCTAAATGTACTATGGGTCTGTCCATGGGAATGATATCAAGAAAATAGATATGACTATGCGTCCCTCTCTCATGCAGACGTCGGCTAAGTATACTTTCAATTTCTCTAGAAGAACTATGGAGAAAAAATAATTGTACATTTATCAGTTTTAAGGTTTTGAATTGAAAAGATTTTTAATATATTAGTGATAACACTGATAACTGACCAAAAGTTATTGGGTATTCCAGTTCGACGATTCCAATCTGAATATGAATGTTTTACAAAATCTTGTCTATGAGATGTATCAGATTTCTGCAACAAATAATTTGAAGTGTTATTAGAGTACCTATTGAGAAGTTTCATCTTGAATATGTCAAATTGTGTTGAGACTCACTCTAAAAGGTTGATATTGAGATAAGTCGTATCCAAAACTCGATTGATCCTTATTTTTCAAATTTTGAGAATATTTCAGAGAAGATTCATATTCATAGTGATTGTCATATAGTTTTTCATATTCTCTTGACTGATGAAAAGAATCATATCTAGAGTTATGTTGTCGAAGAGAGGCAGGGTCCGGTAGTATGTTTTCTTTGAATAAATGGAATGTATGTGAATTACTGCCTGGAAGTCTATCATAATGTAAGAAATTATGATCGATTTCATTTTGCTTATGGTCAAATTTCAAAGGTGTGTAAAAGCGTTCTTTTTCAATAGTACACATTTTTGGGTATTTATCCAGGATTAGATTTTGTTTCTTGTTGGTTAATTTTGTATCATATTTCATTGTTTCATCACCCCATTGGTCTCTTGATGCAGAATAGTGTTTGAATGGTATTTCTGGTACTCCAATTGAATCAAAGAGATGATCTTTACCATTCTCCAATTGACTATTAGTAAAAGTGACAAAATGATTTGATTTTAGATTATCCCTGAGATCTGGAGAGTATGGTCTGCTTGATAATCTAGATTTGTATGGTTCCACAGAAGTAGAGCTATTGATATGAGACATTTCTGGAATCCTTTGTTCTCTAACTCTGATATTTTCTGTGATTTCATTAATTGATAATTTTTTAGTATTTGTACTAGATGGGGTTTTCAAGCATGTCGGTTCTTTCAATAATTCATCTACAATTGTTTCTTTGCTGTGCTGCTTTGATTGAACTAGAACCTTTGATTTTGAAATTACATGGGGTTTGGTTGTTGCATTATCCAATAATTTTACTTCATCATCTGTTGAAGATTTTCTTCTTTTGAGATTTTCTGGCACTACCCCTTCATTTCCTTGTTTAGTTTCTAAAAGGGGAGGTTTATTCCGTTTTTCATTTGATGTATCACTTTTTTCTTGTTCTTTGGACTCATTTTTGTCCATTGTTTTCTCAATTTCTAGTTTTTGGTAGTCATGGTTCAAATGCTGGTCATCATTTGGTGAGGAATCTTGTGCTTTAGGTTTAGAAATTGATTTTCTCTTAGTTAATTTTTTTCCAAGTTTTTCAGGAGATTTTTCTTTCAAGGATTTTTCACTGGATGAATCTTTTGATTCATTGGCTGTAGTTTTGAGTTTTATATCTTTGGTATTGGACTTCTTGTTATTTTCATTTTCCTTCTCAGACTGAATTTTATTTTCAATTGTAGCATCTAGTTTCTTCAAGTCTTCATTTTCCTGTGTGATTTCTGGGTTCTCTCTATCAATTTCAATTGGTTTAGCTTCTTCAACAGGTTGAGTTTGCTTGTTTTCAGGTGATGGTGATTTCTTCTTCTTTGGGCTCACTGATTTGTTATCCTTTTTTTGTGACAGCTTCTTTAATTGTTTATCTTCTTTGGGTTCCTTTTCAGTCTCTTTTACTGCTTCATTTCTTTGTGATAAATTGGTATTATTGCTTTTACTCAGTTCTTCTTCCTTCTCTTTCATTTCTGGTACATTCCCAGTTACACTTTCCAATTGTTTTTCTTTGGTGCTATCTGATTTTTCTGATTTACTTTCTTGATCTTGTTTTGTAGTTATTAATTCATCATTAGATTCATTTTCCAAAGTTCCCTTTTTTGAAATTAGTTCTGATTGTAAGTTTTTGTCATTTATTTCTTTGGTCTCTTTCTCAACCAATTCTCTTTCTTCTAAATCTTTTGATTTTTGGGGGTTCTCTCTCATTTCATCAGCCATTTCTACTGATAATTTTGTCAGTGATTCTAGAGTACTTATTTCTTCAAATTTTTCTATGTTTTCATTTTTTATTATGATATCCTCAGAGTTTTGTTGAGTTGATTCGTTCATCTTTTCAGTTGCTGAACTTTTCTCTTCAGATTCAATTTTTTGAGCTGGTTTTTCTGTTTCATTCAACAATTTTTCTTCTGTACTTTGTTGGGTTTCTGTTGTTATCTTGGATTCTTTTTTCCCCTCTGAAAAATCTTTTGATTTCTTTTTCTTTACAGATGCAGATTTTTTTGGAATGTTTTCCTCTTTATTTGGGGTAGTTGAACCATCTTTCAATATTTTTTTCTTTACAGATGAAGTTCTCTGTGGAGGATTTTCATCATTGTTCATTTCATCTATGGATGCAGACTTTTCTATCCCTTTAGATTCATTCGTTTCCATATTTTCAGTTTCTGTTTTATTTTCTGTTTTTAAATCTTTGGATGGTTCTTTCTTTAGTGTCACTGATTTTTTTGTGAGATTTTCTTCTGTTTTGTTCTTGTCTTTAGTCTGTTCCTTTAGCTTTTCTGATGATACATCCTCAGATTTTTTCTCTGGACTTTTTGATTTATCTTTTACAATTTTAGTTTCACTTTCTTCTGTTAAGTCTTTGGATAGTTTCTTTTGTGCTGTTTTTGTGAGGTTTTCTATGAGTTTGCTTTCATCTTTTGCAGGTTCAGCAGATTTTTCTGATGATATAACTTCGGATGTTATTTCTAGGTTTGCTGATTTCTCTTTTTGATGTAGTACTGCTTGGTTTTCATGTTCTTTGTCTTTTAAGAGCTTCTCTTCAGAGTTTTTCAAGTCATCATCTGCAGCTTCAGCAGTGGAGTCTTTGGCTTTCTTTTTTGATATTATTGGTTCTTTTGTCTTTTCTTCGGACTTTTCCTCATCTTGCGAAGGTTTCTTCTCTGGACTGTTTGATTTTTGTTTCTTCAAACCTATTACCTCTTTTTCAACTTCAACAGTGGGGTCTTTCTTTTCCTCTGATATGACTGACTTTTCTGTTGCTTTTTCTACTTCTGCTCTGTCTTGAATGGTCTTTTCTGGACTCTGTGATTTTTGTTTTTTTACTTCAGACATTCCTTCATCTTGTAAGGGCTTCTTCTCTGGACTCTTTGATTTCTGTTTTTTTAGATTTTCTACCTCTTTTCCAACTTCAGTTATAAGGTCTTTGGATTTGTTTTCCTCTGTTGGGATTGATTGTTCCATTGGGTTTTCTATCACTTCTTGGTCTTGAGGGACCTTCTTTTCTGGACTTTTACATTTTTGTTTTTTTAGTTCAGGCTTTTCTGGACTCTTTGATTTTTGTTTCTTCAAACCTTTTGCCTCATTTCCAACTTCAGTAGTAAGGTCTTTGGATTTGTTTTCCTCTGCTGGGATTGATTGTTCCATTGGGTTTTCTATCATTTCTTTGTCTTGAGGGACCTTCTTTTCTGGACTTTTAGATTTTTGTTTTTTTAGTTCAGGCTTTTCTTCATCTTGCAGGGGTTTCTTTTCTGGACTCTTTGATTTTTGTTTCTTTAAACCTTTTGCCTCATTTCCAACTTGAATAGTAAGGTCTTTAGATTGGTTTTCTTCTGATATTATTAAGTTTTCTGTAGCTTTTTCTGACTTTTCTCTGTCTTGAATAGACTTTTCTGGACTCTTTGATTTTTGTTTTTTTTCTTCAAACTTTTCTTCATCTTGCAAGGGCTTCTTCTCTGGACTCTTTGATTTTTGTTTTTTTACTTCAGACTTTTCTTCATCTGGCAAGGGCTTCTTCTCTGGACTCTTTGACTTCTGATTTTTTAGATTTTTTACCTCTTTTCCAACTTTAGCTGTGAGGTCTTTGGATTGCTTTTCCTCTGCTGAGAGTAATTGTTCCATTGGGTTTTCTAACATTTCTTTGTTTTGAGGGGGCTTCTTTTCTGGACTTTTAGATTTTTGTTTTTTTAGTTCAGGCTTTTCTTCATCTTGCAAGGGTTTCTTCTCTGGACTCTTTGATTTTTGTTTCTTCAAACCTTTTGCCTCATTTCCAACTTCAATAGTGAGGTCTTTCGATTGCTTTTCTTCTGATGTTATTGAGTTTTCTGTTGATTTTTCTGCTTTTTCTCTGTCCTGAATAGACTTTTCTGGACTCTTTGATTTTTGTTTCTTTAGTTCAAACTTTTCTTCATCTTGCAAGGGTTTCTTCTCTGGACTCTTTGATTTTTGTTTCTTCAAACCTTTTGCCTCTTGCTTTTCTTCTGATGGTATTGAGTTTTCTGTTGATTTTTCTGCTTTTTCTCTGTCCTGAATAGACTTTTCTGGACTCTTTGATTTTTGTTTTTTTAGTTCAGGCTTTTCTTCATCTTGCAAGGGTTTCTTCTCTGGACTCTTTGATTTTTGTTTCTTCAAACCTTTTGCCTCATTTCTAACTTCAATAGTGAGGTCTTTAGATTGCTTTTCTTCAGATGTTGTCGAGTTTTCTGTTGATTTTTCTGTTTTTTCTCTGTCTTGAATAGACTTTTCTGGACTCTTTGATTTTTGTTTTTTTACTTCAAACTTTTCTTCATCTTGCAAGGGCTTCTTCTCTGGACTCTTTGATTTCTGTTTTTTTAGATTTTTTACCTCTGTTCCAACTTCAGTAGTAAGATCTTTGGATTTGTTTTCTTCTGCTGGGATTAATTGTTCCATTTGGTTTTCTATCGTTTCTTTGTCTTGAGGGACCTTTTTTTCTGGACTCTTGGATTTTTGTTTTTTTACTTCAGACTTTTCTTTATCTTGCAAAAGTTTCTTTTCGGGACTCTTTGATTTTTGTTTATTTAAATTTTTTACCTCATTTCCAACTTCAGCAGTTGATGTGATTGATTCTTGTGTTGGTTTTTCTGTTTTTTCTTCATTATAAGGGTGCTCCTTTTCTGGACTTTTTGATTTTTGTTTTTTCAAACTTTTGATATCATCTTGTTCTTCAACAGTTGGGTTGTTTGATGAGTTTTTCTTTGGTATTGTTGGCTGATCTGCATTTTTCACAGCCTTGTCCCGATCTTGTAAAAGTTTCTCTTCTAGACTTTCCGAGTTTTTTCTCTCAACATCAATTTTTTCTCCAGCTTCAGCAGTAAGAGCTTGAGATGTTGTAGTTGTTGGTGTTATTGGTTGTTCTGGCTGTTCTTCAGAATTTTCTTCATCTGGCAAGTGTTTCTTCTCTAGATTCTTTGATTGTTGTTTTCCTAGACTTCCAATTTCATTTCCAGTCTCAACAGTGATGTCTTCAAATTGTCTTTTCTCTGATATGACTGATTGTTCTTTTAGTTTTTCTGTTTTTTCTTCATTTTGAGGAGAGTTCTTTTCCGGACTCTTTGATTTTTGTTTTTTTGGGCTTTTAGTAACATCTTCAGCTTTAGGAATGGGCCCTTTTGATGTTTTTTCTTGTGGTGTTGTTGGTTGATCTGCTTGTTCTTCAGTCTTATCTTCATCTTGTGAGGACTTCTTCTCTAGACTCTTTGATTTTTGTTTCTTAAGAATTTCTTCTCTAGCTTCAGCTATAAGCTCTTCAGATGTTTTTTCACTCAGTGTTTTTGGTTGTTCTGCATTTTTTTCAGCTGTATGTTCATCTTGTGAAAGTATTTTTTCTAGACTCTTTGATTTTTGCTTTTCAAGACTTTCCTCTTCATTTCCTGCTTCAGTGGTAATATCTTCGGATTTCTTTTCCTTCCTTATTACTGATTTTTCTGTCTGTTCTTTAACCTTTTGTTCATCTTGAGAGGGTTTCATTCCTGGGATCTTTGATTTTTCTGTTTTTAAATGTTCCTTTTCTGATTCACTTGAGGATTTGAGTATTTCAGACTTTTTTTCTTCATCTTCTGTCGATTTAAGAGTCATTTGTGGAATACTTTCTGGTTGTTCATTTAATTTGGAGCTTTGTTCTATTGATTCATCTATCTTTTTGGTGCTGTTAACTTTAGTAACTGCCTTTCCTTTAGAAATACTTTCTTGAGCTTCTGAGTCCAAACTTTCAAACTTTTCTGTTACAGTTTCTGTCCAGTTTTCATCTGTTGACTGTTCTGGAGTTTTTCCTTTTCCATCATCCAACTTTTCTTCAAGTTCACATTTTATTGTTTCTTTCAATAATTCATCCTCTGATTCCTTCAACTTGTTTTCTTCTTGGTTACTTGACTTTTCAATTGGTGCTTTATCAGTTTTGTTGCCATCAATTGATCCATCTAGTTTTTCAGCTTGAGACAATTTTCTCTTTGGGCTGTCTGGATGTCTTGTTTCTGATTTTTTTTCACTAGTTGATTCAACTTGTTTCTCTTCTAGTTTTATTTTTTCTTGAAATACCTCTTCTGTCCCTTTCTGTGAAATTTCAAGCGATTGTTCTTGACCTCTAGGCAATGTTTCTTTTACGTGTGTTTGTTCTTGTACATTTTCAAACTGTTCTTGTTTTGAATGATTCACATCTTCAGTTGTGCACATAGTCAGTGCCGATTCAACTCCTTTTTGTGTTTGCTGAGGAAGTACTACATTTTGTTCATCCATCAATATTTCTTTAGTTATATCAGATTTCATTGAATCATTTTTTTCTAATTCAGCTTCTATTGAAATCTTACTTTCTGGGTTAGTCTTCAATTTTTCTGTTTCATTTGTGGTATTGAGCTCCTGCATTTTATCTAAAAAATCCAACTCTGTAGATTTAATTTCTATATGTTTTCCTTCATCAATATATTCACATTTTGAAGATTTATCTTCTTTTCTTTTGTTTTCAATGGTATCTTGTTCTGTAGATTTTTCTTTTTTAGATTCTTCTTCTGTAATAACTTCATTTAAAATTTGAGCTTTTTTTTCCAACTGTTTGTTTGGTGATGTATCATCTTCTAGTTCTAATTCTTGAACTTGAGAAATTGATTTTTTTTCCAATTTTTGCTCAGTGGAAAGTCCTTGTTCCAATTCTTTTCCACTATTTAGTGTAGTCAGTTTTTTGTCCTGTGTTTCAGTAAGCTCACTTTCTTGTAATACTTCTAGTTTTTCAATCATTTTTTCATGATCTGCATTTTGAATTCCTAAAACATTTACTTCCTCATGGCCAGCATTTAACTTTTGAACATTTGTTTGCATTTCATCATGTTTTGGTTTTTCAGTAGGTTCTATGTTTCCAGCACTAGTTTTAGAGTTTTCTGAAGTTTTTGCTTCTTGTTCTTGAATAATTGATTTGTGAGAAGAAGAATGTATGTCATCATTATGAATTTCTGTTGCAACTTTCTCAGTTTGGATTTGATGCTCCTCTATAATATCTTCAATGACTTTTTGTTCTTTATTGTGATCTATTTCACCATCTTCCACCATAATTTCCATTACTGAATTGGATTCTACTGATATAATTGGTTTTTCATCTACCTCTGCAGTAGTAATTTCTTCATTCATCAGCTGATTTGCTGCTAGTGTCATTAGTTTGGCTTGTGTGGATTCAGGTTGATTTAATTCTGCTTGTTGTAAGCAGGAAGATGCCTGTTTTAAATCTAGTGACTGATTATTAAGCTTATCAAGTGTTTGGTCATCAATAAAAGTGTCTTGTGGTGAGCAAAGTGTCATTACATTTTCAGAATTTATTTCTGAAGTCACTGTTCTTTCATGTTCAGAAACTGAAATTTGAGTAGATTCTTCATTTTTGTTCAACTCGAACTTCATCTCATTACTATGAAGATTATCTAAAACCTGTTCTTGAGGAACACAGAATGTGATATTCTCTGATAAAAGTGATTTCTCTGCCAATTCTTGTTCTGTTGAATCTGTAACTTGTGCTGTCTCTTCTTTTAGAATTGAGTTATCTTGTTGGTCCATTTCCGAAGGTTTACTTTCAAGTATCAATTCATTAGAAAATGCATCTCTTGGAGAACTAAAAATCATCACATTCCCTGAAAGATAATTTATTACTTCAGTGTTATCTATTGATGAAGTTTTTTCATTCCCTTGTTCTTCATTAGCTGTTTCTAATGTCTCACTTTCATGAACTGACTCATCAATAAACATTTCTCTAGGGGAACCAAATACCATCACATTTCCTGAAAGTTGACTCATCACTTCAGTATTTTCTTCCTGAAAAATGTCCATGTTGTTTTGATCTTGTTCTACTGTTTCTAACTCCTCGCTTTCAAGTGCTGGTTCATGGGTAAATTTCTCACTGGAGGATCCAAATATCATCACATTTCCTGAGAGAGGACATGATACCTCTGCAGACTCTATTGACAGAATTTCTTCTTTAGCATGTTCCTGTTCTTCATCTGGCTTTTCAATTTCTTTGCTTTCTATTATAGGTTCTGTCAAAAAAGTTTCTTGGGGTGAGCTAAACACCACAACATTTCCTGAAAGTGGGTTTGTTGCTTCAGTATTTTCTTCCTGAGAAGGTTTGATGTTTTCTAGAGTTTGTTCCACTATTTCTAACTTTCCACTTTCAAGTGTTGGTTCATATGAAAATCTTTCACTAGAAGATCCAAATATCATCACATTTCCTGAGAGAGGGTATGAAACTTCTGTGGCCTCTGTTGAGGAATTTTCTTCATTTATATATTCTTGTTCATCATTAATCAATTCAGATTCCTCACTTCCAAGAACATTTTCATCAAAAAAATTTTCTTTAGAGGATCCAAATATCATTACATTTCCAGAGAGTGGACATAACATATCAGTAGTTTCTATTGAAGAAGTTCTTTCATTTGCATGCTCTTCATAGGGTTTCTCTAATTTTGTGGTTTCAATCTCCAGTTCATCTGCCAATTTCTCTCTAGGAGAACCAAATGTCATAACATTTCCTGAAAGTGGATGTAGCTTTTCAGTAGCTTGTATTGAGGAAGTTGTTTCATTTGTATGTTCCTCTTCACAGGTAGTTTCCAATTGTTCACTTATTATTACAGCTTCATCAGAAAATTTTTCTTGTGGGGAACCAAATATCATCACATTCCCTGAAAGAGGGCACATTCCTTCTGAATATTCATCTGGAAAAACTTGGTTTGTTTTTTGGTTATCATTTTCTCCTATCTTCTCTATATGTTGGCTTTCATCTATTGGCTCATTGAAAAAAATGTCTCTGGAGGATCCAAATATCATCACATTACCTGAGAGAGGACATGACATCTCAGTAGTCTCTGTTTTAGAAATTGTTTCACTTGAATCGGCATTTTCATTTTCAGAGTGCTCTACTATAGTTATTTTCTCATTATTTTCCACTGTGTGTAAAGTTTCTTCAGTTGTTCCAATTTGAATATTCTCTTCAGCCTGTATTGAAGGTTTTACTTGAGCAGTAGCATTAATTTCTTCATCTTTAGAATGAATAATTGGGGTGTCTCTCAAGTCACCAAGTTCAATAGCATTTTTCAGTTTTAAAGACTTTTTATTAAAAAATTCATCTGTATTATCACTTTCAAAGCTTTCCCACAATGCTTCATTATCATCTGAAAAGTCTTCTATAGCTGTAACATAACTTTCTTGTTCTGAAATACTAGGTAGATCAGAACTTTCTGATCTTAAAAGGCCATCATGTAGTGATGTTATTAATGATTCTTTTTGACATTGAATTATATTTTGCTCTAATTCTTCAGTAGTGTGGCACAATCCTAAATCTTTCTCAATTAATTGTGTGGTTACTAACTCTCCTAGTTCTGTGATCTCAAAACCTTGTTCAACTTCTGGAAATGTGGCAATTTCTGAGGATGTAATAGTTTCTGGGCTTGAGAGACATTCTCGCCCATGTTCAGTCAGTTCAGTTTGTTTTTGAAGTTCTTTCTGGATTACTGTTTGTACAAAATCTGTGTTTTGTTCTAAAAGTTCAATTATTTCTTGTCCCACATTTAGCGATTTTGGTACTACCTGCAATTCTGTTTCCTCTTCTTGCTGGTTACTTGGTAATTCACCTTCAATATGCAATGAAACGCCAACTTCAGTAATATTTTGCACTCCTAAATTCTCATCATTATTTTCTTCACTTGATTTAATAATGTTTGTAGCTTCTTCAGTTTTTTCTGAATTTATAATCAATTCATTATCCCCACTTCTCTCTAATTGTACTGAGATCATCTCAGTTTCTATTAGATCTAGATTTGGTAACTTTTGGAAATTGCAATCAATATCAGCAATGAATTCTTCATTTTTTGAGGAATGAACATCTACAGTATGATTTTGGACTCCTTCCAACAACTTCTCAACCTTTTCAATGGTTTCCTTCACCTCTTCATCATATTGGGATCCCATTTCTGTAAAGCATGTTGCTTGCTCTCTCTGTGGAACTTCTTTTATTTCAGATGAACATAGGATTGAAGTCATTGTTGAATTGGATTCCAAATGATCTGGAATTTCTTGAAGTAGGAGGTTCTCTTCAGCTTTTAAATCATTTGTGATCATTTGGGAAACAAGGTTTTCTAATTCTGAAGTTTCTTGAGATACTGTCATATTTATTGGAGAAATAGTTGTAATCGCCATTTTTTGTATGCTTTCACCATCTGTGCTAATTTTTTGTACTTCATCTACTAACTGCTCAGTCTTTTCAAGGATTTGTTTGAACTTTTCATCATATTGTTCCTCAATTTCTGTTAGTGTTGTTTCAAGCTCACCTTCTGGAAACTGTTTCATTTTAGCTAGGCCCATACTGATAGTCTCTGATGTATTTGGTTCATTATTATCTAAAATTTCTTGAGGCTGAATACTTTCCACATTTTCAATCATTTCAGAGACAGTGTTTTGTCGTTCTGAAATCTTTTGGGTTTCAGCCATGCTTAGTGGGAAAATTGTTGTCCTAGTAATTTCTTGAGTTCTTTCTTCTATTCCTTCACATGCCATTTTCTTTTCACATCGATCTGCCATTATCATAAGAGAGTCCTCATTTTCTAAAATTATTGCTGATTCGGAGCTGCCAAGGTTTTCAATGGTTCCTAACTCAGTGGAAGATATTTGTAAGTCTGTCTGTTCTATCTGTCTGGCTTGTTTTGCTATAGTTAATTCTTCAGAATCAATTTGTTCCAACATATCAATGGGAATCTCTGGGGGTTCCATTTCCACTTTATTGTCTATATTACTTGATTTAGATAAATTCTGACTCATTATATCTATAGGATGAGTAATTTGGTGTCTTGGAAAGGTTTCTGATACTTCAGTTCTGAGCAGAGTGTTATCACTTACTTTTGTTGGAACCTCTTCTACTTCTGTGCTCTGAATACTGTCAAATATTTCAGATATGTCAGCTAATGGAGCCATTTCAGATGAAATTGTGGTTTTTAAATCAGCAGAGTTGATCTGTTCTGATTTAGAATTCGCATTTTCATCACCCATTATTATGGATTCATCATTTATTTTTGATAATGAGTCAGCTTTCTGGTTAAGAGGAGTTTCTGAGAAATCTGCTATTTGTATGCTTTCCAGTGATGAAGAAGGTGTCTCTTTTTTAGATGCTGCAATTTCATACTCCTTTTCAGTGTCACTTTCTTTTATATTTCCCAATTGAGTTGGATTCATTTCCAATAGTTCTCCAATGAGAGCAGTTTCCTGTGATTGACTTATAGCTTCTTCCAGATTTAAAGGTAAAGATGTTTCAAGAGCTTCCTTATTCAAATGCATTTCATCTGATGTTATAAAATTTGTAGCTTCTCTTTCCATTGACACTTCTTCAAAGTTTGATTCTGTGGCTAATATTGCTGTGAGTTCAGTTTTTCTCAATTGTGCAGCATTGATAGATTCATCAACTACCATCATATTTTGAGCATCTATCGTTATCAAATTTTCTTCTTCTTCCAAGGTTATAACATGTGATGACTCTTCATTCAACTTTTCTTGTGAGACTGCCTTACTAGTTTCATAGTGCTCATCAATTTTCTCATCCATTGTTGAAACCACTATTTCATGTGTTATTACAGGTGATGACCGTTCTGCTTTGAGTATGACATTTTCTGAGTCTAGTTTTTCTGTTTGAAATTGCTGAGTTTCATTGATAAATTCTGAAGACTGAGCCTCACATGAAGTAGGTATATTAGTGCATGCTGGAATGTGGATAGCTTCATCTGAGATGTTCTCAATTTCTTCAGCTGCTGAGAGTTGCTCAAAATTTTCTTGTGAAGTAGTATATGTTTTTTCTGTGTAGCTTTCTGCTTGACTTCCACCATCTTTAACACTTTCTATATCACATTTCTCAATGGCTGTGACCAAATCTGAACTGGGTGTAGTTGACTGTGTTATATGTTTGATGGTTTCTTCATCATCACAAATTACAGTAGTAATGTTGCTAACTTCAGTTGAAGAAGAAATATCACTTTGCAAACTATCATCAGCAAAGTTGATTGGTGATTGTGGAATACTAATGTCCAATTCTACAGAATTATTAGATTTTTCACCAATATCATTTTCACTTGAATGAGAATGCTTATCCTGAGATTCCACTTCATCAACAAGTTTCTTAAAATTCTCAAAAGAATGACTTAGCTCAGATAATTGAGGCACAATGATGTCAGCTTTAGCATTAGCTTTGGATAAGTTCTCAAGCATATTGGCTTGTTCTAGTATTTTTTCCAAAGGTTGATTCAAGTTTTTGACATTGGTTTCACTGTCAAATGATCCGTGTTCACTAATAAAGTGAATAATGTTAGAAATACTTTCTAGACTGGTGTTGATTCCAGTGATGGCAGTTTGAGGATTTTGAAATTTCATCATTTTAGCAAATTGTTCCTCACATTTGAGAATTTCTTTTTTCATACTTTCATAACAAACAGAGATTAGATTAGGTTTTAGAGAAGTTTCTTCAAATTCACTTTCATTTAATGATACATCATCTTCACTTTGAATTAGAGACATGTTGAATAGGATATCATTTTGTAATTTGACTAATTCATTGAGGGCATCATGTATGATTTCTTTTATGGGCGCCATCACTGCATTTTCTTCAGAATTCACTACAGCTAGAAGACAATTGAAAGAATGAATTGAGGATTCAAAAGGTATTTCTTTTTGATCATCATCACTAACAGATTGATCCATTAGACATTTATTTAAATGGACTAACTGATTATTCAATGTAGAAAATGCATCAATTGTGCGTGAATAAAATTCTGGTATTCGTGCTGATGAATTTTCTACAACATAGAGAAGATCACTGATTTTTGATTCCAGTCTTTCACAGGTGTTCAAAAAAGAATGTAACATAGGAGTTTGAAGGCTATCAGTTGTGCTGGTAGTTTGTGTATCTTTAACACTTTCTTGTAATGTTCTAATGATGTTGAGTGATTGTAGTAGAGCAATGAAGCACTTAACATTATCTTCTTCTTTATAAGTAGTTAGAACATGCAATATATTATCAAAATCTTCATTACTTGATAGAAGTCTTTCTATTATGTTCTTAGCTTTGGTTTCAGTGATTCTCTCAAAGTTATCTTGTATACGACGGATAAATGGTTTAATTTCATGGAAATCATTCATGTTATGGATTTCATTGCATTGGTCACTAAGTTGTTGAAGTATCTCATAGCAGTTGTTGCCCTCAATTTTAATTATACTTTGATAATTCTTTATCAACTTGAGAACTGCTTGTGCATTCATGGTATCCATTGAAACTAAAATGTTCACAATTTGGTCAATAGTTTTCATTTGTTTGTCCCACTGACATAATAACTCCGCAGTGCCATCTTCTGACATGAGAGCTACACAGTGATTTCTCAAAATATTTATTGGATGGAGAAGAGTTTGTAGTGTCATTATGTTGTACTCAATGGAAGCAGGCTCATCTCCATATTCAAAAGATACCTGATCTTGAATAGTTAGAATTGTTCGTTGTAATTCTTTTACAGTATTTTTTAAATCACCAGTTAGAACTGGACTCACATCTATCAGCTGCTTTTGAAGTAAATTGAAAGGAGTTGACAAAGTCTTTAACATAGTAATGTTTACCTTTTCCAAATCTTCTTCATAAAATTGATTGTTGATAGTTTTCAAACTATTACATACCTCCATCAAAGGATTTGTCAAATTGGATAAAATTAAACTAGTGGAGTGATTGGAGCTTTGAAGACTAGTGAGAACATCAACTAAACTAGATACTGATTGTAGTACTATTTTTATTCCCAATTTAGGATCTGCTACAACTGGAGATTCTTGCAATACCAAGTCTTCTGCTTGCATAATTTTGTTAGCTAATTCACAAAAAGGTGAATTCAATTTATTTAAAATTAGTAGAAACTGATCCATATCTATTTCAGATGGTTCTTTTAGAATAATTAAATCATGAAACAATGATATTTCATCTTGAAGCTTTTTTAAAGGTGATGTGACAAGATCTAACACTTGTCCAGAATATGATTGATGAAATAGTAAACCAATTTCTTTTCTTAATAATTGTAATGGAATGCTAACATCATTTATAACCTCATAAATTTGAGTATTATCAAATTCTTCTTTGCTGGAAATGTTTCTTATTTGTGCAAGAAAATCTTGCAGAGGTATTTTCAAATTGCATAAGGTCATTAATATCCTTTTCTTTTGATATGATTTTTCCACTTCTGAACATTTTTCTATCGTAGTAATGCTGTTCACAATTATCTCAACAGAATCATCCAATGATCTCAAGCAAGTATTGGAAAATGCTAGTCTCTTGAAAGCAGACTCACTGTTGGTGTAATAAGCTCCCAAAGCCTCAGTCAAGTAATTCAGTGAAGTCTGAGGTGTGTTTTGAGCTACTGACAAGACATTATCAATTTCTGTTTTAAATTGTGAATTATCATCAAGATAAAGTTGTAGTTCAGTAGATTGCAGTTTATGGAATGTTCTAATGTTTGTATCAAAGTATTGAATTACAGAGTTGTGGAATTTAACCAGCTCAGCTGTAGGTAGAATTCCATCTGAGTTTTTATGAAAACTAATTGCCAACTTTTGCACCCTTTCCATTTGCTTGATGGTTTCAATGGCAGATTTTGGTGATGAGCTTGAGAATTCAACAATGTTTTGTACATTTTGAAATGATGTTGTGTAGCGTTTCAATTCATTGATCATATGAGTTAAGTCATCATTGGATTCTTTTGTTTGAAGGTGTTGGCTATCATCTTTTTTGATCAAATTAATTTGCTGGCTTATATTTTCAATTGGATTTATGATTGCATTCAATAAAGTTTGGCTAGTTCTTTGTAATGTAAAGTTATCAATAGACTGTGAGAATTTCTTCATATCTGCAACCACATCATTTAGTTTGGCCAAAGAAGGTGTAAGAGCTGGAACCAATTCTTCAATTTTATAATCAGACTGTGATATTTGGTGGCTTTGGATCTGTTTGATGTCATTCTTAATTTTTGTTATTGGTTCAACAACACTTTGGATAAGTTGTTCACTTGAAATGTCTTTTTGATTAGTGCTGAGCATATAATGCTGAATTATGTTTATATCATTTTCAATTATGGTTACTGAGGAAGCTATGGATTCCAAAACTAGCTGATGTTCTTTGTTTAAAGAAGATGTCTGTTGATGTGATTCTTCTACTTCTTTAGAAACCTCTGGTGATATTTCAGAAGTTCTTTCTAGTAGAAGAGATAAATCCTGGACTTTTTTCTTTTTCTCCACAGAGCTCTGGACACTGTCACTTACTTTTCTTTTTTGCTTAAGCTTTTCAAATTCATGCAGAGAATCATCCTCAGAATCAAATGAAATTTTTTTATGAGCCATTGTAAGGTTGTCAGAAATGGAATGTGTGTTTTTTGTATCAAGTTCTGATACTGTAGATTCAATTTTTTTCTCAGGTTGAGGTTTAGGCTCTATCTCTGATGTGACAGTTTCTGTGACAGATGAATCATTTAGTGTATCATCTTCCAAGCTTTTTTTGATTAGAAGGCTATATTTGTTAGTGCATGATTTATTTTCAAGTTCTGAAGTTTCACTAATGTCATCTTCATCATCTACATCTATTTTTTCTAGTGTGATGATTGATTTACCAGATTTCTCAGCTGATTGACTGCTTTCAGATACTGGTGAAAATTCTTTTCTTCTATCTGGCAAATTTTCTGCTGGTATAGCAGAAGGAGCTTGGGCAGAGTCATCCATTAGTGAATTTTCAACATCTGCGTCAGTTTTTAGTTCTTCTTCTCCAGTGAATTCATTGATAGGCATATCTATCACAGTAGCTTCCATTAAAATATTTCCAGAAGTTACTGTTTCCTTGATAAATCGTAGGGATGGTAATTCAATGATGTTTTGATCTAGAAAAATGAATAACCTTATTGCAAAGGATATGGTAATGGAAAATATTTTATTTATAATAAATTGTAAATATTAATAAACGCTTACCAGAAATATGCTCTGTTAATTCTTCTGCATACATTTCCACAATTTGTAAAGCTTCCTCATCAGTCAGATCAGGTGTTTCATACAATGATATAGATACTTCTTTTCCATCAAATGAAAATGATGGTCCAACTGCTTCTTCATAAGTTCCACTTTTATCACTTCCAACATCATTCATTTGGGAAGTTCGCTCTTCTGTGATTATGGATAGCAAATCAAGCTCATTCAATCGCTGTATACCATTGATTTGCTTGGGTTCTGAAATTTGGAAGGAAAAAATATAGTAAAGCTGTAGCCACTTATGTTATTCGAGGAGTACCTTGATGGCATTTTTTAAAAAAATCAACCAACCTTCAAATGCAAGAAGAGAAGCACTGCTACGAGCTGTTGCCATGCAGTTGGTAGCTTCACACGCATATGTCCCTAAGCAGCATCTACCATTGCCTCCAGAGATGATTTTATGCATTTCTCCAGATTTTAAGTGTTTGCCATCTTTGTACCATTTTAATTCTGGCTGAGGTACACCAATGACCTAAGTGATGAAATGAAAAATGTACATATGTATTTTATTCATTCATTGATAAAGTTTGATGATTGTCTTTGTAGTTTTATACTTTGCATTCCAAATTAACAGTGCCTTCCTTTGTGAATGTAGCTTTTAATTCTTCCAAAAACCTTGGCGCCTTGAAGTGCTTTGGAATTGATAATTTTATGAAACATGAGGTGACACTCTGGCCATAATCATTGACAGCTACGCATTTCCATTCAGCCTGCAAATCAACTTGTGGTGAAAACTGCTGTTGTTATTGAAAATTTTTTATTATTTATGTAGCCTGTAGGTACCTGGTCTTGCATTTCAAGTCTCTTGAAATGAAGTACGAAAATTCCATAGTTTTCTTTTCGTGTCGTTATTCGTTCGTTTAGTTCAACTGGTTCGTCATCTCGGTACCATAGAACATTGGCGTCTGGTTTTGCACTAACTAAAAAATGATTTATTTCAATTAATCAGAATTTGAGGTTCTCAGTTTTGTCAATTAGTGTGCAGTGCCATTATGGAATTGCTGCTGAATTGAAAAAATATGCTCCGATTAATTTCCGTCTCGACAAACCTCCTTATTCTTATGCAGGTCGTGTTGTTGCATCATCATGTTGAAGGGGCGAATAACAACCAGTTTCATTTCTATGCTTACCTTGAACACTGAATTCCAGTTCTTCGTTAATTTTAGCTTCAAAACTCTTCAATCCTTTGATAAAATAAGGTGGTTGGTTGGCAGCAAAAATTAATAATCGTTCTTCTTCAGTTAGTTGACCTTGTATGTCTTCAAGAGTCAAAACTGTGGTGCTTTTGATTTCGCCCATACTGTTTTTGGCAATGCAACAATAACTTCCTAAAAATCAGTACATAATTTCATTAGTTATTACTCTATTCCGATATTTAAAAGAATGATGGTTTGGGTGAAATTATCATATATACCTAAGGAATTTGTTCCAGTAAGTTGATAAACGTCACCGGGTCTGAGTTCTTTACCATCCTTGAGCCATCGTAGTTGTGGTGTTGGGTACCCTATGACTTTACATTCAAAAGATACGAGCCCTTCAGGTGTCATAACGGCTTGTAGATTTTCCAGAAATTTTGGCGTCTTGTAAGTTTTTGGAACTGCGTGATAAATAATTTTATTCCTTTGAAATAAATCGTTTCCGAGTTTTAATCAAGAATTTAATGATGAGATGTACATTTTACTGTGACGTAGCACGAAGTGTAGGCTTTGATACCAAAGAAACTGGTGGCAACACATTTCCACTCGCCATCGTCGATCATTTCAACACTTTTGATTTCCAATCCGTACATACCTAATCCATCAGCTAATAGTTTGTACCTGCTATCTTCGGAAATCTTACCATTTTTATTATACCAGTCAATTGTCTTGGGCCAAGGAGGTACCACCACTGAAACAAATCAAAACTTGAGAAATTGAGGAGGAAAACTCGCCAAATACATATTTTAGTCATAAAGTTCACTAACCTTGGCAGGATAACGTGAGTGGTTCTTCGATATGGGCTTCGGCGTTTTGCAATTCGCGAATAAACTTTGGACGAGGACCAAGGGGGAACACACTGTAAAATTATAAAATTTCGAAATAATACTCTGAGACGATACTTTAAAATCAGATTTTGAGAGGAATTCGGCGTATTCTATAAAAGTGAATATAAAAATATTGGAACGTATCCAAGTAGGTTTTCTCTTGCCTTCGATACAATAATGTTTATTTTCATTTTGATTCGAGACTAGCTCTTCGTTATAGATAAACGATTCATTGAGGCCGGTTTTAAGGAAAAGTCACAGTTTGAAGAAAGGTTCCGCCTATTTAAATTGTATATTTTGTACTATGAGGGTCAATGCTACTAGAATTTTTAATACGATCGTAAAGTATAATGACGCGTGATGATCTGATCACCTTAACTAATGGGTCATCGTTAACATATGTTGCGAATAATTCATATACATAGGAAGTCGTCGTCTTCCCACTTTCTTACCTGTTGTCGCTAGAAATGTGATCTTTTTGAATGTGTACGCTGGATGACGAGAAGGCTTGTCCGAGGCAGTTTTTAGCTACGCAAGAGTACGTTCCCAAGGATGATACGTCGTTGGAATCAGCTCTCAGGGCAAATGTATCTCCTGCTTTGATTTTCTTTCCATCTTTGTACCATAATAGAGTCGGTGTAGGGACTCCAATCACCTTGCACTCTAGCGATACCGCTCCATCTTCTGATAAAATGGCTCTCAAGTCTTCGACAAACTGAGGTGATCGGTAAGCTTTGGGAACTACGAGTATGTACAAAAGCAAATGAATAGCAATAAAAGTCTCAATTTTCAAAAATCGATTTATGCAGTTGCTGGACTTACCTAAGATTGTGAGGTATGCTGAAGAGACACTACAGCCATATTTATTCTCTGCTATACAAGTCCAATGGCCTTCGTCTTGTAGAGTTGTCCAAGCAATATCCAAGCAGTAGTATTTATTCTTGTCGAGGAAAGTAAATCGTTCGTTTTCTCTAAGCAGTTGATTATCACGGTACCACGTTACCTATTAATGATAGTTGATCTTGAATCATCGATATAAATAACCCTGTTTGGATTGGAGGTAGGTAGTAGGTTAGGTACACTTATAATACGAGTAGGTAAATATTCTTCTTACAATTAATCGAATTATGCAAAGACGCAACGCTGTACTTGAAACTTGGCAGTAGGTATTTTTAAAATTAATTTCGAAGTGAATTTTTTCCCTATCCCAGCCGAATTTTAAATTGATGACTTTTTTACTCTTCGAGTTTTCTGTGAATTATTATCCCTACTTACTGTTTCTTGGAAATTTCATCAATTGCAAATTCTTTACCTTCAAATTGGGTAATGTTCCAAAAATTTCAACTTTGCTTTGCTGAGATAATTATTTGAAGTGTCTATTTCGAAAATAGTGAAAATCTCATTATTCTCATGGTCCTCAAAAGCCTGACATATATTTAAAAAAATTATTGAAAATCCATTTTTTTAAAAGATTAGTTGTTTGAGAGGCATGAATTTGATCATTTATGCGAAAAATAATTTTAGGAAGGTTGAAGGGAGGTGGCTATAAAATCCTAATGATTCTTGTGAGTTGGAAGTTCTTACAAATCTTAGGAATACCTACTTGTATACCTAGTTGATTTTCAGTTTTTTTTTTTTTTTTTTTTTTTTGAATTTATAAAGAGCTTGGAAGATGACCAAAAAAAATATGACAAAAATTGCAGCTTTTTTAGTCAACATTCGCCCATGTCCCCTCTCCTATACTGCGCTACAAAAATATATTTCCAATTTTATTATTTTTTTAAAAATCTGATTTATTTTCATTTTCAGTCTTTTTCAAAGTACCCGCATAAAAAATTAAATTTTCAATTTTTTCATTTAAAGTTTTAAACGTTCCTAATGGAAAAATTCTACTCATCAATTGATTTCAGTTCAGCTGTGAGGCTGTAATTTAAAAAAGGATCACGAGTCAAAAATGGAATTTTATGACTGGCAGAAATGGAAGAAAGGGGTAAAAATTTGAGGCAACGTTCCATTATTCTTCAAATTTTGAACAACAATCCGGTTTTTCATTTAAAATATGAACTGTGGCAGTTTTTGAACTAAAGTCTCTCAGTAACTGAACTAACGAACGCTCAATTTTAATTGAAACAATGACACTAGCTTATTCTGTCATCTCACGGTTGTCATTTTCTCACCTTTCTCTCTCAGGGTGTCCACAGGTCTGGAAAACCTGGAAAACCTGGAAAAGTCAGGGAATTTAGTCGGTCTGGAAAAGTCAGGGAAAAGTCAGGGAATTTCGTAATTTTCACGCAAAATCCCTGGAATTTTGAAAAAACGATCAATTGAAAATTCTGAATAAGGACCTGTGATGAAAGAAAAACACTGTTTTTCACTTCTCGAAACGCAAATTTTCAAAAGCTTTTGCCCTCGCTTTGCTCGGGCTTGTTTTCTTTTTCAAAAGGCAGCATGAAAATTTCTAGATTATAAAAATCAAGTTTTTATGCCAAAAAATGAACTCCTCACGAAAAAAACATCGTTCTTAAGCATCTCGAAATACGTACAAATTTACAAGAGCTTTCGCCCTCGCTTGGGCCTGTTCTGTTTTATTTTTCAAAATCAACTTCCTTCAGAAAAAAAAACATAATTCAAATATTCTAAAATTTTAAAATCCAAAAAAAAGCTACTCGTCCTCACATAGAAAAACCTCGTTTTTATGCCTCTCGAAACTCAAATTATCAGAAGCTTCCGCCCTTGCTTCGCTCAAGCCTGTTCTCTTTTCTTTTTCAAGAGTAAACTTCCTTTTAAAAAAATCCATTTCAATATTACAAATTTAAAAAATCAAAAAATAAACACTCTTCGCATTCCAAAAAAAAACTCGTTTTCAGGCATCTTGAAATGAAAATTTTTGAAAGTTCTTGCCCTCGTTTCGCTCGGGCCAATTTGTCTCTCATTTTAAAATGAACAAATTTCACATTTTAAGGCCTTCAAAAATCAGAAGAAAAGAAAAATTTTCATAAGTTACATGAATACATTATGTATTTTATCAATTGGCCAAACTTGATGCATGTTTTATTTATTTTTAATTAGAAAAGTTAATACCTAATCAAAGTTAAACTGTTTTTTATATCCGAAGAAGTATCCAGTTCAAAGAGAAGCTTATGAAAAAAATTACCCCCCAACATTTTTTTTAAAAATAAAGTACGGGGTGAGCATAGGAAATTGAGAAAAATGGTCTGGAAAAATGGAAAAATTGGTCTGGAAAACCTGGAAAAGTCAGGGAAAATCATTTCCAGAAATCAGTGGACACCCTGTCTCTTCCTAGAATAATTCATTTTTATTAAATAAAATTTTGTGTCATCTCGTCTTCATTACGCTTTCATTTACTGCATTTACCTGATGCATCAATACAATACGTGGATTATTTGAATTACCTTGAATGGTACCAGTCCGTCGATCTCTACCAGAAATCTACTCCTTGCTCCAATTTTTGCTGATACATCGTGCAATCGTTTTAAAAAGGTTGGAACTTCGGATAATTTTTTGTCGACGTTTAAATCAATAGACGCTAACAAACTTGTCCCATAAGAATCTTCGGACTCTGCGCAATAATGTCCGGAATCGTCGAGTGTCAGTTGACGTATCATTAATGATGATTTTTTTCGCGAATTATACGGTTTGTATCGTTCGGTGGTAAATGATCGTTGATTATTTCGAGTCCTGTAACGATAGAAATAATAACGTATTTGTTTGTTTTTCTGTTTTTGTTTCAGGTTAGTAAAAATGGTTTAATGGTGATGGCTTAGTATACATTTATGTGCATGAGTATAAGTTCATGAAGATGATCGAATAAATACTGCAACCAAATATACCTGGATTTCCATTTGCCTCTGGTATCGTAATAATAAATAAGAAAATACACTAAATACCAAAATGAAATTATCATTTAAGTGAACTGTCGTATATACTCGTACGTGAGCGACGTTGTTAAAAACTTTCTTTAATCGTTCACCTTAGAAACATTCAACTTGACATTTAAAATTTTTTTTAAACATCTCGTCGCCAGTATATTTACACCTTATTACGCGCTGATCTATGGGCGTTCTATATCCCAGCGAATGATGCTAGTTTTTGAGATAAAAATAGACTCGTAAATGGTTTATTTTTTCAATGTTTGTTTCATGGTAAAATATCACGAGTCGATGTGGCTCGATTGACCATGCACCGAGGTGGGAAACCGTCTTAAAATGCTACTGCCACTGGTGTTGTTTTGGTTTAACGATGTGATTCAATACTGAGCGTAGGAGTAAATTAGGTTCATACGTTTTATAATTGAAATCTTTCCATCGAATTTTTTTCTCGAAAAGGTGGACCGTACAGTATGTGCGAACGTTGGCCAAAGTATTTATAGGAAGTACGGAGTACACGCGACGGCGACGATTATTTTACGGTTAAAAAAGCATAGTTACGCGAGTTCCAGTTGAACAATAATTGTTGGCGGTTTTCAAGTGAAAATAGCCAGAAAAAGGAAGCTAAATTTGGCGCCGTCTGGATATACCGCGATCCATAAGATGAACATGTGAGATGGATGTTTATGAATGACACCTTTTTGCACTATCTTTTCACTCACGTGACTTGTGTGATGGAACTGTTTTGTCTGAAGAAATATTCTATTTATCATTGTCTTTTTTTTTTTTTTTTTTTTTTTTTACAGAAAATGTAACTTGAATGTGTTTTTTAAAAATGTTTTTTTGGAAGAAGTTGATTGCGTGAAAAATTGCTTTTCTCTCAGGATTTGAGCTAATTGCTCTTATTGCTGTGTTTTATACCAAAAATTGAGTCAAAATGTGATTTTTCAAAAAGATTTGACTGAAAAATATTAGCTATTGAAGTGAGCGAAAAAAATTAATTTCACAATGAAGGATAAAATTTTAATTTTGGTTCCTAAAATTTGGCGGTGAAATTCATTCGAAAAAAAGGAAAATCAAACAAAATTTCAGCACGAATCTAAAAACTACTCCTTCGAAAAATTTAAGGAAATAGAATCTAGGATCTTATTGAATTTGTATCTTAGGAGATGGAAACGATTGAATTTGAGTATACCATACATTATCAAAAAAACTTTTGGTTATTGAACATTTTGGAAAAAAATTGACCATTTCTCTATAGTATTTTGAGTAAGTTATTTACAATATCGAAAATACGTACATATGTACCTATTTATTAGGAAACCCCGTAACACTGAAAAAGTGAAAAATTTGACCCCTCTTATTCTTCGCAAAAAAAAATGTAAAGTGTTTGCAGAATGCTTCGCCCGTGAAAATTGAAATTGAAAATGTATTTTTGACACCCCCCCCCCTCCTCCCTTCAAAATAAATTAGCACGTTTGAAGAAATTGAAAAATCGAAAAATTGGCTATAAAATGTTTGACCTCCCTCCTCTCTCCCCCGTAGAGAAGTCGTAGGTAAAGTGTTTTCAAAATGGCCTACCGAAAGTCCTGCTTTTTCATTTTGAAAATTTGTTAGATTCCTTGTCACGAGTGAAAGGCGGAGGGATGAAGTCTAGAGTTTGAATGTTGGGATGGATTCAACATGGTCAGGTGTTTGGACTTGAGGTACTTTCTGGATCAGAAAACGCTCTGTTGTGAATTTACTACTTCCAAATATTTGTTGAGACTGAAGAAATGATGGAAAAGTAGGTGCTTTAACTGAATTACAGTTCATCAACTTTCATGAGAATGTCTCATTTTAATTTTAAATGAGAAAAATGATGAAAATAATTTTTGGGACGTTTTGTTGAAATGAAGGAACAATATTATTGAATTTATTTTAATGACTGCTTAGTGCTTACTAAAGACTATTGAGTCTGATTTTATGTGTGGTTTTTTTGTGAGAGGAGTGACGGGGGCATAGAATGTTGGGAAATTTAAAATAGGTACATTCTGATCTGCGTATTGTATTAAGGAAATAATATCAATTTTTCGAATTTTTCGCAATTTTTTATTCAATCTTTGACGTTTTTATTTTTACTCTCAATTTTTTTTCTGTCAAAGAAGGATTGTTTATGTACAAAACATAAAATTCTTTCTATTTATCTTTAAGAAACAATCGTTGTGACCATGAGACATATGAGAGTTACTTGAAGATCAGATTTGAGAAAGCAAATTTTCTCTCGCGTAGAAATTAATTTTGTAATTTCAACGAATGAGGAGAGAAAGGGGTAATTAACTCGAAACTCGTAAGTAGAAAAAATTAGCTTGCCAAAAAATTATAAACCAGCGCCGGTTTCAACGTTTCAAATGTTGTTTGCCCCTGAAAAAAGCTGTTTGGGTGTGACGAAGGGTTTTTATAATGAATGGCCAGAGTATTTATCAAGGTGTGTCAGCTTTTAAATTTATAAAATACCATCCGAAAGTGCTGTGTTGTTCCAGAATTGATATGAGTGTCATTATTGAGTAAATTTAATCGAAAAGTTTCGAATATTGATTGCTAATTTTTTGCCGGAAGATCTCGTATCTTCACGCAAGTAGATAAATGTTGATATTCATTTTCAGAAATTGTTCATGTTGTAAATGCAGATATTCGTAACTTCGTAAGAAAAACTAAAATGTTATGTAATGCATAATATCATCAATGGATGGCGCCCGGTTATCCTGATCCAAAATCTTTTTTGAATTCAGCATCACCATTTTCAAAAACCTTAATTTACACAAATGGAAAAACTTGAAAAATCGTTGCAATTGTTTACAAAAATAGATGCAAGAAACTAATCACAGACCTGCGAACATAGTAACCCGAATTGGACGAAATCAGCGAACTATTCCTGGTATGCTCTCGATTATCGGAATGGCACTTGCAGCATTCGCTGCCCATATCGATGGATCTTTTTTTTCACACACACGAAACCCGCGCACCACTTAGTATTAATTACACATTATCGAACAAAATACACACCACGGAGACGCCATTGCTTTAGAATTTCGTTATTGTCGCTATTTGCCCTAAGAAACTGAAGGCTAACCCATACACATTAACCTGTCAGACTGAACACAACCGCCAAAAATATTTCAAACCACGCAAAATAATGAATCAGCGTAATGCCAGTAGAGGAGGGTCCGCGGATAAAAATAGACCAGCTAGATTATAACTTATTGATAATGGACTTTTGTTAGATTCGATCGATCATTTTAAGTTGACCCGATTATCTTGTGTTAAATTTTTTTTAACGCCTGTGGAAAAAATTCATACACGTTTTGGCACTTTCAATGTGCGATGTGGACGACACGCATCGTATTTTTAAGCCGTCAATGTCTTTCGACAACTATGACGGGTTGAAAAAGTTTTTTTTTTCAAATCAAGATGACGTATTTATATATATAAGGTGGAGGGAGGAGGTGAATTTGTGTACATAGAATTTAATTGAAGGCGGAAATTTATTTACGAGTTTTTTTCTCTCTTCGTTTGATGTAATAACATTTGGTTTTGCGTTGAACGAAGCACTCTCTTGAAGTTTTGATGTTGTTGAAGTTTCTTCTTCTGAGAAAATTTAAATATCTACATTGTTTCAATTCTTTTTTCAATATGTATAACTTTGTAAAGAATGCAGCTCTATATGTTGCGCATCTTTCATTCGTTGCATTCTTTTGAAGGCGCCAGGTTAGGCATTTTTATTAACGTATGTATTTTCCTATAGTGTGCCAGGAATCGCAGTTTTGAGAAAGATTCGTTGTTTATTGATTGGATGGTAGTTTGAATTACTCACCAATATATATCTTTATCTTCGGTTTCATCGGGTAATTGAACCATAAGAACTATATCGTTATCGGTCCGTTCATTTATGGTTACTGCTGGGTGACCATTTTGAACTGGTTTTGAATTTTCGCATGGAGGTGATTCGGACATGGTTGTAGGTTTCTTTGCTCAGTTTTAATGAAAATGCATCGTGGTTTATTCCTGAAATCATTCAGAATTATTGTGATTACGATTATAAAGAGCTAAAGAAGTACTGTTTCATCAATTTGGAAAATTTTAAGATGCAGAAGTGGCAATTTTTTTGTCATTATTGCCATTTTTAAAAAACTCAAAAAAAAAACAAATTTTTCGAGTTTTTTTTATTTTTTGAAATTAGCAATAATGACTAAGAATGGTAACATTGTATCCAAAAATTGCAGCCTCAGTTTTAACCAGAAAGAAAATGGAGAGATAGGGGTTTTAAAGGGGGGGGGGGCATTTTTGAATAAATCGTGGTTTTTTCGCTCTGGAAAAATTGACTCGGTTTCAAAAGTAGTATTTGGGGTACTGTGTTGACCTGGGCCATTGCCGTCAAAATCCAAAACCACTTTTAGGATTCTACTGAGCGGTTGGAAAATCGTAAATCGTTGATTTTTGGTTAAATTGATGTTTTGAAAATTGTTCCTTTTCAAATATTTCGCGTGGATCAAACCAAAACATCCAAGTGAAGATATCATTTCTGAAACAGAAGAAGTATTTTGGAATACAGCGCTACCAATTTTTTGGTCATTGTTGCCAATTTCAAAAAATCGAAAAAAAATTGGTGAAGAAAAGAATCTATCCAAAGCACCTAATGATCTTGATGAATTAAAACGAATAGAATTGCACTTTTTGGAGCCATTTACCTATTACCAAAAAAATGAGAATTTTGTATTCCATTTTGAATAAGTACGGTAAACTTATGCTCTAGCAGTAAGAATACGCTCATTTGACGACAACACAACATTACCTAGCAATTTTTTACTTCCTGTCTCATCTTTGGATAAACTTTGTTTAAAAATGAATGAAAATAAAAGAAGACGAGGGCGCTATTTTGACGATGTTCATAAACCGAATGCGACGCTTGATGAAACAAATCGTGCCAGAACAATAAATTAAAAATGTCAAAATTACATCGACACTCTGATACGTGGTGGTATCTTTTTATCTTTTACCTACCTACGTGTCTTGGAAAAATAAGTATATATCAAGCGTGTGTGTGCCATGCAAACGCAAAAATCACTTCGTATTTATGCGTGATTCGTGTGTGTTTTTTTTCTTTGAATGACGTAATTTTAATGAATAATCTCGTCTGTACTAATTACCTGTATCAGAAAGCTGCGCATCAAAGGTGGTGCTGCGCCAATACACCCGTCAACTTTGGATTATTGCTTTATTTGATTCGCGACGATACACTGTGATTTCTTATCGACCGGTAGCGACGGCGTAAATTTCACGCAAAAATTGCATTTACACATTAAGTACAATTATCAACTGAGAGAGGCAACACAGTCTAAAAATGACCCATGTAAATTTGGAAGGGTGCCTTCTTGACGTATTTTAACTATTGCTACGTAAATTGAAAAACGTGAAATATGGTTAATAAAGTTCATTTAATGAAAATACGAGTACGCGGATTGTGCGCTTTTCGCCGGTTTCTTTTTGGAAAATGGCGGTTTTCACGTGATAATGGAATGGTTTGAACTTCGAGACCATTTTGTAGGTCTGGTGTTAACTCTTGAGTTTTTATACCTATATAAGAAGTGCATCAGAAGAGCAAAATGTTATGCAATGATTTTCAAATCGAAATGAATTCAATGGGATTAAACTCGATGTGTTTTGTAGGCATACGATGCGTAAACCTTGGAATTTAAGATTCCATTCGAGAAATCTACTTAGGAAAGTTTCTTAACCGGTACAAAAAATTTTGAACCGGACGAAAGGGCATCGATAGAGAACTTGGAAATACACCACCAGCCAAAATTTTAAATGCTGATATTCATTTTTAGATTTTTGGCGAATTTTTAAAAATTCAAAAGCATGCCAAAATTGGTTCATGGGCAAAAATTTTGGATTTGAACCGGTATACAAAGGTTTTAAAATGTGTGCCTAAATTAATCTATAAGGTCACTAAGAAGGCAAATCCACGTTTATAGGTTCTGAATTTGATTTTCGTCCGGTTTACAGCTTTTTTCAAAAGTTGGAGAATCCGTAAAACTGCTGGAGTCTTCGAAACGTTTCTAAACCATCACCAATAGACTCAGAAGGCCGAAAATTGGGTACGAATCATATTTCAACTTTTTGATTCAATTTGGTAAAATTTCAACTTTTTCTTATTTTCAATCCCAACCCAAATTTAAATTTTCAAAAATTCGCTAAAAGTGGAAAAATGAATATTAGCTCCTGATGTATTTTGGCTGCTGGTGTATTTGAGGTCCTCTATCGAATCCCCTTTGTTCGATTCAAAAATGTTTATAGTTTTGAGTTTTGTAAGGTTCAGTAGTGCATTTTTGAAAGATTTTTATGCCTATTTTGTAATATGGAATTTGGATGGTATTTTGAAATAGTTTTGTAACTTTGAATAACGTGGAAAAAATCTCACAAAATATGCATATATTTGTTTTGTCGTGGTCGCACTTTTTTTTTGTTCAACAGATTTTTGCATCATTTTCGGTTCCATATGTATTAGTGAGCAGTTGAAAAATGAAATGGAATTAATCTTCCCTCTTCTTTTCATACTTGGTCTGGATTTGGTTATTATACCATTTCTGCGATGCCTTTTTTCCATCATCATTTCGTTGAATTGAATGAAAGTGGATTTGAGACGAGACGCCATCTTGACTAATTTCTCATTGTACAATTTTACTTGAAAATTGTAGTGTAACGTAAAGATATCTCCATACAAAATTTTATTCGTTCAATTAATAGCAACATTAAGGACAATAACTTAAACTATATTCGTATGTATACTGAATAATGTACAATTGTACATAGACTTATGATTTAAATTAGGTAATTTTAAGAGACATCGGCATGTATGTATTATTAAAATCTTTACAATAAAGTATAGAGTAGCTCATCATATCAACGTATACCTACCTACATAATTACACCTATGCCATGTTCAATTACGACTTCTACCACATCACATGAAAAATGAAACGATTCGTTTCATTTTTCTATATTAATAATTTACATTATATTCGTAATAAAAATCGGGGAAATAATTAATTTTTCACAAAAGAGCGTCAATATTAACAGATCTGTAAAGATGATCATGATTTCTTTTTGCTCCATAAATTAAACGAGGGTAATTTATCTTTAATTTTGTCATACACCTGACGATATATCATTAGACCGATAACCGGAACAGCCAAACGTTCATCTTTGAAACAATACAGCCAGCAAGCAAATGCAAACATAACGATGTCTATGAAAAAATCAAAAACAAAGTGGACCTTATTCTTGACCTTTTCTACTTCTGTGTTGAAATTTGGTTGAGCTTCCGAGCTTGTTGTTGGAACGTATTCAGATGCATTATCGTGATGTTCGATTTTACCACCTACGTCTTCTCGAGGTGTATTTTTATCCGCAAATTCGGAGTCATCGGTCAGTTGAGCTGCAGCTTTGAGCTCGTCATAGGTGAGGTAAACTTTAGTAGGAGGTTTCTGCACGTAACCGTATTGTTTAACGATATCACTGTAATGATTGATGATTACCTTGGAAGGGTCACGATCAGGCTCCTCAGTTGATTTCTTTGGAGCGATTCTATAAGGTTCTTCGATTCGGACTTGTTTTTTGGTAGAATTAGATTTTGATAGGGATGGTTGTATGGTGGGAATATTGGCGAGTTCTTCCTGTTCGGAGAATCGATGACATTTGAGAATAGATTTTGGAGGTTTTTCAGATCCAGTTTTGGATTTTGTATCGTAGCTGCCATCTGAGTCTTCGTTATCGATGTAATTTTTATTAAAATAATGTAGACCGAATTTACTACTGTCTGATTCTAAGAACATATCGTTTGTAGGGGACACACTTCGATATTTGGTAGGATTGGATATCTCCAAAGCTCTTTCGAATGAAAGCACCATATCAGGGTGGTAAGTTTCATTCTCGTCGTCATCCTCGTCTTCGTAATTATCAGTGTTATCTTCACTATCTTCAGTTTCGCTGTCTTCTTGATCCCAGTATTCTTCTGGGTATTCGTAATCGTTACCAGATTCATGTAGATAGTCATTCATGGATGATGTTGATGGATATCTACCATCGGAAGAGGGTGATAATCGATCTCTACTTCGAGAATGAGCAAATCGTGTGTTGCTTAGTACAGGACTGGGAGGATGCGGATCTTCATCTACGGAGGAACTGGATGAATAAGGGTTCTCGCCATCGGCAATATCGTAATCGAAATTATTTTCGTCGGTGAGTTTGATTTCTGGCAATGATGGCCTGTGCTGATCGAATGGATGACTCTCCACTTTGATAGGTTTCCTGTAGATTAATTCGTTGGCTACGTCGTACATGCTGTCGGCTGTCGGTTTGAATTTCGGCGATTTGCTCAAACTCTCCATGAACAAATCCGGATAATGGAATGTTCCACTTGTGGGCGAATATCTGCCCGGGTTAAATTCTACCGAAGGTTTTGATATTTGAGGTAATGTAATAGGAGGTATTTGTTTGATGTTTTGTCTGTCATTGGAAAACGAGGCTCTGGATTGAATTGGAGATGGAGATTGGTTAGGCTGTATTTGTGATGGAGATTGATCACGTCTTGCATGTATTGGAGACTGATCATGTTTTGTTTGTGATGGAGATCGATCGCGTCTTGTTTGAGGTGAAAATCGATCCGGTCTGATGGGCGAATAATGCACAGGTTCCACGATATCTGTATCGGAAGTATCGCTGATATCTTCAATTCTGCTCAGATTTTGAATTATTTCTGGTTTTAGTTCTTGTTTAGCTTTTGATTGAACCTGATTCAGGAGCTTATTGGTTAAAGGAGGAATTTTGAGCTTTTCTTGGAAAGCTTTCAAGTTGTCTTCTTTTTGCATATCTTCGTAAAAACGAGCTATGGTGCTTTCATGCAACAGTTCCGTTGAGCTGACACAGTTCCTCTGCAAAGGATTGAAAAATGACATCTCACTGCCTAGTTCTGGTGCTGATAATGACATGGGTGGTGCAATTGATGTGCTAGGGAAATGTTTGGAAAAGTTTTTGAAGTCCAATGAACCTATACAAAAAAAAATACATATATCAGTTTGTATGAAAGGAAAATGCCTATTTGTTGGATGAAGATACCACATAATTGACCAATAACCACGTACCTGTATTGTTTGGTAAATCCTCATTGCTCGGCACCAGAACTAGCATCAGTTCAGAACTTGTTCTAGAGGTATCGTCTAGATTTGAAGAAAGTGGAGGAGATGGTGTAAACTGAGCTCGAGAATTGATGTAATAGGATCTCGAAATATCATCTTGTTGCATAGGTAATGGCTCATCTTGATACTTCTGTTCTTGTTCTTGAAGTTTCTTCCCTTTGTATTTCCGTTTCGGTTTAACAGGTGGTTGGAGTTTATCTCGATCTATGATGAAATCAGCGCTGTGGTGTGCGTTTTGATTAATTGGGGGAAACGGTTCGTGAAATTCAGATATATAACAATCTGTGCTGTGAGCTGTTTTTGGTGCTTCGTAAAGTCTACATGGGGAAAAAATTTATTATGAAAAAATTATTGGTAATCAAAATGAAACAGGATTGTATGAAAATTATGTTATAAATTACCCTCGTTTTGGGTCAGGAATGAATATTTCTTCGGTCTCTGGACTAGGCTCGCTAACTCCGTACGGATTTTCTGCTTTTACTCTAAATTTATATTGAGATCCTTCAATCAAATCGTCAAGCGTCGTTGTGAGTTGACGACAAGTGGCTGCTTTGAGCCAAACATTCCATCCAGTCTGAAATATGCAGTTTTACAATTTTTAATACCTATATGAAAATCAGTCCTGATGTATGCTCATTTTGACCCACCTTATAATATTCTATTATATAAGAGCCAATTTTACAACCTCCGTCATCTTCTGGTTTCTGCCATGTCAGTGTAACCGATCGCCCAAAGATGTTGCTGACATTGATTTTACCAGGTGGTTGCGGTTTATCTGTAATTTTTAACAATTTTTAAATTTTTATAATGTTTTTTTTAGACGTCTTCTCTCCCTCTATCCCTTCTTCCCCTTTCCTCCTTCTCGCTTTTCCAATCTTTGAAATTTGTCTTCGATTCGAATTCGGTAAATTTTGCTAAAATCCTTTTTGCTGAAAGAAAATAATAATTTTATCTCACTGAATAAAATTTCAGATGATATCAGAAATTTAACTACGAAATGATAAAAATTTGGTTTCAAAATCTTTAAAAATTGTTGAAATGAAGTTGAAAGTTCCCATCTATTTTTGAAAAAAAAGTACAAATACTAAAATTGAACAAAAAAAGTTGCATCGAAAAATTCTAAAACAAAAATAACCAGAAAATGATACTTATTATGTAATCAAAAAATTTTTTTAAAAGAAATGATTGAAAAAATGGACTAGGCAATGCAGAAATTTTCTAAAAAAATCGTCAATTTTTCTGGATCGTCTTTGATACAATGCTTACTTGCTATGGTAACCATTATAGAGGCTACATCTTCCCCTAATTCGTTAATGGCTTGAATTTGATATTCTCCTCGATCACATCTCTGCGCATCTCGCACTTTGAGTATGGCGGTTTTATCTGCGTACTCGATATCATATCGATTCGACATCGTTATTCGTTCGCCATTGAAATACCAATTTATGAAAGGTTGGGGTTGACCGACCACCGATGCTTTTAATCGAATTATTTCACTTTCTTCGAAAATTAACCCTTCATCGTACTGGCGTGGTAGACGAATAGTCGGAGGCGCTGAAAATAAACGTTGACGATAATTAAAATATGTATGTAGTTAGAAAGAGATGTTACTGATATGTCTTATTCATAGCGTTTATTTTTACCTTCTACTTTTAAGTAGGCTTTTGTCACCGCATATCCGACTCGATTTGTTGCGCTGCATTTTATTTCTGATTCATCAGCTATGGAGGCTTCGTAAATAAAGAACGTGCTAACGTTACCTTCGGTGCTGATTTTTTGACATCGGTTGCTGAATATTTCCAGGCCATCTTTATACCAAGATATTTTAGGAGTTGGGACTCCCTCAAAAGTGACGTTGAACTCTACCTGAATAAAGGTATCGGTTAGATGTGGTATTAACTAATTTTCAAAATATTGAGCTTTTGAGAAAATTTTATGGAATTCTGTTTTTTTTTTAACCGCGTAGAAAAGGCTTTTATCATTCTTAGTATGGCAGATTTTTTTTTTCATCATTTGAAATTACGAATTTATTCTGTAAATATGCAGCGAAAAATGATTGTATTTAATCTGGTCTGAAATTTCCCAAATAAAGTATTTTACTAAAAATGTTCTTGAATCAAAAATCAAAAATACATCTTCATCTTTGGAAGGAAAAATAATCGAAATTTTCACATTTCTGACTGAGATGCCTACATATCCCCTTGATTGATACACAAGGGGCTGAAATATGGAATTTATGTTTCGATTTTTCAATTCCACCCCATTCCTTCTGTTTCCAGTCTCGAAAGCGTAATTAATTCATTTTTGTGTCCAGATTTCAATTTTTCTTTATTGCTATAAAGGCCGTCCTCATTGAGACAGGGGCCAGAATTTTTTTTCATCGTTGGTTAATTCCACATTAATACCTCACCTTTTCATTTTCAAGGACAATTATGTCGTCTAATTCAGTGATAAAGTACGGCGCTATGGCTGCAGACCGATGTACAAACACAGCCAAAGGTTCTGATAATGGACTAGGATCCGAGTATCCGACAGCATTTTCTGCAGTAACTCTGAACTGGTACCTCCATCCAGGTTCTAAACCACTAATAGTCAATTGTGTATGGCGTACTTTAATTGGCGATGCTTTCACCCAATGCGGTGATCCGGTGCGTCGATGCTCGACCAGGTAACCTATTAATTAAATCGTGGATTAGTATTTCATTCAAAATTATTTTTCAAAAAACATGACTAGGTATATTGTAAATTTTTCATCAGTTATTTGTGAATTATTTATACCACTCGGGAATTGAGGATGCGTTGTGTGATCAGGAAACCGTAAAGAGAGAGGATTAATTGAGAAAATAATTTCAAAAAATCTTTCAACTATGAGAAGTGATGCTAGTGATACCTTACTTCAAAAGTTTTGTAAATTTTAGTTCATCATCATCTGAAATTTTATAAGGTTACTAAAAACATTTGATGAAAAAATAATCAGAGATATTTCGAGGGCTTTGAAAATTGAACAAATTCTTTTGTGATTTTTTTTTGCACAGGATTTCGTGGTCAAAGGCATGTCGGATCATCTCCCAACCCCTCCAAAGTCCAAATCGACCTCGGAGGCTGAATTTTTGTATTTCAAGGGTGGCTTAGAAGTGAAATGTGAGATTTTCCATTTTCTAATCTTTCTCCCCTACCTTCCAGCCTGAGAGATGAGGATAAAAATACTCTAGATGTGGCTTATCGAGGAAAGAGCTTTTCAACGGGTGAGTCACCATTGAAAAAAAGAACGTGGAAATTACCTAGAGGAAAACCACTTTCGGAAATCTAGAATTGTATCAAAATTTCGCAGCTGGACATCATGGTAAATCAAACATTCTGTAATTTCTGTACAATGTACATGTGTTACATGACATTCTGATTGTATATTTTACTGCGGCTTTCTCTCTTCACCCTTCTCTCGCCCAATTGTTTATCTGATTGGTGAAGTCGAATAATTATTTTTATTTATAGCATTCCACTTCTCGCCAAAATCAGCTGGTAATTTATTTTTGAAAAAAATAGAAATTGAAAAATTACGATCGTTATTGCCGAACACGCGTAAATAAATGCATCATATACATTTTACACACTATACGAAGCACACAAAGTCGTGATAAATCCAAAAATAACTTACCGGTTATTTTCGAGCCACCATCAAACAACGGCGGATCCCATTTAATAGTGACAATGTCCGGATCAGAATTCTCCGGATCGAATTTTAGCGTCGGTTTTCCCGGAGACGACGGTTTACCTGCAATACAAAATACAATAGAAACACTTTGGTCGTTGTGTATTGTGAATATTAACACATCGATGATAATAGGTTGTGATAAAAGATGAGTAATGGTTAGCTAGGTTATGACTCCCGTGTTCTTTTTTCCTTTCTCGGAACCAATCTTTTGATGTTTCTATTCGTAAATATCGTATAAACAAATCCAAAAATAAACCCCATCGTTTTGGCATTTGGCAAACATTAGTTACACCCGGGAACATTATAATTCGTGTAAACAGTGTTTTGATATTAGTAGGTATTATTTTCTTTGCACTTTTTCTTTTATCGTGTAAACATAACGTATGAGTTTACTATACATACATGTAGTAGGTAATAGTAAACGTAGTAATTCACAATCGATTTTTTCACTCTTTCACGGATCGATTTATCTTTCAATTATGTCTGATGCTGGGCATGAAATTGTCTAGTGTCCTATACCTAAACGAAAAGGGTGGTGACTTGCAAAATGAACACGAGCTGTTGTCAAATCAAATTATGAATCGTACGTTGACTCGTTGAATGTGATGATGAGAAAATTCTGTCTATGGGTACATTGATGTAACATATCGTCATCTGTAGGCGATGATTTCACCATTTATGTACTCGTAATTCGAAGGTATTACGACTATTACGAGCGAGGGTTACCTTCGCACGAAGACTTTGATGCTGATTGGTTCCAAAAAAGTAGTCCCAACTGAAAGCTGATACAGCAAGTTTTGCGAGTACGTATTCGTGTTAATGACGATTGAAGTAACCAAATCTGTGCTTATATGTGCAGATATTGATACGTGCGTCGAGTTAAGATGAAAAAAACCAAAGTTAATTATACACGTTCACACGACTTAGTCTACATTATACAATGAGTTAATGGGTGAAATTCGATATATAATAATAATGTACCAGCTATGTACGTATGATGTTTGTTCGTTTTAGGTTTAAATTTGCTGGTAGAAGCGCCCATATCCGTAGGTTTTCATGATTTTTACATGCACGGCAAACCGCCAAGAATAGAACAATCGACTCGGCAACGTGTTGTAAATCAGCGCATTTTAAGGCGGGGTACACAAACGGATACATTTAGTTTCTTTTTTAAACACATCATCTTATAAACGACCAAGTCGACCGAACCACAACGCGATTCATCTCTCGTAGTTCTCTGCGTTTGAAGAAAAAAATGCCATTAACTAGATTCTACGTGTTAGGGATCAAGTCGAGCAATGTTACCAATTTTTTGTTCGAAGAAATTCCCCCCTAGAGGCGAATTTTGGCTTCGAGTTGGTCTACTCTTGAAAGGTGGAAAATGAGCCAAATTATCGAGTTTTTACGATGGATATATTTCAAGAAGATTAATTGCGACGAACTCGTATTAAGGATGCATGTTCATCACTTCATTACAATTGTAGCGCGCCCTTTGAAATTAATGTGAGAAAATGTAATTGAAATTCTAATGAGCGAGACGATTAGATTGTGGACGTATGCAGCACTGTGATGCATCATTGAGTATGCGCGAAGGAAACAAAAATAGCTAATTTAATGTGCCAGGGGAGGCTGTCAGATTTGAAAATTGAAGCGGAGTGAAGGGTTTGGAATTATGATCGATTTTCTTCATAAATCAGCGACAGTTATGAAGGAAGCATGAAGTAATTGTGTTTTGAAGCGGTTTTTATTGTTTCTTGAAAAACAGGACTATAAAATTTTGTTTCAGAGAATTTTTGGGATTATTTTGATGATGATTCGGTGTAATGGCATCAAAATAAAAATTCGAATCAAAAACTCAATTACCCTGCTTACTGGAATGAAAGCCTTCAACCAATTTTCGGATGTGAGCATTGAAAATTTGACATTTTCACAAAAATTTGACATTTTCACAAAAATTTGACATTTTCACAAAAATTTGAAAGGTTGTGATAATTTTACCAGACTAAGGAAGATTCGGACAACCTGACTTCATTTTTGATTCGAGTTGGTAGTTGGTGTTATAATATGTACTCTCTAAATTTGAAGCAGTCAAATTTCACTGCTTAGCAGTCACGACATTTTGCCTTTTTAAAAGTAGTAGTTTCTTACTCCAAAACAGTGAAAAACTACTGCTTTTAAAAAGGCAAAATGTCGTGACTGCTAAGCAGTGAAATTTGACTGTTTCAAATTTAGGGAGTACGTACTTAGTAGGTCTTGGTGGAGTAATTTCTCTTTTCTAAATTAACGAGGAAAAAGTCATGAAGTGATAATTGTCAATCAAAACAAATATTTTCCCAATTCCCAGTGCCACCGAGAGCCAGAATGAGCCCGGAGCAAAAAAATGAGGACTTTCTGAAAAATTATTCACACCCTCTCCCTCCTCTAAAGGAAGCACATTTATCTTTTTCCAAAAATTGAGGTGGAAAATGAGTTGCTTACGAAACAGAATTTTTCCACTCGTTTTCTCCTATGAAAATTTCCCTCCAAAAAATTATGATACCTGCTTGATTTCGTTATCAAAAAAAAAAATTACTGGAGAAGTTTCATTTGGAAAAAAGCATTTTCAAAAATAAGTTTATCAATAAAAAAGTTCTATCAAATAAAAAGTTTCCTTTGAAAGCTGAGGTCAAACTGACGTTTGTTTCACGAAAGGCAATGTTTAGAGGAAGAGAGTTTTTTTTTTCTTGTAGAGTTATGACTTATGAGACTTTTTTCTAAAGCAAAATTTCATTATGTTTTGTTCCATGAAGTTTCCATTTTCCCTTCAAAAATGAAGTTTTCAGTTTTTCTTCAAAAATTGAGGTTGTGTGTGTAGGTAGATAGCAGGTACCTATTTCCTGTTCAAAGTTGTAGGTTTTATCTTTTCAAAATGAAGTTTAGATTTTATTTTAAAAAATAAAGTTTGCATTTACCCTTTTTAAAAACGATAAAGTTATCATTTAATTTTCAAAATCAAAACATCTCTTCTAAAAATAAAGTTTACAACATTTTTAAAAAATGCAGGTCCTCTGGAAAATGCGGGCCACGTACCTAATCTGAAAATTGCTGGGGGGAAGTATCCAAAATTGCATAATTTAAAAGTTCTGACCATGAATTCTGACATAATTTCTTGACACGAGCAAAAAAGGTTCTTTTACAAAACTGGCTATCTCAAAAATAATCAATTTTTTCAAAATTTTGGAAAGCTGAAAAATTGAATGTAAATTTTTGTGTAACTTATCAAGCTAAGCAAAAAATGTTATTTCGCGAAATTACCTACCTTTTTTAAGTGAAGAAGCTATAGGCAATAATGTGTAAAAATTTTGAGACAGCCTTAAAAATTCATTTGCTCATAACGCTTTCAATTTCAGGGATAGGCTATTTTGTGAGAAAACCATTTCGTTCGCCTTGATAAGTTGTGCCAAAAACCATGGTCAAAAATTGTTTTTTCCAAAATCTAATATACCTCTGCCCCTTCAAATATAAAACGTAGGCAAAGTTCGGTTCTGATCGGCGATTACCACTTTAACCATTCTCCAAGTGAATAAAATTCTAAACTGTTTTTGCATCAAGTACGTATTGAGCTAAAAAGAGAAGCATTTAGCACGACCAATCCCCGATATACTCGTATAGCCTATCTTAAGTTAATTTCCTCGTGCAAATCCTAGCATATCTCTGTAGGTATTGAATTTTGAACGCTATTTAAAGCTAGGTACGTACGTGCAGATAACCGATATCGTGTGAAACAATGATTATTAATTGATATTTCTCCTCTAGTTTTTTCTCATTTCAAGGACGTTTCATTTGATCTAATTTCACGAGAAACGTTTGTAGAAAAAGTAACATTGGAACTAAAACGGTCATGAAATGTGTGCATATGGGTACAGTATCAATGAATTTTATCGTTTATCGAAAGTCAAGGTAAATAGAAGAAAGTAAACTGGTTTGTTTCCTTAGCTTGTATTTCGTGCATATTGTTCAACTATGGGATGTGTTGCATTATGGTAATTATTATTTAAATCGTCATCATCAATTACCTATTTATTTGAAAAATTTTATTTTTTCCTATTGAAAAAAAAGACTTCATTCGACCAACTGTTAAGCATGCTAAAAATATTAAAATTTCGTGAGTTTTTGGATATTTTTTCGATTTTTGGAAATTTGCGATAATGACAAAAAAATTACAATCACTGCGTATCAAAAATTTCACCAGTTCCAGGAATGATATCTTTCAACACTTTGGCATGATCAATGCGAGATATTTGCGAAGAAAACATTTTAAAACACTTGTGGTAGGTACCTATTAATTATGTTAGATACTCGTATTTAAAAATTTAGGAGAAAAATCGATCAATTTTCTATGTTTTGGGTTTCGTTGACTGTAGACTAATAGATAGTAAATTTATACATAGTTGCATAGGTAGGTATTATTTGTACAAAGAATCATACTATTGGTTAGGGATACGTATTTGCATGCGAAGTATAAAATAGTTTGCTATATTCTCCAGAATTCCATCGTATTATACCCATGTTGTTCACCTACTTTATATCCACTTTCAGTAAATTCTTCGGCGTCACTTGTGCTGAACTTGATGCTGTAACTGGATGCACATGTTTGCTACCTGTCTATTAATGTAGGTAAATCTTTTGAAATGTACGCCATTTTTTCCATGTTGCGGTATATGCAGCCTCTGCATGTATGTACTATGTGTAGAATACCAATAATAATAGTTGGCTTTTGACTAATAACTGGATATAATGTTGATTATATTAATGCATACATGTAGTAGAGAGACGTACGTGATAATTCTAAGTAACGGTGTGTTTTCCGTTGGCCTGAGGTGGTTTGCCGGGTGCAATGTGCGATTTCAAAAAAAAAAAAAATCCATGTTGGTGGTCAATTGCAGGTGTTTGGTTTTGTGCTGTTGATTTGGTTTTAAATGTTTGTATTTTTTTGAAAATTGAACTTTTAATAAAAAATTGAAAATTTTACGTAGGTGTGTAAGTATAGTGAAGATAAGGTCAACGTCTCTAGTGCTGATTGGTATATTTTCATGCAAAAATTCAATAATTAGCTTACCTGTATTTGAATCATGATTATAAGCGATTTATTTTATTCCATCTCGTGGGTAATAGACCTGTACTTCTATTTCTTCTGAAATTAATTTTTCAATCTACTCTGTTGACGTCAAAAAATCTCAATTTAAAAAAAAAAATCAGAAAATGGAAAATATATTATTCAATTTTGTTTAGCAAAAGAAAGGAAAATAATTCGGAGAAATTATGACAAGGTATTGGAAAGATATCCACGATGATTTTCAGGCTTCCGAATATGAATTGTACTGTGGTGAAGGCTGCATTTTCTGAGCCCTTTCCGGCCAAGCTGTCGGCAAAAAAACATGCTGGCGCTTAGCTCGCGAGAACCTTTCACATTCGCTTACCACATCGTCACCATCATCGAAATCGATTCTAATCCACTGGTTATGAGTACCTACTTGTTGGTTGTAACTTACACTTAGGCACGCATTCCTTCAAAATCTAATTTTTAATCGACGCGTTTAATATGTAAAAGGAAGAAAAAATAATAATGAATGTAGGTAAATGACCGAAGTTGACCAAACTATAGGTATAAGTGATGCTGCCGTAGCTGAAGTGTGTGTGCGCAGATCATCTCGATAGATACCAGAAAAACCTGAATAAACATTCCAACTTCAATAAAACCTCTTATATTTGTCCCGATATGCAACCTTGTTCGCGCGCCATAGCCAAGGTCTACTCTTATACTAATTTAGATGTGAAAACGAATTATTAGCTTGTATGAAAATAGTGACCTTTGATGAAAGCGCGCGCTATAGGATAGGTAATAGGTATACTGTATAGGTAATTGTAATGTCGCTATGGTGATCGGATAATGGTATAATGAATGTGCATAGGTGTTTGTCATTCTTGTATTCGTTCGTGTTGTTTGCTATTGCTACGATCTACTACGTGTATGTAGTATGCATATCGAGTGTCCTAGTTTAGTACTTTGGTTTGACTAATCGTCAAAATAGCGATGAAGCGCGTCGATGTTGGCGGAAAACCTCTTGTAAATTTGCGATCCAACTTTCAAATTGAATAGGTTACAAATAAGGCCTGGAAATTCGAAAAAATTGGAAGTATTTTTCCAGAAGAATAAAAAAGAATTGGTAAATCGAAAATTTAGTTTGAAAAATCTAAAGAATTCTCAGAATTTCGAAATCGAAGAAGAAATATGGTCTTATTTCCTTCTACTGTCGCCTTTTGTTTTTTTTTCACTTGTTTTGGAAAAATGATCATTTTGAGAATTTTCCCTCCAAAATCAAATTTTGCAGTGTTATTTAAGTGAGTTGGAGAGACATTGTTGTGTGAGATTTATTGAAGAGAAAAAATGCTAATACTCGTACAATTAATAATTCGCAAAAGTATAAACTTTTTTACTCTTTCCCGACTGGCTACACTAGTTCTGGCTTTTGTTAAAATTTTCCAAGTCTCACTTTCTGCGAAAAATAGCAAAAAATCTTACCTTTTGTCAAAATTACGAAATAAACTCGTTTCTTGCTAAAAATTGTTGCTTTCTCGATAAAAATTTCAAAAAGTTACAAATTTTTAAAAAACCTTTTTTTGTTTGAAAAAAATACCAAAAAGTCTCGCTTTTTAATCGATAAAATGAATAGAAAAAAAGTCTCGCTTTTTTCACAAAGATTGCAAAAACGTATCATTTTTTTGAGAATAATTGTCATAAAATGTCCTGCTTTCTGCTAAAGTTGCCAGTTTTTCTTTTTGCTGAAAATTGTGACAAAAATTCTAGTTTTTTTTTTTTGCAAATTTGCTAAAAATTACCGTTCTTTTGCAAAAATTCGAAAAAGTCTTATTTTTTTCCAAAAATTGTGCCAAAGCAAAAAAAATTTAAAAACAGTCAAGGTCTCGGTTTTTCAACTGAAATTGCTTGGAGTTACTAAAGTCCCAACGTTTTTTACCTAAAAAGTGCAAAAAAAAGTCTCGCTTTTCGAAAAAAATATAATTTCGTTGTGAATAATTCCAAAGAGTCAAATATTTCTCGTTTTTTAATAAAATCGTTAAAATTGTATTTTTCTGCAAACAAAATAACTCAAAGTTTCACTTTTTTCCAAAAATGGTCCAAAAACCTCGTTTTTACCAAAAGTTGTCAAAAAAACAGCAACTTTTGTTTAAATGATCAAAATCTCGCGTTTTGCCATGAATTAGCTTTTTTTGCCAAAAGTTGCACAAATAAAGCTCGGCTTTTGCGACTTTTTCGGTGCTGAAGTTGAATCGTACAAACGTATGAAGGTTTTTTTTCCGAGTCCCAGCGAATTTTAACATCTTTTGCCTGTAAGCTAAACCAAATTAGGACACCTGGTATATGAGACTGCAAGTTTACTAGATCGAATTGGAATAATTGAACGAGAGAAGAGTACCTATAATTCACAATGGTACGAATGAAGAAATCATCGCCTGTAGAGATAGTTCGCAGACGAATTTATTTATTTTTCTGTTCTTTGTATACTATAAAGGGTTAAAAAATAACTATGTCACATTTTTCACTTAGATATGTTTAACGATAGGCCGGTTTAATGCGATTTGTGTGCATCGAAGTATCGGTATACCATAAAATACTTGGGAATTGTTAGGAACGAGTTTGAAATTGCATTATGAAAGTTATTTTGACTGGTGCAGCGCGAGGAGTTGAAGATAAAGGTAACTGGTTTCTAAAGCTGCAGGAGGAAATACATTACATATACTCGTACCTATACGAGGTTCGCTTAGTAATGAGTGCTAATTCGAGAAAAGTTGTATAAATGTAGTTGACCGCGATGAAATTGCTCACAGCTCGATAGTCTTAAAACTTGGATGGGGATAGAATAGGTGGTTTCAATTTTTGAACCGTGATATTGCAAAATGGGTGCGAATTCGCCTCAAAGCGTTGCCAATTAAATCGAGCATCTTGGAAAGATACGTCGATGGTGTTTTTTCTTATAGTGGATGCAAGAGAGCACAAGGAGTAGCGTTTAAAATGGTCGAAATATTGAGATACAGCGAATTGACCTACTATACCAGATGAAAATGCATTATACGAGTACAGCTGGAATCGAGTATCATTATTCGCGGTTTTTAGCGGTACAATTACATATGCTCAAGTACAATTTCACATCGCTGTAGAACGAATTTTAATTTTTTTCGTAGGTGTGAGCTGGGATGGGATGAACTGGATGTGGAGCTGGAGTATGTAGAAACGGTGATCGGCAAAAAGTCAATAGTATTAGTGTCATTATCGTCACGTTGTACCACTTGCAGCGTTTAAATTATTACTTCTTTGCTAAAGGCTAAGTTTAACTACACCCAGACAGCTTGTTTAGAACGGGTACACCATAGACATACCTATACCTATCTTACCTATACCTTCTGCAGCATATCCTGGTTTCGTATTCGCTGGAACTCTGTGTGTAGTGTGTGCATAGTATACCACATGCATCCCAGTCAAGTATGAACCAGTTATTTGGCTGGTGTTGGTTCATAGAAACGTGTTGTATCGGTCGTATGTTATCTGTGGTATTGCTATTGCGGTGTTGTCGTCGTCGTTGTTGTTGTTGTTTCTGAAGTTTTATGGACTCGCGAGTGCATTTGCGCGAGTATGTGATTTACAGTTCGATACCTATTCTGTGAAGTTTTTATGGTGTTTCGGTTTCCAGCTCGGAAAAGTGTTGGAAAAATAAGTTGGTAAGTACGATTTTTGATATTTGTTTTCCACTTCGAAGATATCGTTATGGGTAGAATTTTTCACTGTTTTTGGTTTAATTTCCCTATACCTATAATTAAGGTGAAGAATAAGACACGTGAACATACTTATAATGTATTGTAGGTGGGTTTGTTTCCAAAATTGCGAATGAACTGAATGCATTTCTCTTAGAATTTTCTATTTTAAGAATTATTACTCGTAAGTTGTTAATATTTGAAAAATAACGACTTTATAAACGTCAAAAAGTGCAATGCTCTGTATTAAATTGTCACATGGTAATACATCTGTGGGTGTTCGGTTTAGTTGCCGTCCAAATTTTAAAAAAATCATCTCTTGAAAAAATTTTATTACTTTGAACGTTGAGTATCAGTAGTGTCTGGGATGTGAGGTTAATAATGATTTATCTACATTTTCGTTCTTGGTTCTTTTTAAAGAATTTTTGAAAATATTTCGACTTGGAAAAGAAAATAGCTGAAAAAAATATGGTTCTCTACGAAAATTCACGCGAAAAGAGTTTGATTGAAATTGATTGAAGTGTCAAAATATTATATAGGTACTCAGAAATTGTTTCAAAAATAGCAATGTTGATATTAAAAAAAAAAAAAAAAGATTTTGTACTACGCATGCAGAAAGTGCTTCTTTTAGGCATTTTTTCCACAATTTAACTGTCATTTGTATCGCAATTCAATAGGATCAAGATTTTTTCATTTTTTCTTATAAAAAAAATTGAAAAATTGAGAAATAAATAGGTGCTTCTCACAAACTTCAAGTACACGTTCGCACTCCCTTCAAAAAAGACTAATTTGACTAAAATTTAAATAGTCTCTCAAGAAGTCAGATGGGATACATGATTGTACAGATTTAATAAAGTCTAACAACAATTTAATTTTTTGTGAGATGTCTCAAAAAATGAATTTTTTGACTCATGCTCAATCTTTCTTCTTTGGGCAAAAGCTCAAAATTCAATTTTTAGAATAGATTCTACCTGTCTGCCTATCTATTTTTCTTAATTAATCATCTCATTTGCCATTTCTTGAAAAATGTAAAGTGCGATGAAATGCATTTTTTAAAACTGTGATCAAGACGAAGCTAAATCCAATTAGAATGCAAAAAATACTTCATCGGCCAAATTTCACGTGCTTAAGTACATTTTTCGATTTTCCCTCAAACTTTTAAAAATCTTTGGCTTGAAAATTGAGAAAAAGTCAAAATTTTACCCGACTCCTCGAATCGATTGGAAACAGTTTTGAGCGGTTTTGGAGCTTACAGCAGGCTTATTGATGGTTGGAATTTTTCGAAAATTTCACCCAATCAAGTTGAGGAGCTAAAATTTACTCTATGCCCTATTTTAAACATTCTCAATTGCTTAGGGATAGCTTCAAAACGGAAATCGCATATTTTTAGAGAAGTGCCTTGAAAACAACTGATCAAATTAAAATCAACTCATTGTGTTGAAATTAGAGTGTAAAGTAAATTTTAGCTTTCCAGATTGTTTGGGTAAAATTTTGTGTAAATTTCAACTTTCAAAAATCTGCTGGAGGCTCCAAAACTACTCAAAACGATTAGAATCTTTTTCCTATCGATTCCGGAGGTCGGAAATAGGGTACAAACCAAATTTCAGCTTTGTAGGTTGAATTGGTAAATTTCGATTTTTCCCCAATTTTTAGATCAAAGTTTTTCAAAAATTCACCAAAAATTGAAAAATGCTTTTCAGCACCTAAAATTCTGGATGTTCACACCACCTTTTGGGAAAAGGAGAGGGAGTAAGTTGGATGAGATTTAGGTGATATTGAAGTTGATTTTTTTTTCATCTCAAAAATTGTTAAAAATTAACGAGAAAAATTTATCATATAAGTAATCAATTTTTTGTAGGATCACGTTGGGTGATTGGTGTTTGAATATATACCTACATAAGCCTACGGATAATTGAACCTAAACATAGGTGAAAATTTTTCCCAACGCGGTATTTTACCTACTTTTTTTATAAGGTTGCCCAAGAAGCCAATAATGTGCTATTGTTTAGAGACGGTTCAATCAACTCGAACGCGTTTTTATTTGTTTTCAGTTGGTCGTGTGTTCGCTGTTCATCAAGTAATTGAGTTCTCGCTCTCCTCGAAATGATTTTGATTACGTGTAAAAGCGCCTCATAAAATAATACCGTTATCAAAATGTCATGGAGGCAACTGCCGTTGCAGATGCTTTATACTCTAAAATAGCGATCATACCGGGTGGGCGAGACCTAGAGGAGCGACCGATTATATTAATCAATGCAGAATTATCGTCTCATGTTGCCATTGAGAATTTAGTCAACGTGCTGAAATATTTTTCGTCGATTTTCAGGTATTGAGTTTTTAAATTTTATTATCATCTTTGCCCTGTTTTAGCATTGTATGTAGATTACTACCTAACGACTTTGGCAACCACCCTTCGGTAATCGAAAAATATTTTATGTGACGTAATTAAGCATTTCATCAGTGATGAGTGTTGACCTTCAAATTTGAATAAGGTATTGCGAGCTTTGCAATTTGAAAAAAAATTGTTCTACGAAGAATGAATTAGCTATACTGGGAGTGGAACAAATGAAGCGAATAAATTGGCAGGAAAAGTCAGCCTAGTTTAAATTAATGATGGACTTAATTAGAATTTGGTGAGATGAGCCCAAATTTTCAAAAAAATACGCGTTGCATTTTATGGCTCGTTGTATTGTTTACCTCCTGCGTTCTACGGTTCGAACGAAAAATTCATTAGCGCGAAGGTGAAATTGCAACGTTGTAAAAAAATGATGTTTAATGAATTGCATAACTTGAAATTTGAAGGAAGTTATTTCTTTCACGTAAAAGATTCGCCATTCTTTGTGTTTTCAATGTTTTTTTTTTTTTTAATTCTTCAATTTTTGAACCTCTAATTTGAAATAACTCCAAAAAAATGAAAATAATCCGCTCTATTTCAGTACAGATACGAGAAAGCACGGATTATGCGTTATAATCGATGCTCAAAGGACAACATGGCGAACTACACGTACCATTCTTCACAATGTTACCGAAGTATTTCGAACCGAATTGACTACCATTATCATACTGAAACCAGAAGTATTTTGGGATAAGCAAAAGGTGGAAAATTGCGCCAAATTGAAACATCATAATGGGGTTCGTACCTAACCTACGTGGTATCAACACTAAAATAGGCGTGTTTAATCTGTATGATTTGAAACGTATTTTTTCTCATAGCCTATTTACATTCCGGTTACCCGACTCCATAAATACGTGAATCCTATTCACTTACCAGAAGAACTAGGAGGTACGTGGAATTACGATCATGCCGTTTGGTTGGAAAATCGAATTGTAAGTTTGTCGATTGGTTTTTTGCCTCTTTCGTCCAGGTTCCCAAAAATATTAATACAGTTATGATTTTTTCACAGAAAGTCGAAGGTTTTGTGAAATTAGCAGAAAATGCCATCGTTAGCTTGGAATCTTTACGATATCGTTTGAATAGTGTTAAAGAGTGCTTGGCTCATCGAGTAACCGATAACACCGAAAATGTATCACCTGAAACGTACCGAACATCTAAAGAAAATATATTGCAGACTATTAACACTGGTAAGTGATAAGGCAGTTCATTGAACTTGAGTAAAATTGAAAGCATAGGACTCTATTTCACTCGTATAAACTGTCCAAAAATTAAAAATTTGAATCCTAGCTCTGAAATTCGAATTCTGATATCATAACATGGTTTTTTTTAAGACGTACATTCAACTTTTGAAATTCGTCTTTTTGCCAAGACGTGTTCGCATAATTCAATTTCGATTTTTTTTTGTGCAGGATGCACTTTAATCGAGCAATTGGAAAGACAACATACCGAACAACAACAACACCTGATCACAGTTCCTCAAGACATACAGGACACAAAAGACAGAATCAACAGATTATTGCAAATAGTCCAAGGTAAACTGAACCTTGTCAATGATGCTTGGAACGACGTCCAAAAACGAACTGAAGATATGAAGGTTTGATTACACCACTGATCTTACTCAGACTAATCTAAAAAAAATCACTTTTTTCAAGAAAACGTTACTTGGTATTGCAGGAAGTTTCGAAACTTGAAAATGGCGTTTGCCAAGTTACCAATTGGATACTCGGTCCTGGAGAAATGTTGTTGAATGCGCAGCAAAACGTCGGTTACGATGTGATCTCGGCGGAAGATTTGCGTAGGAATCACGAAACATTGGAATTACAATGTCGAGTAAGTAAAAATTAGGTATATTACGAATGTAGGTATTTTTTTGTACATTTCTTTTTTTTTTAATATTGAGAATCATCTTCTAGAAACCATATGGCCATTATGCGGAAATCTTGCATAAACTGAACGTTTTGTCGCAGAATGGTACTCATTTCCCTCAAGATTTAAAATCACAGAAAGACTTCATGGACTTTGTGTGTAGAAGTTTTGCATGCCGAGTAGAAAGAAGAAGGAATGTTTTAATCACGTCAGCACGATTTTTTAGATTGGTCTCAGAAGTAGGTATACTTTTAAAAATGATTGACCAGCCCTTTGTATTTGGAAAAAAAAGTATATTAAATTATACTCCCTCACTCTCGTTCTCTCACTGAATTGCTCTTAATAGACAACCTGACTCTTTCATGACCCATTTATAATTACCTAATAAAGTATTTTTGATTTAATTTTGCAGTATTTTCAAACTACAAGTAAAGTATACGAGAACTTAATCATGAATGTGGATATCGAAGCATTAAAATCAGCTCAAGATACTTTGAAAGAATTGCAAAAAAGTCAGTCTGAAATTGGTAAGCCAAAATAAGCTTGATTTTTTTTTATATGAATATTAAATCTTAGTAGGTACCTGTTAATTTATGTATTTTATTATTACCTGTTTTTAGATTCTCTAGAGAAAGAATTGATCAAAGAAGGAGAAAAATTATCAGATTTGTTGTCCATTCCAGTGAAGGATGCGTTAGGTCGCGAATTACCAGTAAATTATCAAGAAGACATTGTCAACGTTCAAGAAATTTTGGAAATGACTATAGCGAGAAAACAATTATTTAAAGATAGCGTCGAATTACAAAGGCTAACTCTGCAGCAAGTTATTCACATACATAGCTACGAAAAAAATGCCATGCAGGTAATAAAAACGGCTCATATGTAATTTTGAGCGTAACTTTTCAAACAAACTTTTAAGCTTTTTAGCAAAAATTGTTGTTCTTTTGCAAAAAATTTTAAGAAGTCATATTTTTCGGAAAATTGTCCAAAACATATCAAATTTTTCAAAAATTGAGGTAGAAAGCTGAAATTTAGTCTGTGTCATATTTTTGATCTCCTGAATGAATTGATGGTGGTTTTTGAGCCCTTTTAAAGCACTCAGAAAAATTTTTAATTGACCAGTTTTGGAAAATATTCTCATGGAAAGGGCTAGAATGAAATTCAACATTATCTTTTCAACTCACCCAAATCAAAAATTATTCGAGAGTCTCGTCTTTTTATGTAGGTAATAAAACAAAAGGTTATAAAAATTCTCAATTTTTGGACAAAAGTTACGAAAAAATACCCAATTTGTCAAAAAGTCTTGCTTTTCGCTTAAATATAAATTGTCAGATTCTTCGTTTTTGACAAAAATTCTCGATGTTTAGCGATATTGCCAAAAAGTTTCACTTTTTTTACCAGTGATTCTCACAAAGTTCTGCTTTTTGCTAAAATTGTAAGTCTTATTTTTTACTAAAAATTGTAAAAAATTCTCGCTTTTTCAAAAATTTATAAACTTTAAGCTTTTCAGCAAAAATTGTTGTTCTTTTGCAAAAGATTTCAAAAAGTCGTATTTTTCGAAAAATTGTCCAAGAGTCTCACTTTTTTTGGCAAAAATTGCGAAAAATCATTTTTTGCCAATAATTATTAACAATAATTCTAGCTTTTTGTTAGAATTGTCAGCGTCTTGTTTTTCCCCCAAAATTTGAGAGAAATAATTGTCATTTTTTTCACAAAACTGCCAAAAAAGCTCGACTCTCTTTTTTGAAAAATTCTGAAAAGTCTTACTTTTTTAAAAATATTATCCTACAGTTTGGCTTTTTTGCCAGAAATTACCAATTTATTAAAATGGGTTCCAGCAACACTTTTTGTGATGAATTTAAAAGAGATCTATGTACCTATGTCATGTAGTTCAGTTCATCTCCAACTGCATTTTTATTTTGTGGTCCAAAAGCATCATCCACTGAGTACTTATTTTCTTTCCTTTTCCAACCGCCCTCCTACGTTACCTTCTACTGTCATCTAAAGACGAAAAAAAATCAAAATTCAATTTTCATACCTTTAAAAAAATATGTAATGATCGACTTTTGATTACCTATTCGTTGAATTATTTTTAGGCTATCGAATGGTTAAATGAGTTATACAGGGTGATGCTGAAATCACATTCACACATCGGATGCGGCGTATATGAAATTCAAATTCAAAAAGATGAACAACAATGTTTCCAAGAAACAGCGAAGGTTAGTTGGTTTAGTACCTATGATCAGAGAGCATTACTCGTGTATATTGTTAAGCATCTTACGAGTTGCTCGTAAATCACTAATTTATTCATCTTTTCCAGGGAACGTTCGAATTCGGTTGTCAGTTATTAAACGCAGCTCTAGTTTTAAGGCAGTCGTGTAAACTTATCGAAGAACCTAACGCCATTCTGACTCAAGAGGTGTGGAATAGCTGGAAGAGATTATACGAAGTGAGCCAAGAACAACTTACCAGATTACGAGTATCTGCTGTGTTTCATCGTAATGTCGACCAGGTAAGGAGGAGGATCCCGAATTTTATCGTATTTTTCAAGTATCTAAGTACATGTCTAACTTTACGATGCATGGTGTTTGAAATTGGGTTATCTTGATTACGTAGCATTGCCATCAGTTGAAAGAGTTAACGAATAATTTCATATCAGCTGTATCCGAAGAGGATCCGGCTAAAAAGAAGTCTCTACTTAAAAAGACCTTAGTTGATAGAGAAAACGTGTTGCTGGAAGTTGGAAGAATGATACGATTGGGTAGACTACTGAAGGATCGATTACGTGAACCGTTATGTCCTCACGAAGGGTAAGATTAGATCACTGGACTTCATGTGTATTCAACTGTGACGTTTATATTTTTTTCTGTAATATTTGTACTGATTTTTTTGACACAGTTTCGAAGAAATAAACGATAATAATGAAGTAGCTATCGCAGCCATAAGTGAAAAACTTTCAGAAGTCAGCATTTTAGTCGAGCAACTGGACACAACCCTGTGCGGATTTAAATTCGCCATGGAATCAGATTGTATTAAAAAACTTCTAGAAGGCAATAACGCGAATCGTACGCAGCAAAATCCGCAAAGCGATTGGAATAATAATAGCAGCAGCAGCAACAACAACAACAACAATCCAAATACATCAAAAACAGCAACCAAAGCGTCGCCGGAAGGAAGCAGTAAATCGGATGATGATTTCATCACAGCTTCCGAATGTACTGGTACTCCTCCTTCTAGAGCTTCATCATTTCATACCGCTTCTGAAGGAGAACCTACTTCACCATGGTGGGAAGTCGACCCTTCAAATTCGTCCGAAAATGAGCTCGATGCTACTGGTCATGGTCATAAACCCAAATCCGTTGTTAACCCGAAAAGCATCGTCGAAACAGATGTAAGTATAAAGTATGTATATCATTTTGCAATTTTTAAGCATTTCAATAAATTTTTTTTCGTTCAATTTTTAGCGTGCAAATATCAAAAATTATCGCGAGTGTGCCAGAAGACTAGCTGCAGTCCAATGTTGCCATGAAAATAAACCGCCAACAGGGTTGCTCAGCGACAGAGAGAAAAAAAATGATCTCGAAACTGTTCTAAAGCCTTTGGAAAATTTAATTTTTTTACCCCAGCAATTCAAACCGAAGTGTAGTCTAGTAGCTCCAAAATATTACTCGAGTGAAGATAATTCTAGACAGGGGCTGAAAATTGACGATAATAAGCAACCGGCTGGCTTAGGAGTCAAAATACCCGGTGAAAATCAAAGTTCTGTTAGAGATAGTTTATGTTATCATGAGAGAATTATGAAACAGGCTATTACAGGAGTGTTCTGATTATGTTTTTATAACGATGATTATTGTTGTTGAAGCTTTGTTTATAGTGTTTTCGTTATTTTATATATATATATTTTTTTTTTGAAATTGAAAATAAAGAATGATTTTTATGGTTTATTTTTTGTATTCTTTGTAAAATGGATGATGGAAATTGAAAATGAGTGAGATATGTTGGGCTCGATTTTAATTTTACGTGTCATGGTCGATAGCTTGTAAGCTTAACAAATTAGTTTTCCAACTTCATTGGAAACTCGTACAATAAAAAATAAATTCTTAGAAAATAGCATAATGATGAAAAATTAGCTTTTTTAAAAATTGAAATTATCAGCTGGCCTATATTAATTTTTGAATTGGGATTTTTTTTAAAATGTGTAAGCCAATTGAATTTTTGAAATTGAAGTAATTTGAATTTAAAACTGAAAATCTTTCAGTGTACCATTGATTCTGTCTTCGTTGAATGGAAATGGTCCTCTAAACTGATTCAACTCCTTTCCACTCTTCCCCACCTGATAAATGTTTGCTAATTTGATTTGTTTTCCATTAAAATTCAAACACAGATATCTATACTTAAATCTTAACATCGAGTCGCGAATTCCATAATTTTATCGCTCAATTCGCACATTCTTTCATCAAAGCGACAACGACGACGACGCTAGATTACCATAATGCAAAGCACATGTGAAATATTAACGGCAATTTTGTAAATAATAAGTTTGGCAGTTACGAAATTGTCGCTTGTTGGCAGGGGCTCTTAGTTTAGTCTTGTATGCGTTACCGGAAAGTTTGCTGTTACACCAAGTGCGAATGATATCTCGTTAATTTGCAACAAGAAATATGACGTAATGAAATGCACTCAATTACCTACGATGCATTTAAGTGATTTAATATTTTGGTAAATATTATCAGAAGCGGTCAGTGCGCGAGTTCGTTTTGAAAATAACCTGATATAAGTAGATTTTACAAATAGAAAGTGTAGCCTACCGGTGAAAACCACATGTATGGTGGATAATGATGTTCGACAAATTATATCTACCTGTTCGGTGCGTATTTTTGGTTTACTTGTTTGCGTGTTCCAGTGTTTTTTTGTTGATAATTATCTGTGTTAGTCTGTCTGTCTGGGTTATTTTTAACTTGGCACATTGGTGGTGTCGATTCACCAGCTACTTAAGCCCACAGGCTCGTTTATGATTTGTTTAATGAGGGTCCGATTAGAATTCCATGGTGGGTTGAATGACGTCAGCAGCTGGTTGGAAATTTTGTGGAAAATATCGTCGAAATCTACGGTTGAATTGGAAGTTCGGGATATTTTGCTTCAAAAGTTTAGAAATATGGAAAACTGGATCGAGGGAAGGAGGGAGATGGGAGGTGACTACTGGTTCCTCTGTGTAAAAATTATTTCGTTTGTTATTTTGTGGCGATTATGAGCTTGCTCTTTTGTTTCCAAAAGGTGACATCATTTTTAAAATTTATGGTGGTTTGCCAGTCCATTTTTGATTTTTATCATTTCGAGACAATATTATTATCAATACCTATCTAACACCAAAAATATACCTACCAACGTATAAACTTAGGAAGTACGTATCTATTATGCTCGTAGACTACATTAAAACTCACGTAGGTAACTCGCTACTTGTTCAATGACCGAAAGACGTGTCATTAAACTCTTAAGGTAAATGGTACGTAAACTTGAAATGTTTTAACATCTGCTATTTTCATATCCAAGTAGACGGGATATGTCTTCATGTGCTTTCAGCATGAACAATAAAAAATTAAAACGATATTTTTTTCAGTTCAATTTTTTTCATGAGGAGGTGCTTAGGGAAGAAGAGGGATTGTAACCTGTGTCTGTGATTTTGATGTAACCGGGTGCATTAACGAGAAGACTCTTAGAAATTATTACTCGTATTTCGCCAATCCGAATTAACAGGATGATTAATGTCCATCGGTAGTTCAACAATTTTCTAGGGTCCCTAAGAATCCTGCTCTCCTGCTTTCTTTATTTTTGTCCTGATTTTCAATCAACATTTTTAAGAAAACCTTGCTTTTTTGCCAAAACACCCAAGAATTCCTGATTTCTGCCTTAATTTCCTAGAAAGTGGCTTGTTTTTTGATGTTAATGGTGAAAAATACTGTTTTTTGCTCGAATTTTCCAAAAGGTCCTGATCTTGCAAAAATAATCAGAAATTCTAATTTTCACCAGAATTATCAGAAAGTCTCATTTTTTGCTAAATAATGTCAAAAGGTCACTTTTTCTGCTAAAATTGTCAAGAGGTTCTAATTTTTACCAAATTGCTGAAAAATTCCTACTTTTTTGTTAAAACATCCAAGAGTATTTTCTCTTGAGCTGCCTGATAGTAAGTACCTACTTTTTTTTTCAGAATTGCCAGCAATGTTCTGTTTTTGTACCAAAATTGTTAGAAAGTCCTTTTTTCTGTACATACCTGTTGAAAAAGGCCCCTTTTTTGCCAAAATTGCCAACGCAAAGTAATTAAGTTCTGTATTTTTTATTACTATTTTCAGACAAAAAAACAAAAACATTTTGTTTTTCTTCAAAAGCTATGCTAATTTTCTTGAAATTTTCTAGTTCAAACATTCTGTAGGGTGTCCACTGTCCATTCTCTAGAAAACGCGGAAAACCGTGAAATGTATGGAAATTTCGATCCTCTGGGAAAGTCTTTGGAATGTCCGCAGCGGATAATTTGAAATTTTCACTCCAAATTGAGCGAAGTTTATAAAAATACATAACTACAAAATTGGTTGGTAATTTTGTAAAACTTCGAATTTTACTCAATTTTTTATTTTAAAAAAAATCGTCTCTCGCCGTAATAAGTCCCCTCCCCCTTCATAGTAGAAAATCTCCGCTTTGGAAGTTATTGGTAGCAAATTGAAAAGTGAGCAGAATGTTATGCGACTATACCTGCCTGACTCGAAAATTGAAGGCGCCGCAACTGGATGTCAAAAAAGTGATGTTAGACAAGTTCAAAAAATTGGTGTAAAATCTCGAAGGAAAGTTTTGAATCGTGGATGCAAATTTGTTTTTTGCTCAATTTTATCAACCAAATGTTTGAAATTACAAAATAAAAAGTCTGACAAGATATCAGAAAGTCATTTTTGAAAGTCTGATAAGTATAACAGTAATTTCAGTAATTTCATAGATCCCTTCATCCCCAGTCTGACGTAATCTCAAAAAATCAACAAGCTTTTCTCCCCGAGTTCTTAAAAGTTTGACTTACCCAATATCAGAAAGTCTATCATATTTTTTTCAAGTTTTTAAAAGCCTAACATGATGTCAAAAATTCTACCATTTTTTTCTCAAGTTTTTGAAAGTCTGCATGACATTAATATAAAAAAGTTGACAGGTTTTTTTTCGTTTTTCAAAATGTTTGAAATAATATCAGGACCACAACAGAATTTTTTCCAAGTTTTCAAAAGTACGACGCGGTTTAGCGTTACGCAAATTTTATAGAAAGGCTCCTGGCGCAAAAAACCTATTCATACATATTAATGAGTTGGGTGATCGATTATTGAGTTTTCTATGAAATGAGATATCAAATTATGATAGAAAAGAGAGAAACGGAGGGCATGGAGAGATTGGATGAGTTGACACATTTAATTATAAATTGAGTTATTATTCTAATAAATCAACCGCCTTGAGTATGGATGAAAATTTTTGAAAATTTCATTACTTTTGAATTTTACAAACCTATGGTGCTTAGGTACCTATTGGTACACATAATTGTAAAGTGCACGGATAACTGAACAGCTCACTTCATCGTCCAAATTGCTCTTTTCGTATTATAAATATTACAATTTGTTTAATAAAGCGTAGTTACATAAAATCTTTATTTTTATCGTTCAGTGATGGACCCTGGATATGGGCCAAATACCAGGTGGCGTTGTCTTATTAGACGAGTTTTGCCAAGAAATTGGTTTTACGTGTTTTATTGTATCTGGTAATTGTCTGAACTAAGCGACTGATTTGCCAACTTCATTGTCCCTGTATAAGATCGAGGACATTTTTGTAATTCGAAATTGATTTTTGTTCACAGGTCGAGTTGGAGGTTCGATGTGGTGGTGTAATCGGCGGTAGGTCTAGAGGAGAGTACCACCTATGGAGTCTGATACGTTGAAGAGGTTATCGCAAATATTGAATTCAGCTACGGTTTGTATACTGTATTTTGTAATGTTTCAAAAATTATAGCGAGTGCTAAAAGTTGTGTAATTTAAAACTAATTAGTAATTATGTACAATTTTTGTAGTCTGACTTGACAGATTTGAATTATTTAAATAACACAGAAGGTAATAGATCAGACGATGATTTCGTAACGGCGTCGGAATGTACGGAAACTGCATCATCTCGAGGAGCATCGCCATCATTTTATTTAGAAGAGTTTACTCCTCGTGGACTTGAAGTTGAACCGAAACACATATCAGAGGTATGTTTGCATTATGACACTTAATAAATAGACAATTATTAATACGTGAAAACTTATACGTGTATATTGATAGTTTAATTAGGGTTCTCTGAGTTTTTAACAGATTCTTTTAATATATGAGGATTTGTTGATGGGATTTTACTCAAATCAACATTTAATTCAACGCTTTTGACTAAGAGCGGCGGCTTATCATCTATTGCCAGAGAATTAGTTGATCTATTTTCCTCAACGTACCACAGTAATCTTAAATCTAGTAGATATTGATGTTTGATACTGCCATATAAAAAGTCTATTTCCAATTTAGTCGCCAATTCTTTCGTAAACTTACAACAATATGTAAAACCGAAAGCTGGGTCATTTTGTACTACTTTGGTCCAACCAAATGTTTTACAATCAACAGGTTCATCGCAAATTTTTTCCGGATCTTTTTCAAACGGATTGTTATGAGTGAATATAATAATGCTGAATGAAAACATGAGAGATTCGGGGAAAAATGCATTGATTTTGGGCGACGAGTATACTATGTTTACTACTTTGTAAAACGCATACGGCACTTTTATTCGTTTCATTCCGTCGTCGTTCGAACCATTATCCAAATATACGGGTTCATCATTTATTTTGAATTCTCCATAGACGCCTGTAATGAACATGACCGTCGAATAACCTGTCACCATCTGAAAATGTGTAAACATGCGTATTAATGATTCGAATTTTCATATTTTTGGTCATTTTTACCGCAAAATTCCATTTCTCAGCGTGGATGGTTGAGATAGATTTAGTCTCAAAATTTCTAAATTTGTTTACACTGATTAAATCCCAAATTTTTTCCTGCGATTATTTGTTTTGAACTGGGTTTTCAAAAAGCACCAATAAAGTTATAAATCTTCACTGAAGTTCAGTTTTGGCCTCTCCAAAGCAATAGGTAAGTAACAGGAAATTTTTGAAACGAGCACCAACCAAAGTATAAGAGTTAAAGTTTATTTTTCACCCTTTCAGGGCAAGTTTAGGTTGTGGAGAAAATTGGAAACTCGCTGGAGGCTTCAGAATGGCTAAAGACTGGTAGTTTTCGAAGAACCGCGTAGGGTTTGGGAGAATGAGGTGAAATAAAGCATTCATTCAGGGTGGGCCATTTTTTTTTTGAAAAATTTAAGAAGACATCAAACAGCGTTCTTTGAATTCTTTTAAATTTTCAAAATCATCCAAAACCCCGAAAAAGTACTCAAGTGCTTAAAATTTTGGTTACAGGAGTTTTAAGATTTGCTGTTTTGATCCAGCTCAGTTTCGTTTTAAAATCTGAGGATGACAGTTGGAAAGTTCCCTGGTAAGAATTTTTCTGTTGGTGGGATCCCCCCTCCCCGTTTTTTCAACCTCTCGACGTAACTTTTCTAAATTGTTCTTCGAATTCTGATTTTAAAACCTGCATTTTTTCGAATGCGTTTTGCACAGCGGCGTAGCCAAGAGGGGGGGGGGGCAAAGGGGGTCATGGCCCCCCCTTGAGAGCGAAAATTTGAAAGAAAACATGCAAAAATGGACGTTTTTTAGTTGTTTGAACCCATTTTTTCTAAAAAATTTCGCTCTCGCTTCGCTCGAGCAGTAATTTTGCCTTCATTTTCGTAAATTCATCACACATCACGATAGGTTTCCAAAAAATTACCCCTCATTTCGATTTTTCATGCCTAAAAATCTGGTTTTGCCCCCTCCTTGAGAAAATCCTGGCTACGCCACTGGTTTTGCATATGAACATTGGACAGGTCGTGGCTGAGGAAAGATGAAGAGAGGACACTTCGAAATTATTGACATTTTATTTCCTCTTTTTTTCAAAAGATTTTCCATTGATTTTTATAATTTGTTTTAAGTAAGTTCTTTTTGAAAATTGGCCATTTTGACCTGAAAAAATAAAATTGTATCTCCCTTTTTATCAACAAAATTGAAACATCTACTTGATGCCCAAAAAGCCCAGCTTGTATCAATAGGAAAAAATGTATCAAGTAGGTACGTGTGAATAAGAACACTTCAAAATTCGATTTAAAATGGTGATAAAAATTTGATTAGGTGTCAGTTATTTTAAAATTTTTAAGAATTAAATAAAATTCAGCCTTTATTTTCGACCTTTGAAAAATGAGATGGCGCATATTTCTTAAGCGTGCAATTATTTTTGGATATAGAAAGAAGAATAAGAGTTGTAAGTTCCAAAATGAAGTCCTAGATGAAACTTTGAGGAAAAATACTTGACTTATACTCACAGGTAATTTTAATACAACGTTTTCTAAGTTTCTCCATGTTGTATTCCGTATTTTTTCGAACATCGGTGCGATATTCATGTAATTCAAAGCCACACGTTTGAAAGTCATTGGAAGGACTGATTTTTGGTCCATTAACTCCTGCGGTACCAATTTCAACGAGTTATTAGGATCAAAATACTTCGGACCATCTGGAATGGCATTGAAAACACTTTTTTGATTTTCCTGAAAATAATTTTTGAATCGATGTATTATTTTCCACTTAATTCAAATCGCAAAAAACATTATATAATAAGGAGGTTTCACATACTTCACTGTACATCTGATCGTAGTATTCGGCCTTCCCGTATGCATGGCCATTTTCATCAACTGTGTAATCCGTATAGATTGGCACGTGTTTCATTTCAGCTCCGAACTCGTAAGTAGGCGCATGATTGAATATAGCGTATGTGTCTTTTGTGTCTTTGTGCCTCATTAAATGTGCTACGGGAAACCATACCATCTTCTAAAATTTAGGGGTTAGACGTAAATCAGATTTCAGAATCATTCCATGATGCAAAGATGAGATGAATTACACATACATATAAAAATATTGACTTACTTTAGAAACGTCGTAAATTTGCATAAGATTAGTTATCATTGGAGTAACTTTCTTCTCATGCGGAAAATCTATCTAGGATTATAATACTATTACAATTCTAAATTTATTGATTTTCTGTTATATTATTTCGAAAACAAGTCGCCATTTGATTTACTAAAGAGCAACAATAAAATATTTACCATGTATCCAGCGAAAAAAACATCAACAGATGTAAACTTTTCTTCTTTGACAAAACTGGGTTCTAGTGGGATAGTACAAGGGTATCGTGATGCCACGTATTCTTCATCCTTAGTAGCTTTTTCAGCTTTTAAAACCCTGCCCTTGAATTTATTTTTTATTGGTGGTGGTGGTTGTGGTCGCGGTTGCGGTCGCGGTCGCAGTCTCCCTGGTGGTTTTTTCCCCTCAGTTTTCTTATCTTTGGAGTCGTTTTTCTTACTTGGCCGAAATGTACTTAAGAAGTATTTCCTTGCTGCACTGAAATTTTCAGATATGGTTTTCTTTGATTTTTTTCCTTTTGGTGAATTCGGCAGTGAAGGTGATTTTGTAAGTTTAGAGGATTCATCTATTGAGGGTGAATCAGCAGCTGGAGAATTGGATTGAGCAGGCGATTGTGCTGTGAGGGGCAAATCTGCAGACGCAGAATTTGATGGGTTACGTGATAATGCTACATCGGAGATTGAATTTGCAGACGCGGAATCGGATCGAACTGGCGATTGCATTGTGGCTGACAAACCTGCAGATGCAGAATTAAATGGATTAGATGATGATGCTATATCGGTAGATGAATCTACAGATGCTAAATTCAATGGATTAGACGGCTGCGTTGTTTGAGGTGATGAAGGTGGAGATTCTGTGTCCGATTGATTTGGTGACTGATCACTTGAGAGTTGATTTGCAAGTTCGCCTTTTTTTGAATTCGAACGCTGAGGCGAGGAAGGCACTTTATCTTTGTCATCGGTAGAAAATGCATTTTCAATTACATTTAATGGTTTTTCGAATAGTTCCGTATTAGGAGGTGAAACGCCGGAACTAAATTCAATCGTTCTTTCATTTTTTTCAGGACAAGCTGGTATTAGCCGGTCTACTTGTCTCAGTGCAGAGAATGACCAATCGTAAAAATTACGACGGTTGAAATCATGTATGAAATCTTTCAGATGTGCAGAGCGCGTGTAGAATTTAGAGTGATTGGACCGTACAGGATAAATTTTTAGTTCATATGCGGGGAAAAATAATATACCCTGTTCCTTGGTTTCTTCACGTTGGACCATGTAGGGCATATATCTGTGATATTCTGTAAAAATTCCAATCAGAAAATTAGATGAAGATATCGTATTTATGAGACTGCATACTTATACTTTGAAAAACTTGTGATTTTTTTCTCTCAGGAAACATGCACTAAAATAGTGCATAAAATAACTGGAACGAGGCAAATCACATTTTCTCCTCAAGGATGCAGTGAAATTATTCAGACAACTTATCACGAAACTGATGATGACGTGCAAGAACCTAAACGATTGCTTCAAATTATGGATGCGTCGCCTTCTCAAACAACAGATACTGAAAAACTGCGAACGAACTGCGAAGCTGGTAAACTTATGATACAAAATGAAGACACGAGAAAGTCTGAAGATGACAAACACGAGGTAAATTAATTTTTCAGTATTTATAGATTCGAAGTAAAAAGCTTACGTTGGCTGCATCGAAATGCTCAGGAAAATGTACGTTTACTTTTCCTACGTCTTTGATGTTGATTAAGTTGCCTAAGTACTACTCATGTTGGGGAAGTCTAAGTGCGAAGTCAAAAGTTGACTTTTAACACGTGTATGATGTGTTGTATTTTGTAAAATGAAGGAATTCTACAGATTGAAATGTCGTTGATTTGGCTTGAATCATTACTGAGAGTTTTGTTTGTAGCATTTCCAAAATTGAGCCATTTTTTCCCTTTGGGTTATTTTATACCATTCGAAATTTTGTCTGGCCTTAGGTCTTTCAAGTATGTACATATGTATCTATACCTACTCAAAATTTTCCATATGGATTCTTTCTCATCTTTTGACTTTCCTTCCAAAGAGGTTGAAAGGGGTGAACGGTTTCAATGTTTTTGGACAATTCCAATTTTTCATTTCAATATTTAACTTCGGAGCCTCATAAAATCGAATCGATTGTAGTTGGAATAAATATTTGTGAGAGTTTGAAAAGCTTCAAAATGTGCTTTACAATAAATTTTTTAAAAATTTTGAAAGTTCAGAGTCGAACTAAAATTTTGTACTTCACTTTTTTTCTATAAGTGGGTATAGAAGCCCCTCTTGAATATTTTAATTTGGAAAAATCGAAAACCATGATACACGATAACGTTAATTGGGAATTTCAATTTGCTGTTTTGATACGAGCCTCCTAAGCCAAACAATAAACCCCAAATTCCAAAAAAAAAAAAAAAAGAAAAAAAAGTGAAAAATTTGAGTGACCTATGGATTGTTTGATGTTCAAAGGTGCTGATTTCGAATTTAAACTTACTTTTTTGATACGGGTCCTCTAAGCCCTACAACAAGCTCCAAAATTTCAATAAAATTGAAAAAATCGTATGATCTACTTTTTTTTATGTTCAGAGGTGCTGATTTCGAATTTCAACTTACTTTTTTTTACACAGGAAGTCTCCTAAAGTCCACAATAAGTTTTCAAATTTTTCAAAATCAAAAATGCCGTGTGCGTCGTCAGAATATAATCTTGTCATGTTATCGTCAAATATGTTATGGAGAGGGAGGGAGGAAGCTGGATTAAAAAATGAATCCGAAATTTGGTACCAGCATATAACACTTTTGAAACAGTTGATTGGCATGAAGAAAAATTCACAAATAAATTCAAATGATTTGAATACCGCGAAGACTAATTTCATTACCTACGAGTAGGTACCTATTATTTTACCATACAATTCTGGTAACACTTATCGACTCCATACTTTTTAAAAAGGTTACTCTGGTAACCTTGTAAAACCGGCGAATCGTGTACTCGTTCTGTTTCGTCGGCGTCCGCGTGATCTCGGATGTAAATAAAACATATCTCAAATTCACTTTCCCGCCGGCTTCGATGTAATCATATTGTGTTTATACCATCCGTCCGCCGACCGAAGACCAACTGATGCGAAGTAATTATTTTTTGATGTTTCGACCCTTTTAATTCGTCATTTAAGTGTGTTTACGGGTTAAGTAAAAAGTTCTCGATATGTTGGTGTTAATCTAAACGAGTCGATTCGAATCAATTTAAAATTTCATCCTGGTTCGGGTTCTCGTTGGTAGTTCGGTGTGTGCGGTAAAATGGTTTTTCGAAATGTGTTTTTTACATAATAAATGTGTGCGGTTCGCATCATCGAGTACGTCTTAACGTGAGGCATAAATAATATCCGAAATTGAATTCACGATGTCCGAAAACGAACGAAATACTCCTCAAACGACCACCCTGAGCACAATCGCCATACAAAATGTGACAGGGAAAACAAGGATCGTGATAGCTTTACTAAAGGTAATCATTGGATCATGCCATATTGTAAATACATAGAAGACTAATAATTATGATCGAAGTGATGCTATTTGTGTTCCCTCGAATAAATACTTATTTACCTACTTGTTCGTATTCTCAAGTGTGCTGTACTACAAGTACCTACTTGAGCAAACCCAACAGTAGTGCAGTTAAATATGAGTATAGAGTTGTAAATGTATCATGTGTATCTTTAGTATTCGTTCATTTTGAAGTTGATAATGATATTTACAATTTTTCAAATCAAATAATACATATGTATAGTCAGAAAGGTTGAAAAGGATATAGGTAGAGGTACTAGATAGGTAGACCAGATCCTACCTATAATTTGGCCTATGCAGCACCTACCTATCTTAATCCGCCGGAGAATTTTAATTCACCATGTAAACAAATGAAAGTAACCATTTATCAATTCTTCGCGAACGTTTTATTATCAACCAAACAGTCAAACACTCCCTAGTATTACGAATTCGTGAAGCACATGGTATTTAATCTTGTCACAAACCGCGGTTTGTCTGGTATGCGAGCCAGTCAGGTATACGGTTTGGGTTGGTTGAAAAAATATTTGTTATGTTGTAGGTCTAATGAAAGTACAAATACATGTGGATTGTGTTATTTTCTTTTACGTGTGTGTGTGTGTCGACGCGACGTGTTGTGTTTACGTATTTCGTCAGTATTTTATAGTAATTTTGACTGGGTACAAAAAACACGCTGGTTTTTCAACCTTTTGTCGGATGTGTTTCGAGGTAACCGGTGGGGGATTTGCTTTGGTTGAGGTTGAGGAAGATGGTTTGAGAGGATTTTCGATCGGTTTACATTTTCTACGGTGTTTTTGAAGCAGAAATGTGTAAAAATTAGAGATGGAATATTAATATATGTTGGTAGTAAAGTGACGTTATGCTTGGGTAATAAAATGACATCACTTTTTTCAATTGTTATTACCATATGTTTTTGAAAAGTTTCTATTTTACGTGATTAAATTCTCTGAAAAAGTTGTTTTGAACTGAAATTTTACTGAGCTCTGCATAGTTTTTTTTTTTTAAACCGAGATATTTAAAGGTTTCAGAATTTGGGTCTAGAGGAGCACTGTTGGGTCAGGTCATATCCAAGAAATGACCGAATATTTGAACTCAGCGCTCGATGATCTAACAAATGACATTTCAGTATTTTCTATTTTGTTGGTATTTTGGCCACATTCTAGGGATCTGGTGAAGAAGGGGCGAAATAGTCAGAGGGATAGTATCGACAGAATAAGCCAATATTCGAACTCAGTATTTTGAAATTAATAAAAATTAATGTGCTACTTTATTTTCATTTTTTTTTAAAGTTTGTCCCAAATTTTGAGTTTTTGTGCTCCCAAAAGGATATTGAAATCTCATTTAGATTTTAGAAAATTAGTTCGCTGCAGAAGAAAATGAGAAAGAGTATTCACTGTAATTTTTCCAAATTTCAAATTTCATGTTCATTTTAAAAAGTTGAGCTTTCGTTTTGAAAATCCAAATTCGAATTTTCAAGTTTCAAGTATTATGTTGATGATTTTCCCTAATGAATCGCCCTGGTTCAAATTAAATGGCCTCCCCCTCCCTTTTCTACCTCTATTTTTGAGTAAAATCGAATGACTCAACTTCATTTTTGGTTCATTTGATCTGAAATGAACCAGGTGATGAGCCATCATCCCTCTTCAAAAGAAGCCGGTGAGAATTCTTGAAGGATCGTACGAGATCAAGTCTCTCTCCTCTCTCAGATTAGGTATATTATAATCATTTATTAGGGATGTTTCTTTTTCACCATTAGGCACAGATTTTTCATGATCTGCTCAAATTGGAATTTTTATTCAACAATTAGTGTTCTTTGGAAGTTCTTTAATTTTTTTTTCTATCTTATTCTTCATATTTAGTCTCTTAGTTCTTTTATTCCTCCTCGTATTCAAATTCCCACCTCTTTGAATAGAACCACTACCTCAGTCTACCCTCAAGCAAATAAAATTATTTACTGACTTGAAATTTTGTGCACAAATGCAAAAAGTAATGTTCCCTCTTTCCCAATTAGCTGAGATTTAATTTGTGTAGCTTAATCAGAATTCATCCAACTATGGCAGAAGAAGAATTTTCAAAGTATACATTTTTAACTCACCTTCGAATACCTCCGTAAACGTCAAATCTTTTTCTACTATGCTTTTATTCTCAGCTTCCTCATTTTGTTTATCATTCTGTGGAAGTTCAGTGGCTAATCGATCGCCCTGCAAGACCCCTCGTTCTCCATGTTCTTGTGTGATTTCACTTGCAGCTTCCTTATCAAGTTGATTCTTCTGTGAGATGTCTGATCGATTTTCCAGATCCTTTTGCGAAAGTTCATCGATTAATCGATCATCTTGGGGCACTCCGGGTTTAACATCTGTGCTGTTATTCGTAGCATTATTGTTTCCTTGACCCTTCTGAGGAAGATCTGTGTCTAGTCGATCTTCCTCCGGTAACTTTGGTTCATTGAGAAAGTCGAGAACATTTTGCGGAATTTTCGTTTTTTTCACAGATTGACTTTTTGTAAGTTGTGGATTAGATGGTTGTGTAGTGTCTGCAGTTTCATTTTTTTTGGATTTATCGTTCGGAGTATCTGTTTCTTGAGGGTTGGTATTTTGAGGTGGATCAATAGCTGACTGAATTTCATGTACGGACGCGCTTCCAGACGGAACTGAAATAATTAAAATGAAAATTAAGCTTAATAAATTTAGGTATTCTGAAAATATTCATAATACATATTGAACTCTTCATGGTGACTAGGCAGTTCTGAATTCTACGGATAGAAACAATTGAGACGTTTTTTGCCTTTATCTGTTGACGAAAATTTTCGCCTTGTAGTAAAATAAAACTAAAATGAGATGTTTACTAGTTTTGCAGCTGAACAAACACATTATTTTGATGAATGCAATGTCTGTAAAACGCATTAATAAAACTCGAATTTCATTTTGAAGCAGATGTGTATTGTTAGAAGTAGGTATACTATCATAATCTAACCTATTCGAGAAAAGTACTGGTACTATTGTTTATTTGAGTATCAATCTTTCTCTTTATCCGCAGGAGATTCCTTTTTGTGTGTTAATACGAAAAAGAGTGGCTGTGCTTATAGACCAAATCGGTTCAAATTTTAAATTTGGGGTTGAATAACAATTATTTTTAAAGAGAATTTCCCTAAATTTTTTTAATATCGATTTAAGTACCCTCTATTACAAATTTGGAAATCCAAATGGGTCATTATTGATTCGATTTGGGAAGTGCCATTCGTATAGAATAAACCGGAACCAACGTTATCGTTTCTTTTTTCCAAAAGTCTTTGGAGTGCACATTTAGATTATAAAACAATTATACCTTGTTGAATAATTTTTTCAATTTCAATGTTGGCAGTTTTTCAATTTTCATTTGGTTATGTAGATTACTTCAAAAAAAATTACCAGCATTGTTCTTGGAACTTTCGTCGGCTTCTAATGGCTTGTCTGATGTGCCTTCTTCTTGTGGTGGTTTGTTTTCTTTATTGGCGTTATCATCTTGACTAAATGAAGATCGAGTCACCCTTGTCAGTGAAATTAAAACAATAAAGAAGATTGGAAATGAAGCAAATTTCCGAAAATTCTTCATATTATTCAATACTATTCGACGTTACACCTTGCATGAGTAGAATTCTACTTGAAAATGGATTTTTTTACGATTTTTTGCGATGCGAAATCCGCCAGATTGTTGAAAAAATTGCGTGTAGGTAAGATATGTCATTAATCAAACATGTGACTTGCAATAAATTATACAAACTAGAATCATTTGGGAACTGACGCAATGAAATTTTCCTCATACGTATTAGGTTAAAAACATGTGTGGTAGACTCATTTTCAAAAAAAAAAAAATCAGTGTGACGATATCTGTGTACTTGTGAATTCGTCTGTTCAAATGCAAATACTATATCAGACAAACGCTAGGAAAATTTCTGAAATGAATCGCTGTGCTTACTCGACTGTAATCTTCGATGAAAAAATTTCGAAGCCGACGTTCAATGCTTTTGTGGAACTCCATGAGTTTGAAAAAATGTATGCAATTTTTTAGTTAATGTGATTAAAACTTTGTTCGATTTTTACATTTATTAAAACATCATTTTTTGCAACTCCTCAAGAAAATGTCAAAAATTTATGGAACTGAAACAGTTTAAAATGTTCTTGTTAAAAGTGATCATCTCCTACTTCTTTCTTTAAGATCATTGACACTTGAAAAAAAAAATAATAAAAAGTTTCACAGTGCTCTTTGATCAGTCCAAATCTAATTTGACGGGAGTGTACGATATCTTGTAAGTCTTCTCCACCCAGCAACAAAATAATTATTCAAATTGAAAATGAAAAAAAAAATCGTTAAAATTGACAGCTTTCTCAATCAACTTAGAATATGTATATAAAATTTTCCCTCTTCATCTTCGTTAGGTATCTTTATCAATCTGACGGATGATTTTTATTCAAATAGTTCATTCGTTTTAAACGTGTCTATTTGGGCTATAAATTTGACCAATTTCCGATCGACAAGCAGTACCTACAACAGCAATGTGGCTTCATCTTCATAGTACGAAATGTTATTTTTATATGTATTTTTGTATACTATATAATTTAATTAGTTATCCAACCAGACGATTTTATCAATAGATATTTTTCGCTCAAATGTCCCAAATTTTTGCGGAAATATTAAGTACTGTTTTATCGTTCATGGAATTAAAACACGCTGTTTCGAAACGAAAAGTACTAAATGAGAATATTCAACTTGCTTATTGAAGTTTTTAACGACAGTAATTTCCATTTGAAAAACTAATACGCCATGTAATAAAACTCGAAATAAAACGCACACGTACATATCGAATGTACGCAGCAGAAAGACGACGAATATGCTGCATAAGACCAAATCGAATAGTTCTTTTAGATATATTTAGTTTTGAATGAATACTCGAGCGTCGAATGAGACTCCCACAAATGAGGAAAGATGTAGGATAATAGAAATCGGAAATTTTTTTCCAAAAAATAAATACAACTTAGCATAAGCTATAGGCATATTTGCTGTACGTTTATAAATTCAAATTTCTGGCAAGTGTTGCATTGTGTCAGTGCGGCGTCATGGTATTCATATTCATTGCGGTTATTTTTAAATTGAATAACGCTTTCTTATGTAAAACGATCGCAAGTTGTTCTATATGCTCGAAAGTGCTAATATTGTATACGAATTTGTCCGCAACATCAACACAATCGCGGAACTCGTATAAAAATTATGATAAGTCACCTGTCAAGTCACGTGGCGGTTGGTTTTTGTAACTATCATAAGGGTGCTCGCCAATACGATGGGTTTCTATTGAATTTATGGGCAGATGCGTCATAGAAGTCAAAGAACTTTCATACAAATGGAATTTTTCATCGGCGAATGCATCATTTTTGGCAACTTATCCAAAAGTATGGTATTTTTTCGGCAGAAATTTTACAAGTAGATACCTACCTACGTCGTTGCAGAAACACCTTGTAGTATTCTAGAGAATAGGATGTAGTGTTGTTTGTAAGTGAATTACTGACATGCTAAGTTAAGGTACATATAAGTATATCAAGAAAGCGGCACACGAGCTGCCCATTTGAAGTGGATTCGTTACGGTGGTATTTTAATACGTACGTGCCAATGAGACTGTATAATTATTATGATTCTTTTTTCCTCGAAGGAATCTTTCGCCAATTACGAGCCGAATGAAAAAACAAATACCTGCGAGTGAAAAGAAAGCGTGACTCGGTAATTTCGATCCTTTTGGTAGTGTTCTGAGGCGCGAACATCATCTTTTATTTGAGAATATAGGTAATTGATAATAAAATGATTTCAGGTACCTGGACCTACACTATAGAGATATCGTGTGTAAATTAAAATGTTGATTGTTTCGACGTAGTTGTTTGAGATATAGGTATACGATTGCATTTGTGAATTTAATGGGTTTGTTCTAAAATTTGTGGTATGCAGAGTCAGTGGAACACTTGAAAATTTTAAAAATTTGAAAATCACTTCCGGAAGATTCGATGACTTTCAATTCGTGGTTTCAATTTTTTTGAATTTTATATCACCCTGACAGCAGAGTTCAAAATGATAAGCCAACACAGTTCTTTATAAAATTTCTCAGACTGGTTTTTTCCAAAAAATGTACACCTGTGAGAAGAAATCAAACCCCAGATTTGAAATTTTTATCAATCTTTTGATGTAATTTCATGACTTTTTTCATAAATATCCGCCAGCTTTTTTAGATAGTACCTAAGGAAATGACTTCTCAAACTTTTCAATTGAGCAAGGCTGAGTCGAAAGAGCATAAAAAAATACATCTTCAGCCAAAATTTCAGGCGCCCAAGTGAATTTGGTTTTTTCCAAAAAATTTACACCTGTGAGAAGAAATCAAACCCCAGATTTGAAATTTTTATCAATCTTTTGATGTAATTTCATGACTTTTTTCATAAATATCCGCCAGCTTTTTTAGATACCTAAGGAAATGACTTCTCAAACTTTTCAATTGAGCAAGGCTGAGTCGAAAGAGCATAAAAAAATACATCTTCAGCCAAAATTTCAGGCGCCCAAGTGAATTTTTCAATTTTCAGATAATTTTTAAAAATTAAAAGGCAGGCCAAATATTGGAAAGAATCGACAATTTTACCAAATCAACTTAAAAATCTGAAATTTGGTTTATGTAGCAAATTTCCAACCCCTCTAATCAAGTAGGAATGGGTCTACATCGTTTTTAGTAGGTAGTTCTGGAGCCTCCAGTATTTTTATTCTACTTCCAATTTTCGAGAAAAAAAAAACGCCTCAAAATTTGTGCATTTTGTAAGAGTGTCGCCTTTTGTTTTGTTTTTCAAAATCTAAAATTTCCAAAATATGGCTGATAGTTCTAGAATTCCTTAAAACCACGTCCCATAGACTCAGCATGCTGAAATCAGGATAAAGTAATAGCTTTTCAACTTCATTGGGTAAAATTTTTGGCAACTTTGAAAAGTTTCTGGAATCTATATAGAACGACTCAAAATGGTTCAAACCATTTCTAATCAATTCGGAAAGTCGAAAATAGTGTTGGTATACACCAAACAGTTGTCTGAGTCAATTTGTTAAAATTCGGATTATTTTCCTATTTTTGAACCTACATAATTAAAATTTTAAAAATTCGCCAAAAATCAAAAAATGCTCTTTGGTAAGTACCTAACATTTTTTGCGGCTCAGAAATTTTTCTGCCAGTTGGGATACATCCCCTCCCCTGTAGGTGAATAGATTTTTTTGGTGGATATTTTTCAATTGTTTTTTTGTTAGGTATTTGAAAAGGTTTTCGCGATATTTCAACTTTTTAGGAAGATTTGTCATGTTTTGCTCAACTTTGTTAAAATTTCATTAACTTTTTGAAAACTTTTATTCGATTTGATGATATTAAGTTTTTCGTGATTTTTTGTATTATTATAATTTTTTTTGATGCTTTTGCAATTTTTTGCATGGAATTTTGAGCAATTTTCGAATCATTTTTACAAAATTCTGTTCATTTTAGCTTTTGTAATTTATTATACAGCTGTCACTGTACAGGATGTCCAGCAGTTCTGTTATCTCAGTTATCTACATACTACCTAGTCTTTTCTATTTTCGACCCTTTTTTTTTTTTGCCAAAATACGTTCTACTTTTTTTCATTTTCTAACCTGCAAACTTTGAAATTTTTCCATTCATTTTTTTCATCCTCTGGAATTTTGATCTTTTCATTCCTTTTTGATGTTGAATTTTATTTAAAAATTGGAAAAATCTTCTCCTTGAAAAAAATGTTGCCCCTCTCTCTTCTTACAAAAAAATGTTTTTAAAATGACTCGCTCATTATTTTTGAAATTCCGGTTCTGTTTCACAGAAAAAGTATACCTACTCTTGATATATACCTTATATTTTAAAATTACATCTTATTATGATGTTGTGTATTGGACTGCATAAATTTCTAAAATGTTTAGAGTTGTAATTTTACCCCAATTTTATCTTGTTATTGTCAACAATTTTTTGCTTTGGATGATCCAAGGAAAAATGGTTTGGATGAAACATCAAAAATTTTCCAACAATTTTCAACTCGATGAACACTTTTTCTACTTTTGAGTTTCAAGTGGGTCAGGATCACATCTCTTTGAGGAAAAAATGCTTTCAGCAAAGGATTTATTACCCTTTCATGAAATATTACTTTGAAAATTTCTTCAATGAAACATTTCAAATTAGAACTGAGTGAGTCAGCTGGAGCTATAATTCTCTTCAACTGCAGGTATGATGCTCGTAGATCACAACAACCACCAATCTTCAATGATTGGTGGAACTGATTCACTATTCTAATCATCAATGCTCTTTCATCCATCATCGATACACCCAAGCCAAGGCTGCCTGATTTGAATACTAATTCCAAATCTAAACAAATTATCAGTATTAATCGTTGGTTGTTGGGTCAATGTAATGTTAGTTTACATTTCAGTCATTGATGCGACGATGATACCGGAAATACTACGAACGCCTTTTTTGTCTACTGGCTAAATGGAAACACATGGTGAATTAGTTTCATAAATAATAATCATTTGTTTGCGGTAGTGGCGTGCGCTTCCTTTCGTACTATAAACGCTACGCATCTCCGAACTGCGATACCGATACGTTCTGAACGTACGGTGGAAGCGTGCGGCGCCTTCTTCGTCCACATGTACCTACCGGACATAGATGGATATACCTAGTGGTGTCGTAATTACGTATACATATATACGGCTCCGCATGTTAATGCGTATACAATCGTATTAAAAAATAATCCATTCACACTGCCAACCATAACAATTTACTCTGCGGTAGTTTAAAATTCGATCTCGATCGCCCAGTGACGACGTGAAAATAACCAAAACAGCATCGCAGCATTAGAACGAGCTACTGTGGGGCTTAAGGTACGAGTACGTAAACGTATACATGGAACGTGTAAACTTTCGTAGGTACCACATTTTCTAGGCGTCGATAACGGTGATTTTGGCACACAACATTGTACGATCATTTTTGGAAGCTTGCATTTCCCTTCATCGCCGCAACAAATACATCTACTGGAATGAGAGGCAGAAAAAAAAACTCTAAATTCCGAGTGCGATTTATTTATAGTGTGTAGCAGGACTCTCTAAACTGTTTCTTTGCCATAATGCTGCCCATGTCCATGCAACCTTCGAAAAATTAACGCCCGTATGTACACATTGTAAACTTCGCCTCCTTGTACTACATATTATGTAGATGTACAGTACGTATTATTATGTACTGCTAATGCTAAATGCATCGCATTCAATAGCAGATATTTCGCTACTACTGGTTTATTTGCTAAATTATGGCCGACTTTTCTTTCTTTATCTGTTTTTTTCATTTTACGAGCCTGATAGTTTTTTGCATAACGGAATACATCCGCCGTACGTACCCAGCAGTTAATGATATTTAACCAACGACTCTTTATTTATTCTTATTACATGATCACTTTTCATTTCACTCGCTTCGATCGTAAAATTTGCAATGGCGCGCTAACTGGTTATGATTTTTTGCATCGCTGCCTTCGTTCGAAGTTTGTTCGATGTTCATGTGATGGTATCAGTTCACGACTTCGGGTCCAACTCCAAAACACATTTCGGACGTGGTTTAATTTTGTTTTTAATGAGGTGATTAACAGGTTTGCATTTGAAACTAGAATCGAAGTGAAATGGTTGTAATGCGAGAGACCTGTGGGTTTATTTTCAGTCAATGTTCTATTTATAAATTGTGGAAAAAATTCAAAAAAATGTTGTAACAAGCAGAATGTTCATCTAATTTATTTATTCGAAAAAATTGTAAATTGGACGAATTTTTATTGTTTTTTAAAATTTTGGGTCACATTGATTCTTGCAAATGGGCCCTTTAGTGTAATTAAATAGGTATTCTCTGAGATTAACTTTTCACGTGTTTTCTAGTTTTAAGGCTAAGGCAGTCAACCCAGTGAAAAATTGTGTAAAAATGACTGGAATAATGATTTCCCAGCGTTTTAAAGTTTTTTAACCCCCTCCCCCCTCCCCAAGCCTGCTTCAAGTACTATACTTTATGTATCAAGTTTGATCAAAGTATTCATTTTAGTTTACAATTTTAAAAGATTTTTGAATTGGGGAAATTTTAGTAGTTGTCAACATTTTTAGTTTTAGAGCTGAGAAAGTCAACGAAGCGCAGCGAAAAAATGTCTGAAAATGAAATAGTGATTTTCCAAATTTTTGGCATTTCGGTTACCATCGCATCCTTTTCAATACTCTACAGGTCTTTCATGCGTTAACTTTCTCCAGGTTGTTGATTTCAATTTTCAGCTGAAAAATTCTTCAGCTAAGAAAATTTTCAGGACAAAAAGTTGAAGTCAAAGTTTAGGCTACGATCAGTTTGGAATAACCATATTCATATTATGCTAAAGAAGACTGCTTTCCCATACTTTTAAATGTTTATCTCCATAAGAAAAAGATTGCGATGGCGGTTCAGGCTGAAATATGGAAGATCTATCAGATCTACCAAAAAAAAATACAATAATACTTAGATGAAGAGGATTGGAGAACTGTGCCTCTTTGTGAGGATTTTCCACTAATTGTCAGTTAGAAAATTGACGCGATTTTAGTGGTCAACTAAAAAACTGAATACTCGTACATATTTGTACTTTCATGTTTTTAATGAAAATTACCAAAGATGTTCATTTTGTTGACTTTGTTATCAAATGATTAGGTAAATATTCAAAACTACAGAATTCGTCCCCCTCCCCCCAAAATTGTTGGGACCGCCTTTAATTTTTGGTTGATTGAGAATTTTGGGTATTTTCAGTTGGGGGTTTTCACCTAGGTCACTCCCTGTCCCTTAATTTCAAAGGTAATTTCGATACATCTCTGGTAGCTGTGAAGTTTTCAAAATGTAATAAAAAGCTATAAGCAGAAACCTACTTGCAATCAGCGAACAACTGATCGTTCAGGTTCACGACAGATAGCGTTGACACGCATTTTATATTGTACATATCTCTGCTTTTGGCTGATGAGGTGTGGTGTTTTGTGTACAGAACTGTACACGATTATTATTGCTCTTGCTAAGGGATTCGAACCCAGATATCTCGTTTACTGGGCAATTGCTTTACCTACTGGGCTAACTTGGCCCATTGAATGAGTGTGTTCAAGAGAACTTATAAACTGGCTTTTACTTATAACGTTTTTTGATTTTTAAATGATGAATTTCGATTTTTAAACTTATCGCAAAAAATTAATCTTTTATCACGAGGGACCAGATATGAGATTTATATTTTCAAATTTTAACCAACAGTTGAGGAGGTGGATAGCAGAACGCAATAACTCCAAAATTACGAAAATTGAGTTAGATATCTATCCTTATGTAAAATTCAACGGGAAATCCATTCCCGGTGTCAGATTTTGTCTATCAGTTGAATATCATAGCGCAATCGAGGAAAACAAGTCTGATTTTAGAGCTAAATGCATTAAAAAATGAGATTTTGTTTGCAAAACGCAATAACTCCACTACTTTTTATACATTTCAGTTGCGCAGATGTGGTAACACTGTTTTTTTTTCATCGGGTAGATACTGAAACTCATTGGGTAGGAGTTACTAAAAAAAATTGTGCTTTCATTCCCACTCTTTGAATGCTATATCACAGACAGGAATTGTTTGAATTTCGCATTCCAGTTTTGTATTGAAAATTTTCGATTAAACATACTTTTTTTCTATAATTTTTCAATTTCTACAAATAAAAAATACGTTTTTTTTGCAGAAAAACACCCAAAAAAAATTTGCGTTCAAAACGCAATAACTTTTTTTTCTTTTCCTCTCTGTGCTTACCCAGGCGACCAAAATTTTGAAATTGAGTGGAAATTTTATTTATGGCCCCCTCCCCTTTCATTTGACACCAATTTTGGAACTCGACCCCCCACCCTTCCCCTCCTGGCCATTTTTCCTAATTTCCCCAAAAAAAAAACAAAAATGGAGTTATTGCGTTCTGCTATCCACCTCCTCAGTTCTGAATTTCCAATTTATTTTCTTTGAGACTCTGTTAATGGATTTTCTCCTAGGACTATATCAGTCTCGTGATGTGAGCTTTCAAAATCTTCATGTTTTAATGAATTTTACTTCTAAAAAAAACTGATAGCGCATATTTTTGCATATTTAAAGACATTAATGCATGCAGTTGGTCATTTTGAAAATTTCTAATGCAATGTATAGGTACCTAAAACACTGGTTTTATGCTAATTCGATGCATTATGTTGGTGTAAGTGAAAATTTAACGCGAAGTTTATGGATCGATAGATGCTTAAATTCGACTTCGTACATGTCTCTTAATCTTATGTAATTGATTCAAAAATCCATTCAGGTAAGTATTCGAATTTTCGAGATCTGTATTTTTCAAATTTTGGACCTGTATTTTTTTTAATCTAAAAAATTTAGGTATGACTCAAAATACATTTCGTTTTGCGCGAGAAAATTCATTTATGTTTATTTTGTTTGGATAATTTGAAGGAAAATAGTATACGTAGCATTTTTATGGATAATTTTTGTAATTTTGTGAAGTAGGAATGGTTTGTTTTCGATTCACAGAAATTGTTTTTGACCCATTTTTAATTTTTGTAGCATGTTCAGCTCCTTAACTATTTTTAATTTTTACGGATTCTTAGGATACGTTTTCTGAGGATTTCCAAAATTGTCAAGCCAATGATGCTAAAAAATTTACAATTCGAGTGCTTTTTAGTTTGTTTTGGAATTTATGGACTCTGAGAATTTTATCGGGTGAAGATCATTTTCTCTTCCAAGCAGCAGATACATAATCAAAAACTGGACAACACGTTAAATTCATTTGTCTTTCAGATTAACGAGAGATTTGTCGGCATTTTAAAATATGTACGTAGAGGTATGTACCTATTCATTTTTAAATTTGACCTCTGCAGCTAATTAGTTCAAGCAATTGTTTTTTTATTTTTTTGAAAATGAGTGAGAATAGAAAAAAAGAGGAGGTTTGCCTGAAAAAACTATATTATCGTTCGAGAACACTTAGGATTTGGGTTACTGGAAATATGGCCTTAAGCGAGCACAAAATACAATTTAGATCGATGTAAAGTAGCATCTAAACAATGGGAAGTTCCAGGAAACGTTAATTTATTCAGATTTGGTGAAATTAAATTGCATTCTTTTATTTATTTATTTTTTCATCTCAACCAGCCAATTGATATTTTATTTTATGAATGATTCCTATATGCATATGTGCTTTTTACCGACCAAGATGACGCAGTATTACCTAGAATCGTTTGTCTGTTCTGATGAATCTTCAAACCGACTACACGTTGGTAATTTTAGGCGATTTTCACGTACATCATAAAGGTACCTTGGTAATCAGATATTCAAGGACGAGCTTACGTGTTTTACGTGCTATAAATCGTACGTACTCATAGACCGTAGACTAGTTCTGTATGCTCTTTGAGCGTGTTAACTGTCACGCTAATGTTAGCAGAATCATTTGATAAATGATGAATCCGAGAGGCGTTTGGGTCTAATTTTACAACAAGATGTGGGGCCTTAACTGCCGCCCGAGGTTTGAATGATTAAATGGCGAATAGCGTGGATAGAATTGTGCCTATACATAAGTATACCCAAGCGAGAGATACGTTTGAATAATTTCTATAGCGTGTTAATCCAGATACCTATATGGTCGGGTTTTGTGGAATGGTTGATTTGAATTTGAAAATTCGTGTGCTTGCTTACCTATGTATTTGTTTTTTCATTGAGGTGCATTTATCTGATCAAAGGATCGAGATCAATTCGAGTTTGATGTGGTCCATTTTCTGACGGTTAGGTACCTCCCTTCTTTCTTTACTTCCTGGAGCATAATTTTGTTTGATTGTATTGTTTTTTTAAGATTTTAATCAATTAGTGATCTAAACATGAAATTTTATTACGACCTAAAAATTTTATGAAAATTTGATCCAAGTTGAAGATAAATTTTAAAATTGAATGTCAGACGTACAATGTATGTTCAAAAATTTTGCATGTTACCTATTTTTCAACGTAATCATATTTTTTCAAAAACCAAGTTTACAAGCTTATCAACTTCGAGTATATCTTATGTCAACTTCATAGCTTTAAAAATATTATCACGTTCTTGTACATAAATATTTTTCACAAATCGTACTGTTACCACCAGAAACACAAGCTACGACGACGTATTGTTAACTCATTATTTTACTATAACGTGCAAAATCTGATGTATAAATTCCAAAAATACGTCGACAATACTAGTTTAAAAGAATTTTTAACATACGTAATTTCTTAATGACTGCACTGGTCAGTGGTCTTTGCCATATGAGCAATACATACTTTCAGATGGCAGGGTAGTTGCTGGCCATCGGCCAAAGGAGGGAAAAGCTATATCGCGAATTTCTTCGTAAACATGTGTAAATCGAAATTACTGTAAACAATCTGGATTAATTTTTTAAATCCAGCCTTCGATATAGTTTATTAATACGGTATGTACTACGATAAAATGCTCTAGATAACTACAATTCTACTTCTGCTGTTGCTGCAGCAGCCGGAAGAAAAATGTAATTTTTACGAGTTGGCTGGCATACGGTACTGCTGCGTGAATTTTACTCTATACTGTGTGCATATGTATAGAACGACTTGAAAATATGCCACGAGGTAATGAGAAAAAATTACACAGTGTATTTTTAATATTATGTATTAATTGAAGACAATTAAGTATATACACAAGTAGTAAAGTCAGACAACCGCGAAGCATTTTCATTTTTATTGCTGTGGTAATATTTTGGGAACTGTTTGCCCGAAGGTTTTGGGACCTAAAAATTACACTCCGGAGGATATACATACGAGTATGTAAGTGAAATCTTACGAGTAGCTGGTCATTTGAATGAATAAAATAAGTCGCACAATGTAGCGTCGACTTGAATGGAATTTATGGGTAGTTTGTGATCCTTAGATGGTGATTTGTACCTTGAGGCGGGTCGTGAATATGGAAGACGAACGTGCCTATCTAACAGAAGCTATCAACAGGTGTACTAGTGAAGAATCTCGCGTTCTTGTCAAATGCTATAGCGAATTACTTATCGACGTAAAAATACTATGGTTTGAGCTTTTTTCAGTGTTGTAGGTAGTAGAAATTTAATCAATGGGTTTCGAAACGAGCTGATGATTTAGGTATACGAGATAAGAAAAATTGACAAACAATTCATTTTTTATAGAGATGTTTGAAATCTGATTTGATTCTCTGTAAGTAATTTTGTAAGTTCCCTATTTTTCGTACTGAAGGAGTGAGAGTGATATTAGATTTTGGTTCACCAAAAAATATACCTTTGGGAGCTCATTTATATTCCTGGATAAAAAGCTGAAAATTTTCTGTACCACTAAATGGTATTTTTCCTTTTGTCAATTTTAATTACATAGGCACCTATCTACTTGTTATGCATTGAATGAACGTAGTGTGGTGAATATTTGGTCATTGCCTTTTTAAGGTGAAATCAATAATTTTTTATGAGTTGTGATTTATGAATCATACCTTGTTGAATCTCTTTACAATGTAGGCAGGCATATTACTCTGTATGGCAATAATAAAAAAAAATTTACAACCACCAGAAGTTGACAAACAATTTTTTTGTTCAGTTGTTCCAAAATTTTTCAAAGAACTTCATCTTGCTTCCTTTCTCACTGTACGTTTTGTTAAAGGATTTGACTAGATTTGTTGACAATTTTCGGTAGTTAACTTTTGAAAGCATTCTCTGAGGCAATTTTATGCTATTCTATGACTTTAAATGACCACGTGTGATTTTTCTGACAATTTCTTGGAAATTTTTAATGGTTTTGCTGTTCTCATTTTTTGGACAATAGGATTTGAAAAAATTGAAAATAATTTTACAAAGGATTTGGTGAAAATTTGAATGTATTTCTTCACCTCCGAAAAATAGATAATCCCAATTCAAAACCCAGCTTTATTGAAAACTTAAATTCATGTTATAAACACCAAAAAAAAAAAAAAAAAAATTCAAGAACCGTGGTAGTAATTTCACAGATCCGAAATTCATTACCTTATCTTATTATCAAATTTTGGATTTGGGAGGAGGAGGAGGAGGAGGAGGAGGAGGAGGTATTAGATTGATGAAAAAAAAACACGTAAAATTTTGAGGAGAAAATAATTGCAGATCTAATCCGATCAAAATTCTTATCTGATTGGATCTATTCAGATTCAATTGGATCCGGGGAGTGTCCGATTCTGATCAGATCGAATAAGGCCCCCCCCCTACTGGATGTGATCAGGTTTGAACAGGTCTAATCTGATAAAAACGTTGATATAACATGTCAAATTGAATCCATGAATGTGCGAATCTGACGTAATCATTTTTCATTGGGATACGATTACTTTGAGAGTAGTTAAGACTATGTCCCAATTTTGAAAAATCGAAACAATTTTTGATATTTTGTGATATTTTTTCATTCATTTAAGTCTTGAAAGTCAGCAAATATTTTTTTACTTTGAGCACCTTCCACTTGTTATTTTCCTTTCAATTGTGATAGAAATTTTTTTTTTAATTCTTGCAACTTCAATGAATTTTTAATTTTCTTTGGGTGATTTTTCAAAAATTATTTTTCAAAGTAATGGTGCAAAATGTGCCAGATTGAAATTTGTACCTACTAAAAAAATTAAAAGCTTTCAAACATGTATGTACTTTTTGGGATTTTTTATCGAATTTATGAATTTTTTTGGGTATTTTTGAAAAAATGTGAGAATACGTGAATGAAAAATTTCAAACTATCGAATAAAGTCATACAGGTATCGCATTACAGATTTTTAAAAGCACTCATTAGCGTCATTAAAACCTTAGATTTTGACACCCATATCGCATTATTTTTACAATTTCTGGTTTTAACCCCCTTAAAATGTCAAGGATTAATTGTTTCGATTTTTGGCGTCAAACGAGTTTCAGAATCAGAATCGACGCCTTCGAAAAACCCCTCGCTTTGGAACCGATGGAACGCTTCCATCAAAATTTATTTTTTCAAAAATTTTTGAAATCACCAAAATTCTCCTCCAAATTTTGAGTATGATCTAAAAAAAAGAACCCACCATATCTAATCAGTTTTTTAAAAATCAGTTATATTTTTGAATAGCCAATTTTTGGGTGGAGAGGGGTCATACATATAATTTTGAAAAAAATTTATGCTGAAAAATAAAATTGAAAAATATTATCAAAAAATCAGAAATGTTATTATAAAAATAAAAAAGAACTTTTCCAAAAAATTGAAACAGTAAAATTATTGATGAAAAATGACTACTTTTTGTTAAAATTTGGAAAAATTGATGTCCTATTTTGCAAATACATACTTTATTGAAAAAATAAAATAAAATACCAAAAAGTAGTTCGATCGTCGATTTTAGCAGAAAAAAATGTATTAGTCATTTTTTCTGTGTACAAATAAGAATACTGGAATAAATGCTGGAGAAAGGTTGACATTTAAAAAAACATCATGCATAAAATATTAAGTAGGTACCTGCTCTATTCAGAGAAGAAATAGTAAATTCAATATCAATAACTTGTTACACATTATTTCACCTTTTCTTTATTCAAATTGAGAACACAGCGAACTTACATGACATCAATTTTTCATACATAGTTTCCATAGCTGGAGCAGAGATTGTCGTGTATATCCTAGAACTGAAGTTTTACATCACAGACGAAGGTTTGAAAAAATCACCCAACATGAGACACGATTCGCATATGGATCGTGTCCAGATCATTAGCATTGTTATTAATCGAAAATCTTGTCTTTTGATCGTAATGAAAAGTATGCTGGTTACCTTAATTGTAAGTAGGTATACCTATACCTATTTCGTGCTCATTGTGCGGTTTTTTATTTTTGGCTGAGGCGTGGCTGACGTTGGTCTGACAGACGAAATGATGTCATGCTGATAATTCTAAAAGCGATTCAGCTCTATGTAAGTATAGGGAAAAAGCATCCCTTTCGAGGATATTTTTTGTCTTTTAGGCGTACTCCCTTCGTATTTTCTTCATTAATTTAACTGCAAACCCTCTTACATGTTTTATTATAGGTAAAGTCTCGCTTCGAACGTAGACTTTTACGAGTCGAGGTGATGCATTTGGTATTTGGTATTTGTTAAGGGAGAAGGGGAGGGAAGAGTCTTCCCTTTTTACACACCATAAGAAGACAAACACGTTACAAGGTACAAGAAGGTAATTATTTCTTCAACGATAAATATGTACACATCGTGTACCCGTACAATATTCTTTTTTTTAAGGGTTTTAAACGCGACATTTGAATCGTAAATTTTAATAATTTTTCAAATCGTTTGTAAACGAAATAAACAGTCTGGGCGAAGCTTTGCGCGTGAAGACTTCATAAGTAAGCAAGTATCCGCAGACTATGAGTTATGAACATAATTCGTTTACATTGTTTAAACGCGCATCGGTGTATAATTATATCTCGCCATCGATACCACCCATCTAGTTACTTCGGTAGTTCTAACAACTCGCTGCCTTGTAATTTCCAACGTTATAAGATCTTCATCGCTATTTTACCAATTACCCAGAGACTCGATAGGTAGTATAAGGGAAAAAAAGAGGCAACAATTCGCGAGGATTTTTCCGCGACGTGGTGCGCGATTCCGATACCAGCAGCCGCCGCGTCAAATGAAATCATGTCCGCATCGTTAAACTGGAATATTAACGTACTGGAAGTTAACGGTAATGCAACTTTGAATCTCTCTCTTTCTCATTTGTAAAGCCTATACAAGCTTTATATGGCAAAGACCAGCCGAACACGATATTCTATGAAATAGGAAGGTCAGCTTTGTGCGGCTGGCTAACAATCATAAATTATTTCAAAGATCCAACCAACGGTGTGTTGAGTATTTTCTCTTCACCAAATTATATCGCCGAGACATTTTCTTTGAACTTGAACCAGCGCAACAATGTAGCACTACCGAGTACCATATCCTCGTTATTATCCGCGTCAATTTTTTTTCTCATTTCTCACAGCCTGATGGCTCTTTGCGAGAGGCAGTTCAATTTAATTGTATTAAAATTTATCGTCTGTGTTCGATTATCGAAAACGTACGTTTATTATCACGAAGGCGTGAAATATGTTTTTTAAACGCGTTAAAAAAAACTATAGGATATCTGTTTTTTATGATAACATGGTGGAAAATTTATTGGACTACTGCCTTTTGCAAGCCTCTGGCATATTTTTTCATTCGCTTACTATATGAAGACTTCGGAGGAATCGGGCTCGGATACAATATCGTAAACTGAATTGATATTCTGTCGCTTTCTGTATGAAATATGCTTCATTGGTTCATAACTAAGTTCACGAATTTTTCTTTTCAAAACTAATCTAGATTATTTCAAATCTTACATTTAGATCCAAATTTTGAAAGTCATACGAATTGAATTTAAATTTAGTGTTTGAAATAATCTCACTTTTCTGACAAAAATTTGGATTACCTTACGTGTTTGCAGAAAATTCTAATGTCTCACTTTTTCTCACAAATTGCCAAAAACATTGGGTCATTCCATGCTAAATCAGCGGATTTTCGCACGAGGGGTCTTCGATTTTTCTCAAAATCAGATCATGTGTAGAGTAGAGGTCATCAAACGATGATGAATGACGCAAACTGGACATTTTTTCGATTTTTTTTGGCGGAGCTGTGGGGCTTCAAAGTTTTCTAAAATGGCCGAAAATGGAAAATTTCAGTTGCAAATTGCTTCGGTTGTAGGTGGTATGGAATTTTGAACTTTTCAAAAATTATAGTATGTACTTTGAGAGGGTAATTGAAGAATGATGTCCAAATCAGTGTTGCCACTTTCAAAGACCTAGAAAAATCGATTTAAAAACTTATAATTTAACTCAGTTTCAGCCATTTTTATGTAGAATAACGTATCAAAAAATTAAACTGCCATTTTTTTCCATTTTCGAGAAAAAAAAATTACAAGATTGGCACTTATTGCAAAAATACCATCAGAAACCTAAATAATAGAAAATTTTGCATTTTTGAGATATTTTACCAATGTGTAGAGGTAGACGAACATTTGAAAAAAATTTCGCTTCCTCGCAATGTATCAACGAATTGACGAGAAATCCCATTTTTGTGCTATAATTTTAAGAGTGAAACGTATTGAAAAAATTTTACCTCTGTTTTAACAAAAGCAGAAACCTAAAAATTGAATATTTTTGCTTTTTTGAAATATTTCATCAATATGTAGACGGGTATGTGAAAAATCCTCCCTCCCTAATTTTTCAGTGAATTTACGAGAAATTCCATTTTCCTGGCTATGATTTTGCAAGCGACACATATTGGAAAAATTTTGCCCCCTTTTAAAAAATCTCAAAATGCTAAATAATTTTGCTTTTTCAAGTGCCTAAAAATGCAAAAAAATATCAGAAAGTCTCACTTTTTTGCTAAAAATTGCTTAATCTCGATTTTTCTCCAAAAATTGCTAAAATTATCAGTCTCGCTTTTTTGCCAGAAATAGCAAAAGTTTTTACTTTTATGTCAAAAAAGCCAAAAATCTTACTCTTTTGTCAAGAAATTTCGAAATGGTCTCACTTTTCTGACAACAATTTGGAAAGGCAGGTATCATTTTTTTGCCAATAATTTCCAAACAAATTATTAATAATTTAAGAAACTTTCTGAAAAACCCGAACGAAAAAGTCATTCCTGCTGTAAAATTGTCCTCGATTTGAATTTGAACCAAAATTGATGTTGAATTACTCTCCAAAAAAAGTAAAAAGGTTGTAAATACTCAAAATCAAACGTTTTTCATCAGGGCAGAGGGGAGGGGAGGGCAGTGGCTGACTGGGTCGGTTCGGGGCCCCTGGCGGATACACCGATTGAGGCCCCCAAAATTTGTTCCCTTCCCCCTTAACAGTGGCGTAGCCAGGATTTTTTTCAAGGAGGGGACAAAACCAGAGTTTTAGGCATGCAAAATCGAAATTAAAGGTAATTTTCTGGAAACCTGTCGTAAATGTGTGGCGATTTTATAAAAACGAAGGCAAAATTACTGCTCGAGCGGAGCGAGAGCGAAAATTTTTAGAAAAAATGGGTCCAAACAACAATAAAAACGTCTATTTTGCATGTTTTATTTCTAAGTTTTGCTCGCTAGGGGGCAATGGACCCTTTCGCCCCCCCCCTTGGCTACGCCACTGCCCTTTAAGAATCTTTCTTGTTCTGTTTTTTTTTTCAAGGTTTGGATATTTGAATGCAAGTTATGCGATTGATTTTTGCTGTTGTCTTTTTATTCAATATTATAGCAAAAAAGAGGAGATTTTTTGAGGGAATGCGGACGAAAAATTTTTGGGCTTATGAAAAATTCTTGTTTTCCCTTTTGAAATTTTATGGAAGTTTCAAAAATAGATTTTTTTTTGGTTGAGAGAAGAGATAGAAATTGACCCGAGCAAAGCGAGGGCAAAAGCTTTTAAAAATCCGTATTTCGAGAAGTAAAAAAACGATGTTTTAAAAAATTTCTTCACTTTTTTAGCTCAAAATTTTAGAGTTTGAATGACTTTTTTTTTAAATTTCAAATTTGAAAATTAAAAGCAAACAGGCCCAGAGCGGAGTGAGAGCAAAAGCTAGTTTCGAGAAGTAGAAAACCAACGTTTTTTGAGCGGAAAAGTGTATTTTTTTTTGGTTAAAACATATTTCTTGAAATTTGAATACCTATGTAGATTTTTATTAAAGCTCGATCACAGTTTGAAAGAACCACAGAGGCCCAAGTGAAGTGAGGGCAGAAAGTTTCAAAAATTTGTACTTTGAGAGGTGAAAAACAATGTTTTTTGTGGTGACTGATGAGTTTATTTTTTTGACCACACAATCTTAGAATTTGAATATACTAATAATTGAAGATTTAGATTTGAAAAAAAAGAAAAGAAAACTGGCCGGAGCGAAGCGAGGGCGAAAGCTTTTCAATTTTTTTTTTAGAGAAAGTGAAAATATCATTTTTTTTTTGTTTAAACATGGCCGTGGGGGCCCCTTGGTGTCTCGGGGCCCCTGGCGATTGCCAGGTAACATCATAGGCCAGTCCGCCACAGGGGGAGGGGGTGTTTTTAATTGTCTGAAAAAAAATCGGATTCCATGGATACTTTTTTCCCCAATAATTTTGTTACCCTTTCGGATACCACATATATTTTTTCGAGGCTTCCAAAAAAAGTTGCAACATCATCATAGAACTAGAACATGATCAAAAAAATCAAAATTGGTGAAAACTATGTTGTTCACTTTTATTTAAAGGAGCTTCCAAAAGCGATATTTTAATCAAAATTTCAATTTTAAATGAGTATTTTCCAAAATTTTTCTGCAAAAAATTTTGATTCATTTGTAGCTTAAGAAATTGTAGAGTCAAATAGGTATGTACTACTTACCTAAGATTTTTTTTTATTGATTTTTCTGATATTTTCAAAAATCTGTTACTTTTACATTATTTAGACCGATTTTGGGTCGCCAAATTCAACTTAAATGTCCATTTTTTATACTAATAATATTTGCTGTTTATTTTCAGAAAACGACAATTTTCTATTGAAAATTTTGATTTTTTTCTAAAACATGAACTGGTAATTAATTTTGAAGACATTTTCATGTTCAGCGACGTTGAATTTTTAGATCCCAACAAATATAGGTAAATGTTGCACCCATTGGTGCAAAACAATTTTGGGGGAAAAATCAAACTATGGCAACACTTTCATTTTTTGGTGAATTTTGAAAATTTTCAATTTTCGGAAATCCTCAAAAAGAAAAAAAAATCTCCCTCCCTTCCCCACAAAAATTCAGCATTTTCAGCCTTGTTTTTCGCTTTAAGATGAGGTTAGAGGGTCAAAATATTTTGGTGGTATTTAATTTTAAGACCATTTCGGTTCCTTTCATCTTTCATTTTACCGTTTACAACACCGACGAAAGTTGAAAATAAATGAATAAATCCGTCCAATTCGAACATTGAGCACGAAATTCTCACCATAATACTCTGGTTTATGTACTTTTAAGCGGTAAAAATCGATGTTGCGGCGATGATGTCTCGAAAATAGAAAAATGTAGTTGTCGTGTTAGGCGATTTACGCCACGATAGCTGAACTTTTTATGTAGCTATTCACGATCGTTGGATCCTCGACGTCGTCGCCGTCGTTATTCGTACTCTCCGCTCGTTTGTAAGATAAAAATAGAGTCGAAGCCGGCGCGTATATTAACGATTTTTAAGCAAATTAACTCGCCATTAATCACCAAATACGATCATTAGTTACGTCTAGCTGCGAGAGACCTTAAGGTTATATTGTATGTACCTATGCGATATTTTATGGAAAAAAATTAATAATGTTTTCATCGTCTCGAGATAAAAGAAATATTGTGTTATACCTGCCTGTGTCCTGGGTATAATTTTTGTTTTGTATGTACGTCTAGGTACTAGGTACTTGAAGTACACGAATCATAGCTGAAAAAAAACCACACTATGTAATGAAATAAATGATTAATTCATTTCACGCGATAATACACCCTGTTGAATTGTCTGCAGGTTGTTGGTTTTATGAATACGCAAGCTGCATTCGCAGTATGTTTCAAACTTTCAATTCAGCTATAACCAATCTAATAAAAAGGGTTGTCGTTGGGTACTTGAACGAAATTATCTTCCATTTAAAATTTGAACACGTAGCATATGAGTATGAGTATGCTGATGAACCATCTTATAAAGTCGCTGTTACCTCGGGTCTTCGGAGAGAGGCTTCGGCTCGTGATTCGGAAACGCGTGTTTGACTAAAAATAACAAACTATGTAATGACAATAAAGGATGTCGGTTGGACTGTTTGATGTTCACATTCACATAAAATGCGTACTACTCATATATGCTCCAGAGATGAAAGATTCTAGTGTGATGTATATTCTTATACACTTAAACGCCCTCGCCTGAGTTTTTGCTATGTGCCATTCAGCCTGTGAGAAATTGTGAATATCTCGCAGCATTTTCACTTAGTAACTAAAAGGGGTCACTGACTTTGAGTTATAGGCCAAGGTCGTATTCGCGATTCATTCATACGAATAGATGCATGAATTATTCAAAGGCTCTTCAATCGTTTTTAAAATAGGCCGAATTTTTTTTCGTCTACATAGTGTCAAATTTCATCAAGGTCGCAGGCGAACAAACACCCGTATGTGCGTGTTTTCGTTCATCATCGTGTCTGTATTCGCGAGTTTAACGACTATCACTTCGCTTCGCTGCAATGCTAATACGATAATTGTTTGCAGAGTAGAATATTCTATGTTTTATCGAGCGATTAATTTTTTATCAGGTGATCCGATGAACGCAAATAAATAAGTATGCTTTTATAATTTTGAAGCGTTTCTTGGTAAATTGATAAGATGGTTACCTAGTGTGCCACATTTCGTGATAGAGAATTAATCATCATTAATAAAATTAATGTTTGAAAAAAATCAAAAATTCATTTTATCATAATTTTTTTGGCTAGAAATGAGCCTATGTGAACTGAAAAATTTCCAGTCAGTGGAAAGGTTTTCCATAGTTTTGTAGGTAAAATCATTTTACAGTTTGTTTACTCGTCTTTTATCGTAACTCTTCAACTAGTTTGAAATTTTGGAATTTTTTTGAGAAATTTTAGGGGCTTGAAAATCTGAAAATCTGACTTTAGAATATGTTTATTTTTTTCATTAGAGTAATAGAGAGAGAGGCATCGGAGACAATTCGCTACAGACTCTGATTTCCTCAATCTGAAAAAATTGAAAAACGTACTGGTACCTACCTATTTTTAAAATTGTCTAACGCAGATGTCACCTTCGTAAAAAAATTCCAAAACATATTTCTTTGTTTCAAGAGAAGTTACTTACTCAAAAGTTTTGCTTTTTTGCCAAAAGTCGAGTGGTATATTGATTGCTGCTAATTTTTAGTCGTTGAGTTCGAATATCAACTTATTTTTTGAGCACGATCCCTCTGAATCCCGCCCCTTCCTCTTCATTAGTTCCCATTCCCACAAACATCCATCAAAGAATTCAAGATGACGCGTGACCTTCGTGTGACGCGTCGCGTCGTTTATTATACTTAGCTACTTTGGGGGAGGGAGGGAGGGGAGGGGGGTACTGAGCTCGAATGTGTGTTTTTTTCGGAATTATTTCTGAGCACGAAATAGCAACATTTTCCCAAAAGATGCAGATTCAGATTCTGTACAAATTCTCATCAAATTTCAATATTAATTTTTGCAAAATTTACCTTCTAAGTATTTCTACTTAGGTGTGTAATGGTTTTTCTTTTAACGTGGGACCGCGGTAGTCGCTCGTCACAGGTTGCTGCTTCAGTTGAGGATTCATGCGATAAATAAATTAACGTGTTGAATTACTCCTCTTCTCTTTGCCAGTGGTGGTCGCCGTCATCGGTGGCCATTAGCACGAAAAATTGTGCCAGCTTGTCGACATATATGTACATTCGTTGGTCTCATAAGTACTCATCATAAATTAATAACTACCTATGAGCTTTGTATTTACGAGTAAGTGAACCATTGAGGTAATTACGATAGAAGCGGTCAATGGCGTACATGGTGGCAAATTTTTCACACGTGTCATAGACATTACCTAGACTTAGTTCCTCGCAAGACGAATACGATAGGAAATGATATTCATTTGGCATTATTTTTTTGTATGATTTCAGAGCAAAGATGTATTGGAATTGAAAATACTCGAACTAGTACCAGATTTAACTCTATTAGGAGAGACATTTGAAGAAGCATCGGAACTCGAAATAGCACATAATCATGTCATGAAACAGTTACAGGTTTGATACATTCCAGAGTAAATCTATCACATTGTTGACACTTGGCTTGCGATGAAGTTTTTTTTCTCTCTTTTTTTTTGTGAAATACAGATCATGTGTGCGTTATATTACTATCTTTACGAGCTGTAAACATATTGTGGCCTTGGTTCAATGTGTAGGAATACATAAACAGTACATAGATATTTACGCGTATGTAATTAATATCTCCTCTGTGTTTCTCTCTTTGTCTTTTAGAATAAACAGAGCCCTGTCGAGGAAATGTTAAAAAAAGCAGATCAAGTTATAGCCGACCAAAAACCCAAACCCGAAGTGTACGCTGCGATGGCTGATTCTCTCGGCCAGGCGTGGAAAGATATACATTCGCATTTAGCTCTGAGGAAGCATATTTTACATATGAATGTGACCTATCACAGGTAAGTGAGATTAGCAGATGATGAAGTTATCTTTATCTTGAGATCTTTGCGGTTCAATGTCGTCGCCTCTCGCGAGCTGTTTCTTCTTGTAATGTTTTTCGAATGAACCGGCGTTTTTCGATAGTTTTGTGTGGTGACGAAAAGTAAATATACGTTAGTGGTTTCCAAAGTAGCGAAAAAAATGTTTGAAAAATGAATTCTATTTTTTTAATTGGTTTTTTAATTTTATAGGTTTTTATGCATGATAAGTATTTTTCAAAAAAATATTTTAAAATAAATGGGAAATTCACTCTCCTTTACGAATGACCGGAAAATCAGAAAGTCTGATTGATTTCACACTTAGATGATAGTTTTACCCTCCCAACTGCCTCGTTGGATCGGTGCCTGATCTTCGTTTTATATTTTCGTATAATAAATAATTATTAAGCAGCGAAAAATTGACTGGTGTCAAATTATGTTTCATAAACCGCTGTTAATTAGATTTCGTCGAAAGGAGACTGCTCATTTTTGTGTACGAGTTTGAAAAAATGAGTCATAATAATTTATTATCTATACGTATGAAATGAAAAACATCTGTTTCTGTGTTCGAAAAAAAAATTACTGTATAGCCCGAGGTAGGCAAAAGAACAACGAGTAATTCGATTTACCGAGAATTTTATAAATTCGTCAAACTAATTTGGACCTATCCCTAGATATTTTCTTGTACTTTCCTCGCAAATTTAATTTTATACAATTTCTTTTAAAATTTGAATTTTCACTATTCACATAATGTACCTACGTTTGGAAAGCTAAATTTTTAAAATTAAAAAAATAATTAAGGTATCATTATTATAACAACACAAATTAATCAACAATTTTTTTATGTCTTTACAGCAAAGCGGAAGCTTGTATGGAACGTATGCGAGCCTTAGAACTACTATGCTTGTCACCTATACCATCGAATGAAAATATGGTCAAAGAAAGTCTACAGTGTTTACAAGAAATCAAAAAATCCATGCTCGAGTGTTTAATGGCCTCATTAAACGCTGGTCAGAATTTGTTAGCAGCTTTGAATGAAATTGCCAACGAAAAGTCCTTGGACTCGCGTCCTGGTCGAATCAAAAAATCTGCATTAAGTGGTAAGCTTTGTTTGTAATATTGGTGGTAAAAACTTTTAAAGTCTATTTGATAAGGAAAGGGAGGTGGACGAAGAAACGTTTGTCGATTATGTATTCTTAAAAAATAAAAAATCATATCAAAACAGGTAGGTACTTGACAAGAAAACTTATTATAACCCGACAGGCGACTACTCAGGTCGGGCTGAAATTTGCCTCTGTGAAGAAGCATGTTAATTGTTATTCACATCTCAAAACCAAATTTCAAGAGCCAATTGTTATAGTTTTTTGATTTTTGGTGACTTTTTGAAAACGATGGAAAAGCCCATTGGTATTTTGACTTTTTAGAGAAAGAGCACATCTTGAGGGGAAAAAACCGAAAATCGGACTCTGCGCTAAAACCAGTCCGCCAAATCCCTCCTCCCTCTCCCTCTGAAGTCGGCCATCAAATCGACTGCAATAATTGAACTTTTTCTGAAATTTTGAAAATTGCTGTAGAAAACGTCGTGATCAACTAAAAAAATGGGAGATGTTTTTTATTTCATGTAAAGAATAGTTCAGGTAGGTACCTAATCATAAATTTCGAGAATTCATCTGGATTTTCAAAAGTCTGGTATAGTTTCAAGAATTTCTCATTAAGGTCATTGACCTGTTAGTCTAGACTGGCGAGGTCATTGTTCCGTCTTGTAATTGACTAGAGCATTTTTTTGAATTTTTTTTCAAGTTTAGGTGATTGTTTTTATGCTATCTTTAAATTATTAATTCTTACGATTTTCGGGAAATTTCAATAATGTTTTGACAGTTTTGGATTCATTCAAGTTAATTTTATGACAAATTATTTTTTTAATGAAATTTTTTTTGAATTGAACATTCAAAAATGTATGCTGGATTGGGACTTTCTATTTTTAGTGATGACTTGATTCATTGTTTTCTCAAATTTTTTCGCAGTGATTAGTCCGTTGTCTCTCTTTCATCGTATCTTCCTTCCAATATATTGAAGAACCCTCGCTCAAAAACATCGGCATCCCTTTAAAAAAAACGAAAGCTATCTTTGTGTATTACGATGCTAATTACTAAATGCTGGTCATATTAATATCACTGGAAGTTACTTAATTCATTCGAGTAAAATGGTTCGGGTCAATTTATCTCTATCCAATAAATATTAAAATAATTGCCGAATCACCCTGTATCATTGTGCACGATATTAGATATTATGATTTTAAAACCTAATACAACCTATAGCCACTTACTCATAGTACTTAAATCCCAAATGTTTCTTTTTTTATTATCTCTACCCCAATTGGTTCCGCACCGACAACTCGTTAGCGAGTTATACGTGCAGAACGAACGTCAATTAATATATCATTGTTTCTTTTTACTGGTGTAGCTATTGCCCAAGTCGAACAGTGGATGGAACAGTTACATAATCGAAGGCGTCTGTTAGACGTCACGTGGCAAAGACGAAAACTCAATTTGGAAAAATATCGAACATTAGCTATTCTAAAGTGGGACCTGGAATTGCTGGAGACATTGCTGAGGGAAAGATATGAGTTGTTATCAAGGAGTCGATACGAATTAGGAGATTCGTCTGCGAGCGCCGAGCTATTATTACAAGAGCATTTGAAACTGGTTCCTGAAGCTACGGTAATTAAATAATATTTTACGGAATTTTATTTAAGTGATAATGAACATTTAAGAAATGATAACGGAGAAAAAAATCTTTCCTCAAAGGAAACGTTTTTTTATAACTACTTCGTAAATAATTATTATGTAGAGATAATTTAGGATTTTTTTTATTTACAAAAAAAATTAGGTATCTTATTCTTATCATTAATTTTAATTCGTGACTTTTTTTCACATAGAACTTTCAAGAAGAAGGGTTGCGTATGGTGAAAGCCAGCGAGCAGTTACCATCATCTGGTCATAAATTTTCGGAAAAATCGAACCAAGTATCGTACGATGTGTTGAATTTGGCCAACGAATACATGCAAGCTATTAACGATAAAGAAGATTTACTGAGGAAATGCATTTCATTTTTCAAATCGGCCAAAAGTGTATGTTTTATTTATAATCGAACCATATAGGTATTATAAACGTTTGATTTCCTCTCGATGATAGGCGATCGTTCGAACGTGCGTTGCATTATTGCCAAATTACTTACTAATTTTAAGCTCAGATCTGCACAAGCGTGCATTTTAAAATTGAAAATTTTCCGCTAAATATGTCATACGACCTTGCACCTAAATATAAAATTAGCGAGCAATACGGTTATAATTCGATGTAACTCATCTAACGCACCTAATCAAAAAATCACAACTTGTGAAAAATAAAAATTTATGTACAGTTAATTAGAACACTATACGTAATTAGTACGTTGATAATACCAAATTGTGCAGTGTTCTAATTGGATTCGATTTGTATACCGTCTTCTTTGCTTTGTTTTTTTCTCCCATTTTTTTTAATAGCCACAATGTGCTATTGTTTAGAAAAATTGATGATGGTTTTATCGTACTTAATTATTCAAACCCGGCTGGAAACGACTGCCTGACGTTGTATGATGGTGATTTTCGATAATTCTCCAAGACTGTGTCTATTTAACGTCTCAATACCGTGTAATGCTTTTATACGAGCGTTGAACTATGCATCCTTGGGCGGGCTTTATGTATTATTTCCGTCGTAATCGCAGGTGAAGAATCTAATCGTGTTTGGGTGTTCGTTTTAGGTGATGATGAAACTGGAAGAAATGAATTATCAACTCAATAACGTTAATAGTATATCGGAAAGGTTGATTATTATGAATATGACTGAAGATATTACCAAAGATGTGATCAACGATGGACGTTGGATTTTGGAAAAGGCACCAGCAGCGAAAGTAAGTGTCACAAAAGTGAAGTTTAGAGGTGGAGTAGTCTGGTTAGGTGATGCGTTCACAAAATCCATTTTATCGATGGCATAAGTATTTATTTTTTATCATGTTTTTTTGAAAACCTATTTTCGAAAATTCTAACGATGTACTTTTTGAAATTCTGGATAAATTCATTGGTAGGTAGGTACTTACGAATTCTTCAAAAAATTTTAAAACATTTTTCTTAATATTTTGTACCACTATTCGCCATTTTAAACTATGTTTGTGATGTTTTAAATAAGAAAGAACCAAGTTTTTTTTTAATGTTTTAACCAAATTTTGCAGCATTTCAAATATTTTTATTGCAATTTCTACAACTTTAAAACCCTATTTGACGCGAATGTAAAATTTTTTATCAGTGCCTAGACTGTTTTATTTTCCATTTGAGAAATGTTTATGCAGTTTTAAACAATTTTTGTTCCACATTTTCGAGTAATGTTTATTTTACTTCTAAAACTTTTTATTCACTTTCATTTCAATATCTATTTTTTTGCCATCTTGTCCATTTGCCATGAGAACTGTTTTAGGTTGTAAAAATGAAATATCTGGGGTTTTGAACATTCTTCAGTTTATGTTTTGTATTTTTGATTTTGAATGATTTTAAACTGATATTAAGTATTTCAAAAATTCACCCTTTTTGAATGAATTTTTTTAAATCATAATTTTGAAATTTTTCAAGTTTAACCCAATTTTTTTTTATTTTTTAAAAATAATTTCTGTTTTATTGGAAGTTTTTGAAGCACAGTGTTTCTTTTTTATAATGTTTTGGGTAGAAACGTAATTTTGACAAAATTTCAACGATGTAGAATATTAGAATTTACTGCTATTTCTATAACTCTTATGTAGGGAATTGTTCAAAATAATTTTCATACTATGACAGATTTTTCTAATAAAATATTAATTCAATTTATGCAAAAAAAAAAACACAGATTGGTAGTTAATTCTTGACAATTTCTTTCAATCTTTTGATGATATCGTTGTTTTTACCCAGTAAGACCATTTTCTATTTCTACAAAAAAAAATTATTTTATTTTCTACATCTTTTTATTTACGAAAACACATAAGTTAATGTGAAATTTTCTGAAAACATTAAAAAATCAGATACATAAATAATTTTTTCAATGCAATGAAAAAAATTCGAAATAATTAGATCCAATGAACTGAAAATGTTTTTTTTTTTTTTTTTTTAATAGAACTCTTCTACATTCTTTATTTTGACAAAATGAATTTTTGTTGCTGACGTTTTTCTTTTTTTTTTTTTTTTGAAATCTACCTGCGCGCAAAAATTGAAAAATTTAGTAAAAAAAATTCATAACAAGTTAGAAACATTGTTTGAAAAAAATTACCATCTCACAAAATACCTAATTACATAATTATTTTGCTCTCTTAAGATGAATAAAAATTATATTGTTTTCGTAATTGAAAAAAAAATGTAAAGAAATTGTGAAAGTCTAAAAATTTGTTTCAAAAAGATCATGTAACTTACGAGTACAAATGAGAACAAAAACGTAATTTCGCTTTAAACAATTAAAAAATCATTTTCATTTTAAAAAAATTACATCCCTGTGAAAAAAATGGTACCTAGGTATTTTGTTGAAATGAAATATTATAAAAGTGAAGCATTTTCCTTATTATTATTTTTTCAAAGAAGAGATAAAAAAAGAAAAATTCTGAAAAAGTCGAAGAACTGTTTTAAAAAATGAAAAAAATTACAGATTTTGTTTGGTGAATTGATGGTTTTGATAGAAGAATTATTGAAAATAGAAAAGAAAAAAATATTTTCAAACTATCAAAACAGAAACCAAAAGTACTTGATTGAAAAATTGTTTTTATTAAATTGAAAAAATGATTTTATAAAATGATATTTGATATTTTCTCGAAAAAAATTCAATATTTTTCCTGTGTCGAATAAAAGGAACGAACACAAATTTTAAAAACTTATAATTGAAACAGATGAAAAATGAAATGAAATAAATAGTCCAAAATTTTAATTTTTTGAAAAAAAAATGAAAAAACTACAAAAATGTAAATATTTTTGCATTTATTTTTTTTTATTTTTTAAATTAAAATTTTATTTGCTTAATAATTTTTTATTTAATCGTAATTAAAACAAAAATTGCATATTTTGGGAAATATTTTATTATTCAACTACCAAAAACATTTCATGACTCTTGGAAATTTTTTTCCTTCTAGGAAATTAGTTTCATTTTTGAAAAGAAGGAGAGGGAAGAGACAGAGCGATATTCTACTATATCACTTTACTTTTTCGTAGGATACACTTAATGCAAATTTTTTTATGAATTTTAGGGTGTCCAAAGAGCCTTGGATGAAATCGAAAACGCCAAGTTAAATCTAATGTCATATTGTATCAAGCAAAATGAAGAAAATTTCGAAATTTCTCAAATCGTAAATACATTCTACGAAAAGCAGAACCAGGTAAGACGATTCTACTTTATCATCTTTAAATTACGTATCCTTGAATTTTCTAAATAAGAAGACCAGAGATATGGAAACAAATCACGGTATTGATTCTAAATTTTGTTTGAAGTAATATTTGTTTCTCTTTCGTGTGTTTTTAGATATTCTCGTGGTTGATAACAGCTGTTGAATCGTTTATTCAAGGACATCAAGACATGGGAGGTGGACTATCAATGGCTCAAAACTACCTCCAAGTACATGAACAACTGTTGAATGATTTGAGGGTAATTTACATTTACTTCGGTAGTAAATCATGACGCTGGCGCCGTCTAAAACTCGTTCCGCAACACAACTAACATCTTACGGCGGTGCTTTGGTTCTGGTTACAGATACGCAGTACAGAAGTGATTGACATTACGGAATCCGTCCCACCGCACATTTTAGCTCGGTTACCGTCGAATACCAAAGAAGATATTTTACAAAAGTTAGAAATGATCACCAGTCATTGGGAATATTTGAAGAAAACCTTAGAAGAAAGAATCCGATTGTCAGTAAAATACACGAAATTCCATTCTTTGGCTGTTTCGCTTGCAAATGAATTGGATTCATTCGATAAATCATTGCTGGGAAATGATATAACTGAAGTGGGCATGTTACCGGCGCAACATTCGGATAATATTGACGAATATTACACGCAATTGAATGACGTAGCTGCTGAGTTTTTGGACGATTTGAGCCAGGTGAGCATATCTAACGTTTACTTATACTGAAAATGAATCGCTCCAGTAGTAAGTATTATGGCGTTGAAAGAACAAATTTGTTAATTGGATATGCCTCTTGTGTGATGATACATGTGTTGGCATTGTTCACAAATCAGCGTCGCTGTACTCGTACACCTATTTGCTCTCTAGGTATATTAAACATGTTTCGGTTTCGAAAACACTACTTTAAACGAATTTGAATTTTACAAAGAATATGTCAAGATCGTTTAATTAATCCGGTTGGAAGACGGCCAGCTTTTACGGTGTATTAACATTTGTTTTGAAAGTTTTTAAAAGCCGAGTTTAACTTGCACCGACGTTGCGTTAAACGTATATTGTGAATAAGTTTTGCAATTGATTCGAACGTAGGCTTTTATTTTCCATTTAAAACTAGCTAGTTTAATTAAAATTCAACTCGAAACGACCGGGACCCTCCCTCCCCTCTCACCGCCAATGAAAGAAAATGACGTATTTCCGGGTTCCAGTCGAGTTGAAAACCATGCTAAAAGTATATTTTGAAAATTAAACCGCTGATTGAGGTATACTTACACTTGTGAGTTTTTTTATGGAGTCAAAATTAGCGACGTTTAATTGATATTTGCATCGGTGGCCAAAGCAAGTGGGCTTTAGAGATATATTATTCGTGGAACGAGCTTGGCAACCCTGACTGTATCTTGATCTCGATCTAGATGTCTCTGAGATGTTCTATTTTAAAGCTCTAAAATTTATTAGCTTTTTTTCGCTTGTTCATCGTGAACGTGTTTCATTCGAGATGTTTTTCTCGCAAACTGGTCTTGAACGTGTTCCCATTAACAGTGTTGCCAACCTACGCTGATCTCTGTCAAGACAGTGTGAAAAATTATTTGCAAAAAGTTTTACGTGACTTTGATGTGTTTTTTTGCTCTTTAATCTATTTTTTATTTTTTTTCTGGAAAATATTTTGACTATTGGAGTCACGCGCATAATTTGTGGGTAGAAAAATATTTTTGTGGAGGTGGAAGTTTAAGAAGTAAATTCATTTTTATATCGTATGCATTTTCTTATTTCAATTTTTGAATCGAACCGTACACTCACGACTCACCTTTTTACCTCATTAGAAAGATGAATTTCATTCTGCAGATTCTTTTAAACTAGACCAGATATTCACACCACGTCCATAAACAACTCACAACACCCCAAAGTTCCGACCAATCAATTTCATAACGCCGATAACTGATATAATGTAAACTTAATGAAACATTTAATTATCATAAACGATTACAGTGTATGCGTTTGATGAGAATCGCAAATAGATGTGAAGCATGGAGGGTTTATAACATTGGCTCATTACCAAATGCTATTTTTTCTTAGACTCAAGATTCTTATCTGGATGTGAAACGAGCTCAATTATGCGTCGAGACCGTTCTTGAACATTTTGCGAATAGAAAAACCGTCGTCGAAGACAAGTGGACCATCTGGGAACGCAGTGCATTTGATAAAAAAACCAGCCAAACGCTTTGGAGTAAAAATATGGTCGACAGCGAAAATGTAAGTGATTTTGTAAACAAAAAAATGTTATAATTATTTTAATGCCAAGGTGAAAAATGTTTAACGTGTTGATGTACGCGACGATGGACTTGTCGCCGTCGTGTTTCTTGCGGTCATTTTCTTCATAACAGTTTGTGTTTCGTTATGTATGTAGTTCTCATTATTTTTTCTGTAATCGTTGTGATCTAACTGTGTTATTGTACCGGATCGATGGTCGAATCGATAAGTGAATTTAATCGATTTAGAAAATCGATGCGTTTTAACGAGTGAGTTGCCAAAAAAACATTATGTGCGTGTGTGGTTTTGTTGTAATGCATTTTTAAAACGTGTCATTGTCGATGTTCATCGTGTCAAAGACGCATTCTTAACCATGAAAATAGATTTATGCGCGCGTGTATGTCAATCAGTATCTTAAAAACGTGGTTTAATTTTGATCTTCGGTCCAAGTGCCAGATTATTTTCAATTGAAAAAAAAAAAAGATTTTTTACGATTGTTCTACAATTCTAACAAATTAGTGATTTATGTCAAATTTTTATGTGTTTGAATTTCAATTTTTTAATAGGTTCGTTCCTATTGATACATACAAATAGTGTATTATGAGGAAAAAAACTTTTAAATCTTGATACATATGTTGGCATAAAAAATTGAAATTTAAAAGTTGATGTAATGATAACAAACCTAGGGGAAAAAAACAGAAAAAAATTTAAGTTAGATGCCATCCCAGATGCGTACTCCTAAATGATCAAGTAAATCGTCGTGAGAACTTTCCGGTGATAGGTAACTAAAAAAAAGAATAGATAACGACTGGACCAAAATTTCAAAGCTTACCACAAATGAATTGACTCGCATTTACGTCATAATAACGTCATCGTAATGTCTCGTGAATCCATCCCCCCTCTTTTCATATTCGGCTTAATGCATCAGTTATTGCGTAACGAAGAAAACAGCAGAGGGGATGTGAATGAAGCAGCTTTCTCATCCTTCATCAAATTTTACTTTCAAAAATTTGGCAGTTTTAATCCATCACTTGGCAGGGTTCTTTGAAATGGTGACCTGTGCTTTGAAATTTATGTAATTGAGGAGGTGAGGGTCAAAATCAAGTCGAGATTTTGAATCATATTCTTGAGACGTGAATGCTCGTTTAATCCTGTATTTTGTTGAAAAATTGAATGAATTATGTCCTTCCGGAGAGAGATTTTATGAAAGTGCCTCGTAGTTTGTAGGCATCTAACTACCTACTCAACTCGTTTTTTCAATTTAAAAAAAAATTATAAGTACCTACCTATGTAATTAATTTTGTCTCAATTTTAAATAAAATCTAGAAATTTAGGGAGACGAAAAAAAAAGTAAGCATGCGCAATAACCTTCTCATCACCACCCTTCCTCCACTTCTCGCGGAAAATGCATCCTACCTACTTGAGTGGGTCTATTCCATAATTATTCAAGGGGAAATGAACTCGAATTGTTTGAACGGTATGAAAATCAATTTCTCAGATTTCAGCTGATTGATCCCCCCCCCCCCAACGTAAGAACAGAGAAAATCCTAAGGATCGAGTGCCCAGTCTCATTATGTCGTTAAATCATTCTGAAAGAACTTAAAGCCAACTCCTAGCAATTCATCTATCATCTCCTTTTAGGAAAAAAAATAATAATTCCTGTAAAACTGTCTGTAGATACCTAATCTTGAGCTACTTAATCCAAAATATGTATTTATGTACTTGAAAAAAAAATTGTTCGTCTGTATGAAAATGTTTCTACGAAAAAGCACATTAGTTGGCCACCTTGAAAACTTTATTTTTTATCTCATTCGAGATTGTCGTATCTCAACATTAGAGAACGAAGTGTTGAATAAATTAATCATCGGGCTGGCGAAAACGGACAGAAATTATGTAGCAGAAGCAATAACTGTTGCATTATTGTGGTTGTGGAACGAATTTTTTCTTGCAGACTGGCGCACGTATGATTACAAAACGTTGAAAATTGAAATACATACATACATATTAAATTGAAAAATGATTACTATTTCTATGGCACCCAGATGATGCCTTGAGCCTTGGTTATCGTTTTGATCTTTAGGTTTTTGAAATCTTTATCCAATTTTTATTGCACGACGCCTCTCGAAGATTACCGTATGATTTATAACATGGTGTGTAAAAAATAAAACTCCTTCGTGCGGTAGGTTGATACGTAAATCATTGAAATGACAATCTCGAAGGGTATCGAATGATGAATAAGTTTCAAGTAAAACTTTAAAAGAAGGGAAAAAAGGCCGACTAATTCGAATTAGCCGTATTTTGTGTTGTAGAGTCGACTCTAAATAAATTCATATTACGTGTAGCTTTATAACGATGGAGCACTCGACGACGCTCTAATTATAAAATTATACATGTGCGTCATTGTAGTACTCAAAATCATATTTGTGTGTGACACACATTAGTACACTTCACACTGTAAGGACAAGATGGCAGTTTATTTTTTCGCTCGTTTAATTAGATAACATAATGTAGCAAAATATCCGTTCTATGGGAATGAACGAACGAGTGAGAGAGCTGCCTTAGCATCACTGACAATGAGTCTTTACGTATATTATTGAATCACGTAAAGATGAGAGAAAATTAGCGACAATTTTCTGTCTTAGAATGTGTAGATGTTCAGAGTAGAAAGCTGTGAATGATTCCGACTCGGGCTCTGGAACTTGCAAGTTTCGCACCCTTTTGTGTCTCTTTCACATTATGTTTATCATTTATAATAAAAGGGTATGGTGGAAAGGAGAAAGAGATGAGAGACAAAGCGATGACATTCTATCGACGAGGTTCCTATACTTGAGTTAGTTACTCGGTGATGTCTGATGAGAAAGTGGAATCTCTCTCAAGTGTGCTATTGAAGTAAAATTAAAGATTTTCTCTTATTTCATTTTACTCGTAACTTTCAACTTAAAATGGAGGTCTTCACTGAATTTGGTCAAAATCCTCCTACCTTTTTTTACGTGATCCACCCTAATGTACCTACCTACCATAGTCATTTAAAAAAAAATTTCCCTCACATTTTCTTAATTCTTTTTTTCATGTGGAAAATTTTCAAAGAGCAATATCTCCGGAAGGAGAAGGAATGAGGGGTCAACATTTTTTTTGGAAAGATTTTACTTCGGGAGGTAGGTACGAGTAATTTTTTGGACCACTTTGTACATGTACTTGACTCGAATCAAAGACCAATTTCACCATCTAGAGGGAGGCCTCTTGACGGAGTCCAGAGAAAATTTATTATGAAATGATATCAGAATGGGTGTAAAGTCTCTTCTCCAAGAAAAGTTTTAAATCAGGGCTGAGCTTTATGCTGAGATCTCCCGCAGCCTGACGCCTGGCTCCGGATAGATATGTCTGTGTACGTACGCGAGTCATTTAATCAAAATTTGATGTGATCTGATGTGGTCTGGTCTGATCATCCGGACCAGCAGATTTTCAGTGTATTGACTTGTGTGCCTGGCTGACAGTCCGTCCAGCTCTTGAGGTCATTGGCCCTTGTGTATAGCCTCTTAAAGTCACTGACCTATCTGGCTAGCCTCTCAAGGTAGTTTGTCTGCCTGTCTGTCCTCTCAAGGCCATTGACCCGTCTATCTGGCATCTTGAGGTCATTGATCTACCTGTCTGGCTTCTCGTGGTCGTCTGTCTCTGGTTTCTCAATGTCGTCTGTCTGCCTGTCTGTCCTCTCAAGGTCGTCTCCAATTATGGATCTTTTTTTTTCTGCAAAAAAACGTGGTATATAGCGTCACTTTTTACGAAATTTGAGTTTTATTAAGACTAAAGTTTGATCTTTGCTCTATCGCATCCCGGAGTGAAATTTTGAAGAAAAAAATTTAATATTTATTATTTTTTATTTGAAGATATTTCCAAAGAAATGGGAATTTTTGAAACTCGATTTGGTAGGAGAAAAAAGTGATTTCACAAAAACGAATTTTACCCAGCTTCATGGAATAGAAAGTGCATAGGTAATTACGTTATAATACAAAAAAAGGGCACATTCCACTCTACATTTCCTCGCCAACCACCCTGTGGACCAATTTGGGAATCAGGTATTCCGCGTCAAACTTGCAGTCCGGAATTGGTAGGTCGGTCCGCAATTTGTATGTAGTAATTATTCAAAAAATTGAAAAATCTTTGTTCGTAGGGAAACTTTTGAAATTGGCACAAATGGCTTTGTCTTGTCTGAAACCAACTTACTTTGAGTCATTTTGGATTCTGATTTATCCAGAATTTGAAATTTTTTCTAGAAGGCGTGAAAGTTGATTTCGAGTGATAAAAAACGAAATTGGCTTATTCTAGACTCATTTAACGAGTTTATCCACATCTGACCCAATTATACCAAGCGGACGCCTCAAGTGCGTTTTTTTAAAAATCAGAATATTTTTAATGATACCTACTCGTAACTGGAGAATGCTGGGCAAAAAACGTTCTCGAAGTGTCTGGCTGGAAATTGGCTCGAATGAGGATAAAATAAATGCTTTAGTTAAATAGGTTGAGAATAAGCATCTACTTGATTTTTAGCCACGTGAATTAATTTCAATACTTTCTGAAGAAAGTTTAAAGTTCTGGAGAAATTGAAAATCGCGCTGGAGTCTCCAAAATCACCGAAAATGGTAAAATTTGGTTCGATGGAGTAAATGTTAGTTTCGGGACTGATTCTCGTCATTTTTACTGAATAAATAGGTATATTGGTATATTTGAAAAAAAAAAACAAAAAAAAACATAATCGCTGAAAATTGTCAATTTAAAAATTCATGAAAATTTGAAAATCAATTTGGATCTGCAATTTTAGTTAGGGGGTTTCAGACCATGGTATTTCCAAAAATCGTAGTCCGTTCAAATCAGTTGCAAGGAAAGTAGGCCAAATTAGGTATACCAACTTTTTTTGAAAATTATCAAAAGTCGATTAATTTTTGGAAAAAAAAAACTTTTATTTTACAAGTTTTGTTTTCTCGCTTAAAATTTTGGGAATTAATTCTCTTGTTAGAATAATTTCAAATGAAGGATTATTAAATGGAGGTCATTTCATACCTACTTTCAACAACAAAGTCGAAATTATAATCATGTACCTACCTACTCGTATAAGTTTTTCACATTTTATGTGTCTATGAACGACTAGTGTTTTGGTTATTTCTAGCCTCACTATCGAGTCAAAATTTTCCATCCTTATTCGATATAGATATCCTCGTGCATGTTATTGCAGGAGGTTGAGCCTCAGGGAGGAGCACAGATTCGAGTTTTCAGTAGGCAGTTGGTCAGTTGGGTCCAGGCCAGGGGACACCAGGAACTAATTATCATTTCTAATTACCTCTTTTACACTATTTTAACGATCTGTTGATTCGAAAATATGGGATGAAAAAATTACCAACGTCGTCGTTGAACACCCAATGATCTAGCTTGGGAAAAAGGCTGCTTTTTCGTATTACATATGTTGGTGTTTTAATTGATAAAATGCATTTGTTTTACAACAAAATTCTGGCTAAAAACTTAGTTTACTAAAAGCATACGTGTTGTGTAACACATGGTGCCAATTTTTATTCATGCCAATTACATCAGTATAGCTTTTTTTCTTCTTATTTTATATTACACCCTACCCACGTTATTATTTTTTACAACTTAATGGACCTAGAGAATAATATACGGGGATTTTTATTCGATATAAAAACGCGAAAGAACGAAACTCGTATGTGTAACACTTTTTTGCTCTTTCTTTTTTCAGACTATCGATTGGGTTAGCAAATTAGAATCGCAATTATATCCCGTTTTAAATGTGGAAAGTGTCAGTACGGATGTGCAAATTCACCAAGTTAACGACAAATTGAATAATATTATTCCGGAAATTAAACGAGCTCAGCAAGAAATTCAGTTACGTATTAGAACGGCAAAGGAACTTATTGCTAAAGGTTTGTGTCGAAAATGTCATTGTCAGTTACGGTTTTACAAGATTTTTCCTTATTCCATTTCGTGTATTTATTGAAAACGCGCGTATTTCGAATTTATTCAGGTACTTTGGAAACTAATGAAGAAGTTCCGCCTAAATTGAACGAATTGTATAATGACATTTGTACTATTATAGTCCAATATACCGTATTTTTAGAAATGTTCACCACGTTTTTAAATAACGTTAAAGAGGTTCGTATAAAATAAAAAGTACCTATCTACGTATAAGGTTCTAAAAAAAAAGCTCATAAATTGTCTTATCAAATTTTACAGCTAGAGAAGAAAATCACAGATTTAAAATCAACCAACGATCGAGTCAACGAATTATCATCCAAACAAGTCAACGATCTTAAAGTTAAACACGTGGCCGCCTCAAAAGCATTCCACGATTTATGGGATATTACTTTCGTCGAGAGCCAACGTATTATTGATAAAATAGAGCACCAGGTAAATGGTCGCGCAAATTTGTCCTAAGAGTCGTTCTACTCGCGCCTTGGCTAATAAATAGCGCAATTATTAGAGCGAACTGTCACTAGGGCTGGAAATATTCCAATATTTATAGAACCGACGTAAGTGCAATGACGCGATTGTTCTTCATTTATACCTATTACAGGAGCCGGTAAAATACGGAGAAAAGGACATTCACTGTATCAACAACCTTTTGCAACGCAAGAAAACCGAATGGGAAGAATTATCGAGTAGCTTTGAAACGAAACTGAAACGGTGGCAGATTTTGAAACAGTTTGACGAAGATTTGGAGAGTATACATACCAGTATCAGAGAATTATCGGAGGAATTGTCCGCTTTACAGCACCAGTATAGTTTGAGTTTATCGGCGGCCAAGTCTTCGTCTGTGGCATTCCAGTATTTTGAGAGAACGATTCAAGTGAGTTCGAAATAAGAAATTTATTCAAAACTCTACGCGAAATTGGAAAATCATTTTTCCAAATTTTGAAAAAAAAACTCATCATAACTTATTGCCAAGATGCCTATATTATTTCAAAATATCAAAGGAATTCATCAAAATTGGTCTGGAAAATAATGGTTCAAATATGAGAAATCATTCAAAAGTTGTGAAAAATCGTCAAATGATTCTCTCAAAATTAGAAAATTCTCCAAAATAAAAAAGAAATTTATCAAAATTTGTAATAGAACCAACTCAAAATAACACGGAATCATGAAAAAAATTACGATAGAAATATTTTAAAATATTGGAAAATTTCTGATGGAAAATTTTTTTGAAATAGAGAAGAAATTCATCAAAAATCATCAGAAAATTACTCAAATTTGAAAAATTTTTCTGAAATCTTGAAAAAAATCCATAAAAAAAATTGTAGAAAATTTTCTTGTAATTTTTTTTGAAAAACTTGTTGTAAGGAAATTCATTTAAATACCTTGAAAATCCCTAGCCCCATAAAGCGTTTCAAAACTTTTGAAAATCCACTCAAAATTGAAAAATCCATCAAAAGTTTGTTTTAAAAAAATAAACTTTTTTTGAAAAATTGAATAAATCCACCATAAATTTTGCAAAAATTCACTCATAATCCAAAAATTGTGAAATTAATCAATTTTTGTCCAAACAATTTTTTTAAATTCAATTTTGATTGATTTTTGCAGGCACTAGAAGGTAAGATCGACTCATTCATAAACACCGCCGAAGATGTGCTAGAAATCAGCGAATCGAAATCCAGCGATATCAATCAACTGAAAGATTGCTGGAATAAATTTTGCGCCCAAGTTACAGAAACAAGACGTTTTATCGATCTTAGCATCCAGTATTTCACTTTAATAGACGAGGTAAATAATATTATGGTAATTTTTAAAAAGTTCCGGAGCTTCAAGTAGGTTTTAACTTCTTTCGTATGGTTTTTTTTTCCAGACGGAAGAATGCTTCCGCGAAGGGACGAAATTATTGGTTTGCGTAGCCAGGAAATCGTCTACAGCTCGTACTCCAGACGAGGCTGAAGAGTTGTTGACTAATATACAAACTTTTCAAAGTTCCGCTCAAGTTAAACAAGAAGAACGAATTAATTTAATTTCGAAATTGGTTGCCGAGCTTTTTGGTTAGTTTTAAACGGGTTAATTTTTTTCTTACTCGTATTTTTAAAACTTTTCCCGAGTCTTATTTTGACGATAATAAGATCGTCTGAAGAGGTGTTTCTTCTCCTCCCCCTACTTCCCTTGCTATGTAAAAATTCAACTCGAGAGAATATTTTTTTAATTACGATTTAAACACGACGAGCTACGGTGCTCGAGTAATTATTTTCGTTAGTTTTTAATTACGATACGTGCGTAATTTTGAAACATCTTTCTTCGACTCGATAAGCCAACGTTTTCCCGCTTTTTTTTCACTACGTATTTTGAAAATGTGATAAGAGAAGCTTCGTAAGTAAAAGCTGAAAACTCGAGCCATGCGCTGTATAAATTCGTAACAAAGCGCAGCCCATTTGGCGGTTATTGACACCTTTTGCAGCACACGGGAAATCCGTGCGAAGGAAGTATTATCAGGTCGAACGAATGTAAACAGTCGTGTCTCGAGATGAAATTTTTTTACGAATTGTTACTTATTTTCGGGTATTTTTATATTAAGAATCCAACCGCTGAATGGTTTCGGTGTTTTTTAGATAATGGGGAGCATGCCAGACAAGTTAATAGGATTGTTTTGGAAAATAACGATATGCTCGATTCATTTTTAACCGTTTCCAAAGAATTATCAATTTTACAGCAGAAATTAAAGACGTCAGCTGATTCGGTTAAAGTAAGTTTCTAGTGTAAGGTTATTTTGCCGGCTTTTACGTTATATTTTGATTTTTTTATTTTATTTTTTTAGCCTGCCAAAGATGAAATTGTTGCGACGGAAATAGTTTCGTTGGAAAAGTTACCTACTTCTTTGCATGTGGAAAATGTAATTAATTTCATCAATTAATTTTATTTGAAAAAAATGAAAATCTATTATTGAGATTTATTCTAGGTCGAAGTAATCCACTTGATCGAAGAAGAAAAATCAATATCTCAAAAAAGTGAAATAACCGAAACATCGCCTGATTCGTCGTTAAAAGAGCTTAGCATTTCCTTAGAATCAGTACCTACATCGGAAAAACCAATTTTTATTTCACCTTTGAACGATGGCCAGATAAAAGAAGGCTCTCGATTCGTATTCGAATGCAAGTATGTATCTTAAAATTAATTTAAACCTCGAACAGACATTTCTTTTGTATCGATTAACTGTGATTATACTGTGATTATTTTCATCTTTGCAGAGTTACCGGATACCCTACTCCTCAAATAACATGGCTCAAGGATGGTTTCGTCATTGAAAATAATCCAGATTATCAGACTACCTATAGCGACGGTCTTTGTAGACTTCGTATCGAAGAAACATTCGCCGAAGATTCGGCTAAATTCGCCTGTCGTGCCACCAATCAAGCCGGAGTCGCAGAAACTAGCGCCAAATTGACAGTGATAGGTACCTATATCATTTATAATTAAAGCTCCAGGAAATTATAGGCTGAAATTTTTACAAAAAAAAATTCTTTGCAGAAAATGAAGTAGTGGACGAACTACAACCGCCATCTTTCATAATTCCTCTATTTGATGAAATCGTTCGAGTCGGAGACGTCTACGAATTCCATTGCAAAGTTGGAGGAAATCCTTTACCAGATGTCCAGTGGTACAAAAACGAAACCGGTGTCGATTCCTTACCCGAATTCGAGTCTACTTTCAATAATGGCGACGCTAAATTACTAATTAAAAACGTCGTTAGCGATGATAATGCTAAATTTTCGTGCACTGCCATCAATTCATTGGGGACGGCGACCTCCAGCGCCAATTTAACTGTAAAATGTAAGTGTCCAGATACATCTTGAATTAGCTGCTAGTCCGTTAAATTGAAAGTTCACTTATTTCGATTTTTTTTTTTAGCCAAAACTATAACTGGTGAAGCTCCAATATTCGTAACAAAACTGAGTAACGTTATGGCTCGAGCTGGGCAGAAATTTAAATTAGAATGCCGAGTTACCGGAAAACCGTTCCCAACGCTTTCGTGGACTCATAATGGAAAACCATTGAAGGAAACGTCCAATATGAATGTAAATTTTTAACCAATATTCCATATTTTATTGAAATACCGTGAAAATAGTTTTTAAATATTGCATTTTTCTGGCACTAGATGTCAATTGATGATGCCGGAAACGTAACGCTGGCCATATCTGAAGCTTTCCCTAAAGATGCTGGCACCTACACATTGACAGCGACCAATGCAGCCGGCGAAACCTCGTGTACCAGTAATGTATCGGTTAAAGGACTATTGCCCTGTGAAACATCCGATTCAGAGATACCCAGCGACGTTGAACCAGCCAGACCTTCGATTAAAATGCCTCTAAAAGATTTGACAGTTACCGAAGCATCTGAAGCTTTACTCGAATGTGTCATCGTCGGTTTACCTGAACCCGAGGTTATTGTCTTATTTTTTAACTTCAAACATAGGCTCGTGATTTCACGAATTATTATGTGTGTTTTAACTCTACGATACTTGCGTAGGTGATATGGTATCATAATAATGTTCCTATTAAAGAATCTAAGGATATACAGTTGCTTTTCAAGGGAGATAAGTGCTCTCTTCTTATTAAAGAAGCGTGCCCTGAAGACGAAGGAGAATATAAAGTCATCGCTATCAACTCGGCTGGCGAAACGTCAAGTACTGCTCATTTATGCGTTCAAAGTGAGTGTTTTTTTCCTTTTTTAAAGCATTATGTATGACATGCGAGTAAAATAATCTTACTGAACGGTAAAATGATGTTGATTGAAGAGGTTTTGTACATTTTCTCGTTTAATTTTACTGGTTGTGAAATTTCTATTTTCAAGATATTCTCGCAGTTGAATAAATTTGAACATAAATTTTCGGCATCTAAAAGTGATGATTTTTTTAAATTTGAAAAAGTAACAATTTTTGATCTCTTACGTCTTTGTATATGGTTATTTTTACCCAAAAAATATTTTCCTTTACAAGCACCAAGTATTTGGAAGGGCGATAAATAAAATCTGAAAAATCCTAAAACTGTAGAAGGGTAGGGAAAAGCGAAGGAGGAGTAAAACCTGAAAGAAGGTTTACCTACAAAACCCCAGCAGAAGATCTGCATTTTTATTTGATACCCTGACTCATTCGATTCTGAAACATTTTTTATTTTTTCTTGTCATTTTGGTTTGATTACAGGCTCTTCGAAAAACGAAATCGTCGATTCAGAAGATATCGAAGGTATTCACCCAAAATTCACGAAATTACTCAGCGACATCTTGGTCAGGGAAGGGGACACAGCTGTACTTGATTGTGCAGTCGAAGGATACCCGAAACCATCCATCAAGTGGTTCCTAAACACTAGCGAAATAAATTATTCCGACAGAATCGAGGTGAATTTTCTTTTTAATTGTATTGTAATTTTTTGCAAACTCTCGTATGGTTTAACTTGTAACTAAATATGAAATTAATTTAACAGTGCGAAGAAAACGCCGACGGCACAGCAAAACTAACGATCAAGAATATCGTACCAGAAGACAAAGGATTATACACAGTTCGAGCCAGTAACAGCTTAGGTGAAGCGAAATGCTTCTCTCATATGATCATAAAATCATTATCATCTATGGATTCAAAACCATCGACCGAACTTTACCTAAAAGATAAACTAGAGTATCCTTCTTTTGTGGAAACGTTCACCGATAAGACGATTTCAGAAGGAGGATTCGTTAAATTCGAATGTATCGCTACCGGAAAACCATCTCCAAAGGTAGGTTACCTACTTATATTATTACGTATACATTGTGTTGTCGAATTTTACGCTGCTCTGCGAATGATTTTCATGTTGATTAATAACATTCGTATTATTAAAGGTAAGATGGCTCTTCAACAACGAACCCGTATCTGGCAAGTCATTTTTAGTATCCACAAGCGGTGACAGGCAAGTACTCAGTGTGCCCGAAGCAGACATACAGAATGAAGGTCTTATTACGTGTGTCGCCGAAAACGAAGCTGGAAAAGCCACTTGTACAGCTCGTCTTCAAGTGCTGCTGAGTACGTATCGTATGAATAACTTATATTTTGCCTGTAAATTAACGCCTCGCCGCTTTCAATCTTCTATTCTTTCGTCGTCGTTGAGTTTGTATACTTATGTGTGTGGTTTTAACAGGGGTTTGAAATACGCGTGTACGTGTTGTCTGTCTTGAATGTGTTTTTGTTGTTTTTTCTTTCGTTTTCGTTTTTTTTCTTTTCTGAAAAACATGATGTTCGTTGAACGGAAATTAGAATGTGTGTGGGAATTGGTAAAAGTTGCCAATTCGTGATATTGATAGTTTATTTCGTATATGTTTTGTTGGCAAATATTAGAAATTTGCCAAGAATACGAATTCGATAGCTATTTAAATTTATCTTGGAAAAAATTATCGAATTTGAGAAGTTCATTCATTTTAAAACTGCTTACCAGCTGTCGGTAGTTTTGCATTGATTGTTGCATTGGTTTGGTCTTTATTCTTCATTGAGCATTTTCAGTTTATGATCCATATCCTATAAATGATGTGATGATTTCAATTACTTAGTAAGGAAAAAATATTCTTTTTGAAGAAAATATTAAGTTTGTTACTAATTTTGAATTTTTTTATTGTTTTTTTTTTCGCTGCTTTTTCTTTTTCCTGGAAAATTGATTTATGTATTTACTCAATGTTTATTTAGGTATAAAATTCATCAGTTTTTCTTTGCCATACTTATTCTTTTGAGTACATTATATTTCAATACCCTAAAATTTTCAATTCACCTAATTTGATTTCATCGATGATTAAAATTGAGGAGTTGGGAGCATCTTTAACCGCCCACTCTCGTCTATTTAGGAATTCGTATTTATATATTTCGAGGCTCGCGTATTGAATACTTTTTGCAAGTATTATTTTTATTTCGACAGAAAATTATTTTGATTGGAAGAATTAAAATATGTAGGTAATGATGAAACCTTGAGCATATCGGAATGAGAAAATGACATTCTTGTTAAAATAACAGAAAGTAAGAACATAACAGCTATTCAGTCAGAGGAAAAAATGGGAAAAAATGGGCTTTGAGAATGAGGAAGGGTGGTCACCTGGTCAGGTATTATTGCACTTGGACTTTAATTGAGATATTCATTCTTATTTTCTATCCATGGATTTTTTGGGAGGGAGGGTAGAAATCATTTTCAGAGCTCGTACACGGTTACTTTTCAAGTGACCAAGTTGCTCTTTGGAGTTGAAGAATTTCATTTTCCTTAGCAATTTTTAGTTGTTGACACTTCAACGTTTAAAACGCGAATGTTACTTCCAATTTTCAAAAACTCTATTTTACAGCATTTTGGTCTTACTTTTTGAAAAAAATTCCAAAATTGACAAAAAGTCTCGTTTTTTGCCAAAAATTTCTAAAAAGCCCTGCCTTTTGTTGAAATTATCGTGGTCTTCCGTTGAGCCAATATAATTGCAAAAAGTATCATCATTCATCATTCGTCAAAATTGCCATCATCAAGTGTCATTTTTGAGTAAAAAATAGTTGAAAATTGTCACTGTTTTGCAAAAAAATTCAAAAAGTCTGAATTTTTTTCCAAAACTTGCTGAGAAGTTTCGTTTTATTTATGTCAAAAATTGCCAAAATTTTCACTTTTTCACCGTAAAGTTGCGAAGTACTTTTTTAATGATAATTGTAAAAAAGCTCACTTTTTCAAATGAATAATGTTGTCAAAAATTTTAATTGGAATATTTCGTTTCTAAATTCTTTTATTTTGCATTAAATCCAATTGAAAAGTTGTTTTTTTGATGAATTTTTCTGTAATAGAATGCTGTGCTCACTTTTTGTCTTTTTCTTTTTGGTTATTTTTAGGCCATTTTTTCGAACGTTTTTGGTAATTAGTTTTTTTGGGAGGGGGGTTTGGGTACGAGTCGTGCACTTTCGAACCAACGATCTATAAAAAAAATCAGCTGACATTACTAAGATATGTTACAGTAAAGGGAGGCAAATAAGTACAAAATACAGGGAAATTTCCAAAAATTGGAACATGTGTAAATTTTATTCCTTCAGCCTCTTAGGGTACGTGTTCTCAAATTTTAAATAGGTGCCTATGCAAGTGAGGGGGGAAAAACAATTTTAGTTCAATTTTTTTATGATAATTATTACTTATAGGTACCTACGTATTTTAGCTGATAGTAAAAATTATGAACCATTTTATCATTAGACAAGTAGGAAATTGAAAAAAAAATTAATAAAACATTTTTTCCTCGATTCTTCGGTAATTTCAAAATTTGAAACTCAGGTAAGAAAATGAGGAGGTGGTTTGAGTGTTGAGTCGAAAACCCAAAAAAAGACTTAGTCTTTTTTGCAAGATCCGTGTTTCTTTAAAATGAATATTCTCGAATTATTTCCAAATGTGAGCAAAATGCGTATATAATTTAAAAATTTCCGAGTAACGATCAACACGATAATTTCCCATTGAAAAAAAGACATGTACCCACCCTATAAAATTTTTATTTCAGACCTCTTACTTCATAATCTCAAATTCGAATTGAGTAAGGTACATTTTTATGGTTAAAAAGTTTTTTCTTTCAATCAGATTTCTATTTTTTCATGGTAAAGCCTCCAAATGAAAGTTTGGGTTTTCGATGCAGTTTTTAAATTTCTTTGAGAGTAGTTGCTAAAAATTTGGTTGTAGATTTTCTTATGCTGTTAATTGGGTTCTTTTTCCATTTGCATAGAATGTTATTAATTTTTTTTACTGCACCTACCTAAAATTACAGTCATTCGGTAATAGGCTAAAACTCGAATCGAATCACACTCGTACCGACTTTCTTAATTTTTTGCCATTTTGCCGTTTTAATTTCAAAAGGATGAAACCTTACAATTTATTCCCTTCACAAAAAAAAAAAAATAGAAAAAGAAATGCAAACGTAAAAAGACGCCGAACAGAATATTTATACGAATTCTGCGACCGTATAGTGACGTAATTCCATCATGATCAATTATCTCGAAAAGAGGTTGCCTATTTATACAATACGGTTTGGCGTGAATTCGGTTTTGGGAAAAGAAATAGGTGCAAATGGGCCCATTATAATTTAAACAGCCTATAAAGACTGAGACGTTTGATCTGTTGCGTGTTATAGTAAAATAAAAGCTGCTATGGAGAAAACAAACTTCCCGAATTCGTTTTCGCATCATTTAAATTTAACGCAGAAATGATAGAGACAGGAGTGGCGCAGCGTATAGAGGAGTGAGAAAGGTGCCATGTTGCATATAATGGCCAGCTTTTAAAAAGCAGCATGTAGTACACGAGATGAGATGAGATAAGACTGCGTGCATTATAAAAATAATACGTACGGTGCGGTGGCCGGTATTTCGGTAGGTAAAAATGATTTGGCTGTACGACGTCCAAACTTTTAAGATAATTATCATACACGATGGGTACAATACGACCGGAGACGTTATATTTAGATATATACGAAATGCAAAACACATCCCAGAAGGAAGTGGACTCGAGTAAAATCTCGAGTTTCATTGCAAGTATAAAATGTCCGAGCCCCAAGACGTACCAAATGGTTTCAGAAAAATAGACCAGGTGGGTAGAGCTTTGGCTGACAGAAGATTCGGGGGCAATGCATTATTTTTCAATTAAAAAGAGGCTTTGATTTCTTAAATGGAGGAAATGTTACCGGAACTTGAAATCGCGTGGATCCGGAAGAGGCGGCTTGTGCGCCAGGAGGAGCTGGTCGCGCTCGCCGGCGCATCTCGAGCAGCGAATTTGTTGAGCGGTTCAACGAAATTTTCGCTTATTAACGAGGAAAATTAAAAATTAAATTATAATATATTTTTAAAGCGGGTTGGCATTTTTTCAAACATCATTCGTTATTAATGACAACGCGCGGCGGGCATTAAATGTTGAATGCTAACTTCATGTATTTTGCAGTTGGACGCGAATGACTTGTGGCTCTTTTCAGTATTTCGGGCGTTTGTGTGCGAGTATAACTATGCAGACGTTTTAGAAAATTTGCCTTTCGTCAGTGTGCCAGTGTGTGCGTGATGTGTTTACGTGGTCGTCGTGGTCGTGTTTAGAGCTATGTAAATGTACATCTACATGGCACGTATAGTGTACTCTGTGAAATTTTTTTGTTCTTTTCTCTGTGCCCTGTTATACAATCGTTCTATAAATATGTTCAGTATTCGGACGTAATGCATTCCAGCCATAGCGACTTTTTTTAATAACGGTTCGCTTTTCATCTAAATCTCAGTATGTCGCGTTTGCCAATTCGTATGTATTTTAGAAATTTTCATAAATTATTATATTTTTATTCTACGTTTTTTCGATACCGATGCTAATTGACGATCGAGAGATAATGATTTACAATGTGAGTTGATAAATTTTACTCGAAATGGTGCGGTACCTACGTTTACGTGTCGGTGTTTTTGTGCTGAATTGAGTTGATGTTGATGGTGTCTGAGGTTGCACCACCGATGTCTCTTCATTGATTGGTTAATTGTTCTCTGTTCAGTGATGCCATTAGTGTGAATTTAAAATCATCGTGTGATTGGTTGCTGTGAAGAACTCCCGAATGCTATTTGAATGTTGAAAGTTGGTCACAATGGTTGGAATATTTGGTGGGAATTTTTTTCTCGTTTTTTTGAAATTTTAACGCGAGTCGAACCAACGTAGGAGGTGACTCTATTTTTTACTTGAGAAATTTAACGATTTTGTGGTCGAGTTTTCCTCGAAGTGGCGTTTTGTGAAATTCGCCATGTGCTGATTCAATCCGCAGCCTACGTGTTGGAAATTCAATACGTTCGGGTTCGATTGTTATCATTTTTCGTGAAATGTGTGGGATTTTTTCGTGTTGAAAGTTCAGTATTCGTCTTTTTTTAATGTTTGTGAATAGGTACCTACTTTGGATCGAAACTTTTTAAGCTGTTGGCATAAAATAAAAAAATGATCATTTCCAAGTGGTTTGATTTTGAAATAAATATAGTTTTCGTGAAGTTTCTAATCGGTTTCATGAGTTTGTTTTTCGACTGAATGTAGGTCTCAGGGTGTGTTTATCGATAGAAAACGAAACTTTCCGAAACACGCGGGGGTGGATAATTTTTTGGCTCATGGAATAGGTACTTGGAAATTACTCATCTCATGCAGTTCATTTTCTTGATAATTTACGATCTCGTTATTTTAAAAAAAGTTTCAACACGTGTACGATGAAATTAAATATGAAAAAAATGCAGATGTGTTTATTTCAGGCTCGTTGGATCAACGAAATGTTTTATATTTGATACCAAGGTCACCTTCAATTATTCGTGAGTTGATTTTGAAATTAAGAATCATGGTTCTGAAAGTCAGCATATGATAGAAAGGTTGAGAAAAAGGGGCACGATATTCATTTCTTTACACAACGTCAGCATTAGGTATATTGAAGTATTGAAAATTTAGAAACTCGAGTGAGTATAATTGTCTCAAAAAATTGTCGTAGAAAAACAACATCGTACCTTTAATTATTTTTAAAAAATTTTGAAATAATTTGGTACTCCGTGTATCCCCTCTTTCATCCCTAAAACATCCAAAAAACAATTACTTTTGATCCTTAAAAAGGCTGGAGAAAGATGAAGTTGAAAAGCAATGCAGAGTACAAGAAATTTTCAGATGATTTAAAATTAGTGTACTTTAAAATTAATTCAATTGATTTGAAAAAGATGAAACCCACCTTCCTTCCTCTCTCTTCTCCTCTTATCTCTTCCTAAATTGGAATGCAAATTTTAGAATTATTTCAGAAAGTTCTGACAAAGTTCTTGTACCTATTTCATTTAATTTCTTGACTTGAGTGATTAAAAAATACCAAAAACTGACTGAATACCTCAACACGAAAAAATGGAGTTGTAAATAAATGCGTCAAAATCAGAAAAATCTTTAAAAAATCGTACAAAAATTGATTTAAATTTGAAGATTTGCCCACAATTGTTTTGAAAATTTATCTAATTTGGTTAATTTACGTTGGATACTCGTCCAATTTTTTTCTTGTTCTTTGTTGAATGACCGTACAGAGGGGAGGGGGTCAAAATCAAAAGATAGATGAAAGTAAAATTTTTTGGGTGAAAATGCAAATTTGATGGAAATGGAAGGGACGTGATTTTTTTTAATTTTTAGAATAAAAATTCCTTTTTGTTGAAGATTTGGGGAAGGGGAGGGGAACAAATTTCCAAAATGTTTCTTGTCAATTTCGGAGAGAGGTTAATAAATATTTAATAAATCAACTAGCCATCGATAAAATTAGTTTTTAAAATAAATTGACAATTTAAATAGTAAATTTTCAACCTGATTTTATTTTTTCAAAACAAGAAAGTCTACTTTAAAATGGTTATTTGCCAAAAGATGAATGTATCTAGATGTGAATTCGATTTTCACGGACCAAAAATAGATAGAAAATTACAAAAGACGTCATAAAAATACCTTGAGCTCTTCAAAAACAAACATGTATGTATTTTACTTCAGTTCTTAAGAAAGGTTAGTAAATTTCGTCTTAGAAAATCGAACACAATAATTTGAATGATTTCAGCTTAGAACCATCCTACTCGTATGTATCTATTTACCTAGAATTACGCTGCGGTTTTGTTAAATACGAGAATACAAATCTTAATTATATTTATTTTGGCTTCGTAAATAGGCAATGAAAATATTTACGGTCTACGAGTAGATTCGACCTTTACGATCGATTAACCACGTTTTGAATGAAAGATCACAAGATGTAATATGTACAAGATACCTTACCTTTAAATACATTAAAATCACTCGTACAAATTTAGAATCTGTTTAATGATGAAATTTTATAGCTTTACTTTGATGAAAAATCGTCTCGATGTTACTTCCAAGTATCTGATCCCGCGATGTGGAATTTTTCTTGTAACGAATTTTTTTCTTGTGATGGCAACCTTGCCAAAACATTTGATTAAAAAAAACGATTCTCATACGAATCAAAATTCAAATATACCGAGGGACATTCGAATACAAATACCTACATGAAATCTGCATTAGCACTTCCAAGTTGTATGATATTTTTTTTTCTGTGGAGGAATTTCTTGGAATAATTTATTGATTCGACGACAGGGAAAAAATTATCAAAGCGACATAATAACTTCCTCATTCTCGAGTTGTCCGTCTACCGAGGTTGATGAAATTTTTTTTTCAACAACACATTATTATTACAGTGTGTTATTTTTGTACGTGACGCATCGTTTGATATTTAAAGATGTAATTCATCTGTAGGTTATCGCTCTGTTGTCTGTTTTGTGTTCACTTCGACTTGGTACATTGGTTTGGTGGTTTCAATTGTTCTCTTTTTGTTCAATTCACTGTAATGTTTTTTCATAACGATTGATGAAGGCGAGGATCAATGAGAGAGGGAAGATGAAAAAATTGCGAAATGTAGCCCAAATCGAAAGGAGGTGGTAAAAATTATAATTTCAAACAGATTCCATTTCTTAAGTAGATAATTTTCAAAAAATTGAGGTAGAATTTTCACCAGAATGGGTATTTGGACTTCGTTAGTTTTTTTTTTTCAAAAACTGAAAAATTTGAAATTTTTGAAGTCCATATCCATAAATGAATCTTGAATTAGAGATTTTCAATTTTTACTTCCTTTTTTCAATACCTAGATACATTTCGCTATGTCTGCGCCCCCCCCCCGATTAATTAAAAAATTCTACAAATTGGACGCTTAATGACGATACTGACTTATTTTTTCCAATTTCAGAAATTCACGAAAGCCTAATTCCGACCCTAGATACGACAATGAACGTATTCGAATCAAATCAATCGTTCGAAATGAAGAAGGCGATTTTTTCAAAATCGTCGGCCACCAACGATGGTCTTCCGGTTACTAAAATGGACAGCTACATAACAGTGCACGAAGAAGCTAGCCAAAAAATAAATGATAACGAACCAGTCAAAGTAAAAATCTCATTTGTTTGTTATTCTTTTCCCTTTACACCGTTCTCTCGGCCTCGGCCCTCGACCCTCGTCAGTGTACCGTGCATGTTACCTATGTCATGTAACATTGTATGGCATATATGTATAAACGAGCATTATAACTGGAATATTATCAATATAGATGGAATCTCGCCATGTGGAAGAACGTCACGAAACTGACGGTAAATTGGAACAGTCTAGTCAATCATTCTCCTTCGGTAATTTAGACGTGCAAAATAAGATCAAAGCGAGTAAAGAATGCACGGTGGCATCGTTAAAGCCGGCTCGTAAACAAACAGCGCCCCGGTTTATTACTACCATCGATGGCGTTATCGTCGACGAAGGAGCTGATGTTAAATTCGAATCTGTCGTTGAAAGTGAGTTGTCCGTAGCCCTTACCTGTGCAATTATCTCTGTGTGGTTTTTTTTTAGAGAGATTTGAAATATTTTAATTGATCTTTTGTGTGTATTCGCAGGTTACCCGCCCGCAACTATTGCTTGGTATAGAAATAACGAACAGCTTTTCGATATACCGAATAAAATCTCCATCACGTGGGAATTGAATAAAGCTTCACTAAAGTTGAAAAATGTAATGGGTAGTGATGCTGGTAGATATTCGTGTACGGCTTCAAATGATGCCGGAAGCGCCTCCAGTGCAGCTGATTTGTTTGTTAAAAGTAAGTTGAACTGTTTTTGTGTGGTTTTATTTTCTTGGAGCAAACCTATTACTATTAGTCGTAGGTATGTCTATGTATGGTTTAAAAATTCAAATGATGAAATCTTTTTTATTCAATTTTTGGAAATTTTTATTCCCAAGGTTTTTAAATAACTTTGGAAAGTAAAAAGAGATCATTATTTACAGGGGAGGAGGGAAAGGCACACAGAGGTGTGAAAAAGGAACGTTAAAAAAACACAGAAATAATTTGTTTGGAATTAATTAGAAATAAAATATTTGTACCTACGGTTTTAAATTGAAGTGACCTCATGTATAGGTAGCTATTCCAATTTCCACGTATCTAATTAGGGTCATTCTCAATTTCTCAAGTTTTTTAACGTCCAAGTAAGCCAAACTTCAAAAACACCACCTCTCATTTCTTTGTCCCATTCCTCCCACCCTTCAATGAAACACAATTTTGAAAATTTTTTATCGAGTTCGATTTGTTTTCAAAATGGTCAGTTTCCTCAGTGTTATACAATTCTGGAAAAAATGGAGTCCAATCGATTGCGTTACTTATGCAAAATAAATCAAAATCGAACCTAAAGACAAAGAGAGAAAATCTTTCAGTGATGAGGAGGATGAGAGGGAAAAAGAGATGGCAGGAAGAAGGGAACGTCGCACACACTTAAATGTCGTCATTAAAGTTCCTTTTTCATATTTTTTCCAAGATTAGTATTTTTGTGAAAACGTGATCAAGGCGTATTTACGGCAAACCGTGTAGGCAACTTATCTTACATCTTTTTTTTATCGAGGAATTTTCATGAATAGGATGTATGAAACTGAACTCCCTGCCCTCCCGTTGACTCAGCTAAATTCAATTGGAAATGTAATTTTAATATCGGATTCAAAAGATGGGTATTTGTGAAATTCAAAAAAATTTTAAAAAAATTATTGTGTTGCATAGACATTTTTTGTCTGTGGATTTTTTAATTCAGTTGCGACAAAAAAAATGCTTCCTTGGTCTTGAAAAATATTGTTGCAATTTTTTTTTCTAAAAATTGCCAACGTTTAAAAAAATAGATTTGCAAAAAAAAATTGAAAATTAATTCAATATTTTGTGGACGATTTTTTACTTTTTTTTTCTTTTACAAAATAATGTGTTTTAATATTTTTGAACATGCGAAAAAAATTATGTATTATTTATTTATTGTTTTCGTGGATTCCTAAAATTCTCATTGGAAATAGGTACTCACTCACATAACAAGATAATATTTTCTCGTTTAATATGTTCGTATTTTTTTTAAAAATGTGACGGATTTTGATAAAAGCGCCATTAGATGAGGCAGTGAAAGTTCTGAGAATATTATTCTCTGGGACGAATTTCGAAGATTTTTAAGAATATTTTTGTGAACTGGAAATTTTTCCGCGAATCGTCTAAAATAAAAAACGCGAGAAATAGAAAATTGAGATTAAAAATCTTTGCTATCATTTTTAATTTATCATTTTTTTTTATTTGCAGAAAATATTTTCCCTCCTGTGATGGGTAAAAGACTTCATCCTCAAAGCGTAGCTGTTGGCCACAGAGTGACATTCGAAGTAGAAGTAACTGGTACACCGACACCATTGGTGACTTGGTTCAAAGACGACATCCAGCTGGCTAAAATATCTCCATTTTACAGACTTCGTGATCAAGGCAATTCGCACGCGTTGATTATTGAAAAAGGTAGGTACCTACATATTTATTCGTATTGATGAGAAAAAAATCAGTTTGCTGACTGCTCTTTATTCCTGAATTTAATTCAATTTAGTTCGGCTGGAAGATATCGGTCAATATAAAATTAGAGCTTATAACGAAGCCGGCGAAGCTGTCAGTATCGCTACTTTAAATGTTTTTGAACCGCCACCACTTACGAATAATAGTATTACTTCGCAGTATTCGTTTGAAAATCAAGTACGTTTCTAATATTTTTTCTTCGATTCTACATTAATTGTGTATAAGTATTTTACAATATGTAAGTAAAAAAAAAAAAATCATTCCTGATTGTATTGATTTAATTTTACAGTCTTTCGATAGTCAAGTAATACCAACGAACAATTTCGAAAGTAAAAATTATTCTTCGCAGTTTAATTCTAGTCATAAATCCGAATTCAAAAGCGTCTCGTCCAAAACCGATAAAAAAATCAAATTCAACGTTGACGAAAACGACAAACCGATCGAACCGAAAAAAGAACACGACTTCTCTAGCTTTTCTAAAGAATACGAAATCACTAAACCATCGTACGATTTCGGTGGTCTGGGCGAAACAAAAAGTCAAAGTTTCGAAACTTTTAAAAAAGAGGAATCATTTTCCAAGAACACTAATGGTTTCAAAGAAACCAATTTGTATTCTATGGATTATTCAAAAACCAACGACGAACCACCCGTTCAGAAAGAAGCTTTCTCTTCGTACTCCTCCTACGAACCGTTCACCACACCGGCCATTACCCCGTACACGAATAGTTTCATCTTGGAGCCGGGTCCTCCTCCGGAAATAGGATATATTCCCAAGGAAGCCGTACCTAAAGCTCGCGAAGCAATGGCTGAACGTGTCAAAAAGCTGGAAAGCAGTCAACGACAATTATCTCCAGTCGAAATACCACCCGGTGCTGTGAGAATTTTCCCTACTATCGTGCCCAAGAAGAAAGACAACGTAGACAGTAGTGCTTTAGAGAAGAAGTATTCGTCTTGTATTAAAGAGTACAAGAAAACCATCGGTAGAAGTGTAAGCAACGAGAATACATCTCATGTGGCAGCTCCGACTCCGGCTCCAGCCCCGGTAACTCCTACTCCTAATATTCTGATCTCTGAGACACCTGCACCGGCACCAGCACCGGATTTAGGACCAATTTATCGACCTTGCGCAGACGTCGATTTGAGACCAGCGTCTCCGAGACCGTCTGCCGAAGGTGTAAGTATGGAAAGACTGTGGTCGCATCACAAGAAAACTGAAGAAATCCTTCGACCAACTACTCCTAAAAGTGAACTGACTGAACCTATGTTCAAAGTGACCGATATCAAGAGATCTCTGTCGCCGGTACCGTCTGCCGAAGGCGTAGCTATGGATAAATTATGGTCACATCCGACTTCCGGTGATAAACGCAGACCACATTCGGTAATCGGTTTATCGGACTCGATCAGTACGGAGAAAGTTACCGAAAACACGTGGTCGTCTGGAGGATACGATGTCAAAGAGAATTTTAAATCGGAGATCGTCGAGGATAAAAAAGTCACTAGTAAGTCAACCTGCTCTTTGCAGCGTTCGATTTCTGAAGAGAAACAAAAAAAGAAATTCAAATGGCCTCCGCAAGAGGTCAGCTTTGAAGATAGTCTGGTGAGGAAAACGTCCGATAAGTTTAATCTGGAACCGGGTCCACCTCCTGAGATATCTTACGCTCAACCGCCTTCTAATTTCGAACAGAGCTCTTATGTGAAAACCACAGAGAAAGATTTAGAAAAGAGTATCGATCAAACTGCTCAGAAATACGTGTACGGAGGCGTTCGTGTTGTACCTGCTCCGGTCAAGTCTACGTTCTCTTCTTCTTATGAAAAGCAAGAAAGCTCTAATTATCAAACTCTGCCTAGATCTTTCAAATTCGCTTCGTCTAGCGATTCGAAATTCAAACCTGTTAAACCTTACGTGAAAAGTCCTCAGACTACTTCGAAAGAAAGCGTATCCGAGAACTACGCTGCGCATAATGAATCCTTCAGTTCGTTTTCCGATCAGAAGGTGACCAATTTACGTGAAAGTGGATACGCAGCTGATACTGATGAGCCGAATTTCAGAAGTACATTTTTACAGAGGAACAACGCTTATCCTAAACCTATTTTCCAAACGACCAATTATCAGAAATACGATGAATCGAATAAAACGCATACTCTGCCCAGAGTGTCGGAAAACAAGGTGATAATATTGGCGATTTAAGAGTGATTTGTGTTCATCATTTTAACAATTTACCTATCTACCGCTGAGACAGTATAGTTAACCATGTCGATGACGTAGTCTAAAATTTAATATGATTGTGTGTGCTCGTAATATTAATACATTTTTTAAAATATGTATCTACGTATTTTTCAATTTTGCATTCGTAATCTCTATATGTATAATTGTGCCAAGTGTTTCACTAACTCATAGAAAAAAATGTCTTCTATCGAAAACTAATTTGCTCTTTTTTTTCTCACAGGTAACTCGAACGTTAAACGAATCGAAAACTTCGACAACGAAATCTTTTACTCCTACTTATGGTCCAATCAACCCACCCAAATTCTCGAAATCTGATTTCCGCGAAAGCGACTACGAAAGTGATTTCGACTCCAGGATCCCACCGATCTGGCGTCCCTCCGATTCCGAACCGGAAGAGCCTCATTATCGACCTGTTAGACCGAATTTGACACCAGTTAAACGCACATTCTCTAATCAAAACGAGTATTCTTCGTCATCATATTCAGACAACAGCGTCTCTAAATTTCAACCAGTTTCACCAGCTGTCTATCAACCGAAACCTACCTGTGGAGAAAACATCTCGACATTCAATAAATACAAAGCTTACGGATACACGGGAGATGCTGCTGCGTCCACTGAGATCGTTAAACCTGTAAATGATTTTAAAACTTACCAAAGAGCGAATAGTTACGAAGATTATCAGCATTCGGTATCGGAGTCGGTAGATAAGTCGTCCTTTTCTAAATACAGTTCCGAAGTGAAAAGGATACAGAAAGTAGAGGAGATCAAAAAACGTTTCGAGAGTAGGAGCACATCGTATACAGATGACGCGTCTTTTCGACAAGGGGACTCGAGCGAGGTGTTTTCGCAATCTCGCATTCCTGTAGATAATTTCGGTGAGTATTTTATCAAGTACATTTACCTAATTAAGATTTTTCTCAGCAGGAAGTTTTAGTGTCAAAAATCAATCAAGATTTCGATTTTATATCTTGCATTTCACTTTTTATCAGAGCACATCAACTGAATGAAGCTTATACTTTTTCATGTTTTATTCATTCATCCCTTCCATCCTCCCCCTCTGTTTCTCACCTTGACTAAAATATCGGAATTTATTTTGCTTAAGGAACTAATTTTTTCCATTTTTCTTCATTTCTACAGCTTCTTCAAAACAAAGCGAAACTTTCAAAAGCTACAAAACGAATTCGCAACAATTCATCGACGATATTGTAAATAAAGTAAACAACAAACAAAACGAACTGAAACAAGGCGCCTTAAAGTCTCCTTCATTGTACAGTCCACCTGTATTCTCGCGCGATAACGAACCTCAAGTGTTCAGAGACCATTACAGGAATACCGAACATGGTAAGTTTATCAACGCGCTTCGCAATATATTATATTATAACAAAAAATCTATACCTATTTCTATAGAGTTTGCTGTTTTTCATTCGGTTTTTCTCTCCTCTAACTCATAGGTATAGAACGACTCGATCCGAACATCGAATTGATATTTTTCAAATACGATTTCGGATACGAATATCGTTTAATTTCACCGGCACTAAGCGAAGATAAACCTAGCACGATGCCCCCTAGTAACCAATCCGACATTCCGGTTGTAGTAATTCCAAAACCCTATAACATTCCTGGTATCAAACCTAAAAAAATTATCGACGTTGATTATTCAACGTGGACTCCAAAAATATGCCCTTATCGTTCGGCTTCGGAGTCTCTAACGAGAAGAAATCAAACAGGTTGAGATTTTTATTCATTCTGTATGAATGTTGTAATAGTATTTCGGTGGTGAAATTTTAAATGCTGATGTAGATAAACTAAAAAAAAAAATTGAACAGAACTGTAAAATATTATTCATCTCATGTACGGGGTGTTCAGTTACGAGATTTAGATGTAGGTAGTTATAGGGGGAGGGGAGGAGAGGTGGATGATCGTAGGTGTTAGGGAAATTAGAAATTTTGAAGTCATTTTTGAATACCTATGATATCTGGCATAATTCTTGAAACCCAAAATTTCTCAAAAAAAAAGAACAACAAAATAAATTTTTGTGGTTTTGATGCCCATTTTCGAAATTTTTCAAAAAAAAAAATCAAGCATGTCTACTAATTGTAAAAATTCTATTTTGTACAATTTTTGAACTATTCTGATTAATTTATTCAAATTTCAAAACCGTTCAGAATCCTCAATTTTCTGATTGTATAGCTAATTTTTTTTCAATGTTCCTGTGGATTCTCTTGCTTCTTTAAATTAGTAAAAAAAAATTGATGTCAGAGTGACGGAAAAGGGTCTTTTATCAAATACAATCTGAATCTCGTATCTGAATATACATTTACCGAACACCCTGTATTGTACCTACCTAAGTACCTGTGCATTTAACGAAAGTAGTCGATTTAACCATCCCATATTTAAGCTAGGGGGTTATATTTGCATGCGTTTGTTTGTATGTATGTTGATTAAACAATTATCCTCGTTCAGGTTTACATTATTTATCAATTACCACCACGTACGTAATTGATAAAATTGGTGACTTACATTATGCATCTTCTTATTTGAATGTATTACTTTGGTACCTACCTACTTATTCTTGCATGTTACTTAACCCTTTCTTCGTGTCATAATAATGTGTAGATGTAACGATCTCTATGTTGAATTGAAAACTGAACTTGACCAGCAATTGTTAATGTTACTTTTTTTAATGTTTACAGTATCCTCAAACGAGGCAGGATGGACATCGGATGTACAACGTTCGACTGAAGCTGAATATGTCATCATTAATGGAAACAGCGAATTTGATAAACCACAAAAAGCGCCAGTATTTACCACGGTAATAAATAATCGTCATAATTATTCTAGTTCCTTTCCTAAATTCCCCAATATGAGCTAGATTTCAGCTCGATAAACTAAATACTCTTTTACTTATTTTATTTTATTATTTTTTTTGGTAGCCTTTACACGATATTGCTGCTGTGATTGGAAGTTCAGCTAGATTCGAATGTATTGTACAGTCTGATCCTCCATTATCAATTGTTTGGAGAAAAGATGGCGAAGTCTTACGTGATACTGATTTATTACAAATTAATTTCAGAAACGGTGTTTGTAAACTTGCGTTACTTAAAGCGTATAAATGTGAGTTGAAGTTTCATCCTCTACCTCTTCTTCTAGCTGATACACAGGATTAATAATTTTCACTAAATGCGTGCTTTTTTTTTTTTTTTTTTTTTTTAAATGTTCGCAGATGACGCCGGAACATATCAATGTATTGCTAAAAACAGCGGAGGTATAGCAGAAACATCAGCAACACTTATTGTATCAGGTGAGAGAAGGTCTTACATAAAGAAATAAGCTTTTTATGGGGTCTTATATTTTTTTTGGAAAAAATGTTCGATATTGGGATGTTGATGTATAATAACACATCTTTTCTCTGTTCTATCTTGTTTTTCTGTTCTATTTATTTTTCTTTCTCTCTCTCCGCTCTCTATAGCGTAAGACGACTTTACAGATATTAACTTTCATTTGTATTTGTATCGGTCACGTTCTTCTATCACTTATTAATATGCATGTTTATTATTATTGTAACTAATTGTAAAAAAAAAAAAAATTACAAATAAATAAATGAAATATACGGAATTTGTTTCTATGGTATGTGTTATTAATTTTCTTACTTATGTTCTATGGTCTTATGGCTGTTTCTCGATCTAAGGGTATATTTGCTTTTTAGTGTGTAGATATGCTATGTAGTAGTTGGTTAGCGGTGACCTATCTATCTATTAACTTATGTACCTATGTGGGCTTGGCGTATGGTATTCTGTTATGTGTTTAATTCGTTTAAATGCGGTAGATGTAGTTTAAATAATATTAATGGTGGCGGATTTTAGGTTGCATTTTAGCCTTATGTTTTTTGCTTATGAAAATCGCGTGTAGACGATATTCATGTGTGTAGTTTTCTTCGCGATGATTTTCATATAGGTGATGAAAATACGTAGATAATTGAAATTTTTGTGTGATTTTATCATAAATTTGAAAATAAAATCGCAGTGGAAAAAAAACAAAACAAATACCTAATGTGTCAGAAATCAGTTAACCTGCATTTTTGAACTCAATTCGAGCTTTTTGAATAAATTTCGAAATTATTCCCCGTTTGAAACAGGATTATCAAAGATGAAGATGATCCTAAGCAAAAGAAAAAAAAATTTCTATTGGAGCCTCTAAGTTTTTTTTACAGGGATTGATATGTAAAACATTGAAAAAAAAATTAAAATCATAAAAAATCACTATTAAGTGATAAATTTTTAGCAAAACTTGACAAAATTTAGCAAAAATTGCATAAAACGTCGTTAAAACCTCTTCTATTATCTAGTAAAACTTGCCAAAAAGGCATAAAAGTGAAAATTGTGTTGAAATTATGTAAAAGGAATAAGCAATGGTGACCAACATTTTTAAAAAACATAAAATTCTAGACGTTGTAATGAATTTGTTATATTTTTCGATTAATAAAATACATACGATTTTTAAAGTTGAGTCGCAGAAATTGTCAAAAAATCATGCAGGTAGGTTACTTTGAGAGTTCTTTGCTTCGAAACGTCGCAGGAAAACATATTTAAGAGTTCGAAAATTCTGAAAGTTTGCTTCCAATTTGCATCGTTATTCGTTTTTAGCGAGTGCATTAATGATAGGTATACTTGGTCCAAGATTATTGGGTTTTGATAGCAAGCTCAAAAGTTTTCAGAGCTTTATCAATTTTATTATTTTTAGATATTTTGACCAATTTTTCAGCGCTAAAAAATTTGAAAAAAAAATTGAAAGGCTCTAATATTTGCTGATTGTGTCTTTTTATTGAATGAAAGTGAAAGCTTCAATCTTTGACATTCCAATAAAATATCACTCCCTCCGCCCGTCCTCATCAACATTTTTACAACATATTGCTCACAAAGTTGTGCTAAAAATTGAATACCTAGGTCTGAAAAAATGTTGAATTTTGCTTCAATAGGCGTGCATTTTTCATTCGAAATTTGTTGAAAATATTTTTTTTTTTTGTTTGTTTTCATCAAGATAATCAAATTATAGGACAGGTGCAGACATACGATATTAAATTGATTTTGAAAAATCACAACATTGATTTGGTTCCTGCCAGAAACATACTCTCAACTAGGGTTGTACAAAAAAAAAAAAAACAGGTACATATTTGAAACACGTTTAAAAAGTGTTTAAAATAAAACACAATTTCGTCTTAAATGTTTTTGTTTGTTTAAACGTGTTTTTTTTTCAGTTTCTGTTTCTTTGTTAGAAAATAGTTTTTTGAGAGCTTTTTTGATGGTTTTTTTGTGCGTCTTCAAGAAATCTTCAAACTTGTTTTTTTTATTTTGCTGAAATTCTTGATAAAATTTATCTCAACTTTGATTATGAGGCATGCGTTGCAAATAATCATATTTTTTCACCATCTACCTAATAAAAAATAAAATCCAGTTTGCAATAAAAAAAATAGCGTTTTTCAGCAACAAATACACTTAAAACACATTTAAAACGTTTAATTTTTAAAAAGCGAAAAATTTCGTTTAAAATGAAAAATACGTTTTAAACAAAAAAAAAATTTATTTTGTATTTTTTCAACAAAAAAAAAGGATTTGTACAACTCTGATTTTAATTCTCAAGCGTCTCAGAGTAGATATGTAAGTAGGTAGGTACATTGTCGGAGGGAGGAGGAGGGTATGTATACTCCAAATGTTGAGAGTGCATTGGAAGAGGGAGGGGAGGGATGTAAAATTTGAAAAATACTCATTATTAGGTAAATATTGAGACTTTGTTTTCTAGGAGAGTGGACTAAATTCTGAGAAAGGTGCTCAAAGTCCTACAAAAATATTGAAGAATCTCTTTAAAATGATGTATTTTAAGCTGAAGGATTCACTCGATTTATTCTGAATTTTTTTCATCGATTTTTTCAAACTGATATCGAAGAAATGCTTTGATTTTTTTGCAAATTTCGTCTAATTGTATTATTTTCCCCATTTGTTTCAAAATAATTTTTGATTTTTGTTTTCGTTTGATCGTTAAAAATTTTTCCAAATATTATGTTGCGTGATCTTTTTTCGTGTTTTTTTTTTCACTTTGATTTAAAGATCGTGGCTAAAAATTTGAGTGCTATTAAATTAGGAAAGCCATGACACCATATTGAGAATTCTCTCTATCTGCACTTTTTTCATCCCTCAACTTGTAAATAAGTCATGAAAATCTCTCTCATTTCTCATACTCAAAATCAAACAATTGAATAAGAATTTGAAAAAATTATTCTGAACGATTCACTAAATCGTAATTGATGAAATCTGAAAAACGATGAAATTAAAGTATCAATCACGATTTATTTTACCACTGCGAGAAGATTCGTAGACCGTAGAGAATGAAAGATAAAGTAGACAATGTGTCCGAGCCCCTATTTTCTGAACGATTTTAGAAATGAGAGACCTGAAATTAATAATGCTTTCAAATTGTACAGATGATAAACTATTTATTATTTTAAAATGTACCTACAATGGTAAAAAAAAGTTGCTTCTAGATCTGTGCAATGATTTTCTCACAAATCAATTTTTAATTGATAAAAGGTTCCAAATGACATCTGCTGTGGGCTTGTTTTTATTCTCAACAGCTCTGATCATAGGTAAGGAGGGTTTGTCATTTCAAAATCTAAAATTTCAGAAACACTATATTATATTAGGTGACACATACCTATTTGATACCTAATCAATTTTCATCCTTTTTTTTGAACAATGTAACTTTTTTCTGAGTTTTTTTTTTTTTCACATCCCTCTGCTAAATAATAAGTAAACTCAGCCCAGAAACAATTCTTTGTTGATAAAAAGTTGTCTTCTTTGTGAATCGTTTTTTTTTTTTTTTTGTGAAAGAAGTGCACTTTATCCTCTAAATTCTATTATATTGATTGTGAAAAAGGATTGCTTAAGGGATTGGTGTAGAGGAGATAGGGGAGTCACTGGAGATTTGTTTGTTTGTAATGCTGCTACTATTGAGATTTCTAATTTTATATTTTCTGAACTCGAGTATCGCCGATTTATCGTTCAAATATATCGAGAAATAAAAAATTAAATTCTTGGTGAAATTTAATCCCCCATTCAAGTATAAAGGTCGAGAAACGCATTTATAAACCGCCCGCGAGCCAGCACACATGTGTACATTTGGACCATACAATACGTGTTAATTAACAACTATGAAAATATCCGCGCCAGAGAAAGAATTATTAATTTGGTGTAAAATTCGAAAATCATACGAGTATAAAAATATTTGAAATGCGAACGAGCATGCGCCTAGATCCGATATTAGATCGCGAATTGTTTATAGTCGTACGAGTGTCTTGTAGTGTGGCCTGTGGGGCTAGACTCGTTTGCGAAAAAGACAGCGAGAAAGAGAGGAAAAAAATCGTGTTAGTGTATTCGAACAGAAGGAACAGATTTGTACGTGTGTACTCGATAAAAGACGTAAATAAAGTTATTTTGAGTTTTTTTACATAGCTTGTAAAGCTTACTGGCGTTTTAGTACGTACGATGCCAAGTTGGAGATTTTGTGCTACCCACAGCGTACATCGCTGCCCTCTCCTATAACGTGATTCTAATTTTAACTGTGTCATCGTGTCTTATGTCATTTTTATTAAAACTGGTACATTTTGATGTAAATATTATTAGGACTTTGGCGGCTGAAAATTTGATACAATCAGCAAGACTAATAGCTTTCGTTTTGTTTATGAAAGACCAACAACCAAAGCGAGCGAATTTTCTCGAGGATTTTCTCTCATGGATATACTTATACTTATGTACCTACGTGATATGTGTTTCGAGAACTTCGGTTTAGGGACTGTATTGTCCTTGCTTTGTTATCCCTTGTTTATGCTTTCGTCTCTGTACGATCTGTATGGATGGCGGACGTACCGTGAAAACATTTTATTAGAAAAATTTCGCTATATTTTGGGTGTCGTCCAGTTCTATCTCTTTCTATGATGATGAATCTAGCATGTATACCTACCTCATGGTGGAGTTTTTTTCTTACACGATGTGTAATTTTTATATTTCTGCCAAAATATTCGAAATGAAAATCTCCATTATAATGTTACGTGCGGATAATTTTCATTGTCGGCGAATTAACCGTCGTATATTTTCGGTATACTATATTCTAATTACCTGCTATATACCTCGTGTATTTTCTACGAAACTAGATTTATATCATTTTGAGAGTATTTTTTTTTTTGCGTCTTTTTGTATCATTTCGAGAAAGGATTGAATTTCACGATACCTATACACTTTTACTCGCATTGGACTTTTATTGTGGGTTGCCTACCTTTTCGAATGAGAAGAATAATTCTAAAGACTATGGCAATCAACTTATTCTTATGCCTATTGCATATAGTAACACATCGTATAGCATAATCTCTCGTTGCAAGGCTCTCTGTATGTAATCGTGTCACGCCACAAATACTGCATGAATAATTTCGCGTGTCTTTACTGGTTGACGGGTTTAAAATAAGTACCTCATTCGCTCAATTACCAAGCATTGATGTATTTATTACGGTTTTTTTTTTATATTCTCTCTACATATTCTACTCTTCTTTGCCTTTTTTTTTCTACCTACATTTTACTTCCAATATTAATGGACGTGTAATTTGTCTAGGAGTGTTAGAGTGAATCGCCGAAATGAAAAGTACCGTAATGAACACGCCTGGAGTACATTTGACTGATAATTATTAGCGTGTGTTTAGTAAACAAACACTGATTCTTGAAACTTCGATACATTGTAGGTATCTACGCTTATACAGGTGCATTTTACTATTCAATGGAAAACGTTTGCATTTATTTATCTCTATTTTTTTGTATCGAGTTTTTTTCTCGTAATTTTTGCATTGTTTATATTTATCTAGTAATTTAAATAAAGTGATATTGAAATTTTTAATCGTTTTTGTACTCTTTTTTCCAAGTCTGGAGTATTTTTTTAAATTGTGATTTGGAAATTTTTTCAATCTGGCGCCTAGATGTTTCGAAGTTTGAGAATCAATGTTTGCTTGGGCGCTAAAACAAAAAAAAATCAGATTCTTGGGGTGTCCATTTATTCATTTTGTGGATTTTTCTAGCAGTGTTGTTGTGCAGTATTTGGAAGATTTATTCGTTTGTATAAAAACGTGGGGTTGCCAAAATTTTAAAACAAAAAATAATTACATACAATATTAACACGTTTCGCACATACTTGAAATTTATAAACATCCAGTAATCTTGAAAGCTAGAAATTGTGAGTTTTGATGACCTCTAGATTGTTAACCTTCTTCTTCCTAATGCTGTAAAAAAAGGTACGTTGAATATCTATAGCCATTTCTGGTCAAAAATATGGAGGAGAGTGGAGCAGAATGGTTTGAATCCTATAAGCTTTTAAAAAGATGATGTGAGTGCCTCCTATCGAACTAACAAATGAGAGAATTAAAATTTTACAAATTTCGAGTTGATAGAGGTAGATAGATTCTTTTGGAAAAGAAATGCCTGTTCTGACAATAGGGGCCACAAGTCGGATTTTTAATTTTCAATTTTTTGGCCATTTTTGAAAACTAGACATCATATCGAGTCGAATGAGACCAATCCCAGCCTTCTAGCTCATTTTTTCCCACCTTTTTTCATTTCTTGAAGTTGAAGGATTAAAAAACAAAATTTTGAGAAAAACGCATTTTAAAAAAAATTTATGAAAACTGATAATGTGATGTTTTCCGAGAAAAGGTACATAATGTTTCAAAAAATGGATTCTGGTACTTGAAAGTGCGTAGAATAACATGGAATAAGTTGAATTTACGATAAGAACACGTTTGCATCATAAAAACGTGAAAAAATAAAATAAAATGAGAAAACAATTTTTTTAAATTGAATTTTTTTTCGATTTTTACTTTCTAGCTTTTGCAAATATATCGAAAACTAAGCCTCCTAGAAAAAAACTAATGACATTACGTCGATTGGAAATTTAATTCTCTACAATTTTCTTCAACATAATTTTTCCGTAGAATGCTTTGTTCCGCCTCCAGATAGCTTTGAAAGTTTTGAGCGCTCAAATTTTCGACTGACACTAACTTCAAAATGCGCTTTCAACACATTTTTCGGCCAAATTACGTGTTGTGGCTGTGTCACATGACAGTTCGCATGTCAAACAACCAAAATCCGCGAAAAAACAATTTTTCAAAATTTTGACTTATTTTTACATTTTTGCCTCTACTGTAAAAAAACGTTTTCCGACTTGTGGTCCCTTTTGTCAGAACAGGTCACTTATAATAAATCACATTTAATTCTCCGTCAGATTGGATCGTGAAAAAAATGAGGTGGATTTTGACCAAATTCAGTGAAGATTTTTAAGAAAAATTTTCAGCTTCGAAGGTACCTGTACCTACCTCTGGAGGAAAGATATCGAAATTTGCTAGTGAATTTCGGAGTTTGCAGGAGCTCCAAATTACAAACTTGAAAATGGATTTCAGAGCTTGTGGGTGGCCAAATCATGAAGTTGGAATTTTGGAGTTTGCAGGAGCTTCACATTACGAAATTGGAAATCGATTTTGCAGTTTGCAAGGGGCATTTTCGAAAGAAAAAAAATCGTGGGTTTTTTGCTTTAGCCCTTACCCAACCTGTTTTGGGAAAAATGGCCCAATCCCAGGCCATTGACATTAAAATCCGAGGCAACTCTTTTAGAGTTTTACTGGACGATTGAAAATTTGCAGAACACTCATTTTTGAGTAAATTAATTGTATTTCGAAAATGTTTTTTTCTCAAAAATTTCACATTAATTAAGTCGAAGCATAAAAAAAAATCAACTATGAAATTGGCGAAATTTTTCGGAATACAGTGGTACCAATCTTTTGATCATTGTTGACAATTTCAAAAAATCGAAAAAAATAGCCAAAAACGTATCAATTTTTTTGTTTTTTGAAATTTGTAAATGATTAAAAAATTGTCCAAACAAAATAAGCAATAGGATAGTGTTTTAAAAAAAATCTGCTGGTAGGTAGTAGAAGTACACAATAAGTAAATATATGTATTTTCCCAATTTTAGAAATGATATTTTTCATCACATTTTTAAAAATCTTTTATTCACGTAGAATTAACTCTTTAAATCATTCTGGAAAAATTGTATAAAAGAGATCCTTTTGTTGCAGTGATCTCAAATTTAAATTTTTTGGAATCAATATAGGTACCTACCTAATTATTGCATGCAAAATTCTTTATGAAAAAATTGAAGAAAAAAAAGCATCTCTCAAGCGAGTTAATATTTTCTTGAAGTGTCAAAAAAGTAAACAAATTTTTCAATTTCAAAAAAAAAATTTTAAAATGGTGGCATTTTTTTTGTATAAGTAAGTACGTAGGTATTGAAAAAAATGATGATAAAAAAGATGATGAAGAATGTAGAACGGTAAAAAACACTGAACAAATGAAAAATAAGTTCTTTTGTTATTTTGAAAAAAGACCATCAAAATGTTATTGACGTTTCTTCATAATTATTTAAGTGGAATTTCCTTTACAAAATATATTACATTCTGTTGAAATTTAAAGCAATACCTATCGTCAATTAGAAAAATAATGGATAGGCACATGATGTGTACCTATTTTGTTACAAAATTTTAAAAAAATACAACTTTTCTTCGTGAGTAAAATTTTTTAATAATTTATAATACAAAAAGTTGCTTTTTTCCTAAATTACTGAAAAATGTTACTTTTTTCCAAAAAATTCCAAAAAAGTCACTTTTTCAAAAATTATCTAAAAGTTTAGGTAGTTTGTTTGGATTGTTAGCCGTTGCTTAAAGCCCCTCTTTTTACTGGAATTGTCAAAGTTTTGCCTTTATATACAAATGCTCGGTTTTCAGCAAAATTGCTGGTACCTACCTACCAGACCTACCTATCCAAAAGTCTCATTTTTTCCCCAGAAATTCTCAAATAGTTCAACCTCTTACTAAAAATTGAGAACATTTTTTGTTTTTCCAAAAAAATGACTAAAAATGTGTTTCTTTACAAAAAAAAATCCACAAATCTCGCTTTTTTTTACCAAAAAGTTGCAAAATAGTCAAACTTTCTAAAAATGAAAACAATATTCTAATTTTTTTTTCGTTATTTTTCTTCACATTAACATGTTTTATTCACATTTTGTCACTTTTTTGATAACTAAGTAATGTAATTTTGTGTGGAAAAATTAAGTCATTTTACGAACCTTGTTCATTTTCTGAGAAAACCAAGAATCCTGGAGGAAAAAATGCCGGGGGGGGGGTGGTAAAATTGTCAATAACTTTTTACCAAAAAATACACGAACAAGATTCGGAAAATAAAATAAGTAAATAAATAAGTAAGAAAATTTAAAAATAATTAAATGTTTAAAAGAACCCTCCATTGAAATAAATGACTTTATATTCACACAGTTTATAAATTCACATTGTAATGTTTGACCTACATACTTCGTCCATGTCTACCTTTTAAAAAACCTCCATTTCTTCTAAAATTCTATCGAATCCGGTCATTAAACGTCAAACTTGCCCGTTCTAGGAAAAATGCAACACATTTACATCTAAATAAATGTCATATGTACTTACATCCGTCCACCCCGCCCGCCATGCAGATTATAGATGTTGGCATTCAAAGGACGGAAAGCCAGGAAAGTAGGTTTCTATCAAAAAATCTGCATTAATCGGTTAAGAAAACATTGACGCACGTTTTGAAATTTTTCGTTTGCCAAATGGTGTAATTCATATTTCCTCGCGCGTTTAAATACATACGAGAAAAAAATTTCTGAGTGGCGTTTGTTAACACGAATAGTATTCGGACACGGCCAGTCGGCCATCGTCGACCACATGTTTAACATTGGATTAGCCTTTGTTTTTGGACGAATTTCAGAACGAGGGAGTCATTAAATCCGCTCACTAAACGTTTTCAGCCTACTATTAAATTTGTAGAAGCGAATTAAAAGGACATTTTTCAAGAGTAAAAATTTCAATCAAGTGGCGTGGGATCTTCGGGTGCCAAAGTTTATACCGGGGCGAATACCTCCGTTTGAAAGAAGTGCATAAAGTATCGATGAATTTGATTTTAAGCCAAAATTGCAGCAGTCGAATGAGAATGAGAGAGTGGCGAAGTAAAAAAGTTTTCGAATTGTGTATCACCTACCGCGCGAGTGCATTCAAAAATAGAGTTTAAATAGGCGTGGGGTCGAATTATTATGAATCATATTGTACTCGCGAGATGCCAAATGTGTTTCATGTTTTGATTCGAGTTTATATTGGTGCGGTATTGTTGAAAATACTCGTAAGCTTCGTCTTAAGGGATGTAAATCAATATAATTGAAGGATATACTGAGAATGTTCCATTTGAATTTTAAATCGCGTAAAAAAATAATTAGAGCTGGATCGTTTCCAAAATGGCGGTGGTGACTTGTACATACGATTTCGTTTTGTTGTCGCGTGCTTAATGAAAGAATCTTCAGATGACGTTCAGTTCGTTAATTCTATTTTGAAAATAATGTAGTCAGGAAGAAATGCATGAGTGATGCATAGAGAAAACTTGGAAAATGAAAAATTGTTGCGCAAAAAAACGTCAGTGAGCTTAAATGATCGCTCACGATGATATTTAAAATGTAGGTGGATGGATGAGATGTCGGTGCGTTGGTGTGATAAAGGATATGGGCACAGATTTACGAGCTGTAGGTTTCGTTTTTACCCCATCGAAGAAGTTGTATGTACTATAGGTTCTATTAATATAATACATCTTAACCCTTCTTGAAATACGTATACCTAGCGATATAAGTATACGGTGGAGTGGAATTCATTTTTAAATATTTCTGGAGTGTTAACTATCGCTTAATTGTTCAACCAGCATGATTCTTTGCAACGAATATTATTTTTGAGTGTACGGGGGGGGGGGGTACTATCAAATATCTTCTGCTCTTCAGTTTGAAGTACATACATATGGTTAAACATTTTCCTTGATTTTTTAAGGATCTAAGAGAGTATAAAAATGTTAAAGTTTACGATAAAATTGAAACGTGCAAAAGGAATCTACCTATACTTAGGTAGTTATTGAATGAAAATTGCTAATTTAAAACATAATTGAATCAACATGCAATTTTTTGTGACCCAAGGATAGTTATTGACAAATATAATTCCAAATTATTAATTTTTCTAACATGGATTGACGACTGATTTGCCCAAGTCCCTAATGGAAAATTGCAGGTTATCGCTTTCTCGATTTATTTTCAAGTTGTGTTTCAAGTTTCATTCAATTTTTAAAAGTTTTGTCCCAGTCCGAATCAAAAAAACTTACTTTAATTTTTCAATTTTCTTGATTTTAAACACGTTTTTGACCTTGAAGAATCGTGCAGATATCGTATCCTATTTATTATCGAGTAACTTGGTAACTTTTTTCATAATTACTTACCTACTAAATCAATACTATTTTCATCCAAAAGTGCCTAAAGTTATTTTTTGTTTAGAAACTGCAGTTTATGCTCCATTTCTTGTAAAAATTAAAAAAAAAGGGGAGGGGGGAATGAAAATTAACGTGATGTTATTTTCAGTTTTTTCTGTTTCATTTTCTTTGTCATGTGTTCCTTGAATTATACATTTCCAAAATCATATGCTCTCACTCCACTTGGATCAGCTTTGTTTTCCTTTTTCTTACAATTTTCTAGAGGTATTTCAACCTCTTTCCCTCCCAATGTTTTCAGCATAAAATTGTTGAAAACGCTTGAAAATCAGTGGCCATTTGGTTACTTTTTTGATAGAAAAAGGTTACTGGAGAAAATTTTGGATTTGAACCGACACTAAAAGATTTTGAAAATGTATGCCTGTATTGATCGAAAGAGTCACGAAGATTGTACCTAAATCAAAGTTTATAAGCTCTGAATTTCATTTTCAGCCTACATTCGCTGGAGGCTCCAGAATTGTTCGAAACTACAAATCACCAATCAACGTACATAGGTACATAAATGTACGAACCAAATTTAAGATTTCTAGGTCAATTTGTAAGAATTTGGATTTTTGTTTTCATTTTTGGGCATTTAAATTAATTTTTAAAAATTAGCAAAAAATTGAAAAATGAATTTTCTACTTGTTGAAGAATTCACCCAAACAGGTACTGCAAATTTTCGAGATGTTCATACAATTTTTTGGAATTTTTTTCTGTATTGTATCTTACTTTTTTTTTAAGGAATGAAGAGGGGTTTTTATTCATTTATTTTCAAATCCGAATGTGTTTAAAAAATTGCCTAATTTTACGCATTTTCACATCGCAAGTTTTGACCTTTGTTAGGATTGAGGATCCGAAATTTTCTGCATGTTTTTTTAAGCTCATTGAGCTACAATTGAAGAGCTCTATTCCAAAGTGGGTTAAGTGGTTTCCCCCCCCCCCAAAAATGCGTTTAAAATTTTTGATGCTGAAATTTGTTCTGTTTCCAAAGGTCGGTGTACCTTTCCTTTCTTTGGACATAGAACAATTGCTTGTACATAGAAAAATTTACTTTGAAAACCCGATGTCTTGCCCCTCTTTTGAAGTAAAAATCTCCGTAAAACTTTTTTTTTTTTTTTTTTTTTTTAATCACTTAACCCACTTTGGAATAGAGCTCTTCAATTATAAACCCTATTTTTTCAAAATCTCCCTCCCCCCTCCCAAAAAAATTCAAAAACGACATACATTTGCTTGAAACGCATTTTCTAGCTCTTTTTCCTTTGAATAATTTAGGTACAATCATCATAAAATGTTGATAAATAAGCATCCTATTTTTTGCTTTGATTCCAAATTAATGTACTTACTACTCTAAAAGTTCAGAAATATCGAAGGTACTTTTTATAAGGTAAAAGTAGGTATAGATACTTAATGATTTCCTTTTACAATTTGGAATAACGTACCCATATAACATCTCGTTGAATAGTAATTCTTGTAAAAAAAAAATCAAAGCCTTAAGTGGGCCTTAGCTATTGTAGGAATGAAAAAAAGTATATTGGGTGTGGAATGTTTACGTCGTAAACTTCTCATGGCAGTGTGTTAAAATCGTTTTAAATTGATGTGCTGAGACGTGAGGATGGTACAATATCTTCTGTTTTAATCCATAGAGCTTATGGCAACGTTGAAGTAGGTCTGTAATTTTATGAAGCGTCGTTAATGTCGTCTGGTTTACTTTTAGGCACATTTTTTCTAGTTATAGATCTTGTCTTTGATCCCTGTTGACTGTTCCTTGCTAATGTTTTCATTTATCTTTCATTTTCCTGCTTTGTTCAAAAAACTATTTTTTTTCAGTTTTTGGTATTTTCAAGTGTGAAAAATAACAAAAATGAATGCTCAGATGTAAATTTATGTAGTCTTAAGTAGGTATAACATTTGTTCAATTTTGATTCAATTTTGCCTAAAAAAGTTATCTAAGTTTGAGGCTCTTTTTTTTCATTTACACCCAGCTCTATTTCCACCTTCTTCCTTCTTCGTTGATATTTCGGAAACGTGTGCAGCATTTTGTTACATCTGAGAAATTTTTGAGGCGTACGTTTGAAGCACTTTCTCGCACTTTAAAGGCATTTGTCAATTTCTTACGTATTTTAGGAATACTTGCAACGTATTGTGGCATTTTTAAAAATGTGTAAACTTTTTTCTGTAACTTCTGAGATTTACTTACAACAACGTCTTGTTGCAATTTAGGAATCTTTTTGACTATTTTTCGGGTGCCTTTAAAATTTCTTGGGGAGAGCTGTTTTGAGGCATTTTTGAAGTAGGTAGGCATTATTGTTGTCATTTCCTATTTTTTGTTAAATGGGTTAATGATCCTGATGATGATTCGAATTGAAAAATTTTTCAGATTTTCAATCAACTCCCCACCCCTCCAAAAAAAAATATTATCAATTGCGAAATTACATTGTAATTGTCTTATGACCCGCGTTGCCTAATATTCTCAATATCCCCCCCCACTCTCCTACTTCCCAAAATTACTCTTACGAGTTCGTCGAGATGAATCGAGTTAAAAATAAGCCAACAAAAGATGATTTTCGTTGAAGAAACGAACTAACGTAAGCGCCAAAATATGTAGCATAATCCGGCCACGAAAAATTCTTTCGATTTATATACGGTCAACTTGTGGAGAAAAATTCAAAACAAAGTAAAATCGATTAAATAACGATTAGGCGAAAATTTCGAAATTTATACAGGATTCAACATGCATAATATTGAGATCTTAAGCAGGTCATTTGATGCTGTCCCGTATCTAAAACTAGTGTAGTACGTCATTGGGCACTATTTTTGGCAGCGATGCTCTTCTTCGAAGTCCCCACCAGCGATATCCGACTCCACGAAGGGATTTCGATTCGTCTTTACATCTTGTGAACGGTATCTCAATACTGTTTTTCGACCGACGTCCTGCAATTGTACAGTGAATAATTTTTTTTTTTATAATATGGCTCGTGGCTTAAGAAAACGAAAAAGGCAGTGATAGTGATCGTTTTTTTGGATTTGCGACTTTTTTCCTTTTTCTTTTTTTAATTTTTTATTTTTTTGTGGTGAATCGGTGTAATTAGTGCGCATTTTTTCTGGTATCGTTGATTTGTGCGGTAGGCGGCGTTTACGCTGCGATTTTTTACTATTATATTGTTGTTGGTAAAAAGCGGTGAAAATGCAACGTCAGCATTCGCAGCAAGAGAAACAAATCACCCAGCGTACCGAGCAGTACAGCAGGGTTGAACAACAACAACGTGTTACTCGACAATATTCTACCCAAAGGACACAAGAAAGTAAGATTTACGAATTTTTTTACATCTAGATCAAGTTCACTGTTCGCGCACCTATCACATGTCTCTTTAGTCGGTACTATTTTCGTTGGATTTGGTTGCAACACTGCTCGAGAAGCCGGTTGCCCATTGCGGTAACTAGCAACCATCTGGTTGTTTTGCCATATAAAGGCTGTCCGCACATGAAAAAGTAATTCCATCAGTGTACAATTTGCACTCTTTAGTCATGACGTGTTTGGTGCAAATAAACGTATCTCATTCGTACGAGTTTTTCGTAATTTTTTCTCCATTGAGAAAAATTTTTGGTAAAATTTGAAATGTTCGTTTGATCGGTTTCGATTGCCAGCGCCGGTGCTACGATGGCCATGATCAAGTCGAATTTATTCCAACAGTTTTCTGGTTAGTAGTCGATGGTTTTTATTGGAATTCAATTTATAGTGTCATTAATTTCTTTTAACGAGATGTTACTTACTTTGGATCTTCTCGCATCAACTAACTAAGATACATTCGTCGAAGATTTTGTAATTTGTCTAACGGTTCTTGAAGATGATATATGTGTTCGGGCCCGGTAATCGATATGGCTATAATGAATTAATCTTTGAAAATTTTTCGTATTGTTTCAAGCCGGTGGTATTGTGGTGAAGTTGTGTGCGTGTGTGTCTAGTGTTAGTTTTTTTTTATTTCATTATACTTTTATAATAATGGTACGAAGCAATGTGATGGGTATGTTTTGAATAGATTATTATTATACGCTGTCGAGATCCTGGATTGTAAATATTCCTATTTTGATCACTCGGTATTTCTATTAAGCTTCTTCAGTGAGTACTTGAATCGTATCTAATGGGTTTAATTGAAATGAGATGATGATAAATACATAGGTAAGGTACATACCATGTGAAGAGCAGGGAGAAATTCGACACTGTTCCAAAAATTGAAACATGAATCATGAATGTAGCGCGTGTCTGTCTCGGTTATTCGTGTTTTTTATTTTTGAAACATGTTTCATCGTTTTTCTCGGTTGCCCTTTTTCAAAGCCATATCACAACATACCATCAGTTGGTCATTTATTTTATAATGACAAGTAGGTAAAAAGGTGGGTTGTTAGAAATTCTGGTCCAAATCGTGAGTCATAAGCTCTCGAAATATCTACCCAAAACGTGAAAGAATTTCTTCTAAAGGGTGATGAGGAAGGAGTTACAGGACAAAAAATTGCGCGTCTTGGACACGGATGTGAGAAAGAGACTGTGGGGAGGGGAGATTAAATCGATGTGGACGAGAGAATTTAATCATCCCTGTCTGTTTTCTTACCTTTCTCTCGTGTTTCTCTGAAATTTTGTAGCAATTTTTTTTTTCATTTTATGAGGTTTGAGATCGCGTTTAATTGAGTTTTCATTCTTACTTCCTTCTGAGTTAGACGCATTTGTCAAAATGAAATGTGAGGGGGGGGAGAGAAAGGGTCGCTGACATGAGGATCCCCCCCCCCCACATTACAACTCATCAATTGTTTTCGTATACTATTGTGCACTCTTATGTAATTTTTACGAATCGGTGGTTGGTGTGGTGATGGTATCAATTTTCAGAAAGTGATTTACCAAAAATTGGTAATTTTACTAAAAAAAATTATCGTTTATAATGTGTAATGTTTGGAATCAAATATTACGTCTTTCCTCTCTTACCTTTCCTTCTCTTCTACGAAATTCCACGTGTAAAATTTGCCTGCGTGAAATTATGCAATTTGATGTCTGTTCAAAAAGAGTATCGCTGGGTGAGATGAATGAAATAAATTGCTGTTATAATAGTCTATAACGGTGGGTGATACATTTTTTGGATCGCTACCTCACCCTTAACCTTTTCAAAGGGGATGAATTGTATTTTTTTTTTTCAAAATTAATATTATCCTAGGGTTTTTTGAATAAAATTTTTTCAAAATTGGGATGTTAGACACTACCAAACGTCATTCATGAAATTTTGTTTGAAATTTTTTCGAATTCACTTTCTGTATTTGAATGAGCATTTTAGTTTTTCAATAGTAAAAAAATAAAATCATACCATTTTGGGAACCTCTAACTTCCCTTTCTAGTGACCTTGACCCTCTGAAATGAAATTCATATTGTCTATTATCAACTGATAATATTAGATTATTACAGTTTCAGAACAACCTGGAAATTTTCAAGATTATTTATCACATTTTTCCAAATTTAAAAAAAAATCCAAGTTGATAAAAATTAGTGAAAAAATTGAAAATTCTCAATTTTTCTTCCAAATTTTCATTATTTTTTCGAAAAGGAATGAAGTTTGATAATGTGATTTTTCGATGGTTTGAAGCGAAGTCTCCCAACGCCAAAATGAATCCGCTGGTACTTTTTTGCCATACCATCCAAAAAGACCGGCTTTTTCAATAAAACTGTGGGAAAGGGTCCTGGTTTTTGGCCAAAATTGCAAAAAAAATCAATTTACTCAAAATTATGACTTTTTGCTAACATTGTCTATAAAGTTTGATTCCTTGCCAAAGATTGCCAAAAACGTTCCGTTATTTTACAAAATTGGTAAATAGAAAGTCCCGGTTTTTGTCAAAATTATCAGATTTCATTTTTTTTAACCAAAATTGCTGGTCAAATCTGTTTTTTTCGCAAAAATTGTGAGTCAAAAGTTCGTTTTTTTTTAAAATCAAATTTTTGTCATTTTCCATTTTTTTCATTTTGATTCTGTTTTATTTATTATCTATGTTGATAAGTATTTCCAAGTTTTCTATGAAAATAGTTGAATTTTTACCCGAAAAAATGCTGGCTTGAATAAATGTTGAATCTCCTGTTCCTCAAATTGAAACGTTAAAAAAAAATATCCCGTTTAAAGTCCTGCTTGTCTCAAGGACTTCACGTTACTCTCTCCCCCTCCCTTCTCTCCAATAAGAATTGAGGTAATTTGTGGGAAAATGGTTAAATTAATTAAAAATGAAATCAATAAAAAAATTTTACGTGAATTTTAAACGTTTGACACTTGCATGGTTATTACTCGTAATTCATTAATTTACCTTGGACTCCTTTTTCATCTTTTCCTTAAGTCTTCCAGAATGTATTAGCTGGTGCAAATTGCCCTCGGGGTTCTTCTCTCTTGAATGAGAATGACCTTATGGTTTTGGAAAATTTTTGAAGTAAACTCTACCCGTTGAGGAATGAAATAAAACGAGAGTTTATTCTGAATTTTCTCGAAATAACCCAAACATTAATTAATAAAAAGTCCCCTATACATGGAAAAGCTCTCAAACATGGGTAACTTTTTGGAGTTCTGGGGGAAAAATTGCAGTGTTGATGGGCCTAATCATTGAAAAGTTGATAATGAAAAATGATGTATTTTCTATTGAATTGTTTTTAAATTTCAACTTCTTTTTTTAGCTCATAAAATGAGTAACTGAGTCATAATCAATTATCAAAAGGTTTCTATTGAAAAATAATAAGTGAAGTGGTGAAATAATTTTAATAAATTTGAATGAAAATTAAAATCAAGTGTGCCAAAGAAAATTCAAATTCTCGAAAATTATTTTTTCAGATGGAATGGGATGATATCAGTTGTGAGGAAAGGAGGGATTAGATGAGATGAGATTGGAGAGGAGAGAAGGGTATAGAAAATGAGATATATTTTCATTGAAAATTATTGATGAGGCTTAAAATGAAAACTTACCAGAGAAGATTGGAATTTTTCCAATTATGATTTTTTTCGACGGGGGAGGGGGGATTTAGTTTTTAATTTTTTCCATGTCAAGTTTACTGAAAATGAAATTTAAACATTTTTGCCTCACCTTTTAAAACTTTTTGCCATAAATGATTCTATTTTTTAACTTTTTCGATTTGATTTTTTAAAAAAATGTTGAAATTTTTAAACGTGGTCATGTTTATGTAGGTATTCAAGTTTTTCTGATTTTTTGTATTTATGAAAAATCGCCTCATTTCTGGTTGTTTCAATTCAAATTCAAAATCATCATGCTACAAAATATTTTTTCATCTTTTCCCATTTTTTTTTGTTTTTTTTGTTTTTTTTTTGTTTTTCAAAATCATTCCCCTTGACTTAATTTTTCCAGAAAAAGTGTACATATTATTTATGCATTATAAGGGAAACAATACGTTTTTTGATCAAAACATTTGAAAAATCAAGTCTTGCCTTTCAATAAAAAGTTACAAATAGTGCTGAATAAATGCCTTATGTGTTTGTCAGTACGGTCCTCTAAAAAAAAATCATTAAATTTATTGCAATGACTTTTTATTATCGTTTCTCTACCTTTTCAATAAGATCTCAATAGAATTTTCTCTGTGATTTCTTGCTTTTAGATTGATATTATTGTGGTTTGTTCATTGTTTCACATCTTGAGACATTGATCATCATAAATCATGCCTTGCTTGATAACCTTTCCTAAATTTTCATTCGACCAACATTTCGTAAAAAAAAACTGCCAATTAGACCACATTTCCTGATGGTATAATGCCAATTTCGAATTTTCAACGACATTTAAAAGACGAGTAGGCAGATTTTACATCCGTTTCACTCGATAAATTGTTATGAAAAAAATTTCGCATCTCTTTATTCTTTCTACAAAAAAAATACATACTTGCTATAATATTATAATTCAACTTACCTAGCCTACAATTTTTCATACTCGCATTAAATCCGCGTAAATACCCGTTAAAAAGTACATAGAGAAAAAAACCGCCGCCGAATTAATTTAATGTATTATCTATTCAAATAACCACCTACTCTAACTAGTCCTCGGTGAAGGTAAGTTCGTTGCACTTATTTCGGCGTATTACTCGAGCACCAACCTACAGGCTCAAGTTACGCTGTTTCATTCATAATATTTTAGCGAATGCTGTTTGCAAAGTTGCGTCCGATTTTTTTTGACGACTACTGACGAGTAGCAAATCTTGCTTCTGGAAACAATAATTGTCCAAGTGCAAAACGAATGTAGGCATCGGGGAGTTTTGCTTCATCTATACGCTCTGAAATTGGTCCAAATTTTATTTATAAACGAAATTAAAAATTATATACGATGACGTAATGCGATAAAATGAGAGCTGAGACTAGCTTAATAAATTTTACCATATTTTAACCACATGTAATTGATCTAGTTTTTAAAACGAGTTATTTAATAGGTTCGCGATTCTCTTTAAGTATTGTATTCTAATTATCGCTGCTTGTGTTGGTACCTTTACCTTAAGACCTACGTAAATAGAAGTGTACAAGTACTTCTTGTATAGGTATAAATGTGGTATGCACATGTGCTGCGCGCGTCTATCTAATTAATTATAAACCACACGTATTATTAATTATTATTTGTGTGGTAAAAAGTAAAAAGTAGACTAGGAGGTATTGTGGAAGTGAAATTTTGGTATGAGAACTTCGAATGAGATGTTTGATTTTCTTTTTTTTTTCTTTTTTTATTACTTACTGTAATTTTTTTTTGTGTATCTTCACGTGCTTGTTAAGTACACTATAAATGTACTCGTAGGTACTTTAGGTACCTATCGTTTACAGTTTCGTTGATAATATATTCACTTTAAGTTTGAAAAGAGTATGTCAGAGGTTTGACTCTGAGCATCTGCAAATGTTGTTTTTCCTTTTGTGGGTTGTAACTTAAAATACATACTGGTATGAAAATAAATTAATTTGTATTTATGGGATCTTTACGTAAGGTTGTTTTAGCATCTTAAAATACGAGTACTACGTACGAGTATCTCGTTACAGTTCTAATTCGTGTGCAGGTCGTACGTGCAGATTTTTTTCATTAGAATGTTGTACCCACTATACCCATTATGGGTGGTGAAAAGTCATACGTACCTAATGCTTAAATTTCAAGTAAAATCAGATTTAAAAAATGACTAGTCTAATTTCACAAAATGGCATTGAAAGTGAGGGGATTCCTGCAAGTCTTCTTTTTAAAAAATATACAAAAAACTCAGTTAGAATAACTATAACATAATTTTTCACGTCAAGAAATGGAAAAAAGTTGCTAAAAGCCACAGGCTGGGTTCTTTCTTTTCCACTGTTAAAAACAATTTTTAAAAAACAAAAACTCCCATTTTTTAAAAAATAAATCCTTTGAAAAAGTAGGTACCTATGAAAACACGTTGTTTTGACGTTCTAAAATGAAACTTTTAAAAAAATGTTACGCCTTCCATTTTTCAGAAGTAAACTAAATTGTCAGAGAATCAATTTGCATATTTTTAAAAAAACAAAATAAAGCATGATTGAAAATTCATTAAAAACGCTCAAAAGAAGTTGAAAAATTTTTAAAATGAAAAATAAAACTATATCTGAATAATGGAAAATCGAAAAATTCACATGTAAAATTTGACTCCCTCCTCCCCTCCACTCCCTTTCCCTCAAAAAAAAGAAGAAAGAAATACGTTTCAAAAAATTTTCAAAATGTCCCGCCAACAAAAAATTGAAATTGTAAAGGCACTTTTCATCCTCGTCCCCCCAAAAAAAATTCTTGAAGTGTTTGAAAAATGTACCTTACTGTCGAAGATCCTGATAACGTGCTGCTTTTTCATTTTGACCTCGTGTATCATTTTTAAAAAAATTTTTGCTGCAAAAAGTATGAAATGATGAGAAACGCAATAAACAATTTTACACTAATTTTTATTACAAGTATTTTTCATAATTTTTTTCAAATGTTTGTGACAAAAATTTTCCTCATTAGACGTGTTCCTACAGTTTACATTACATATACATACTCATGTCCAGAAAGTATTGTACGTATTTGACGTGAAGGTTGAAAACTTGACTCGAGCAAACAAAATTATTCTCACTGCATAAACTCTAAACTTCTCTAGTGACATTTTGTTGTTGTGTTATTGTCATTTTAGTTACGGAAATTTAATGTCTGTTAAAACGTTACGAATTTATAACATTAAGTATGTACCTAGGCTACATCAGATTGATATTGTTCTTCTGTTTGAGTTTTTCTTCAAACTTCATTCACATTGCATGTAAATGAAAATCAAAACTTTAGAAGAAATGTCGACATGCAAAATTTTTTTTGAATTTTTTGAACCTGATTCTCAATTACTCAAAAGTGAAATCATCTGATTTTTAAAATGATCAGATGTGATTTGCAATACTATCAAATTATTTCAAACTGAATGAAAATCAGTCAGATTAATATAAATGTAGGTAAAATAACTCTATACAGGGTGCCCAGAAATATCGAGTACCCCAAAGAAAGTTTTTCATTAAAAATATAGGTTGGCAACGTGAAATAGATGCATATGATTGGTGGAACGTTATCTCTCCAGTCCAACAACCAATCATGTGCTATAGGAACTTGACAGAGGTGCGCCGCGCTAGTGTCGTCTTGTTTATGATTGGCTGATGAAAGGTCCCAGTATAAACATTGGAATGTAATGTTGTGAAAATTGAAGGAAAATTGTTGAAAATTGCTGATAACAACGGGACCTTTCGTTAGTTCCGGTGTTTTTGACTACCATTTCCTAGAGCGCGACAGTTGTCTTGTCAAATCCCTATCATTATTATCATTCACTATGACCAACCAAAGTATTTTAGTAGACAACTTTTTTAGGGGTACTCGATATTTCTGGGCACCCTGTAACATTTGATGTTGAAAATTTTCATTGAGTTTGTACATTTTTCCTCCTCATTTTTTGATTCAAAATTGGGATCATTCTGGAGAAAAATCGAGATACCTAGGTTTGAAAATGCGGTGAACCTCATTCCAAGTACCAGTGTTTTAATAAAATTCATTCCCTGTACCTACTCTTGAGAAACCTTGAAAAAATAAATAATGAATGAAAAAAAATGGTAAAATAATGATTTACTCTATAAAATTAGAATTTTATTCTTACGTTTTTTTGTGATTTAAAAAAAATGATTCAAATAGGAAAATAAAAAAATAGATAGGCACCTACTTGGGAAAATATGTAAGAAATAAAAAAAAAAGGGAAAAACAAAACAAAACAAATTGGTCATAATAAATCTGCTTTGATCAGATTGAGATGATGAAAAATGACGTATCACACAACGGACATTTCTTGACATTTGAAATTTTCTTAAAATGGTGGGGACGGGGGGCGGATGCTGTAGGGTAATATTAGTCTGCATACGAATATTTGCATTTCTTGGATTTTTACAAAAATTCATAAAAACTATAGGGACGAGTAGTGAAGTTGTATCCCAAAAATGAGTTTATACTCGTATTACGTATTTTTTTTATTTTCACTAAAAATTTTAAAGCTCCTCCTCCTTTCTGGGTTCAAGAATTTTATTACAAACACTTTACTCGACGGTGACCCATGAAGGGAGATGTGCAATATATTTCGTCAAGATTTATCAATGGGGTTCGTAAGAGCTTTTTTTTTACGTTGAAAGTTATTTTTTGAAAATTTTTAAAGGAAGCTTTGAATCGGATTCAAGGCAAGTATTCTTCTTTTAGGAGCTGTAAACTCTCAATGATGCAACCACAGAAAAACAATTATGTAGGTAGGGCAAAATTAAATGACTCTGCAAAAAGCTGTTTAAGCTATTTGGGGGGGGGAGTGTTTGTAATTGCTTGATTTGAAATGACTTTTTTCCGTTTTTTTCAATTACATACAATACATATGTACTTACCTACGTACTTAAGAACTTATTTTAATAGGTCTTGGAAATAATTTTTTATTTTACACCCTAAAATTTCATACTGAATAGACCGAAATACTCCGTCAAAAAAACATTGATATGTAAGGCAATGTTTCATTGGTTCCTTGAAAAATTCCGGAAATTGACTTGAAGATGGGTAACATATTGAAAAAGTGGTCGTATGTACTTAGATAGGTACCTACTGACGATGAAAAATTCATTCACATGTCACAATTTCGTACCATTCGAGTGTCCAAAAAATGTTCAAGATGAAGCTAAAAGTGATCGAATCGAAAGTTATATTTTACCACTGCAAATAGAGAGATTTAAATTTGAAAAAAAGAAGTTTTTTGAGAAAGATTTTTTATTTTTTTTTTCATCTTCAAGCCTTAGGTATTGAATAATAATTTTCATTAATTTGATGAAATTTCCACTTTTTTCTCCCAAAGTATTATTTCCTGTTCCTAAATAGGTACTTACGTGTAGATAGGTACCTATGTAAGTTTTTACTTTTTTTACCATCCGATCTTATTTTCGTATAATAATTACGTTTCTATTAGTAATACAAATAAAACCTGATCTACGTCGAAAGACGTTGAACATTTCCTGCTAAAATCAGTGCGCGTACAAAATCACCCTTTCTAGCGCGATATTTTTACTCTCTGTCTGTCATCGGTGTGCTTAACTTAGCTCGCTTTTCAGCTGCCAAAGGATCTTCCTACTCGATTACTTACCCATATGGCGTATCTATTTTTTTTTTCTTTATATCATCAAGATATCCCATTAAAAATTTATGCGCTACACGAAAGAATAAAAGAAAGAAAGAAAAACACGCAAAACTTTGTACGAGTATACCATACAGACAGCCAGATGAAGACGAATTTTTTTGTCGTTTTGTCGCGTCGCCGACAAATTTATATCACTTACCTACGTTGATGGCAGTCGTTTATACGCTTATAAAATAAAAATAATTCAACAATGTCATTTTTATCCGGCCACGTGCTAGAAGAGGAGAGAGAAAAAAAAGTGCAGCGATGATTTTACTATACTGTGAAAGTTGAAAGATGTAGGTACGTAGCAGCAGCAGCAGCGCGCGGTTAATTTGGTGAGAATTTTTCCCGGTGTAATTCGAGCAATCAGCCATGTATAAGGTTATGGGCGCTTTCTATCGGGTTATTAAATTTAGAACACACATGTAGTAACATTATACGACGAGGTGAAGATCAGCAGCAGGAGTTTGATCAATGTCATATTTGTTAATGTCAAAGATCATAGCGAAAAATCCGCCTTAAGTAATTGAAGTACTTACATACGTACGTTTTATGAGACTCGTAATTTTCATCGGTTGACTTTTTTTTTATCTTCTTCTTCTCTTTCATATTTTATTACACGCGGTGTAGCTATAAGTACTGTACATTGTTATATTACTCTCGCGTCGGAAAGTTTATTAATGATTATTTTTTCTTCTCTGTTTCAGTACAAGAAATTGTAACACAACAACAACCTCAGATCGGTTATGCACCTGTATCTGCTCCAAGGTATGTTGGAATTATCGAATTATAATTACAACTGGTTCATTTGATGGAACCGAAACGACAACGTATCAATAGCGTAAGAGTAATAGGATTTTTTCGGTGGCTTGTTTTTGGTTTCGATGAGATGGTAGGGTCCTATTGTGTTTTTTGTTCGAGACTGTGATCTTTGTATGAATAAAGAACAGCTGGCGAGGGTATGAGAAGGGGCTATCTAGTTGAGAAAATTAGTTGAGTGTTTAATGTGATAGTAAGTTCCGAAAAATTACACTCATTTTATTCAAAAGAGGTATATGAGAATGGATGCTGTGGTCAGAACTATCGAGAGCCAAAATGAGTCTTGGGCAAATGTAATTTTGATCCCCCCCTCCCCAAGAAAAATTGACTCGTGGAAAAATTACATATTATTGTTTTCTTGATCAATTACTCATTCGTAAAATGTTTGAAAATTACATGAAATTTTGCGACGAAATTGTTAAAGTTTCAACGTCTGCATGGCCATGGTTGATGACTTGCTATCAATTTTATTCAGGCCTTCAATTTCTCAGGGCCTCAAAAATTACAACAAAAAAAAAGTCCTCCTGGAAATTTAGATTAATAAAGCAAACTTCTCCCTTTGTTCATATTTCAAAATTGATCTTTCATCTGTTCATTACTCAATAGATCCACAGATGGTTGATTAAAAAAAAAAAAAACTTGGGTGAGGAAATTTGAGATTAAATTGAGAACCATCATGTGACTTTTTTCTCCATCTTTGATCATATGAAGGAAGTGGATTATTTTTGAACATTCATATACGAAAATCTTACAATTTCCATGTTGATAACTATTTTAAATTTTTGCTTGAAAAATTCTGAAAAAAGAATGTCAGACTAAGAACTCCACTACTTCCTACAAAAAAAAAAACTTTTTTACACAATTTTTTGATGGTTACCTAAGAAAATTATTCTATCAAAGAATCACTATTCTGATTTACGATATTATTTTTACAAATTTCTTTCGAATTGATATTAAAACTTTTTTCAATGTGAATCTGAATATATTTCGAGTAAATAAGAAGAAAAATAGGAGGAGGGGGAGGTTGAAAAAAATCGAAAATTGCGCGGAAAAACTCACATAAAGTTTCTATTAATTAGTGATGACAAAAATGATAGAATGACAATATAATAATTGAATATTTTGAAAAAATCCAAGTATAAGGGAATTTTCTTTCTAATTTTTTACAAACGATAGGAAAAATTGCATTTCTTGAAGATTTCTGATATTTTGAATTGAATTTTCTTTTGTTTTCAATTTTTGAATTTTTAAGCTTTAATACTTACCGACATTTTTTTTCAAATTTCAAAGAAATGCCAATTTTGTCGTAAGAAACTAACATTGTATCATGTTTTATTTTAAAAAACAAGTTTGTTTTGTCGTACGTATTATTTAAAAATTTATAGCAAAAATACTTTCATTTCAATCAATTTTTCTTTTTTTCTATTTATTGTTGTTGTTAAAAATCGGAAAAAGAGCACACAACTCGACATTTTTGTAAAAGTTTCGAAAAATTGGATAGGTAAGAATTTGTTTGAGATTCATAGAATGGAAACTTTTTGCAATAAGTAGGTTTAGGCACATTTATTATGTTTAAAAAAATTAAAAAAATTAAAATTTGAAGAATTAATTTTTTCAAAGTGTTGCTATGTGCCCAATTGAAAAAAAATCAAATTTGTATTTCTTAAAATAAAGTCGTAGGTACTTTTATTGCAGAAATATGAATTAGAAAATTCAAATTTCCGAAAAAATTCTACAAAATTAAAAGAATGGTTTTTAACTAAAAAACGATAATAATAATTCATCATAGCGATCTACGTCAAAATTTGAAAAACCTTAAAAATGAAGGAACGTTACAATAAAAATGTAATTAGGTATCTAGTAAATTTTCGAAATTGCTTGAAAACCCATAATTTATGGAAAATACGAGTACCTAAATGAGAAATTATGATGTCCTCACGGTTCAAATTTTCATGGGGATGGAGGAGGCCAAAATTGCTGGCTGAAATTGTAATCTTGATTGAGCATGAATGAATGTTCAATTTTTCATTTTTCTTTTTTTTAATGTTTTAAAATTCTGAAAAAAAGTATCAAAACATTTGAAAAATTTCTTGAAAAAAATAATAAAAAAAAAAAAACAAAAGAACAGAAAAACGAGGAAATGAAACATGATTAAAAATTTTTTGGTCTAGTGTGTTTATAATTGCCAGATTATTATACCCCCCATGACTTTAAAATTGAATAAATGAGAAAACTCGTATTATGGATTACTTTGTTGACATTTTTTTAATGAAAAAAAAAAAAAAATTGGAAATCCAAAATAACTAAAAAAAAAAGAATCATGAGAAAATTGTTTTCTTGTAAGAAGGTCAAGGTGGGTACCTAGATTCATAAAATGATAGGTATTGCTTGACAGTTCATTGAGATTTGTTTTTAATGTGTAGAAGGAGGGGGGATTTTAAAAAAATCAAAAAATTCAGGAAAAATTACTAAAAATATGGCGACTTGACGGTTCTATATTTTTTTAATGAACTTTATTCGGAAATAGTTATTCTGTCAAAATGTCTCAAGTAGATATTTTTAAAAAATTTGAAATGTGGGTATAACACAAATCTGACCTTCTAGTTACTTTGTCCCGATGCTATTTATTCTTAATACATTCGAGGAAAGGAGAAGAAGTGAAAGCATTCAAAAAATTTGCGCATCGCGTGCGCTTTTAAATAAATAAAAATGACGTTAAATTAAACATGTAATGACGAAGTCTTGACCGGCGAAAAGATATACCATACCGTATATACTGACACCTACGACAAATTCCTTAAAATATCATCGTGCAAAAACAGTTTGGCTTTTATCGTATTAGAGAGTCAGTCGTGTCGCCAGTTGCATAGAGGAATACAGCATAATTACATTATAATCCAGTTAGGTACAATATTTGACATTTATTATATAAAACCACTTCCTATGCTTTATAGACAGGTGAATTGAACTATTGAAAGTTGCTATATGACTCACATAAGGTGTATGTAAGAGTACGAAATGTAGACTCTATGGTTGATTGGTTGCCTGCGAGTAAAAGTGAAAGAGTATAAATTGCTGCGAGAAATTTTCATAAACAAACATTTACATAGATAGGTACTACTAGGTAGAAGTACTAAATAAATATTATAAAGACGACTGGGTCATACTATGACTAGCAGAGTATCATTTTTCAAAAAAAGTGTGGCTAGCTGCCCATTTTATAATTACATATTACTCGGTCGTACGTCGCCTCGTCGTCGGATCGGAATTTATGCAATAGTCACATTCGTGGTGAGCCTTTGATATGGAATGTTGAATCTGCTGGGTTACTAATTGGTGATCATTTCGACCCTGAAATACTTGATAAGGGGCGATATGTTTTGGCGTGTGGCGTCCTTCGTGTTATATGGTTATAAGCTCTTACGTAGACCAAAGACCTACCCGTGTGTAATGTGTACTGTACTGTGATCTTATGCATTATTTATGACTTGGGTTTATGGAAGAATGCGCGTAGATCAAGTTGTATGTAGTATTCAGCTGTTGAACATTGATGTGGCTTTGTTATGTGTATGTAGTTTTACGCGTATATTTGGTATTCCCTTGGCCTTGAGATGGCATAGACCCGTTATTTGCACATACCTACATACAATGATGTTTGAGGATCGAGGGAGCTTCGAATTTGGTCGGGTTTTCTATGAGACTGATTGAGAGCGAGACATGAGACATCCGAATCTTTAGACTGCGTTTAGAAATTTGGTCTCGAGCCATATTGGGTTTCGTAATTCTCCATTTTGGCTCGAAACTTATGCGCTATGCGCTTACTTCGGTGTCAGTATTACCTACTTATGTTTAAGTTGGTCGATTATGTAATAATTTGCTATGTGTACTTTTGTTCGCAGCAATTATGGCAACGTGCAACCCCCTGTTTTCGAACAGGTATTCCGTAACGCCCGTTTCGCACAAGGTGGAGATGCCTTGTTCGAGGGTAGGATTACCGGTAGCCCGAAACCGGTGGTTTCATGGACACGTAAAGGAACCCCTTTGCTAGGTATGTAATTTGATCTAACTGTGTCTTCGATAATGAAATAAGGTGCTGGGGATGGTCAGAAGTGTACATGGCTCATCGATGCGGTATTTTTATCTTCCTTATGCGTCTATTTTTATTAGTACGAGTGCTAACTTATGCCTTTAGTATTCAACTTTTCTGAACTAGAAGCTGAAAGGGATCTGATTATTTTTAAATGTACGGAAATGAGATTTTTGAAAGTAGGTAATTTTTGGCATAATTTTTCGAGACAGACGAAAGAAGTTTCCTAACATTTTGAATACTTCAATAGTAAAGAAATCACGAGCAAATGAATTAAACCCTTTCATATACAGGAAAGATCTGACAAATGGAAATTGAAATTTTTTTGTGAAGGAAGTGTTCAAGAAGCGAAAGACTGTAATTTTATTATGTCGAGAAAAACTTTAGATGAATATGTTGCCTATCTTGCGAATTGAAGGGGCACATCTCCCATTAAATTTTTAATTTCTGTTTTTGTTGTTTTTTGTTTTTTTTTTAAATTTGTTATATGTAAATAGTAATTTCTTCAAATTTTCAAAAACTTCCAAAAAAATCCAAAAATGTATTTTTAAAGAAAAAAGTGCTTTGGTATAAAAATTGAAATTTTTCAATGAATTTTGAAAATTTAATTTTTAACGCCTATATGTATATATATGACAATCTTTCATTTCTCAGGATGCTGGGGACCTTCAGGTAATGGAAGCCTGAGGAAAATTTCCTCCTCTGTTATCAGGTACATATCTAAAACAATCAAAGAGAAGTTGTCACCCTTTCATCATTTTTCAAGTTTTTTAATTTAAATTTTGAATGACCTTGAAAATTATTTTCCTGCGAAATTTTTTTATTTGAGAGAAAAATAGATAGGTTCGTACAAATAGGTCTACAGTAAATTTTTAAGGTCCAATTTTTTTTCAAAAATGTAAATTTTTTTATTTTATTACATCTTGGAAAAGTATTATGTATGTACTTACTCAAAAACTGCCAACTGACAAAAGTTTATTTCATTTTTCAACATTTTTTAGGGGAGGGAGGGACCTACCTCAATTTTTTTTTTAATAGTTATGATTTGGAAATTTTTTTCAATTTGCATTTTGCATCAAATTGAGGTCAGATTATTCAAAGTAAATAATTCAGCTAGAATCTCATTTTTTTTTGTGCAAAATTTTACTCTTCTACGAGAAAATGAGCTATTTTTATGTAATTTTAAACCTATAAAAATATGCAACCTATCAAAATTGATTAAAATGTTGGAATTACATCCAGTAAATTTTTCCTGATTCGTTCAAAAATTTCATTTTTGATAATCTTTTTGAAAAATTTGAAAATTTTGCTCCTTTAATTCATGATTGATTAATGATTAGACATATTTTTGGATAACTAAATGTAAGTTACTTGAACCCATGCTTAAAAGACGTACATATCTACTCCTTGGGAGTGAATTGAGAAAATAAAGTGTAGTGTAGTAAATAGTCGATGAACATATCTGATCTCCCCTCTCCCTTCCTTGTTAGTAAGAATGGTAAGATGATGATGAATTTTTCTTTTTTAGAATCGAATAAATATAAAATGTCATACAATCAAAATACCGGCGATGTAAAATTACTTATTAGAAATATTGGAGCCGAAGATGAAGGGGAGTACACATGCACTGCCAGAAATTTATACGGCGAAGCAATTTGTTCCGTGTTTATTCAACCAGAAGGTAATGTTTATTTGTTTTATTTATGGCATTATGAAGTGTGATATTTTTGCTAATTTTCTTCTCGCCATTCTTGACCTAGATAATTTTTCATTAGGCTACTATTTTTAAGGAAATATGTGTGAGCTACATAATTTTGCCTATTCAGTGGCTTCTCGGTTTATGATTTTAATTGATGGGAGTTTTTAAAGTGGTTTTCATAGACGTAGATTTAGGGCACCTCAAATGTTTGGGCTAATATATGAAAGTTTAAATTTAAATTGACAGGGTTTGAGTTTTTTTTCCTTTTTTTCAAATTAGTGAAGTACATAAATATATATTATTCTAAAGCTTCATATATATATATATTTTTTTTGAAAAAATCTATATTCACTTCTAAAAATGAAATTTAATTTTTTCAGGACAAATGGCTCAATTACCAGAAAACCAATACGGCTCTCAAAGAGTACAACAATACCAACAACAAAGAACGTCCAAGACTTCACATACCAACGGATACGTAACTGTCGAAGAAGTACGTCATCCAAAAATATCCGCATAAAATTCCATATGCGAATTATTTAAAAATTCTCGACGAGTAAATTCTAAAAAATTTCTATTTGCAGGATTTCAAAGTAGACACATTCGAATACAGACTTCTCAGAGAGACTTCTTTCCGAGAATCTTTAACAAAACGTTACACCGGAGAACAAGACGCTCAATTAGCGACTACTCCGTCTTATGGACCGATCAGACCACCGCAGGTTGTTCAAAAACCAAGAAATTCCAAATTATCAGAAGGCACAGAAGCCGTATTCACTACAAAAATCACAGCAAATCCAAAACCAAGAGTAAGTGTGATTGTGTCTCATTAGACGATCAGTTCCAGGAAACACATATGTACGAGTAAATTGAGACTGATATCTTATTATGTGTATCGATTTATAGCTGACATGGTACAAAAATGGAAAGCGAATCGTTCCGTCGCAAAAATGCCAAACATCTTATGTCAACGATCAGGCTACTTTACGAATTACGCAGACAACGTCCAGCGATTCTGGACATTACACGCTGTTGGCTGAAAATCCGCAAGGTAAGCAGAAATCAATCGGCTTTACGTTCAGTAATAGAAGCTTAGGTACATATGACAGTTCATCTAATGCGTTTACGTTTTTTTTTTTTTCAATTTTTCTAAATAGGCTGCAGTGTAGCTTCCGCGTATTTGGCCATTGAACCGACTTACTCAAATGATAACGTATATGAAAGGTGAGAATTCATTTTTATACGCATATAAAATTTGGTAGACACGATTTGAAAATATGACGCTGTGGCATTGTCTGATTTTTTTTGCAGAGAATACATTACCCGACAAACATCTCAAACTACCGAACAAGTATCCAGCGAAGCAAGCGAACCTAAAATGTTGCCTCCTAATTTCGTGCGAGTCTGCGAAGATCGCGATGTCAGCGAAGGCAAAATGACCAGATTCGAATGCAGAGTGACCGGCCGTCCTTATCCGGATGTCACATGGTTCATCAATGGAAAACAAGTGGTCGATGATGCAACTCACAAAATACTCGTCAACGAGTCTGGTAATCACGCTTTGATGATTACTAGCGTTTCACGAAATGATTCCGGTGTCGTCACCTGCGTCGCACGAAACAGAGCAGGAGAAAATTCGCATCAAGTAAGCACTTATATGTATTACGTAGTCAGAAAGTTTTTGTGTCCAGGTACCTAGTACGTTACAAAAATCGAGTTTGAACCTACCTACTTACAGGAAAAAGATCTTAAGATGTCTGTGTTGCCTATTTTAAAAATTGAAGGAGAAATAAACAGATTCCAAGGAAATGACAATTTTCTCTTCAATGAATCAAAATTTTTTGAGTTGAAGTGAATTTCAATATTATAAAAATTTTTGCTCTCAAAAATTTTCTGGAGAGGTCCAAGAAAAAATTTCCTTTTTCATCCGTATCCAAGAGAGGTCGAATTTCAATTTGTTTTGGAAGATTCTTAATTGAAGCTTTTTGTGATAAAACAGCACTTCAAAAAAATGTGAAATGGGGAGGGCAAAACAAATGTGAACTCTCAGGGAAATAAATAAATATTTTTCCATTTTTATAAGTAGGTACAAATTTTGAAATAAGAAAATGATTAGTAACTGACTTGAAATTTTGTTGCAGTGTAATTTGAACGTTATCGAAAAAGAATTAGTTGTCGCGCCCAAATTCGTCGAACGATTCAGTTCAGTCACTGTAAAAGAAGGCGAACCAGTATTACTCAGCGCCCGAGCAGTTGGTACACCTACTCCAAGAATCACATGGCAAAAGGTAAAAATTCCGAACCATTCGAGAACTTTGTGTAAAATTTTCAGGACTTACTGATTTTGACGTTTTATTGATGCGCAGGATGGAGTACAAATTTTTGAATCACCCTATGCAGCCATATGTACCGAAGGTGGAGCTTCAACATTGGACATATCTCAAGCCAGGGCGTCGGATGCGGGCTGGTACCAATGTACCGCTCAAAATGTTGCTGGCTCCACCGCCACACGAGCACGACTGTTTGTCAAACGAACAGCGCCGGTTGATACAACCGACGAAGCCTCCCGAAGACCACATTTCCCGAAACCTACCCGAGTTATCGAACCCGAGTGAGTGCTTAAGCCTTAAATTTTAATTAATGTAATATTTTTACAATTTTTTCATGTTGAAAAAATTTTTTAGACCAGCGCCAGGACCAGAAGTTATTTATTTACGGCACGTAGAACGAGCTAAACCACATCATCCGCGTCCAGAAGATGAACGAATTTACCCACCTCCTCGTTTCATCGTTCCTTTATCCAATATACAACAAGTTGAAGGTGCCAAGGTTCATTTTGAAGCACGTGTCGAACCTGTCGGCGATCCTTCAATGAGAGTCGATTGGTTCCATAATGGAAGACCTATCCCTGCTAGTGAGTAAAACGATATTACGGACTTGAATCTTTGAAATCTGTTTCCAAATTATAAGTAACTAATTTTTGTTTACAATACTATGTTAGGCTCAAGAATAAATACTACGTTTAGCTATGGTTTCATCGCATTGGATTTGATTAGTATTATAATCGAAGACAGCGGAGAATACACGTGCCGTGTAACTAGTAACTCTGGTGGCATCGAATCAACTGCTTCTTTGAATGTTCATGGTGAGCATAAATTTCTTTGGAATAATTTTCCAAATTCAACTACCCTGCTAACAACCCTGCAGTTCAGGTTGCATCGTTAATCGTTGGCAGGAGAAACTCTCCGATTGAAATATCTCATATTAGGGCATTTTTTACATATTTCGTCGATCACGATTTTAATTTTTTTTTTCAATATCCACAGAACGAGCCGCCATCGAACGGTCAAGTCAGTATCCGGATAGTTTACAATACATCGATCAATTGGAAGACTATTCGAAATACCAACGTCAAGAAAGTCAAGACGAAGTGAACGCCCAACGACCAACGTTCATCCGACCACTCCACAATTTGGGTGAGCTCGACGAAGGTCGTAATGCTCATTTCGAAGCCCAATTAACACCAGTTAGCGATCCTACCATGAAAGTGGAATGGTATAAGGATGGAAAACCAATCACAGCTAGTAAGTGGTTTTCTTTCTGAATGGGTTAATTTGTCCATGAATCGAATTTGACGTTTGAGTTTCGTTTCAGGTTCTCGTATAACCACAATTTTCAACTTCGGCTACGTCTCTCTCAATATTTTGCACCTACGGGTTGAAGATACTGGTTTATACACTTTACGTGCTGTGAACAGATGGGGTGAAGCTATTAGTCAATCGACTATTAGAGTAATCGGTAAATACCTACTTTCATTCTGAAATTGTAACTACCCACCTATTTTCAAATTATTTAAATTACCTACCTTGATTTTTACAGCTCGTTCCTCTGTAACTGGTAACCTGGGTATACCAGAACAGCAGCGTTATATCGAACAAGTCGAAGCCCTGGAATCGTACCAAAAACATCAACACTTATATAAGACTGAACCCGAACCTCCTGAAAGTATCAGTCCACCCGAATTCGTCACACCGATTAAAAATCAAAAGAATATCCAAGAAGGAGGATTTGCTCACTTCGATGCTAGACTTGAACCGTTAAATGATTCTACTCTTAGAGTAGAGTGGCTCAAAGATGGAAAACCGGTTGATGCCAGTAAGTCCTCAAAAATAATATTAAAACGATTTTTTTACAAATGGAAAAAATTACTAACGATTTGCCTTTGATAGGTTCTCGTATCACAACATTCTTCAATTTCGGTTACGTTGCTTTGACCATTAAATCAGTGACCGTACACGATGTCGGTGTGTACACCTGCAGAGCTTATAATAACTTAGGCGAAGCGGTCACTCAAGCTGAGTTGAGTGTGATTAGCAAAGAATCGATTGTTTACGATAGTCAACATCCCGAAGGATTGCAACAGATCCAATATCTCGAAGATTCTAGGTAAATATATAACCACCATTCACGAAATAGTTTTCAGGAAGGAAGGAGTTTTTAATTTTTTTTTTTTTTTTTTTTTTCAGTCGTTATACCAAAAAAACTGAACAAGAAGTTAAAGTAACTCAAAAACCAAGATTTTTGGGACCACTGAAAGGAACCAATAAAATAGTAGAAGGTCAACAAGCTCACTTTGAAGCTCGTGTAGAACCTCAAAGTGATACCACTTTACAGGTAGGCATTTTACATTGCTTTAATAATGTACCAATAGGTGCCTATAGAAATTTATTTTACGACCAGTAATTTTCTAAATGTGATTTTAATTCAGATCGAATGGTATTTCAATGGTAAACTACTAATGAGCGCAAATCGAACCCAAACATATCACGATTTTGGATACGTAGCTCTGGATATCTTGAGTGTTCGCCCTGAAGATGCCGGAACTTACACTGTTGTTGCCAGAAATGCCCTTGGAGAAGCTCAACTTTCAGCCAGTATGCAAGTAGAAAGTAAGTAGGAAAAAATTGTTGAACTAGGATGGCGTTGAAAATCTTCGTATTTCATGGTTTAATTTATTTTTAGCGAGAGCAAGTATCGATACGACCAGTATGCATCGTGGAGCTGTTGACAAAACTCACCGTTTCGAAGATTCTCGTTTCGTCGAACCTAAATATGAAATTGAAGAAATATCTAAATCTAAACCGATATTTATTCAACCCCTTTCCGAACTGCCTCCCTTACCCGAAGGTAAAAACGTACATCTTGAATGTCGTCTTGAACCTATGGGTGATCCTACTATGCGTGTCGAATGGTTCCATAATGGAAAACCAGTCACTGTCGGTGAGTAAATGAGAAATTGTACTCAGAAGAGCTGAAATATTGCGGGAAATACTGATCGGATTTTTTCTCTTTTTTTCAGGATCTCGATTCCGAACATATTACGATTTTGGATACGTAGCTTTGGATATTATCCATGTGACTGCTTTAGATTCTGGAGAATACACTGTTCGTGCCACCAACCATCTTGGCACAGCACATACTTCCAGTTGTGTCCGAGTAAGTGGCCCTCAATTGGAACACCCACCGTTTTCTCCTATCAATTGATTGTATAAACGGGTACCTAATACCTATTTATCGTAATTTCGTAGGTTATCAGTAGAGGAGACGTGTTGACTGATAGTCAAAACGAATCGGCTTTGGAACAAATTCAAATGCTCGAAGATGCCTCTAGATATCAACGTCATCAAATAGAAGATACGACAGTCATGCAAGCTCCACAATTTGTTCGACCTTTGCATAATTTGGAAACCGTCGAAGGCACCAATGTGCATTTAGAATGTAGGCTCAAACCAGTTGGTGATTCTAGCATGAAAGTTGATTGGTTCGTGAATGGACGACCAGTTCCTACTGGTGAGTTTTCATGATGAACATTTTTATGGAAAATTTTGAAAATTCTTCTGAAAAATCATACTTATGCGCAACACTCTTTGAAATTAAAAATACGCGGCTGTTACCTATTTGTTTACTTTTTTATCATAAACACATTTTCTGAGTTTTAAAAACGCAGAAAAACATGAAGATTATTAAATTTTGGAATTTTTTTCACAGGACATCGTTTCAGACCAGCTTATGATTTCGATTATGTAGCTCTTGACTTGTTAGGAGTCTATCCCGAAGATTCTGGTGTTTACACTTGCCAAGCAAGAAACCAATTGGGAGAAGCTGTCACTTCCTGCGCCGTGAAAGTTATCGGTTTGTACAATCAGAATTTAAATAGGTATCTTACCTATTTTTAATTTTACTAGAAATTTTATCATGATTTTATTATACTTGTAGCTAAAAAAGATTTATTGCTGGATACCCAACATCCTGGCGGTTTGGAGAAAATTCAGTACCTAGAAGATTCATCGAGATACAAAAAGACCGATTTAATCGACGAAGTTGTTAACATCAGGCCGAGATTTTTGACCCGGCCTAAAAACCTAGAAAACTTGAAAGAAGGCCAATTGGCTCACTTCGAATGTAAATTAGAACCTGTTACTGATTCAAATTTGAAAGTTGAATGGTTCAAAAATGGTCGTCCAATAACAATCGGTATAGTTTTATTTTTCATTCAAAATTTAAAATTCAAAATACTTATCAGTTATCTGTATTCACTTGATTTTCCTGCGTAGGTCATCGTTTCCGTCCAATTCACGATTTTGGCTACGTTGCTCTTGATATTATTGATCTCATTTCCGAAGATTCCGGCACATACACTTGCAGAGCTGTGAACTTGGTTGGTGCTGATGAAACCGCTTGTACATTGAAATGCAAAGGTCAGTATACCTATTTGATTCATATTGAAGGATTTTTTTTAAGACGAATATTTTCTGAATAATGAAAAATAAATTTAAAAATAGGCGGAGCTCAAATTCTCACCGACACTCAAAACGAAGTAGGACTCGAGCAAATACACTACTTGGAAGATCGTTCAAAATTCCAAAGACGAGAACAGCAAGACGATGTGACTACACAAGCTCCAATTTTCACCTCATCGTTGAAAAACTGCGATATCAAGGAAGGTCAAAGAGCTCACTTCGAATGTAGGCTCATTCCAGTATCGGATGCGACTATGAAAGTAGAATGGTTCCATAACAATACACCAATTAAATCGGGTATTTTTTTTCATTTCGGAATTTAAAAACGTTACCTATAATTTCACGGACGCCTATTTATGATTTTTTTTTTCATGATTTAGGATCGAGATTTACTGAAACTAACGCGTTCGGATTCGTGGCTTTGGATATAATGCAATGTCTACCAGAAGACGCGGGTGTTTACACTTGCAGAGCCAGTAATATTCTTGGAGAAGCCATCACCTCAGCTAGTCTAGGAGTACAAGGTACCACGAAACTCATTAGCACAATTTCGAATCGTAGTTTGAGTTTTAATCTAAAAATAATTTTTTTCTTGTAGCTCGCAAATCGATCTATCTGGAATCCCAACACGAAGATGCTCTAGGAAGACTTCACCGATTAGAAGACAGATCTCGTCATCAACGTCCAAGCATCCCCGAAGATGTGGTCACCCAAGCCCCTGTATTTACTCAACCTATCAAAGATGCTCATGTCGCTGAAAGCCAAGCCGTTCATTTCGAAGGTCGTCTTATACCAGTCGGCGATGATAAACTTAAAGTTGAATGGTTACGTAATGGAGTTCCAATTCAAGCTTCAAATCGAGTCTCAACAATGCACGATTTCGGTTACGTTGCTCTTAATTTGAAATACGTGTATCCTGAAGATTCCGGCACCTACACGTGTCGAGCTATAAATGAACTTGGCCAAGCCGTAACCTCAGCCACGCTTATTGTTCAATGTGAGTTAAAATTTTATTACGAAATCATCTCGTCGAATGAAAAACGTGATTACAGATGTGTTTGTGTTTTTATAGCTAAGGCAGCATTGCTTTTGGATACTCAGCATCAAGCAGCTCTTGAGAAAATACAATCGCTTGAAGATACCTCGAGATATCAACGTAAAGAAGACGTCGAAACTGACGTTAAAGATGCTCCTAGATTCGTCGTACCGTTAAACGGACCTACGGATTTGGTTGAAGGACAAAGTGCCCATTATGAATGTCGTATCGAACCATATCCCGATAGTACTCTTAAATTGGAATGGTTCCACAATAATAAACCTTTACAAACTGGTACGAAACGATTCAATTTCGATGTACCTACCTACTTAGTTGAATGATGACATATTTGGAGCAGTGTCGATTTATTTGAATATTTTGCTTAGGTCATCGATTCCGTACCACTTATGACTTCGGGTTCGCTTCTTTGGATATTCTAACTGTATACGGAGAAGATTCCGGAACCTATACTTGCAAAGCTGTCAATAAAATTGGACAAGCTGTATCTTCTGTTAACGTCAGTGTAAAACGTGAGTAATTTTTGATATTCAAAAGTATAGGTACCTACCCACTTTTATTCTATACAGTCCTTGAACTAATACCTACTTATCGAATATTACAGCGAGGGCATCCATTATTTTGGATACCCAACACGAAGGAGCCTTATCCAAGATACAATACTTAGAAGACGATTCTCGTTTCAAGAAAGCTGCCGCTGATGATTCTTACATCGCTGAAAAACCACAATTCGGAAGACCCTTGAAGAACGTCGAACATTTACCGGAAGGCAGAAGTGCTCATTTAGAGGCTACTTTGACACCTGTAAATGACCCAACTATGAAAGTTGAATGGTTCCGTAATGGCAAACCTATTCCTCAAGGTAAATTATCGCCGAATAAATTTTTTTTTAGTGCGAATTAATCGTAATAAATTTAATGGTTTATTCTAGGTCACAGATTCAAAACTACCTACGACTTTGGTTTCGTTGCTTTGGATATTTTATACGCTTACCCCGAAGATTCCGGCACGTATATGTGCAAAGCTAAAAATCTCGCTGGCGAAGCTGTTACTACTTGCATTGTCAGCGTCGATTGTGAGTATTTTGTTTCTCAATGAGCCACACATCGTCGTAATAAAGAAAACTTGAGTTCTAATATAAATTTGAATTTTCATAGCTGTCAAAGGCTTACAGCTGGATACCTTGGATGCGGACAGATTGAAAAAGATCAAAGATCTGGAATCATATGAACGACCCAAAGTTGAAGAAGCTGAACCAGAGGCTCAGAGACCAGTTTTCATCACTCCGTTGAACAGGTATAATTTCTTTTCAAGGTTGAATTTTTTTCATTTAAATGAATTTTTGAGGCATGATGATCACAAATTGTATGTATTTTCGGCAGTCTCAACTCATTACGAGAAGGTGATCACGCCCACTTGGAATGTCGCGTCGAACCTATCAATGACGCTAACCTGAAAATCGAATGGTTCGTGAATGGAATCGAAATTAAAACTGGACACAGATTTAAGACCACTCATGATTTCGGTTACGTTGCTCTGGATATCTTGTACACTTACGCCGAAGATTCTGGCACTTACATGTGCAAAGCTACCAACTTGGTTGGAGAAGCAGTGAATACATGCCAGATCAATGTCTCATGTAAATTTTTTATCTGATTTTTTTTCAAATATTGTGTTGAGCTTGAATATTTATTCTCACGAATTTACGTACAGCTCGCAGAAGTATTTATCTGGAATCTCAACATCCTGATGGATTAGAAAAAATTAGAGAATTAGAATCTCAAGGTAGACCTGCTAAATTGGAAATTGAAGAACCTGAGCCAACTCGTCCAACTTTGACTGATTTAACGGTAAAATTCAACTTCAAGAATTATAAATACCTCCCTAATTATACCTATTTTTAACGAAAACATCGATTAATCAAAATTCATCGATGTTTAGGGCACAACTCACGTTCCGGAAGGAAAAACTGCCCACTTTGAATGTCAAGTCACACCGTTACACGATTCTACTCTACGTATCGAGTGGTACCATAATGGTAAACCATTACCAACGGCTTCTAGATTCCATAGCACATTCGATTTCGGTTACGTTTCTTTGGATATTGGTCACGTAGTACCCGAAGATGCTGGCCACTACACTGTTAAAGCGATTAATAAACTTGGAGAATGCACTTCAAGTATTGATCTCAATGTACAAGGTAGGTACCTACTTATCTGTGAATTCGCCCTTTTCGATAATTTTCAACATTTTAATGCGATATTTAATTTTACAGGAAAGAGTAGCATTATTTCAGACTCTCAAAGACCAGAAGGATTAGAGAAAATACGTCAGCTCGAAGAGCAGACACCATTCCAAAGACCGGAGATTCCAGACGCAGTTACAAGGCAAAGACCAGTTTTCACTCAACCATTACAAAACATCGATTCGATCGCCGAAGGTCAAACTGCTCATTTCGAATGCAGACTTATCCCTGTTGGTGATTCGACCCTCAAAGTCGAATGGTTCAGGAATGAGAAACCTTTGGAAACAAGTACGTCAATTTCAAACATCGCCTGGTCGATATTATTTGGATCATTCGATTGAAACTATAATTCGATGCATTTAATAGGCTCAAGAATTTCGAAAACTCACGATTTCGGTTACGTATCTATGGATATTAATCATGTACGCAGTGACGATGACGGTGTATACATGTGTCGTGCTACCAATGCTCTTGGTGAAGCTGTGACCACCGCTTCCATGCACGTGAAGAGTAAGTGAAAAAATTCTCATAATGAAGGCTTTTTTTGTGAAATGTAACCTACTACATATCCACATTTTTTCCCCAATAGGTAAAGCAGATATCCAATTGGAATCTCAACATCCAGAAGGTATGCGTAAAATTAAACAATTGGAGGAAGGAAAGGCTCCATGTCGACCTGAAGAAGAAGATCGTGCTTTCGATAAACCTATGTTCACTCAATTATTGACCGGACCTTCAGAACTGATTGAAGGACAATTGGCTCACTTCGAATGCCGAGTTTTGCCAGTAGGAGATCCTACATTAAGGTTCGAGTGGTACGTGAATGGAAAGGAACTGAAATTAGGTATGTTGAAGAGCGAATAATGAAATTGAGAAGTGATCTGGTATGATTTTTACTCATTGGAATGTAATTTTTAGGCTCAAGGTTCCGTGTGACTCACGATTTTGGTTTCGTCACCCTGGATATTAATTCAGTCGTGGTGGAAGATTCCGGCGTGTACATGTGTAAAGCTATTAACGAAGCCGGCGAAGCTGTTTCATCTATTTCTCTCAAAGTCAGAGGTAGGTACCTATTTTTAAAATAATTATACAGAATGATAGAATAATCTTTATTTTTTAACCCAATAAATTTTTCCATTTTCAGGCCGTTCTTCTATCGTAACTGAAGCCATTCAACCCGAAGCATGGGAAAAGATCAAATTGAAAGAGGCTGAAATGAACAAAGTGCCTCCAACGTTCATTGATACTGAACCACAACAAGCTCCAGTGTTCACCACGCATTTGACCAGTAAAGATAATTTAGTCGAAGGACAATTCGTACACTTGGAAGCTCAGGTTGAACCAAGAGCTGACCCGAATCTACGTACCGAATGGTACAAAAATGGAGAACCGTTGACAACCGGTGCGTCAACTGATTATTAAAAATTTCTGGATAAAATTCATATGATTTATTTACGATTATACAATTTTTTTTTAGGATCAAGAATAAGAAGTACCTTTGACTTTGGATTGGTCACTTTGACCATCAATTCTCTCAGAGCTGATGACTCAGCTATTTACACCTGCAAAGCTGTCAATCTGCTTGGTGAAGCTGTGTCTACCTGTACTTTGAAAATTGAAGGTAAAGTTACCTACAGTTTTATCAATATGTGCATATTTTATTCGGAATTCTAAATTTTCATTAATTATTTTTTAGATCGTCATTGGTTAATTTCGAAACCACAACACCCGGATGCTCTTCCCTACATCGAAGCGTTGGAAGAACCTAAATTCGACAAAAAAGATTACCCGGAACCTATTTTCGAAAGTCCGGTGTTCATTTCACATTTAAACAACATCGAATGCAACGAAAATGACAACGTCCGATTTGAATGCAAAGTTGAACCTGCCAAAGATCCAACTCTACAAATTGGTAGGAATATTTTATTCTGAGAAGAGTTTTGGTAGGCAACTACCTAGCTAAAAAAATATTGAGTAGGTATATGTAAAAATCGAAACTTTTATTGCGATTACAGAATGGTTTGTGAATGGAAAACCATTGCCATCTGGTTCACGTTTCAAATCCACTTACGATTTTGGATTTGTAACTTTGGATATCAGCCAAACATATCCGGAAGACTCTGCAATATACACTTGCAAAGCTACCAACAACAAAGGCCAAGCAACTACCTCTGGATCACTCCGTTGCTCTGGTCTGTACCTATCCACTCGATTCTAAATACCTATTATACCTAATGATTTTCGTTGAATCTAAATAAAAAATTTTGCTCCAGGTAAATCATTGATTTATAGAGAAACTCAACATCCTCAAGGAGTTGCCGGATTAGAAAAAGTACAAGAAGTAGAAGACACAATTTCTTCGAAATATCAACGCCAACCATCAGCTCCTGATGTAGAATTCCAGAAACCAGTATTCATTATACCATTAGAACCTGAAGTACTCCTTACCGAAGGCGCACCTCTCCATTTGGAAGCTCAAGTTGAACCCAGAAACGATCCTAATTTACAAATCGAATGGTATTTCAACGGAAAAGCTCTTACTCATGGTAATTATATCGATTTTCCTACTTTATAGAAACTATTTATAGGTATCAACATTTCGCTAATGCTGTTGTAAAATTTTCCAGGTTCGAGATTCCGAATCACTAGCGATTTTGGTTTCGTCACCTTGGACTGTACCGATATGTACGATCGCGACCAAGGCGTATACACTTGCAAAGCTAGCAACAAAGCTGGTGAAACGTACACCTCAACTACCATCTACTGTACGACCAAAGATAACCTCATCGAAAAAACTCAACATCCTAAGGGTCAAGAAGGTCTAGAGAAAATCCAAGATCTAGAAGAATCGCTAAAGAGAGAGCCAAAAGCTCCGGCAGAAGGAGAAATCGGCCAACCACCAGAATTTACATCACAAGTAAAGACCAGGGTTTCGATTTAAACTATTTTTTTGAGTGATTATAACCATCTGACAAACGAGTGTTTTTTTCAGCTGTTTTTATAAATTTTTAACACGATGTTGCTTTTTTGTGTTTAATTAATGATTATTTTTCAGAAATATTTTACTTCAATCCCTCCGTCATTTTCATATGCTCCTGACCTTTTATCACAGGTATATACATATTTTTATGAGATTTCTGAATCGGAGGTGCTGGTGCAGGATGGCATGTTTTCTTGAATTCTTTCTGTACCTACTTACCTGTGACAAACTGCAGTGGTGGTGGGCTTCACAGAGTTTCAGAATTTATATTTTTTTTATTGTGTATCGTTGGTATGAGTGAGTGTGTCACTATACGTTGGTCGTTGAGATGAAAAGGATTCAAAATCAGTTAGAACTGGATGTCCCATAATTAGTTTCTTCCTTGCATGCGAAATTTTCTGGATTATTGGCTAAGAATTACTAACCATGCATGAATGTTCTAGAGTAATACCTACTTAGTTTGAATAATTTCTTGTTATAGGTACTTAATGACGTATACGTACTTACCTACTTATATGCAATTCTTGCACTGAATTGGCATATCAGTATCAGTATGAAAATAAAACTCACACGTCAGATTACCTGTTCATTAATTATTTTTGCTTCGCTTCTAATAAGATGTGCATTGCGCATTTCTCGAAATTAGTCATGTTAGTTTAATTATTTGTAATTTATTAATTGACACACTCTACTTCCGTCGTATTAATTAACATTATTTGCTTGAGGTTAATTTATTTCTTCTTTCGTAAGGGAGAGCAGCTCTTTTCTCTTCATTATGGTGAATTGAAGTCACGAAAAAGCTCAAACTCTTGAAACTTTAACTTTTTAAAATGAAAATCGGTATTTAAAAAAAAAAATGAGTTCATCTCTCAAGTTAACGCATGCGCATGAATTGGGAATCCCTGCTAGACGTTTAGTTTGATGACACCTGTTGATGAGTCATGCGAGCTCGATGATGATAACAGTGATAACACGTGCTTTTATTTAGTGGAAGAGTCGGATTTTGTTTAATTAATTAAAACGATGATCGAGCAACAATTATTGGCTATTTATTTGAGCTTTTTCCAATTTTCACTTGTGTTATCATGGCGCGATATTCAATATCAGAATCACTTATCAATCGCAAATATCTCAACAAATGTCTTTCGTTTGTACACAGTTCCAAAACTTGAGCAATTTGAAGGAAGGCGAAATCGCTCATTTCGAAGCATCTCTTACTCCCATTGGCGATCAGACTATGGTTGTAGAATGGTTCTTCAATGGAAAAGCAATCGAAGCTAGTAAGTCTTCAATAATCTACCCTTGTTTTTGCATAGTTCTCGTTTTACTGTACTAACTGAAATATTACACCTTACAGGTCATAGAATAAGAACCGTACATGCATTCGGTATGGTTGTACTTGAAATCCTGGGTACTAAAATCGAAGACACGGGTGTTTACACTTGTAGAGCTACCAACAAATGGGGCAGAGCTGAAATCAGCGTTAATCTAGAATGCGTTGAAAAATCCAAAGGACAGAAACCACAATTCACGACACATATTCAGGTATGTATCATGCTTATTTCAAACACACAAGCGTGTTGATGTATTCACTCACAGCTGTGATAATAACTCGGTTAATTATTTCTGCAGAGCTTGAGCGGATTAAAAGATGGTGATTCGGCTCACTTCGAATGTACCCTAATCCCGGTCAACGATCAGAAACTCAAAGTTGAATGGTTCCATAATGGCCAACCTCTCCATCATAAGAATCGTATGAAGATGGTATCAGATTTCGGTTTCGTTGTCATGGATATCGCATACGTTCAAAATCACGATTCCGGAGAATACGTTTGCAGAGCTAGTAACGAGTGAGTTAAATTGATACATCGTTTGTACGTCTACGTATCACATCCTACTCGCAGATAGATAACATGTGCGCGCGCGGAGCTTTACCTAAATTAATTCTAATTACTCATTAAAGAAGCATTTATGTGTAGGGGAATAACCGAAAAATGTATAGCTTCCGCGTGAGTCGCGATCTCTATTAGTTGAAATGTACTACGAACTTGCGATGTGAGGTTTTTTTTCTACACATCGTATCTAAAAACAAACGTTTATCGTTAAATTATCGCCGTTATCACGAGTCTAAATTTTATTCCGCACAACGTCACCACTGAAATAATATGCATTTGAAAAAATTACAGATATGGTGAAGACTTTACGCGAGCAACTTTGCAATGTATTGGAAAAGGTGGCGTGTACATTGATTCATTACAACCTGACTCATTGGCTCGTATTCGCGAACTCGAAAGCTACCAGCAACAGGCTGCACCGCCAACACCTCAGGTGATGGAAGCACCTAAATTCATCACACAAATATCCGATATTACCAAGCTAAAAGAAGGTCAAAGTGCTCACTTCGAAGCTAGACTTACACCGGTGAATGATCCTAATCTGGTGGTAAGTGAATTATTATTTTCACGAATTGATTTATTATTTTTGTGCCTTGATACTTACCGTGTTTTTCAATGTGAAGGTTGAATGGTATTACAACGGTAAAAAATTACCTCACGGACATCGTTATCGTACTTTCCACGATTTCGGTATTGTTATTCTCGATATTTTGTACTGCTACGAAGAGAATTCCGGTGTATATGAATGCAGAGCTACTAATAAGTTGGGATCTGATACAACGAAAGCTACGTTGAAGTGTTTCTCGAAATCGAATCTCATTTTGGACTCTCAGTTACCTAAGGTTGGTAGCATTGCGTTTTGAAAAAAATTGTATTGTAATGATGATAAATAACTTAAAATTTTTGAATTCAAACAGGGAATGGAATCCGGTTTGGAGAAAATCCAAACTTTAGAAGATTCTATGATTAAGAGCAAAGATTTCAAAACATCTGAGATCACCAGACAAGCTCCAGTATTCACATCGCCCCTTTCCAACGTTGATAATCTAAGGGAAGGAGAAAATGCTCATTTCGAAGCTCGTCTCATACCTACCGATGATCCTAAACTGAATGTGCGTATATTATATCAATTACGTCATTATTTTTTTTTGAGAGAAAGAAAGTACCTACTCATGTAAATTTTATTATAGGTTGAATGGTTCTGGAATGGTAAACCACTACGTACCGGATCCAGATTCAGAACGTTCTGCGATTTCGGTTTCGTCATTCTCGAAATCTCTCCCGTATACCCCGAAGACTCGGGTGAATATTCCTGTCGTGCCACCAACGAATATGGCGAAGCTGTTACAACCGCTTCGATGAAAGTACAAGGCAAACGAAGCATCATCTTGGAATCACAGTTACCTAAGGGTATGGAAGGTACCATCGATAAATTAGCCGAACTAGAAGGTCTCGGTCAAGTACGTACCGAAGAATACGAAGATGATACCGGTAAACCACCGGAATTCGTTACGACTCCATCTGATCTTACGTTATCGGAGAACTCATTGGCTCATTTCGAATGCCGTCTGAATCCTGTCAACGATGCTAGCATGAGAGTAGAATGGTTCCATAATGGTAAACCTCTATCTGCCGGATCTAGAGTCAAAACTATCAATGATTTCGGTTTCGTTATTTTGGAAGTATCTGGCGTCTATATTCGTGATTCTGGATTATACACATGCAAAGTTTGTATATGATTTTAGTGAAAGCGAAGTTATTATTTCGAAAATGAGTTTTTATTAAATGGATTATTTTATATAGGCTTCGAATAGACACGGAGAAGCTACAGTATCTTGTAAATTACAAGTCCGAGGCAGACAAGGTATCGTTTTAGAACCTCAGTTACCATCAGATTTCCGTACCGGTACAGAGAGCATTCAGAAATTAGAAGAATCGCTTTATAAACGCGAGGAAATCATTCCCGAAGATGAAAAACCGAATCCACCTCGATTCACCGTTGAATTGAAAGTACGTGTAATAATATTATACCAAAAAATTTTGATTTGAATTTTTCTCTAATGTTTTTGTATCTTTTTATAGGATGTGTTGGATGCTCAAGAAGCCGGTCCGGTTCATTTCGATTGCCGAGTTGAACCTGCCAACGATCCAACTTTGAGAATTGATTGGTTCTTCAATGGTCGTCCATTTGCGACTGGTTCCCGTGTTCGTACTATTAACGATTTTGGATACGTATCTTTAGATATGGAATATGTCTACGCTAGAGATAGCGGAGAATACATTTGTCGAGCTACCAATAAGTGGGGAGCGGCTACTACTAAAGCTAAAGTCATCTGCAAAGGTAATGAAACTGTTCTTTTATGTATTTTACATGATTGTATTCGTAATTTAATCGATAATTTTTTTTTAATTTTCAGCCAAACGAGATATCGTTCTGGATTCTCAACTACCTTCAGGAATGAGTGGAGAAAAATTGAAAGATTTAGAACAAGGTCACGTTACTGAAGTTGTTCAAGAAGAGAAACCCAAAATTCCTCCTAAATTCTTATACGAAGTGAGTACCATCAAATCTCATTAATACAATGTAATTTTTCGATGATTAATTGTTCGTTTTATTTTATTTTAGATCGAATCCACAACTGTTGAAGAATCTGAAACTGTTCACTTTGAAACCAGAGTCGAACCCAAAGACGATTCTAGACTCAGAATCGAATGGTACAGAAATGGCAAATTGCTTCCTTCTGGAAGTCGATTCAAAACTATTTTCGAATTGGGATTCGTTTCTTTGGATATTTCTTACTTCTACGCTGAAGATTCGGGCGAATATGTTTGTCGCGCTGTCAACGATTGCGGTGAAGCTACTACCACAGCCATGGTCACTTGTAAAAGTAAGAAAAAAAATCCTTAATTGAAAAATTTCGTTAATCTCAAGCGATATTAAACTGATGTGTGATTTTTTTCAGAACAACCATCGATTGTTTTACAAAACCAAGTACCGAAGGGTATGAAGAAATCGGAAGCTTTAATGCAAATGGAAGCTGCATTGAAAAAATACACTTCGGAAATTCATCTCACCGAAGATGATCTTTATGAACCCGAGAAGAAACAACCACCGAGGTATAAAATTACTTTTCAGAAGTGTTTTTATGATAAAAGTTTTTTGCTACGTTTAATCTTCTATCTTTCTTTAGATTCGTCACTCAAATCAAAGATCAAACCGATTTAGTAGAAATGCAATGTACCAAATTTGAATGTCAACTTGCTCCCGTTGGAGATCCAAACATGAAAGTTGAATGGTTCTTGAATGGAAAACCATTAGCACATAGTACGTCACTTCATCAGTTATTTTTTGTGGATTTGGAATACCCTTGAATAAATTTAATTGTTTTCCAATAGAAAATCGTCTCACTCCAATTTACGATTTCGGTTACGTTGCCATGAATTTCGGTTGGATTTATCCGGAGGACAGTGGCGAATATCTATGCCGAGCCACCAATTTATACGGATCAGATGAAACCAAAGCTTATATCAAGACTGCCGGCAAACCTGGAATTATTTACGATTCGCAGTTACCAAAGGGAATGAAAAGTATTGAAAAAATACGAGAAATGGAAGCAGCCTGGCAAACGTACGATTGGAAAAATATTTCAAGATTTCATTTCGAAATATTGTCTTATTTACCCTCAATTTTTTTTTACAGGCTTCCTGAAGAAAAGGCCGAAGAAGAGAAGCCAAGAGAAGCTCCTACGTTCGTCAGTAAACCAGAACCTGTCAGTGTTTGCGAAGGAGATCATGCCAGATATTGCTGCCGCGTTACAGGATTCCCTCGTCCTCGTGTTATGTGGATCCTGAACGATAGGACTGTTGTTAATGTGAGTTCTCAAATTTTCCTGCGATCTCCACTGGTATATACCTGTTAGAGTTATTGGTAATTTTTTCGAAATTTTTCAGGGTACTCGATATAAATTAACCTACGATGGAATGTGGCATTTGGATATACCGAAAGTCAGGCAATATGATCACGGTAAAGTTGAAATTGTCGCCCGAAATTCAGTCGGAGAAGCCAGAGTGCAAACCGTACTAGATGTCAGGTCTCGTCACGACGATTACAGAGCAGTATTAAAGAATTCTCCGAGACGTGAGTTGATGGTTTTATATTGTTTATTGTGATGTACTCGTATTTTTAATTAGGATTCTAATAAAATCACAAGGTTTTTAACCTGTGTATTTTTATTGAATTCGTCATAATGGTGGATTTTTTCAGCATTATTTTTTAAGATTTATTATACGCTTATTTCTTCTTTCCTTCTATCTATTCTTTATCCCATCTATATGTTTTCTTCTTTCGTCCGTCTTGTGCTAATTACACGAGGACAGCATTAGATGCTTATGTACACTACGTATCGGTATCGTCTATGGAATATGTACGTATCGAACAAGGTACACCAGAATTTGAATATTTTCCCTCATTTTTATATATCCTCGTTGAAAACCACCAGACCACTTCATCACTTTGCATGACATACCTATAATCCCTTTTTATTTCTGGTAACGCGTTGATTTTTTTCCTTTTTGTTTTTTGTGAATTATCTGCGCGAACCTATTACGACGATCCTTGATACCTAAGGCCTCAAAATTACCAAACGAGGCGGCTGTGTGTAGTTTTGATGATACCATGTAGCATGTATTGTACATATATTTCCGCTGATCATTGTTTATTCCTTGCGTGTGTGCGTGTTTCATTCCTCTGTTACTTTGGCATGGACATTTTTTGTTTACGAGTAGTATTGTATGTAATTGGTTGCTTGATTGCTTTAACAAATTTTTTCCAATGTCACCTTTTATAGCCTGGTATGACAGCGAACTTGTACCATACCAAAAGGAAAGACAAGATACCGAATTAGAAAAGGTATTCGAAGAAAGAAACGCTATTGCTCAACAAGGAGGCGAAGTACTTGGAGTTGAACATCTTAAATCGAAGGTTGTCAAGGAACCGGAACCAGAATGGACGCAGTCGGTACGCCAGAAGAAGAACGAAGATTATTACTCAAAATTGAGAGAGGTATAGTTATTTCGATGATGGATTATTTTTATTGATTTACTCATGTGACCTCCTCACAAGCAGAAAACATGACCCAGTTGATGAGGAAATGTCGGATATAGACTGAAGAATTCAAAACAGCATCCCAAAATACATTATGATGCAAAATTCATGGCTCCAAATTTCATTTTTGGAATTTTGACTAATTTTTATTGGTTCAAAAAATTTTAAATTCCATTAATTTGATTTTTTGAATTAATTTTCTGAAGCCTCGAGTCATTGTGTAGTCCCTATAATTTTTTCGAATTGTCAAATTTTCAAGAAATTCTCTCCCTCCCTCTCATGGGTCACAATTTTTTAGAATTTTATTTATGTAAAATTGACCTCTTTCGTCTCTCAATCAAAATATTCAAATTGTTATTTTACAATAATTTAGCTCGAAGAAGATCAGATTGTCAAAGAATCCAGAGTACGTGAAGCATCTCACCAATTCGCCATCCCTGGAGAAAAGATTACTCAAAAATCAGTTGCCAAAGGGATGGCTCAATGTTACGAAAAGAATTTGTGAGTTCATTTTTTATGTTCTGTCCAAGTCTGTTATCTTTGAAAGCGATATTACTTTTATGATTCTGAATTTTAGGGAACCGAAAAAAGAAGAACTGCTGCCATGGCAAGTGAAAGCTCTAAGTAAGAAACAGCTATCACAAGATCAATTCGAACCATCCGAATCTGCATCCGGAGTACATGCCAAAGAAGTGCACGTTTCGAAACAAAAACAAACTCAAAAAGAAGTAAATTCTTTGATGAAAAGATTCATTTAAAAAAAAAATCCTATATGAAAAAAAATTACCGGTAACATTGAAATTATAATTTTTCCAGGTCCAGGGAGATAAAGAAATCCACCGTAACATTACATCAACCGAAACGACAGAAATGGAACACAAAGCCGACACTCAAGAAAGAATTGTTCAAGGACCTACGGTAAATGAAAAAAGTCCCATAAGTATGAGTTTACTTTCATTCTTATTTCATTCGCTCATCATTTCGTATCCGATTTAGAAACCAACAACTCCGCCAGTCTTCACGAAGAAAATCCAACCTTGCCGAGTTTTCGAACAAGGATCAGCTCGATTCGAAGTAGAATTCGACGGCGATCCTTTACCCAAGGTTAAATGGTACAGAGAAGATTTCCTCATACAGAATTCGCCCGATTTCCAGATCCATACTCTTAGTACAAAATCAATCCTTATTATTAGACAAGTAAGCGTACCTCTACTTTGAAAAATTATCTCTGTTTCGTGCGAGTATTTAATTGGAATATTTCTATAGGTATTTATGGAAGACTCCGGCGTATTCAGTGCAGTAGCTGAGAATCGCGGTGGTAAAGCTAAATGTAGCGCTAATCTTGTGGTTGAAGAACGTCGCCAGATTGGTAGAAAAGGAAACGTACCACCTAGCTTTTTAAATACCGTACAAAATACCGTCGTGAAAGCTGGTCAATTGGCCCGATTCGATGCTCGTGTGACCGGCACCAAGCCATTAGATGTTTATTGGCTCAAAGTAAATACTCGTTTTTCTTACTTTTTACAGCTAACGATTAATTTTTCGATGTTATTTCAAATAAATGAATTATGTTTGCAGAATGGAAAGAAAATCGCCTCTGATATCCGTTACAAAGTCGTTGAAGAAGATAACCTATATACTTTGCTCATCATTGAAACTGTCCCCGAAGACAGTGGTACTTACGAATGTGTTGCTATCAATAACGCCGGCGAAGCTAGATGCGAAGCCGAATGCACCATTCAACCTACCAGCACTGCCACCGCTAAAACAAAAACCCAAACTCAAACTCAAACTGCCCAACAACAAGCTCCCAGTATTGTAGAACCTCTCAAAGGATTAGTCATGAAAGAAGGCCAACCAGCCGTATTCAAATGTAAAATATCCGGCAAAGCTCGTAAGTGTCCAAGAATATAGAGTAGGTTCCCTATCACATCAGAACAAATTGATAAAATTTAACTCGTCATTGCAGCTCTTCAAATCAAATGGTACAAAGGTGATGAAATAATCAAACCGTCCAAGTATTTCCAAATGTCCAGAGAAGGAGATACGAATACATTGAGAATCTCCGAAGTCTTCCCAGAAGACGAAGGCGAATATAAATGCATCGTATCTAACCAAGGCGGAAAAGTGCAAGTTTCAGCTCCGTTGAAAGTACTAGGTACGTAGACTTCCTTCAATAATTTCTCGGATCGATTCAAAAAACATATTTCTAACGAGTTTGGCTTGTTTGTTTTTCTGTACAGCTCCTGAAACCACTGATGTTGCGCCTACTCTTAGTCCTATGAAAAATGTTACCGTGTTAGAAGGAAATCCTGCCCAATTCAGAACACAAGTCACCGGTAAACCGAAACCAACTATTCAGTGGTTCAGAGAAGGAGCTTTGATACCACAATCACCTGACTTCGAGGTAAATTAATCAGCGTAGTTCACCACTAAGAACATGTTTATAGAGAAATTCGACGCAATGATTTTGATTTTGATTTATTTCGGTTTAGATGACCTTTGATGGTACTTCTGCCTCTTTAGTAATTACATCGACGTACGAGGAGGACAGCGGTACGTTTACGTGCCGAGCCACCAGTACTGCTGGACAAGTAGAAACTTCTGCTTTACTTACTGTCAAACGTAAGCATTGAATACAATTATTTTGGGTTTTAGTCGGTATTGCATGGTAGAAAAAAAATTCGTCAAAAAGGAGCTGATTTTGTATATTGAGAGCGGTTTTTTTTATTGCCTAAACAAACACAAATTTTCGATCAAATTATTCAATTTTTATATGACTTTCAAATTTAATGTTGATTAATTTGAAAATGTTCTGAGCGAATGCTAGAAAATTTTTATTTGGCATGAAAATGCACAAAGGTGTACTGAAAATATCGAAAAACTGATCAAGCAGATTTTTGGAGCCATGTAATTTTAAGTAACATTTCCTGTTCTTTTTTTATTCTCATTCTCATGACCAATCAGATTTTTAGAACTAAACACTCAAAAAAATTTACTTTGAAAAAAAACAACGTTTGAATATTTAAAGAAATTTACGTAATGAAGGAAAAGGAGCAAACTTTTTGACGAATTTGCTTTATGTTTCGATTCAGATTCTGAACTCTCGAGTCATTCCAAAAATAAAATAAAAAATAGGATACCTACTTACCTCATTTATTTGATTTATTATTATTATTATATGCTCGAAATATTCAGAATCCGGATCGTAACGTATATTTCACTTGTAATTATAATGCATCTACAACTTGGTGACGGTTTATAGAAAAAAACAAAATTTGATACCATTTGCATGATTTTTAGAGAAAAAAAACTGGGTATTTTTTTTTTTTTTTGGTGATTGGGTATTTAATTTGCATGTGCTTTGTACGTATCGTAGCATACCTATACCTATTTGTATCTATTAGCACTTGAATTGTGTACCCGTAGAAAATTATCGCCCGAACTAAAATGTAGTCCACATACCTACCTACCTATACACATGTAGAATCACGTTGGAAGTAGATACATCCTGTTTTGTATCGTCGAAAACTAATATTTAGACGTAGATTCTGAATGTTTGTCGTCGTCTTTGTGATGTTTCACAAATTTAGAACGTTGATTTCCTAAATAGAAAATCTAGGTTAGAGATGGTATAGCATCAGAACCCTATAATAGTCCAAATGTATACCTACCTGTCAGTAAACTATCAGCCAAAGGCTGTAGAAGGGATTTCATTGCAATCACGTGTCAAAGTTTGATTACCTATACATTTTACGTACAAGTGTAGATCGTTTTGTTCGTTTTTATTCAACATTAATCTTACGTACCTAGACGTATAATCGAATTAGATCAATAGTAGGTCATCAATGAGTGACGGATGGTTGAAACTTTTTTTTTTTTTGAAGATTACTCGTATTTGTAATATAAGAAGTAGATTTCTTTATGTTAGATTTATCGTCGGATGTTTCCGTCATCGATTATGTTAATGCGTGATAAAAATTTGGCTACTGATTTTTTTTACGGTACCGATTGGTTTTATTATCGGAGAAATCCGATTAATGTCCACTTGGAAATTTACCCGGAAATTTGATCATGCCATTCTGAGGGGATCATAATACATAATTATGTATGTAGATACGAGGTATCGGTAATGTTGTATTGATTCGTTTATTTTCTTTTCCTTATAAAAAGGTGATTGTTGGGTTACAAAAAAATCGTATCTTTAAAATTTGATCTAAGATTATCCCGGAAATTTTTCATGAAAAATACAAAAACAATGATAAGTAGAACGAAACTTTTCAGAAAAAAAAATAATAAGATAAATGGAAAAATCTTGAAAATTTCTCTGAAAAATGAAGAACAAAAGCATACGTGTTAAAATTTTAATAACCGAACAAGTTTTGTTTTGCTTTTTCCCCGCTTAAAATCATAATTAGAGGGTTTTTTCAAGATTTAATGTGAGCAAATTAGCGAACTTCTGAAAATTCTTTCGCTTTGAATGCTGTTTAGCTCATTTAATTTCAACATTGGGTAATAAGTCATCATGACAATTCTGCTTTTTGAAGTTCCACCTATTTATCTTTGATTATTTTTACCTTAGGAAACGTTTTTTTCTTAGCAATTATTCGTAGCTCCTTCAAATTTGACGTTATGCCAAAAATTTCCATAAAAAAAATTATATTAGTTTATGACGTTATGTCCACGTGTCCATCTCCATGGTAAAAAACACGCTGGATTTTTTCCTGGTGGACATTTGCGTCTTTAATTTGATGGATAGGCAACATATTATTCACCTAACGTTTTTTTTTGTTTTTTTTTTTCAAGAAGACCTGTTTTATTTATATCTTGAGGAATGACTTTCATCTTTCACATACGTTCTTACGATTTTACTTGTAGAAGACTGAAAATTCTATACTTACGTGTATAATTTTGATTGACTCGTTTTGAGACGTTTTTTCAAATTTAGCAAATAGGTAATACGTCCCTGTAATTTTTGAGTATTGAAAAAAATGATTACATTTTAATTTTTTGTCATCTTTATTAAATAAATTGCGCCTTAATCTTTCTAAAAAAATGGATTAGATTGTGAAAATGTTTTAGTAATTTTCCCAAACTGGACGTCTCATTTTTGTTGATCTGAGTTCGCCAATTTCCACTGTATCAAGTCAAGTTTTGTGATAGATTTTCAAAATGCCAGTCTAAGCTCAAGCCCCCTCCCTAAAAAAAAATAAATTGAAAAATCTCAAGAAAATTGTGCAATGAATTTTTTTTGATTTGAAAGGTCTACAAAATGTGGAAGACGCTACGAAAGCGAAGAATTTTCAGTATGAACTGATACATAGGTATAGCCCTTTCATTTCTGAATCTGGGTAAAATTTACATACGTGTAGGATCGAATTTGTAGAAAAATTAATTTTCTGTGAGATAAATTGAACAGATTTTACCTGTCTCTTATACTTCACGAATCATAACATGTTGAAATAATGGTATTTCGTTATCTACTCATCAATAATTGTCTTTTCAATTCTCATAGTCGGCAAAATCTTGTGCATTGATTCACTTTGGATTGCCTCATTGCTTCGCTATATATAACAGAACACCTGGTATTCATCTATTATGATAGTCTTTGATTTCTCTCCAACCCCCCCCCCCCTTTTAAACATCCAGAAATTCGGATAAGCATTCCTTGAACGTGTGCAAATAATTTTCTAATTATGTATTCAGTCTTTAAATTTTATAAAAACGTCATCACTTAGATAATTTGTGTCTCGTACTCAATTTATCCACATTAATAACGACGATTGTTTTTTTTTTTTTTTTTTTTTAAATATGTACCTAGTATATTTTTTTAGCTTTTTTTATATATGAAAAAAAGTGTAAGTATAGGGTAGGGCTAGTAAGAATAAAAAATTTAAACCCATTTCCAAATTAAATCTCTACAAAATGTAGGTGGTATGTTATTTTTTCTTTATCATTTTATCGCTCTGAAGTATTTCAGCCGAATTCCAATTGGCGCGATATCAAAATGATGGAGAGTAATGAAATATTTCTGTCATTAATTCTTATTATTGGGGTAAATAACGTTTGAAAATTTATTACAAACAATTCTTAGCATTAAAATTAAATACGTATGAGTGAGAAGCAATGGAGGAGATTTTTAACCTAAGATGATGTAAGCGAAAAAGTTCCATTTTTTAATTCGAAAAGTTGATCTGTCTACAAGTACTTGTAGGGAAGCCTCATGAGTCGGAAAAATTCAAAAATTGTGAGATTTCTCTCTTCAAACCTTCAAATTTATAAATTTACTCGTAAAAATCACCCTCACAGAAAATTCTGCACTGTGTGTTCGATTTGTGTGCCTGTTTGTTCACCACATCTAAAAAAAAAAAAATCGGTTAAAGGGGGCCTTTCAGAAGCCAAATTTTTGCTCACAGTCACAGCGATTCGCTGCGTACACGTTGTTTAGCGTAATTCTACATAAATGTTTTGTTTCTATTTCATTCCAATGACAGCTTCAAATTAAACAACCTCGCCGGGTAAGTGTGGTTCAAAATAAAGGAAGAAGTTTCGAACGTGCTCGAAAAATTATATCGTTACCTTGTGTATTATATTTTTAACTTTTAAGTATTTATTTATTTTTATTCTTTTTTTCTCGCGAAAAAAATAACGTTTATTTATTATTACATAGGTATTATTGTATTCTCTTTCTTTTTTCTCTCTCTTTAACTCATAATTAACTCATATTTTTGGTGTTTTTTCATTGTTTTATGTTATTTATATGAATATGTTTTATTTTTCTCCTCGAGAAAGACAAAAAAAAATTGAGCTTTCTAACTAAGTTTTATTCGCAATGTACTCGTAAAATGTTGTGAACATTGTATCGCAGAACATACTTAATAAAAAAGCAATGAACAGACGTGGTTTATTTTTTTTCTCTCGGTGATGTTTATGCGTAGTAGAGTCCAGAAATGATCTGGAGAACGGGTTCATTGTTCGGGTATTATATTATTTTAGCACGTGTATACGATTGTAGTACATTATGCCAAGAAAAAGAAAAAACCAAAAATCACGATAACGTGATGTATTCGATCGACTAAATTTATATTTTGGCTGGCTCGTTTAATTGTTTTTAATTATTTGAAAATTTTTGCTTGCCAAGCTTGTAAATCTTCGCCGTATAAATAAGTTTAATCGAAAAGGTTATTTTTGTACGATTAAATTCATCACGTTTTTAAGATTTAGTGTAATAATGTCGTAAGAAATTATGTTATGGCTTCGGAATGACATGAACGCGTATGCGAGCCGATTGTCATTCCTTAGTCATCGGCCATAGTACATAAGTTTGATAATATTACGTAGGTGGATTATGTTGTAATATTCTAAAGGTATTTTTCAAAAAAAGAATTTGACGTAGTCAGAAGCAGCTGACGTGTGCAGAAAATTTTTTTCTATCATTTGGTCCCTACTTGACCTTGAAAAATTACGATTTCATAGTTGTAAGAAAGCAAAATTACTCCAGAATTTTGATATTTTTTTTCATATAAAAACACGTGTACGCAGAATTTTTGAGCGCTCGGAGCACTAAATCTATCGTTTACATGTGATTCGTTTCGGGTGTAAGTTATTTTGGTACGTGACAGAAGGGGTAGGGGAGAGGGAGCGAAGCTGGCGCTGGCAGTGGATAGCGGTGTGCGTAGTCGTGTGCACATTAACTCATTCCAATTTGGTGCGGTGGTTTTTTTAAAACATTAGGTTTGAATTACCGTATTTTCTCGACTAGATTTATAATTATCTTATCCAGATACGCATGGAAGAAAAAAGGGGCTTTGGTTCTCTTTCGGTCTCCCGAGCAGGAAATGAATACAACGCGAGCATTCGAAAAACGAGGGTTTGAAATACATACATCGAAAACGTGCGAGATTGAATGGAACAATTGAGTAATTTCATGTGGATTTTTTTTGGCAGGAAAAGTGTTTGAAATTAATTAGGAAGTTAGATTTGAAATGCATTTTTCTCAGAAAAATTATAATTTGGCAATTATACGCGGCAGCGGATCTGGCAATCGAATAAACAGCAGTTATTTTTAATTATTGACAATTTAACGAATTTTTCATGTTTTTTGGAACTAATCGATGTAAGTTTCCTGGTATTGGGAATCATATTTGGATCAGATATGTGGCGCTGGCTCTGGTTTTAATTCGGATAGAAAACAGAAATTTTTAATGATATTCTCGGAACAGTTTTCAATGCTGTGATTTTGAATTTTTAGAAAAAATTTCGTATAGATTAATTGAAAATTTTTAATGAAATAGGTACCTGATTGAATTTGGTTTACTCATACCTATATTTCGTTTTTAAAATTCGGTAATCGTTTGTTCAGAAAAGTTTAGTTTTCCAACAATTTAAATTTTATTTCGTGATTATATTTTTGTTCAAAAATTTGTGAACCACGAAATTCTGTCTTTGAATCTAGTTACTAAATCCACCTATATTTTCAGTATGTACTTACCTTGAGATGTTTTCTTTTCTTCGTTTCTTTTTTGGTGAATTCGTTTTCAAAATCACTCAACATGAAACCACTTAAAACAGAGTTAAAATTCTGAGTTGCCTTTGGTCCTCTTCATTTTTTTGACAAGACATTTCGCTTTCTCAAAAAAATCATATTTCTCTTGCGACGTAAAAGTTGACGCTTTCCTTAATTTTTTCATCACAAAAATAGCATTTTGAAGATAAATTAAGGGCCCTACAAAAGAAATGAAAGGAGACAAAATTGAAGGGCATTATACTTTTTCTCATCTATGGGTTGTGTGTTTTTTTTCTCTGAGGCTTTGTTTGTGAGATAAGTATATGAATTTTGGAAGTTCAACTTGAATTAGCTACTCGTAGTGAAAGATTTGAATATTTTTTCAGTACAAATTTTTAAAAAAAACAAGTTTTTGCTAAAAAAATTGAGAAAAAGAAATTGAAGGCATTGAAATTTATATCAGCGCAGTGTGATTGGTTTTTGTTCTTCGTGAGGTTTTGATATTGAGATGCTGCAAAGAGAATTTAAACTCAACTTTTTTGTACATTTTTGTCACTCAAAGTTTGACCCCTGGGGAGAAGATCTGTCTTCCTTCGCTTCTTACGCCACTCAAAAAATTACCCATTAACGGTTGCTTTCTTCTTTTCATTTCTTGGCCAAATTTTATTTTAAAAAACCTAAATTAAAAAATGTAATCTTCCATTACGGAAATTTTACGGTAATAAAATAGTATCTAGATTATAAAGTAGTAATTATTTGTAAATTATTACTCTGTTATTGACTGTAACATTGGTAAATAAGACGCGAAGAAAGTTGAAAGGTAAATAATCCAAGAAAAACGACCGAAAGAAGAAAAACCTTGAGCATAATCTAAAAATGTAACAAAATTTTCACCACCACGAGATGTTCTTTGTGTGCGATGATGTATGTGTCTTGAGGTTGTTTACTTTTTGCCTTGGGAGTTTGGAGCGGTGATCGAAAAGAAACTCGCTGTTGGGTCTCAACATTGTTCACCTGTTTATGTCAATAAATTTTGAATACTTTTCAAGACAGACGCGTGTTGTGCTCATAGAAAACATTATGTCGTTGATGTTATCAAGGCTCGTCTAATTAACGCCTTTAAAAATGAATAAACAAATTGTTTGCATATATTTATAACTCGGGTGTTGGCAAAAGATTCAAACCTACCTGTTCTTTCTTACACTCTCTTCCTCCTTTCCTGCACTCTCTGCAGTTCATTAAATCATATAAAATGAAATTTAAACATTTTTATACCTTTCTATTTTAATAGGGAAGGAAATTTCGTTAAATTTATAGAAATGTGCATTTATCAAAAAATTTTTATACGTGGGGTAGGTACACGTATGTAACCTTGTATCGTAAATCTCTTACGCTTGTCAGTCGTTAAATAAACATCTTTCACAATTTCTGTCTTGTCGCTAATTTAAAAAAACAAACTTTTTCTAAAATATTTTTCGCAAGGTTAGATTTTATCCACGGTATAAAATTTTAAGTGGTATTTGGCTTTAAGACGGATTTTCGTCGACTGTTATGTGTCATTAATAAAGCATTTATAAAATTTAGTAATTTTTTTTTCTTTTCGCAATCTGATATAAGTTATACGGCATTCGGTTTGTACAATATTTGGATCAGCTCCAAGGGTATTTGTCAGTGATAATTCTATTGTTGAATATGACTCAAACACGACGTATTCTCGAGCTCGTAAATAAAAAGCTACATTATTGGAAAATAGTCTATTTAATGTAATTATACAATTTCACGCTTCTGGTTCGCCGTCTTCTTTGATCTGTAAAATGGTAACAAAAAAACAAAAAAAAACCGCTTAAAACCGAACGAACGTCTTTATGGAGGGTGTTTACGAGATGGGAAAAATTTACCTGATCGTTTGATGAACTAGGTCGTTCGACTTGTGTACTTTTACACGCTTCAAATTGAATCCATTATCCAGGTGTCTGCTGACAAAATGCCAATTTTCTTAACCTCTTTTTTGGTTCCCTAAAATGAGAAAATATTGACCCATTTAGGTTACATTGATTTGAAAAATGATCAGTATCGAAGACTAGTATGTAATTGTAATGCTCGAGATGCCATCGTGTCTCGAAATAAAAATAAACGACAACTCATCCTATTATAAAAATAGTATGCTGAATACATTGTATAGGTTTTTCACTTTTGATTGTAATCACGAGTACTCGTGCCCTCTTGGCACCTTTTTTACTGCTATTTTTAAAAAAAATTTCGGTGGCATTTTTTTGTTTGAAATTTTTTAGTGTTCTTAAATTACCTACTTGGTCGATGTTTTATTTTAAGACTATTTTGAGATGTATTTTATTCTAGATTTTAGATTATTTTCCAGTTTGTAATTAAATATAGATTTCGATTGTAAAATTTTAAGTATTTAAATTTAGATTGTAATGGAAGCGAAAATCCTACTGAGTCTTTAAAATTTAATTGGCGAAAATAATTTTTCGAATATTTTTGAAAAATTGGTTCTATACGTAATAAATTTCAAGCTAACACAACATACACTTTTAAAAATTTCATTGAACATGAGTTTCTATAAATTTTTGAAATTTTTGTGAAAACCTGCTTCACATTTTGGAAAAAAGTTAGTAAAATTAAATTCAACTCTTACCCGGGATTTTCGCTTCAAAATCACGTTCAGAAAATTTGTCGATTATTTCACACTGTTTTGAAATATTTTAGATAATTTTACACTCTGTAAATAATAATTTTAAGCGAACTGTGTAAGAAAAAAAATCACTTCAACCATCCGTTCGAATTCACGAAATAGGCACATACTGAGATAACATTACGACGCGCACGTTGCTACTGAACTAACCGCAACATTTGAAAATTTCTTAGACGACTCATAATTTTGAAAATAACTATAAGCGCGGAATTCGTTACGCCGTCATAGAAATCACGTAGTAGAAAACCATTTTTTGGCTTCGATCCATCGAAACACGCGTTTAGAGGCCTCCCATTCAGTGTCCCCTGCCGAAAATTGATAACTTCATCGCGCTGTGCGAGGCTTGCGAGAGAATGATTGAAGATGGAAAAATTATTAAAGAAACTCGCGTGCGTATGGTAGTCGACATATATCCTAATTTAGAATCGGTAGTTATGACTCCATTTATGGAAAGTATAAGCGTTGCGGTGAAACATACTTGAAATAGTGCAAGGACGACGCGATGGTATTTATAGTGTCGTAATATACCCCTTTTGAGTTCATGGAGCGATAGTCATTTTTATGTGGTTCGAATATGTTTGTGTAGGTACTAGGTACTTACGTGTTGAAATGCAAAATTACTCGTTATTGGGAATGTGATTGATGGTACATAGAATGCGTTTATTGCTAGTGGGCTAATTGAAAATGGTCATACTGCATTTTGAGTATCTACTTACTTGATTGATTTATCAGTATGTTCGCATACCTATTCATGGTTTTGTATCGAGTGCCAATCTCCTAATCGTTATTCCTCCCCCCCCCCGAAGTGGGCATTAAGAAAAATCGATACTTTCCTTCCACTCTCCCCTCCATTCTAATAAGGTTGACCTATTGACTTCTGGGTTCTGATGCTATTTATTTGACAGCCTCTTCAAAGCTACGTAAAAGCACATCAAGCAAAAGAGATTTCTATTCAAAGACGCCATCAAGTTGATTGAAAAATACTACAAGGTAAGTAGCCCATTACATCCTTGATTTTAATTTCAGGACGGCCCGGAATCGTGCAAAAAATACCTGTTAGCGATCAAAAGAAGGGTGGGCAACTGACTACTAAGGGAGCACCTGGTGGCCAAAAAGGCATCTCTGCTTCACCTGAATTTTACCTGAGTGAAGAAACATCTACAAGTAGTGAAGAAGTGAGTGATGTTATAGAATTACCCCAAGGAGATGAAACTTTACCTTGGAGGGTAACAAAACGTCGTCGTGTAGTGGCTGCCTCTCAACATTATGAAAGTCCTCAAAGATATACTGAGGACTCGACCACTTTGAAAGTTTCTCAAGAAAAACAGCATGCCAAGAAAGTTATTGACAAAGTGTTGACCAGGGAATTAGCCAAAGATGATGAGCCACACCCAGAACATGCTACAGAAAGTGTTCAAATTAGTAAAACTAAGAAAGCCACTAGGAAGCAAATTGAAACTAGGGCTGGTCAAATTTATGATGAAGACCAAATACCTGAAGATTTATCTAAAGATGCTATTGAACCTGAGCAGACAGGCATCCAAATTACTAAAATTAAAAAGGTAGGGTTAGTTAGAAAAGTTATGAAAACAAACACTGGCCAGGTTTCTGATGAGCAACTACTTCCTGAAGAATTGACCTCAGACCAAAAAACTAAAAAAACTATGACAAAAATCACAAAAACAAGAGCAAGTCAAGTTTATGAAGAACAACCTGAAGATGTATCTCAATCAGTTACGGGTGCATTTAAAATTGAACCTCAAACTCAACTAACAAAATCTTTGAAGAAAGGTGAAGAATTGGTGACTGGTGTCTACCAACCTTCTCCTGAAATATCTGAGGATGAAAATATTGAACACATCAAGAAAAAGAAAGCTAAAAAAGTCATTGGAAAAGTGTTAGAAAAGCAACTCATCAGAAGTGATGATGAGGAAGTACCTTGGAGAAAGAAGCCTGATACTTTGTTGATAGAAGATGTTTCTGATAAACAAATTGCAACATATCAGGAAGATATTGTTGAAGATGCTGTTGATAAACAGCATCCTCATCCCAGTGTACTTGATGAAATAGCTGATGTAGGAGGTATGGTGAAAATTAAATTTAAAACTACTGAAAAGGGAAAAATAGTTCAACAAGATGACCAAGATGGAACCAGATTAACCATAGCTCAAGCAGAAGTTGAGCATGATAGAAGTAAAACCATTGCTTCATGGAGAAAAAAACCTGATGATGAAGATATTCCTTCTCAAACTGAATCAAAACCCAAAGAACTGGTTCCATGGACACAAGAAGAAATCACATTAAAGAAGGTAGATACTAAGAGAAAATCTAGTTTGAAAGAAACTGAAATTGAAAATATTCAATTGTTGGATAAAAAGAAATCTGTTCCTTGGACACAAGAAAAAATTGTTCTCAAAAAACCAACTCCTATTACTGAATCTGATATGGAGAAACCAAAAACTGATGAAGGTCAAAAGATAAAACCTTGGACTGAAGAACATATTATTCTAAGAAAGCCTTCTTTGGCTCCAGAAGATGTAGATGATACAATTCCTAAACTACTAAAACCAGGAGAACCAGAAAAAAAAACTATTCCTTGGACTGAAGAGAAAATTGTTTTGAAGAAACCATCACTCTTACCAGGAGATGTAGAAATGACCCCTATAGATGATTCAGATGATAAAATTAAACCATGGACTGAAGAAAAAATCATCTTGAGAAAGCCATCTTTGGCTCCTGAAAGTGAAGATGAACTTACTCAAAAACCAAAGTACAAAAAAGGAGATGGCCCTGTACCATGGACAGAAGAAAAAATAGAATTGAAAAAACCCGCTGAAGTCCCTAAACAGAGGGCATCTGATTCTGTAGTTGAACCTCTGAAACCTATAGATAGTAAAAAGTCTCCTATTCCATGGACTGAAGAGAAAATTTCTTTGAGAAAACCATCATTAACCTTTGATGATGACCTTGAAAAATCCTATGAGAAACCTACAAAACACACTGATGGAAGAAAAACTCCAGTTCCTTGGACAGAAGAAAAGGTTACATTACGAAAACCTTCTCCTATTCGCAAAGACATCTCTAAATTACCTGAAACCTCCCTTTTATCATCCGAAGGTAAAGATGCTCCTATTCCATGGACCCAGGAAAAAGTAACTCTTAGAAAACCTTCACTCACACCTGAAGATGATCTCACAAAACCTATAGATATACCTTTGAAAACTACTGAAGGAAGAAAAACTCCAGTTCCTTGGACTGAAGAAAAAATTGCATTGAGAAAACCATCACCAGTTCGCAAAGAACCCCTAGAGTCTTCTGAGAAACCTACTGATGGTAAGAAGACACCCATTCCATGGACTGAAGAAAAAATAACTCTGAGAAAACCTTCACTTCAACCAGAAACTGATTCTGAGAAACCATCAGATGAAAGTTTAAAACAAAGTGAAAGAAAAAAATCTCCAATTCCATGGACTGAAGAGAAGGCTTCTTTGAGAAAACCCTCTCCAATTCGTAAAGAAACTATAGAATCAACCATGAAACTTCAACCTACTGATGATAAAAAGACTCCAATTCCATGGACAGAAGAAAAAGTTACATTGAGAAAACCTTCTCTTGAGCCAGAAGGTGAATCTGATAACGCATCAAATAAGCCTCCAAAACCAAGAGAAGGATCCAAAACTCCTATTCCATGGACAGAAGAGAAAGTTACTTTGAGAAAACCCTCTCCAATTCGTAAAGAAACTATAGAATCAACTGAGAAACTTCAATCAACTGATGATAAAAGGACTCCAATTCCATGGACAGAAGAAAAAGTTACATTGAGAAAGCCTTCTCTTGAGCCAGAAAGTGAGTCTGATAACACATCAAATAAGCCTCCAAAACCAAGAGAAGGATCCAAAACTCCTATTCCATGGACAGATGAGAAAGTTACTTTGAGGAAACCCTCTCCAATTCGCAAAGAAACTATAGAATCAACTGAGAAACTTCAGTCAACTGATGATGAAAAGACTACAATTCCATGGACAGAAGAAAAAGTAACACTGAGAAAACCTTCACTTCAACCAGAAATTGATTCTGAGAAACCCTCAGAAAAACCTCCAAAACCAAGAGAAGGAAGAAAAACTCCTGCTCCATGGACAGAAGAGAAGATTTCTTTGCAAAAACCTTCTCCTATTCGCAAAGAAGGTGGACAATGTGATTCTGAGAAACTTTTAGATAGGCTCATAAAACCTGATGAAGAAAAAACTCCTGCTCCATGGATAGAAGAAAAAGTTTTTGCTCCAAGGACAGAACAGAAAACTACTCTTTCTAAATCTTCCCTTTCTCCAGAAGACATTACAGAGCTCAAAGAAAAACTTCTGGAAGAGGAAAGCACACAGAAAATATATCAAAGGAAGAAAGCTAAAAAAGATACTGTTGAACATACTATACTCATTGATACTAAAACTTCAGATGTACCGCTACCTCAAGATGTAGAAATCTGTGTACCAGAAGAACAAAAGCCATCCACTCCATGGACTCAGGAAAAAGTTGTCCTGAAAAAGACATTGATTGAACAGAAATCGATTGAAAAACCAAAGCTTGATGCAGTGCAGTTGAAACCAGTAAAGAAAACTAAAACTGTTGAATTGAAACAGCCAGAAGAAAATACTGAGGATAGTATTCCAGTAGCAGAACAAGCTAAAGGAGGAGAGAATCATGAGGTGTCTTGGAGAAGACCTAGGGATAGGAAAGAGGCTATCAAGGTACCTGTAGAAAAGCAGCTAGTTATTGAGCATAAATCTGAAGAAGTGATCCCTCAGACTGAGAAATATGTCTTGGAAGATAATGTATTGATTGATACAAAGTCCAAAGAATCTGAGAAACAAAAACCTTCACTAAAGAAAGAACAATCAGTGTTTGACTTGGGTCTTGATTATTCAAAGAAAATCACTCCTCAAGCAAAATCAGTCTTGAAAATTGATGAAAAACCTAAATTAGAAAAAGTAGAAAAACCAAAACCAGAAGAACTACATCAGCCATTCTCATTGGGTTTAGACTACTCTCAGAAAGTATCCAGAAAACCTGATTCATTACTGAAAAAGCCTAAAGAGAAAGAAACTAAACCAGAAACTAAAGATGGAAAAGTAGGCTTTGGTTTAGATTATAATCGTAAAACATTTAAAAAGTCACCAAATCAAATAGATAAAAAACTTGAAGAAACCCCAAGTTTAGAATGGGTAAATCCTGATTCTTCTGATGGAATCCCACAGAGTATTGTTGAAGAGAAACCTTTTGATGATGAAACATCTACTTTAATAAACCCCATTATTCCATGGAAACGTGGCAAAGGAAAGACTCCAGCAGAAGGAACTGCATTAGAGGAGGTTCATTTAAAACCAGGTAGATCTGAAGAAACTCCTTCAATATTGAAACAACCTGAAGAGCCCCATAAAGATTTACCATTGCCTGAAAGTATTCCAGTGTATCAACGCAAAAAGCAGCCCAGAATTAAAAAACCTGGGATAGAAGAGGAAGGAAAAGTAAAAGCAGTTCCAATAGATGATAATGTAGCACAACCTTATGGAGTACAAGAAAAATGTCAACCTCAAGAATCTCATCCCTCAGAATTAGTTAAAGGTGAGCTAGAAAAGAGTACTAGTGAAGAAGAACAAGTAAAACCTATGAAAATTGGAAAAGGCAAAGTACCAGAGGAAAGAGATGAAACAGAAATTGTAAAATTGAAAAAGATACCAGAAAAACTTCAGAAGCCTGAAGAAGAAATTCCAGAGAAAAAGAAGCCTTTAAAACCTACTTCTGAAATACCATCTAAACCTGCTGATGATTATGATTTGAAATTGAAACCTATAGGTCCTCTGGATACAGGAGAAATACCTGATTTTCCCTCTAGAGAAGGGCCTATTTCTGAGGAGAAAGACACTGAGACACCAATTGAAAAGAAAAAAAGACCTAAAAAAGAAAAACCTACAAAACCAGAGGAAGTACCTGAGGATAGGACAATTGTACCTGGAATTCCCAAACCACAACCTAAAGATCAAGATCAAGATATCACACTGAAGAAGAAACAAGGTCCAAAGCCTGAAGAACTGCCAGAAATAATTTCTTTGAAACCCATACCAAAGAAAAAGCCGGAGGATGAGGAAAAATCAAAGGAACCCTCTATGGTGAAACCAAAACCATTTGATATTGAGCGCCCAGAAGAAGATCTTAAGCCCAATAAATTTAAAGATGCTCCTGAAAAGAGGAAGAAAATTTATAAAAAGCAATCAGAGGATAAGATTCCTGCAAATTTGGAGGAAAGTACTGAGAAACCTGAAGAGGCGCCTTCCCAGGAGGGTAATGTTCCTATAGAAGATATTCCACAAAAAGCTGATGGAATAGTTCCATCTAACAAAACTGATGATGTACCTGTGACTGAAGAAGACATTTGTGAACCGCAAGTACCTGATGCTGATAAACCTGATGAAAAAGTACCTGGTATTGATAAAGTACCAGGCAAAAGGAAAATAATTAAGAAAATTAAGAAAACAAAACCAGAGGAAAAAGACTATCCTGAAGAAGCACAATCAACAACTGAACAACCTGATGAGAAGTTGGGTGAAAAGCCAAAAGAAGAAAAACTGGAATTGCTACCAGTGCCCCTTGAAAGAGGTGAAGTGAAACCAACAAAGTTGAAGGTATCTGAGCCTGAAAATGTTCCTTCATTTGCTACAATTAAGTTGAAAAAGGCACCTGCTAAGCCAAAACCAGAAGTAGATACAACAACAGTGCCAAAAGTACTTCTCAAGAGTCGTATTCAACATTTTGATTGGCCTCCATCAATGCAAACGCCTGTAATTACCCAACTACCAGAAATATATGTTGACAATGGGATTTTATCACGAAATTATGTTGAAGCTATGGCTGTTAAAAAAATTAAACGACGTAAATTCAAACCTACTGAGAAAATAGATGTTCCTCTTGAGAAATTTGAACCATTCCCACAACCTGAAAAACCTGAAGCTCCAGAAAAACAACCAGATGAAAGACCAAAGCCTGAAAAACCAGTTAAAAAGATTCCTGAAGAAGAACATCCACAACCCTTGAAAATTGGAAAAGGCAAAATACCAGAGGAAAAAGATGAAAGGGAAATTGTAAAATTGAAAAGGATACCAGAAAAACCTCAGAAGCCTGAAGAAGAAATTCCAGAGAAAAAGAAGCCTTTAAAACCTACTTCTGAAATACCATCTAAACCTGCTGATGATTATGATTTGAAATTGAAACCTTTAGGTCCTCTGGATACTGGAGAAATACCTGATTTTCCCTCTAGAGAAGGGCCTATTTCTGAGGAGAAAGACACTGAGACACCCATTGAAAAGAAAAAAAGACCTAAAAAAGAAAAGCCTACAAAACCAGATGAAGTACCTGAAGATAGGACAATTGTACCTGGAATTCCCAAACCACAACCTGAAGATCAAGATCAAGATATCACACTGAAGAAGAAACAAGGTCCCAAGCCTGAGGAACAACCAGAAGGAATAACTTTGAAACCTATCCCCAAAAAGCAGCCCGAAGAAGAAGAAAAGGCTAAACAACCTTCATTGGGGAAACCAAAACCACAAGATATAGAACGACCAGAAGAGGACTTAGAACCGAAACACTTCAAAGGCAAGCCGGAAAAGAAAAAGAAATTGAAACCACAAAAACCAAGTGATGAGGAAACCAGCTCAATAGATGATTCCACTGTTCCAAATGTCCAATTAGAAGATATTATACCTACTGAAGAGACTAATATTCCTTCTATACCCTGGAGACAAGCCAAATCAAAAAAAGAGGAAACTAGCCAAATGCCAGCTGTGCTAGAAAAAATAGAGCAAGGGTCTATTGTAAAAATCAGATTCAAGAAGACCTCTGAAGCTGAAATTTTAGGTATTACACAACCTGATGTTGTGACAATGCAGAATGTTGATATTATCCAGGACTGTACAGAGAGTCTTCCTGTGGAAGAGGACAAACAAACAATTAGGACAAAAACAACAGTCAAACAAAGTAAAAAAACTAAACATGTTCAGTTTAGTGAGGACATTCAGCAAGAACATGTCATAGATGAGCAAGATGAAAATATAACTGAACAGAATATAACTATAACTATGGAAGAAAATGATGAAGTATTTGACAAACCCCATTCTCAAATGACTCTACAGCAAATTCCCATTGCCCTTAAAGGAGATAAGTTGAAACTACCATGGAGAAAATCAAAAAAGGATAGAGGCGGGGATGATTCAAACCTGCTTGAAGAAAAACCTGATCAAAAAGAACTGCCAGAAGAGCAGCCTTCTGAGATTGTCACATTCCCCAATGAGAGAACACAAGAAATTGTTACAATCAAAAAAGTTAAAAGGGTCAGAAAAATTAAAGATGGCAAGGTGGTTGAAGATGTAACTGTGGAGGATGATTCCACCAAGCCTGAAGAGAAACCTGGTCTAGAAGAACTGCCTGAAGAGCTGCCTTCTGAAATTGTTACTTTCCCTGATGAAAAAACACAAGAGATTGTAACTGTGAAAAAAGTTAAGAGGGTCAGAAAAATTAAAGATGGCAAGGTAGTTGAAGATGTAACTGTGGAGGATGATTCCACCAAGCCTGAAGAGAAACCTGGTCCAGAAGAACTGCCAGAAGAGCTGCCCTCTGAGATTGTTACATTCCCTGATGAAAAAACACAAGAGATTGTAACTGTGAAAAAAGTTAAAAGGGTCAGAAAAATTAAAGATGGCAAAGTGGTTGAAGATGTAACTGTGGAGGATAATTCCACCAAGCCAGAAAAGAAACCTGGTCCAGAAGAGCAGCCTTCTGAGATTGTTACTTTCCCTGATGAGAAAACACAAGAAATTGTAACTGTGAAAAAATGTAAGAGGGTCAGAAAAATTAAAGATGGCAAGGTGGTTGAAGATGTAACTGTGGAGGATGATTCCACCAAGCCTGAAGAGAAACCTGGTCCTGAAGAACTGCCTGAAGAGCAGCCCTCTGAGATTGTTACTTTCCCTGATGAAAAAACACAAGAGATTGTAACTGTGAAAAAAGTTAAAAGGGTCAGAAAAATTAAAGATGGCAAGGTGGTGGAAGATGTAATTGTGGAGGATGATTCCACCAAGCCTGAAGAGAAACCTGGTCCAGAAGAGCAGCCTTCTGAGATTGTTACTTTCCCTGATGAGAAAACACAAGAAATTGTAACTGTCAAAAAGGTTAAAAGGGTCAGAAAAATTAAAGATGGCAAGGTGGTTGAAGATGTAACTGTGGAGGATGATTCCACCAAGCCTGAAGAGAAACCTGGTCCAGAAGAACTGCCTGAAGAGCTGCCCTCTGAGATTGTTACATTCCCTGATGAAAAAACACAAGAGATTGTAACTGTGAAAAAAGTTAAAAGGGTCAGAAAAATTAAAGATGGCAAAGTGGTTGAAGATGTAACTGTGGAGGATGATTCCACCAAGCCAGAAGAGAAACCTGGTCCAGAAGAGCAGCCTTCTGAGATTGTTACTTTCCCTGATGAAAAAACACAAGAAATTGTAACTGTCAAAAAAGTGAAAAGGGTCAGAAAAATTAAAGATGGTAAGGTGGTAGAAGATGTAACTGTGGAGGATGATTCCACCAAGCCTGAAGAGATACCTGGTCCAGAAGAGCAGCCTTCTGAGATTGTTACATTCCCTGATGAGAGAACACAAGAAATTATTACTGTCAAAAAAGTGAAAAGGGTCAGAAAAATTAAAGATGGCAAGATGGTTGAAGATGTAACTTTGGAGGATGATTTCACCAAGCCTGGAGAGAAACCTGGTCCAGAAGAACTGCCTGAAGAGCTGCCCTCTGAGATTGTTACATTCCCTGATGAAAAAACACAAGAGATTGTAACTTTCAAAAAAGTGAGAAGGGTCAGAAAAATTAAAGATGGCAAGGTGGTTGAAGATGTAACTGTGGAGGATGATTCCACCAAGCCTGAAGAGTTACCTGGTCCAGAAGAACTGCCTGAAGAGCTGCCCTCTGAGATTGTTACATTCCCTAATGAAAAAACACAAGAGATTGTAACTGTGAAAAAAGTGAAAAGGGTCAGAAAAATTAAAGATGGCAAAGTGGTTGAAGATGTAACTGTGGAGGATGATTCCACCAAGCCTGAAGAGAAACCAGGTCCAAAAGAGCAGCCTTCTGAGATTGTTACTTTCCCTGATGAGAAAACACAAGAGATTGTAACTGTGAAAAATGTTAAGAGGGTCAGAAAAATTAAAGATGGCAAGGTGGTTGAAGATGTAACTGTGGAGGATGATTCCACCAAGCCTGAAGAGAAACCTGGTCCAGAAGAATTGCCTGAAGAGCTGCCTTCTGAAATTGTTACTTTCCCTGATGAAAAAACACAAGAGATTGTAACTGTGAAAAAAGTTAAAAGGGTCAGAAAAATTAAAGATGGCAAAGTGGTTGAAGATGTAACTGTGGAGGATAATTCCACCAAGCCAGAAAAGAAACCTGGTCCAGAAGAGCAGCCTTCTGAGATTGTTACTTTCCCTGATGAGAAAACACAAGAAATTGTAACTGTGAAAAAATTTAAGAGGGTCAGAAAAATTAAAGATGGCAAGGTGGTTGAAGATGTAACTGTGGAGGATGATTCCACCAAGCCTGAAGAGAAACCTGGTCCTGAAGAACTGCCTGAAGAGCAGCCCTCTGAGATTGTTACTTTCCCTGATGAAAAAACACAAGAGATTGTAACTGTGAAAAAAGTTAAAAGGGTCAGAAAAATTAAAGATGGCAAGGTGGTGGAAGATGTAATTGTGGAGGATGATTCCACCAAGCCTGAAGAGAAACCTGGTCCAGAAGAGCAGCCTTCTGAGATTGTTACTTTCCCTGATGAGAAAACACAAGAAAGTGTAACTGTCAAAAAGGTTAAAAGGGTCAGAAAAATTAAAGATGGCAAGGTGGTTGAAGATGTAACTGTGGAGGATGATTCCACCAAGCCTGAAGAGATACCTGGTCCAGAAGAGCAGCCTTCTGAGATTGTTACATTCCCTGATGAGAGAACACAAGAAATTATTACTGTCAAAAAAGTGAAAAGGGTCAGAAAACTTAAAGATGGTAAGGTGGTAGAAGATGTAACTGTGGAGGATGATTCCACCAAGCCTGAAGAGATACCTGGTCCAGAAGAGCAGCCTTCTGAGATTGTTACATTCCCTGATGAGAGAACACAAGAAATTATTACTGTCAAAAAAGTGAAAAGGGTCAGAAAAATTAAAGATGGCAAAGTGATTGAAGATGTAACTGTGGAGGATGATTCCACCAAGCCTGAAGAGAAACCTGGTCCAGAAGAGCAGCATTCTGAGATTGTTACATTCCCTGATGAAAAAACACAGGAGATTGTAACTGTGAAAAAAGTTAAAAGGGTCAGAAAAATTAAAGATGGCAAGGTGGTTGAAGATGTAACTGTAGAGGATGATTCCACCAAGCCTGAAGAGAAACCTGCTTCAGAAGAACTGCCTGAAGAGCTGCCTTCTGAGATTGTTACTTTCCCTGATGAGAAAACACAAGAAATTGTAACTGTCAAAAAAGTTAAAAGGGTCAGAAAAATTAAAGATGGCAAGGTGGTTGAAGATGTAACTGTGGAGGATGATTCCACCAAGCCTGAAGAGAAACCTGGTCCAGAAGAACTGCCTGAAGAGCTGCCCTCTGAGATTGTTACATTCCCTGATGAAAAAACACAAGAGATTGTAACTGTGAAAAAAGTTAAAAGGGTCAGAAAAATTAAAGATGGCAAAGTGGTTGAAGATGTAACTGTGGAGGATGATTCCACCAAGCCAGAAGAGAAACCTGGTCCAGAAGAACTACCTGAAGAGCTGCCTTCTGATATTGTTACTTTCCCTGATGAAAAAACACAAGAGATTGTAACTGTGAAAAAAGTTAAAAGGGTCAGAAAAATTAAAGATGGCAAGGTGGTTGAAGATGTAATTGTGGAGGATGATTCTACCAAGCCTGAAGAGAAACCAGGTCCAAAAGAGCAGCCTTCTGAGATTGTTACTTTCCCGGATGAAAAAACACAAGAGATTGTAACTGTGAAAAAAGTTAAAAGAGTCAGAAAAATTAAAGATGGCAAGGTGGTTGAAGATGTAACTGTGGAGGATGATTCCACCAAGCCTGAAGAGAAACCTGGTCCAGAAGAACTGCCTGAAGAGCTGCCCTCAGAGATTGTTACTTTCCCTGATGAAAAAACACAAGAGATTGTAACTGTGAAAAAAGTTAAACGGGTCAGAAAAATTAAAGATGGCAAGGTGGTTGAAGATGTAACTGTGGAGGATGATTCCACCAAGCCAGAAGAGAAACCTGGTCCAGAAGAACTGCCTGAAGAGCTGCCCTCTGAGATTGTTACATTCCCCGATGAAAAAACACAAGAGATTGTAACTGTTAAAAAAGTTGGGACGGTCCGAAAAATTAAAGATGGCAAGTTGGTTGAAGATGTAACTGTGGAGGATGATTCCACCAAGCCTGAAGAGAAACCTGGTCCAGAAGAGCAGCCTTCTGAGATTGTTACTTTCCCTGATGAGAAAACAAAAGAAATTATAACTGTCAAAAAAGTTAAAAAGGTCAGAAAAATTAAAGATGGCAAGTTGGTTGAAGATGTAACTGTGGAGGATGATTCCACCAAGCCTGAAGAGAAACCTGGTCCAGAAGAGCAGCCTTCAGAGATTGTTACTGTCCCTGATGAGAAAACAAAAGAAATTATAACTGTCAAAAAAGTTAAAAAGGTCAGAAAAATTAAAGATAGCAAGGTGGTTGAAAATGTAACTGTGGAGGATGATTCCACCAAGCCTGAAGAGAAACCTGCTCCAGAAGAACTGCCTGAAGAGCTGCTTTCTGAGATTGTTACTTTCCCTGATGAGAAAACACAAGAAATTGTAACTGTCAAAAAAGTTAAAAGGGTCAGAAAAATTAAAGATGGCAAGGTGGTTGAAGATGTAACTGTGGAGGATGATTCCACCAAGCCTGAAAAGAAACCTGGTCCAGAAGAACTGCCTGAAGAGCTGCCCTCTGAGATTGTTACATTCCCTGATGAAAAAACACAAGAGATTGTAACTGTGAAAAAAGTTAAAAGGGTCAGAAAAATTAAAGATGGCAAAGTGGTTGAAGATGTAACTGTGGAGGATGATTCCACCAAGCCAGAAGAGAAACCTGGTCCAGAAGAGCAGCCTTCTGAGATTGTTACATTCCCTGATGAGAAATCACAAGAAATTATTACTGTGAAAAAAGTTAAAAGAGTCAGAAAAATTAAAGATGGCAAGGTGGTTGAAGATGTAACTGTGGAGGATGATTCCACCAAGCCTGAAGAGAAACCTGGTCCAGAAGAATTGCCTGAAGAGCTGCCTTCTGAGATTGTTACTTTCCCTGATGAGAAAACACAAGAAATTGTAACTGTCAAAAAAGTTAAAAGGGTCAGAAAAATTAAAGATGGCAAGGTGGTTGAAGATGTAACTGTGGAGGATGATTCCACCAAGCCTGAAGAGAAACCTGGTCCAGAAGAACTGCCTGAAGAGCTGCCCTCTGAGATTGTTACATTCCCTGATGAGAAAACACAAGAAATTATTACTGTCAAAAAAGTGAAAATGGTCAGAAAAATTAAAGATGGCAAGGTGGTTGAAGATGTAACTGTGGAGGATGATTCCACGAAGCCTGAAGAGAAACCTGGTCCAGAAGAACTACCTGAAGGGCTGCCTTCTGATATTGTTACTTTCCCTGATGAAAAAACACAAGAGATTGTAACTGTGAAAAAAGTTAAAAGAGTCAGAAAAATTAAAGATGGCAAGGTGGTTGAAGATGTAACTGTGGAGGATGATTCCACCAAGCCTGAAGAGAAACCTGGTCCAGAAGAACTGCCTGAAGAGCTGCCCTCTGAGATTGTTACATTCCCTGATGAGAAAACACAAGAAATTATTACTGTCAAAAAAGTGAAAAGGGTCAGAAAAATTAAAGATGGCAAGGTGGTTGAAGATGTAACTGTGGAGGATGATTCCACGAAGCCTGAAGAGAAACCTGGTCCAGAAGAACTACCTGAAGAGCTGCCTTCTGATATTGTTACTTTCCCTGATGAAAAAACACAAGAGTTTGTAACTGTGAAAAAAGTTAAAAGGGTCAGAAAAATTAAAGATGGCAAGGTGGTTGAAGATGTAATTGTGGAGGATGATTCTACCATGCCTGAAGAGAAACCAGGTCCAAAAGAGCAGCCTTCTGAGATTGTTACTTTACCGGATGAAAAAACACAAGAGATTGTAACTGTGAAAAAAGTTAAAAGAGTCAGAAAAATTAAAGATGGCAAGGTGGTTGAAGATGTAACTGTGGAGGATGATTCCACCAAGCCTGAAGAGAAACCTGGTCCAGAAGAATTGCCTGAAGAGCTGCCCTCTGAGATTGTTACATTCCCTGATGAAAAAACACAAGAGATTATAACTGTCAAAAAAGTTAAAAGGGTCAGAAAAATTAAAGATGGCAAGGTGGTTGAAGATGTAACTGTGGAGGATGATTCCACCAAGCCTGAAGAGAAACCTGGTCCAGAAGAACTGCCTGAAGAGCTGCCCTCTGAGATTGTTACATTCCCTGATGAGAAAACACAAGAAATTATTCCTGTCAAAAAAGTGAAAAGGGTCAGAAAAATTAAAGATGGCAAGGTGGTTGAAGATGTAACTGTGGAGGATGATTCCACGAAGCCTGAAGAGAAACCTGGTCCAGAAGAACTACCTGAAGAGCTGCCTTCTGATATTGTTACTTTCCCTGATGAAAAAACACAAGAGATTGTAACTGTGAAAAAAGTTAAAAGGGTCAGAAAAATTAAAGATGGCAAGGTGGTTGAAGATGTAATTGTGGAGGATGATTCTACCATGCCTGAAGAGAAACCAGGTCCAAAAGAGCAGCCTTCTGAGATTGTTACTTTACCGGATGAAAAAACACAAGAGATTGTAACTGTGAAAAAAGTTAAAAGAGTCAGAAAAATTAAAGATGGCAAGGTGGTTGAAGATGTAACTGTGGAGGATGATTCCACCAAGCCTGAAGAGAAACCTGGTCCAGAAGAATTGCCTGAAGAGCTGCCCTCTGAGATTGTTACATTCCCTGATGAAAAAACACAAGAGATTATAACTGTGAAAAAAGTTAAAAGGGTCAGAAAAATTAAAGATGGCAAGGTGGTTGAAGATGTAACTGTGGAGGATGATTCCACCAAGCCTGAAGAGAAACCTGGTCCAGAAGAACTACCTGAAGAGCTGCCTTCAGAGATTGTTACTTTCCCTGATGAAAAAACACAAGAAATTGTAACTGTGAAAAAAGTGAAAAGGGTCAGAAAAATTAAAGATGGCAAGGTGGTTGAAGATGTAACTGTGGAGGATGATTCTACCAAGCCTGAAGAGAAACCGGGTCCAGAAGAGCAGCCTGAAGAGCTGCCCTCTGAGATTGTTACTTTCCCTGATGAAAAAACACAAGAGATTGTAACTGTGAAAAAAGTTAAAAGGGTCAGAAAAATTAAAGATGGCAAGGTGGTTGAAGATGTAACTGTGGAGGATGATTCTACCAAGCCTGAAGAGAAACTGGGTCCAGAAGAGCAGCCTTCTGAGATTGTCACTTTCCCTGATGAAAATACACAAGAGATTGTACCTGTGAAAAAAGTTAAAAGGGTCAGAAAAATTAAAGATGGCAAGGTGGTTGAAGATGTAACTGTGGAGGATGATTCCACCAAGCCTGAAGAAAAACCTGTTCCAGAAGAGCAGCCTTCTGATATTATTACTTTCCCTGATGAAAAACAGCTGCCTAAAACTGTCCCTGAAAATATTCCTATATGTGAACGCAAGGGTCTTACCAGTCTAAAATCTCATGATGTTTCTGATGAGGTAAATACACCACAAGATGTCACTGAAGAGACCCCTTCAGAAAAACTGAGCCATAACCTCAGAAAGAAAGAGCAACCTATGTTTGATTTGGGATTAGATTACTCAAAAAAGTTTCCTGCTAAACCTAAAACATCATTTTCAGATGAATTAGTTGAGCATGGCCCTATTGAACAACCTACCCCTGATGATGTACCAAAACCATTCAGTTTGGGTTTAGATTACTCTCAAAATATTCCAAAGAAATCAGATAAACCAAAAGAAGTTCCAGAAAATGAAAAGATTGAAAATCTCCAACCTAAAGACGATAAACTTGGATTTGGTCTTGATTACTCTCGCAAGGCAATGAAACCAATCCTTAGAAAAAGTTCTTCTCAGATTGAAAGAATCCCAGCTGATGATGAAGAACCTTTGAAATCACCTGAAGGACTCACAGATCAAACTTCAGAGTCTGATATAAAACCTATCAATGATGCATCTCAAGAACAAATGCCCAAAAAATTGAAAATTAGTAAAAGTAATATTCCACAGAAAAAGTTTGAGGTAGAGGAAGTACATTTGAAGCCTATCCCTAAGAAACCCATCATCTCAGAAGAAGAAATCCTACCCCAAGTTGATGATCTAGAACTACCATCACATAAGCTTCCAGTTCTTCAAAAGCCCCTTGATCACCCAGAACATATTGAAGAGGAACATCCAAAACCATCTGTGGGAGATGAATCGGAGTTCACACCTGATGGAATTCCTGTATATCGCCGTAAAAAGAGGCCCTCCAAAATTGAAAAGCCCAAGGTAGATGATGAAACCCCTCAAGAACAGAAACCAGTGGAAATTATCGAATGGCCTGATAAAGCACCAAAGCTGAAATCTCTACCATTAGACGTAGAAGAGATTAAAACTCAAAAAGTAAAACCAGGACCTACTCCTATAGAACCCCAGTTTGCTACACTCAAATTAAAAAAAGCAACAACACCCCGGAAAAAAGATGTGGAAAGCATGATTGTCCCTAAAGTGCAGTTGAAAAGTAGAATTACACATCATGAATGGCCACCTAGTATAAATTTTTCAACGACTACCACCTTACCTGAAGTATTTGTAGACAATGGAATTCTTTCTAGAAATTATGTGGAAGCTATGACAATAAAGCGTACCAAACAAAGAAAGTTCAAGCCTTCTGATATCATTGAAACTCCATTAGAAAAGTTTGAACCATTTGCTAAACCCGAAATTGATGAAAAATCTGAAAAACCTTCTCCTCAGAAACCTTTCAAGACAAAACCTGAAAAAACTGCTCCTGAAGGTGACCAGTCTCAACCTTTGAAAATTGGAAAAGGCAAAATACCAGAGGAAAAAGATGAAAGGGAAATTGTGAAATTGAAAAGGATACCAGAAAAACCTCAGAAGCCTGAAGAAGAAATTCCAGAGAAAAAGAAGCCTTTAAAACCTACTTCTGAAATACCATCTAAACCTGCTGATGATTATGATTTGAAATTGAAACCTATAGGTCCTCTGGATACAGGAGAAATACCTGATTTTCCCTCTAGAGAAGGGCCTATTTCTGAGGAGAAAGACACTGAGACACCAATCGAAAAGAAAAAAAGACCTAAAAAAGAAAAACCTACAAAACCAGAGGAAGTACCTGAGGATAGGACAATTGTACCTGGAATTCCCAAACCACAACCTAAAGATCAAGATCAAGATATCACACTGAAGAAGAAACAAGGTCCAAAGCCTGAAGAACTGCCAGAAATAATTTCTTTGAAACCCATACCAAAGAAAAAGCCGGAGGATGAGGAAAAATCAAAGGAACCCTCTATGGTGAAACCAAAACCATTTGATATTGAGCGCCCAGAAGAAGATCTTAAGCCCAAGAAATTTAAAGATGCTCCTGAAAAGAGGAAGAAAATTTATAAAAAGCAATCAGAGGATAAGATTCCTGCAAATTTGGAGGAAAGTACTGAGAAACCTGAAGAGGCGCCTTCCCAGGAGGGTAATGTTCCTATAGAAGATATTCCACAAAAAGCTGATGGAATAGTTCCATCTAACAAAACTGATGATGTACCTGTGACTGAAGAAGACATTTGTGAACCGCAAGTACCTGATGCTGATAAACCTGATGAAAAAGTACCTGGTATTGATAAAGTACCAGGCAAAAGGAAAATAATTAAGAAAATTAAGAAAACAAAACCAGAGGAAAAAGACTATCCTGAAGAAGCACAATCAACAACTGAACAACCTGATGAGAAGTTGGGTGAAAAGCCAAAAGAAGAAAAACTGGAATTGCTACCAGTGCCCCTTGAAAGAGGTGAAGTGAAACCAACAAAGTTGAAGGTATCTGAGCCTGAAAATGTTCCTTCATTTGCTACAATTAAGTTGAAAAAGGCACCTGCTAAGCCAAAACCAGAAGTAGATACAACAACAGTGCCAAAAGTACTTCTCAAGAGTCGTATTCAACATTTTGATTGGCCTCCATCAATGCAAACGCCTGTAATTACCCAACTACCAGAAATATATGTTGACAATGGGATTTTATCACGAAATTATGTTGAAGCTATGGCTGTTAAAAAAATTAAACGACGTAAATTCAAACCTACTGAGAAAATAGATGTTCCTCTTGAGAAATTTGAACCATTCCCACAACCTGAAAAACCTGAAGCTCCAGAAAAACAACCAGATGAAAGACCAAAGCCTGAAAAACCAGTTAAAAAGATTCCTGAAGAAGAACATCCACAACCCTTGAAAATTGGAAAAGGCAAAATACCAGAGGAAAAAGATGAAAGGGAAATTGTAAAATTGAAAAGGATACCAGAAAAACCTCAGAAGCCTGAAGAAGAAATTCCAGAGAAAAAGAAGCCTTTAAAACCTACTTCTGAAATACCATCTAAACCTGCTGATGATTATGATTTGAAATTGAAACCTTTAGGTCCTCTGGATACTGGAGAAATACCTGATTTTCCCTCTAGAGAAGGGCCTATTTCTGAGGAGAAAGACACTGAGACACCCATTGAAAAGAAAAAAAGACCTAAAAAAGAAAAACCTACAAAACCAGATGAAGTACCTGAAGATAGGACAATTGTACCTGGAATTCCCAAACCACAACCTGAAGATCAAGATCAAGATATCACACTGAAGAAGAAACAAGGTCCCAAGCCTGAGGAACAACCAGAAGGAATAACTTTGAAACCTATCCCCAAAAAGCAGCCCGAAGAAGAAGAAAAGGCTAAACAACCTTCATTGGGGAAACCAAAACCACAAGATATAGAACGACCAGAAGAAGACCTAAAACCAAAACACTTCAAAGACAAGCCAGAAAAGAAAAGGAAACCCAAGCCAGTAAAACCAGAAGAGCAACCAGGCACACAGCCAGTCTCCACTGAAGACACAGCTCCTGAAGTCTCAGTTACAACTTTGTCTTTGCCAAGAAAATTATCAGAAACAATAGAACTTCTCAAACCTGAAGAACTTGACATTACAGAAGTTGATGATGTCACCAAACATAAACTTATAGTTGAAACAGTTTCTAAAAAACGTGAACAAATTGAAATAGATTTGGATAAGCCTCTAAGTGATTTAGAAATAATTTCAATGAAGAGAGTTACAAAGACTATTGAGAAAACACCTAATGAAGAAATCACAGAAAATGTTGATATGAGGCAAGAAGAAACAGTCCTAGAATCCTCTACCATTCGTGAATATAAAGCTCCTCGTTTTATAAAACCCATTCAACCAGTTATTTGTGACTCGATTCAACCAGCTTTATTCACTTGTAAAGTGGTGGGAACTCCAAGGCCCATGATCACATGGCTTTTCAATGATCAAGAATTGGTATCAAGTGAAAGTTACACAATGACTGTTTTAGATAATGTAGCAACTTTAGAGATCAATTCTCCCAAACCTGAACATGCTGGAATTTATTCTTGCAAAGCAACCAATATTGCTGGAACAGCAGTCTGCAGATCCAACTTGCAAATTTTAGGTACCTATTTCAGAAATGATTGCTGATGTGTGATTTTTGTGTTCAGATTTTTCTCAATACTGATTTGCTCAATATTTCACTGCCTATTTCATTCACAACTTTGCATTGTGTAATTAATCATTATTTTTCTGTTTTCAGGCAAAATATAGTCAAGCTTAGAGTGGAATATTACTTGTGATTTGTCTGTTGCTATTTTGAATTTAACGCTTATTTGCTTTGCATGTTTGCATGTTCACTTCACCAACTTCATTTTACATATACACATTGATTGAAGATACATATGTACTTACACAATAAGTGATTGAAGTGTATGTATAATCATTTAAAATTGGTATTTTTCGCAGAAAAAGAAGAATCAGGAATTGCTCCAGAATTCACTGAACCTCTCAAACCACAAATTGCTAAAGCTCATGAAGTTACAAAATTGAGAAGTGTAGTAATTGGCAAACCAGTTCCAGTTGTGAAATGGTATCGTAATAACGAAGAAATCGTACCAGATGAAAATCACGATTTAATTTATGACGAAACTACTGGTGAATCAATTCTTACAATTAGTGATACGAATCCATTAGATGAGTGTGTCTATACTGTCGAAGCTGTGAACACATTTGGAAAGGCTAAATGTAGAGCAAATGTTGTTTTAAGTAAGTCACTTGTACTATAGTAAACTGACCAATTTACTGCTGAAAAATTAGTGTATTCTTTTTTTCATTTACATGGTACCTTTTACAGGCAAAGCCATTACATTTGAGAAACCAGTTACCTACGAGGCTCCCAAAATCATAAAACCGTTGGAAGCTTTGATCGTTGAAAAAGGAACCAACGTTACCTTGGAAGTAGAATTCACAGGGTTCCCAAAACCAAAGGTACAATGGTATAGAAATGGTAAAGAGGTCACAAATGTTGAGATAATCACAACTGAAACAAAAACTACTATTGTGATCGAAAAAATTACCAAGAAGTCAAGTGGAAAGTATGAAGTTAGAGTTTCCAATGAAGGCGGAGAAGCGAAAACATCAGCTTCTCTTCAAGTTGTTGGTATGTATAAAAAATATAATGAAAGAAATGGTAAATTATGCAATCAGATTTCATTTTCAATTCATATTTTACAGAACATAAAGATAAAACAGAGGATGTTCGTGCTCCACGATTTATTCAACCTATTCGACCACAAACAGTACCTGAAGAAGAAGTTGTTATTTTGGAGGCTATTGTAGAGTCGTCGCCAATTTGCTCATTCCAATGGTTCCACGACAACATTCCAATTAAGGTTTGATAATACATATCTTTCATTCACCTGCATAAAAAATAAGTGTACCTACTTAAAATTTTCTGTTCGAAAAATCAATTTTATAATTTCATTTTAATTTTTACAGTCAAGCATCGAATCTCGTGTCACTACGGAAAATAATCATTCCATTTTAGTAATTCCAAAATTGATGAAACCTGAAACTGGTAACTATACCTGCAGAGCTGAAAACGTATGCGGTTCTGTTACTTGCACAGCTTCTGTGTCAATTCTCACTGATTGGGAAATTACTGAAGATTTGACCTCTCCTCATTTTATTGTTAAACCACAAACTGCCAAAGTAATGGATGGACAACCTGTTACGTTTACGTGTAAAGTTAGTATCACAAATAATTCATCTGTGACCGCCTTAAAACCATCAGTGAAAGTGACATACCTACATGTAATGTTGTGTACTTCATTTTTAGGTGACTGGAAAACCAACTCCACTCGTCACATGGTATCATAATAATCAACCTGTTAAAGAGAGTAAAGACACAATTGTTTATCAAGATTCCGAAGGTGTTTGTAAATTAGCTATCAACGAAGTTTTTCCTGAAGATGAAGGGCAATATACATGCGAGGCAGTAAATGCTGTTGGAGAAGCTGTGTGCTCAACATCACTGGTTGTAGAAGGTACAATAATTTGATTTAAACCTACAACATTGAAATGTTGATCAGCTGTAGTTCAAATTAAAGTTACTCATAAGATTTATTTTTCAGCTTACGAATACGTACCTGATTCAGAGATTGCTTCAATTACTGTACCAACTTCGATATTACTGGCTGCTCAGAGTGCTTCAGAAGAAGATTTATTAGATCAAGTATGTCGAATAAATTTTCTATAAGTTTAATATCAAAGATAAAGTGCTCAAATGTGGTCATCTACGCTCAAGTCACCAGTTTGGTGTTTAACTGGTAAAATTAAGAGCAAGTAGGAATTTTTGTAAGTTTGATCATGCATTGCATGATTGCAATCCAAAAGATTTTCAAGCAAGTTAATTTTATACATATACCATGTAGGTGTTGTTAAGAGAGTTAAAATGTCCAAATTTGAACTGCTTCTCATTAAATATAGCAATCAATGCGCGGTTAATTGAAAGAAGTTACAACTTTCAAACATTACGTAAATTGCAATAAATAGACCAAATGGTTTTGGTGGCCAGGTTTAGCATAAAATTTTCTACTCTTGTAAAGAAGGCATCCCAACCAACAGAAAAGTTTTGAACCGATAAATAAAGATGAATTGAAAGAATAATATATAAAAATACTTACGGGTATATCATTAGCCAAAATTTCAGAAGTTGAAGTGCATTTCTCTGATTTTTGGCCAATTAAAAAAAAATTAAATGTGGGTGAAAAGATGGAAAAGAAAAATCAAAATTTTACCGTGTTGACCTAGAAGGTTGAAATTTGGTATGTACCCCATTTTCGACTCTCCAAATTAGATAGAAACAGTTCCAAGCCGCTTTGAGCAGTTCTGGAGCCTCCAGTATAAGCACATTTTTGAATGTAGAAATTTCTGCAAAATTTCATCAAAGGACGTTTCAAAGCTGAAATATTCTCTTGATAGGTACCCTAATTTCAACATGCCAAGTCAACTAGAAATCGTTTTAGACCGCTTTGGAGCTTTAATTTTTTTTTCGAAACAGTTCCCCAAATTTTGACACATTGCGCAAACATCGTGGTTCATTTGCAGGCTAAAATGTCTGCGTTTTTCGCAGCAAAATTCGAAGGTGAATAGCCTGTGAATATCACAGCGAATTCAGAATGAAAATGTAGTGCTATTTGAAGGCAATTAGTTTGGGAAATTCGCAAAAACGCACGTACACATTTTCTTACTATCGTTTTTCTCCATGGGTTGTTCTTCCATATTAGAAATCATTTCAAACTGAATCAGCAAGATGAAATTCTGAATCACTTCTGGAAAATGTATTTTAAGAACCACAAAAAGATTCAAATTAAGTAAAATCATTGAAATTTAACACTAAAAAATAAAAACTCATGTTATCTGAAATCATTGCAGAAAAATTCATTTTGGGATTCCTACTACAAAAAATTGATTTAAAATCCTCATGCAAAATTCTTAGCTAAATAAAAAAATGATATTCTCAAATCACCAAAAAGAAATTTGTTCTAAAAATCACCAACAAAATTTATCAAAAATTAGGTACTTACTATGTACATAATTACAAAAAAATTAATTTGAACTAATCCCAAAAATTTCTGAACAAAAAAAATCACTGACCAATTTAGGTATCTAAATTACAATGAAAGTTTCACCTGAAACCATCACGAAAAAATTCATTTTTAATCACTCTCAAAAAAATCATTATAATGCGTTAATGCACCTCTAAGAAATCGCCAAGGAAAATTGTACGCTGAATTTGTAACATAAAATTTTAAATCACTGGGAGAAAATTTTAATTATTCATCCTAAAAATCACCAAGAAAAGTTATTAAAAATTACTAAGGTACCTACAAAAAAAAATTATTTGAAATTATCATGAAAAAAATCCAAATAATTACGTAACACTGAACATTTTATTCTAAATCATTCACAAATAAAAAGCTGAAATTCCCAAAATTCTGCTCATTATCGCATACTCGAGTAAATGCATCTGAATATCTCATAAAAGGTCTTGTAAAAAATCTTCTACATAAATTCACGTTCTATCAGCACATGATTTTTCATGTGATTTTCGCATTTTATTTGAGTGCGAATCGAAAGCGATTTTCTCCTCCATGATTACTGCGGATGAATAACATTCAGTGTGTTTACTGGGTTATGTCCCAGAAATAGGTACCTATGTTTAAAAAATGACAGCATTTTTGTATATCCATCAAATTATATACATAAGTACCTATTGCGGTATTATAGCATTTTTTTGTATTACATTTACAGCGTGATTACCTTTCTGAAGTACCTGAGGAAGTAGAAACTGATTTTGGCAGGGCTCCTCAGTTTGTCCAGCCTTTAGAGGAAGTAACTCCAGTTGAAGAAACCGATGAAGTTGTATTAACAGTGAAAGTTACTGGAATACCGAAACCGGTTGTCAGGTGGTTTGTAAATGATAAACAAATCGTTCCAACTTCTGAAACAATCATCCAAGAAGATGAAGAAGTGGCTACTCTAATTATCAAAAAGATGAAACCAGAATATGTCGGACCCATCACTTGCGAAGCTCATAATGAATTGGGTGTCATAAGCACCAATACTGTCCTAGATTTCCCCGGTAATTTTTCATTCAATTATTTAAATTAATATATTGTCTAATGTAGGTATGTGTTTTTTTGTTCAAAGCAACACTTTCATCCAAAAATATTCTTTTTCAGCGTATTTTGCGGTGGAAATTGTGGTAGTACAAGCTTTTCTTCATTTCGCATTCCTTTTCCTTTCTCCTTTTCTGAAATTTCCTTGTTGTTTTTGCATGTTTATTGTGTATTTTGATTCGTGTCTTTATGATTGTTTTCTTTAATCATGAAATTGTTAGTTCTAATTTTTTTCTCAATTACAGGTATTTTGGGAACAAAAGAATACAGGAAACCAGAATGGGTTACACAAATGGAAGAGACGAAAGCAAAACAACAAGGTAGTATGGAGGAAATGCTTTATGATAGCCTCGATTGTATAAACATCCGAAGCTCCTATGACTATTCGGAGAAGCTCTCACACAATAACGCTTCGTTTGATTTGATAACTAATGATACCACAGAACCTGAGCGTAATCGGTTTTACGAACATCATAGTAGTGATTTTGGTAGCTATAGAATCAACTCGAGTTTTCATTTGTTACCTCCGATCGAAGAAAGCAGCGAACCCTCCAGCAGCGGATCATCTCATACTCATATTGAGAGTTACATCAGATCGTCGTCATGTCATGATATCCCCGATGCACCCTGTTTCGATGATTTTCCCTCCAGTGATTATTCTCAAAGATGTCACACGTATCCGAAACGATCAAAAAACGTTAGAATCAATTACGAACTTACCGATAACAGAACACTTTATCCCCTCGAACCTAGAGAAATAGACCCAGGAGCGTTTTTCCAGTTACATACTGTCGATAGTCAGGAAGAGCTGCAGGAATTTCTTTTATTAGAGAGTCAGTGTATGTCGAATGATGATGGTATTTCTGCTGCATTTTGCGACGTTGATGCAGGTAAGTTGTGTGATTGTTTAACAAAAAATTTGATGGAAAAATTGACTTTTTTGAGGCCATTTTATGTTGGTATTGATCGACCTGTAAAGAACAATTTTTCATTTTTCCATCATACTTATTATTGCATGGTAGTTCGTGGAAAATTAATTCACGTTTTCTTGATTTTTCTTTTGTCGCATTGTGTTCAATTTTTAATTAATTTGTGTGTTACTAACTTTGTTTATCAGAAGGATGATCAGTTTCCTATATGTTTTTGATTTTTGTAACGATTCTAGTCATTTTGTAAGTACCTATGACTACTATAATGGACTAACTTGATGATTCTCTTAGAATTTCGTATTAAGGGAAGTTATAATTTTTGGTTTCTGTTTTACAGCTACTCAAAAAGTACCAACATTTGTGCAAACTTTGAAAGACGTTCGTGCTCTGGAAACTGAAGAAGTTATTTTCGAATGCAAGTTTACAGGAAATCCCAAACCAGGTGCCTATTGGATTTGTCCTGTAAAATTGTACATGTAAAAAAATTGTATGGGGGTGTAATTTTTTTTTTTTTTTTTAATATGTCACAGTTGTTAGTTGGTACCATAATGACAAAATACTCACACCGAGCGAAAACATAAAGATTAAAATAACGGAAGACAAGACTATCCTTACAATAAAAAGAACAACTCTCGAAGATTCTGGTGTATATGTCTGTAAAGCTATTAGTAATATTGGTGAAGATGTTACAAAGGCTAAATTAAGCGTCACCAGTACGTCACATTCTGTACTGTCCATTACTGGCAAAAATCTCCAGGCTGTCCTAATTCAAATTATGGTTTTTATTTGCAGAAGATAAGAGAGACATTTCTGAACACTCTCAGACTGAAGAAGAAGTTGAAGAAGAGAAGAAGGTGAAAAAAGTGACGGTCATTAAGAAGAAAAAGAAGAAGAAGCTGAAGGAAACCAAATCCAAGTATGTCTGATTTTTCATGACATTGCTTTTTAATTTTTAAATGCTTGATCATAATTGCCATTTTTATTTTTAAATGCTTGATCAACTTGTTAAAATTTTTATACTTTTTTTTTGTGTAGATCGGAAGAAGAAATTCAGCCTGAATTGGAAACGGTTAAACCATTCGAAGAAGTGAAAGAAGAAGTTGGTTGAATTTTATGATTTTTTCTAAAAATTCAAGTATTTGAAAGAATTGTATTCAATGTACCTATCTGATCATTTTTTTCAGGCCAAAGCCGACGTAATTCTATCACCTTTAGAACCAGTCCAAGTCTCTGGAGTAATTTCGAGCAAACAAGTCGACGAAAAGGATATGGAAGCGGTACCATTAGATACAGCTGATGTAGTAGTGTCACCAGAAGAACATATTTCCATCTCTGAAACCATTACTACCGATTCTACCAAAGAAATAAAACCAGACGAGGTTGTCAAAGAATATGTACGAGTCACTCACACTAAAAAACGAGCCACAGTCATTTCACAAGTTGAAACTACTCCATCCGTGGAACCTCTCGAAGAAAAGAAACCAGAAGAAGAAGTTGCCAAACCTAGTGAAGAAAAACCTAAAAAGAAAGTTAAAGTTACCAAACCTGTTGTCCAAACTAAAGAAGTTGAAGATATCTTGAAACCATTACACGTTGAAGAATTCGGTCCAGGTGAACAACCAATGAAAGAACTAGCCACTGTTGGCGTTTTACTGCGTAAAGGCGTTTCTGTGGAAGAGGTAGGTACCTTATTTGAATTTACAGGGTATCTAATAGGTACTTAGTGAAAGTAGTGGAAAATGAAAAATTAAAATGCGTTCCTTTTTTCTCGATCTTCATTCCTTAGAAAAGAGCTCATTTGTCGACTTTTTTAGAGCTTGTATTACACATTTTTGATGCCTTCGCTTCGCTCGGGCTCTTTGCTCTTTTTCCGCATACATATTGTTCAAATTCAAAAAATATTCAAATTTGAATCAGAAAAATAAACTTCTATCTGCATGAGAAACTTTTTTTAACTTCTCAAAACATGAATTTGTGACAGATTTTGGCATCGCTTTGCTTGGGCTTGTTTGCTTTTTTTCTAATTTGAATAAAAAAAAAAAATAATTTGAATTTCAAAATTTATTTGAAGCAACCAAACTAATAAACTTATAGGTAGGTAATTAACCCATCACACAAAAAAACAACACTTTTTATACCATACCTCACAAAATTCTGATTTTCAAGAGCTTTTGTCCTCGCTTTGTCAGGGCCAGTTTGTTTCTCTTTTCCACAATATTGAAAAAATCCAGACTTGAAGGAGAAATCAAAATTTTTATCCCTACGTTGTATGAACATTAGGCAAAATTGTACCTTTGAAATGACAAAATTGTTATTTTATTTTTACTTATTTTACTTTGAAACTCGCCGTTTCATTTCGAAAAATTGACATATTTTTTTTCAAGTGTTCAAATTTTCCATAAAATTTTTGTATAGGTACTTTCTTATTTTTTGAAAAATTTTCATGTTGGAAAACGTGTTTTATCCGCTCAATTTCATTACATTAGCAAGAATCTTGAAAGTGGGAATGAAATCAAAAATTGAAGTGATAAAATTATATTTTCGACATCCGCTTTCACTTGAAAAAATCTTGGAATGTTTGAAGACATGGAATAAGCGAAACGTCCCCCCCCCCCTCCGGCTGCAATTTCTTATAAAATCTCAAGTGTTTAAAAAATGTCCTGCAAGTCCTGCTTTTTCATTTTGAAATTTTGTTAGACACCCTGTCTTTAACTTATCTATGTACTTAATGCGTTCATTTGTATTGTTTTTTTTTATTACAAATAATTTTGATTGAAATTAAAAAAAGATTTTATTTGTGTGTGCGTTTGGGAAGGGGGAGGGAGGGTTGAGTGCATAGCTTTCTGAAATATAGTGAAAATGTAGTGATTTTATCAACAAAAAAAATCCGTTAGATACCATGATTTAGTTACATATGTTTCATTTGTGAAAATATTCAATTTTTATTTACGTTTTTCTCGTTTCATAGGTTTGCACTTTGTATGATACAAACGAATTCCCTGCTCTGAGAACTGCTCCTGCTCAAGCGGCCATGGTTCAGTTGGTTGAGAGAGAGGGATATACATCCCTTATTTCCGAAGTTTTCATCGAAGAAACCACTCTAGATGAGACGCTCACCAAAGTTTTCCAGGCATTTTTGCGTATGATCGAATTGAGACATTCGACTGTCGAAGAAATTTTACCGTTGTTTGTTGCCGAAGATTTTGTACCGGCGCCGTGGGAAACGGAGCATGCATCACAGGTTCGTAAATTAAAGTTGACAATTATTTGTAATTTTTCAGTTTTGTGTAGAATTATTCTGTGCAGTAGGTAGTCGTTTTGCATTTTGTAAGATTCGGTTTTAAGAATCACTTATTGAAGCCGCAATGTTTTTGAATTGAAATAAATTTTTCGGTAAAAAGACTGAAGGGTGGAGAAGTGGAACTGAATCCAAAAGTCAACTAGTTTTCGAACTCAGCGACCTTGAATAAGTTGTAGAACGGAGACATGTCAAACAAAATTTTATAGATGTTCCATTTTTAGAATTTTTGAGGTTTGTATTCAAAAATTTAAAAGACACCACTGAACACTTTTTAAACAGAGTGTCATGCAACATTTCATTTATTTTTTCACATTCTGGCCATTTTTTAAAGTTAGGTACCTACATAACTAGGGAAGTGAGGGTAGGAATCAGAGAAAATAGACAGAAATAATAAACTGATATGTATTAGGACCCATTAGGTACATAACTAGGGAAGTGAGGGTAGGAATCAGAGAAAATAGACAGAAATAGTAAGCTGATATCTATCAAATTTTCAAGATTGAGAGACTTTGTGTTTCCAGGGTAGGGGATTCAGGTCCCACTTTGAAGATTGATTGTTTGAGAAAGAAAGTAGAAGACAGAAGAGTTCCAACTGTAATTTTTTTAATATGGCACTTTCAAATTTTGCAGTTTTCACAAGAAATGCCAAACGCGTGAAAATTACTATTAGGGTGGATCGGAAAAAATTCATATTCTTTGATTTCGCTGAAATTGAAGTATGTTGGAGATTCTGATTTGAGATGATAGATGATCTAAAAAAAAAAAATGAGCTCCCTCACATGCTGCTGTGGTGGAACAATGGTCCCCCAAAGTGGGTTAATTTTGGAAAAAACGCTGTTTTTTGAATTTGAAACCATTTTTTCCGAAAACGGATAACATTGATAACAAATCAAATGGCGTAATTGGGTTTTTGATTACTCCCCCACCACATCATAGGCGCTTGAAAAATTGAAAATCGGCGTTTTTTTGCTATTTTAATTGAAAATAAAATTCATTCTGCACGATCCTTGGGCCCCAAATTCTTAATAACCATATCCGAAAAAAAGTCAAAATCACGTTTTTACGAAAAATATCGCTAATATTAGGAAGCGCACTCACAACCAAGTATTACTCATTTTCTTTCACTCCTGTTCCGCACATAATCGCGTTCGACGTCTAAATCGACTGTATTTTAAATTAAAATAGCAAACAATAACGCCGATTCACGACTTTTCAAGCTCTTATTGGCGGGGAGAGGGGGGTGGGTAGTTTGGGTACAAATCAAAAAACCAATTATGCCATTTGATTTGTCATTTCAAATCGCATCGTTTGTGTGCTACCCGTTTTCGGAAAAAATTGGGACTGGTATTGTTAAATTAAAAAAAAAACACATTTTTTCCAAAATAACCCCACTTTGGGAGGTCACCGCTCCACTGCAGGGGCCCGCGGGGGAGCTGAAATTTCTTTGGGATAATTTCAAATCAAAATCTCCAACATACGTACCTATTTACTTCAATTTCAGCGAAATGGAAGAATATTAATTTTTTTCGACCCACCCTAATGACTATAATGTAGGTACCGTTTTGTATCTCCATCTCTATCTTGACTGCGAGTAATGTGAAAAGTTAGCTAAATGCTAAAGTACGGGCAAAAAAAATGTTGATTCATTTTTCTATCATGAGTCCCTTTTTTTACCTGCTCAAAATACTTCGAATCTGCAAGTAGAAAAATTTAAAGAAAAACTCTTCGACAGCTTTCCAAATCTTAGAAACATTCAACATGGATTCTTGTTGAAATTTTAAATTTCTGATCTAGAATTCAGAATTTGAAAATAAAAATGTTGACCAATTAAAATTTCAACGAACTCAATTGTAGTGACCTACCTTGAACTTTTAGTTCATAAGAATAAAAAAAAAGAAATTCTCTTTTTCCAAGTTTTTTTTACTTTTTTTATGTTCATAGGTCGTTACCGAATATCATGACGGTAAAGTTGAAATTACCCACACGTTCACTCAAGGTATTTATTTTTCTTATTTGTTCGAATTTCTAATTAGTGCTTCATAAGTCGATATATCAAATGTGTTTTCTGTTTCTTAGAAACGAAACAAGTGGATAAACACAGTCGCAAAGTTAAGCAAGAGGAAAAAACTGTAGAAGGTACGTAATTTTTCAATTGTATTCCAATGCGTAGTTTTTAATATAACTTTTTTTCTCGTAATCGTAATTTTGATAGTTGAAGCTAAAATGTTCTTAACGATGGCAATGATCAAAAACTAAAAACAAAAAATATTTGATTGATGAAAGAAGTAAAATAATTAATACTTATTTACTCATTCTTTTTTAAAAATATTTTCAGTTGAAAAGAAAGATTTTATACGTTGATTTTTTTTTTAGTAGGTGCTTTACTTACTTATGCACCTATTTTTTATCGAGTGGGGAGGGGGAAATAGTGAATGTTTGAAAATACAAATCAATCCTACCATCTTCATTTTAATCACTATTACAATGGTAGGCATTTTTGGAAGTGTTTTACTGATGAAAATTTATGAAATATTTTTCAATGAAGAGAAGGGAATGCGATAAAAAATACAACATTTCCAAATAAATTAATTTTTGAAAGTTTATATAAATTAGGGTGAGCTTTTTATGATCAAGTAGGTCATGCTTTGAAAAGCTGTATGCTTTGCAAGATACAATTGACATAATTTTTCTCACATTCACAGTATGTAATGTGAACCGCGTTGTTTAATTGTAGGTATTAATAAATTCATATAAGATGATAATTTTACATGATTACATGAACAAGACACCAGTGCACCACAAAAACAATGTGTTTCTGCAACTAATTGTGATAATTCTTGTATGTAGCTTATTATTTCTGTAGTCATTTTACATTAGATGTGTGGATTTAATCGCTTTCAAGTGTGTTTTAAATTTTCCAAAGTGATGAACTGAGCTTGACTTATGCCATTGGTAAGTGCTTCTTGTGATTGTTTGCTAACTTAGTATCTTAGATTTTAGATTTTAGTCTATATTCTTTTTTTAAAAAGGTGCATTTTGAATGCTCCAGTCTGCAAAAACATTCTTCTATCTGCAACTGCAACTAAAAATGTTCTTCTGCTAAAGTGAACATGTTTTGCAAATGAACCTATTCTGCTGCAAATGTTAAAATCTTTCTTTTTTGCTCTCTCTGTCTTCTGTTCTGTCTTTTGTTTTTATTAGTGATTTTTATATATCAGTGATTTTATATATATACTATTGTATGAGTTTTTTTTTCTATATGCTTCAACTCCATTTTATTAGTCTATCTTTTCTTTTGTCTATTTCATCTATTTTCTTTCTTTTATAACAATTCATGCTATTTTCTACTTAACTTACTGATTGACTGCTGCTGTTCTCTGTCTGCATTTCTGAGTGACATCGTTGCTTTCAACTTACGAATCTTCAGCTTCTTCAACACTGGTGTCCTAGTTCCGTGTGGGGTGTTTAATGCGAGAGCGCTCAAACTGATCAATGTTTTTTCCTCGCAGAAACCCTCAAAGCGGAGGAAGATGAAGTACAACAGACCACCATCACAGAAGTCACTGAAGAAGAAGACATTGAACGTAGGGATACTACACAGGGCATAATTAGCCAGCCCAAAGAAGAAAAGAAACACCCAAAAGAGACAGAGGAAGAAGAAATCATTGTAATTGAAGAAGGCAAAGGACCTAAGAAAACAATCAAGAAGACTCGCAAACGAACTGATACTGAGGAAAAGCAAGTTGTTATAACTGAAGAGAAGAAGAAAAAAGATGATGAAAAAGAAGAGGAGGAAACTGTTGTCATTGAAGAGGAAAAACAAATTAAGAAAAAACCTAAGAAGAAAAAACATACTGAAATTGAAGAAGAGGTTATAATAACAGAGGAGACAGAGAAGAAGAAAAATACTGAAGAAGAGGATGAAGAAATTATAGAAGAACGTGAGACTCGTACTAAAAAGAAGAAAACTTTGAAAATCAAGCATGGAGTTAAGGATGAAATTGAGGAGGATGAAATTACAGATTTTGTTACCCAACCAGATACCCCAGTGAAATGCATTCCTTTACAAATTCCAAAACAAGTTGGTGAAGTGGTATCTGAAGCTAAAATTACTCATGTGCCTGATAATGAAGATATATTTGGGCACAGCATAGTCAAAATTATACCGCGTCAAGTTGCTACTAAAATTATTACACAAGGTGTTGAAAAAGAAGAAGATTCAGCTCAGAAAGCCCCTACTTCCTTACATGCAGAAGTATCCATTGATTCTAAAGAACCTATTTCAATAAATCAACCAGATACCAAAGAAGATCTAGGAAAGTTGAAACCAGTAGCAAAACCAGAAAGCAAAGAAGCTTCCACCACATTAATACCTATTCAAGGTGTTTCAGTTATTGATGTACAAGCTTTACATGATATCAAAGGGTTTGATAGAAATGCCACAGAAGGTGATAAAGCTAAATTTTCTGTAACATTACTAGAAGCAAAATCAATAACAGAGATTGAAACTGACCAGAAGGAAGGTATTGTGCCTGAAATGGCGCAACCAGTCATGAAAACTGCTCATGAAGAATTCACCTTGAAAGAGAGTGTCACTATTACTGAAGTAAATGAAAGTTCAGTTGAGGATGGATTTACCACTACTAAAACTGCTGTATCCCAGGTAACAGTTGAAGTTCCTACCATTGATTCAATCGAGATACAAGAAATTTTCCCTGAAACAAAGCCTGAAAAATATTATCCTGAAATAATAGTACCTACAGAAGTGGCTCAAAAATCAGTTATTCCTATGGGTCAAACTGCTACATCTAATATTCTACAACCCCAAGAGAAAGAGCAATTGTTGACTGTAGAAAAACGCCCCTCTGAGCAGACTGTGAATGTTAATGTAACATCAGGAGAATCATTGTTGGTAACTGAGATGAATGTAAATGAAAAAGAATTAGATTTTTCTGCTCTAAGAATACCAGAACAAGCTCATGTGACAGAAAATTACATTACAAATAAAAGTGTTGAAATTAGTACTGTTGAAAGTGAACAAACTGAAGAAACATTCAAGTTACCAGTCACTGAAGAATCCAAAGCAGAAACAGATATCTTGTTGCAAGAATCAGTGTCCACATCTCTGGTTCAAACTGGAGAAACAGAAGAAAATATAGTTATTGAACAACCTGACACAAGAAGCACAACAGAGAGTATAACTTGCCTTGAAACATCTACCATTTTTGAAACTGTGCTCCATGATACTGAAAAGATTTTACCAGCTGATGAAAAACCTACACAAATATATCCCTTAAGTAGCATGTTGCCTACAGAACATGTAGTAGTATTGGAAACAAACTTGGGTGAAACACCTTTGGATTTTTCTGATGTTTTAAAATATCCCACTGAAGATGCATCAACCTCATTTTCCACTGTGGAAGCTAAAGAAATCTCTGATACAATAGTACAAGAAAGTGAGAAACCTCTGACCATACTAGAACCTATCAAAGCAGCTGCAATGGATGACACTATTCCACAACAAGAGGTTACAGTTTTCCAAACTACTACAGCAGAAAAAGAAGACTTATTATGCTTACCTGAAATGCCTGAAAAACACAGAGGCAAAAAGGCTCCCAAAACACCAGTTCATTCTCTGGTTATTGAAGAAATAGCACCTGAAATTACAGCATCAGATTTTGTGAAATTTGAAGCTTCAACTACCCATGCTAAATTAGAACAAGATACTTTGAATGAAGTTGTTATTGAACAAACCATACATTCTGAGGATACAATCACATATGAAACTACCAAACCAGATACAAAAACAGCAGATTTAACAGTATTAGAAAAAGAAGGAATTGATGTAATTGAAACTATCAGTACTGACAAAGAGAAAGAATACATTCCTGGAAGCAAAATGGATGAATTTCATGCTGAAGAGTCAATAACTACTCAAAAAGTTGTCATAACCACTGAAGTAAAAACTGATGATGATTTAAAAGCATTTACTAGTGAGGTCCCTGATTCTAAAAAAGCCATTATCAATCAGGAAGTCCAACAAAGTGTTGAAGTTACTGATATTTTACCATCTGATAAAGAAAAAGAATTACCTAAAGATGTCATTCCAGAAGAAAAAACTGCATCCATTGATACAAATGAAAATGTTAGTGTGAGTATCTTTGAAGTAACTACTACAGATAAAGAAATAGAAATAGAAAATGAAGTTACTCCTGAAGTTAGTGCACATCCATCATTCAGTGGTCAAACAACTGCTATAAAAAGTGAAACACTACTCAGTGAAAATATTTCAGACTTTGATGTTGACAAGCCAAAGTCTAAAAAAGCACTTTTCAGCAGTGATGTTTTAGAAGAAATTGAAGTCACAGAAACCACCATTTCTGAATCTGAAAAAGATTTAGCCAAAGATAAAACTCCTATAACAGATAGAGCTGAAGTTGGTATCAGAGAAGAAAAGGAAATTACTGTAACTATGGTTGTATCTGAGGATAAAGAAACAGATTTGAAGTCATTTGAACTACCTGAAGATAAAATTGCACAATTTTCAATCAGTGGTCAACAAATTGCCCAAAAGGAAGAAATTATCACTGGTGTTGAACTAGATGATTTCAAGCAAGAAAAAATAGATCACGACCAGGCATTAGTAAAGCATGATCTCAATCCCTCTTTAATATCTACTGAATCATTTGTAACAGAATCTGAAAGTTATTTCTCTGATAAACCAACTCCTGAAACTAAAACTGCTGATCTTGATATTGAAAAATCAGTAACATTGAATGTCACTCAAATTAGTATTATTGAACAGGAGATCCCTGCAAACATTATTACTCCAGACTTGAAAATAGCCTTACCTAATGTCATGCCTAATGAATCTACAATAGTATCTGAAATTACTAGCACAATTAGTACTGGTAATGTAGCACCTTTGGAGATAATTTCCGCTAAAGCCATTCCAGATAATGTGCCATTTGAAAGTACAATCTCTAATGAGATTGTCCCTGGAGAAAAAGAATCTGTATTTGTTGAAGGACAAGTCCCTGATAGTAAGACTGCTGAAAGTGAAGTAATAGAAGAACAAAGTATCACTGTTTCAGTCAGCATTACTAATGATAATATTGATGATCTTCCTAGTCCTGATGAGGTTCCTAAGAAGGTTGCCAAGTTTGATATTTCTGGACATGAAGTAGCTGAAAGTACCATTGTGATACCTGATAATATCACCAAAGATTTTGATATTTCTGCACCTACTGAAGATATTGCTGGAGTTTCTCATACCCTATATCAACCTTCAACTCACACTGAAATTCAAACTTGTGAAAATGAGGGTAGTTACTCAGCTGAAAAGCTAATATCAAAGCATGCTGAACTTAATGTATCTGAGAAAACTTCAGTTACTGTGATTGAAACCATTGCAGAAGATAAAGAAGGTGATGTAAAGATCTCTGAAATACCTGAAAATAAACATGCTGGTGTGGACATTAGTGGCAGTATGGTCCCTCTTTCTTCTGAAATAGTACCTGAATCTGTTGTGGGTAGTTTCTCAAAAACTGAAGTTTTGCCCACAAGTGCTGAACTAACCCAACTGGAATATCAAGCTACCATAACATCTTTTGTTACTACTTCTGAAAAAGAAAATAAACGCGATGATACATTTTCTAAACAGGAAGAAAAGGCTCAGCCAGGTGTTGAAGAAGAGCAAAGTATTTCTATTTTTGATGTTGTTGTACAAGAAAAAGAAAAGGATTTTCTTGCAACTGAAAAACCAGAGTCTAAAAATGCTTTACTAGAGGTAACTGGTCACTTAATATCTGAAACTAGAGAAACTATTGTGAGCAATGAAGTTGGTAAATTACCAGAATTTGAGAAAACATCAGGATTAGCTCATACAACACATATTCCAATTGAAGCAGTCACCCAGTCAGAAGTAACTCCTCAAGAAGCAGAGAGTTCTTTAGTGTCTCAAGTTCCTAATGATGCCTCAGCTTCTTCAACATTTTTACCTGAAGAAAGTGTTGAAGTTACCCTCATTACAACAGTGGATAAAGAAACTGAACTCCCAACTGAAGTTGCACCAGAGGGTAAAACAGTATTATCAAAGGTAACTCCTGGATTAGATGTATTAGAAACTAGAGAAATTACAATTCAAGAAAGCACTGGTATCATTGAAGAAGAGGCACAAACAGCGTTGGCTAAAAGGTACCAAATACCTTTGCATACATTCAGTGTCAAAGAAACACTACCAGGTGAAGTGGAAGAAAGCCTTCCTAGATTCATTACTCCTGATAACAAAAATGCTAGTGTGAATTTTGAACAAGGTAAAAGAAGCTTGATCATGACTGAAGTTATTGCTGAAGATACAGAAACTAAATCTGAAGACTTTAAACATGATTTATCCAAAGCAGAGTCCATAATTACTCTTACAGAAGCTACTAGTACAACTGAAGTTATAGTTGCTAACAATACTGATAGATTTATGGAACAACCATTAGAACTTGCTCAAGCTACTGCAGATCAACTTTCATTAACAAGCATTTGCTTGGAAGAAACTATTCCTTCTGAGAAAGAAAGTAAATTTGAAGCCAAGCCTATTCCTAAGAGTAGTGATATTGATGTAGCATTTGAAGAAGAAAAAAGTATATCTATCACAGAAACAGTTGTGACTGAAATGGAATCTGATTTCACTGATAAGTTTGTAATTGATAGGAAAACTGCAAAACCAGAAGTAGCTGGTCATATTGTTGCTGAAAAAGAAGAAGTAGTTCCACAACAAACTACATCAGATGTCAAACCTTCAAAGAGTGATAGTGGTAAAGCTAAAATTGAACAAATACCTCATGAAGCCATTCAAACATCTTCAATAACAGCAGGGGAAAAAGAAAAACATGTTGAGCAAATCTCTCCTAGTACAAGCAGTGCTGAACAAACATTTATTGAGGAACATAGTGTCAATGTTGTTCAGATATCAACAGTTGAAAAGGAAGGAGACTTTGATGCGTTGGTTTTACCTGCGGAAAAATCTGCACTTCCAAACATTGAAAACATTGGTAAAGAAGTTGTAGAGCATAATCTAGTTGTTATAGAGGAAGGAATGGGCTCTGTGGATGATTTTCTTTCTCAAACTATAACTGCCAAGTCTGCAAATATTCCGTTGGAATCAATTACTGGGTCTGAAATTATTGCAAATGAAGCTGAAAAACCATTGAAAGATACTAAAGTAGATACTTCATCAGCTTCTATTACTTGTACTGAAATGACTAGTGTCACTGTTTCTGAAACTACTACGGAAGACAAGGAGGTGGAATTTAGCTCTTCTCATGTTCCTGATAAAATGGCTTTCAAAAATATTTCCCCTGGTCATGATATTTCTGTGGCTAGTGAAGTCATTCCTTCAGATTCTGTGGGAGAAGTTATTGAAAGTTTACCCACTACAGCATCAGCTCAACCCATACAAAGTCTTCTAAGTAGTCTGGATGTTGCTGAAATAAAACCTGGTGAGATGGAAAGTACTTTGATATCTAACAATGTTCCTGATGAGAAGAGAGCTGATATAGATTATGAGCAAAGCACTACTGTAGCTGTATCTGAGACTTTTGTACAAGATACTGAAACTGAGTATTCTAGTATAAAGCCCATCCAAGCTACTGCAGAGCTTGATATAATTCCAAAACAACCTATTGGTATGAGTGAAGTTATAGCTCAGATTTCAACTCAATCTTTGACTCCAGATAAACCAACAGTAGCTCTAGCATCTGCAGAAAACATTCCTTGTCAAAGTTTACAAACAACTGAAACAACTGTAGCAGAAACTGAAAAGCAAATGAAAGAAGACATTTTTTCAGGCTCTAAAGCTCTTGTAGAATTTGAAGAAGATAAAAGTATTTCAATAACTGAAATAATACCCACAGAAGCAGAAGGGCCATTCAAAAAACAACCAACACCATCCACTAAACAAGCTGAACTCTTTATTAGTGGTCAAGTTACAGCCTCAACAAAAGAAGTAATTACTGATGAAAGTATAAAGCCATTCACAATTGAAAGTACTTCAGAAGAAAAAGCAGCTACTCAACCAGTTCCTCACGATACTACTATTCATTCAATGGTCACACCAATAGAGAAAGAATCTACATTTATAACTGAAATAACTCCTAGCAATGTTGCTCATGCAGCTACTGATGAGCAACATAGTATTAGCATAACAGATGTATCTTCTGTGGAATCTGAATGTAATCTTGAAATCATCAAAACAACTGATAAATTTGCTTCTCCTGCTGTTATACCTCAGCAAGTTCCTGAAACAGAAGAAATTGTGTGTAATATTGAAACTGGTGATGTACCCAAATTTAGTATCATCCCCACAAATGCTAATGAAACACAATCACTTTTTGAAAGTATTGCTCAAACACAATCAAATATTTGTGAAGCTGAGGATGAATTTAATGTCACTCAAACTAACACCACATCTGCAATGATGAATTATCTAGAGCAAACTGGTGTTTCAGTATCTGAAGTTACTGCAATAGACTCAGAAAGCAAATTAAAAACTGTTGAAAGAACTAAAACAGAAAGTGCTACAACTGAATTCTCAGTTTCTGAAGTACCAAGCCAGTCTGAAGTAATACCTAGTGACACACTTTCTAACTTGAAGGAAGATGCTCTACCAATGACTAGTATACAGCCAACACCTCTTGCTTTGTCTTCTTTGTTGACAAGTATCGCCGATACAGTTGAAAAAGAAGGTAGTGCTCCAGATTTCTTGTTACCAAGCACCAAGACAGCTTCATCTGATTTTGAGCAGAGTAGTCATGAAATTACAGTTGAAGAGGTGACTCTTCAAGACACTGAGGGTAAATTTATTGAAACAGAGACTACAACTGCCACTTCAACACTGAAAGTAATTCCTATGGAATGTTATGTTACTTCTGAAGTCACTTCAAACACAAGTATTGGTGAATGTGCCAAACAAATTCCAACTGAAAGTAAAATTCAACCAAGTCATATCCCTACATTTATTCCTGTTCAGGCAGAAGATGTCATCATGGAGCAAGAAGAACAATTCATTAAAACTAAAACTACACAGCAAAATGTTATAGTAAATTTGGAAGAAGATACGAGTATAGAGGTATGTGAAGTAGTTCCTTCTGAAATGCCTGAGACATTGAATGTCACATTCACACCTCAGACTAGAGAAGCTGATCATGATATTAATTCTACTCAAGGCGTTGCTGAACAGAAAGAAATTACCATTCTAAGTCACACTCAACATTTACCTACTGAGAAAACACCTACTGTTGTTGCTGAATCAAAACAAGATCTACTTCAAGAATGTGTTATATCTGAAATATGTTCCCATGAAAAAGAGTCACCATTTGAAAAGAATCCTAAAGAAACTAAAAATGTTAATATTTTGTTGGATTCCACTGAGCATGGACTTACTGTGACTGAGGTACAGACTGTGGAAAAAGAAAGTGCTTTGATTGATAAGCCTAAAGTATTGAGTAGTACCGCTGAAACTACCTTTACTAGTTCAGAAGCTCTACAAACCTCTGAAGTTGTTTCTGATATGAAAACTGAAGATTTATCTGAGTTCAAATCAACTGAGAGCACTGCATCTAAATCTCAAATACCTCACGAAACCTTCATTATCACAGAAACAACTACTGATGAAACTGAAGGTAATTTTAGTCCTGAAGAAATGAAACAATCCCAAGCTTCTCAAACAATCCCTGAACAACAAAGTATTTCTGTTTCTGTGCCTTGGTCAGGGGATAAAGAAAGCATATTACCTAAGCCATTCAAACCTAAGGAAATGGCTGCTAGTCCTGATTTTACTAGTTTAGAAATTGCTCAAAAATCTGAATACATCCCTGAAGACAATACTGATACATTTGAGAGTAAACTAGTTGAAAAAGTTTCTGCTAAAGTAGATCAGTCAACTTTAGATAGCTTGACTGAAGAAGTAACCATTGTTCATGAAAAAGAAAGTCAATATAAGGAAACAAAGAAGACTAAAACTGTTAGTGCTGAAGTTGAAGTTATAACAGAAGATAGTGTGCATATCACTCAGGTTCAAATTGGTGAAAAAGAAAGTATATACACACCTAATCAAATTACTTCTACCAAAACTGCAGGTCAAAGTATAGATGATTTTATAGCCTTTACTCAGTCTGAAGTAACTGTTCATTCAACAGCTGAGGAAATTATCACCAAATTACCAGATACTACCACTGCTATTCCATCTGAGGAGGTGACACATGGTGTATTGATAACTGAAATGTTACCTCAAGAGAAAGAAAATGAATTTGTTGGTCAATTTAAACCATCAACCTCAACTGCAGATGTGGAAGTAGCTGCAAATAAATGTGCTACAATTATACAAGAGGTAACAACTCAGATGAAAGAAGATGATTTAGATATTAAAACTCTTTCAGAGATAAAAGAAGCTAGGCCTAGCATAACTGAGGGTAAAGAAATAGCTGAAACTTCTGACATAATCCCAGAAATAAGTCTGGAAGAATTTGAAAAATTCAAAACACATTCATTTACAGCCAAAAGCACCCGAGACACTCTTGAAGCAGTACAATTGAGTGAAACTTTACCTCAAGATAAAGAACAAATTTTGACCTCAGGTGGTACTAAAAGTGAAACAGCTAAAGTTCAAATTGATAATGTTGTAAGTGTTGATATCACTGAAATTTCCCCTGCTGAGACTGAAGGTGCTTATGAAGCTACAAAACAACCTGAAACTCAGTCTGCCAAACCTAATGTTGTTACCAGAGATGTTGCTGAAACTAGTGAGGTGCTTCTAGAAAGTAATGTGTCTAAGTTGCAGATCAGTAAACCAACTGATGATCAAGCTGAACTAAAACCAGTAGCATTTGAATCTTTGCAGCAAAGTGTACCTGAAGTTCAAGAAAGTGAAAAGGAGTTCATTGGCAAGTTCCAACCAGATAAAATGAAAGCTAGTTTTACCATTAAAGAGGATAGAAGCATAACTGTATCTGAAATTGTAACTGAAGATAAAGAAGATGTTTTGCCCTCTTTTAAAGCTTCTACAGTTCAAACCACTCCTCAAGAAGATACATCTGTTCTAGAAGGTCTTGAAATCTCAGAAGTTGTGACTGGTTCTAGTATAACTGATATTAAATCTTCTAAAAGCAATACCCAGACTGCCAAAGTTGAACAAGGGACTTTTGTTAGCATTATTGAATCGGAAACACAAGTG